>NC_135236.1:286630021-289405021 GCF_051348905.1 Ranitomeya variabilis | reverse complement strand
TTGCAGGGAATGAAGCCAGGGGTCAATGTTTAGATTGAATAATAACAACGCTCAAGTGTTCCTTTTGATAGAAAAGAGAAGGGAAAGGTGATTGTTCATGGACATTGGGTTTGGATAAATGGCTTGAATTGTGTCATAGTGTCAAGTGCTTTTCATAGCTTCGCGATGTTTTTTTTTCCTGGTTTCAATTAATAAGATTGTATGCAGCTTGTACAACAATCTGTCTGGGATTGTTTTGTTTGAATAACGTTGTTAAATTGAGAGTGAGGATGTGATAGAAAAGTGGGCTTAATATCTTATAATGTTCATCTCTAGACCTGTCCAGGAGACATGTTTTTCTTATCGTAAAACTTGTTCTGTAGATTGTGGCCAGTTTCTATTCTCTTTTTTCTTCCCACTCTAAGTGGATGGAGACGAAGCATGTGTGCTCTATATCTGTTCCTAAGTAGAATCCTGAATTTCGCATCAAGGTTGTGATCCATGTATTCTTCCTCCTTTTCTACCTCCATCTGTCCATGATTTACCTGCCCCATTGTAAGTGACTTCATCTCCAGTGGACCTCCATGGAGTAGACAAAGAGGATTTAAAGATGAACAAGGGGATCAAGGGGTGAAGATCGCAGCTTGAGATTTAAGCATTTTTTTTAACCAAAGATAATGTCAATTAAATATCGTTACCGTATATCCTAAATATTTATCACCAATGTTTACTGCAATATGTGAACAAATGATCTAATCTGCATTTAATGGGATTCTTTACTTTTTAATAAGGAACAATTTGATGGTGTATTAAAAGAGGAAACGATTTCTGAAGGACTCTCTGTGTTTGGTCGTTCAGCTCTTGGAAGTGAGCATGTTTATCTGCATTTGTGCCTGTCCGTAAGTATCAGCAATATTAATACTTGTCATAGGACATGTCATAAATGTAAAAAGTCAAGTAAGCTTCATTTTGCTGTTTCCAGAAAGTGCATGGACATTAATGATGGAAATGTTTCCATTAAATCTGTTCTTGCCGGCAGCTGCATGTGGACAGTTCAACTGGAGGGTGGCATGGGAGTCATGTTATGATAGATGAGACCTTCACTTATTCTTTATTTATTGCCAGTGGATTTGTAATATATGTCTGTAATGGAAAAACTGAAAGACTTTTCTCGTCAAGAATATTCACAGATATCCTCTGCCACTGTGATGTCCTTTGGTCATAAATTAAAATGCATCTACTGAAGAAACTTTGTTTTGGGAGATCAGACCAACTGCTTAGGAAAGTGGTGCCTGTTGTCCTTTACTATAGAGCAGTGGTCCCCAACCTTTCTGACCTTGAGAGCCACATTCAGCTTAGAGAGAGGGTCGCGAGCCACATCCAGCTCCCACCCCCTTCAAAGTAGGGCAACCAAAGCCCCCATTTCAGGTATAATGATAACAGGTGTAATGATAACCAAAGCTTTTCCAAAGAAATCACTCCAAACCAGTAGACTGAGATCCAGGGGTTCCCGCAATGCCCCCATTCAGTATTCTCCCAGCAAGGACTCAACACACTGTCACATCCAGCTTTGAGCACCTCCTCTAACAGGTAGTACCATCCTCCAGCGTACCATACCTAAAACATCTCTAAACCCCAAAGACCGGTAAATGTGCATCCAGATCTGCACTTCTGTGCAGGGCTACTCACAAAATTCAACATTTTGAGATGTGCTCTTCATACCTGTTTGCTAGACCTGGACCTGGTCACGAGCCACAATTCATGGGGCCGCGAGCCACGTGTGGCTCCCAACCTACAGGTTGGGGAGCCCTGCTATAGAGTAAGAAACAAAGTGTGACTATGTACAGTGATGAAGCCCAGAAGGGACTCTCATTGCCTCAATCTGGTGAATGGAGGCCAATGACTATATGTGGCCTATTTGCCAGTAGCTTACAAGTCTGTAGTGTCTGGACTACTGTGTGTATGTCCATCTCTGCCTGTGGACTTTCTCTTACTAGAAAAATGTGTCTTAGAATTGATGACACAAGTTTATGCATTGGAAAACTATGGCAAAATATGTCATGATATAAATAACAGTAAGACGGAAAAAAATATTTGTAAGTCATTGTTACATGTTATACCAAAAGGTGTATATATTTTTGTGTTGCAGCTTAAATGCTATGCTGTTAACTTCTTATAATAAGGCCACGTTCACACATTCAGTATTTGGTCAGTATTTTACCTCAGTATTTGTAAGCCAAAACCAGGCGTGGTCACAAATGCAGAAGTGGTGACATGTTTCTATTATACTTTTCCTCTGATTGTTCTACTCCTGATTTTGGCTTACAAGTACTGATAGTGTGACTTTAGCCTAAGATGTGGGCAATTGACTTCAAGTAAAATTTCCAAGATTCAGTTATTGGCTTTGTCTCATTCATTTTACAGATGAAGCATACCTGCAACAGTGTATTGAAATTACAGAATAAATACTGCAGTTTTTCCTACTCTGGAGACCTTTATCTTTTTCTAAATAGGAAAATATCCTAATTTTTTTCCCATCTAATATATAAAGCTGAATGTGTGTGTGTATGTATGTGTGTGTGTGTGTGTGTGTGTGTCCGGGATTGGCATCTGCACCGTCGCAGCTACAGCCGCAAAATTATGCACAGTCACACGTCTGGACGCCGAGAGCGTCATAGGCTATGTTGTGAGGTGAAATTTTAACCCCGCGCGTTCCAATTCACCAAACAATTTTGCCCCTATCTACATAATGGGGAAAAAGTGAAAAGAAAAGTGTTGGAGGCAAATTGACAGCTGCCAGATGTGAACAAGGGGGAGTTAAAGAACGAGAGCTATGGCGCCAAAGAGTATATACCGTACAGTTGCTAAGGTGGGGCACCAACATGGGATAATCACCACACCACCACGGGGATATGAACACACACACAAAATGCCCCACACACTACCACGTGCTTGAACACATATACCACCCTCAGCACACATTTCACCACACATACACCAACTTCGCCACATAAAAGCCGAAAAACAAAAGTCACCGCTCAAAATTCGCCACATGCAAAACTCGCCACACGTGCAAAACTCACCTCATGGAAAACTCGTCACATGCAAAACTTGCACACGCGGAAAAATTGCCACATGCACAAGAATTGCAACACATGCAAAAGTTGCCTCACACAAAACTTGCACATACTCAAAACGCACCACACATAAAACTCGCCATGCGCAAAACTTGCTGCACACAAGTTGCTACACTAACCTGTCACATGCAACTCGACACACAAAAAGTTGCTACACGCATGTCGCCACACTCAACACACACAACTTGACACATGAAACTCGCTCTAAAACACACACATGTCTGGTATTATCCTTCAAAAATAAAAATCTGATTAATAAGCAAACTACAAGAGCAACAAATGTACCATATAGGAAATACGGCAGCTGTCAGTCACATGACCTGTCTATTATGTGTATGTGTGAGCTAATATATACTGCCAGGGGGGAGGGCTTCCTGTTGGCTGGGATTTATCAGGCTGCCAATAGCAACCAGATTTTGCTACAGTTAATTAATCTGAGTTCTGATTGGTTAATATAGGCAACAAAGGACATTCTCAGTATAACAAAGCTTGTGTGAGGTAATAGCATGTCAGTTAGGGTGTGTTGGTGGAAAGGCTGATGTCAATCACATTACCTCTGTGAGAAGATATAGAAACTGCCAGTTACAGACTATTTTTACCACAATAATGCCTCATAAGAAAAGGAATTCCATGGCAGGAATGTCAGCTGATGCGAAAAGAAAAGCTGCATTACGGGCCAATGAAAAATGTGAAGACTGAGAAACAAGGCTGACACACATGAGAACAGCAGCTGCTTCCTCAAGAGCCAATGAACTTTCTGAGCAGAGGGAAGCGAGGCTTGCAGACAAGAGAACAAGAGCTGCTTCCTCAAGGGCCAATGAACTTTCTGAGGAGAGGAAAGTGAGGCTTGCAGATGAGAGAAGAAGAGCTGCTTCCTCAAGGGCCAATGAATCATCTCAGCAGAGAGAAGGCTGACTTGCCACTAAGAGAATTGCTATTTCTTCCACCAGGGCACAGGAAATGGTTGGAGATTTGAAACATGCTGCCTTTTGTTACCAGTCAGACATAAACTATCAGGATAATCCTAAAGTTCAGATAGGAAAAATGGATGTGGTCTGCATGTACTGCAGTGCCCTAAAATGGAAAGATGAACTGCCAGGTTTATGTTGTGCAAATGGCAGGATAAAACTTCCACCTCTCCTGTCACCACCAGATCCCTTAAAGTCTGATGACAGGTACCAGTACAATATCAAAGCATTTCTTGGACAACATCAGGAAGTACAACTCCTGCTTCCAAATGACATCATTTGGTGCAACAAAAGAAATGTTTACAACAGGATTTATGCCAACATTTAAAGTTCATGGACAGGTTTACCACTCAATTGGCTCACTGCTTCCATTACAAGGAGAAGAACCTTCATTTCTTCAACTCTTCTTCATGGGAAATGCAGAAGCAGAGGATCAGTGGAGATGCTCTTTAATTCCTAACACTCGCCTTGATATTGTCACCATTTTGCAGCAGTTCCTTCACTCCAACAATCCATATGTTCAACTTTTGAAGACTGCACTTGAATGCATGCCAAATGACGATTACAAGGTTGTCATTCGAGCTGTCTAAACACCACAAGGAGAACATCAGCGACGTTTCAATGCTCCCACATTTGATGAGATAGCCATCTTGATTGTAGGTAATGATTTTCAAAGCCGTGACAATGTGCTTCAGAAAAAAAACAGTAGTTTGCACCGAGTAGCAGAAACTCACAGGTCCTATCATGCACTGCAATATCCAATCAACTTTTGGCAGGGACAGGATGGCTATCACTTTGGAATACCTCACAGATCCTACAACAGGCAACCCTTCAGGAAAAAAGTGTCTGCCATGAACTTCTATGCATATAGTATCATGACAAGATTTGCAGAGGAAAATCACAACTTGAAATGCAAACACCTCTTTCCACCAATTTATTGTTGACATGTACAGTACAGACCAAAAGTTTGGACACACCTTCTCATTTAAATATTTGTCTGTGTTTTCATGACTATGAAAATTGTACATTCACATGGAAGGCATCAAAACTATGAATTAACACATGTGGAATTATATACTTAACAAAAAAGTGTGAAACAACTGAAATTATGTCTTATATTCTAGGTTCTTCAAAGTAGCCACCTTTTGCTTTGATGACTGCTTTGCACACTCTTGGCATTCTCTTGATGAGCTTCAAGAGGTAGTCACCGGGAATGGTTTTCACTTCACAGGTGTGCCCTGTCAGGTTTAATACGTGGGATTTCTTGCCTTATAAATGGTGATGGGACCATCAGTTGTGTTGTGCAGAAGTCTGATAGTCCTACTGAATAGACTGTTAGAATTTGCATTATGGCAAGAAAAAAGCAGCTAAGTAAAGAAAAACGAGTGGCCATCAGTACTTTCAGAAATGAAGGTCGGTCAGTCCGAAAAATTGGGAAAACTTTGAAAGGGTCCCCAAGTGCAGTGGCAAAAACCATCAAGCGCTACAAAGAAACTGGCTCACATGAGGACCGCCCCAGGAAAGGAAGACCAAGAGTCACCTCTGCTTCTGAGGATAAGTTTATCCGAGTCACCAGTCTCAGAAATCACAGGGTAACAGCAGCTCAGATTAGAGACCATGTCAATACCACACAGAGTTCTAGCAGCAGACACATCTCTACAACAACTGTTAAGAGGAGACTTTGTGCAGCAGGCCTTCATGGTAAAATAGCTGCTAGGAAACCAGTGCTAAGGACAGGCAACAAGCAGTGGAGACTTGTTTGGGCTAAAAAACACAAGGAATGGACATTAGACCAGTGGAAATCTGTGCTTTGGTCTGATGAGTTTAAATTTGAGATCTTTGGTTCCAACCATCGTGTCTTTGTGTGACGCAGAAAAGGTGAACGGATGGACTCTACATGCCTGGTTCCCACCGTGAAGCATGGAGGAGGAGGTGTGATGGTGTGGGGGTGCTTTGCTGGTGACACTGTTGGGGATTTATTCAAAATTGAAGGCATACTGAACCAGCATGGCTACCACAGCTTCTATATAGATATATAGATAATAGCGACATGCTATTCCATCCGCTTTGCGCTTAGTTGGACCATCATTTATTTTTCAACAAGACAATGCCCCCAAACACACCTCCAGGCTGTGTAAGGGCTATTTGACCAAGAAGGAGAGTGATGGGGTGCTACGCCAGATGACCTGGCCTCCACAGTCACCAGACCTGAACCCAATCGAGATGGCTTGGGGTGAGCTGGACTGCAGAGTTAAGGCAAAAGGGCCAACAAGTGCTAAGCATCTCTGGGAACTACTTCAAGATTGTTGGAAGACCATTCCCGGTGACTACCTCTTGAGACTGATCAAGAGAATGCCAAGAGTGTGTAAAGCAGTCATCAAAGCAAAAGGTGGCTACTTTGAAGAACCTAGAATATAAGACATAATTTCAGTTGTTTCACACTGTTTTGTTAAGCATATACTGTAATTCCATATGTGTTAATTCATAGTTTTGATGCCTTCAGTGTGAATGTACAATTTTCATAGTCATGAAAATACAGAAAAATCTTTAAATGAGAAGGTGTGTCCAAACTTTTGGTCTGTACTGTATGCAAAGATTGAGAGTGAACGTCTTTTATATATCTGACTAAATCAAAAGAAGCTCAGGGCAGAGGAATATATTCACCTTAGAGATGCTGTAGCAAATGATGCTGATCCAAAAGAGTTGGGGAAAATGGTTATTCTTCCATCAACTGTCACTGGAAGCCCACGACACATGCATGAATACACACAGGATGCAATGAGTTATGTGAGAAAGTATGGCCGTCCAGATACTTGCAATCCTGCCAGGGAGGAAATTGGAGGGCACCTGTTGCCGGGCCAAAAAACAGTGAATCGCCATGACCTTATTGCTTGGGTTTTCAAACAGAAACTTTCAAAAATGACTAATCTCATCACAAAATCACATATTTATGGTGAGACGCAGTGCTGGATGTATTCAGTTGAATGGCAAAAAAGAGGCCTTCCTCACGCCCACATCTTCATCTGGCTGAAGCAAAAAATACAGCCTACCGAAATTGACAATATCATCAGTGCCGAATTGCCAGACCTTCAGATTGACCCATTGCTGTTTGACACCATCACAAAAAACATGATCCGTGGTCCGTGTGGGAGTCTCAACAAAAATTCTCCCTGTATGATTGATGGCAGGTGTTCAAAGCATTACCCACGATCCCTGGTCCAAGAAACCCAAACAGGACAAGATGGATATCCAGTCTACCGAAGAAGAAAGCCATGGGATGGTAATTTCACAGCAAAGCTCAAAATGCATGTTGGATCATCACTCCAAGAGATAGAAATTGACAACAGGTGGGTAGAGAATTACAACCCTTTGCTCTCAAAAATCTTCCAGGCCCACATAAATGTCGAATCTTGCCATTCTGTGAAATCAATCAAGTATATATGCAAATATGTCCACAAAGGAAGTGATCAAGCAGTTTTTGAACTCCAGAAAAATGGACCTATTATTGATGAAGTGGAGGCATTCCAGATGGGCAGGTACATAAGCAGCAGTGAAGCTGCTTGGAGGATACTAGGATTCTCCATTCATGAGTGCTACCCACCTGTTGTGCATCTGAGTATGCACTTGGAAAATGGACAGAGAATTTATTTTAACCCAGCAAACTTGCAGCAGCTCCTAACACCACCTTAGACCACCCTCTTGGCATTTTTTGAGCTGTGTCAACAAGACCCTTTTGCAAAAACAATTCTCTACTGTGATTTACCAAAGTACTACACTTGGAATGCCTCCAGAAAAACACTGGAACGGAGGAAACGGGGGCTTGATATTGAAGGCTATCCAGGGGTGAAAGCAACTGATACTCTTGGTCGCGTCTACACTGTTCATCCGTCAAATGCAGAGTGCTTCTACCTGCGCATGTTACTTCATGTTGTCAAAGGCCCTACATCATTTTCTGACCTGAAGAACATCGGAGGCCATGTGTGTGTGTGAAACATTCAGGGAAGCTTGCCAAAGAAAAGGACTTCTGGAAAATGATGGACACTGGGACATGACCCTCAGTGAAGCAGCTGCCACACAAACCCCAAAGCGACTAAGACACCTCTTTGCTATTATTCTAACAACCTGTAGCATTTCAAATCCTCTTGAGATTTGGACAAAGTACAAAACTGATCTCAGTGAGGACATCCTCATGCAGATTAGAAGGGAAAATCCTCAGCAACTCATCAACTTCACTGAAGAAATGTTCAATGAAACTTTAATGATCCTTGAAGATCAGTGCATAGCAATGTCAGGAAAAGCCCTACAGTTGCTGGGTTTGCCTGCTCCAATAAGAAATTCTGAAGGCATCCAAATGTGTAGGGAGATTTTCATAGAAACAAACTACAATATTGATGAACTGTCAGCATTTGTGTCTCAGAGCGAGCCAATATTGGCACCAGATCAAAGGGACGCCTATGTAACGAATGGAAACGGAGGCACAGAAGTTGAAGTTCACATTCGTTTTTATTTAGGTTTAATGTGGAACCTTGGGACCACGGTCCGGGGGGCTCCGAAGGGGGCGTGACTACGTGAGCCCCAGACACCCGTGGTAAGTCCCCTCGAACAGGGACAGAGTGGGATGCCTGGGGGACCCGGGTGCTACCTCCAATTAGACCCCGAACTCGTGGCAGCTGTCCCAGTGGGACAATCGGACAAGCGGGGTTAGTGGGAGACATGGAGCTAACCAGGTGATGCCGGGTGTACGGGTAGAAGCTGGTTCCAATATTACTGGCGTTGTCCGGAGATGATGATGGCAGATTGGCGGGACGAGACGGGATTGCGTAGATAGAACAGTCTTCGTCCAAGATAGCTGGGTAACTGGTAGCTGATGATCTGTGGAAACAGACAGTATAAGCGGAGTACTAGCGAAAGCACTTCAGAAACAGGAGCACATGCAGACAGGAACCGGAAGTAAGTGGATACTTGTTGCTCCGGCGCCCTCCCTATGGTGGAGGAGCTAGAAATAGCATTGAATAACACACCATTGGCTAGAAGCATATTTTAAAAAATGTGCGCTGTCTCTTTAAGAGACCGGGAACGAGCACGCGTGTGCCCTAAGCACTCTGCCTGAGAACCTGCTGGCAGCACACCAGGAAGCAGGAGGGGCAGGAGGAGGGGAAGCTGCATCCTGACACCGTGGAGCCAGCACAGAGCGGGAGTCCCGACGGGGACCCCGCAAAGGTACAGAGACCGGACCGGGTGTAACAGCCTATAACTAAATTTTAAGTTTCAGTGAAACCAACAAAGGTGGGATTGTCTTCCTTGATGTTTCAGGTGGAACAGGAAAGACATTTGTAATCAACTTGCTCCTGGCAAAATTTCGACAACAAAAAAAGATTGCACTTGCAGTGGCATCTTCTGGAATTGCAGCTACGCTTTTAAAAGGTGGCAGGACAGCACATTCAACATTCAAACTACCACTTAACCTGTCTCATAGTGACAGCCCCGTGTTTAATATTGCCAAGGGATCAGGACTGGCCAAATTGCTTAAAAAATGCAATGCCATCACCTGGGATGAATGCACCATGTCACACAAAAGGGCTCTGGAAGCAGTGGACAGACTGCTACAAGACCTGCGTAGCAACAAATCTATCATGGGAGGAGTAGTTGTTGTTTTGGCAGGTGACTTCCGCCAAACACTACCTGTTATTCCAAGATCAACCCCTGCAGACGAACTCAATGCCTGTCTCAAAGCATCGTACCTTTGGAGAAAAGTAAAGAAAATGTCACTAAAACACAAACATGAGGGTCTACATGACAGGCGATGTTTCTGCTGGACTGTTTTCGAGCCAGCTGTTGACTATTGGAGATGGCAAGGCACCAGTAAACTCAACCACTGGACAGATCACCTTCCCAAGCAACTTTTGTTGCATTGTGACTTCCATTGAGGAGTTGAAAGCAAAGGTTTTTCCAAACAATCAACTCCACTTCAAAAATTCTGGCTGGCTGTGTGAAAGGGCTATTCTAGCTCCCAAAAATGACAGCGTCAACAAGATCAATCTTCAAATTCTAAATCTCCTTCCAGGTGTATGCACAACCTACAAGTCAGTGGATACAGTAATAGACCCTGCTCAAGCATTATTTTATCCAACTGAGTTCCTCAATTCCTTGGAGCCACAATGACTTCCTCCTCACAACCTCTTTCTAAAACATGGAGCACCTATTCTGCTATTGAGAAATTTGGATCCACCAAAGCTGTGTAATGGAACAAGACTCGTGATTAAGAACATGTAAACTGAGGCAACCATTTTGACAAGATGTGCCACAGGAGAAGATGTTTTCATTCCAACAATTCATTTCATTCCATCTTTTGATTTTAAACACCTCCAGTTTCCTGTTTGACTGGCATTTGCTATGTCCATCAACAAGGCTCAGGGACAGTCTGTCACGGGAGACCTAGGCAGAATAGAGTTAATAACCCGGGCCCCTGCGATTTCCCTCAGACTAGGGAAACCCTGACTGACCCTCTACCCAGAGTTTACACTGATGGCGTGCATGTCTGAGCCTCCACCCTCGCCCTATCTCCTGTTTAAACCCTAGGCTTAAACCACCACCCAGTGAAGAGTTAACACTCCAATACCCACAGTTAGCACAGACAAGGATAAAAGAAATATAAGCACCACGCCGCAGTCACTCAGGAAAAACACTAAAGTGCAAAGGGCAACACTAACACAAATATGGGAAGGAGAAAATAAGACAAAGGGAAATACACCACCAGCAACGATACTACCACTATTAGCTCACCACTCCAGACCGAGATAACAATGGAAAGACAGAAGCTATAATCGGCGACGCCCAATGTTCAGGAGAACTATTTAAATGCAGTGGGCATGGCCCAGCTTCCAATCCAATTACCAGGTAAATTAACCCCGGACCAGCTAGAAAGAACCTAGCCGACGCCACTGAGCACATAGTGGACAAAAGCGGAATTACAGCTGTCTGTCGGACGACCTGGTCTGAACAGCGTCCGACATGACACAGTCCTTGAAAGTAGTTGGAATCGATTTACAATCTCCATGTTTTCCTCATAGTCAACTTTATGTGGCCTGTTCAAGAGTTGGAACAGCCAAAAATGTGTTCGTCTTTGCACCTGAAGGAAAAACTAAGAATGTCTTTTATCAAAAGGCTCTCGAATAAGTAGTAGAAGATTACTTCACATTGCTTGGCCAATTTAGTTAAATCTGTGTGGAATATCTCTGGTGTTGAAATATATGTTGTGAAATAATTCTATTAGCTTAGTTTTTGCCTTTTAATAATTACATTTCTATTTCTATCTATTTGTTTTGTAGTTATTAACCCGGGCGAAGCCGGGTAGTCCAGCTAGTACATTATAAATTTCAGGTCATACATTAGTGATGAAGCATTGCTCAGTGATTGTTTCTCCTCCATACATTCATAAGATTCAAATATTGAGTAAATGTGTGAAGGGTATATTGGAAAATAATTAGGAATATTAAAAGTAAAGAAGCAAAAATATTAACCCCTTTCTGACATCGGACGTACTATCCCGTCGAGGTGGGGTGGGCCCGTATGACCACCGACGGGATAGTACGTCCAGCACGATCGGCCGCGTTCACGGACCGCCCCTGGCACATTAACCCCTGGCACACTGCGATCGAACATGATCGCAGTGTTCCGGCGGTATAGGGAAGCATCGCGCAGGGAGGGGGCTCCCTGCGGGCTTCCCTGAGACCCCCGGGGCAACGCGATGTAATCGCGTTGCTCCGAGGGTCTCTTACCTCCTCCTCCCTGCAGCAGGCCCGGATCCAAGATGGCCACGGCATCCGGGTCCTGAAGGGAGGTGGCTTCACTGCGCCTGCTCAGAGCAGGCGCCAGGAAGCCTCCAGGAGCTGTGCACGGCAGATCGCCGATCTGACACAGTGCACAGCAAAGTGTCAGATCGGTGATCTTACACTATAACATCATGCCCCCCTTGGGGCAATGTTATAGTGTAAAAAATTTTTTTTCACATGTGTAAAAAATAAATATATATATATATGTGTATATATATATATATATATATATATATATATATATATATATATATATATATATATATATATATATATATATATATATATATATATAGTTCTTATAAATACATTTCATTATCTAAATAAAAAAAAAACAATAAAAGTACACATATTTAGTATCACGGCGTCCATAGCGACCGGACCTATAAAACTGTCCCACTAGTTAACCCCTTCAGTGAGCACCGTAAAAAAAAAAAGGGCAAAAAACAGCGCTTTATTATCATACCGCCAAATAAAAGGTGGAATAACACGCGAACAAAAAGACGGATATAAATAACCATGGTACCGCTGAAAACGTCATCTTTTCCTGCAAAAAAGGAGCCGCCATACAGCGTCATCAAAGAAAAAATAAAAAAGTTATAGTCCTCAGAATAAAGCCATGCAAAAATAATTATTTTTTCTATAAAATAGTTTTTATCGTATAAAAGCACCAAAACATAAAAAAAATATAAATGAGGTGCCGCTGTAATCGTACTGACCCGAAGAATAAAACTGCTTTATCCATTTTACCAAACGTGGAACGGTATAAACGCCTCCCCCAAAAGAAAATCATGAATAGCTGGTTTTTGTTCATTCTGCCTCACAAAAATCGGAATAAAAAGCGAACAAAAAATGTCACGTGCCCGAAAATGGTACAAATAAAAACGTCAACTCGTCCCGCAAAAAACAAGACCTCACATGACTCTGTGGACCAAAATATGGAAAAATTATAGCTCTCAAAATGTGGTAACGCAAAAAATATTTTTTGCAATAAAAAGCATCTTTCAGTGTGTGACGGCTGCCAATCATAAAAATCCGCTAAAAAACCCGCTATAAAAGTAAATCAAACCCCCCTTCATCACTCCCTTAGTTAGCGAAAAATTAAAAAATTAAAAAAATGTATTTATTTCCATTTTCCCATTAGTGCTAGGGTTAGGGCTAGGGTTAGGGCTAGGGTTAAGGCTAAAGTTAGGGTTAGGGTTTGGATTACATTTACGGTTGGGATTAGAGTTAGGGGTGTGTCAAAGTTAGGGGTGTGGTTAGGGTTGCCTTTGGGATTAGGGTTAGGGATGTGTTTGGATTAGGGTTTCAGTTATAATTGGGGGGTTTTCACTGTTTAGGCACACCAGTGGCTCTCCAAACGCGACATGGCGTCCGATCTCAATTCCAGCCAATTCTGCGTTGAAAAGGTAAAACAGTAATAAACCAAAAAGAAAAAGAGACATACCAAAATTTGGGGAACACCCTAAATATAATAATATATAGAAAAAGTTTATTTATTCCAGTCCAAACAACACATACCATATGAATAACCGTTACATAAAAACATGAGCATTAAAAACATCAGTAGTGAAAACCACCTCAAAAGAAACAGAGGCAGGCGTGAAAAACCCCCAAACCGAGGGTCAAGTGCACACAGTAACTCTATATAACTCAATACCTATATTTAATGCGAAGAATTATTGTAGGACATGATAACGTGTACTGAAAATACTGGCATATGGGATGAGAACTCTATGCCCATAGAATAAGTAGGAATAAATGCCTCAGTGAGCTAGTTCTTCCCAAGAATATGATATCACCATATACCTATATTTAGAAGGTCCACTGAAATGAATGGGCCCTATATGACCAGCCAAACTATATAATAACCATTTAGTATTTATATAGCAGTCAACACTAGGCTGGCTTGTCCAGCACCCAGTACATACGATAAGGGAGATATTGAACAGACAAGTATGTAACACCTGCGTGTGGCCAATAGGCACATGGCATATATGACCAAACCCCTCAGCTCAAACAGATGAAAGAATGCACCCAGTACGATAAAAAATATTATGTCCAACAGGCATAGAGAACAGGTACATGTACCCACTACCACCCTCCATGAGCAGAGCATGGAACAATAACCAAATATGCAGCTGAAACCTACAATACAGATACATGGGGAGAGGGTGGATAGAAGACCTGTGAGAGCGTGACGGAGCAGTCCGAGATGGCTGATACCGCTGCCAGCCTATATAGCCACGCTGCAAGTCCCATTAATCATGTCCCTACAAAGAGTGTGCACGGCCCCAGAGAAGATTCAGGGGGGATTAAGAACCCGACGCGTGTCGCCACCGCCGTGGCTTCATCAGGGGTAAGAAATAGTATGCGCCATTGAACTCAAAAATTACACTATAAGTACTTTACCCGATAGCATGAGATCCCGAACAGCTGTAGAAGGAGACGCCGCATGCGACCGGAAATGACATCACACCGGAAACCACAAGAGGTGTACAGCTCGTACACTAGGTGTGCCAAGATGGTGGCTTGAAAACTATACAGCGCATGGTGCATCATAGAAGATCCCTGTCTATATTGAAATAGACCGACCGCCTACAATGAAATGATCTATACGGGGATATGAACGGGAAGTCACAGCGCTGCTGCAGCCACATACCCCAATAATAAATAATAAATCCTAGATGTCCCTCACTCTGTTTTTAGTTTTGTGTGATATAGAGTAGCACACATCATATTGATATGATACAGCCTCCTTTCGGCGTTATCCCTAGATATGCGGCGCTAGGGTTACATGTACTGTGGCTTGATGCCTGAGGTAATAGGAGGTTCGTTTACCGCTCTGTTAGTACTGGTATTCTCCATATTATCCGGGGATGTATAGTAGGACATGTATGTGTTCTTTTACTTACCTATGGAGAGAGGTAACTTACGAGAACCTCTTAATTTTTGCTCAAAGTCATTTATGCGAGCACGCCATTTATGCCGAATTTCAATATCATTGCATTTAGCTTTTTCTGTATTCACAATAGTTAGGTTTTTGGTGTGCGGTATTAATCATGATAGACATAATGTGGGGTATGTGGCTGCAGCAGCGCTGTGACTTCCCGTTCATATCCCCGTATAGATCATTTCATTGTAGGCGGTCGGTCTATTTCAATATAGACAGGGATCTTCTATGATGCACCATGCGCATGCGCTGTATAGTTTTCAAGCCACCATCTTGGCACACCTAGTGTACGAGCTGTACACCTCTTGTGGTTTCCGGTGCGATGTCATTTCCGGTCGCATGCGGCGTCTCCTTCTACAGCTGTTCGGGATCTCATGCTATCGGGTAAAGTACTTATAGTGTAATTTTTGAGTTCAATGGCGCATACCATTTCTTACCCCTGATGAAGCCACGGCGGTGGCGACACGCGTCGGGTTCTTAATCCCCCCCTGAATCTTCTCTGGGGCCGTGCACACTCTTTGTAGGGACATGATTAATGGGACTTGCAGCGTGGCTATATAGGCTGGCAGCGGTATCAGCCATCTCGGACTGCTCCGTCACGCTCTCACAGGTCTTGTATCCACCCTCTCCCCATGTATCTGTATTGTAGGTTTCAGCTGCATATTTGGTTATTGTTCCATGCTCTGCTCATGGAGGGTGGTAGTGGGTACATGTTCCTGTTCTCTATGCCTGTTGGACATAATATTTTTTATCGTTTTTTCAGTACACGTTATCATGTCCTACAATAATTCTTCGCATTAAATATAGGTATTGAGTTATATAGAGTTACTGTGTGCACTTGACCCTCGGTTTGGGTTTTTTTCACGCCTGCCTCTGTTTCTTTTGAGGTGGTTTTCACTACTGATGTTTTTAATGCTCATGTTTTTATGTAACTGTTATTCATAAGGTATGTGTTGTTTGGACTGGAATAAATAAACTTTTTCTATATATTATTATATTTAGGGTGTTCCCCAAATTTTGGTATGTCTCTTTTTCTTTTTGGTTTATTATAGTTGTTTGACATACTCTTGGGTAGATCCCCTGTACTATTTGGCTACTACCGTTGATGGTGCCCTCCTTCTCTGTTTGACGAGAAAAGGTAAAACAGTGCTCCTTCCTTTCCGAGCTCTCCCGTGTGCCCAAACAGGGGTTTACCCCAACATATGGGGTATCAGCGTACTCAGGACACATTGGACAACAACTTTTGGGGTCCAATTTCTCCCGTTACCCTTGGGAAAATACAAAACTGGGGGCTAAAATATAATTTTTGTGGAAAAAAAAATAATTTTTATTTTCACGGCTCTGCGTTATGAACTGTAGTGAAACACTTGGGGGTTCAAAGCTCTCACAACACATCTAGATGAGTTCCTTAGGGGGTCTACTTTTCAAAATGGTGGCACTTGTGGGGGGTTTCAATGTTTAGGCATATCAGGGGCTCTCCAAATGCAACATGGCGTCCCATCTCAATTCCAGTCAATTTTGCATTGAAAAGTCAAATGGCGCTCCTTCGCTTCCGAGCTCTACCATGCGCCCAAACAGTGGTTTACCCCCACATATGGGGTATCTGCGTACTCAGGACAAATTGTACAACAACTTTGGGGGTCCATTTTCTCCTGTTACCCTTGGTAAAATAAAACAAATTGGAGCTGAATTAAATTTTTTTGTGAAAAAAAGTTAAATGTTAATTTTTATTTAAAGATTTCAAAAATTCCTGTGAAACACCTGAAGGGTTAATAAACTTCCTGAATGTGGTTTTGAGCACCTTGAGGGGTGCAGTTTTTAGAATGGTGTCACACTTGGTTATTTTCTATCATATAGACCCCTCAAAATGACTTCAAATGAGATGTGGTCCCTAAAAAAAAATGGTGTTGTAAAAATGAGAAATTGCTGGTCAACTTTTAACCCTTAGGCTAGGTTCACATTTCGTTTTAGTGTGAGCGCTAACGGACAGCGTTGCACGGCGAAATTAACGCTGTGCAACGCGTCCGTTAGCGCTCCCATTTCCAGCAATGTTAAAGCGCCTTGCTAGCGCGTGCCATTTTCGGCACGCGCTAGCGATGTGCCGTTCTTTTGTGGCGCGCCTCGGACGCTGCTTGCAGATCGGGGATCTGCGCTAGCGGGGACGTTTAACGCGACCCCTAAAAAGACATTGCGTTAGCGCAATCCGCTAGCGCTTAGCGCTAAACGGCTTACCCTAACGCAATCTGAACCTAGCCTTATAACTCCCTAACAAAAAAAAATTTTGGTTGCACCACAGAGCTTGGAAGAGAAGGAGTGGCGTTTTACTTTTTCTATGTAGAATTGGCTGGAATTGAGATCGGACGCAATGTCGCGTTTGGAGAGCCCCTGATGTGCCTAAACAGTGGAAACCCCCCACAAGTGACACCATTTTGGAAACTAGACCCCTTAGGGAACTTATCTAGATGTGTGGTGAGCACTTTAAACCCCCAGGTGCTTCACGGAAGTTTATAGCGTAGAGCCGGGAAAATAAAAAGTCGCATTTTTTCTAGAAAAATGATCTTTTTGCCCCCAATTTTTTATTTTGACAAGGGTAACAGGAGAAATTAGACCACAAAAGTTGTTGTGCAATTTCTCCTGAGTACGTCGATACCCCATTTGTGGGGGTAAACCACTGTTTGGGCGCACCACAGAGCTTGGAAGAGAAGGAGTGCCGTTTTACTTTTTCAATGTAGAATTGGCTGGAATTGAGATCGAACACCATGTCGCGTTTGGAGAGCCCCTGATGTGCCTAAACAGTAGAAACCCCCAACAAGTGACCCCATTTTGGAAACTAGACCCCCCAAGGAACTTATCTAGATGTGTGGTGAGAACTTTGAATGCCCAAGTGCTTCACAGAAGTTTATAATGCAGAGTCGTGACAATAAAAAATATTTTTTTTTCCACAAAAGATTTTTTAGCCCCCATGTTTTTATTTTCACAAGGGTAACAGGAGAAATTGGACCCTACAAGTTGTTGTCCAATTTATGCTGAGTACGCTGATGCCCCATATGTGGGGGTAAACCACTGTTTGGGCGCACGGCAGAGCTCGGAAGGGAGGGAGCACCATTTGACTTTTTGGCTGTGGCGTTTAGAGACCCCCTGATGTACCTAAACAGTGGAAACCCCACAAATCTAACTCCAACCCTAACCCCAACACACCCCTAACCCTAATGCCAACCCGATCCATAATCCTAATCACAACCCTATTGATAATCACAACCCTAACCCCAAAACAACCATAACCCTAATCAGAACCCTAAATCCTACACACCCCTAATCCTAATCTCAACCCTAACCTCAAACCTAACCTTAATCGCAATACACCCCTAATCCCAACCCTAACCTTAACCCTAATCCCAAATCTAACCCTAATGCCAACCCTAATCCAAACCCTAATCCCCACTCTAACCCTAGCCATAACTTTAGCCCTAACCCTAGCCCTAACCCTAAATTTAGCCCTAACCCTAACCCTAAATTTAGCCCCAACCCAAACCCTAAATTTAGCCCCAACCCTAACCCTTAATTTAGCCCCAACCCTAACCCTCACCCTAAATTTACCCCTAACCCTAGTCCTAACCCTAGCCCTAACCCTAAATTTCGCCCCAACTCCTCTAGCTGCCGGCCGGCAGATCATGGCGGGCGCACTGCGCATGCGCCCGCCATTTTCTTACCGAAGGAAGAAGCCGGCGGCCAGGAGAGGACACAGGAGGACCCAGGGACACCGGTAAGTATGATAGGGTCCCCGAATCCCCCTATTTCTCTGTCCACTGATGTGCGATCACATCAGAGAACAGAGAATTACACATCGCTTTTTTTTTTTTTTTTGCGGTCGCCGGTAAACAGTTAATTACCGGCGATCGCAAAACAGGGGTTGGTAAAAACCGACCCCGATCATGTTCTTTGGGGTCTCGGCTACCCCCGGCAGCCGAGACCCCAAAGATCCTCCGGGTGCCGGCCGGCGGGCGCATGCGCCCACAATTTTTTGGCCGGAAGAAGATGGCGGCGCCTATCGGGAGCCACGATGAGCACCGGGGGAGACAGGTGAGTATCGGGGGCGATCGGGGACCCCATTTCTCTGTCCTCTGATGTGCGATCACATCGGAGGACAGAAATTAAATGGCATATCGCGTTTTTTTTTTTTTTTTTGCGACCGCCGGTAAACGGTTAATTACCGGCGATCGCAACTCGGGGGTCGGTAAAAAAACCCCGAATCATGTTCTCTGGGGTCTTGGCTACCGCCGGTAACCGAGCCCCCTGAGAAAATCCGACTCTGGGGGCGCTATTCACTTTTTCCACTTTTTTTTCCACTTTTTCCACTTTTTCCACTTTTTCCGTTAATTAACGGCGCTGTGGTTTAAGTACCCTTAACTGCCGCTGTTAAAAGGCATATCGGCGGTCGTTAAGGGGTTAATACAATTGATAATCAGTGGTCAGACTTGAAGATTGCTGTTCAACAAAGGAAACCATCTAACTTGAAGGAGCTGGAACAGTTTTGCCTTCATGAATGGGCGAAAATCCCAGTAGCATGGTGCGGAAAGCTCATGGAGACTTATCCAAAGTGACTTGCAGCTGTAATTGCAGCAAAAGGAGGCTCTACAAAGTTCTGACTTTAACCCCTTAACCCCCAAGGGTCGTTTGCACGTTAATGACCAGGCCAATTTTTACAATTCTGACCACTGTCCCTTTATGAGGTTATAACTCTGGAACGCGTCAACGGATCCCGGTGATTCTGACATTGTTTTCTCGTGACATATTGTACTTCATGATAGTGGTAACATTTCTTTGATATTTCTTGCGTGAAAAAAACTGAAATTTGGCGAAAATTTTGAAAACTTCGCAATTTTCCAACTTTTAATTTTTATGCCCTTAAAACACAGAGATATGTCACACAAAATACTTAATAAGTAACATTTCCCACATGTCTACTTTACATCAGCACAACTTTGGAACCAACATTTTTTTTGTTAGGGAGTTATAAGGGTTAAAAGTTGACCAGCAATTTCTGATTTTTACAACACCGTTTTCTTTTTTTTTAGAGACCACTTTGAGTGGTCTATATTATAGAAAATAACCAAGTGTGACACCATTCTAAAAACTGCACCCCTCAAAACCACGTTCAAAAAGTTTATTAACCCTTCAGGTGCTTCACAGGCATTTTTGGCATGTTTAAAAAAAAAAATGAACATTTAACTTTTTTTCACAAAAAATTTACTTCAGTTCCAATTTGTTTTATTTTACCAAGGGTAACAGGAGAAATGGGACCCCAAAAGTTGTACAATTTGTCCTGAGTACGCCGATACCCTATATGTGGGGGTAAACCACTGTTTGGGCGCATGGCAGAGCTTGGAAGGGAAGGAGAGCCATTTGACTTTTCAATGCAAAATTGACTGGAATTGAGATGGGACGCCATGTCGCATTTGGAGAGCCCCCTGTTGTGCCTAAATATTGAAACCCCCCACAAGTGCCACCATTTTGGAAATTAGACCCCCTAAGGAACTTATCTAGATGTGTTGTGAGTACTGTGAACCCCCAAGTGTTTCACTACAGTTTATAACTGAGAGCCGTGAAAATAAAAAATCCTTTTTCTCTGTCCCCCATGACGGCACCACGGAGAGAGGGGATCCGCCCATCAAGGACAGGAAACCTACAGATAAAAAGGCGGTACCTCTCTCCCGCATCAGTTTGGTTTCCTGTCCTTGACGGGACCTGCAGCAGATCTTACCTCAGATCGTCGTTGGATTCCGGGGCCAGTCAGACCGGTTCAGGCAGCGGGGGTTCCCTGCCTCGGCTAGGCTGGGCCACCCGAAGTGCCACCGCTGGGATCAGTAGATCTCTAGGGTGAGCGGGGGACCGCAGCAGCAGCTCTGCGGCTCCTAGAGGAATCCTTACTTCATGGGGATTCCACATGGCACACCCGCGCGAATTCCACTGTGTGGGGTCCCTCCATGGGTGGAGCACGGTGCGGCAATGCGCGCTCGAACGGCGCATCAGGAGACACCAGCGGCGTGTTGCCGGACTTCCTGGTTGGTAATGCGCACGCGCGGGTGCCGCAATGCCTTCTGGTCAGTACAGGGCATTCTGGGCGGCGCAGGGCTTGCTGGGACAACGCGGGGCATGCTGGGATTCGCGCATGCGCACTGCTAAGCGTCGGGGAGCGCGCGGAAATTGGCGCGTAGAATATTTAAATGAAGCCTGACTCCCTGGCTAGTTGCTCTAATGGAGTACAGCCAGCATTCCCCAGCAGCTATGAGTGACCCCGAATTGCAGGGCTCACCAGCGCAGCAAACGCAGGCACCGCAGCAGCAGCAGAAACGCCGACAGCAGGGGCAAGGGACCTCTCATGTCCAGCGGCGTGGAGCTGGAGCACGGTCTGGATCTCGGCACAGCAAAAATTCTAGTGCTGCATCCGGATCAAAGGAGCACCAGACAGTTGATACGGACCATCCACAGCCGGTACTGAGGGTACACCAGGTGGTGAGTGATCTCCGTGAATGCTCCGGCTAATAGAGCCTACCTTTCTCTTGCTTGTTTTAGGGAAGGAAGAGCGCAGGGAAGTCCAAACACAGGATCTGCGCACTTTGTAAAGAAGATTTACCGGCCTCATGGGAAAAAAGATTATGTAAATCCTGTATGGAGGAGACTCTCTGTGAAGGGCTTCCGGGATTCGCCACAGAACTCAAAACACTAATTAAAACTCAGGTGGAAGATACCTTTAAGTCTCTCCAGGAGGGTAAAAAACGTAAAAAAATTAAACAAAAAACCCCTATATCTGATTCTAGTGACTCGGATAGCGGGGAGATTAGTTCAAATTCCTCCGATTCTTCATCATCCTCTTCATCATCCTCTTCTCAGGGAGGTCGTAGTTGCTTCCCATTAGAAGAAACGGACTCCCTAATTAAAGCAGTCAGAAGTACCATGGGTCTTGCTGAATCCCACACTAAAAAATCAGTCCAAGATATCATGTTCGGTGGACTGGAGCAGAAAAAAAGAAGGGTGTTTACCCTTAATGATAAAATACAAGCCTTAATAAACAAAGAGTGGAAAAAACCTTTAAGAAAGGCCCTGCTTACACCCAAAAGGAAATACCCTTTTGAAGACCCTAAATGCTCCTTTTGGGAAAAAGCACCCAAATTAGACGTAGCAATCGCTAAAGCATCAAAAAAGTTTGCCCTACCTTTTGAAGACATGGGGGTCTTGAAGGATCCCATGGATAAAAAAGCGGATGCTTTCTTAAAAAGTTCCTAGGAAGCAGCAGGAGGGGGCCTAAAACCAGCGGTGGCCGCAGCTTGCACTTCCCGCTCCCTTATGGTGTGGCTTGACCAGCTGGAATCCCAGCTCAAGGATAAAGCATCCAGAGACAGTATACTAAATACTCTACCAGTAATGAAAGGGGCAGACGCTTTTCTGGCCGATGCGTCAGCAGACTCCATCAGGCTTTCGGCCAGATCAGCGGTATTCTCCAATGCAGCCAGAAGAGCCCTCTGGCTCAAATGTTGGCCCGGAGACCTCCAAACAAAGACAAAACTTTGTAATATTCCTTGTGAGGGAGAATTTCTTTTCCGCTCTACTCTGGATGATATTTTGGAAAAGGCAGGGGACAAAAAGAAGTCCTTTCCCGTCCTGCAATACCCATCTTACAAACGCCCTTTTCGGAGTAAAAAATTCTTCCGTAGGAAGCCCCCTAGGACACAGGACAGATGGGAAGACAAAAAGAATAAAAATAAAGGGTTTATTTTCAACAAAAGCCCCACCGATACCAAAAAACCCCCACAATGAACTTTTGCCCCAGGTGGGAGGAAGATTGGCCCTCTTCCTCTCAGCCTGGGAAAAGATAACCAGCAGTGCCTGGATTCTGGACTTGGTACAATCGGGACTGAAATTAAAATTTCTTACTTTCCCTCAGCCGTCCTTCCTGGTGACATCTCAGAGAGCTTCTCCACAGGAGCGGATAGCTCTGGAACAGGAAGTCACAACATTATTGAACAAAGGGGTTCTTCGGGAGGTCCCCCTCCAGGAAAAAGGGAGAGGGTTCTACTCTCCGATTTTTCTCAGGAAAAAGCCAGACGGGTCTTTCAGGACAATTATCAATTTAAAAAACTTAAACAAACACCTGATTCTGGAACCTTTCAAAATGGAAACAATAAAGACAGCAGTCAAAATGTTGTTTACGCATTGTTTCATGGTAGTACTCGACTTAAAGGACGCATACTACCACGTCCCCATTCACAAAGACTTCCAAAAATTCCTCAGGGTGGCAATCGAAATAGGAGGGATGGTAAAGCATTATCAGTTTACGGCTAGTGTTGAGCATTCCGATACCGCAAGTATCGGAATTCCGATACCGAGATCCGATACTTTTGTGGTATCGGGTATCGGTATCGAAACAACATTAATGTGTAAAATAAAGAATTAAAATAAAAAATAGGGATATACTCACCTCTCCGACGCAGCCTGGACCTTACCGAGGGAACAGGGAGCCTTCTTTGCTTAAAATGCGCGCGATTCCTGCCTTCCGTGATGTCACGGCTTGTGATTGGTTGCGTGCCGCCCATGTGACCGCGACGCGGCCAATCACAGCAAGCCGTGACGTAATTTTCAGGTCCTGAATGCCTAATTCTAGGCATTCAAGATTTGAAAATTACGTTACGGCTTGTGATTGGTCGCGTCGCGGTCACATGGGCGACGCGACCAATCACAAGCCGTGACGTCACGGGAGGCAGGAAACGCGCGCATTTTAAAATTACGTCACGGCTTGTGATTGGTTGCGTGCCGCCCATGTGACCGTGACGTCATTTTCAGGTCCTGAATGCCTAGAATTATGAATTAGGCATTCAGGACCTGAAAATTACGTCACGGCTTGCTGTGATTGGTCGCGTCGCGGTCACATGGGCGGCACGCAACCAATCACAAGCCGTGACGTCACGGAAGGAAGTAAACGCGCGCATTTTAAGCAAAGAACGCTGCCGGTTCCCTCGGTGAGGTCCAGGCTGCGTCGGAGAGGTGAGTATAGCAAATTTTTTTATTTTAATTCTTTCTTTTACACATTAATATGGATCCCAGGGCCTGAAGGAGAGTTTCCTCTCCTTCAGACCTTGGGAACCATCAGGGATACCGTCCGATACTTGAGTCCCATTGACTTGTATTGGTATCGGGTATCGGTATCGGATTAGATCCGATACTTTGCCGGTATCGGCCGATACTTTCCGATACCGATACTTTCAAGTATCGGACGGTATCGCTCAACACTATTTACGGCCCTACCATTCGGTCTCGCAATAGCCCCAAGGGTATTTACCAAATTGATAGCGGAAGTCATGGCAGACCTGAGGAAACAAAACACCCTAATCGTCCCTTATCTGGACGATTTCCTGATAATAGGCAACTCTCCCCAACATTGCAAAAACCAACTAGAGTTAGTTATGGACTCTTTGGAAAGCTTGGGGTGGCTCCTGAATCTGAAGAAGTCCAGACTAATACCGAATCAGATTCAGGAGTACCTGGGAACCACGCTGGATTCCATCTCCCAGGAATGTCGCCTACCCCAAGAAAAGATCTAAAAGATGGTGGGGTTAGTGTCCAGGGCAAGAGATCTCCCCTCTATATCGCTTCGAGAAGCAATGTCTCTCCTCGGGTCCATGACAGCCTGCATTTCTGCCGTCCAATGGGCCCAGTCACATACAAGGAAACTGCAATGGCAGATATTAGCAGAAGAAATTTCCCTGAAGGGAAATTTAGAAAGTCAGTTCACCTTCTCGTTAAATACAATTCTCTCTCTAGATTGGTGGACAAAAGACAGCAATTTGGGCCGCGGTCTACCATGGGTAATCCCAGTGTCAAAGGTGGTAACCACAGACGCAAGTCCCATCGGCTGGGGGGCTCACCTACACGATCTAGTGGTTCAGGGGACATGGTCAGACGACGTAAAAGAAGTATCCTCCAACATGAGGGAATTACTGGCAGTAAAATTCGCTCTTACAGAATTCCAAAAACCCCTTCACTCACATCATGTAAGATTGTTTTCAGACAACAGAGTGGTAGTGGCCTACATAAACCATCAGGGGGGAACACACTCTCAACCACTGATGGAAGTGACACATTCAATCTTACAGATGGCCGAGAAAAATTTAGCATCCTTGACGGCACTTCACATAAAAGGGGCGGACAATTTCAAGGCAGACTACCTGAGTCGGGTCTGCCTAAAACGGGGAATGGGAACTGAACCAGTCCATATTCAATCAGATAACGGACATGTGGGGATCTCCGACAATAGATCTCTTCGCAAACAACCTAAATCGGTAGGTGACCACCTTTTGTTCCATAAACCCAGCAGGGAACCCGGTGGCACTGGATGCTTTCATGATTCCTTGGAAGCACAAACTGGCTTATGCTTTTCCCCCTATCACACTGATACCAGCGGTTCTGAGGAAAATAAGGGAGGACAACGCCCGGGTGATATTGATTGCCCCTTTCTGGCCGAAGAGAACTTGGTTTTCCTGGGCCAGAAGGATGTCCATAACAGACCCTTGGATACTCCCAGACCTGCCCAATCTCCTATTCCAGGGTCCAGTATCACACCCGCAGGTAGCGAGGTTACACATGACTGCTTGGAATTTGAGAGGGGGTTACTGATAGAGAAAGGCTTTTCTCAAGGTCTAGTGTCAACCCTCTTAAAAAGTAGAAAATTAACAACTACTAAGCAGTATGGTAAAATCTGGAAAAAATTCCTCTCTTCCTCGGGCTAAAGTCTCCGAAGGAATCCCTCTCAAATCGGTGTTAGAATTTCTGCAAAATGGGCTGGAAAAAGGCCTAGTCACTAATACACTGAAGGTTCATATTGCCGCACTTGGGGCACTGTTTAATTACAATCTAGCAAAGAATCGATGGGTTTCCAGATTCGTTAAGGTGGCAGAAAGATCTAGGCCTCTACCCTCACGTAAAGCCCCACAGTGGGATTTAAATCTAGTTCTCACAGCCCTTACCAAAGCCCCCTTTGAGCCCTTAAAAGAACTTCCCTTAAAGATTCTATCCTTTAAAACCTCCCTTTTGGTAGCCCTCACTTCAGCCCGAAGAATTAGCGACATACAAGCCTTGTCAGCCGGGCCACCCTGCACACTAATATTGGAGGACAGGGTGGTATTAAAAACTGATCCGGCATACTTGCCAAAAGTGGCCTCCCGGTTCCATAGGTCCCAAGAGATCTCTCTTCCCTCCTTTTGTCCTAACCCTAAAAACGAGGGGGAAAAATCACTACACACATTGGATGTTAGAAGGTGTCTCATCCATTACCTGGAGGCTACTAGGGAGTGTAGAGAGGAAGGATCTCTCTTTGTGTGTTTTCAGGGCCCTCGGAAAGGCAAAAAGGCCTCCAAGGGTACATTGGCAAGATGGATCAGGGATGCCATCAACCTCGCGTATACCTCAAGCGGGATGCCAGCTCCAGGGGAAGTTAAAGCTCATTCAACTAGGGCGATGGCGGCCTCCTGGGCAGAGAGAGCCGGAGCAACAATAGACCAGATATGTAGAGATGCTACTTGGTCTTCACCTTCGACTTTCTTTAAGCACTATCGGTTGGACTTAACTTCTTCTTCAGACCTTACTTTTGGTAGAAGGGTTCTGGAAGCGGTAGTCCCTCCCTAATGTACAGTCTCTGCAATTCTCTCCGTGGTGCCGTCATGGGGGACAGAGAAAATAGTAGTTACTCACCGATAACGGTGTTTCTCTGAGCCCATGACGGCACCCGTACATTCCCTCCCTCACGCGTGGGTGTGCACATTCTTACAATGTTGGTTATGTATATAATCATTAAACACGCGGTATCTTTATTAAGGTTTAGTAATGTTGAAACATTTGTAATCATTAACCTGATGTTCCCTTTATGCTCTGTTAACAAACTGATGCGGGAGAGAGGTACCGCCTTTTTATCTGTAGGTTACCTGTCCTTGATGGGCGGATCCCCTCTCTCCGTGGTGCCGTTATGGGCTCAGAGAAACACTGTTATCGGTGAGTAACTACTATTTTTTTCCACAAAAAATTATTTTTTTAGCCCCCAGTTTTGAATTTTTCCAAGGGTAACAGGAGAAATTGGACCCCAAAAGTTGTTGTCCAATTTGTACTGAGTACGCTGATTCCCCATATGTTGGGGTAAACCCCTGTTTGGGCGCACGGGAGAGCTCGGAAGGGAAGGAGCATTTTTTACTTTTACTTTTTCAATGCAGAATTGGCTGGAATTGAGATCGGACACCATGTCGCATTTGGAGAGCCCCTGATGTGCCTAAACAGTGGAAATCCCCGAATTCTAACTGAAACCCTAACCCAAACACATCCCTAATCCCAACCCTAACCATAACCCTAACCACACCCCTAACTCGAACACACCCCTAACCCTAATCCCAACCCTAACCACACCCCTATCTCCATCACACTCCTAACTCTAATGCCAACCATAACCCTAACCACACCCCTAACCCTAATCCCAACCCTAGTTCCAACCGTAAATGTAATCCAAACCTTAACTTTAGCCCCGACCCTAACTGTAGCCCCGACCCTAACTGTAGCCCCGACCCTAACTGTAGCCCCGACCCTAACTGTAGCCCCGACCCTAACTGTAGCCCCGACCCTAACTGTAGCCCCGACCCTAACTGTAGCCCCAACTCTAACCCTAACTTTAGCCCCAACCCTAACTTTAGCCCCAACCCTAACCCTAACCCTAATGGGAAAATGGAAATAAATACATTTTTTTAAATTTTATTATTTTTCCCTAACTAAGGGGGTGATGAAGGGGGGTTTGATTTACTTTTATAGCGTTTTTTTAGCGGATTTTTATGATTGGCAGCCGCCACACACTAAAAGACGCTTTTTATTGCACAAAATAGTTTTTACGTCTCCACATTTTGAGAGCTATAATTTTTCCATATTTTGGTCCACAGAGTCATGTGAGGTCTTGTATTTTGCGGGACGAGTTGACGTTTTTTATTAGTACTATTTTCGGATACGTGACATTTTTTGATCGCTTTTTATTCCGATTTTTGTGAGGCAGAATGACCAAAAACGAGCTATTCATGAATTTCTTTTTTGGGGGGGGGGGGGGGCGTTTATACCATTCCACGTTTGGTAAAATTGATAAAGCAGTTTTATTCTTCGGGTCAGTACGATTACAGCAATACCTCATTTATATCTTTTTTATGTTTTGGCGCTTTTATACGATAAAAACTATTTTATATGAAAAATATTTTTGTATCGCTTTATTCTGAGGACTATAACTTTTTTATTTTTTCGCTGATGATGCTGTATAGCAGCTCGTTTGCGGCGGGACAAGATGACGTTTTCAGCAGTACCATGGTTATTTATATCCACTTTTTGTTCGGCAGTATGATAATAAAGCATTATTTTTTGCCTCTTTTTTTATGGTGTTCCCTGAAGGTGTTAACTAGTGGGACAGTTTTATAGGTTGGGTCGTTACAGACGCAGCGATATTAAATATGTGTACTTTTATTGTTTTTTTTTTGTTGTTGTTATTTAGATAAAGAAATGTATTTAATTTATTGGAACAATATATATTTTTTACACATGTACATTTTTTTTTTTTACTTTGTCCCAGGGGGGACATCATACTATAATGTCAGATCGCTGATCTGACACTTTGCAAAGCAGTGTGACAGATCAGCGATCTGACAGGCACTGACAGGCACTGCAGGGAGGCTTGCCGATGCATGTTCTGAGCAGCCACTTGCAAGCCACCTCCCTGCAGGACCCGGAAGGCCCCCCACGGCCATTTTGGATCCGGGGCCTGCAGGGAGGAGGAGGTAGGAGACCCTCGGAGCAATGCGATCACATCGCGTTGCTCTGAGGGTCTCACGGAAGCATGCAGGGAGCCCCCTCCCTGCGCCATGCTTCTCTGTGCCACCGGAACGCTGCGATCATGTTTGATCGCAGTGTTCCAGGGGTTAATGTGCCGGGAGTGGTCTAACTATTGTTAGATACTAGTTGGCAAGGGGGTTTTCTCAAGTTCTTAAATTGTTTTGATTATTTTGACAGCATGAAAATAAGCACATTTGCTATTGCTTTTTCTGCTGTCATTCTCCTCCAATCAGAGATTTTTATCTTTCTGTGGAGCCTGGCCTCTAGGGCCTGGCCAAAAAGGGCAGTAGTTACTTTCCTGGAGAAGGGTTAACTCTGAACATCCCAGTCACCTCTCTCCAGTCTATTAATTTCTATTCAGCAGATGGTTGCTCTAATTCCTCCTTTAGTTCTCTGCTTCTGAAGAGACAGAAAATCAAAGAAGGGAAGACCGAGGATCTGTTAAATTGTGAATTAAAAATTGAATGAGAATGAGTGAAAAAACTTTTTTTATATATAAAAGCCTTTATTGAAAACAAGTCTGAGGGCAAGCTGTATGGAGGCGCACAAATCAAATTAAAAAAAAATGTATAGAACATGTATATAATGAACAGCAAACAAAATATAAATAATGGCAAAGAATGTGAAACGGGAAATGCCAATCAGAAATAGAATTTTACGTTAGTAAAAGTGCAAACGTGCTATTAGCAGCCATGGAAAGGCATCAATTGTATTAATGTGCTTGGTATTGATATAGGTCTAATGAGTTTTTTTCACTCATTCTTTGTCCCTCGATTTTTTTTAATTCACAATTTATCCTCTCCTTGGTCTTCCCTTCTTTGGTTTTTTTATTTTGGTCATCTATCTCTCAGGTGTCACTCATTGTCCCTTGTACATATTTGTTCTGAAGGGACATGCAGTTGTAAACCACCATTTACTCTCTGGACCGGTGTGCTTTTTTCAAATTCCTCGTTATCAATATGTGTAAATTTGTTTATAACAGTGTAGACTTGGAGCAAACCATTAAAAGCTGAATGTGTTGCAGCAGATCTTGTGCTTGGGCTGGGCTTTATAGTACTAATACTACAGCTCTAATCACCACAGCCGTCACTCAAGTTGCAGAGCCCGCTCTGCCAGAAAACAGGAATAAGTAAACTAAGGAGAATGCTTTCCTCTGAACTGCTCAAGAGTAATGATTAGCGAGTGTACTCGTTGCTCGGCTTTTCCGGAGCATGCTCGGGTGGTCTCCGAGTATTTGTGACTGCTCGGTGATTTAGTTTTTGTTGACATAGCTGCATTATTTACGGCTGTTAGACAGCTTGAATACATGTGAGGATTCCCTAGCAACCAGGCAACCCCCACATGTACTCAGGCTGGCTATCAGCTGTAAATCATTCAGCTGAGGCAATGAAAACTAAATCTCTGAGCAGTTACAAATACTCAGAGGTCACCCGAGCGTGCTCGGGAAAACCCGAGCAACGAATACACTCGCTCATCACTACTCAAGAGACAACTTGAGGATGCCTATGGTATGTTTAGCTATTTGGGTGACAAGTTTTCCCTTACTAAGACTTATTCGCATTAAAAATATTTGGCTGGTGTTACGGGCAATAGGAAGGAGAAGAAAACTAGAAGGAAAATGAACTGTTATTAGCCAAACAGACACCCACATCCACAATCTGGACCTTTATAAGTAGGAACTAGCTAAGAAATGAAATGTAACTACTGCGCATACTTGGCCTGAATCTGATGGTTGATCTCTTATTTTGTGCACTATGTAAGATGAAAGTTCTCATAGCAGGAGAATGAAAGTAGGTAGAAAAGGCAAGTCAATTGAAAATTTGCTTATTTTCATGCTTTCTAGCAATACCAATTACATAACATGAAAATGAACCATTAAATTGTGATTGTTTTGCATTTTTTTCCATATCCTACACATTTTCACTTTGTAATATGTTATCCTTATTCTTTCAGGATCATAAATTAGATGATATTCAAATTCTCTGTAGTTACATCCACCTACAGAAGCTGGATGTGTCTTGCAATGAAATCACTGGTAGGTATCTATGGGGCAGAAACTGAGCCATAAACTGGATTGCAGCAAATGTTAAGTCATATGACCTCAAGAGCAATGAGGGAGAAGGAAGGGGGCATATGGAGTGGTATGTGTAAAGCTACGTCACAGCTTTCTTTTCCATGTCATCCCTCCTGACAACACTATGGAGATATTCCTTCTTATCCTTGCTAGAACAGGAAACAGCGAGAGGTTAAAAGGGCCCTCTCATCTCCACCCCTCAGTGGTTTTCTCTGTGCCAGTGAGGATAGGAACCACGAGAGAAGAGCTCCGGAGGCGTATCCCTCCTGGCTGTACCTGGCAGACCCAGCGCAGATCGGGGGCCCAGCCTCTCTCTTCCTGCTGTCAAGCGGTCTGTTGCTGACACACACCGAAAGGGGGTTCCTAAGCCTACCTGGTGAGTGCTGCTCCTGGGTTGCAAGCCGCTTCCTCCCGTGAAGGGGCTCTCGGCTCTGGCGTCTGCCTCCCGCATGCTGAACACACGGCAGGGCGCACTTCTAGTTTCGTCATCCCTGCGGCTGGGCAGAGCACTTCCCGGTCACAGCCAGCGTGTGTTCCAGGGTGGAACGCAGGAAGTATACCAAACAGGAAGGAGCCTGACAACAACAAGGGAGTCTGACAGCGGTATGGTATAAAAATGCTACCAAATGTCTGTATGACTTCCCTACTGTATGTTGAGCATGGAGGATCAAGGCCAGGGGTACGTGAGTAGAAGGCTGGTATAGAGATACCCACTGACAGGCCCCTGACGCCACACTAAGACACATGACACATACTCTGTTTTGGGGGGAGCATCCACCTCTGCAGCACCTAAAAATGATAGCAAGAAAGCAGAGAAATGCGCTATCTGCAGCATTAAACTACCGGATGCCTGGTTAAAACACCTATGCCAGTCTTGCACGTCCAAAATCATCAGGGAGGAGCAGTCATCGCTGTTAGCAGATATGAGGTCCATTATCAGGGAAGAGGTTCATTCATCTTTGGACTTCTTCCTACGCACACTTCACGGCCAGTCCCAAGGTGGCCCCCGTACCAAAAGGCAAAGGTGAGAGATGGAGCTAAGCTCCAAAGAAGATCTCCACTCAGATGGGTCTGACTAGGAGGATAATGAAATAGTTACAGACCCTCCAGAGGAGGGAAAGAGATACCTCTTCTCCTCTGAGGATACGGACGAACTCCTCCATGCAGTCAGGAGTACTATGCAGGTGGAGGACACCCAGACATCTCTCTATACAGGACGAGATGTTCAGCGGTTTGAGATCCCAGAGAAACAGTCTTCCCTGTTAACAGCCACATTTGCATGATGATCATGGAGGAGAGGGAGGATGCAGAGAAAAGGTTTGTTTTTCCCAGAGACTTTAGCCTTCACCTGCCCTTTGAACCAGAGGACATTAAAGCCTGGGAGGACATCCCAAAAATTTACGTCCCTATAGCCAAGGTGGCGAAAAGGACTTTGATTCCATTCGAAGGCTCCTCTATCCTCAAGGAGCCGATGGATTGGAAAGCTGGCGGTCTCCTTAAGAGAACCTAGAAGACGGCAGCCATAATATGGGCCAACATAGCGGCAACCTCGGTCGCTCGGTGCATGCACCTGTGGGTTGACGACTTGGAGGAGCACCTAAAGAGTAAAGCCCCCAGGAAGGTTATCCTGAGGTCCATTCCACTGCTTAAACTAGCTACGGGATTCATGGCTGACACATCTATGGAGTCCGCCAGATTCGCAGCCAGGAACAGAACCTTATCAAATGTTGCCTGGCAGGCTATCTGGTTAAAAACATGTTCGGAGGATACACAATCTAAAAACAGGCTGTGTTCCATTCCCTTCTCGGGTGTCAGTTTGTTTGGCTCAGTTCTAGATGATATTCTAGAGAAGGCATCTGACAAAAAGATGGGGTTCCCAGAGGATAATCCCAAAATGTACCAGCCTTGGACCCCAACTCTCCAAGAGGTCAGGCTACAAAGGGAAGGGAAAGTTGGGCAGGTGGAGCTACCCCAAAGGAGGTAGGGATAAAGGCTGAGTCACACATAACGATATCGTTAACGATATCGTTGCAACGTCACGCTTTTGGTGACGTAGCAACGATCCCGCTAACGATCTCGTTATGTGTGACAGCAACCAACGATCAGGCCCCTGCTGGGAGATCGTTGGTCGTTGGGGAATGATCAGGACCATTTTTTGGTCGCTGATCACCCGCTGTCATCGCTGGATCGGCGTGTGTGACGCCGATCCAGCGATGTGTTCACTTGTAACCAGGGTAAATATCGGGTTACTAAGCGCAGGGCCGCGCTTAGTAACCCGATATTTACCCTGGTTACCATTGTAAAAGTTAAAAAAAAAACCAGTACATACTCACATTCTGATGTCTGTCACGTCCCCCGGCGTCCACAGGGTTAAAACTGCTTTCGGCAGGAGCGCTGCTAATGCACGCGCTGCTGCCGAGAGCTTCCCTGCACTGAATGTGTCAGCGCCGGCAGTAACAGCGGTGACGTCACCGCTGTGCTCTGCTTTACTGCCGGCGCTGACACATTCAGTGCAGGGAAGCTCTCGGCAGCAGCGCGTGCATTAGCAGCGCTCTTGCCGAAAGCAGTTTTAACCCTGTGGACGCCGGCGGGGGACGTGACAGACATCAGAATGTGAGTATGTAGTGTTTTTCTCTAGTAACCCCCCACGACAGCACACCTGGAGGATGTTACCCCTTTCCTAATAGGGACAGGAAATGACAAGAGGTTAAATAACCCCTCCCTCATCCTCCCTTCAGTGTTCTTTCCTGTCCCTACTAGGGATGAAGAGGTCATCCCAGGTGCACTGTGCCGGCAGCGGTCACCGGGGGGTATACAGACAATCTGGCCGGGCAGCTGGGATCAGACTTACGTCCATTCCCTGTCGCTGCTCCCGTCTCCTCTGACTCGGGACTCTCCGCCGCCATTCCGCACCTGCGGGTAAGGTCTGGGGCGTTCTTCGGCTGGAGGCCTCTCGGAGCTCTCCAGCCCTTCTCCTCCTCCGTACACGCGCGCGTGTAGGTACTTCCGGTCTGAAGCCGGCGGCCGGATATGACGTCAGACGCCGGCCGGCTTCTTTGAATCAGGAAGTTCCTCGTGCGTTCCAGCCAGGAACGCTAGGCAGATAGCAGGGAAGACGTCGGCGTCCTCCCCCCACGTACTTCCGGACACCGGAGGAGGAGGTCCTCATGCAGGAGGACAGGTGCTACGTCCGGTCGCCTATATATTCAGGCCCTGGACAGGAAGACATCGCAGGTAGGACCACTGTGTGGTGAAGACTATGGAGATGTCTGCTTCCTCGCGCTCTGCACCTGCAGAACACAGCACCATCCCGGCCCCAGTGAGTAATCTGGCCCCGGGTGTCCATTCCCTGATGTGGGTTGTAGTCTTATGATTCCTTCTCCCCTTCCTTTTTAGGGGGACAAGGAACCCACATCAGGAAGCAAAACAAAAATGACCCGCAAATGCGCAGTCTGTATGAAGAAGCTGTCCTCTTCATATAAAAAATCTTTGTGCAAAGAATGCACAGACAAAATTGTCAGCGAGGAACGGCCATCCCTGATAGAAGAGATTAAAACCTTAATCCAGCAGGAGATTAAAACATCTCTAGCCACTCTTTCCCAACCTACACCATCTCCTAGTGCCCTCCTGAGGCTAAGAAAAGAAAACTTAATCCACAGGAGGAAGAGCAGGAGGACTCTCAGGGAGAGACATCGGACGAACCCCCAGAGGAGGGTGAATTATCCCTGGACTCTGAGACTGTCCAGCAAGAAAGATACTACTTCTCTTCATCTGATATGGAAGAACTCCTTACGGCTGTAAGGAAAACTATGGAGGTTGAGGAAGAAAAGACGGCCCACTCGGTGCAAGAGGAGATGTTTGGAGGACTTCGTTCTAGGAAGCGTCAGGTGTTTCCTATTCACCAAAACATCCGAGATTTAGTTCTGGACGAGTGGGAATCCCCAGAAAAGAAGCTGACTACTCCAGCAGAAATTAAAGACAGATTTCCTGTAGATGCCGAAACAGCGTCATGCTGGTCAGAAGTCCCAAAAGTTGACGTCCAGATTGCCAGAGTAGCCAAAAAGACCACGCTACCATTCGAGGATGCCTCCCAACTGAGAGACCCTCTGGAACGCAAGATGGACGGACTACTAAGGAAGTCGTGGGAGACGTCAGCATCTTTACTGAGCATCAATTCAGTATCCACTTGCGTTGCTAGATCGATGCATCGCTGGCTGGGACAGCTAGAGGAGCACTTGTCCTCAGGTACTCCAAGAGAAGATATTCTGGCCTCCTTGCCTATCTTCCAGAAAGCAACAGGCTTTTTAGCAGATGCTTCTGCAGAATCCGTGAGAGTGACGGCGAGATCATCCGCACTGTCAAACTCAGTAAGGCGTGCACTCTGGCTAAGATCCTGGTCTGGGGATATGACTTCCAAGATGAGGCTGTGTTCCATTCCTTTTAAAGGAAAGTATATGTTTGGACCAGCCTTGGATGATCTTTTGGAGAAGGCTTCAGACAAGAAAAAGACCTTACCTGAACCTAGAAACCCTAGGAAAAGACCCTTCCGCGCTCAGCAGGAGCATACCCCTCAATACAGAGGGAAGGGTAAAACAGGTCGCTGGAGCTATCCGAAAGGAGGGAAAGACAGGAATCTTTTTCTTTCACAACCCCAAAACCAGAGAAAGCAATGACGCCGTCATAGTGGGGGGTCGGATTTCGAACTTCCTCCCAGTCTGGCAAAAGATCGGGGTGGATCAGTGGACCTTAAAATTGGTCAAAGAGGGGATGAAAATAGAGTTTACATCATACCCCCAAAAAAGAATGAAAACTACAACGTTATCAACACCAAAGCTACAGTCCACCCTGATAACTGGGATAGAAGATCTCTTAATCAACAATGTGATCTCCCCAGTCCCAAAAGACGAAAGAAACAAGGGCCATTATTCCAGCCTATTTCTGATAAGGAAACCAAACGGAACCCATCGGATGATAATCAATCTGAAACCGCTGAATCAATATGTAACCTACAGAAGATTCAGAATGGAGTCCATCAGATCAACAGTACCCTTAATAGGGCAAGACTTCGTCATGGCAACCATCGATTTACAGGACGCATATTACCACGTCCCAGTCCATCCAACCTATCGGAAATTCCTAAGGTTTGCAGTCACCAGCGGAGAAGTTATAGACCACTTCCAGTTCAATGTCCTCCCATTCGGACTATCAGCAGCTCCAAGGATCTTTACAAAGGTCATGTCCGAGGTGATGGCGTACATCAGAAGTCGGCAGATATGCATAATCCCATACCTCGACGACCTCTTGGTAGTGGGCCCCACGGTTCCAATTCTACAGGAACACCTTCAGACAACAGTCCAGATCCTGTCATCCCTGGGTTGGGTGATAAACCCCAAAAAATCGGATATGGTTCCGTCCACAACAAAGATCTTTTTAGGGGTCTTATTAGACTCCCACAGACAAACCTCTTTCTTACCCGAGCAAAAACGGTCCCTGCTTACATCAAAGATAAGAACATTACGGGACAAGAAGTGTGTATCTCTAAGATGGGCCATGTCGGTTCTAGGTACCATGACATCTTGCATCCAGATGGTGGCATGGGCTCAAGCCCACACCAGGATACTTCAGACATTTATTCTGTCAAGCTGGGACGGATCCCCAGGTTCTCTAGACAAAAAGATCCGCATACCACCGTATGTAAAGTCCTCATTAACATGGTGGCTACAAAAAGAGAACCTAATAAGAGGAGTTCCCTGGTTGCAGGTCCCAGCAGTGACCATAACAGTAGATGCCAGTGGAAAAGGTTGGGGAGCCACGGTAGACCAGCACATATTCCAGGGATCCTGGTCAGCCGAAATAGCACAAAAATCCTCAAATTTCAAAGAGCTAAAGGCAGTGGAAGAAGTCCTCAAAACAGCGGTAATTCTTGTACAAAATTCCCACATAAAAATATACTCAGACAACATGACAACAGTTGCCCACCTTCGCCACCAGGGAAGTACAAGACACGAAGATCTAAAGACAATATCAGCAAGAATATTTTCGTGGGCCGAAGAACATGTTCTCTCCATATCCGCCCTACATATAAAAGGGGAGATAAACGTACAAGCCGACTTCTTGAGCAGAACAGAGGTCCATCCAGGGGAATGGAGCCTAAACCCAGAAGTCTTTCAGATACTAGTCAAAAGATGGGGTCAGCCAGAAGTGGACTTGTTCGCAAACAGCCAGAACACAAAGGTAGACCAGTTCTTCTCGCTAGATCCGATGAATCCGGGGTTAGCTGTGGACGCATTGGTCCAGCCATGGACATTCACGCTAGCATACGCTTTCCCGCCATTGCCAGTCCTACCAAAAGTCCTGCAGAAAATAAGGGCAGAAAAACTCAAGGTGATCCTAGTGGCTCCACTTTGGCCCAAAAGAGGTTGGTTCGGGGCCCTCATCAGTCTAAAGATAGATGGGCCAATAGCACTTCCACCGGTCAAAGACCTTCTCTACCAGGGGCCAATACTGCATCCAGATCCCGAGAGGCTACACCTAAATGCCTGGCTTCTGAATTCTCAATTTTGAGAACTAGAGGACTATCAAAGAGGGTAATTAAAACATTACAAAAGAGCCGCAAAACGGTTACTAATTCTATTTACCATAAGATCTGGAAGACGTTCATCACATGGTGTGCTCCTGAACAACCTAACCCAGATAAGCCAAACCTAGCCAAGATCCTGGATTTTCTACAAGATGGGCTAGAGAAGGGTCTCAGACCCAGCACCCTCAAGGTACAAGTAGCAGCCTTGAGCTCCTATTTTGACCAGTCTTTAGCGGAACATAGATGGGTAAGAAGATTCATGACGGCGGCATCCCGCATATCTCCAAGACCCATAAATATAGTTCCATCCTGGGACCTGAATATAGTCCTGAAAGGACTTACACTGCCACCGTTTGAACCCTTATCTTCCATAACCATGGATAAACTCGCTTGGAAGACCACCTTCCTAGTAGCCATAACAACAGCCAGAAGAGTGGGTGAACTACAAGCCCTATCAATCAATGAGCCCTACATGAAGATTCTTCAAGACAGGCTTATCTTGCGATTAGACCCATCCTTTCTCCCAAAGGTAGTCTCCGATTTCCACAAATCGCAGGAGATAATTCTTCCATCTTTCTATCAAGAACCAAAGGATGAGGAAGAGGAACATTTCCATACCTTGGATGTTCGAAGAATGGTACTCTATTATCTTCATGCATCAGAGAAGTTTAGGAAAGATCAAAATCTGTTTATTCATCTTCTCGGCCAGAATAAAGGGAAGAAGACTTCCAGATCCACAATTGCAAATTGGATAAAACGAGCAATCCTGGAGGCTTATCAAATTCAAGGCCTTCCACCACCAGGAAAGCTCACAGCCCATTCTACTAGAGCAACAGCTGTCTCCTGGGCCGAGAAAGCCAGTGCTTCCATCGAGCAAATTTGCAGAGCGGCTACGTGGTCCTCGGTCCATACGTTCTCCAAACATTACAGGCTTGACCTGATGTCAAAAGAAGACTTAGCCTTCGGAGAAAAAGTCCTTAGTGCTGTAGTCCCTCCCTAAAAATTACTCTTGGGTACTGCTCCAGGTGTGCTGTCGTGGGGGGTTACTAGAGAAAATAGAATTATTCTTACCGTTAATTCGGTTTCTAGTAACCCACCACGACAGCAGGAGTAATCCCTCCCTTTGCTTAATATACGTTCTGAAAAGAATAAATATAATTTGAAGCATTCATTCTCCTGTGGTCCTTTATAATAACACTGAAGGGAGGATGAGGGAGGGGTTATTTAACCTCTTGTCATTTCCTGTCCCTATTAGGAAAGGGGTAACATCCTCCAGGTGTGCTGTCGTGGTGGGTTACTAGAAACCGAATTAACGGTAAGAATAATTCTATTTTTTTTTTTTTTTTTTTTTTTTTTTTACTTTTACAATGGTAACCAGGGTAAATATCGGGTTACTAAGCGCGGCCCTGCACTTAGTAACCCGATGTTTACCCTGGTTACCCGGGTGCTGCAGGGGGACTTCGGCATAGTTGAAGACAGTTTCAACAATTCCGAAGTCGTTTCCCTGATCGTTGGTCGCTGGAGAGAGCTGTCTGTGTGACAGCTCCCCAGCGAACACACAACGACTTACCAACGATCACGGCCAGGTCGTATCGCTGGTCGTGATCGTTGGTAAGTCGTTTAGTGTGACTTAGGCTTAAAGACTCTATCTTTAGTGCAGGGTCAGGGAGACAATGACGCCGTGAGAGTGGGGGGATGACTAAGATTGTACTTGGAAAGTTGGAAAGAGATCTTAGAAAATCAGTGGGTATTAGGGATAATCTCTTCAGGTTACAGGATAGAGTTTACCCACACCCCGCCATTAAGGTTCATTCTAACAAACACCCATCTCCAGTCTGCTCCCCCCATGTGGTCCGATGTTCAGGATCTTCTAAAGATCAGAGCGGTAGTTCCGGTTCCCAAGGAAGAAAGGTTCAGGGGCCACTACTCCAGTCTCTTCTCTGTCAAAAATCCCTCAGGAGAAAGTCGCACAATAATCTAAAACCACTAAACTGCTGGGTGAGGCACAAAAAATTCAAGATGGAATCACTCGGGTCCACAGTCCCCCTGATAGAAAAAGATGCAGTAATGTGTACCCTGGATCTAAATAACGCGTACTATCACGTTCCCATCCATGCTTCATCTCAGCAGTACTTAAGGTTCGTTCTGAGGGTCCAACGGCGGGACCCTCACTGCCAGTTATGTTGCCTTCCGTTTGGTCTAGCCTCAGCACCAATAGTATTCACAAAGCTAATGACAGAGGTGGTAGCCTATCTAAGGAAAGTAGATATCCTCATAGTTCCCTACCTGGACGACTTCCTTATCATTGCCAGCTCCAGGGAAGAACTTATGAAACATTGTCAGACCTTGGTCTGCATTATTCAAGATCTAGGCTGTGTGATAAATTGGAGGAAGTAGGATCTCTCTCCAGAATCCAGGAAAAAGTTCCTGGGAGTTCTCCTAGACTCTCACCTAGAAACACCCGTTTTACCAGCAGAGAAGCAAGCCTCAATAGGGGGCAGGATCTGTCATTTTTCAGACAGCCATTGTTCCATCGGAGAGGCGATGAGGTTCCTGGGACTGATGATGTCCTGTATCCCTTATGTTGGGTGGAGTCAGTTACGCTCCCGGGGATTTCAGGAGGCCATTTTATATGCCTGGGACAGACACCAGCTATCCCTGTATGCCGTAATGTCCCTCTGCATCTCGGTAAGAAGATCTTTAGTCTGGTGGACCATTCTAGAAAACGTCCAGATGGGATTCCTTTGGGTTCTTTCCCCCTGCGCGGTGATTACCACCGATGTGAGTCAACTAGGCTGGGGTGATCATATGGAAGGAAGATTCTTCCAGTGAACATGGACTCCAGAAGTTCGAACCAGGTTCTCAAATTACAGGGAACTGCGCGCAGCATGGGAATTCCTGCTCCAGGTCCAGTCTGTAGTCAAAAACAGATATGTGAGAATCCTGTCAGACAACACGATGACTGTGGCCTTTCTACACCATCATGGAGGCCCAAGACATCCCTCTCTGCAGCATCTAGCAGTGAGAAACTTTTGATGGGCGGAGAAAACCGTTCTTTCTGTTTTAGCAGTTCTCCTAGAGGGGTCCCAGAATCAGGTGGCAGACTCCCTAAGCAGGCACAGGATATCACTCACAGAGTGGGAGCTAAATAAAGAAAATAATATTAGTAGTGCCTTTATTGCCAAGAAGGAGCTGGTTTCCTATGCTGAGGAAGATTTCAGTGGAAGAGCCTATCCTGCTCCCACGGAGGGAAGACCTTCTCTTCCAGAGCCCAGTGTTTCATCAGAACCCAGACAGTCTGCACCTTTCCGCATGGATCCTGAAAGGCAGGTCCTGAGGTTGAGGGGTTTATCCGATGAGATAATATCTACCCTACAGGCAAGTAGAAAGCCTGTAACATCGGGGGATCCTCTGTAGATACACCTCACCTTGATACACTGAAAATCCTGGACTTCCTGCAGACAGGATTCAATAAGGGTTTAAGAACGAGTACCCTGCGAGTCCAGATTTCAGCATTAGCGTATTTTTTATTCTCCCCTAGCAGCCCACCCCTGGATAACAAGGTTTTCCAGAGCCGTACAGAGACTGAAGCTCTTGGTAAGGAGATCTGTCCCACCCTTGGATCTGAACCTGGTACTGAATGCGCTATGTAGGCATCCGTACGAGCCAGTGAGTAACCCAGATATTAGCAGGCTCTCATTTAAGACTGCCTTTCTGGTGGCTATCACATCAGCCAAGAGGGTAGGAGAGTTACAGGCCCTATATATTATGGACCCTTATTTTCAGATATTTGAGGATCTAATAGTTCTGAGGCTTGACCCAGCCTTCCTCCCAGTGGTGAATTTGCCAATCGTGGTGTTCTGTAGCAAATGCCAAGCGTCCTGTATGGTGTTGGGCTGTGAGCACAACCCCCATCTGTGGTGTGGACTTTGGGCACTCAGACCATCCTCATGGAGTCAGTTTCTAACCGTTTGTGCAGACACATGCACATTTGTGGTCTGCTGGAGGTCATTTTGCAGGGCTCTGGCAGTGCTCCTCCTATTCCTCCTTGCACAAAGGCTGAGGTAGCGGTCCTGCTGCTGGGTTGTTGCCCTCCTACAGCTCCCTCCACATCTCCTGGTGTACTGGCCTGTCTCTTGGTAGCGCCTCCAGCCTCTAGACACGACGCTGACAGACACAGCAAACCTTCTTGCCACAGCTCGCATTGATATGCCATCCTGTATGAGCTGCACTACCTGAGCCACTTGTGTGGGTTGTAGAGTCCATCTCATGCTACAACGAGTGTGAAAGCACAACCAACATTCAATTGACCAAAACATCAGCCAGAAAGCATTGGTACTGAGATGTGTTCTGTGGTCCCCACCTGCAGAACCACTCCTTAATTGAGTGTGTAGTGATAATTGCCAATAATTTCCGTCTGTTGTCTATTCCATTTGTACAACAGCATGTGAAATTGATTGTTAAACAGTGTTGCTTCCTAAGTGGACAGTTTGATTTGTCAGAAGCTTGATTTACTTGGAGTTATGTTTAAGTGTTCCCCTCTATTTTTTTGAGCAGTGCATGTGTGTGTATGTATATATGTATATATGTATATATGTATATATATATATATATATATATATATGTATATATATATATATATATATATATATATATATATATATATATATATATATATATATATATATATATATATATAATATAGTACAGACCAAACATTTGGACGCACCTTCTCATTTAAAGATTTTTCTGTATTTTCTTTACTATGAAAATTTGTAAATTCACACTGAAGGCATCAAAACTATGAAATAACACATGTGAAATTATATACTTAATTTCAGTTGTTTCACACTTTTTTGTTATGTCTTATATTCTAGGTTCTTCAAAGTAGCCAAAGTAGCCACCTTTTGCTTTGATGATTGCTTTGCACACTCTTGGCATTCTCTTGATGAGCTTCAAGAGGTAGTCACCGTGAATGGTTTTCACTTCACAGGTGTGCCCTGTCAGGTTTAATAAGTGGGATTTCTTGCCTTATAAATGGGGTTGGGACCATCAGTTGTGTTGTGCAGAATCTGGTGGATACACAGCTGATAGTCCTACTGAATAGACTGTTAGAATTTTTATTATGGCAAGAAAAAAGCAGCTAAATAAAGAAAAACGAGTGGCCATCATTACTTTAAGAAATGAAGGTCAGTCCGAAAAATTGGGAAACTTTGAAAGTGTCCCCAACTGCAGTGGCAAAAACCATCAAGCGCTACAAAGAAACTGGCTCACATGAGGACCGCCCCAGGAAAGGAAGACCAAGAGTCACCTCTGCTTCTGAGGATAAGTTAATTCTTAGTTTTGATGCCTTCAGTGTGAATGTACAATTTTCATAGTCATGAACATACAGAAAAATCCTTAATACATACTGTATATGTGTATGTATATATGTATATATATGTGTGTATATCTATCTATCTATATATATATATATATATATATATATATATATATATGTATACATATTAAAAGAAAGATAAAATGTTTAATTCTGAGAGGCCTACAATGCTGTTGGGGTGGCCAATGATCTTTTATTAGGCCCCTCTTAGTGTCAGAGAGGTAATGTATCGGGGAACATTTCACCATGTTTCATTGGCTGCAGGTGAAATGGTGACCCACTTAAATTATTGATCTCATTATTCCATGGACTGCTGCCAACTTTATCAGTCTCTTGAGGGTCTCTTCTACTTTTCCTTTGTGCTAATTATTATAAATCTCCCTCAATAGGTTTGCAATGACATAAAAGGCATAGCAACCAATTTTCAGTATGCTGTATGCATACATGCAGAGAGAACTTACTTTATATAAAGCAAATTGGCATGGTTTTAGAAGTTCTTCCATTTTTTTTCTTCTAGATTTGTCTTGTGTCAGTTTCATGCCATATTTGACTGAGCTAAATGCCTCAAAGAATAAGCTGAGCAAGTTATTTGACTTCATCCCCCCAAAAACTCTGATGGTAAGCATGATCCAGTGCAGGAAATATATTTACAGTCTGCTGAAATATATCCGTTCCGTTGAGATCTATCTATCTATCTATCTATCTATCTATCTATCTATCTATCTATCTATCTATCTATCTATCTATCTATCTATCTATCTATCTATCTATCTATCTATCGTCGTGGCTGAAAGTGTTGGCACCCTTGAAATTGTTCCAGAAAATTAAGTATTTCTCCCAGAGAATTATTATAATTACACAGGTTTTGTTAAACACATGTTTATTTCCTTTGTGTGTATTGAAACAACACAAAAAAAACCAGAGGGAAAAAAGGCAAATTGGACATAATTTCACACACAATCTCAAAAATGGGCCGAACGTTATTAGGTTGGCATCCTCAACCTAATATTTTGTTTCACACCCTTTGGGATAAATAATAGCAATCAGTGGCTTCCTATAACCATCAACAAGCTTCTTACACCTCTCAACTGGACTTTTGGACTACTCTTCTTTTGCAAACTGCACCAGGTCTCTCATATTTGAAGGGTGCCTTTTCCCAACAGCAATTTTAAGATCTCTCCACAGGCCTTCAATGGGATTTAAATCCTGTCGCATTGTTGGCCACTTCAGAACTCTCCAGCGCTTTGTTTCCATCCATTTCTAGGTGTTTCTTGTAGTATGTTTGGGGTCATTGTCTTGCTGCAAGACCCATGACCTAGGATACAAACCCAGCTTTCTCACAGTGGGCACTACATTACGACCCAAAATCCTTTGGTAATCTTCAGATTTCTTGATGCCTTGCACACGGTCAATGCACCCAGTGCCAGAGGGAGCATAACAACCCCAAAACATCTTTGAACCATCATAGTTGACTGTAGGTACTTTGTTCTTTTCTTTGTAAGCCTCAATATGTTTTCAATAAATAGTAGAATGATGTGCTTTACCAAAAGCGCTATCTTGGTCTCCTCTATCTACAAGACGCTTTCCCAGAAGGATTGTGGCTTGCTTACATTTTGACAAACTGCAGTCTAGCTTTTTATGCCTCTGTGTCAGCATTTGGGTCCTCCTGGGTTTCCTACAATAGCGTTTCGTTTCATTCAAATGTCGAAGGATAGTTGGCGCTGACACTAATGCACCCTGAGCCTGCAGGATAGCTTGAATTTATTCGCAACTGGATTGCGGCTGCTTATCCACCATCCGGACTATCCTGTGTTGCAACATTTCATACATTTTTTCTCTTCAGTTCACATCCAGGGAAATTAGCTACAGGGCTATGGGTTATCAACTTCTTTATTATGTTGCTCACAGTGGACAAAAAAAATCAACATTTATGGAGATAGACTTGTAACCATGGAATTGTTTCATTAATTTTGGTTCTCAAATCCTCACAGTTCTCCCCTTGTCTTTCTTTTCTCCATGTTTAGTGTCGCACACACAGACAAACAATGCAAAGATTGCGTCTATTTCTCCCCTTTATATCTGGTTTCAGGTGTGATTTTCATAGTTCACACACTTGTTACTTGCCACAGGTCAGTTTTGAATAAATATCACATGTATGAAACATAGTTGTTTACTCCCAATTTTCAAATCATGCCAACAATTTTGTTCAGACCATTTTTGAAGATTTATGTGACATTATAGTTACATAGATTGAAAAAAGACCTAGGTCCAGTAAGTTCAACCTTTCTCCAACAATTGTACACTGTTACTAAATTAACTATAACCCACACTGTTATGTGCATTGAGGAAATCATCCAGCCCTTTTTAAAAATCTGTTATAGTGTCTGCCATTACTACCTCTTGTGGTCGACATTCCACAGTCTGACTACTCTAACTGTAAAGAACACTTTCCTGTTTAGTTTCCGGAATCCCCTTTCTTCCACTCAGAATGAGTGCCCCCTGGTCCTTAGTATGATCTTATGTCTAATTTGCCTTTCTTTCTCTTGTTCCAATGCAAAGGAATTAAACATGTGTATAACAAAACATGTATAAATGCAATAATGTTCTTGGAGAAATACTTAATTTTCTGGAACAATTTCAAGGATGCCAGCACTTCGGCCATGACTATCTATCTATGTATCTATCTATCTATCTGTCTGTCGATCTAAATGTACACCTGTTTGTCTCAGATTTTATTTTTCTATTATTTGTATAACAATGGTTTTTTTCATCCTTTTTCAGGTTGTGGATTTGTCATTTAATTATATAACCAATATGAAGGATTTATCAGCTCATAGTGCTCTGACCACACTCATACTAAATAGTATCCTTTTTGTAACTACTTTGAATCCATTTATGTTCTTACAACTGGACAAATATAAAATATGACCTTGATACTCGCCATTCCCTATATCATATTAGTTTGCAATATTCGCACTAATCTTATACATAATTTTTTGGAAGTATTATGTACATTACATAGTTACATATGATAAAATGCCAAATAGTTCTTATCTAAAATAAGATACAGTAATACCTTGACTAAGAATTGAATCAACTTATGAATTTTTCAAGATACGAGCCGTCGCTGTTGATTTTTTTGTTTCTTGTTTTATGATGTGAGCTGAGATCTGAGTAATGAGAGAGCGAGCTTACGCCACTCACACACTTTTATCTTGCCGTGCTAACATCTTTGTTGTTGCTGTTGCGTCATTTTTAACCATGGGCCTAAGAAAGTGAGTCAGGTGCTGAGAAGAAGAAATAGATGATGTCTTTGGATATAAAGCAAGAAATCATTGAAAAACATGAGCAAGATGTGCGAGTTGTTGACTTGGCGAGGCAGTATGATTGCAGTACTTCTACAGTATGTACGATTTTGAAGCAGAAGGAGTAGATAAAAACTATAACGCCAGCCAATGGACTTAAGATTATTTTAAAGCTCCGGACCTTTGTCTATGAAGAGATGGAGAAGTTGTTGTTGGTGTTGCTGATGGAGAAGCAGTTCGCAGGAGATACCGTGACCAAGAGCATCATCTGTGAGAAGGCACGAGAATTAATGGAGATTTGATGCAGCAGATGCTGGCAACATCAGCAGACAAAGCATCGAAAAAGTCATTCAGAGCCAGTCAGGGATGGTTTGATAATTTTAAAAAGAGAACTGCTATCCACTCAGTCATCAGGCATGGAGAGGCAGCAAACTCTGATGTGAAGGCAGCTGACAATTTTATTATAACTTTTTCTGAACTGATAGAAACCGAAGGATACATCCCCCAGCAAGTCTTCAATTGTGAAGAGAAAGGGCTCTTCTGGCATAAGATGCCAAGGAGGGCTATATACCAGCAGAGGCGAGCATGCCAGGCCACAAACCTATAAAGGATAAGTTAACCCTTGCTCTGTGCGCAAATGCGAGTGGTGACTGCAAGATTAAGCCACTACTCGTATATCATGATCTCTGAAAACCCCAGAGCCTTTATGTCTCATAAGATCCTTAAATAAAAACTGCAGGTTATGTTGAGGGCAATCTCAAAGGCATGGGTCACCAGGGAGTTCTTTCTGAAGTGGGTAAACCTGCTCTTTGGTCCTTCAATCAAGAAGTACCTTTTGGAAAATAACCTACCCCTGCAATGCCTTCTTGTTCTTATTAATGCTCCTGTGCTCTCATCAAACCTTGCAGATGACATCCTAGATTAATTTAATTTTATTAGGGTCCTATATCTTCCAGCCAACTCCACCACTATCCTGCAGCCGACAGACTAGCATGTGATTTCAAATTTCAAAAAGCTCTACACCAAGCACCTGTTCCAGCTTCTTTGAGGTTATGGAGAGCACAAATCTTAATTTTTGAGAGTTCTGGAAGGATCACTACAATATTGTGTCCTGCCTCAGAATTATAGACATGGCTTGTCAGCGTGTTACAAAAACCTTAAACTTTGCATGGAAGAAGCTGCAGTTGTATCCGAAAGGGACATCGAAAGATTCGAACCTGAAGTGTTAGTGGTGGACGAGATTGTGTCCCTTGAAAAGTTCATGTGCCTGGAAGTGGATGAAGAAGACTTCAACAAACTTGTCAAGAAACACAATGAGGAACTGACAATGGAGGAATTAAAGGAGCTAAAACAGCAGCAGTATATGAAGGTTTTCAGGAAATTTACATAGAGGAGCCAGAGGAGGAGGAAATAATCCATACAAGGGAGATTAAAGGATAAAATAACAAACCCTATACTCACCTCCAGTGACGGCACGGTTCCCACGGTGTCGGCAGTCGCTCTCCTCGGGGGGCCCTTGTGCAATGTTGTGATGCTGGCATCCAATCAGCACTGGTGTCACTGTCCCTCCTACGGACAAATCGATTATGAAGAGGAGGTCGGCGCTGCTGCTGATCCCAGACATCCTATTCATGTTCGATTTGTCCGATTTAGTGCCGGTGTCACAACACCACACAAGAGCCCCGTGGAGGTCGCTGGCACTTGAGGTGACTATAAGTTTTATTATTTTATGGGGGCCAAGCGAGGGGTATGACAAGAAGTTGTCCAAGTAGTGGACAACTTCTTTATGGAAATGTTTTGAATGTGGGAGAAAATATCAGAGTTAATTGAAAAGAAACACCCTGAAAAAGTTTTAGCACTGTGTAATGACACTTGCCTCACTCATTTTCGAAACATTTTGAAAGGGACTAACAAACAAATCTCCTGAGACAGGTTTTTATTGAAACGCCCTGAAAGTGAGGTGAAAAAGGCAAACGTCGGTGAAGAAGATTAAGTGAAGTCAATTTTTCATACTGTACATCATTTGTTATTACTGTATGGTTATATCACCAATAACAGTTGAGAACCCTAGCTCATAACATAATGTATACCATGATATAAAGTCCTTGGTGTTCAGAAAAGAACATATGCATATAATGGTTTTATTATAGGCAATCAATAAAACACTCCTATGGAGGTGGAGCCCAAGTAGGGTTCCACTCCGTTAATAATTGTATGAAGTACTTGGCACTCAGAAGAGGACTTATGCAGATAATGGTTTTATTATATCCAAAAATAACATAGCTTTTCGGTCCAGTAATTGGACCTTCTTCAGATGTGTATTGTCATGTGGTTTAATGCCAGAGCTACGGAGATGAGTGCAAGGAAACTATGACTTCCTCTCTCCTGGGGATACATGTCACAGCTGCTCATCTCCGCAGCTCTGGCATAGACTACATGACAATACACATCTGAAGAAGGTCCAAGTACAGAGCTGAAACTTTATTTTTGTGTATTGCCTATAATAAAACTATTATCTGCATATGTTCTCTTATGAGTGCCTAGAACTTTAAAACATTATGAACCGAGTGGAACCCTACTTGAGCATCACCTCCGTACGAGTGCTGTATATCTATAACCCATAATGTGTACCATGTTATTCTTTGACCTTTACTTTACTTGTAAGATAATCACATACAGGAGATAATGGGCTTGGAAAAATGTACCAGTTTGAAGCACGTCAACCTGGCTCACAATAATTTACATACCATCAGTGGACTTGGTAGCTTGCCCATCACAATGCTCAACCTGGTATGTTATATGTCTGGTTTATTTGTTCTGTATAATCTACATTGTCATTGTGTTTGAAAACATGGATGCTGTATGATAGAATTAAACAGGAATAATAGTAATTATAATCATTAAACAGGATATCCAACCCACTTCATACTCTGTACACTGGCAATATTCATGCACTCTGTCAGGGGAAATGTTCACTACTGGACAATCCATTCATAATCAATTCAGTACCCCAATTAAAATAAAAACAATGGATGCTCTCCTCCCACAGTGGTGCCATTCCAGTGATTTTGGCACCACTGTTATTGAAGAGTGATAGTGTTGTGTCCCGGGGGCTCTGCAGCCATTAAGTGACTGCTTTTTGGCTGCATCATTCAATATTTTACTTGAGCAGAAGTCTGCTCTGATGAAATATTTATCAGCTACAACCAATCTGCAGCTGCTGATTGTCTGCAGCGGGCACATGACACAACAATGTCACGTCACACTCTGGAAGCAGCTGACACTGCTGGAACAATGCCACTGTGGGAGTGGGTATACATTATTTTAATTGGGGTCCTGAATTGATTAAGAAGAGGTTGTCCAGTAGTGGACAACCTTTTTGACAAAGAATGTATGAATTTTGTTTACAGGTTACATGGCATGAAGTGGGTTGGATTAATTTGTAATTAGGAATAGTAGAAACCAAGTATAACAATCTAATTGGATTGACCGATTAAGACAAAAGTTGGTGGATCTATCTGCTGCAATAGGGCTTAAAACTAATGAGCGTGTTGGTGGGCAATAGAAATGAGGGTTATGAGCCTAGAAGAATAAATCAAAGGTCACTTTTGTCACCATACTAGAGGTTACATTTGGGCTGGTATCAGGAGGAGCCATGTTAGGGGGAGATCTGTAGGTTTGTTTAAACAGCTAGATTGTATTATCATCTACTATTTACACGGGAAGTAGCTGTTGAGAACCAAGAGGAGACGTTAATGGGTTCAGTAGTAGAGTTCACTTAAAGGGAACTGGTCACAAGGAAAATACAGTCCAATCTGCAGGCGCCATGTTATAGAGCAGAAGGAGCTGAGCAGATTGAGATATATTGTTTTGTGAGAAAAGACTCAGTATAACCTGTGTTTTAATCATATAAACCTCTGCTCTTTCTGGCCTTTTTGGTCCAGTGGACAGCACTATCATTGATTGCCAGCTATCTTTGTGTGCACTCTTAGGGTACCGTCACACTAAGCGACGCTGCAGCGATAGCGACAGCGATGCCGATCGCTGCAGCGTCGCTGTGTGGTCGCTGGAGAGCTGTCACACAGACCGCTCTCCAGCGACCAACGATGCCGAGGTCCCCGGGTAACCAGGGTAAACATCGGGTTACTAAGCGCAGGGCCGCGCTTAGTAACCCGATGTTTACCCTGGTTACCAGCGTAAAATGTAAGTACATACTTACATGCGTCCCCCGGCGTCCGCTTCCTGTAATGACTGAGCGCCGGCAGTAGCAGGGCACAGCGGTGACGTCACCGCTGTGCTGTGCTTTCACTTTCAATTTGCGGCGCTCAGTCAGTGTGGGAAGCGGACGCCGGGGGAAGCATGTGAGTATGTAGTGTTTGTTTTTTTTTACATTTTACGCTGGTAACCAGGGTAAACATCGGGTTACTAAGCGCGGCCCTGCGCTTAGTAACCCGATGTTTACCCTGGTTACCAGCGTAAAATGTCGCTGGTATGGTTGCTTTTGCTGTCAAACACGGCGATACACGGCGACCTAGCGACCAAATAATGTGCAGACCTTCTAGCAGCGACCAGCAATTTCACAGCGGGATCTAGATCGCTGCTGCGTGTCAAATACAGCGATATCGCTACCTAGGACGCTGCAACGTCACAGATCGCTGGCGACGTTGCTTAGTGTGACGGTACCTTTATACAGATAGTGGTTAGTCACTGATGGGACCACCCACTGTACTGAAAATCCCAGAAAGAGCAGATATTTAAATGATGAAAACACAGGTTATACTGAATCTTTTCTCACAAAACGATACATCAACCTACTCCGCTCCTCCTGCTCTACAACATGGTGCCTTCAGAATGGACTGCATTTTCATGGTGGCAGGTTCCCTTTGGTCTGCTACACATCTTGTTGTTTGGATATAGATGAGGGAATTACAATAGTTACTGTGACTGTACCTCCTTTTTTGTATCTGGAGAACATTGCTGGAGAATTGTGTGCTACTATACATCCCTCCAGAGCAGACACAGCAGTGAATATAAACTGGTTCTTATCCAAGTAAATGGGTGACCATTTAAAGGGGAGTATATAATCAGAAAATAAATTATTCTTCAATTTTTACACTGGTCACTGTTTTTTTTTTAGACTTCTACTTCCTGATCTTTCTTTGATCGATCTGAGTTTTCAGCAAGGCTCCATATTATCAGAGACAGGGTTACAATGACAAGTAACGCATCTATACATAGCTGATAACAAAAATGATCCACCATTCACAATAGGTGATTTCACATTTGAACCTGCTCACTAACTTCACAATGACTTATACACAGCCTCATTTGACACTTCAGTACAAAAGATAGGCTCAGAAGCTGACCATTGTTGCTATGTACATGTGTTATTTCCTGAAATAACAGGAAGTTAAGGTCTATTAAAGCCCCAGTGTGAAAATTGCAAGATTTCTTTTATTTTGTTTTATTTTTTTAATCCCTTTCTGACCTTGGACGGGATAGTTTTGTACAGCTGACGTGTGCACGCAATAGCGGAGAGTGGAATCGCGATCCACCTGCCACTATTAACTAATTAAAAGCCGCTGACAGCGGCATTTAACTACCACTTCCGGCCATCCGGCCGGAAATGTGCGTATCGCCGACCCCCTTCACATGGTCGGGGGTCAGCGATGCGTCGGCATAGTAATCAGAGGTCTCCTTGAAACCTCTATGGTTGCTGATGCCAGCTTGCTGTGAGCGCCACCCTGTGGTCGGCGCTCATAGCAAGCCTGTAATTCAGCTACATATGAGCAATCTGATGATCGCTGCTATGTAGCAGAGCCGATCCAGTTGTGCCAGCTTCTAGCCTCCCATGGAGGCTATTGAAGCATGGCAAAAGTAAAAAAAATGTTTAAAAAAATATGAAATAAATTAAAAAAATATAAAAGTTTAAATCACCCCCCTTTCGCCCCATTCAAAGTAAAACAATAAAAATAAAATCAAATATACACATATTTGGTATCGCCACATTCAGAATCGCCCGATCTATCAATAAAAAAAAAGGATCAACCTGATCGCTAAACGGCGTAGCGAGAAAAAAAAATTCAAAACACCCGAATTCGTTTTTTTGGGTTGCTGGGACATTGCATTAAAATGCAATAATGGGCGATCAAAAGAACGTATCTGCATGAAAATGGAATCACAAAAAACGTCAGCTCGGCACGCAAAAAATAAGCCCTCACCTGACCCCAGATCACGAAAAATGGAGACGCTAAGGGTATCGGAAAATGGCGCAATTTTTTTTCTTCTCTTTTTTTTTTTTTAGCAAAGTTTGGAATTTTTTTTCACAACTTAGATAACAAAATAACCTAGATATGTTTCGTGTCTATGAACTCGTAATGACCTGGAGAATCATAATGGCAGGTCAGTTTTAGCATTTAGTGAACCTAGCAAAAAGCAAAGCAAAAAACACGCATGGGATTTCAGTTATTTTGCAATTTCACTGCACTTGGAATTTTTTTCCCATTTTCTAGTACACGACATGGTAAAACCAATGATGTCATTCAAAAGTACAACTCGTCCCGCAAAAAATAAGCCCTCACATGGCCATATTGACGGAAAAATAAAAAGTTATGGCTCTGGGAAGGAGGGGAGTGAAAAACGAACACGGAAAACCGGAAAATCCCAAGGTCATGAAGGGGTTAATACGTATTATGATACGCGAGCAAAACTTTGCAAAAAGTGTTTTAAAAATAAATTTAACATAAAAACCTGAGTTAAGCAATAGGTCTTTTTCTGATGACACATTCCCTTTAAAAAATGATTTTGCTAACCCCGAGATTTTTTTTGCATTTGCTCTATTTGCTTAGAAACACCAGAAGAAAGAGTAACAAAATTCTAGTTCTCATAATTAATAAAAAGTACAAAATTTATTTATTGAAATAATACAAAAACAGCAACACAGCTAAACAAACATTAAATGTATATCTCTGCTGTAGGCAGTATATACTAATACAGAGGTATCATAGGGAGAAACATATCAGTACGACCGGATTAGTTGTGGGCAACCCAATTCAATTCATCCCCAGGGTAAGCATCAAATATATATGTATGTCCAACGCAGAGGATTAGTTGGTCCTAATGGGTGTATACATGCCTCAATATCCCCATATAAGTGGGCCCATAATTCTGCTATATGACAAATAGTAAGAGACGCTTACCCATAATAACAGTCAGGGGAACGGCCCACACTTCACCCGGCGGCCCCGGACGCGCGTTTCGCGTTGTAGCTTTTTCAACAGGGGTTAACCAAGTGTATGTTCCATGTGTTTAAATCTGATTAGCACCGGAAGTATGGCCGGGGAACACGGCGCATGCGTACCAGCGGCTCCCGTGTCTCCCCGTCAAAGGCCGTCATTACAGAGCGCACATAGAGGCGGAATACCGCCTAATGACGTCATGTGGTATGCACGCTCTGCACATAGAGATAGCCGCCGAAGGAGGCACACAAGGGAAACAGCAGGCACGCATGCGCTGCAGCAGCGGCCATTTTTTTGAAGACCATGGACGTAGCCATATTTGGAGGGCCAACAGCACTCCATATCGCCCCATCTAATGTAGTGAGGTGAGTGAGTGTATAATTACGTGTGATACTAAATAGTAATATAGCGCTATGGTGACAATCAGTGTTATATATTAACAATATCGACCAACTACATACCCCACTAAATTTAAACAGTCACATGTGTATACAAATATATACACATGTGTGCACATATCTATATAGCAAATACAGATTAAAATATAAATGACAATAATAATAATAAACTAAAACAACAATAGCTGGATAAGGTGATGATGTGTATCATGTGCAAAACATCATAAAGTGCATAAAAGGCGTCTTCCTGTTTCTTAACAAAGTCCAAAATAGAACGTCAGACTTCAAATACCATCCGGGCTTGTATTCCTTATAATAAATCGCAATTAAAAACTAAAAAACAAGAAACACAGATTAGACAAACTGGAATAAAATAAATAATGGTGGAGAATAGTATATCACAGAGAGGGGAATCAGGCCGACGCCACCACACAGAACGGACAGAATGGCGGAAAATAGTAATCGATATTAATGGCGACACCAGATCACAGGAAGGGGGCGAAACTCAATTTTTCGTTGAGTCACTTGGGGGTGATGGTGTCAAGGGTGACAATCCACCTGCACTCACGTTGTGCCAGGATCTTAGTTAGATTGCCACCCCTAACACCACCATGTATCCTATCAATGCCCCTCACTCTAAGGCCACTAGGGTCGCATCCGTGATACATCCGGAAATGTCTAGGCAAAGTCTTGAGGCTAGATATATCCAGGGTTTTCTTAGCAGCCAAAATGTCACGTACGTGTTCGCGCGTCCTAACTTTTAGTTCCCTAGATGTGAGGCCAACGTATATCAGGGAGCAGGGACATGTAGCATAATACACCACGAAGGTGGTGTTTCATGAAATATATTCTCGAATCTTAAATTCCCTGCTCCCGTCAGATGTTTTGAAGGCCCCACATCTAAGGATGTTAGGACACGCGACACACGAGCCGCAGGGGAAACAACCCCGTCTTGGACTCCCCACATTGAAGGGGTTCCTCATTTTTGCCACATAGTGGCTCCTTACCAAGCCGTCCTTCAAGTTCCTCCCCCTCCGTTGTGTCATCAGGGGGGATTTTGTAAGTTGAGATGCTAGGACCTTATCAGTCATCAAGACAGGCCAATGCCTCTCCAGACTCTCACGAATGCGACCCCACTGGCAATTAGATGTAGAGATAAATCTAACCCCCACATTGGGGGGTCGATTCATCTTTCTTAGATTGGGAGAGTAAATCTCCCCTTCCCACAGATCTGGCTCGCCTATATCCCGCCCTAATGCACCGGCGGCCGTACCCCCGGGCCTCAAATCGCTCCTTAAGGATGGTGGACTGTCTCTCGAAGCGGGCCTCCGTAGAGCATACCCGCCTGTTCCTTAAGAACTGCCCAACCGGGATGGCCTTGATTACCGAGTAGTTGTGTGCTGAAGAGGCATGCAACAATGAATTAGCAGCTGTCTCTTTCCTAAATAAATCGGTCTCGACAGAGCCATCCTCTGCTACACATATTTCGATGTCCAAAAATTCAATCCTGTGTCTATGCCAAGTGTATGTGAACTTCAAATTAAAAGTGTTGTTGTTAAGTTCCCGCATAAATTGTGTTAGGCTGGTCTCGCCACCATTCCAAACCATGAGAACATCGTCGATGTAGCGAAACCAGCCCACCACTGGGTCCGCGGCATGTGCCCCGTCACCTTGAAAAATGTGCCTCTCCCAAAAGCCCAAAAATAAATTTGCATAAGACGGGGCACATGCCGCGCCCATTGCAGTACCTTGTGTCTGCAAATAAAATTTATCCTTAAACACAAAATAATTGTGAGTCAAGATAAACCCCAACAAATCCAAAATGAAATCCACAAAATGACCATCCCAGTTGGCAGTCTCAAGGAAGAAGCGGGCCGCCCTTAGTCCGTCCTCATGTCTAATGGACGTGTAGAGAGACTCAATGTCAATCATGACCAGAATCATACCCGCTTCCAAGGACAGTCCATCAACCCTCCTCAATACATCAGTGGTGTCTCTGACATAGTAGGGCAGCGTCTCCACCAATCTTTTAAGATGGAAATCGATAAATTTGCAGACATTCTCGCATAGCCCTCCTATGCCAGAGATAATTGGTTCACCCGGCGGGTTAACAGCATCCTTGTGCAATTTGGGCAGGACATAGAAGGTTGCAACAATAGGGAATTTTGGTAACAGGCCATCCAGCACCTTTTTAGGAACAATACCCGACTCGTTAGCCCATTCCAAAATGCGTTCTAACTCTTTCAAGAACACTTGAGTAGGGTTCTGTGCCAGGACCCGGTATGTATCTTTGTTCCTAAGCTGCCTTAATGCCTCCTTTTCATATTTGTCGACCGGCCAAATCACTACATTCCCCCCCTTGTCTACTGGTTTAATCACTACTGTGTCCAGTGATTCTAGCTCTCTAAGGGCCTTTCTCTGATCACGTGTCAAGTTATCATTACGAAGATTTCCTGATATCTTCATCAGATCTTCTGTTACAAGTTTACAAAAAATGTCTATTTGTGGACAAAGAGACAAGGGGGGGAATACAGTAGATCTTGGCACAATCGAAGATGGAAAATTACCTATATAGTCAGGTTGTTGTTCTTTAAGCAGATCCTCCAATGCAGATAGTGCAATAGCGTCTGCATCATTAGATGGATTATGGCCGGAGGTTTTCTGACTATGAAGTTTCTTGAGTAATAATTTCCGGCAGAAAAGTTGTGTGTCCTTTAGAGCTGTGAAAAAATCTAAGCGATTAGACGGTACAAAATTGAGACCTAACCTTAACACTTCAGATTGTGTTTCAGAGAGGGGATGGGTAGACAGGTTAATCACCTCCAGGTTAGTATTTTTCACCTTCCGCTCATAGGTGGAGAGGTTGTTTGTTTAGCTGTGTTGCTGTTTTTGTATTATTTCAATAAATAAATTTTGTACTTTTTATTAATTATGAGAACTAGAATTTTTTTGCTCTTTCTTCTGGTGTTTCTATGCTCTTGGAGCTATTCAGCATATTTGACATCCTTGGGGTGTCTAGGGAGGGAACTCTGCCCTCAGTTACAATATATATTTGTGCTTTCTGGTTATGTTTATATATGCTCTATTTGCTTAGACTACTAAAAAGGTTACATAAGACCAGATGTAGAGCTAGATATCCACAGTGCCATATTCCAGGATTATATGGTGAAATTTACCAACACTGTCATTTCATACCCCCATCTTAAACAGAAGTTCTCTGCAGTAAAATGCATTTTGACCTGTATATGCATCACAAACTGGAATGTATGTTAGCTATGGCGGGCAAGAGTGGCGTAAAATGAAAAAAGAAAGTCAAAATTTGTGTTCAAAGTAGACATGGGCATAAATGAGCAACTTTGCTTGCCAAAAGCTGGTACAAATAATTTTAGTTATGTACAAATAGTGTATTATGTTATTTAAAGTATGTGTTTTTTGTTTTACAGAATATTTTATTTCTATAGTTGTGAAGACAGAATGAAATGTGTAACATTTATTAACACAGTGCGATAGTATGGGAACACTTTTAACAAACAAATACATTGACTAACCTAGTCATTTTATCCCTCTGACATCAATATGTTTCCAGCATCCTCTTGTTCTTTTGTCATTTGGTTCATGTTGTCTGTGGCTGTGTTCCAGTCACAATGCATTAGGTATCAGCAGGAGGTGAAATCTCAGAAGTGGTTTATATAAATTTTTCCACTATCAGCGAGCACAGTTTATCCCCCCGTCATATGGATCGTTTCTATCGGGTATCATTTTAAATGATTCCTTTTTGTTTGTGAAACGGTATATGAAATTGTACAAATGTCGGCAGAATCTCCTACTGCCAGAGGCAAGAATGATATTCTGGAAAATAGCATCTGTGAATAACCTTGTTATATGTCTTGTATTTCAAATGCTTTGCTTTAAGAAGCTCCGAACCTTCACTGGCTTCATTCAATAAATATTACGTTTCTTTACGGAGTGTTTCTGTTCCAAGATATCTAACATTTAGTTATACCGTTTGTAGTAAATAATAATATTGTCTAAAATCCTTCAAAAGCAGTCTACTATAGGGACATGGGTGGGCAATTAATATTCCTGAGGAGCCACATGAGAGACCGTGACTGTTATGGAGGGCAGAACCAATAGGACAAAATTAATTCTACTCAATATTAATATTGATATATTATAATTCTTATATTATTGATAATTATATTAATATTAATTGTATCACTTCATATTGAGCAGAATTAAGTGTGCTGATATCCCCTATAAATTGTTTGAACCTGAGTACAGCACCGTCTGTATATCGTATGAGCCTCCCCACATCCCCTTACATACTGTAATAGCCCCCACACAGCCTCCCTATATGCATCATGAGCTCTACACAGCCTCTCTATATACAACATGAGCCCTGCACAGCCTCCCTATTTACGGCTTGAGCCCAACACAGCCTCCCTATACAGGGTGGGCCATTTATATGGATACACCTAAATAAAATGGGAATGGTTGGTGATATCACCTTCCTGTTTGTGGCACATTAGTATATGGGAGGGGGAAAACTTTTCAAGATGGGTGGTGACCATGGCGGCCATTTTGGATCAAACTTTATTTTTTTCAATGGAAAGAGGGTCATGTGACACATCAGACGTATTGAGAATTTCACAATAAAAACAATGATGTGCTTTGGTTTTAACTTAACTTTATTTTTTCATGAGTTATTTACAAGTTTATGGCCACTTATAAAATGTGTTCAAAGTGCTGCCCATTGTGTTGGATTGCCAATGCAACCCTCTTCTCCCACTCTTGACACACTGATAGCAACACCGCAGAAGAAATGTGAGCACAGGATTCCAGTATCCGTTGTTTCAGATGCTGCACATCTCGTATCTTCACAGCATAGACAATTGCCTTCAGATGACCTCAAAGATAAATGTCTAAGGGGGTCAGATTGGGAGACCTTGGTGGCCATTTAGGTTGTGGCCCGCAGGCCGCACTTTGCCCAGGTCTGGTCTACTAGCATAGTGTTTTTTCCTCTTTCAGTCCCTGCAGATGTGGCATATTTGCCGCAGACTACTCTGCATGTGTTATACTCCAATGATTTTATTACAGCATTGCCACAGACAATGCAAGGGGGAAGTCTGCAATGATCTCCCCAAAAGGACTTGACATATTGAGCATTTGAAATTCTGTATTGACAGTTCAATTTATATGCAACAAATATCCAGACACATGTTATCATGTTTTTTTCCCTCATCAGTGAAAAGCAGGAGTACTAGCTTGGTTGGTTGAGAGGTCTCTGACAGGAAGTCTAAGGGGTAAAGGTTCTCCTGGTGGAGAATTCCAAGTCGGCATAGGGGGACTTATAGGAAATACAATTCTCACTTAGGAATTTAAATAAGCAAATAGGTTCCTTGGAGAGGAAGAGGACAGAAACTTTAGTACTACCTGAATAGCTGGCACTGTACTATGCTGTGGATTTGCCATTTAAAGTTAAAAGCAACAAATTCATGTGCGCATTGATGCTTCAAGGACATCAAATCAAGTGAGAAAAATTACATTATTAATAAATTCTTACATTTAATTAGAAAATCACACTTGTTTTGTCTAGCGAACTAATAGCACGTTAAATGACCTCAGGTGCCTGTGAGCATGTGCAATAGGAAGCTCTGATAATGTGATTTGGAGATAACCTATATCTCATATCTCTGGGTCACAGCAGCTACGCAGCATTAAGAAAGACATGGTATACAGCAATCTGAGCAGCCTTTTCTGATCTCAGCAACCGTGGTATCTCCAGTATTAGATCAAAATAACATGGTGGGCAGCAGTGTGAGCAGCCTTTTCTTACCTCAGCATCCCTGATATCTTCACCATTAGATCAGGCAGGATGGTAGCAGTGTGAGCTGCCTCTTAGTACTTCAGCAATTCTAGTTTCTCCATTATTAGATCAGAAAGAAAGTATGGACAGCAGTGTGAGCAGCCTCTTCTTACCTTAGCACCCCTGTTATCTAAAATATTAAATTAGAAAGACAGCGTAGACAGCAGTGTGAGCAGCTTCTTCTTACCTCAGTACCCCTGGTGTCTTCAATATTCGATCAGGAAGACAGGGTGGACAGCAATGCGAGCAGCCTCTTCTTACCTCAGGACCCCTGGTATTTCCAGTATTAGATCAGAAAGACAGGGTGGATATCAGTATGAGCAGTGTCTTCTTACCTCAGCACCCCAGTAGCTCAAGTATTAGAACAGAAAGACAAGGTGGAGAGCAGTGTGAGCGGCCTCTTCTTATGTATCCCAGGTATTTCCAGTATCGGATAAGAAAGAAAGGGTGGATGGTAATATGAACAGCCTCTCCTTATCCATGTATATAGTATTAATAATTATAATTTTATTTCTGTAGCATTAGCATAATTCACAGCAATTTTATAAATCTGAGTATTAAATCAGACAGTGTGGACAACGCTGTGAGCAGTCTCTTCTTACCTCAGCACTCCTGTTATCTACAGTAATTTATTAGACAAGATAGACAGCAGATTGAGCAACCAATTCTTACTTCAGCACCCCTATTATCTCTGGTATTGGATCAGACATGGTGGACAGCAGTTTGAGCAGCCTCTTCTTACCTGAGCATCCCTAATATCTCCACCATTAGATCAGGAAGGGTGGACAGCAGTTTGAGCAGCCTCTTCTTACCTGAGCATCCCTAATAACTCCACCATTAGATCAGGAAGGGTGGACAGCAGTGTGAGCAGTCTCTTCTTCAGTCATCACCCCTGGTATCTCCAGTAGTAGTTAAGACGTGGTGGACAGCAGGGTGCGTTGCCTTTTCTTACCTCAGCACCCCTGGTATCTACAATATTAGATCAGAATATCCACTGGGAGCACATCTAGCTTTACATGAAAGGAGAGTGGACCTTTCTTCTACACATATTCACTGTCACCTCTTATTTTAACATTCTAGAACAGGTTTGGGTCAGTGTACCAAGATATAGGCCATTTTAATGTGCTATGGTGAGGTGATCACTTCACTCGACAAAACAAGTGTAATTTTCTAACTAAAGTTATGTTGAAATTTATTTATAATTGCATTTTATTTCTTGATTATTTTCTACTCCCGAAAATTCCCTTTAATGTTCACTTTTGTTAGATTGGCAAACATGATCCGTGGCAGATTTCTGCAGATGGCATTCATGTTTATTCTGCAGATGTGTAATTGGAGGTGGCGTGGATTTGCATGAGGATGAGCTCTTTTTTTCTCCACTGAATTTGTGAGAATAAGTTCTATGGCACTAATTCTTACAGATGTTTTTTCATTTTTGTTCAAGGCTTCAAATCAAATTAAGAACATCACTGGCTTGGAAAATCTGAAATCATTACAAATGCTGGACCTCTCCTCTAACCAGATCACTAGTCTTGAAGGTCTGGAGGGTTTGAAATTTCTGCAGACTCTTAACATTCAAGACAATGAGGTAATAGACGTACGTGTGTGTTTCTGTGCTGCCTCTGCAGAGAAAGAAAATCGCACATTACATTTGTCAATAACATCCAGTTTATAGTATTGGTCCATTTTAAATAAAGTGACAAATATACTAGATCCGTTATAATAGGAAAGTGCACAGATCGGATAACTAAATCTCGGGCAGTGTTACAGTATGCATTGGGAAACGCTCCGGATGTGTATTGTAGGCTAGATACACAGACACTTTTGTTTGAAGGCTGGCAGTGGATCTTATACAGATGAATGATCAGGCGGTGAGAGTTGCCATCAGAGAAGCTTTAGTGCGCAAATATGCAGACCAAACATTTGGCAGTAAGTTTCTCTGCAGTGCTATCATAAGCATTACACAGTGCCCAGTCAACTCAAGTTTATCCGTGTAATGCAGGATAGGACAGGTCCTCCAAAAATTTTTTTAAAAAAGCTTTCTATATGCTCTTTACTTTGGTAAAGAGATGGGGACCTTGAACACCGAAATTTCCTTTTATCGGCTCAGAAGTCCTTAATGGGATATGTGAAAATAGTAGAGGTAGCTTCAATCTGACCACTTTTTAGAGGTGAGTTGAAGGATTTGTTTTGTGTTCTGGAGCACATTGCTTCCCAGCATCCTGGCTTCCTGTTTGCTGGGGGGTGATGTGCTCCTGATGATTGACAATTCGATCCAACAGCTTGGTTGCAACGCTGCACTGAACTGTGCTGCAAGCAAAAGCAGTTTTGCCTGCACAGTACTGAAATGGCGTTGGAGTACTGCATCTGACTGGGTCCTGGAGTCTGGCCAGCTTTATTCCAGCGCTTGCAGTCTCTATAGCCAGAGGTGTATCGGGGTTTTCTGGCACCCGGGGCAAGAATTCAGTTTGTTGCACCCCTCCCCAAGCACATATGCGATTGACACACTTAGTAATGTGCCGACAAGCTGCTCTTCCTAATTCTCTCCATGTTCAGTGAAAAACTGAGAGAAGCAGGAAGAGAAGCTCATTGTCACATGACCGTAAGGTTGAAAATCGCAAGATTGAAAATGCTGGAACCAAGCAAAGCTGAATCCTGACAGTATATTACACTCTGTTAGGATTGGCATTCCACAGGGCTTAATTTTATAATGAAAAGGTGCGTCCAGGTTTGAGATGAAAGTCTACAGTCACTATATGTGACTGCAGACCTCTGAATTTTCATAGTGCATGCACTTCATACTTTTAGGATTCTCCCTTGCACAAGTAAATTATTTGTATACTTCTTGCCACATTCCGACTAGACTTGTCTGGCCTCGCTCAATTCGTTTTCATTGAGTGAGGCAATGCATGTCTTGTCGGCACATGACCACATATATGCAAATTGCTGGCACGAGAGAATCCTGGCAGCATGCAGTACACACTGTGAGATTTCAGAAGTCTGCAGCCACATAGAATGACTGCAGACTCATCACAAACTTGGTGTGACAAAGTCACTGGCAAAGTATTACAGGGGAGATATGTAGCACTGAGGATGTTAGCTTCAGTAATATAAACCTAGGAAAAATCATCAAGCACACTAAGTGTTGGGAGGGGATAATTAGCCATGTTTAGTGCTGCAATGATTGAACAGCTGTAAAGTGGGAGAGTCCAAAGGATAAGTACCATATATACACGAGTATAAGCCGACCCGAGTTTAAGCCAAGGCACCTAATTTTTCCACGAAAAACTGGGAAAACCGGGTATGCATTGTCATCTCATCTCTATTTTGGTATGCATGGCTTCTCATCCTTATCCTTGTCTGCATGGCTCTTCATCCCCATCCTTGTCTGCATGGCTCCTTATCCCCATCCTTGTCTGCATGGCTCCTCATCCCTATCCTTGTATGCATGGTTCCTCATCCCTATCCTTGTATGTATGGCCCCCATGGGAAAAGCATAGAAAAATGCTACTTACCTTCCCTGCACACCCTCTCTGCATCTTTTTCCGGTGCCAGCAGCTCCTGCAGCAGAGCAATCATGTGTCCCCGCTCATTAAGGTAATGGATATTCACTCCACGCTTATGGGAGTGGAGAGAGGTGAATATTCATAGCTGTTAAGTAGTGCACACCCTTGATAGCCCAGCAGCTGCTGGAAGCTGGCGGCTGTGGCTGACACTGTGCGCGCTATAAGAGAAATGAATATTCACTGCTAGTGCAGTGAATATTCATTTCTCTTTAGCAGCGGGCACAGGCTTTAGGCCTGTTTCACACATCTATTTTTTAGAATCAGTCACAATCCATCAAAGTCTTGAAAAGACGTATCCTGTGCTGATTGTAAAAAACTGATGCACTGGATGCAGTTTTTTGATGGATCCGTCGAAGCATCTGCTGCATGAATTTAATGGAACAGAATTCCAGAGAGAGAGAGAATGAGAATTGAAATGGATTAAATTAAAGGAATAGAAATTGGAAATGGGTTAAATTAAAGGAATAGAAATTCTTCCAGGCATCCTCAGTTTAAAAAAACGGAATCTGTCGCTGGATTCCATCTTTTGATGGACAGCAACGGATCCTGTGCCCATAGGCTTCCATTATAGCCAACGACGGACGGCGCAAGCTGGCTGTATGGAGATTACAGGTCTCTTGGATTGAATGTCCTTTGCTAAAGGACCTGGAAGCTGGACTCTAATCCAGGTGGGCTAACCCACCTATTGTATGGACTTGTTACTTTGTTTTACCTTCTGCCAGACAAAGGCTGTATTTATGTTTTACTAGATGGTGGCCCGATTCTAAAGCATCGGGTATTCTAAAATATGCATGTCCATGTAGTATATTGCCCAGTGACATAGTATATTGCCCAGTGACCTAGTATATTGCCCAGCCACGTAGTATATTGCACAGCCCACATAGTATATTGGCCAGTTACATAGTATATTGCCCAGTGACGTAGTATACAGCACAGAGCCACGTAGTATATTGCCCAGCCACGTAGTATATTGGCCAGTCACGTAGTATATTGCCCAGCGACGTAGTATACAGAACAGAGCCACGTAGTATATTGCCCAGCCACGTAGTATACAGCACAGAGCCACTTAGTATATTGCCTAGCTACGTAGTATATTGCCCAGCTATGTATGTCACAGGTTAAAAAATAAAATATAAACATATACTCACCTTCCGAGGGGCCCCTTGTAGTTCTGTCGCCTGTGTTTGGTGCAGGTGGCAGCTTCCGGTCCCAGGGTGTGATGACGTCACGGTCACAAGACCGTGACGTCACGGCAGGTCCTTCTCGCGCAGGCGCGCAGGGCCTGCGATGACGTCGCGGTCACATGACCGTGACGTCATGGAAGGTCCTTCTCGCATACCATCCTTGGCACCGGAACGTCGCGAGGGGCGGGAAAGGCGGCGGAAGGTAAGTATAGAATGATTTTTTTATTTTTGTTATTATTTTTAACATTAGATATTTTACTATTGACGCCGCATAGGCAGCATCAATAGTAAAAACTTGGTCACACAGGGTTAATAGCGGCGGTAACAGAGTGAGTTACCCGCGGCATAACACGGTCCGTTACCGCTGGCATTAACCCTGTGTGAGCGGTGACTGCGGGGAGTATGGAGCGGGCGCCGGGCACTGACTGCAGGGGAGTAGGGAGGGACTAATTGGACTGTGGCCGTCGCTGATTGGTCGCGGCAGCCATGACAAGCAGCTGGCGCGACCAATCAGCGACGCGGGATTTCCGTGACTGAAGTTGCCGACAGAAAGACGGAAGTACCCCTTAGACAATTATATATATAGATGGTGATGTAGTTTTTATGAGGACTACAATAAACCAACTAGACTTTAAACAGAAACGGTTACTGTGTCTACCTCTTTAAGAAGCTGAATGAGACGACCTATCACCTTGTTCAACCCCTTTAATACTCCTAATATAAATAAAAATATGAGAATTAGTAACAAAAAAACATTTACATCCAGGTACTTTTATAGATGACATTGTCTCTGGAGTCTCTTTCTTTTCTTTTTCATCTTGTCCAGACGCCATGATGAGTTTTCTTATCCACAGCTCATCTCTGCAGACTTCCATCGTCTCCAGTCCGGTCTACAGCACATCCTAACACAATGCCCTTAAAGATAGCAGTGTTATTATAATGCTCCTGAATAAAAATATCTGCCCTGCGCTGAGCCCCAGAATAAATAGTTGCCCCTCACTATATTCCCTGCACAAAATATGACCCACACACTGTCGCTCTTGTGGTACATGCCCTCCACACTACCCTCTGCATTCCATACTGGGTCCCCTCTTCACATTGTCCTCTCACACTGTGTCCCCCCTATACTGACAAGTCTCTATATTATGCCCCCTCACCACACTCCCCCCTCCTTGGCTTACTATCCTTTCCTGGCTGTAACCTTACACTGTTCCCCCATGCTACCCCCCCACACTACTCTGTCTTTATTCTGTGCCAATTCACACCTTTTTCCCCCATACTGTCTCCTCGCACTATTCCCCTCAACCATCTCCTCACACATTTACCCTCTCACTCTCCATACTGCCTCCTCACACATCCCCCGACTCCCCATACTGTGTCCGCACCCAGCCCATCACCCTCGCTTCCCATACTGTGTCCACATACACTTTCACTTTGCTCTTCATACTGTTTGCTCAAACATGTCCCCCATCTCCCACCTTGCCCCTCAAGTTTCTCCCGCTTCCCATATTGTGTCTACACCTGTTCCTTCTTTACTTCCCAGACTTGTGTCCTCAAACCATCCCCCCTGTTATATTAAATTACCTCCACACACAGTAAATCTCCCCCATATAGTAAATACCCCCGCACACAGTAAATCTCTCTGCACTCACAGTAAATACCCCTCATACATTATATCTCCCTCCACACACAGTAAATACCCCCCATACATTATATCTCCCTCCACACACAGTAAATACCCCCCATACATTATATCTCCCTCCACACACAGTAAATACCCCCCATACATTATATCTCCCTCCACACACAGTAAATACCCCCCATACATTATATCTCCCTCCACACACAGTAAATACCCCCCATACATTATATCTCCCTCCACACAAAGTAAATCTCCCTCCACACACAGTAAATACCCCCCATACATTATATCTCCCTCCACACAAAGTAAATCTCCCTCCACACACAGTAAATACTCCCCAATACATTATATTTCCCTCCACACACAGTAAATCTCCCTCCACACACAGTAAATCTCCCTCCACACACAGTAAATCTCCCTCCACACACAGTAAATCTCCCTCCACACACAGTAAATCTCCCTCCACACACAGTAAATCTTCCTCCACACACAGTAAATCTTCCTCCACACACAGTAAATCTCCCTCCACACACAGTAAATCTCCCTCCACACACAGTAAATCTCCCTCCACACACAGTAAATCTCCCTCCACACACAGTAAATCTCCCTCCACACACAGTAAATCTCCCTCCACACACAGTAAATCTCCCTCCACACACAGTAAATCTTCCTCCACACACAGTAAATCTCCCTCCACACACAGTAAATCTTCCTCCACACACAGTAAATCTCCCTCCACACACAGTAAATCTTCCTCCACACACAGTAAATCTCCCTCCACACACAGTAAATCTCCCTCCACACACAGTAAATACCCCCCAGCCCAGTGATCTCCCCCCCCCACACACACACAGTAAATACCCCCACACAATCCAGTAAATACTCCTCCCCCTCCCATTACATTCAATCTTCATTGTCTTCAGCTCCATTGGCGTGGAGCACTTGCCACCAATGTGTGCGTAATGTCAGCAGTGTGATCATGTGATTTGATCATGCTCCTGATGACGCTGTGACCAGGCAGTCAGAGCTTCAATTTTAGTCGCGTCTGAAAGACACAAGTACGATTGATCACTGGGAGCCGGCACTGCAGCTTCTCTGAGCTGGCTGTCAGCTTGACAGCTGGCCCCAGAGAACTGCCGACTCCCAGTCCGGGGGCGGCAAAATGCAGGCGCCGGGGGAGACACTTCGGATCGCCGCATTAGGCGGCCTGACTGCGCCCCCTTTTGGCTGCGCCTGGAGCGCATACCCCGGCTGCCCCTCCTAGATATGCCTCTGTCTATAGCAAAGAGCTAGACAGCGCTGCACTCCTTGCTTAGCAGACCAGCCACCTCTAATCGATTGCAGAGGTGGCCAGTAGCCTAGACAAGGTGCGGTAAACTATCAAATTAAAACTCCCTTCATTCTTAAGAGGAAAGGAGATTTTTTCTAAATTCCTTTTTTTTTTTTTTTAAACAAGCACTTTGCTATTTTACCTACTTAGGAAAATGAGACAACCCCTTTAATATATTCTTCATACAGTACTGTATAAGTATGTTAATATAATATACAAATGCCGTGTAGTAAAATACTGGCACATATGACTATATTTATGTTAATTTTGGTTCTATTTTACAATGTTTCCTTTGACAGATTTGTCAGATAAGTGAAATTGCTTTTATTGAAGAGCTACCTATGCTGCATATACTAAATGCAATAAAAAATCCAGTGCAGGTAAGTGGTGTCACTCAACTTTAATTTTTTTTATAATACTATATTTTTTTATTACATTATAATTGTAATGTTCCAAGTTGAAATGTGTATTAAAAGTATAATGAAATTAATCAGATCAGTTTTATAGCGAATATATAAAAGATTTGGTGATTGCATGATTTGTTCAGTGCATAAACTAATAAAATTAGTACTGTGAAGAAGTATAGCATATATGCCAATGTACTAAGTGATATGAGACAATTATAATGTTCTTTTTTAGGTTTCCTGAGAAATCAGGTTCTTTTTTTCAGATTTCATGAGAAATCTAGCACAGAAAGTATATGAAAGTGTAGATGAAAGTACGCTGGGGTCATGTCAGTGAAAATGTTGAGGCAAATCCCCAGACTACTCATTACCCTCATTTGCATGTGCATTCTACGGGAGAGATTTCTCATGACTGGAAAATGAGATCATTATTAAAAAAAGCTAGTAACTTTTATTGGGGTGACAAGTGCGTATACAGCCATGTCTCTGCTGCCATATATAAACACCTGATGACAAATTCCCTTTAAAATGAATTCTCTGCAGCTGCATGATGGAACCATTCTACTCCCTGTTGAATTCACCCAACAAAGAATTTTGGCTGTTTTTTATGCACTATAACAGTATTGAGTATGCGCGCTCACACACACCTCACCAAAGATGAGTCCACCCCCAACAGATTTGTCAGAAAACTTTGTTTCCTTTCAAAATCAACATTTTCTTTGGGATACTAGAAAATGATTGATTGCCATTGATTATTTGCAAACAAGAATTGTTATTTTGCACTCCCAAAAAATCAAAGCTAAAGTTTAGATTACAAAATTCTAATTAACAAGACTTAAACCACAGGTAAGTCTAATTATTCATTAAACAGGTGACCAGCAGACAATTCACTATAAAAAGGCCTTAATTAACAAAAAAAATCCTTCCCATTTCATGCTGTCAGCAATGGCACTTCATGGAAGAGAAATGTCACAAGACTCGGGAAAGAAAATACTTTGCACAAGAATTTTGAAGGCTATAAGAAGATCAGCAAAGCTTTATTTATCAGTCAGAATACTTTAGCAAAAGTAATGCAAAAATTTAGCAAAGATGGAGCTGCGGACATTTGACAGGAACGTCCCGACTGACCACGGAAGTTTACACCTAAACAGTAACGTCTTCTGATGAAAAGGGTTGAAGAAAATTGACATGCGAGTTTACTTCAGTTAGCTAAAGAAGTTGAAAGCCAAACCAGGGTGTTTCCCTTGATAGAATATGACGTACAATGCAGAGGAATGGCATGCATGGGTGTCATCCACAAAGGAAGCCTCTCCTAAATCTCATGTACAAAAAAGTCTACCTACAATTTGCCAGGGACCATGCTGAAATTATAAAGACTACTAGGACTCTGCCAAGTGACAAAGCCAAGATAAATGTTTTTGGAACTGATGGCTTTAAAACTGTATGGTGTCACAAAAGTGAGGAGTTACAAAGAAAGATGCATGGTGCCTACAGTGAAACATGGTGGTGGCAGTGTCCTTATGTGGGGCTGCATGAGTGCTGCTGGTTTCGGGAAGCTACATTTCATTGATGGCATCAAGAATTCACAGATGTACTGTTCTATAGTGAAAGGTAAGATGCTGCCAACAATCCGTGCCCTCTATAGATGTTCACTTTTCCAACATGACAATGATCCAAAATGCACATCTGTTCTTTTATTGGTTTCTGAAGAACAGGGTGAAAGTCATTCAGCAGTCAAGTATGTCTCATGTGTGTATGTATATATATAAATATGTGTGTTATGGAATAACGAGCGCTTTTTAAATGGGAAAGTAGGTCAAGGTTCAATAAAGTAGGATGGCATTATTAATCTAAATATCAATGTCAAAACTGCACATGGGCTCCAGCCAAAGTTCGTACAAATATAAATATATACTATATTTGTATTTGGACTATTTATTTATATTTGTACTATCTTTGGCTGGAGCCCATGTGCAGTTTTGACATTGATATTTAGATTAATAATGCCATCCTACTTTTATGAACCCTGACCTACTTTCTGAACTTTTCCATAACACATACTAACACTTGTTTTTGCATTTGCTGTACATTACTGTCATTTGCGGCAAGCATTCTGAAATCGATGGCTATCTAGAAAGTGGTTTACTGCCTTTCCATTATGAGCTATGCTTGCTGCTCTGCATTGTTCTGCTGGATATGTATGTGTATAGTACAATACTACTGTACATTGATTTTTCATTAGGTGTATTGTTTTTTAGGAACAAGCCGAATATTGGCTGTCAGTGCTGTTTATGCTACCGAAATTAACTGAACTGGATCAGAAGAAGATCAGAGTTGAAGAGAAGGTATTTATCTCCGCACCTGCTTTCCACCAATTAATAAACATCTTCCTAAAGCAATCAGTGTTGCCTAGTAATTACATTGGTGATGCAGAGAGGAAAATATAGCTTATCCCAGAGGAATGACATGAGCTGAGAAAGACATCTCAGTACAGTCAGCATCTTAAATATACACAACCAGGCACCTAAAACATTTCAGGTTTATCCACAATTTTAGACAATTGAAGGGCAGAGTACATGCACAGTATAAATACAGCAGGTGAAATAAGTATTGAACAGGTTACCAATTTTCTATGTAAATATTTCTAAAGGTGCTATTGACATGAAATTCTCACCAAATGTCCGTACAGCCCATTCAATCCACACAGGCAAAGAAATCAAACCATAGATGTCCATTAATTAAGTTATGTGAATAATGAGAAAGGACACCGGGAAAAAGTATTGAGCATTTTTACTGAAATGTACTTCCGGTAATTTTTTGTACAAAAACTTTTGTTGGTGATGACTGGGTGACTATCTGTTGGAAGTAATATATGTGTTATTTTACTTTCTGGACAAAACGTAGGTGGCTGCAGTGAATAAGTATGACCCTCCTCCAGAGGTTATTGCAGCCAGAGATCATATGGCCAATGTTATGTACTGCATGATCCAACCACAGAAGATTTTTGACAGGTAATTTCTAGACATGATGATCATAGTTGCCCATTTTGGATATTTAAAGAGATCCTGATTTCTGATACATGCTGCCAAATTTATGCTGGCTGCATGATTTCAACAATACTTTTTTAAACTCTGAAACACTGTAGTGTTTCTGAAAAAAGCATAGTTTAACCCCTTCCCGACATTTGACGTACTATCCCGTCGAGGTGGGGTGGGCCCGTATGACCGCCGACGGGATAGTACGTCATCACCGATCAGCGGCGCTCACGGGGGGAGCGCGGCCGATCGCGGCCGGGTGTCAGCTGCATATCGCAGCTGACATCCGGCACTATGTGCCAGGAGCGGTCACGGACCGCCCCCGGCACATTAACCCCCGGCACACCGCGATCAAACATGATCGCAGTGTACCGGCGGTATAGGGAAGCATCGCGCAGGGAGGGGGCTCCCTGCGGGCTTCCCTGAGACCCCCGGAGCAACGCGATGTGATCGCGTTGCTGCGAGGGTCTCCTACCTCCTTCCTGGCTGCAGGTCCCGGATCCAAGATGGCCGCGGCATCCGGGTCCTGCAGGGAAGGAGGTGGCTTACCGAGTGTCTGCTCAGAGCAGACACTTGGTAAGCCTGCAGCCCTGCACAGCAGATCGTCGATCTGGCAGAGTGCTGTGCACACTGCCAGATCAATGATCTGTGATGTCCCCCCCTGGGACAAAGTAAAAAAGTTAAAAAAAATTTTTTCCACATGTGTAAAAAAAAAAAAAAAAAAAATCCTAAATAAATAATAATAAAAAAAAATATATTATTCCCATAAATACATTTCTTTATCTAAATAAAAAAAACAAAACAATAAAAGTACACATATTTAGTATCGCCGCGTCCGTAACGACCCAACCTATAAAACTGCCCCACTAGTTAACCCCTTCAGTAAACACCGTAAGAAAAAAAAAAAAAAAACGAGGCAAAAAACAACGCTTTATTACCATACCGCTGAACAAAAAGTGGAATAACACGCGATCAAAAAGACTGATATAAATATCCATGGTACCGCTGAAAACGTCATCTTGTCCCGCAAAAAACAAGCCGCCATACAACATTATCAGCAAAAAAATAAAAAAGTTATAGTCCTGAGAATAAAGCGATACGAAAATAATTATTTTTTCTATATTTTAGTTTTTATCGTATAAAAGCGCCAAAACATAAAAAAATGATATAAATGAGGTATCGCTGTAATCGTACTGACCCGAAGAATAAAACTGCTTTATCAATTTTACCAAACGCGGAACGGTATAAACGCCTCCCCCAAAAGAAATTCATGAATAGCTGGTTTTTGGTCATTCTGCCTCACAAAAATCGGAATAAAAAGCGATCAAAAACGGTCACGTGTCCGAAAATGTTACCAATAAAAACGTCAACTCGTCCCGCAAAAAACAAGACCTCACATGACTCTGTGGAGCAAAATGTGGAAAAATTATAGGTCTCAAAATGTGGAGACGCAAAAACTTTTTTGCTATAAAAAGCGTCGCTGGTTTCACACTTGCGTTTTTGTCTGCAGTGTTTTTTGCACAAAAAACGCATGCATTTTTTCCCTATATTTAACATTGAAAACGCATGCGGTTTTTTTGTACGCGTTTGGTCGCGTTTTCAAACGCATGCGTTTTTTTTCTGCATGCGTTCATTTTCAGAAATACAACCTGCAGTATTTTCTTGCGTTTTTAAGCACATGCGTTTGTTTGCGTTAAAAACGCATGCATTTAAACACACTGAAAAGCCACCCACCACCATCAAGGTGATAAAGGGATCCAAACCCTAACCCTAACTCTACCCCTAACCTCACCCCTAACCGTTTAATGAACATTTTCTGACAGTCATAGTGCCACGTATTTCAGTGCCACGTATTTCAGTGCCACGTATTTCAGTGCCACGTGTTTCAGTGCCACGTATTTCAGTGCCACGTATCACATATTTCAGTGCCACGTATCACGTATTTCAGTGCCACGTATCACGTATTTCAGTGCCACATATTTTAGTACCACGTATTTCAGTGCCACGTATTTCAGTGCCACGTATTTCAGTGCCACGTATTTCAGTGCCACGTATTTCAGTGCCACGTATTTCAGTGCCACGTATTTCAGTGCCACGTATTTCAGTGCCACGTGCCACGTATTTCAGTGCCACGTATTTCAGTGCCACGTATTTCAGTGCCACGTATTTCAGTGCCACGTATTTCAGTGCCACGTATCAGTGCCACGTATCAGTGCCACGTATCACATATTTCAGTGCCACGTATTTCAGTGCCACGTATTTCAGTGCCACGTATTTCAGTGCCACGTATTTCAGTGCCACGTATTTCAGTGCCACGTATTTCAGTGCCACGTATTTCAGTGCCACGTATTTCAGTGCCACGTATCACGTATTTCAGTGCCACGTGTTTCAGTGCCACGTATTTAAGTGCCACGTATCACGTATTTCAGTGCCACGTATTTCAGTGCCACGTATTTCAGTGCCACGTATTTCAGTGCCACGTATTTCAGTGCCACGTATTTCAGTCACGTTTAGGGTTAGGGTTAGGGGTAGGGTTAGGGTTAGGGTTAGGGCTAGGGTTGGAGGTAAAGTTAGGGTTGGGGCTAAAGTTAGGGTTGGGGCTAAAGTTAGGGTTAGGGTTTGGATTACATTTACGTTTGGATTAGGGTTGGGATTAGAATTATGGGTGTGTCAGGGCTAGGGGTGTGGTTAGGGTTACCGTTGGGATTAGGGTTAGGGGTGTGTTTGGGTTAGGGTTTCAGGTAGAATTGGGGAGTTTCCACTGTCCAGGCACATCAGGGGCTCTACAAGCGCGACATGGCGTCCAATCTCAATTCCAGCCAATTCTGTGTTGAAAAAGTAAAACAGTGCTCCTTCCCTTCCGAGCTCTCCCGTGCGCCCAAAAAGGGGTTTACCCCAACATATGTGTTATCAGCGTACTCGGGACAAATTGAACAACAACTTCTGGGGTCCAAGTTCTCTTGTTATCCTTAGGAAAATAAAAATTTGGGGGGCTAAAAATCATTTTTGTGGGAAAAAAAAGATGTTTTATTTTCACGGCTCTGCGTTATAAACTGTAGTGAAACACTTGGGGGTTCAAAGTTCTCACAACACATCTAGATAAGTTCCTTGGGAGGTCTAGTTTCCAATATGGGGTCACTTGTGGGGGGTTTGTACTGTTTGGGTACATCAGGGGCTCTGCAAATGCAACGTGACGCCTGCAGACCAATCCATTTAAGGCTGCATTCCAAATGGCGCTCCTTCCCTTCCGAGCTCTGTCATGCACCCAAACAGTGGTTCCCCCCCACATATGGGGTATCAGCGTACTCAGGACAAATTGGACAACAACTTTTGGGGTCTAATTTATCCTGTTACCCTTGTGAAAATACAAAACTGGGGGCTAAAAAATCATTTTTGTGAAAAAAAAAAAGAATTTTTATTTTCACGGCTTTGCGCTATAAACTTTAGTGAAACACTTGGGGGTTCAAAGTTCTCAAAACACATCTAGATAAGTTCTTTGGGAGGTCTAGTTTCCAATATGGGGTCACTTGTGGGGGGTTTGTACTGTTTGGGTACATCAGGGGCTCTGCAAATGCAACGTGACGGCTGCTGACCAATCCATTTAAGTCTGCATTCCAAATGGCGCTCCTTCCCTTCCGAGCTCTGTCATGCGCCCAAACAGTGGTTCCCCCCCACATATGGGGTATCAGCGTACTCAGGACAAATTGGAAAACAAATTTTGGGGTCCAATTTATTCTGTTACCCTTGTAAAAATACAAAGCTGGGTGCTAAAAAATCATTTTTGAGAAAAAAAATAAAAATTATTTTCACGGCTCTGCGTTATAATCTGTAGTGAAACACTTGGGGGTTCAAAGCTCTCAAAACACATCTAGATAAGTTCCTTAGGGGGTCTACTTTCCAAAATGGTGTCACTTGTAGGGAGTTTCAATGTTTAGGCACATCAGGGGCTCTCCAAACGCAACATGGCGTCCCATCTCAATTCCAGTCAATTTTGCATTGAAAAGTCAAATGGCGCTCCTTCCCTTCCAAGCTCTGCCATGCGCCCAAACAATGGTTTACACCCACATATGGGGTATCAGCGTACTCAGGACAAATTGCACAACATTTTTTGGGGTCCAATTTCTTCTCTTACCCTTGGGAAAATAAAAAATTGGGGGCGAAAAGATCATTTTTGTGAAAAAATATGATTTTTTATTTTTACGGCTCTGCATTATAAACTTCTGTGAAGCACTTGGTGGGTCAAAGTGCTCACCACACATCAAGATAAGTTCCTTAGGGGGTCTACTTTCCAAAATGGTGTCACTTGTAGGGGGTTTCAGTGTTTAGGCACATCAGGGGCTCTCCAAACGCAACATGGCGTCCCATCTCAATTCCAGTCAATTTTGCATTGAAAAGTCAAATGGCGCTCCTTCCCTTCCAAGCTCTGCCATGCGCCCAAACAATGGTTTACACCCACATATGGGGTATCAGCGTACTCAGGACAAATTGCACAACATTTTTTGGGGTCCAATTTCTTCTCTTACCCTTGGGAAAATAAAAAATTGGGGGCAAAAAGATCATTTTTGTGAAAAAATATGATTTTTTATTTTTACGGCTCTGCATTATAAACTTCTGTGAAGCACTTGGTGGGTCAAAGTGCTCACCACACATCTAGATAAGTTCCTTAGGGGGTCTACTTTCCAAAATGGTGTCACTTGTAGGGAGTTTCAATGTTTAGGCACATCAGGGGCTCTCCAAACGCAACATGGCGTCCCATCTCAATTCCAGTCAATTTTGCATTGAAAAGTCAAATGGCGCTCCTTCCCTTCCAAGCTCTGCCATGCGCCCAAACAATGGTTTACACCCACATATGGGGTATCAGCGTACTCAGGACAAATTGCACAACATTTTTTGGGGTCCAATTTCTTCTCTTACCCTTGGGAAAATAAAAAATTGGGGGCGAAAAGATCATTTTTGTGAAAAAATATGATTTTTTATTTTTACGGCTCTGCATTATAAACTTCTGTGAAGCACTTGGTGGGTCAAAGTGCTCACCACACATCAAGATAAGTTCCTTAGGGGGTCTACTTTCCAAAATGGTGTCACTTGTAGGGGGTTTCAGTGTTTAGGCACATCAGGGGCTCTCCAAACGCAACATGGCGTCCCATCTCAATTCCAGTCAATTTTGCATTGAAAAGTCAAATGGCGCTCCTTCCCTTCCAAGCTCTGCCATGCGCCCAAACAATGGTTTACACCCACATATGGGGTATCAGCGTACTCAGGACAAATTGCACAACATTTTTTGGGGTCCAATTTCTTCTCTTACCCTTGGGAAAATAAAAAATTGGGGGCAAAAAGATCATTTTTGTGAAAAAATATGATTTTTTATTTTTACGGCTCTGCATTATAAACTTCTGTGAAGCACTTGGTGGGTCAAAGTGCTCACCACACATCTAGATAAGTTCCTTAGGGGGTCTACTTTCCAAAATGGTGTCACTTGTAGGGAGTTTCAATGTTTAGGCACATCAGGGGCTCTCCAAACGCAACATGGCGTCCCATCTCAATTCCAGTCAATTTTGCATTGAAAAGTCAAATGGCGCTCCTTCCCTTCCAAGCTCTGCCATGCGCCCAAACAATGGTTTACACCCACATATGGGGTATCAGCGTACTCAGGACAAATTGCACAACATTTTTTGGGGTCCAATTTCTTCTCTTACCCTTGGGAAAATAAAAAATTGGGGGCGAAAAGATCATTTTTGTGAAAAAATATGATTTTTTATTTTTACGGCTCTGCATTATAAACTTCTGTGAAGCACTTGGTGGGTCAAAGTGCTCACCACACATCAAGATAAGTTCCTTAGGGGGTCTACTTTCCAAAATGGTGTCACTTGTAGGGGGTTTCAGTGTTTAGGCACATCAGGGGCTCTCCAAACGCAACATGGCGTCCCATCTCAATTCCAGTCAATTTTGCATTGAAAAGTCAAATGGCGCTCCTTCCCTTCCAAGCTCTGCCATGCGCCCAAACAATGGTTTACACCCACATATGGGGTATCAGCGTACTCAGGACAAATTGCACAACATTTTTTGGGGTCCAATTTCTTCTCTTACCCTTGGGAAAATAAAAAATTGGGGGCGAAAAGATCATTTTTGTGAAAAAATATGATTTTTTATTTTTACGGCTCTGCATTATAAACTTCTGTGAAGCACTTGGTGGGTCAAAGTGCTCACCACACATCTAGATAAGTTCCTTAGGGGGTCTACTTTCCAAAATGGTGTCACTTGTAGGGAGTTTCAATGTTTAGGCACATCAGGGGCTCTCCAAACGCAACATGGCGTCCCATCTCAATTCCAGTCAATTTTGCATTGAAAAGTCAAATGGCGCTCCTTCCCTTCCAAGCTCTGCCATGCGCCCAAACAATGGTTTACACCCACATATGGGGTATCATCGTACTCAGGACAAATTGCACAACATTTTTTGGGGTCCAATTTCTTCTCTTACCCTTGGGAAAATAAAAAATTGGGGGCAAAAAGATCATTTTTGTGAAAAAATATGATTTTTTATTTTTACGGCTCTGCATTATAAACTTCTGTGAAGCACTTGGTGGGTCAAAGTGCTCACCACACATCAAGATAAGTTCCTTAGGGGGTCTACTTTCCAAAATGGTGTCACTTGTAGGGGGTTTCAGTGTTTAGGCACATCAGGGGCTCTCCAAACGCAACATGGCGTCCCATCTCAATTCCAGTCAATTTTGCATTGAAAAGTCAAATGGCGCTCCTTTCCTTCCGAGCTCTGCCATACGCCCAAACAGTGGTTTACCCTCACATATGGGGTATCAGCGTACTCAGGACAAATTGTACAACAACTTTGGGGGTCCATTTTCTCCTGTTACCCTTGGTAAAATAAAACAAATTGGAGCTGAAATAAATTGTGTGTGAAAAAAAGTTAAATGCTCATTTTTATTTAAACATTCAAAAAATTCCTGTGAAACACCTGAAGGGTTAATAAACTTCTTGAATGTGGTTTTGAGCACCTTGAGGGGTGCAGTTTTTAGAATGGTGTCACACTTGAGTATTTTCTATCATATAGACCCCTCAAAATGACTTCAAATGAGATGTGGTCCCTAAAAAAAAATGGTGTTGTAAAAATGAGAAATTGCTGGTCAACTTTTAACCCTTATAACTCCGTCACAAAAAAAAATTTTGGTTCCAAAATTGTACTGATGTAAAGTAGACATGTGGGAAATGTTACTTATTAAGTATTTTGCGTGACATATGTCTGTGATTTAAGGGCATAAAAATTCAAAGTTGGAAAATTGCGAAATTTTCAAAATTTTCGCCAAATATTCGTTTTTTTCACAAATAAATGCAAGTTATATCGAATAAATTTTACCACTAACATGAAGTACAATATGTCACGAGAAAACAATGTCAGAATCGCCAAGATCCGTCAAAGCGTTCCAGAGTTATAGCCTCATAAAAGGACAGTGGTCAGAATTGTAAAAATTGGCCCGGTCATTAACGTGCAAACCACCCTTGGGGGTGAAGGGGTTAAAGGGAATCTGTCACTTCCTGGGACTTATATAACCTATTAATATGGGCATACAGGTGATAGAAATGTTATACTAGTCCTATGTGTATGAATCTTATTAGAGGTCTTGTTGTTGAAAAAATGTCTTATATTTCTTTATGCTATAGATTTCTCCGAGGCTCCATGGCGTATGGTGAATGGAAGAAATCTCTGCTCCTGTCTTCATTATCATACCAATCCCCCCTCCCATCAGTGTCACAGTGCCCTGTAAAGTGTAATTGTAGCCCCAGAATCCTGCGTCTGCTCTCTGCAACAGCTCAATTATACCGTACCTATTCCGCCCTGCTATGGGCATTGGCTTCAGAATTTTTCTGCGCATACACCTCTGTGCACGGCGATAAGGTACTCTCCCCACTTCCTTCCTCCCTGCATAGTTAGGAACCATACTGTTTCTGACGCCACCTGTCACCCATCTATGCATGATGGGGAGAGCACCTTATCGCTGCACACGCCGGAGGTCACTGCTGCGGAAATAGCAGTGACTCACTGGCGCCTGTGCAGAAGAACACTGAAGCCAATGCCCATAGAAGGCCATAATAGGTACTGTATAATTGTGCTGTTGCAGAGCATAGACGCGGGATTTTGGGGACAAGTCTTTTGGAACAAGACCGCAGCTTTGAGGCATACAGGTAGGACTAGTTTAACATTTCTATCACCTGTATTCCCATAGTAATGGGTTATATACATCCCATGGGGTGACAGATTCCCTTTAAAAGCCACTGGGGACCGAGCCCCCACAGGAGACTAGTCAGACAGGCGGATCCTTGGTAGCTTTTCCCTGCCTGCTGCAAGTGATTGACAGGTCTTTTCCTATACACACCGGCAGGGAGAAACCTATCACTCCAGGACAGACGGCTGGGAGACACTGCCTAGGACTCGGCTGTCCATCTAGTCTTCAAGAGCCTGCAGCATTTCAAATAAAACATATTCCCAAAATCCATATGGGGACTATGTTTCTTGGCTGGTCTCTAGCACGTCCCCGTCAGCATCTTCATAACACGTCCCTGGCAGCATCTTCCCAACCGGCTCCCATAGACTGACAGGTCTATGTGTGTATAGGTAAAGTCCTGTCAGTCATAGGACCCAGGCCAGATTTTTAAAGTAAGTTTTCTCTGAAACACCACAGCATTTCATAGTAAGAAGTACACCACTGCAATAACGCACCATTATCTGATTCATTCTGCCTATAGTTTGGTCATCATGAATCAGCTGATAGGTTCCCTTTAATTGACCTGCATATGCCACGAATTCCCCCTGAGCTTGTGAGTGCTAGTTAATGTTAGATCACATACCTTTGGATGACAGGTTGCTTTATCTGCTTAGTGTTTATGCTGACGACTTCTGGTGCTGTCTTTTGCCCATTACACTGGTTACTCCTTTTTTGTAAATTAATGAGTCTAGAGAGTGATTGACGATGCTATACATCTCCTATCACATGATACAACTTCATCTTTTAATCCCCTGCTCTATATGTATCCAATGACATACCACTCACATCCTCCCTTAATTTCCCACTTGGATTTGCAGGACCCATGCTGCACAATGCTGGAATTTTCTGGCATGGATCATCAGTGGAAGAAAGGTGGCCTATGTCACATAACCATAGTCTATGGCCCATGGAGATCCTGACCGGATCACAGATCACCCCACTTCACTGTATCCTCAGGTTTCTAACTGTGATACATCTCTTTGTCATCTTGGCCGCTGCCCTTGCAGAGTGTAGCAGCCATTAATAATTTTATCTTGATTTCTGCACTCTGCAAAAGTACCATTGGCAGCGGCCAAGAAGACAAAGCATCCACTGCCTCACACAGTCTGTTCACTGGTCACCAGGAGAGCTAAGTACTCACTGTGATGCTCTCAGTACGATGCTTTCAGTGGAACACGTGGTCTACTCTGTGTATTCCCTGACCAAGATGATCTGACATGGGGGAAGAGCCTGGAAATTCCGCCCCAGGCAACCCTCCCTGTGGGCCCCTTATGCAAATGACTGTAATTAGTGTATGTTTCCATACATTCTTGATCGAACGAATGAATGAATGAAAATACTAAAACCCAGAGAGCTTACCTGATTGGTGTAAATTTATTTACATGTAATAATGCTTCTAGAACCTAACACAGCAGGCACATAAGAAAATACGTACCAGATCAATAACAGATTGACACACACCTACAAATCACAGTGACAAGCCTTTCTCATTTCTTACAGTACATTGCCCAATCTGGACACCCCCTACCCTATGCTCGTTCTAACAGGACCCCAGTCTTGTGGGAAGCGCGAATTGGCTCACAGAATGTGCAGAGAGTTCAAGGAGTTCTTCCGCTACGGGTAAGACATTCATCTTTCACTGTGTACAATGTGCTTTTAATAAGGCAGATAATAATATTTTAGTGCTTCATTGTAAAATTAAGCAAGTCCTTGTGACTTGCTTCTTTGCAGCCGGAACCCTGGAGTTTAGGGACTGAGCCCTTCCACACTTTTTGTAAATTACTTACAGTTTCTGTCTGTGCATTAAAATGCATTAAGGAACAAATAGAAAAGTTCATCAGCTGGGTGTGTTACATCTGTAGTAAAATATTCCAAATCGGCAGAACAGGTCAAATGTTCTTTATTTGGAGCAAATACATGTCAGTGAACTCAAAATGGAAAAATCAGTAGACTTGCATATATTTTTAAAGGGTTAATCCAATCTGCTGATCAGTGGGGGCCTGACCGTTGTGACTCCACTGATCCTTAGAATGGGGCTCTGCGTCGGAATGGACAGTAGCCGGACTTGCTCATCATTGCTCCATTCATTCTGAGCGGGACTGCAGGAGATAGCTGAGTAAACCGCCAGACCCCTTTAATAAACAACTCCTAAAAATGGGGACATCACTTTGACTCTCCTGGTACCCCGGTTTCCTCCCACCCTCCAAAGACATTCTAATAGAGTGTATAGATTGTGAGCCCCAATGGGGACAGTGCCGACACTGTAAAGTGCTGTGCAATTAATGGCGCTATATAAGTGAGTAAAATAAAACAAAAAAGTAAAAAATTGACTGAAGGATAATTCTTTACTTACTGAAAGTAAAAAAAAAAAAAAAAAAAAGGAGTTAGCCAAAAAAGTTATTATTGAAGTGATACTTGTATTTGCGCATGAATAAATCTTAAACATATCTGATGACTGGGTTCTAATTACAGTTTTTCTGGTTAGCTAAGATGAGAAAACACTTAAAAATAATTCAATGTTGCATACAGCTCCACTGTCAATATTGGCCACAAGGTGTCAGTGTGGTGATACAAATATTTTGAGGCAAGAAATATTTGTAAACAAATTTATGTTTAGATGAAGATATTCAACATTAATAATACAAAATAGATACAATTTGCAAATAGATTTACATAACATTGCAAGTCTTTAAAAATATTATGCAAAATATGGATTCCAGTTATTTGTAATGAGCCAAAATAACCTGTACTGATAACAATACACCATACTACTGCAAATTATTGCAAAATAATGTGTCATACAGATGTATTCTAAGATTTACAAAACAGGAAAAAAAAACCTTATCCATACCCTGTATGGAATCCCCATTTTTCTGACTGCAATATCAGCACAGATGTCACCATGCAGAAGATTAAACAGATCTAATACTAAATCTTATATACATTGTTTGAACAGAATGATGTCAAACATACTGTAGATTTAGGAGTAAAGGAGCACCCCTGCCAGGAGAGTGTAGCATGAATGTGTGGCATGTACATTTCTACAAGAGATGGCATCTGGTATAGATTAGTTTTGGCCGTTAATGATAATAATATAAAATGGATGTTCCATTCCACTTTTCTATGGAATATTTGCAGTAAAGAATGATAGTCTTTAGGTTGCTAAAAAATTTATCCAGTGAAATGGTGTCAGATGTCCAGTGTGATACACAGACAATAGTGATCAGATGTGATGTAAGAAAAATAACTGCTTGCCTAAATATGAATCCTCTGTGCCTTTTCATTATAATATGCCATGCCGTGTGCGTACTCTGATTTTATGTTCTTTTTGGTGCTCTGCCAAATTTCCTTTGAAGTGGTGTACACAGCAGACACGAGTACGATATTCAGTGGGGAAAATAGAATTTCTATTGGCTTCAGATTTGGAGACTGGCTAGGCTACTCAGGACCTTGAAATGCTTCTTACGGAGCCACTCCATAGTTGCTATGGCTGTGTGTTTCGGGGCATTGTCATGCTGGAAGATACAGCCACGACCCATCTTCAATGCTTTTACTAAGGTAAGGAGGTTGTTGGCCAAAATCTTGCAATACAAGACCCCATCCATCTTCCCTTCAATAGGGTGCTGTCGTCCTGTCCCTTTTGCAGAAAAGCAAACCCAAAGTATGGTGTTTCCCCTACCATGCTTCACGGTTGGGATGGTGTTCTTGAGGTTGTACTCATCCTTCTTCCTCCAAACACGGTGAGTGGAGTTGATATCAAAAAGTTTTGTTTTGGTTCTATTTCTTATCTGACCACATGACCTTCTCCCATGCCTCCCCTGGATCATCCAGATGGTCATTGGCGAACTTCAAACGAGCCTGGACATGTGCTGGCGTGAGCAGGTGGACCTTGCGTGCCCTGCAGGATTTTAATCCATCACCGCATAGTGTGTTACTAACGGTAATGCTTGAGACTGTGGTCCGAGCTCTCTTCATGTCAATCACCAGGTCCTCCCGTGTAGTTCTGGGGTGATTCCTGACCTTTCTCAGTTTAAAGGGAACCTGTCAAACCCCCCCAGGCATTTTTAACTAAAAGAGCCACTTTGTGTAGCAATAATGCTGCATTCTGTTAAGGTGGCTCTTTAGTTGTGGTCCCTTTCAACGCTAAAATAATCGTTTTTATAATTTGTCCCTGATACCACAAATTTGTCCAGGGGGCATGTCTTTTCCCCGGACACAAACGCCTCCCAGCTGTCACTCAATACTCTGGGCACAGGGCTCCGCCTCCTCTGCCTTCATTAACGTCCCACTGGGGCTCCCGGATTTACCGCCTTGTCAGTGACCACCATGGTGCATCCCTCGCTTCCCAGACGACTTTCCGCGGTCAGAGCACCAGCCGCAACAGCGACCACTTTGAGGAAGTCAACACGCAGCAGTCGCCCGTGTGTTCTGCTGCGGCCCTGATGCCTGCGCTAATGAAGGCAGAGGAGGCAGAGCCCTGCGCACAGAGTATTGAGTGACGGCTGGGAGGCATTTGCGTCCGGGGGAAAAGACATGCCCCCAGGACAAATTCGAGTTATCAGGGACAAATTATAAAAACGATTATTTTAGCGTTGAAAGGGACCACAACTAAAAGAGCCACCTTGTCAGAATGCAGCATTAGTGCTGCTCAAAGTGGCTCTTTTAGTTAAAAATGCCTGGGGGGGTGTGACAGGTTCCCTTTAATCCTTACCCCATGAGGCGAGATCTTGCATGGAGCCCCAGACCGAGGATGATTGACAGTCATCTTATGTTTCTTCCATTTTCTAGTAATTGTGCAACTTGAAAATTCTTTGCAATCTTTGTGGTCCTCCACCATTTTCATTTTCAAAGTGCTAGGCAGATGCTTAGAAGAACCCATGGCTGCTGTTTGTTGGCACACGGTTAGATGAGGCTGGATTTTTATAAAGCTGGGAAATTTGCATCACCTGGCCTTTCCTAAAGATGATAGTGAAGACATAACCCTAACAGGCTAAATAAGGTCTGAAACCTTGGTAAACGTTATCTGAACACACAGATCCCCAAGGCTACCCACACTTTTGCATTACCCATTTTCTTTTTTGTAATTTTTAAAATAAAAAAAAATAAATAAAAAATACTTTTTCTTTTGCCTAAAATGCAGAGGAAATGTGTCATCTTTAACCTTAGGCCTTTCAGAGGTCATTTCATCTTCAACTTTCTGAACTATTCACAATAACAGTAATTATGACCAGGGGTGCCCAAACTTTTACATGCCACTGTATATACACTTTTCGAAAAAATAAAGGGAACACTAAAATACCTCATCCTAGATATAACTGAATGAAATATTCCAGATGGAAATCTTTATTCATTCCATACTGGAATGAGAACAATAAAACATAAAAATGATCAATGTAAATCAAAATTAATATCCCATGGCAGTCTGGATTTGGAAAGATACTCAAAATCAATGTGGAAAATCAAATGACAGGCCGATCCAACTTCAGTGGAAATGCATCAAGACAAAGAAATGATGCTCAGTAGTGTGTGTGGCCTCCATGTGCCTGTTTGATGTCCCTGCAATTCTTGAGCATGGTCCTGATGAGACGGCGGATGTTCTCCTGAGGGATCTCCTCCCAGACCTGGAATAAAGCATCAGTTAACTCCTGGATAGTCTGTGGTGCAATGTAGCGTTGGTGGATGGAACTAGACATGATGTCTCAGATGTGCTAAATTAGATTCAGGTCTGTGGAACAGGCAGGCCACTCCATAGCATCAATGCCGTCATCATGCAGGTACTCCTGACACACTTTAGCCACATGAGGCCTAGCATTGTCATGCATCAGAAAGAACCCATGGCCCACTGCACCTGCATATGGTCTCACAATGTGTCTGAGGATCTCATTCCGGTACCTAATGGCAGTTTGGGTAGCTCTGGCTAGCACTGCAGCTCTCCAAGAAATGTCTGCCCACACCACACTGGTCTTGCTGGAAGATGTAGCAGGCAGCAAATCATTCTCCAAGGCGTCTCCGGACTCTATCACGTCTGACACATGTGCTCAGTGTGAACCTGGTCTCATCCGTGAAGATATACAGGGCTCCAATGTTGAATCTCTCAATCTGTGTTCTCTGGCAAATTCCAATCGCCTTACTACCCTCATGGAGTCTGTTTCTGACAGTTTGAGCAGACATATAGATGTTAGTAGTCTGCTGGAGGTCATTTTAGAGGGCTCTGGCACTGCTCCTCCTTGCAAAAAGGAGGAGGAGGAAGTGGTCCTGCTTCTGAGTTGTTGCCCTCCTGGGCCCCCTGCACATCTTTGTGTACTGACCTGTCTCCTTGTATCTGCTTCATGCTCTGGACACTGTGCTGACAGACTCAGCTACCCTTCTTGCCACAGCTCACATTGATGTGCCATCCTGGATGAGCTGCACTACATGAGCAACTTCTGTGGGTTGTAGACACCGCCCCATGCTACTGTACAGTACCTCTAGGGGTGATTGACTTAGAGTTACATTGTGTTGTTTAAGTGTTCCCTTTTTGTGTGCGCATATGTATATATACTCTTCAAGTACCGAACATTTGTTAGATACATCATACTATTCATTGATCCTGTTAACAGAGCTGTGAAAGCACGATCAGTACATGACATTTCATATGCTGACTTTAAATTTAGAAAAAGAAGAAAATGTGAAGGGGATAAGCTGTAAAATCAATTGAAGAATTATTAATTTGGGTGGAGTAATTTAAAAGTATTCTATTTTAACAGAATCAAGACGACTACACCAAAACCATGCTTGAAGATTCAAGCCTGACCGATTTAGCCTCTCGCTTATTAACAATGTACTTAAGGATGCTTGGTTTTAAAGGTCACTTTGAAATATGATAAGATCCATATGTGCCATCTTGTTTTAATTTCGACCATAGTCTGACACATGCAGCTGAAAGCAATATATAGCATACTGATTTAAGACCATAAATAGCACCTGCTTACAATTATTACAGTTTTTATATTTAAAAGACATTCATGAGTTTTTACTTGAAAGCGTACACTGATGCTGTAATTCAGCACACTCGTTTAGGAATGTCCTGTAGTTGATCTATATATTGTGTAATGATAACCTGTATATTTCAGCTTACACATACCTGGTTTCACTGCATTCACAAGTCTGCAGTCATGTAGAGTGAGTGCAGACTTGTAGCCCAAGACGGGACAAAAAACTAATTCAAAGACAGAGGTTCAATTGATGTGAAGATGGCTTCAGGGTGCTCAGGAAAGTCCAGAAAGTGCCAGAACCATCTCCTACAAAGGATTCAGTTACAGTATCAGTTCAACAAGTGCTGACAGAGCTCGCTCAGGAATGGCAGCAGGTAGGTCAGTGCATCTGCACGCTCAGTGAGGTGTAGGCTTCTGGAGGCAGGCCTGGTGTCAAGAAAGGCAGCAAAAAAGCCACTTCTCTCCAAGAAGAAATCAAGGGCAGACTGACATTCTGCAGGAATGTGCAGAGATTGGTCTGCAGAGGAGTGGTGCAAAGTTTTTTCTGTAATGAAGCCCCTTTGGACTTTTTTGGACACCTGGGAGAATGATTATACAGTGAATAAAAAGTGAGTGCTACCATGAGTCCTATGCCATATCAACAGTAAAACCTCCTGAGACCATTCATGTGGGGTTGCTTTTCATCCAAGGCAGTGGGCTCACTCACAATTTTTCCCCTGAGCACTGCAATGAATAAAGAATGGTATCCATACATTCTCCAAGAGCAACTTCTCCTGATGATCCAGAAGCAATTTGGTGTTGAACAGTGCTTTTTCCACCATGATGGAGTACCATGTCACAAAAGGTGATAACTAAGTGGCTCCGTGAACAAAACAATTACATTTTGGGTCTATGACCTGGAAACTCTGTATTTCTCAATTCCATTGAGAACCTGTGGTCAGTTCTCAAAAAGTGAGTGGACAAACAAAACCACAGAAACCGTTAAAGCTCCAAGCACCGATTAGACAAGAATGTGTTGTCATCGGTCAGTATTTCGGCCAGAAACTGATCTACAATTTGACCTGGTATGTTGGATAAGTCTTAAAAAATAAGAATCAACACAGTAAATACTGAATTTTTTGCATTTGTCAATAAACGTAGGAAATACTGATAATTGTACTTCAATGACCATAAAATCAACTGACTAAAAGATCTAAAAACACTGAAATGGCAAATTTAGTGAAAACCAAAATCTGTGTCAGTCTCTAATCTTTTGGCAATGACTGTTCCCCCCTGTTAGGGTATGTGCACACGTCCGGATTTCTTGCAGAAATTTCCTGAAGAAAACCGGAAACTTTCTGCAAGAAATCCGCATTTTTTTTTTGCGGTTTTTTTCCGTTTTTTTCGCGTTTTTTTTAGCATTCTGCAAGCGTAATTAGCTTGCAGAATGCTAAAGTTTTCCAAGCGATCTGTAGCATCGCTTGGAAAACTGACTGACAAGTTGGTCACACTTGTCAAACATACTGTTTGACAAGTGTGACCAACTTTTTACTATAGATGCTGCTTATGCAGCATCTATAGTAAAAGATAGAATGTTTAAAAATAATAAAAAAAATAAAAAAATGGTTATACTCACCCTCTGCAGACAGCCAATCTCCTCAGCGGCGTCCGTTCCTATAGATGCCGGTGTGGTTCAGGACCTTCGATGACATCGCGGCTTGTGATTGGTCACGTGAGTCACATGAGCGGTCACGCGACCAATCACAAGACAGCGACGTCATCACAGGTCCTGAACCACACCATCTATAGGAACGGAAGAGAGAGCATGCACCGGAGAGGCGGGAACACTTCGGGGGCCAACAGAGGGTGAGTATATCACTATTTTTTATTTTAATTCTTTTTTTTTTTACCAATTATATGGTGCCCAGTCTGTGGAGGAGAGTCTCCTCTCCTCCACCCTGGGTACCAACCGCACATAATTTGCTTACTTCCCACATGGTGGGCATAGCCCCGTGCGGGAAGTAAGCAGATCAATGCACTCCTAGGTGTGCGGAATCCCCGCAATTCCGCATTTTAAGGCCATGTGCACACGTTCAGGATTTTTTGCGTTTTTTTTGCGTTTTTTCGCTATAAAAACGTGATAAAAACGCGAAAAAAAACGCTTACATATGCCTCCTATTATTTACAGGGTATTCCGCATTTTTTGTACAAATGTTGCATTTTTTTCCGCGAAAAAATCGCATCGCGGAAAAAAAAGCAACATGTTCATTAAAAATGCGGAATTGCGGGGATTCCGCACACCTAGGAGTGCATTGATCTGCTTACTTCCCGCACGGGGCTATGCCCACTATGCGGGAAGTAAGCAGATTATGTGCGGTTGGTACCCAGGGTGGAGGAGAGGAGACTCTCCTCCATGGACTGGGCACCATATAATTGGTAAAAAAAAAAGAATTAAAATAAAAAATAGTGATATACTCACCCTCTGATGGCCCCCGAAGTGTTCCCGCCTCTCCGGTGCATGCTCTCTCTTCCGTTCCTATAGATGGTGTGGTTCAGGACCTGTGATGACGTCGCTGTCTTGTAATTGGTCGCGTGACCGCTCATGTGACTCACGCAACCAATCACAAGCCGCGACGTCATCGAAGGTCCTGAACCACACCGGCATCTATAGGAACGGACGCCGCTGAGGAGATTGGCTGTCTGCAGAGGGTGAGTATATTTAAACATTCTATCTTTTACTATAGATGCTGCATAAGCAGCATCTATAGTAAAAAGTTGGTCACACTTGTCGAACAGTATGTTTGACAAGTGTGACCAACTTGTCAGTCAGTTTTCCAAGCGATGCTACAGATCGCTTGGAAAACTTTAGCATTCTGCAAGCTAATTATGCTTGCAGAATGCTAAAAAAAACGCAAAAAAAAAACGCAAAAAAAACCGCAAAAAAAAATGCGGATTTCTTGCAAAAAATTTCCGGTTTTCTTCAGGAAACTTCTGCAAGAAATCCGGACGTGTGCACATACCCTTAATGAACATGTTGCTTTTTTTTCCGCGATGTGATTTTTTCGCGGAAAAAAAATGCAACATTTGCACAAAAAATGCGGAATACCCTGTAAATAATAGGAGGCATATGTAAGCGGTTTTTTTCGCGTTTTTATCACATTTTTATAGCGAAAAAACGTGAAAAAAACGCGAAAAATCCTGAACGTGTGCACATGGCCTTAAAGTGGTTTCCCAACTTAAGTGATGCCGTATTACTAGGAATGGATCTGTGCAGTTCTTACAAGTCAAATTCTAAAGAAATATAGCAGTGACAGTTTAGGTAATTGCTACCGGCATCACTTTGGCTAGACGGACCCTCTCAAATCCTGTACACATTCCAGCCAATAGACAAAAAAATGCAGGAAATTGCCATCATTTATATTTAGTTGCATATATTCTCCATAATATACGGAACTTGAATTCAGCAAGGCAATATTGCATATCAGAATAGAGACTTATGTCTACTGCTACTGCATCCTTCACTGGTTAGTGAAGATAAGGAAAGTCCATTTTCAAAATTATTTACATAGGTCTAAACGGAGACTTTGGCCAAGGCACAGGTGTATCCGGTAAGAGATGACATTCGCAACTTTCGGGTGCATTCCCATTTCTTAAGCATGCTCTCTGTATTTAGTGCGTTGAATATATACAGGTAACAATAACATATATTGAGTACATCCATAAGGCTATGTGCACACGTTGCGGATTGGGGTGCAGAATTTTCCACACAAAATCTGCATCTCCGGGCAGAAAACGCAGGTGTGGATTTGTCGCGGATTTTATGCGGATTTAGTGCATTTTTGTTGCGGAATTGATGCGGATTTTCTGCGTTTTTTACCCCTGCGGATTTCTATAATGGAAGGGGTCATAAACGCTGCACTTCCGCACAAAAGAAGTAGCATGCTACTTCTTTTGATCCGCAGCGGTTTTCATGCGGATTTTTCCGCACCATTAGCACAGCATTTTTTTTCCTATTGATTTACATTGTACTGTAAGTCACTTTGCGGAACTGCAGCGCTTCTGCGTGGAAAAATCCGCTGCGGATCCGCACTAATTCCATATCGTGTGCCCACAGCCTTAGAGATGCAAAACAGCATAACTAGATTCACTTTGAAACACATACTACAACACTACAACATTATTAGCTGACAGTGTAAGGTAGTGTGCACACGTCAGGATTTTGTCAGGATTTTTCATCAGGATTTGTAGCCAAAACCAGGAGTGGAACAATTAGAGGAAAAGTATAATAGAAACATATGCTCCACTTCTGCATTTATCACCCACTCCTGGTTTTGGCTACAAAACCTGAGGAAAAAGCCTGACAAAATCCTGACAAAATCCTGACGTGTGCACATAGCCTTATACTTAATCCGGCACCTGTAGAATAAATGGTAAATATCCAGAAGCTGTATATTACGATGAGGAAAATCTTAGAAAAAAAGACTGCTGCACCCTTCCAATTATACACTACAAAAATACACTAAAATTACAACATTTATTTAATGTCAATGTGATTTAAAGTACAAAGGGCATATATACAGAGCATGTCTTATAGGAGTGACCTAATTTTTACCATATGACTAGCAGGGCCTAAACCAGATGTTGGACTTCATGAAAATTTCTAGCAATAAGAGCCCCCCCCCAAAAAAAACAAACAAAAAAAAAACCCAGCACATTTTGTTCTCCTTTTTGTTTCTTGGTAATATGTTTTTTCTCTCTACAATTCGTTTAGTCCAATGCAGCTACCTTAAGGGACTTTCCTTATCTTCACTGACCAGTGATAGATGCAGTATAAGTATACATACCTCACTGTTTTGATATGGAAGATTGCGTTGTTGTATTCAAGTACATCATGAACTCCCATACGTGTTTTATTTAAGTTACTATAAACACTAATTTTCTTGTACTACACATTGTAGCCTGGTCTGTTCACCAGTGGGTAAAGTATAGCCGCACAACACTACTGTTTAATTTGAAAAAGGCAACCAAACTATTTAGTATAAGTCATAAATTGTGGCTATACTGTGTATAAGGATTGATCTGCATAATGGCTATATTTATTTTTCTGGGTAATTTGTCATCTAGAGTAGCACTATTATTATTTCTTTACATTTCAGGCCCTGTCACACAACTAGAAATCCATACTTTGGAGAAGAAAAGCGGTTTGATTACCATTTTGTCACACCGGAGACGTTTGATGAAATGACTTGCTCTGTAAGAAAATATCAAGTATTAATATAAACTTCAAAGCAGTTGATCTCCGAGGGCCTTGGATATCTCATGTGGTCACTTGTGTCTCTACACGCCAAAGGGCCAATGTGCTGGATTCTACTAACCTGCTAAATGTGGCATTTCTTGCTAACCAAGGGGCAAGCATAGTGTGTGTTGTCTCACATCTCCTCTTATTTTAGGGTCAGTTTCTCCTAACCATGAAATACAGTGGACACTACTATGGTCTGAGTAGAGAGGCTGTAGAATCGGTGGCGAGAGAAGGTCTCGCCTGCTGCACGCACTTGGAAATCGAGGTATGTCCAACTTCAGCGCCAACTGCAGACTTTCAGAACAGATTTTTATTATTTTGTGCTCCTTCTTATCTTGTTCGTGAATTGCCTTTTTGTCTTTAGGGTGTAAGGAGCTTGAAGAATTCTTACTTTGAACCACGCTGCATTTTGCTTCTGCCAGTGAACAAGGAGAAGTATGAAGGCTGGTTGAGAAGAAAGGGCTTGTTCACTAGACCTGAAATAGACGTTGCAGTGTCCAGAGTGGATATGTACATGAATATACACCAGGATCACCCTGGCTTCTTTGATGCCATTATTAATATTGGTAATGAGCAATGTTATGTTGAGCCTACTTAAGGATCATGTGGCATCTTTTACAATTTTTAGTTCTCCATGCATTAATTTATTTCTGTGTGTCATTTTATTAGTCCTTTTCCCTATCAAATGACTAGAAGAAAAGAAAAAAATGACTCATGTATAACAAAATCATCCAATGGTTTAGTGTTTGTCCATACTTTTCATAGTTTACATATGTATAATTTTTACATGAATATTGAGTATCTTTTATATATATATATATATATATATATATATATATATATATATATATATATATATATATATATAGAGCTTTACTTTCCTTGATCTGTAAATATATGGCCACTGTCTGACACATACATTCACAAGGTTTATGCCCTACAACGCCAAAGCCAGAGTGGGTGACTGGGCATCGGTGAACCATAGGGACTCATTGTATAAAAAATAAAAATACATACCATACAGTTAAAGGTATGCAGGGGCATGCCGGAGATACAGAGGTCTAAAGAACACACTGTTGAAAAATAGCTTATGGAATGTAAAGGGTTGGGTAAAGCTCCAAAAAGCTTAAAAGTTCAAATCTCCAATTTCATTATTTTTTTATGGATTATATGTAGAAAAAATGTGTAGGTGAAACCATTCCTGATTCTTTTTTTTTGGTGATTTTTTTTTTCTAGTTGTCCATGGAATTGTTTCCATTATTATTTCACTTATACTATTTCACTATATTCCTTATAATAAAAGCACGTAAGCTGGTAAATGACTATGACATGCTTAGCAATATTATTTTTATTTACTATATTTTTGCGAAATCTTCAATGTTTGTAAGACTGTAAAAATAATCTATTTATTTTTTTTGGTTTTTTTTTAACAGACGATTTGGATGAAGCCTATAGCAAGTTAAGAGTGTTGGTAAAAGATTATCTTGGCCTGATAGAACCAGCAGTGTCTATTGAGAGTACTGGCACAGCAAAATCTGCAACTGGTTAGTTTGTTTTAAGGGTGTTTGCTTTGTGCAATCCCAACTTGTTAGGAGTACAGTTTGACAATAATCAGATCACAAAACCTCTGATTCATCATTTCATTTTTTTAAGTATGTTTTCTTTTTTCTGTCCTGTGGTATTCGTTGCCATTTTCTGTGCTAAATTATTCAAAAACGTTTTAGTTGACAACTTTTGCACGGAATCAAGGGTGCTCTTTTTTATCTTTGATGGATGATTTTTTTTAGTAACGTTTTAGAACAAAAAGTCATATGATCCTTCAAAATGTCTCGCATGAGTGTTCAGATGTGAAAAAATAAAATCAGACAGATTTTGTACTTCAGTAGGGTACTAGAGTGTAATTGTGCAAAAACTTTGAGACATTTCAAAAAAATCACAAATAATGAATTAGGCTAAAACATCTGGGCAAAGAAAATTAAAATCACACCCACATTGTCTAAATAAAAAAACAAACAAACCTAAAACAACAAATAATTTAACCCGTTAGTGACAGAGCCAATTTTGACCTTAATGACCAAGCCAATTTTTACAATTCTGACCAGTGTCACTTTATGAAGTTATAGCTCTGGAACGCTTCAAAGGATCCCACTGATTCTGAGACTGTTTTTTCGTGACATATTGTACTTCATGTTAGTGGTAAAATTTCTTCGATATGACTTGCGTTTATTTATGAAAAACACAGAAATTTGGTAAAAATTTTGAAAATTTTGTAATTTTCAAACTTTTCATTTTTGTGCCTATAAATCAGAGAGTCATATCGTACAAAATAGTTAATAACTAACATTTCCCACGTGTCAACTCAAAATAAAAACAATTTTTTTTTTTAGGACGTTATAAGGGTTAAAAGTTGACCAGCCATTTCTCCAACAAAATTTACAAAACCATTTTTTTTAGGGACCACCTCACATTTGAAGTGAGTTTGGGGTGTCAATATGACAGAAAATACCCAAAAAGCAACACCATTGTAAAAACTACACCTCTCAAGGTGCTCAAAACCACATTCAAGAAGTTTATTACTCCTTCAGATGCTTCACAAGAACTAAAGCAACATGGATGGAAAAAATGAACATTTTACTTTTTTAAATTTTTTTTTACAGTACTTCAGATCCAAACTGAGAAAATGGACCACAACATTTGTTGTGCAATTTCTCCCGAGTACGCCAATACCCCATATGTGGAAAAAAGCCACTTTTTTGAAACATGGCACGGCTCAGAAGGGAGGGAGCACTATTTGTCTTTTTGAATGCAAAATTGTCTGGAATCGATGACAGGCACTATGTCGCGTTTGGAGACCCCCTGATGTGCCTAAACATTGGAAATCACCCAATTCTAACTCCAACCGTAATCCCAACACACCCCTAACCCTAATTCCAACCCTAACCATAACCCTAACCACAACCATAACCCTAACCACCACCCTAAACCCAACTCCACAACTGTAGCCCCAACACAACCCTAACCCCAACACCAGAACCGTAACCTCAACCGTAACCACAACCCTAGCTCTTACTCCCACCCTAACCCTAGCTTTAGCCCAACCCTAACCCTAGCTCTAACCCCAACCCTAACCCTAGCTCTAACCCCAACCCTAACCCTAGCCCCAACCCTAACCCTGACTGCAAAGAATGGCGAAAAATACATTTTTTTACTTAATTTTTACCTAACTAAGGGGGTGACAACGGGGGGTTTGATTTACTATTTTATTTATTTTGATCAATGTGATAGACCCTATCACAGTGATCAAAATGAACCAATGTGACAAGACAAATCTCCTATTGTTGCCAGGTATCGGCTGGTAGGTCTTGGCGGGCGCACTGCGCATGCGCCTGCCATTTTCTTCTGGGAAGAAGACGCAGAGGTCCCGGGGATGAAGGAGGTACCATGGGGGGGGCTCAGTGGAGCCAATTTCTCTCTCCTCTGGTATGCCGAGACCCTGCAGATTTTCTGACGCTGGAGGACGCCATACTTTTATTTCTCAACCCTGTTAAAAACCAGCGCTGAGGAATAAGGCCCCTTTTAAAGGGAACCCGTCACTTGAATTTGGTGGGACCGGTTTTCGGTCATATGGGTGGGTTTTCGGGTGTTTGATTCACCCTTTCCTTACCCGCTGGCTGCATGCTGGCCGCAGTATTGGATTGAAGTTCATTCTCTGTCCTCCGTAGTACACGCCTGCGCAAGGCAATCTTGCCTTGCGCACGCGCAGTATGCTTTGTCCAACTGCTGGCAAAGCTGAAAAGCATTAGTGCGCATGCGCCGGCGCACTATGTCCCAGAACACAGCAAAATACTTCCGGAACATAGTGCGCCGGCGCATGCGCACTAATGCTTTTCGGCTTTGCCCGCAGTTGGGCAAAGCATACTGCGCGTGCGCAAGGCAAGATTGCCTTGCGCAGGCGTGTACTACGGAGGACAGAGAATGAACTTCAATCCAATATTGCGGCCAGCATGCAGCCAGTGGGTAAGGAAAGGGTGAATCAAACACCCAAAAAGCCCGCCCATATGACCGAAAACCGGTCCCGCCAAATTCAGGTGACAGGTTCCCTTTAACTGCCACTGTTAAAAGGTGTATCGCGGTCATTAAGGGGTTAAAACAATGGAGCAAAGATTATAATCAATTGGGGCCAATGTGTGTTCTTGCCAGAACACACAGTAGTCAGCTATAGTCTGTGTGGAAACCTGAATGTAAGGCTGCATTCAAACATCTGTTTTTCACGTATGTGTTTTATCCATGATTTTGACAGCTAAAACACGTACCAATTATAATCTGTGGGGCCATTCACATGTATGTGTTTTTTGTGTACTCCGTGCAAAAATCTTGGAGACATGTCTCATTTTGATCGGATTCACGGATCAAAATTACCCATATAAGTCGAAGGGTCCGTGAAATTCAGTTATGGCTTCAGTATACAGTCCATATCCGTGATATGTGTAATGAATAAGAGAAACTTTGCAATTTATTTGTTTTTACATATGTGAAAATCACTGATGAAACACTGACAGTAAAAACTAATACTCGGACCAAGCGCTGATGAAATTCGGATGAAAAATACTTGGACCATTTTTTGCATGTGTGAACAATCAGGGATGTCTGAGACCATAGTGTTCAGCTATTCAGCTATTCAGGATCAGAATATAATTAGAATAGATTCTTTCAAAAAGAGCGCCACATCTGTCCATGGGTAGTGTCTGTAAATCTAGCCCAAATACCGGAAAATGCTGTTTTGCTGTATAATACACATATAGTGTTGCATTCTTTTTCTAGATTTTGGAAAGCCACTTACTGGATCTTCACAAAACAATGACTTTCAGGATTCTGCTGCAAGAAACTATTCTGCGAAAATATTTGTAAAAGTGTCACCCCAGAAGACGCCCGCAGTAAGCACATCTTTCTGCATTTAAAAAAGACATGTGTAGGAACTTTATAAGAATTATTTGATTTTCATAATAAAAGTGGTCTTCATGTTCTCCGCAGAAAACTTTAGAGAAAGTAGAGTACTATATGTTAGTGATGTTTTACAGGAAATGCAGCGCAGATTAGAGAGTATTCGTCATTTGCAGATCTGTCAGCAGATTTCACAATGTAAACTGTATACATTTCTAAATAGATCTCTAGGACCTTAACTACATTCTTAAAAAACAGACAGGAGTCCATAAAGTTCAATTTATACATCATCTATCTATAGATTATATAGAACCAACAGGAAAAATATATATCTATGCACCGTGTTAGCCAGTAGATAGAAAAATATTAAAATTTGAGAGTTGTTGGTTGATACCTTTTTAATGGCTAACTGAAAAGATGGTAACAAATTGCAAGCTTTCGAAACTACTCAGGTCTCTTCATCAGGTAAAGATTAACACAAAATCTGAAGCATCACATATTTATACACAAGAGGGCACAGGAATATTGAAATGGATAAGACAAGTGACCTGAAGCAGATCAATATGGGAGAGGGAGAAACAGTTGTGGCCGTAAATTTTGGAACTGTTCATAGATAAGGAATGTGAGAGTTTTATTGTCCTGTGATTGTAGATTGTGGTAGATCTGTACCAAATAAAAGTTGTTTACTGGGTTGCTTTCACCAGTTTTGATATAGTGATACATTGCTGGAATCGGTCCCTGCTCTCCATCATGCAACTCTCAGAGAAGTTAGCAAAAATCCAGTCACAGTCACAGTTTCCTTTTAAATGCTGTTTAGTGTCTGCCATTACTACTTCTTAGGATAGGGTATTCCACAGTCCACCTACCACTAACTATAAAAAACTATTTCCTATTTAGATTTTGGAATTTCCTTTCCGCCACATTTAATGAATGTCCTCTCTCGTCATTTGTAAAGTAATTTGTAAAGAATAAATCATGTGTCAGTTCTTTGCATTAACCACAAATGTACGGTGCATATAAAACCTCTTCACATGTGTGTTAAAATGCCAGGTTTTGGTCATGTGAAAATCATACCAAGAAGAATCATTTCAGAATGTCCTCCATCTTTAATGTCACTCCTAATTTATACAAATCCATTGAGAAACCATCTGAAATCTTTTTTTTTTTTTTTTTGGGGGGGGCGGGGGGGGATAAATAAAACTAAAACTTATAAGTGGGGATGTGGCTGTATTCAAAATTAGCCAATCACATTTAATCTCACGTTAAATAGTAGTCAGTACACAGCTGCTACCATTTGTAGTAACTCTGGTTAACGCCATATAAAGTTTAGCTGTTCTAGTAAGATTTTCCTGACATTTTCTTATTTGCAGTTAACAGCAAAATCCATGGTCTGCAAACAGTTTACAACATATCAAAGGTATCTCATTGTTGATATATATCAGTCAGGAGAAGAGTACAGTATACTTTCCAAGACATTAATATTCCATGGAACACTGTAAGGCTGGTCCTGAAGAAGTGACTTAAATTTGGCACAACAGTAAAATTACCTAGAAGTGGTCGTCCCTCAAAAATTGATAAAATGAAAAGAATAAAATGGGTACAGGAGGCTGCTAAGAGGCTTACATGAACATTAAAGGAGCTGCAGGAATTTTGTGTACTGCATGTGACAACAATCTCCTGTATTCTTCGTATGTCTGGCTTTTGTGGTAAGGTGGCAAGGCATTCTTACAAAGAAAAACAGACATAAAGTCTACCAAAAGCATGTAGGAAAATGTTTTCTGGTAAGATGAAACCAAGGTTTAACTTTTTGGACATACCGTAATTCCAAATTGTGTTTGGTGCCTTGCCATCACTGCCCATCATCAAAAGAACACCATACCCGCAGTGAAGCATGATGGGGGCGGCATTAGGTTTTAGGTCTGTTTTTCTGCAGCTGAAACTGAGGCTATAGTGAAGATGGATGGAATTATGAACAGTTCCAAATATCAGTCAATTTTGCACCAAAATCTTCATGCCTTTGCTCAAGATGAGGCAGAATTTCATCTTTCAGCACGACAATGACCCTAAGCATCCCTTCAAATAAACAAAAGAATGGCTTTACCAGAAGAAGATCAGCGTTTTGGAATGGGTCAGCCAGAACGCAGACCTGAATCCAATTGAAAACCTGTGGGTTAAGCTGAACAGGGCTGTACTCAGGAGATGCCCTCACAATCTGATTTAGAGTGCTACTGACAGGAAAAGTGAGCAAAGATTGACAGTTCTAGATGTGTCATGCTAATGAACTCTGATCCAAAATGACTGAATGCTGTCATAGATTGAAAAGGTGAAAAAAAATTCTGAAATAACTTCCATGATTTTTTTACATGACAAAAACCTTGCATTTTAACAGCTTTATGTAGCATTTTTATATTGACTGTATTTATACATTGAAGTGAGATCACCTCTGAGGTGTCTTTTTTCTAAGCTAAATAAGAGCAATTATTTTTAACCGCTCATTAGAGAACTTCTCGTCCAATAATCTAATTTCACTGAGTTAGTATTTTTCTATTTATTGTAGACCTGAAAAGAATGATATGATTACTTTGAATATCCATGTCAACATTGGTGTATAATCCTTTTATGAACATTCTCTGCCCACCTAGTCTGACTAATAGCTCCTAAGCGCTGATATCTCACACTGCTCAGTACAAGCTGCAGCTGTCTGTGAGGCTGGGTTTTTGAAGACTCATGAGACTTCACTTGGACTCCTGTTATTTTATTCTTTAGTTGGACTCATTAATTGGTCATTGTTCTCCTTAGGGCTAAGATCTATTTAGATCGCTGGTGACAGATCCACTTTAAGTCACTGTCAAATAATAGTGTAAGGAGATGGACATATTGCCCACTTTTCCCCCCCTTGAAGAACGTGTAATGTTAATTTTGAGTAATATGAATAGTAATATGTGTTGATGATGTTTGTATGTGTAGTGATCTGTGTGTGTGTGACAAGGCTGTACTTTTCCCAGCAACAGGTAGTTGATAGGGACAGTTAGGGTTAATGTTTGGGGCTAGCCTAGAGTGGGAGCGGTAAGCTAAAGAGACAAAAAATAGTTCCTGTCAGGAAGTCAGATAGGGCCTGAAGTGCATAGAAAGAGGACTTAAGGTCCATTATGAGCAGTGCCGAATTCTGGGGTTCCCCTAAAGTGGGAGAAGACCGAAGGAAAGAGGTAGCAAGATCCGGAGCAGAAGTGAGTAAAAGACAGACTGATCAATCGGAGAAGGGTCCTGGGAGAGGACGCCTAGCAGTAAGGCCCAGAGTTATAACTCTTAAAAGTAGCGGGACTAGATAGGACTGAGTACGTGAGAGAAATAGATTGTCCCAGGTGGGAGTCCCAGGTGTCAGAATTAGAGAAGATAAGGAGCCGACATACTGGCACCCTGAGGGGAAAGAAGACGCAGAATCGCCTGTCAAGTAAAGGGCTCTTGCTAAACAGGACTGTAGTGTCAAGCTGGGTTGTGGTGAAGTGATAAGCAGTGAATACAGAGGACAAACAAGGAGAGTAACGAGGAAATGTGAAAATGGAGGAGAAGAGGGTAAAAGAGGAAGGAATTTGTGTGTGGAAAATGCTCTGAGTTGTGAAGGAAACGTTCATACGCTTGTGTGTCCGCTATCTCTTGTATATTTTTCCTACTAAGTTCCCATTCAGTGATTGTTAAATGGTGGTCTAACTCATTGAACTGAAAAATATCTGGTCCTGCCCAACTAGCAACATTGGTTACATAAGGCCTGCACAGATGTACCGCCCCTACAACACAAGTCCACACAACCAGCCAGGACCCCCATTTTCATGTAATGTGTCGGGGCATAAGAGCTGAATACCTTGCCCACACCTACCACCCCGCACCTCGTCAGAATAGTATTTTTATCAATATTTTTCATCAGTATAGCTCAGGCAAAACCAGGAATGGTTCTAAAATATGGATAAGTGACAAATATTTCCATGTTAGCTTTTCTTTCCTTGAACCCCATTCCTGCTTTTGTCTTAGAAATACTTATCCTTATCCTGAGCTTGGTATGAATTTTATTAATTGTGATGGTAAGAGTAATAGATGTAGATTTTACTGTAGATTCTTGCACATCTCCGCTGTAGAAATGTTTCTACTGTGAGGGAACATATGGGCCACACTTCCTTCCCAAATATATAACTGTACTTATGTGTCTGTATTAGGAAGAAGCCTCAGTGCAAAGACGACAGCAAGCAGCACGACAGGCTTTGGCGGGGAAGACCTCAGGGACATACACCCAGCTGTTTCAAAGGTGAGATTGAGGCTGGGTTTAGATAGCCGTGTGAACTGTTGGGCCAGTCAAGTCCGCAGATTGCTGATGCAACCATGTGCAGCTCTGTTTGCCTGATCTACTTAATCGAGTAAGCATTCACATTTTATATATGCAAAAAATGATGCAATGGTCAAAATACTCACTTGTCTAATAATTCAGCACGTAATGTAAGATGTATGTGCTGACTTAATAATAATAATAATAACTTAGTATAAAATATCACCTGCTGACTTAATATGATAGCACGTAGTCATTCTGAATCATTTTGCTCACTGTACAGAGGTCCTGTAACAGCTCCTGCAACTTTGGGGACCCACAGACGTCTTCTAGATCCAACATCATGTTCATCTATGAAGCCAAGTGGAAGCAATGTTACAGCAGAACGTAGTTATCCACCAGCCAGTCCAGAGAGCAGGTAAAAATGGTACAAACGTTATCAAAGACATTACCAGTGCTGCAAAAAAAGTTCATTAAGCAGTCCTGACTATACTACCATAGTATCCCTGGCTCGGTGCACGCATAGTACAGCTGAGATTATTTGGCAAAAGTCCTTATGACATTACATTGAGATACGGTAGATGAATCAATGTGCCAAAGCTGTAAAAGGGGCATAAGAAGGGCCTGAACGTTGTACCATGTATTATAGGATAACCAAGATATTCTTGATTCTTTCTTCTTAAAAGTGGCAAGAAAGGTTGTGATGTCAAAAGCAGAAGTTTATTCTAAAAAAATGGAGCAGATTACAGGTCAAACCTAGTGCAAAACTTGTTCTCATTTTGCTCTCGTGCTAGGCATTCTATGTGTTTATTAGTTGTTCTTCATAGGACTGCACATGATAAATTCTTTTTAAACCTCACCTAAATTCTAAAGAGTACAGTGCCTTGCGAAAGTATTCGGCTCCCTGGAACTTTTCAACCTGTTCCCACATATCGTGCTTCAAACATAAATATACCAAATGTCAATTTTTGGTGTAGAATCAACAACAAGTGGAACACAATTGTGAAGTTGAACGAAATTTATTGGTTATTTTAGATTTTTGTGGAAATTCAAAAACTGAAAAGTGGGGCGTGCAATATTATTCAGCCCCTTTACTTTCAGTGCAGCAAACTCACTCCAGAAGTTCATTGTGGATCTCTGAATGATCCAATGTTGTCCTAAATACCTAATGAAGATGATTACACACAGGTGGATTATATTTAAGTCTCCGTATAAATGCATCTGCTCTGTGATAGTCTCAGGGTTCTGTTTGAAGCACAGAGAGCATCATGAAGACCAAGGAACCAAGGAAAATGATTTTCAAAACTTTAAACATCCCAAGGAGCACTGTGCAAGCGATCATATTGAAATGGAAGGAGTATCATACCACTGCAAATCTACCAAGACCCGGCCGTCCCTCTAAACTTTCATCTTAAACAAGGAGAAGACTGATCTGATATGCAGCCAGCAGGCCCATGATCACTCTGGATGAACTGCAGAGATCTACAGCTGAGGTGGGTCACTCTGTCCATAGGACAATAATCAGTCATACACTGCACAAATCTGGCCTTTATGGAAGGGTGGCAAGAAGAAAGCCATTTCTCAAAGATATCCATAAAAAGTGTCGTTTAAAGTTTGCAACAAGCCACCTGGGAGACACACCAAACATGTGGAACAAGGTGCTCTGGTCAGATGAAACCAAAATCGAACTTTTGGGCAACAATGCCAAACTATATGTTTGGCATAAAGGCAACACAGCTCATCACCCTGAACACACCATTCCCACTGTCAAACACGGTGGTGGCAGCATCATGGTTTGGGCCCGCTTTTCTTCAAGATGGTTAAAATTGCTGGGAAGATGGATGGAGCCAAATACAGGACCATTCTTGAAGAAAACCTGCTGGAGTCTGCAAAAGACCTGAGACTGGGACGGAGATTTGTCTTCCAAAAAGACAATGATCCCAAACATAAAGCAAAATCTACAATGGAATGGTTCACAAATAAACGTATCCAGGTGTTAGAATGGCCAAGTCAAAGTCCAGACCTCAATCCAATCGAGAATCTGTGGAAAGAGCTGAAAACTGCTGTTCACAAACGATCTCCATCAAACCTCACTGAGTTGTTTGCCAAGGAAAAATGGGCAAGAATTTCAGTCGCTCGATGTACAAAACTGATAGAGACATAAGACATACCCCAAGCGACTTGCAGCTGTAATCACAGCAAAAGGTGGCGCAACAAAATATTAAGTTAAAGGGGCCGAATAATATTGCACACCCCACTTTTCAGTTTTTGAATTTCCACAAAAATTTAAAATAACCAATAAATTTCGTTCAACTTCACAATTGTGTTCCACTTGTTGTTGATTCTCCACCAAAAATTTACATTTGGTATCTTTATGTTTGAAGCATGATATGTGGGGAAAAGGTTGAAAAGTTCCAGGAGCCGAATACTTTTTCAAGGCACTGTATATACACCTTTGCAATCCTTACCCTAAAGTAGAAAATGAAAATTTAGAGAATCAGACTTATATTATGTGTTTTTTTTTAAAGAAGTATTAGTATTTTAATCCATATCATATGAGGGGGTGAAGGGACATAGGCTTGAGCAGCGTTTCCCAAACTCCAGTCCTCACGGCCCCAACACTTAATGTTCTCCAGATTTCTGTAGTATCACACAGGTGATGGAATTATCATCAAGGCATCAGGAATTCTCTCACCTGTGCAGCAGTACAGAAATCCTGAACACATGAGGACGGGGTTTGGGAAACACTATGCTAGAGTATTGATCGAGTGGGGCAAAAAGGCCTTGTTACACAGATAACTTCTACTGAGCTCTTAACTAATAGCTGCACAAGCTGGCCTTTATGGTGATAACAAAGGCTCAGTTACAGCTTTGTTATTATGCATAGTTAAGGAAAGCTTCACAATTGTGAAGCATAAAATATTGTAAAAGCTTTAAATAAATAAAATATATTTTTTTATGGACTAGAAAAGTGACTGACAGAAGCTTACAGGGGGATCTGTCAACAGATTTCATAATACAAAGTACATAGCTTATTAAACATATTAGATTTGATGAGGCTGGTGTACCTATTTTGAAAATCTTTTACAGAGTGGCTATGTAATCTTTTATGAAAGTCTTCCTGCCTTACATTAAAATTATTATTTTAAGCTGAACAGGTAACATTCTCACTTATACTACTATGCTGCCCTTGATTTCACAATAAATACACCAGCATCATTGGGTCTAAGTGATTTATTTAATAATGTATGCAGCTTGCATTGTGCATTCTGGTAACAAATCCTTGGTTCTGCTGACAAACCTACTCAACACTGATATAACTGATTCATATTCATCTGGTGTAATATGTCTATTTAACATTTTATGTGTCATTTTGTCAATTTCAGTTCTAGAGATTCAAGGCCCAGCTCTGGCCTGTCCTTGCTGTCCTCAGCTGGTGCCTTCTCCACAAGAAGATCGTCGTCTCAGTCTACTCCGGTCATTAATATTCATTCGCCTGCAGATGACAATATAGAGCCATTGGATTTGTCTGGCATTGGACAAGATACATTGTCAGGTTGGCACAGCCTTACTTTTTAGTTTTAAGACAAAGGTTCCTCCAGTAATGCCAGTATTCGCATGTCCCACCAGAAGAATATAGTTATTTTACAAAGACAAGCCTTTTTTTTAAAGTTATGTACACCCTTTTCCATGAAATCCATCTGTTTTCATGTAAAATCTCTTGCAAAATTCCATTTACAAGTTGAAAGCTTCTTTATATTACAGCACACCAAAAGCTGCAGAATGCTGTTAATAGCCAAATCCACCTGCTTGTCACGATCATATAAGTTCCATTCTAATCAAAGTTGATCAACTTTGATAAGAGTTGTGCTTAGATGATCCCTCAGAAGAGCAGAGGAACTGCTGGAGGCTGTGCCAGGAGATTTGGCATTCTGCAACCTGTTCACACATAGCTGATTTGAAGCATACACGTCTGCGACTGTCTCAATCTAAGGTTTTCAGAAATCAACATGCATATCTCCAAAACAACACTGTTCAGCTCAATGGCTCAAATTTTGAGTTGCTTAAATTTCTCCATCAAAGCTGCCACGGTATTATCAAACTTCAGCTGTGCTGATACAGTATGTGTGTAATGCCCAGAACCTTGTTTGGTCATTTATTTCTTAAAGGAGAATTCTGATTGAATGATCAGTACTGAACTGTCCATTTAAATAGTATTACTAAATGAATAGTTTGCATGAGGAAGGTTTATTATAATTACATTTGTTTTTTTTTTATTGTATCAGAACAGAGGACACCGCATTATGGCATACCTAACTTGTATATCTTCATTGTTTTGTGCTCTTGCCAGGTGACTTGAAATACATGGAAAATACTCCAGAGACTCCACGGCTTCCATCGTCAAACCACTCTGATATCAGTGCTTCCAAGTCCAAATCATCATCCTCGTCTCCCCGAGTCTACACAAGCCGCTCAGGCTCTAACAACAAACTAATTCTCCCCCCTATCCCATCAGGGCGCAAGAAGTCAACAAGTTAGATTTAATGCTATTAACCTGAAGATATGGGGAGAATAGTATTTAATAGCTGCCTGTTACCTCCACTGAAAGCCCAGGTAATGGGAGGAAATAAACTTTATTCCTCCCAGCAACCTTGGGCTATAAGTCATTGAGGCTCGGCCAGTGTGGTTCCAGTAACTGCTTAATACATAGTGAACAGTGGTTGAAGCCACACCCCAGCACCGACTGACAGCACACTCGGCACTGATGCACTGTAGAGCTGGCTGTTACTCAGCGCGGGGGCATGGTTTAAGCCGCCATTGACTATGTACTAAGTGGTGACTAAACGACTGAAAGCCCGAAGCTGCCGTGAGGACTAAAGTTCAGTTTCTCCTGGCAGTGGGGCTCTCAGTACAGGTCCCTTGCAATTTCAAAGCGCTATTAACCTACTGATTAACCCCATATCTGCAGCTTAATACCTTTTTTCACATGACATGTATTCTTTAAGCGATATTTGTCACATGACCGCAGTTCTTGGAGAAGTCACAAGACAAAAAAAACATTTGCTTGACTATTTTAGAGCTACAATTTTGCTGTAAATAAAGTAGCCAATTCTCAGACAAAGTCATATATCGCGCACATCTTGCATTGAAATCTATGGCAGTTGTATCATGTGCAGATTGCGATCAAAAGCAGAAAAAGAAATACATTTGGAAATATGACTATCATTATATCTCACAGGATGCAATGCGACACCATAGAAAATCGTCACCTTCAAGGTATCACTGTGATTTTAGTGTCTTGCTGTGTAGCGTTCGCCTAAATAGCACCATGTACGGTCCTGGTTTACCGGTGTTGTTACATTTCTGTTCTGTTTTAGGATTAGAGAAACAGAAATTGTGTAATGTGGAGCTGTTACATAAAAGGTGAAAACAGATGCCGAAGGGCATTATTGACTGGTCTGTTTTGTGTCTATTTTTTTTTTTTTTTAACAGAGCAAAAAATAAATAAATCGCACTCAAACCCTTCTGCATCCTTCATGTAACAGGCATGAATTCCTTTTCTCTGTACCTAAAACAGGACAAAGAAACAAAACCAAGCCTTAATCATATTATTTATGATCACTTTTCAGATTGTATTTAGATTTTTATTTGTTAGGGATATATATTATGCAGATCAATGTGTACTACACTTACAACATATATTGCATTCTTCACTGATGATACACCTTTCACGTTAAAGAGGATCTGCCTGATCTCGTAATAGATGTGTTTTAATAAATATTTGCCTTAGAACATGAAATAATTCTAGGAACATCTTCTCATATACCTGTCTTGTCATTCCTCCATACATGAAGAATTTGACAATGGGGCAGTACCAACCCCACAGTCAGCACTAATTGGACAGTGTCAGAATGTACCAGAAATACTATAGTGCCTAGTTATATATTTATTTATAAATTTCCAGTAGAAATAAAGAAATGGCACAAATGCAATTTTGGGGGTATTTTTTCTTTCTGCAAGTTTCAAATGTGCAAATAACAGCAACACAAAACACATGGAAAGTCGCTTACAATACACAGGTTATTTTTTTCGTTTTAGTATAGGTGTTTAAAAAAAAAATTGAAAAGTGTGCATGTCTTAAGAAAAGAATAAGTACATTTTGGATTAACTAGTGCACCAAGTTGCATGGATCAGGATAACAGGAAGATATTAGTCATTAGAAAATAGAGACCTAACATATGAATTTTGTAATTTCCATTTGCAGCAGACAAAGCAGGACTTGGACTCCAGCTCTTAGCTGTGCACAAGGGTCTCCTCTGTGCTCACAGACCCTGCATGCTGATGGTTTTCAGATGCCGATTACCTAGCTGATATATTAAATTGTAATAACGGTCATAAGACGTTCCAGTTGGGCCACAAATCCAGGCCTGCCTGAGGGTAGGATACCCCAAACTCACACCAGCCACAGTGCCTTTAGTTATGGTCATCAGATTCATTGTTTGCCTAGGATGTGCAGCCATAATGAGAACTCTGACCCCGCACCCTTATTGCACTTATATGTGAATAACAGCTAGCATTTCAGGAAAACAGATATTACAAGTCCCTTAATGATATTATTACTTCCTTATGGTCCAAAGAGTTCACTGTAAACACTAAAGCACTAGCGGTTAAAAAATATATGGCCTATAATGTCTATAATTTACCTTTTTATATATTGATAAAGGTTGGGATCAGCCCTAAAAACATAAATCACATTTGCATAAATGAAATACACAGGATAACAGATTTTGCTTTTAAATGACAGCATCTCAATGTATGAAAGACAATGTGGAAAAAATAATTAAAATTCAACTGGTTTACTTAAGCTGTTTTTTTTTTTATTTAGTAAGTGGCTACAATAGCAAGATACATTGAGAAGAGAGTGTCCCAGGTCCAAACTCACCTGTTTCTTAGAAATAAAAAAAATAAAACTAAATTATTTAAGAGAAAGGCTAAAAGAGCAGAAAAATAACATTTTAACTGCACCTGTCAGTATATGGCCATATTGGTGCTGTCGTACTGATTAAAATGATACCTGTGGTGAAGTAATCAATTTTGTGTAATCAGGGTTTGAAGTTGTCTTATAATCATATCTTCGTACATTGGTGCGGACTTGTGGATAGCATCTTCTGCTCTCCCACAGACCCTCCTGTTGTCTTTATCATTCTCCTGGTTTAAACTTCACGCTAGTCATTGAGCCGGGATCTAAATCTGCGCATGGGCCAACACCAGTGTCATTTTCTAGAATACTGCCAGATCATCAATGTACGCAGACCCTGCCAGTGCCAAGTTTAAGTTAGGGGGACGATGAAGACAACAGGAGCAGCGGAGGGGCTGTGGCAGGGCTGAAAACTCTATCCACAGTCCCCGCCCCAATGTAAGAAGATATGATTATAAGAAAACTTCAAACCCTGATTATACAAAACGGATTTCTTCACCACAGGTATCATTTTAATCAGTATCGAAGCCAATATGGTTGTGTACTTTACTTGGCAAAATCCTGCTGACAGGTTCCCTTTATGCCCAATGATGTATAGGTACGTCATTGGTCAACTCCCTCTCTTTGGTGCGGGCTCCAGCATTACTGATGAAAAATACTCACCAAATACAGAACTTGCGAACGTAGCCTTACAGTTATGTAGGTATGACAAGTTCTCCTGACCTACTGTGCTTATTTGAAGTCTGCATCATGTCAATTTCTCGTGTGTACGATGAGTGCGGGTTTTCCCCATAGAATGGACCTGGATGAGGAAAATCCACAGGTAAAAAGATGCTTATGCATTTTTTTTCCACATAACTGTATCAAAGTTTTATCAAAGCCAAATACCAGTACGTATAAAAAAACACAAAAACAAAAGCAGTTTTATTTAAAACATGACAAGCTAAAAAAGTGGCAAAACTTTTTTTTTTTTTCCCCCAAGATTATATGAGCATTTGGAGACCTACTTAACACCTCACTCCAACCCGCTTTTTACACATTCTACAAACCCATGTACTTGTGAAAACAGAATAAAAGTAAACCGTAATACATGAAAACTAAGATTAAAGGCAACAAGGTTTTATATAGCAAACATAATAAAGATCCTTGTCAAATATTCAAAGCTTCTAAACTACTGGAGCCGATAAAGCAGCAGATCTGCACATAATTACATATAAGGCATATACCGTAAATCATATGTATCTGAAAATCAGATTTCCCTTAGGAACTAACCACAGTCCAAAGAGAAAGATTACTTGATATTTCAAATTGTCCAATTTTTTAGTACAATTTTGTAATGTCTATATAACATTTTGATGTTTGTATAGCGTTTTTGGATTTCATGTAATTTTTCTTCAAAAGCAGTATCCTCTAGGTATGTTTTTCCCCATACACTGTTCTATAAAATGTCACCTATGCCAGAAAAAAGCATGTAACAAAATGTCATATGCGTGAAAGCCAACGCCGTAATCCATGTCTTGAGGAAAAACAGTTTTCAACCTGGACAGTGCCAAGATGCGACCGTCCAGGCTGAGAACCACTGGTGAATGAGCAGCCCTCAGCGACTAGCAGTTATGTCACTGAGGCTGCGTTCCCAGCTGGGCTGAACTGCGGTGACCTCGATGAGATCCCCACTGACACAGTGAGAAAAACTCACGGTGCTAGCGGGGATGTCGCGGAGGTCATGACAGTTCAGCCCGGCTGGGAGCGGAGCCTCACTGACTGGAGGTAACCTCGATGACTTCACCACCGGTCTCTGAGGCTGCGCTCGCAGCCACTCATTCACCAGTGGTTCTCAGCTTGGATGGTCGCATCTTGGCAACATCCAGGTTGAAAACGGTTTATCCCCCAGACATGGATTACGGCATTTGACAGAACGACAGACAGGTATGGTATATTGTTGGTTTTCTTATTTTAGTTTTATTACAGGCGATCGAGGGCTTCGGTGGAATTAGGGTGAGGTTGTAAGTATGGTTTAATTAAGATTATTAAAGGAGTCTGTGTCTTTCTTTGAATTAAAGGACTTTATTCTGGCTGTGTATTTACCATATAACTAAAGGATTAGTAATGGATGGGTGTCTCAGACGCCTCTCCATTACTTAGCCGTGGGCTTGATGTCACCTGACAATACAAAGGTAACATCAACCCCACAAATATGAACCCAACTTGTCACCGCTTCAGGGCAAGTGGGAAGAGCTGGGCAAAGGGCCAGAATTGGCAAATCTAATAGATGTGCCTTTTCTGTTGTTGAGTCCTCATCCGTCCCTGGCTTTCTGATGTAGAGAGATCCAAGTAATAACACACAGCACAAGAGATGTGTATTCATATGCAGGGATCGCCCAGGAGCTCGCCTCTGACTCACTGGGCTCACCCCTCCTGTTTATATAGGAATGAGATAAGCATTTACAGACATGCGTACAAGGGCTCATATTCTCTAACAAAGAGTATCTATTCTACTGATAACGTTCACTTCTGGAATGTAGGTTAAAGGTCACAATAACAAGAAGGAATGCGTCCATAAAAGGAAATGTCTACCTTGCTCAAGTTTCTTCATATACGTCTCTGAGTAGAGGAAGACAAAATGGATTCTTCAATCTGATCTCTACAATTCCCCCCTTTGACATATTCCTTTTATAATCTATCACAAATCCCCCTTTAACATATCCATATTTTAGATTACCACAGGGCCAAAGACAAAGCCTTTATTTTTGGTATTACACATGTACACGCTTGTATTCAATAAGAGAATCAAATCTACTATCAATTCTTCCGTTTAACTCTCACAACCTTTTCTTTGTTCTGCAATAAGTATACTAAAATATAAAAACAAAAATTAGTACAGTAATATTAATTAGAATCACTAGAGGATAACATAAGAATAAAGAAGAAAATTTATACTCTTGCATCTATTACACAAAATTTATCTGTGCATACTGAGATACTCTTGAGCACAATCTGGAATAGTACGTATATGACTACAATAATCATAACTATATGTATTATGCTCTGCATAATCCCAGCAACCCACCCGCCGATTCCTCTGAACCAGTTGGCTGGGTTGAGAAAAGAGAAAGTATCAGACCACCAGCTATCCTTATTCTGGTCATTGTCTTTATCATACTGATCTCTGAGTCGTTGTACGTCCTTTAATTTAAATGTCATGTACTAATTTTCTATGATGTTGTACGAATCTATTGTTCAAAGGGGTTAGAGAATTTAGTCTATCCCATGCCTCCGTTGAGGTTAATACTATTAACATCAATGTTATGAGTTTTATACTGCTCTTTTGCAATGGCTTGCATGTATCCATGATGCCTTTCCTTCAAGCTTGACTGATGTAGGTGTTGTCAACAGGACTTGGAAGGGTCCGTCAAATCTTGGTTCAAGAGCCTTTCTGGTGTGTCTTTTTACATAGACTTGATCACCTGGTTCCAACTTGTGACTTCCTTCAGTGTTGTCAGGATCTGGAAGGGAAGTAAAAACTTGTGCATGCACCTTAGTTAATTGTTTCTGAAGATTTTGCACATAAGAAGTCAATGACTCAATATTTAACACAAGTTGTTGTGGAAAATAACATCCTAAATTGGCAGTCCTGCCAAACAAAATTTCATATGGAGACAGTTTAGTCTTACCCCTTGGGGTATTGCGTATTGAGTAAAGGGCCAGTGGAAGGCATTCTGTCCAAGGCTTTCCTGTTTCAGCCATGGCTTTCTGTATTTTTAATTTTAAAGTTCCATTCATGCGTTCCACCTTACCAGAACTTTGAGGATGGTACGGAGTGTGTAACTGACTTTCAACACCCAACATTTTCAGTACATTTTGAAATATTTCTCCAGTGAAATGAGTACCCCTATCTGACTCGATCACTTCAGGGAGACCGTAACGGGGTATCAGTTCGGCAACTAGCTTTACAGCAGTGTTTTTAGCTGAAGCCTTCCGAACTGGATAGGCCTCTGGCCACCCTGAGAACATGTCCACACATACCAACACATACTCATACCCATTACTTTTTGGCAGCTGGATAAAGTCTATTTGTAATCGCTGAAACGGATAGAGAGGTCGGACGTGGTGCTTCATAGGGGTCTTTGTTGTCTGTCCGGGATTATGTGCCAGGCATATAGCGCATGTTGCACAATAGTCTCTTGCGTAGTTGCCAAAACCTGGAGCCAACCAGACTTGCTTTGCCAGTAGTGTCATTGCATTTGCAGACACATGAGTAGGGTGGTGCAGTCCACCAACTACAATCGGGTACCAGGCTCTAGGTAGACATATTAGTCCATCTTTCTTCCAAATTCCTGCTTGTTCTTCTGCCCCTTCCTTTTTCCACCTGTCCCTCTCCTCTTCTCCTGCATCTTCCTGTGCTTGTCTCAGTCTATCTTCAGTATTTTCTGTGGGGTTTACAGTATGAACCTGCTGTAAGGGTTTGACCGCTGCTGCCTTGGCTGCTTTATCAGCCCTATCATTTCCCCTAGATTCCCTAGTGTCGAGTCTCACATGTGCAGCTACCTTAATTACTGCTACTTCTTTTGTTTCTTGTGCAGCCTCTAAGATCTGTTTGATCAGAGAAGCATGTTTTACAGGTTGGCCTGACGCTGTCATGTAACCTCTAGCTCTCCAGATTACTCCAAAGTCAAACACAATACCATGTGCATACCTAGAATCAGTGTATATATTAGCTGTCTGATTCTCAGCTATTTTTAGCGCTTCAATCAATGCTGTTAGTTCTGCTTCTTGTGCAGACTGTTTCGGTGGAAGAGGTTCTGCTTTGAGAGTTTCAGATTCTGACACAACTGCATACCCTGTATGGAAGTTACCTGTGTCATCTGCAAACCTACTACCATCTATAAACAGCTCTAAATCTGGGTTTTGAAGTGGTGTTTCGGATACATTGGGTAAGCCTACCGTTTCTTGTAAAATGAGCTCTGTACAATCATGTGTGTCTGTAGGGAAAAAATTTGCGTGTGGATCAGTGTCCTTATTCCCCCCTTCAGACTCGAGAGGTAGCAGTGTTGCTAAATTGAGAGTCTGAAGCCTAGCAAATGTGATAGTAGAGGGGAGCAGCAAATAACACTGTAGCCGCAAATGTCTGGCCATGGAAATGTGTTTTGGCTGGACCTGGTTTAATATCCCATAAACATCATGTGTGGTTTGAACTGTGAGTGGATGCTCTAGGACAATTTCTGATGCTTTGTCCAACAATAGTGAGACAGCAACAACTACACGTACACAGGTTGGCGCTGCCCTAGCTACTGGATCTAACCTTGCTGAAAGATATGCAATTGGTCTTTGTTTCCCTGCATGCTTCTGGGTAAGAACTCCTGTAGCATGAGAATCAACTTCTGCAGCCATAAGCTGAAATGGTTTGGTGTAGTCTGGTAGCCCTAACGCTGGAGCTGAAACAAGGGCATCTTTTAATTGTTGGAACGAAATCTGACCTTCTTTTATCAACAAATAAGGTTCACTTTTTACACAGTCATACAGTGATTGCATTAGTTGACTGGCATGTATAATCCATTGTCTACAATGAGACACTATTCCTAAAAATGCTCGTAGCTGTTTATGATTTCTAGGCTCATTCATCTGTCTTATTGCTTCAGTTCTTTGAGGTGTAAGATGCTTTTTACCTTGAGAAATGCAATGACCTAGAAAGACCACTTTGATCTGACAAACTTGTAGCTTTTGTCTATTCACTTTACACCCTTCTTTTTCTAGAAAACATAGTAAACTCACAGTGGACCTTTCTGCAGTTTCTAAATCTGGGCAGCAAAGTAGTAGGTCATCCACATACTGCAAAATTACTACCTGTGATTCAGGTTCAAACCTTTGAAGAACTGTTTGTAGGGCATTTGAATAAAGAGTAGGGGAGTGTATCATTCCCTGTGGAAGGCGTGTCCACGCCAACTGTTTGCCCTTAAATGTAAATGCAAACAAATGCCAACTATCTTGGTGTAAAGGAACCGAGAAAAATGCATTTGAAAGATCTATTACAGTAAACACTTGAGAACTGGCTGGTATCTGTGATAGTAACGTATGAGGATTGGGTACAACTGGGGTGATTGGATCTAGAACTTTGTTTATTTCTCTTAGATCATGTACCATACGATATTTGGGCATAGAACCCTTATCAAGAGTTCTCTTCTTGACTGGATACAGAGGAGTGTTAAGCAGGTGATTGTATCTCTACCAGAACTCCTTTCTCTCTATATCCCTCTATCTGTTTTGTAATTGCTAATTCCTGCTGGGCACTCACAGGGTATTGTCTGAGCTGTGGGAGAACAGTTCCTGGTTGCACAGATAGTTTTACAGGAGAAATATGCAATAATCCCACATCAGTGTCACCCTGTGCCCACAGTGTTTCTGGGATCATTGAGAGATCTAGATCTGTGGTGTACTCTTTTTCTTCAGCATAATCCTCAAAAGCCTGAATTCTGACATATTGTTCTAATGATTCTGCATCATCAGGGATAGTCAACATAACTGTGCCATCTTCCCTAAAATTGATGTTAGCTTCTAATTTCTTTAGTACATTAGTTCCTAACAAACATGTTGGGGCACCTCTGGCATACAAAAATCTGGATGCAAAACATTTAGGTCCTAATGAGACCTCTAGGGGCACAGTATATGGCAGTGTTCGAATTACCCCATCATAACCCTCAGCAAAAGTTGTTTGTTCTGAAATATCTTCCGGATTCGGAAGAAAATCTTGATTCAAAATTGAGGAAGTTGCACCTGTATCTATCAAAAATGGAATCTCTCTCCCCCCCACATTCACCTGAATCATAGGTCTTCTAGCTGGTAGGGAAGTTTGTAACACATCGAGTCAATCTGAATCTGGTATGGAACCATCTATGATGGTAGATTTCTGCTGGTTGTCCGTTTGGGGAGGGTTATTTCTGGGAACAAATTTGCCTGACTTTATATCTGCCAACTTCTTCCTGCACTCTCTTTGGAAATGACCTGGCTTTTTACAGTAGTGGCAAAGAAAATTGTGTCTCACTCTTCCTCCTGTATTAGCTTGTGCTATTCTAACAGGCTTACGATTCTCTCTCATATCCATGGCTATTCCTAAACATCGTTGTTTCACAATATTTGGTTGTTCAATTGTTCTCCAATCTGGAGTAGAGGATTTAAATTTTTCTCTGATTTTTTGATCTAGCCCCTCTATTAATTGTTTTGTGAAAAGTCTCCTTACTGAAGCATCAGTCAAATCCAATCCTTCATCCCTAAAGCTATTTTCTAGTTCTTGACTATATTCTTCAATACTTTGTCCAAATTTCTGCATAATCACACCTGTAGACCCCCTTTCCCTCTGTTTTCCTCTCATGAAAATTATTAATGCCTCTGTGAACTGGGTACCTGATGCTTCTGTCTGTAAGGCACCCCCTTCTGCCACTGGTCTATTGGGCTGTAGGTGTGTCAATAATTCCTGAAAAAGTCCGGGGGACATTTTCATTCTACATAATTCTTCCCCATCCGCCCAGACCCCAGCATGCGTCTGCATGATTTGTTGTATATACTGCGCAAACCTTATGGGGTATTGAGTGGGATCAGGCGCATTATGCAGGAGGGACATACCCTCGGCAGGGGACCAAGGAAAGTATTGTCTGGTCTGATGATATCTGGTGTTCATTACCCCGTCAGCACCAGCTTCTCTAAAAGGTCTTGGTACTACCCTAACAGGGGCAAGTACAGCGCCATATCTAGGTGTACCACAGGCTAGGCAATCATTTCTCCAATCTGGATTTTGTTGTCCACAGTGTGAACATTCCCATCCTCCTACCCCACCAAGATTGGGATACAAGGCTGGAAATTGTTTTCCTCCTTCTGCTCTTCCAGATGGTACAAATGATTGGGCTTTTGGATCTAGGTAAGGTGGTGGGATTATATTACAACTTTTTCCCTTTCCCATGATCCATTTGGAAGTGTCTGGATCATACTTCCAATTCTCCTCTTTAGCTGTTTTTGAGACCTCTATCATACAATGTATGATTTCTTCCCACCCATTATCTTTGATAATTCCACCTCGTTCTTTACTCAGTCTTTCCCATTCTGTACTGAACATAAGTGCTTCTGAAATTCCCAATTTTCCTCTTACTCTTCTAATCTGTTTTCTGACTATCTTTCCACATCTTTCCTGTATGATATCTGCTGCTTCCACTTGTCCTAAGACAGTTTTGGTCTGTTTATTTCTCATTTTAGCTATTTCTACCCCAGGTGACGTTTGGACAATCACTGTGGTGATGTCTCGTTGCCTTCTCTCCTAGGGAGCTAAAATATCCTTTCAATATTTGCTATTTCTACCCCAGGTGACGTTTGGACAACCACTTCCTCTGTTGGTGGCGTCTCGTTGCCTTCTCTCCTAGGGAGCTAAAATATTGAAGGGCTTGTCTGCTCTGTTTCTTCTAATATGCAGGACGTACTTAAGTGCTATTATGCACACAGACCCAGCAACACCATACAGATCACAAAACTTTCTGTGTCAGTTAGCATACTTGTCCTAGGCTCATGAAAACCGCGTCCTGGGCTCATTCTATCACACCTTATCCAGGGAATGTAGAAACAAGTTCTATAGGAGAGTCAAGCATGGGCGGAGGTCTCCCAGAAGGACGCTACCTCATAACCCAGTTAGGCTGACTTCACCAATAACCTTGTTCTAACAATCGTGGCTTATTGTTCTACGTACTTCTATTCTTCTTTCACAACATGTCACAACCTTCACACTGTTCACACACTGTTCACACACTGTTCACACACTGTTCACACACTGCCAGGGACAGGACTCATAAGTCTATACAATATGGTAACCCGAGTTTTATAGGTATCTACTCACTACTAGACTAACCCAGCGTGACACGGCTCATAGAGATCTTTCGGATAATACAGGGCAGATAAAAGAGAACTAATAATGTCTCTTACCTGGCCAGGTTTTTTTCATTTGCCGTCCATTATCCCAGATCTCCGTTGTCCGTATCCGCAGGTAAATCTCGAGCAAACACTCTCTCCTCAGGTCCCTGTTCAGAGGCGCCAGAATTGTTGAGTCCTCATCCGTCCCTGGCTTTCTGATGTAGAGAGATCCAAGTAATAACACACAGCACAAGAGATGTGTATTCATATGCAGGGATCGCCCAGGAGCTCGCCTCTGACTCACTGGGCTCACCCCTCCTGTTTATATAGGAATGAGATAAGCATTTACAGACATGCGTACAAGGGCTCATATTCTCTAACAAAGAGTATCTATTCTACTGATAACGTTCACTTCTGGAATGTAGGTTAAAGGTCACAATAACAAGAAGGAATGCGTCCATAAAAGGAAATGTCTACCTTGCTCAAGTTTCTTCATATACGTCTCTGAGTAGAGGAAGACAAAATGGATTCTTCAATCTGATCTCTACACTGTGCAGCTGCGGGCTATTTTTAGGCTGGGGAAGGGGGCAATATCCATGGCCCCTTACCAGCCTGAGAATACCAGCCCCCAGCTGTCTGCTTTAGCAAGGTTGGGTGACAAAACTAAGAGTGACTCCACGCTTATTTTTTATTTAATTAATTAAAAAATTTGGCATGGGGACCCCTCTATTCTTGATAACTAGCCTTGCTGAAGCTGATAGTTGTGGGTTTCAGCCCCCAGGTGTGAATTTTGCCTGGCTGGTTAGCAAAAATACAGGGGAACCCACACCGTTTTTTTTTTAATTATGTATTTACAGTGCAGGAGCAGCAGATAAATACTCCCATCCACCGCTCTTGCTCTCACTGTTATTAGCGGCAGTAGGTTTTGGATGATGGGAGCAGTTGTCCCATCAGCTGATACCAGTGACCGGAGGTAAACTTTATACCTCCGATCACAGGGGAGCGCTCAACCTGTCTTGACAGCGTGGAAGCTGCAGCTCTCTGACCGACGGGGATGATTTCACTGCCAATCAGAAGCGGTGTGCCACGCTGTCATGCACATTAGAGCGCAGCAAACACCGGATGTTCGGGCCCCCATTCTAGTGAAAAGGGGTAGTCTTATACGGCGAGTATATCCCAAACTCTATTTTAACTGGAAAAGTTGGGGGTCGTCATACGGTAACAGGATTTCTTTCAATGAAATTTCAAAATACAAAATGAGAAATTTTAGGCCTGTTGTTCTGTTAAAAATGACTTACTGGTTAAACAAAAAAAAAAAACAGTACATGAAATTAAGTCTTTTCTTTAATATAGATAATTAACAAATCAGATATTTTTTCCCTCAATTTACCAGGACGCAGGTTTCAAGTTCCCAGAATGAGCACAAAATATGGAACAATGCTCTTCACTGGGAGATAGCAACAATGAGGGGCCGATTGTAGACAGCATCTGGATGGAAAGTGGATCCCTTCAATCAGACTGGCAGGATTTTGTCCGTTTTTGACTTTTCGATCCATAGAATAAGACAGGAGAATTGATTCACATACAATACAGACCAAAAGTTTGGACACACCTCATTTAAAGATTTTTCTGTATTTTCATGACTATAAAAATTGTACATTCACACTGAAAGCATCAAAACTATGAATTAACACATGTGGAATTATATACTTAACAAAAAAGTGTGAAACAACTGAAATTATGTCTTATATTCTAGGTTCTTCAAAGTAGCCACCTTTTGCTTTGATGACTGCTTTGCACACTCTTGGCATTCTCTTGATGAGCTTCAAGAGATAGTCACTGGGAATGGTCTTCCAACAATCTTGAAGGAGTTCCCAGAGATGCTTAGCACTTGTTGGCCCTTTTGCTTTCACTCTGCGGTCCAGCTCACCCCAAACCATCTCGATTGGGTTCAGGTCGGGTGACTGTGGAGGCCAGGTCATCTGGCGTCGCACCCCATCACGCTCCTTCTTGGTCAAATTGCCCTTACACAGCCTGGAGGTGTGATTGGGGTCATTGTCCTGTTGAAAAATAAATGATGGTCCAACTAAACGCAAACTGGATGGAATAGCAAGCCGCTGCAAGATGCTGTGGTAGCCATGCTGGTTCAGTATGCCTTCAATTTTGAATAAATCCCCAACAGTGTCACCAGAAAAGCATCATCACACCTCCTCCTCCATGCTTCACGGTAGGAACCAGGCATGTAGAATCCATCCGTTCACCTTTTCTGCGTCGCACAAAGACACGGTGGTTGGAACCAAAGATCTCAAATTTGGACTCATCAGACCAAAGCACAGATTTCCACTGGTCTAATGTCCATTCCTTGTGTTCTTTAGCCCAAACAAGTCTCTTCTGCTTGTTGCCTGTCCTTAGAAGTAGTTTCCTAGCAGCTATTTTACCATGAAGGCATGCTGCACAAAGTCTCTTCTTAACAGTTGTTGTAGAAATGTGTCTGCTGCTAGAACTCTGTATGGCATTGACCTGGTCTCTAATCTGAGCTGCTGTTAACCTGCGATTTCTGAGGTTGGTGACTCGGATAAACTTATCCTCAGAAGCAGAGGAGCCAGTTTCTTTGTAGCGCTTGATGGTTTTTGCCACTGCACTTGGGGATACTTTCAAAGTTTTCCCAATTTTTTGGACTGATTGACCTTCATTTCTTAAAGTAATGATGGCCACTTGTTTTTTTATTACTTAGCATTTGTATTATGGCAAGAAAAAAGCAGCTAACAGTCTATTCAGTAGGACTATCAGCTGTGTATCCTCCCGACTTCTGCACAACACAACCCCATTTATAAGGCAAGAAATTCCACTTCTTAAACCTGACAGGGCACACCTGTGAAGTGAAAACCATTCCCGGTGACTACCTCTTGAGGCTCATCAAGAGAATGCCAACAGTGTGCAAAGCAGTCATCAAAGCAAAAGGTGGCTACTTTGAAGAACCTAGAATATAAAACATAATTTCAGTTTCACATTTTTTTGGTAAGTACAGTATATTGTTATGGAGCCCCCCCAGCACCCAGAATATGTTGTGCAGTCATATGTATGTATAATAAGTTCCATGTGAAATGCATCAGTCCACAGGCTGCGCTCCTGGGCAGAGGGGACAAGATATTCTCCTTCTGACCTCCCCCACCTTTGTAATTCCCACAGTAAATATCGGCAGGCTCCGGCCACCTGCGGCTATTGTAATGTATGTCTGGCCTGCCGCTTTTCAATTGGCCTGCCCTCTGTATCTGTGTGATATATATTCTGTGTCCTGTGAGTAAAGTGTTGTCACACTGGAAATACATGGAGAAGCAGTGATCTTTTATATGTGCCCATGTAACCAAGGAATTCCAGCCAGCGTCCTTCATTCAGACTCCAGCCAAAGCAGAGTGGACCTCCTGAACCATGGGATGGTACTGAAAGAGGTACCCCAGCATGGTAGACCCCGTTACACTGGTGGCAGACAGCGGGATATGATACCCCGTCTAGAGGAGGAAAGGAATGAATGGAAAACAACTACCAGAAGTTAAAGAGGACAACATTAAAAGATCTGGTGGAAGCCCGAGGGTTAATCGCCAGCGACAAAACAAAAGCGGATTTGATAGCAGCCATCATGGAACACGACAGTGCAGCGCCCCCCAATGTGAACGTGGAGGAGACTGACTTCCAGAGGGAGGTAAAGAACCGACTGGCGTTCTATGGCCCAAACCCTGCAGTGGAGATCATACGAGAGGTGATGGCTGATGTCCGTACTGATCTGAAGGAAAAGATGGCCGAGCGGACCAGAATAGAGCTAGCCAAGATGGAGATGGCAGAGCGGACCAAAGTGGAGCTGGCCAAGATGGAGATGACAGAGCGGAGAGAGGAGAGTCAGCGAGCAGGGGGAGCTCTGGTCTCCGCCCAGGTACCTTCAACAGTAAGCCACAAAAAGATCTAGTATAATGCCTTCCGACAGTTGGGAGAGGCAGAGGAAGACATTGATGGCTTTCTGCAGGACTTTGAGCGGCAGTGTGCCCTTCATCAAGTGAAGCCGGAGGAACGGGTTCAGATTCTGGCCAGCAAGCTGACAGCCCGGGCAGCGGACGCCTATCGCACGGTACCTGATGAGGACTGTATGGACTATGAGCGGATCAAAGAAGTGATCTTGGCCCGGTATGCGCTGACACCAGAGGCATACCGCCAAAAGTTCCGCGGATTTATAAACCGCGTAACCGATACCCACGCTGAATGGGCCTGTAAATTACGGCGGTGACTGCTACAGTGGGTACAAGGGAGCCAAACAACCACTAAGGAGGACGTTCTCCAGCTCTTCTTGTTAGAACGATTCTTTAATGGACTAACCCCCGAGACACAGGAATGGCTTCGGGACAGGCGGCCAACGACTCTTGAGGCCGCTCGTCTGGCCGATGAACATCATGATGCCAGGAGGCCTCAGTTGTCCAGATCAAAGATGGTCACTAGGGGTCCGCCTATAGACCTGGAGGGCCCCAAACCACAGAAGATTGTAGGGGGACCAGCTAAAAACCCGGCCTACCAGCAGTCACCCTGGGGCGCGATGCCACACCTGCCATCAGCTGGGCCACCTGCAAAGACAATGTACCAACCGGACTCAGCATACCCAGTGGCCAAAGGTGGGAACAGCTACCTTCAGCCGGGCCGCTGTACACTGCTACAAAGGCGAAGCTGACTCGGCATTGGGGGCTACGACTAACCAGGGGGTGGAAGAGATGGAGGAAGTGCTGCATGAAGTAGATCCCGTGCAGCAGCCCGGGCAGATAATTGACAACAGCATCGACAGGTCGTGTGGCTTAATGGGAAACGTATGCAGGGACTAAGAGATTCCAGGGCAACTTTGACCCTTGTGAAGCCTCATCTCGTCCGGGACCAAGAGAAGATGGACCGGACAGTGACAGTCCGTGTAGCAGGGGGAGCCATACATTGACTGCCCACTGCCAGGATTCACCTGAACTGGGGAGTCGGGGATGGCCTTGTTGAGGTCGGCTTGATTGTGGATTTGCCTGCAGACGTCTTGCTGGGAAATGACTTGGCGCCCATGTTGTCTGCCTTCTCGGTTGTCCCTCTGGCTGAGACATATCCGGTGACCACCCGGAGACAAGCTCGAGCTGCGGAGGCGGAATCACACTCAGAGGAGGCCCAGGTAAGACATCCCAGCCCTACACGTATTCCCATAGCCAGACACATTTCTTGGGCCACCCCAGCTGAATTTAAGAGGGAGTTACTTGAGGATCCTTCATTGGAGGGATATCGTGGGAAGGCACAGGAGGGGAGAGGGGTACTGGAAGGGGAACAGTTTGTATGGAAGCAGGGACTCCTCTACTGGATCACGGAGCAGCACCACACAGGGACGAGCCCCACTATAAAACAACAGCTGGTAGTTCCCAAGAAGTATAGGCAGGAGTTACTGCGAATCTCTCATGACATACCCTTGGCCGGGCACTTCAGTGTCAGTCGCACCAGGCATCGTCTGACCCAAAACTTCTTTTGGCCGGGGGTAACCTATGATGTTCTTCAGTACCTGTGACATTTGCCAGCGCATTGGCAAGAGGGGAGATCGATGCAAGGCCAAATTACGCCCCCTCCCCATTGTGGAGGAACCCTTTAGCCGAGTAGCGGTCGATCTGATAGGGCCATTAGCCAAACCCAGTCCGTCAGGGAAAAGGTATATATTGACAGTGGTAGATTATGCCACACGGTATCCAGAGGCGGTTGCGTTACCTAACATACTGGCAGAGACGGTGGCGGCTGCCCTGCTCCAGGTTTTCTCACGGGTTGGATTTCCCCGGGAGATTATGTCGGACCAGGGTACCCAGTTTACAGCAGAGGTGACCAACCAACCTGAAGAGGTAGTGGCCATCTGTGCACCTGAAGCAGAGGATTTAGCCGGACTTCCCTTGCCTGATGTCTTAGGGAAAAGGACTCCAAAACATGGGACCAGGTACACTTGGGTGAAGACCTAGGTCCCCGGGAGAGACAGCAGGCGGAGGCGTTGTTGAGGCAGCGACAGAGGATGTTTTTGGGAAGACCAGGGTACACTCGCCTGGCACAACACAAGGTTGAGACCCAGGATCAGACCCCCCTGCGACAGCCCCCCTTCCGCACACCGGAGTCTGTACGAGAAGGGATGCGACAAGAGATACAAGAGATGTTGCGTTTAGGGGTCATTGAAGAGTCAGATAGTCCCTGGGCATCCCCCATAGTGTTAGTGCCCAAGAAGGATGGGACTACACAGTTTTGTGTAGACTATCGTAAGCTCAACGAGAAAACGGTGACGGATGTGTATCCCATGCCGCGTGTGGATGAGTTGTTAGACCGTCTGGCTGGAGCAAAGTATTTGAGCACCATCGATCTATGCAAAGGCTACTGGCAGATTCCCCTTAGTCCTGACGCTATTCCCAAGTCGGCATTTGTCACCCCGTTCGGCTTATTCCAGATTCGAGTTATGCCATTCAGGATGAAGAATGCCCCGGAGACCTTCCAGAGGCTGGCAGACCGGCTTCTGGATGGTCTCCAGGACTATGCTTGTGCCTACCTGGATGACATCGCCATCTACAGCGCGACATGGGAAGAGCATCTAACTCACCTAGAGACAGTATTGGACAGGATCCACAAGGCCGGAATCACCTTGAACCCAAACAAGTGTCACGTGGGCAAAGCAGAGGTTCAGTATTTAGGGCATTGGGTGGGAAGTGGGAAACAGCGACCTAAACCAGCCAAGATTGAGGCCTTAGCCAAATGGCCCACCCCACGCACTAAAACCCAGGTCATGGCGTTTCTAGGGACAGCAGGGTATTACAGGAAATTTGTTTCCAATTACAGCACGTAGCCAAGCCCCTCACTGATCTGACCCGTAAGAACCAACCCCGCCAGGTAACCTGGACTCCAGAGTGTGAGGAAGCCTTCCGCCAGCTAAAGGACGCCCTCCCCAATACCCCTGTATTGGCCGCACCCGACCCAACTAAACGTTTCCTTGTTCACACGGACTCTTCTGTGTTTGGATTGGGGGCTGTACTGAGCCAAGTTGGGCCGGATTGCCAAGAACACCCGGTAGCTTACCTGAGTCGGAAACTACTGCCCCGTGAAGTAAGCTATGCGGCCATCGAGAAGGAGTGCCTGGCGGTAGTATGGGCACTCCAAAAGTTGCAACCATATTTGTATGGACGAGTTTTCCCTCCTAAAGGACCAAAATCCCCTAGTCTGGCTTACAGACGCCAGATTACTGAGGTGGAGTTTAGCCCTACAACCTCTGGACTTCACCATCCACTACAGACCCGGCAAACAAAACGGTAACGCCGATGGACTAAGTCGACAAACGGAACTTGTACCAACCCCATAAACTTCGGTCATCCCCAAACCGATGCGTTAAGGATCAGACTGTGTATGCTGACTGCGTCGCTGAAAAGGGGAGCCGTGTTACGGAGCCCCCCAGCACCCAGAATATGTTGTGCAGTCATATGTATGTATAATAGGTTCCATGTGAAATGCATCAGTCCACAGGCTGCGCCCCTGGGCAGAGGGGACAAGATATTCTCCTTCTGACCTCCCCCACCTTTGTAATTCCCACAGTAAATATCGGCAGGCTCCGGCCACCTGCGGCTATTGTAATGCATGTCTGGCCTGCCGCTTTTCAATTGGCCTGCCCTCTGTATCTGTGTGATATACAGGTCCTTCTCAAAAAATTAGCATATAGTGTTAAATTTCATTATTTACCATAATGTAATGATTACAATTAAACTTTCATATATTATAGATTCATTATCCACCAACTGAAATTTGTCAGGTCTTTTATTGTTTTAATACTGATGATTTTGGCCTACAACTCCTGATAACCCAAAAAACCTGTCTCAATAAATTAGCATATTTCACCCGTCCAATCAAATAAAAGTGTTTTTTAATAACAAACAAAAAAACCATCAAATAATAATGTTCAGTTATGCACTCAATACTTGGTCGGGAATCCTTTGGCAGAAATGACTGCTTCAATGCGGCGTGGCATGGAGGCAATCAGCCTGTGACACTGCTGAGATGTTATGGAGGCCCAGGATGCTTCAATAGCAGCCTTAAGCTCATCCAGAGTGTTGGGTCTTGTGTCTCTCAACTTTCTCTTCACAATATCCCACAGATTCTCTATGGGGTTCAGGTCAGGAGAGTTGGCAGGCCAATTGAGCACAGTAATACCATGGTCAGTAAACCATTTACCAGTGGTTTTGGCACTGTGAGCAGGTGCCAGGTCGTGCTGAAAAATGAAATCTTCATCTCCATAAAGCATTTCAGCCGATGGAAGCATGAAGTGCTCCAAAATCTCCTGATAGCTAGCTGCATTGACCCTGCCCTTGATGAAACACAGTGGACCAACACCAGCAGCTGACATGGCACCCCACACCATCACTGACTGTGGGTACTTGACACTGGACTTCAGGCATTTTGGCATTTCCTTCTCCCCAGTCTTCCTCCAGACTCTGGCACCTTGATTTCCGAATGACATGCAAAATTTGCTTTCATCAGAAAAAAGTACCAGGTCAGGCGCTTCTGCCGCTGTTTATGGTTCAAAAGTGGCTTTACCTGGGGAATGCGGCACCTGTAGCCCATTTCCTGCACACGCCTGTGCACAGTGGCTCTGGATGTTTCCACACCAGACTCAGTCCACTGCTTCCTCAGGTTCCCCAAGGTCTGGAATCGGTCCTTCTCCACAATCTTCCTCAGGGTCCGGTCACCTCTTCTCGTTGTACAGCGTTTTCTGCCACATTGTTTCCTTCCAACAGACTTACCATTGAGGTGCCTTGATACAGCACTCTGGGAACAGCCTATTTGTTGAGAAATTTCTTTCTGGGTCTTACCCTCTTGCTTGAGGGTGTCAATGATGGCCTTCTTGACATCTGTCAGGTCGCTAGTCTTACCCATGATGGGGGTTTTGAGTAATGAACCAGGCAGGGAGTTTTTAAAAGCCTCAGGTATCTTTTGCATGTGTTTAGAGTTAATTAGTTGATTCAGAAGATTAGGGTAATAGGTCGTTTAGAGAACCTTTTCTTGATATGCTAATTTATTGAGACAGGTTTTTTGGGTTATCAGGAGTTGTATGCCAAAATCATCAGTATTAAAACAATAAAAGACCTGACAAATTTCAGTTGGTGGATAATGAATCTATAATATATGAAAGTTTAATTGTAATCATTACATTATGGTAAATAATGAAATTTAACACTATATGCTAATTTTTTGAGAAGGACCTGTATATTCTGTGTCCTGTGAGTAAAGTGTTGTCACACTGGAAATACATGGAGAAGCAGTGATCTTTTATATGCGCCCATGTAACCAAGGAATTCCAGCCAGCGTCCTTCATTCAGACTCCAGCCAAAGCAGAGTGGACCTCCTGAACCACAGGGTGGTACTGAAAGAGGTACCCCAGCACGGTAGACCCCGTTACATATATAATTCCACATGTGTTAATTCATAGTTTTGATGCCTTCAGTGTGAATGTACAATTTTCATAGTCATGAAAATACAGAAAAATCTTTAAATGAGAAAGTGTGTCCAAACTTTTGTCTGTACTGTATTTTTCTCACAAGTTCACCAAAAGTAAATATGCAAAACACAAATAGGGCAAAAATAAACCTTACCTCCAACCAGGAGACAAATCTTCACTTCAAACGAAATGCAGTAAAAGAAGGAATCGGCTGCTAGCAAAGGGTTAATCTGAGTCTCACTACATACTGTACACAGACTAAACAAACCAATGCTGGGTTTACACGTGGTTATGGAGGAGGTCTAATGGCCTGTTTAGTGAGCACAGACTATAATTTTATCGACAGCATTTCACTTGCTTACACGGGACAAAGTGCTGCCTAGGACCGAGGTTTTTTTTTTTTAGCAGTTAAAAATCAGCACACCCAAACAAGCATTTTTAGATGGGCCAATAGTCAGGAAGGAATGTTTCTACCAACACTCGTTTCCCCGTTGGCATGTCTAAATAGGCCCTGAGGAGAACCTTTGAAAGTAGTACTTTTGCTCTTTCTAGCCTTCTCCTAATAAGTTAGGTGAAAGCAGTAGAACAGCCTCTCCCATTTTCAAAGACAACAGCATATCCCATGAGACTACATGCTGAAGATTTCCATTTTATCCCCACGGCGTAATCTTCTAGCTCAGAAGCAGGGACTGTCAAATAGGCAGCAGAGAGCCCCAACTTCAGCCTTTCTTTTCTGAAAGGGGTGAATTGAGCGCGGCCAGGCACTTCTAGTTGGAATGTGGCTAGAAGTATACTTCTTACATACTTGCAGTCACATGACCACGTGGTCTTTTTGCCCGCATCAGAGAATCCTGACAGCGCGCTCTGTGCACGATGTGAGGCTTCACAAGTCTGCAGTCAACATAGAATGACTGCAGAGTTGTGTGCCAAACATGGACAACCCTTTTAAAAGTACAGTACTATGACTTTTTTCCCTAAGTATATCTAATTATATATATTGGAGAAAGAATTTATATTTTGAAGTCCTTTTATATTACAAAGTTTTCCAAAAAGTAACAAGATCCGTTTTAACACCTGTAATGCATTAAAAAGAAAAACACTCTAGATGTAGCCTTAAATGGTTGGTCATATTGATCGTTTCTAATGCATACAATTGGTTAACAGCAATTAAATCAAACAAGAAAAAAAACAGATTAGGGATACAAATTAGCCTATTCTCAATTAAACGTATGATGACAGAATTTGAGGCAAAAAATGTCAAACAGTTCGCTGTAACGACCAATAAATAATACATAATATGCTGGGGTGATGTCTAAAGTATCCACTAAGGAATCTAATGTTCTTATTCAAATAAAGCCTTATTTACCCTTGCATGACCATTTTGAATCTGTGCGCTGGTCTGTTTGTCATCCATTTGCATTCCATGTATCATTTTTTTACCATCCGCATATCATACTGTAAGGAGGCTAATGTAACCCAGGGTATTTTTCTATAGGGCACGTAAGCACTAGAATGTTGTTTGGGGTACCTGGGTCCGGGTTGCGGGTAGCTATGAGAGATGGGCGGGTCTGGCTACCCACATACCTACATAATGGAGGCTGTTTGGCACATGGTCTGTGTCTGGGGAGGGAAAAGCCCTCCTGTGTGTGTGGCTCCAGAGCGAGCCTGCATGCTGGACATTGCCCAGCCTGTGTGCTCTACAGGCCTGAGGGAGCAAAACCTAACTAAGGACATCTTTGTATGGTTTTGCTGGCTCTAAAGGCCGTGTACCTTTTGTTGCTTATGGGTTTATAGAGCAAATAAACCCGCATGGACTTTTTAAAGAAATGCACCTCCTCTGTCTTCCTCCTGCCACACCTGAGTGAGTACGAGCTCTACAATCCGTTTTTTGATTGTGCTAAACAAAAAATAACGGAAGGAAGCTCAAGTGTCTCCTAGCAAATGGTCAGTGAAAACAGATTTTTTTTGTTTGCTTGTTTGAATATTGGACAAGCCCGTAGCCCCATATACTGTAATGTATTTATGTGCAGTGTGTTGAAAACATGGACAGCACATGGATGACAAATACTAACATTTGAATGAGGCCTAAAAAAGATAATGTAAAGGTGCATTCGCATCTCGTACATTTATGCCATATTCACAAGTGTCAATGCAAGTCCCAACAGTAGGACCTGTATATATCACGAAAATGGCCCAAACACACAGCTGTCAGTGGAGAGATGGTTGGAACTCTCATTCATTTGTATGGTAATTTTGACCATGTGTTCTATAACACAAACCTGCATCGGAACCCCATTATCAAGATTAATGTAGGATCCATTTGTGGAACTTGCATTGACTTTGCATTCAAACCATATCCTAAGGATAAGCTATAAATGTACAAGATAGGAAATCTCCTTTAAAAGCACACGAGGATGTGACTTATCTTCTGACAAAAAAATAATATTGGCCCCCAAAGACATTAGAGTGTCAGGGGATGTCACAAATATTGTTGAGAAAAATGTACATTACATTAAAGAAGCACTCCCACGTAAAAAATTACTCTCCGGAAGATGCTGCGCTCTGTGTGACCAGAAAGTGGCTTTTACAATAAGTCTATGGAGCGTCGGGGAAGAGCTCCATAGGCTAACATTGTAAGAGACGTCCGGGTCACAGTGAGAGTATGGAGTGAGCCGGCTACTCTGAACAACAGTGACGTCACTGAGAAACAAAGCGGCACAGTGCTGGATCCCGCAGAGAGCAGCGGTAGGCGAGTATATTACCACACTCATGTATCCAGGTCATCATCCATTCTAACCAATATCAGCTGTTTTATCAATATTACTTTCTGATCAGATACATTGTGAGAAAATTAAAATGCTAGTAGAAAATCTGAAGCTTGAAAAGACTGAACTGCCAAAATAATATTTGCATTCCAAATCAGTCTTTGTATAAACAGTATCATAGGCAGCACAGAAGACATGTTATATATTTTATATAATTGATATATTAGAGAAGGGCAATACACAAGGCACAAATAAAAGTAACACTAAAGGCCCCGTCTCACATAGCGATTACCAACGATCACGACCAGCGATACGACCTGGCCGTGATCGTTGGTAAGTCGCTGTGTGGTCGCTGGGGAGCTGTCACACAGACAGCTCTCTCCAGCGACCAACGATCAGGGGAACGACTTCGGCATCGTTGAAACTGTCTTCAACGATGCCGAGGTCCCCCTGCAGCACCCGGGTAACCAGGGTAAACATCGGGTTACTAAGTGCAGGGCCGCGCTTAGTAACCCGATGTTTACCCTGGTTACCAAAAAAAACAAACAGTACATACTCGCCTTTCGGTGTCCGTCAGGTCCCTTGCCGTCTGCTTCCTGCTCTGACTGAGCCGCCGTACAGTGAGAGCAGAGCGCAGCGGTGACGTCACTGCTGTGTTGTGCTCTCACTGTACGGCCGGATCTCAGTCAGAGCAGGAAGCAGACGGCAAGGGACCTGACGGACATCAGATGGTGAGTATGTACTGTTTTTTTTTTTTTTTTTACATTTACGCTGGTAACCAGGGTAAACATCGGGTTACTAAGCGCGGCCCTGCGCTTAGTAACCCGATGTTTACCCTGGTTACCAGTGAAGACATCGCTGGATCGGTGTCACACACACCGATTCAGCGATGTCAGCGGGACCTCAACGACCAAAAAAAGGTCCAGGCCATTCCGACACGACCAGCGATCTCGCAGCAGGGGCCTGATCGCTGGTACGTGTCACACATAGCGAGATCGCTACTGAGGTCGCTGTTGCGTCACAAAACTAGTGACTCAGCAGCGATCTCGCTATGTGAGACGGGGCCTTAAGGCCCCGTCTCACATAGCGATTTACCAACGATCACGACCAGCGATACGACCTGGCCGTGATCGTTGGTAAGTCGTTGTGTGGTCGCTGGGGAGCTGTCACACAGACAGCTCTCTCCAGCGACCAACGATCAGGGGAACGACTTCGGCATTGTTGAAACTGTCTTCAACTATGCCGAAGTCCCCCTGCAGCACCCGGGTAACCAGGGTAAACATCGGGTTACTAAGCGCAGGGCCGCGCTTAGTAACCCGATGTTTACCCTGGTTACCAAAAAAAAACAAACAGTACATACTCGCCTTTCGGTGTCCAGGTCCCTTGCCGTCTGCTTCCTGCTCTGACAGTGCCGCCGTACACAGAGCAGAGCGCAGCAGTGACGTCAGCGGTGCTGTGCTGTGCTCTCACTGTACGGCGGCACTGTCAGAGCAGGAAGCAGACGGCAAGGGACCTGGACACCGAAAGGCGAGTATGTACTGTTTTTTTTTTTTTGGTAACCAGGGTAAACATCGGGTTACTAAGCGCGGCCCTGCGCTTAGTAACCCGATGTTTACCCTGGTTACCAGTGAAGACATCGCTGGATCGGTGTCACACACACCGATTCAGCAATGTCAGCGGGACCTCAACGACCAAAAAAAGGTCCAGGCCATTCCGACACGACCAGCGATCTCACAGCAGGGGCCTGATCGCTGGTACGTGTCACACATAGCGAGATCGCTACTGAGGTCGCTGTTGCGTCACAAAACTTGTGACTCAGCAGCGATCTCGCTAGCGATCTCGCTATGTGAGATGGGGCCTTTAACTGTAGTACAAGATAAGGCAGAATCTAGCTTCTCGAGTGCTTTTTATTGCTTCCTTAATGGATCTTCTGTTGGTCTATATCTACGCATAGCATCTTAAAGGAAACTTGTCATTTGATTTATGCTGCCCAAAATACGGGTTGAAGGGTATGTGTCTTTCTGAAACGCTGTGGTATTTCAGAGGCAACAGTTTGAAAAACTTGCTGGGAGCTATAGGGAGAGACCAGTTTCTCCCCACCGCCCTTCAGTTTGACAGGTCTCTCCTTTGTGTATGTAAGGAGAGACCTGTCAATCAACTCAAGCGGTGCAAGGAGAAATCGACCAGAGGAAGCACCAGACTAGTCTGGTCTCTCTCCGGTCAGGCTCGTCATACTATATATTCTCTGAATCGCCAGGTTGTTTAAGAGTAAAACATACCTTGCCGCAGTCATCAAGCCAGGTCTGATTCATGCTGCCCCTAGTTCGGTCAGCGTTAATCTAGTGCCAAGGTCCCTTTAAATGGCTACTGAACTTAAAAACGACCACAGGTCAATAGTTTGTAAGACACATTTGTTTTAATACTGATGGACCCTGAATCTGCAGCTTATAAAAGAAAGTTAGGTAGTATTGTTCATAAACACATTGTAAGACATCTTCTCACAGCCACGACAGACTGAATGAGATCAGCTTTATGTCATCCATACAATGGTACAAAAGTATGGATTCAAAAGCTGCAATGACCTAAAATTATCTGCTGCTCTTCACAAATATGTATGTAAAGCAATGTGGAGAAAAAAAAAAGTAGTAAAGACTATTGGGGCGATTTCCGGTCATTACCCCCTGTCAAGCCTAAAATTAAGGCTTACACACAATAGATTTTATTGTGACCATATAAAGTATACCTGTTTTGTAGTAATCCAGTGTGCACAGACATCAAACTTTAAAGCACCACTCCAGGGGAGGTTGTTGTTTTTTCGGCGCTGGAGTGGTGCTTCTAATCTAAGGTCCCTGCCTGCAGTATGATACTTACCCGCCGGGTGTCTTCACCTTTTATCAGCGCTGCTCTGGTCAAGCGGCACTATCTTGTGACTGCAGCTTCTGACTGGCCAGAAGTCAGTAGTAATAGTCACAAGCTCTCACTGCAAGTCTATGACAGCCAGAACGAGGTATTGAAAAGTGACACTGGAGCAATCCAGCAGGTCACAAACTGCTGGAGACTGAAGAAAGTGCCAGCGATAGGTGAAGACGGTGGCTGGTAAATATGATAGTAGGGGCAAGGACTCTAGATTAAAAGCACCACTTCAGCGGTAAAATACATAAAAAAAACAGCTGAAGTGGTGCTTTGAAGCGGATGAATATAAATCTGGAAGTGCAATATGGGAACATTGGCGCACGACTAAGAGTATAAGGACATGCCCCCATACACTAATGTATAGTAATATCATGAGTTTCAGTAGTAAAACTGATCTGACAGATTCCCCATAACTTCTTTACAATATGAAGACAAGATGGACATGAGGTTTAGAGTCTGTATACTTGACTGACAATTTAAAAGTAAGCTCAGCAATGCCTTCCTAATCTAGCACAATTCCAGAAACCCAGAACTATATATGTATATCAGTTAGATAAAACTGAATGATGAGGGCTTTAACTTTCAGGAATCAGACCACACAAAGTCACTGTCCATAAAAAAGACCTGGAGATACAGAAACAGCCGAGTGAGCACCACCAGTCAGCTCTGCAAAATAATAGGGACCTGGGGTCCCAGCTTCACAGTATGTCTAATATGATACATGATGTAAAAATCTCTTATTATAAATCACATCACAGAAGTCTACATTACCAATATACCAATAATATACCGTACTCCAAAACACAACTTTTTGTGACCTGAAATGAAAAAAGTTCTGTAAGTACAGCTAGTACATGTACATGACAAGAGTAACACTTACAGGACTTAACCCAAGATTTTACAACATTTGTGATGGTCACCATTGCAGTAATAAAGTCCCTTACAACATTCACCACCACTCTGACCACTGCAGCCAATCGTTTACCCTCTACTGGATGTCTCCAAGGCCAGCTCGCAATTCAAACTGTAAGAAATGCTTTTCATTCTATATTTTAGAATATTCCAAAACTTTTTGTAAATTTCTGAAAACCCCTTTAAGGTTTTAAAAAAAAACCTCACAATGTCAGAATGCGAAACGACCAGTAATCCTAGTCCTACACCGAGCAGGGAAGGAACTGGTGTAATTTCCAGACATCTCAAAGTTATACTAATTCAGCTTACATCTGCTACTGTGAAACATACAATACGAGGATTTAGTAAAAAGCTACTAACAAGAATTGTGTAAGGCTGGTTAGAAACGGTCACTGTGTCTGTGCTTCACTGATCATTAGCCTCCACCCATACAAAAACACTAATAAAACGGAAATTTAAAAAGTAATATCTTTTGATACAATGAATCTATTTTTCTTGCTGTGTAATCTATTATTTTTCCTCACTTCCTTTTCAATCCTGTAGCATGTAACATTTGGTTGCATTTTATATCTACAATGTTACTGAGCGAGTCATAAAAACCATAATTGAAATTGACCTAGCAGTCACTTATTACCTAATACCTTATCACTTGTATTATAAAAATTGTAACGTTCATTACAAAGTTCAATGGAAGGAATATAAATAGTGCTGCACCCCCGTGAAAATTTAGGGAAACAACATTTTGCATCAAGTATAAGAACTTCTAGTCCTTCTTGGCCTCCTTTTTGTCCTTGCCAGGAGCAGTCTTTATGGTGTTCCACACTTCGGTGTACAGCAATGTACCCAGAAAAACTAGAAAGGTGCCAATCCAGTGCCAGGCAGTAAAAGGGTTCTTGAAGTACAGAATGGAGAAGATGAGACTTAGGAATTTTCGCAACGTGACAACTAGGGTGACAGTTAAAGACGGACACTCTGTTGTGAGAATGAATACTCCACGGATGCATACATATCTTGAGAAATGTGTTAAGGCAAACTGAGTAACAGCAAGTCAACAGACTAGTAGAGCCTCTACTATATAAGAGAAGAAGAACTTACAAGAAGAGAGAGTTTGACACGAGACCATTACATAGCTGGAACCTTAAAGAGTAACCGTTGTTTTAATTTTTCTTGCATAAATCAATAGTACACATAAAAATAAGAAAAAAAGAAAAAACGCTGCACTCACTGTAGTCGGTAGTCTTCTTTATTGCGACATACAATTATGCATCTTCACGGCACGGGGGAGTGTGAATAGAAAAGGACGTGTGAGGCGTTTCGCGCTAGGTAGTTGCGCTTCTACGGGTGACCCGTAGAAGCGCAACTACCTAGCGCGAAACGGCCGTCGTCCCGCCTCACACGTCCTTTTCTATTCACACTCCCCCGTGCCGTGAAGATGCATAATTGTATGTCGCAATAAAGAAGACTACCGACTAACAGTGAGTGCAGCGTTTTTTCTTTTTTTCTTATTTTGTACTCAGGACTTGCCACTGCATTTCTACGCTAGCACCACTGTTTTTAAACGTCTAAGGGTATGTAACCTGCAAAGAAACTCCGAAGCTGAGTTGTGCCACTTCACTTTTATCTATTCATAAAAATAAGAAAGATATTAGAGGAATTTGTTTATTTCTCCTCCTGGACTGCTCTATCATTGCTAATTCACAGGTAATCTCTGAATATAGACACTTCTGTTACTGAGCTAAATGACAATTGGTGCTCATAAACTTTTATGTAGAACAGTAACTGGCAATTCAGCAGAAGGTGCAACAGACTGTCTGTGTCTGCCTCTATAGAATTTTAAATGCACAAGCACCATCTTATTAAATGGGAAAATATGTCTTCATTGAATATAGATTTTTCCCATGAATGGAAAGTGAATGATCAATCCAGGAGGAGAAAGAAGCACATTTTTCTGATAAGATACATTAGAAAGTTGCCTATTTTATTGTGTACTATTTATGAAATAAAAATGTACATGGTGGTTACTCGAAGTTTTTCACCATGCAGGTATGATGAATACGGCATGTCATATCTATTTAACAGTATAATGTACAGAAACCTTTTGCAGGGGCAATGTCCATCTGCCTACCAGACCCTGCTGTCATCTCTGTCATGAACTGTATAACAGCTGGAAAATCAAGGGAAGGATACTGAGTGATCACATTCATGAGAAGATAAAACCACATGATCGGCATCTGGATTCCCAGTGGAGGCAGCTGCAATGGTTCTGTAATGCAAGGAACATGTACTGTTCAGCTTTAATTTATACTGCATGCTTAGTATTCACAGTTATAATATATACACGCATTATTCACATCAAGGAGATGCAAGTTAGTATTGCATGTGTAGAAAGCCAAGAAATTAAAAACATTCAAGAAAGTCAAAATTTGCACAACATATTAAAACTTCACACTATTTAAAGGGGTTTTACAGGACTAATGTATTTTATTTTTATATTTTTTACTATGTAGTACAGCAGTGGGGAGTAGGTCTCTACTATACAAACAGAACAAAATCTCACTACGCAACCATCCGACATCCATCATATTTTTTCTCCCTATACTCCAGCCTAAGTATGTAATAATTACAATTACTCGGGAAATATTTCTACTGTACTCTGCTTTGAGACATTTTGAGAACTTTCTTTTTCTTTTAAGAAATCTAGGAAGAGACGGATCAAATTCACAATGGTCCTCATTTGGTAGATACTCACCGCTTCGTGTGAACATCACTGCATGGTTATAAATGTCAGGAGCAAGAAGCAGGAATCCTGGCAGTGGCAATGCATGCTGAGGGGGAAAAGGACAACCAGGAACACGCTTAATAATTGAGCTCCAATTCTAAGGAACCACATAATGGTCATGGCCACATGGGTTACAGACACTTACCAGTTACATGATATTTACACAACTTGAAGCATTTTCTTCTCTTTCACTAGATTTCCCCGTGCAAAATAATACCAGCCAATACTCACTTCCGAGGTTTATGTTGTTCCAGCAATGGTCTCAATCAGTGGCTGCTTCATTCACTCACTTCCTTCAACCAAAACAGACATCCAGAACCAGTCAGAGAGCAGCTGCAACTTTTCTGGATTAGTTAATCGAAAGGAAGTCAGAGTGAACTGGACGCTGATTGCCTAAAGACTTCGCTGGAACTAGCTCGGAGGCGAGTAAAGGCTGTTCTTATTTTACATGGAGGAAGCATAGTGATTAAGAGCAGAGGACAACCCCCTTAAAGAGAACCTTTTAGCAGAATTTTGCATTATGAAGTAAAGACATGGCTGAAATGGCGCTATTATAATGATTAAACGAACACCTTTAGGGAAGGAATCCGATCTCTGGTTATTGTTTAACCAGCCTCTAAAGTTTTATTTTCTAATGACGTATCCTGCAAATCGTGCGGAATGGGAGTAGGGTCTTCTTCTGCTCCTCTGCTTGCCTCCAGTATGTCTGTCTATGACAGGTCACCCAATGACCTGCCTCCTTTTTGAGACTCCATGCCACAGTCATTAGGGTGGGCGGCACATGTCCGGTGTGATTCGACAGACGGTCTTAAGGTCTTCAATATAATGGCACCGATGTGGTGCATGCGCAAATCGAGAGTTTGGCTTAATGAAGAGGCCTTTGAGTCGAGAGCTCAATCTGTGCATGTGCCACCATTGGCGACATTTTATTGAAGACCTAAAGACCATCTGTGGAATAACACTGCGCACGTGCCGCCCACCCCAATGACGGTGGCGGCACAGAGTTGCAGAAAGGAGGTAGGTCACTGAATAATCAGTGATCTGTGAGACACACACCAGGCAAGTGGAGGAGCAGAAGACTACCCTATCCACAGTCCTGCCCTAATGCACAGAAGACCTCACTAGAAGAAAACTTTAAACAATAACTGGAGCTCGGATTCCTTCACCAAAGGTATCAGATTAATCAGCATAATAGAGCCATTATGGCCATGCCTTTACTTTATAGTGCTAAATCTTGCTGACAGGCGCTATTTCAAAGTTTATTTTGCAGTAATCCAGATTTTGTGCTCACAGGACATCTATTTTTTGCTTACATTGTAACCTATAGTAATTGTATGGCTTCATTTTGTTTTGTTTTGTTTACAGTAAATGAAAGTATAATGTTTAAAATGCAAGCACTGCATCTCTTGCGTTTCTCTGATGCTTCATGGGAAAAGCTGCCTTTGCTATCAGCACAGGAAAGCACACTGTTTGGGCCAGGAGCCCAGCCATGTTGCTGGCCTGAACTATCAATCATCAGGAGTGTCCCGCCCCTTGCAAACAGGAAGCCAAGAAGGGGCGGAGCAGTGCGCTTCTGAATTTCGAAGAGGTAGATATCCCTTTAAGCTCCAAATGCAGGTAGGAGCTCCCGAGTCACAAAGATACAATCGACAATGGGTTGTAGCTCGGTGACAGATTTTCCCAAACTGCCCAGGGCTGTTCTTAAATCGTAGCTTAGCAGTCAATAACATAGACAACCCTAGCTGATATGAGTGGTTATTATTGTACATTTTGGGTGTGATTTATTTGCTGTATTCTGAAGTTCTTCAAATTTCTGCCTTGTGAAGTGTTCAGGTTTTTTTTGTCACTATAATATTAAAAAAGCTCATATTTTTAAGAAACAGAAATAAGAAGAACGGTATTTTACCAATATCAATGCACAGCCCAAATAGGCATTTTTAATGTGAGCTGAAGGGATTATTAAGTCATTCTTTTGACAACAATTAGCTCAATTAAAAGGGGCTAAAAATTAATGAACAATCCCTTCCTAAAGTGCTCCAAATAAAATGAGAGCAAAACATCCATCCCGAATGGCGCAGTTCGAATGAAGTTGATCCTGTGTCTCCCAGCGCTCACATTACGTCACATGAGCACTGCAGCCATCCGCAGTTTGTAATTGTCGAAAATGTGTCCCCGCGCAGTCATGTGACATTGATATGTCACATGAGCGCTGCATCCTAACAGCGACTGCTGGTAGGAGGAAATCTGTCAGATGGAACTCCACTCGACGGAAGGCTGGTGGGCTGCAACACTCATATGGCACAAGGTAATGAAATCACCCGGAAACACAGCACCAATATCACTGGAACGCTGTCGATCTGGGAGTAGTGTATGTCTTTCTATCACATTTGGGACACTAACATTTAAAAGGGGTTGTACAGTAGTGGACAACAACATTAAGATGTTCCACGTCTTACATTGTAAAACAAGGCTTCTTTAGAATGTTTCCCATATTCCTTATAAAGCGTTTCCTGAAATATTCCCATTCTGGCAGACAGCAAAAGAGCAAAGGTCAGAGCAGCAATACCTGTGAAAAACAACAGAAGCACATTCAATAACACATGATCCTAAGATTTAAGTAACAACATGTTTGATCCCAACAGTCCTAATGACATTCTGCTTTAAGAAACTTAGTGTGTTTAATGTGACATCAATGGCAGTTGTATTGCTTCAATTTACTGTTCTTTCACTTCATTCCATTTTAACATGTCAGGAGTAAAAGAGAGACTTCCCAGACACATGCGACATGTTCCTAATGTAAACGATGCAGTAAAATGGTCACACCAGTGGGATTCAATAAGAAAACAGAACACAAAACGTATGCAATGCCCCAAGCCTATCCCTGTATTTTGATATCTCCCTTATCAACAATTAAAGGGAATCTGTCACCCCAAAATTTGCCTATAAGCTAAGGCCACCGGTATCAGGGGCGTATCTACAGCATTCTGTAATGCTGTAGATAAGCCCCCGATGTAACCTGAAAGAGAAGAAAAACAAGTTAGATTATACTCACCCAGGGGCGGTCCCGCTGCAGTCCGGTCCGATGGGTGTCGCGGTCTGGCTCCTCGCATCTTCATACAATGACGTCCTCTTCTTTGCTTCCTGCCGCGGCTCCTGCACAGGCGTACTTTATCTGCCCTGTTGAGGGCAGAGCAAAGTACTGCAATGCGCAGGTGCACTCTCTGACCTTTCCCGACGCCTGCGCACTGCAGCACTTTGCTCTGCCCTCAACAGGGCAGATAAAGTACGCCTGCACAGGAGCCGCGGCAGGACGACAAGAAGAGGACATAATAGTATGAAGATAGGAGGTGCCGGACCTGAACTGCGACGCCCATCGGACCGGACCACACCGGGACCGCCCTAGGGTGAGTATAATCTAACCTCTTTTTCTCATCTTTCAGGTTACATCGGGGGCTTATCTACAGCATTACAGAATACTGTAGATAAGCCCCTGATGCCGGTGGCCTTAGCTTATAGGCGAATTTTGGGGTGACAGATTCCCTTTAAATAAATTGTGCACTACCTATTAATAATGTAGTACTTTAGTACTGGTGCAGGAGCGCTGCAGTGCTCTAGAATCTTTCCCCAGTACACTGTGCATCAATAGAAAAGTAGTGGAAAGTGTTTATTAGGGAATCACTCTGGACAACTCTGAATCCACATCCACTATGGAAAAATGTGATGTTGTCAAGCAGAATGTATGTTGTGGGCCTTCACCAATCAGACATTTATAGCACATCCGGGGGATATGCCATAAATGTCTACGATAGTAAAACCTCCTAAAATGTCTGACTACAAAAAGCACACACCTAAAAGCCACCATAGAAAACTTGTTGAACCATCTTCTTCAATGGATGTTGAATGGGAAGCCTTAAATAGAGAAAGAGAGTGAATTATTTGCAAATTATATGGCTTCCTATACATACCTAGAAATAGTACATCTCATTATGGTTTTACTACAGAACCCCCACTGATATCGAGAGTGGTCATGATTGGAAACCATGTTTCAGCAGACAAGTGACCAAGCTTTTTAGATTATTAGTGTCCTTGCAATACAATTTTATGCAGGAGATGTATTTAGTGTGAACTATGGAATCAGATTCTTAAGTTTCGGTCCTTGCCCCAAAGGTTTGATTGGGAAAAGATATGCAAGGCTTCAGCACAAAGCTGTATAACAGAAGTGAAACTCTTTAGCGGACAGGAGACCTGGCATGTTGAGAACTTTGCTAATAGATCTGCTGTTGGGGCAAAGTCGGGATCCCTCTATACACAACAGATGGCCTGCCATAATGTTTAGGACTGCACTTGGTCCATGTAAAAAAGCCTAAATAAATTAGGTGACAATCCAAGAGAACAATTATATATAGATCTTCTGTGACAAATTATTAGACAAATGTTTGTCCATACGATATGCCAGCTGTTTATTCTTGGATTTTTTTTTTTTTTTTCTTTTTAAATAGTCCACAATAGATTTGATAGATAAATAAATATGAAGTTTACCACTTGCTTTGCAGACATCAAAGTGCAAATGAAGATTCCCAGAGAGACCAAAACAATGGACAAGTACTTGGAAGCACTATACCTGAAAAGTTAAATTGTAAAATGATCATATAAAACACTATGTCAGAACAGAAAACTGATAGCACATGGAGAAAAATGACACCTTCCCTAGCCGTCGCAATCTAAAGAGAAAAATGTGCACCCTTCTCAAATTATAGCCCCCTGGAAAAGGATATGTTGAGAAAAGCTCCTGTTGTATATAATGTACCCCAATCACCAGACGATGCCAAAGCAGGGTTTTGTTTTTAATTTTAGTTTGTAAGCAGAGGTATCCTGCAGAAATGTATATCACACAATGTATATTTTTTGTATGCCTACATGGTGTTTTCCTAACTTACAAGTCAGATGGCCATGAGCAATTTTAATGGCAGAAAAAGGTGCTCTAAAGGTACCTTCATACTGAGCAACTTTACAACGAGAATGACAACGATCCGTGACGTTGCAGCGTCCTGGATAGCGATCTCGTTGTGTCTGACACGCAGCAGCGATCTGGATCCCGCTGTGATATCGCTGGTCGGAGCTAGAAGTCCAGAACTTTATTTGGTCGTCAGATCGGCATTTATCGTCGTGTTTGACAGCAAAAGCAACGATGCCAGCAATGTTAAACATGGAGCTAACGATCTGTGAGAACGATGAGTCACCGTTACGTCACTGGATCGCTCCTGCATCGTTGTGGAGCTGCTGTTGACATCTCTACAGCGACCTAAACAGCGATGTTGCAGCGATCGGCTTGTTGTCTATATCGCTGCAGCGTCGCTGAGTGTGACGGTACCTTTAGACTTGTAAAAATGCTTTGTACTAACAAGGAGTTGTAATGTCTTCAAGGAAATTCCAAATAAAACTATAAAGGGAACCCGTGAGCAGATACATGCCACCAGAACCACAGACAGCACGCATGAGAGTCCAGTTCTATTATTTCAGATATGTATGTTTTACTGTGAAATGCTGCGTCCTCGCGCCTAAGAGGACTGGTCACAGAGGCATGTCCTGGCAGGACAGGTCTCTCCCATACACACAGACAACAAGAGATCAGCCAATCCAAGAGAGCGGGGCAGGGAGAAGCCGTCAGGGACACCTCTGTGACTAGTCAGCCTAGTCACCTTGTTCCTGGCTTTTCAGCGTAAAATATGTCTGAAGTGAAAGACACAGTCTCTGATCCATGCTGTAAGTGTTTCGGCCACAAAGAATTTGCTAACATGGGAACCTGTCACCAGGGAATTAACTTATTCAACGCTTATCAGCCCTTTCACAGATCATGTGTATACCCCTAGCTCCACCGCAGATCAAAGACAATACCTTATATAATTCTCCCATGCCTGTGCTAATCACCACAGTCCGGTACAATGACGGGCTGTACTCAGCGCCTCCTCTCACCTACAGGCGATCTTCCTGCTTTGCTGGACATTATTCCCCCCAATCTCAGGCCTGTGCAGTTGAAGCAGAGATTCTGCACACATGATACGCTCTACCGTGAGGAAAATGATGACCCGGAAGTGAAGCTGAAGCATTACAGGACTTTGTTCGGCCCTGAGCAGAGCGTGCCTGCACAGGCCTGAGATTTTCAGCACAGGGTGAATGATATAGAGGTCTTCCACATCCATCAAAGCAGGTAGGGCAGCTATTGCGGGAATAGGGAACGTACTGTGCGCATGCCCTACTGTCCGACAAGACCACGGTGATTACCAGATGGCGCCAGAGAAATATTGAAGATATTTTCTTTGATTTGCAGGGAGCTGGGGGCTTGTACACGTGCTGGACTTGTGTGTAAGAGGGATAGGTGGTGATTTAGTTTAAGGACTAATGATAATAAAAATTGTAATTTCTTGGCACCAGTCTAGTAATGCAAATGAGCAGACTTCAGTTGAAGTCTCTTGTAGGAAGTTCCCCATGCTTCTCTGCTCTGCCCAAGTCAGTTTGCCATGATACACAGCACAGTGAGTTAGTTGACTAGTATGGTGCTGATGAGTGCTCAGTGCAGGACTGTTGGGGACCCCTCATGTAGTCCAGCATAGAGTCCTCATCAGAAACCGCTTGTGTCTGTACTAATACTGTATGCACTGAGCGCTGTTTACGTGTAGAGTAAGTGGTAAGGAGGGATTTCCTAAAGGAATGCCTCCATGCAGGTGCCATGGGGAAGGGTTCAGTCTCGCAGTAGCCATCTCAAATGCTGTCTGGCTGAACGTAGTGAAAAATTACTGCAGGATGCCTTTTGAGGTTTTTTTTTCCTGTATATACTACTATCAAGAGTGATAGATATAACACAATCTTACCTCTTATGAAGAATTATTATACCCAAGATCATATTTGCAATCAATGATCCCTAGAAAATAAATAGCAACATTATGAAGTCAGGACTCATGATACATATGTAAGCGTTCTAAATTCCATACAACTCCACTGCCTAGTATTAAAGGGAGTCTGTTATCCCTCCCGCCCCCCCGGGACGTATATGACCTATTAATATGGGCATGCAGGTAATAGAAATGTTACACTAGTCCTACCTGTATACCTCAAAGCTGCGGTCTTGTTGTTGAGAAATCTTGTATTCTTTCCTTATGCTAAGGATTTCTTCCAGGCTCCGGGGTGTGCTGTGTCTGGGAGAAAACTCTACCTCCTGTCTATCATACCACCCCCCTCTAATCAGTGTCACAGTGTCCTTTGATGTGTAATGGTGGCCCTGGAATCCCACGCCTGCAATGGCGTGAATATACAGTGCCTATTCTGCCCTTCTATGGGCACTGGCTTCAGCGTTTTTCTGCGCAGGCGAATCACTGCTACTTCCGTTGCAGTGACCACCGGTGTGTGCAGCGATAAGGTGCTCTCGCCACCATGCATACATGGGTGACAGGGGCATCAGAAACGGCATGGTTCCTAACTATGAAGGAAGGGAGGAAGGAAGTGGGGAGAGCAGCTTATTGCCGAGCACGCAGGCGCAGAAGAACTCTGAAGTCAATACCCATAGTAGGGCGGAATAAGTACAGTATAATCGTGCTACTGCACAGCGCAGTCACGGGACTCCGGGGCCACAATTACACATCACAGAAAACTGACGCTGATGGTATGAGGGTGGTACGCAAACGAAGATAGGAGGCAGAGATTTCTTCCAAGCACTTCACGCCCAAGTGTCTGGAAGAAATCATTAGCGTACAGAAAGAAAATACACAAATATGAGGCATATAGTTTAACATTTCTATCACCTGTATGCCCATATTAATAGGTTATATACATCCCAGGGAGTGACAGATTCCCTCTAAAGGGAATCTGTCATCTGATTCATGTTGCCTAAACCATGAGCAGCATGAATCAGAGCCTGGCAGCACAATTGCAGCCAGTTATATTTTTCTCAAACTTCCGTGGTTTCAGAATAAGAATACTTTCAAAGGTCAAGCAACTATAGAGGTAGACTGGACCAGTTGGTGCTACCCGACTGACTTTTCTCCACTCCACGTGATTAACAGGTCTATCCCTTGTGTATACACAAGAAAGATCGGTCAGTCATCTGCAGTGGCACTGGGAAGAGCCAGCAACGCTGGACTAGTCTCGTCTCTGGTTATGGTCCCTGGACGGATCCTCTAAATACATTTGCTCTAAAATGCTGGACTGTGTGAGAGACTATACCTGGCTGCAATTGCGTTGCCAAGCTCCGACTCATGTTGCCCCTGGTTTAGGCAGCATGAATCAGACGACAGGTTCCCTTTAAATTGATGCAGATTTACGATATACTAAGTTTATTATAGATATGCTTCCAAAGCAGAGTTCTTGTGGACAGTTTTGATCAGCTGTATAAAACCAAATAAAATTTCTAGATAAAGCCTGTCAAGTCTGTGCACTCAATGGAAAATCCATAGAGCTCATAGTACACACAGGCAACATTGTGTCAAAAAAAAATCTGGTGCTGTCAAAGTACAAAGCCAGGTCTATGAGCTATAGGAGTGATGTTGTTACAAAAAAGGAGATTTTTGTTTACTTACCGTAAAATCTTTTTCTCCGAGCCAATCATTGGGGGACACAGACCGTGGGTGTTATGCTGCTGCCACTAGGAGGACACTAAGTGATACAAAGAAAGTTAGCTCCTCCCCTGCAGTATACACCCTCCTGCTGGCCCTCAGCTAACCAGTTCGGTGCAAAAAGCAGTAGGAGATCAGTAACAACATATTAGCTTACAGCATGTCATATTATATATGAGAGTATAGCATATCGGATTGTAAAAAACAAGCATAAGCCAATACTAGGGTGGGAGCTGTGTCCCCCAATGATTGGCTCGGAGAAAAAGATTTTACGGTAAGTAAACAAAAATCTCCTTTTCTCCTACGCCTCATTGGGGGACACAGACCGTGGGACGTACCAAAGCAGTCCCTGGGTGGGGACAACGTCAGATCAGGCTCTGTGTAACTGCTACTTACGAGTGCGCCACCGCGGCCTGCAGAGTCCGCCTACCCAGAGTCACATCTGTGGAAGTCTGGGAATTATAATGCTTCAAGGATGCATGCGGACTGGACGAATCCGCAAACGTGCAGGCGTGTCTTGTTGACGCCTGGTGCCTGGAACCCACGATAGACGGGGAGATAGGCTGTCATCTAACACGGAAGGACTACTGGATGGTGAAAGAATACACCAGGCTAAATGGCCGATGGAGACGGCCAAACCCTTCCTGTAAAAGTCAGGAAGCCTTCCTCTTACCGGTAGGAAACCCAAGATACAGTGTCCAACCTTCGGAAGGACGCCATCCTCAAGACATACCTACTTAGAGCACTTGCTCTGTCCGGAATATGGGGACCTCATTCCATTTTGTGGAGTGGTGCCCAAAGAGATGAGGGAGGAACTATGCCCTCATGACAGTAGTAATACAATACCACCTTGGAACTAGGGACAGGGAAGGCTTGAGGACAACCTGCCTTGAAGGAAATAAGAGAAAAAAATCTGAAAAGACCCGTTAGCACCGAAGACTCGTCAGAATGAGGATATCGCCGAGAGAAAAGGGGGCAACCTTCCCTAAGAGAATAGATCCCAGTGATCTAACGGTATGCAAAAGGGAAGAATTACATGTGAAAAACATCCTGCGAGGTGGTCCCTACTTGCAGTTTTGTTGCAGAAATACAGAAAGCTACCAGCTCCGCAAGCGAACTGACGTGGTCAGTACGGATTTCCGAGGATCACTGGGGCCCTTTCTGCTTCTGAAAAGCTTTCGGAAGTGGAAACTGGTACCACGGAATAACCGGAGCATGCAGTGCGAAGGCTCCTGGATCTCGAGGCCGAACAACCAACTCCAGTACACCGGCGATCAGTCAGGACGCCATCCGAGCTACAACTGTAGAGCTCCAGTGAAGGCGGGTCTGATGGAATACTTCCGGTGAAGTTCCCACTCACTTGAGGTGAAACCCTGACGGCTAAATATGTTCGCAGCCCAGAGTTCTACTTCTGGGATATGAACTGCCAAGATCACCGAGTGATAGATCTCGGCCCATGTGAGGTACTTTGGCCATGGTGCTTGAACGTGGGTACTCGCTAGATGATTGACGTATGACAGCCGTGGCGTTGTCCAATTGAATTCGGATGGGTTGACCCGCCATAAGGAGTGGACCTACTATAGGACTACCCTTGAGATCTCCAGAGCAATGATCGGGAGAAGAGGACTGGCATTGGAAGTTACTAGTAACCATGGAACCGGGAGAAAAAACTCCGGATGAAGAAGGAGCTCAGAGACTATCGTCTGAAAAGCTGCTTGACTTGCTGAAAACTAACGAAGCAAAGGAAACTGTTTCCATTGTCGTCTCCGTTTTTTTTTTTTTTTTTTTTTTTTGGAACCCTCCCAGTAAATTAAATGAAATGAGGGGGGGGAGTGAGCAAGAGCGCGAGCTCCCTGTTGAAAAAACCATGACCTTGTCTGGAGGGAGATTTACCACCCTTCTGGAAGAATACTGGATCATCCTCAAAAAAGGATATCTGCTGGGCTGGAAATGAGGAGTAGTCTAAGTCTAGCCACCAGCCCAGGTGAGAGGGTATCGCAAGTGATATAGACGACTTAGGGTAGTCCTGCAAGGGTGGGTAAACAGTCGGTCAAACAGGATAGGACGACCACGCCTCTAGGTGCAAGATGACAGCCACCATGACCCTTGCGAACACCCTGGATGCGGTAGCAAGGCCGAAGAACAAGGTCGTGACCTAAATGCTGTTCACGAATGGAAAAGCAAAAGGAATTTTTGAAGAGGTTAGGCATCCCGAATGTCGATGGATGCCCGAAATTGCACCTTTTTTGTTGAAGTAATGGCTGAGCGGATGAAACTCCATTCGAAGAAGAACCTTGTGAAAAGATTGTTAGAAGTTTGAGGTCCGGAATCGGTCCTACTTATCGTTCCACCTCTTAGTAACCAAGATCCCTTAGATCTAGACTGTCCTGGACAACCCTTTCATTGTTGGTCGGGGCTGCGGAAACGTACGATTGTTCGTTAGTCTCCCGCTCAAAAATATGATTGACCAGCTGAACTGTCTTCAGGAAAGGGATCAGGAAAGGGATACTGGTGTGAATCGAAGTAGTTAAGGGCTCTAGCATCCATGCGGCGGATAGGGAGATTAAAGGGCTGGACCCGTAGCTGCCAAACGGAACAAACCAGATGTGCTATTTGACAGATCGTGGCATTTTTAATTGAGGACATATCGGGCAGGGATACTGGTAGGTAAACCACAGGAGATTGTACCCGGTTAATCTGCCGAGTGGCAGAATGCGCCGCTGCTTCCAGCAGGTCATTGCAGAGTTAAAAATTAGGAGCCTCGATCCACCATCCTCTTAACAAGGAAGTGGAGAGGGAAATACGCCTACTTGCATCTTCTGTTAAATAGTGGTGATGCAGAGGGGGGTGCTCAGACGCCCGAAAAAAGGGATGCCTCTGTACATCCACAGAGTGCAAGTCTCCGGGTGGACAGGACAGGCTGTCTGGCGTTAGGCCTGGACCTTCGAGTGCCCGTCTGTTGATGGTGTGGGGAGACCGGCGCCCTTTAAAGTGCCTGTCGCCGTTAAAAATCAGACCAGGCATAGCGTCCCACGTAGAGGCTTCTGTCCAGTGAATCGCATATCCGGACTGGATGGCAAAAGCTCTACGAGGGAGTTTAGGCTGAGGGAACTAGTTACACTGGGATAAACTGGGATCAGCGGCAGAGGGCTCCTCATTTATGACCAGTTTCGGATTGGTCATGGTGTCCTCAAGACCAGGGAATACTGGTCGTGTGCCGTTAAGACCAGGGAAAACTGGTCGTGTGCCTTTAAGACCAGGGAATACTAGTCGTGTGCCTTTAAGACCAGGGAATACTGGTCGTCTGCCTTTAAGACCAGGGATTACTGGTCGAGTGGCTTTAAGACCAGAGAATGCTGGTCGTGTGCCTTTAAGACCAGGGAATACTGGTCGTGCGCCATTAAGACCAGGGAATACTGGTCGTGTGCCTTTAAAACCAGGGAAAACTGGACGTGTGCCTTTAAAACCCGGGAATTCTGGTCACGCGCCCTTAAGACCAGGGAATACTGGTCACGTGCCTGTAAGACCAGGGAATACTGGTCACGTGCCTTTAAGACCAGGGGATACTGGTCACGTACCCTTAAGACCAGGGGATACTGGTCACGTACCCTTAAGACCAGGGAATACTGGTCACGTGCCTTTAAGACCAGGGAATACTGGTCACGTGCCTTTAAGACCAGGAAATACTGGTCACGTGCCTTTAAGACCAGGAAATACTGGTCACGTGCCTTTAAGACCAGAGAATACTGGTCGTGTGACTTTAAGACCAGGAATACTGGTCATGCGGGTTAGGTAAAATCTCGCAGCGAGCGAGAAGCGCCAATTTAGGGGGCGGAGCTACAGGCACGACATGGGCGGAGCCTCGAAACTTCCATGATAGGCCCCAGCCGGGGCGTAAATTTCTGCAGCCGGCGTCAGCGTAAAAGTTAGGGGTGGTCACCCGTTGCTCGAGAAAATTGAGCGCTTCTGCGTCAGGCGCTAAGCGCCAGGAAAAAAGGCTAAGCCGCCTTGAGGCGACACAGTGCGCTTCTGTACTACACATCGGCCGAAGCCGGGAGCAAAATTTGTTAGCCGACTGGAGCGTTACCTCAGGGAGGTGGCCACAGGGAAGTCTGAGACTGCCTGTCAATATCCCGCTGCAGAAGCCCATTGCTGGCAGAATCCACTTACCAACGGTGCGCGTCCCGGCATGGAGCCGCCGCGGATGTCGGGTATTGCAGCGTGGACGGTGCAGGGATAGAGAGATAAACCTCAATCCATCATCCCTTTGTTAGGGAGGTGGAGAGGAACCGTCCGCCTCCTTGTCCGCTTTCACAGTGGTGGAGGAGGCTGCCCGGACCATGGAGGGGGGCTTCTGTACATCCACGAAGTTCAGCCCATCGGGACCATGAAAGCACCTCCGCTCCTGAAAAGGATTTCAACTGCGGCCTAGTCCGGCTGCAAAAGCCGGGGACTAAATTTATGGAGCCTGCCGGTGGAGCGCGTCGGCGGGCCGCGCGCCGAATGATTGCCGCTGGCGTACTGGCCAGTGGCACCCCCAGGACCGCATCTTCCAGGCAGGCAGCGTGAGGAAGCAAGGCCCCCGAGATCTGCAGGGCGCCTCTCGTCCCAGACGAGAAGCGCCGATCTAGGGGGGCGGGGTTACGGCCGTGGGAGGGATCTGCCCACTGCGGCCTACTCCAGCTGAAAAGCCGGGGACTAAATTTCCAGCCTGCATGGGGATGCGCGGCGGCCGCAACAGAGCGACGCTAACCGCCGCAGTTCCCGACCGCCGGCGCCTGTCCCCAGGGGCTCTGCCGCAAGTACTGCCGGCGCCTACCCCATAGAGGCCACTGCGGCCTACTCCGGCTGAAGAAGCCGGGGACTAAATTTATGGGCCCTGCCGACGATGTGCGGCGGCGGCCGCGACGGAGCGCCGCCGAGCACCGGTCGGCGGTGCCTCTCCCTGGGGACCCAGACTGCATCGCTGCCGCTGAGGGGGAGCAGGGGGGAGTCCCCAGAAGGTACTTACAGCCGCCATCCCGGATCTCACAGGTCTGCTGGGCGCTTCTGTGAGTCTGTAAGCTCAATCCATGCACCCTGGATGGGGATGGAGAGGCCCCTGATGCATCTCTGTAGCAGAGGGGGGCTGCGGCACAACATCCCCTCCGGACTGCCTACGTCTCCAAATTACATCGCTGTAATGCAGGGTCCTGGAGGGGGTTGGGGGAAATCGGGACCAAAAAAGGAACCGTTGCCCTGGCGCAAACTTTTTTCGTGCGCCATACGTCGCAGGAGAGGGACGGGGAGGTATACTCGCCGTGCTCGCCTGTTGTTGGTTCGGGGGAGAGCGGACCTTATGAAAAAAAGGACCCGTCGCCCCCTTCACTCCGTTAAATAAAAAATTAAAAATTTACATAAAATTAAAAAATCAAAAATTAAAACAAAGATGGGGTCTGGGAAAAAAGACCCAAGTGCCTCCTAAGACACTAAGCAAGAACTGGTTAGCTGAGGGCCAGCAGGAGGGTGTATACTGCAGGGGAGGAGCTAACTTTCTTTGTATCACTTAGTGTCCTCCTAGTGGCAGCAGCATAACACCCACGGTCTGTGTCCCCCAATGAGGCGTAGGAGAAATAGGTAACACTAAAGTACTAAGCACGCAAATGGAATTTGAAAACCTCATTAATGTAAAGTGGAATATATTTAGGGGAATTTGGTAAAATATTGGAGATAATAAAATCTGAAATATTCTCTATTTTTCCGCTGATTCTTTCCAGATTGCGCTCCTTTTTATATAAATGGTAAGATATGAAGCAATATCTGCATGTAATTCATAGTGAGTTTGCAAACAATTTAAAGGAAACTTGACATGTCCCCAAATACTATTAGGCTGCAGATATGGACAATCTGCAAGGTAATAGTGTTCTAAAGCAGTGCGGCTCTTGGGTGAAAAAGAACAATATTCCACCTATCCTACAGAGACTCAGCCATTGTACAGAGGTCAGTAAATGGACCGGGGTATGCTTAAAGCCAACACTCAGTGTATGGATACCGAAGACAAGAAATGTACCAGAACAATAATTATGAAATAATTACTTAAAAGATGAATTTGATACAAATATTAAAATATAAAAAAGATTCCAAAATTTACAAACACTTGTTTATATACAAACACTTTTATATGTTTTTAATATTTGTATAAAATAAAATTATCTTTTAAGTATTTATTTCATAATTATTGTCCTTTTTGTGTTTGGTATTGTTACAGTTGATAGTGCCCTATGGGACACATTACTCCAGCAGTGACTGAATCCGGGCTGGCACGCCTTTGACTGAAAGCTGGAGGCCGTCGGGAAGAATAAAGTTAATTTTCTCCCGGTAGCCATGTTTTCAGTGCAGCAGCTGGGCAGCTTTAGAAAACTAATGACCAGCAGATTAACCCTATATCAGCAAGTCAATAGTGTTTAGGGACACGATAGCGACTTTCTTGGCATAGAATGAATGATCAAATCAAAAACAGGAGCTCAGTGTACCATGGCGGGGCCAACCCTTCAAGTGCACCTTCCGCTAAATGTATAATAATAATTATTATTATTATTATTATTATTATATCTTCACACCCCCACCCTCTGCCTGTCCTTGGTTTGATCAGTGATTCTGTGCCAACAGAACCCCTTTAAAAGGAAACCTGTCATGTCCCTAAACGCTATTGATCCTGTGCATGCAGAAATGCAACTTTTATGTATTAAGAGTAGGATCCTTGCATGATATTCCCCAGGCAGTGTACAGTGGCCTTAAGGCCTGTTAGTCTAAAGCTGGCCAAATCCTCCGATTGCAGCCAACAGTCCAATGTCTATGGGACCTCCCAGCTGTCCCCCTTGGAGGGGCATAGATGAGGGTCTGGACAAGTGTCACAGGATGTGTGCATCATATTTATAAAGTAATCAATATATTTCTGCATCGTGTTAACACCAAACCCACTTGGATTTAGCCTTCACAGCACAGCCAACTAATCATTACTGTTGGGACATACAGGGCAGAGTGAAGGTGGAGCACGAGAAAGGCAGACTGCCATGACAGCAGTTTAATAACATCTTTTACATGGGGATATACCCCTCCCCAGAGACAACATTATCATACTGCCCCCACTTCTACTCACCGATCTAAATATCATGTGAAGTGGCATTGAGATATTGAGATTCAGTGCATAGTTATTCACCACGCTAACAGTAAAAAACATAGTCACCATGATCACGTAATACCTAAAAAAAAATAATAATATAGTGAATACACGCCTGACAAAAGGGTTACGACGCTCAATATACACAAAGTACAATATACCTAATTGGAATGGCCGGCCGCTTCCTTCCAAAATTTGCCTGGAAGATGAATCCTTCTATTGCTATAAGTAAGAACTGTGCAAACGTTACAATGTTTCCACATCCTGGAAACTTCCTGGAAATAAACAGATCGTTACACTCAATGGAATAGAACAGAAACCAGCAAAGACAAGGCCTGATCAGCCGTGCACCAATGTGGGAAAATAATCTCTGAAAGTCAAGTCCTTGTCACACAGTCGTTCCAATGTTATCTATTTTAAGAATTTAGCATTAATGGCATATTTACACTGAAGGCCCCCCAAGATAAGCCGAACAAAGCCAGAGCGACTAACTAGAACAGACTATTGTAGGTTTGCACCATGGGTTTTCCATCCTGTTAATTTTCAAGATTTTATTAAAGACATGTATAAAAAATGTACAACAGGATGGTGCAACAGAAGCCAATACAGCGGCATCCTGCTGCTATAGGTGTATAAACCTGCAGTCACTATGTCACCACAGCCTACCGAATTATACCATCAGTGTGCATCGCACCATGAGAAATACAGGGGAATCGTGACAGTGTGCGCATCACACCATCAGGAATACTGGGGAACCGTGACAGTGTGTGCATCACACCATCAGGAATACACAGGAATCGTGACAGTGTGCATCACACCATCAGGAATACAGGGGATCGTGACAGTGTGTGCATTGCACCATCAGGAATACAGGGGATCGTGACAGTGTGTGCATTGCACCATCAGGAATACAGGGGAACCGTGACAGTGTGAACATCGCACCATCAGGAATACACAGGAATCATGACAGTGTGAACATCGCACCATCAGGAATACAAAGGAATCGTGACAGTATGCGCATCACACCATCAGGAATACAGGGGAACCGTGACAGTGTGCGCATCGCACCATCAGGAATACACAGGAATCATGACGGTGTGCGCATCGCACCATCAGGAATACACAGGAATCGTGACAGTGTGCATCACATCATCAGGGATACACAGGAATCGTGACAGTGTGCGCATCACACCATCAGGAATACACAGGAATCGTGACAGTGTGCGCATCACACCATCAGGAATACACAGGAATCGTGACAGTGTGCATCACACCATCAGGAATTCCCAGTCATGATTTGCCAGTCTGCAGTCACAGTGACCGTGCTATAGAACATCTGCACTCTAGCACGATCTATGCAGTGTCTATACCATGTTACCATGGTTACCAGTTTATGCTCTTATTTTATTCCCGCTGCTCCTGCGTTTGCCATTTTGTTTTCATATGAAAACGCCCTTGTAAAGACCATAAAATTAGCACTAGATAAAAAAGGGCCATATACAGATGTAAATAAATAAATGAGCGAGCGCAGGACTCGGCAGGAATAACATAGGGGCATATAGCATTACACCGGCCACGCTGGGGACAGGGAGCTCTCCATGGATTACAGCCCAGTTACCGGGATGACTGCACCCGGTCATGTGGAAGCCATCAGCTATAGATGCCCAGACATCAGGCCAGCAGCAGCGTGACATTACACCGAGCACTGACAAAGATAGGCTTATGTCACGATTGTTGCAATATGCCGGAAGCAGTAACCGCAGCCCTATGTGCAGCCTGTCCTATCCTACACCGCGTGTCTGCGGATACCGCACCGACAATGAATGAGCGGCTGAATACTGCTCCTCACCTGGCCAAAAGTTCTAAGAACACCACATTACTGCAGCAGCCGGAGAACACCAGGCCCACGGCAAGAGCAGGGTGCATGGTGACCGGAACAACCCCGCCACCGGCTCCGGCGCTCCGCACACAACACTGCGGCTCTCTCTCGGCCGGCGTCTTGCTGAAATTGTAACAAGTAACCGGCCAAAATCAAAGCGACACGTCTGCCAAGAGCGCGCTGCCTTGTGGGAGCTGTAGTTCTTCAGCTACGAAGACGCCCTACTTTCTACAACAAAGAAAAATACAACTCCCGAGATGCACTGCGCATGCGTCTCACAGTGTGGTATGACAGCTGCCGTCCGGATAGGTCGTTTGGCTGTAGCTTAGGGAGACGAGAGCGAAATGCAAAACCCCCGGGGTGTGGAGGAGTCGGTTATTTCCAGGCACAGCTAGTTCTCGTCTCGGGTGGAAGCTGCCTCAGAATCAGACTGCATGGGGGTCAGATGTACAGAGCTCAGTATGCGGGTTACCAGGCAGGGGGGATAGCTGTGAGGCAGGTCATAGATGGCGTGCAGAGGTGGCTATAGCAGCCATGGTGCGGTATACAGGCATGGCATTGCCTCCAATAACACCGCAGTGCACACAAAATTGTGCCATAGCCGCCCACAGATGAAAAATGACAGAAAAAACATGCAAATAACATTTTCGTTCAGCGGGCACGTCAAAGCGACACACAGGGACGCATCCGCATACAACGAATGTCTCTGTGTGCACGATGTTAGGCTACGTTCACATTTGCGTTGTGCGCCGCAGCGTCGGCGCCGCAGCGCACAACGCAAACAAAAACGCGGCAAAACGCATGCACAACGCTGCGTTTTGCGCCGCATGCGTCCTTTTTTTCATTGATTTCGGACGCAGCAAAAATGCAACTTGCTGCGTCCTCTGCGCCCCGACGCGGGCGCCGCAGGGACGCATGCGGCGCCAAACGCAAGTGCACCGCATGTACATGCGCCCCCATGTTAAATATAGGGGCGCATGATGCATGCGGCGCCGCTGCGGCGCCCGACGCTGCGGCGAGGACCGCAAATGTGAACGTAGCCTTAACTATAGGTATGCAGGACGCATGCGGATCTTAGGCTGGTTTCACACTTGCGTGCGGGAGTGCTACGGAGGGCAGCGTTCCTCCAGAAGCTCCGCCTACTCCCTGCATTGCCCTGTGTACCTATCTTTAACATTGGGTACGCAGGGACATGCATGGTATGCGGATGCCTCTGCATGCGCCGTTTTCACGCTGCGCCGAACGCAACATGTTGCATTTTGTTCCAGACGGCACATGCGGAGGCATCCGCATACCAGTCATGTCTCTGCGTACCCAATGTTAAAGATAGGTACGCTGGATGCAAGGAGAAGTAGGCAGAGCTTCAGGAAGTACGCTGCCATCCGCGGCCGTCCTGTATGCAAATCTGAAACCAGCCTTAAAGGGAACCTGTCACCTGAATTTGGTGGTTTTCGGGTGTTTGATTCACCCTTTCCTTACCCGCTGGCTGCATGCTGGCCGCAATATTGGATTGAAGTCCATTCTCTGTCCTCCGGAGTACACGCCTGCGCAAGGCAATATTGCAGGAGGACAGAGAATGAACTTCAATCCAATATTGCGGCCAGCATGCAGCCAGCGGGTAAGGAAAGGGTGAATCAAACACCCGAAAACCCCGCCCATATGACCCAAAACTGGTCCCGCCAAATTCAGGTGACAGGTTCCCTTTAAGGAAAGAAGTATGCAGGCCTACGCTGCGCACAGAAACGCAAATGTGAAACCGACAGCTGAGTACACGTGGGATCGGGTTAGGAAAGAAACTCGTGAATATGGCTTGTATTTGCCAGAATCTAATCTAATAATGTGCAGTCCAGTTCTTTTAGATCCCAATTTATCCCTAATAAATATGTTATTGTATTTAATAGGATCTGATGCGGCGCCGGCTGGTGTTTGGGTATAATTAGGCACCAATACCTGTGACATACAAAAAGTAGACTATTTCCCAAGGCATCAAATACACAGTTATCATCCCAGCCGTAACAACTCGTTTTATAAATTTATCATGATCGTTATTGCCACTTAGGCCCTGTTTGCACCACATTTTGAGCCTTTTTGTTTTAAGTACTGTATATGTACAGGTGCATCCTTACCTGTACCTCAGACAGAAGACTGACTTATTGTAGGCATACAGTAGGACAAAGAGAGAAGAGGGCCCCTGAGCAAGAACAGTACATGGGCCCTTTGCATCTCAATAGCTCATCATGACTCACAATTACACCTCCAGCCCAGAGGACACACTGAAGGCAGCTATTGTACAAGAGTATGCAGTTTCTTATGGCCTAGGGCTGCTGTATTTGTGGTGTGAAGGTGTCATGCTCAGACAGTTTCACACCAGCAAAAAAAAAAAATGGTAGCCCTCAGTGGATGCAGAAAAAAATAAAGAAATACGTGTTAAAACAATACATTTAGAATTAGAAATGAATGTTTATATCATTAATACTTATTAATAAAAAAATAAAAATTGTGACACATTCACTTTAAATAAAAACAGGTTGCCCACTCGCACCTGATCATCTTCCTCGTTTACTAAATTACAAAGTTTAACATTTATTTGCTCATCTGTTTGATTGTTATCTACTTACTATAGGTCTAGTGTGAAAATCTGATGTGGTTTAATGTCTAAGTCACTAAGAAATACAGAAAATCTGCATGTGCATACATTATACAATATGCATATATACACACACACACACACACACACCACATACACAAAAGATGGACACCCTAAAGAGTACTTTTCAACAACCTGTGACTGCCCTTTTTATTTAGGAAAACAACAGACAGCCATATCTTGATGCTTTTATGGAATGTGAAGAGCGGAACAAAAATGGTTACCTCAATGAACAAAAAAGAATTTGTGATCAATATTGACATGTCCATTCAAGGACATTTTAGCCATAGTGTGAAATCCTATTCTTTGTCTGTGAAACTGCCACTTAGGCGAAACTGTACTGTTTTGTTTGTTGTGAAACTATCACATAGCCGAAACTGTTTTCTTTTGTCTTCTCTTTTCTCTCTTTGTTTAAACAAGCAAAACTTGTATAACCACTGAAACTACCTGTACAAACTATATAAAGAGGGGATAGCACCTTGAAGGCAGGCGTGCTTCAGAGACTTCCCAGTGATACACTATACAAGACGTGTCTTGTGTATTATTTCTGGTGATTCCCCACTTCCAAAGGCTGCTCCGACTGAGTGTGATCCTGACATTTCCTGGCGCCTGAACAGGGACCCGAGGTCTGTGTATTCCTTCAAGAACACCGGCAGAATACGAACGAAAAGAAAATCTGGGATAATGGACGGCAGATGAACAAAAACCTGGCCAGGTAAGAGACACTGTTAGATCTCTTATATCTGCCCTGCACTGTCCGTAAGATTTTCTGTGTCGTGTTCTTTAGCGGGTAGTTCTAGTAGAGGAGGATACCTATAGCTCGGGTTCTTGAACTATTTAGGAATTGATCACCTCACGGAGTACGGCATTGAATGAGAGTGAATGTGAATAAAAGGTGTGTGGAAGTTGGGAATAGCCCTATAAGCCGCCCAGGGTGTTGAAACAGAAGAAGTGACTGTCCCACTGGGCAACGTGGTTGCGTCCTTTCGGGGAGACCTCCGCGCCTATGTTCAATCTCTGATCCTGTCTTTGACAAAAACCTGGTGACGGATAAGTGTATGATAGTATGAGCCCAGGACAGATAAATTAGCCTGGGACAAGAATACGTTGTGTATGATAGTATGAGCCCAGGACAGATAAATTAGCCTGGGACAAGATACGTTGTATGTTCTTTTTCTTTTTCTGTCTGGTTGCATTTGTGTTGTTTGCTATAGGTGTAGGAATCAGGATTTTCTTACATCAACACAGTTTAAACATCCTAGCTCCTTAGGAAGAAGGTAACGAGGTATTCTCATACCCAAACGCCACCTAGGGCAAGAAAAGACATCCTAGCTCCTTAGGAAGAAGGTAACGAGGTATTCTCATACCCAAACGCCACCTAGGGCAAGAAAGCTCAGGATAAGAAAATGGGGAATAAGCAAACAAAGTCGGAACCAGAAGAATTAGATATCTATACTATCATAAAGGAGAGAAGTGGTGAAGATGCCACTAAGGGGCTGAGAAAGATTTTTAGTAAGTTTGGAGTTACTAAGGCAGAAGCCTTTAGTAGGAAAAAAATGGGAAGGAATTCAGGAAAAAAAAAAAAAGGCATAATCAGAGACAAGAAATGGATAGATCAGATCCAAGCGTTGATTGATGTCTCTAGGGTAGCAGAAAAAGAGGGATGGACATATAATCAACAGAATAAAAAGTGGTGTATTAGACCCGCAGGCTATGGAGAAAAACAAAATGTGGAATATAAGAACACCCCACCCCCATACCTTAACCCACATGCCCCATCTTTTCTCCAAACACCACCTCAAAGTTTAGCCGGACCAGGAGGATGGGTATGTCCGCACTGTGGACAACAAAATCCAGACTGGAGAAATGATTGCCTAGCCTGTGGTACACCTAGACATGGCGCTGTACTTGCCCCTGTTAGGGTAGTACCAAGACCTTTTAGGGAACCTGGTGCTGACGGAGTAATGGGAACTAGATATCACCAAACTCGACAATATTTCCCTTGGTCCCCCGCTGAAGGCATGTCTCTCTTGCATAACGCACCAGATCCCACCCAGTGTCCAGTTAGATTTGCACAATATATACAGCAAATTATGCAGACTCACGCTGGAGTTTGGGCAGATGGAGAAGAATTATGTAGAATGAAAATGACTCCTGGACTCTTCCAGGAGCTATTAGCAAATCTACAGGTACATAGGCCCCAGGCAGGAGATGGTGCCTTACAAACGATAGAATCAGGTACGCAATTTGTAGATCACTTAATGGTTTTCATGAGGGAGAGACAGAGGCAGAGAGGAACAACGGGAGTGGTGGCTCAGAAATCTGGACAATCAGTAGACGAATATTATCTAAGTGTAGAAAATAATTTCAGAGATGAAGGCATGGATCTAACCGCTCCAGGAATGATGAGGTTAGTTACAAAAACCTTTATAGATGGATTGTCTCCAAAAGTGAAGGAAAAGCTTAAGGCCGCAACCCCTGATTGGAGAACCTTGGAAGACCCACACCTGGCTAGACAGAAAGCTGTAGGGATAGAAATGGACTTAAGAGAAAATTCTAAGCCAGTAAGAATTGCACAGGCTAATACTGGCTCTGCTAATCAAAAGTTTACTTGTCATTACTGTAAGAAGCCAGGACATTTCCAAAGGGAATGTAGGAAGAGAAAAGCAGATATAGATTCAGGAACCTTTGTACCCAAAAATAGGATAAATAACCCAGCGCCTGATCAAACAGACAGCTCAGAATGACTGAAGGTTATGCAGGTCTCTCTTCCTTCTAGAAGACCAATAATACAAGTTGAGGTTGAGGGTAAAAATGTACCTTTTCTGATAGATACGGGAGCAACTTCCTCCATTTTAAATCAAGACTTTTTACCATATCCTGACAATATATCCTCAAAGGTAACATATGCAGAAGGGTATTGTTTCACACTGTAGACAGTGGATCATACATGCAAGTCAACTCATGCAGTCTTTATATGACTGTATTGCCAACACGCCATATTCACTCAGTGAAGAGGCTAAACAGTCATTTTCCCCTTTGAAAACAGCACTGGTATCAGCTCCGGCTTTGGGACTCCCAGACTACACTAAACCTTTTCAATTGATGGCAGCTGAGATATCCTCACATGCTACAAGGGTGCTCACACAAAAACATGGAAACAAACAGAGACCTGTGGCATACATATCAGCTCATCTGGACCCTGTAGCTAGAGCCGCACCTTCTTGTGTAAGAGTAGTAGCCGCAATTTCACTGTAATTAGATAAAGCTTCTGAGATTGTTCTTGATCACCCACTTCTAGTTCAGACCACTCATGATGTACATGGCATTCTTAACCAGGTCCAACCTAAACATATTTCAATGGCCAGACACCTCCGTCTCCAATGTTCCCTACTACTGCCGCCCAACATTTCCTTTGCCAGGATTCAGACTCTTAATCTCGCGTCTTTGCTCCCTTTAGAGTCTGAGGGGGGTACCATACCTGAGGAAACTGCACTCTCCAACTCCTTTGACCCATCAGAGTCAATGCATGATTGTGTACAATTAATGGAACAAGAGACTCAGGGCTTACGTAATGTACGTGACAAGCCACTCTGTAATGCTACATTTGAACTTTTCATAGATGGCAGTAGATATGCAGATATGAATGGACAATTTCATACAGGTTATGCGGTAGTAACTCAGAATGAAGTGCTGAAAGCAGAACCTCTCCCTGCTAATCAGTCTGCACAAGAAGCAGAACTTACGGCATTAGTTGAAGCTCTAAAAATAGCCAAAGATCAGACAGCAAACATATACACTGATTCTAGATATGCACATGGCATTATTTTCGATTTTGGCGTAATATGGAGAGCCAGAGGTTATATGACTGCTTCAGGCCAACCTGTTAAACATGCCTCCCTCATTAGACAGATTCTGGAGGCAGCACAAGAAACTAAAGAAATAGCGGTGATAAAGGTAGCTGCACATGTGAGACTCGACACCGAGGAAGCCAGGGGTAACGATAAAGCCGACAAGGCAGCAAAACAGGCAGCACGTAAACCCTTACATCATGCCCACACACTAGATAGCTCTGAAGATGATGAGGAGAGATTGAAGGAAGCTCAGAAACAGGTAGACGACGAAGAACGAGGGCAGTGGCAGAAAAAAGGGGCAGAAGATCAGCAAGGATTATGGAAAAAAGGAACTTTGTTGTGTTTACCCAGAGCCTGGTACCCCGCAGTGGCAAGTGACCTCCACCTACCCACGCATGTGTCGGCAAATGGTATGACGCTCAAGGTAAAAGAAAGGTGGTTGGCTCCAGGCTTTGGTAATTTTGCTCGGAACATGTGTGCTGCATGCGCTATATGCCTGGCACACAATCCAGGTCAGACAATTAAAACCCCAACCAAGCATCATGTAAGACCACTGTATCCCTTTCAAAGACTCCAGATCGACTACATCCAACTTCCTAGGTACAATGGATACGAATATGTGCTTGTGTGTGTGGACATGTTCTCAGGGTGGCCAGAGGCTTATCCAGTTCGTAAAGCCTCAGCAAAAACTACTGCCATTAAAATAGCACATGAACTGAAACCCCGTTACGGCATGCCTGAGGTGATCGAGTCAGATAGGGGTACCCATTTTACTGGGGAAATATTCCAGAATGTTATAAAAATGTTGGGAGTAGAAAACCAGTTTCACACTCCGTATCACCCACAGAGTTCAGGTAAAGTGGAAAGATTAAATGGAACAATAAAATTAAAAATCCAGAAGGCCATGGCAGAAACAGGAAAGCCTTGGACCGAGTGTCTACCACTTGCCCTGTATTCCATCCGAAACGCCCCAAGGGGGAAGGCTAAGCTGTCACCACATGAGATTCTTTTTGGTAGAGCAGCAAATTTGGGTTGTTATTTTCCACAACAACTGATGTTGAATACTGAGACTTTAACTGCTTATGTACAAGAATTACAAAAACGTTTAACTAAAGTGCATTCGCAAGTTTTTGCTTCCCTTCCAGATCCAGAAAATCTCGAAGGAGGCCACAAGTTGGAACCTGGTGATCAAATCTACGTGAAAAGACACACCAGAAAGACTCTGGAACCGAGATTTGACGGACCTTTTCAAGTCCTGTTAACAACTCCAACAGCAGTCAAGCTTGAAGGAAAGGCATCATGGATACATGCAAGCCATTGCAAAAAAGCAGTATAAGACTCATGATATTGATGTTAATAATGTTAACACAGATGTGGGATAAATTAGTTAGAGCCACGGATTATCTAGATGACCAGATCTGGGATATATTGGACATATTAAATACTAGTATAGCTGTACAGAATCAGCTTATAATAGTCACTAACCAACATACCCTGGTATTGGATTACCTAACTGCCTCACAAGGGGGTATGTGTCAAATCATCGGACCCACCTGCTGTCATTATATAGACCCAAATAGTACTATGAGTATGAGATTTAAATTAGAAGACGTACAACGACTCAGGGATCAGTATGACAAAGACAATGACCAAAATAAGGATAGCTGGTGGTCAGATACCTTTTCTTTTCTTAACCCGGCCAATTGGTTCAGAGGGATCGGTGGGTGGGTTACCGGGATTATGTAAAGCCTAATACATACAGTTATAGTTATTGTAATTATATATGTATTATTCAAGGTTGTATTCAAGGGTATCTCGGTATGCACAAATAAATTTTGTGTAATGGATGCGAGAATATAAAGTTGTTTTTTTTTTAATATCACAAAAAGAATGACTAAAATAATCGTCTATATGACAAGGTTTTGAATGGAATATGTCAAAGGGGGGATTGTGAAGAGCGGAACAAAAATGGTTACCTCAATGAACCAAAAAGAATTTGTGATCAATATTGACATGTCCATTCAAGGACATTTTAGCCATAGTGTGAAATCCTATTCTTTGTCTGTGAAACTGCCACTTAGGCGAAACTGTACTGTTTTGTTTGTTGTGAAACTATCACATAGCCGAAACTGTTTTCTTTTGTCTTCTCTTTTCTCTCTTTGTTTAAACAAGCAAAACTTGTATAACCACTGAAACTACCTGTACAAACTATATAAAGAGGGGATAGCACCTTGAAGGCAGGCATGCTTCAGAGACTTCCCAGTGATACACTATACAAGACGTATTATTTCTGGTGATTCCCCACTTCCAAAGGCTTCTCCGACTGAGTGTGATCCTGACAGGAATAACACCTATTTTTAAAAAAAAATGCCTTGAAGTGTCTCTAATTGCCCTCTAAACAACTCAACTTTTTAGCAAAAGTCAGGTCCAAACTTCCGGGCTGTGAGTTCCTGGCATGCAGACAGTATCCTGTTCCCTCTGTGACTGGCTTCACACACTTATTTCTCAGTATCTGGTGAACTGATCATCTGTGTTCATTGGTGGTGAGCCCCCTGTTTATTTCTCCCACTCAGCAAAAGTGCAAGATGTCTCATATAAATGCAAGATCTAACACACAAAGCAGTTACCGAACAGTAGCCACTCTAATGATGTCGCAGTTCGCTAACCGCTTAGTAAAGGATGACTCCTTAAAGGGGTTTTACCTCAAAACAAAGTTAATTTTAATCAATAAATCTTTGAATAATAGCAAGTTCCACAATTGGATGTGTTTAAAAAATATGATCCTGTGCTGAGATAATCTTATAAATGTGTCCCCTGCAGTGTACTGTGTAATGGCTGTGTCTGACCGTGAAGGGACATGGTCTGATCTGATCATACCACAACTCCTGGGCAGGGGAGGAAGCAAAAAAGAGTATACAGACAATACAGCTCGGAATCACAGCTGATTCTTTCTTTGAGGTAAAATATTGCTTAAAAACAGGCAGGGAAATGCTTTATCTCACAAAAAGAATCAGCTGTGATCCTGTTCTGTAATATCTGTATAGTTTTTTGCTTCCTCCCCTGCCCAGGAGCTGTAGTATGATCAGACCATGTTCCTGCACGGTCAGACACAGCCATTACACAGTACACAGCAGGGCACATTTATATGATTATCTGAGCACAGGAACATTTTTTTAAATATTGAGTTCTAGAAATTATTATTCTAAGATGTAACCCCTTCACGATCCATGACATATAGGTATATCATAGGTCGTGTCCCGGCATTTGATGCGGGCTCTTACGCTGAGCCTGCATATTTTCAGGCACATGACAGTTGATCTGATCAGCTGCCATGTGCTCTTAACAGCTGCGGGTGGAATTGCGATCCAGTCACTGCTGTTAACATGTTAAATGTCGCTTTCAATCTCTGACAGAGGCATTTAACTCACGCAAACCGGACTTGCGTCCCTAACTCCGCCCATCGGTGTACCTGTCACATGATCACGGGGCAACAATGGGTTGAGACTATTAAAGCAAGTAAAAAAAATGTTTTTAAAAATATTAACAAAAATCTAAAAATGTAAAAGTTCAAATCACCCCCCCTTTTGCCATATTCAAACTTTACAAAAAAATACACATATTTGGTATTGCCTCATATCTTTCAAAATTTAAAATGAATTAATCTAATCAGTAAACATCGTAATGAGAAAAATGGGCAAAAAAATTGCAACATTGCAATAAAATGCAATAATCTTTTAATAATAATTCTTTATTTTTATATAGCGCTAACATATTAGGCAGCGCTTTACAGTTTGCACACGTCATTGCTGTCCCCGATGGGGCTCACAATCTAAATTTCCTATCAGTATGTCTTTGGAATATGGGAGGAAAACAGAGTACCCAGAGGAAACCCACGCAAACACGGGGAGAACATGCAAACTCCTTGCAGATGTTGTCCTTGGTGGAATATGAACCCAGAACCCCAGCGCTGCAATGCTAACCCCTGAGCCACCGTGCTGTCCAATAACAGGCGATCCAAACATGATATCTCCCACAAAATGATATCCATAAAGATGTCAGCTCGGCATGCAAAAAATAAGCCCTCACCGGTCTTGGAAAATGGCGCCACTTTTTTGTTATTTTTGCAAACTTTGGATTTTTTTTTACCACTTAAAAAAGAACCTATACATGTTTGGTATCTGCAAACTCGTAATGACTTGGAGAATCATAGACGCAGGTCAGTTTTAAAATTTAGTGAACGTGGCAAAAAATAAAAAATATAATAATTGTGCAATTGCGCTTCAATAGAAAACTAATAAATAACTAATCTGTAGAGGCAGTTTCTGATGTGAACAGTTTCCAGCAGAGATAAGACCAATAGTTTCTGACTAAACAGGTCTCTTTCTTGCTAAGCACTTAAGCCAGTGAAGAAATCAAAGTCAACATTTACTGGCTTAGTAATATCGTGCTCAACCCCTCCCTGTATTCATGACCATGAATCCTAGCAACCCTACAAGGTGTAATGTGCATTTATTGTAGCACTACATGCTCTACACACTGAAGGTGGTGTCATTCCATTACCAGGTGAGCCTAGAGATCTGGGGCTTCAAAATGAATAAAACTTAAGTTCCTGTGTGGCAATTTTTGTTTTGGGTTAATTTTTGCCATCATAGATTAATTTGTGACAAAACACTTGTTTTTCTAGAACATTGAAGCCTAAGATGTACTTGTAAGAATCTGACATTCATTTTTTCCAGTGGTGACACACTTAGGTTGTAATAAGTCTGAAAGATTTGTTTAAATTACATTAGAGAAGTTGGACTTACCCTTTAAAGCGGGAAATTTGTAAGAATCATATCTGTAGACTCTAGACAACAAGGAAAACAGGTTGTACTTTACCATGGGTCATGAGCAAAAGGAATTCAGCTTCTGAGATCGAGTAAAAAAGCTTTAATCCAGATTACAAGGAAAGATAACATGACACAAGAGAAAAATGCGCAACACGGATTCACTTATGATCCTTCTTCATGGCATGAAGAATTATCATAAATGATCCGAAAACCTGCTGCATATTTTGCTCTTGTGTCATGTTTTCTTTCTATGGAATTTTGTATAAAGCTTTTTGACCAGATCTTGATTTTTAAGGGAACATCTTTGAACTTTTTTGCCCATGTACCTAATACACCAGTAGTATTAACTTTTTTTTAATGCAGTTCCTCAAACTTACCAAGCTCAAAACTATACATTGTTGGTTTCATGCCCCCTTTTATTGTGACCCCAATTACAAGTTTCATTTATGTCTTGTTTCATCAAGTCCTATTTATAGGGAATCTGTCACTTGATTTTACCACTCATTCAAACAGATTAAAAGTGTGTGTAGGCTATAAGAACACAACTAAATCCTTACCTTTGTTAAAATGCACTGCTGTGTTGTGGAAACATCCACTCTAGAAGAAATATGCAAATGAGGCTGAAAGTGCTCTGGTTGGGAGAGGGTACATCCACTGCCATGGCTTCCAGTTTCATTGTCAGCCTAATGCCATTCTCCGCTAAGGCCGGCGTCACACTCAGCGTATGAAAATGCGGTCCGTTTTTTATGGCCGTAATACGCAGAAATGTTCCCAAAATAGTGATCCGTATGTCATCCGTAGGCAGGGTGTGGCAGCGTATTTTGCGCATGTCATCCTCCGTATGTAATCCGTATGGCATCCGTACTGCGATATTTTCTCGCAGGCTTGCAAAACCGACATCTAATGGATTTATGTGCTCAGATGTTCGTTAAAACATATATACAGTATCTATATATATATATATATATGTCATTGAGACACACATATACACTCACCGGCCACTTTATTAGGTACACCATGCTAGTAACGGGTTGGACCCCCTTTTGCCTTCAGAACTGCCTCAATTCTTCGTGGCATAGATTCAACAAGGTGCTGGAAGCATTCCTCAGAGATTTTGGTCCATATTGACATGATGGCATCACACAGTTGCCGCAGATTTGTCGGCTGCACATCCCAAAGATGCTCCATACAAGGCAGGATGGATCCATGCTTTCATGTTGTTTACGCCAAATTCTGACCCTACCATCCGAATGTCGCAGCAGAAATCGAGACTCATCAGACCAAGCAACGTTTTTCCAATCTTCTACTGTCCAATTTCGATGAGCTTGTACAAATTGTAGCCTCAGTTTCCTGTTCTTAGCTGAAAGGAGTGGTACCCGGTGTGGTCTTCTGCTGCTGTAGCCCATCTGCCTCAAAGTTCGATGCACTGTGCGTTCAGAGATGCTCTTAGGCCTACCTTGGTTGTAACGGGTGGCGATTTGAGTCACTGTTGCCTTTCTATCAGCTCGAACCAGTCTGCCCATTCTCCTCTGACCTCTGGCATCAAGAAGGCATTTCCGCCCACAGAACTGCCGCTCACTGGATTTTTTTTCTTTTTCGGACCATTCTTTGTAAACCCTAGAGATGGTTGTGCGTGAAAATCCCAGTAGATCAGCAGTTTCTGAAATACTCAGACCAGCCCTTCTGGCACCAACAACCATGCCACGTTCAAAGGCACTCAAATCACCTTTCTTCCCCACACTGATGCTCGGTTTGAACTGCAGGAGATTGTCTTGACCATGTCTACATGCCTAAATGCACTGAGTTGCCGCCATGTGATTGGCTGATTAGAAATTAAGTGTTAACAAGAAGTTGGACAGGTGTACCTAATAAAGTGGCCAGTGAGTGTATATATATATATATATATATATATATATATACTGTATTTATATTTAATTCAGCGCTAGATAGCATAAAAGCCGGTAATTCAATTGCCGGCTTTTGCTATCTCTTTCCCAAACCCGACATGATATGAGACATGGTTTACATACAGTAAACCATCTCATATCCCTTTTCTTTTGCATATTCCACACTACTAATGTTAGTAGTGTGTATGTGCAAAATTTGGGCGCTCTAGCTATTAAATTAAAGGGTTAAATCGCAGAAAAAAATTGGCGTGGGCTCCCGCGCAATTTTTTCGCCAGAGTGGTAAAGCCAGTGACTGAGGGCAGATATTAATAGCCTAGAGAGGGTCCATGGTGATTGCCCCCCCCCCCTGGCTAAAAACATCTGCCCCAAGCCACCCCAGAAAAGGCACATCTGGAATATGCGCCTATTCTGGCACTTGGCCACTCTCTTCCCACTCCTGTGTAACGGTGGGATATGGGGTAATGAAGGGTCAATGTCACCTTGCTATTGTAAGGTGACATTAAGCCAGATTAATAATGGAGAGGCGTTAATTATGACACCTATCCATTATTAATCCAATAGTACGAAATGGTTAATAAAACACACACATTGTTACAAAGTATTTTAATGAAATAAAGACACAGGGTGTTTTAATATTTTATTATACTCTCAATCCAACTGAAGACCCTCGTTCTGTAAAAAAGGAAAAATAAAAAATCAACAATATCCCATACCTTCCGTCGTTCTGGCACGTCCCACGATGTAAATCCATCTGAAGGGGTTAAATCATTTTACACCCAGGAGCTCTGCTAAATCAGCTGTGCTCGTGGCTGTAAAAATACGGGGAATGAATGGAGTGCAGGGGAATGTCCTGTAGTTACCTCGAGTCGCTGTGATGCGCCCTCTGCTGGATGTCCTCATATGAACTCGAGCCTGGGAATTTTTCCCTTGCGGACTTACATTCTACGGGATACTGGGGAAGAGACAGAAGGTCAGGGATGCAACAGCTCTGGTGGTGGTGAGGCGGCAGCTCGGGTGGTTGGTGAGGCGGCAGCTCGAGCGGTTGGTGAGGCAGCAGCTCGGGCGGTTGGTGAGGTGGCAGCTCGGGCGGTTGGTGGATTCACTTGTGTTCTTAAAACCACCTACACACAAATGTAATCAGTTTGGGAGGGAGCGGGGAAGGGCTGAATGATCTGACAGATTCCCTTTTACCCCCACCTGTGAAGGGTAACTGAGGAAGATCTTTTCTCATAGTCATTGCAGATACTTTGAGTCAGATACACGCATTTATTAACATTTTATGATGTACCATTTCCTCAGCATCCTTAAATAAGGCTATTTCCTTCAATGGATCACACAATTAGACGTCAGTTTGTGGAGGACCGTGCCACTATATTAGATGCGCTTCCAGTCACATGGAATGTGAAAACTCCTGGTCCTTATTATTGTATTACAATGAAAATGTCCCGGCTAAAAGACTTTGTTTTCAATTTCGAGTTTGGATCTTCATATTCCAGGTAAGTGTGGGTTTTTATAATTTTAAATGATGTAGAAAGGGATAAGAAGCAATTGTATCATTAAATAAAATACCTTGCAGTTTATTACTCAAGAATTCCTAATATTTAAAGAAGAGGGTTAAAACAGAGCCAAGATAGGTTATTTAATTTTTATTTCAATGTATTACTGTCATTCTTTTAAGGAAAAGATATTTTTTGAGAATTATATTTTTTGTTAGCTGGAAGATCATATACCGAACCACTGTCAGCATGAATCAGAGTTTGGCTCCCTTACTGCAGCCATGTATATTTTACTGTGAAATACTGCGACATTTCAAAGAAAACATTCTTTTAAAAGCTGTTCAGAAATGATGCGATGAGGATTAGTAGTCCAATAGGCAGGTCGCCTGTGGTTACTACCAGCCCCAATCCCCTTGACTGGGAGGTCGTGTTCTAGATACATACAAAGGGAGATGCCTATCAGCATCAGGATGTGAGGCTAGGAGAAGCCTTCGAGATCTGCCTCTTCAACTAACTTCTGTCACTTCAGCTAGCTGTTTTTGTGGCATTGTCCCAAGCTGACTTTTAAAAGTATGTTCTTTCTGAAATGTCACAGCATCTCAGTCAATCAAAAATGTATTCGTGTATCTAACAGAAATCCTAAAACACCACAAGAACACAGTTATATCCCATAAAAAATCACTTTTATTAATATACCTTTAAAAACAATATGTAGGCACAAAGGACAGGGTAGGGAAGGTGGAGAACTAAACCACAATACACTGTAAGCGTAGGGACCTGTGAAACCCCCCATAGCCGGTGTACCCAGCAGTACTCAATAGTAATAAGATAACAGCCCATGAAAATAAGAAGAATAGTAAATGAAATACAACAGGCGTGATATCAAGCACCTAACTAGGTGCAGACACAGTAATATAGGTACCGTACCTGGTGTGTGCACCAACTAGGGGGCCCAGGACCCTCCCCTGTGTATCTAACAGAGTAATCTCTGTTGTAGACAGTATATTAACCTCTTCATGACCGTGGGATTTTCCATTTTTCCGTGTTCGTTTTTTGCTTCCCTCCTTCCCAGAGCCATAACTTTTTTATTTTTCCGTCAATATGGCCATGTGTGGGCTTATTATTTGCGGGACGAGTTTTACTTTTGAACGACATCATTGGTTTTACCATGTCCGGTACTGGAAAACGGGAAAAAAATTCCAAGTGCGGTGAAATTGCAAAAAAAAGTGCAATGCCACACTTGCTTTTTGCTTGGCTTTTTTGCTAGGTTCACTAAATGCTAAAACTAACCTGCCATATTGATTGTCCAAGTCATTACGAGTTTATAGACACTAAACATGTCTAGGTTCTTTTTTATCTAAGTGGTGAAAAAAAAATCGAAACTTTGCTAAAAAAACAAACAAAAATTGCACCATTTTCCGATACCCGTAGCGTCTCCATTTTTCGTGATCTGGGGTCTGGTGAGGGCTTATTTTTTGCATGCCGAGCTGGCGTTTGTAATAATACCACTCTTGTACAGATACGTTCTTTTGATCGCCCGTTATTGCATTTTAATGCAATGTCGTGGCGACCAAAAAAACGTAATTCTGGCTTTTCAAATTTTTTTCTCGCTATGCCATTTAGCGATCAGGTTAATCCTTTTTTTTATTGATAGATCGGGCGATTCTGAATGCGGCGATACTAAATATGTGTATATTTGATTTTTTGTTTTATTTTGAATGGGGCTAAAGGGGGTGATTTCACTTTTTTTTACTTTTTTTTTTACTTTTGCCATGCTTCAATAGCCTCCATAGTAGGCTAGAAGCTGGCACAACTCAATCAGCTGAATTGCAGGCTTGCTATGAGCGCCGTCCACAGGGTGGCGCTCACAGCAGGCCGGCATCAGTAACCATAGAGGTCTCAAGGACCTCTATAGTTACTATCCTGATGCATCGCTGACCCCCGATCATGTGACGGGGGTCGGAGATGCTCTCATTTCCGGCCCAATAGCCGGAAGCGCCGGTTAAATGCAGCTGGCAGCGTTTTGACAGCGGCATTTAACTAGTTAATAGCGGCAGGTGGATCGTGATTCCACCCGTCGCTATTGCGGGCACATGTCAGCTGTTCAAAACAGCTGACATGTCCCGGCTTTGATGCGGGCTTACCGCCGGAGCCCGCATCAAAGCGGGGGTTCTGACCTTGGACGTACTATCCCGTCCGAGGTCAGATAGAGGTTAAGGTCACGTGCACACAATGAGTATTTGGTGAGTTTTTTCCATCAGTAAAAGACCAGGGTGTATGGGTGGATGACAAACTCACATTTAGTGGCCAGTGTGCACAGTTCTGGTCTCCGGTGTATAAGAAAGACATAGCTGAACTAGAGCGGGTGCAGAGAAGAGCGACCAAGGTTATTAGAGGACTGGGGGGTCTGCAATACCAAGATAGGTTATTATACTTGGGGCTGTTTAGTTTGGAAAAACGAAGACTAAGGGGTGATCTTACTTATTTTAATGTATAAATATATGAGGGGACAGTACAAAGACCTTTCTGATGATCTTTTTAATCATAGACCTGAGACAGGGACAAGGGGGCATCCTCTACGTCTGGAGGAAAGAAGGTTTAAGCATAATAACAGACGCAGATTCTTTACTGTAAGAGCAGTGAGACTATGGAACTCTCTGCCGTATGATGTTGTAATGAGTGATTCATTACTTAAATTTAAGAGGGGACTGGATGCCTTTCTTGAAAAGTATAATGTTACAGGTTATATATATTAGATTCCTTGATAGGGTGTTGATCCATGGAACTAGTCTGATTGCCGTATGTGGAGTCGGGAAGGAATTTTTTTCCCCAAGGTGGAGCTTACTCTTTGCCACATGGGTTTTTTTTTACCTTCCTCTGGATCAACATGTTAGGGCATGTTAGGTTAGGCTATGGGTTGCACTAACCACATATAACCCTTTCCATAAATCAAATGTCAAAAAAGGGTCAGAGAGTTTTAATCTTAAATATCTAACAAAATTTATTAAATCAAAAATGACAAAATAGTAAAATACAAAGGTGACACTAAAAGCGGGGTATTTAGGAGATAGTTCTGTTACATCATATGTTGCATTAAAGAGTATAAATATATATAAATATTGGTCCCATCAGGAATCCTAATACAAAAAATTATAGCACAATTATCAAGGTTCATAGTAACATCCCATACATAGGTGTGTGTAAGTGGCTAATCAAGCCTAGAAGTAAAGGATAGTACTGCAGGCAGCGTCCCATGTATGGGTGTATGTAAGTAACTAATCAAGCCTAAGAGTAAGGGGAAATAATACAAGCTGCAGTTCCAAGCCCAAACTAGAAGTGCTGTAGTGCATGTAATATATAAGAGCTATAAGTACTCAGATATCAAATAACTAGCTCATAGTGAGCGATACAACTTACAAAATATAATGGTAAATCACAGATCTCCACCCGCCGCCTCAACGCGCGTTTCGCCGATCTTCTTCAGGAGCGTGGTTAAACGACGCGAGTGTGTCGGTATAAATAGCTCAATAAGCCAATCAGGATCGTGTATTCCGCCCGATGTCAGTCATAGCGGCGCAAGCGCAGATAACACTACACTTCGTGATGAGCACTTCCGTCCGCACTTCATGGAACGCACGCCATCCACCGCTGCTAAGCAGCGGGGATCACGTGCGTATACCTGAGAAGCACACCGGGAAGGCTGAGTGCAGGGACTCCGAGCATGCGTACTGACTGCTAACAAGTAAGAATAAGAGAACTAAGTGTTAGGACTCCAAGCATGCGTATTAACTGCTAAGCGGCACAGACCGTATATGTATAGAAAAAGAATGGAAAGGGAAGAGATTTGTGTACCTCAACTAACAGATATCACAGATTACAACAGGGCAAAAATAGATAATAACTAGATATTAGGATGATATAAATATTCCATACTATATGTATGTTAAAATTATAATACTATAGAAATTATATATAAAAATATTAGTAGTATATTAAAATATTGTATACTATATATAGCAATAACATGATATAAAAATATACTGTGAGTGTAGAAAAATTACAGCATTATCTGCATAGTGATGGCATATAAATAATGACTACCATAATGGTGCAGAAAAGTGATAATTATTAATAAAGTGATTATAAATAATATATACAGGTATATAAAAATATATACCTAAATGGTTAGATATATATGAAAAAGTGAGTAATACAATAATAGTGATAATAGTGGTATAATAATAATTATTATTAGTTAACCACTCGTATATACGCACAAAAAGCAGAATAACAATCAAGTGATTATATATCAATATAACTATATATAAAAAAAATATATAAGTGATAAAAAAGTGATGTATTATTAAAAACATATAAATAATTAACCACTAATATATACGTACAGGAACAGAATACATATATATATGATCATACATGACAGAGTACAAAATATACATTTATTCCTCAATAGATGTATCAAATTTCAAGAGGACTTCCAATATACATGACCTAATACCCTTTATAGTATGATAATTCGCATTTGATAAAAGATGTCCCTGGATATTAGTATGGTAATATCCAGATAATTTCAATCTGTGCAGCTTTATTTCACGCAGCTCATGTCCATGGAGTCATAGTCAAGAATTTCAACTTCATCCCTGAGATACATTGGGCAGCCATATCAATGATGATAAATAAATCTGAAAGATTATATATAATTAAAATCATATAAAAACACACAGAACACGACATAGAATAAAACAAAAAAGCCCATTAAAACTAAATAACCTCATAGGAGCCAGAATAAATAACAGAGAAGCAAAAAACGAAAAAAGAAAAAAGCAAAACCTAAGAGGCCATGGTATTCAAAGAAATTACCCAAAACCATGACTCTCATTTAGTCCATAAGGGGTTAGTGAATTGAGTCTGAAAATCCAACGACTCTCTACTTGGGACAGTACTTTAAACAGATTCCCTCCCCTTATACCCAAGGTTACCTGGTCTATAGCCATGATTTCAAGCCCTCTAGCATCTGAAATATGAAAAGCCCTGAAATGACGAGGAAGGGTCCTTCAGTTGTTCGTCTTGTTTGGCGTCTTTAGATTTTTCAATATCATGCACATGTTCTCTTATTCTTATGCGAAGTTCTCTTGTGGTCATGCCAATATATATTTTATGGCAGGGGCAACGTGCAAGATAAATTACTCCCTGAGATGTAAAGTCAGATATTTTCTGATTGTATATTTTTGAGTTTCATCAGCATTATAGAATTCTTTACTTTTGATGGTATTAGCGCATCCTTTGCATCTTTTACAGGGAAAAAAACCTTTAATTTCTCCAAAAATGTTTTGCTGAGAAGGTTTTGCAGGAGAATAATGACTTCTAACTAGCATATCAGCTAAATTTTTAGATCTTTTAGCAGTTACAAGTGGTTTCGGAGGAAGGGTTTTCTTTAAAATAGGATCAACAAGAAGAGCATTCCATCGGCTATGGATGATTTCTATAAAATCTTTCCATTGACTATATAGGGTGTAATTAGTCTCACCTTAGATGTATCCGGAATTTTTTCTTTTGTTGATATAATAGTTGATTTCTTGTAACTTGTTGTGTTTTTTTTATAGGCATATTGAATTCGTCTATGTCCATAACCCCTTTCTCTGAATCTTGAATAAAGATCTTTAGCTTGCTCTTGATATGCTTCTTCCGTAGAGCAAATTCTTTTGGCTCTTATATATTGTCCCACCGGGATAGAACGAATTGTAGATGGCAAGTGAGAAGATTGTGCATGTAGAAATGAATTCGTAGCAGTTGGTTTTCTGAAATGGTTGTAAGGATAGAGCCATCATTATTGATAGATATGTCAATATCAAGAAACATAACTTTACGTCCATATGAGTAAGTCAAATAAATGTTAGAATCATTATCATTAAGCGCTGTCATTAAGCTTTTAAGCTCATCTATAGTTCCCTCCCAGACAAACATAATGTCGTCTATATATCTAATCCAATTTTGGATTTTATTGATGCCAGGGATGTTCGAACATTGGAATAGATCTCGTTCCCAGAAGCCTAAAAATAAATTAGCGTAAGAGGGGGCGCATGCCGCCCCCATCGCTGTACCCTGTACTTGGAGGAACACCTGATCTTTAAAGGTAAAGCAATTGTGGGTCAGAATAAATTCCAGCAGAGTGAGAAGGAGTTTGCAGAGATTATTATCAAGATTACTATTCTGTAAAAACCATGTTACCGCTGCTATACCTTGAGTGTGTTTAATTGAGGTATATAGTGCCTCTACGTCCGCAGTGACAAGGATCATGTTGTCATCAAGATGAAGTTGGTCTAATCTTTTTAGTGCCGCAGTTGTGTTTAAAGTAAAGGACGGAAGGGTGGTTACAATTGGTTTAAGGTAGTAATCAATTATTTTACATATAATCTCGGTAAGGATCCCATTATCCGATACGATGGGACGCCGGGGGGGGGGGGGGGCTAGGGCATTTTTGTGTAATTTAGGGAGGAGATAGAAAGTTGGAAGTTTTGGCTTTAATGTTTCTATCACCTCCAGTAGTTTTTTTAAAATAATTCCCTCCTCGTAAGCCTCCAGTAGGATGTTCACTAATTCCCTTTGGTATTCTTGAGTTGGAATATGGGTTAATCTTTTGTAACATTGGCTATTAGATAACAATTTAAAGGCTTGCCTCTCATGTAGTTCATTTGGCCAAATAACTAAGTTGCCCCCTTTATCTGCTCTTTTAAAGGTGACATCCTTCCATTCTTGTAATTCTTGAATTATTTTTCTCTCTTTTAAATCACTAGATTTAAAATAGTATTTATGACTTATTTTTTCGATATCTTCTGTCACTAATTTTATAAAGACATCGACTGCTGGACAAGAATTCATATAAAGAAAATTAGGGAAGGTGCTCACCGGATCAGGAGGATTGTTTTCATCTGCCAATGATTCAAGAATAGCGAGAACCTCTTTTTCTTCTTCAGAGTTCAATATTATCCCCATGGCTGATTTTTCGTGAAATCGTTTTAGAATTAATTTTCTTGCAAACAAATGGATGTCTTTTATTGTCGTGAATATGTCTAGTGGTTGAGGGGGAGAAAATGTTAAACCTTTTTCTAATAATAATATTTGATCATCAGAGAGTGTATGAGAAGATAAATTAATTACCTTTGGCTGATCGGTACGTTTCTTATTCTGCCTCTCTTGATATTGATTTCTTCCTCCAAAGCGTGTTTTAATTCGCCTCGAATTACGGTATTCGGCTTCATGTGTTGATGGCGCACTGCTAGATGCAGAAGTAATGGAGGAAATAGATGGACTCCTAGTGGTGTTAGCAGGTTTACCACCCTCTTGTGATCTAATTTGCCATCGGTAGATCTTTTTTTGTTCATAATCTTGTCCCTCTGGTATTTCTTCCTTTTAGTAGAACTGATTTGTTGTTCCCATTTTTCAAGTTCTAAGTTAATATCATGATAAAATTTATTCAAATCATCAGCATTTAGTCCCGATGTAAGATCTTTCTTTATTGAGTTCAACTCCGTATCAATTTCTTCCAATAGGGATGTATTTTTAACATTTATAATTTCCATTAAGTTTTTAGAGCATAGGGAGGCTGTATTCATCCATTTAGTAATAAGTTCAGAGTCATCCAGCCCAAAAGTAGGATATAGCTGAATTCTCAAGCCACGTGGGATAATATTTTGAGCTATATAATTATCCAGAGATGCTTTAGTCCACCAAATTTTTGTTTTTTTATTTAACAAATTCTTATATTTAGCAGCGGTGGATGGCGTGCGTTCCACGAAGCGCGGACGGAAGTGCTCATCACGGAGTGTAGTGTTATCTGCGCATGCGCCGCTATGACTGACATCGGGCGGAATACACGATCCTGATTGGCTTATTGAGCTATTTATACCGACACACTCGCGTCATTTAACCACGCCTCCTGAAGAAGATCGGCGAAACGCGCGTTGAGGCGGCAGGTGGAGATCTGTGATTTACCATTATATTTCGTAAGTTGCATCGCTCACTATGAGCTAGTTATTTGATATCTGAGTAATTATAGCTCTTATATATTACATGCACTACCGCACTTCTAGTTTGGGCTTGGAACTGCAGCTTGTACTATTTCCCCTTACTCTTAGGATTGATTAGTTACTTACATACACCCATACATGGGAAGCTGCCTGCAGTACTATCCTTTACTTCTAGGCTTGATTAGCCACTTACACACACCTACTGTATGTATGGGATGTTACTATGAACCTTGATAATTGTGCTATAATTTTTTGTATTAGGATTCCTGATGGGACCAATATTTATATATATTTATACTCTTTAATGCAACATATGATGTAACAGAACTATCTCCTAATTACCCCGCTTTTAGTGTCACCTTTGTATTTTACTATTTTGTAATTTTTGATTTAATAAATTTTGTTAGATATTTAAGATTAAAACTCTCTGACCCTTTTTGACATTTGATTTATGGAAAGGGTTATATGTGGTTATTGTATATTGAGAAGTTATTTAAAAAGTCTTCTATATTCCGGTGTTTGGGGATTATTGATTTATTTATGGGTTGCACTAGATGGACTTAAAGTCTTCCTTCAACCTTAATAACTATGTTACTATGTTACTATGTAGTATTTGTAAGCCAAAACCAGGAGTGGATAAAAAATGCAGAAGTGGTGACGTGTTTTTATTATACTTTTCCTCTGATTGTTCTACTCCTAATTTTGGCTTACAAATCCTGAACATGTACACGTGGCCTAATGGGTTAATCTCATATTGATTGTAACTAGTAATTATTAAAGATTGGAAAATCCTTTTAATACTAAACTGGCTGGTTTACAAGGAGGTTTAACCCCTTTCTGCCATCGGACGGAATAGTACGTCCGATGACAGAACCCCTGCTTTGATGCGGGCTCCGGCGATGAGCCCACATCAAAACCGGGACTTGTCAGCTGTTTTGAACAGCTAACATGTATCCGCTATAGGCGCGCGTGGAATTGTGATCCACCCGCGCTTATTAACTAGTTAAATGTCGCTGTCAAACTCTGACAGAGGCATTTAACAAGCGCTTCCTGCCATCGGGCCGGAAATGCGCGCACCACTGACCCCGTCACGTGATCGGGGGTCAGCGATGCGTCAGCATGACAACCTCTATGGTTGTTGATGCCAGATTGATGTGAGCACCACCCTGTGGGCGGCGCTCATAGCAATGCTGTAATTCAGCTACATAGGAGTGATCTATGTAGCTGAGCCAATCAGGCTATGCCAGCATCTAGCCTCCCATGAAGGCTATTGAAGCATGGCAAAAATAAAAAAAAATTGTTTTAAAAAATAAAAAAAAATAAAAAAAATATAAAAGTTCAAATCACTCCCCTTTCGCCCCATTCAAAATAAAACACTTAAAGAAAATCAAACCTACACATATTTGGTATCGCCGCATTCAGAATCGCGCGATCTTTTAAAAAAAATGGGTGATCAAAAGATTGTATCTACACCAAAATGGTATCATTAAAAATGTCAGCTCAGCATGCAAAAAATAAGCCCTCACCCGACCCGAGATCACGAAAAATGGAGACGCTACGAGTCTTGGAAAATTGTGCAAATTTTTTTTTTTTAGCAAAGTTTGGAATTTTTTTTACCACTTAGATAAAAAATAACCAGACATGTTTGGTGTCTATGAACTTGGAATGAGCTGAAGAATCATAATGGCAGGTCAGTTTTAGCATTTAGTGAACCTAGCAAAAAAGCCAAACAAAAAACAAGTGTGGGATTGCACTTTTTTTTGCAATTTCACCGCACTTGGAATTTTTTTCCCGTTTTCTAGTACACGACATTGTAAAATCAATGGTGTCGTTCAAAAGTACAACTCGTCCCTCAAAAAATAAGCCCTCACTAGCCATACTGACGGAAAAATAAAAAAGTTATGGCTCTGGGAAGGAGGGGAGCGACAAACGAAAATGCAAAACTGAAAAAAGCCCCGGGGGTTAAGGGGTTAAGATAATTTTCTAAGCTGCTGGCTCTGGAATATAGGACTAAAAATGATGCATCTCATAGCCTGGTCAAAGTAAGTTATTCAGTTATTTTAATTGCCTCTTTTGAGAAAAAGAGGACTTAACTCTATAGCGCCACCTGTGGAAGTAGCGATCCTACAAGTCACAATCAACCCTTTAACGTGACTTGTAGGATCGCTACTTCCAACAGGTGGCGCTATAGAGTTAAGTCCTCTTTTTCTCAAAAGAGGCAATTTGCATATTTAATTTCCCAGAGGAGCATTGCACAGCGAATAAGCCTCCTTACCTTGACAAGCCAGCTGGTATGTCACTCTCCATAAGTAGAAACGTTACCCCTTAGACCTCAGTTATTTTAAATATTTGAGAATAGTACATATTTCACTTAAAAAGGGAACTTAAAGTGAACCTGACACCGGGAAAATTGCTATTAACCTACAGATAAGAGGTCAATCTGCAGGTTAAGGGCTCATACTCACTTGCGAGAAACTTGGATGAGTCTTGCATGTTAATACCCGGCGCTGTTGCCGGCACTCAGGAGCAGAGCGTGCGGCTGCATGTATTGGTATGCGGCCGCACGCTCCGATCCGAGTGCCAGGTGCAGTGCCGGGTATTAACATGCGAGACTCCGAATTTCTCGCATGTGACTATGAGCCCTGATAGCATTACTAACCTGCCCAGCGCCTGCACTTAGCGGAACGCTCTGGGGAGAAAATGAACTTTATTCCCCCGGGAGCATTCGGGCTTCAGTAACAGGTGTGGGCTGGCGCAGCTTCAGTCACTGCTCAGTGCGTAGCGAGCGGAGGCTGTAACGGCGCCCCCGGCCCTGACAGCTCTAATGCTAACCCGCTTGTCAGTCAGTCTCACAACATTGTTAGAGCCGCCGCTCACCATATATTGAGCAGTGACTGAGGGGTGATCCTACTGAGCGATTACCTTGGTTGGTGGGAAAGTCTCTTTAGATAGCATACATAGATTGCACTAGTGACTTTTGGCCACTAGTGTTCTCCTAGTGGTAGACCTAGGATGTTGCTGAGACTTTCAGAATCTCCTCCAGTTTGCCACAAGTGACAGTATATTGGAATGATTACTCAGAACTCTTCTGCACACTTGACCAATACCTGTAATTTAGATGTCAGCACAGTATAGCGAATGGATACAAAACATATGTACTTTTGAGAGTTTCATGGGGATGCATCTATAGTATTACCTTTGTTCTCACTAGACTAGCACATAGCTTGTACTTGCAGTGTCTCATCACTTTCTATGTGGACACATAGACTGCACATTCTAAAATATGTAAATGGCTTCACAAACAAACACACTAGACTTGGACTGCATAAAGCAGTGACAGCACCAGAGGGAAGAGGATGTGCACTTATCCTAGGGCAACAGAAATTTAAATAAAAATCAACAGTCTCCAGCAATAGCCATAAAGTATGTGTATTCCTGTTCGTCTCTCACGAAAAAACAACATACGATCATTGTTTCTTCAATAATTAGTTTTCAAGAATCCAGAGATTGCTCTCTGCAACATTGAACATTATGAGTGACCTAAGTAATGGGTCCTTGTCATGTGCACAGTATATCCTGTGGAATCTGTGTGCTGTACAAGATCAATCACGTACCATGTTAACATTGCTTTTTTTTTTTTTTTTTTCAGAAATGAGTTTCCCGTTACAGACTTTCCAGAGAGGTATACAATTTTTAACTTTGGAGCATGAAATTAGTTTATATTTGCTTATTACTGCCTGGGACATTTCAAATGCAATTTTTTTTAAAACTCTTTTTATTGAAAGATTCCACAAAATAATATAGCAGACATGTGACATTGCAGCATAAAATCAAAGTAATCCAACAAATCATCATCCACAATATCAATGATGAAATCATACTTCAATTACAAAACAAACGAATAAAATAAAATAGGAACAATAAAACAGTACATATAACGTATTCTCAACAGCATTGCACCAACAAGCAAAAAGTTCTTAATCAAGGTTCTGGGCATGTAACAGTTCAGGTTATAATATGCAAATATTCTGGAGTCGTCAAGAAGCATCACATTCATACACCAGGAAGGAAAAATCTCAGGGATTACAGGATTGAGGAAATCACAGCGCTAGGGGCTAGGTGTGTTAAGGGTGAATCACACCATCTTTCCCAAATGTTATGAAATTTTTGAGGACAACCTCTGTTCTTGTAATACATTTGACATTTTTGAGCTCTCCTTTTTGGGGGGTCTTTTCTTTTGGGTATTGGCAAGAGTGCTTGTTCAATGTGTTGTAATTTTTCAAAACATTATATATAGAAACCATGGAGGGAAAGAGACTTATTATTGCTACTGCAAAACAGAATTATAGTGAGAAACCGTAGTCACAAAGCACACACTCACACAAGTGTCACAAATTAATAAATAGAAGACTTACCTTGTTGGTAAAAGTGGTGGTGAAAATCCAATAAAGAGGTGGCAAAAAGGTATAACATTCGGTAAAATCCAAGATGAAATGAAGCTTCCACAGGGAAAAAAAAGTTACCTATAGAAAACATCATATGGATTACTATGACTACCCAAGTGACTAAGCTATAGGGGGCTGGTGACAGCAGAGATAGAAAAACATCAATAGAGCAGAACAAAGTAAGTTCATGGTAAACACATTTGCACAGTTCTGTTAAAGGGTTATTGTGAGAATCAAAAGTTAGAGGGTGTGAGGCACTGACTCGTGTCACAGGTAGGGGTCGCTGTGTGTTCTTCCGAGGTTGTGCATGGAGATGTATGAAGTCCATAGGTGTGCATGGCAGTTACGGATTTCCGGTCCGGGTTTTCCATGTGGCTGGAAGCCACAGGTTTGCCTGTTAAAAACCCTGCAGTAAAGGGAAAGGATGTGTCAGGTGTCAGGTGCAACATCAGTGTCAGTCTCATGTGCGCTGTTGTGCAGAGCAGAGGCCTGCAGAGTGCTGGCTGTCTGAAGCAGCACAGGCCAGCAGAACCAGTAGCTATGGCAGCTGAATAGCCTGGCACTTGCAGCGTATACAGCGATGCAAGTCGTCCATGGTAACTGGTCTCGGATGTGGACAGTCCTGTGCTCGAAGGTGAATCGGAGGTAGAGGTCCTGTGCCCAAAAGAGTCGGATGTGGACAGTCCTGTGCCTGGAGGTGTACCTGGAGGTGGATGTCCTGTGCCCGAAAGAGGACTGGCATGTGTAACAATTGCAAACAGGTGGATATGGTGCCCGGCAGCAATCTGGAGGATATCCAGGGCTGTGTACAGCTGTGTGAGTAAATAGACTGTGATACAGTGGTGACGAACACCCACGGGAACTAGTCAGAGGAGGACTGGCGAGTGTAGTGTCTGCAACATGTAAAGCAGTTTTTAGAGACTGTAATATGGCGTGCGGTCACCCCACGGATACTGGACAAGGAGAGGTCCGGCGTGTTTAGGGACTGCAATTTAAAAGCCATATGATGTGTAGTGCTATGAAACGGGCACTGAGATGAGATGCAACTGTGTGTAATGAACTTTGATGATGTGTACTATAAAATGCTATGCACATTTATGTGTGAAGTAACCCATTAAAGAGACTTTTGTGTTGAACTTTGTGGGTCACTGCCTCTTCATTGCGTACGGTGCTACCGCAGCATTACATATGGTGGAGAGAATGCAGGCAGTGTGAGCTGAGGCATACTCCAAAGCATGCGTCGTAGCATTGTGCAAATCTGCTGGAAATAATTTTTCAAGACAGCTTGCTGTGGCTCAGCGGGGCCAAGAAGATTGAAGGCTTCTAGCGGTAACTCGGGGTTATGAAGATTTACTGTGGATTGGCGGGTCCATGAAGTCTGTGTTGCGGAGGAGCTGCAGTTGCAGCAAGAGGTTCTGCAGCAACAGGAGCTGCAGTGGAAGGAGCAGAGAATGTGCTTATGTGCTGTGTCGGGCGTAGAACCCGAAAATGTTGAGATACCTGCCATAGGGATCGCCAAATTAGGTTCAGAGTGTAATCCCGATAGGCTCCCCCTAGAGGTATTGGCAGGAGAGACTGAAGATGTTGTTTTGGGCGGGGATGTAACAGGGTCATACAGATGCCCTGTCTCGTGCCCATACGGGGTATCAAGTGTTCAACCCCACAGGTATGAATGGGGGGAGGCAGTGACTCGTGTCATAGGTAGGGGTCATTGTGTGTTCTCCTCAGGTTGTGCATGGAGATATCTGAAGTCCATAGGTGTGCATGGCAGTTACAGATTTGCGGTCCAGGTTTTCCATGTGGCTGGAAGCCATAGGTTTGTCTGTTAAGATCCCTGCAGTAAAGGGTATGGGTGTGTCAAGTGTCAGGGGCAACGTCAGTGTCAGTCTGGTGTGTGCTGTTGTGCAGAGCAGAGGCCTTCAGAACGCTGGTTGTGTGTGTGAAGCAGCACAGGACAGCGGAGCAAGCAGCTATGGCAGCTGAATAGCCTGGCACCCGCAGCATATACGGCGATGTAAGTCGTCCATAGTAACTGGTCTTGGATGTGGACAGTCCTGTGCCCGGAGGTGAACCAAAGATGGATGTCCTGTGTAACGATTGCAAACAGGTGGATATGGTGCCCGGCTGCTATCTGGAGGATATTCTGGGCTATGTACGGCTGTGTGAGTGAAGAGACTGCGAGTGTAGTGTCTGCAATTTGTGAAGCTGTGTTTGGAGACTGTAATATGGCGTGCAGTTGCCCCATGGATACTGGACAAGGAGAGGTCTGGCGTGTGTAGGGACTGCAATCAAAAATACCATACGATGTGTAGTGATATGAAATGGGCACTGAGATGAGATGCAACTGTGTGTATTGAACTTTGATGACGTGTACTATAAAACTAATATCCACCATTATGTGTGAAGTAACACATTAAAGAGACTTTTATGTTGAACTTTGTGGGTCACTGCCTCTTCACTGCGAACGGTGCTACCACAGCATTACAGGTGGTTAACTAATTAATTGTTGTTGGTTTGACCCATGAAATCACCGGAGAGCACAAGAATGGAGTTTTCTATAAATGAAACCGGGCAAAGCCCTGCCATTCTGTATGCGACTACTGGAGAACGCCAACAACAGCACTCTTGTATTACTGTCAGTCCCATAGACAGTGAATAGAACAGAGCCCAGTACGCTCTATCCGCATGCCCATTCTTGAATGGTGTGGTCAAACCATAAGCAAACAGTAGGTTAAGCCATATTATTTGGATAACTTTTCTTCTTTTCTGAGTATTACCGGTACTTTTTATATTCAGAATCTTCATGTGAGTGCAGAAAGTAACGGAAACTCACATCAGCATTCCTCAGGAAATTCTATGAAAGGACTATGCATGAATCTATGATCTGCAAACTATACCTGTTCAGGGGTCTAGGACAGCCACACAGCACCAGCATGTGGGTATAGGTGGGAGCCACCCAAAATCTGCCATCAGTTAGATACTCTTGTGGTCTCCATATTTGTCTCCCAGCTGTGACTGATAAGCACAGAATTTTCTCAGAATGCTATAGCTATCCTATTTTTTTTTAAAAACTGAAATGGTTATTATTTGATCCCAATGGGCCTTAATAACCGGTTATTTTTTTTTTCAGTTTTGTGCCTCTCCTCTTTTCAGCAGCCAAAAATACAAGGCATATAATATGGTTATAACATCACAAAGTGTGATAGGGAGGAAACAGATGCTGGTGGTTGTCTTATTCCCTAAAACAAATAGTGTTTGCAGATTCTAGATTCAAATTCCCTTTTGTTCTTCATGAAAATGTCTATTTGGCCTAAGGTGTGTAGAGTAGCCCATGAACTAGATAGTCATATCCTGCAGCTTTAGGGTATGTGCACACGTTGCGGATTTGTGTGCGGATTTTTCCACGCAAATTCTGAAAAATCCACCTACAGGTTTACCATGGATTTTGTGTGGATTTCACATGCGCTTTCACACCTGTAGTTTCCAATTATGGAACAGGTGTAAAACGCTGCGGAATCCGCACAAAGAATTGACATGCTGCCTAAGATAAACTGCAGCGTTTCCGCATGGTATTTTCCGCAGCATGTGCACTGCAGCTGTGGTTTTCCATAGGTTTACATTGTACTGTACAACGCATTGAAAACTGCTGCGAATCCGCAGAGTCAAATCCGCTGCGGATCCGCAGCCAGATCCGCAACGTGTGCACAGACCCTTAAATGCTGAAGCCCCAGAGGCGGAGCTGGGGTTTTGATTCAGGTTTGGCAAAACTTCTGAGTGGACCCCAAACCAGGTAACCTTGATTACAACTGAGTGGCGCACCCTAATAGTGAAGGAGAACCTCAGCAGATGACCGCGCTGCTACTGAAAATAATCTCTATACAAAGACCAACATTGATATTACCGCCATATGGTCAGTGGTAAATACCAGTTTTAAGGAACATATAAGAGATTACAGCACATTTATAGATGGTGACTTTCGGATGACGTTCTCTTTGATGGAATCGTTCACTTTTCACGTCTTTTCTATCTGGCCCAGACCGACAGGACAGCTTCTTCCAGCCAGGACTCGGCTGCAGAGATCACAAAAAAGACACATTTAACTTATCATATTTCCAGCCCCATCACCATCTGTTCCCAAGTGCACAAGCTCCTCATCCTGCTGATATCCCAATACTGAGCTGCTGCTGCCGTATGTGTCCGTATTACTGCACCTACTGTGTGGTTCTCTATGCCCTTTAAATTCTAAATAACACTCAAGAATATATTAATGCCCTGTGCAAGTGCCCTAGAAAACAGTGCCCACATTTTGTCCCCTAGAAATAAATAATGCCCTCTGTGTGCCCCTTTGACAGTCACGGTAACCTGAGTTCCCCTATAACAATAAGTGCCCACTTTACATTTAATAATGTCCCGAGTCTCCCCCCAGTACAGCGCCCCTATATACAGTATGATGCTCTCTTATACACTACACAGTATAATGCCCCCTCACTGTACAGGGTGGGCCATTTATATGGATACACCTAAATAAAATGGGAATGGTTGGTGATATCAACTTCCTGTTTGTGGCACATTAGTATATGGGAGGGGGAAAACTTTTCAAGATGGGTGGTGACCATGGTGGCCATTTTGAATCCAATTTTATTTTTTCCAATGGGAAGAGGGTCATGTAACACATCAAACTTATTGAGAATTTCATAAGAAAAACAATGGTGTGCTTGGTTTTAACATAACTTTATTCTTTCATGATTTATTTACAAGTTTATGACCACTTATAAAATGTGTATAATGTTTATAGGGGTACCCCTGATGAAGCCTCCTGAGTGGGGCGACACGCGTCGGGTCTCTGCTTCACCTGCGCCATTTTTTGACCAGTTACACACTTCTAGCCCATGGTATTGTATTTGCAGGGCTGGGTTCAGGGCTCCGTGGTATTTCACTTGCATTTAACCCCTTGTGGTGATGCAAGTTAGCATTACTGCTCTTGTGCTATGCCGGATAGGGACTTGTTTTTATTTAGGGGCAGTCTTCTATGGCTGCATTGGTTATTGTATTCATTGTATTATGTGATACTTTGGTAAAGTTGCCCTTCACTCAGTCTTCTGTCATATATATAACAAGCTTGTTTCATTGAACCGTGTGTATTTTTGTGGTGATGTCCACATAGGTATTGTCTTATTAGGTATTGACCTATGGTCTTGGGCGCAGGTGTTAGCCCTATTTCGGGCTGAAGTTACAAGGGACAATAATGTTGCCTTTTTTAATTGTTTTTAAGTGTCTGTTCACTTTATTGCCTGTTTTCATGTGTACTGTAGTGTACTGATAAAAATTGTATATATCCTAGCTGAATCCTTGTTGCGATGATCCCCATTTGTATGACCTTTACTTTTTCTCTTGTGTCCTTAGGATGTTGATGGGGTGGCCTCTTAATTTTTGCCAGAGCTGTAGTATAATGCACTCCCCATAGGCAGACTCTATAGTACAATGCACCCCCTATAGACAAGCTCTATAGTATAATGCACCCCCCATAGGCAGACTCTATAGTATAATGCATTCCCCATAGGCCTCCATATAGTATAATGCACTCCCCATAGGCAAGGCAGACTCTACATAGTATAATGCACCCCCCTATAGGCAGGCTCTATAGTATAATGCTTTCCCCATAGGCTTCCATACAGTATAATGCACTCCCCATGAGGGTCCTGTTCAAATTTTTGTTTTGCCCATTCTGCAAATTCAGCGCACCAATCTGGCATCAGTCGAACATCCCTTTGGTGGATATTAGCTACTCACAAATAGCACCCTTATAAAATCCAGCTGCTGCAGCATCTCAATGAGGATGACCCAGATTGGCGAGGTGAATTTGCAGAATGGGCAAAACAAAAATTTGAACAGGACCCTCAGTTTACACAGAACATTATGTTCAGTGTTGAAGCAAACTTTTTTGGGTGGGCCATTTATATGGATATACCTAAATCAAATGGGAAATGGTGACAGTTTTCCTGCGTAGGGTGTCTTGCATTGAAATCTGCTGCAGTGAACCGGGTACTGCGTTCACCAGACATCAACACAATTTCTATCCGCTACTCACGTGTTAAGCACACCATTTTTTGTCTTATGAAATTCTCAATAAGTTTGATGTGTCACATGACCCTCTGCCCATTGGAAAAAATAAAGATGGATCCGACTTCAAAATGGCCTCCATGGTCACCACCCATCTTAAAAGTTTCCCCCTCCCATATACTAATGTGCCACAAACAGGAAGTTGATATCACCAACAATTCCCATTTTATTTAGGTGTATTCATATACATGGCCCACTCTGTATAATGCACCCCCAGTAGGCTTACTCTATAGTATAATGCACCCCCCCATAGGCAGACTCTATATAGTATAATGCACTCCCCATAGGCAGACTCTATATAGTATAATGCATTCCCCATAGTCCGACTCTATATAGTATAATGCACCCCCATAGGCAGACTCTATAGTACAATGCACCCCATGAACAGACTCTATATAGTAGAATGCACCCCCATAGGCAGACTCTATAGTATAATGCACCTCCCAAAGACAGACTCTATAGTATAATGCACCACCATAAGCAAACTAAAGTATAATGCACTCCCCATAGGCAGACTCTATACTATAATGCACCCCCATAGGTAGACTCTATAATATAATGCAACCCTCCCATAGGCAGACTTTATAATATATGTCAGCAAAAAATAGGTCTACAGACCACAATAGAGTATAATCCATATTTATTTTATTAAAGAGAAAATACAAAAAATATAGAATAAAAAGAGAACCACAGGAAGCCAATAAATGGGACACAACAGGCCCAACACTCCAGGAAGATGAAAGTACTAAAAATATAAGTATCAAATCAATGCCATGTGAAGTGTATAAAGGCAGGCTAGACACAAAGTCTGTGCAACTGCTTAATAGTAGTAAGGCACTTCACTAAACTACATAGTAAATGAATAAGGTGCACGGTGCATAGGAGGCCAAATAAGACCATAAACTTAGAATAAATAGTTTTCAATAGATGCAGGCATGATGTACTTACATAATAAACCTGGGTGCAGACGGCCGGTTGGTCCCCGCCGCCCCAACGCACGTTTCGTCGAGACTTCTTCAGGAGGCGTGACCTCCACGGACAGGTGACGTCACCGCTAACCACGCCCCCCGCTCACCACGCTACTACACGGTGGCAGCTTCGGCTGAGGCAAACCGCTGGCTCTTGTAGATGGGGATTCAGGAGCCATTTTCGGTGCAAAGGGAAGACGCTCCCCAACTGTGGATCCAGCTCAGCCAGCTGCATCACCAGAGACTTCGGGCACATACAAGTAAGTGCCGCCCTATTAATTCCAGAACGTGCAGTGACTACAGGCATATAGTCACTAAGGTTGTGCACCAGCACACTTGTATTAGCGTGGCAGCCCCCTTTTTTATTTTCATTTGAGACATTTGTTTGGACAGATTTGCACATCCCATCTGCCAGGGTGCCAGCGGCTTATACATTACAGCGTAATAGGACAGTGCCAGTGTGATTTTGATTTACACAAAAATAAATACATACAATACTCACCTCTCCGCCTCGTTCCTCCGCTGCTCCGAGTGCCCGCACATCTCCGGACAGCGGGTGCTGAGTAGTGATGTCATCACGCCCCCTGTCCCCTGTCAGTGGCTGAGAGGGGGATGATGGGAGAGGGAGCGTGCCGCTCCCACTCTCATCAATGCAGTAAACTGTATCGACATCTAGCTGATACAGTTGAAGTGATGATGGGGAGTGCCAACTGCTGGCACTGTGCTCCCCCCTCCTGCTCAGGGGCCCCATAGCGGTTGGGTGCAGTGCAGGGAGATCAATGTGCACTGTGCACGCCGATACAGTTACAGTAATGTAGCTCCGGGTGGGCCCCTCAGAGCATGGGGCCTGGGGCAACTGCCCCCTCTGCCCCCCGGTAGCTAAGCTTCTGTGAAGCCCTGAAGGATGCCAGTAATATATTTGGAATGTCACATGAGAAGACCATCTTGTTGTTTTAATCATAGTACTTAATAACTGTGATAGTTACAACAAAACAAATTTAATGTTACTTACCCTCATCTGATCTAGCGCCAGCTCTCCAACGCTGCCTGGATCTTTGTTGTTTGTCTGCACTACTGATGTTTTGTTGACAGTGCTGCAATCAGTCAGTGAAATCAGCAACTTGCGCTATCTACACAGGCAGTGCTGCTTAGTTCACTGTTTGGCTTCAGACAAACAACCGAGACTGGGCAGACGACCCAAATTATGAGAGTACTACTCAATTTGTTTTGTTATACGTACCCTAGCTCATACCCGCTCACAGAAGGACATAAATTCATTAAAACATCACAGATAAAACAATCTTACCAACAGCAGGTCAGTCAGATAACCACTGCTTTAGCAGGATGCAGCAGATCCCCAAAGTACTGATGAAACAACCACTCACAAACCTACCAATTCATGGACAGGGCGGTTGCCTAGTATTAAAAATTCACACAATAAAGCATAAAGATGGAAAAATGTGTAATCAAAAGATAAAAAAGTATGTATCATGAGAACTATTGATCAATATTTTGGCCAAAATACGCATGATCACAACACATGTCAAGGGTCATCATGGTTTTGGTAGGGTGAATTGGGTTGTCGGTCCTTGTGGGGTGCACTTATATGGTGCTGGACAGCCTGCCTAATCTAATAGTATGAACGTCATCAATAGGCTGTAAGCCAGACCAGGGCCGGATTTAAGAGGTGGGTGACCCAGGGCCCATTTTGGAGGGAGGCCCATTTTTCAAGGTGTTGCAATAAGTAATGCAAAAACACAAAATGAAACGAGCGCAAGTTTATTTACAAAAATCATTTGTGCAGAGTAATTCAGGTAAAATCATTCATTTTTTACAATCCAGGCACTTTCCTTGATTTCCGTGCTTCAAAATCACTAATGATGTCACTAAAGTCCCATTCACGCAGTATATCTGACTCGATGCTCATGATAGCTCTTGCTTCATGGATGTCCTTAACCTGTTTTCAACTAATTTGAGTTTTGAGAAGGAACACTAACCACTGCAGTTTGTTACCATCAAAATTAGATATATCCTTGGAGCTATCTCAATATTTGGGAAAGGGTCCTGCACACCCTTTTCCATGATAAGCTTGTACATGAAAAGTTCAGAGCTGATATCTTTTGGCTCCTCGTCTGTGAATAAGTTGGCAAATGTTACAAACTGACACAGTTCATCGATAAATGTAATATCCAAGTCATCTGAATAACACCTGACGAGTTGCTCTGCTGTGGCTTGCTAAATTTGTTTGATATATCTTTATATGCTTGAAGACGTTGGTCAAGAGATGCGATAAACTGATCAATGATAGGCAAGAAAGTTTCTGCTCTGTGTTTTTCAGAAGGGCTGAGTTCTACTTCTTCTGTATGGCCATTTTTTAACATATTTATTAATGACCTTGTAGGGGGCATTCAGAGTAGAATTTCAATATTTGCAGATGACACTAAACTCTGCAGGGTAATCAATACAGGGGAGGACAATTTTATATTACAGGATGATTTATGTAAACTAGAAGCTTGGGCTGATAAATGGCAAATGAGCTTTAATGGGGATAAATGTAAGGTCATGCACTTGGGTAGAAGTAATAAGATGTATAACTATGTGCTTAAAGGACCACTGTCACCCCCTCCAGTCGTTATAAACTAAAAGAGCCACCTTGTGCAGCAGTAATGCTGCATTCTAACAAGGTGGCTCTTTTAGTTTTAGGTTCAAGTATACCCAAAATAAAGCGTTTTGATACTTGGCCACAATACCGGTCTCTAGCCAGGGAGGCGGGTCCTCACTCCCCAGCTTGAACCGCTACTCTGCCGTCACTCCAATCTTCATGGGCTTTCGTCGCCGCCCCCTCAGCGCTGTTTACGCTTCAAAACCGGCGCCTGCGCTGTGTACTACTGTGCTGCACAGGCGCAGTGAGCTCTGGCCATCTGACGTCACAGCCAGGCTTGCAGACTGCGCCTGTGCGGCCGCCCTGCTTGTGAATCCCAGCCCCGCACTCTGCATAATGCATAACAGTGCGGGGCTGGGATTCCAAAGGTGGGTGGCCGCACTGCCCGCACAGGCGCAGTCTGCAAGCCTGGCTGGGACGTCAGATGGCCAGAGCTTACTGCGCCTGCGCAGCACAGTAGTACACAGCGCAGGCGCTGGTTTTGAAACGTAAACAGCGCTGAGGGGCGGTGCCGAAAGCCCATAAAGATTGGAGTGACGGCAGAGTAGCGGTTCAAGCAGGGGGGTGAGGACCCGCCTCCCTGGCTAAAGACCGGTATTGTGGCTAAGTATCAAAACGCTTTATTTTGGGTATACTTGAACCTAAAACTAAAAGAGCCACCTTGTTAGAATGCAGCATTACTGCTGCACAAGGTGGCTCTTTTAGTTTATAACGGCTGGAGGGGGTGACAGTGGCCCTTTAATTCTAAAACTCTGGGCAAAACCATCAATGAAAAAGACCTGGGTGTATGGGTGGATGACAAACTCACATTCAGTGGCCAGTGTCAGGCAGCTGCTACAAAGGCAAATAAAATAATGGGATGTATTAAAAGAGGCATAGATGCTCATGAGGAGAACATAATTTTACCTCTATACAAGTCACTAGTTCGACCACACTTAGAATACTGTGGCCAGTTCTGGTCTCCGGTGTATAAGAAAGACATAGCTGAACTAGAGCGGGTGCAGAGAAGAGCGACCAAGGTTATTAGAGGACTGGGGGGTCTGAAATACCAAGATAGGTTATTACACTTGGGGCTGTTTAGTTTGGAAAAACGAAGACTAAGGGGTGATCTTACTTATTTTAATGTATAAATATATGAGGGGACAGTACAAAGACCTTTCTGATGATCTTTTTAATCATAGACCTGAGACGGGGACAAGGGGGCATCCTCTACGACTGGAGGAAAGAAGGTTTAAGCATAATAACAGACGCGGATTCTTTACTGTAAGAGCAGTGAGACTATGGAACTCTCTGCCGTATGATGTTGTAATGAGTGATTCAATACTTAAATTTAAGAGGGGACTGGATGCCTTTCTTGAAAAGTATAATGTTACAGGGTATATACACTAGATTCCTTGATAGGGTGTTGATCCAGGGAACTAGTCTGATTGCCGTATGTGGAGTCGGGAAGGAATTTTTTTTCCCCAGTGTGGAGCTTACTCTTTGCCACATGGTTTTTTTTTGCCTTCCTCTGGATCAACATGTTAGGGCATGTTAGGTTAGGATATGGGTTGAACTAGATGGACTTAAAGTCTTCCTTCAACCTTAATAACTATAATCCAGTGGATTGAGATACATGTTTCGGCGCCTGTGGCGAGTTATCGTCTGAACATACTCAGATGAACCAGACAACTCTTCGCCTTAGTTCTCATAAATTTTGAAGTAGTCACGCTTTGATGTAACATAGTTTTTTAAGCTGGCGTCACTGGCCAGCATAAAAAACTATGTCGCATCAAAGCGTGACTGCTTCAAAATTTATGAGAAGCAAGGCGAAGAGCTGTCTGGTTCATCTGTGTATGTTCAGACGATAACTCGACACAGGTGCCGAAACGAGTGTCTCAATCCATTGGATTATGGCCATACAGAAGAAGTAGAACTCAGCCCTTCTGAAAAATAAAGAGCAGAAACTTTCTTGCCTATCATTGATCACTTTATCGCATCTCTTGACCAACGTCTTCAAGAATATAAAGATATATCAAACAAATTTAGCTTTTTTAGCTATCTGAAAGAACTGTCTTCAGACGAGCTTAAGGCCACAGCAGAGCAACCCGTCAGATCTTATTCAGATGACTTGGACATTACATTTATCGATGAACTGTGTCAGTTTGTAACATTTGCCAATTTATTCACAGACGAGGAGCCAAAAGATATCAGCACTGAACTTTTCATGTACAAGCTTATCAAGGAAAAGGGTGTGCAGGACCCTTTCCCAAATATTGAGATAGCTCTAAGAATATATCTAATTTTGATGGTAACAAACTGCAGTGGTGAGCGTTCCTTCTCAAATCTCAAATTAGCTGAAAACCGGTTAAGGACATCCATGAAGCAGGAACGACTTGTAAATTTGGCTATCATGAGCATCGAGTCAGATATACTGCGTGAATTGGACTTTAGTGACATCATTAGTGATTTTGCAGCATAAAAATCAAGGAAAGTGCCTGGATTGTAAAAAATGAATGATTTTACCTGAATTACTCTGCGTAAATGATTTTTGTAAATAAACTTGCGTTCGTTTCATTTTGTGTTTTTGCATTACATATTGCAACACCTTGAAAAATGGGCCTCCCTCCAAAATGGGCCCCGGGCCACCCACCTCTTAAATCCGGCCCTGATGGGCAGTACTTGGCAGAATTCACTTGATTCACTCTGTACAGAAAAAAACAGCATCTCATCATTCATTAACCACATTTATTATTATATAGAGATATAGGTAAATTTGTGAACAAAGGTAGTATAATATTTACATGCAGGTGAAAAGTGGGCCCCCCAAAGTCAATGCTATCGGTGGGCCCTTGTCACCCCAGTCCGACACTGGTTGTAGTGCTTGCACAAGTGCTGTGACTCATTCTAACAGCACTTGTGCTGATCTTTATGGGGTGTGAAGAGTCCCACTGATCTGATAATACTGGCCTATTCTAAGTATCAATAATCTAAACCTCAAGGCACTGAGTCAGAAATTACTGCTGGCAGATTAGTGCTATTTATTCTGTAAAATTGTGAATGGAGCCGTTGGCTATTAACAGCCTGTAATCGATGATGAGTATAAGATAGAGTAAAGAAATATTAGATCATTTTCACTCATCCAATATTCTCATAGTACTCTATCCATTATAAACAAGTACTCATTATAGTCTATGGGCATTCTCACATGTCCAGCTTCTTTATACATAAATTGACGCTATTCGTGTGGCATCATAATGCTGTCCACTTTTCACTGTCAAATAGGTAGTAGTGGGAAAATGTTGATCTTTTTCAATCCTTTCAAACAAAAACCACACTTATGGTAAAAATGTACATCGTGACCAAAAAAATGACAAAAATGGTTTAAAAATCATTGACCAAAATGTATCCATATAAGGGTATAGATATAATTTCTCATTGCATTTCTTGAAGAGAAACACATCTTATGAGCCCAGTTTCCTACATGAACCAGACACCTAAATAAACTCTAGAAGAAAAGCTATAATATCTGACGGCATCACAAAATGTGTCAACTGAAGGAAACTACATTTTAAAACGCACTCCTCTTAATATATTGCAATCATCATATTATACGGCACTGTGTACCTACAATTGCTCATTTTTGCCTTCTGCCCTTCATTTTTCCTTCTTCCCAGTTAATTATTTTCTTTTCTATTAGCTCTATGACATCACATGAGTAAAAACAGACTAGCTGAATCCTTCTAAGCTCTATGTAGAAACAAGAAGCCTCTCTTCCCTGCATGAGTCATCATTAGAACAACAATTCTATATCACGTGATATAGAGCTAATGGAAAAGATAAGACTTATCTGGGTAGAAAAGCAAAATGATCAATTGTAAGTACACAGTGATATACAATATGATGATTGCAATATACTGTATTAAGAGGAAATAAAACTTTCAAAAAAGTTTCCTGAATTAATGTGATTCAATGCTGTTAAGATAGCATTTTTCGGTGCCATCAGGGCACTATGTAGGTCTGTTACTGTTTTACAAATTGCATTTCTTGCATCAATGAAGTAACTCCAGATGGGTGTTTCATGTACCTGATTTCAATTCCCCGGTGTTACACCCTTCCCAATTTGCTGTCCAGGAAGGAGAAGCTGATGCCTTTTGCTCACAACCTGCAGTTGCACAGACACAACAGTCAGCAACCACATCCAGTCCAGCGTTCAGTTGTCCCTTGTCAGCCTATATGTCTGTTCACAATTTGTTAGTTAGATAGGGCATATATATTTGTAAACACTTTACATTGTCCGGTGCTGGACAAAGACCATTGCTGGCTTTTAGAGGCTCCTAAAGGAGACTTGTGTCTCTTTATTAAACTGTCGCTTCCCTTAAATTTTCTAAATTTTGGTAAAAAAAAAAAATGGTGATGGGGTATTGGCCAGTTTCTGTACATTTTAATCAGCTTTAACCCCTCTGTGACCTTAGACGTACTATCCCGTCGAGGTGACCTGGGCCTATCTGACCCTCGACGGGATAGTACGTCATAGCCGATCGGCCGCGCTCGGCACATTAACCCCCGGCACACCGCGATCAAACATGATCGCGGTGTACCGGCGGCATAGGGAAGCATCGCGCAGGGAGGGGGCTCCCTGCGGGCTTCCCTGAGACCCCCGGAGCAACGCGATGTGATCGCGCTGCTCTGGGGTCTCCTACCTCCCTCCTCGCCGCAGGTCCCGGATCCAAGATGGCCGCGGCATCCGGGTCCTGCAGGGAGGGAGGTGGCTTACCGAGTGTCTGCTCAGAGCAGACACTTGGTAAGCCTGCAGCCCTGCACAGCAGATCGCAGATCTGGCAGAGTGCTGTGCACACTGCCAGATCAATGATCTGTGATGTCCCCCCCTGGGACAAAGTAAAAAAGTAAAAAAAAAATTCCCCACATGTGTGTAAAAAAAAAATTAAAAAAAATATCCTAAATAAAGAAAAAAAAAAAAAAATATTCCCATAAATACATTTCTTTAGCTAAATAAAATTAAAAAAACAATAAAAGTACACATATTTAGTATCGCCGCGTCCGTAACGACCCAACCTATAAAACTGCCCCACTAGTTAACCCCTTCAGTAAACACCGTAAGAAAAAAAAAAAAAAAAAAACGAGGCAAAAAACAACGCTTTATTACCATACCACCGAACAAAAAGTGGAATAACACGCGATCAAAAAGACAGATATAAATAACCATGGTACCGCTGAAAACGTAATCTTGTCCCGCAAAAATCGAGCTGCCATACAGCATCATCAGCAAAAAAATAAAAAAGTTATAGTCCTGAGAATAAAGCGATACCAAAATAATTATTTTTTCTATAAAATAGTTTTTATCGTATAAAAGCGCCAAAACATAAAAAAAATTATATAAATGAGATATCGCTGTAATCGTACTGACCCGACGAATAAAACTGCTTTATCAATTTTACCAAACGCGGAACGGTATAAACGCCTCCCCCAAAAGAAATTCATGAATAGCTGGTTTTTGATCACTCTGCCTCACAAAAATCGGAATAAAAAGCGATCAAAAAATATCACGTGTCCGAAAATGTTACCAATAAAAATGTCAACGCGTCCCGCAAAAAACAAGATCTCACATAAATCGGTGGACTCAAATATGGAAAAATTACAGCTCTCAAAATGTGGTAACGCAAAAAATATTTTTTTCAATGAAAAGCGTCTTTCAGTGTGTGACAGCTGCCAATCATAAAAATCCGCTAAATAACCCGCTATAAAAGTAAATCAAACCCCCCTTCATCACCCCCTTAGTTAGGGAAAAATAAAAAAATTAAAAAATGGGTAGGGTTAGGGCAAGGGTTAGGGCTAGGGTTGGGGCTAGGGTTAGGGCTAGAGTTAGGACTAGAGTTAGGGCTAGGGTTAGGGCAAGGGTTAGAGCTAGGGTTAGGGCTAGGGTTGGGGCTAGGGTTAGGGCTAGAGTTAGGACTAGAGTTAGGGCTAGGGTTAGGGTTAGGGCAAGGGTTAGGACTAGGGTTAGGGCTAGGGTTGGGGCTAGGGTTAGGGCTAGGTTTGGGGCTAGGGTTAGGGCTAGGGTTAGGGCTAGGGTTAGGGTTAGGGCTAGTGTTACGGCTAGTGTTAGGGCTAGTGATAGGGCTAGGGTTATTGCTAGGGTTAGGGCTAGGGTTAGGGTTAGGGTTGGGGCTAGGGTTGGAGCTACAGTTAGGGTTGGGGCTAAAGATAGGGTTAGGGTTTGGATTACATTTACGGTTGGGAATAGGGTTGGGTGTGTCTGGGTTAGAGGAGTGGTTAGGGTTACCGTTGGGATTAGGGTTAGGGATGTGTTTGGAATAGGGTTTCAGTTATAATTGGGGGGTTTCCACTGTTTAGGCACATCAGGGGCTCTCCAAACGGGACATGGCATCCGATCTGAATTCCAGTCAATTCTGCGTTGAAAAAGGAAAACAGTGCTCCTTCCCTTCAGAGCTCTCCCGTGTGCCCAAACAGGGGTTTACCCCAACATATGGGGTATCAGCGTACTCAGGACAAATTGGACATCATCTTTTGGGGTCCAATTTCTCCTGCTACCCTTGGGAAAATACAAAACTGGGGGCCAAAAAATAAGTTTTGTGGGAAAAAAAATATTTTTTATTTTCACGGCTCTGCGTTGTAAACTGTAGTGAAACACTTGGGGGTTCAAAGTTCTCACAACACATCTAGATAAGTTCCTTGGGGGGTCTAGTTTCCGATATGGGGTCACTTGTGGGGGGTTTGTACTGTTTGGGTACATCAGGGGCTCTGCAAATGCAACGTGACGCCTGCAGACCAATCCATTTAAGTCTGCATTCCAAATGGCGCTCCTTCCCTTCCGAGCTCTGTCATGCGCCCAAACAGTGGTTCCCCCCACATATGGGGTATCAGCGTACTCAGGACAAATTGATCAACAACTTTTGGGGTCCAATTTATCCTGATACCCTTGTGAAAATACAAAACTGGGGGCTAAAAAATCATTTTTGTGAAAAAAAAAAAGAATTTTTATTTTCACGGCTCTGCGTTATAAATTGTAGTGAAACACTTGGGGGTTCAAAGTTCTCACAACACATCTAGATAAGTTCCTTGGGGGGTCTAGTTTCCGATATGGGGTCACTTGTGGGGGGTTTGTACTGTTTGGGTACATCAGGGGCTCTGCAAATGCAACGTGATGCCTGCAGACCAATCCATTTAAGTCTGCATTCCAAATGGCGCTCCTTCCCTTCCGAGCTCTGTCATGCGCCCAAACAGTGGTTCCCCCCCACATATGGGGTATCAGCGTACTCAGGACAAATTGGACAAGAAAGTTTGGGGTCCAATTTATCCTGATACCCTTGTGAAAATACAAAACTGGGGGCTAAAAATCATTTTTGTGAAAAAAAAAAAGGAATTTTTATTTTCACGGCTCTGCGTTATAAACTGTAGTGAAACACTTGGGGGTTCAAAGCTATCAAAACACATCTAGATAAGTTCCTTAGGGAGTCTACTTTCCAAAATGGTGTCACTTGTGGGGGGTTTTTAATGGTTAGGCACATCAGGGGCTCTCCAAACGCAACATGGCATCCCATCTTAATTCCAGTCAATTTTGCATTGAAAAGTAAAATAGTGCTCCTTCCCTTCCGAGCTCTGCTATGCGCCCAAACAGTGGTTTACCCCCACATATGGGGTATCATCGTACTCAGGACAAATTGCACAACAGCTTTTGTGGTCTAATTTCTTCTCTTACCCTTGGGGAAATAAAAAAATGGGGGCGAAAAGATCATTTTTGTGAAAAAATATGATTTTTATTTTTACGGCTCTGCATTATAAACTTCTGTGAAGCACTTGTTGGGTCAAAGTGCTCAACACACATCTAGATAAGTTCCTTAAGGGGTCTACTTTCCAAAATGGTGTCACTTGTGGGGGGGTTTCAATGTTTAGGCACATCAGGGGCTCTCCAAACGCAACATGGCGTCCCATCTCAATTCCAGTCAATTTTGCATTGAAAAGTCAAATGGCGCTCCTTCACTTCCGAGCTCTGCCCTGCGCCCAAACAATGGTTTACACCCACATATGGGGTATCAGCGTACTCAGGACAAATTGCACAACAATTTTTGGGGTCCAATTTCTTCTCTTACCCTTGGGAAAATAAAAAAATGGGGGCGAAAAGATCATTTTTGTGAAAAAATATGATTTTTTATTTTTATGGCTCTGCATTATAAACTTCTGTGAAGCACTTGTTGGGTCAAAGTGCTCACCACACATCTAGATAAGTTCCTTAGGGGGTCTACTTTCCAAAATGGTGTCACTTGTGGGGGTTTTTAATGTTTAGGCACATCAGGGGCTCTCCAAACGCAACATGGCATCCCATCTTAATTCCAGTCAATTTTGCATTGAAAAGTAAAATAGCGCTCCTTCCCTTCCGAGCTCTGCTATGCGCCCAAACAGTGGTTTACCCCCACATATGGGGTATCGTCGTACTCAGGACAAATTGCACAACAACTTTTGTGGTCTAATTTCTTCTCTTACCCTTGGGGAAATAAAAAAAGGGGGCGAAAAGATCATTTTTGTGAAAAAATATGATTTTTATTTTTACGGCTCTGCATTATAAACTTCTGTGAAGCACTTGTTGGGTCAAAGTGCTCAACACACATCTAGATAAGTTCCTTAAGGGGTCTACTTTCCAAAATGGTGTCACTTGTGGAGGGTTTCAATGTTTAGGCACATCAGGGGCTCTCCAAACGCAACATGGCGTCCCATCTCAATTCCAGTCAATTTTGCATTGAAAAGTCAAATGGCGCTCCTTCCCTTCCGAGCTCTGCCCTGCGCCCAAACAATGGTTTACACCCACATATGGGGTATCAGCGTACTCAGGACAAATTGCACAACAATTTTTGGGGTCCAATTTCTTCTTTTACCCTTGGGAAAATAAAAAATTGGGGGCGAAAAGATCATTTTTGTGAAAAAATATGATTTTTTATTTTTATGGCTCTGCATTATAAACTTCTGTGAAGCACTTGTTGGGTCAAAGTGCTCACCACACATCTAGATAAGATCCTTAGGGGGTCTACTTTCCAAAATGGTGTCACTTGTGGGGGGTTTCAATGTTTAGGCACATCAGGGGCTCTCCAAATGCAACATGGCGTCCCATCTCAATTCCAGTCAATTTTGCATTGAAAAGTCAAATGGCGCTCCTTTCCTTCCGAGCTCTGCCCTGCGCCCAAACAATGGTTTACACCCACATATGGGGTATCAGCGTACTCAGGACGAATTCTACAACAAATTTTGGGGTCTATTTTCTCCTGTTACCCTTGGTAAAATAAAACAAATTGGAGCTGAAACAAATTTTGTGTGAAAAAAAGTTAAATGTTTATTTTTATTTAAACATTCCAAAAATTCCTGTGAAACACCTGAAGGGTTAATAAACTTCTTGAAAGTGGTTTTGAGTACCTTGTGGGGTGCAGTTTTTAGAATGGTGTCACACTTGGGTATTTTCTATCATATAGACCCCTCAAAATGACTTCAAATGAGATGTGGTCCCTAAAAAAAAATGGTCTTGTAAAAATGAGAAATTGCTGGTCAACTTTTAACCCTTATAATTCCGTCACAAAAAAAAATTTTGGTTCCAAAATTGTGCTGATGTAAAGTAGACATGTGGGAAATGTTACTTATTAAGTATTTTGCGTGACATATGTCTGTGATTTAAGGGCATAAAAATTCAAAGTTGGAAAATTGCGAAATTTTCAAAATTTTCGCCAAATATTCGTTTTTTTCACAAATAAACGCAAGTTATATCGAAGAAATTTTACCACTATCATGAAGTACAATATGTCACGAGAAAACATTGTCAGAATCGCCAAGATCCGTTGAAGCGTTCCAGAGTTATAACCTCATAAAGGGACAGTGGTCAGAATTGTAAAAATTGGCCCGGTCATTAACGTGCAAACCACCCTTGGGGGTGAAGGGGTTAAGAGTCTGGGTTAGCCACTAGAGGGGGGCATTATAGCACTCTGAGATTAGAGATAGGAACTCAGGAACAGTAACAGTTAACTTAGGAGGGGCCAACTGTGGGTAAGACAGGAGGATTTCCTGGTTTTGGGTCAGTGAGGCCAGGGAGCCCAGGCAGGTCAGCTGGGCCTGGGGGCACCCAGCTAAGGCTTCTTTCACATTTCCGTCGGTAGTTGACCGTCACAAAGCATCTGCACAACGTACCAACAGATGTTTGGGAAATAGTGGCAGCAGAAGATGCAGTGCTTCAACGGTCCGCTGTCCGGAATGCTAAAGTCTAAAATCCCGGGGAGAAGAGCGAGATTTCCTGCCGGGCATGCGCAGTAGTAGGAAACACAGGATGCAACGTACAGAAAAACGCTCCCTTGAATGTTTTTAGCAGACAACGGTCTGCCAAAATGCACAGGATCCAATGCACGACGGACATAACGTGTGCCCATAAGTCGCTAATACAAGTCAATGGGAAAAAACAGGATCCTGCATACAAATTTGCAGGATCCTGTTTTTTCACAAACCGACATATTTCGACATGTAGAGGAAGACGGAAATGTGAAAGAAGCCTAAGCGGTGGGCCACATAACGTTAAGCGTGAAGCCCAGTCGTCCAGGACAGCAGAAGTGAGAGCAGTAGGACAGCAGAAGAGAGAGCAGCAGGATAGCAGAAGTGAGAGCAGCAGAAACAGCAGAAGTGAGAACAGAGGTAATAGCAGAAGTCACCGCAGAACAGAAACGAAGGTCGCTCCAAAATGTGGCAGCTTTCTACTTGGGCAGATGCCCTTATGTCTTTGTGAAACAGATAAGCGAACACCTGAACATAGCGAAGCTGAACAGGGAGGACACTGCAGTACTAGTCGAGACGGGACACACCAGGTACAACCTAAAGTACATAGGGAAGAGCACAGGGAAAGCAAAAGATGTGAACTGTGCAGAACTCTGTGTTGATGCTGTAACTGATGTGGACGTGCTGCGATCGGAAACAAGCAAAGTTCTACGATTTAAGTTGGAATTGGGCTCTGTCTCTTTATGTGAAGAAGTATCCCTGCGTCTAAGGGAGGCCTCTGAGATCCAGGCACGTGAGACAGTGTGACCAGTAGCGTAGCTACTGGGGGGGCAGAGGGGGCCATCGTCCCGGGCCCTGTCACATGAAGGGGCCCACTGGGAGCCAGAGCAGGGCCACTTCTGTGACAAGGCAGAACACCGCATAGGAGCAGAGCAGTATAATGTCTGCTCCGGTCTGACAGAGACTCTGCACGCTGGCTATTAGCACAGTGGCCGGCTGCAGAGTCTCCCTCCTGCAGTGAATGGTGCTGCCCGTCTGACCTGATCATGAAGCTTTTCCCCGGCTGCAGTTTTCTTCACTCTGTGCATGCTGGGATTGACTCAGGCACGCTGGATCCTAGTGCCCACAGCTTGCATTTCACCTAGACACTTCCTGGTCCTGCCTGCAAACTTTATCAGTAAGTGGGGATGGAACTTATTAGGTTTATTAAATTCAGGTATGTCACTGTGAGGTGAATGTGAGACCATTGGGGTATTGTGGGTGCTGAAAGTGGGTGAGGGGGGGGCAGGGCACTGGGGGGTGAATGTGAGACCATGGGGGTGTTGTGGGGAGGGGAGACAGGACACTGGGGGTGAATGTAAGACCATTTGGGTGTTGTGGGGGCTGAAGGTGGGTGAGGTGGGACAGGGCACTGAGGGGTGGATGTGAGATGATGGTGGGTATTGGGGCTGAAGTGGGGGAGGGGGACAGGGCACTGAGGGGTGGATGTGAGATGATGGGGGTATTGGGGCTGAAGTGGGGGAGGGGGACAGGGCACTGAGGGCTGGATGTGAGATGATGGGGGTATTGGGGCTGAAGTGGGGGAGGGGGACAGGGCACTGAGGGGGTGGATGTGAGATGATGGGGGTATTGGGGCTGAAGTGGGGGAGGGGGACAGGGCACTGAGGGGTGGATGTGAGATGATGGGGGTATTGGGGCTGAAGTGAGGGAGGGGGACAGGGCACTGAGGGGTGGATGTGAGATGATGGGGGTATTGGGGCTGAAGTGGGGGAGGGGAGACAGGTCACTGGGGGCTGAATATTATAATGTTTAGTTATGATATTATATATACTCCATCACATGTAATATTTGCTGTCTGGGGAGGCTGGAGATGGGGGGGTAGGGGGCTTTTGATACGTACCACTTGGGTCTTTTATGAGTATTAGTATACAAAGCCCCCATATAGTAACCAAGAGCTGCATCACATTTACAGCACCACTCCAGCATTATTTTTTATTTCATTGCTGGAGCGGAGCTGAAAATCCACGTCCCCTGCCCCCTGTCTGACACTCACTTTCTGGCGTTTTCATCTGTTTTTGTCTCTGCTCGGCTCCGTCTCCTGCGGTTTGTGACCTGTCCGAGGCTCCAGTGTTTCATGGAGCAGCGCAGAGGTCACTAATCAATGTGAGTCTATGGGAGCCTCGTTCTGGCCTCTTTCTCACTCTAAAGCTATGTGCACACATTGCGGATTGGCCGCTGTGGATTTGCAGCAGTTTTCCATCTGGTTTACAGTGCCATGTAAACCTATGGAAAACCAAATCCGCAGTTCACATGGTGCGGAAAATACAGCGCGGAAACGCTGCGTTGTACTTTCCGCAGCATGTCAATTCTTTTTGCGGATTCCGCAGCATTTTACATCTGCTCCTGTAGAGGATTCCGCAGGTGGTAAAACACAGGTGAAATCTGCACAAAAAACACAGGAAATCCGCACAAATCCGCAAGAAGTGCACATAGCCTCATAGTCTTATATTGAGCGCTTGTGACATAGCTTCTAACTTCTGGCCTCTCAGAAGCTGCGCTCACAAGTTTGAGCAGCGGCACTGCAGCAGTGCCACAAAATAGTGAATACTCCGGAGGATGAGTAAATGACCGGGGCATCCAAATCATGACAGGGAGCTGTGAGTCCATCATACTGTGTACAGTATATGGGAGCTGCGGGTGCATCATACTGTGTATACGGGAGCTGCGGGTCCATCATACTGTGTATACGGGAGCTGCAGGTCAATCATACTGTGTATAAGGGAGCTGCAGGTCCATCATACTGTGTATAAGAGAGCTGCGGGCCCATCATACTGTGTATAAGGGAGCTGTGGGCCCATCATACTATGTATAAGGGAGCTGCGGGCCCATCACACTGTGTATAAGGAAGCTGCAGGCCCATCATACTGTGTATAGGGAACTGTGAAAGCATATTGTGCATATGGGAGCTGTTGGCCCATTACACTGTATGTAGGGGAGCTCTGGGGGGCATTTTACTTTCTATAGTGGAGTTCTGTCAGCATTATACTGTGTATAGGGGAGCATTGGGCTCATACTATCTAAAGGGGAGCAGTGGTATCATACTGTGTAGAGGGGAGCAGTGGGAACATCATACTGTGTATAGGGGAGTTATAGAATCATCATACTGTGTATAGGGGAACTGTGGGGGCCTTAGACTGTGTATAGGGAAGCTTTAAGCTCATGATACTGTGTATAATGGAGCAGTACATGGGGGAACTTAGGGGACATTATTATTGTGCATATGGTCCAATATGGTGGTAAAGTCAATCTTCGTTTTTGTATATAGATTTATTTTCAATAACAGTAGGGTCATATTCTGAGGTTCCTGTTGTGAATTCTGCTCTTGGGCTCCCTCCGGTGGTTGTTGGTGGTAGTGCAGTTGTCTTGGGGTTGTAATCCGGGCAGGTGTTTCTGCTGATTGCAGCTCTATTAGGTATTTAGGTGTGCAGGATCCATGAGTCCATGCCAGTTGTCCATTGTACTTGGAGGGATTGCATCTCTCTCTGGCTCCTCATGCCCTGCTGCCAATTCAGCTAAGATAAGTGTCTGGTTTTTTGACTCTGTGCACACATGCAGTGTGCTTTGCAATTCAGTGCAATTCATTGTGTTTTTGTCCAGCTTAGACTTTGTTTGGATTTTTCAGTCATGCTGGATTCTCAGGAGATGCAGATATACTTTCTATGTCTTTAGTTAGATGTAGAATATTTGTATTATCTGCTGTGGATATTTTTAGGATTTTAATACTGACCGCTTAGAATTCTGTCCTATCCCTTTCTATTTAGCTAGAAGTGCCTCTTTTGCTAAATCCTGTTTTTCTGCCTGCGTGTGTTTTTCCTCTTATACTCAGTCAATATTTGTGGGGGGCTGCCTATCCTTTGGGGTTCTGCTCTGAGGCAAGATAGAATTCCCATTTCCATCTATAGGGGTATTTAGTCCTCCGGCTGTGTCGAGGTGTCTAGGACGTGTTAGGTACATCCCACGGCTATTTCTAGTTGCGGTGTTAGTTTAGGGTTTGCGGTCAGTACAGAGGTACCACCTACTCCTGAGAAAGTGTCTCATGCGGCTCCAAGGTCACCGGATCATAACAGGTTCCCCTATATTCACAATAAGAGTGCGCAACCGTAGCTGTAATCAGGGTTAGCTGGTTAGGGGCCCACTCAGATGTTTCGCCCCCCTAAGTTGAAACCCTAGCTATGCCTCTGAGTGTGACTGTATATACTGTATGTGATGTGGGTGGTCAGGGCACGCTAAAGCAGACATCTATGTGGGCCATGAATGCGTCCCTGGCTGCCGCTCACAATACAGCACTTATTTATATTTGTGGGTTGTCAGTTACTGCAGCGTATAACAGCCATCCGGAGGCAAGAGCAAGACATGTTCTCTGTAACCATGGAGCGCCTGCCAGGGCCTAGGGGTACTCTGTTCCGGGTCCGGTCATCATTAAAGGGGTGGTCACGGTGGCAGTGACCCGGTCCGTGGGCCTGGGCATCCAAATTAAAGGGAAGGTCTTTAAAGGGTTTATTTGGAATAAAGTGTTCGTGACGCCACCTGTGGTATTCGGTCAGAAATGACCAACGCTGCTTAAAGGGGCCCACTAGGGATGATGGTACTGCAGCACTGATGGTATGGCTTCCCACAGGTGAAGCTGGATCCCCAGGGCTCCCGCTGTAGTAGGCAAAGATGGTATGGTGCCAGAAAGAATCAGAGGACACAAGGTTGCAGTCTCTTTACCTTTTACTGGTGGGGAAAAGCCCAGGGTACCGGTGACAGGTGATGCTGAGGTCCAGACAGCCTTGAAACGATTAGGAATCCCCTCAGCCAGGTGGGATTGGGAGCCCTCCACACTGCGCTGTAAGATGCGTCCCTTGCTGCATAAGGCTTCTCACAAGGTCCTCTCTCTTTCTCTCTATGTGTCCTAGGACAGTACCCGCATAGCAGGCAGCATGAGACTTTTTACAGGTGTCTCTATGTACTTTGACTCCGGGCTCTGTATGCTGCTGTGCCTTCAGGTGTGGGCAAGTAACTTTCAATCTCCTGCCCTCCGGTTTTTGCTGTGGGGCATACAGTCCCACACAGCCTCGGACTCCCGGTGTCCGGTTCCTGCGCTTCAGCGTGGAGGGAGCCCAGTCTCAGCTCCTCTCCAGCTCCTTACTTCTCCTGTGGTCCTGCCTCCTTCACACTCTCTACAGACTAACCAACTCCTCCTCCAAGCCAGAACATATATCTAGGGAAGCTCCCCTGAAACCGGGTCTAGAGTTCCCCCTTCTGGCCTGGAGCAGAACATGTTGCATGTATGTGCTACCTGTTAAAGGGATCCTCCTTGTTTCCAAGCATGGCATCACCCTCCCAAGGCAATACCACTGTGGAACCTGAACTCCTGGGGTGCCACAACCACATTGACCACGAGGATCACTGACAAAGGACACCCCTATATTCCTAAGTATTCTTCAAGATGCCATATCAAAATGTTTTGTTTTGGGCGTTTTTGTGCACTTTTTTCTTAGCTGGACAATCTCATAATTTAGACAACAAATTCTCTCCCATTGCCAGCAGACTTGTCTCTCATTTCCCATCTCACAATCACTGAAATTACCCTCTAAGGCTATGTTTCTATGATTAGTATTTGGTGAGATTTTGATGCTGTAGATTTCCTGCAGAATTTCATTCTTCAACCTTCCAGATTAGGTTATTTGTGTTTCTTCATTGCCTTTTCAGTGTTTTTTACATGTTTTTATTGCATTTTTTTTTTCAGTTTCGCTCTGGCTTCTTTTTGAATATAATTTTTTAATTAAAATTACTTTGTTTTGTAAACTTCCTGTTTGCTGTGAGCTTCGATAATGCTTTATTGATAATGTTATGTGTGCATGTGGATTACATCCATTTTTTTTCTGCTGAAATGTAATAAAAACCCATATGAGTTTTTTATATGCGAATATTCGGCATCTCATTAAAGTGTATGGGGAAATCCCACAAATAAAACACATATAATTCGCAAGATTTCAAAAATTCAACACACCTCAATTTTTGTAGTATTAAAAGAACCAAACAAGTCCAAGAATGGTAAAGGATCCAGCTTCCAGAATATAATTTTGTAATTTAATCCATTAAAAAAGTGAAAAAATATACAAACTTTGCAAAAGGTTGAAGTGAACACTTTACATAAGAACCAACGCGTTTCAAACGTTACAATGTTCTTAGTCCTGGTTCAAAATGCGTCGGTTTTTATGAAGCGTATTCAGAAAGTGAAATCTCTGTTCTCCTGTACTTTACACACTCTCCCCTGCTCCAGGGCTGAATCTCTGGTGCCACCCATGGTATCTGTTATTGTCTGCGGCGCTGACTTCACATTGACAGCACTGCAGACAATTAGTGAGCTCAGCAGCTTATGGTGTCAACTCAAGCAAAGTCACTGAGCTAAGTTACTGACTGCAGCGCTGTCATCGATGTAATGATGAAGTCAGTAAGGACTTACAGCACTTTTACATGGCGATATTTTACAGCAGTATTTGTTAACAGACTCCAGGAGTGGATCCAAAACACAGAAGAGGTGAAAGTCATTCAGTTATTATTTTTCTCAGTGTTTGCTCCTGTCTGTTTTTTTAGCTCACAAATACTGATGTAAAATACTGGCCAAAATACTCACTGTGTGAATGAGGCGAGGAAGCTGCTTGTAATCCTCCTTATTCCAATGTCTTCTCTGCTCCCTGATATTCAGCAGAGCAGTAGCAACACCTGGGGCAAAACTGTGGCTGGCAGATGCCCGGCCCTATGACACAGTGACATGTGATGGACCCTGACTCCCAACCAAAACGAATCACACAGACGCACACAAAATAAATACACGAAGCATTGTAAATAGGTGTCAAACGTTCTCAATTTTATTCACATTCACATGACACCAAAAATGGCACAACCCCCGACTCACGAAGAGTCACCCTCCAGCTCTCAGGAGAGGAAAAAACCCCTGTGGTGGAAAACTCTAGGAAACCATGGCTGGAGGATCGCCCTTCCCTTGGGCTTAGAGAGTAAGTGCCGATATATAACCGATGTAACAAGTTTTAACATTTGTACTTTTTAACAAACTTACAGAGAACAACATAACAAATATAAATTATAAATGTGATGAACTGGATGTGGGAGAGATCTGGCTGCGATATCGGTCACCACATTGGTTGTTAGACCCAATTTAGTTGATCTGATTGCCCAGATGGATGAACCATTTCTTCCTTACAGATCCAGGTCCACCTCTCATAAATTTAGACTTTTGGTAACAGTGAGTGTTCATAATGGATAACTCCTAATAGGAGAAATACCCCCTCCCCCTTCTCCCATCCAAATTTATCACCCATTAAAGTTATAGGTGCTTCCATGAACTCCCAAAGGAGAGCAGCTCTTTGTAGAGGTTAACAGAAAGGGATCCTGTGCTGGGGAACTTCCTCGGTTACCTTCCCATGCCCTGGGGGTATCTAAAGAAGACATACCCTTTCCCTGCTAGAACCTCCAAATTTCACCAAGGTTGGCACATTACGTGGGGTGGTCAATCTCATTGTCCTCAGTCGCATCAGTAATGGCACTGATCGTGGCAGCGCGGCCTTCTATTATGGAATCTTCTTTATCACACTTGTTTATGACCTCATAAAAGTTGTCATGGTTACTGCAGGGGCTATTACTGATGACAGGCCCAATCATTAACTCTTTCATCATTGGTAATTCACTTCATTATAGAGGCAAATAACTGCACTTGTTACCAAGCAGGCGCCTATCATTATGGCTTCCCTTAGGCACAATAAGAAATACAGATTAAACGTGCAAGTGTTTCAGGAGTGTTTTGCACTTTTTAAATCCAGAGACTGGATTTATAGCTGGCACTTTACACAGAAAAAAATAAGGGGAAATTACTTGTAAAATAGTATTATAGGGAATTACGTTTCAAGCATTTTCCTAATGTACAGTTCACATAATTACATAGGTTGAAAAAAGACCTAGGACCATCAAGTTTCACCTATCTTCAAAGTTATATATTTTACATTGCTAGATTATTTAAAACTCACAATGTCAAGTTTTGTTAAAAAAGCATCCAGACCTTTTTTAAATGTTGCTATAGTAACTGCCATTACTAGCTCTTGTGGTCGGATTGCTCTTACTGTAAAGAACACTTTCCTATTTAGCTGCCATAATTGTCTTTCCTCCACGTGTAACAAGGGAATCCCCCGGTGGGCCCCTGTGTAGATCTGGGCCCCCAACCCCACTGTATGGGCAGTACTTGGCATAATTCACTTGATTCACTCTGTACAGAAAAAAGCAGCATCTCATCATTCATTAACCACGCTACCCAGTTTATTCTTATATAGAGATATAGGTAAATTTGTGAACGAAGGTAGTATTATATTTGCATGCAGGTGAAAAGTGGGCCCCCCAAAGTCAATGTTATTAGTGGGCCCTTGTCACCCCAGTCCGATACTGGATGCAAGTATTATTCTGTAATTGAACAAGGCATAATGTGGGACATTTTGTATTTTTGACCAAGTACAATTCAACAGGCATGTTATTCATAGTTTTAAGTTTGAAAGAACACAGAAGTCTATCTAATTTAATCTATAACATAACATGTTGATCCAGAGGAAGGCAAGAACCCCAAGAGACAAATGCTAATTGCCCCATTTTAGAGAAACATTCCTTTCCAACTCCAAACATGGCAATCAGACTAGTTCCCTGGATCAGCATCTGATCTCCAAAATCTAGTAGCCATAATCTGTAATATTATATTTTTCAAGAAAAACATCCAGGCCCTCCTTAAATTCATTACACCATGTTGTGTCAGAGAATAACATAGTCTTTCTTCTTGTTCAGCAAATAATCACTATCTGTGATGATGATTTAACCTTCTTTTGTTTAGATGCCTAGGATGCCCCCTTGTCATAGATCATTAGAATGAATTACCATATTTTTCAGACTATATCACACACTGGACCATAAAACGCACCCCAAATTTTCAGAAGGAAAATAGTGAAAAAAATTAATGTGTCAAATGGGGGTCCATCTTACAGTGGTAATTCAGCTTACTGGGGGGATTGGCAGCGCTAATGGAGCATGGTCACAGGGGGTGTTCGGTGGTCTGGCGATATGACTCCCATCCCAGACTGGTGTGGCAAGTTTGGCAGTGCTAAAGGTGAGGGTGCTCCACCGACATTTTCTGAAAGCCCGAAGGCCCCGTACATCCATTGCTGCAATGCGGTGGTCTTCGGGAAAATGGCCGCCGGTGGCGGCGCATGCTCAGATTGAGATCTCAGCAGCGAGATCTCGTGCCGAAAAATGCCAGCGCAGCACAAAATGCTGGTGCAGCCCCCGCACCACAGAGCACCGCCGAACCTGCCACACCAGCCTGGGAAGGTAGTGTGATTATCACCTTGCAGCGTTGGACCGCCGCATAATCGCCCAACTCTTGCTGCCACCACACTCCTTGTAAGTATATAACCGACTATAAGACGCAACCCCATTTCCCCCCAAAATTTTTTTGGGAAAAGGTGCGTCTTATAGTCCAAAAAATACAGTATATTTGCAATCTCTTTGGCCTTTTTTCTTAAATATACTCTGTTTCATCCTGAAATTTCTAGCCAATGATGTCCCAGATGTGTTCAATTGCCCTGATGTGGTCATATTGAAAAACGGCTCCTGGGAGACTTTGGTAAAATGGACATACCACTAGTTGTGACACCAAATCAATGTAATACAGAGCTGTTGGTTTAAAGGGAAACTGTCAGCTGTTTTTGCCGATATTAGCTGCTGCCACTGCCTTTCAGGGCTTATCTACAGCTTTCTATATTGCTGTAGATAAGCCCCCGATCTGACCTGCAAGAGAAGAAAAATAAGTTTTATTATTCTCACCCGGGGGGTGGTCCAGTTCAATGGGTGTCACAGGCCCCGGGTCTGGGGCCTCCCATCTTCTTGCGATGCAGTCCTCTTGCTTCTTCATTGCTTCCTTGGATTGTGCTCCTGCGCAGGCTTACTTTTATGCCCTGTTGAGGGCAGAGCAAAGTACTGCAATGCGCAGGCGCCGAGAATGGTCAGAGAGGCCCAACACCTGCGCACTGCAGGAATTTGCTCTGCCTTCAACAGGGGAGAGAAGTATGCGTGCGCAGGAGCGCGATGCCAGGGAGCGATGAAGAAGCAGGAGGGCGGCATCACAAGAAGATGGGAGGTGCCGTACCCGGACCTGTGACACCCATTGGACCGGACCGCCCCCCCCGGGTGAGTATAATAAAACTTATGTTTCTTCTCTTGCAGGTCAGATCGGGGGCTTACCTACAGCATTATAGAATGCTGTAGATAAGCCCTGAAAGGCTGTGGCTGCATCTTATAGCATCATGTAAACATCTGACAGGTTCCCTTTAAGTGGAATAAAGACTAGAGAGGTATAGCTACAGTGTTGTAAAGTTAGCTGCCAGTAGCAAATTTGCATGCCCAAGTGCACTCAGCATGGCAGAATATTCCTTAGACAATAATTAATAACCTCAATACTATTAACATGTCTACTTATCTTTCACTTTTTGGAATTCCATGACTTTTCTTTCTTTCTTGATGTTGCAATTGCAATGTTAATAAGTGTGTGTGTATGTGTGTATACATGTATATTCAGGTGCTTCTCACAAAATTAGAATATCATCAAAAAGTTAATTTATTTCAGTTCTTCAATACAAAAAGTGAAACTCATGTATTAGATACAGTCATTACAAACAGAGTGATCTATTTCAAGTGTTTGTTTCTGTTAATGTTGATGATTATGGCTTACAGACAATGAAAACCCAAAAGTCATTATCTCAATAAATTAGAATTATTAGTGTTAGGCACCAGGAGTCTCCTGTGTAGCGACAGCCTTGTCTGCCTCGCCAGTCTCCCATTCAGGTTAAGGCTGCTGCGGATGCTGCTAAGCATAGACATCAGTCCAGTGTCTTGCTCAGGCTCGTGATGTACGTTTGGTTACTGCTAGCCAGTGGTATTCAGATGCAGTCCAGCACTCTAGTGTCTAAGTCCGGAGATCACCGTACTGAGCATGCCCGTGAGGTGGCATCTTCTCATTGGTGGTCGGACGTCAGCTGCTCTGGTGATCTGGCAGTGCCGGATTGATCCACGGGCAAGGTCCTGTCCGACTGGACATGAGCCAAGTGTATAAAAGGCTCTCAGAGGTGCACACCGGGGCGCTAGTATAATTTTTGTGTGGCAGTTGCCAGTGGATACTCTACCACTCTGTCTGCATGTGTTGTGTGTCTGTCTAGCCTTGGGACTGTAGACATTGGCAGGCAGCTAGCGTCAGTGTGGGCAATTAGCCTTTGACTTAGCATCAGGTTCCTACATGTGTGTGATTAGCACAGTAGAGTTTCAGAGCAAGCACAACCCTAGTTAGTGTATTATGCAGAGCATCTGTTCTGTTTCAGTGTGCAAGTGACACAGCTCCGTTGCAGTTCAAAATTTAGAGAGTAGCTGACAGCACAACTGGCAATGTGATGCCCGTCCTAGTTCCACGGACCAAAGTGGAGATGTACATACCCAAGAAAAATGAAGGACAGCATCCAATCCAGGTGAAAAAACGCTCCTTTTATTGTGCCAAATGCGACGTTTCAACCATCAAAGGTCTTTTTCAAGAATACAAAACAGTTAAAATGGCAGCCTTAAATAGGAATTGGCTATGGTTCCCACCAATCACTACACAGGAGGCCCCCCATATAATTTACATACAAACATATAATAAAGTGAACAATATACAAATACAACACCAGATATATCACATATCACAAAAGAAATGTATAGACTCCTATTTACAAAGAGAGATTCCTACATTGCTCGCCATAAGTTTCATATCAACACATGGTGGAAGTCAAAAGTAAATAAATAATGGCACGCTGTCATGACTGAACCAATCACCTCATCCCTCACCGTTCAAGCGCTACCTCACCGCCAATGTGATATCATGTAGCAGAGTAGTCCCATGTCCAGGCTGCACCAATCAAACATCAATGTGTCTCAACAAATCCCCGTACAGGTAACAATACCATTACCTGTTCGATGGACTGCCATTGGTTCATATAATAGAGCAAAAGGCAGACCCGCAGGCGCAGTAGAGACAACTCCGAGCAAGCTCCATGTCACCTGATCGGAACCCCGGCAATACGTCATGTCTAGCAAGGACAAAACCCCACTTCAACGTGCGTCACCAGCCCCGACATGCGAGTGCGCATGTCCTTCAGCTCCACACAAGGGGCGTCACATGACTACGCCCGGGAGAGCAAACAGACACGCCCACACACCGCAGCGGTGCTGGCTTTCGCACTGAAGGCGGGGGAAGTATTCTATTACTACGGCATAGTGCCTGTATAGACCTAGTTACGTAGGGCCATAAATTAGTCATCCTGATCTTACACAAAATTCATAAGACCCTCAATCCATATTAAATGTACACCAAATCCATGGTTTCTCATAAATAAAACAAGGAAAACTAATGACCCTCATGTCGTATATTGCTCAAGGTACCATATCTAATCCCCAGGTGTCAGAAAGAAAAGAGAGAGAAAGGGATTATTATTTTTTGTATACATAGTAGAAGCCCCCAGGACAATCCCCTTTGTACCTGATAAAAACCACTGAACCCACTATGCAATCTATATAATGGCTCATCAAAAAAACTCCCAACAATAAGTATCATGGAATATCTCTCTATAAAGTACATACATCAATTAAAACCAACCAATTATTAAAAACAAAACTACACTAACTAGATAACGCATGGATATTCAAGATGCACATAACTGCAGATTATATTCAATATTCAAACCTCCCGGGTAAAGAGAACCAAGCCTAGATATCCACTTCAGTTCTTTCTGTTTCAATAATCTAACTCTATCCCCACCTCTTCTCAACATTGGTACACTATCAATTACCCTGGACCTCAACTGACTAACCAAATGCCCACTCTCCACAAAAAGTTTAGGAACCGGCAACTCCACCATCTTAGTCCTAATGGTGCTTTTATGCTTTCCAATGCGCGCTTTGACCTCCATGGTAGTCTCGCCCACGTATGTCAATCCACACGGGCACACTATTAGATATATAACAAAACTGGAGGTACAAGTATACCTCCCCTTGATAAAGATTTTCTTCCCCGTGTGCGGGTGATAGAAAAAGTCACCTTTAATTAGATTGCCACAGCAGGCACATCCCAGACAGGGAAAATTCCCCATTTTGGGTGGGGCCAAGGTCCTTTGTACAGTTGACCGTTCAGGGCCTATGTCGGATTTAACCAGCCTATCTTTTAAATTATAACCTCTCCTAAATGAGAAAATAGGGGATCAAGTAAATTCATCTACTCCCGGAAGACCTTGTCTCAACAAACACCAATGTTTAACCAAGATATTATTCATCTGGCGACTTGCCGTATTGAAAGTGGATACAAATGGAATCCGTCTATCTTTAATCCTGCTGTTCTGCTTTCTTATATCTGCTCTACAAACATCTTTAACCCTCCTCCTGTGTTCTATAACTGTGTTATCAGGATAGCCTCTATCAACGAGTTTCTTGCACATCACATCTAGCCTTGAATCAAGAAATGACTTATCCGTCACAATTCTGCGAACTCTCAACATCTGACTCCAGGGTAAGGACTCAATCATACTCCTAGGGTGATGGCTATTAAATTGCAACAGACTATTTCTGTCTGTACTTTTGACAAAAAGATCTGTCTTCAGAGAAGAACCATCTTTATAGACAAATGTGTCCAAAAATTGAAAAATATTTAGAATTGAGAGTCCTCAGTGGTTGATACCTTTTAATGGCTAACTGAAAAGATGGTAACAAATTGCAAGCTTTCGAGACTACATACGTCTCATCAGGCAAAGACTAAAACAAATTCTGAAGAATCACATATTTATGCGCAACATAGTATAGAAAAAAAAAAAAAAAGGGAGAGGGGAAAAAAAACCATGGATAAGCCAGGTGACATGAAGCAGAATTACCATGGGTGATAAACAGTTACGTCCATAAATATTGGGCCAATTCTTCTACCGCATCTCCAAAAATTGAACACATTCATTAGAATGCGTCACTGTAAATCCTAACTCAAGAAAAATGTTATTGAGCTCACAATGGAAATCAAGAAGCTCAGTTGCAGAGCATCTCTTTCATTTCTGTGTGCGAGTGACACATCTCAGTTGCATAGCACCGCTTTAATTTCTGTGTGCAAGTGACACAGCTCATTGCAGAGCATTGGTTTCGTTTCTGTGTGCGAGTTCAGTTCATGTGCTGTTCTGTTATGACCTGGTGGTTAGGAGCACCCGAAGTGACCTGATGGTTAAAACAGAAAACCTGGGACAAGCTCTGAGGGAGTGGTAACTCTACTGACCGCAATCCCTAATCCTATCACACACACTAGAAATAGCCGTGGAGCGTACCTAACTCTCCCTAGACGCCTCTTCACAGCCTAAGAGCTAACTACCCCTAAAGATAGAAATAATAGCCTACCTTGCCTCAGAGAAATTCCCCAAAGTAAAGGTAGCCCCCCACAAATATTAACTGTGAGTTAAGAGGGAAGTGACAAACACAGGAATGAAACAGATTTTAGCAAAGGAGGCCGAATCTTCTCTAGAAAGACAGAGGATAGGAAAGGGAACTATGCGGTCAGTATATAAAAACTACAAAAACCACGCAGAGTGTGCAAAAAGACCTCCACACCGACTCACGGTGTGGAGGTGCAGCTCTGCACCCCCAGAGCTGTCAGCTAGCAAGGAAATATCATAATAGCAGGCTGGACTGAAACATAACATGTACTGAAAAATATATTAAAAAAACGAATGAACAGCAAATGATTAGCAAGGACTTAGCTTCTGCTGGAGTAGTCAGGTCATCTGAGAATTCCAAGAGAGATCTGAACCAGTACTGAGACATTGACAGCTGGCATGGACTAACGACCTGGGCAGAGTTAAATAGGGAAGCGAGCAGAAGCAATAAACGAGGGCAGCTGAGAAAGCCAACCTCAAAGATCAGCAGTTCCACTCAAAGCCACCAGAGGGTGTCCAAGGACAGAACTCACCAAAGTACCATTCACGACCACAGGAGGGAGCCCGAGAACGGAATTCACAACACTGTTCACACTGTGTGACATTCAACTCAGTGTGTACGGGTAATCACTTGCCATGTATTCCATCATTGTACACTAGCAGCAGTTTTCCATCTCTGCACAGTGGACCCTGGATTGCGATTGCGCTTCTTTGTTTATTTTATTTAGCGAAATCCGCCAACCCTAACACATAGTCTGTTTCAGTAGACTCCACAATCATGGGGAAGACTGCTGACTTGACAGGTTTCCAGAAGGCAGTCATTGACACACTCCACAAAGAGGGTAAGCCAAAAAAGGTAATTGCTAATGAAGCTGGCTGTTCACAGACTACTGTATCCAAGCATATTAAAGGAATGTTGAGTGGAAGGAAAAAGTGTGGTAGAAAAATGTGCACAAGCAACTGGGATAACCACAGCCTTGAAAGCATTGTTAAGAAAAGGTCGTTAAAAATTTTGAGGGAGATTCACAGGGAGTGGACTGCTGCTGGAGTCATTGCTTCAAGAGCCACCACACACAGATATATCCAGGACATGGGCTTCAAGTCTCGCATTCCTTGTGTCAAGCCACTCATGATTAATAAACCAAGCCAGAAGCGTCTTACCTGGCCAAGGAGAAAAAGAACTGCAGTGTTGCTCAGTGGTCCAAGGTGTTGTTTTCAGATGAAAGTAAATTTTGCATTTCATGTGGAAATCAAGGTCCCAGAGTCTGGAGAAAGAGCGGAGAGGCACACATTCCAAGCTGCTTGAGGTCTAGTGTGAAGTTTCCACAATCAGTGATGGTTTGGGGAGCCATGTCGTCTGCTAGTGTAGGTCCACTGTGTTTAACAAGACCGAAGTTGGCGCAGCCGTCTACCAGGAAAGTTTAGAGCACTTCATGCTTCCTTCTGCCGACAAGTTTTTTGGAGATGGATATTTCATTCTCGCCTGACCTATACCCCATAGAGAATCTATAGGCTATTGTCAAGAGAATGATGAGACACACCAGAACCAACCATGCAGATGAGCTGAAGGCTGCTATCAAAGCAACCTGGGCTTCCATAACAAGGCAGCAGTGCCACAGGCTGTTCTCCATGCCACCCTGCATTGATGCAGTAATTGATGCAAAAGGAGCCCCGACCAAATATTGAGTGCATTTACTGAACATACATTTCAGTAGGCTAACATTTCAGATTTTAAAATCATTTTTCAAGCTGGTGTTATAAAGTATTCTAATATACTGAGATAATGACTTTTGGGTTTTCATTGTCTGTAAGCCATAATCATCAACATTAACAGAAATAAACACTTGAAATAGATCACTCTGTAATGACTGTATCTAATATTTGAGTTTCACTTTTTGTATTGAAGAACTGAAATAAATTAACTTTTTTATGATATTCTAATTTTGTGAGAAGCACCTTTATATTATCATTTGCGTTTTGCCTTTATTGAATTATATATTGAGCCACTAAAACAAAACTGGTTGTAATCAGTTGCATCAAACTTGAATGGTGTGGACTGTGTTTCACCGGCCTGAAAGTGCCCGTTTAATCCAGGGGATGGTGATTCTGCAAGCTAATCCTCTAACCTGTCACAAATATGTATATGTATGTATATAGACTGGTACACATTCTTTCAATTAATTTTCATGTCGTATGAATTCATTTCATTTAAATACTTCACATTATGTAAAATTTTCTAATCTGTTATACTGTCACAACTCTGTTGTCGGAATACCTGGAGCCAGGGTTCCTTCCCAGTCCAAAACGCTAGGGGGCAGCCTAGATTCCCTGCTCCCTGGATTACTTCTGATGGTGAAGATGCCGGGCCAAAAACCTTACTGAACTCTTGAATCAGCCCTATATCTGTCCCCTTCCCCCACCCAGGGAAGTGGGGAATAGTTGTGTATGTATATGCACAGACCAGACTAACAAGGGAGGACATACAGGTATAGAAGAAAATACCAAACATGCAAATATGCACTCATAGACAAAAGAGAGGAACACTGGGGGGAATAGGAAGAATAGCTAAATAGGAGAGGATGAGTATTTTGCACACAGCCGAAACACCAAGCAACAGTCACAGATCAACACTCCAAACGCCTCTACTAGCAATCGATACCTCAACTCCATACCAGGCAGTTTAAGACTAACACTGGCAATTCAGATTGCCAGAGGCAAGTATATAGGAGAGGGGAGTGGCCAATACTGAGCAGCTGAGATCATCCAAGTAGGAAAACTTCAGAGACTCTAAGGCTATGTGCGCACGTTGCAGATTTGCTTCTGTATAATTCTGCGCGGATTCTGTCTCTCTTGGCTGAATACGCAGTTGAAATTCCACGCGGATTTGATGCTGGTTTTTCATTCGGATTTGTAAGCTAAATAAAGATATGTTATTAAAAAAATGTGATGTAATTTCCTTGTTCAACTTCTTCAGCCAGATACCCTCATTAATATTATATAAAGACACCCACACGCACATAAACTCACACACAATTAAATAAACAGACACACACAAAGTCACGAGCCTATGTAGGAGCATTGATTCCGAAAAATACTGCTCTCGTCAAAATTAAGTTTTATGCTTAATAGTTTAATTTTATTTGCAACAAGTGATTTGTAGCGACAAGCAAAAATGTTTCGGCCAATTTAGTGGCCTTGGTCACATAGTCGCACTGTGCAGGGAACATATGCTATTGTGTCCACTAGTGATGCATAAGAAGTATGGCCAACATAGCATATGTTCCCTGCACAGCTAATTGAAATAATTACACAGACTCCTTTATTGAATCTTAATTTACCATACTGCATTGCCTAATCCGCGAATCCCTGGATCTCCTGTAACAAAAACCAATAATAAACCAACATAAATACTCCCTGTCTGACGTAGTCCATTTACCGAGTGTCCAACGACGATCTCATGTGTAGAACAGTCACATCGCGAGGTGTGACCGCTCTACCTGGCCTCCGGTGATACACTGACAGGAGCTAATCGCTCTTGCTGTGTATCACTAAGAGTTCACTGGAGTTCGTGCTCTCACTTATGAGATTTCGGGACAAGATCTCATTGCCGAAATCTCAATCTGAGTATGCCTCACCCCCGGCGGTCATTTTCTCGGAGGCCACTGCATTGCAGAAATGGATGTGCGGGGCCTCCGGGCTTTCACAAAATGCCAGTGCAGCCGCCGCATTACAGAGCACTGCCAAGCCTGCCGCAACAGCCTGGGAAGGGAGTGTGATCATCACCCTGCAGCGTCAGACCGCCGCAGAAACGCCCCACTCCTGGTATAAGATGCACCCCCATTTCCCCCAAATATTTTTTTGCAAAAAAATGCGTCTTTTAGTCTGAAAAATATGGTAACTATAAGATGGGACCAGGATGGTGACATTACTATCAGATGGGACCAGGAAAGGGACATTACGCATCTTCCAGTCTGTGTTATTTTTGTGCATGTTTGAGTATTATAGTGTGACTATTTCTTCTGCTTGCCTAAGTCCTATTTTGACCTACAGTCTCTCCCTTGTCTACCTCCATCTCCCGCCCGTATTTGTATTATGTTTAGTTTGATTGTCTTATTATTCAGTAAAAGTTATTTATTTATTTTATTATTTGGTGGTCTTTTTGCTACTTTCTCTTTTTCTTCTGTCTTGGATATATTGTCTGGAGTACTCCACCTTAGTAATTGTATGATCATTACATACTGGGAGAGATTGATTTTAACCCCTTCATGACCCAGCCTATTTTGGCCTTAATGACCTTGCCGTTTTTTGCAATTCTGACCAGTGTCCCTTTATGAGGTAATAACTCGGGAACGCTTCAACGGATCCTAGCGATTCTGAGATTGTTTTTTCGTGACATATTGGGCTTCATGATAGTGGTAAATTTAGGTCGATAATTTCTGCGTTTATTTGTGAAAAAAATGGAAATTTGGCGAAAATTTTGAAAATTTTGCAATTTTCACATTTCGAATTTTTATTCTGTTAAACCAGAGAGGTATGTGACACAAAATAGTTAATAAATAACATTTCCCACATGTCTACTTTACATCAGCACAATTTTGGAAACAACATTTTTTTTTGCTAGGAAGTTATAAGGGTTAAAATTTGACCAGTGATTTCTCATTTTTACAACAAAATTTACAAAACCATTTTTTTAGGGACCACCTCACATTTGAAGTCAATTTGAGGGTTCTATATGGCTGAAAATACCCAAAAGTGACACCATTCTAAAAACTGCACCCCTCAAGGTGCTCAAAACCACATTCAAGAAGTTTATTAACCCTTCAGGTGTTTCACAGCAGCAGAAGCAACATGGAAGGAAAAAATGAACATTTAACTTTTTAGTCACAAAAATGATCTTTTAGCAACAATTTTTTTTATTTTCCCAAGGGTAAAAGGAGAAACTGGACCACGAAAGTTGTTGTCCTATTTGTTCTGAGTACGCTGATACCTCATATGTGGGGGTAAACCACTGTTTGGGCGCACGGCAGAACTCGGAAGGGAAGGAGCGCCATTTGACTTTTTGAATGAAAAATTGGCTCCAATCTTTAGCAGACACCATGTCGCGTTTGGAGAGCCCCCGTGTGCCTAAACATTGGAGCTCCCCCACAAGTGACCCCATTTTGGAAACTAGACGCCCCAAGGAACTTATCTAGATGCATAGTGAGCACTTTAAACCCCCAGGTGCTTCACAAATTGATCCGTAAAAATGAAAAAGTACTTTTTTTTCACAAAAAAATTATTTTAGCCTCAATTTTTTAATTTTCACATGGGCAACAGGATAAAATGGATCCTAAAATGTGTTGGGCAATTTCTCCTGAGTACACTGATACCTCACATGTGGGGGTAAACCACTGTTTGGGCACATGGTAAGTCTCGGAAGGGAAGGAGCGCCATTTGACTTTTTGAATGAAAAATTATCTCCATCGTTAGCGGACACCATGTCGCGTTTGGAGAGCCCCTGTGTGCCTAAACATTGGAGCTTCCCAACAATTGACCCCATTTTGGAAAGGAGAGCCCCCAAGGAACTTATCTAGATGCATAGTGAGCACTTTAAACCCTCAGGTGCTTCACAAATTGATCCGTAAAAATGAAAAAGTACTTTTTTTTCACAAAAAAATTCTTTTAGCCTCAATTTTTTAATTTTCACATGGGCGACAGGATAAAATGGATCCTAAAATTTGTTGGGCAATTTCTCCTGAGTACGCCGATACCTCATATGTGGGGGTAAACCACTGTTTGGGCGCATGGCAAGGCTCGGAAGGGAAGGCGCGCCATTTGACTTTTTGAATGGAAAATTAGCTCCAATCGTTAGCGGACACCATGTCGCGTTTGGAGAGCCCCTGTGTGCCTAAACTTTGGAGCTCCCCCACAAGTGACCCCATTTTGGAAACTAGACCCCCCAATGAACTTATCTAGATGCATAGTGAGCACTTTAAACCAACAAGTGCTTCACAGAAGTTTATAACGCAGAGCCGTGAAAATAAAAAATAATTTTTCTTTCCTCAAAAATGATTTTTAGCCCAGAATTTTTTATTTTCTTAAGGGTAACAGGAGAAATTGGACCCCAAATGTTGTTGTCCAGTTTGTCCTGAGTACGATGATACCCCACATGTGGGGGTAAACCACTGTTTGGGTGCACGGCAGGGCTTGGAAGGGAAGGCACGCCATTTGGCTTTTTGAATGGAAAATTAGCTCCAATCATTAGCGGACACCATGTCGCGTTTGGAGAGCCCCTGTGTGCCTAAACATTGGAGCTTCCCCATAAGTGACCCCATTTTGGAAACTAGACCTCCCAAGGAACTAATCTAGATGTGTGGTGAGCACTTTGAACCCCCAAGTGCTTCACAGAAGTTTATAACGCAGAGCCATGAAAATAAAAAATAATTTTTCTTTTCTCAAAAAATTTTTTTTAGCCCTGAATTTTTTATTTTCCCAAGGGTAACAGGGGAAATTTGACCCCAATAGTTGTTGTCCAGTTTCTCCTGAGTACGCTGATACCCCATATGTGGGGGTAAACCACTGTTTGGGCACACGTCGGGGTTCGGAAGGGAAGTAGTGACGTTTTGAAATGCAGACTTTGATGGAATGCTCTGCGGGCGTCACGTTACGTTTGCAGAGCCCCTGATGTGCCTAAACAGTAGAAACCCCCCACAAGTGACCCCATTTTGGAAACTAGACCCCCAAAGGAACTTATCTAGATGTGTGGTGAGCACTTTGAACCCCTAAGTGCTTCACAGAAGTTTATAACGCAGAGCCGTGAAAATAATAAATACGTTTTCTTTTCTCAAAAAAAAAAATTTTAGCCCTGATTTTTTTATTTTCCCAAGGGTAACAGGAGAAATTTGACCCCAAGAGTTGATGTCCAGTTTCTCCTGAGTACGGTGATACCCCATATGTGGGGGTAAACCACTGTTTGGGCACATGCCGGAGCTTGGAAGTGAAGTAGTGACGTTTTGAAATGCAGACTTTGATGGAATGCTCTGCGGGCATCACGTTGCGTTTGCAGAGCCCCTGATGTGCCTAAACAGTAGAAACCCCCCACAAGTGACCCCATTTTGGAAACTAAACCCCCAAGGGAACTTATCTAGATGTGTGGTGAGCACTTTGAACCCCCAAGTGCTTCACAGAAGTTTATAACGCAGAGCCGTGAAAATAAAAAATCATTTTTCTTTCCTCAAAAATAATTTTTTAGCCTGCAATTTTTTATTTTCCCAAGGTTTACAGGAGAAATTGGACCCCAAAAGTTGTTGATCAGTTTCTCCTGAGTACGCTGGTACCCCATATGTGGGGGTAAACCACTGTTTGGGCACACGTCGGGGCTCGGAAGGGAGAGAGCACCATTTTACTTTTTCAACGCAAGATTGGCTGGAATCAATGGTGGCGCCGTGTCGCGTTTGGAGACCCCCTGATGTGCCTAAAAAGTGGAAACCCCTCAATTCTAACTCCAACACTAACCCCAACACACCCCTAACTCTAATCCCAACCCTAACCACAACCCTAACCCCAACACACCCCTAACCCTAGTCTTACCCCTAATTCCAACCCTAACCCTAAGGCTATGTGCTCACGTTGCGGATTTGTGTGGATTTTTCCGCAGTTTTTGAAAAATCTGCAGGTAAAACGCACTGCGCTTTACCTGCGGATTTACCGCGGATTTCCAGTGTTTTTTGTGTGGATTTCACTTGCGGATTCCTATTATGGAGCAGGTGTAAAACGCTGCGGAATTGCACAAAGAATTGACATGCTGCGGAAAATACAACGCAGCGTTTCCACGCTGTATTTTCCGCACCATGGGCACAGCGGATTTGGTTTTCCATAGGTTTACGTGGTACTGTAAACGTGATGGAAAACTGATACGAATCCGCAGCGACCAATCCGCTGCGGATCCGCAGCCAAATCCGCACCGTGTGCACATAGCCTAATTCTAACCCTAATTCCAACCCTAGCCCTAAGTGCAACCCTAGCCCTAAGTGGAACCCTAGCCCTAAGTGCAACCCAAGCCCTAAGTGCAACCCTAGCCCTAAGTGCAACCTTAGCCCTAAGTGCAACCCTAGCCCTAAGTGCATCCCTAGCCCTAAGTGCAACCCTAGCCCTAAGTGCATCCCTAGCCCTAAGTGCAACCCTAAGTGCAACCCTAGCCCTAAGTGCAACCCTAGCCCTAAGTGAAACCCTAGCCCTAAGTGCAACCCTAACCTTAAGTGCAACCCTAAGTGCAACCCTAAGTGCAACCCTAGCCCTAAGTGCAACCCTAAGTGCAACCCTAAGTGCAACCCTAGCCCTAAGTGCAACCCTAAGTGCAACCCTAGCCCTAAGTGCAACCCTAGCCCTAAGTGCAACCCTAGCCCTAAGTGCAACCCTAACCCTAAGTGCAACCTTAAGTGCAACCCTAAGTGCAACCCTAAGTGCAACCCTAGCCCTAAGTGCAACCATAAGTGCAACCCTAAGTGCAACCCTAGCCCTAAGTGCAACCCTAAGTGCAACCCTAAGTGCAACCCTACCCCTAACCCTACCCCTAACCGTACCCCTAACCCTATCCCTAATGGAAAAACAAAAATAATTATATTTTCTGTATTTTATTATTGTCCCTACCTATGGGGGTGATAAAGGGGGGGATTTATTTACTATTTTTTTATTTTGATCGCTGTGATAGAACTTATCACAGCGACCAAAATGTGCAGGAACGAATCTGCCGGCTGGCAGATTCGGCGGGCGCACTGCGCATGCGCCCGCCATTTTCCAAGATGGCGGCGCCCATGAAGAAGACGGCCGGACACCGGGAGGGACATCGGAGCTAGGTAAGTATGGGGGGGTGGGACCGGAACACGGGGGGGGATCGGAGGACCTGGGGAGCGGACAGGAGGACCGGGGGAGCCGACAGGAGGGAGGAGGGGAGCGGAACGGAGATCGGGGCAAAAAGGACGACTGGGGAGGCGATCGGTGGGGTGGGGTGGGGGCAGATCGGGGTCTCCAGCCATGGCAGATGCTATTGCAGCATCGGCCATGGCTGGATTGTAATATTTCACCATTTTCATAGGTGAAATATTACAAATCGCTCTGATTGGCAGTTTCACTTTCAACAGCCAATCAGAGCGATCGTAGCCACGGGGGGGTGAAACCACCCCCCCCTGGGCTGAAGTACCACTCCCCCTGTCTCTGCAGATCGGGTAAAATGGGAGTTAACCCTTTCACCTGATCTGCAGGGACGCGATCATTCTGTGACACAGCATATGCGTCACAGGTCGGATTGGCACCGACTTTCATGACGCATACGCTATGTCACAGGTCGGGAAGGGGTTAATATGCTCCCAGCCTAAATACATAAATTGTGCTTTTTGATTATTGTTTTTCCATGGGACAGAAATGTAGGGAGGAGGAAAGGGACAGGGAGGAATAAACTAAATGGGAACAAGGACCAGGAGATAAAGACACACGTACTACAGCAATCCACAGAGCACTACTACATCAACTCTACTCCAACCACTTAGCTTTTGCAAAGAGCACAGGAAGACAAATCTTTCACTGGCAGGGACAAGAAGGTCTTGGTTTTAAAGAAATTATAGTCATTACGACCATATCAAAAGAATCTGAAATGGAGCTGCTTGTTTCTGACCAGCATAGCAAGGGTCGTTAACCTCGTCAGCACCAGGGGAAACTAAATCCATTTAATATGGGGCACAAATGACACCATCTCTAAAGAAGACCTGTGATTCATTACCAGACCTGACCAGTCTAACTCTAGGGGGATATGACACCCTCATGACACTATATGAGTCCAGTGAGTAGTCCTACTAATGATTAAAAGTTATTTCTGCATGAACAATCATACAGAGGAGACTGGCAATCATTGAGAACCACACACTGGACTCATATGGCTGCAAACACCATGAATTTAAATGGATAAAATGTAAGTTTTACTAAATATTTCTCACAAAAATGTACAACTATCTGACCCTGCGCTATAACATCCTGCCTGCAGATCAGATACCATTATTTCAACACGACAGGTTCCCTTTAACTAAAGGTAATGTTACACAAAACGATTTACCAACGATCACGACCAGCGATACGACCTGGCCGTGATCGTTGGTAAGTCGTTGTGTGGTCGTTGGGGAGCTGTGCTCTGCTTTTACTTTCCGGCCGGCAGTCAGTCAGTGCGGGAAGCAGACGGCTAGGGACCTGATGGACACCGGAATGTGAGTATGTACGGTTTGTTTTTTTTTTACATTTACGATGGTAACCAGGGTAAACATCGGGTTACTAAGCGCGGCCCTGTGCTTAGTAACCCGATGTTTACCCTGGTTACAAGCGAAAGCATCGCTGGATCGGTGTCACACATACCGATCCAGCGATGACAGCGGGAGATCCAGCGACGAAATAAAGTTCCAAACGATCTGCTACGACGTACGATTCTCAGCAGGGTCCCTGATCGCTGCTGCGTGTCAGACACAGCGATATCGTATGGATATCGCTGGAACATCACGGATCGTGCCGTCGTAGCGACAAAAGTGCCACTGTGAGACGGTACCCTAAGGGCTCATTTCCACATGCGAGGCACACGTCCGTATCTCGCATGTGGAAACCAAGCTCTGGCGCCGGCACTTTGGAGCGGAGCTGTGCAGCTCCATGTGTTCCTATGCGGCCGCACGCTCCGCTCTGGAGTGCCGGCGCCACAGCTTGGTTTCCACATGCGAGATACGGACGTGTGCCTCTCATGTGGAAATGAGCCCTAAGACAAAATGTTGGATCAGATAATAAAAGACCACTCACCTTCAGTAGACAGCAGAAGTAAAAACATTTCCTGGTTTCAGACCAAGTAATAATGATGATACAAACCCTGTACCATTTTCTTACTGAAAGGAACATTTTTTTGATTTCTCTGCTTTGTCTGGAAAATGTTCTGCCTGCTTGATTTAAAAAAATTGCAAATTAATATAATTGTATTGGCATGTCTATTCTTCTCATATGGCTGCAGAACATGAGTTGCCTGTTTGTTTAAACTTGTGCAACCCCTCCATTATCTTCACTGTTTTGGATTCTTTCCTGTCAGTCACTACAATTCCAAAGATAACTTCAAACAACATACATCAAGTTTTGATGAGCAAATGAAAGAGAAGTCACTATGCCTGAAATATATTTTGCTCAACTCTTTGATTCAATATCTTGCTCTAAATTCACCCGTGTTCTCTGAGTCCTGGCAACAGATTCAGCTTCTCATTAATATTGATCTACTTTAATAGTGGGACTTTCCAGTGAAAAATTTTTTGTTAAATCTTTAGAATTCTTCAGTTGGACTTATCTCTCAATGAATTGACTGAATTGAAGGCTACCAGTTTTCATCACTTTCACAACCTCCTGGAACTCAATGCATCCTGTAATGTCCTCCACAGGTGTGAACTTATTCTATATTACATGATTGCTCTGTACATAAAATTTATCTTTGCAGTCTTATGTAATAAAATGTTTAACATATTTTCATGCACGAGGAAAGTAACATTATGCAAATATTTCGTGGCAAGAAGAATTCTCTACCTATGTCACATAAATGTACTCAAGAAAAAACAATCAAATTATGTGCACACTTCCAAATTAATATAATGCCCAAAGAGAAAATGGAAGCAGATGCCACTTCACTAAAATATAGTACATCTTCATTGGAAATTATTTTTTTATAAAATCGTAACATGGAATTTTTATCATGAAGGAAAAGTGACAAAAAGCGCCACCCTAATCCAGAAAGCATACAAGATTTAAAAATAGGTATAACAATCCAATGAGACAAACTATATTCAGGATTTGCACAAATGCACACAAACATAATAAAAGCCCTTCAGTGGGTATTAAAGGGAACCTGTCACCACGTTTTTGGAAGATGGGATAAAAATAGCGTTAAATAGGGGCAGAGGTGGGCATTACATTAGTGTGTTTGTTATGCGTTTATTACCCACCTAAGTTGCCGAAATACCTTTGCAAAGTCTCCGTTTTCGCCTGTCAATCAGGCTGGTCTGGTCAAAAGGGCGTCTTGTCTTCCCCCAGATTTTGCGTAGTTTTCCGTTGGTGGCGTAGTGGTGTGCGCATGCCCAAGGTCCCGAATCCTCTGCCAGGGGATTTAAAAAAGCGCGCTGTTCGTGATTTCATTGGTGATCGGTGGGCGCGGCCATCTTCCTTTGGCCGCGCGTGCGCAGAAGCGGCGCTCTGCTGGCCGCGGCTTCAGGAAAATGGCTGCGGGATGCCGCGCGTGCGCAGATGGATATCGCGGCGGCCATTTTCCTGAAGCCGCGGCCAGCAGAGCGCCGCTTCTGCGCACGCGCGGCCAAAGGAAGATGGCCGCGCCCACCGATCACCAAGGAAATAACGAACAGCGCGCTCTTTTAAATCCCCTGGCAGTGGATTCGGGACCTTGGGCATGCGCACACCACTACGCCACCAACGGAAAACTACGCAAAATCTGGGGGAAGACAACGCCCTTTTGACCAGACCAGCCTGATTGACAGGCGAAAACGGAGACTTTGCAAAGGTATTTCGGCAACTTAGGTGGGTAATAAACGCATAACAAACACACTAATGTAACGCCCACCTCTGCCCCTATTTAACGCTATTTTTATCCCATCTTCCAAAAACGTGGTGACAGGTTCCCTTTAAGTGTCATGTGCAAAGTAAAGAAATATAATGCAACCTTTATGAATTTTAAAGTGCCAGTACAAAAAGGATCATATAAAGAATCACAGTATACGACTAAGGAGGCGTGTAAAACAGACATGTGATCTAGTCAGTGATGCATAATACTGACCGGCCAATGATAATGATGGATTAGGGGGGAGTGGCCGATCACATGAATGACATGTGATCAGATCAATGACGCACCCAGCCTGGTCTACGGTGCATGCATTGTGGTCCATGATCACATGTCTGTTTTACATGACCCTTTGCATTGGGTCATGTAACGTGCATTGGGGGCGGTGGGGACGCTATAGCAAGCAGATCTACATATATGTAAGTACACTCTCTATACTAAAAGCAGTGGAGAAGATCGTCAATAATGATACAGAGGGACAGTTTGTTGAGTATACTTGGGGCACAGAGGAGTACTAGGGGTTTTATGACATTTTTTTTTCAAGGGATTGCTAGCCACATTTTTGGACAGACATCCGTTGATGGCCAAAGATAGGTGCATTGCTGACTTGGGAGACATATCAGATGTTCAATGGGAGTCGGTCTTGCAATACGTCCCTAAAATTTCGATAAGTGAGTCTGGGAGGGTGTCGCAGTTTTTCATCATACATAGGGTATATAGGACTCCTGTGTGGATGAAAAAGGCTGGTGTGACAATGGATTCCAGGTGCCCAAGGTGTACGATGGATGAGGCCGATATGCTAAGTATGCTATGGTCCTGTCCCCGATTGCAGGCATTCTGGATAGTGGTCTAGAATTTGATAGAGAGAGTGATGGAAATAAATATTACTCAAGACCCATTGACGTATATTTTAGGGCATGTAGACGGGGTGGTGACGGACGAATGGGTCAAACTGGTGATAGCCTAATGCTATATGTTGCAAGGAAGACTATTAAATAACATTGGTTGGATGAAGATCCTCCTACTACAACCCCTGGCAAAAATTATGGAATAACCGGCCTTGGAGGATGTTCATTCAGTTGTTTAATTTTGTAGAAAAAAAGCCGATCACAGACATGGCACAAAACTAAAGTCATTTCAAATGGCAACTTTCTAGCTTTAAGAAACACTAAAAGAAATCAAGAACAAAAAATGTGGTAGTCAGTAATGGTTACTTTTTTTAACCCAGCATAGGGGAAAAATTATGGAATCACTCAATTCTGACGAAAAAATTATGGAATCACCCTGTAAATCTTCATACCCAAAAATAACACCTGCATCAAATTAGAGCTGCTTGTTAGTCTGCATCTAAAAAGGAGTGATCACACCTTGGAGAGCTGTTGCACCAAGTGGCCTGACATGAATCATGGCTCCAACACGAGAGATGTCAATTGAAACAAAGGAGAGGATTATCAATCTCTTAAAAGAGGGTAAATCATCACGCAATGTTGCAAAAGATGTTGGTTGTTCACAGTCAGCTGTGTCTAAAATCTGGACCAAATACAAACAACATGAGAAGATTGTTAAAGGCAAACATGCTGGTAGACCAAGGAAGACATCAAACAGTCAAGACCAGAAACATAAAGCAATATATCTCCAAAACAGGAAATGCACAACAAAACAAATGAGGTAACGAATGGGTGGAAACTGGAGTCAACATCTGTGACCGAACTGTAAGAAACCGCCTAAAGGAAATGGGATTTACATACAGAAAAGCTAAACGAAATCCATCATTAACACCTAAACATAAAAAAACAAGGTTACAATGGGCTAAGGAAAAGCAGTTGTGGACTGTGGATGACTGGATGAAAGTCATAATCAGTGATGAATCGCGAATCTGCATTGGGCAAGGTGATGATGCTGGAACTTTTGTTTGGTGCCGTTCCAATGAGAGTTATAAAGATGACTGCCTAAAGAGAACATGCAAATTTCCACAGTCATTGATGATATGGGGCTGCATGTCAGGTAAAGGCACTAGGGAGATGGCTGTCATTACATCTTCAATAAATGCACAAGTTTATGTTGATATTTTGGACACTTTTCTTATCCCATCAATTGAAAGGATGTTTGGGGATGATGAAATCATTTTTCAAGATGATAATGCTTCCTGCCATAGTTCAAGAACTGTGAAAACATTCCTTGAAAAAAGACATAAGGTCAATGTCATGGCCTGCAAATAGTCCGGATCTTAATCCAATTGAAATTTTTTGGTGGAAGTTGAAGAAAATGGTCCATGACAAGGCTCCAACCTGCAAAGCTGATCTAGCAAAAGCAATCAGAGAAAGTAGGAGCCAGATTGATGAAGAGTATTGTTTGACACTCAGTAAGTCCATGCCTCAGAGACCGCAAGCTGTTATAAAAGCCAGAGGTGGTGCAACAAAATACTAGTGATGTTTTGGAGTGTTTTTTGTTTGTTTGTTTTTCATGATTCCATAATTTTTTCCTCAGAATTGAGTGATTCCATAATATTTCCCCTATGCTTGGTTAAAAAAAAGTAACCATTACTGGATACCACATTTTTGTTCTTGATTAATTTTAGTACTTCTTAAAGCCAGAAAGTTGCCATTTGAAATGACTTTAGTTTTGTGCCATGTCTGTGATCTGCTTTTTTTCTACAAAATTAAACAACTGAATGAACATCCTCCAAGGCCGGTGATTCCATAATTTTTGCCAGGGGTTGTAGAAAGGAATTTGAGAACAGAGTCAATTTTGTGATACTTATGGAGCGGAGGGTGTATATGAAGAGAGGCAAAATGAGTCTCTATGAGGATATATGGGTGGTTGCTTGGACTTTCCTGGTTAGCCTCTCTGGAACTCATCAAAGACAGGATATTAGGGTTATAGAAATGTGTGCGGCATTGTATTATATGGACAAGGATCGTGTAAGCGTGACGAGGGGGGGGGGTTAGGGGAGGGTTTTATTAGTTTCTAAGGGGGGATTTTCTTGTATTACTTAAAATGTAAGAAAAGTAATATTGTTGATATATTTATACATGCCTATGAATGTATTGTTATCCTTCTTATATTCTTCAATAAAAATTATTTGATTTAAAAAAAAGTCTCTCCTGTTTACACCTATTAAGGAAGTTTAACTTTTAGTATTTCATTACTTCAGGATTTATGTCTGGACTTTTTATGTAGCACAAATTGTTCAATGCAGCTTGTATTTCACGACATCTCCCTGCATTTTTGCTCAGTAGCCTCTATGTTACTATCTGATTTCTCTATTTATTTGTTTTAATTATGCTAAATAAAATAACATTTTTAAGGGTATATACTCTATGGGTTGTTTGTTAACCCTTCTTTGCATCTAGATAGTCTACCATTACTGTCTAATTTACTTGGCATCTGGACTTATACCTATTTTGTATCTTGTATAGTGTGTTGAGCGATACCGTCCGATACTTGAAAGTATCGGTATCGGATAGTATCGGCCGATACCCGAAAAGTATCGGATATCGCCGATACCAATACCCGATACCAATACAAGTCAATGGGACACCAAGTATCGGAAGGTATCCTGATGGTTCCCAGGGTCTGAAGGAGAGGAAACTCCCCTTCAGGCCCTGGGATCCATATTAATGTGTAAAATAAAGAATAAAAATAAAAAATATTGATATACTTACCCTCTGACGCGCCCTGGTTGTAACCGCCAGCCTCCGTTCATAAGAATGAGCGCTTGAAAGTCCTTAGATGACGTCGCGGCCTGTGATTGGTCGCGGAGCGGTCACGTGACCGCAACGCGACCAATCACAAGCCGTGATGTCATCTAAGGTCTTTCAGGCGCTTGAAAGTCCTTAGATGACGTCGCGGCCTGTGATTGGTCGCGGAGCGGTCACGTGACCGCAACGCGACCAATCACAAGCCGTGATGTCATCTAAGGTCTTTCAGGCGCTTGAAAGTCCTTAGATGACGTCGCGGCCTGTGATTGGTCGCGGAGCGGTCACGTGACCGCAACGCGACCAATCACAAGCCGTGATGTCATCTAAGGTCTTTCAGGCGCTTGAAAGTCCTTAGATGACGTCGCGGCCTGTGATTGGTCGCGGAGCGGTCACGTGACCGCTCCGCGACCAATCACAGGCTGCGACGTCATCTAAGGACTTTCAAGCGCTCATTCTTATGAGCGGAAGCTGCCGGTTACTTCGGTAAGGTACAGGCTGCGCCGGAGAGGTGAGTATATCAATATTTTTTATTTTTATTCTTTATTTTACACATTAATATCTATCCCGATACCGATTCCCGATATCACAAAAGTATCGGATCTCGGTATCGGAATTCCGATACCGCAAATATCGGCCGATACCCGATACTTGCGGTATCGGAATGCTCAACATGCTTTCTGGACTGGGGTGGCATTTTTTATCACTTTTCCTTCATGATAAAAAATCCTTATTACTAATTTTCAATAAAGATTTACTAGATTTTAGTAAAGTTGCATCTACTTCCATTTTCTCTTTGTGCATTTTATGACATATATATTGCATGGTTTTCATATATAATTAGCAGACGTAATGTTCTAAAAAAATCATGAAAACCATTTCAACCTATCCAGAAAAGCTAATGCAAATGTTTATGAGAAATAAAAATGTCAGTACAATGGCCTATAGTTATATTTAAAGTTATGGTTTCTTAACCTTTAAGACTAAGAAAGACTCTTTGTAAATATATGTTTTCTATGCTTACTTATACATTTAAATATGATATTTATACATTTCAATCTGACCTCTCCCTTTTAATGGTGTATAGTGAGAGGCTTTAAAGGATAACTCCAGCACATCGATCATCTTCCCCACTAATGTATACATTTTATACACTCAAATTTGTCAAATATGTTTTATGATTTTGAATGTATGCCAGTACTACTGGCTAACATGGTACAAAGATCTTTCCTGTATTTGAATGAATGGTCATTTTATAGCACCATGATAACATGCAAAAAATGTATGAAATATTATAAAAATAATAGCAGATTTTATATAGAAAATACCTTTTCAAACACTACATATGATAAAGACATCACAATTTTCTGTCTGTTGAACTATAAACCATGTATAGAGATGGGCGAACCCTAACTGTAGTTCGGGGTCTGTATCGGACACGTAGTGTCCATGCACGGACCCCAACATGGACCTCTCAGAAGTCTGTTTCTGTGGGGTCTCCTCTATTCTTGATAATCAGCCTAGGTAAAGCTGCCAGCTGTGGGCTGCAGCCCTCAGCTGCCAGCTTTATTGTTGCTGGTTATAAAATATAGAGGGGTCCCCACTTCATTTTTTTAAATTATTTAAGTAAATAATTAAGAAAAAATGGTGTGAGGTCCCCCTCCTTTTTTGATAGCCAGCCAAACTAAAGTAGACAGCTGGGAGCTGGTATTCTCAGGCTGGGAAGGGGCCATGGATATTGGTAATCCCACAGCCTAAAAATAGCAGCCTGCAGCCGCCCCAAAAAAGGTGCGTCCATTAGATGCACCAGTTATGGCACTTGACCCAGCTATTCCCACTTGCCCTGATGCTTTGGCCTGTGGGATAATAGCTTTGGGGTTGATGTCAGCTTTGTAATGTCAGTTGACGTCAAGCCCAGGGGTTAGTAATGGAGACACGTCTATAAGACACCCACATTGCTAATCCCATAATCAAAAGTAAGGGTACTGTCACACAGTGCCATTTTCATCGCTACGACGGCACGATTCGTGACGTTGCAGCGTCGTATAAGTATCGCTCCAGCGTCGTATACTGCGGTCTCACGTTGCAATACACGGCGCTGGAGCGATAATTTCATGACGTATTTGCGATGTAGAAGCCGTTGGTTACTGTGCGCACATCGTATACAACCTGTGTCACACAATGCAATCATGCCGCCACAGCGGGACACTAGACGACGAAAGAAAGTTTCAAACGATCTGCTACGACGTACGATTCTCAGCGGGGATCCGGATCGCAGTAGCGTGTCAGACACAGCGATATCGTAAATGCATCGCTGGAACGTCACGAATCGTGCCGTCGTAGCGATCAAAATTGCACTGTGTGACGGTACCCTAAGACACACACAGAAAAGTCCTTTAATTGAAATAAACACTCCCTTACACTATTTTACCCACTGATTAATGTAAAAATCAAAAATCAAAGCTATACTCACATTTCTGCTAATAATCCATATTGCTGATATCCCATGACAATGCCCAACTCTGCTACATCTGGTTGCATTGCTGAGCGGTTACATCAGTAATGTTACCGCTCAGCAAGAGAATGAGAACGCAGCTGCGTGTGACCGGCAGTAACCTTAATGACGTCTCTGCCAGTCACACGCAGCCATGACCAGAGTGCGTTATGTAGCTTTTAAACACTTAAATAAGTAATGTCCATGCATTGTCTATCTAATTACCTGTGTTTTATATTTTGTAGTCTTTCTGGGATTACCATGCTACCTAATCTACTTGCTCTGGATATAAGTTATAATGCAATTGCAGAAATGCAACCATTTAACGCCTGTACCAATCTTGCACATCTGAATGCATCTCACAACAAAATTAAAAGTATTAAGGAGCTACCATCACTTGCAAACCTCACCCAGTTGCACTTAAATTCAAATAAGGTAATATAGAAGTCTCAATAAAAAATGTATCATGTATAAATAGTTAAATACATGTGTATGGTACTGTGCAAAAGTTTTAGGCAGGTGTGGAAAAAATGCTGCAAAGTAAGTGCTACAAAATATAGGTGTGTTAATAGTTTATTTTTATCAATTAAAATTCAAAGTCAATGAACAAAAGAGAAATCTAAATCAATTCAATATTTGGTGTGACATATTCTTCTAAGTACACTTGCACACAATTTTTGAAGGAACTCGGCAGGGAGGTTGTTTCAGACATCCCAGAGAACTATCCCCAGATCTTCTGTTATTGTAAGCTTGAACATATCTTTTTATCTCTCAGTGTTGAGATCAGGACTCTGAGAGGGCCATATCATCACAGCCAGGACTCCTCGCTCCTCCTTACGATGACGATATGTTTTAGTGACATTGACTGTATGTTTCATGTCATTGTACTGTTGCAGAATAAATTTGGTTCCAGTCAGACACCTTCCTGATGGTATTGAATGATAGATGAGTACGGTAACTGCCTATATTTCTCAGCATTGAGGACACCTTTAGGCTATGTGCACACGTTGCGGATTTTGCTGCGGATCTGCAGGGAGCGGCGCGGGCACGGTGAGAGGTGAGGAGTGTTTTTTTTTTAACTATAACAGTGAGTACTGGACTATGGGGCCATTCTTGGGGGGAGGGGGCTGTGCTGTATACTACATGTCTGTGCTATATACTACATGGCTGTTCTATATACTACATGGGCCATGTTATATACTACGTGGACTGTTATATGCTACGTGGGCTGTGCTATATACCACATGGCTGTTCTATATACTACGTGGGCTGTGTTATATAATATGTGGCTGTGCTATATACTATAGGGGCTGTTATATGCTACGTGGGCCGTGTTATATACTATGTGGGCCGTGTTATATACTACGTGGGCCATGTTATATACTATGTGGCTGTGCTATATACTATATGGGCTGTTATATGCTATGTGGTTTGTGCTATATTCTACATGGCTGTTCTATATACTATGTGGGCCGTGTTATATACTATGTGGCTGTGCTATATACTATATGGGCTGTTATATGCTACGTGGGCTGTGCTATATACTACATGGCTGTTCTATATACTACGTGGGCTGTGTTATATAATATCTGGCTGTTCTATATACTATATGGGCTGTTATATGCTACGTGGGCTGTGCTATATACTACGTGGCGGAATATGTTGTATACTAAGCGCTGCGGAATATGTTGGCGCTATATAAATAAAAATTATTATTATTATTATTGTTATATGCTACGTGGGCTGTTATATACTACATGGCTGTGTTATATGCTACGTGGCTGTATTATATACTACATGGGCTGTGTTATATACTACATGGCTGTGTTATATGCGTTCATGAATCGTGGTATGTGTTAAAGGGGAGGCCCACTGAGACTCTTTCGCCCGGGCCCTCAAAAACCTGGATCCGGCCCTGAATATATCTATAGATCGATATAGCCATATTTATCCATCTATAGATATATCCATAGTTATATCTATAGATATATCTATACATATATCCATAGTTATCCATGTATAGATATATAGATTTATCTATGGATATATCCATAGATATATCCATAGATATATAATAGCAAGGCCTATGTTTCTTACTGAACGTTTAATTAAAAAAAAAAAAAACACAGAAAAAAATGGCGTGGGCTCCCGCGCAATTTTCTGCGCCAGAGGGGGAAAGCCGACGGCCAGGGGCCAATATTTGTAGCCTGGGAAGGGGGTAATACCCATGGCCCCCTCCCAGGCTATGAATATCAGCCTGCAGCTGTCTGCATAGCCTTTATGGCTACTAAAATAGGGGACCCCCCAAAAAATGATGTGGGGTCGCACTATATTTTATAGCCAGAAAGGCTACGCAGACAGCTGCGGGCTGATATTCATAGCCTAGAGAGGGGCTATGGATATTGGCCCTCCCGGCTACAAATACCAGCCCCCAGCCGCCCCAGAAATGGCGCATCCGTTAGATGCGCCAATTCCGGCACTTAGCCCCTCTCTTCCCACTCCCGTGTAGCGGTGGGATATGGGGTAATAAGGGGTTAATGTCACCTTGCTATTGTAAGGTGACATTAAGCCGGGTTAATAATGGAGAGGCGTCAATAAGACGCCTATATATTATTAATCCTAGAGTAGTGAAAGAGTTAAAAAAATAAAGACACAGCCAGAAAAAAGTATTTTAATATTCTTAATTTAACCATACTTACCATACTCTATTGCCTGTAAAAAATTATAAATAATAAACCGTATACTCCCTGTCTGACGCAGTCCAATTAATAACGAATGTCCCACGACGATCTCCCCTATAGAACAGTGACATCGGGTGATGTCACTGCGCTATAGGGCCTTCAGTGACACACTGACAGGAGACAATAGCTCCTGCAGTGCATCACTGAAGAAGTTACCTGAGTTCATGGTCTTACTTTATGGCATCGCTGCGTGAGAACTGTCTCACATAGCAGTGCCACAAGTGAGACTAGGGACTATTTTTTACAGTGGCGGAGGAATACAGTGTGGAAGGATACATTCCGTCATTGTATTCCTGGAGCCCCTGATGAGCGGTCACATCAGCTGATGCTGCTGCTCTCCACGGGAGATTGTCGTGGGACATTCGTTTTAATTGGATTTCTGCGGATCAGTGAGTGTATTGTTTGTTTATTATTTTAATATTTTTTACAGGTGACACTGGCTTCAGGGATCAAAGTGACAAGTGATTGTGAGTATGTACTCTATGTTGTATGTACTGTATGTCTATATGTTGTATGTATGTAGTATGTATGTAGTATGTTGTATGTATGTTGTATATATGTAGTATTTTGTATGTAGTATGTTGCATGTATGTAGTATGCTGCATGTATGTAGCATGTTGCATGTATGTAGTATGTTGCATGTTGTATGTATGTTGCATGTATGTAGCATGTTGTATGTATGTAGTATGTTGTATGTAGTATGTATGTTGCATGTATGTAGTATGTTGCATGCATGTAGTATGTTGCATGTATGTAGTATGCTGCATGTATGTAGTATGTTGCATATTGTATGTATGTTGCATGTATGTAGTATGTTGTATGTATGTTTCATATATGTAGTATGTTGCATGTATGTAGTATGTTGCATGTTGTGTGTATGTTGCATGTTGTATGTATGTTGCATGTATGTAGTATGTTGCATGTATGTAGTATGTTCCATGTTGTATGTATGTTGCATGTATGTTGCATGTATGTAGTATGTTGCATGTTGTATGTATGTTGCATGTTGTATGTAGTATGTTGCATGTATGTAGTATGCATGTTGTATGTGTGTTGTATGTAATATGTTGTATGTATGTTGTTTGTTTGTGTTTTTTTATACATTCAACACATTAGCCAGATGATGGGACTACTACTGTCCCATCATTGGCTAATGTGTCAATCACTGTCACTGTAGCAGGCATAGCTGGATGGGACTTGTAGTTCCATTGGACGATGCCTGCACACACACACACACACACACACACACATGCGCACACACACACAGTGCCACACACCCGGACAGCCACCAGACTCCCGAACAGGCCGCAGACAACCCAGACAGCCCACAGACCACCCAGACAGGCCGCAGACCTCCCGGACGGGCCGTAGACCACCCAGACAGGCCGCAGACCACCCGGACAGGCTGCAGACTACCCGAACAGCCCACAGACCTCACGGTCAGGCCACCGACCTCCCGACCAGGCTGCAGACCACCTGGACAGGCTGCAGACCACCCGGACAGCCAACAGACCACCCGGACAGCCCGCAGACCCGGCACGGAGAGCCTGCAGACACCCGGACAGCCCGCAGACCACCGGGACAGCCCGTAGACCACCCGGACAGCCCACAGACCCAGCACAGAGAGCCTGCAGACCCCCGGACCTCAGGCAGACCACGCGGACAGCCCGCAGACCCGGCACAGAGAGCTCGCAGACCCCGTACACACACGCACACAGTCACCGCCCACACTCCGCCCACACTCTTCCCCCCTCCCGAACTGCAGCGTTTCCTCCTCAGCTAAACCGCAGATCTTTTTTACATCTGCGGTTTTGCTGCAGAAGTGCCCAACTCAATGCAAGTCAATGGGTGCAAAAACGCTGCAGTTCTGCACAAAGAATTGACATGCTGCAGAAAAAACAACGTTGTGTTTCCGCGTGTTTTTTTCTGCAGCATGTGCACAGTGAATTTGGTTTTCCATAGGTTAACATGGTACTGTAGACCGCATGGAAAACTGCTGCAGATCTGTAGTGTCAAAAACGCTGCGGATCCGCGGTAAAAAAACGCAACGTGTGAACATGGCCTTAATCCTGACTAAATCAGCAACTCCATTTGACGAAATGCAGCCCTAAGCATGCAAGGAACCTTACCCATGACTCACTGTTGCCTGCAAACACTCATTATTGTACCACACTCCAGCACTTTTATTTATTATTATTTATTTATTATGCTTTGCTTATATAGCACTATCATATTCCGCAGTGCTTTACAGACATTATCATTACTTTAGGCGAACAAACTGCCTTCTGTTAATTATTTCACATTTTGACTCAGTCTAGAACACAAGCTGCCAATGTATTGTTTTTGGCTGCAATTCTTTCATGAAGAACAGTTATTTATTTTTATCTATTATACTTGATTATATAGTGCCATTAATTTCCTCAGCACTTTATAGACATCATCATTGTTCCGATTGGGGCTTACAACCTAAATTCCCCATCAACATGTCTTTTGAGTTTAGAAGGAAATCGGAGTACCTGTAGGAATCCCATGCAAACACAGGAAAAAATAAAAACTCCTTGCAGATATTGTCCTTGGTGGCGGTGAAACATACTGTCCAGCCGGTCCGCATGTATGTCCGAAGCTGGTACCCAAGACCTCTCCTCCGGCCCATAACCACACCAGTGTACCAGGTACTGTAATGTGCGGTGCACTATACGAGAGTCAACCACCTTGGAGACTTCAAACTCCAATTTGCCATCCACCAAGACTGGAGGTGGCATTGGCGCCGCGTCCACGGAACCCACCACCTTCTGTAAAAGAGATCTGTGAAACACGTTGAGTATTTTATATACCGTAGGAAGCTCCAATAGGTAGGCTACCGGGTTAATGATGGCGGTGACCCTAAATGGACCAATAAACCTTGGACCCAATTTCAGGGATGGTACTTTTAGTTTTATGTTTTTTGTGGACAACCACACCCAATCACCCACACTCAGATCCGGACCTGGCACACGTCTACTGTCAGCCACTCGTTTGTACCTTGCACCCACGCTCAGCAAGCGCTGTTTCACTCTCCTCTAAACGGATGACAGTTGTGCTCCTAGCTGGTCCTCCTCCAGAACGCCAGCAGAGCCACCCTGACGCAGAGTACAAAATTGAGGATGGTGCCCGTAAACACAAAAGAATGGGGACTCCCCAGAAGATTCCTGGCGGTGATTATTAATGGCAAACTCAACCAAAGGAAGGAACGTCGACACTCCTCCTGGTTGTCAGAAGCAAAGCAGCGTAAGTACTGCTCCAAATTCTGGTTCATGCGCTCGGTCTGACCATTTGACTGAGGATGAAACGCCGAAGAATGCGACAACTTGATCCCCAGCCATGAGCAAAATGCTTTCCAAAACTTTGCCACAAACTGAGTACCCCTATCAAACACTATGTCAGACGGGATCCTGTGAAGTCTGACCACCTCCTGCACAAAAACCTGAGCCAGAGTCTTCGCGTTAGGCAATGAAGGCAAGGACACAAAGTGCAACATCTTTGAGAACCGATCAACAACCACCAAGATGACCGTGTTCCCAGCTGAGGAGGGTAGGTCTGTAATAAAATCCATGGAGATCTCCGTCCATGGCCTACTGGGTACCCCTAAAGGATGTAATGAGCCAGCAGGATGGGAGCGAGGCGTCTTAGCCCTAGCACACGTGGTACATGCTGATACGTACGAGACCACGTCCTGTCGGATTTTGGGCCACCAAAACCGATGGGACACCAACTCCAAGGTACCCCTAACCCCTGGATGGCCAGCCAGAACAGTATCATGATGCTCACCCAACACCTTTAGGTGAAGATGGAGCGGTACAAATGATTTGTTAATGGGAAGCTCTGGTGGTACTTCCTCCTGAGCCTTGGCAATCTCAGCCTCAACCTCTGTCGTGAGAGCCGAGACCACTACACCCTTTTGGAGGATGGGTACCAGATCTTCCCGAGGTTCTCCCCCCGGAAAACACCTGGATAAAGCATCTGCCTTAGTGTTCTTAGACCCCGGATGGTACGTGACAAAATAGTTGAATCGCGTGAAAAACAATGCCCAGCGAGCCTGCCTGGGGGACAGACGCTTGGCTGACTCTAAATAAAGCAGATTTTTATGATCGGTGATAACTGTAACCTGGTGGACCGACCCCTCCAAGAAGTGTCGCCATTCCTCAAAAGCCAACTTGATAGCCAACAACTCCCTGTTGCCGATATCGTAGTTACGTTCGGCGGGCGACAGCTTCTTGGAAAAGTAGGCGCATGGACGCAACTCGCCCAAGGATGAGCCTTGTGACAGCACCGCCCCCACTCCAACCTCAGACGCATCGACTTCCATGGTAAATGGTTTTGATACGTCCGGTTGCACCAGAATGGGGGCCGAAGCAAAACTGTTCTTCAGAAATTCGAATGCGCGCACAGCAGCCTCAGGCCAGGCGGAGAAATTGGTACCCTTTTTCGTCATGTCAGTAAGCGGTTTAGCAATGGTAGAAAAATCTTTGATACATTTTCTATAATAATTAGAAAATCCAAGGAACCGCTGGAGTGCTTTTAGGTTATCAGGCAGTTCCCAATGCATCATCGCTTGCACCTTAGCGGCGTCCATTTTAAACCCTGAAGCAGACACAATATAACCCAAGAAAGGCAACTCCTGAACCGAAAATACACATTTCTCAAGTTTTGCATAGAGCTTATTTTCTCTGAGTAACTGTAACACCTGCCTCACATGCTCTAAATGAGTATCACGGTCGCAAGAATAAATGAGAATGTCATCTAGGTACACAATAACGAATTTCCCCAGTACATGCGAGAACACATCATTTATGAAATGTTGAAATACAGCAGGCGCGTTTGTCAACCCAAATGGCATCACCAAATTTTCAAAATGACCCTCAGGAGTATTAAAAGCCGTCTTCCACTCATCACCTTTACGGACTCTTATGAGGTTGTACGCCCCCCTGAGGTCAAGCTTGGAAAACCACTTAGCACCAGCCACCTGGTTGAACAAATCAGGTATCAGTGGCATAGGGTATGGATCACGAACCGCAATCTGGTTTAACTCCCTGAAATCCAGACACGGGCGTAGTCCGCCATCTTTCTTCTTAACGAAGAAGAACCCCGCTGCCACCGGCGAGGACGAAGGCCTGATGTGTCCTTTGCTCAAACTCTCAGCAATGTAGTCTTTTAAAGCTTGCCTCTCAGGACCAGAGATGTTAAACCTCCTAGCTTTCGGCAATTTGGCCCCTGGTTTAAACCTAATAGTACAGTCATAGGGTCGATGTGGTGGCAATTCTGAGCAACCCTTCTCAGAGAACACATTGCGAAATCCAGCAGTGACTCAGGAATGCTAAAAGTCACAGCGGACACACATGTGGCCAGGCAATTCTCCTGGCAGAATCCGCTCCACTGAATTATGTCCTGAGTTTTCCAGTCAATCACCGGGTTGTGCATAGACAACCATGGAAACCCAGAACCATTTGTGCAGGAAGATTACTGAGCACCCTATATGTAACTTGCTCAGAATGTAGGTCCCCAATGTGGAGTTTAACCTCAGCCACAAACTCAGTAATCTCCCTGTTATGATCTGGTGGCCTAAGAGCAGCATGAGACGTACACTGGAGAAGGTGGTACCTGTACTGACCGCAGACCCTGAACTTAACACCGCAACTAGAAGTAGCCGTGGAATGTACCTAGCACTCCCTGGACATCTCGACACAGCCAGAGGACTAATTACCCCTAGAGATAGAAAAGGGAAAACTATCTTGCCTCAGAGAAAATTCACAAAGGATAGGCAGCCCCCCACAAATATTGACTGTGAGAGGAGAGGGAAAAAACATACACAGACTGAAATGAGAATTTAGCAAAGGAGGCCACTTCTAGCTAAATAGAAAGGATAGGACAGAGTACTATGCGGTCAGTATTAAAACACTAGAAAATATCCACCACAGAAAATACAAAAACTCCACAGCTAACTAAAGATATGGAGGGTATATCTGCATCTCCAGAGATACCAGCTTGGCTAAACAAATCCTTATACAGACCAAGCTGGAACAGACAAAAAACATGGGAAAGAACTGAACAATAAGGCCACAGCATGTGGACAGCCAAAAATGAAGGCCAGAACTTATCTTTGATGAAAAGAACTGCAAAGCAGGAGAGACCAGGCAGAGATGTGAATCCTCCAGGAACAATGGACAACTGGCACTGACTAAAGGGTGAAGCAAGACTAAACAGCCCAGTCAGATTTGCAAAAAGTGAACACACCTGATAAATGCTGCGATTCAGAGACAGCAGCGCTACCACTTACAACCACCGGAGGGAGCCCAAGAGCAGAATTCACAACATCTCCCCCTGTGGGAGTGGAGTAGCAGTGATGGTGACCACCCGGATAGGATGAGGCAGTTTTTCGACTGTGAACCCGGCCGTGCGCGCAAACTCCTCATCAATGAGATTAGTGGCCGACCCACTATCCACAAAAACAGTGATTGGCAGCTCTCTGCCAGCGACCATAACTCTGGCAGGGAGCATACATTGAGAGACCACCATGGAGGATATGCATAAGCTCAGATTGGCCTCCTCCACACCCTCTGAGCTTAGTAGTTTTCCACTGTTGCGCTTTTCTTAGAAAACAGAGGACAAGCATTACATAATGCCCTTTTTTACCACAGCAAAAACAGGCTCCCTGCTTCCTGAGTGAGGGGGCTCGATGATGTGACACCCCTGCGATTTGCATAGGCTCCGTGGGCTCACCTGCAGCAACCTCACGTGCACCTACGCCCTCCTCCATAAGCGGCGTCTCTTGCACCCCCTGACGCAAACGGCGATCAATGCGGACAACAAGACTCATGGCAGACTCTAGAGAAGCAGGAGTCTCATACATCAGGAGGGCTTGTTTAACCCTTCTCGAAACCCCATGTACAAACTGACTCCGCAGTGCAGGGTCATTCCATTGTGTGTCCACCACCCAGCGGCGAAATTCAGAACAGTAATCCTCCGCCATTCGCTCCCCCTGGCGGAGAGCGCGTATTTTAGATTCTGCTAGAGCCAATCTGTCAGGATCATCATATATGAGTCCAAGAGCAGAAAAAAAACAAACTCCACTGAGTTAAATGCAGCTGAATCAGATGGTAATGAAAATGCCCATGCTTGGGGGTCTCCGTTCAGTAATGACAATACCAGGCCCACACGCTGAGCCTCATTACCTGAGGAAACCGGGTGCATACGAAAATATAATTTGCAAGCTTCACAAAAAACAACAAATTTACTGAGTTCCCCAGCAAACCTCTCAGGTAAAGGGATCTTTGGCTCTGCAACTCTACCTGCAGTTTCAGCTTGCACATTAGATACAAGACCCTGTTGCTGAACTGCCCCCTTCAACTCAGTGACCTGTAAGGACAGCGCCTTCAACTGGCGGGTTATGGAAGTCATGGGATCCATGGCATCCAAAATTTATTTTGGCCGATTATAATGTCACGGTGGTACTGGGTAGACTACAGCTGATTACCTGAGCCCCTGCGATATCCCTCAGACTAGGGAAAACCCTGTCTGTCCCTCTCCCAGAATTTACACTGATGGTGTGCTTGTCTGGGCCGCCAGGCCTGACCCTGACTCCTGTGTCAGCCCTATGCTGAAACCTCCACCCGCCACCCAGTGATTAGACCACACACCAACCTCCACAGAAAGCACAGACAGGGAAAACTAAAAACGCACCACGCCGCAGACACACAGGAAAACACTATAATGTGCACAGGGCAAAACAAACACAAATATAGGAAGGAGAAATATGACAAAGGATATTACACCACCAGATACGATATTTCTTCTCCTAGACCACCACTCCAGACCGAGATCACCAGGCACAAGACACAAGCTATAATCGGCGACGCCCAAAGTCCAGAATGACTATTTAAAGGCCACGGGCGTGACCCAGCCTCCAACCAGATTACCAGCTAGATTAACCCCGGACAACCTGGATAAAATCTAGCTGGCGCTACTGAGCGTGTAGTGGACGAATGTGGAATTACCGCTGTCTGTCAGACACCCTAGTGTGAATAGCATCCGACATGACAAGAGGGCTGTAACTCATTTCTATTTGGCTTCGGCAATAACGGATGCCAGGTCACTTACAGCCTAGTCACCTGGGAATCAAGGTCCAGGAAGCAGGTGGAGGCAATCCCCCCAGCCTGCCAAGGAAGAAAAAGAAACGGACACCTGAAGAGGATTACTGTATTTCCCTCCATATAATTTTTTACTGGCTTTGCACTTTGTGCAAAGTCTTTATGAGTGTAGGAGTACAGCAACTACACTTTAAAAATATTTGAATGAGGTATGCCAGTTGTTGCATTTCAGGGGTCTACGGATGACCCTCTTTATAATTTTTTGCTGGTTTTGCACTTTCTGCAAAGCCTTTATGAGTGTAGAAGTACATAAACTACACTTTCAAAATATTTGCGTTCCAAATTTATTTCTTGATTTAATCAGTCATCCATACAGTTTAGTGCAGTTAATGATACATTTTGGTGGTATGTAAAACTCCAAAAAAGAGTTGAAAAATTTGGCTTGGTTACATTTCTCATCCATACACTATTCTCAGGTCTATGGTAAATTTCAGTGATCTCTAATGCTCTAAAAAATGTTCAAAAATCCATAGCGCATTACGTGTTTAATAAACCATCAAAATGTAATGAGATCCACGTTATAGTGTATGGTATGAGCAATTGAATCCAGACAAATTTCTCAATTTTTTTTGTAGTGTTATATATGCCACGGAAATATACTCAAGAGTACATAATACTGTATGGATGAGCAATATAATGCTGAATAAAAATTGACAACTTGTTTTGAGGGTTTTCTATCAGTGAAATGTACCCAAGAACATCTAACCCTATGGATGAGCAATATAATACCAATACATTTTTTAACAATTTTCATGAAGGTTATATACCACTAAAATGTACTCAAGAACACATAATACTGTGTGGATAAGCAATATAATACCAATAAATGTTTTAACAATTTTTTGAGGGTTATATACCACTGAAATGCACCCAAGAAGACGTTATACTCTATGGAAGAGGAATATAATACAGATACGTATTTAACAATTTTTTGGAGGGTTAGATACCACTGAAATGTACTCAAGAACAAGTAATATTGTATGGATGAGCATTATTGTACTGATAAATGCTTGAACAACTTTTTTGCAGGTTATATACAACCAAAATGTACCCGAGAACACATAATACTGTGTGGATGTGCAATATAATACCAATAAGTTTTAGAACAAATTTTGGGAAGATTTGATACCACTGAAAAGTATCCAAGAACATATAATATACTATTGATGAGAAATATAATACCAAGTAGATGGTGGCCCGATTCTAATGCATCGGGTATTCTAGAATATGCATGTCCACGTAGTATATAGCACAGCCCACGTAGTATATTGGTCAGCCACGTAGTATATTGCCCAGTGACGTAGTATATTGGCCAGTGACGTAGTACACTGCCCAGCCACGTAGTATATTGCCCAGCGATGTAGTATATTGCCCAGTGACGTAGTATACAGCACAGAGCCACGTAGTATATTGCCCAGCCACGTAGCATATTGCCCAGCCACGTAGTATATAGCCCAGCCATGTAGTATATAGCCCAGCCACATAGTATATTGCCCAGCTATGTAGTATATTGCCCAGTGACGTAGTATTCAGCACAGAGCCACGTAGTATATTGCCCAGCCACATAGTATATAGCCCAGCCACGTAGTATATAGCCCAGCCATGTAGTATATAGCCCAGCCACATAGTATATTGCCCAGCTATGTAGTATATTGCCCAGTGACGTAGTATTCAGCACAGAGCCACGTAGTATATTGCCCAGCCACGTAGTATATAGCCCAGCCATGTAGTATATTGCCCAGTGACGTAGTATATTGCCCAGTGATGTAGTATTCAGCACAGAGCCACGTAGTATATTGCCCAGCCATGTAGTATATTGCCCAGCTATGTAGTATATTGCCCAGTGACGTAGTATATTGCCCAGTGACGTAGTATACAGCACAGAGCCACGTAGTATATTGCCCAGTGATGTAGTATATTGCACAGAGCCACGCAGTATATTGCACAGCGATGTAGTATACAGCACAGAGCCACGTAGTATATTGCCCAGCCACATAGTATATTGCCCAGCCACGTATGTCACAGGTTAAAAAATAAAAAATAGAGGGGCGTGGCTTGCTGGGGATCAGGAGCAGACCTGTGACACAGGAGCTCCTACAGAATTCCTTATTATTAGTGACAATTTGCCTACTTTTTGGGAGGAAACTGCTCAGAACTACACTTGAGGTGTTCGGGATTGGGACATACAATGAAAAAAGCGGCTTTGAAGAGGGCACAAACAACCCAGAGACATGCAGACCCCAGCCGCGGCCTTGCTGCAGGCCTGCACAGACAGGAGGACAAGAGGCTGCACTCATCGGTGCATTCAAGCCCCAGACCAGTCCCATCTACGGGAGGACCCCTGAACAAGCCCCCATCCACAGCGACTCCCGCAATGACGTTCGCAAGACCCTTTGCTGCTAATGCACGAACCGGAGATGCCTCCAGAACTAGGCCCAAAGCCTCGGCCTTGCCTGAGCAGGTGAGACCGAGTAGAAGGAGAAGCGCTGAAGCTCCGCCCAAAACTCCGCCCATCCAGCGCGGCAGCCAAGCTCCCAGAGAATTGAGCCCGGACCTGAACGCAGAGAAAGCCCCACGTGAGCTCCAGTCACGGGCGGTTTCCATTCCTGGGCCCCTGGGACGCTCTGCTCTAGCACCACAGGCCGGCAAGACCACAGGAACCATCCAAGGAGCGGCGTCCTCACATCTGCAGGCGGAGCAGAGAAGCCGGAGAGGAGTCGAAGCCCCTCCCACTGCTTCGTCCAAGACTCCGCCCACTGCAAGCGACGGCACCGCTGTTGGAGGAAAGTGCTACGGCGCGGCTGAAGGGAGAGCCACAGGTGAGCCGGCGCAGCAGGCGACATTATCTTTGGAGTCCCCGGGCTCCCCCGGTCCAAGCCACCGGACCGGCAAGGTTCTAGGGAAGGGACTCAGAGCCACAATCACCAATGAGCAGACGAGACACGGAAGTGGGAGGTCAGATGAGACCCCGATTATATCTCCGCCCACAACTTGCAACGATGCTGCTGCTAGGCTTAGGATAAATCAAAATGCAAGTCGCATATTAAGATTTGATGCTCCCACATTTATACCGCAGCCCAGACCCCAGATTAGGAGACAACATCAGGTCACAAGTTCCGAGGTGACACCGCCTAGTGTGCCACAGAAAAATCACCGCTCACAGGCTGCCCCACAACAGGGAGATGGCAGTCATGACAACCAGGGGGAGGGAAGCTCCACCTCGGAAATTTCATACCCATTCCTTGGCACAGAGGAAGCGATAGATGCAGAAGGACCCCCCACTGAACTAGCAATGGATAATATGCTAAAAAACTTCTGCGACATCGTTAATAAAAAAATGGATGAAGGTTCCCTGGTATTGGATAAATACTTATTCTCTTTCAATGCATTAAACACGAGATCATCATGTACAGAGACAGCGTCTGAGTCCTATGTCAGGGATGCACTGACTTCCATTGCTGAAAGCCTTGGTTCCTTCTCAACCGGGTCATCCTCAAGGTCTTCCCAATGTAGCTACTCTTCGCCCGAGTGCGACTCGTACGCTTCCTTTATATACTCTTTAAACAGCAGTATGGAAGACTATTCATTTGAAGATTTGGATCTTCCCTATTCAGACAGTTCACCGACCCCTCCTTTTTCCACAGCTTTGCTAAAGAGTCTACAAAAAGACATTGATTCACTAAAGTGTAACCTGATGAGTCTCGAAGATCATAAACGAAAAAACAACGTGAAAATCAGGGGAGTCCCGAGACTGTTAAACCCCCCCACCTAAAAAGCTATATTTTCAAAATGATCTCTAAATTTATACCTGATATTAACGATCCTAATATCATTGAAAAAGCTTACCGAATTAAAAGACCTGTGTCCCTCCCGCCAGACGTGCCAAGAGACATCATCGTCTCCTTTTTCCCAGCCTGGGTTAGAGGTAAACTGTTTGACCTCTCCTCCGAAAAAAACTTCCTGCTCTCCCCATATAGCCACCTAACATTCTTCAAAGATTTGTCTAAAGATACTTTGAAAAAGCGACGGGATTTTGCATCAGTTACGCGGGAGCTCCGGAGATGCCATTTTGCTTATTCATGGTCGCCGTCCTCTACTCTCTTGGTGAAACTCTTGTCCGGAACTGTACACATTACAACCCCTAAAGAGGGTTTATCCTTCCTGAAACAACATGGTCTGAATCCTTCTAGAACCTACAATAGTCCTACCTGAAGTGTAGTTCTGTCACTTATTTCTACTACGTCTATTATAGGCTATGGATATATCTCTTCCCAATAGTTAGCTTTGATAATGAGCCAGACTTTTTGCTGCCCACATAGTCGCAGGATCACCCAAGGGTGTTCCTGGACATAATAAGCAACCATATAATTTACTGTAAGCTCGAGTTCACAACAGGCCTTCACATTCTATTACATACTAATTACCTAATACAGTTTTTAGATGCTTATAAAGCGAACCGGTACAAAATATTACTTATGTCACTTTAATAGCCTACTGAGTTATTTCATTTCCATTATGTTTATATTAACCTACTATGTGATCGCCTGCTTCCCCTATTGTTATAGGGGCTTATTTTCCTCATCTCTATACCCCATCCCTTCTCCCCCGTCCCTTCCTAACCTATCCTTCCCGGTTAAAAGTTAAAATCCTAATAAAATATTTGAAAGAAAAAATAAAAAATAAACATACTCACCTTCCGATCCGAGGGCCCCTTGTAGTTCTAACATACTCACCATACTTGTAGTTCTGTCGCCTGTGCGAGGTACAGGCGGCAGCTTCTGGTCCCAGCCTGCTCGCGCAGGCGCGCAGGGCCTGTGATGACGTCGCGGTCACATGACCGTGATGTCACGGCAGGTCCTTTCCGCGCAGGCGCGTAGGACTTGCGATGACGTCGCGGTCACATGACCGTGACGTCATGGCAGGTTCTTCTGCCAGACCATCCGTGCCAACGGAACGTGTTGGTTGCATCGCGAGGAGCGGGAAAGGCGGCATAGGTGAGTATGTAATCATTTTTTATTTTTTTTATTATTTTTAACATTAGATGTTTTTACTATTGGCGCTGCATAGGCTGCGTAAATAGTAAAAGACTTGGTCACACAGGGTTAATAACAGCGGTAACAGAGTGCGTTACCCGCGGCATAATGCGGTCCATTACTGCCGGCATTAACCCTGTGTGAGCGGAGGGGTGTATGCGGGTGCCAGGCAGTGAGTGCGGGGAGTAAGGAGCGGCCATTTTCTTCCGGACTGTGCGCGTCGCTGATTGGTCGCGGCAGCCATGACAGGCAGCTGGCAAGACCAATCAGCGAACGAATAACCGCGACAGACAGACAGAAGGACAGACAGACGGAAGTGACCCTTAGACAATTATATAGTAGCTACATTCTTAAACTATTTTTTGGAGGATTAGATACAACTGAACTATACCCATTAAGATGTAATACTGTGTGGATGAGCAATATGATACTGATAAATTTATGAACAATTTTTTTGAGAGTTAGATACCACCGAAATGTACCCAAGAACATGAAATACTGTGTGGATGAGCAATAGAATACTGATACATTTTTGAACAATTTTCTTGAAGGTTATACACCACCAAAATTCACCCAAGAAGACATAATACTCTATGGATGGGCAGTATAATACCGATACTTTTTTTACAATTGTTGGGAGGGTTAGATACCCAAGAAGACATAATACTCTATGGACAGTATAGAGTATAGAGCAATATAATATACAGTGGGTACGGAAAGTATTCAGAACCCTTTAAATTGTTCACTCTTTGTTTCATTGCAGCCATTTGGTGAATTCAAATAAGTTCATTTTTTTCCACACTAATGTACACTCTGCACCACATCTTGACTGAAACAAACAGAAATGTAGAAATTTTTGCTAATTTATTAAAAAAGAAAAATTGAAATATCACATGGTCATAAGTATCCAGACCCTTTGCTCAGACACTCATATTTAAGTCACATGCTGTCCATTTCCATGTGATCCTCCTTGAGATGGTTCGACTCCTTCATTGGCGTCCATCTGTGTTTAATTAAACTGATAAGACTTGATTTGGAAAGGCACACACCTGTCTATATAAGACCTCACAGCTCACAGTGCATGTCAGACAAAATGAGAATCATGAGGTCAAACGAACTGGCCAAGGAGCTCAGAGACAGATTTGTTGTAAGGCACAGATCTGGCCAAAGTTACACAAGAATTTCTGCAGTACTCAAGGTTCCTAAGAGCACAGTGGCCTCCATAATCCTTAAATGGATGAAGTTTGGAACCACAAGAAGTCTTCCTAGACCTGGCCATCCAGCCAAGCTGAGCAATCATGGGAGAAGAGCTTTGGTGAGAGAGGTAAAGAAGAACCCCAAGATCACTGTGGCTGAGCTCCAGAGATGCAGTAGGGAAGTGGGGGAAAGTTCCACAAAGTCAAACATCACTGCAGACCTCCACCAGTCGGGCCTTTATGGCAGAGTGGAAATCTCTCCTCAGTGCAAGGCATATGTAAGCCGCATAGAGTTTGCTAAAAAAACACATGAAGGACTTCCAGACAATGAGAAATACGATTCTCTGGTCTGATGAGATGAAGATAGACCTTTTTGGTGATAATTCTAAGCGGTATGTGTGGAGAAAACCAGGCACTGCTCATCAACTGCCCAATACAATCCCAACAGTGAAACATGGTGGTGGCAGCATCATGCTATGTGGGTGTTTTTCAGCTGCAGGAACAGGATGACTGGTTGCCATTGAAGGAAACATGAATGCGGCCAAGTACGTAGATATCCTGGATGAAAACCTCTTCCAGAGTTCTCTGGACCTCAGACTTGGCTGAAGGTTCACCTTCCATCAAGACAATGACCCTAAGCACACAGCTAAAATAACAAAGAAGTGGCTTCAGAACAACTCTGTGACCATTCTTGACTGGCCCAGACAGAGCCCTGACCTAAACCCAATTGATCATCTTTGGAGAGACCTGAAAATGGCTGTCCACCAACTTTCACCATCCAACCTGACATAACTGGAGAGGATCTGCAAGGAAGAATGGCAGAGGATCCCCAAATCCAGGTGTGAAAAACTTGTTGCATCATTCCCAGGAAGACTCATGGCTGTACTAGCTCAAAATGGTGCTTCTACTCAATACTGAGCAAAGGGTTTGAATACTTATGACCATGTGATATTTCAGTTTTTCTTTTTTAATAAATTAGCAACAATTTCTACATTTGTTTTTTTTCAGTCAAGATGGGGTGAAGAGTGTACATTAAATAGAAAAAAATTAACTTTTTTGAATTTACCAAATGGCTGCAATGAAACAAAGAGTGAAAAATCTAAAGGGGTCTGAATACTTTCCGTACCCACTGTAGATACATTTTTTTAACAATTTTTGGAGGCTTATGCACCACCAAGATCTACCCAAGAATATGTAAAACTCTATGAATGAATTATAAATATAATACGCATAAAATTTTCACTAATTTAATCCAGATACATTTTTGTATTTTAATAAAAATTGACATCTTGTTTTGATGGTTATATACCACTGAAATAAGATACTACAGTGGGTGCCTTCAAGGGTATATGCATGACCCTGCTTGTAATTTAACTTAGTGCATAGGTTTTATGAGACTATGAGTACCTCTACATGACAATTTGAACAGAATGTGTTTGATGTCCTCCTTTATATCTAATACAGGGTGTATCTCTGCCTTCTTTAGTGTTGGCAATTCCTTCTAGCTTTGCATCGTCTGCAAATTTGATTAGTTTACCTTCAGTTCCTTAAAGGGAACCTGTCACCACGTTTTTGGAAGATGGGATAAAAATAGCGTTAAATAGGGGCAGAGGTGGGCGTTACATTAGTGTGTGTGTTATGCGTTTATTACCCACCTAAGTTGCCGAAATAACTTTGCAAAGTCTCCGTTTTCGCCTGTCAATCAGGCTGGTCAGGTCGCATGGGCGTTGTCTTCCCCCAGATTTGGCGTAGTTTTCCGTTGGTGGCGTAGTGGTGTGCGCATGCCCAAAGTCCGGAATCCTCTTCCAGGGGATTTAAAATAGCGCGGTGTTCGTTATTGCATTGGTGATCGGTGGGCGCGGCCATCTTCCTTTGGCCGCGCGTGCGCAGAAGCGGCGCTCTGCTGGCCGCGGCTTCAGGAAAATGGCCGACGCGATATCCATCTGCGCACGCGCGGCATCCCGCGGCCATTTTCCTGAAGCCGCGGCCAGCAGAGCGCCGCTTCTGCGCACGCGCGGCCAAAGGAAGATGGCCGCGCCCACCGATCACCAATGCAATAACGAACACCGCGCTATTTTAAATCCCCTGGGAGAGGATTCCGGACTTTGGGCATGCGCACACCACTACGCCACCAACGGAAAACTACGCCAAATGTGGGTGAAGACACCACGCCCATGTGACCTGACCAGCCTGATTGACAGGCGAAAACGGAGACTTTGCAAAGTTATTTCGGCAACTTAGGTGGGTAATAAACGCATAACACACACACTAATGTAACGCCCACCTCTGCCCCTATTTAACGCTATTTTTATCCCATCTTCCAAAAACGTGGTGACAGGTTCCCTTTAACTAGATCATTTATAAAAATGTTGAACAACACTTTGGCCAGGACAGAGGCTTGTGGTACCCCACTTGAAACACTCTTCCAATTGGATGTGCAACCATCTATTATCACCTTTTGACTACGATCACTGAGCCAGTTATGAATCCGCCTAACCGTAGTCTTGTCAATCCCATACTTGGCTACATATGAAGGAACGTCACTTCCAGATGCTGTTTTAGTGGCAGTGAGCCCCCCCCCCAAAAAAAAAAAAAAAAAAAATAATAATAAAGAAAAAATATAAAAAATATATATATATATTTAGATAGATAGATAGATAGATAGATAGATAGATAGATAGATAGATAGATAGATAGATATAGGGAACATTTTAAAATGACCAAAGTGAAATACTAAAAAAAGTATAGACATTTTGTTTTTTTTAGGGGGGGGGGGGTGCTCATTAACTGAAATAGCAGTTGTTTACCTTAATACATTTTTTTGTTAATAAGCACAGCAAAGTTTAAAAGATCAACCACCTTTTTCCATATGCTGCACATTTTTCCACTTCAGAATGAGTTGAAATATTTTATTAAGTAAGAAGAAGAAGAAGCAGTTTTATACAGTCAACACATTCCAATCATATCATCATGTCTGCTCCTTCCACAGTATATCATTCACACTATTGACTAGTGTTGAGCGATACCGTCCGATACTTGAAAGTATCGGTATCGGAAAGTATCGGCCGATACCGGCAAAGTATCGGATCTAATCCGATACCGATACCCGATACCAATACAAGTCAATGGGACTCAAGTATCGGACGGTATTCCTGATGGTTCCCAGGGTCTGAAGGAGAGGAAACTCTCCTTCAGGCCCTGGGAACCATATTAATGTGTAAAATAAAGAATTAAAATAAAAAATATTGCTATACTCACCTCACCGAGGGAACCGGCAGCGTTGTTTGCTTAAAATGCGCGCTTTTCCTTCCTTCCGTGACGTCACGGCTTCTGATTGGTCGCGTCGCGGCCACATGCGCGCGTCTCCTGCCTCCCGTGACGTCACGGCTTGTGATTGGTCGCGTCGCCCATGTGACCGCGACGCGACCAATCACAAGCCAAAACGTAATTTTAAAATCCTGATGGACCTGAAATTACGTCACGGCTTGCTGTGATTGGTTGCGTCGCGGCCACATGGGCGACGCGACCAATCACAAGCCGTGACGTCACGGGAGGCTGGACACGCGTGCATTTTAAAATGCGCGCGTCTCCTGCCTCCCGTGACGTCACGGCTTGTGATTGGTCGCGTCGCCCATGTGACCGCGACGCGACCAATCACAAAGCCGGAACGTAATTTTAAAATACTGAATGCCTAGAAGGACCTGAAAATTACGGCACGGCTTGCTGTGATTGGTCGCGTCGCGGACACATGGGCGGCACGCGACCAATCAGAAGCCGTGATGTCACGGAAGGAAGGAAAAGCGCGCATTTTAAGCAAACAATGCTGCCGGTTCCCTCGGTGAGGTCCAGGCTGCGTCAGAGAGGTGAGTATAGCAATATTTTTTATTTTAATTCTTTCTTTTACACATTAATGTTGTTTCGATACCGATACCCGATACCACAAAAGTATCGGATCTCGGTATCGGAATTCCGATACCCGCAAGTATCGGCCGATACCCGATACTTGCGGTATCGGAATGCTCAACACTACTATTGACACATTTTGTTGAAGTTCAAGCCTATCTACCTATATACTAATGTATAGATAGATAGACTTTTTACAACTTAAAGAAGCACTCCTCCCATCAGTTTTTATTGTCTTAAAATATTGTAGTCATCATTTTATAGGACACTGTATACTTACAATTGCTCATTTTGCCCTTCTACACAGTTAATTCTTCTGCTTTCCATTACGTCTATAACATCATGTGAATAAAAACTGACTAGATGATTCCTTCTAAGTTCTATGTAGAAACAGGAGGTCAATTTTCCCCGTATGAGTTATAAGTCACTGTAAAATTCCCTGGCAGGGGGGAGGAGCGGAGCAGCTGGGTCAGGAGTTGAAGAGGGGATGATAAATGCAGAGACAATTCCTGTTTCTACATAGAGCTGAGAAATCTGATGAATTAGCTTGGTACAAACGCAAAATGAGCAATTGTAAGTACACAGTGCTATATAAGGCTAGTTTCACATTTGCGTTAGTATCTGCAACAGCAAATGAAGGAAAAACCTCATGGAAACGCGTACAAACGCAATGTTTTTTAGACGCATACGGTAACGCATGCGGTTTAAAAAAAGCAGCGTTTTCATGCTTTTGCATGCGTTTTGCATGCCTTTGCGTTTTTTGTGCACATGGTGGAAAAATTTACAGGAGATAAATCTAGATAACCAGACACTGCCAATGGGACTACAGAGGGCGTGTATTATGGGATATCTATATTTAGACCCTAGGACTGCTAAAATGTTAACAGTGTGCTACTGTATCCTGTGTCATGATGGACCTTCGCATGGAGAGCTTTTATTTCAACCTGGATTTAAGCATCAAGCTGTTTCTTGCTTGTGTGTTTGCTTGGGAGCAACAAAGAAATCGAGAAAGACAGAGAAGGACACGGCGTTGGCGTTTTTGGAGACACCCCATTATCGAACTGCGGGAGAGCCATGGAGCCTATCACACGCTATATGGCGAGCTTCATGCCAACCCGGACAAATTCCCGGAATATACCCGATGTCGCAAGACTCTTTTCGGGATTTGCTTGGTTGTGTCCAAGGAGCCATCTGGAGACAGGACACACAGCTCTGTAGAGCGATTCCTGCAGAGGAACGTCTGCTGGTTACACTAAGGTACGTAATAATTCTAAACAAATGCCAGTCATAATTATTGTTGGTCTGACATGTCTTCTTTGTATTTTCCTTTATGTCTTTAGCAGCACAACACCATAAATAGAATTGATTGTAATTTATTTTTTATTTATTTTATTACAGATTTCTGGCAACCAGAGAGAGCTTATCATCCCTCCACTTCCAGTACCGGCTTGGAATTTCCACCCTGTCTGGAATAGTTGCGGACATCTGCCGGGCTTTGTGGAATGTTCTCCTGGATGAATTTATACTCATACCCACTGAGGACATGTGGATGGGAATTGCAGAGAAATTCTGTAGTGTGTGTGATTTCCCAAACTGTTTGGGTGCGGTGGATGGAAAGCACATACGCATTATCAAACCCGCCAGAACTGGATCGGAGTACTTCAACTACAAAAAATATTTTTCTGTTGCGCTCATGGCAATAGCAGATGTGGATTGTCGCTTCATCGCCATGGACATTGGAGCTTTTGGCCGTGGCTACGATTCCCAGACTTTCAAGAACTCAGATATGGGCCGACGTGTGTATAGCAAAAATTTTAATTTTCCACAGCCACGACCTCTCCCCAACACTCAAGGCCCACCGATGCCATTTGTTATGGTTGGGGATGAGGCCTTTCAGATGTGTGAAAACCTACCAAAGCCATATTCCAGTTGGGACTTGAACCACACTAAAAGGATATTTAACTACAGACTGACCAGGGCCCGAAGAACAGTAGAGTGTACCTTTGGGATTCTAGTCTCAAAATGGCGCATTCTTGCAACAGCCATTAATCTAAAAATGGAGACAGTCGATGAGGTGGTCAAAGCCTGTGTGGTTCTCCACAATTACATCATGGCTAAGGAGTGACCCAACATTGAACTGGATGAACCAGTTGCAAACCCATTGCCAGATTACCAGCATCACCCGCTGCAGTCAACTGTTGAAGTTGGCCACATGCGGGACCAATTTGCCGCCTTTTTTGATTCTAATATTGGATGTGTGACATGGCAGGACAATATTGGGTAAAATGACCTGTTGGGTTTAGGTCTGTACCAGTTATGTTTTAAATGTTACTAATATGTGTTGTTAATAAACTACGTGTTTTGTTATCTTGACCGTGTCTCCTATGTATTTCCTCTACAAACCACTTAGGTTGTTAGTGGTAAGGTTGTTGACGTCATTGCTTCCTGATTCTGTTCTGCAGTATCTATTGGACGCAGACTGAAGAGACGATGGCTGTTTACAAAACAGATCTATACTCCTCAATTCAGGTGTCAGAAATAATGAATTCATGATGCACAAATAACAGCCTCATGAATTCACTATTTCTGACACATGTCCAGGTGAGTATAGATATGCCTTGTATGACCTCCATCATCCCTTCACTTTGTGTGAAATAGATTACGTACACAGAAGAGAAAATGGAGGTTATACAAGGCAGTTCTCTACTCACCAGCTCAGGTGTCATAACTAATGAGTTTTTGGACACATGACCCGTCGAGTATAGTTCTGCTTTGCATTACCGCCATTTTCTCTTCAGTCTGCAACACAAAGTCACAGAGTAAGCAGAAGGAAGAGATTATGGAGAAAATACAAGTATTATTTTTTTGGGCCACCTCATATCTCTATACCAAACACACACAAAGCTGAAGTGTTGTACTTACTAACTACTGGATCTATGAGGTGGCAAAAAAATAAAGTGTGCGGTGCAGTGTTTTATTCAGCGCATGGTGTGTGTTGCCGGCAGCGAAATACACAATTAACCAAACATTATTGGGGGCAAAAAACATTATTATTGATTTTTACACACAAAAAAAAATTAACTGCGCTTGCTTGGGTTAGAGTGCCGGAAATGGGGGGCATGTAGCTTTGAAGCTTGACTAACTGTGGATGACGCAGGGTTGGCAGGAGAAGAGGCAAATAAATTACTGGGGTCTGGCAGTTCAGGGATGGGGCTTGACGCATGAGAGGGCAGGGACACACTGGAAGGGTGAGACAAACCAGACATTAGACACATTGGGAGGTGAGGGGGGAGGGATAGCGATAGTCCTGTTTCTTTTTTCCTTTCCCTTTTTGGGATCGGTGCTGCGGTACGGGGAGCCTCCTTGGGCTCATTGCTAATGGCCTGGCCATGGTGGCCGACCTGTCAGGGTCCATGTGCCGCAGCATGGTTGTGGTGGTGGGGAAGGCCATGCCAGGGTCCGTGTGCTGCTGCTGCTGCATGGTTGTGGTGGTGGGGAAGGCCATGCCAGGGTCCGTGTGACTCTGCTGCTGCTGCACGGTTGTGGTGGTGGGGAAGGCCATGCCAGGGTCCGGCTGCTGCTGCATGGTGGTGGTGGGGAAGGCCATGCCAGGGTCTGGTTGCTGCTGTTGCTGCTGCTGCATGGTGGTGTCAGTGGAGGAGGTCCAAACAGGAGCAGCAGTTTTCATGGTGGTGGTGGTGAGCTGTTCAACAGCACTCGGCATGGTGGTGGTGCTGTAGTGGTGTCTGGCAGTGCTTGGAATGGAGGTGGCCATGCAGTGGTATGCAGCAGAGCTCGGCATTGAGGTCAAGCTTGACAGTGTAGGCACAGGTAGATATGCCGCCACTGTCTGCTGAAAATACCGACTCTGCTGCATAGCCTGCACGTAAGCTGCATTGCAGGCCTGCATGACACTAAGCTGGAGATCAGGAATAAGGTGTTCTGACATGCCCTGTTCAATTTGATTAAAAAAATGATGTGCTGGCCTCTGGAGGTCGGCTTTCACTTGGTCAAGGCTTTTGGTGAACTCCTGGATATGTGTATTCATATGCCTAATGGCAGTATTCAGTCGGTCACCCATCGCCTTGAGTCCATCATGAAAGACCGAGCTCAAGTGCAAAAACTCGGGCATGAGTGACCTGTCCGAGGCCCTCTGCCGCTGCCGGGAAGAGCCCCCAAAAAAGGGGCAGAGCCAGAAGACTGGGAAAGGGGAACCAGCTTTCTGGTCTCCAGTTTGTGTGGCAGGCCCACTTGCTGCAGCGCTGCTGGATGGCTGGGACAGATCCGTGGCTGTCTGATGAAGGACCACTCCAGAACCAGGGTCAAGAGTGCTGCTCCATGTGCTGTGAAAAAAGAAGAAAAAAATACATTACTACCAAACATTTACAAAAGTTAAGGCTCAGGCCGTTGCTCCTCCTCAGAAGATGACATTCTAATGCACGCAGAAAGAAAGAAATGGCAGAAATTAGGACATATAGAGACAGAAAATAGAAAATAAAGACATTGGCTATGATATTCTCACATTGTTCAGAGTGTAGATTCCTTCCTGTGTCTGGTCTGCTGCATCTGCCCTTGTTCCCAGTCTGCTGAGTAGTGACCTGCAAATGCCCACTCCCTCCCTTTATCACCTTGTATGTGGGGGGAGGCTAATCAGTGTCTAGACATGTTTACCTGTGGTGCAACGCATGCGTTCACAAACGCAAGCAAATGCATGTGCTTGCGAACGCATGCGTTCACATAGACAGCAATGCGTTTTTTTGCCGCATTCCTTTTGATAACCGCATACATTTCTAGGCAGCAAATTGATGCCTCTAAAATGACTACATGTAGCGTTTACCGCGCCAAACCGCAGACGACGAAACGACGCATGCGTCGTCAAACGCAGCAAAGCACAACCGATCGCAGACACATGCGTCCCTAATGTTAAATATAGGAATACACGACGCATGCGGATTATTGCAGAAGAAACGCTGCGTACACAATCGCAGCAGCCTAATATGGTAACTGCAGTATATTAAAAGGATAAAAACTTTGATTGGAAAATGCCTCTTTAACGTTTTACAACTGTGTTAATAGTCGAGTTTAACAACTGTACATGCCAGAACAATACTGCTGGCTGTTGCTGCAAATTATTTTACATACTTGTACCTTATTAGTAACATTTAAGGTTACGTACATTGCATTTTTTGGCAAGAGGGAAATAACTTAAGGGCATGTGCACACGTAGAATGGTCCACTGCGGATTTTTTCACAGCGGATTTGATAAACACTGCGTTTTTCCTGCGGATTTATCGCGGATTTACCGCTGTTTTTGTGCGAATTCCACTGCGGTTTTACACCTGCGGTTTTCTATTATGGAGCAGGTGTAAAACCACACCGCACAAAGAATTGACATGCTGCAGAATGTAAACCGCTGCGTTTCCGCGCGTTTTTTTCCGCAGCATGTGCACTGCGGATTGCGTTTCCCATAGGTTTACATTGTACTGTAAACGCATGGGAAACTGCTGCGGACCTGCAGCTGCGGAAACGCTGCGGATCCGCAGCAAAATCCGCAGTTTGTGCACATAGCCTTAAAAAACACAAAAAACACTTCATCTGCTGTTTAAATTAGAGCTCAAGCTATTTTCTGGGCCTCTTCCAATTTCAAACAGTTTGATCACCCCTACTACATGCTGCAAGCAATATTATGGTATTGCAGTATTTAGTATAAGCAGTCAAAGGTTCAAGTCTCCTAAGGACTCTTAAAAAAAAAAAAAGTTTTTAAAATGTGAAAAAAAAATTAAAAATCACCATTTTCCAGCATTAACAATAAAGAAAAGAAATATAAAAGGAAATAAAAATGTGTACATAAACTTAATCTATGGAAATATAAAATTAATGAATCTGATACGTAAACATCGAAAAATAAATAAAAATAGAAATACCACAATTGTCTTGTTTCAGTCACTGAAACACCACCAAAAAATGCAATAAGAAGAAATCAAAATGTATCTAACCCAAAATGGTATAGATAAAAGAGTCAACTTGCCATGCAAATTACAAGCCCTCACACATCTTCATCGACTTAAAAATTAAAACATCAGTGTCGGAAAATGGCGACAAAAACAAAATCTTTTTTTTTTGTACATTTTTTTGTCCACCACTCAGCTAGCTCTAAAAGTATGCGATTCAAGATGATCATGTAACCTTTCATGCTTTGTGCTGACTCCTCAGAAAAAATAGGACCCTTTTTTCACCTGTCCTTAAAAGAAATAATTTTGAAGCTGAAAAAAAATGTTCAGATTATTTTAATTATATATATCTTCATTTTGCATTTAAGTGGAAATGCAGCTGAAGTCTTAACATTATAATTTTGGGCTGTAGACATGGATCACATCTTGATGATTCATTATGGTTTACCAGTGTATCTGTAAAAAAATATTGTCTATCTGTGATTTCTTGGTAAGCTGTCCAGACAAAATGAAAAGTCATGTTGGCAGCGCTGATGACTGTGCATACAGTGATAACTGCCAATCAATGAATAGGACTTCCTATTGGAGTCATATACATACAGACACCAGATATTCAATGAATAAAATATAAGTATTACATTCACTTTACCAGAGTGAGACCCAAATCTACTGAGATTCTTTTTTCTTGGACGCAATTGCAAGTGAGGAGTGGGTTCTACACTGCATGTGAATGATGAAGTGGAGCCTTGTGCTTGGACTGGCAGACTTTGGCCTGTTCACTGTTTTGTCAACATGCTGGCGCATAGAATATAATGGGAGAATTGATTCAACTATTTTTCTCACAAATTTGCTAAAAATAAATTAGGTAACACAAATCCAGCAAAATGTACCTCACCTCCAGTCATGAGCCTAATCTTTACATCTAAATTGTTGAAATTTATCAGCCATGTAATAAGATGTCCCTGTGTAAAGACAACAAAAAAGGAATCACTTTTTTAGTGGGTTCATTTGAGTCTCTCCCATACTCTATACAGCCTTCTCTTCCTTCTGGTGCACCACAAAACACAGGCATTCATCTTATATCTCTTCTTACCCACCTACAAAGGTATGAAGATAAATGCACCTACCATGTGTGTGAACATAAAAGCAACACTCCAGTGTATGAAGATAACAACATCTCCCATGTGTATGAAAATAACCGCACTACCCCTGTGTATTAAGATTATACCACTGCCCCTGTGTATGAAGATAAGGCTGCAGTCACACTGTCAGTATTTGGTCAGTATTTCTCATCAGTATTTATGCAAATTGCCTCTTCTGAGAAAAAGAGGACTTAACTCTATAGCGCCACCTGTTGGAAGTAGCGATCCTACAAGTCACAATCAACCCTTTAACGAGTCGTACTGTTGGCCCTCGTCAGTGCGAAGCATGAGAACTGATTTGGCTAGATGAGAGGCTCTGGACTGGGGTCTAAGGGGTAATGTTTCTCCTTATGGAGAGTGACATACCATCTGGCTTGTCAAGGTAAGGAGGCTTATTCGCCGTGCAATGCTCCTCTGGGAAATTAAATATGCAAATTGCCTCTTCTGAGAAAAAGAGGACTTAACTCTATAGCGCCACCTGTTGGAAGTAGCGATCCTACAAGTCACAAGAACCCTTTAACGAGTCGTGCAATATGACTTAGGATAAAAGCCAAATCAGTATCTCAATTCGCAGACACGGTATTTCGGCCTCTTGGCCCTCGTCAGTGCGAAGCATCAGAACTGATTTGGCTAGGTGAGAGGCTCTGGACTGGGGTCTAAGGGGTAACGTTTCTCCTTATGGAGAGTGACATACCATCTGGCTTGTCAAGGTAAGGAGGCTTATTCGCCGTGCAATGCTCCTCTGGGAAATTAAATATGCAAATTGCCTCTTCTGAGAAAAAGAGGACTTAACTCTATAGCGCCACCTGTTGGAAGTAGCCATCCTACAAGTCACAATCAACCCTTTAACGAGTCGTGCAATATGACTTAGGATAAAAGCCAAATCAGTATCTCAATTCGCAGACACGGTGTTTCGGGCTGTTGGCCCTCATCAGTGCGAATTTGGCTAGGTGATTTGGCTAGTATTTGTAAGCCAAAACCAGGAGTGGGTGATAAATCCAGAAGTGGTGATGTGTTTCTATGATACTTTTCCTCTGATTGTTCCTCACCTGGTTTTGTCTTCCAAATACTGATATAAAATACTGACCAAATACTGGTAGTGTGACTGCAGCCTAACAGCACCACCCCTGTGTACGAAGATAACAGAGCACTGCCCCTGTGTATGTTAATAGCAGCACCGCCCCTGTGTATGAAGAAAACATCACTGTCCCATGTATGAAGATAACTGCACCGCCCCTGTGTATGATGAAAACAGCACCGCTCCTATGTATGAAGATAACTGCACCACCCTTGTGTAAGAAGAGAACAGCACCGCCCCTGTGTATGAAGAAAACAGCACTGTCCATGTGTATGAGGATAGCAGCACCGCCTCTGCTTATGAAGATAACAGCACTGCCCTTGTGTATGAGGATAATGGCACCACTCTGGTGTATGTAGATAACAGCACTGTTCTTATATATGAAGAAACCAGCACCGCCCTGTGTATGAAGAAAACAGCACTACCCCTGTGTATAAAGAAAACAGCACTGCCCCTGTGTATGAAGAAAACAGAACTGACCCAGTGTATGAAGAAAACAGCACCTCCTCTGTGTATGAAGAAAACAGCACCTCCTCTGTGTATGAAGAAAACAGCACCTCCCCAGTGTATGTAGATAACAGCACCGTCCCTATGTATGAAGAAACCAGCACCTCCCTGTGTATGAAGAAAACAGCACTGCCCCTGTGTACGAAGAAAACAGAACCGCCCCTGTGTATGAAGAAAACAGCACCATCCCATGTATGAAGAACACAGCACCTCCTCTGTGTATGAAGAAAACAGAACCACCCCAGTGTATGAAAAACAGAACCGCCCCAGTGTATGAAGGAAATCGCACCGCCCCAGTGTATGAAGAAAACAGCACCGTATCAGTGTATGAAGAAAACAGCACCGCCCCTGTGTATGAAGAAAACAGCACCTCCTCTGTGTATGAAGAAAACAGAACCGCCCCTGTGTATGAAGAAAACAGCACCTCCTCTGTGTATGAAGAAAACAGAACCACCCCAGTGTATGAAGAAAATAGCACCGCCCTTGTGTATGATGATAACAGCAAGCACCACTCTGATGTATGTAGATAACAGCACTGCCCCTGTGTATGAAGAAAACAGAACCACCCCAGTGTATGAAGAAAACAGCACCTCCTCTGTGTATGAAGAAAACAGCACCTCCTCTGTGTATGAAGAAAACAGAACCACCCCAGTGTATGAAGAAAATAGCACCGCCCTTGTGTATGATGATAACAGCAAGCACCACTCTGATGTATGTAGATAACAGCACCGCCCCTATGTATGAAGAAAACAGCACTGCCCCTGTGTATGAAGAAAACAGAACCACCCCAGTGTATGAAGAAAACAGAACCACCCCAGTGTATGAAGAAAACAGCACCTCCTCTGTGTATGAAGAAAACAGAACCACCCCAGTGTATGAAGAAAATAGTACTGCCCGGGGGGGCGTGGCTTGGGCATGGAGCTGTGAGCACACATCTCTCCTGAGCTCCAGCGTGCCTGAGGCCTCTGCAGCAATTATATAGCCACCATCAGCTCCACTCACCCACCGATGTGGAAGAACAAGGTCGGGCTCCGCTCCCAGGCATCTAGGGAGCTCACAGCGGGCCACGCAGGCTCCAATATCACCAGGTACATGTCGGTGTCTGGAAGCATGGGAAAGAGAGCAGCTCCTTCAGCCATAGTGGAGGGGGGAGGTGCCTCATCCTCCATGCAGCAGCATGCACACAGGAGCTCCCCATCTGGGACTGCAGGCACACAGAAGAATGGGGCCATAGCAGAGAAGGCACAGGAGAGAGGACGGATGACTGCTGCACCAGGGACCAGCCGCTCACCACAGAAGCTGACAGGAGGTAGCCAAGCACAGAGCAAGGGAGAGGTGAGAGCTGTGACCTGCCCCTCCCCCCTGGACAGACCGTGTCACAGGCTGAGCTGGCTGAGGACCTGTCTCCCCCTATACTGCACCCTTACCAGGCTCAGGAAACAGAAATGGTCCCCCCACTACTACCACCAGGGAGACTTGAGAGAGGGGCTTCTCCCAGCCTAGTTCCCCAGGACATTGTGCCCACCATCAGTGCATCTCATGGCCTCCCCACACAGGCTCCTGTTAGGTCCCTGGGCTCTGATGACTATATAACTGCCTCTGAGCTGAGATCGCAGCTAAGTGCCTTCCCTACAAAGGCTGACATGGAGGGCTATATACAGCGTTTGGAGGCAGTGTGCAGGAGTGAAGTGGGGTCCCTTAAGGAAGACATGTCCCATCTTACCACCACTGTCTCTGCATTAGAAGCTAAAGCTTAGTCGCTTTCCTCACAATTACAGGGTCAGCAGCAGCTTCTGGACCTGCACTCGGAGACTTTCAATGTGGTCCTAGATGTGCTGGAGGACTCTGAGAACAGGAACCGGAGGAATAATATCAGGCTCCGTGGGATCCCTGAGTCCGTAGCCCCACGTGACCTCTCCTCGGCCCTCCATGGCATTTTCAATTCTCTCTTAGGAAGGTCACCCACTGAACACATTGAAATTGACAGAGCCCACCGCTCGCTAGGCCCAAAGAACCCCAATACATCTAAGCCGAGGGAAGTCATCTGTAGGATTCACTACTTCCAAACTAAGGATGACATCATGCGTAAGGCGAGGGACCACGATGCTATTGACTTTAATGGGTCTGATGTTCTTCTCTTGTCTGACCTCTCACGCTTCACCCTGGCTAAACGGAGGGCTTTGCGCCCCCTCCTGGAGGTGCTGCGAGAAAATAAGATCCCCTACAGTTGGGGTTACCCATTTCAATTACAAGTACGCAGTGATAAAGGATTGATAATTTTGAGATCCCCGTCAGATCTGCAGAACTTCACCGCTGCACTGGGCTTACCCATGATCACACTGGGAGACTGGCCTCGCCTTACAGCGTCTGACCTATCGGGCCCACGCCGTACTGGTGGCCCCCCCACCGGGTCGCTGGGAAAGAGGAAATGGGGCTCCCGCCGTAGACGTGCCTCCGTTACTCATGCTGATGACACTTGATCACCCAATTCAGACCTTATGATCACTACTGCCCCTTTTATCTTGTCTCTTTTTGCTTTCTTGCCGCCTACATTGTCCCTCCATGTGGCCGGGCTCCCACGGGGGGCTTGGTCGTGACTTTGCTTTAGCCTGTTAATTGTGGATGGATTGGAGCCAGATGTTTTGTAGCGGTGACATTTCTATTTGATTCTACCTGGGACTCCTGAGCGGGGTTCCTAACATGGTTCATTTTGCACTATCTATGAATTTCCACCTACTTCAATTAACTCCTCATGTACTGTGCTCAACTGTTGCACTACCGCATTAATGTGCTAATGTTATTCCATGTTGGCTAACGCTGCTCTTTCTCCTGAAATGTGATTTTTGATGATACCCCTTCGGGGGCTTGTTATGACTCTGCTCATTTTGACAAATGTACTTGGCCCACGATCCGCTGTTATGTTCGTTAACAATGTTTATGTTACCAGGGTCATGGGCCTTCTGGGTAGAGTTGGATTTTTTATTTTCTTTTTTGCTGCAGGGGCTCGGCTGGTTGCTCTCTGCTCAATCACCTCCCCACTAGGGTGTGTCTCTGACACTACTTCTCAGAGTTTTCTCTGATATTGTTCTGTACCCTTGAAGCCTAGTGGCTTCTTGGTTTTTCTCTTTCTTTTTGGTCGGATCCCTGTCTTCCGGCTGAACTACTATCTTTCCTTGGTGCTTTACTTTCTCTGTTTCTATTTTTCCCCACTTTCCACCCCTTCTACTCCTTTCCGACCCGATTGTACCACCCGCAGGCCCGATAGTTCCTATGGCATCCCTACAACTCTGCTCGCTTAATGTCAGGGGGTTTAATGTCCCTGAAAAGCGATCGAAGGTTTTATACGGTATGCATAAGAAACGGGTTGACATACTTTTGTTGCAGGAGACACATTTCCGATCAGACAGAATCCTTAAGCTTAACCATAAATACTACACACAGTGGTTCCATGGCAGTAACTCTGACTCCAAGTCTAAAGGAGTCAGCATTGCATTGCACAAGTCTTTACAGGCTCACGTAGTTGCCTCTAAAGCGGATTCTAATGGTCGATATGTGTTTTTGAAGCTTAAAATTGCCCATGATTTGTTCACCATAGCTAACATTTATCTCCCCAATCAAAACCAGGTCCGAGCGTGCAGAAAGTACCTACGGGACCTCTCGGCCTTTGTGGAAGGCTATGTGATTATGGGAGGGGACTTCAATATGGTGTTGGACCGCGCTGTGGATTCCTCTTCGGGCAGGTCGGCGGTGTCCCTCTCACAGCTGGAGAGACTATGGCGGGCCCTGACGGACTCTAGGTTGGTGGATGTATGGAGGTTACTGCACCCCACTACCCGAGATTATACCTACTTCTCCACAGTACATAATTCCTATAGTAGATTGGATTATTTTTTGATCAGCCACGGGCTCCTGTCTCTTGACCCAAAGTCTGACATTGACACGATGTTGTGGTCAGACCATGCCACGGTTTTGCTCTCCCTCTGGCTGCCGAGCCTTTCTCCGAGAGAATGGACCTGGTCCTTAAACCCTGGTCTCCTCGGAGATCTATCGTGTCAGGCCGCTGTGCGAACAGCAATCTCGGACTTTCTAGATTTTCACAAGCATGACCCCACAGCCATCCCATACCAATGGGAGGCTTTGAAAGGAGTTATACGGGGAGTATTTATACAACAGGGGGCCCGACTGAAGAGAGAGAGGGAGACTAACATGGTGGGTTTGTTGACTCATATCCAAACTCTGGAGTTGGATCATAGATGGACTAGAGATGCTGGAGTGCTGGCTGATCTCCTCCGGGCACGCTGTGAGTTGAGTGCCTTGTTGGACACGACGTTAGCACAAAAAGGAGGGACTGCTTTCATAAATTTCTGTACAAGTACTCTGATAAACCTGGGAGAGCTCTAGCGAGGTTTTTGCACCCCCGTGCTCCCACCACTTATATCCATACCATGAGGTCTGCTACGGGTGAACTGGTCCATTTTCCTGAGGAGATTGTGGACTCATTCAGAGCATATTATGACTCTCTCTACAATTTAAGCGGCCCGTTGCCTGATATGTCCCCTTCCGAGTTTCAAGCACGGGTGGACGACTACATCCGGGAAACTGAGCTCCCGCCTATGTTGGTGGAAGAGTCTGAGGCCCTGGAGAGTCCTCTCTCGGAACAGGAGGTTTTAGACACGATAAAATCTTTGGCTAATGGTAAAAGCCCTGGTCCTGATGGATTCTCCGCCGCCTTCTATAAGTTATATGCGAATTTCCTGGTCCCCTTCATGACCAAACTGTTTAACTCCATCTCGGCCAGCTGCCCCTTTGCCCCCCAAACGCTGATGGCCACAATCACCGTGATTCCTAAACCGGGAAAAGATCCCCTATTATGTGCAAGCTATAGGCCCATATCCCTCATTAATGTGGATGTGAAGGTGTTCGCGAAAGTGTTAGCTGGTAGACTGAACCCTATTCTCCCTGGGTCCATCCATAGTGATCAGGTGGGCTTTGTGCCGCACAGGGAGGCCAAGGATAACACGGTGAAGACGTTGCTTCTGACCTCGTACATACGCACAGGAAAGGTACCAGCATGCTTATTATCTATTGACGCTGAGAAGGCGTTTGATCGCCTCGGCTGGACCTTTCTACGTGCCTCCCTGAAACAACTGGGAGTGGGACCTAACATGTTGGAGAGGATTTTTGCTCTGTATCATAGGCCTACGGCCCGTCTTAGAGTGAACGGCACCCTTTCCCCGCCCATTGACATAAGAAACGGGACCCATCAGGGTTGCCCCCTTTCCCCCTTACTTTATATCCTTGCGATGGAGCATCTGGCAGTGGCATTACGGAAGACACCTGATATTGAGGGTCTGCGGATTGGCCAACATGAGTTTAAGATATCCCTGTATGCGGATGATTTATTGCTTTACATTACCAACCCGACCGTGGCTTTTCCTGTACTTCTCCAAGAGTTCCGTAGGTTCGGGGAGGTTTCAAACTTTAAAGTCAACTACTCCAAGATGGAGGCGCTCAATATCTCCCTGCCTGATAATCTAGTCTCTCAGCTCCAGGCGTCCTTCTCTTTTAAGTGGAAGACATTAGCGCAACATATGCTCTGAACTACGTCCCGCTCTTGCAGAAAACTATCTTGGACCTTAAATGGTATGGCAGACCTCAGCTATCTTGGTTTGGACGGGTGGGAGTGGTCAAAATGGATATTTTACCCCGATTCCTCTATCTCTTTCAGACTGCTCCAGTGCAGGTTCCGGATTGCTTTTTCAGGTGCCTGCAGTCGGCCATCAATAGCTTTATTTGGGGAACTAAGAAGCCGCGGACTCGATTCTCAGTGTTAGTGAGACCCAAGACTAAAGGGGGGTAGGCCTTCCTGATTTTAAACATTATTACCAGGCAGTCTTGCTCTCTAGGATTGTCGACTGGAGGTTCGGTGATGCTCATAAACAGTGGGTGCTTCTGGAGAAACTTTTATCGCCCTCTTCTTTGTACTGGCTGCCTTGGCTGGGGGGGACCGGACGCCCACCTGTGTCGAGTTTTGCTCCACTCACACAGATTGTTTTGAGGTTTTGGGATAGATCCTATGTGAAATTACGCCTGACCTCCTGATTGAGCAGACTGAGCCCCCTTTTTGACAATCTGGCTTTTCCCCCAGCAATGAATAGATCTACGTATCTGTGTTGATCACAACTTGACGGGGTGGGACTGGGTCATGTGAAGGATAAGCTTGCGGGGCTCTCCGGCATGCGGGGGTTACGAGGTTCTGATCTTACGACACCGCTGTCCTGGCTAGAGTTTCTGCAATTGTGGAGCTTTCTTTCCAGTGTGCCGATGGGGGCGCTGATGCTCCCTACCGAGGGTCCCTCCCACGTGGTTTCGGTGCTCTATGGCCTGGTTTTGAATTCACTTCCCCCTACTACGCTGGGATTTATGGAGGCTTGGGAGAGGGACCTGGGGATCACCTTTTCTGAGGCGGATAGTCTGAAAATTTTCACTCTTGCACATAAGATGACGATGTCCAGTCAGGCGCAGGAGAGGAATTATAAATTACTGACACGCTGGTATAGGTGTCCCACCTTTCTCCACAGGATTAACCCGAAGATCTCGGACGCCTGCTGGAGATGTGGCTCCGCCACGGGCTCTATGCTTCATGTTTGGTGGTCCTGTGGTCCCCTGCAACCCTTCTGGAACTCAGTTTTCGATGCCTTTCACTTGATGACTGGGGTCCGCCACGAGCCCTCCCCCCAAATGGCCCTACTGTCCCTGATGTTCGATAGCTTCCGTTAAAAAGGGGATTCTGAGATTTTGCCTAATAGCTGCCAGGGCAGTTATTCCCCGGCATTGGAGGTCTACTGAGGTCCCCTCCACGGAGGAATGGATAGCTGAAATGGATAGATTACATCGTCTGGAGTCGCTGGTGGTGGGTGATGGTGATGCTGCATATGTCCAGGGGCGCACCTGGTTCTTCTGGCAATCCTTCAAGGAGAGCACAGGGTTCCTGACTTGGCTGCGTACATACTCATAATTCTCAATACATGGGCGTGTACATTGCTGGGTCTCCCATAACCCCCCCTCCCCCCTCCCTCCTTACTCCCCTTTTCCCCCATTCCCCCCCCCCCCGCTTTTTTTTTCTTCTCTTTTTCTCTTTCTTTCCTTTCTCCTATTTCTACAATTGCTTTTCTTACAGGTTCTGTATTCTGTATATAAGGTCCGTGTCCCAAGGTGATTCTCAAGATGAGAACCATGTACCCTTTATGTGCCAGAGTTCTTGTTCAGCTACACTTGTGCTGTGTTCTCAGAGACGTAATGTATAGCTCTGGACATTGTAATGATTCTTTTTACTGTTTTTCCTGTTTAACATTTCAATAAATATATTTATTGAAAAAAAAAAAAAAAATAGCACCGCCCTTGTGTATGATGATAACAGCAAGCACCACTCTGATGTATGTAAATAACAGCAACGCCCCTATGTATGAAGAAACCAGCACCGCCCTGTGTATGAAGAAAACAGCACTGCCCGTGTATGAAGAAAACAGCACTGCCTCTGTGTATGAAGAAAACAGCACCACCTGAGTGTATGAAGAAAACAGCACCGTCCCGTGTATGAAGAAAACAGAACCACTCCTGTGTATGAAGAAAACAGCACCATCCCATGTATGAAGAAAACAGCACCTCATCTGTGTATGAAGAAAACAGAACCGCCCCAGTGTATGAAGAAAACAGAACCGCCTCAGTGTATGAAGGAAATCGCACTGCCCCAGTGTATGAAGAAAACAGCACCGTATCAGTGTATGAAGAAAACAGCACCACCCCTGTGTATGAAGAAAACAGCACCTCCTCTGTGTATGAAGAAAACAGAACCGCCCTGGTGTATGAAGAAAATAGCACCGCACTTGTGTATGATCATAACAGCAAGCACCACTCTGATGTATGTAGATAACAGCAACACCCCTGTTGTGAATTCCGTTCTCGGACTCCCTCCTGTGGTCATGAATGGTACTTTGGTTAGTTCTGCTCTTGGACTCCCTCTGGTGGCTTCGAGCGGAACTGCTGGTCACTGAGGTTGGCTTTATCAGCTGCTCTCGTTTATTTCTATGCTGGCTTCCTATTTAACTCCACTCAGATCGTTACTTCATGCCAGCTGTCAATGTTCCAGTATTGGTTCAGATCTCTCTTGGCCTTCTCTGAGGACCTGTCTACTCCAGCAGAAGCTAAGTCTTTGCTAGTTCATTTGTTGTTACTGCTTCCTGAATATATTTCTTAGTACTGCTATTTCTAGTCCGGCTTGCTATCATGATATTCCTTTGCTAGCTGGAAGCTCTGGGGGTGCAGAGTGGCACCTCCACACCGTGAGTCGGTGTGGGGAGTCTTTTTGCTTACTCTGCGTGGTTTTTTGTAGTCTTTTGTGCTGACCGCATAGTTCCCTTTTCTGTCCTCTGACTGTTTAGTGAAATCTGGCCTCCTTTGCTAAAACCTGTTTCATTCCTGTGTTTGTGACTTTCCTCTTAACTCACAGTCAATATATGTGGGGGTCTGCCTTTACCTTTGGGGAATTTCTCTGAGGCAAGGTAAGGCTTCTATTTCTATCTTTAGGTGTAGTTAGCTCTTAGGCTGTGAAGAGGCGTCTAGGGAGAGTTAGGTACGCTCCACGGCTATTTCTAGTGTGTGTGATAGGAGTAGGGTTTGCGGTCAGCAGAGTTCCCACTTCCCCAGAGCTAGTCCCGATTTTGAGTTTACTCATCAGGTCATTCCGGGTGCTCCTAACCACCAGGTCCATAACAGTACAGCTGGCCCTTAAAGTGTTAATGCATCTCAAAAGAGGGATAAGAGAAGTTCTGAACCCATTTTTTTTTCTTTGCAGTGTGTTTTGTCTCTCTTTTCCCCTTAACCTCTGGGTGGTTCAGGACTCAGGGGTAGATATGGATATTCAAGGTCTGTCCTCTTGTGTGGATCAACTCACTGCAAGGGTCCAAAGCATTCAAGATTATGTAGTTCAGAATCCGATGTTAGAGCCTAGAATTCCAATTCCTGATTTGTTTTCTGGGGATAGATCTAAGTTTCTGAATTTCAAAAATAATTGTAAACTGTTTCTTGCTTTGAAACCCCGCTCCTCTGGTGACCCCATTCAGCAAGTAAAAATTATTATTTCTTTGTTGCGTGGCGACCCTCAAGACTGGGCATTCTCCCTTGCGCCAGGAGATCCTGCATTGCTTAATGTAGATGCGTTTTTTCTGGCGCTTGGATTGCTTTATGACGAACCGAATTCAGTGGATCAGGCAGAGAAAATCTTGCTAGCTTTGTGTCAGGGTCAGGATGAAGCGGAGATATATTGTCAGAAGTTTAGAAAATGGTCTGTGCTTACTCAATGGAATGAGTGTGCCCTGGCAGCAATTTTTAGAAAGGGTCTTTCTGAAGCCCTTAAGGATGTTATGGTGGGATTCCCCACGCCTGCTGGTCTGAATGAATCAATGTCCTTGGCCATCCAAATTGATCGGCGTTTGCGCGAGCGCAAAATTGTGCACCATTTGGCGGTGTCCTCTGAGCAGAGGCCTGAGCCTATGCAATGTGATAGAACTTTGACCAGAACTGAACGGCAAGAACACAGACGTCAGAATAGGCTGTGTTTTTTACTGTGGTGACCCCACTCATGCTATCTCTGATTGTCCTAAGCGCACTAAGCGGTTCGCTAGGTCTGTCACCATTGGTACTGTACAGCCTAAATTTCTTTTGTCTGTTACTCTGATTTGCTCTTTGTCATCCTACTCGGTTATGGCATTTGTGGATTCAGGCGCGGCCCTGAATTTTATGGACTTGGAGTTTGCCAGGCGCTGTGGTTTTTTCTTGGAGCCTTTGCCTATTCCATTAAGGGGAATTGATGCCACGCCGTTGGCCAAGAATAAACCTCAGTACAGGACTCAGTTGACCATGTGCATGGCTCCTGCAGATCAGGAAGATATTCGCTTTTTGGTGTTGCATAATTTGCATGATGTGGTCGTGTTGGGTTTGCCATGGCTACAGGTTCATAATCCAGTATTGGATTGGAAATCAATGTCTGTGTCTAGTTGGGGTTGTCAAGGGGTACATGGCGATGTTCCGTTGGTGTCAATTTCTGCTTCCACTCCTTCTGAAGTCCCTGAGTTTCTGTCGGATTACCAGGATGTATTTGATGAGCCCAAATCCAGTGTCCTACCCCCTCATAGGGATTGTGATTGTGCTATAAATTTGATTCCTGGTAGTAAGTTTTCTAAGGGCTGACTTTTTAATTTATCTGTGCCAGAGCACGCCGCTATGCGGAGTTATATAAAGGAGTCCTTGGAGAAAGGGCATATTCACCCGTCTTCATCACCCTGCTCCCAGGTTCTTTTTTGTGGCCAAGAAGGATGGTTCTCTGAGACCCTGTATAGATTACCACCTTCTCAATAAAATCACGGTCAAATTTCAGTACCCTTTGCCTCTGCTGTCTGATTTGTTTGCTCAGATTAAGGGGGCTAGTTGGTTCACCAAGATAGATCTTCGAGGGGCGTATAACCTTGTGCGTATTAAACAGGGCGATGAATGGAAAACAGCATTTAATACGCCCGAGGATCATTTTGAGTACCTGGTAATGCCATTCGGGCTTTCAAATGCTCCATCTGTGTTTCAGTCCTTTATGCATGACATCTTCCGAAAGTATCTGGATAGATTCATGATTGTATATTTGGATGATATTTTGGTCTTTTTGGATGATTGGGAGTCTCATGTGAAACAGGTCAGAATGGTATTCCAGGTCCTTCGTGCTAATTCCTTGTTTGTGAAGGGGTCTAAATGTCTCTTCGGAGTTCAGAAGGTTTCCTTTTTGGGCTTCATTTTTTCCCCTTCTACTATCGAGATGGATCCTGTTAAAGTTCAGGCCATTTATGATTGGACTCAACCTACATCTGTGAAGAGCCTCCAGAAATTCCTGGGCTTTGCTAATTTTTACCGTCGCTTCATCGCTAATTTTTCTAGTGTGGTTAAACCTTTGACTGATTTGACAAAGAAAGGTGCTGATGTGGTGAATTGGTCCTCTGCGGCCGTTGAGGCTTTTCAGGAGCTGAAACGTCGTTTTTCTTCGGCCCCTGTGTTGCGTCAGCCAGATGTTTCGCTCCCTTTTCAGGTCAAGGTTGATGCTTCTGAGATTGGAGCAGGGGCTGTTTTGTCTCAAAGAAGTTCTGATTGCTCTGTGATGAAGCCATGTGCCTTCTTTTCTAGAAAGTTTTCGCCTGCTGAGCGTAATTATGATGTTGGCAATCGGGAGCTGCTAGCTATGAAGTGGGCATTCGAGGAGTGGCGACATTGGCTTGAGGGAGCCAAGCACCGCGTGGTGGTCTTGACGGATCACAAAAATCTGACTTATCTCGAGTCTGCCAAGCGGTTGAATCCTAGACAGGCTCAATGGTCGCTGTTTTTCTCCCGTTTCGATTTTCTGGTCTCATACCTTCCTGGTTCTAAGAATGTGAAGGCGGATGCCCTTTCTAGGAGTTTTGTGCCTGATTCTCCGGGAGTCCCTGAGCCGGCTGGTATTCTCAAAGAGGGGGTAATTCTGTCTGCCATCTCCCCTGATTTGCGGCGGGTGCTGCAGGAGTTTCAGGCTGATAGACCTGACCGTTGTCCAGCGGAGAAACTGTTTGTCCCTGATAGATGGACTAGCAGAGTTATTTCTGAGGTTCATTGCTCGGTGTTGGCTGGTCATCCTGGGATTTTTGGTACCAGAGATTTGGTGGCTAGGTCCTTTGGTGGCCTTCCTTGTCACGGGATGTGCGTTCTTTTGTGCAGTCCTGTGGGACTTGTGCTCGGGCTAAGCCCTGCTGTTCTCGTGCCAGTGGGTTGCTTTTGCCCTTGCCAGTCCTGAAAAGGCCTTGGACGCATGTTTCCATGGATTTTATTTCAGATCTTCCTGTCTCTCAAAGGATGTCTGTCATCTGGGTGGTTTGTGATCGCTTTTCTAAGATGTCCATTTGGTACCCTTGCCTAAATTACCTTCCTCCTCTGATTTGGTGGCATTATTTTTTCAACATGTGGTTCGTTTGCATGGCATTCCGGAGAACATAGTGTCGGACAGAGGTTCCCAGTTTGTCTCTAGGTTTTGGCGGTCCTTTTGTGCTAAGATGGGCATTGATTTGTCTTTTTCTTCGGCTTTCCATCCTCAAACAAATGGCCAAACCGAACGAACCAACCAGACTTTGGAAACCTATCTGAGATGCTTTGTTTCCGCTGATCAGGATGATTGGGTGACCTTCTTGCCATTGGCTGAGTTCGCCCTTAATAATCTGGCTAGTTCGGCTACTTTGGTTTCGCCTTTTTTTTGCAATTCTGGTTTTCATCCTCGTTTTTCTTCGGGGCAGGTTGAGCCTTCTGACTGTCCTGCTGTGGATTCTGCGGTGGACAGGTTGCAGCAAATTTGGACTCACGTAGTGGACAATCTGACGTTGTCCCAGGAGAAGGCTCAACGTTTCGATAACCGCCGTCGTTGTGTTGGTCCCCGACTTCGTGTTGGGGATTTGGTTTGGTTGTCTTCTTGTTATGTTCCTATGAAGGTTTCTTCTCCTAAGTTTAAGCCTCGTTTCATTGGTCCTTATAAGATTTCTGAAATTCTCAACCCTGTGTCATTTCGTTTGGTCCTTCCAGCTTCTTTTGCCATCCATAATGTGTTCCATAGGTCGTTGTTGCGGAGGTACGTGGCGCCTATGGCTCCCTCCGTTGATCCTCCTGCTCCATAACACGCCCCTATGTATGAAGAAAACAGCACTGCCCCTGTGTATGAAGAAAACAGAACTGCCCCAGTGTATGAAGAAAACAGAACCACCCCAGTTTATGAAGAAAACAGCACCTCCTCTGTGTTTGAAGAAAACAGAACCACCCCAGTGTATGAAGAAAATAGCACCGCACTTGTGTATGATGATAACAGCAAGCACCACTCTGATGTATGTAGATAACAGCAGCGCCCCTATGTATGAAGAAAACAGCACTGCCCCTGTGTATGAAGAAAACAGAACTGCCCCAGTGTATGAAGAAAACAGAACCACCCCAGTGTATGAGGAAAACACCCCAGTGTATGAAGAAAATGGCACCGCCCTTGTGTATGATGATAACAGCAAGCATCACTCTGATGTATGTGGATAACAGCACCGCCCCTATGTATGAAGAAAACAGCACTGCCCCTGTGTATGAAGAAAATAACACCGCCCCGTGTATGAAGAAAATAGCACCGCCCTTGTGTATGATGATAACAGCACCACTCTGATGTATGTAGATAACAGCACCGCCCCTATGTATGAAGAAAACAGCACTGTCCCGAGTATGGTAATAACCTCACTGCCCCGTGTATGAGGATAACAGCACCGCCCTGTGTATGATGATAACAGCACCACTCTGGTGTATGTAGATCACAGCACCGCCCCCTGTGTATGATGATAACAGCAGCCCCTACTGCTGCATCGCAAGCAGTTAGCCGCCACTCACGTTATAGACGGCAGTTCTCTATGATTGAAACCAACGGTTTATGGAAGAGGAAATTAAGTTAGATATTAATATATGCAAAAGTCAGTGGAAATGAAAGGCGCTATATAAGCAAGTAAAATAAATAAAAGTAAATAAATATATTTCCTCCCTGTAGCTGCACTTTTATTAAGGTAGCCGTGCAGTGTTGTAATGCTATTTATCTGCAGTTTAACCCTATATCTGCTGGTAAATAGTGTTTTTATAGTTGATAGGTTCACTTTAATACGTTGTGTTTCTGTATGTTAAGAAATGCAATTTGTTCAGAAATTTACTCAACAGCACATATTAAAGATCTCATTTTTAAAAATGTATCCAAATGTACAAAACATTGAAATGTCACTCATATGAGATAATGTCATTGGTATTTCCCAGATAGTTTTCCTTTCCCTATGGCTAGGAATTAGTCTAAACTTGCATTTTGTTAACTGCATTAAAATAACTTATCTTCATATGTTGTCATATATAATCCTACATTCAATTTGATGGCTGTTGTTTAATATTGCTTGGGTAATAGGAAGGAAGCTTACAGACCTTAAAGTGAATGAAGTGAAGTTATAAAAAATAATCAACAATTGAACAAATGTAAAGTATTAATGTTTTAATAAAAAATATATATATTATATTTTTTATTGGTGTAAAATTAGAAAAATAATGTAAAAAGCTTTAATATTTTGTGCTTTTAAACATTAGGGGGATAAGCTGCTAAAATTTGCCATGAAAAGTCAGTGTACTGTTAGCTTGCCTTACGACTGCGGTAATTTTGGGCAGGATCTGCTCCATGTGTCTGATGTCACTTTTCCCTTTTCCTTCTGGGTATTTGTAAAAGGATATATGAGGGTGAACTTTAGGATCACAGTACAGAGACAATTTGTTGGTGACTTCTAAATAATACTGAAATAAAACAAACAAAAAAATCACCAATACCTCTGGACAGAATAAAACAAGGGTGAACTGGTGCAAGCTGCTATGACTGCATAATATTAAGGCCGGCGTCACACTGGCGAGTTTTACGGACGTATGAGCGCAGAAAATACATCCGTAAAATACGCATAACACACGGCCCAATGATTCCCTATGTCCCAGCTCCTATCAGCCGTATTTTACTGATCCGTATTATACGGTCCTCTACGGCCGTACAAAATCGCAGCATGCTGCGTTTGTCACCGTATTGCGCAAATAAATCGCCAATGAAAGTCTATGGGGGCGAGAAAAATACGGATTACACAAGGACCAGCAGTGTGACTTGCGAGAAATACGCCAGACATCTCCAGACATCGCCAGGTGCAAGGAATTGAAAGCAAGCAAGCTTGAATGGTAACATATCATTCATTCTTTGAACTGAAATATCCTGCATGTCTATTGCTCCATTCCCTGACAGCAAGCAAGCTTGAACGGTAACATATCATTCATTCTTTGAACTGAAATATCCTGCATGTCTATTGCTCCATTCCCTGACAGCAAGCAAGCTTGAATGGTAACATATCATTCATTCTTTGAACTGAAATATCCTGCATGTCTATTGCTCCATTCCCTGACAGCAAGCAAGCTTGAATGGTATCAGAGTCCTTCTACCTTCGGCATTGATTCCTGCTTATATCTATATTTGTTAGCCAGCTTGTTATGCAATTGTTTTTGTTTCTAGATATTTAATTCTCTTCTGCTTGTCCTTATGCCAAGAGTTCGCATAACTGTTTTTCAAAGGGGTTTATGATCCATGTAGACCTGGACATTTGTTTATCTGATCACTACATTTATTGTGCCCTGCTGTCTCAATTGAGTTAGATTGATTGGTAACGAGAGGGGGGAAGACCAAAAAAAAAAAATTAAAAAAAGTGAGATCTAAGAGCTGGCCACCTATAAATGTAGATATAGCTTGGGGAAGCATTCATGCAGGGGGCATTCGTGCACTATTATTCGTGTACATTTTTTTTTTTTCAAAGTACTTTTTTTTCTAAGTATTCAGCAGTTATAACATGGCAGTTAGACAGGGCAGGAGACAGGTAAGACAATCAAAATCTATTCCCTATTCAGTTGGCACACAGCAAATACTCACCATATGTATTTGTATAATCTATATCATGGCTGCTGCTTTCACACACAATCACCGCCCTTGCATCAACTCTCTACACTGCATCCATATTGGCCCCTCTGTCCTGGCCTCTCCTATGTATAGCACTCATGCTCTGTTCACATTGCTTAACAGTACAGATCCATTCAGTCCCACCATCCAACACAAGAGACGCTCTCACAAATCACTTAACCATCTGCTCACTCTTTCTATCCTCCTTCTCCTAGTTGCTGGAGACATCTCTCCGAACCCCGGCCCCCCATGTTATAGCCAGTCAAACCTCCCAACTGCTACACCCAGAAACCCCTCTAACCTTATTAATATTCCATGCATGCCTTCTGTCTCTTTCAATTGTGCTCTTTGGAATTCTCGCTCTGTGTGTAATAAACTCTCCTTCATTCATGACTTCTTCCTTTCTAACTCTCTTAATCTCCTGGCTCTTACTGAAACCTGGATCCAGCAGTCAGACACCACCGCTGCTGCTGCTCTCTCATTTGGTGGACTACACTTTTCTCATACCCCAAGATCAGACAACAGAGCAGGTGGAGGCGTTGGTCTGCTCCTTTCACCCAAATGTACCTTCCAAGTTATCCCCCAAGTACCCTCACTTGTATTCCCTTCCTTTGAGGTCCATGCTGTCAGATTCTACGTCCCCTTCTCCATGCGAGTGGCGGTGGTGTATCGTCCTCCCGGCCCCTCTCACCAGTTCCTGGATCATTTTGCCACCTGGCTTCCACACTTTCTCTCTTATGACACCCCCACCCTCATCATGGGTGATTTCAATATCCCAATTGCTTCTCCCCTCTCCCCATCTGCTTCTCACCTTTTATCTCTAACCTCCTCTTTCGGCCTCTCGCAGCATACTAACTCTCCAACACATGAAGATGGAAACTCCCTTGACTTGGTCTTCTCCCGGCTTTGCTCACTGGATGATTTCACAAACTCCCCTCTCCCGCTCTCTGACCACAACCTTCTTTCATTCTCTATCAAGAACTGCCATCCCGCTCAGGTCATCCCCACTTTCCACACTTATAGAAACATACAGGCCATTAACACCCAGAAACTTATGAAGAACTTGCAGTCTTCATTGGCCCCAATCTCCTCCATCTCTTGTCCTGATTCTGCTCTGAAGCATTACAATGAAACCCTGCAAAGTGCCCTGGAAGAAGCTGCACCTCCTATACATAGAACAACTCGGCACAGACGGCGACAACCGTGGCACACGCTGCAAACACGTTTCCTGCAGCGGTGCTCCAGGTGCGCCGAACGTCTGTGGAGAAAATCTAATCTGCCCGAAGATTTCATCCATTATAAGTTCATGTTAAAAACATACAACTCTGCCCTTCACCTCTCCAAACAAACCTATTTCAACACCCTCATCACCTCGCTGTCCAATAACCCTAAACGTCTCTTTGACACTTTCCGGTCCCTACTCAACCCAAGAGAGCAGGCCCCAACCACAGATCTCCACGCTGACGATCTGGCCAATTACTTCAAAGAAAAAATTGACCACATTCGACAGGAAATCATTTCCCAATCTCTTCATACCAAGCACTGTCCTCCCTCCCCCACTGCATCTTGTTCACTCTCTGACTTTGAACCAGTTACAGAAGAAGAAGTAAGCAGGCTCCTTGCATCTTCTCGCCCGACCACTTGCACCAGCGACCCCATTCCGTCGCATCTCCTCCAGTCCCTTTCCCCGGCTGTCACCTCTCACCTAACAAAAATATTCAACCTTTCCCTCACTTCCGGTATTTTTCCCTCCTCATTTAAGCATGCCATCATACATCCACTACTTAAAAAGCCCTCCCTCGATCAAAATTGTGCCGCTAATTATAGACCTGTCTCTAATCTTCCCTTCATCTCTAAACTCCTGGAACGCCTGGTCCACTCCCGTCTTACCCGCTATCTCTCAGATAATTCTCTTCTCGACCCTCTTCAATCTGGTTTCCGCTCTTTACACTCTACTGAAACTGCCCTCACTAAAGTCTCTAATGACCTACTAACAGCTAAATCTAATGGTCACTATTCCATGCTAATTCTCTTGGATCTCTCCGCAGCATTCGACACTGTGGATCATCAGCTCCTCCTCACTATGCTCCGCTCCATCGGCCTCAAGGACACCGTTCTCTCTTGGTTCTCCTCCTATCTCTCTGGCCGATCCTTCACTGTTTGTTTTGCTGGTTCCTCCTCCTCTCACCTTCCCCTTACTGTTGGGGTTCCTCAAGGATCAGTCCTAGGCCCCCTCCTCTTCTCTTTGTATACTGCCCCTATTGGACAAACAATCAGTAGATTTGGTTTCCAGTACCATCTCTATGCTGACGACACCCAATTATATACCTCTTCTCCTGTTATCACGCCGACCTTTTTAGAAAACACCAGTGATTGTCTTACCGCTGTCTCTAACATCATGTCCTCCCTCTATCTGAAACTGAACCTGTCAAAAACTGAACTCCTCGTGTTCTCTCCCTCTACAAACCTACCTTTGCCCGACATTGCCATCTCTGTGTGCGGTTCCACCATTACTCCAAAGCAACATGCCCGCTGCCTTGGAGTCATCCTTGATTCCGAGCTTTCATTCACCCCCCACATCCGATCACTGGCTCGCTCTTCTTATCTGCATCTCAAAAACATTTCCAGAATTCGCCCTTTTCTTACTTTCGACTCTGCAAAAACTCTTACTGTCTCACTTATTCATTCTCGTCTGGACTATTGTAACTCTCTACTAATTGGCCTACCTTTTACCAGACTCTCCCCGCTCCAATCTGTCCTGAATGCTGCTGCCAGGATCATATTCCTCGCCAACCGTTACACCGATGCCTCTACCTTGTGCCAGTCATTACACTGGCTACCCATCCAATCCAGAATCCAGTTCAAAACTACTACCCTCATCCACAAAGCACTCCATGGCTCAGCACCACCCTACATCTCCTCTCTGGTCTCAGTCTACCAACCTACCCGTGCCCTCCGCTCTGCTAATGACCTCAGGTTAGCATCCTCAATAATCAGAACCTCCCACTCCCGTCTCCAAGACTTTACACGTGCGGCGCCGATTCTTTGGAATGCACTACCTAGGTTAATACAATTAATCCCCAATCCCCACAGTTTTAAGCGTGCACTAAAAACTCATTTGTTCAGATTGGCCTACCGCCTCAACGCATTAACCTAACTATCCCTGTGTGGCCTATTAATAAAAAACAACAACATAATTACGTTCCTCCATCATGTTCTCATACACTTTATGCAGTTAATAGCCTCTGTGTCTGTACTGTTACATACTTAGGCAGTTAACTGGTTCATGCAGCTTTACATGAACACCCGAGCCTTACACTATGGCTGGTCCAAATAACTAAAGCAATTGTTACCATCCACCTCTTGTGTCTCCCCTTTTCCTCATAGATTGTAAGCTTGCGAGCAGCAGGGCCCTCATTCCTCCTGGTATCTGTTTTGAACTGTGATTTCTGTTATGCTGTAATGTCTGTTGTCTGTATAAGTCCCCTCTATAAGTTGTAAAGCGCTGCGGAATATGTTGGCGCTATATAAATAAAATTATTATTATTATTATTATTATTAAGGAATTGTGACAAACACTCAATCTTCAATCTCAGACATGCTAATTAGCTGAAAACGCCCCACACACATCCCGGAAGTCTGGTTCTCGCCTCCACGGAGTTGCAAGCAGCATGTCCACCTTCATAAACGTCGATATGCTCCTCATCCTGGTCCAAGAAAGGCCAGAAATCTGGGACCAGCGGGATGCAAATTATTCAAACAGGGCCAGGAAAGAGGCAGCATGGCGTGCGATATGTGGGATTTTATTCACAGACTATGGCCAAAGGCCACCTGCGGAGCAGACCCAACTTTGTAAGTACAATAATGTCTTCCCATTATGTCTCCTTCCAAAATGCTTCCCAGACCTTTTTTCAAGCAAGATTATACTTTAACTATTTCTATTCTGCTATTATGGCAACTTTAGGTAACAAACAAAAGATTAGTAACATGATATAGTGTTACCGGACATAGCTAATATTGATGTGTCGTTGTGTCCTATTTTAGTAAGCAAAAAACTAGTACTGAGGGTTGTGGGCCATGTTCTTGTTTTTTAGTCATAATTGAGGTATTACTTTAGGATAATATTTTCCTAATGCTTTTGATGTTTCGTCTTACCAAACTCCAGAAATGTAACTCCGCAAGGACAGGGTCCTCTCCCCTCAGTACCACTCTGTCACTGTAAACCTGTTAACTGTAAAGGATATCTAGAACCCTGTATGTAACCCCTTTCAGATGTCCAGCACCATGGAATTAATGTTGCTATCTAAAAAAATCATACTAAGATTATTTAGATATCAATGACAACTGTTTTAAGCAATGTGCAGAATGAGGGCTTGGTAATTACAAAATGTTGGACCATGTCATTGCAGTGGATGATGTTATGAGAAGATGGCGCAGCATCCGGGACCAGTACCGGCGGGAACGTCAGATGCGTGCAAGAAGTGGGTTAGCAGCACCACCAAAAAAAAGAAAATACATATATTATGACCGTCTGTCGTTTTTGGATGGCAGTATGGATTTAAGGCCGTAAGTCATAACCACACCACACTTTCTTAGTCATTTTTTGGGATAGTGTTTGTGGTTTTTGGTAGGGTTATTCCATGCCACTTTGTATGTAAGGATTGTTAAAGATATGCAAAATGAAAATGGCTAACAATAATTGTCCAAATATGGGCCAGGATGAGAGAGGACCCTGTCCGCCAAGCCTCACAAGCTCCAACAAGGGATGGGTGACAATACAGTAGGCGTGGGTCCAGCTGGTTATTATTTTTTGCTTTTCCTATGTGGTTACTGCTTTTTATGTGATTGTTGTAAGAGGTGGGTCTTCACTCTGTTTGTGTAGCTTTTCAATGGTATGCGACAGTATGATGTGTTGTGGTAGTATTTTCATCAGGTTGTGAGACTCACGGGATAAATCTTGGATCACATTGTGTGAATTGCATATAGCATGGGTTTTGGGAATTATAGCTGTTGCTGCTCTGTAGTTTCTCGGAAATATCTTTCCTGACATGAGGTCACAGATGTTCGAGAAAATAATGTGAGAAAAATATTGACCGCTTTCCTGTTTTATTTTTGTCTTTATTATTTTTTGACAGAACACACTCCAACCTCACAGAGAGGGAGACCGGGTCGGAATCGGAAGCAGTAATTGATCCGGTTGGTGTGGATGAAGAGGTGGCAGGCCCATCTTCTTCATGTGATCACTCCATCAATCCAAGACAATCTGCTCCAGCATCCCAAGACACAGCACCAAGTGGCCAACATCAAGACCCACCACCCTCAGCAGCACATGACCCTGAAAGCCAGGAGGAGCAAGGCCTGAGCAGCAGTCTTACTGGCCCACCGGTCGCATCCCCACAGGCATCTGTGCCTTTACCCAGAGGGCGCCGAAGGAGAGAGGTGCAAGCGACAAGGAGGGATGTGGACGCAGGTGTCCTTAATTATTTGTCCAGGGCAGCTACAGATGATGGTGAGGAGGCCTTTGCTCGCAGCCTTGCCCGCTACCTTCGTCCCCTTCCCCGTGAGGTTAGGCTACGTGTGAGAGGGTGCATTCAAATCCTGATTGATTTAAGCACCCCTCCAAATAACCCCTATGAGGTATTTGAATTCATTGAGATGAGGCAGCTTTCACCAACAAACCTCTTGCGCCTTCAATTTCCTCAACAGGGGCAGGATCAATCAGGATTTGCACCACCTACTCCACGTAGGCCTCCACCTCAGCCCATCCCACCTCAAAATATGCAAAGGCCTGCACTGCAACAAATGGCAGCGTTCAACCCCCATTCCCAATATGGCCACTTTTCCAGACCCAGTGATGTTGGCTGGTCCCAACATGGGTTTGGACAACATGGCCATTTTGGGATGGGGTATGACTACCAACAATATCTGCGTCAGCAGGAGTTTCAGCGCGAATTTATTTATGGCCAACAACCAAATGCCCAATATGGACAAGGGCAGAGTTCCGCTCCGCAACCAACTGCCTCCTCACAGGCTCAAGGACAATTGACGCAACCAAGGCCCCCTGAACAGGACCCCGAGCTGCCCCTATCTCCCCCGCCTACTTACAGGGATCTGTAATTTGGCTTGGCTTTTGTTTGAGGTCCATATATGTTAAGCCAACCCATGGCTGTTGTTGTTTTGGGTTTTTTTTGTTATTTTTGGGTTTTGTTGGTTACGCCCAAAAACCATGTTCAAACACAAATATGGTGGCAAGTTGCCCTTAAAATTTTGACGCAGTTTTTGAAAAAAAAAACCTGAAAACCAAAAAAAAGTTTGTGGACTAATCATTTCAACACCCCACACATATGGTCTGCTACAAAAATGGGACTTAAGGAAATCAGACACACACGTTACCTTTTAAAATGGCATACTAAATTGTATTAAAGAAAGATAAGGGCAAAAAAATAACATCACAACTGAGACACAGCATAATCTTGCCAGGGAGTGGCACCAGGAGGAGAGACAAAATAATTGGTGAAAACATCCCTTACTTTTATGCCAGAAAGGGGACGGCGCGTAGGAGGGCCATGTGGTGTAGGCCGAATAACATTGCTCAACATGTGTTCACCAATAGCATTTGATGAGCAATCATGTATGCGAGTGTAATTATGCAAAATTACACACGCTTTGATCACTTCGTTCACTGAAGTTTCACTGAGTTGAATGGATGACTGGAGGACACGCCATTTTGCAACCAGAATCCCAAAGGCACACTCCACCAGTCTCCACGCCCGCGAAAGCCGTAAATTAAAGATTTTCCTCCGGTGGTCGAGGTTGCGCCGTGGATAAGGCCTCATAACATGTCTGGTTAGTTGGAAGGCCTCATCTCCAACAAAAACAAAAGTCACTGCTTCTGCACTGGAGCCTGGGAGTTGTTGAGGCGGTGGGAGATCTAACAGGTTGTCACGTAGCCGCCGACCCATAATGGACGAATTGAAGACCCTAGAGTCTCCAGTTCGCCCATAGGCCCCAATGTCTACAATTATAAACCTGTAGTTACTGTCAACTACAGCTAACAGAACTACAGAGAAAAACTGCTTATAATTAAGAATTGGGAGCCAGAGTTCGGCGGCTTACGTACCCTGATATGTTTCCCATCCACGGCTCCAATGCAGTTAGGGAAGTCACAATTTTGCTGGTAACCACGGGCTATTTGTATCCAATCAGCCTGCTTTGGCTCAGGCATAACAATGTCTTTCATTTTCTCCCAGATTTGACGACAGGTTAAACGGACAATGCCAGATATTGTTGAGCGTCCTATTAAAAACTCCAGGTGAAGTCCCGCATATGACAAGCCTGTTGTCAGGAAGCTGAAAAAAGAAACAAAAAAAAAATAGTTATGTTAAAACCAGTACACCAAAAACATTACTAGGCCCAATTTTGTGTTATTTCTAGTAGAGCAGGATAAGGTCTTCAAAAGCCAAACATAAAAAATGCAACTTGACTCTTAACTTTTGCTAAAGCTTAGATATACAGTGGGGCAAAAAAGTATTTAGTCAGTCAGCAATAGTTGCAAGTTCCACCACTTAAAAAGATGAGAGGCGTCTGTAATTTACATCATAGGTGAACCTCAACTATGGGAGACAAACTGAGAAAAAAAAATCCAGAAAATCACATTGTCTGTTTTTTTATCCTTTTATTTGCATATTATGGTGGAAAATAAGTATTTGGTCAGAAACAAAATTTCATCTTAATACTTTGTAATATATCCTTTGTTGGCAATGACAGAGGTGAAACGTTTTCTGTAAGTCTTCACAAGGTTGCCACACACTGTTGTTGGTATGTTGGCCCATTCCTCCATGCAGATCTCCTCTAGAGCAGTGATGTTTTTGGCTTTTCGCTTGGCAACACGGACTTTCAACTCCCTCCAAAGGTTTTCTATAGGGTTGAGATCTGGAGACTGGCTAGGCCACTCCAGGACCTTGAAATGCTTCTTACGAAGCCACTCCTTCGTTGCCCTGGCGGTGTGCTTTGGATCATTGTCATGTTGAAAGACCCAGCCACGTTTCATCTTCAATGCCCTTGCTGATGGAAGGAGGTTTGCACTCAAAATCTCACGATACATGGCCCCATTCATTCTTTCATGTACCCGGATCAGTCGTCCTGGCCCCTTTGCAGAGAAACAGCCCCAAAGCATGATGTTTCCACCACCATGCTTTACAATAGGTATGGTGTTTGATGGATGCAACTCAGTATTCTTTTTCCTCCAAACACGACAAGTTGTGTTTCTACCAAACAGTTCCAGTTTGGTTTCATCAGACCATAGGACATTCTCCCAAAACTCCTCTGGATCATCCAAGTGCTCTCTAGCAAACTTCAGACGGGCCCGGACATGTACTGGCTTAAGCAGTGGGACACGTCTGGCACTGCAGGATCTGAGTCCATGGTGGCGTAGTGTGTTACTTATGGTAGGCCTTGTTACATTGGTCCCAGCTCTCTGCAGTTCATTCACTAGGTCCCCCCGCGTGATTCTGGGATTTTTGCTCACCGTTCTTGTGATCATTCTGACCCCACGGGGTGGGATTTTGCGTGGAGCCCCAGATCGAGGGAGATTATCAGTGGTCTTGAATGTCTTCCATTTTCTAATTATTGCTCCCACTGTTGAGTTCTTCACTTCAAGCTGGTTGGCTATTGCAGATTCAGTCTTCCCAGCCTGGTGCAGGGCTACAATTTTGTTTCTGGTGTCCTTTGACAGCTCTTTGGTCTTCACCATAGTGGAGTTTGGAGTCAGACTGTTTGAGGGTGTGCACAGGTGTCTTTTTATACTGATAACAAGTTTAAACAGGTGCCATTACTACAGGTAATGAGTGGAGGAAAGAGGAGACTCTTAAAGAAGAAGTTACAGGTCTGTGAGAGCCAGAAATCTTGATTGTTTGTTTCTGACCAAATACTTATTTTCCACCATAATATGCAAATAAAATGATAAGAAAACAGACAATGTGATTTTCTGGATTTTTTTTTCTCAGTTTGTCTCCCATAGTTGAGGTCTACCTATGATGTAAATTACAGACGCCTCTCATCTTTTTAAGTGGTGGAACTTGCATTATTGCTGACTGACTAAATACTTTTTTGCCCCACTGTATGTTTGTGACCTACTGTCCACATATACCTGGAAATAAAGGATAAAAAGCAACTGTTTTCACCAAAAAAAAAACAGTATGTGAGGAGGGTGAATATGTAATACATACCGTAAGGTTAGTAGAAGACGCTCCTCTGCGGATATGGCTTTGCGCAACCTTGTGTCCTGATATGTTATACCAGGACGTAAAATCTCCAACAATCTATCAAATGTTGTGATAGTCATCCGACAGTATAGATAGAATTTATCGGGATGTTGCCGCAGAGCTGTATATAGCCTCTTGAAATGGCCTTTAGTTTGGCGTTTCATTAGAAGAGGATGCACCCACATTCTTGTTCTCCTCCTTCGCGGATCAGCAATAACTGGATATGGATTGCCAAAGCAACGTGACAAGAGCCAGTTATACAAAACCCGCTGCGTTGGGGTGAAGTGTAGGAGGTCAGACATGCTGCAAAGGTTGAGAGAATACACCAACAAATGCACAAGCACAAAATGGCCATGTGGGAGGGTGGCACCTGTTGTCGAGGCCTTAAATAGGGTTTCTGAGGCTGATTTAAATCAATTACAGCCTCAAAAACCGTTAAATGTCCATTTTGGCAGGTTGCGTGAAAAATACGCATTACGGTAGGCATACGGATTGCATACGCAACATTACATGCGCAAAATACGCTGACACACCCTGCCTACGGATCACTATTTTGGGAACATTTCACCGTATTTCGGCCGTATTACGGCCGTAAAATACGGACCGTATTGTCTTACGCCGAGTGTGACGCTGGCCTAAAACAAAATAACACAGCAGCACTTATATACTTATGTCTATGTGATATTTCAGTTTTTCTTTTTTATTACATTTGCCAAAATTTCTACATTTCAGTTTTTCAGTGAAGATGGGGTGCAGAGTGTACATTAAAGTAAAAAAATGAACTTTTTTTGAATTTACAAAATGGCTGCAATGAAACAAAGAGTGAAAAATGTAAAGGGGTATGAATATTTTTCGTACACACACTGTAGCATCATGCCTCTCCTGGGCAAAAAACCTAGAAATTTAAAGAGCATGTTAGATCCAGCACTAATTTAAAACAGTCTTAGGCTATGTTCACACGCTGCGGTTTTTGCTGCGGATCCGCAGCGGATTTGCAGCTGCGGATCCGCAGACGTTTTCCATGCAGGGTACAGTACAATGTTACCCTATGGAAAACAAAACCCGCTGTGCCCACGATCCTTTTTTCCGCTAGAAAATCCGCGCTGATTTTCTGCGAAAAAAAGAAGTACCATGTCTATTCTTTCTGCGGATTCCGCAACTGTTTTCCAACAGCACCAATAGGAAAGTGCAGTTGGAAACCCGCAGTGGAATCCGCAGGAGAAACCGCACAAAAAACCGCAGTGGAAAACCAATGCGGATTTGCACTGCGGTTTTTACAAATCAGGACCTGAAAAATCCGCAGCAAAAAAAGGATAGTGTGAACAAGCCCTTAGGCTATGTTCACACATTGCATTTTTGCTGCTTTTTTATAATACAAATTTCAAGCTGTGTTTTACAGTACAAGCAAAGTGTATGAGATTTCAGAAATCTCATGCACACACATTGTTTTTTTCTACTGAATTGGAAAGCTGCTGCATTTTTGCAAACTGCATCATGTCACTTCTTTCAGCATTTTTTCATCAAAAAAAGATCGCCTTGTCACAGCTAGTGGACAAATATGAATTGACCAATTTATGCACCAAGTACCTTAATTTTTAAAAGTATATTCTATATAACAGTAATCAATATACACAGATGACAACGAAGCATGGTAAAATACATATATGTCAAAAATTAATAACCATGCAAACGACAGGACGTAAATAGCCTATCATCAACTACTACATAGAACACCCCACACAAAGATGATTAGAAGGCAATATATAATGATCAAAAATTTAATTTTATTAGAGTATTACAAAATTTAAAAACCATATTGACAGCTTTGGGGAATAGGACAATATCCCTCTCCCATTACCAATGTTGACGTGCAGCAACAGGTGAAAAACAGGGTACATCCCATATCGGATGTTACAATAGGAAACTCTCACGTCATTAATAATTTAATACATAATAACATCATATAATTCATCTATGACAGATATGCATCCATATATTTGTACACCCTATCTCGCCCCACTCAGTGAAAAGTCTACACCGCTACCATAAATAAGGCACTAACTGTGTAAGATGTTACCATACAGGTAATAGGCAGTCAGTGGACCGGTATAATTACCTATTCAGAGGTAGAGACTGGGATGTGAACTCCCTGCTGTCACCTGGACCCGCACGTTCGGGGGTTCTTGAATCTCCAGTGTGGATTTTTTAGGGTTTTTGTTGGCCATATAAGTTATCTTACTACATTCTGCTATTAGTAAGTGGGCCTCTCTTTGCTAAACCTAGTTCATCTCTGTGTTTGTCATTTCCTCTTACCTCACCGTTATTATTTGTGGGGGGCTTGTATCCTGCTTTTGGGGTCTATTCTCTGGAGGCAAGAGAGGTCTTTGTTTTTCTCTTCTAGGGGTAGTTAGACCTCCGGCTGGCGCGAGACATCTAGCGACCAACGTAGGCATGTTCCCCGGCTACTTCTAGTGTTGGCGTTAGGAGTAGATATATGGTCAACCCAGTTACCACTGCCCTATGAGCTGGATTTTTGTACTTCGCAGACTTGCTGATATCTCTGAGACCCTCGCCATTGGGGTCATAACAGTTTGCCAGGCCAGTATTAAATGTTAAATGCATTGCAGAAGCGGGATTATAAGAAAGAAAGTTCTGAGGTTTTTTTTCTCTCTCTCATTTTTTTTTTCTTTTCCCCTTTACCTCTGAGTGGCTTGTGTTTGCTGCAGACATGAATGTCCAGACCTTGATTACAAGTGTGGACCAGCTTGCTGCTCGTGTGCAGGGCATACAAGATTATGTTATCAGAAATCCTATGTCAGAACCTAAGATACCGATTCCTGAACCGTTTTCCGGAGACCGATTTAAATTTAGAAATTTCAGGAATAATTGTAAATTGTTTTTGTCCCTGAGACCCTGTTCATCTGGAGACTCCGCTCAGCAAGTAAAAATTGTTATTTCTTTTTTACGGGGCGACCCTCAGGATTGGACCTTCTCGCTGGCGCCAGGAGATCCGGCATTGGCTGACATTGATGCGTTTTTTCTGGCGCTCGGTTTGCTTTATGAGGAACCCAATCTTGAGATTCAGGCAGAAAAAGCCTTGCTGGCGATGTCTCAGGGCCAGGACGAGGCTGAAGTGTATTGCCAAAAATTTCGGAAATGGTCCGTGCTGACCCATTGGAACGAGTGTGCATTGGCTGCAAATTTTAGGAATGGCCTTTCTGAAGCCATTAAGAATGTGATGGTGGGTTTTCCCATTCCCACAGGTCTGAATGATTCTATGGCCCTGGCTATTCAAATCGACCGGCGGTTGCGGGAGCGCAAAACCGCAAATTCCCTCATGGTGTTGTCTGAACAGGCACCTGATTTAATGCAATGTGATAGAATCTTGACTAGAAATGAGCGGAAAATTCATAGACGCCAGAATGGCTTGTGTTACTACTGTGGTGATTCTACACATGTTATCTCAGCATGCTCTAAACGTCTTACTAAGGTTGTTAGTCCGGTCGCCATTGGTAATTTGCAGCCTAAATTTATTCTGTCTGTAACTTTGATTTGCTCACTGTCATCGTATCCTGTCATGGCGTTTGTGGACTCAGGTGCGGCCCTGAGCCTTATGGATCTGTCATTTGCCAAGCGCTGCGGATTTGTTCTTGAGCCATTGGAAAATCCTATCCCTCTTAGGGGTATTGATTCTACGCCATTGGCAAAAAATAAACCGCAGTTTTGGACACAGGTTACCATGTGCATGACTCCCGAACATCGGGAGGTAATACGTTTTCTTGTTCTGCATAAAATGCATGATTTGGTTGTTTTGGGTTTGCCATGGTTACAGACCCATAATCCAGTCTTGGACTGGAAGGCTATGTCAGTGTCTAGTTGGGGCTGCCATGGAATTCATGGAGATTCCCTGCCCTTGTCTATTGCTTCTTCTACGCCTTCGGAAGTTCCGGCGTATTTGTCTGATTATCAGGATGTCTTCAGCGAGTCTAAGTCCAGTGCACTGCCTCCTCATAGGGAATGTGACTGTGCAATAGATTTGATTCCTGGCAGTAAGTTTCCTAAGGGGAGACTGTTTAATCTGTCGGTACCTGAACATACCGCGATGCGTTCATATATCAAGGAGTCTCTTGAGAAGGGGCATATCCGTCCTTCTTCTTCCCCTCTTGGTGCGGGATTCTTTTTTGTGGCCAAAAAGGACGGATCTTTGAGGCCTTGTATTGACTATCAGCTTTTAAATAAGATCACTGTCAAATTTCAGTATCCTTTGCCGCTGTTGTCAGATTTGTTTGCCCGGATTAAAGGTGCCAAGTGGTTCACCAAGATAGACCTTCGTGGTGCGTACAACCTTGTGCGCATTAGGCAGGGCGATGAATGGAAAACCGCATTCAATACGCCCGAAGGTCATTTTGAGTACTTGGTGATGCCATTTGGGCTCTCTAATGCACCTTCAGTTTTTCAGTCCTTCATGCATGATATTTTCCGGAAGTATCTGGATAGATTTTTGATTGTTTATCTGGATGATATTCTGTTTTTTTCTGATGATTGGGACTCGCATGTGGAGCAGGTCAGGATGGTTTTTGAGATTCTGCGTGAAAATTCTTTGTTTGTAAAAGGCTCAAAGTGTCTCTTTGGTGTACAGAAGGTTCCCTTTTTGGGATTCATTTTTTCCCCTTCTGCTGTGGAGATGGATCCAGTCAAGGTCCGAGCTATTCATGATTGGACTCAACCCTCGTCAGTTAAGAGTCTTCAGAAGTTCTTGGGTTTTGCTAACTTCTACCGTCGTTTTATCGCAAATTTCTCTAGCGTTGTTAAACCGCTGACGGATATGACCAAGAAAGGCTCTGATGTAGCTAACTGGGCTCCTGCTGCCGTGGAGGCTTTCCAGGAGTTGAAACGCCGGTTTACTTCGGCGCCTGTTTTGTGCCAGCCTGACGTCTCACTTCCCTTTCAGGTTGAGGTGGATGCTTCGGAGATTGGGGCAGGGGCCGTTTTGTCGCAAAGAGGCCCTGGTTTCTCTATTATGAGACCTTGTGCCTTTTTCTCTAGGAAGTTTTCGCCGGCAGAGCGAAATTATGATGTGGGTAATCGGGAGTTGTTGGCCATGAAGTGGGCATTTGAGGAGTGGCGTCATTGGCTCGAGGGTGCTAAGCATCGTGTGGTGGTCTTGACTGATCACAAGAATTTGATGTATCTCGAGTCTGCTAAGCGCCTGAATCCTAGACAGGCCCGTTTGTCATTGTTTTTCTCCCGTTTTGACTTTGTGGTCTCGTATTTACCAGGTTCTAAGAATGTGAAGGCCGATGCTCTGTCTAGGAGCTTTGTGCCTGATGCTCCTGGAGTCGCTGAACCTGAGGGTATTCTTAAGGAAGGAGTTATCTTGTCAGCTATTTCTCCAGATCTGCGACGTGTGTTGCAGAGATTTCAGGCTGGTAGGCCTGACTCTTGTCCACCTGACAGATTGTTTGTGCCTGCTAAATGGACCAGCAGAGTCATTTCCGAGGTTCATTCCTCAGTGTTGGCAGGGCACCCGGGAATTTTTGGCACCAGAGATCTGGTGGCCAGGTCCTTTTGGTGGCCTTCCTTGTCAAGGGATGTGCGGTCATTTGTGCAGTCCTGTGGTACTTGTGCTCGAGCTAAGCCTTGCTGTTCTCGTGCCAGCGGGTTGCTCTTGCCCTTGCCTGTCCCGAAGAGACCATGGACACACATCTCTATGGATTTCATTTTGGATCTTCCGGTGTCTAAGGGCATGTCTGTCATCTGGGTGATATGTGATCGTTTCTCCAAGATGGTCCATCTGGTTCCTTTGCCTAAGCTGCCTTCCTCTTCTGATCTGGTTCCTGTGTTCTTCCAGAACGTGGTTCGTTTGCACGGCATTCCTGAGAATATTGTGTCGGACAGAGGATCCCAGTTTGTTTCCAGGTTCTGGCGATCCTTTTGTGGTCGGATGGGCATTGATTTGTCGTTTTCGTCCGCTTTTCATCCACAGACTAACGGACAAACGGAACGAACTAATCAGACTCTGGAGGCGTATTTGAGGTGTTTTGTCTCTTCTGATCAGGATGATTGGGTGACCTTCTTGCCGTTGGCTGAATTTGCCCTTAATAATCGGGCTAGTTCTGCCACCTTGGTTTCGCCATTTTTCTGCAACTCTGGTTTCCATCCTCGTTTTTCCTCGGGACATGTGGAGCCTTCTGACTGTCCTGGAGTGGATTCTGTGGTGGATAGGTTGCAGCGGATCTGGAATCATGTGGTGGACAACTTGAAGTTGTCACAGGAGAAGGCTCAGCGTTTTGCCAACCGCCGCCGCGGTGTGGGTCCCCGACTTCGTGTTGGGGATTTGGTATGGCTGTCTTCTCGATTTGTTCCTATGAAGGTTTCCTCTCCCAAATTTAAGCCTCGATTCATTGGTCCTTATAAGATATTGGAGATCCTTAATCCTGTATCCTTTCGCCTGGATCTTCCGGTGTCGTTTGCCATTCACAACGTATTTCATAGGTCCTTGTTGCGGCGGTACGTTGTGCCTGTGGTTCCTTCTGCTGAGCCTCCTGCTCCGGTGTTGGTTGAGGGCGAGTTGGAGTACGTGGTGGAGAAGATCTTAGATTCTCGTCTCTCCAGGCGGAGGCTTCAGTACCTGGTCAAGTGGAAGGGCTATGATCAGGAAGATAATTCCTGGGTGGTCGCCTCTGATGTGCATGCGGCCGATTTAGTTCGTGCCTTTCACGCCGCTCATCCTGATCGCCCTGGTGGTCTTGGTGAGGATTCGGTGACCCCTCACTAAGGGGGGGGTACTGTTGTGAATTTACCTTTTGGCTCCCTCTAGTGGCTACTAGTGATTTTACTCTGGGTATGTCTATCATCCCTTGTATGCTCACCTGGGTCGTTAGGTCAGGGGTGTTGCTATATAAGCTCCCTGGACCTTCAGTTCAATGCCTGGCAACGTTGATATCAGAGCTAATCTGTAGTGCTCTTGTCTACTGATCCTGGTTCCTGCTTGATTAAGCTAAGTCTGCTTTCTTGCTTTTTGCTATTTGTTTTTGTTTGCATTTTTGTCCAGCTTGTACATAATCTGTATCCTATCCTTGCTGGAAGCTCTAGGGAGGCTGGAGTTCTCCCCCCGGGCCGTTAGACGGTTCGGGGGTTCTTGAATCTCCAGTGTGGATTTTTTAGGGTTTTTGTTGGCCATATAAGTTATCTTACTACATTCTGCTATTAGTAAGTGGGCCTCTCTTTGCTAAACCTAGTTCATCTCTGTGTTTGTCATTTCCTCTTACCTCACCGTTATTATTTGTGGGGGGCTTGTATCCTGCTTTTGGGGTCTATTCTCTGGAGGCAAGAGAGGTCTTTGTTTTCCTCTTCTAGGGGTAGTTAGACCTCCGGCTGGCGCGAGACATCTAGCGACCAACGTAGGCATGTTCCCCGGCTACTTCTAGTGTTGGCGTTAGGAGTAGATATATGGTCAACCCAGTTACCACTGCCCTATGAGCTGGATTTTTGTACTTCGCAGACTTGCTGATATCTCTGAGACCCTCGCCATTGGGGTCATAACAGAGATCCCTCAGGAGAACATCCGCCGCTGCATCAGGCGCATGCCCAGGCATTGTATGAAGATCATACAGGCATGGGGAGGCCACACACACTACTGAACATCATTTCCTTGTATTGAGGCATTTCCACTGAAGTTGGATCAGCCTGTAACTTCATTTTCCACTTTGATTTTGAGCATCATTCTAACTCCAGACCTCCGTGGGATATTAGTTGTGATTTACGTTGATCATTTTTAGGTTTTATTGCTCTCAACACATTCCACTATGTAATGACTAAAGATTTACAACTGGAATATTTCATTCACTGATATATAGGATGTGGGATTTTAGTGTTCTCTTTTTTTTTTTGAGCAGCGTAGTATGACGGCCCCAGTTCTCCCCATATACGATTGCCCCAGTTCTCCCCATGTATGTAGTAAGATAGCCCCAGTTCCCCTATATATATATATATATATATATATATATATATATATATACAGTACAGACCAAAAGTTTGGACACACTCTCTCATTTAAAGATTTTTCTGTATTTTCATAACTATGAAAATTGTACATTCACACTGAAGTCATCAAAACTATGACATAACACACGTGGGATTATATACTTAACAAAAAAGTGTGAAACAACTGAAATTATGTATTCTAGGTTCTTCAAAGTAGCCACCTTTTGCTTTGATGACGGCTTTGCACACTCTTGGCATTTTGTTGATGAGCTTCAAGAGGTAGTCACCGGGAATGGTCTTCCAACAATCTTGAAGGAGTTCCCAGAGATGCTTACCACTTTTTGGCCCTTTTGCCTTCACTCTGTGGTCCAGCTCACCCTAAACCATCTCGATTGGGTTCAGGTCTGGTGACTGTGGAGGCCAGGTCATCTGGCGTAGCACCCTATCACTCTGCTTCTTGGTCAAATAGCCCTTACACAGCCTGGAGGTGTGTTTGGGGTCATTGTCCTGTTAAAAAGTAAATGATGGTCCAACTAAACACAAACCGGTTGGAATAGCATGCCGCTGCAAGATGCTGTGGTAGCCATACTGGTTCAATATGCCTTCAATTTTGAATAAATCCCCAACAGTGTCACTAGCAAAGCACCCCCACACATCACACCTCCTCCATGCTTCACGGTGGGAACCAGGCATGTAGAGTCTATCTGTTCACCTTTTCTGCATCGCGCAAAGACATGGTGGTTGGAAACAAAGATCTCAAATTTGGACTCATCAGACCAAAGCACAGATCTCCACTGGTCTAATGTCCATTCCTTGTGTTCTTTAGCCCAAACACGTCTTTTCTGCTTGTTGCCTGTCCTTAGCAGTGGTTTCCTAGCAGCTATTTTACCATGAAGGCCTGCTGCACAAAGTCTTCTCTTAACAGTTGTAGAGATGTGTCTGCTGCTAGAACTCTGTGTGGCATTGACCTGGTCTCTAATCTGAGCTGCTGTTGACTCAGATAAACTTATCCTCAGAAGCAGAGGTGACTCTTGGTCTTCCTTTCCTGGGGCGGTCCTCATGTGAGCCAGTTTCTTTGTAGCACTTGATGGTTTTTGCCACTGCACTTGGGGACACTTTCAAAGTATTCCCAATTTTTCGGACTGACTGACCTTCATTTCTTAAAGTAATGATGGCCACTCGTTTTTCTTTACTTAGCTGCTTTTTTCTTACCATAATACAAATTCTAACAGATTGTTCAGTAGGACTATCAGCTGTGTATCCACCAGACTTCTGCACAACACAACTGATGGTTCCAACACCATTTATAAGGCAAGAAATCCCACTTATTAAACCTGACAGGGCACACCTGTGAAGTGAAAACCATTTCCTGTGACTACCTCTTGAAGCTCATCAAGAGAATGCCAATAGTGTGCAAAGCAGTCATCCAAGCAAAAGGTGGCTACTTTGAAGAACCTAGAATATAAGACATAATTTCAGTTGTTTCACACTTTTTTGTTAAGTATATAATTCCACATGTGTTAATTCATAGTTTTGATGCCTTCAGTGTGAATGTACAATTTTCATAGTCATGAAAATACAGAAAAATCTTTAAATGAGGTGTGTCCAAACTTTTGGTCTGTACTGTATATATAGGGAGTTTTGGGGTCCTTAATGTACAGTATAATAAAGGGGTATTGGGGGCTGTAGGACTATTTTTTGTATATACAGAGCTGTGTGGGTGCTCAGAGGCCATTATTTGTTATGAATGGGGACATTATTAGTTTTGGGGCACTCAGGTTCCTTTTTTTGGGGGGGTGCATTGTTACTTTAAGTGAGCACTCAAGGGTATTTGTTGCTGGAAGGGGGCACTTTGAATATTATATCCCTCAAAGGACCATACGGGTCTTTGCACAGTAGAGGCATTAATACTTTCTGTGGGACACTTTAATTTTTTGGGGGTGGGAGTAATCCTAGTAATGACACAATTGATTAAATATTGGGGTCAGTGGTCCACACTGCAGGTGCACACAGAGTGGGGAGTTTTTGTAGGTTGGGAATAGATGGAAACGGTGCTGGAAATGTGAGAAGTCAAATGTACCTTTGTTGTAATCTGTGTAGATGAGTCCTGGTTGGAGAAGTTGTCATGTCAGTCTGGGCCTGATAGAAAAGTGGACGACCCGAATCAGAAAGAACGTCATGTGTAAGTTACTATTAGTGTTGAGCATTCCGATACCGCAAGTATCGGGTATCGGCCGATACTTGCGGTATCGGAATTCCGATACCGAGATCCGATACTTTTGTGGTATCGGGAATCGGAATCGGAAGTTCCCAGTGTATGGTTCCCAGGGTCTGAAGGAGAGGAAACTCTCCTTCAGGCCCTGGGATCCATATCCATGTAAAAAATAAAGAATTAAAATAAAAAATAGGGATATATTCACCCTCTGACGCGCCCTGGTAGTAACCAGCAGCCTGCTTTGCTTAATATGAGCGCGTTCAGCACCTTCCATGACGTCACGGCTTCTGATTGGTCGTGTGCCGCTCATGTGACCGCCACGCGACCAATCACAAGCCGTGACGTCATTCTCAGGTCCTAAATTCCTAATTCTAGGAATTTAGGACCTGAGAATGACGTCACGGCTTGTGATTGGTCGCCTGGCGGTCACATGAGCGCACGCGACCAATCAGAAGCCGTGACGTCATGGAAGGCCCTAAACGCGCTCATTTTAAGCAAAGAAGGCTGCCGGTTAACAGCGGTGAGGTGCAGGGGCCTCCGGAGAGGTGAGTATATCAATATTTTTTATTTTAATTCTTTATTTTACACATTAATATGGATCCCAGGGCCTGAAGGAGAGTTTCCTCTCCTTCAGACCCTGGGAACCATCAGGATACCTTCCGATACTTGGTGTCCCATTGACTTGTATTGGTATCGGGTATCGGTATCGGCGATATCCGATACTTTTCGGGTATCGGCCGATACTATCCGATACCGATACTTTCAAGTATCGGATGGTATCGCTCAACACTAGTTTCTATATATAACTGTACTGTAATCACTTGTTCTGAAGAACTGGTGTTTACCTATATACGGTTACTGTAAGGTTCTATTATTGCTCTTTTTAGGTAACTTTTTTTTAAATTTAGTAGCAGCTTAACGTAATTCAGTCATTATAGTAAAAGGTGTATGGTGGTACAATTGGTCTTTGTATAGAATGTAGTTTCATGTTGAGGTAATGGTGATATTATAATATTATGTATTCGCTGTGTAGTGGACTCAGGGCCGGCGTCAGCGCCCGGAGCACCCGGGCAAGTGCAGGGGCCCTGGCAAGATGGGGAGCCCATTCACGGTACGGTACACTGAGGCTCCGGGGGGCCCCTGAGGCAGGGCCGGCATTAGGGGCAGGCAGCTGCCTAGGGCCCCCACTCCCCCAGGGGCCCTCAGCTAGCGGCACATCACTCAGCCGCTATGGGGCCCTTGTGAGGCAGGGGGGCCCACCTGCCGCCAGCGCCAATTCCCCCGCCGCCACTGCATTGAGCTATACCAGCGTCTGCCGGTACAGTTCAAAGCAATGATAGAGGAGAGAACGTCAGCTGACGCTCCCTCTCCCATCATTCCCCGCTCTGCCTCTGACTCTGCGGGTGTGTGATGATGTCATCTCGCACTCACTGTGTGCCAGGCAGTGCAGCCGCTGAGACAGGAGCAGGGAGCAGCGCAGGCACAAGTAGAGGTGAGGAGTGTATGTGTTTTTTTTTTTTTACTATAACAGTGAGTACTTGACTGTGGGGCCATTCTCAGGGGGGAAGGGGGGGAGATGCGGGCTGTGATATATACTACATGGCTGTGCTATATACTACATGGCTGTGCTATATACTACGTGGGCTGTGTTATATACTACATGGCTGTGGTATATACTACGTGGCTGTGTTATATACTGCATGGCTGTGGTATATACTATGTGGCTGTGCTATATACTACGTGGGCTGTGTTATATACTACATGGCTGTGTTATATGCTACGTGGGCTGTGTTATATACTACATGGCTGTGCTATATACTACATCGCTGTGCTATATACTACGTGGGCTGTGTTATATACTATCTGTCTGTGCTACATACTGTGTGGCTGTGTTATATACTATGTGGCTGTGCTATATAGTACATGGCTGTGCTATATACTACATGGCTGTGCTATATGCTCTGTTCTGCTCCCATATCTCTGTAGTAAGCTCGATTCTGCGCAAATATCTCTGTAGTAAGCTCCGTTCTGCTCCCATATCTCCTGAGTAAGCTCTGTTCTGCTCCCATATCTCTGTAGTAAGCTCAGTTCTGCTCCCATATCTCTGGAGTAAGCTTGATTCTGCTCCCATATCTCTAAAGTAAGCTTAGTTCAGCTCCCATATCTATGCAGCAAGCTTCGTTCTGTTCCCATATCTATGTGCCAGCCTGTTTTTAAAGCCTGTTATCTCTGCTACTTTAACCCCTTACAGACCTCGGATGGGATAGTACGTCCGAGGTCAGCTCCCCTGCTTTGATGCAGGGCTCCGCGGTGAGCCCGCATCAAAGCCGGGACATGTCAGCTGTTTTGAACAGCTGACATGTGCCCGCAATAGCGGCGGGTGAAATCGCGATTCACCCGCCGCTATTAACTAGTTAAATGCCGCTGTCAAACGCAGACAGCGGCATTTAACCACCGCATCCGGCCGGGCGGCCGTATATGAGCGCATCGCCGACCCCCAACACATGATCGGAGGTCGACGATGCTTCTCCATTGTAACCATAGAGGTCCTTGAGACCTCTATGGTTACTGATCGCCGGTAGCTGTGAGCGCCACCCTGTGGACGGCGCTCACAGCACACCTGATTTTCTACTACATAGCAGCAAACAGCAGATCGCTGCTATGTAGCAGAGGTGATCGTGCTGTGCCTGCTTCTAGCCTCCCATGGAGGCTATTGAAGCATGGCAAAAGTTTAAAAAAAAGTAAAAAAAAATGTGAAAAAAATAAAAAAAATATAAAAGTTTAAATCACCCCCCTTTCGCCCCAATCACAATAAATCAATAAAAAAAAAATCAAACCTACACATATTTGGTATCGCCACATTTAGAATCGCCCAATCTATCAATAAAAAAAAAGCATTAACCTGATCGCTAAACGGCGTAACGAGAAAAAAAATCTAAACGCCAGAATTACGTTTTTTTGGTTGCCGCGACATTGCATTAAAATGCAATAACGGGCGATCAAAAGAACGTATCTGCACCGAATTGGAGTCATTAAAAACGCCAGCTTGGCACGCAAAAAATAAGCCCTCAACTGACCCCAGATCATGAAAAATGGAGACGCTACGAGTATCGGAAAATGGTGCAATTTTTTTTTTTTTAGCAAAGTTTGGAATTTTTTTTCACCACTTAGGTAAAAAATAACCTAGTCATGTTAGGTGTCTATGAACTCGTAGTGGAAAGACTATAAAGGCACGGATGATTGACCTCGTGGAGACCAAAACATCCAACACTGCGGAGACACCATCACGTGTTTCTCAACGCAGTGATCCAGAACACTGCCCCCAAATATGCAAATGCAAGTAGAGGAGCTGCGGAGACACCATCACGTGTTTCTCAACGCAGGCAGTGAATAGCCAGGCCTTTCCCCGGGAAGGAACAACCAAGGGAAGGGCAGCATCCAATAAAGGAAAACATCCAATAAAGGAAAACCACCTATGCCAAGCATGGTATCCATCCACAGACAGCTGTTTCGGGGTTTTTGCCCCTCATCAGTGTGGAGTAGGAAACTGGCTATCAGGAGCAGTGCCTAGTGGAAAGACTATAAAGGCACGGATGATTGACCTCGTGGAGACCAAAACATCCAACACTGCGGAGACACCATCACGTGTTTCTCAACGCAGTGATCCAGAACACTGTTCCTTCCCGGGGAAAGGCCTGGCTATTCACTGCCTGCGTTGAGAAACACGTGATGGTGTCTCCGCAGCTCCTCTACTTGCATATGAACTCGTAGTGACCTGGAGAATCATAATGGCAGGTCAGTTTTAGCATTTAGTGAACCTAGAAAAAAAGCCAAGCAAAAAACAAGCGTGGGATTGCACTTTTTTTGCAATTTCACCGCACTTGGAATTTTTTTCCTGTTTTCTAGTACACGACATGGTAAAACCAATGATGTCGTTCAAAATTAAAACTCGTCCCGCAAAAAATAAGCCCTCACGTGGCCAAATTGACGGAAAAATAAAAAAGTTATGGCTCTGGGAAAGGGGAGTGAAAAACGAACACGGAAAAACGAAAAATCCCAAGGTCATGAAAGGGTTAATGCAGTGGCCAGAGATAAACAGGGAAAAGGAAGGCCACTGCAACTCGAGGGCCACTACCTTCTGATTGCTCCCCAGGCTGAAAAGTACCAGCCAGCCCCTGCCTCCAATGATAACTTTGGTTTCTGTGAACTGTTCAAATGTGATAATCACCTGACTACACATATGTGATGACTACAGCTAGTCATCAATTCCAAGCAGATCACAAAGAGGGATGAAATAGCACTGAAGCAGTGATGCAATTAGCAGGTGAGTCTAACTTACAATATATTTGTATTTTAAGCCATACTCTACTTTGTGTCTATTTGTAAAAGTCCTACACAATCAACATCTCCCTGGTAAGGTCATACATCATATATCTTTTTATCTCTGTATGACCCACTCTTGTTTTTTGCATTCAAAGGCCGGCGTCACACTTGGCGTAAGACAATACGCCACGTATTATACGTCCGTACTACGGCCGTAATACGGAGAAATGTTCCCAAAATATTGATCCGTAGTCAGGGTGTGTCAGCGTATTTTGCGCATGGCATCCTCCGTATGTAATCCGTATGGCATCCGTACTGCGAGATTTTCGCGCAGGCTTGCAAAACCGACATCTAATGGATTTATGTGCTCAAATGTTAGGGAAAACATATATACAGTATATATATATATATATATATATATATATATATATATATATATATATATATATATATACAGTGGGGCAAAAAAGTATTTAGTCAGTCAGCAATAGTTGCAAGTTCCACCACTTAAAAAGATGAGAGGCTTCTGTAATTTACATCATAGGTGAACCTCAACTATGGGAGACAAACTGAGAAAAAAAAATCCAGAAAATCACATTGTCTGTTTTTTTATCCTTTTATTTGCATATTATGGTGGAAAATAAGTATTTGGTCAGAAACAAAATTTCATCTCAATACTTTGTAATATATCCTTTGTTGGCAATGACAGAGGTGAAACGTTTTCTGTAAGTCTTCACAAGGTTGCCACACACTGTTGTTGGTATGTTGGCCCATTCCTCCATGCAGATCTCCTCTAGAGCAGTGATGTTTTTGGCTTTTCGCTTGGCAACACGGACTTTCAACTCCCTCCAAAGGTTTTCTATAGGGTTGAGATCTGGAGACTGGCTAGGCCACTCCAGGACCTTGAAATGCTTCTTACGAAGCCACTCCTTCGTTGCCCTGGCGGTGTGCTTTGGATCATTGTCATGTTGAAAGACCCAGCCACGTTTCATCTTCAATGCCCTTGCTGATGGAAGGAGGTTTGCACTCAAAATCTCACGATACATGGCCCCATTCATTCTTTCATGTACCCGGATCAGTCGTCCTGGCCCCTTTGCAGAGAAACAGCCCCAAAGCATGATGTTTCCACCACCATGCTTTACAGTAGGTATGGTGTTTGATGGATGCAACTCAGTATTCTTTTTCCTCCAAACACGACAAGTTGTGTTTCTACCAAACAGTTCCAGTTTGGTTTCATCAGACCATAGGACATTCTCCCAAAACTCCTCTGGATCATCCAAGTGCTCTCTAGCAAACTTCAGACGGGCCCGGACATGTACTGGCTTAAGCAGTGGGACACGTCTGGCACTGCAGGATCTGAGTCCATGGTGGCGTAGTGTGTTACTTATGGTAGGCCTTGTTACATTGGTCCCAGCTCTCTGCAGTTCATTCACTAGGTCCCCCCGCGTGGTTCTGGGATTTTTGCTCACCGTTCTTGTGATCATTCTGACCCCACGGGGTGGGATTTTGCGTGGAGCCCCAGATCGAGGGAGATTATCAGTGGTCTTGAATGTCTTCCATTTTCTAATTATTGCTCCCACTGTTGATTTCTTCACTTCAAGCTGGTTGGCTATTGCAGATTCAGTCTTACCAGCCTGGTGCAGGGCTACAATTTTGTTTCTGGTGTCCTTTGACAGCTCTTTGGTCTTCACCATAGTGGAGTTTGGAGTCAGACTGTTTGAGGGTGTGCACAGGTGTCTTTTTATACTGATAACAAGTTTAAACAGGTGCCATTACTACAGGTAATGAGTGGAGGAAAGAGGAGACTCTTAAAGAAGAAGTTACAGGTCTGTGAGAGCCAGAAATCTTGATTGTTTGTTTCTGACCAAATACTTATTTTCCACCATAATATGCAAATAAAATGATAAGAAAACAGACAATGTGATTTTCTGGATTTTTTTTTCTCAGTTTGTCTCCCATAGTTGAGGTCTACCTATGATGTAAATTACAGACGCCTCTCATCTTTTTAAGTGGTGGAACTTGCACTATTGCTGACTGACTAAATACTTTTTTGCCCCACTGTATGTCATTGAGACACATATATATATAGTCTGTATTTATATTTACTTCAGCGCGATATCTGTGAAAAGCCGGTAATTCAATTGCCGGCTTTTCATTTCTCCTGCACAAACCCGACAGGATATGAGACATGGTTTTCATACAGTAAACCATCTCATATCCCCTTTTTTTTTGCATATTCCACACTACTAATGTTAGTAGTGTGTATGTGCAAAATTTCAGCGCTGTAGCTGCTAAAATAAAGGGTTAAATGGCGGAAAAAATTGGCGTGGGCTCCCGCGCAATTTTCTCCGCCAGAGTGGTAAAGCCAGTGACTGAGGGCAGATATTAATAGCCTAGAGAGGGTCCATGGTTATTGGCCCCCCCTGGCTAAAAACATCTGCCCCCAGCCACCCCAGAAAAGGCACATCTGGAAGATGCGCCTATTCTGGCACTTGGCCACTCTCTTCCCACTCCCTGTAGCGGTGGGATATGGGGTAATGAAGGGTTAATGCCACCTTGCTATTGTAAGGTGACATTAAGCCAGATTAATAATGGAGAGGCGTCAATTATGTCACCTATCCATTATTAATCCAATTGTTTGAAAGGGTTAAAAAACACACACACACATGATTTAAAAGAATTTTAATGAAATAAACACAGCGGTTGTTGTAATAATTTATTGCTCTCTCAATCCATTTCCAGGCCCTCGCTTGGCAAAATAATAAACGCACAAGATACATACCCTCAGCTGAACCGTCACGTCCCACGAAGTAATCCATCTGAAGGGGTTAAAATAATTTACAAGCAGGAGCCCTGCTAATGCAGCGGTGTGCTCGTGCTTGTAATTCCCCGGCGAATGAATGAAATGTAGGTCATTGACCTACATTTCCTTCAGTCGCGGTGATGCGCCCCCTGGTGGATGTCCTCATATGACCTGGAGCGTGGGAAAAAGTTCCCAGGCTGCAGTTCATGAGAACATCCACCAGGGGCGCATCACCGCGACTCAATGTAAGTATAGATCCTGCTTTCCTTTCAGCACCCGGGGGATTACAGACACGAGCGAGTGGTTTATCGCAGCTCGTGCCTGTAATATTAGTTAACCCCTTCAGATGGATTACATCGTGGGACGTGATCGGACATCAGAAGGTATGTATATTGTGCGTTTATTATTTTGCCAAGCGAGGGTGTTGCTGATGGATTGAGAGAGCAATAAATTATTACAACAACCGCTGTGTTTATTTCATTAAAATACTTTTAAATCATGTGTGTGTGTGTTTTTTAACCCTTTCAAACAATTGGATTAATAATGGATAGGTGTCATAATTGACGCCTCTCCATTATTAATCTGGCTTAATGCCACCTTACAATAGCAAGGTGGCATTAACCCTTCATTACCCCATATCCCACCGCTACACGGGAGTGGGAAGAGAGTGGCCAAGTGCCAGAATAGGCGCATCTTCCAGATGCGCCTTTTCTGGGGTGGCTGTGGGCAGATGTTTGTAGCCAGGGGGGGCCAATAACCATGGACCCTCTCCAGGCTATTAATATCTGCCCTCAGTCACTGGCTTTACCACTCTGGTGGAGAAAATTGCGCGGGAGCCCACGCCAATTTTTTCCGCCATTTAACCCTTTATTTTAGCAGCTACAGCGCTGAAATTTTGCACATACACACTACTAACATTAGTAGTGTGGAATATGCAAAAAAAAAATGGGGATATGAGATGGTTTACTGTATGTAAACCATGTCTCATATCCTGTCGGGTTTGTGCAGGAAAAATGAAAAGCCGGCAATTGAATTACCGACTTTTCACTAACACCGCTGCGTTTTTCTCGCAAGTCACACTGCTGGTCCGTGTGTAATCCGTATTTTTCTCGCCCCCATAGACTTTCATTGGCGATTTATTTGCGCAATACGCTGACAAACGCAGCATGCTGCGATTTTGTACGGCCGTAGAAAGCCGTATAATACTGAACCGTAATATACGGCTGATAGGAGCAGCCCCATTGAGAATTATTGTGCCGTTTATTTTGCGAGTTTTACGGACGTAATTTCTGCGCTCTTACGTCCGTAAAACTCGCCAGTGTGACGCCGGCCAAACACTGATGAAAAATTACTGATGTCTGAATGAGCTCTTGTGTTTTTTAGGTCATTTTCACAAAATTGAGTAAAATGCGATTGAAAAGTCACAAGTCTAAACATTATACAAACTAAAATTTCAGTTAAAGAGGTTGTCCACTACTGCCTCAAACTTTTTTCTACTCTCCAGTCATCTTTTTGTGAGTAGTGTGTAAAAAAAAAAATTATTTTATGCAGCCGTCTCTTTCCAATTCGTGGGCTGAAAAAATGATTTTATTCTACTGCTGGGTCTATTTGAGCAATGTGTCTAAAAATTTTTTTTACTCTTCAGCTGTCTTTTGCGAGTAGTTCTTCTAAAAAATATTTCGGCTATGCATCCATTTCTTTCCTATTTGTGGGCTAAAAAAATTATTTAACCCCTTTATGACCGGAGCTTTTTCCGGTTTTGCGTTTTAATTTTTCGCTCCCCTTCTTTCGAGAGCCATAACTTTTTTATTTTTCCATCAATATGGCCATGTGAGGGTTTATTTTTTGCAAGATGAGTTGTACTTTTGAATGACACCATTGGTTTTAGCATGGCAGGTACTCGAAAGTGGGAAAAAAATTCCAAGTGCGGTGAAATTGCAAACAAAGTGCAATCCCACACTTGTTTTTTGTTTGGCTTTTTTGCTAGGTTCACTAAATGCTAAAACTGACCTGCTGTTATGATTATCCAGGTCATTTTGAGTTCATAGACACCAAACATGTCTAGGTTCTTTTTATCTAAGTGGTGAAAATTTTTTCCAAAATGTAATAAAAAAAAAAAAAATTGCGCAATTTTCCAACACCCATAGCGTCTCTATTTTTTGTGGTTTCAGGTTGGGTGAGGGCTTATTTATTGTGGGCTGACAGACATTTTTAATGATACCACAGATGTGCAGATATGTTCACCTGTTATTGCATTTTAATGCAATGTTGCGGCGACCAAAAAAACATAATTCTGGCGTTTTTATTTTTTTCCTCGCTACGCCAATTAGCGATCAGGTTAATCCTTTTTTTATTGATAGATCGGGTGATTCTGAACGCGGAGATACCAAATATGTGTATGTTTGATTTTTTTTTATTGTTCTATTTTGAATGAGGCGAAAGGGGAGTGATTTGAACTTTTATGTTTTTTTATTTTTTTAATATTTTTAAAAACATTTTTCTTTAACTTTTGGCATGCTTCAATAGCCTCCATGGGAGGCTAGAAGCTGCCATAGCTCGATTGGCTTTGCTACTTAGAGGCAATGCTCAGATGACCTCTATGTAGCAGAATTACTGCATTGCTATAAGCGCTGACCACAGGGTGGCACTCATAGCAATCTGGCATCAACAACCATAGAGGTTTCAAGGAGACCTCTGGTTGTTATGCCAATGAACCGATGACACCGATCACATGACGAGGCTCAGCGTAGCGCGTATTTCTGGCCCGATGGCCGGAAGCACGAGTTAAATGCCGCTGTCAGATCGCGATTCCACCCGCACCTATTGCTGGCACATGTCAGCTGTTCAAAACAGCTGACATGTCCCGGCTTTGATGTGGGCTCACCTTCGGAGCCCACATCAAAGCGAGGGTACTGACATCAGACGTACTATCCAGTCAGATGTCAGTAAGGGGTTAATTCTGCTGCTATGTGTATACGATTATTGTGTGTAAAAATGTTTCTACTCTGCAGCTGTCTTTTTGTAAGTAGTGTATGTAAAAAAAATTCTACTATGGAACCGTTTCCTTCCATTTGTGGACCAAAAAAATTATTTCATTCTGCCTCTGTCTATCCAATTAATGTGTCTAAAAAATGTTTCTACTCTGCAGCTGTCTTTTTGTTAGTAGTGTATGTAAAAAAAATTCTAATATACAGCTGTGTCTTTTCCATTTGTGGACCATAAAATTGTTTTATTTCACAGCTGGGTCTACACGAGTAGTGTGTTTTATAAAAATGTTCTATTCTGCAGCCGTCCTTTTGCGAGTAGTGTGTCTTAAAAAAATTCTAGTATACATCCGTCTCCTTCCCATTTGTGGGACAAAAAGCTTCTGTTTCTACTTTTCCAAAAAGCTTCTGGTAGTGCTTTGGTAAAACACCTCTGTACTGTAACAAAAAGCCTCTGTTTCTACTTTATCAAAAACCGACTGGTAGTACTGTGTGAAAAGCCTCAGTGTGTGCTGTACCAAAAAGCCTCTTGGAGTACCGTGCCCAAAAACCTCTGTTTGTACTGTAACAAAAAGCCTCTGGGAGTACTGTGCCAAGATCCATTGTTTCTGCTTTCCCAAAAAGCCTCTGGAAGTGCTGCGCCAAAAAGCCTTTGTTCTTCTTTGCCAAAAAGCTTCTGTTTGTACTGTAACAAAAACCCTCTGGGAGTACTGTGCCAAAAAGCCTCTTTTTCTTCTTTACCAAAAAGCCTATGAGAGTACTGTGCCAAAAAGCCTTTGTTTCTCCTTTGCCACAAATACTCTGCTTGCACTGTAACAAAAACCCTCTGGGAGTACTGTGCCAAAATGCCTTTGTTTCTACTTTACAAAAAAGCTTATGTATGTATGTAAGATGCTAGCAGGTGCGTAGGATGCAGTGACACACAGGAGACAGAGCAAGAGTTAACAGGTTCTTTATATAAAACAGTGATGGAATAAGCAGGGGGTAAAGGATATGAACTTGCGGATAGGGGAAAGACAAATACAGCAGGTAAAAATGGGTTAACTTATCAGTCTCTGTGTACTGAAGGAAGGTGGCTGGAAGATCCCTCAGTGGCACCGTAGGCAGAGCGAGATGTCTCCAATTCGGTCCCGCAGAAAGGCGATGCACTGTCTCCTTGCGGTGATGAATCCTCCGGATCCTTCGGCATGTGGTCTCCTGGTCTGGGCACACGGTGGAGTAGAGATGGAGGTCTGTGGCACAGCCGATGAAGCAGAAAGTTCAGTAGACAAGGTCGCAGTAGAAGCGCACAGTCCAGCAGACACAGCCACAGGCGCGGTACGGTTCTCAATGGGCACCACAGGGATATGACTAAGTGGTGCCTCCGCGGTGGTGAGCGGAGCAAAGGTATGCACTCTACTGGTCACTACACAGTGCAGATGTCTCTCTGGGCTGTGGGTAGCCTGTTTTATCAGTTTTGCTAGCCGGGTGTGAAGGCACAGCTAGCTAGCGTGGGTCCGTCGAGATGGAGTGAACCGTCCCTCTGTGCACAAGCTCGTTCCCTGCCAAGTGTCTCGTCTTCCTGCTCACACTGCTACTTAAGTCGGAGCCGCCCTCACCAGTCAGATCTCCTCAACTGTTCCTGTCAGAAAACTCTTCCCCCGGAATAATGGTGGCAGTCCCGACAGTTCCGGCCCAGACATGCATGAGGGACCGCTGCCTTAGTACACCTTCCTACATTCCCCCACTCTTTTTGCTCGCCATTCCACAGGCGAGACTCTTCGAGGAGAGCGTGACTGTTTCTTCTTTTCCTGGGTGGTTTGCTGCCAGACTAAATTTTCTTGGTCATAACGATTGGGGGGTTTGCTAGCCATTGTTCGTTCGGAGCGTTTCAGATTAGGAGAAGTAGTGGAGTTCTCCTGTGGGGCAGAATCCGGCTGTGGAGAGAGAGCCATGGGTGAGCCTGTACCCTCTGGTTCCAATCCCTCAGGGCTTAATCCTTCACCCCTTCTTCATCCTCTTCTTCCATTGGCATATGGATGACTTCAGGGGCCTCGGACTCCTCTTCTGCTCGAACAGGATTTTTAGATAGGCAGGGTCGGAGCATATTCCAGTGAAGAGTTCGAGTGGGATCATCATCTTTTCCCTCAGGTTTGACTTCATACACCGACCCCTCAGGACTAACTCTTCTCTTCACCTGATACGGATCTCTCTCTCAACGATTTTCCAGTTTGTCCCGAGGACGCTTCTCCCGCATTAAGACACGGTCACCAATTTGAAACGCCATTGCTCTGGGAGGAGTCTTTTCTGCATGTTCTAACTCCCGTAATTTAGTCTGTACCAACCGATGTAAGGTTTGCAGACGATTCTGATGCTCCCGTACCCAGGAGGACACCCCCGTCCGTGGGCTGGATTAAATGCCAACTGGGTGATTCCTTTTCCTTCTCGGCCGAACAGAAGGGAGTAAGGTGTATATCCCATGGTTCGATGTACTCGATTATTATATACCCACACCAGTTCAGAAACTTACTCTGGCTACCAGGCCTTCCAATCTTCCTCTAGAGTTCTTAGCATCTGAATTAGGGTACGGTTAAATCGTTCACAGGCACCATTACCTTGAGGATGGTACGGTGTGGTGCGGGACTTGTCAATCCGGTACAGGTGATGCAACTCATCCATTACTCTTACCAAGAAACAGGCTCCCTGATTGGAGTGGATTCTCTTCGGACGCTCATAGGGTTGGATGAAGTTCTTGCAGATTGTGTATGCAGCAGACTCTGCGGTCTGGTCCCGAGTTGGAGTTACCATGACCAAATGCAGCAAAGTCAGCCCTTAAATCATAAAACTTAACATTTAATATGCATACCTAAAAGACAAAAATAAACAATAAATAAAGTGCTCGTGATTCATATAGAGGATTTTGTCATACAGAGAGGTCATACCCTGCCACTGCAGGAGACTTCGTTTATTAGCCTGGACAAACTTCCCCTGATGAACCCCCCAAACGGGAGGGGAAACGCGTAGGGAAGACACTTTTTTCAGGGTGGCTATATCTAACCATGGGCATCACAAAACAGGCTCACACTTGGGTACTGCCCTTGTAAGGGCAGGAGCTGGCTGCAGAGGGCACGACAGGGTAAATAGGCCCCCGTGTCTCCCCCCCTCCCCCCTTTTTTTGTACCTTTTGGTCTTCATGTCCTTTCTCCCCATTTTCTGGTCTCGGACATCATGATGTTGGAGTAAACTCCCGAGTGCCAGCAAACAACAATTTGGGTGAGATTGTGCCATTTTTTATCTAGTGCACTGGGAATCACGAGCAATTTATTTATTGTTTATTTTTTACTTTTAGGTATGCATATTAAATGTTAAGTTTTATGATTTAAGGGCTGACTTTGCTGCATTTGGTCTATATCTAGAGTCAGATAGATTCAGAGCAGAACCTCTGGGTTGTTGTACTGCTAAAAAATTTGGAGTTACCATGGCAAATTTTGTGAAGTGATCCACCATCACCAGGCAATGCTCATAGCCCTGATGGGCTGGGCCAATGGTAAAATAGTCTATTGTCAAGATTTCCAGAGGAGCAGAGGTTACAATGGACTTGACGGGAGCTCTTTGCTCTGGCAGCTTAGCCAGTTCACATGTCCGGCACATTCTACAGGCCTCTTCCACTTTCGTCTTCAACTGGGGGTTGTAGATGAACCATTGTGACCACTGGAAGGTTTTCTCTGAACCAAAGTGGGTTCCTTGCTTGTGTGCTGTGACAGTAATTTCAGATTCGGACTAGGACTTGCCAGGTCACACTCGGCTTAGTCCGCAATTGCTTTTTCCGCTATAGTAAGCCATTCTTCATCCGTAGTTGTTCCCACTGTCAAAGAATCCGTAACACCTCTGGAGACAAAGTACCTCTTTCTGTCGAGCTGGGGAGTCTCTGAGAAGCCACACACTCTCAACAAAGCTAGTTTGCTATCTTCCTGTTGTGTTGTGAATTTGCTTTTTGCTCCCTCTAGTGGTTACTAGTTTTTTGACTCTGGTTTTTCTGTCATTCCTTTTATCCGCACCTGGGTCGTTAGTTAGGGGTGTTGCTATATAAGCTCCCTGGACCTTCAGTTCAATGCCTGGCAACGTAGTTATCAGAGCTAGTCTGCTGTGCTCTTGTCTACTGATCCTGGTTCCAGTTATATCAGCTAAGTCTGCCTTTTGCTTTTTGCTATTTGTTTTGGTTTTGTATTTTTGTCCAGCTTGTTCCAAATCTATATCCTGACCTTTGCTGGAAGCTCTAGGGGGCTGGTGTTCTCCCCCCGGACCGTTAGACGGTTCGGGGGTTCTTGAATTTCCAGTGTGGATTTTGATAGGGTTTTTGTTGACCATATAAGTTACCTTTCTTTATTCTGCTATCAGTAAGCGGGCCTCTCTGTGCTAAACCTGGTTCATTTCTGTGTTTGTCATTTCCTCTTACCTCACCGTCATTATTTGTGGGGGGCTTCTATCCAGCTTTGGGGTCCCCTTCTCTGGAGGCAAGAAAGGTCTTTGTTTTCCTCTACTAGGGGTAGCTAGATTCTCCGGCTGGCGCGTGTCATCTAGAATCAACGTAGGAATGATCCCCGGCTACTTCTAGTGTTGGCGTTAGGAGTAGATATATGGTCAACCCAGTTACCACTGCCCTATGAGCTGGATTTTTGTATTCTGCAGACTTGCACGTTCCTCTGAGACCCTCGCCATTGGGGTCATAACAGTTTGCCAGGCCGGTATTAAATGTTTAATGCATTGCAGAAGAGGGATTATAAGAAAGAAGATTCTGAGTTTTTTTTTTCTCCTTCCCCTTTACCTCAGAGTGGCTATGCTTGCTGCAGACATGAATGTCCAGACCTTGATTACAAGTGTGGACCAGCTGGCTACTCGTGTGCAGGGCATACAAGACTATGTTATCAGAAATCCTAGGTCAGAACCTAAAATACCGATTCCTGAACTGTTTTCCGGAGACAGGTTTAAGTTTAGGAATTTCGTGAATAATTGTAAATTGTTTTTGTCCCTGAGACCCTGTTCATCAGGAGATTCTGCTCAGCAAGTAAAAATTGTTATTTCGTTCTTACGGGGCGACCCTCAGGATTGGGCTTTTTCGCTGGCGCCAGGAGATCCGGCATTGGCTGATCTTGATGCGTTTTTTCTGGCGCTCGGTTTACTTTATGAGGAACCCAATCTTGAGATTCAGGCAGAAAAGGCCTTGCTGTCTATGTCTCAGGGGCAGGACGAGGCTGAAGTGTATTGCCAAAAATTTCGGAAATGGTCCGTGCTGACACATTGGAACGAGTGTGCACTGGCCGCTAATTTTAGAAATGGCCTTTCTGAAGCCATTAAGAATGTTATGGTGGGTTTTCCCATTCCCACAGGTCTGAATGATACTATGGCACTGGCTATTCAAATTGACCGGCGGTTGCGGGAGCGCAAAACCGCAAATTCCCTCATGGTGTTGTCTGAACAGACACCTAATTCGGTGCAATGTGATAGAAAAACCGCAAATTCCCTCATGGTGTTGTCTGAACGGACACCTGATTTAATGCAATGTGATAGAATCCTGACTAGAAATGAGCGGAAAATTCATAGACGCCGGAATGGCTTGTGCTACTACTGTGGTGATTCTACACATGTTATCTCAGCATGCTCTAAACGTATAGCTAAGGTTGTTAGTCCTGTCACCGTTGGTAATTTGCAACCTAAATTTATTCTGTCTGTAACTTTGATTTGCTCACTGTCATCTTATCCTGTCATGGCGTTTGTAGATTCAGGTGCTGCCCTGAGTCTCATGGATCTCTCATTTGCTAAGCGCTGTGGATTTACTCTTGAACCATTAGAAAATCCTATTCCTCTTAGGGGTATTGATGCTACACCATTGGCAGCAAATAAACCGCAGTATTGGACTCAGGTTACCATGTGCATGACTCCTGAACACCGCGAGGTGATACGTTTCCTGGTTTTACATAAAATGCATGATTTGGTCGTTTTAGGGCTGCCATGGTTACAGACCCATAATCCAGTCCTGGACTGGAAGGCTATGTCAGTCTCAAGTTGGGGCTGTCGTGGTATTCATGAGGATTCCCTGCCTGTGTCTATTGCTTCTTCTACGCCTTCGGAAGTTCCGGAGTATTTGTCTGATTATCAGGATGTCTTCAGTGAGTCTGAGTCCAGTGCACTGCCTCCTCATAGGGACTGTGACTGTGCTATAGATTTGATCCCAGGCAGTAAATTTCCTAAGGGAAGACTGTTTAATCTGTCGGTACCTGAACATACCGCTATGCGTTCATATATCAAGGAGTCTCTGGAAAAAGGACATATTCGTCCGTCTTCTTCCCCTCTTGGTGCGGGATTCTTTTTTGTGGCAAAAAAGGACGGATCTTTGAGACCTTGTATTGATTATCGGCTTTTAAATAAGATCACTGTCAAATTTCAGTATCCTTTACCGCTGTTGTCTGACTTGTTTGCCCGGATTAAGGGTGCCAAGTGGTTCACCAAGATAGACCTTCGTGGTGCGTACAACCTTGTGCGCATTAAGCAAGGTGATGAATGGAAAACCGCATTCAATACGCCCGAAGGTCATTTTGAGTACTTGGTGATGCCTTTTGGGCTCTCCAATGCGCCTTCAGTTTTTCAGTCCTTTATGCATGACATTTTCCGGAAGTATCTGGATAAATTTTTGATTGTTTATCTGGATGATATTTTGTTTTTTTCTGATAATTGGGATTCGCATGTGGAGCAGGTCAGGTTGGTCTTTAAAATTTTGCGTGAAAATTCTTTGTTTGTCAAGGGCTCAAAGTGTCTCTTTGGTGTACAGAAGGTTCCCTTTTTGGGGTTCATTTTTTCCCCTTCTGCTGTGGAGATGGACCCAGTCAAGGTCCGAGCTATTCTTGATTGGACTCAGCCCTCGTCAGTTAAGAGTCTTCAGAAGTTCTTGGGCTTCGCTAACTTCTACCGTCGTTTTATCGCTAATTTTTCTAGCATTGTGAAACCTTTGACGGATATGACCAAGAAGGGCTCCGATGTAGCTAACTGGGCTCCTGCTGCCGTGGAGGCTTTCCAGGAGTTGAAACGCCGGTTTACTTCGGCGCCTGTTTTGTGCCAGCCTGACGTCTCACTTCCCTTTCAGGTTGAGGTGGATGCTTCGGAGATTGGGGCAGGGGCCGTTTTGTCGCAGAGAGGCCCTGGTTGCTCTGTTATGAAGCCTTGTGCCTTTTTCTCTAGGAAATTTTCGCCTGCCGAGCGAAATTATGATGTGGGCAATCGGGAGTTGTTGGCCATGAAATGGGCATTTGAGGAGTGGCGTCATTGGCTCGAGGGTGCTAAGCATCGTGTGGTGGTCTTGACTGATCACAAAAATCTGATGTATCTCGAGTCTGCTAAACGCCTTAATCCGAGACAGGCCCGCTGGTCATTGTTTTTCTCCCGCTTTGATTTTGTTGTCTCGTATTTACCAGGTTCAAAGAATGTGAAGGCCGATGCTCTTTCTAGGAGCTTTGTGCCTGATGCTCCTGGAGTCGCTGATCCTGTTGGTATTCTTAAAGATGGAGTTATCTTGTCAGCTATTTCTCCGGATCTGCGACGTGTGTTGCAGAGATTTCAGGCTGATAGGCCTGAGTCTTGTCCACCTGACAGACTGTTTGTCCCGGATAAGTGGACCAGCAGAGTCATTTCCGAGGTTCATTCCTCGGTGTTGGCAGGTCACCCGGGAATTTTTGGCACCAGAGATCTGGTGGCCAGGTCCTTTTGGTGGCCTTCCTTGTCAAGGGATGTGCGGTCATTTGTGCAGTCCTGTGGGACTTGTGCTCGAGCTAAGCCTTGCTGTTCTCGTGCCAGCGGTTTGCTCTTGCCCTTGCCTGTCCCGAAGAGACCTTGGACACATATCTCCATGGATTTCATTTCTGATCTTCCGCTATCTCAGGGCATGTCCGTTATCTGGGTGATATGTGATCGCTTCTCCAAGATGGTCCATTTGGTTCCTTTGCCTAAGCTGCCTTCCTCTTCCGATCTGGTTCCTGTGTTTTTCCAGAACGTGGTTCGTTTGCACGGCATCCCTGAGAATATTGTGTCAGACAGAGGATCCCAGTTCGTTTCCAGGTTCTGGCGATCCTTTTGTAGTAGGATGGGCATTGATTTGTCGTTTTCGTCTGCTTTCCATCCTCAGACTAATGGACAGACGGAGCGAACCAATCAGACTTTGGAGGCTTATTTGAGGTGTTTTGTCTCTGCTGATCAGGACGATTGGGTGACATTCTTGCCGTTGGCTGAGTTTGCCCTTAATAATCGGGCTAGTTCCGCCACCTTGGTTTCGCCTTTTTTCTGCAACTCTGGTTTCCATCCTCGCTTTTCTTCGGGTCATGTGGAGCCTTCTGACTGTCCTGGGGTGGATTCTGTGGTGGATAGGTTGCAGCAGATCTGGAATCATGTGGTGGACAACTTGAAGTTGTCACAGGAGAAGGCTCAGCGCTTTGCCAACCGCCGCCGCGGTGTGGGTCCCCGACTACGCGTTGGGGATTTGGTGTGGCTTTCTTCCCGCTTTGTTCCTATGAAGGTCTCCTCTCCCAAATTTAAACCTCGTTTTATTGGGCCTTACAAGATATTGGAAATCCTTAATCCTGTATCTTTTCGTCTGGATCTTCCTGTGTCGTTTGCTATTCACAATGTATTTCATAGGTCCTTGTTGCGGCGGTACATTGTGCCTGTAGTTCCTTCTGCTGAGCCTCCTGCTCCGGTGTTGGTTGAGGGCGAGTTGGAGTACGTGGTGGAGAAGATCTTGGATTCTCGCCTCTCCAGGCGGAGGCTTCAGTACCTGGTCAAGTGGAAGGGCTATGGTCAGGAGGATAATTCCTGGGTGGTCGCCTCTGATGTTCATGCGGCCGATTTAGTTCGTGCCTTTCATGCCGCTCATCCTGATCGCCCTGGTGGTCGTGGTGAGGGTTCGGTGACCCCTCACTAAGGGGGGGGGTACTGTTGTGAATTTGCTTTTTGCTCCCTCTAGTGGTTACTAGTTTTTTGACTCTGGTTTTTCTGTCATTCCTTTTATCCGCACCTGGGTCGTTAGTTAGGGGTGTTGCTATATAAGCTCCCTGGACCTTCAGTTCAATGCCTGGCAACGTAGTTATCAGAGCTAGTCTGCTGTGCTCTTGTCTACTGATCCTGGTTCCAGTTATATCAGCTAAGTCTGCCTTTTGCTTTTTGCTATTTGTTTTGGTTTTGTATTTTTGTCCAGCTTGTTCCAAATCTATATCCTGACCTTTGCTGGAAGCTCTAGGGGGCTGGTGTTCTCCCCCCGGACCGTTAGACGGTTCGGGGGTTCTTGAATTTCCAGTGTGGATTTTGATAGGGTTTTTGTTGACCATATAAGTTACCTTTCTTTATTCTGCTATCAGTAAGCGGGCCTCTCTGTGCTAAACCTGGTTCATTTCTGTGTTTGTCATTTCCTCTTACCTCACCGTCATTATTTGTGGGGGGCTTCTATCCAGCTTTGGGGTCCCCTTCTCTGGAGGCAAGAAAGGTCTTTGTTTTCCTCTACTAGGGGTAGCTAGATTCTCCGGCTGGCGCGTGTCATCTAGAATCAACGTAGGAATGATCCCCGGCTACTTCTAGTGTTGGCGTTAGGAGTAGATATATGGTCAACCCAGTTACCACTGCCCTATGAGCTGGATTTTTGTATTCTGCAGACTTCCACGTTCCTCTGAGACCCTCGCCATTGGGGTCATAACATGTTGAAGCTGAACCCGCTCATCTGGAGTTTGTCCCCATACGCCTTCTTGGGCTGAGGAGTGTTACTGTCCCTGCGTTGCCAACACTGTCCTGGTGAAAATCTGGAATCTAGGGATTTCGTCATCTTCTAGTTCTTCGTCTCTGTCTCTCTCGGGCTTAGTACTCCTCCTCCTGGACAAGGCATCGGCATGAGTATTTTCTGCCCCCTTTTGTAGGCAATCTTATAGCGGAACCTCGCCAATCTAGCTACCCATCGCTGTTCCAAGGCCCCCAGTCTCGCATTTTCCAGATGCACAAGCGGGTTGTTATCAGTATGCACCAACACTTCGGAGCCAGATAAATATTTTGCGAATCTCTCCGTCATAGCCCACACCAATGCCAGCAGCTCCAACTTGAAAGAACTGTAATTGTCCGGTTTGCGTTCAGATACATGAAGGCACGCTTGCATAAGCGATCACCCTCTCTCTTCCATCGTGCATCTGTGACAAGACAGCCCCAAGTCCCAGCAGACTCCAGTCATTGTGGAGAATGAACAGTTGTGAGAAATCCGCATAAGCCAAGATAGGAGCTTCAGTGAGTTCTCTTTTTTAGATCTTGAAAAGCCTCTTCTTGGTACTCCTCCCAGCAGATCTTCCAGTTCTTGGCACCTGAGGGTACCTTTTTCAACCGCTCTTGTAAGGGCTTTGCCTGTCGAGCGAAGTTCTTCACAAAATGCCTGTAATATCCGGTTAGTTCCAGGAACGCCCGCACATCCTTCACAGTCTCTGGAGTGGGCCAGTCTTGAATCACGGCGATCTTCCCTCTGAAGGGTTCTATTCCTTCAGCAGAAACAACATGGCCCAAGTATTCAATTTGCATGCGAAACAAATGGCAATTCTGGGGCTTCACTTTTAGTCCGTATCTCTGAAGGCGGGCCAACATTTGTTCTAGGCGCTGCAGACATTCCCCAAATGAAGCCACAAAGACTATAATGTTGTCCAGGTAGATGAGCATAGATTCAAAGTTCAAATCTCCTAGGCACCTCTCCATGAAATGTTGAAAAGTTCCGGGAGCGTTGGCTAAGCCAAATGGCATACGGTTGAACTCGTACAGGTCCATGGGAAGAATAAAGGCAGTCTTTGCTCGATCTTGTTCAGACATGGGGACTTGCCAGTAGCCGCTGACGAGGTCCAGTGTAGAGAAGAACCTGGCTTTCCCCAGAGCAGACAGGGACTCTTCAATCCGGGGTAATGGGTATAAGTCTCTCATGGTACAGGCGATGAGCTTTCGGTAATCCACATAAAAACGCAAGGTGCAATTCTTCTTCCGCACTAACACAATTGGGGCAGCCCACTTACTCTGGCTCTCCCTAATAACGCTGGCATGCAACATCTGGTTCAACATGCTCTTCCCTTCCTGGTATAACTGTGTGGGAATTTGCCGGTAACGCTCTCTTATGGGCGCGGTGCTCCCAGTTGGTATTTTGTGCATAATGGCTGTGGTGCAGCCAAAATTATCTTTGTGAAGGGAAAAAATGTCTTTATACCTCCCCAACAAAGCTTCTATCTGTTGCACCTGAGTAGGTGTGAGTTCAGCCAGCTCAGCTTGCATTTGTTCCAATATGGGTCAGGCCTCTTTGTTGTAATGAGGTTCTGGCACTGAATTGGAGTTTACTGGCACAGTCCAGGGGTCTTCAGGCTGTATCTCCAGTTGTACTGTTTGGGGGGGGCATTATTTTTTCAGGTAGGTTCATTATTTGGGCCACCACACTTCTGGGAAAGACAGTAATGTCCTGGTCTCCTAAGTTAACGCACCGTACCGGGACAGTCCCCTCTCGTACAATGGCTAATGTATACGCTACTAGGAGTCCCGTGGGTAATTGTTCTGAAGAAGATGGTTCAATTTGGACCTCAACTCCCTCCAAGGGGACACAGGCAGGAACGGGCAGGGACAGTACTGTTTGTCCTGGTGGAAGAACGATTTTGGTGGAGGCCGGGACGATTACCTTTCCTAACACTCCTCCCTCACAGCTAGACTCCTGTACTTGTGCCACTTGTGCTAGTTGTTGAAAAATTCTTCTCTGTGGTGTATGTGGGCCCCACTGTTTTAGAGTCCCGTTAAAGGGCTCCCTGATGAGAAGGCTTCCAAACTCCTTTAGCACATTCATCCCCAAGGTGACAGTGGGTTCATTACTCACTTCTCCCTGTGTCAGTACCACACCTTTCCATCCCAGGTCTTTCCCACAGTTAGATACTTGCATCCATATCACCCCTGCGACCGGGATGGGCAGTTGGTTGGCCGCCATTAACTTTATCACAGGGCCCCATTCAGGCCGTTTTGCTCCTAGAAAATGTCGCCGGAAGTAAGCTTTTGGCATCGTTGTCACCTGCGAGTCCGTGTCCACCAGGCATCGCACTGCACGTCCGTCCATTTCTGCCCATATCAGATGGCATGTTGACACTAAACTTGCGGGACTTCCACTACTCTTCCCCGCCTGTTCTAGATTCGGGTGGCATCCCCCCAGCTCGGAGCCCTCTAATTTAACGGGTAGTGAGATGTCACTCTTCCTCGGCGGGTGCACTCCCGCACAATGTGTCCGCTCTCTCCGCAGTTGAAACAAGTGATGATAAATAGCTATGGCGTGCAATAGGCCTCGCTGTTTCTGTACCCTCAGGGCTGACAAATCAAAAAATAGCTATGGAGGATATCCCACTGTATAAAACATAACCTTTAATATAATCAAGTTAAAATCTTGGATCCCAACAACAACACAAACAAAAACCAAAGAAAACGTGCTCAGGTGAACCAGTGCTCAAGATTAAAAATTGGATCAGTCTTACCAATCTAGACGGACATATCAATAGTTTGCCTCTCAATCTCCAAAAGTTGAGAGTGGTGGTCCCACTGTTAAAGGGCAGAAGGTGGGGGTAGGTATGCTTCCAATATCTTCCCTGTAACACCCCTTTAGAGCTCCTGTCCTGACAAGGACAGGCCCTGAGTGAGCCCTACTATGGACACCAACCATCCAATATGTGAACCCAAATGTCTCTCTTCTCTCTACGCGTTTCAACTCCAGTACAGGAGAATCATCAGGGGAGTTTTAGAATAAATAAGTGCCACAGTGAGGACTTACCCTAAGCTGCAGACACAGCTAGCCTTGCTGACGTTTGGGTGCCCAGCCACTGCGGGACCCATACTATATGAACTTATACAGACTTTATTGCTGGATTAGCGATTGGGCCCATTGGCACTCATTTATTCTAAAACTCCCCTGATGATTCTCCTGTACTGGAGTTGAAACGCGTAGGGAGAAGAGATACATTTGGGTTCACATATTGGATGGTTGGTGTCCATAGTAGGGCTCACTCAGGAGCTCTACAGGGGTGTTACAGGGAAGATAGTTGAAGCATACCAATCCCCACCCTCTGCCCTTTTACTCTGAGACCACCACTCTCAACTTTTGGAGATTGAGAAGCAATCTATTGATACATCCGTCTAGATTGGTAAGACTGATCCAATTTTTAATCTTGAGCACTGGTTCACCTGAGCACGTTTTTTTTTTGTTTTTGTTTGTGTTGTTGTTGGGATCTAAGATTTTAACTTGATTATATTAAAGGTTATGTTTTATACAGTGGGATATCCTCCATAGCTATTTTTTGAAACAAGTGATGAGTCTAGGACGGTGAAACATTCTGGAGTCACGGAGTGGTTCCGGGCTTTCCCACACTCTAGTGGATTGTTAGTAGTCTCTGCTTTCTTCTTTAGGTTGGCCAGTTCTTCCTTCACACTCACAAGATCTCTCCGGAGTTCTTCCACCCATTGGGGTTCAGGAATGGCATTTACAGACACCCCTATGCTCTGGACCTTCCCCACCGGGACTGCCACTCCCTGCTCCTGTTCACGCATGCGTGCCTCACTCCCTACCTCAGGGAAAGTCATTCGCGTTTTGACACGCACACGCTCCCGCAGGGCCTGTTTTGTCATCACGGCTCATAAGCCAGTCACTAGGAGGTCTTGCAACATTATGTCTGTGGGACCTACCCCTATAATATCCTTTGTAGTAATGGCAGTGTGTAACTCCTGCATTGCATTCATATATTGTGTTACGGTCTCCCCCTCCCTCTGCATTCTGCTAAAGAGACGGGTCCTCAGTTCCCCTATGTCAGTGAGGTCTCCTTGAGTTTCCTCTAGGATTTGCAACACCTCGATAAAGGTATCCCGGTCTCTGGGGGTCTGCAACATCATTGAGTCCCTGGCTTCCCCATCCAGTGCCATGATAGCCACCTCAGCCTCCAGCGCAGGGGTCATGGGGTGCATTCTCATCATGCCTCTAAGGCGTTCAGTCCAGCTCCACAGCATAGTGTTGCTCCCCGTAAATTTTGCCAGATTACTTAGCATGGCCCCCAGTGAAATGCTGGTCCTGGGGCCACCCCCTTCTGCTTGGTCTGCCACCTGTGTGCTATTGGACTGCATCCTGCTGACTTCACCAAGTGTAAGATGCTAGCAGGTACATAGGATGCAGTGACACACAGGAGACAGAGCAAGAGTTAACAGGTTCTTTATATAAAACAGTGATGGAATAAGCAGGGGGGTAAAGGATATGAATTTGCGGATGGGGGAAAGACAAATACAGCAGGTAACAATAAGTTAACTTATCAGTCTCTGTGCACTGGAGGAAGGTGGCTGGAAGATCCTTCGGTGGCGCCGTAGGTGGCTAGAGATGTCTCCGATCCGGTCCCGCAGAAAGGCGATGCACTGTCTCCTTGCGGTGATGAATCCTCCGGGTCCTTCAGCATGTGGTCTCCTGGTCTGGGCACGCAGTGGAGTAGATATGGAGGTCCGCGGAACAGCAGATGAAGCAGAAAGTTCAGTAGACAAGGTCGCAGTAGAAGCGCACAGTCCAGCGGACACAGCCACAGGCGCGGTCTGATTCTCAATGGGCACCACAGGGATATGACTAAGCAGTGCCTCCGTGGTGGTGAGCGGGGCAAAGGTATGCACTCTGTACTGGTCACTATATGGTGCAGATGTCTCTCTGGGCTGTGGGTAGCACGTCTTAGCAGTTTTGCTAGCCAGGTGTGAAGGTACAGCTAGCTGGTCTGGGTCCGTCGAGAGGGAGTCAACCGTCTCTCTGCTCACAAGCTCGTCTCCTGTCTTGTCTTCCCGTTTACACCACTACTTAAGTCGGACCCGCCCCCACCAGTCAGATCTCCTGAACTGTTACTGTCAGAAAACTCTTCCCCCCGGAATAATCGTGACAGTCCCAACAGTTCTGGCCCAGACACGCAAGAGGGACCGCTGCTCTGGTATACATCCCTACATGTACTGTGCCAAAAAGCCTTTATTTCTACTTTACCAAATAGCCTCTGGGAGGACTGTGCCAAAAAGCTTCTCTGTACACTGGAGACATGTCTGTATGAGTAGTGTGCCTAAAAAAATTATTATTATCTGTCGCTTTGTCTGTACAAGTTGTGCTCCTAAAAAAGAGTTATACTTTGCACCCATGTCTGTGGGAGTACTTTGCGTAAAAACACATTTTTCTAATCTGCAACCGTGTCTGTGGGAATCCTGTGCCAAAAAAATGTTCATGTACTCTGCATGTGTCTCTGTGGGAGTACTCTGAAAGAAGACTCTATGGGCGTACTCTGCAAAGGACACTTTTTTTTCCTTTAAATTTGGGTAGGCCCCAAAACATTGTGAATGGTGAATCAGAAAATATATAAAAATGTATACAAATAAAGATTATTACTAAAGATTATTATTATTAATTAGAACAAACACATTGCTATGGAGTCTAACAATGGCTGGATCTATCTGGTAATCTTATATATTCAGCCAAAGGTACGGACAAGTCCTGTGGGCTCCACACCTGGTTCAATTAAATGAGTGTGAGCTTGCCCACGTTGGCTGTGGACAGGCGCTTTTGTCTGTCTCTAATCACACTTCTTGCTATGCTTAACACACGTTCTGACATTACACTTTCCACAGGGTAGGTCATCACCTCCAAGGCGTAAAGAGCAAGCCCAGGCCATGTGTCCAATTTGGAGATCCAGAAGTTAAATGGGCAATACACATCACTCAGTACGTGGAGACATGTGGACACATACTCTTCCACCATGTTGTTGAAACTGTCATGCTCACGTATTTGAACCCATTGGCTTGTGTTTTGTGGTTGACAAGCCACAGGAGACACACCTTTTCTCTAGGAATTTGAGTTCTGTTTTCTGACTTAAGTCTGACTAGCTTAACAAAATGTCCACCTATACTATTCTTAGTGTCTAACCTATTAATCCCCAGTGAGTTGCCACACAGGTATAACCTAAACACTGCCTCCTGCTAATTGGAACCGTATAAGATGGTGGTGCTGGATTTTTTGACATGCTGTGTAATATTTTCCACCACATTTCTGCCATGCTAACCATCCCATCTGAGGTGATGCCAGTGCCCCAGCTGCGTTTAACTTCATCCTCCTCTGCCTTGTGCTTCCACTAAGCCCCCCACTCTCAAATGAGGAAACCGTCAATGATATGTCTACCAGCTTGCGTTTGAATTCCCGAGTTTTCCGATCTCGCTCTACTGATGAAGGTAAGGATGGCATGTTGTGCTTGTAGCGGGGATGCAGCAAGGTGGCCAACCAGTAATCAGTACTTGTAACAATCTGGGCAACTTGGATGTCGTTGCTCAGACACAGCAGTATATGGCAATGCGGCACACACATCCCACATGGAGGTTTAGTCATTGGTCGTGAAGTTGTGCTCCACAGAGTGACTCACCTGTACGTGCTGCAGCTGAAACTCCGGTATCGCCTGCTGCAACTTGATCAGTCTCTCCAGCATGAGCAAAATGGAGCTCCACCTTGTTGGTCTGTCGCATATAAAGCAGTGAGTGGGAAGGCGGACGTGAAGTTGCAGTATAGACTGGTGAGCAGCAGCAGGGTGATAATGCCAAAAACATGAGCAGATGGCCTGCACCTTCAGCAGCACATCTGATATTTCTGTGTAATTAAGGATGTTCTGTACCACCAAATTCAGCATATGTGCCAGGCAATGGATATACATCAAACCGACTAGGCCCAGAGCTGCTAGGAGATTTCACCCATTATCGCACACCACCAGCACGGGCTTGAGGTTTATCGGCACCAACCACACATCTGTCTGTTTTTTCATATCCATCCTAAGCTTCTGCGTGGTTTACGATTTTTTTTCTCTCCCACCCCCCAAACAGATGAATTTCAGAGCAGCCTGCTATAATTTACCCCTGGCTGTGCTGAAGTTGAGGGTACAGGTGTTATGCTTACAGGATGAGGAGGCGTTAGAGAAAGCGAAGTAGGAGGAGGATGCAACATGGGGAGACAAACATCCAAAAAACATACAGTAATCCTCTATGGTGGTAGGACATGTGCCAAAATGTTTTCGGCCTCAGGCCCAGCCACCACAACATTTACCCATGGGCAGTTAGAGAGATATAATGTCTCTGCCCATGCTTACTGGTCCAAGTGGTAATGTGGACCTTTACATTGATGGTGTTGCGCAGTGCACACCTGATTTTGTCCGCAACATGTTCGTGCAGTGCATGGGCCGCCTGGAAAAATAGTAGTGGCTGGAAAAAACTTATGCCGGGTTCACATTAGCATTTCTGTGCCCTGCGTATGATCCGCATACATCCGCTTGCGTCATGCATAGATATCTTTAACATGGTGTACGCAGGAACATGCGGTGTGCGGCAAACGCAACATGTTGCATTTTTTGAGGCGTCAAATATTGCACAATCATCCGGATGATTGCGTTAAAAGAACGCTTTACTGTCTATGGGAAAGAAATTGGTACGAAAGGACATGCGTACGCATGCATTCGATACGCATTCGTACTTCACACTAATCATGTCCAGGAAATTATATCACCACCTACAAAATCACTGATGTATAAAAGGGGTTCTGGAGACAGGTAGTCCATTACTCTCAAGACTCTGGATGGAAGCACAAGATTCTGGACAAGACTCTGGGTGTAAGTATAGAACCTTTGAAAATGTCAGTTCGTTTTTGCAGTTTGTACTCTGTACTAATTTTTTTCTGTTCCTTGTAGACTGTTTGCTGCTCCGGTCATGTTGCTGCCATTATAGTGCTGCCGACATCCTGGCGCTGCCGCCTTCCTGGTGCTGCCACCTTCCTGGTGCTGTCACCTTCCTGTTGCTGCCGCTTTCCTGGTGCTGCCGCCTTCCTGGTGCTGCTGACATCTTCCTGGTGCTGCCGTCTTCACTGTGCTTTCTTTATCTTTTTATGAGCCGCAAACACACACATGTATGTATTGTATTGTTGAGGTAACTTGTAATGGGTGTTTCACTAGAGGTGTTTTATTATTAAAGTCAGCAAACATTACAGGTACATAACATTACAGGTACAGAACAATACAGGTACACGACATTAAAGCCACAAAAACAGCTGGCACACTCTGTGCTTTGATACTAATATAAGATCAATGGGGGTGCGAACACAAGCGGCTGAAGCAACATCAGAACAACCAGAACAAGAGGCCGCTGAGAAACATTCGCACACCACCAGAAGTACTTATCAAAAGGAATTACTTTATTGGAAGCACAATTAAAAACAGTTAAAACCAATACAAACAACAACTGCCCCCCCCCACGGACCTGGACAACACTAAATGTGCTGCATACATGGCACAGAAAATGTGACAAATGTTCCACAAAATCATAAATAAATAACTGTTAGGATACACTGCAAGGGAACAGGATATAATGCTTGACATGGGCACAGCCACAGGTAGAGGACATCCAAACTCAAATAAAAATAGGTGAATGATCCCCCATAGTTCTGTCTGATGCACAAAAATACATCCAAAGATTGGCGTACCATAACACGTTAGAGTATAAGTAAAGAAGCACAGCCCATGTCACCTCCTGATGAAGGTAGATGCTGAGAGACTCCAAAGAGGAGAGGTTCCCCAGGTGCAGCAGTGTAAATCCCAGTCACCCTATACTACCTGAAAATAGGGAGGGCGACGCCGCAGCCAGAAGTGTGCCAAGCCCGGGAGGCAGATGAACCCAACGCGTGTCGCGGTCACGCAGACACCTGGAGCACATTTAGTGTTGTCCAGGTCCGTGAGGGGGGGGGCAGTTGTTGTTTGTATTGGTTTTAACTGTTTTTAATTGTGCTTCCAATAAAGTCATTCCTTTTGATAAGTACTTCTGGTGGTGTGCGAATGTTTCTCAGCGGCCTCTTGTTCTGGTTGTTCTGAGGTACACGACATTACAGGTACATTTGACTTACAGCTTAAACCATTTCATCTTGCCATGCCACATGTCCAATATTAGAAACAAAGTAGGCAGCCAATTTATCCCTCATCTGGGCAACTTCCACTGTAGTCCTCAGAGGGTGAGCTTGGTAATCCTGCAATGTGGTATTAACAGGTTCCTCATTTTCGATGTGGGGTTGCTCTTTTGACAGGATGAAATTTTGCAGAACAACACACGCTTTCACAACCTCATCAATTGTCTCAATTTTAAGATTGATAGCTGTACCCAAAATGCACCATTTAGCTGCCAGCAAACTAAAGGCATACTCCACAGTTCTTCGTGCCCTTGTCAGTCGGTAGTTGAAAATACTTTTTGTGTGAATCAAGTTCCGACTCAAGCATGGTTTTATGAGGTTGGCACATCTCATCCCCAACAACAACAAACAGCATTGGCGGTCCTTCATTGTTCGGAAGAGGATGCGGGTTGGAAAATTAAAATTCCTACCATGTAAACGTTGGCCCATGTCAGAGTTTTTTTGAAAGTCTGCAAGTCACTTCCTCATCCAAATGAGCCAACGTCAACGGCGATAAATTGACACTCTGCATCTGCAATTGCCATGAGAACAATGGAAAAGTATTTTTTATAATTTAAGTACTTGGATCCTCTTCCAGCAGGTTTCAGAATCAGAATGTGTTTGCCGTGCACAGCCCCCACACAGTTTGGAAAATTACAAATTTAATTGAATTTTTCTGCATTTTTCAGCCAGAGTTCAGATGTGGGTTGGGGGAGGAATTCTGCACGCAGAATGTCACACAATGCATGGCAGTTGTCTACAACAATCCCAGAAAGGGTGGACACTCCAATCCAAAATTGGAAATGTAGAGATCTTAAGGTCGCTCCGGTAGCCAGGAATCTGTGGAAAAGAAAATGGGAAAAAAATATCAGTACATGGCTTTTAGAACAATAATAATAATGACTAGTGATGAGCGAGTGTACTCGTTGCTCGGGTTTTCCGAGCAACCAGGCAACCCTCACATGTACTCAGCCTGGCTAATAGCTATAAATCATTCAGCTGTCGCGATTAAAACTAAATTTCCGAACACTAACAAATACTCGGAGATCACCGGGAAAACCCAAGCAGCGAGTATACTCACTCATCACTAATAATGACAGGTTTTTCTTTTTCCAAATCACGTACCTTAGGGTCACCAACAGACGTTCCTCAGCAGGAATTGTTCTACGTAGCTGTGTGTCCTGCCTGGTGATGGATATGGATCCTCGAACATGTAACAGCAATTCTTAGAAGCTCTGTTGCGACATTCTCATGTACTCGAAAAACTTTTGTGAGTTTTCATGAAGCTCGGTGTACAATGAGTGGTAGGATCCACGGCTCTCTTGGACTTCAACAATGGGGTGTTGCCAATAGCGACGAAGATGTCTTCTCCGTCTTTCTCTTCTCCTTTCTTCCTCACTAGCCACAGCAAAAGCAAAAGCCAATTTCAATGGAAAATCCAGATTCAGATTGAAGCTCTCCATGCTGAGATCCATCTTGCATCAGGATACAGCATCAAAAGACAAGGATTTCATCTGTGCAGTGTGTCTATGTATAGAAATCCCATGAGACACGCTCATTGTGTGCCTTGTGTCAAGGAAATTCACCTGGAAAAGCATTGTCCTATTGAACGCATGCACATAGACAATGCAAACACATGCAAAACCACATAAACGCATGCACACGCAGCGTTTTGTGCCGTCATGTGTAAGATCATGCAGATAAAAAATGCTGCGCAAACATGCGTTTGCATGCGTTTGCACATGCAGATGATACGCTGTGCACAGAAATGCTAATGTGAACCTAGCCTAACTGTGATTCCCATGATCTCAATGTACTGTTAGTTCTCTAGAAATCACTTGTAAAGCCACATGAAGACTATGAGATGCACTGTTTGGGGAATGTACAGCTGAAGTATTCAATGGGAAGTGGTGGAAATGCTCGGTGTGACTACTGGTGGTTGTGCTGTCACAACCTCACTTTGCGGGGAGACAGGTGGCCCTTTTGCTCGGGAGAGGGAGGAAGAGGACGCGACTGCAGCAGAAGAGGAAGGAGGCTCAGATCTTTCCTGGTTTTTCAGGTGTGTATTCCACTGCAGCTCATGCTTTGCATTCAGATGCCTCGTTATGCAGGTACTGCTCAGGTTAAGAACACTTATGCCTTGCTTCAGTCTCTGACGGCACAGCTTGCAAACCTCCTGTGTATTGTCAGGGAGATCCTTTGAGCTGGCTTTGGTGTGCTCAGTTCGTCAGCGCGGTGGCCTGTAAGATCCGACATACTGGCTAGGGGCTGCCCGCAGTGTTTTTGCAACCTACTCCTTCTTTTGCTGTGCAGTTGAGGCAGCATGACCACCACCTCTTCCTCCAAATTGCCCTCATCATTTGGGTGTCCTTGACTCCATGTGGGGTCCAGTCTGTCCTTAAATATGCTGCCCTACTAATCCACTTCTATCCTTCGTACTCTTCCACGTCTCCCCTCTGCAAATCCCTTCATTGTCTCCCTATTCCACAATGTATACTAAACCTCACCTACAAAGCCATACATAATCTGTCTCCCCAATATATTTCATAACTATCCTCCTCTTCCTCCAATTCCACCACCTGATCCATCATCACCTGAAGCGTTTTTTCAATGTTGATGGCATCATCAGCTCTGTTTTTTTTTTCGTGGAGTGCTTGAAGCAGCTCAACATGGCACACACATCCTGCATGGAGGCCCACTTGTTGGTCTTGAAGTAGGGTTGTCCTGCAGAGCGAACCACCCATGCATGCTGCAGCTGAATCTCCACTATCATGTGTTGCTGCTAGCACAGTCTCTACAGCATATGCAAAACGGAGTTGCACATTGTGGGGTTGTCGCATATGAGGAGGGGGGCAGGAAGGCAGAAGTGACGCTGCACCGAAGCGACCCTGCGACCTTGCCCTGCTCTTTGCTCTGCATCCTGCGGTTCTGCCTGCCAGTGTCTCAGCCATGCCTGCCTGCCTGCTGGTGTCTCAGCAGTGCCCGCCTTCCATTGTCTCAGCCATGGCCACCTGCCTGCCAGTGTTCCATCCCCCAGTGGGATCAACAGCCACAGCCAGACACCACCCTGGAGTGGTATCTGGCAGCTACCTGCTGCACAAGCCTGACCTCACCATCAGAGGCTCCAGTGAACACCAAGGTAGCTGCTTAGTCACGCCCCTTCCAGGGTAGTCTGGTTTGTGGCACAGTGGGGCCACACCCTCCACGCTTGCGCCAACCAGTCAGGGCGCGAGTGCTACAAGGAGGAGGCAACATGGACAGAGAAAAGGTCAACTTAATGGTTAGAGGCCGGCCTCTGTGCTTTTGCACCCTGCTTCCTCGTTTGTTGTGTAGCTGAGGCAGCGTGATCTCCACCTCTTCCTCTGATCTGCCCACGTCACTCGGATGGCCTTGACTTTATGTGAGGTTTAGGACCTCATCGCATCATCACATCTCTCCACTCAATCCGTAATTCTGCTGCCCTACTAATCCACTTCTGTCTTTGCTACTCCTCTGCTTCTCCCCTCTGCACATCCCTTCATCATGTCCCAATTCCATAATGTATACACTTCAAACTACTAACACTGACCTACAAAACTCTACATAATCTTTCTCTCCTATATATCTCTGAAGTAATCTTCTCATATCTCTCAACACGTAATCTCTGTTGTAAGCAGATTCTTTAAAAAGCAGACGTGACTTCTGCATGACTTGGGGCTCAGACTGCATGATTTGCCAGGGGGTGAGGTGGAAGACAGATACCAATGGGTCGCAGGTGCAAACTCTGCGCTTTCAGTAGGTGACTGGGAGGAAGACAAATCTAATGAACTTAAGGCACTCTCAGCCAACCAATCTAAAACTACCTCTACTTGTTCTGGCCTCACCATTCATCAAGTGTTAGTCGGGCCTACGAAATTACACAGAATGTCCTGTTGCCTGCATGCACCAGAGGAAGGTGTTTCTTCTGGGCACATAGTAGGCGCAGATCGACCACGGCCTCTCTCTCCCTGCAGCTACACTACCACCACCAGTAACCCAATTACGTTGTGTGCACTCCTCATTGTTTTCACAAACAAAAGTGCAGAGTATTACATGGACTGTATACAGAGTGAGAGTGCTGAGCAGATTATTACACTGCCTGTTTTCAGAGTACCTCCCAAAATAATCAATAAAAAACCACAAAAACTGTGTTGGCTACCTCCTTCTCTCAAGCCTTTTCCACCTACACCGCCATGTCCATCTCCACCTCTTCCTCCACTTGGACCTCTGCCTACTGGTTCAAGATTATTATTTTTGATTTTTTTAATTCTATATTCTTTTAAGAAGTCATTTACCTATTCACATTTGACTGCAGAACAATTGTCCTGCTCTTACTCCTATTTAGCTTCCTATTGCAGCCCCCTATCCCTTACTATGACCATTTTACAGCCATTTTAATGCACCATAGTTTGGGTCCCCATTGACTTCTATTGGGTTTGGGTTCGGGATCAAGTTCAGATACCAAACCGAACTTTCAACTCTAGTTCGACTGAACCCAACGAACCCGTACATCCACTGGGCCGTACTTGTCACATGGTAAACTTTTATCTTAAGGAGATGTGGTGTATCCAGATTTCCATTTTGGTCATTCTTTTAGCCACTGATATAAATTTTTATGCAAATTGTATATAATAAAAATTCATTTTGACGCAAAATAGCATAAAGTTGCCTGTGTGTAAAAAGTGCTGAGTGGCATTTTCAAGTGTACCAGGTGTCTGCTTTTAGAAAATGTATAGTTATGGAGGTTTAGCATCAATGTTCTATTTTGTAATTAAGGTTTCATTTGTAAATGTCAAAAATGCGAAACTCTCTTGGCTATCGATTGAGAAAATGTAGAAAAACCCATGGCTGAGAAAGCATTAAAATTCTTGCATGATGGTTAATAGCCAAGGAATAGCGTTCCATCCAGGTTCAAACAGGTTAGACTACCATGGTGAAATTACATATTACATATTTTTAAACCAAGATAATAATACAATTTTAAAAAATTCCTGCATATGTAGAATAATTGCTGTACATGTATTTCCAGTCTACTAGTCTACAATGAAGAACCACATTGTTTTGTATTTCACATGCAGAATTCAATGCCAGGAATTCATGATCCATTGCATGTTTGTCTTGTACATGATTTACTTTAATAACACTAATTGCAATTTCTATAGTGCAAATATAATCTGCAGCACTTTACACGTGAGATGGAAACTGACACTTTCCTGTATATTAAACTATATTAACATATACTGTTGTTTTTTTTTGTTTTTTTTTAAGTTATATTCTCTTGATGGAATTCAGAATCTTCCTAAACTTTATGAACTATCTGTCCACCACAATGAGATCACCAGCCTTCTTCCTCTTACTTCTTCACTAACACTTATTGTTCTTGATGCCTCTTATAACAATATCAGTTCCTTATTAGAAAACGTGCAAATATTGGGTGGACTCAAGCGTCTCAGTGAATTGAAATTGAAAGTAAGTGTTTTTCAATATTTTATTGTATAGACAAATGTTCAACACTGCGATAAATTGTCACAATATGCTATTGTTTTATGTTTTCAGCCTTTCAGCAAAGATTGACTATTCAAAGTACATGTGCCCGCTGCACCCTTGGCTTGACCAAACACTTGTTTTCCCTCTATTTCCACACCACTCTCTTCCTTAATTGACAGCTCTGGCTTTATAGAACCAGAGAATGGCAGAGCTAGATGGAAAACAAGTAGGTAGGAAAGTGCACTTAAATTTTTGTCTACGCCAAGGGTGCACCGAGCACCTGTACTTGGTTTGAAAAGTCATTCTGTGCCTACAGACTCCCTTTAAAGTCTTCATCATCTGAGCTTTAGCCAAAGGTAATAAGTTATTAGAAAAATGTAAAATGCTGTATTAATGGGGTTTTTCTTTTAGAGAAAACACCGTCCTACATCAAGATAACAAATTATATAATTTCTTTAACTTGTGTTTTAATGTTTCCATTCTGACATCATGATTTGTCATCCATATTGGCATCATGTAATGTAGTCATGAAAACCTATTTTAAGGACTTATTTTATATTATAAAGTAGCTTCAAAGTTCTGGTGCAGTGTAATGAAATTGACCATGAACCTGAATTAATTATTTGCTATGTTCTCAATTCATCAAGTTTGTTGTTTTGTACACCACTCTTGATGAAAAGTTCCATGGAGTAAGATGCACCATATACATTAAGAGGCGTGTCCCTCTAACTGTATTTAACAAATCTTTAAGCAAACCCTTCAACTTACTTAATCTAGTCAGGGACTATTTCTGTCGTCATTTACGCCATTTTTGTGATGTAAATTATGTTAATTGCATTGGTGTTAGTTTATTTCCACCAATGAAGCATAATATGCATTTTATTACAAATTTATCTTTGTTTTCTCACAGGGCAATCCTTTGGCTGAAAGTAATAGATACAAAACATCATTTAAGCGACAAACATCTATACGGATCTTGGATGATTGTGTTCTGAGAGACCCTTCTGATACTGAAACTTTACCAGCATACCAATCAATACTTAGCCAATCACTGAATAGTCTATATGTAGGAGATTACACAAGAGAAAAACTGAAGGATACAGTTAAGAAATCCCAACTGAAGAGAATTAGGAGCAAACAAGAAACAGTAGAAAGTACTATCCATCACTTCCATAGCAAGATAAGGTGAGGATGCAACATTTTTAATATTTGACAATTTGGCATATCGCTATAGGTTGGATCCCAACCCATCTTGATGTTTAAAGGTCTGTTCCATCTATGTAAATGGGGGCATGCTACAGATTCCTGCAGGGTCAACAGCTGGTAGCAATATGCCATCAGTCTCTGTAATGAAAATAAAATGAAAGAATAGTCATTGTTTTAATTTTTATTTAATAAATCAATAGTATACTTCAAAATAAGCCACTTTGTAATATGTCTTGTGAGAGAAATCTGCTTCTTTCTCTCTCAGGACTGATCAGTGATTTTCAAAATTCTCAATTTACAGGTAAAATCTATATTCAGTGAAGACAGATTTGACATTACTATGATAGGAGTTGGCAGTTACTACGGATAAGATTAATAATAACTGCCATCACCTACAGGTATCTCAGTAATGTAACATTCTGTCTTCATTGAATACAGATTTTACCTGCGAATTGAGAATTTGAGAATGAATGATCAGTCCAGAGAGAGAAAGTGCCCACAGTCCCCTGTCTCTATGTGATTATTACTGGCCCAACATTTTTGGATCTATTATGGATCCAGTGGCTTCTCTGGCAAGGCAGCTACAACTATTCTGCCTGGAGGTGGCAGACTTGTGTTCCGTGGCTTTACAGTAACCATTGACTCCAGGCTTAGGAACCGCAGCTCCCGGATGCACGCTCCACTAGATGGCAGTAGAGAGGAGGAAAGACTGCAATACTTGCCAGAGCAGACCTGCAGGACTGCAGCGAGGCGACCACCAGGTGGCAACAGGGTAGTCAAAACAAGCCGCATAAAAAGCAGGAGAGTAACAAAGTACAAAGGGGAATATCAACTCGGAATCAGAGATGCGCCAGAGGATCAATACCAGACAGAAGCAGAAGTACCAGGAGCAAAAGACAGTCAGGTCAGAGACAAAAGCTGAGTCAAGTACCAGAGAGTCCAAACACAAAGGGAAACCACTGAGTCGGAGTGGGAGAAGGGGAATAAACAGACACGGGAACAGTCTGGGATCGCAGCCGGACAGATCAGGAAATAACAAGAGTCAGCTACTCACGCCGTAGGCAGAAGCTATAACTGACACCGGCTGCGGCATGCAACGGAGCTAAATAGCAAACCTGGACCCAGAATGAGGCAGATCAAAGTTAACCCTTGACATGATCAGCACGGGAAAAGGGCAGCCAGGACTAAAACCCGGACTGGATCATGACCGTACCCTCCTCTCAAGGGGGGCCATCGGACCCCCAGGTTTACCAGGATAACATGCATGAAATGCCCGAACTAGACTATCAGCATGGACGGAATGCACCAGAATCCAAGATCGCTCCTCAGGACCGTAACCCCTCCAATGGACCAAGTACTGAAGCAAATTGCGAGCACTCTGGGAATCGACAATCCTTTCAACTTTATACTCAGTCTGACCATTCACCAAGACAGGGAGTGGAGGGGATGGCGACCAAGCAGAGGAAGGTACACATGACTTACGAAGGGACTTATGGAACACATTAGGGACCCAAAGTGACAGTGGTAAGTGTAAACGAAAGGGAACTGGGTTGACAACCTCAATGACCTCGTAAGGACCAATAAACTTGGGACCTAGCTTCATAGCGATAACTTTCAGACATATGATCTTGGTAGACAACCACACCTTGTCTCCCACCAGCAACTTAGGTCCCACAGATCATCGCTTATCAGCAAAATATTTGTGTTTGCCCTTAGACACCCCAATGTTCTTCTGAACCTCCCTCCACAACTCCTCCAGCCATTGAACTGCCAAATCAGCCCCTAGACACCACGAATCCAGCCTGGAAAATTCACCAAAATGGGGATGAAAACCGTAGTTACAGAAGAACGGAGAGGTGTCAGTGGACTGATTAATCTGATTATTAAAAGCAAACTTTGCCACGGGCAAGAAGAAGACCAATCCTCCTGCTGAGACGTAGCAAGACACTGCAAAATCTGTTCAAGTGACTGATTGGTCCTCTCTGTCTGACCGTTGGTCTCGGGATGGTAGGCCGAGGAGAAGGTCAAGCAAATACCCAATCTTTTACAAAATGCTCTCCAAAATTTGGACACGAATTGTACCCTCTATCAGAAACTACACTCAAAGGCATGCCATGCAACCGTACAACGTGCTCAAAAAACAACTTAAATAGTGTTTCTGCATTAAGCAATCCTGCTAAAGGTACAAAATGTGCCTGTTTACTGAATCTGTCAACCACTACCCAGATCACAGTTTTGCCATTGGAAGGAGGGAGATCAGTGATAAAATCCATGGACAAATGAGTCCAAGGTCTATCCGGAATTGGCAATGGCACCAATTCCCTGGCTGGCCGGTTATGGGAGCTCTAAGCACGGGCACAGGTATCACAAGCAGACACAAACACAGCGACATCAGAGGCCATGGAGGACCACCAAAACAGTCTAGCAATGGTTTTCTGGGTGGCCGAGATCCCCGGGTGTCCACTGAGAGCAGAATTGTGGAACTCCCGGGGAGAACCCTCAACCGGTACTGAACTGGGACAAAGAGCTTATTGTCAGGTAAAGACGGAGGAGCAAGAGACTGAGCATACCGAATTTCAAGCTCCAATGCAGAGGATACTCCATCAACAACCACCCTGAAGAAGGGAGGAAGGTGGTTTGGGGGGTGATATCGGATCAAAACTGTGAGATAAGGCATTCGCCTTGACATTCTTGGAACCAGGCCGAAAGGTGATAGAAAAATGAAAACGATAAAAAAAAATTGACCACTCGCCTGCCTAGGAGTTAACCACTTGGCAGACTCAATGTAGGACAGGTTCTTGTGGTCCATAATCACCATGATCTGATGAACTTCCCCCTCCAAAAAGTGCCTCCATTCTTCAAAAGCCAATTTTATGGCCAATAACTCCCGGTTACCAACATCATAATTCCTCTCCACAGAAGAAAATTTCCAGGAGAAAAACGCACATGGTCTTAAATTGGTCAAAGTACCGGGTCCCTGAGACAACACTGCCCCCACTCCCACCTCCGAAGCATCCACCTCTTCAATGAATTGTTCTGACAGATGGGGTTGAACCAATACAGGAGCAGACATAAAACACTTCTTTAATGTAGTAAATGCTTCAACCGCCAGGGGTGACCAGACCTTGAGATCAGCCCCCTTGCGAGTGAGATCGGTGAGTGGCTTGACCACCTGCGAAAACCCCTTGATGAATTTTTGATAATAATTGGCGAAACCCAGAATACGTTGCAGACCCTTGAGGTCTTTGGGTTGCACCCAATCAATAAAGGCCTGTACCTTTCCGGGATCCATCTGAAACCCATTGGCAGAAAGGATGAACCCCAGAAAGGAATGCTCCTGGACACAAAATGAACATTTCTCTGGTTTAGCGAATAGAGAATTTCCCTGTAATCTATGAAGAACAGCACGTAAATGGCCAATGTGGGATTCCTTGTCAGGAGCAAAAACAAGGATATTGTACAGGTATACAGCCATAAAGCACCCGATAAAATCGGAAAAAACATCATTCATGAAGTTCTGAAACACTACAGGCGCGTTCATGAGACCGAAGGGCATGACGAAAGTTTCAAACAGACGCTCGGAAGTGAGAAATACCATTTTCCACTCATCCCCTTCCTAAATGCGGATAAGGTTATATGCTCTCCTGAGATCAAGTTTGGAAAACCACTTAGCCCCAGACAATTGGTTATAAAGATCTGGAATGAGTGGGATAGGGTAGGTATTTCTCACCATAATTTTATTGAGTTTCCGAAAAACGAGGCATGGGCGTAACCACCATCTTTTTTCTTAACAAAAAAGAATCCAGCGGCCACAGGAGACAGAGAAACAGATGTGACCTTTGCGTAGACTATCAGAGACATAGTTTTTCATAGCGATACATTTCGGGCCAGGAAGATTTTACAAATGGCCTTGGGCAATTTAGAACCTGGAATAAGATTAATAGTACAATCATAAGGACAATGTGGTGGCGAGACTTCAGCCTCTTTTTCAGAGAAAACGTCCCCAAAATCCTTCAGGTACTCCGGAATACCCTCCAAATTAATGGCAAACACAAAAACAGCAGAAAGACAACCATTGGAACAATTAGGACCCCATTTAACAATATCACGAGATCCTCAGTCTATAACAGGATTATGCCTCTGTAACCAGGGGAACCCCAACATCAGTCCCGCAGGAAGATTATTCATAACATAACATGAAATTTGTTCCTGGTGCAAGGAACCCTCCTTGAGGAGGAACTCCTCAGAAACAAACTTAATAACAGTTTGAGCCAACGCTGTCTTGTCAATGGCAATGATATGGATGGGAGTCTCTAGCCTAACTGTCCCTACCTTTAACTTGGACACCAGGCTAGAGTCAATGAAGTTCATGGAAGATCCACAGTCCACAAAAGCTGAAGTAGATAAGCAGCTACCTCTATAACACAGTTCCACCTCTAACAAAACTTTTTGAAATAATGAAAATGGTACCTGAGAGTCTGGGTCACCTCCTCGACAATCAGCCAGACTCGGAAGCTTGTTAATCGATAGACAAGTGGGGCAGTCCTTCTTCCAATGTCCTGTATCTACACAATAAAAACATTATTTCCCATCACGTCGTCGCTTCCTCTCCTTCTCCTTGAAGTTGGTGGCACCAACCTCCATGGTCTCCGTATATGGCATCACCTCAGACTTAGCAAGCAATACAGGAATCTCTCTCTGGATAATTCCTCTTTCCCATAATCTCCAGCCCATGTGAATGGCCTAGGTCATCATGGTCTCCTCCAGGGAACTGGGTGGCAGATGGATGGCCAGAGCATCCTTGAGATGATCTGAAAGTCCTCTCCTGAACTGGCATCTCAAAGCAGAGTCATCCGAAGACATCTCAGTGGACCACCGTCTAAACTCAGAACAATACCTGTTATGACCCCAGTGGACAGGGTCTCAGAGGAACGTGTAAGTCTGCAAGATACAAAAATCCAGCTCATAGGGCTGTGGTAACTGGGTTGACCAAATAGCTACTCCTAACGCCAACACTAGAAGTAGCCGGGGATCATGCCTACGGTGATCGCTAGATGACTCGCGCCAGCCGGAGAATCTAACTACCCCTAGGAGAAGAAAACAAAGACCTCTCTTGCCTCCAGAGAAAGGGACCCCAAAGCAAGATACAAGCCCCCCACAAATAATAACGGTGAGGTAAGAGGAAATGACAAACACAGAAATGAACCAGGTTCAGCAAAGAGAGGCCAGCTTACTAATAGCAGAATATAGCAAGATAACTTATCTGGTCAACAAAAACCCTATAAAAATCCACGCTGGAGATTCAAGAACCCCCGAACCGTCTAACGGTCCGGGGGGAGAACACCAGCCCCCTAGAGCTTCCAGCAAAGGTCAGGATACAGATAGGAACAAGCTGGACAAAAATACCAAACAAAACAAAAGCAAAAAGCAAGGAAGCAGACTTAGCTTGAAAAACAGGAACCAGGATCAGAGGACAAGAGCACAACAGATTAGCTCTGATTTCAACGATGCCAGGCATTGAACTGAAGGTCCAGGGAGCTTATATAGCAACGCCCCTGAACTAACGGCCCAGGTGAGGATATAGGAAAAGACAGACGCTCCAGAGTCAAATCACTAATGACCACTAGAGGGAGCAAAAAGCAAAATCACAACAGTACCCCCCCCTTAGTGAGGGGTCACCGAACCCTCACCACGACCACCAGGGCGATCAGGATGAGCGGCGTGAAAGGCACGAACTAAATCGGCCGCATGAACATCAGAGGCGACCACCCAGGAATTATCTTCCTGACCATAGCCCTTCCACTTGACCAGGTACTGAAGCCTCCGCCTGGAGAGACGAGAATCCAAGATCTTCTCCACCACGTACTCCAACTCGCCCTCAACCAACACCGGAGCAGGAGGCTCAGCAGAAGGAACCACAGGCACAACGTACCGCCGCAACAAGGACCTATGAAACACGTTGTGGATAGCAAACGACACAGGAAGATCCAGGCGAAAGGATACAGGATTAAGAATTTCCAATATCTTGTAAGGATCAATAAAACGAGGTTTAAATTTGGGAGAGGAAACCTTCATAGGAACAAAGCGGGAAGAAAGCCACACCAAATCCCCAACACGTAGTCGGGGACCCACACCGCGGCGGCGGTTGGCAAAGCGCTGAGCCCTCTCCTGTGACAACTTCAAGTTGTCCACCACAAGATTCCAGATCCGCTGCAACCTATCCACCACAGAATCCACCCCAGGGCAGTCAGAAGGTTCCACATGACCCGAAGAAAAACGAGGGTGGAAACCAGAGTTGCAGAAAAACGGCGAAACCAAGGTGGCGGAACTAGCCCGATTATTAAGGGCAAACTCAGCTAACGGCAAGAAGGTCACCCAATCGTCCTGATCAGCAGAGACAAAACACCTCAAATAAGCCTCCAAAGTCTGATTAGTTCGCTCCGTCTGTCCATTAGTCTGAGGATGGAAAGCAGACGAAAACGACAAGTCAATGCCCATCCTACTACAAAAGGATCGCCAGAATCTGGAAACGAACTGGGATCCTCTGTCTGACACAATATTCTCAGGGATGCCGTGCAAACGAACCACGTTCTGGAAAAACACAGGAACCAGATCGGAAGAGGAAGGCAGTTTAGGCAAAGGAACCAAATGGACCATCTTGGAGAAGCGATCACATATCACCCAGATAACAGACATGCCCTGAGACACCGGAAGATCAGAAATGAAATCCATGGAGATATGTGTCCAAGGTCTCTTAGGGACAGGCAAGGGCAAGAGCAACCAGGGCCTCTCTGCGACAAAACGGCCCCTGCTCCAATCTCTGAAGCATCCACCTCAACTTGAAAGGGAAGCGAGACATCAGGCTGGCGCCGAAGTAAACCGACGTTTCAACTCCTGGAAAGCCTCCACGGCAGCAGGAGCCCAATTAACCACATCGGAGCCCTTCTTGGTCATATCCGTCAAAGGTTTCACAATGCTAGAAAAGTTAGCGATAAAACGACGGTAGAAGTTAGCGAAACCCAAGAACTTCTGAAGACTCTTAACTGATGAGGGCTGAGTCCAATCAAGAATAGCTCGGACCTTGACTGGGTCCATCTCCACAGCAGAAGGGGAAAAAATGAACCCCAAAAAGGGAACCTTCTGTACACCAAAAAGACACTTTGAGCCCTTGACAAACAAAGAATTTTCACGCAAAATTTGAAAGACCATCCTGACCTGCTCCACATGCGAGTCCCAATTATCAGAAAAAAACAGAATATCATCCAGATAAACGATCAGAAATTTATCCAGATAGTTCCGGAAAATGTCATGCATAAAGGACTGAAAAACTGAAGGGGCATTAGAGAGCCCAAAAGGCATCACCAAGTACTCAAAATGACCTTCGGGCGTATTGAATGCGGTTTTCCATTCATCCCCTTGCTTAATGCGCACAAGGTTGTACGCACCACGAAGGTCTATCTTGGTAAACCACTTGGCACCTTTAATCCGGGCAAACAAGTCAGACAACAGCGGCAAAGGATACTGAAATTTGACAGTGATCTTATTTAAAAGCCGATAGTCAATACAAGGCCTCAAAGATCCGTCCTTTTTAGCCACAAAAAAGAATCCCGCACCAAGAGGGGAAGAAGACGGACGGATGTGTCCTTTCTCCAGAGACTCCTTGATATATGAACGCATAGCGGTATGTTCAGGTATCGACAGATTAAACAGTCTTCCCTTAGGAAATTTACTGCCTGGAATCAAATCTATTGCACAGTCACATTCCCTATGAGGAGGCAATGCACTGGACCTGGACTCGCTAAAGACATCCTGATAATCAGACAAGTACTCCGGAACTTCCGAAGGCGTAGAAGAAGCAATAGACACAGGCAGGGAATCCTCATGAATACCACGACAGCCCCAACTAGACACTGACATAGCCTTCCAGTCAAGGACTGGATTATGGGTCTGTAACCATGGCAGCCCCAAAACAACCAAATCATGCATTTTATGTAGAACGAGAAAACGTATCACCTCGCGGTGTTCAGGAGTCATGCACATGGTAACCTGTGTCCAATACTGCGGCTTATTTTCTGCCAATGGCGTAGCATCAATACCCCTAAGAGGGATAGGATTTTCTAATGGTTCAAGAATAAAACCACAGCGCTTAGCAAATGAGAGATCCATAAGACTCAGGGCAGCACCTGAATCTACAAACGCCATGACAGGATAAGATGACAGTGAGCAAATCAAAGTTACAGACAGAATAAACTTAGGATGCAAATTACCAACGGTGACAGGACTAACAACCTTAGATATACGTTTAGAGCATGCTGAGATAACATGTGTAGAATCACCACAGTAGTAGCACAAGCCATTCCGGCGTCTATGAATTTTCCTCTCATTTCTAGTCAGGATTCTATCACATTGCATCAAATCAGGTGTCCGTTCAGACAACACCATGAGGGAATTTGCGGTTTTTCTATCACATTGCATCACATCAGGTGTCTGTTCAGACAACAACATGAGGGAATTTGCGGTTTTGCGCTCCCGCAACCGCCGGTCAATTTGAATAGCCAGGGACATGGTATCATTCAGACCTGTGGGAATGGGAAAACCCACCATAACATTCTTAATGGCCTCAGAAAGGCCATTTCTAAAATTAGCGGCCAGTGCACACTCGTTCCAATGTGTCAGCACGGACCATTTCCGAAATTTTTGGCAATACACCTCAGCCTCGTCCTGGCCCTGAGACATAGCCAGCAAGGCTTTCTCTGCCTGAATCTCAAGATTGGGTTCCTCATAAAGTAAACCGAGCGCCAGAAAAAACGCATCAATATCAGCCAATGCCGGATCTCCTGGCGCCAACGAAAAAGCCCAATCCTGAGGGTCACCCCGTAAGAATGAAATAACAATTTTTACTTGTTGAGCAGAGTCTCCAGACGAACAAGGTTTCAGGGACAAAAATAATTTACAATTATTCCTGAAATTCCTAAACTTAAATCGGTCTCCTGAAAACAGTTCAGGAATCGGAATCTTGGGTTCAGACCTAGGATTTCTGGTAACATAATCTTGTATACCCTGCACACGAGCGGCAAGCTGGTCCACACTTGTAATCAAGGTCTGGACATTCATGTCTGCAGCAAGCTTAAGCCACTCTGAGGTAAAGGGGAAAAGAAAAAAAAAAAAATGAGAGAGGGAAAAAAAAAACTCAACATTTTCTTTCTTATAATCCCACTTCTGCAATGCATTAAACATTTAATACTGGCCTGGCATACTGTTATGACCCCAGTGGACAGGGTCTCAGAGGAACGTGTAAGTCTGCAAGATACAAAAATCCAGCTCATAGGGCTGTGGTAACTGGGTTGACCAAATAGCTACTCCTAACGCCAACACTAGAAGTAGCCGGGGATCATGCCTACGGTGATCGCTAGATGACTCGCGCCAGCCGGAGAATCTAACTACCCCTAGGAGAAGAAAACAAAGACCTCTCTTGCCTCCAGAGAAAGGGACCCCAAAGCAAGATACAAGCCCCCCACAAATAATAACGGTGAGGTAAGAGGAAATGACAAACACAGAAATGAACCAGGTTCAGCAAAGAGAGGCCAGCTTACTAATAGCAGAATATAGCAAGATAACTTATCTGGTCAACAAAACCCTATAAAAATCCACGCTGGAGATTCAAGAACCCCCGAACCGTCTAACGGTCCGGGGGGAGAACACCAGCCCCCTAGAGCTTCCAGCAAAGGTCAGGATACAGATAGGAACAAGCTGGACAAAAATACCAAACAAAACAAAAGCAAAAAGCAAGGAAGCAGACTTAGCTTGAAAAACAGGAACCAGGATCAGAGGACAAGAGCACAACAGATTAGCTCTGATTTCAACGATGCCAGGCATTGAACTGAAGGTCCAGGGAGCTTATATAGCAACGCCCCTGAACTAACGGCCCAGGTGAGGATATAGGAAAAGACAGACGCTCCAGAGTCAAATCACTAATGACCACTAGAGGGAGCAAAAAGCAAAATCACAACAAATACCATTCAGCAGTGAGTTTCCTCTGGGAGGGACCCTTGATCATGTCCACTTCTACCCGGTCTGGTTCATCATAAATCAGTCCTAAAGCCTCAAAGACCTTATCCACAGACATTCGTTCAGGGGCAGTAGCAGGTGAAGAAAAAGCCCAGGTTAGAGGATTCTCCCTGAGCAATAAAATAATTATCCCCACCCGATGACTCTCCTCTCCTGAGGATCTAGGTCTAAGGGGGAAAAATAGCTTACAAACCTCTCTGAATGTAAGAAACCTCTCCTTCTCTCTGGAGAAAGTATCAGAGAGCCTGACCGTAGTGTAAGGAAACATCAATGGGGTTAGATTGCTTAACAGCTAATTTTGTCATGGAACCCTGAAAAGATTTTACAGTTTCAGTAAGCTCCCGCTGGAGTTGGTTGTGAGAGGGAGCAAGAGCCCTATGTTACACTGACAAATCCTGCATCATTTGGGTTAGATTTGACATCTGACCCGCAAGAGTGTGCAGCGGATCCATAAGGAGCAGAACAAAGAAAAAAACTGTCAGTGGTCAGTTATAATGTCACACCGCTGCTATGCAGGTAGATGACGCTCCACTAGATGGCAGTAGAGTGGCGGGAAGACTGCAATACTTGCCAGAGTAGACCTGCAGCACTGCAGTGAGGCCACCACCAGGTGGCAACAGGGTAGTCATAACAAGCTGCGTAAAAATCAGGAGAGTAACGAAGTACAAAGGGGAAAATCAACTCAGAGTCAGAGATGCACCAGAGGGTCAATACCAGATGGAAGCAGAAGTACCAGGAGCAAAAGGCAGAGTCAAGTCAGAGACAAAAGCTGAGTCAAGTACCAGAGAGTCCAACACAAAGGGAAAACACTGAGTCAGAATGGGGGAAGGGAAATAAACAGACACGGGAACAGTCAGGGATTACAGCAGGACAGGTCAGGATATAACCAGAGTCAGCTACTCACACCGTAGGCAGAAGCTATAACTGACACTGGCTGCAGGATGCAATGGAGCTAAATAGCAAATCTGAACCCAGAATGAGGCAGAGCAAAGTTAAGCCTTGACATGATCAGCCCGGGAAAAGCTCAGACAGGACTAAAACCTGGACCGGATCATAACAACATGTCTGCAGGTGGGGGTCATGCACTTGGAATCAATTGATTGTTATGTGCCAGAGGGCTTGCTCTCTCTTGTGTTTCTTGGACTACCTTGGCTGACAATGTGAAATCCCGTGGTGGACTGGCAGCCTTGGGAGGTAGTAAGGTGGAGCAAGTACTGACAAAGATACTGCTTGGGCAACTGCTTAGGCAGGGTTGATACCGGTTCCTGCTGGAATACCTGTCTGATTTTGAGGATGCATTCTCAGAACAGGTTAGGAATTTCCTTATCATCGTCCTTATGATTGTGCCATTAATTTATTATCTGGGGCCAAATTGACTAAGAACAGGTTGTATAATATTTCAGGTCTGGAGAGGCAGACCATGAAGGGCTATATCTCAGAAAGTCTGGCTAAGGGTCATATCAGACCTTCTTCATCTCCCGTGGCAGCAGGGTTTTTCTTTCATAAGAAGAAAGACAGGGGGTTATGCCCCTGCCTAGATTTCTGTGAACTAAATTGGATCATGGATTGGGATCCTTATCCTCTCCTTCTCAAATAAGGATTAAGTAAGGAGCATAGCTAGGTACTACCCCGTTTACCACCTTGGGGTTTTCCGTTTTTGCTTTTTCATTTTTTGCTCCCCTTTTTACCCGAGGCATAACTTTTTAAAATTTTTCCATCAATATGGCCATGTGAGGGTTTGTTTTTTTGCAGGATGAGTTGTACTATTGAAGACAGCATTGATTTTACCATATAGTGTACTGTAAAATGTGAAAAAATCCCAAGTGCGGTGAAATTGCAAAAAAGTGCTATTCCACAATTGTTTTTTTCAAACCATGTTCACTAAATGCTTAAACTGACTTGCCGTTATGATTCTCCAGGTAATTACAAGTTCGTATATACCAAACATGTATAGGTTCTTTTTTATTTAAGTGGTAAAAAAAGTCCAAACTCCAAATTTTGTCCAGAAAAAAAAAATGGTGCCATATTCCGAGACCCAAGCGTCTCCATTTTTCGTGATGTGGGACCAGATCAGGGCTTATTTTTTGCCCGCTGTGCTGACGTTTTTATTGATACTATTTTGGGATAGATACGATGTTTTGATCACCTGTTTTTGCATTTTATTGCAAGAAAAACATAATTCTCGTTTTAATTTGTTTTACGTTGATTACTGATCAGATTAATTATTTTAATATTTTGATAGATCGAGCGTTTCTGAACGCGGTTATACCAAATATGTGTATTTTTTATTTTTTTAAGTGTTTTACTTTGAATAAGGCAAAAGGGGGTGATTTGAACTTTTATTTTTTTTTAACTTTTTTATATGCTTAAAAACTTTTTTTTTTACTTTTAACATGCTTCAGTAGACTTCTTAGAAGACTTGAAGGTGCGATCATCTGATCGCTTGTGCTACACAAAGCAGGGCTGCAGCTATGAGCGCCGGACACGGGGAGGTATTCATAGCAGTTCGGCAATGACAACCACCGGGGTCTCCTGTCATACTAACCCATCAGCACCCAACAGTCATGTGACAGGGGCACCAATGGGCTGAGCTAATGGTGTGCATCTGGCTTGTGCGACTTAGATGCTGATGTGAGAGATTGACAGTGACATTTAACATGTTAACAGCGATCCACCCGTGGCTGTTAGGGGCGCAAGACAGCTGATCAGATCAGCTGTTATATACCAGAAAAGGTGCAAGCTCAATGCCGGAGCCCGCATTAAAGGAGGCCACCTATGAGGTACCTATACTTCATAGGTCATAAAGGGGTTAAGAGTTTTAGAACTTTGTATATTTGTCTAAACATGAAATTTATCTATTTGTCTAAAAGAGAGGTTCTGTAAATTTTGCAGTTCATTTATTTTATATAAATTATAGGGATCTACAAGAGGAGCTAATTGAATTTGAGGATACAGTGAGATTTGAAATGGAAAACTGTATTAGGTAAGTGCACAATCTAAAAGGAAAACATGCTGTCATTAAAAATGGCAACTTCCAAACTACACATTTTATAAGTTTGCTTGTAAGTTAATAATTGTTTAATTTTTCCCCAATCAAATCTTTTGAAATTTAAATAATTTATTCGCTGTGATTACAATTGCCCTAAAAATATGTGTATAACACTCTGTGGTCTCCGAAAACTGTATCCAATTCCTTTCAACCTCCTTACCACAAACAGCATCTTAGTAATGTTGAAGTGACTTCACCAAAAATACAGATGTTAACCCAGTAGTTATGCAACAGCCCACTTAATAACATAGTGCATTAATATATTTTTCCCAGGTTTTTAAATAAAACAAAAGCAGTCGAAAAACTATCCCCTCAGTCATTGTGATCAGGCTGACTATTTTGTGCAAATCAATGACTCAAACTGAAGGTGTCACCGTTAGAGGTAATATCATCCTTCGGTGACTGAGATGAGATGAGTGATGTGGCATACATTCCATAACACCCTGCACTAATATATTTGCTGGGGCAATTGAGGCCAATTCTGACCTGCGTTTATTAGTATTAGGGCTCATACCCATCAACATTTTAAAAATCAGACAGATGTTGTTCCTGAAAAGTCAGACGTGTCATGCGAGTACAATGCGATTTTTATCACCTAGCATCTGAATGATATGTGAATGCAATCCGTATGCAATGCGATTCTAGCATGAACTTTTACATAGAGTAATTCTTTACTCTATCTCTCTGTATATATGGATTAGATAGATAGGTAGATAAATATAATAATGTAATTGAGATATATTATCCCCTGAAAGTTTATTGACTAGCAGAGGGAAAGCGGACAACTGGAGGCAGATGTTTATAGCCTGGGAAGTGGGTAATACACATGGAGCTTCCCAGGCTATTAATATCAGCTCACAGCTGTAAACTTAGACTTTACTGGTTATTAAAATGGAGGACCCCAAAAAATTACGTAGTGTCCCCCTATAATTAATAACCAGCAAAGGCTAGGCAGACAGCTGCAGGCTGATATTAATAGGCTAGGAAGGGGCCAAGGATATTGGCCCCGTCCCAGACTAAGAGCAAAATGTCATATGACATATATATAGTTGTCAAATTGGTCTACAGGTGTGCTAAAACCGACATGCACAGTTCAATATAAACATTTTTTTAACGCTTTTAACAAAATTCAACCCCTATCTCAAAAAATTGCTCAATAAAAAAATGTTAGGTAGATACATGACCAAAAAGACAGCAACTGCAACAAAGCACTGTATTGGAGTGGCAATTATATAAATGACTAGTAACATAGATTTGCAAAATAAAAATTTGTTTGCAACTTGCACGCTTTGAGAGGCAGGCAGTCACAGTTAAAGGGTGACTCCAGACTTAAGAATCCCCCCAGCGCACGACCTGTAGGCTGCGGGGATTTGCCCGTTTCTGTCCTGGGACTGGAGGGTATGTATGCATTATACATACTCCCGGCCAGGGTGTGTCTCCACTTGTATGGAGTGAGGCCACACCCCGTCTAGTGATATGGTTGTCTGGTGGGTGTGGTCAACTAGAGGGTGTGGTTTTGTTCAATACAAGTGACCCGGAGTATGTATAACGCATACATACCCTTCCTGTCCCAGATCATAAACCGGTGAATCCCTGCAGTGCACAGTGCGTGCTCTGGGGTATTCATAAGTCTGCAGTCATGCAGAGTGACTACAGACTTATTGGTTTGGACCGGGCAACTCCTTTATATGTCTGAATTTTAGAGAATCATTATTTGTATTTTTAAAAAGCAATTATCCTTCCCCTTTCACACAAATTATTGCACAAGAAATGCAAATACCCAACATAGTCACATATGACAAGCAAGCACACTGTCTGACATGGATTTAAGATTTATTTTCTGAAAAAACTATTGTGCTTTTTTGCTGCTTCCTTCTAGTACATTAGGAATTCTAAAACAGTGTGTAATTGTAACTTAAATGCAGCAGGAAAGACACCAGCTACACTATATCATGATTAATCATACTGACATTGCTACTGGCACCACTTCTCTCTGTCTCCCCTTATCAATTGAATATCTTTATTATTCGCAGACTACTGCTCTCATCTTCTTGATTGCTGCAGTTGTTTAACATATTACTGACCAGAGTATTTGTCACTTTGTCTTCCTGTCTTTAGGATAGTGAGAGTCTGTCAGAGTCCTCAGCTCAACAATAAAGTCACTATAAATTGGCTTCTGCATTCCCTATCTAGGCTTTTATACAGGCTATGATAGTCCTTCCTGATTGCCAACACTATACCATGTGAAATGATAACTGCAACGCATTACGGGGAACCTTGCGCAGTCGTGCATGAGGTCATGTCAGCCTTCTGTGACTGATGCCATCTCTTGCAATATGTAAAAACAACCCAGCAAGCATTCTTTTACAGTTTCACACAAATTGACTTTCTTTTTACTGTTTCACACAAGCGAGTTGTTTGAATTTTCTTAGTCTAGCGAATTTCATAAAATGCAACTCAAATTCTATTTGTATTGAATTGATTAGATGATCTCTGGTGTTAAATCTAAATTGTCTTTCTATTTGTAAGTACATTTTGCAATTTTTGAATGCCTTTTAGGTCCAGTTTTTGAAATATTTTTTATTAATGGGTATTACTTCATGGAGTTTCTACACTCCATATACAACAAAGTACAGCTTGGGCCTTATGTATTTTAGCATGTGCTCTTGAATGCTTCTTTTCCCTTGGATAATTTGTTACTGCAGTAGTTTATGCCCCTGTAGTAGTCATAGTAACCCATTTTGGATGCTACAGGTACCTTTCATTAGTTGCTTGGCTACCCAACTGTATACACAAAGAGTTAACTTCCCTGTCCCCTTTATGTTCATGTACAGTACCTTACTTCCATAGTAACATAACTTGGCCTTGTAGTGATTACTTTGATTAATAAAAAACTAAGAGGTCACACCAATATTTTCAGAGATACTTGTTCTGACTTTCAGAGTCTGTGGCCATTAATATAAATGGCCGGAGGAGAACTTTGGGCTTTTCCATTAAGATGTTTAGAGGTGAACACACCTATAAGGTCCATGAAACACGACGGAGGCTCTGTTATGTGTATGAGGCCTTTGGAATGAGTTTGTTTCTTTCAAGAGGAGATTAAGGATTTTTTAGTAACAGCCACACAGGACCAAAAGTTTATAGGTCCCCTAAAAAGGTTCTGAGTGTTTAAAAAAATGCTATTACTTACCTGCTTAAACATGTTGCAGTTATAAATTTCTAGGAAGTATTCCCATTTGAGATATTTATGGTTTATATATAGGATATCACATAGATGACAAATTAAGAGTCCATAGAAGCCAAGCAAATGGGGCCACCTCTCTATTCACTGCGAATTGAGATAGGTATGGGTCCCATATATCGAACCGATATCTATCACATATTTATGACATGTCTCTGGATATGCTATAAATGTCTGAGATGGAAATATCTGTGTAATTAATGCAAGTTCAGTTAAAGAATCGAAAATAACTGAATTCTTTATGCTGTATATACTGTAGATATATTGATGCCGTTCCACAGGACGATTTCCTCAGTTTAGATCCGTACAAGCTTCAGAAGGCATCTGAACATTATTTGTTTACCAAGTTTTGGGAGAAGTCTGAAAATTGGAAGAGAGAGCCTGGAAATGTGTCATTCAAGTATCTAACAAAACCAGAGGAGGTAGGATTCTGTAATACTTAGCATAACAATGTGTTTTTAAATTGGCGATATATTAACACCAGAGATATATAAATATAATGACTAATTTACATCTGAATATGTAGCCAAGCTGCAGATAAAGGAGAGCTTAAGGTCTAATCAAAAGCTGCAGATTTGTTGAAGTAACTTGCATAAACTCATAGTTTTGATTTTTAGTTCAAATTTTGGACAAAAAATGTGTTGTGGGTAATTATATACCATTAGGCCAAATTTAATCATCTGTGAGATACCGTGTTAGCATAGACCATGATGTCTGGACTGTCTGCGGATCTCCTGGCTTGAATTCAACAGCCTCCAAGGCATATAGGAGCCTGTTGAGTTCAGGACAGGAGACCTATTGGTGATCCATACTTCATAGTTTTACAGTAATCTGAATTCATCTTCAGGGTAATTACATATCTGAGTTATGAAAAAATTCAGAAAATAGGTAATAAATAATATTTCCCATATGCTTACTTTACATCTGCATAATTTTTTAAACATCTTTTTATTTGTTAGGAAGTTAGAAGGGTTAAAAGTTGATCAACAATTTCTCATTTTTCTAATAAAATTTACAAAAACATTTGAAGTGACTTTGGGGTCTAAATGACAGAAAATACCCAAAAGTGACACCATTCTGAAACTACACCCCTCAAAGTTCTCAAAATCACATACAAGAAGTTTATTAATCCTTCAGGTGCTTAACAAAAGCTAAAGCAATGTGGAAGGAAAACATGAACATTTTCCTTTTTTCGCAAAAGTTTTACTTTTAGCCCCATATTTTTAATTTCTCAAGAGTAACAGGAAACAAAGGAGCCCAAATTTTGTTGTGCAATATCTCCTCAATAGGCAGGAACCGCATATGTGAAGGAAAACTACTGTTTGGGTGCATGGCAGGGCTTGGAAGGGAAGGAGCAATTTTTGACTTTTTTAACGCAAAAATGGCTGGAATTCAGAGTGGATGCCATGCTGTGTTTGGAGAGCCCCCGATGTGCCTAAACAGTGAAACCCCCCCACAAGGGACCTCATTTTGGAAACTACACCTCTCTACGAATGTACCTTGATGTGTGATGACCACCCCAAACCCCCAGGTGCTTCAAAGAAGTTTATTATGTGGAGCTGTGAAAATAAAAAAAATCACATTCTTCCCCCAAAGATGTAATTTTAGACCAAAAGTTTTTACTTTCACAAGAGTAATAGGAGAAAATGGACCCCAAATTTGTTGTGCAATTTCTCCTGAATACGCTGATACCCCATGTGGAGGAAAAGAAGAAGTGACATTTTGGAACACAAACTTTGATGTAATTGTCTGAGGGCATCTTGTCGGGTTTGGAGAGCTCCTGATGTTCCTAAACAGCGGAACCCCCCCACACACACACAAGTTACTGCATTTTGAAAATTGCACCTTTCAATGATTTTATCCAGGGGTATAGTGTGCATTTTGAACCCACAGGTACTATTCAGAATTGTATAACATTAGGTCGTCATATTGAAAATTTTCATTTTTTTTCAATTTCTCCAGACTGCGATGATAGCCCATATGTATTCAAAAACTACCTGACATGTGAATACTGCAGAAACCCACAAATGAACCCATTTAGGATATTAGACCTCTCAAGGAATTCATCTAGGGGTGTACTGAGCATTTTAAACCTACAGGCGATTCACAAGACTTTATAACATTTAAATGTGAAAACAAAAAATGTAATTTTTTTCCACTAAAATACTGTTTCAACACCATATTTATAATTTACACGAGGGGTAATGGGAGAAATTGGACCAAATAATTTGTTATGCAATTTCTCCCGAATGTGGCAGTACCCCATATGTAGTTGTACACTATTGTTTGAGCACACGGCAGGGATCGAATGGGAAGGAGCGCTACTTGGCTTTTAAAACGCAGATTTCATTTGAATAGATTTTGGACTCCATTAGCTGAGCCCCTGAGGTGCCAGATCAGCAGACCCTCTCAAGTGACCTCATATTGTAAATGTCACTGCCTAAGAAATTTATCTAGGGGTGTAGTGAGTATTTTGAACCCATAGGTGCCTCACAGAATTTTATAACATTGAGATGTGGAAACATGACATTTTATTAATTAATTTTTTAATTTGCACAAATTTGTCAGGTACACAAGGGTTAATAGGTGAAACTGGACCCCGTAATGTATTGTGCAGTTTCTCTTGAACCCGGTGCTGCCCCATATGTCATCAGAAATTACTGTTAGGCCACACGTCATGGTTGAGAAGGAAGGAGCGCTATTTGGTTTTGGAGCACAGATTTATTTATTCTTTATTATTATTTATTTATATAGCACCATTGATTCCATGGTGCTGTACATGAGAAGGGGTTACATACAAAGTTATAGATATCATTTACAGTAACCATGACATACTGGTACAGAGAGGACCCTGTCCTTGCGGACTTATATTCTATGGGATAATGGGGAAGAGACAGAAGGTCGGGGGTGCAGCAGCTCCGGTGGTGGTGAAGAGGCAGCTCGGGTGGTGGTGATGCAGCAGAATGGTTATTGCAGACTGTAAGCTTTCCTGAAGAGATGGGTTTTCAGGTTCCGTCTGAAGGATCCGAGGGTGGTGGATAATTGGACGTGTTGAGGCGTTGAATTCCAGAGGATGGGGGATATTCGGGAGAAATCTTGTAGGTGGTTGTGTGGTGGAAAGTAGGAGGTCTTGTGAGGATCGAAGATTACATGAGGGTAGATATTGGGAGATTAGTTCAGAGATATATTGAGGGGACTGGTTGTGGATGGCTTTGTAGGTTAGTGTTTGTAGTTTGAACTGGATCTGTTGGGGAAATGAGAACCAGTGGAGGGATTTGCAAAGGGGAGAAACAGGGGAGTAGCGAGGAGAGAGGTGGATTAGTCGGGCAGCAGAGTTGAGGACAGACTGGAGTGGTGCAAGAGAGGTAGTGGGGAGGCCACAGGTTGTGGATGGCTTTGTAGGTTAGTGTTAGTAGTTTGAACTGGATCTGTTGGGGAAATGAGAACCAGTGGAGGGATTTGCAGAGGGGAGGAACAGGGGAGTAGCGAGGAGAGAGGTGGATTAGTTGGGCAGCAGAGTTGAGGACAGACTGGAGTAATGCAAGAGAGGTAGTGGGGAGGCCACAGAGGAGGCTGTTGCAGTAATTGAGGCGGGAGATAATGAGGGCATGCACAAGAGTTTTAGTAGATTGAGGGCTGAGGAAGGGACGGATTCTGGAAATATTTTTGAGTTGGAGGTGACAGGAGGTGGCAAGAGTTTGGATGTGCGGTTTGAAGGACAGAGCAGAATCGAGCCTTACTCCAAGGCAGCGGATTTCAGGTGAGGGAGAGAGCGTGATGCCATGTACCATAATAGATAGGTTGGGTAGGGGAGGTACGTGAGATGGAGGAAAGATGATGAGTTCAGTTTTGTCTACATTGAGTTTTAGGAAGTGAGAGGTGAAGAAGGAGGATATGGCTGATAGACACTCTGGGATTCTGGACAGCAGATAGGTGACATCTGGGCCAGAGAGGTAGATCTGAGTGTTGTCTGCATACAAGTGGTACTGGAAGCCATGTGACTTTATGATTTGTCCTAGGCCAAGGGTAAGGATGGAAAAAAGTAGGGGCCCCAGGACAGAGCCTTGAGGGACTCCAACAGTGAGAGGGCGGGATGAGGAGATAGTGTGGGAGTTGGAAATGCTAAATGTGCGGCCGGAAAGGAATGAGAAATTCCAGGACAGGGCAAGGTCTTTGTTGCCAAGGGAAGAAGGCAGGGGACAGGTCGAGGAGGTTGGAGAACTGTCTGGTAGCTTTGGCTGCGAGTAAGTCATTAGTAATTTTGGTCAGGGCAGTTTCAGTGGAGTGGTGGGGCGGAAGTCAGATTGGAGGTTGTCAAGGAGAGAGTTAGATGAGAGGTGGGAGGAAAGTTGAGCATGGACATGCTGCTCAAGGAGTTTGGAAGCAAATGGGAGCAGTGATATGGGGCGATACCTGGGCATAGCATTTGGGTCAAGGTTAGGTTTTTTGAAGATGGGTGTGATGGTGGCATGTTTGAAGGCAGAGGGGAAGGTACCAGAAGATAGTGATAGGTTGAAGAGATGGGTTAGGGCTGGAATGAGCGTGTTAGTGAGGTTGGAGAGCAGGTGGGAAGGGATGGGGTTGAGTGCACAGGTGGTGAGGTGTGATTTAGAAAGGAGATGAGTAAGCTCTCCTTCAGTGATGTTTGAGAGGGAGGTTATTAGGGAAGGGCAGAAGTCTGGTATTCTTGGTTGGGGTGGTGGAACAGTAAAGGTTTGCCTTGTTTCAATCTTATTTTTGAAGTAGGTGGCAAAGTCCTCGGCAGTGATGAGGAGAGTTGGAGGTGACAGTGGTGGGCGGAGGAGAGAGTTGAATGTGCTGAACAGTTGTTTTGCGTTGTAGGATAATGAAGAGTAAGAGAAACAAAAAACAGAGCGCACTACTATAATAAATAAATAAATAAGTAAATATCAACCGGGGTGCAAAAAGTGGCAATAATCAAGTAGCAAGAAACAAAAAGAAAAAGAAAGCCACTATACTATGCACACCACGGACATATAAACAATAATGAAGCACTTCATTATTATTTATATGTCCGTGGTGTGCATAGTATAGTGGCTTTCTTTTTCTTTCTGTAGGATAATGAAGATACAAGGTTTGTGAAATAGGTCTGTTTAGCAGAGGTGAGGGCTAATTTGAAAGCACGTGTAGCTTGTTTAAAAGCAGTGAAGTCATCTGGCAGGCGTGTTTTCTTCCAACGCCGCTCCATGACACTGAATGCTTGTCGAAGTTTTTTGGTGAGACTGTTATGCCAGGGTTGCCTATTAATTTGGCGCACTTTGCCCTGCATGACAGGGGCGACTGAGTCTATGGCTGATGTGAGGGTAGCATTATAGAAAGCGGTAACTCTTTGTGAATGTTTTTCCCAGCAATATGCGCTCCTGAAGGATGATGATGGAACTTGATATTCTGATTCAAGGATGATTTTTATTTCAAACTAAAATACAACCGGTTTCGACTTCTTGGAGTCTTCCTCAGGTATAATGTTGACATTTCCCAGCGCATATTGCTGGGAAAAACATTCACAAAGAGTGATCGCCTATGAAAGCACTGTTCAGTGCGCTCATCAGTTCCCAGATCTTTGCAGCAAACTGAGTGGAAAGAGGAATGGAGTGATCCATGGATTGGATCTACAGTATACACAGTATATCAAGACACCAAAAAGGTGAGTGGATTCACACTGAGTACACACCTTTGGAAGCTAACTACTACACTCAGAAGTCTGCGCTTCCCATTTCTCTCCCTATAATCCCCTCTTCTTTTACAATTATAGAAAGCGGTGGCGCTGTCCGTGTCGTGGAGTGAAGATATGAAGGACAGAGGTAGAAGAGAGTCTGAGAGTTTGTGAATGTCTAGGTGTGCAAGGTTTCGGCGAGGATGTGCAAGTGGCTGGACATGGGGGGCGGGTGAGGAGGACAAGGATGAGAAGGTGAGTAGATGGTGGCCAGATAGGGGGAAGGGAGAGGTTGTGAGATTAGATATGGAACATAGGCAGGTGAAGATGAGGTCTAGTGTATGTCCGTCTCTGTGGATGGCTGTGGAGGACCACTGAGTAAGTCCAAAGAATGAGGTAAGGGACAGGAGTTTGGAGGCTGCTGGCTGGCAGGTGTCAGTAGGGATATTGAAGTTGCCAATGATGATGGTGGGGAAGTCAGAAGAGAGAACGTGAAGAAGCCAGGTGGAGAATTGGTCAATGAAGGCATTGGCTCAGCCTGGTGGTCGGTATATGACAGCCATTTGGAGATTAGAGGGAGAATAGATATGGACAGAGTGAATCTCAAAAGAAGGCGTGATAAGGGTGGGTTGAAGGAGCAGTTTTTGGAAAGAAGGAAACCCAGTCCTCCGTCATGTCTGATTTTGCTATAATAGTTCTCTGGTGACATTTGCAGAGCCCATAAGGTGCCAGAATAGTAGAAAAACCCCAAAAGTGACCCCATTGTAGAAAATGCACCTCTCAATGAATTCATCTACGGCTGCAGTGACTATTTTCTAACATCCACGCCATACTTTTTTAATGGAGAATTGTAAATATGTCAGTTTAGTGCCCATACATTGTGCCCCCATACAGTGTAGAGCCTCTATACATTGTGTCCATCTTGTGCTTCTGGAGACACACATGTAAGTTGTTAATTGCTGTCTCCCCACTACAATAATGCCAAATAATGTGGCCGTTTAGGCACAGTGGAGATCTGAAGGAGTTGGGGCATTTGGATTTGGGAGCGCAGAATCCACTTTTTTTTTATTTGACAGGCAGGAGCCTTATTGCTTTTCCATTGTCTTTGTTCTACTAGTAATGTGACATTTTGGGATACATAATACAAAAATAGGCTAGACCCTTTTCTTTGCAGTCTTGTGCTAATTAAAATCACCTGTGCAAATGGGAGGAGTTTTGGTCCAAGAAAAGGGAAAGAACATGCTATACACCAAAAAAGCCTATTTTTGCTCTCACTGGAGAGTGTGGGTGCTGTGTGGTGTCCATTGTTGCTGTGGTTTTTTGCTGGTGGGGCGGAGCAGTCTGGAGTCATGGGAACTCAGTCTTGCAGCATGGGCGCTGTGAGGCACCAGGCCTTCAATCCTGCTGGTGCATTGTTGCTGCGGCGGTGGTCGGGGCATGGCTCTGCTCTGTTAGGGCTATAGGGACCCACTAAGAGGTTCGCCGTGAAGTGGCAGTGGGCTTCATACAGGCTGATCAGAAGGTTAAACTAAGCACCTCATGTTCAGTTATATATATTTGTGCCTAGTGGCATTAGATCAATGTATGATTTTTGGAGGTGCGGTTCATGCCTTTTTTTGGTGAATAGCATGTTCTTTCCCCTTTCTTGGATCAGCACTCCACCCATTTGGCACAGGTGATTTTAAACTAGCAAGAAACTGCAAAGAAAAGGGTCTAGCCTATTTTTGCTTTCACTGGAGAGCTTGGGGAAGGGGAGTTTCAATGCTCCTTTGATTTGGTGTTAGTGGTGTGTGGCGGCCATTGTTGCTGTGGTTTTGTGCTGGTGGGGTTACACGGCCTGGAGTCATGGGAACTCAGTTTTGCAGCATGGGCGCTGTGAGGCCCCGGCCGTCCACCCTGCCGCTGCATTGTTGCAGAGGCGGTGGTTGGCGCAGGGCTCCGCTCCGTTAGGGCTATAGGTATCCACTAAGAGGTTCGCCGTGAAGTGGCAGTGGGCTTCATACAGACTGATCAGAAGGTTAAACTAAGAACCTCATGTTCAGTTATATACATTTTTACCTAGAGGCATTAGATCAATGTATGATTTTTGGAGGTGCGGTTTATGCTCTTTTTTTTATGTATAGCAAGCTCTTACTTTTATTTTTGCACTATTCACTGTGCAGTATAAGTGATTATTCTTCAGGTTGGTGCGATTACAGCGATACCAGATTTTTTTTTTTTTTTTAAGGTTTTGCTGCTATCACACAATAAAAATGCTTTTTTAACAAAAAGTAGTTTTTTTCTTCGGCATTTTCTGAGAGCTGTAACTTTTTGATTTTTGGGCGAACATAGCTATATGAGGGCTTATTTTTTTGCGGTACGCGTTGCAGATTTTTTTGGTACCATTTTGGGGTGCATAATTTTTTTTATTTCTTTTTTTCAGATTTTTCAAACAAAGAATGAACAAAGCCAGCAATTTAGTTATTGTTTTTATTTTTTTGCGCCATTCACCATACAACAAAAGTGAGACCGATTTGTTCGTCGGGTCGGTACGATTAGACCAATAGCAGATTTATTATTATTATTATTATTATGCATTTTTATAGCGCCATTTATTCCATGGCCCTTGACATGTGAAAAGGGGGCAAATATAGACAAATACATTAAACATGAGCAAAAACAAGGCACACAGGTACATAAGGAGGGAGGATCCTGCCCGCGAGGGCTCACAGTCTGCAGGGGAAGGGTGAGGATACACTAGGAGAGCTGGTTGTGTGGTGGTTAGGTAGGTTGAGGATCACTGCAGGCTGTATGCTTGTCGAAGAGGTGAGTCTTCAGGTTCTTTTGAAGGTTTCTGTGGTAGGCAAGAGTCTGATGTGTTGGGGTAGAGAGTTTCAGAGTATAGGGGAAGCACGGGAGAAGACTTGGATGCAGTTGTGGGAAGAAGAGATGAGATGGGAGTAGAGAAGTAGTTTTTTATGCTTTGCTATTTTTACACACTAAAACCAATATTTTAAAAAATGAATTTGTTTTCCCATTGTTATATTCTGAGAGCTGCAACTTTTTTTTAATATTTTTGTTGAATGAGCAATATTATGATTTGCTTTTTGCGGGACTGTTTGGCGTTTGCATTTATCCAATTGTTTTTTACGTACGTCTTTTTGATCGCTTTTCATTCACTTTTTTGTGGGTCAGTATGATGAAAAAGCAAAATTTTTGACATACAGTATTTGTTATTATTCTTTTTACAGCATTCACCACACGGAATAAATAATGTTCCAGTTTTACAGATTGGGTTATTCTGGATGCAGCAATACCAATTATGTGTACTTTTTTTTTAATGTATTGTTTTATCACAAATGCTGTGTTTTGTGTGGCAAAATGGCTTTTAGTGATTTGCATGCGTTTTTTGTTTTTTACATATTTTGTTTTATTTATTTTTTACGTTTTCACCTAGTCCCACTGTGAGACATGTACAATTTTTAAATTGATCTCTAGTCTCATACAGTGCATGAGATTATCAGTGTCTCATTGACAGCCTGTGAATCCTAGCTTATACCTGGATCTCACAGCCCACCATACCCTGGGGTCATCACATGACCTCAGGGTACCATGGTTGGTAACCATCAGCACCCAAGATTCTCACAGCAGAGGTCCGATGGTTAAAAAGGGGGTCTTCTAACCCCCTAGTAACCTATTAAATACACAGTTGACAGCAGTATTTAAGGGGTTAATCGGCCCCCAAACAGGGTCAATACCGCAGAGTGTCAGCTGTCATGTTCAGCTGACACTTGTGGGGCGGCGCTATACACTTGTTCCTCAGTGCCGCTAAGGAATAAGGCCCCTTAGTGACCGTCGATAGAAGGCGTATTGGCGGTCGTTAAGTGGTTAATCATGGTCCTTACACCACATTAAAATAGAGTTTTAACATGTAACAAAAATGTTACATGTAGTTAAAAAAGAAAGAGTTGGTTAAGACTGCATGCATGCAATGAGCAAGGGCACAACCACTGCTTGAAATACATAAGCGAAGTTTCCTGTGCTGCTTTGCTTCTTGGATTTTAAAAGGTTGAAACACAGTTTCAAATTAATTTTTATTTATGGTTGCTGGACTTTCCCTCTGTGAGCTACTTATGAGCATAGCCCACTGCCTGCACGCCTCTGCCTTATTGCTGCAGTTCAGCTGGATTGCTATATACTGTATTCTTGTAGCCAAAAAAATGACATAGGTATAAACTTTGTGGATTCAATTCTTGATCTTTTTATTGTGTTGCTTACTGAACTTGTTTATGATAATGGGTTAATATCTGACACAAGAATATTCAGCTGCTGGAAATCTGAACCATACCTTTTCAGGAACAAAGAGCGCCATATATACTGTACGTCTAGAGCCATATGGAAGATCAAAGAGAATGCAGAAGATAAATTCTTACAGGGAGCACATTCAGGGGCTACTTTTACATTTATGACAAATATGTATAGGAAATATTTACAGTCACGGTTTGATGGGAATCATCTCAAACTATAATACCTTGTTTAAAAGTATGTTTAGGTAAAGTCATTTTATTTCCAAAAAATAATTAATAAAAGTAATGATATTTTTTATCTACTGGTTTCCTATGGTAAGTAACTCCGTTTTATTGTTCAAATAATATGATATAGTTTGACTGTATCAGTAGCTCTGCTTTTTAACCCCTTTACGCACCCTCCTGTACATGTGCATCAAGGTCAGAAGCTTGCAGAGTAGATGCTGACTGTAATACATAGCCGGCATCTGCCCATAATAGCAGCAATGGCACTTGCAATTTACTAATTAAAATGCCTCTGCCAATTACTGTGTGCTCTCGCTAATCCCTCACAATGCGATAATGGAGGACCGATTGGTTACCATGACTTTCAAGCAAAAGTTGGGTCTGAACTTCTGGGTTGAGAAATCCTGGCTGGCCAAGTGGGATTCAACAACCCTCCGTGGCACCTCTCACTGGCAAAGCATGTTATTGGCGCATTATGTACAGATAAGTTGCCTATTATCATCATTATATTGTTAGGAATACCTGCCATGGATGCAATCGTTCTCCTCCGCTGTCCAGACTGATACTCCGGTCTGTCCATGCTGGGGCAGAGCTATCACACATTTGGGTGGTGTGACTACTCACCATTGTGCCTCTTGTGTGGAAGTGATGAGTGATTTAGGAACATGGCTCACTGTGTTTCCCACTTGTTTTGCGGCCCAAGAAACATGGGACGTTGTCACCCGGTTGCCATGCAACGTAGGATGCTGCCTTTCCTGGTGTTAGCCAATGGTGGGAATAGGTGCACCCTGCTGTAGAGATGAGCAGAAAGTCGCTCCCTGGACATGACTTGGAGGAAGGCATAACCTGATTGTTATCTTTAGCATTGGGCTGGCTACTTAAAACCTGCTTCTAATCCAATTCAGTGCTGTATATTCAGTTCCCTTGAGTAGTAGTATTGTGAGTGCTTCCTGGTTGTGCTCTGGCTGCTTCTCATGAGTTGATAATGGTCATAATTGGTTCTTCTTTATTAACTATTGTCCCGGGATTGCCTTTTAGTTTTCATTTGGGTTTTATGCTGCTAGCTTTACATTGTCTGTGTCACCAGACGCCAGCTATCCTGTAAAAGCAGTCTTGGAAGGGCTCTGTAAAGCCCTCCCCCTCTTCTGGAGTGAGTGAAGAATATTCTGGCCCTTAAGGACTTGTGCAAAGTTTGTCTGTGACTGTGCTTTTGCTGGTCCGATGCGAGTCACTACAGAGTAGTAGGCCCCTTAAAAAATGTGAGGAAAGAATGGTTGTCGATGACGATGAAAAAGCTCCATGGTACTCACAGTGGAAAATAAAATGCTAGGTGAAATGCCGAGAGACAAAGAAAACCCTATACAGTGCCTTGCGAAAGTATTTGACTCCCTGGAACCTTTCAACCTTTTCCCACATATCATGCTTCAAACATAAAGATACCAAAAGTAAATTTTTGGTGAAGAATAAACAACATGTGGAACACAATTGTGAAGTTGAACGAAATTTATTGGTTATTTTAAATTTTTGTGGAAATTCAAAAACTGAAAAGTGGGGTGAGCAATATTATTTGGCCCCTAGTTTGTTGCGCCACCTTTTGCTGCGATTACAGCTGCAAGTCGCTTGGGGTATGTCTCTATCAGTTTTGTACAATGAGAGACTGAAATTCTTGCCCATTCTTCCTTGACAAACAGCTCGAGCTCAGTGAGGTTTGATGGAGATCGTTTGTGAACAGCAGTTTTCAGCTCTTTCCACAGATTCTCGATTGGATTGAGGTCTGGACTTTGACTTGGCCATTCTAACACCTGGATACGTTTATTTGTGAACCATTCCATTCTAGCTTTTGCTTTATGTTTGGGATCATTGTCTTGTTGGAAGACAAATCTCTGTCCCAGTCTCAGGTCTGGGTTTTCTTCAAGAATGGTCCTGCATTTGGCTCCATCCATCTTCCCATCAATTTTAACCATCTTCCCTGTCCCTGCTGAAGAAAAGCACGCCCATACCATGATGCTGCCACCACCATGTTTGACAGTGGGGATGGTGTGCTTAGGGTGATGAGCTGTGTTGCCTTTATGCCAAACATATCGTTTGGCATTGTTGCCAAAAAGTTAAATTTTGGTTTCATCTGACCAGAGCACCTTCTTCCACATGTTTGGTGTGTCTCCCAGGTGGCTTGTTGCAAACTTTAAATGGCATTTTTATGGATATCTTTGAGAAATGGCTTTCTTCTTGCCACTCTTCCATAAAGGCCAGATTTGTGCAGTGTATGACTGATTGTTGACCTATGGCATACTGTCCCACCTCAGCTGTAGATCTCTGCAGTTCATCCAGAGTGATCATGGGCCTGTTGGCTGCATCTCTGATCAGTCTTCTCCTTGTTTAAGATGAAAGTTTTTAGAGGGACGGCCGGGTCTTGGTAGATTTGCAGTGGTATGATACTCCTTCCAATTCAATATGATCGATTGCACAGTGCTCCTTGGGATGTTTAAAGTTTTGGAAATCATTTTGTATCCAAATCCGGCTTTAAACTTCTCCACAACAGTATCACGGACCTGCCTGTTGTGTTCAAACAGAACCCTGAGACTATCACAGAGCAGGTGCATTTATATGGAGACTTGATTACACACAGGTGGATTATATTTATCATCATTAGGCCTTTAGGACAACATTGGATCATTCAGAGATCCACAATGAACTTCTGGAGTCAGTTTGCTGCACTGAAAGTAAAGGGGACAAATATTGCACGCCCCACTTTTCAGTTTTTGAATTTCCACAATAATTGAAAATAACCAACAAATTTCGTTCAACTTCACAATTGTGTTCCACTTGTTGTTGATTCTTCACCAAAAATTTACATTTGGTATCTTTATGTTTGAAGCATGATATGTGGGAAAAGGTTGAAAAGTTCCAGGGAGCCGAATACTTTCGCAAGGCACTGTATTAAGGGTCACCAATCTAACCCAAGAAGAGGTGCAAAACCGGCTAAATAAGATTAAAATAGATAAATCTCTGGGTCCGGATTGCATACACCCACGAGTACTAAGAGAATTAGGTAATGTAATAGACAAACTATTATTATTAAAAGGAGGGTATGTGTGTGTATCGATGATGATGTCATAATGGTTGCCATGGCGAGAATGATATCATAAAGGTTGCCATGGTGAAGATGATGTCATAATGGTTGTCATGGCGATTAAGATGTCATAATAGGTTGCAATGGTGACGGTTATGTCATAATGGTTGCCATGGTGACTATGATGTCATAATAGGTTGTATTGGTGATGGTTATGTCATAATGGTTGCCATGGTGACGATTATGTCATAAGAAGTTGCCATGGCGACGATGTCAGAATGGTTGCCATGGCGAAGATGATGTCATAATGGGTATATGGGCACGGAACTATGGGATGGAGGATGTGTGATGGGTATATGGGCACGGGACTATGGGATGGAGGATATGTATGATGGGTATATGGGCATGGGACTATGGGATGGAGGATGTGTATGATGGGTATATTGGCATGGGACTATGGGATGGAGGATATTTACGATGGGAATATGGGCACGGGACTATGGGATGGAGGATGTGTGATTGTATATGGGCACAGGACTATGGGATGAAAGATATGTATGATGGGTATATGGGCACGGGACTATGGGATGGAGGATTTGTATGATGGGTATATTGGCACGGGACTATGGGATGGAGTATGTGTGTGATGGGTATATTGGCACGGGACTATGAGATGAAGGATATGTATGATGAATATATGGGCACAGGACTATGGGATGGAGGATAATCATTATATTTTGTCATAACTAGCCACAGTTAGTTACTATTCCCAGGCATTGCCCGGCTCTTCAGCTAATTTCTTATATTTAGGAACTCTATAGTGATGGGGTCTGTGCCACAGGACTGGTGCATAGCAAATGTGGTACGAATATTCAAAAAAGGCTCTAAAAGTGAACCTAGAAATTATAGGCCAGTAAGTCTAACCTCTATTGTTAGTAAAATATTTGAAGGGTTTCTGAGGGATGTTATTCTGGATTATCTCAATGAGAATAACTGTTTAACTCTATATCAGCATGGGTTTATGAGGAATCGCTCCTGTCAAACCAGTCTAATCAGTTTTTATGAAGAGATAAGCTATAGACTGGACCAAGGTGAGTCACTGGAAGTGGTATATCTTGATTTTTTTAAAGTGTTTGATACCGTACCACAAAAAAGGTTGGTACACACAATGAGAATGCTGGGTTTGGGGGAAATTTGTGTGTAAATGGGTACGTAACTGGCTTAGTGATAGAAAGCAGAGGGTGGTTATAAATGGTACATTCTCTAACTGGGTCGCTGTGACCAGTGGGGTACTGCAAGGGTCAGTGTTGGGACCTATTCTCTTCAACATATTTATTAACAATCTGGTAGAAGGTTTACACAGTAAAATATCGATATTTGCAGATGATACAAAACTATGTAAAGCAGTCAATACAAGAGAAGATAGTATTCTGCTACAGATGGATCTGGATAAGTTGGAAACTTGGGCCGAAAGGTGGCAAGATGCGGTTTAACAATGATAAATGCAAGGTTATACACATGGGAAGAAGGAATCAATATCACCATTACACACTGAACAGGAAACCACTGGGTAAATCTGACATGGAGAAGGACTTGGGGATCCTAGTTAATGATAAACTTACCTGGAGCAGCCAGTGCCAGGCAGCAGCTGCCAAGGCAAACAGGATCATGGGGTGCATTAAAAGAGGTTTGGATACACATGATGAGAGCATTATACTGCCTCTGTACAAATCCCTGGTTAGACCGCACATGGAGTACTGTGTTTAGTTTTGGGCACTGGTGGAAGGATATAATGGATCTAGAGCGAGTACAAAGGAGGGCAACAAACTTATTAAAGGGGATGGGGGAACTACAATACCCAGTGAGATTAGCAAAATTAGGATTATTTAGTCTAGAAAAAAGACGACTGAGGGGCGATCTAATAACCATGTATAGGTATATAAGGGGACAATACAAATATCTCTCTGAGGATCTGTTTATACCAAGGAAGGTGACGGTCACAAGGGGGAATTCTCTGTGTCATAGACATAGAAGAGGATTCTTTACTGTTAGGGCAGTGAGAATCTGGAATTCCTTGCCTGAGGAGGTGGTGATGGTGAACTCAGTCGAGGGGTTCCTGGATGTCTTCCTAGAGCATAGCAATATTGTATCTTACAGTTATTAGGTTCTTTAGAAGGACGTAGATCTGGTGATTTATTTTGATGGAATATAGGCTGAACTGGATGGACAAATGTCTTTTTTCGGCCTTGCTAGCTATGTTACTATGTAGTCCTGCCCATAACATATAAAGATACAGTGGGGTAAATAAGTATTTGAAACATTGTTGATTTTCCAAGTTTTCCCATCTACAAAGAATGTGTCACAGTTCCACCCCTCAGTGTGTCTGTGATGCAGTTACTGACAGCTTGGCCGTCCAATCTGGTATAGAGGTGTGCTGAAGCTGACAGTACTTTGATTGACAGTTTGGCCATCCAATCTGGTACTGGGGCATGCTGAGCTGTCAGTGTGTTGATTGGCAGCTCAACTATCCAATCTGAGACTGTGAGGCGTCGGCTGTCTCCAGGTTTTCATTATTCCAGGTAATTGCCATGCTTCTTAACTGAGCTGTGTTTCCCAGAACTCTGCCAGACGTACATTCAGGTTGTGAAGTTTGTGCTTTCCTGTGCCTTGAGTTCTGTATGCTTGATCTGTAGCCTTACCTTGGACTTTGTTCTGACCATCCTCCTGTTTAACCCCTTCAGCTCTGGTCCGTTATGCTCCCGGTACTCTGACCTCGGATCGTTACCTGACTATGGTTTTATTTCTTCCTTTTGTTTATGACATACCCTCCTTGGACTCCTTGACCACTCTGACTCACAGCTTGGCCGTGAGAAGTGACTAGCGTCACAGAATGGAGAGGTCTGTAATTTTTATCGTAGGTACAGTTTAACTGTGAAAGACAGAATCTATAAAAAAATCCAGAAAATCACGTTATATGATTTTTACATAATTAATTTGCATTTTATTACATGAAATAAGTATTTGATACAATAGAAAAACATAACTTAATATTTGGTGCAGAAACCTTTGTTTGCAATTACAGAGGTCAGATATTTCCTGCATTTTTTGACCAAGTATGCACACTACAGCAGGAATTTTGGTACAGATCTTCTCCAGATCATTCAGGTTTCGGGGCTGTCACTGGGCAGCATTGAATTTTAGCTCCCTCCAAAGATTTTCTATTGGGTTTAGGTCTGGAGACCGGCTAGGCCACTCCAGGACCTTGAAATGCTTCTTACGGAGCCACTTTGCTCTGGCTGTGTGTTTCGGGTCATTGTCATGCTGGAAGACCCAGCCATGACCCATCTGCAATGCTTTTACTGAGGGAAGGAGGTTGTTGGAGAGTGATTGAGTATATGGACAGGTAATGAGTGCAGAGTAGAAGGGCTTCTTACAGAAAAACTAACAGGTCTGTGAGAGCCAAAATTCTTGCTGGTTGGTAGGTGATCAAATACTTATTCCATGCAATAAAATGCTATTTAATTATGCTAAAATCATACAATGAGATTTTCTGGTTTTTATTTTTAGATTCTGTCTCTCACAGTTGAAGTGTACCTACAATAAGAATAACAGACCTCTCTATTCTTTGTAGATGGGAAAACTTGTAAAATCAGCAGTGTATCAAATGCTAACTTTCCCCACTTTATATACATAATACATAATGCGGCAGTGCAGGCAACAGATTTCAAAAGGCAAACTGCATACATGATTAAATAGATCTCACAGACCTGATGATGCTGGAGTACTTTTGATGAATGCCCATGACAGAATGGTCTATTAGTCTATGACTGATGAAGAGACCGGAGTAGTCTCGAAAGCTTGCAATTTGTTAACATCTTTTCAGTTAACCATTAAAAGGTATCAACCACTGAGGACTCTCAGTTCTAAATATTTTTCATGGCAGAATGGTTCAACAATCCTTTATGAAAGTTTATGTGTGACATTTAGATTTTATTAAGCTACTGTATTACTTGATGTTAACATGATGAATAATTGGAGGATTGAAAGGTTATGACCATGCTAAGGCTACTTTCACACTAGCGTCGTTTGGCCTCTGTCGCAATGCGTCGTTTTGGAGAAAAAACGCATCCTGCAAAAGTGCTTGCAGGATGCGTTTTTTCTCCATTGACTTGCATTAGCGATGCAATGTGACGGATTGCCACACGTCGCATCCGTCGTGCGACGGATGCGTCGTGTTTTGGCGGACCGCCGGCACAAAAAAAGCTACATGTAACTTTTTTTTGTGCGACGTGTCCGCCATTTCTGACCGCGCATGCGTGGCCGGAACTCCGCCCCCTCCTCCCCGGACCTTACAATGGGGCAGCGGATGCGTTGAAAAACTGCATCCGCTGCCCCCGTTGTGCGGCGCTTTCAACGCTAGAATCGTTGCGTCGGCACGTCGCTAGTGTGAAAGTAGCCTAACAAGTCAGACTGCAAGAGACAAGGAAGTTGACATATTGCAAACACATGTACGGCTACTGAATGGCTGCAGAGTGACCCACAGGAGAGGGGCTTAAAGTATATGTAGAGAAAATCATTATATACAACAGCTCAATGGCAGATTATGTTAGAGGCACCATTATTAATTGATGTGGAATAAATATACAATTTATATAAAAATATATTAACATGTGTTCAAAATACTAGTATATAGCTTGCTAATAATCACAGATAGTAATGGATGCTTCTTTATCATGATTTGTAATGTAAAACAGGATATTTCAAATGGCTGTACCACTATTGCATCATATGGCACGAAAAATGTCAGTTTTAACATTATCCTTATTCAAAGGCCATGCCTTTGGCCATATGTTGTCCTTTTCACCCTCCATTAAGATGTCCTGAGGAAAAAAAATATAACCATCTATTTCTCTGGATGCCATCAAGTATTTCCTGTTTACTGGCTCTGATTATAATGGACACTATTAAAACTATTTTTTGCAGGTGTGCACGCCATAAAACTGACACGGGAGGTTAAAGATCAGGGACAGTCTATAGACCAGTCACAGCTCTTTTGCTTGAAGCATATTTAAAAATGTTAGGATTTTTTTTAAAAAAGAGAATAGAACTGTCTCTTGTTTGCGTAAGTATATTTTCAAAATGTATAAGTCAGTGGGAGACCTCAAGAACATTTTCTATAAAGACATTTTGTATTCCCTTTAAGAATTCAATTTCTCATGGGAATTAGATGTATATTTACAAAAGAGAAGACTTACAATATCTATTGTAGCAAGGGAGAAAGTCGAGCCCTTCTAGACAGTTAATATTGTAATATATACCTATCAATTTTCAATTGATGGCATTTGTTGCCTACCCACATAAATGCCATTTGTCACCTATCCACATAAAAGCCTTTTTTGGGAAAACCAGTGATATACTGTCTGTGCTCAAGTCACAATGTCCGACCTGGCTTACAGGTTTCCTGACCTGGAATAACTGCCTCATTGACATTGTGATCTGAGCATATTCCGTATATCACAGCCATGTAAATACGATCTAAGGGACACATTGCGTTCTTAGGTGACTTCATACTATGGTATCAGATCCATTGATTAGTGCCAGAGTGGCAGTGTTATAACAACTGGAGGTTAGGAAGGCAATACTTTGCACCAATAAATAAAAACATTTTATTTAGTATGTAAGAAAATATGAACTCTGTAGACATAGTAGTGATAAATTGAGACAAATATTAAATTCACCATAACAACCAGACATAACTGACATCCAGGGGAAGTCAGAGAGCAGCAGCACTCAATTCTTCAGGATGTCAGTTTCTTCCAAATGGAGTGAGAGTGAAGTTGCCCATTAGCTGCCATTGATAGACTGCAGGGCTCATGTGACAACAACATCATGGCAGAACCGGCACAGGAGGGGAGTATAGGCTGTTTTTATTTTACATGGGGGAATATAGAAATTGAGAAGGGGTTACCTGAGTAGTTAACAACCCTTTTAAGTGACTTTAGTCCTCAGTGCCACCTTTTTATGCCACTGAGGAAGAAGTAAATAGTGCCCCCCAACATGTATCAAATGTACAGTGGGGGGAAATTAGTGTTTGATCCCTTACTGATTTTGTAAGTTTGCCCACTGACAAAGATATGAACAGTCTATAATTTTAAGGGTAGGTTAATTTTAATATTGAGAGATATAGAATATCAAAAATGAAATCTAGAAAATCACATTGTATAAATTACTTAAATTTATTTGCATTTTGCAGTGAGAAATAAGTCTTTGATCCCCTACCAACCATTAAGAGTTCTGGCTCCTATAGACCAGTTAGATGCTCCTAATTAAGTTCTTACCTGCATTAAAGACAGCTGTCTTACATAGTCACCTTTATAAAAGACTCCTGTCCACAAACTAAATTAGTCAGTCAGACTCTATCCTCTACAACATGGGCAAGACCAAAGAGCTTTATAAGGATGTCAGGGAAAAGATCATAGACCTGCACAAAGCTGGAATGGGCTACAAAACCATAAATAAGATACTGGGTGAGAAGGAGACAACTGTTGGTGCAATAGTAAGAAAATGAAAGAAATACAAAATGACTGTCAATTGACATCGATCTGGGGCACCATGCAAAATTCACCTCATGGGGTATCGTTGATCATGAGGAAGGTGAGAGATCAGCCTAAAACTACATGGGGGGACTTGTTAATGGTCTCAAGGCAGCTGGGACCACAGTCACCAAGAAAGCCATTGGTAACACATTACGCCATAAAGGTTTAAAATCCTGCAGTGCCCACAAGGTCCCCATGGTCAAGAAGACACATGTGCAGGTCCACCTGAAATTTGCCAATGAACACCTGGATGATTCTGTGAGTGATTAGTAGAAGGTGCTGTGGTCAGATGAGACAAAAATTTAGATCTTTGGCATTAACTCAACTCGCCGCATTTAAGGAGGAGAAATTCTGCCTATGACCCAAAGAACACCGTCCCCACTGTCAAGCATGGAAGTGGAAACATTATGTTTTGGGGTGTTTCTATGCTAAGGGCACAATACTACTTCACTGCATCAATGGGAAAATGGACGAGCCTTGTACTGTAAAATCCTGTGGGACAACCTCCTACCCTACGCCAGGACACTAATAATTGTTCATGACTAGGTCTTCCAGCAAGACAGTGACCGAAAACATACAGCCAAGGCAGCAAAGGAGTGGCTCAAAAAGAAACACATTAAGGTCATGGAGTGGCCTAGCCAGTCTCCAGAACTTAATCCCATAGAAAACTTATGGAAGGAGTTGAAGCTCCGAGTTGCCAAGCGACAGCCTCAAAATCTTAATGATTTAGAGATGATCTGCAAAGAGGAGTGGACCAAAATTCCTCATGATATGTGCGCAAATCTCATCATCAGCTACAAAAAACATCTAACTAACAGCTGTGCTTGCAAACAAAGGGTTTTGCCACCAAGTTTTAATTCTTGTTTGCCAGAGGGATCAAATACTTATTTCTCACTGCACAATGCAAATAAATTTATATAATCTATACAATGTGATTTTCTGGATTATATTTTTGATATTAAATCTTTCAATGTTAAAATTAACCTACTCTTAAAATTATAGACTGTTCATGTCTTTGTCAGTGGGAAAACTTACAAATTCAGCAAAGGATCAAATACTTATTTCCTCCAGTGTACATTAATGAATTCTTTGAGGGATCTAATTTCTAAAAAGGGTTTTTTGTTTTTTTCCACTCTGGCACATTAGAAGCTCAGCGCAAACCATGTTAGTAAAATCTGCGCTCCAAAAGTCAATGTACTCCTTTGTTCTGCGCCTTACTGTGTGGCAAATCACCGCTTTTCAATGACATATGGGATATCACATCATTTGGAAGAAATTGCGGATCAAATTGTCAGTGTGGGGTCTGTTTTCACCAATTATGTATTGTGAGAATCAAAACTTTGCAGGTACTGTACCATTTACTGGTAAAGATGTATTTTTTTTTATTTTTACAGTCCAATGCAATACCATTCTGTGAGGCACCTGTGCATTCAAAGTACTGAAAACACCCTTAGATAAATTCCTTGAGCAGTTTCCAAAATTGTTACTTGTGTTTTTTTTTTGTTTTTTTTTGCTATTCTGGCATCTCAGGGGCTTTGATAATAGTGATTATAATCTATTCTAACAAAATCTACATTGCAAAAGTCAAATGGTGATTCTCGCATTTCGAGCCATACTATGTGCCCAAACAGTAGTGTAGCATCACATATACGGCATTGCCACGCTTGTTAGAAGTTGCACAACAAATTGTGTTGCTTATTGTCTCTTGTTGTGACTTGCCATAAACTTGGAGGCTAAAGTATCATTTTAGCTGAAGAAAAAGCATATTTTTTGTTTTCATGGCGCAATTGTATAAAATTTTGTAAAGTACCCATAGGTTAAAAATGTTCATTCCTACATAATTCCTTGAAAGGCTTAGTTTTCAAAATAGGGATCACATATGACTTTTCACCACCTCAGGTGCTCTGTAAATGCAACATAGACCTTGCAATGAATGCTCATCACCTAAGTAAAGGAATGGCTTAGAGACTACAGTTAAAGGACCCCTAAAGTACCCTCCGTTTTTCACCCAAAAATACCAACTAAAGTAAGTGATGGGCTTTAGGAGTGAGGCTCAACGGGTAGTTGAGCTGTTTGGTTTCAATTAAAATGTCCATCATGGCAGCAGCACATACAATAATACCCAGACACTGATGGACATCAGTCACTCCATCTATGTTAGAATGGCAGGACGAAATTTTGTGTATTTGTCATATGGAAGATCTATCAGCAGAAGCCACAGGAGACAACATAAAGTTTGTTCGGTTGTGGCAACCTCCTCCTTGTCCTTCTCCTCCTTCTCCTTCTCTTCCTTCTCCTTCTTCCCAGGCCTATTTCATGAGTTTTATTTTTTTTTAATTCTGTGGAAGCATGGTTGAAAAGCAATGTCTGACTTTCATTTATGTTCATTTTCATAGGTTTTTTATTTATTATTACTTTTGTCAGATTCAAGTTATTTCTGTGACCATTGTGTTTTTTTCTGTCATTCAACAAGGGGTACCAGCAATTTTGGAATCAACGGTGCTATATAAATAAATAATAATAATAATTTTGACCAAGTGTGAAGCTCAGGTCAGGAGAAATGTCAGTCGGGCTGGCAATTGTTATTCGTGCATAGTTCATGTTTCACAGATGTGTGAATTCAGTCATAGGTGAATAATAGTGTTCCATGTGTGGAACACATTAAATTTGAAGCAAACATCCAAGATTGAAGTCTTTCTTTGTGCACGAGGAACCTTAACTTCATATCTTGTGTTTCCTGGGATGCTTGTGGCTCTAACTTAATACTTCATTTTCCAGCATTTAAAACTGCAGTAACCCAGTTGGAAATATTTGAATGACCTATAATGCGTAAAAAGTGTTTTCAATACATTTTTAACATGTGTTTGCCATATATACATATGTTTTTTGGAAGAGTCTTGCTTCATGCGTACATAATCAGTACCAGTGCCATGGTTTCTCAACTGGATTGCAGCATGTGGGTAAAGAGCTACTTTTATTTCCCTGTCTGAATCCACTCCTGCAACCTCTGCTTCTGTCACTAGGCAGCGCAATTTTCACAATCTGGAGGGTGTTGAGCAACACAGGCGTGGTTCCACATACCATATATACTCGAGTATAAGCAGACCCGAGTATAAGCCGACCCCTCTAATTTTGCCACAAAAAACTGGGAAAACTTATTGACTCGAGTATAAGCCTAGGGTGAGAAATGCAGCAGCTACCGGTTAACGTCAAAAATAAAAATAGATACCAATAAAAGTAAAATTAATTGAGACATCTGTAGGTTAAGTGTTTTTGAATATCCATATTGAATCAGGAGCCCCATATAATGCTCCATACAGTTCATGATGGGCCCCATAAGATGCTCCATATTAAAATATACCCCATATAATGCTGCACAAAGGTTAATAATGTCCCCATAAGATGCTCCATAGACACATTTGCCCCATACAATGCTGCATAAAGGTTGTTGGCCCCATAAAATGCTCCACACATTATGGCCCCATAAGATGCTCCACACATTATGGCCCCATAAGATGCTCCACACATTATGGCCCCATGAGATGCTCCATACATTATGGCCCCATGAGATGCTCCACACATTATGGCCCCATACGATGCTCCATACATTGTGGCCCCATGAGATGCTCCACACATTATGGCCCCATGAGATGCTCCACACATTATGGCCCCATGAGATGCTCCACACATTATGGCCCCATGAGATGCTCCATACATTATGGCCCCATACGATGCTCCATACATTGTGGCCCCATGAGTTGCTCCACACATTAGGGGCCCCATGAGATGCTCCACACATTATGCCCCATAAGATGCTCCTCATATATGCCCCATAAGATGCTCCTCATATATGCCCCATAAGATGCTCCATACATTTGCCCCATTTGCTGTTGCTGCGATTAAAATAAAAAAAATCACATACTCACCTCTCTTCGCTCAGGCCCCCGGCACTTGCGATAGTCACCTTCCTCGTTCCATCGCTGCGCGCTGCTCTGTCTTCCATCCTCTGCACTGACTGTTCAGGCAGAGGGCCGCGTGCACACTAATCGCGTCATCGCGCCCTCTGACCTGTACAGTCAGTGCAGAGGATGGAAGACAGAGCAGCGCGCAGCAATGGAATGAGGAAGGTAACTATCGCGCAATGCTCCCCCTCCCCTGATATACTCACCTGCTCCTGGCGCGGTCCCTGGCAGCGTCTCACTGTCAGATGGTCTCCGGGAGCCGGCGGCATCTTCCTCTGTTCAGCGGTCACATACCGCTCATTAGAGTAATGAATATGCATGCATAATAATAATATGAGCGGTACCACGTGACCGCTGAACACAGGAAGCGCTGCCTGGAGACCATGGGACATGCAGGGACTGCGTCAGGAGCAGGTAAGTATGTCACCGCGCCGCTCCCCCTCACCAGCCAACCCCCCCGCTGACAATGACTCGAGTATAAGCCGAGAGGGTCACTTTCAGCCCAAAAAAGTGGGCTGAAAATCTCGGCTTATACTCGAGTATATACGGTAGGTTGTTTATATAACTTACGGACGACTTACAGCCAAAGCTAACAGACAATACTCAATACTGCCTCTATAGAGTTTGACCACTGCCTCCTACTACAGATCCTCTCTACCTTTGGTGTCAAAGACCTCGTCCTATCCTGGATCTCCTCATACCTTACCAGCCACACATTTAGCATTTCCTACACCCATACTACCTCTTCATCTCGCCCCCTCACTGTTGGTGTCCTTCAAGGCTCTGTCCTAGGATCCCTTCTCTTCTCAATCTATACCCTTGGCCTGGAACAACTCATAAAGTCCTATGGCTTCCAGTACCATCCATATGCCAATGACACTCAGATCTACCTCTCTGGCCCAGATGTTACCTCTCTGCTTTCAAGAATCCCAGAGTGTCCATCAGCCATATCCTCCTTCTTCTCCTCTCCCTTCCTCAAACTCAGTGTGGACAAATCTGAACTAATTATCTTTCCTCCATATCGCACACCTTTCCTATCTGATCTATCTATCACAATAAATTAATTCATACTTTCCCCTGTCCCAGTAATCCGCTGCCTCGGAGTAACCCTTGACTCTGCCCTGTCCTTTAAACCACACATCCAAGCTCTCGCCACCTCCTGTCGCCTCCAGCTCAAAACTATTTCCAGAATCCGTCCTTTCCTCAACCCTCACTCGACTAATGCAACATCCTCCTCTGTGGCCTACCTTCTAACACTCTTGCACCCCTCCAGTCCGTCTTTAACTCTGCTGTCCGACTAATTAATCTCTCTTCTCACTACACTCCTGCTTCCCCTCTTTGCAAAATCCATTCTCTGGCTCCCAATTTCCCAGCGTATCCAATTTAAACTACTAACACTGACCTACAAAGCCATCCTTAACCTTTCTCCTTCGTATATTTCCAGACTAATCTCTCAATATCTTCCTTCATGTAATCTCCGGTCCTCCCAAGACCTCCTTCTCTCCTCCACACTTATTCGCTCCTCACCCAATCGCCTCCAAGACTTTTCCCGAATATTCCCCATCATCTGGAATTCTGTGCCCCAACATGTCCGGTTATCCACCAAATTTGGATCCTTCAAATGGAACCTGAAAACCCATCTCTTCAAAGAAGCTTACAATCTGTTATGACCACATGGCCACCTCAACACCATCTGAGCTACTGCAACCCCTGACCTACTGTCTCCTTCCCCATAATCCTGTAGAATGTAGAATTTTTTTTACTGTAAGTGATATTTGTATTTTGATGTAACCCCATCTAATGTACAGCACCATGTAATTAATGGTACTATATAAATAAATAATAATAATAAGTGGTTCTGCCATGCTATGGTGTCACTGTGTTTTGCAGAGTACCCAATTAGTATTTGTAATTAGCGCTCTGCTGTGAGATCTTGGTGGGACATACCCTATTTAATCCCCTTGCAGTTAACTGGTTAACTGGAGTTGTCAGTGTATTCTGAACCTAGTTTGTTGTCTGCAGATGCTGTGCTTATTGAATTGAAGGGAATAGCAGGATTGTGCACAGCAACCTACAGTGTCAGGTCTGCGCAGTTATACTGATTTATGAGTCACTACATGGATACAATTTACACATAAACTAGAGGGACTCCAGATAACTAAAACTAAGAACATTATTCTCATTGCCTCTTCATTTGTATGAAAATGCCTAATTAAATTACCTTGGCTTATCTTTAGAAGGCACCAAACTTTCCCACCCCCCTGAACAAATGTCCTGCTGTAGTATTCTCTAAATGTTGTGCTTGTTTCTTATTAATCTATTTGTAATCTTGCCTGAAGAAGGAGCCACTGTGCTCTGAAAGCTTGCAAACATATTATTTTCTGGTTAGCCAATAAATGTATCACTCCTAGAATACTTCTGTCATCATTGGGCAGAAAAGTATTCACATCGATCTTTCTGGCTAACAAGGTACCACAATACAATTTGTTATTGTACATCGTTATACTGATTAAAATGATACCTTGGGTGATGAAATCTGTCTTGTGGTTGTTGTTTAATTTGTATTTTCAGTTTTGAGTTAATGATATGCTGGTGCTTCAGAGCAGGGCTGTGACCCCCTAATGACCCCTTCATGAGGTGTTCTGGTTAGCTATTCCAACTGAGGACTGCTGAGAGGTCACTGTTCCCTCAATGACCTGCCCCCTGAGAGTTCAGAGTGCATATGAAGCGCCCCAGAGTCCTGGTCGTTGCAGTACTGATGCTCCGCCGCTAAGGGGGGCTATGGTACGTCTGATGGCACTGAAGGAGTTCACCTGACCAGGTATCACAGACACCAATACACTTCACAGTCTGGCCTCCAGGGGGAGCTAAGGGTGCTATGTATTAGGCCACTCCTCACAATCTGGTAAAACTGGGGGTTAGGTAGGAAGTTAGTTAGAAGCTGACTGGGTTGGTACCAGGCAACATCCTGTGGCAGAGGGTGTTGCAGGGGAAGATTCAGGGGGGTCTCTGTCAGGGGTGGGATCCTGACAGAGGCCTAGCAAACAGAGAGAACGTTACGGGACCACGCCTGCACTTCGTCGCGGCGGTACCCCAAGAAAGGACAAGAAGTGAGGTTTATTGTGCTGAGTGAGAAACGAGATCAAAGCAACAAGGAGAAACACCAGTAGGAGTCGTGCTGTAAGACGAAGCAACATCCTACTGAGGTGCGTAGCCGGTGGCCGGAACGCCGAGGAAGTATATAGCTTCAGGCCTTACTTCAAACCTATGGCAGGACAGTCAGTTATAGGCAGGCTGTCTCACTCAAATCACCTAAGAAGACATAGGGGGCAACATTTGGAGAGGGGCGACTCTAGGGTCCCGGAAGACCCCCGAGCCTACCCGTCATACGGGTGCGTCCTAGCCATATCATCTGGGGGACGAAGCAGAACATCATAATCGAGTTGTGAGGGAACTTCAGAAACAGACACAACAGCTGTGGGGACTATCCCGTAAGCACAGCAGGGGAGGACTACAACACACAAGCGCTAGAAGGTAGGCACAGATTTCCACCTGCAAAGGGAACTCTGGAGGTGCCATCGGACCGGCTGGACTTGCGCAGCCTGGTTAACCGTATTCCGGACTGAGGATCCTGAAGCCTTCAGTAAAGAGGTAAAGAGACTGCAACCTGGTGTCCTCGTTATTTACTGCGACCTGCACCACATCATAACATCATCACCATACCTCCACCTTCATTGTACGCCCCTCAGCAGGGTCACGGACCGGGTCTAGCCACCGTGACAACCCCAGAACAGAGACTCAGAGGCCCGGTACCGGGTACCCCTCGGCCCTGCGGCAGTGGGGGCGCTACACATAGACTTCCATTGTTCTTGGCAATGTGTGGCTTTTTTACACAGAATGATGAGCTGCCAAGTTGCACAAAGGATGATATCACCTGAATAATGAGTATTTTGCCTATGATCGTTCATGGTATCTTGCAATGTAAATAGACTTTTAGCTTTTGATACCCAACTTAAAGGGACTCTGTCACCTGATTTTGGCGGGCCCTGTGTCCGGTCCGATGGGCGGTGTTTTCTTTTGTTTTATGCACCCCTTCCTTTCCCGCTGGCCGCACTATTTTCTTGAATGCGAGTTGGTTTCCTCCGTAGTACACGCATGCGCCGCCGCACTATGTCCCAGAAGTATTTTGCTGTGTTCCGGGACATAGTGCGGTGGCGCATGCGCACTAATGCTTTTCGGCTTTGCCCGCAGTTGGGTAAAGCATACTGCGCGTGCGCAAGGCAAGATTGCATTTCACACGCGTGTACTATGGAGGAAACCAACTCGCATTCAAGAAAATAGTGCGGCCAGCGGGAAAGGAAGGGGTGCATGAAACAAAAGAAAACACCGCCCATCAGACCGAACACAGGGCCCGCCAAAATCAGGTGACAGAGTCCCTTTAAGCCTTCATTTGCATAATAATTGTGACTGTTCTCTAGGTTTTAATCTTGGCTGTATCCTTACCTCATTGTCGTTTTTTGAGTTTATTTGCTCTCTCTGGTTTTGTCCTGGCTAGATGACCCTGATCTGCCAACTCACTCCATTGGCTGGCAGCCACTCTCTTGACGTAACACAGTGTGACCCAGTGTATGTTCAGATTTTTGTAAAGATATTGAAGGGTGAAGGCCAGGGTTGCTCTGGTACCTACTAACAGGGGTGCCTAGAGCAAACTCCATATATGGAAGCCTTATTAATGACTGTGATGCTTCAACACAATTTCATACATAATTTATGTGCTGTATTGTGCATGAAAGAAATGGAATATACACTTTTGTAGTGTAATTTACACTTTTCAGCATTTTACTTAATGGAAAATATAAACGCATTATTTTATGTCAAGTTCTGCAAAGTTCTTAAAATACTGGCAACCGTACATTTCAACAAATAATAACAAAATCGCATGCTAAAACACAATAAAAATATTTGTACTATGCTGTGTAAGTCATTATAGTGACCCTCCACCCTGCTGCTGAAAATTGACTATACGTTTTATAGTCCCCCTTCTTGTTGCCGTACATTTATCTTCTTCGTTCAGATCGGCATTTTGTTATTCCTGCTTTCAAGATGGCCACTATAGTGGCATTAGGAGCATGGTGAAAAAGGACAGATGGATGTAATCGGAAAACCTCTTCTCAATCACTATGCTCCCATTTTATGATCAGCACTGGCTCTCCCGGGGTTCGCATGACATTGGGGTCGTATCTCAGTCTAATTTATACAGTCATCTGACTGTGCCCTAATATTTGTCATATCAACAGATTCTCCCACCTGAGCTTTGGATCTCTATGGATCTCTGCAGCTCCTCCAGTGTAACCATGGGCCTCTAGGCTACTTCTCTAATTTAGTACTCTCCTTGCTTGGCATGTCAGTTTAGGCAGATGGCGAAGTCTTGGTAGTAGGGTTGAGCGAAACGGGTCGGCAATTTTCAGAAGTCGCCGACTTTTGGCAAAGTCGGGTTTCATGAAACCCGACCCGACCCCTGTGTGGGGTCGGCCATGAAGTCGGCGATCTTCTGAATCTGGAATCGGAATTCCGATACCGATTCACAATATGTTTAAGATATCGGGAATTGGTATCGGAATTCATATTTAAGTGTAAAATAAAGAATTAAAATAAAAAATATCGCTATACTTACCCTCTGACGGGCCCTGGTACTAACCGGGAACCTTCCTTCCTTAGAATCAGCCTTCCAGGACCTTGCGGTGACGTCGCGGTGACGTCGCGGCTTGTGATTGGTCGTGCGGCCGCCCATGTGACCGCTCGCGCGACCAATCACAAGCTGCGACGTCACCGTAACTTCACCGAAGGTCCTGGAAGGGCTGATTCTTAGGAAGGAAGGCTGCCGGAACGAAGCCGAGGGTGAGTATATTCCTATTAGGTATATACTCACCCTCGGACAGGCCCTGCTTCTTTCCGGCAGCCTTCCTTCCTAAGAATCAGCCCTTCCAGGACCTTTGGTGACGTCACAGTGACGTCGCGGCTTGTGATTGGTCGCGCGAGCGGTCACATGGGCGGCCGCGCGACCAATCACAAGCCGCGACGTCACCGCGACATCACCGCAAGGTCCTGGAAGGCTGATTCTAAGGAAGGAAGGTTCCCGGTTAGTACCAGGGCCCGTCAGATGGTAAGTATAGCGATATTTTTTATTTTAATTCTTTATTTTACACTTAAATATGGATCCCAGGGCCTGAAGGAGAGTTTCCGCTCCTTCAGACCCTGGGAACCATTGGAAACCCAATGCACTGCATTGGGTTTCGAGTTTCGGCCGACCCCGACCCCGACTTTTTTATAGGATCGGCCGATTTCACTCGACCCGACTTTTGAAAAAGTCGGGTTTCGTGAAACCCGACCCGATCCTATAAAAGTAAAGGTCGCTCAACCCTACTTGGTAGGTTTGCATTTTTGCCATACTCCGTCCATTTTTGGATGATGGATTGAACAGTACTCTGTGAATTATATGTTCAGAACTTGGTGGGTTGCCTGTGGTGGAAGGTGTGTCACAGGCCTATTATACTGTTTTTACTCTGTGGAAATTGATGCCACTTTAGTGGTGTGTAACAATAATTTTTTGAAATGTGGGGACTTTAAGTTGATGGATTGAACAGTGCTCTGTGAGATGATCAGAACTTGGTGGGTTGACTGTAGTAGAAGGTGTGTCAGAGGCCTATTATTCTGTTTCTACTCTGGGGAAATTGACAATTATTTTTTTTTTAATGTGAGTTGCTTGTGTAAGTCTGGCTCCCAGACAGGCAGGCCTGCACTTACTTTCAGTCAACTACCTGTGTTACTTTCCTTTCATTTTTCTACCAGTAATACTGTATGAAAATGATGTTTGTGCCATCTGAGTGTGGCTGGAATAAAAAAGAGTTGGAGGTGTTGCATAAAGTATAAGGTCTCCCAGCTAAGAAGGCTTACACCGCTCCCTTTACCACCAGTTCCTCATTGAAACTTCAGTTCCAAGCTGTAAATCCTGGGCCAGACCCTGATACATCATGCATGGCCCATGGCTGACTGCTGCTCTGCCATTTGCAAATTTACGTTTGGCTTGGCCTCCCCTTGAACCTAATGGGGTTTGGGCATGTTCGGCGAACGCCTAAACGATCGGCGAATCGAATCAAACCAAACCTTGAAAGGTTCACTCATCTCTACTGAATAACACAAGATCAAAGCTGAATTTCACAGATACATTTATTTATTTTTTTCATTTTATATTATTTTTTATTTCAACTCTTACTGTTTCAAACGGAAAATATAAACAAAACTTTTTATTTATATTATTTATACTATGTACAAAGGTCAAATACTTATATTTGTTGTGAAATCATTTTGATGTTCAGAGAACGTAAAGATCTGTTTGATGCATGAACAGCAATCAGTGAGCTTTGACATATTGTGTCTTTTTGGCACCTTTATTTGAATTTAACCTCTATAAAACTGTCTTCCTACCTCATGTACATTTATATAGTTATATCTTGTGAAAGAAGCGTGTGTACTTTGAAACACATTGATACAGCTTGAATACAGTTTCTGACTTTGGATCCTAATTTCCAAGTAATAGCAGTGCGGAAAAATTCATGTCTATTTTCTACATTCTCTGAACCGGTTGGGTGACCTGTGAATCTGCAGCAGTTGGTTATACATTCTCCTTCATTGTTGCGTGATCACAACTCTACCAGGTTAGCATAACCTATTAATAAAATTTTTTATTCCGGGTAAGGCTGCCGTCACACTAGCAGTATTTGGTCAGTATTTTACATCAGTATTTGTAAGCCAAAACCAGGAGTGGATGATAAATGCAGAAGTGGTGCATATGTTTCTATTATACTTTTCCTCTAATTGTTCTACTCCTGGTTTTGGCTTACAAATACTGATGTAAAATACTGACCAAATACTGCTAGTGTGACAGCAGCCTAAGGGTGACACCGCAGGTTCCTGGTTGTCACAGTGGCATTGCTTTCCTCACTGGGAGAGTGATGTCACGCTTGGAAGCGAGGAGGGATCTTCTTTATCAGGTAAACACAAGCATGCAGCATGTTCACACTCCAGGCCAGAAGGGGATCTCTGATCCAGCTTGTGGGTGGCTCCCCTATATATATTCTGGTCTGGAGGGAAAGTAGAGCGTTTCTGTCAGGGAGACAGAGGAGAAGGGAGTAGAGGGGCTGTGCAGCCACGAGAAGTGCTGCAGCTCCTAGAGAGAAAGAGAAAGCCAAACAGATTGTAGAGAGCGTGTAGGAGAAGTGAAGCACAGGAGAGTGAGAACTGGGGAGAATAGCTGTGTCTGGGCTACCTCCCTACAGAGCGCAGACACCGGTAGAAGGAAGACCGAGGTTGTGAGGGACTCCACGTGTCACAGCAGAAACCGTCAGGACAGCTGGATTACAAGTCACCTGTCCGCCCTGACACCTGGAGACACAGTGGCACATAGAGCCCGGATCAGAATAGAGACCCTGTAAAAAGGCTGGAGCCACCTGTCATACGGGTTAATGTCCTACCTACAAGGAGGACAGAGAGAACACTTGAGAACTTTGTGTGAGGGCTAGGGCAGCAAGGAACTACACCACAGTGCTAGAGGGAAGGCTTCTAACTCCACCTGGTAAAGGGGACTCCCAACTCGCTTCTAAGCCAGCCAGACCCTACCTTTCCCTGTGATCTGGTGCCCTGGACTGTGGCTGGCTGAATTCATCAGTAAACCAGGTAAAGAGACTGCAAACCTGTGTCCTCCATTTCTTGCTACACCACCTACCATCTTTATCTATACACCGGGAGCCCTGGGGACCCAGCTTCATCTGTGGGAAGCCATACTATCACTGCTGCCACAACATATCCCCAGAGGACCCCTTTAAGCAACGTCGGTCACCCTGACAGAATACCACAGGTGACGTCACGAAGACAAACTTTATTCATATACAGTAACCCCTTTAAAGACATTCCCTTTACATGGGCCCCCAGGGCCACGGACCGGGTCCCGCCGCCATGACACATCCCCTTTAAGTACCGAACCCAATACCGAGTAGCCCACGACACTGGTGGGCATTACATAAGACCCTATTGTGCTTTTTCACTCCACAGCTCCTGTATATATATATTGCCATTTTGTTTAGGTGCATAACATAAAAAAAGTTTGTGTATGTAACATGAAAAAATGTGTAAAAGTTCATGGGGTATGAATACTTTTTCACGGCATTGTATTTGTAATTATTGTGTTCAAAATAATCCAATCAATTAAAATATAAAATTGTTAAGACAGTACGTTAAACGCTAAGAAGAAAAAAAATGGTATTCCCACTTTTCAGTTGCCGCAGTATTACAAGAGAAAAGAAAATGCAATAAAAAGCTATCAGAATGTCATCTGCACTGCAAAATAGCATAAATAAAAATGTCAGCTGAGATCTCAAATAACAAACACTCACCCAGATCAATGAAAGGAAAACTAAAAATGTTACGGTTCTCAGAAACAATTTTTTTTTTACAAGTTTGGTATCTCAGTAATCATACTGACATTAAAACTCGAATTTCCATGTCAGTTTACTGCACAATAAACACCGTAAAAACAAAACCAAAAAACTATGGCAGAATTCTTTTTTCTTGGAATTTTACATAATTTGATTTTTTTTTAATTTTTCTGTATATTGTATGGTAAAAAGAATGATGTCATTCAAAACTACAACTTGTCCTGCAAATAACAAGCCTTCATAATGCTATGTGAAAAAAAAAAAAATTATGGGTCTCTTGTTGAAGAGAGTTCATATGTCTTTACAGAGAGTTAATTGTCTGTAGAATGACCTAATTAACCCCTTTTTTTATTAATTATAAATGCACAAATCTGCAGCTTCCACATACTGTTCATAATCTTATTCAATATAACTCACAAAGGTTTGGTAGAAGGTCTCAAAATATAAAATGTATTTAGCAGCATTGTCTGATGCAAATTAAAGAGGACATCTGTTGACCTGGCCCTTGACTTTTATTATTACAGGAAAGGGAAATTTATTTATCAGGTCACAAAGGTGTAAGTCACTCCTCACTTTTCACAGTCTTTTCAAGTACCTGATCCTTTGAGGCTTTATTTTTGCTATTCCTGTTATGCCTGTTTCACATAAGTGTGTCACTTGTACATTTCTGCCATTATGCAGTTAGTGTAGGTAATTTGACCCATGGTCAGAGACTTGTGACCAAACATGGAACAAATAGTGCATTTCTTTTATTGCTATATTTGCTAAAAGAAAAACAGATTTTTTTACCCACTTTAAACTGAAATCAGAGAAAACAATTGGAGTGAAAAAATATTTCCAGCTCTTTACTTGCAAATGTGCAAATTCATTAAACTGTGTGGTCTTCATGCTGTGTGTTTTCTGATTGTTGAATTAATGCTAGAGTTGATCCAATACATTTCTAACAGAACACTTTGATAAAAGAGCTCACCACATCCATAGACCATTTAATGTTTCCTAACAAATATAGTAGCACTATAGCATGTAAACATGAAATATATGAAATATGAATTGTATTACTGCTCTAGATAATAGGAAAGAAATGAAGATATTTTGGACATAACTTGACCAATTCATGCATGCCTAGCGGCCAACGACGAGGCGATCTCCTTTTTCTAGGTACCTATCCTAATGTGAATGCACTCCTAGGCTGAGTGCAACTTTATTTGTTAGTTCCGTATAGAGATGGCTACTCTTAGTGTGCACTTGTACACACCTGTTTTCTGTTTGGAAGTGACGGTCAGTCTTTTCATATAATGTTTCCTGGCTTAATGTGTATGGGTGCCAATGCTTCAACAGACCGACCACTTCACGAATATAGAGAAAAAAAGCTGCACATCAAGGGAATAAAATAACAAAATAACAGCATGACAAGAATTATTAAAAAAAACATTGCAGTGGGTAAAGTTCACACGATAGCCATGGCAGACTTATGTGTTTCTGGCATAACAGTAACGCCCTTCTCAGAGATGTAAATGCGTTATTGTTGCCCCGGATTGTGGGCTGTGGAACAGGTGAGTGATGAGGTGAGTAGGATTTTGTTTTTTTATCTTTTTGCAAGCCCTCTATAGTTCAATGAAATGGTGGCCAGCTGGACTCCGTTTTACTTAATTCACATGGAGTGAATTTAAAAAAGTTAATATTCTGGAATATAAAAATGTAAAAAAATTCTAGAAGAATTCATTTCTACATGTATAAATTTGTTCATCTCTAAGGCTGCCATCACACTAGCAGTATTTGGTCAGTATTTTACATCAGTATTTGTAAGCCAAAACCAGGAGTGGATGATAAATGCAGAAGTGGTGCACATGTTTCTATTATACTTTTCCTCTAATTGTTCCACTAACGCTTACTGAAAACAGCATTTTCCTGTGTAGATTTTTAAATTACCTTTTATATACAGATGTGAAGAATGCTGACAGCTTATTTAGGATTTTCTGTGATATTAACCCCTTTCTGACATTGGGAGTAATAATACGCCAATGTATTTGCTCAGGACACAGCTGACTCAGGCCAGGTACAGAATCAAACTGTACACCTACAGCTTTTGAGTGTACGAAGGGAAGGACAGCAGGATTGAACCGCCTGAGTGTCCTTCTATCCTGGGAGTGAGTGGGAAAATTGTGTGGGATTTGGTGCACCCACTGCTGGATAAAGGTTATCACCTCTACAGTTATTTGAAAAAGTTTGGGCACCCCTATTTATCTTAAGCTTAATGTTTTATATGGCCATCCCAGTCCCCAGACCTGAATATCATTGAACATCTGTGGGATCATTTGAAGAGGGCTGTCCATGCTCGGCGACCATCAAACTTAACTGAACTGGAATTGTTTTGTAAAGAGGAATGGTCAAAAATACCTTCATCCAGGATCAAGGAACTCATTAAAAGCTACAGGAAGCGACTAGAGGCTGTTATTTTTGCAAAAGGAGGATCTACTAAATATTAATGTCACTTTTCTGGTGAGGTGCCCATACTTATGCACCTGTCAAATTTTGTTTGAATGCAGATTGCACATTTTCTGTTAGTACAATAAACCTCATTTCAAGGCAGAAACATTACTGTGTCCAACAGTTATTAGATATATGAAACTATGAAACTGAAATAGCTGTTGCAAAAAACCCAATTTTTATAAAACATTAAGCTTAAGATTAATAGGGGTACCCAAACTTTTTCATATAACTGTACTATTCCATAAACATGAGCGCTCAGCTTGGATGAGAATTCATGTGTTTTCAATTGGGAGAGATGAGACCGTCGGCTTATCTTCTCCGGGGTTAAATGTACAAATAGTAGGGCAGATTGATTAGTAGTATCATAAATTTATACGACTATTTGATGCATCTTTAGAAACATTTGTCTAATTTAATCCCACCTCCTAGTTGGCATACGTCAGGCCATTTATTTATAACACAATTTTGTGCCTTTTAATCCACATTAAAGGGAATCTGTCAGCAGGTGTTTTTTGCTATTTAACCCCTTTCTGCCATTGGACAGAATAGTACGTCCAATGGCAGAACCTCTTTGATGTGGGCTCCGGCGGTAAGCCCGCATCAAAGCCGGGACATGTCAGCTGTTTTGAACAGCTGACATGTGCCCGTAATAGGCACAGGTGGAATCACGAGCTGCCAGCAAATATTAACTAGTTAAATGCCGCTGTCAAACTCTGACAGCGGCATTTAACAAGCGCATCTGGCCGGAAATGCGCACCGGTTACCCCCGTCATATGATCAGGGGTCATTGGTGCATCGGCATAACAACCAGAGGACTCCTGCAGACCTCTATGGTGGTTGATGCCAGATTGTTGTGAGCGCCACCCTGTGGTCGGCGCTCATAGAAATGCTGTAATTCTCCTACATAGAGGCAATCTGAGCTTCGCCTCTATGTAGCAGAGGCAATCGAGTTGTGCCAGCTTCTAGCCTGCCATGGAGGCTATTGAAGCATGACACAAGTAAAAAAAAATGTTTTAAAAAATATGAAAAAAATAAGAAAAATATAAAAGTTTAAATTACCCCCTTTCGCCCCATTCAAAATAAAACAATAAAAAAACACAAACCTATACATATTTTGTATCGCTGGATTCAGAAACGCCTTATCTATCAATAAAAAAAAAGGATTAATCTGATCGCTACGCGCCAGAATTACTTTTTTTGGTCACCTTGACATTGCATTAAAATGCAATAATGGGCGAGAAAAAGATCTTATCTGCACCAAAATGGTAACATTAAAAATGTCAGCTCAGCACGCAAAACCCCAACCTCAGATCACGAAAAATGGAGACGCTATGGGTATCAGACAATTGCGCAATTATTATTTTTTTTTAGTAAGGTTTGGAATTTGTTTTCACCACTTAGATAAAAAACAACCTAGACATGTTTGGTGTCTATGAACTCGTAATGACCTGGAGAATCATAATGGCAGGTCAGTTTTAGCATGTAGTGAACCTAGCAAAAAAGCCAAACAAAAAAAAAAGTGTGCACTTTTTTTTTGCAATTTCACCACACTTGGAATTTTATTCCCGTTTTCTTGTACACGACATGAAAACAAGCACTATAACCAAGACCTGGAACGCCAAAAGGAGTGAATCCACACAGAAGATAAATGTTAAATAGCCTTTATTATAGTGAGATGGCAACAAGGTTGTACATAAAAATGCGCGTTTCGGAAATCGCTTTCCTTCGTCAGGGGGTGCACCCCCTGACGAAGGAAAGCGATTTCCGAAACGCGCGTCGGGGTGCGCGGTGTCAGGACCTGGTGATTCTCCCGAGAGGTAATTTACAGACAGTGATTTGATTTTTTTATTTATTTGCACCTTGCACCTTGCACTTTGCTGGTGTGCTCACTTTGCTCTCAGCCATGTACTACCTTCACTGTGGCTCTGCATCTATTGAGGAAATACTTATGGCACACTATATATTATAGCTGTGTGTTTATCATATAGTTGCACACTAACACATGTGGCACGTGGATAGATATATATTTTTTTCTTTGCACTATATTTTAGTATATTGTTTGTGTGCTGCTACATTTTCCGTGTGGATATTTAGTTCACCTTTTGCATTTTATATATTATTTTTTTATTTTTTTGTTTGCACATATGCACTTTATCCAGTGCCTTTTGAGTCAAAAATAGACTTGCATTTATGGTACACATATATTGTTACACAGTGTAGATTGTATTTCACAAACTGCATTTTTTTGGATAAACAATATAATCTTTGTGGTTTATCTTAAATATTATTTTTTTCATTTTACACATTTTATTTCTATAAATTGATATTATTACTAACAGCCCTTTGGGATCTTTTTAGTTTTTATATCTTCACTTTTTATACATTTTTTAGCGTCCTGTCTGTATTAACCAGTACTGTAGGTCACCATATATATTTATTATTAAAATTATATATTTTTGGCAAATTGTCCTGCTATAAAACCACGTACTTGTTCTTTTATTTATTTTTTTAACATTTTTATGTACAACCTTGTTGCCATCTCACTATAATAAAGGCTATTTAACATTTATCTTCTGTGTGGATTCACTCCTTTTGGCGTTCCAGGTCTTGGTTATAGTGTTTGTTTTCATACTTTAGTGTTCACTCACTATTTCTTCACAGAGCACCGATATTATTGATCCTAGATTTATATTACTATTTATTTATATATTATTTTACGTTTTATTGGTGTGTCCGTCTGTGTACTTTTTAACTTGTACACGACATGGTAAAACCAATGGTGTCGTTCAAAAGCACAACTCGTCCAGCAAAAAAATAAGCCCTCACATGGCAATATTGACCAAAAAATAAAAAAGTTATGGCTCTGGGAAGGAGGGGAGCGAAGGGCGAAAAAAGCTCCGGGGGTTAAGTAGTTAATATGAGAGCAGCATAATTTATGGCATGAGATCCTGAATCCATAGCTTTGTCACTTATTAAGCTGTGTGTTGTACTTTCAATGCAAACATTTTATCAGCAGGAGATTAACACTGCCAGGACTACAGCTCACATGACCAGTAGTCAGGCTAATCTGTGTAACCCCACCACTGAGCAGCAGTCTGCTCACAATGCACAGTGTACACCGGAAGCTGCCAGTCAGGGTCTAGCCAGGGTTCTCTGCTACATGTACAGTACATTAGACAAAACAAGCATTCTATGAAAAGTTCACCAAGCAGCCCAGTAAGTACTACATCCCTGGAATCAGGCTTCTTCTTGCCCTTTGTTATACTTTTCTCAGATGATATAACAAAAACCTGCTGACGGATTCCTTTTAACCCCTTCACACCATGGTCAATTTCCATTTGTTCCTCTCCTTCTTGCAAGAGTCATGACTCAAAACCATATGAGTGTTTGGTTTTTGCCGGATGAATTGTACTTTTGATTGACACAATTAATTTATTATGTTATGCACTGGAAAGCAGAAAACAAATTCAAAGTGCACTGAAATAGCAAAAAAAGTGCAATTCCAGAATTGATTTTTTATTTTTATATTTATTTAGCATGTTTCCTTTATGGAAAAACTGACCTGGCAATATGATTCTCCAGGTCAGTGTGATTACGCAGATACCAAATATACATAGGTTATATTTTATTTAAGTGGTGAAAATTGTTTCATAAACTAAACCTATTGTATAGTGAACTATGAGTCACACTAATAATAATAATCTTTATTTTTATATAGCGCTAACATATTCCACAGTGCTTTACAGTTTTGCACACATTATCACTGCTGTCCCTGATGTCCTCCCATGGAATGTGGGAGGAAACCAGAGTGCCCAGAGGAAACCCACGCAAACATGGGGAGAACATACAAACTCCTTGCAGATGTTGTCCAAGGTGGGATTTGAACCCAGGACCCCAGCACTGCAAGGCTGCAGTGCTAACCACTAAGCCACTGTGCCTCCTGCCCACACTATTCTTTATTGATCGTCACTATTAGCCAAACAGCACAATATCATTTTTCTAACAGGAGTACAACCTATGTCTGAAGTGTGCTGACTCATAGCAAAGTGATATTCAGGTGAGAAGGTCGCTGTAACCAATAGAGTCAATGTCTAACATTGCCATCAATTCAGAACTGGCAGCAACTAGTGGGACTAAGGTAAATCTAGCTAAAGTTCACAGAAGACTGGCCAGAAGTTGTTTTCATGAAAGAATTGTGTCTAAAAGTTATCTCCTAAACATAGAAATAAGGGCAAGCAACTCAACTGTGCAGAAAAATGGCAGCAGATACTCTGATTGATGAATCAGAATTTGAAATATTTGGCTGTAAAAGAATGCAGTTTGTTCAACAAAGGTGTGGAGAATTGTGCAATAATAAGTGTCTGCAGGAAACACTCACGCGAGTCTCTCGCATCAAGTTCTCGCACTGCCGCCAGCACTCGAGACCGGAGCATGCGGTTGCATGTATTTCTATGCAGCCTTATGCTCTGGTCCCGAGTGCCAGCGGCAGTGCCAGGACTTGATGCGAGAGTGTAGGGGATTTAAATATGTTTTGTTTCCTCATCTCCCCAACCCCTTTAAGTGTGTATAATGTATGCTATTAATGTGTACGTATATGGTGGTACTGCTACACAAAGTGTATTACCACCGTGTACAAGAGCATTGCTATACTGTCTGTATATTGCTCTCTCTCTCTCTCTATATATATATGTTTGGCACCTTTGTGTTAGAGAAAGTTTGTCCCCGGACCCAGTATAGTGGTGTAGTGTCCATAGTTGACCATTAGAGGGGGGCACTGTAGTGTATAATTACAGTAGGAGGGCAAAGTGGCATAAGAATAGTGTAAGCTTCCTAGCTGAGTCGGTCAGGGCCTGGGTGCCCGTGCAGCTCACAGAGTTGCCTGGCCAGAAGTCGCTGTGCCCCACAACATTAAGAAAGGGGCCCACTACACTAAGAATTCCTCTAGGAGGAAAGAAGTTCAACAGCGCTGCGGATGCAGCTAAAGAAATCTGTCTCTAAAAAGAGAGAAGTCTGGTCAGCACGGGTAGTACAAGCAAGATCTGGCAGGTCTTTGTCTGGGTGGCAGTTCTTAGAACTGGGGGAAAGCGGTGTAGGACTCCCCCATGTGAGACAAGAATTCCGGATGGAACAGATTCTGCAGGACCGGAAGATATGGTCCGACCCGGGATGAATATAGAGAAGGAGAGGACAGAGCAGGGACAGAAAAGAAGATACTGACTGTGATACCCGAAGTGCCTGTATTGGAGCAAGTTGTGCTGAGTAAACAAGTTCATATGGAAGTTAAGCCAGAGTGTGTCTCCTTTATTTCGGAACCATCTGTGAGGAATACATCCCCTTACCGGGCAAGTCCAGATGGCGCAGAGAATCAGCACAGCGGTAACGCAGCATAGAAATGTGAATTTATACGGAAAGGGGGCCAGAGAGTGGTACAGGGATTGCTGTCGGCCATGGCAGCTGCCCTGGCCCCCGACCCTCATAAGAGACTTGCGTGAGTTTCTCGCATTGATCTTGCAAGTGTGACCCCGGCCTAAGTCTGTGGCTGGCTGCATTTCAGCAAATGGAGTTGTGGCTTTGGACAGGACTAATGATATCCTGTAAGCTGGAAAAAAACTGGCAGATATTTATCCACCATGAAGCATTTGATTGTGTCCAACAATGACCCAAACTTACTGCCAATGTCATTAACCCCTTAATCCCATATGACGTACTATCCTGTCGAGGTGACCTGGGACTTAATTCCCAGTGATGGGATAGTACGGTATATGCAATTAGCCACGCTCACGGGGGGAGCCCGGCCGATCACGGCCGGGCGTCAGCTGACTATCGCACTATGTGCTAGGAGCGGTCCTGGCACATTAACCCCCGGAACACTGCGATCAAACATGATCGCAGCGTTCCGTGGGCATAGGGAAGCATCGCGCAGGGAAGGGGCTCCTTGCGGGCTTCCCTGAGACCCTCAGTACAAGGCGATGTGCTCACCTTGTACCGAGCGTCTCCTCCCTGCAGGCTCCGGATCCAAAATGGCCTCTGGGCTACTTCCGGGTCCTGCAGGGCGCCTGCTCAGAGCAGGCGCCTGTAAGCCTGGAGCAGTGCACGTCAGATGACTGATCTGACACAGTGCTCTGCAAAATATCAGATCAGCGATGTGTCACTATATAGTGATGTCCTCCCCTGGGACAATGTGATAATGTAAAATAAAAAATTTAGATGTGTACAAAAAAAAAATTATTCCTAAATAAAGAAAAAAATATATATATTGTTCCCATAAATACATTTCTTAATCTAAATAAAAAAAAAACAATAAAAGTACACATATTTAGTATCGCCGCATCCGTAACGACCCGACTTATAAAACTGTCACACTAGTTAACCCCTTCAGTGAATACCGTAAAAAAAAATGAGGCAAAGAACAATGCTTTATTATCATACCGCCGAACAAAAAGTGAAATAACACGCGATCAAAAAGACGGATATAAATAACCATGGTACCGCTGAAAACGTCATCTTGTCCTGCAAAAAACAAGCTGCCATACAGCATCATCAGTGAAAAAATAAAAAAGTTATAGTCCTCAGAATAAAGCGATGCAAAAATAATAATTTTTTCTATAAAATAGTTTTTTATCGTATAAAAGCGCCAAAACATAAAAAAATGATATAAATGAGGTATCGCTGTAATCATACTGACCAGAAGAATAAAACTGCTTTATCAATTTTACCAAACATGGAACGGTATAAACGCCCCCCACAAAAGAAATTCATGAATAGCTGGTTTTTGGTCATTCTGCCTCACAAAAATCAGAATAAAAAGCGATCAAAAAATGTCACGTGCCCGAAAATGTTACCAATAAAAATGTCAACTCGTCCCACAAAAAACAAGACCTCACATGACTCTGTGGACCAAAATATGGAAAAATTATAGCTCTCAAAATGTGGAGATACAAAAACTCTTTTTTGCAATAAAAAGCGTCTTCAGTGTGTGACAGCTGCCAATCATAAAAATCCGCTAAAAAATGCTATAAAAGTAAATCAAACCCCCCTTCATGACATTCTTAGTTAGGGAAAAATAATAAAATTTTAAAAATGTATTTATTTCAATTTTCCCATTAGGGCTAGGGCTAGGGTTAGGGTTAGGGCTAGGATTAGGACTAGGGTTAGGACTAGAATTAGGGCTAGGGTTAGGATTAGGATTAGGGCTAGGGTTAGGGTTAGGGCTTGGCTTAGGGCTAGGGTTAAGGCTAGGGTTAGGGTTGGGGATAGGGTTTGGGCCAGGGTTAGGGTTGGGGCTAGGGTTAGGGTTGGGGCTAGGGTTAGGGTTACAGTTAGGGTTGGGGCTAAAGTTAGGGTTGGGGGTGTGTTGGAGTTTTGCGTGTGGTTAGGGTTGGGATTAGGGTTAGGGGTGTGATTGGGGTTAGGGGTGTGTTTGGGTTAGGGTTTCAGTTACAATTGGGGGTTTCCACTGTTTAGGCACATCAGGGCTCTCCAAACGCAACATGGCATCCGATCTCAATTCCAGCCAATTCTGCGTTGAAAAAGTAAAACAGTGCTCCTTCCCTTCCGAGCTCTCCCATGCCAAATAGGGGTTTACCCCAACATATGGGGTATCCGCGTACTCAAGACAAATTGGACAACAACTTTTGGGGTCCAATTTCTCTTGTTACCCTTGGGAAAATAAAAATTTGGGGGGCTAAAAAACCATTTTTGTGGGAAAAAATTATTTTTTATTTTCACGGCTCTGCGTTATAAACTGTAGTGAAACACTTGGGGGTTCAAAGCTCTCAAAACACATCTAGATAAGTCCCTTGGGGGGTCTGTTTTCCAGTATGGGGTCACTTGTGGGGGGTTTCTACTGTTTAGGTACATCAGGCGCTCTGCAAATGCAGCGTGATGCCTGCAGACCAATCCATCTAAGTCTGCATTCCAAATGGCGCTCTTTCCCTTCCGAGCTCTGCCATGCGCCCAAACGGTGGTTCCTCCCCACATATCGGGTATCGGCGTACTCAGGACAAATTTGACATCAACTTTTGGGGTCCAATTTTTCCTGTTACCCTTTGAAAAATACAAAACTGGGCACTAAAAAAATTTTGTGGAAAAAAAATGATTTTTTATTTTCACGGCTGTGCGTTATAAACTGTATTGAAACACTTGGGGGTTCAAAGTTCTCACAACACATCTAGATAAGTTCCGTGGGTGTTCTAGTTTCCAATATGGGGTCACTTGTGGGGGGGTTTCTACTGTTTAGGTACATTAGGGGCTCTACAAACGCAATGTGACGCCTGCAGACCAATCCGTCTAAGTCTGTGTCATGATCTCTGCAGGCAGAGATCATAGCAAGCCTATAGAGGGACAAGCTCTCGGAAGATGGAACTATACTGACCATGAACTAAGCCTGCCGCGCAACTAGAAATAGCCAGGTAGCATTTCCTATTTATCGCTAGATGCCCAGCTCTGGCCTAAGACCTAAATAGCTAGCAGAGGGAAATATAAGACCTGGCTCACCTCTAGAGAAATATTTCCAAAGAAGACAGTAGCCCCCCACATATAATGACGGTGAGTTCAGATGAAACAACAAACGCAGCAGGAAAATAGTCTTAGCAAATTTGAGGTCCGCTTACTAGATAGCAGAAGACAGATAGTATACTTTCATGGTCAGCAGAAAAACACTAACAAAACACCATCCAGAGATTACCTTAAACTCTGGCATTAACTCATAACGCCAGAGTAGCAATCCCTGATCAACGAGAGCTTTCCAGACACAGTAACAAAACTTCAGCTGTGAACTGGAACAAATAGGCAAAACAAAACAAGGACAAGAGTCCAACTTATCTAGTAGTAGTCTAGAAGCAGGAACAAGCACTGAGAGGCATCAGATAACATTGTTGACCGGCAAGAAACCACCAGAGAAATGAGCTTAAATAGCGACACCCACTACTGATGGAACCAGGTGAAACAGGAAAGAGGATGACAAGTCCAATTCCACAAGCGGCCACCGGGGGAGCCCAGAATCCAAATTCACAACAGTACCCCCCCCTCAAGGAGGGGGCACCGAACCCTCACCAGATCCACCAGGGCGACCAGGATGAGCCCTATGGAAGGCACGAACAAGATCAGAAGCATGAACATCAGATGCATTGACCCAAGAATTATCCTCCTGGCCGTAACCCTTCCAGTTAACCAGATACTGGAGTTTCCGTCTGGAAACACGAGAGTCCAAAATTTTCTCCACAACGTACTCCAACTCACCCTCAACCAACACCGGAGCAGGAGGCTCAACTGAAGGTACAACAGGTACCTCATACCTGCGCAATAACGACCGATGAAAAACGTTATGAATGGAAAAGGACGCAGGGAGGTCCAAACGGAAAGAAACAGGATTAAGAATCTCCAATATTCTATAAGGGCCGATGAACCGAGGTTTAAACTTAGGAGAAGAGACCCTCATAGGGACAAAACGAGAAGACAACCACACTAAATCTCCAACACAAAGCCGAGAACCAACACGACGATGACGGTTGGCAAAACGCTGAGTCTTCTCCTGGGACAACTTCAAATTGTCCATAACCTGCCCCCAGATGTGATGCAATCTCTCCACCACCGCATCCACTCCAGGACAATCCGAGGATTCCACCTGACCGGAGGAAAATCGAGGGTGAAACCCCGAATTACAGAAAAACGGGGACACCAAGGTGGAAGAACTGGCCCGATTATTGAGGGCGAACTCTGCCAATGGCAAAAAAGCAACCCAATCATCCTGGTCAGCAGAGACAAAACACCTCAGATATGTCTCAAGGGTCTGATTAGTCCGCTCGGTCTGGCCATTAGTCTGAGGGTGAAAAGCAGATGAAAAAGACAAATCTATGCCCATCCTAGCACAGAATGCCCGCCAAAATCTAGACACAAATTGGGTACCTCTGTCAGAAACAATATTCTCAGGAATACCGTGCAATCGGACAACATTCTGAAAAAACAGAGGAACCAACTCAGAAGAAGAAGGCAACTTGGGCAGAGGAACCAAATGGACCATTTTAGAGAAACGGTCACAGACCACCCAGATGACAGACATCTTCTGGGAAACAGGCAGATCTGAAATAAAATCCATCGAGATGTGTGTCCAAGGCCTCTTAGGAATAGGCAAGGGCAACAGCAGTCCGCTAGCCCGAGAACTACAAGACTTGGCCCGAGCACAAACGTCACATGACTGCACAAAGACTCGCACATCTCGTGACAGGGAAGGCCACCAAAAGGATCTTGCCACCAAATCCCTGGTACCAAAAATTCCGGGATGACCTGCCAATGCAGAAGAATGTACCTCAGAGATGACTCTGCTGGTCCAATCATCCGGAACAAACAGTCTATCAGGCGGACAACGATCCGGTCTATCCGCCTGAAACTCTTGCAAGGACCGCCGCAGATCAGGAGAAACGGCCGACAAAATTACTCCCTCCCTAAGGATACCTGTGGGTTCAGAATTACCAGGAGAGTCCGGGTCAAAACTCCTAGAAAGGGCATCTGCCTTAACATTCTTAGAACCCGGTAGGTATGACACCACAAAATTAAAGCGAGAAAAAAATAAAGACCAGCGCGCCTGTCTAGGATTCAGGCGTCTGGCAGTCTCAAGATAAATCAAATTTTTGTGGTCAGTCAATACCACCACCTGATGCCTAGCCCCCTCGAGCCAATGGCGCCACTCCTCAAACGCCCACTTCATGGCCAAAAGCTCCCGATTCCCAACATCATAATTCCGCTCTGCGGGCGAAAATTTGCGAGAAAAGAAGGCACAAGGCCTAATGACGGAGCAGTCGGAACCTTTCTGCGACAACACTGCCCCAGCTCCGATCTCCGAAGCGTCAACCTCAACCTGAAAAGGCAGATTCACATCAGGCTGACGCAACACAGGGGCAGAGGCAAAACGGCGCTTAAGCTCCTGAAAGGCCTCTACAGCATGAGGGGACCAATTAGCAACATCAGCGCCTTGTCTGGTCAAATCAGTCAGTGGTTTAACGACATCCGAAAAACCAGCAATAAATCGGCGGTAAAAGTTGGCAAAGCCCAAAAATCTCTGAAGACCCTTAAGAGAGGAGGGCTGAGTCCAGTCACAAATAGCTTGCACCTTGACGGGATCCATCTCAATGGAAGAGGGAGAAAAAATATACCCCAAAAAGGAAATTTTCTGGACCCCAAAAACGCACTTAGACCCCTTCACACATAAAGAATTAGACCGCAGAACCTGAAAAACTCTCCTGACCTGCTGGACATGAGAGTCCCAGTCATCAGAAAAAATCAGAATATCATCCAGATATATTATCATAAATTTATCCAGAAAATCGCGGAAGATATCATGCATAAAAGACTGGAAAACTGAAGGGGCATTAGAAAGACCAAAAGGCATGACCAAATACTCAAAGTGGCCCTCGGGCGTATTAAATGCGGTCTTCCACTCATCCCCCTGCCTGATCCGCACCAAATTATACGCCCCACGAAGATCAATTTTAGAGAACCACTTAGCACCCTCTATACGAGCAAACAAATCAGTAAGCAATGGCAATGGGTATTGATACTTAACAGTGATCTTATTCAGAAGCCGATAATCAATACATGGTCTCAAAGAGCCGTCTTTTTTTGAGACAAAGAAAAACCCAGCTCCCAAGGGAGAAGAAGATGGACGAATATGTCCCTTTTCCAAAGACTCCTTTATATATTCCCGCATAGCAGCATGTTCCGGCACAGACAAATTAAACAAACGACCCTTTGGATATTTACAACCCGGTATCAAATCTATGGCACAATCGCACTCACGGTGCGGAGGTAACGACCCAAGCTTGGGTTCGTCAAAGACGTCTTGATAATCAGAGAGGAACTCAGGGACTTCAGAGGGAATGGACGACGAAATAGAAACCAAAGGTACGTCCCCATGAATACCCTTACATCCCCAGCTCAACACAGACATTGCTCTCCAGTCCAAGACTGGGTTGTGAGACTGCAACCATGGCAATCCCAGTACCAAATCGTCATGTAAATTATACAGCACCAGGAAACGAATAATCTCCTGGTGATCCGGATTGATACGCATGGTTACTTGTGTCCAGTATTGTGGTTTATTATTAGCCAATGGGGTGGAGTCAATCCCCTTCAGAGGAATAAGAGTCTCCAAAGGCTCTAAATCAAAACCACAACGATTGGCAAAGGACCAATCCATAAGACTCAGAGCGGCGCCAGAGTCAACATAGGCGTCCGTGGCAATGGATGACAAAGAGCAAATCAGGGTTACAGACAAAATAAACTTAGACTGAATGGTGCCAATGGAAACAGACTTATCAAGCTTCTTTGTACGCCTAGAGCATGCCGATATAACATGAGTAGAATCCCCACAATAGAAACACAATCCATTCTTCCGTCTAAAATTCTGTCGCTCGCTCCTGGACAGAATTCTATCACACTGCATACTTTCTGGCGTCTTTTCCATAGACACCGCCAGATGGTGCACCGGTTTGCGCTCCCGCAGACGCCTATCAATCTGAATAGCCATTGTCATGGACTCATTCAGACCTGCAGGCAAAGGGAACCCCACCATAACATCCTTAATGGCATCAGAGAGACCTTCTCTGAAAGTTGCCGCCAAGGCGCACTCATTCCACTGAGTAAGCACAGACCATTTACGGAATTTTTGGCAGAAAACTTCAGCTTCGTCTTGCCCCTGAGATAGTGCCATCAAAGTTTTTTCTGCCTGAAGTTCCAAATGAGGTTCCTCATAAAGCAAGCCCAAGGCCAGAAAAAACGCATCCACATCGCGTAACGCAGGATCCCCTGCTGGCAATGAGAAGGCCCAATCTTGAGGGTCACCCCTGAGCAAGGAAATCACAATCCTAACCTGCTGAGCAGGGTCTCCAGCTGAACGAGACTTCAGGGACAAATAAAGCTTACAATTATTTCGGAAATTCTGGAAGCTAGCTCTATTCCCTGTGAAGAACTCCGGCAAAGGAATTCTCGGCTCAGATACCGGAGCATGTACCACAAAATCTTGTAAATTTTGTACTTTCGTGATGAGATTATTCAAACCCGCAGTTACACTCTGGAGATCCATTATTGTCAGGTGCACACAGAGCATACAGAGATTAGGAGGAGAGAGAGAAAAAAGACTGCAGCAAGGCAGACTGGAGGAAAAAAAAAAAAAAAAAAAAATTCCAGCAGACTTCTTATAACTCTCCTTTCTAAACCTGGGTCTTTAACACTTTATTGGCCGGTCAAACTGTCATGATCTCTGCAGGCAGAGATCATAGCAAGCCTATAGAGGGACAAGCTCTCGGAAGATGGAACTATACTGACCATGAACTAAGCCTGCCGCGCAACTAGAAATAGCCAGGTAGCATTTCCTATTTATCGCTAGATGCCCAGCTCTGGCCTAAGACCTAAATAGCTAGCAGAGGGAAATATAAGACCTGGCTCACCTCTAGAGAAATATTTCCAAAGAAGACAGTAGCCCCCCACATATAATGACGGTGAGTTCAGATGAAACAACAAACGCAGCAGGAAAATAGTCTTAGCAAATTTGAGGTCCGCTTACTAGATAGCAGAAGACAGATAGTATACTTTCATGGTCAGCAGAAAAACACTAACAAAACACCATCCAGAGATTACCTTAAACTCTGGCATTAACTCATAACGCCAGAGTAGCAATCCCTGATCAACGAGAGCTTTCCAGACACAGTAACAAAACTTCAGCTGTGAACTGGAACAAATAGGCAAAACAAAACAAGGACAAGAGTCCAACTTATCTAGTAGTAGTCTAGAAGCAGGAACAAGCACTGAGAGGCATCAGATAACATTGTTGACCGGCAAGAAACCACCAGAGAAATGAGCTTAAATAGCGACACCCACTACTGATGGAACCAGGTGAAACAGGAAAGAGGATGACAAGTCCAATTCCACAAGCGGCCACCGGGGGAGCCCAGAATCCAAATTCACAACAAGTCTGCATTCCAAATGGCGGTCTTTCCCTTCCGAGCTCTGCCATGCGCCCAAACGGTGCTTCGCCCCACATATAGGGTATTCGTGTACTCAGGACAAATTGGACAACAACTTTTGGGGTCCAATTTCTCCTGTTAGCCCTGGGAAAATACAAAACTGGGGGCTAAAAAATAATTTTTGTGGAAAAAGGAAAGAATTTTTATTTTCACGGCTCTGCGTTATAAACTGTAGTGAAACACTTGGGAGTTCAAAGCTCTCACAACACATCTAGATAAATTTCTTAGGGGGTCTAGTTTCCAAAATGGTGTCACTTGTGGGGGGTTTCAATGTTTAGGCACATCAGGGGCTCTCCAAATGCAACATGGCGCCCCATCTCAATTCCTGTCAATTTTGAATTGAAAAGTCAAACGGCGCTCCTTCCATTCCGAGCTCTGCCATGCTCCCAAACAGTGGTTTACCCCCACATATGGGGTATTAACGTACTCAGGACAAATTGCACAACAACTTTTGGGGTCCAATTTCTTCTCTTACCCTTGGGAAAATAAAAAAATTGGGGGCGAAAAGATCATTTTTGTGAAAAAATATGATTTTCTATTTTTACGGCTCTGCATTATAAACTTCTGTGAAGTACTTGGTGGGTCAAAGTGCTCACCACACATCTAGATAATTTCTTTAGGGGGTCTACTTTCCAAAATGGTGTCACTTGTGGGAAGTCTCAATGTTTAGGCACATCAGGGGCTCTCCAAACATAACATGGCATCCCATCTCAATTCCAGTCAATTTTGCATTGAAAAGTCAAATGGCGCTCCTTCCCTTCTGAGCACTCCCATACACCCAAACAGTGGTTTACCCCCACATATGGGGTATCGGGGTACTCAGGACAAATTGTACAACAACTTTTGGGGTCCATTTTCTCCTGTTACCCTTGGTAAAATAATTGGAGCTGAATTTAATTTTTTGTGAAAAAAGTTAAATGTTCATTTTTTTTAAACATTCAAAAAGTTCATGTGAAACACCTGAAGGGTTAATAAACTTCTTGAATGTGGTTTTGAGCACCTTGAGGGGTGCAGTTTTTAGAATGGTGTCACACTTGGTTATTTTCTATCATATAGACCCCTCAAAATGACTGCAAATTTCCGTTTTTTTTCACAAATAAACACAGGTAATATCAAAGAAATTTTACCACTATCATGAAGCCCAATATGTCACGAGAAAACAATGTCAGAATCATCGGGATCCATTGAAGCGTTCCAGAGTTATAACCTCATAAAGGGACAGTGGTCAGAATTGTAAAAATTGGCCCGGTCATTAACGTGCAAACCACCCTTGGGGCTTAAGGGGTTAAAAACTATCTTTAGTGTAAAGAAGAACTAGCAGTCCTGGAAGTGATGTTATGGCCCACAGAGCCCTGATCTCAACATTATCAAATCCTTCTGGCATTACATGACGAGGCTGAAGGATTTGTGCAAGCCTGAATCCGCAAAAAATCTGTGGTTAGTTCTCCAAGACATTTAGTACAACATTGCTGCCGAGTTCCTTCAAAAAACCTTGTGCACTCGAGTATACCTAGAAAATTGATGCTGTTTTGAAGATAAAGGGTCATCACACTGCAGCGCCCCAGAGTCCTGGTCGTTGCAGTAATGTCGCTCTTCCACCAGGGGGAGTGATGTTACGTCTGATGGCACTAAAGAAGTTTACCTGACCAGGTATCACAGTCACACACTACACTTCACACTCCGGCCACCAGGGGGAGCAAAGGGTTCTATCTATTAGACCACTCCTCACACTCGGGAAAACCTGGGGGTCGGATAGGAAGTTAGGCAGAACACTACTGGGTGAGACCCAGGGAAGACCTGTCAGGCAGACAGGGGGAGAAGGAGGAACATCTGAGCTGCTGACAGAGGTCCCTGTCAGGGGTGGGATCCTGGCAGAGACTTAGCAAGGGAAAGAACGTTGCGGAGCTGCGCCTGCACCTCATTGCGGCAGTATCTTAAGAAAGGACAAGAAGCGAAGTATATTGTGGAGAAGTGAGAAACGAGATCACAGCAAAAGGAGATAAATACCAGGAGGAGTCCTGCCTTAAGATCAGCAACATCCTTCTGAGGCGTGTAGCCGGTGGCTGGAACACTGAGGGAGTAATAGGCTCTATGCATTACTTCAAACTATGGCAGGACAGTTAATTCCAAGTTGGCTGCCCAACCTTTAACCTAATGAAGACAACGGAGGCAAATTGTGGGAGAGGGGCGTCTCTAGGGTCCCTATAAAATAGCTCCAGGCCTACCCCGTCATACAGGTCGTCCTATCCATACCATCTGGGGGACGGAGAGAGAGAATATCAGAAACATACACAACAGTTGTGAGGACTATCCCGTGGTGCTCAGCAGGGAAGTACTACAACACACAGGCGCTAGAAGGTAGGCACTGATTTCCACCTGCAAAGGGAACTCTGGATGTGCCTTCGGACCGGCCGGATTCAGCCAGCCCTGTTAGCAGTACTCTGGATTGTGGATGCTGAAGTCTACAGTAAAAGGTAAAGAGACTGCAACCCTGTGTCCTCGTCATTTACTGTGACCTACACCATTACCATCTACTCATCAAGGGAAGCCCTGGGGACATACTTCACCTGTGGGAAGGTATACCATCTAGCTGCCATAACATCACCCCAGTGGACCCCTAAGCGGCGTCGGTCACCCTGACCGAGCACCACAGGTGGCGTCACGAACACTTGACAAACTACAACCTTTTAATTGGGCACCCCTTAGCAGGCCACGGACCGGGTCGGGCCACCGTGACATCCCCAGAACCGAGACAGAGCGACCCGGTACTGAGTACCCCACTGCCCTGCATCTGGGGGCGATCCAACACCAAACAATGATTTGATTTAGACTTCTCCAAACAGTGAGTGGGTATATATGGGTTCCACTAGTTGCAGATCCAAGGTGATGGCACTGCCGGAAATCTTCCAATTTCAAATTGAAGTAAGCATTATGTCTTTCATCTGCTGCTCCCATTTGGCTGAGCTCTGTGTCTATAGTCCACAACATTGCCCACTTCTTATTACTTCCTTAAAAGTCGTCTTGAAACTCTAGTCTGCCTTGAAATCTTTGCCTGGGAAAAACCTTGCTGATGTATTATAACTACCTAGTGTTTTGTTGCTGTGCTTAGTCTTGCTATTTTAAGACTTAAGACATGAGACTGTCCTCTACAACCACAGGTTTGTAGCAGTTGCTTCTGTTTAATTTAATGACTGTGTTTTAACCTCCATATGAAAATAATGATAATTATCACTTGTTTGCATTCTTACTTTGCAACATCTTGTCCATGAATACCTAAAACTTTTTCACAGTACAGTGCATATAATATATATATATATATATATATATATATATATATATATATATGTTTTGGGTTTTTTTGTTTTTTCTTTGGTGGGGGAGTGCTGGCTAGAAAAAGTCCAAATGATCCTTTGTCAGTGATTTTGTTTAGCCTTATGTCACCTAACATGTTTGTTGTTATGAAAGATAAAAGGGATGCATTAATAAACCTGATGACAGGGTGCGGTTTCCTCAGCTGTTCTAATGACAGATACCACACAGTAGCTCCGGGCGCCTCTTTTTTGTTCCTTAACCAAAGTTTCTAACCTTCTTTGAAATACTACAACAAGGCAATCAGTTATATTTGATGCTACACTCCCCACAATCAGGTCACTTGTTCTGTGATATCATAACGTGTTATACATAACAAGAAATGATACATGACAAAAGACAAGAAAATTCAAATTAGCATTCAAACAACTGTGGGCAGTTCTTTTTGTATAAGAATTACTGAATATAACACATGACAAGTATAGACAGAGGGCTTGTCTTATCAGGTCCAAACAGTGGATGCAGCCTAAGGCTCTAGTGAAAATAAAGGGAGGCCAGTATGATATATGGCTGTGCGTTGCTCATCCAGCTGCCTTCAGGTGTTTGTAAAGTTGTTCAAGAAATACTGTACATTTTGGAGAATTTGGATAGATCTTAGTTAGCATTTTATATATGGATGCACATGTCATAGAGATGATTTCATATGTTTAAATGTACTCTGTGAATAATGTTCAGTTTTGCATCAATTGTAAAAATTAAATGTTGTTGGAATTTTGGTGTCTTAGTATACAGTATAGCAATGTAATATACAGCTGTAATCAAAATTATTCAGCCCCTATTGAAAGTTAGGTTAATTATCACATTTTTCAAGCCATCTGCTGTTTGCAGTAATACAAATATAGCAAGTGGTTTCTCCAAATGAAACACAAAATGCAAATTATTACTGCAGTGTCAGAATTATTCAATCTACTAAATATATTATATCATAAGAGAACTTATTTACAAATCCAGACATTGGCAGAAGCACACCTGATGCAACAAATCAAGGTCTTCATTAGTTCAGTTGTTCTTCAGATAAAACACATCAAATATCTAGACTGACTATGGATTTGTTGACTGTGATGTTTTACTGTGTATTAGAAATATGGCTTAAAGGGGTATTCCCATCTCCTAGATCCTATCCCTATATGTAGTAGGTGTAATAATAATATTAGCATATACCTCCAATTAGAAATGTAGTATAGTCCTTCTGATTCTCTATGTCTCTTTCCTCATGTGCAGGCATTGCCGGACCTTAGGTATGCATGATTATGACCACTGATATAGTGACAGTTAGGTAGCTAGTTTCTAGTGGTTGTAACCATGGATACCTAAGATCTTGCAATGCATGCACATGAGGAAAGAGACATAGCGAATCAGAAAAACTTTAGTACATTTTTAATTAGAGGTATTTGCTAATATTATTATTACACTCACAAACATATTGGGATATGAGCTTGCTGATGGGAATACCCCTTTATGACAAATGACTGACATAGCTCGTCATGAGCAGATGTGCTATGTCCGTCATGGATTAACACGGTCAGTGACAGCTGAGCTGCATGGGTAGAGATGCAGGGACCCATTACATTGGACCCTGCTCTTGGATCTCTGTAATCGGTCAGTCTTACCGATCACAACATAAATGTGCCAGAGGTACTGGGATATCAGCACTTCTCTGCATGATCAACACCAGAGCTCGGCTCAGCTGACAGCGGAGCTCCTGCGGTAACAACCAGGGTCAGTGCCTCCACCGCCCCTGGCTGATTAACCTTCCATATGCCACGATCGATAGTGATCGCAACATTTAGAAGGTTGTGAGAAGTGCTTTCCTTCTTTCATCCTTATTGGCACTTTTGTAACAAAATCATGGGGAGCCTATGGTTGTCATGGCACCCGGAGGTTAAACAGTGCCATAGGCAGGGTCTAACAGGCAATCTGCCTGTGTGATATCACAGGTCTCATGCATTACAGTGCTGATGCATTGCAATGGATGAGACCAGTGATCAGAAAATAATCAGAAAATATGGAGCATTGCCGTACGCAGGAGACGTTGCGCAAAAAATTTGTGGTCCACTTTCTCCTGTTATCCCTTTTGAGAATTAAAAATTTGGGGCTAAAACAACATTTTCACAGCCAAAACCATTATTTTCCATTTTCATGGTCCAATGTTTTAAAATTCTGTGAAGGAACTTGGGGTTCAAGGTGCCCACTATACCTCTAGATAAGTCCCCTGAGGGGTCTAGTTTCCAAAATGCAATCATTTCTGGGCGGTTTCCACGGTTTAGGCACATCAGGGGCCTCTCGATTGCAGACAATTTAGCACTTCAAAAGTCAAATGGCGCTCCTTCCCTTCCAAGCTCCCCTGTGCAGACATACAGTAGTTTTTCATCACTTATGGGGTATCAGTAAATTCAGTAGAAATTGCACAACAAATTGCATTCTCTCCTGTTACCCTTGTGAAAAATTTGAGGCTAAAGAAACACTTTTTGTGGAAAAAAGTAGAATGTTCATTTTTGCTTTCCAGATTGTTTTAATTCCTGTAATACATGTAAAGGGTTAATATGCTTCTTGAATGTGGTTTTGAGAACTTTGAGGGGTGCAGTTTGTAAATTGATGTCACCTTTACATATATTTTCATATAGCCCTTCAAAGTCACTTCAAATGTGATGATGTCTCTAAAAAATTGGTTTTATACATTTTGTTTGAAAAATTTGAAATTGCTGAAAAACTTTTAACCCTTCTAACTTCCTAACAAGAAAAAATTATGTTACAAAAATGAAGCTAATCTAAAGTAAACATATGGGTTATAAATTATTGTGTGTGATATAACTATCTGATTTAAAGGCATAAAAATTCTAAGTTTGAAAATTGCAAAATTGACACTTTTTTTGTCAAATGTTTGATATTTTCATAAATGCTGTATATACAGAATGCTGTATATAAGCCCTGAAAGGCAGGGGCCACATCTTATATTGGCCAAAACTGCTGACAGGTTTGCTGGAAAGTTGAGAAAACATCATTACCATGCACTGAACAAATGAGGAAATGAATACAAAAAGATTGCCAAGATATTGAATGTTCCTTAGGCTACTTTCACACTAGCGTTTTTTGCAATCCATCGCAATGCGTCGTTTGGCCGATAAAACGCATCCTGCAAAAGTGCTTGCAGGATGCGTTTTTTCCCCATAGACTAACATTAAGTGACGTATTGCGACGGATTGACACACGTCGCAACCGTCGTGCGACGGTTGCGCCGTGTTGTGGCGGACCGTCGGCACAAAAAAACGCTACATGTAACGTTTTTTGCCGCCGACGGTCCGCTTTTTCCGACCGCGCATGCGCAGCCGGAACTCCGCCCCCACCTCCCCGCACTTCCCCGCACCTCACAATGGGGTGGCAGATGCGCTGGAAAAATGCATCCGCTGCCCCCGTTGTGCGGCGCAGAGAACGCTAGCATCGGTAACCTCGGCCCGACGCACTGCGACGGGCCGAGCCCGACGCTAGTGTGAAAGTAGCCTTAAGCTACTGTTGTGAGCAAAGTTCACAAGTTCAAAATTGCGAAACACTTTCTGTACTTCCTGGAGAAGACAGATAAAGGAAACTAACACTGGATGCCACCAGATTCCTGAGGAGGCATGTAGTCAAAAGCCCTCAACTGACTGCAAAAGAGTTATAGCAAGATTTAAAGGGAACCTGTCACCCCCCAGACGTTTGTAACTAAAAGAGCCACCTTGTGCAGCACTAATGCTGCATTCTGACAAGGTGGCTCTTTTAGTTCTTGGTGCTGTTACTGCAGAAATAATCAATTTTGCAATTTGTCCAAAATACCTTGAAACAGTCCTCAGGCAGGTCTTTCCCCCCCTAATGCAGACGCAGCACCGCCATCACTCATGCCCTTTTGGTGCCTGGCGCCACCTCCACAGCATTGTTTTCAACTGTCCCGGTGCCTGCGCTGTTATCTTATGCATTGGGCATGCGCAGTTAGCGCTGCCCGCCTTCTGACATCATTTGATATCTTGCTGACTGCGCCTGTGCGGCCGCGCTGCCCGAGATCCCACCCCGCAGTGTGAATAAATCAGAAGATACTGCGGGGCAGGATCTCGGGCAGCGCGGCCGCACAGGCGCAGTCAGCAAGACATCAAATAATGTCAGAAAACAGGCAGCGCTAACTGCGCATGCCCAAGGCATAAGATAACAGCGCAGGTGCTGGGACAGTTGAAAACAATGTTGAGGAGGCGGCGCCAGGTACCAAGAGGGCATGAGTGGGGGGGTGACAGGTTCCCTTTAATGGCAGCATGCACTGAGATTTCAGTTTGCACAGTAAGATGCACTCCTCTACTAACTCAAAAGGACAATGAAAGTTAGCTTCCAAATGCTAAAAAACAAATAAATGAGGAGTTTAGGGAATTTCTTCTGTGGAACAATGAAAGAAAAGAACTGTACAAAAAGCATGTCCCAGCACTGAATGACAACCGGCTCTACAGTGCATCAGTACAGAGTCGGCTATCAGTCAGTGCTGGGGTGTGCCTACTCTTGGTGTTGGGAGTGGTGATTGTAATTGATGTAAGCACTCCTGAATGACTAAAAGCCTTTAGCTCCTGGGAGAAATAAAGTTAATTTTCATTTAACTGTTTGGTTCTGTTTTGACTGATGAGACACATACATGTTATACAAATCTTATGATAGGCAGGTGTTCATTTAGGATTTTTTACTGTCAAGATTAGCATTTTTGGTTGATTTTCGCACAGTTGGCTGAGTGTGTTTTACATTTTTTGTAAACGACTTAACCCCTTCACCCCGAAGCCTGCTTTTATCTTCCTGATCAGGTCAATTTTCTCAATTCTGACCACTGTCACATTATGAGGTCATAGCTCTGGAACACTTCAAAGGATCCCACTGATTCTGAGATTGTTTCTTCGTGACATATTGTACTTCATGGTAGTGGTGAAATTTCTTTGATATGACTTACATTTATTTGTGAAAAAATTGGAAATTTTACCAAAATGTTGCAATTTTCAAACTTTAAATGTGTATGCCCTTAAATTGGAGAGTCGTGTCGCACAAAATAGTTAATAATAAACATTTCTCACATGTCTACTTTACATCAGCACAATTTTCGAAACTTAATTATTTTTTATTTTAGTAAGTAATAAGGGTTAAAAGTTGATCAGCAACAAAAAATTTAGAAAACCATTTTTTAGAGACCCATCACATTTGAAGTGATTTTGAGGGGCCTATATGACAGAAAATACCAAAAGTGACACCATTCCAAAAACTGCACCCCTCAAATCCACATTAAAAAAATTATTAATTCATTAGGTACTTCACAAGAATTAATGGAATGTTGGAGGAAAAAATAAACATTTAACTTTTTTCTTCACAAAAATTTTCATTCAGACCCAATTTTTTTACTTTCTCAAAGGAAGCAAGAGAAAATGGATCATACAATTTTTTGTGCAATTTCTTCTGAGTACACGGATACCCCATAAGTGGTCTAAAACTACTTTTGAGACACAGTGCAAAGCTCAGAAGGGAACGAGCACCATATTATAATACAGAATTTGCTACACTAGTTTGAGAGTGTCATGTCACATTAGCAGGGCCCCTGAGGTGCCAGAACAGCAGAACCCCCATATGTGACCCCATTTTACAAACTAAACTACACCTCTCAATGAATTCATCTAGGGGTGCAGTGATCATATTGACACCACAGGTGTGTCACATAATTTTATACAATTGTACTTAATTTTAGTCATAAATTTTGGTCTATATAATTTATATTTATTTATGAAAATATCAAACATTTGACAAAAATAGTGTCAATTTTGCAATTTTCAAACTTAGAATTTTTATGCCTTTAAATCAGATAGTTATATCACACACAATAATTTATAACCCATATGTTTACTTTAGATTAGCTTCATTTTTGTAACATATTTTTTTCTTGTTAGGAAGTTAGAAGGGTTAAAAATCATATAGCCCCTCAAAGTCACTTCAAATGTGATGATGTCTCTAAAAAATTGGTTTTATACATTTTGTTTGAAAAATGTGAAATTGCTGAAAAACTTTCGATCGCACTTGGCCTCCTTTTGCCTTTGGTAAGCTTATCAATAGGGAGGAAGCAGAAATCTTAATGGAATATATGTCATATCACTCATTTCACTCATCTCAGTAGGATGATGTAGCCTGTGACGGCAACACCATCAGCTTGAGACAGTACTCTGCACAGTTGACCTCCTCTGCCTCCATAACTCTTAATGTGGTGCTTATCACAATTTTCATTCTGTCAATGACAACTGTTTCTGTTCTGCACAATAGTCTTCTGACCCACAGCTCCCAGAGGACGGACTAAGGAAGATACTACACCAGAAATTCTTACAATTATTTATTGGAAGAGATGAACAGTTAGCCTTTTTTTCAAATGACATGGGGCCAAAGGAGATAGAGGAAAAGATTCTAATGCCAAGCTGTTTTCCTTAATTTGCGAGTCATAAACGTAGTAGCATTCTGAGACAGTGCAAATCTTGAGATGCGAGTCAGGCGGGGGCAAGTAGCTCAGGCCACTTCCTACACAGAGGCAATAGTCAACCGATTCAGGGATGTAACCAATGATTCTGATTCTGTGTGGACAAGACCTTGGAACTAGACAGGGGTGCAAAGGAGGTTATGTCTTCAGAGGAGGAGAATGTTTGAATCACATTAACCCATAAAAAAAATAGTGAAGGCAGTGTGCGCTAAATTGCTAAATCAGGATCTGATGCCACATCAGCTCCCTCTGTGGTCAGCTCTGGAGCAGGTGATGTCATGACTGTTGTTGGTGTGCCAGAGATGTTTGATGGAGGTGTTGTCTACTCGAATGTGCAGGCATCTTGTATGTGGGAGTTGTGAAATAAATTCCTTTTTGAGTTTTAAATTAATTTTAGAACATATTTTTGTCGTTATGTCACCTGTGTCTCCTTGACATACTTGTTTTGCAAATGTTGAGCAGCACTTATCCTTGGCTGGGTGGGAGTTTGGCTATTCAAGTTGACATAAAATTCCTCTTATTATGAAAATAGTGGGAAAGCACCAACTGCTTTTTTTTACACATTGCCACTAGACAAATCTTTGACAGTCTGCTTACTCTGCTAGAGGAAAATAAGCTATGGATGTCCCAGCTTATTGCCATGATTCCTCTACCCAGAGTGTTTGGGACTCAGTGATGGACAGCTCAGTCATCCTACCCTGTGCTAGGGGGTGCTGATCTGTCATTGCTTTGATTGACAGCTTGGTTGACCTATCTGACTGGGAGGTGCAGAGTTTTCCACAGGTGCTCCCTGTTCTTGGTAATTGCCCTGCTCTTTAGGTGAGCTGTCTGGCATTGATTACGACCAGTCAAAAGTTGGTTCTAAGCTTGTGCTCTCTGGTGTGTGTTTGCCTGATCCCTGTGCTGTAAGTTCTAAACTTCTGCTGCTGACCTTTGGACTGTGTTCTGACTACCCATTTGTTATTGCCCCTTTGCATCTGATATTCTGCTGCTGATCTTTGGACTGTGTTCTGACTACCTGTGTGTTATTGCCCCTTTGCTTATTTCTCTGGTATTCTGACCCTGCACGTGATCTAACTTATGTCTTTGTATTTTCCCTTGGTTTCTTGGTTTGCTACTTGCTCTTTCGGTATTGACGCTGGAACATCTGACTTCGCTGACTCTTTACCTGTCCGTGGGTTGTGTCTGGCATCACACTCATATAGCCTAGAAATTCTGGCTCTGCAACAGCACATAAAGTGATCACACCTGCTCCTATGATAAAAAAAGCTGGCAAGCAATCAATTTGTCCTCATCACTAGTGTTGAGCGATACCGTCCGATACTTGAAAGTATCGGTATCGGAAAGTATCGGCCGATACCGGCAAAGTATCGGATCCAATCCGATACCGATACCCGATACCAATACAAGTCAATGGGACTCAAGTATCGGACGGTATTCCTGATGGTTCCCAGGGTCTGAAGGAGAGGAAACTCTCCTTCAGGCCCTGGGATCCATATAAATGTGTAAAAGAAAGAATTAAAATAAAAAATATCGCTATACTCACCTGTCCGACGCAGCCTGGACCTCAGCGAGGGAACCGGCAGCGTTGTTTGTTTAAAATTCGCGCTTTTACTTGGTTACGTGAAGTCCCGGCTTGTGATTGGTCAGGGCGGCCATGTTGCCGGGACGCGGACCAATCACAGCAAGCCGTGACGAAATTATGTCACGGCTTGCTGTGATTGGTCCGCGTCCCGGCAACATGGCCGCCATTAACCAATCACAAGCCGTGACGTCACGGGAGGCTGGACACGCGCGCTTTTTAAAAAGCGCGCGTGTCCAGCCTCCAGTGACGTTCCGGCTTATGATTGGTCACGGCGCCATGTTGCCGGGACGCGGACCAATCACAGCAAGCCGTGACGAAATTACGTCACGGCTTGCTGTGATTGGTCCGCGTCCCGGCAACATGGCCGCCATTAACCAATCACAAGCCGTGACATCACGGGAGGCTGGACACGCGCGCTTTTTAAAAAGCGCGCGTGTCCAGCCTCCAGTGACGTCCCGGCTTATGATTGGTCACGGCGCCATGTTGCCGGGATGCGGACCAATCACAGCAAGCCGTGACGAAATTACGTCACGGCTTGCTGTGATTGGTCCGCGTCCCGGCAACATGGCCGCCATTAACCAATCACAAGCCGTGACGTCACGGGAGGCTGGACACGCGCGCTTTTTAAAATGGGCGCGTGTCCAGCCTCCCGTGACGTCCCAGCTTGTGATTGGTTGCGCCGCGGTCAACCAATCACAAGCCGGGAGGCTGGACACGCGCGCATTTTAAAATTTTAAAATGCGCGCGTGTCCAGCCTCCCGGCTTGTGATTGGTTGATCGCGGCGCAACCAATCACAAGCCAGGACGTCACGGGAGGCTGGACACGCGCCCATTTTAAAATGCGCGCGTGTCCAGCCTCCCGTGACGTCACGGCTTGTGATTGGTTGCGTCTCCCATGTGACTGCGACGCAACCAATCACAAAGCCGGGACGTAATTTTAAAATCCTTAAGGACCTGAAATTACGTCACGGCTTGCTGTGATTGGTTGCGTCGCCCATGTGACTGCGACGCAACCAATCACAACGCCGGAACGTAATTTTAAAATCCTGAAGGACCTGAAATTACGTCACGGCTTGCTGTGATTGGTTGCGTCCCGGTCACATGGGCGGCACGCAACCAATCACAAGCCGGGACTCACGTAAAGGAAAGAAAAGCGCGAATTTTAAACAAAGAACGCTGCCGCTTCCCTCGGTAAGGTGCAGGCTGCGTCGGAGAGGTGAGTATAGCAATATTTTTTATTTTAATTCTCTCTTTTACACATTTTTACATTAATGTTGTTTCGATACCGATACCCGATATCACAAAAATATCGGATCTCGGTATCGGAATTCCGATACAGCAAGTATCGGCCGATACCCGATACTTGCAGTATCGGAATGCTCAACACTACTCATCACCCATTTCCTAATTTTTTGTCAACTAGGCCACACCCTCAAGTAGTACCTCTTTTGTGTCATCTTCAGCATTGCCGTCATCCACCTCTACAGCTTATCCTACTCAGAGTATGCCTCCTCCTCTTGCATTGGCAAATATCTATCCCTGTTTGTGTGTCCAAGAAGCAGTCATGCACCTGAGTCACCCCGCGTGCAAGGGGGTACTCGTTATCATGTCCTGCTGTTTCACAGGGGGATGTCACGGTGGCTGTGACCCGGTCCGTGGCCCTGGTTACCCATGTAAAATGGAAAGGTCTTTAAAGGGATAAAGTTTATGTTCGTGATGCCACCTGTGGTATTCGGTCAGGGTGACCGACACTGCTTTAAGGGGTCCACTTGGGTGATGTTATGGCAGCTAGATGGTATACCTTCCCACAGGTGAAGTATGTCCCCAGGGCTTCCCAGTGTGTAGACGGTGGATGGTGAGAGGCGCAGAGAAAAATGAGGACACAAGGTTGCATTCTCTTTACCTTTACTGAAGACTTCAGCATCCACAGTCCAGAGCACCAGACCACAGGGTAGGCAGAGTCTGGCCGGTTTTGAGGCAAGTCCAGAGTCCCCTTGTCCAGGTGAAAATCAGTAGCCTTCCCTTGTGCTGCAGTGGTGTAGTACCTTACTGCCTATGGCTTCACATAAGGGTCTCACAGATGCGATGTTTCGCTCTCTCTGTCCCCGATATAGGATAGGACAAAACCCGTATGACTGGTGACTTGAGCCTGTTTATAGGTCTCTTAGATAACCCGGCTCTGTGGGTGTCATTGTGCCTCCTGGGTGTAGGTGCGGACAGGTAACCTGCAATTAACTGTCCTGCCGGTCTCTGAAATAAGGCATAGAGGTCCTTACTCCCTCGGTGTTCCGGCTACTGGGATTTTGCACATTAGAAGGAGGCAGCCTGAGTGGGGCTGGTCCCCTTCTGGTATCCTCTCCTTTGCTTCGATTTCTTTCACGCTTGCTGCAATACAATCCTGCCTTTCAATGTCTCTTTCTGGGAGCTGCAGCTCTGAGGGCATGCAGAGTTCGGTGGACCCTCTGTCCTCCTCAGACTACTGTCTGGAACTAATTGAGCTGTCTGGAACTTTCCTTACAGGCTATTACATATATATATATATATATACTGTATATATATATATATATATATATATAGTAACCTAATAAATAGGAGCAGAAGCTCCCCCTGGTGGCCTGGGGTGTGAATGTGTGTTGCATGTTTGTGATACCTGGATGCAGTTATCCTTCCCTTGCCTCCAAATGTAGCATCACTCTCCCCGAGAGGAAAGTAATACCACTGTGATGACCAGGACCCTGGGGCGCCGCACTCCGCTTGTTAAATCCAGTACTCCCGGACTGGGAAAAGAAGAACAACAATACATCTTAGCAACAAGACATGCAATTTATGAAATGCGATGACCCTTACGGGTATACTATCTCTTAAGGCTTCAAAGTGCAAATCAACATTTTATTACTCTTACTCTTCTTCAAGTGCAAAAACTTTATATCAACCCCCCACGGGTTTAATATATTCTCTTTTCAGTTTTATTCAAAAGTGCAGAATTCTCTTACCCCTACGGGTATACTACATCACGTCTATCTGATTCAAAGGTGCAACATCAAACATTTTTACTACTTTCTAAACACAACATTAACTACAAGTCTCGATTTTATTTTTATTCAGTATATATTAATTCACTAATATACTAACTATCTGGCTTTGGCTCAACAAAGTGCAACACATCAACTTTCAAGTCTTTTCAATACTGACGCAAGTCAATCATTAATATTCAAGTTAATCAATAACATAGTAACAGCAGCAACGATGAGAGGGACCCGTCATTAACCCTCAACGTTGGACTTGGGCGGGCTACAAGGCGTGTATCCAGACCCGGAATCCTGCTGCGCCAGATGAGTTTTTCTTCAGTTCTCTGGAAAACAAAACACTTTCGAGCAACATTAGAAGCAGTCACCTTAGAAGCAGTCTCTTTAAAAGCTTCTTTTGTAAAACCAGTAGGATGCACCTTTAAGAAGGTGCAAACTATTTACAGGAAAAGTTTTTGATCATGCACAGTCCATGATTCACAGTTCTTTAAGGCAACTTGTGCAAACACAGGATCCCTTTATGCATGGGACCCCTTTAAATGGAAACCCTGGTCAGGTTCAATAAACTTTTTAACTGAACTTTTTGTGGTAGCAGCAAAGAGTTAACGGTGAACTATATACAGTCATTTCAGATTTCCTTTGTTCTACTTGGGTAGCACTGGTAAAGGCAGTCCCTTTGGATACGGGCGGCTACCAGGTGCTACATACGGGGCGCCTGCACTCCTGATGGGGGTTTGTGTGCCTACTGACCATTGCCCTACAACAGCTTGGGTGCAGGTGATGGTTGGCCTAGTGGCTACTGCAGTCTCCGTACTGGTGATGGTACACACCATAGTCTTAGTGGTGGTGCAGGCAGGGGAGACAGTGGGAGTAGTGGTGGTTGTGGCCGCTTTGGTACAAGGGGGCACTGTTACAGCGCGAGGCGGCATGGCTGATGTCTTGGAGCTGGGCGGCTTGGACATGGAGTCTTTGCACTTGTGGACTTTTAAAGCCTACCACCCCTTTTCGCCAAAGTGCCTAGTGTATGTGACACGGTCTCCTGGGTACAGATCCCTATCCGGGTGTCCTTCCCAGAGATGGGATTCCACGTCCCTCCGATTAATGAACACTTCGCCGTACAACCCCTGCTCCTTTATGAAGCCCCAGCCTCCTTTCAGGTTAAAGGTTACCACGGTGCCCTGCTTAAGTGGGGCCTGGTTTACATGGCGGTCCTTGCGGGCCTGGGCCTTGGCTTGCAGATCCCTTTTGTCAAAGGCTCTGCGCCGGGCCTGGTGTTCCTCCTCCCTTTCCTCCCATCTGCGGATGAGTTGCTGATGGTATTCATCCCAGCTCAGGACCTCTATGGTTTCTTCCTCCTGTTTGGCTGTCCCGGGGAACCCCATGTGATTTGATCCAGGATTCACCCAGTGGTAGATGGTTTTCCCCATATATCCCTCTCCAGGTAGGCTGGCAGGTTGGATCTGGGTCTTCAGGAACTGTTCCATCCCTGTGGCCTGGTCCCACTCCCCTAGGATCTGGAGGCGGGCAGACCCATAACAGGGTGGTGCAGCTACGGGGCCCACTAAGAGGTGTTCGGCTACCGGAGCAGGGTTGTCGTTCCTACCTTCCGCAGCATCTTCGGTGCCGGGCTCCTCCTCCGGTGTCAAGGGCTGCTGGAAGGGACATGGCTCCTGCACGTCTTTCGCGGGTGCTGGCTTGCAGATGGTCCCAGCGTCTAACTGCATCTGCAGGAGCTGGTCGATAAGAGCTTGCACTCTGGTCTCCAGGAGTGCAGGGTTGACTGGTGATGGCTTGCCGCAGCTCCTTTACAAGTCTCTGGGGGGAGTCATCCACTTCCACCCAATGCTCTGGTACCGGGCTGCTGCCCATGGCATCCTCCACGTGGCTCTCTGTGTCCAGGTCTCTTTCCCGCTCTCTTCTTCAGGGGCGGTTCCTTCTTCTTGGTCTCCTCCCTCCATTTAGGATCAGAAGGTGGATCTCTGTTGCTGACGGACACACCCTCAGGGTACAAAGACACTTGGACTGGGTGGCCATTATTTTTCAAGCTTCTCAGTTTCCACCCACGATGGCACACCCTTCTTCTCCAGCGCTCCTCGTGGCGCTGTAATGACGGCGGTTTTGGTGGCAATTTTGGCTGTCTTTTTGCAATACACAGTCTCACAATAAAATATGGTTCAGGCACAGTTCTGGCACAGTCTCTAGGCACACATGACTTGATTCACGGGGTTTAGTAGATCCTGTTCATGACGCCAAAGATGAGTCACCCCGCGGGGAAGGGGGTACTCGGTACTGGGTCCTGCTGTTTCACAGGGGGATGTCACGGTGGCTGTGACCCGGTCCTTGGCCCTGGGCACCCATGTAAAAGGGAAAGGTCTTTAAAGCGATAAAGTTTATGTTCGTGATGCCATCTGTGGTATTCGATCAGGGTGACCGACGCTGCTTTAAGGGGTCCGCTGGGGTGATGTTATGGCAGCTAGATGGTATACCTTCCCACAGGTGAAGTATGTCCCCAGGGCTTCCCAGTGTGTAGAAGGTGGATGGTGAGAGGCGCAGAGAAGAACGAGGACACAAGGTTGCAGTCTCTTTACCTTTACTGAAGACTTCAGTATCCACAGTCCAGAGCACCAGACCACAGGGTAGGCAGAGTCCGGCCGGTTTGGAGGCAAGTCCAGAGTCCCCTTGTCCAGGTGAAAATCAGTAGCCTTCCCTTGCACTGCAGTGGTGTAGTCCCTTACTGCCTAAGGCTTCACATAATGGTCTCACAGATGCGATGTTTCGCTCTCTCTGCCCCCATATAGGATAGGACAAAACCCGTATGATTGGTGACTTGAGCCTGTTTATAGGGTCTCTTAGATAACCCGGCTCTGTGGGTGTCACCGTGCCTCCTGGGTGTAGGTGCGGACAGGTAACCTGCAATTAACTGTCCTGCCGGTCTCTGAAATAAGGCGTAGAGGTCCTTACTCCCTCGGTGTTCCAGCTACCAGGATTTTGCGCCTCAGAAGGAGGCAGCCTGAGTGGGGCTGGTCCCCTACTGGTATTCTCTCCTTTGCTTCGACTTCCTTCACGCTCGCTGCAATACAATTCTGCCTTTCAATGTCTCTTTCTGGGAGCTGCAGCTCTGAGGGCATGCAGAGCTCCGTGGACCCTCTGTCCTTCTCAGACTACTGTCTGGAACTATCTGAGCTGAGCTTAGCCAGCAACCAACTTCTGTCTGGAACTGACTGACTTCCCCTACAGACTACCAGTTATATATATATATATATATATATATATATATATATATATATATAGGGAGTGACCTAATAAATAGGAGCAGAAGCTCCCTCTGGTGGCCTGGAGTGTGGATGTGTGTTGCATGTTTGTGACACCTGGATGCAGTTATCCTTCCTTGCCTCCAAATGTAGCATCACTTTCCCCGAGAGGAAAGCAATACCACTGCAACGACCATGACCCTGGGGCGCCGCACACCACTGGTTTGTCAACCTTTGGAAAGGTACAAAATGTTAACTTTATGGTCCACTGGGTGAATGTTTTTCAAGGAGAAGTGGTGAAGCCTCCATGACTCTAACCTACACCTGTATTCACTGCAAGGCATTTCTTATCTCTTTCCTCCTACATCTCCTGCCGATCCTGCTTAACTGACATGACTTCATCCGTGATTCGTGATCTTATTCTTTTCATTCATGGAAAGCAAAGCACTGCCAAGCAGTTTTATAGCTGAGTCTGTGCAATAAGATTAAGCAGCAACTCTCACACTGGCTGGCTTCCCATGTACTGCAGCTAGGAAGTGTCATGAGCATCAATGCACTGATCATTTTGGCAGCTTTAAGGTCAGGCAAAATAACTCTTGCTCCCTGCATGACACATTGTAATTGTGCAACATTTCATTTAGAAATATTACTGCTTGAGGAAGGTGGAGTCTATGGCCAGGAAAGTATCAGTTCATTTTAACTATTATTACAGGGAAAACAAGTCCTCCTGACTCTCTAAAAGCAGAAAAGTTTACCAGTGCGTCACCTGTCAATGCAAATCTTTGGAATTCAACACTGTATATGTTGTGATCATCTGTATGAGCAGCAAATCTGTATTGGACTATTTCAGGCAGCAGACAAACTGGAACATGAATTAGATCCCCCATTGGCTGCTGATGAGGGTCGCATGTCGCCTACTGAAGCCCTTCGTAAAGGTGACAGAATTTGGAACAATAGGGACAGAATAGGGACAAGTGCCGAAATCAGTTATGCCATCCACCTATTAATTATACTGGGAAAAGTTCTCAACAGAGTGCAAGAGGAAATGGAAGAAGAACTGTAACTTGCACATGTTCATCCCTATCCTGTGTCTGTTAGAGTCCTTCATGGTCCATGTTACATGCTTTAGGATATATAGAAAGAGCAGCAGCAGTAGCTGGATGTGGAGGGGGACATAGGGATGGCACATGCAGGGTATTAGGTCGCCAGTAAAAATGATGATGACCATGACAACCAATTGTTACTGTCACAAATCTGTTGTCAGATTATCCGGACCAGGGGTTTCTTCCCTGTCCCTAACGCTAGAGGTGCCCTTGCTATCCCTGCTCCCAGATTACTTCTGATGGTGAAGATGCCGGGGCCACGTACCTTGCTGAACTCCTGAATCATCCCTATATCTTCCCCTCCCCCACCCAGGGAAGTTGAGAGTAATAGTGTATGAATATTCACAAAGCAAGCAAACAAGGAAGGATGTATATATAAGGATAAAGGAAAAATACCAATCATACAAATATGTACTCACAAATGACAGAGGGGAACACTGGGTAGAAAAGGAATGTAAACCAAAAAGGAGAGGAAGAGGATTTGCAAACAGCCAAAAAGTCAAAGCAACAATCACAGAACAATACTCCAGATGCCTCTATCAATCCCTGACTCCTCCAATCCTCACCAAGCAGTACAACACTTAATACTGGCAATTCAAATGACCAGAGGTGAGTATATATAGCAGAGGGAAGAGCCAATACCACTACTTCAGGCAGAAATTGGGTACCCACTCTGGCCAGCTGGGTGACTAAGCAGTGTTCTTGTCAATACTTGCTCCATTTAATCACCTCCTGAGTCTATCAGTCTACTGCACGGTTGTAAAGTGAAAGCCAAGGTAGTCTAAGAACCAGTTATTGGCTGAGGGCATATTTGCAGGTGTCCGCGCTGCCCCTAAATGGCTATTAATCCTGCTAAATAACAATTTCTAAGAAAAACTGAATAAAAACTGTATAAAACCTTATTGCATCTGTTGTGTTTATGAGAGTAAGAGCTGGCTAATAAGAGTATGTGCACACAATGTATTTTTCAGGTGAATCCGCATGACATGAAAAAGCCCTAAAAAAAACATTAAAAATTATGAGCATATGCGAAGTAATGTCAAAACTTTTTGTTGTCTTTTGTAACTTGTTTCAACCACTCCAGGCTTTGAAAGCTATGAAGTGGCTAAAAGGGTAATAAACACATACCACCACCATACTATAAAACAGACACTTATAAAGGATACCTAGGGAGGTGCCTGTGCCTACGATATACTGTTGTTACCCTACCTAACAGTGGAAGTTGGCAACCTAAATCCTGTGCAATGGCACCTTCGCTCATTAATGGCTCACCCTGCTGGCCCTATTGTTCCTGTTGTGGAGCAACGGAGAAAGGAAAAAGATAGCACAAAGATGGATAAAGGTGTCAGAATGTTTGAATATGTTTATTGCACTTATGACTGTTAGGGTTCATTCATTTATCTACTGAAAAAGAATTATCCATGTAGAAGTATTGATAGTATACTTGCCCCTATGTTATTCAGAATTGCCCAACAGCGGGGGTTATGTTATTCAGAACTGCCTAACAGCGGGCCGCATTCATGACTGAAAATCTCACTATGAAGATGCTTTAGCAAAAACACTACCAGCGTTTTCGAGAAGCATTTCCTGCTTCAAAATCTGCTTTATACATGTATCTATCTGGCACCATGTTCACATAGCTGGGAGGTGAGATGGCACTGTACTTTGTAGAAATATGATGTAGCAATATGACATCTATGTGGCAAATAATTATACAGATTATGCAAGAACTATCATATTATATAGTACTAGATGGTGGCCCGATTCTAACGCATCAGGTATTCTAGAATATGCATGTCCACGTAGTATATTGCCCAGTGACGTAGTATATTGCCCAGTGACGTAGTATATTGCCCAGTGACATAGTATATTGCCCAGTTAAGTAGTATATTGCCCAGTGACATAGTATATTGCACAGCCACGTAGTATATTGCCCAGTGACATAGTATATTGCCCAGTGACGTAGTATATTGCCCAGTGACATAGTATATTGCACAGCCACGTAGTATATTGCACAGTGACGTAGTATATTGCCCAGCCATGTAGTATATTGCCCAGTTACATAGTATATTGCCCAGTGACGTAGTATATTGCACAGCCACGTAGTATATTGCCCAGTTACGTAGTATATTGCCCAGTGACGTAGTATATTGCCCAGTTACGTTGTTTATTACCCAGTCACGTAGTATATTGCCCAGTTACGTAGTATACAGCACAGAGCCACGTAGTATATTGGCCAGTTAAGTAGTATACAGCACAGAGCCACATAGTATATTGCACAGCGACATAGTATACAGCACAGAGCCACGTAGTATATTGCCCAGTTACGTAGTATATTGCCCAGTTACGTAGTATATTGCCCAGTTACGTAGTATTTTGCCCAGTGACATAGTATATTTCCCAGTGACGTAGTATATTGCCCAGCCACGTAGTATATTGCCCAGCCACGTAGTATATTGCCCAGTGATGTAGTATATTGCCCAGTGAAGTAGTATATTGCCCAGTGACGTAGTATACAGCACAGAGCCACATAGTATATTGCCCAGTGACGTAGTATATTGCCCAGTGATGTAGTATATTGCCCAGTGATGTAGTATATTGCCCAGTGAAGTAGTATATTGCCCAGTGACGTAGTATACAGCACAGAGCCACGTAGTATATTGCCCAGTGATGTAGTATACAGCACAGAGCCACGTAGTATATTGCCCAGTGACGTAGTATACAGCACAGCACCACGTAGTATATTGCGCAGCCACGTAGCATATTGCCCAGCCATGTATGTCGCAGGTTAAAAAATAAAAAATAAACATATATTCACCTTCCGAGGGGCCCCTTGTAGTTCTGTCGCCTGTGTTCGGTTCAGGCGGCAGCTTCCGGTCCGAGGGTGTGATGATGTCGCGGTCACATGACCGTGATGTCACGGCAGGGCCTTCTCGCGCAGGCACGCAGGGCCTGCGATGACGTCGCGGTCACATGACTGTGACGTCACGGCAGGTCCTTCTCACGCAGGCGCGCAGGGCCTGCGATGACGTCACGGTCACATGACTGTGATGTCATGGCAGGTCCTTCTCGTGCAGGGCCTGTGATGATGTCGCGGTCACATGACCGTGACGTCATGGCAGGTCCTTGTCGCACACCAACCTTAGCACCGGAACCTGCCGCTTGCATGGACCGGTCACTGGAGCGTCGGAAAGGCGGCGGAACGTGAGTATATAATGATTTGTTGTTTTTTTAATTATTTTTAACATTAGATGTTTTTACTATTGAGGCTGCATAGGCAGCCTCAATAGTGAAAACTTGGTCACACAGGGTTAATAGCGGCGGTAACGGAGTGAGTTACCCGCGGCATAACGCGGTCCATTACCGCTGGCATTAACCCTGTGTGAGCCGTGACTGCGGGGAGTATGGAGTGGGCGCCGGGTACTGACTGCAGGGGAGTAGGGAGGGACTAATCGGACTGTGCCCGTCACTGATTGGTCGCGGCAGCCATGATAGGCAGCTGGCGAGACCAATCAGCGAATGAATATCCGTGACGGAAGTTGCCAACAGAAAGACGGAAGTACCCCTTAGACAATTATGTATATAGATATCATACTGTAAACCTGAAAATAAAAAACTTTGTGGCTTTTGTTTTGCAGATTGTCAGAGCAGCAGCCAGTGTTTTATCACAACCTCCACCAGAGATGTCAAGAGATGGTTCGTGATTTATCTGCAATTGAAGAACTATGGCTTACCTCAAATATCATCTGCCAAGAATCTATAGAAGGGGAAATTAGAGGGGAGTTACTGATGATTATTCTGCTGCAATAACCTGTTTTATCGAGAACAGGTGTCCTGTTCTATGACGAAGCTAGACTATAATTAGAGATCATTTAGGCGTTGTACATATTAGTGTCTGCATAGACTGCATGAATTGCACGTCATTTCACCTGTCAAATTGTAATTCAAAGCAATTGTTCATTCACTGTCTTAACTGAGTTGGGCCTCTTAGCAACCAATCAGAGTGTGGCTTTCATTTTACTAGAACTGATTAAAAAATAAAGCTGTGCCTTGATTGGATGTTATAGACAACAAAAACAGAATTTCTGTAAGGCCTCTTTCACACATCCATGCTTACAGTATGTGTGGTATCCATTTTTTCACAAATACCACACATATCCATTATGACTAGTGTTGAGCATTCCGATACTGCAAATATCGGGTAACGGCCGATATTCGCTGTATCGGAATTCCGATACCGAGTTCCGATATTTTTGTGATATCGGAAATCGGAATCGGAAGTTCCTATAACTTCCCAGTGTATGGTTCCCAGGGTCTGGAGGAGAGGAAACTCTCCTTCAGGCCCTGGGATCCATATTCAAGTAAAAAATAAAGAATACAAATAAAAAAAATATGGATATACTCACCCTCGGACGAGCCCTGGCTGTCACCGCTGCAAGCGTCTGCCTCCGTTCCTAAGATTGCAGTGAGTGTAGGACCTGCGATTACGTCGTGGTCTTGTGATTGGTCGCATGACCGCTCATGTGACCGGTCATGTGACCGCGACGTCATCGAAGGTCCTTCAGTCACTGCATTCTTAGGAAGGAGGCAGACGCTTGCAGCGGTGAGAGCCAGGGCCCGTCCGAGGGTGAGTATATCCATATTTTTTATTTTTATTCTTTATTTTTTACATGAATATGGATCCCAGGGCCTGAAGGAGAGTTTCCTCTCCTTCAGACCCTGGGAACCATCCAGGATACCTTCTGATATTTGTGTCCCATTGACTTGTATTGGTATCGGGTATCGGTATCGGCGATATCCGATATTTTTTGGATATCGGCCAATCCAATCCGATACTTTCAAATATCGGAAGGTATCGCTCAACACTAATTATGACATATGGTTCTATGCACGTCTATGCAAAACACACTGAGACATGTCCCTTTTTCTATGGCAGCATGGATGACTAAAGCCAATACAAGTCTATGGGTCCATGAAAAATACGTACAGCACACGGATGGCATCCATGTGTCATCAAAATTCTGCCCGTATTAAACAATGCAAAGCATAGGAGAAGCTTTGTAATTTACTTCTTTATCCACAATTGAAATACATGGATGACACGTGGATGGTAAAAATAGACTCATGGATGACACACCAATGACACATTGATGGAAAACATTGATGACACCGATACCGGTTTTTCATGTACGTGTTTCATAGGGACGTGTGAAAGAGGCCTTAGGTAGTTTTGATGAATGAGGAGTTGAGGACAAATATATCTTATTAACTGTCAATTGATATGTAATTTGCCGTAGCAATTGCCACATTATGTTATAGTACTGTAGAAAGTGTTCTTACTTTGGAGTTCTGCATTAGAGGACATATTTGCAAACTGTAGACCAGTATCCACCACCAATGGTTTATGACTCACTAACCTCAAACAGCTCTAGGCCATTAATACAGAATTGCACATAAAATTGTGCACCATTTAAACTTGAAGTAACATTTAGCTAGTAAAACATTGCATCAGGGTCAGAACCCTATCAGAAATGACATAAAAGTAAGGTGATCCTGGGTCATTGCCACGTAAAAGAACCAGTTCACGGTATTATTATTATTTATTATTATAGCACCATTTATTCCATGGCCCTTTACATGTGATAAGCAGTATACAGTGGGTACGGAAAGTATTTATTCCCCTTTTTCATTCTTTGTTTTAATGCAGCCATTTGGTAAATTTAAAAAAGTTAATTTTTTTTCTCATTAATGAACAATCTGCACGCCATCTTGACTTTAAAAAAAAAACAGAAATGTAGAAATTTTTGCACATTTATTAAAAAAGAAAAACTGAAATATCACATGGTCATAAGTATTCAGACCCTTTGCTAAGTTTTGAGTAGAAGCACCCTTTTGAGCTAGTACAGCCATGAGTCTTCCTGGGAATGATGCAACAAGTTTTTCACACCTAGATTTGGGGATCCTCTGCCATTCTTCCTTGCAGATCTTCTCCAGTTCCGTCAGGTTGGATGGTGAACATTGGTGGACAGGCATTTTCAGGTCTCTCCAGAGATGCTCAATTGGGCATAGGTCAGGGCTCTGGCTGGGCCAGTCAAGAATGGTCAGAGTTGTTCTGAAGCTACTCCTTTGTTATTTTAGCTGTGTGCTTAGGGTCATTGTCTTTTTGGAAGGTGAACCTTCGGCCAAGTCTGAGGTCCAGAGCAATCTGGGAGAGGTTTTCATTCAGGATATCTCTGTACTTGGCTGCATTTATGTTTCCTTCAATGGCAACCAGTCGTCCTGTCCCTGCAGCTGAAAAACACCCCCATAGCATGATGCTGCCACCACCATGTTTCATTGTTGGGAGTGTATTGGGCAGGTGATGAGCAGTGCCTGGTAATCTACACACATACAGCTTAGAATTATCACCAAAAAGTAGCCAAAAGACAAATATGGACCACAGAGCAATAGATAAAACTTAGATGAAAAATATTAATAACATATGTTAAAAAGTTTTGTTATGAAAAAATAGGAAAGGGTAAATTAAAGAGGTAGTGACACCTTAGTGCCACGTCCCAAGGCGGTTGGTTGTATATATCAGAAAGGCGTAATCAAACCACACAAAGGAATATACATGATATTGTCTCCATAATTAATAAATTAATAAGAAAACAGCACATCAAATACTGAAAATAGCAATGATATGGCAGTAAGAAATACGGATGTTCATAAAGACTCTACTTGAGATATAAAGTGACAAGTGAAAGTGCAAAGCAAAATTATACATGAGAATGAAGACTATCTCAAAGAATCCAAAGGATAATTACCATTACACAAAAGCCTAACAGACCATGGCTGCTATAAACTTGTAGTGAATAGAAGACACATAGGTATTCCAATGGGAATGGTGAAATCAAAACGCCATTAATAAACCAACCTTAAAAAGGGATGTGGAAAGTCTATCTTCGTCTCATCAGAAAAAAGAATCTTATTTCTCATAGTCTTTGAGTCCTTCATGCGGTTTTTAGCAAACTCTAAGTGGACTTCCATATGTCTTGCACTGAGGAGAGGCTTCCATCGGGTCACTCTGCCATAAAGGCCTGACTGGTGGAGTGCTGCAGTGATAGTTGACTTTGTGGAACTTTCTCCCATCTCTCTACTGCATCTCTGGAGCTCAGCCACAGTGATCTTGGGATTCTTCTTTACCTCTTTCACCAATTCTTCTCCCATGATTGCTCAGTTTGGCTGGACGGCCAGATCTAGAAAGACTTCTGGTGGTCCCAAACTTCTACCATTTAAGGATTATGGAGGCCACTGTGCTCTTAGGAACCTTGAGTACTGTAGAAATTCTGTTGTAAACTTGGCCAGATCTGTGCCTTGCCACAATTATGTCTCTGAGCTCCTTGGCCCATTCCTTTGACAGCATGATTCTCATTTTGTCTGACATGCACTGTGAGCTGTGAGGTCTTATATAGACAGGTGTGTGCCTTTCCAAATCAAGTCCTATCAGTTTAACCCCTTCATGACCCAGCCTATTTTGGCCTTAATGACCTTGCCGTTTTTTGCAATTCTGACCAGTGTCCCTTTATGAGGTAATAACTCAGGAACGCTTCAACGGATCCTAGCGATTCTGAGATTGTTTTTTCGTGACATATTGGGCTTCATGTTAGTGGTAAATTTAGGTCGATAATTTCTGAGTTTATTTGTGAAAAAAACGGAAATTTGGCAAAAATTTTGAAAATTTTGCAATTTTCACATTTTGAATTTTTATTCTGTTAAACCAGAGAGTTATGTGACACAAAATAGTTAATAAATAACATTTCCCACATGTCTACTTTACATCAGCTCAATTTTGGAAACAATTATTTTTTTTGCTAGGAAGTTATAAGGGTTAAAATTTGACCAGTGATATCTCATTTTTACAACAAAATTTACAAAACCATTTTTTTTAGGGACCACCTCACATTTGAAGTCAGTTTGAGGGTTCTATATGGCTGAAAATACCCAAAAGTGACACCATTCTAAAAACTGCACCCCTCAAGGTGCTCAAAACCACATTCAAGAAGTTTATTAACCCTTCGGGTGTTTCACAGCAGCAGTAGCAACATGGAAGGAAAAAATGAACATTTAACTTTTTAGTCACAAAAATGATCTTTTAGCGAAATTTTTTTTATTTTCCCAAGGGTAAAAGGAGAAACTGGACCACGAACGTTGTTGTCCAATTTGTCCTGAGTACGCTGATACCTCATATGTGGGGGTAAACCACTGTTTGGGCGCACGGCAGGGCTCGGAAGGGAAGGAGCGCCATTTGACTTTTTCAATGAAAAATTGGCTCCAATCTTTAGCGGACACCATGTCGCGTTTGGAGAGCCCCCGTGTGCCTAAACATTGGAGCTCCCCCACAAGTGACCCCATTTTGGAAACTAGACCCCCCAAGGAACTTATCTAGAAGCATAGTGAGCACTTTAAACCCCCAGGTGCTTCACAAATTGATCCGTAAAAATGAAACAGTACTTTTTTTTCACAAAAAAATTATTTTAGCCTCAATTTTTTCATTTTCACATGGGCAACAGGATAAAATGGATCCTAAAATTTGTTGGACAATTTCTCCTGAGTACACCGATACCTCACATGTGGGGGTAAACCACTGTTTGGGCACATGGTAAGGCTCGGAAGGGAAGGAGCGCCATTTGACTTTTTGAATGAAAAATTATCTCCATCGCTAGCAGACACCATGTCACGTTTGGAGAGCCCCTGTGTGCCTAAACATTGGAGCGCTCCCACAAGTGACCCCATTTTGGAAACTAGACCCCCCAAGGAACTTATCTAGAAGCATAGTGAGCACTTTAAACTCTCAGGTGCTTCACAAATTGATCCGTAAAAATGAAAAAGTACTTTTTTTCACACAAAATTTCTTTTAGCCTTAATTTTTTCATTTTCACATGGGCAACAGGATAAAATGGATCCTAAAATTTGTTGGGCAATTTCTCCTGAGTATGTTGATACCTTATATGTGGGGGTAAACCACTGTTTGGGTGCACGGCAAGGCTCGGAAGGGGAGGCGTGCCATTTGACTTTTTGAATGGAAAATTAGCTCCAATCGTTAGCGGACACCATGTCGCGTTTGGAGAGCCCCTGTGTGCCTAAACATTGGAGCTCCCCTACAAGTTACCCCATTTTGGAAACTAGACCCCCAAAGGAACTTATCTAGATGCATAGTGAGCACTTATAACCCCCAGGTGCTTCACAGAAGTTTATAACGCAGAGCCATGAAAATAAAAAATAATTTTTCTTTCCTCAAAAATGATTTTTAGCCCAGAATTTTTTATTTTCCCAAGGGTAATAGGAGAAATTGGACCCCAAATGTTGTTGTCCAGTTTGTCCTGAGTACGATGATACCCCATATGTGGGGGTAAACCACTGTTTGGGCGCACGGCAGGGCTCGGAAGGGAAGGCACGCCATTTGGCTTTTTGAATGGAAAATTAGCTCCAATCATTAGCGGACACCATGTCGCGTTCGGAGAGCCCCTGTGTGCCTAAACATTGGAGCTCCCGCACAAGTGACCCCATTTTGGAAACTAGACCTCCCAATGAACTAATCTAGATGTGTGGTGAGCACTTTGAACCCCCAAGTGCTTCGCAGAAGTCTATAACGCAGAGCCGTGAAAATAAAAAATAATTTTTCTTTTCTCAAAAATGATTTTTTAGCCCACAATTTTTTATTTTCCCAAAGGTAACAGGAGAAATTGGACCCCAAAAGTTGTTGTCCAGTTTCTCCTGAGTACGCTGATACTCCATATGTGGGGGTAAACCACTGTTTTGGCACACGTCGGGGTTCGGAAGGGAAGTAGTGACGTTTTGAAATGCAGACTTTGATGGAATGCTCTGCGGGCGTCAGGTTGCGTTTGCAGAGCCCCTGATGTGCCTAAACAGTAGGAACTCCCCACAAGTGACTCCATTTTAGAAACTAGACCCCCAAGGGAACTTATCTAGATGTGTGGTGAGCACTTTGAACCCCCAAGTGCTTCACAGAAGTTTATAACGCAGAGCCGTGAAAATAATAAATGTGTTTCCTTTCCTCAAAAATATTTTTTTAGCCCAGAATTTTTTATTTTTGCAAGGGTAACAAGAGAAATTGGACCCCAAAAGTTGTTGTCCAGTTTCTCCTGAGTACGCTGATACCCCATATGTGGGGGTAAACCACTGTTTGGGCACATGCCGGGGCTCGGAAGGGAAGTAGTCATGTTTTGGAATGCAGACTTTGATGGAATGGTCTGCGGGCATCATGTTACGTTTGCAGAGCCCCTGATATGCCTAAACAGTAGAAACCCCCCACAAGTGACCCCATTTTGGAAACTAGACCCCCAAGGAACTTATCTAGATGTGTTGTGAGCACGTTCAACCCCCAAGTGCTTCACAGAAGTTTACAACGCAGAGCCGTGAAAATAAAAAATCATTTTTCTTTCCTCAAAAAATATGATTTAGCAAGCAATTTTTTATTTTCTCAAGGGTAACAGGAGAAATTGGACCCCAATATTTGATGCCCAGTTTGTTGTGAGTACGCTGATACCCCATATGTGGGGGTAAACCACTTTTTGGGCACACGTCAGGGCTCGGAAGGGAAGTAGTGACATTTGAAATGCAGACTTTGATGGAATGGTCTGCGGGCGTCACATTGCATTTGCAGAGCCCCTGATGTGCCTAAACAGTAGAAACACCCCACAAGTGACCCCATTTTGGAAACTAGACCCCCCAAGGAACTTATCTAGATGTGTGATGAGCACGTTCAACCCCCAAGTGCTTCATAGAAGTTTACAACGCAGAGCCTTGAAAATAAAAAATCATTTTTCTTTCCTCAAAAAATATGATTTAGCAAGCAATTTTTTATTTTCACAAGGGTAACAGGAGAAATTGGGCCCCAATGTTTGTTGCCCAGTTTGTTGTGAGTACAGTGATACCCCATATGTGGGGGTAAACCACTGTTTGGGCGCACGTCAGGGCTCGGAAGGGAAGTAGTGACATTTGAAATGCAGACTTTGATGGAATGGTCTGCGGGCGTCACGTTGCATTTGCAGAGCCCCTGATGTGCCTAAACAGTAGAAACACCCCACAAGTGACCCCATTTTGGAAACTAGACCCCCGAAGGAACTTATCTAGATGTGTGATGAGCACGTTCAACCCCCAAGTGCTTCATAGAAGTTTACAACGCAGAGCCTTGAAAATAAAAAATCATTTTTCTTTCCTCAAAAAATATGATTTAGCAAGCAATTTTTTATTTTCACAAGGGTAACAGGAGAAATTGGGCCCCAATGTTTGTTGCCCAGTTTGTTGTGAGTACAGTGATACCCCATATGTGGGGGTAAACCACTGTTTGGGCGCACGTCAGGGCTCGGAAGGGAAGTAGTGACATTTGAAATGCAGACTTTGATGGAATGGTCTGCGGGCGTCACGTTGCATTTGCAGAGCCCCTGATGTGCCTAAACAGTAGAAACACCCCACAAGTGACCCCATTTTGGAAACTAGACCCCCGAAGGAACTTATCTAGATGTGTGGTGAGCACTTTCAACCCCCAAGTGCTTCACAGAAGTTTATAACGCAGAGCCATGAAAATAAAAAATAATTGTTCTTTCCTCAAAAATTATGTCTTAGCAAGTAATTTTTTATTTTTGCAAGAGTAACAGGAGAAATTGGACCGCAACAGTTGTTGCCCAGTTTGTCCTGAGTACGCTGGTACCCCAAATGTGGGGGTAAACCACTGTTTGGGCGCATGTCGGGGCTTGGAAGGGAGGGAGCACCATTTGACTTTTTGAATGCAAGATTGGCTGGAATCAATGGTGGCGCCATGTTGCGTTTGCAGAGCCCCTGATGTGCCTAAACAGTGGATACCCCTCAATTCTAACTTCAACACTAACCCCAACACACCCCTAATCCTAATCCCAACTGTAGCCATAACCCTAATCCCAACCCTAACCCCAACACACCCCTAACCACAACCCTAACCACAACACACCCGTAACCCTAATTCCAACCCTAATCCGAACCCTAATCCCAACCCTAACCCTAATCCCAACCCTAACCACAACTGTAACCCCAACACACCCCTAACCCTATCCGTAACCCTAACCACAAGCCTATTCTTAACCCTATTTCCAACCCTAGCCCTAATTCCAACCCTAACCCTAAGGGTATGTGCCCACGTTGCGGATTCGTGTAAGATTTTTCCGCGCTATTTTTGAAAAATCTGCAGGTAAAAGGCACTGCGTTTTACCTGCGGATTTACAGCAGATTTCCAGTGTTTTTTTGTGCGGATTTCACCTGCGGATTCCTATTGAGGAACAGGTGTAAAACGCTGCGGAATCCGCACAAAGAATTGACATGCTGCGGAAAATACAACGCAGCGTTTCTGCACGGAATTTTCCGCACCATGGGCACAGCGGATTTGGTTTTCCATAGGTGTACATGGTACTGTAAACCTGATGGAAAACTGCTACGAATTCACAGCGGCCAATCCGCTGCGGATCACATTAGTGTTTCCAGCCATGGCCGATGATATTGCAGCATCGGCCATGGCTGGATTGTAATATTTCACCAGTTTTTCAGGTGAAATTTTACAAATCGCTCTGATTGGCAGTTTCACTTTCAACAGCCAATCAGAGCGATCGTAGCCACGGGGGGGTGAAGCCACCCCCCCTGGGCTGAATCACCACTCCCCCTGTCTCTGCAGATCGGGTGAAATCGGAGTTAACCCCTTCACCCGATCTGCAGGGACGCGATCATTCCATGACGCCACATAGGCGTCATGGGTCGGATTGGCACGGGTTTTCATGACGCCTACGTGGCGTCATGGGTCGGGAAGGGGTTAATTAAACACAGCTGGACTCCAACGAAGGAGTAGAAGCATCTCAAGGAGGATCACAAGGAAATGGACAGCATGTGACTTAAATATGAGTGTTTGAGCAAAGGGTCTGAATACTTATAACCATATGATATTTCAGTTTTTCTTTTTTAATAAATTTGCAAAAATTTCTACATTTCTGTTTTTTCTCCAGTCAAGAATGTACATTAATGTGAAAAAAATGAACTTTTTTGAATTTACCAAATGGCTGCAATGAAATAAATAATAAAAAAAACAAGTTCAATAATCTTAATCAATACAAGTCACGACTGGTACATGCGGAGAGTGGACCCTGCCCGCGAGGGCTCAGAATCTACAAGTATCAAGCAGATATCCATACTAAAGGTCTTTGTTATGATGTTACATTTGTTCTAAAATCAGTTATACTTTGTAAATGCAAACTTACTTTTCTGTGACAAGACCATCAGTATACCTCTCACCATCACCACCTCATGCACTTCATCACTATCTACTTTATATTTCTACCAGTTTACCTAGTACTATGCCCTAATAGTCCAATTATGTTGTTATTGCAAGTATTTGTTTCCACTCTCAGTACTGCTCTTATAAATAACAATAATATATCACCCTCAACTCTGCAAATGATCTGGGTTTTCTGGATGTTTTTCACCTGATTTTCATCCATATGCCACCCATCTGTCTGTTTTTTATTTCCATTTGATATACAAGTGATGTCCATTTCATACAACTTCATTAAAAATATACATGATCAAATACAGTTTCCCAGGTTAATAATAGAAATGTAACTGTAAAAGTCAGAACCAAGGAGATATTCTGTGTTGTATCTGATTTTTTTATGTACCCACAGACTTGAATGGGTGAGTCTCATCCGAGACTCAGAAAAGAGTAATGCATGCTCTAATGTTTTTTTTCACAGATATTCAGACTGAGAGAAAAATTGTTCATCTTATCATCAGCCGTATTGAATAACATGGATTGGTGTGTTGCCGGTAAGGTCAGAGGTGGATTAAGGCTACGTTCGCACGGTCAGTATTTGGTCAGTATTTTACCTCAGTATTTGTAAGCCAAAACCAGGAGTGGAACAATCAGAGGAAAAGTATAATATAACACATCACCACGTCTGTATTTATCACCCACTCCTGGTTTTGGCTTACAAATACTGATGTAAAATACTGACCAAATACTGAACATGTGAACGTGGCCTGTTATGATCTGGCGACCTTGGAGCCGCATGAAACTTTCTCTGGAGTTGGTGGAACCTGTACTGACCGCAAATCCTGAACTAACACCGCAACTAGAAGTAGCCGTGGGGTGTGCCTAACATACCCTAGACACCTCGACACAGCCGGAGGACTAAATACCCCTATAGATGGAAATAGGAATGCTACCTTGCCTCAGAGCAGACCCCCAAAGGATAGGCAGCCCCCCACAAATAATGACTGTGAGTAGGAGAAGAATAGACACACGCAGGTAGAAAACAGGATTTAGCAAAAGAGGCCACTCTAGCTAAATAGGAAAGGATAGGACAGATTACTAGGCGGTCAGTATTAAAACACTTCCAAAAATATCCACAGCAGATAACACAAAAAGTTCCACAATCTAACTAAAGACATGGAATGTATATCTGCCACTCCAGAGAATCCAACAAGACTGAGAAAATACTGACACAATCTAAGCTGGACAAGAAAACACAAAGAATAGCACTGAATTGTGAAGCACACAACATGTGTGCCACAGGAAAAAAAAACCAGACACTTATCTTTGCTGATTTGGCAGAAAGGCAGGAGGAACCAGGCAGAGGTCCTACACCTCTATTGTGAATTCTGCTCTTGGGCTCCCTCCGGTGGTTGTAAGTGGTAGCACTGCTGTCTCTGAATCGCAGCATTTATCAGGTGTGTTCACTTTTTGCAAATCTGACTGGGCTATTTAGTCTTGCTTCACCCTTTAGTCAGTGCCAGTTGTCCATTGTTCCTGGAGGATTCACATCTCTGCCTGGTCTCTCCTGCTTTGCAGTTCTTTTCAACAAAGAGAAGTTCTGGCCTTGATTTTTTGCTGTCCACATGCTGTGGCCTTATTGTTCAGTTCTTTACCATGTTTTTTGTCTTGTCCAGCTTGGTCTGTATAAGGATTTGTTTAGCCAAGCTGGTATCTCTGGAGATGCAGATATACCCTCTATATCTTTAGTTAGCTGTGGAGTTTTTGTATTTTCTGTGGTGGATATTTTCTAGTGTTTTAGTACTGACCGCATAGTACTCTGTCCTATCCTTTCTATTTAGCTAGAAGTGGCCTCCTTTGCTAAATTCTGATTTCAGTCTGTGTATGTTTTTTCCCTCTCCTCTCACAGTCAATATTTGTGGGGGCTGCCTATCCTTTGGGAATTTTCTCTGAGGCAAGATAGTTTTCCCTTTTCTATCTTTAGGGGTAATTAGTCCTCCGGCTGTGTCGAGATGTCCAGGGAGTGCTAGGTACATTCCATGGCTACTTCTAGTTGCGGTGTTAAGTTCAGGGTCTGCGGTCAGTACAGGTACCACCTTCTCCAGAGTATGTCTCATGCTGCTCTTAGGCCACCAGATCATAACACACCTCCCAACAACAATTGACAACTGGCAAGGACTAATGAATCCTGCACGCCTAAATACCCCAGTCAGAACTGCAATCAGCAGATACACCTGACCAGGACTGCAACTCAGGGGCAACTGCATTACCACCTACAACCACCGGAGGGAGCCCAAAAACAGAATTCACAACAGTGGCCTAAGGAAAGCCAGGGCCATGGGCATTTTAAAGGGCGGTGGGCCCCCCAGCTTATATGAATAACAGACAGGTGCTCTGGTGCACAACCTCAGATACAAAACAACTATTTTTTCCCTTATGTACAGCACTATACATAACAGTGCTATAGATAATATAATAGAGAAAACTATGTAGTAAGAAACTTCTCTATATATAACATGAGGACCCTATGTAATAAGTTCCAAAGCTATACATAACAAAAGGGAATGCTATGTAATAAGGAGCAGCGCTATGTTTAACAGAGGATACCAGTAATATGGGATGGATCGCTCAGAGCACATTGTTTAATAGCCTGCTTAACCCCTTAGGGACTGAGCCGCTTTGTACGTTATTGGCCGAGTAATTTTTTAAATCTGACTAGTGTCACTTTGAGGTAATAACTCTGGAGCGCTTCAATGGATCCCACTGATTCTGAAAATGATTTTTCATGACATATTGTAATTCATGATAGTTTTAAAATTTGTTCGATATAACTTGCGTTTATTTGCGAAAATATTGCAAATTTTGTGAAAATTTTGCAAATTTGTAAATTTTAATTCTTATGCCCTTAAACCAGAGAGTTGTTACACAAAATAGTTAATATATAACTTTTCCAGCATGTCTACTTTACAATTTTTGAAACATATTTTTTTTTCCCCTGAGTACGCCAATACCCCATATGTGGGGGAAAGCTACTGTTTGGGTGCATGGCATCGCTCGGAAGGGAAGGAGCAACATTTGACTTTTTGAATGCAAAAATGCCTGGAATTGGAGAGCCACTGATGTTCCTAAACAGTGGAAAACTGCCACAAGTGACCCCATTTTGGAAACTAGACACCTTAAGAATCTATCTAGATGTGTGGTGCGCACTTTGAAACCCCAGAAGTTTATATCGTAGAGTTGTGAAAAAATGAAAAATCAAATTTTTCCCAGAAAAAAAATTATTTTACCCTCAAATTTTTTATTTTCATAAGGTTAACAGGAGAAAATGGACCCCAAATTTTGTTATGCGATTTCTGCTAAGTGCACCAATACCCCATATGTGGTCAAAAACTATTTTTGAGGCACAATGCAAAACTCAAAAGGGAAGAAGCGCTATATTGGAGTTCATATTTTGCTGAAATGGTTTGAGGGTGCCATGTCACATTGGCAGAGTCCCTGATGTGCCAGAACCCCCCCATAAGTGATGTCATTTCACAAACTATACCTGTCAATGAATTCATCTAAGGGTGCAGTAAGCATGTTGACACCATATATGACTCACAGAAAGGAAAATTAAAATTTTACCGCTAAAATTTTGTTGTAGCCTCACATTTTTAATTTTTATAATGCTGGCACCGGCCGAGGCATGTCAATGAAAAGGCTCCCCTGGAGCTGCACTGCCATTGTATATTGCCAGCAGTGGAGCTTCCAGAAAGCTCCATTCCCGGAAAGCTGGCAGGTGAACAAAACATTTTAATGAGGTCAATTAGGCTATGCCTCCCCTCCAGGAGTCTTGGATCCAGGACAGTAGTTCAGATTGCCCTTACTATAATTCGCCTATGCGTGTGCTGTATGATAATAAAATCAGAAAGCACACGTCCGATTTATACACTCTATCTGCATGAGGGTTTTCCTACTCCATCTAAGAGCAGCATGATGCAGGGGCAGAAACCCTGATTCCAGATATATATATAGATATGTAAGGGGTTGCAAAGACTGAAAAGACCTCCACACTTCTCTCGGTTAAATGTTCTAACTGTGTATGTTTTACTACCAAATGCTGCTACAGTATGTATATTGTATTATCTACGTAATTGCTGTGATGTGTATATTGTGAATAGGGAAATTGCAGTACGTTAATTAGGACACTAGATGGAGATACCTTAGTACAGTAGCTTCAATAGGAAAAGTAATAGTTAACATAGGAGGGGCCAACTGTGCATAAGATAGGAGTATTTCCTTGTTGGAGTTTATTAGTACCAGGGAGCCCAGACATCGCAGTAGGGCCAGCGAGCCCAGACAGCCCAGTAGGGGCAGGGAGTCCAAACAGTCCGGATGGGCTTTAGAGCCCTGGGACAGCATAGTGACCCCGCAACGTTGTGAAGCTAGGAGAAAGTTGTGATGCTGGAGCGGCAGGAGCAGGACAACGGGCAGATGGTGGTGAGTGAACCTCAGTTCCAAGTCCCAGAATGCCAGTCAGTGTTCAGTAACTCCCCGCCCCTCGGTCCGTCACGTTATCACATGGAGTTATATGCAGGCCCGGAACAGGTTGTAATCGGCCTCCTGTTCCATGGTCAATGAACGACCAAGTCCTACCCCTCTCCTGCCATTGTGGCGGCAGGAGGACATGACATCTGCGGCCGCAGGGCTGTCTACTGGAATACGGACACAGAGCCCGATGTGGTGTGGAGTGACACGGGACACATGCTGCTGATAAGTGGATGCCATTTAAAAGATATTACTCCTGTGAAAAAGTTGTGCCTGTTGCACCGGATCAATGAAAAACAAAAACGGGACTGTTGCACGTCCCTGTGGGCAAAGGAGCTCTGGAGCACTAAAGTTGAGTGCAGTGTGGCCGGACCAGGCCGCAGAGAAACGATGAGAAGTCGTGTTTTCTTTTTCCCCTCCCTAAGTTTTTGTTGCACATGTTGCATCTCTCCTGCTGGTTGGCAGGACTCTAACCCCAAGACTCTAACCCCAAGGGGGTATGTCCCCATGGACTAAGGACGAACTGTGTGCATGGCTGCTATAATTGACCGCATTTTAGGATGCTTAACTTGAACTTTATTTTAGGCAAGTGCAGCACACACGGTTCTTAAAGGGACCGTACCTCACACAAAGGAAGGGGGAAGCCCCTTGGACTAATAACCTGATGCATGGGTCATGATAACCATGTGTGTCTGGGTCCTGTAGATGGACATGACCGGAGCATAATGGACTGAAGGTATTACCTGGGGGACTGTGAACTAGGCACCTGTCAAAGGACCTTGTAGCAATGTTGTTTTCTACCTCATCTTCCTCCCTGCATTTAGTATTTAAATGTAAATAATAAAGTTGTAGGCATGATATAGTCGTCGATGACCATTCTTAAAGGAAGGGGGGATGTAGAGGGTTACAAAGACTGAAAATACCCCCACCCTTCTCTCGGTTAAATGTTCTAACTGTGTACATTTTACAACCAAATGCTGCTATGTATATTGTATTATCTACCTAATTGCTGTGATGTGTATATTGTGAATAGGGAGAGTGCAGTACGTTAATTAGGACACTAGATTGAGATACCTTAGTACAGTGGCTTCAATAGGAAAAGTAATAGTTAAAAATAGTTAACATAGGAGGGGCCAGCTGTGGATAAGACAGCTCAGTAGGACCAGGGAGCCCAGAGAGACCAGATGGGCTTTAGAGCCCTGGGACAGCATAGTGACCCTGCAACATTGTGAAGCTAGGAGCCCAGCCGTCCAAGGTTTATAGTGACCAGAAGCTACAGGAGAAGGCTACAGCAGAAGTCAAAGCAGATTAGAAATGCAGGTCGTTCCAAGATGTGGCAGCTTTCTACATGGGCAGATGCCCTTATGTCTGTTGCGAAACGGACAGGGGAATACCTGAAAGTAGTTAAGCCGTACAGGGAGGATGCTGTGGTACTGAGTGAGACGGTACGACCCGGGAGCATACCCAGAGACGTGAAGAGGAGCACAGGTAGAACAAAGGATGTGTAATGTGTGGAATCCCATATCAATCAAGTAAAATTGTTCACTTAAAGTTGGAACTGGACTCTGTCTCTTTATGCACTAAAGTAAAGGAACAAGTTTCTCTGCAACTGAAGAGAGGACCCTGAGTACCAGGCAAGTGAGACAGTGGGACTGTGTGTATGTGGTGCGGGTGGCCAAGGTGTGCTAAAGCAGACATCTGTGCGGGCAATGATTACGGCTCTGGCTGCCACTCACATATATATAGAGACAAAAAACAAAGGCAGCACACCAGTTCAGGGTGAAAAAATGTGGCTGTTTAACCCCTTCCCGACTTGTGACGCCACGTAGGCGTCATGAAAGTCGGTGCCAATCCGACCTGTGACGCCTATGTGGCGTCATGGAGGGATCGCGTCCCTGCAGATCAGGTGAAAGGGTTAACTCCAATTTCAACCGATCTGCAGGGACGGGGAGTGGTACTTTAGCCCAGAGGGGGTGGCTTTGCCCCCATGTGGCTACGATCGCTCTGATTGGCTGTTGAAAGGTTGAAATTGCAACAACCAATCAGAGCAATTTGTTATATTTCACCTATGAAATTTGGTGAAATATTACAATCCAGCCATGACCGATGCTGCAATATCATCGGCCATGGCTGGAGACTGCGATCTAACCCCCCACCGACTGACAGAGGCGATCTGCCGCTGCTGTCAGTCTTTCCTCCAATTCATTCGGTGCTCTGCTGCCCTCTGCTGCTTTCCTCTCCCCTCCTCTCCCCTCCGATGCCCCCCCGCTGTCCGATCCCACCCCCCATACCGCTGGAGTCCCGGGAGATCAATCCAGCATCTTTGATGGGCGCCGCCATCTTCCGCAGTGCGCCCGCCGAATCTGCCAGTCGGCAGATTCATTACAGGTACATTTTGATCACTGTGATAGGTTATATCACAGTGATCAAAATAAAAAAAATAGTAAATAAAGCCCCCCTTATCACCCCCATAGGTAGTGAAAATAATGAAATAAATAAAATATATTTATTTTTGTTTTTCCACTAGGGTTAGGGTTAGAACAAGAGTTAGGGTTAGGGCTAGGGTTAGGGTTGTAATTAGGGTAGAATTAGGCTATGTGCACACGGTGCGGATTTGGCTGCGGATCCGCAGCGGATTGGCCGCGGCGGATTGGCCACTGCGGATTCGTGGCAGTTTTCTATCACGTTTACAGTACCATGTAAACCTATGGAAAACCAAATCCGCTGTGCCCATGGTGCGGAAAATACAGCGCGGAAACGCTGCATTGTATTTTCCGCAGCATGTCAATTCTTTGAGGATTCCGCAACGATTTAGACCTGTTCCTCAACAGGAATCCACAGGTGAAATCCACACAAAAAACACTGGAAATCCACAGTAAATCTGCAAGTAAAAGGCACTGCGTTTTACCTGCGGATTTTTCAAAAACGGTGCGGAAAAATCCGCACACGAATCCGCAACGTGGGCACATAGGCCTTAGGGTTAGAGCTGGAACTAGAGTTAGGGTTGGAATTAGGGTTAGGGATGGAATTAGGGTTAATATTAGGGTTAGGGGTGTGTTGAGATTAGGGTTAGGCTTGTGGTTAGGGTTATGGTTAGGGTTGGGATTAGGGTTGGTTGTGTGTTGGGGTTAGGGTTGGGATTAGGGTTAGGGTTGGGATTAGGGTTAGGGGTGTGTTGGGGTTAGGGTTGTGATTTGGGGTGTGTTGGGGTTAGGGTTGTGATTACGGTTATGGTTAGAGTTGGGATTAGAGTTAGGGGTGTGTTGGGGTTAGTGATGGAGTTAGAATTGAGGGGTTTCCACTGTTTAGTCACATCAGGAAGTCTCCAATCACGACTTGGCGCCACCATTGATTCCAGCCAATCTTGCATTAAAAAAGTCAAATGGTGCTCCCTCCCTTCCGAGCCCCGACATGTACCCAAATAGTGGTTTACCACCATATATGGAGTATCAGCGTACTCAGGAAAAATTGTACAACAATTTTGGGGGTCTAAATTCTCCTGTTACCCTTGGAAAAATAAAAAAATGGGGGCTAAAAAAATATTTTTGTGGGGAAAAAAAAGATTTTTTATTTTCACGGCTCTGCGTTATAAAATTCTGCGAAGCACTTGGGGGTTAAAAGTGCTCACCACAAATCTAAATAAGTTCCTTAGGGGGTCTAGTTTCAAAAATGGGGTCACTTGTGGTGGGTTTCTACTGTTTAGGTACATCAGGGGCTCTGCAAACGCAACATGACGCCCGCAGACCATTCCATCAAAGTCTGCATTTCAAAGCGTCTCTACTTCTTTCCGAGCCCCGACGTGTGCCCAAACAGTGGTTTACCCCCACTTATGAGGTATCAGCGTACTCAGGACAAACTGGACAACAACTATTGGGGTTCAGATTCTCATGTTACCCTTTTGAAAATAAAAAATTGTGGGCTAAAAAATCTTTTTTGAGGAAAAAAATGATTTTGTTATTTTTACAGCTCTGCGTTATAAACTTTTGTGAAGCACTTGGGGGTTCAAAGTGCTCACCACACATCTAGATAAGTTCCTCGCAGGGTCTAGTTTCCAAAACGCGGTCAATTGTGGGGGGTTTCTACTGTTTAGGCACATCAGGGGCTCTGCAAATGTAACGTGACACACGCAGACGATTCCATCAAAGTCTGCATTTCAAAAAGTCACTACTTCCCTTCTGAGCTCTGCCATGCACCCAAACAGTGGTTTACCCCCACATATGGGGTATGAGCGTACTCAGGACAAACTGGACAACAACTTTTGGGGTTCAATTTCTCCTGTTACCCTTGTAAAAATAAAAAATTGTGGGCTAAAAAATAATTTTTGAGGAAAGAAAAATGATTTTTTATTTTCACAGCTCTGCGTTATATACTTCTGTGAAGCACTTGGGGGTTCAAAGTGCTCACCACACATCTAGATAAGTTCCTTGGGGGCTCTAGTTTCCACAATGTGGTCATTTGTGGGGGGTTTCTACTGTTTAAGCACATCAGGGGCTCTGCAAACGTAACATGATACCCGCAGACCATTCCATCAAAGTCTGCATTCCAAAACATCACTACTTCTCTTCCGAGCTCTGCCATGTGCCCAAATAGTGGTTTACCCCTACATATGGGGTATGAGCGTACTCAGGACAAACTGTACAACTTTTGCGGTCCAATTTCTCCTGTTACCCTTGTGAAAATAAAAATTGTGGGCTAAAAAATAATTTTTGAGGAAAGAAAAATGATTTTTTATTTTCATAGCTCTGCGTTATAATCTTCTGTGAAGCACTTTGGGGTTTAAAGTGCTCATCACACATCTAGATGAGTTCCTTCGGGGGTCTAGTTTCCAAAATGGTGTCACTTGTGGGGGAGTTCAAATGTTTAGGCACACAGGGGCTCTCCAAATGCGACATGGTGACCGCTAACGATTGGAGTTAATTTTTCATTCAAAAAGTCAAATGGCGCTCCTTCCCTTCCGAGCCTTGCCGTGTGCCCAAACAGTGGTTTACCACCACATGTGAGGTAACGGTGTACTCAGGAGAAATTGCCCAACAAATTTTAAGATCCATTTTATCCTGTAACCCATGAGAAAATGACAAAATTGAGGCTAAAGGAATTTTTTTGTGAAAAAAAAGTACTTTTTCATTTTTACGGATCAATTTGTGAAGCACCTGGGGGTTGAAAGTGCTCACTATGCATCTAGATAAGTTCCTTGGGGGGTCTAGTTTCCAAAATGGGGTCACTTGTGGGGGAGCTCCAATGTTTAGGCATACAGGGGCTCTCCAAACACAACATGGTGTCCGCTAACAACTGGAGCTAATTTTTCATTCAAAAAGTCAAATGGCGCTCCTTCCCTTCCGAGCCTTGCCGTGTGCCCAAACAGTGGTTTACCCCACATATGAAGTATCGGTGTACTCAAAAGAAATTGCCCAACAAATTTTAGGATCCATTTTATCCTGTTACCCATGTGAAAACAAAAAAATTGAGGCTAAAATAATTTTTTTGTGAAAAAAAAGTACTTTTTCATTTTTACGGATCAATTTGTGAAGCACCTGTGGGTTAAAAGTGCTCACTATGCATCTAGATAAGTTCCTTGGAGGGTCTAGTTTCCAAAATGGGGTCACTTGTGGGGGATCTCCAATCTTTAGGCACACAGGGGCTCTCCAAATGCGACATGGTGTCCGCTAAAGATTGGAGCCAATTTTTAATTCAAAAAGTAAAATGGCGCTCCTTCCCTTTCCGAGCCCTGTCATGCGCCCAAACAGTGATTCCCCCCACATATAGGGTATCGGCGTACTCAGGACAAATTGTACAACAACTTTCGGGGTCCAGTTTATCCTTTTACCCTTGGGAAAATAAAAAAATTGTTCATTTTTGTGACTAAAAAGTTAAATGTTATTTTTTTCCTTCCATGTTGCTTCTGCTGCTGTGAAGCACCTGAAGGGTTAATAAACTTCTTGAATGTGGTTTTGAGCACCTTGAGGGGTGCAGTTTTTAGAATGGTGTCACTTTGGGGTATTTTCAGCCATATAGACCCCTCAAAGTGACTTCAAATGTGAGGTGGTCCCTAAAAATAAATTTTGTTGAAAAAGTGAGAAATCGCTGGTCAAATTTTAACCCTTATAACTTCCTAGCAAAAAAAAAATGTTTTTTCCAAAATTATGCTGATGTAAAGTAGACATGTGGGAAATGTTATTTATTAACTATTTTGTGTCACATAACTCTCTTGTTTAACAGAATAAAAATTCAAAATTTGAAAATTGCAAAATTTTCAAAATTTTTGCCAAATTTCCATTTTTTTCGCAAATAAACACAAAAATTATCAACCTAAATTTATCACTACCATGAAGCTTAATATGTCGCGAAAAAACAATCTCAGAATCGCTAGGATCCGTTGAAGCGTTCTTGAGTTATTAACTCATAAAGGGATACTGGTCAGAATTTCAAAAAATGGCCAGGTTATTAAGGTCAAAATAGGCTGGGTCATGAAGGGGTTAATTGCCCAAAACGGTGACGTTTCGTCTCAGGATTGTGAGCCTTTCTCAAGCAACAAACAAGTGGCAGTGTTCAACTTTAATATGTGTATACATTTACATATTTGATATGTGAGTTATAAAACAATTCGGTAACATCTCATAAAACATATATGATATTCAATTGATTGTGGTAGTATATAGTACATATAATATACAATGTGCATATAAAATGCAAATAGTGCATTCATTAGTGCTTACAGTGTGCATACAATAGTAGGAACATTTGATTGCATATAGATACACATGTGCATTCTATTAATCCTAATGACTCACCCCATCTCAAAAGCTACTGACATGCTGAACTCATCATTATCCAACACCTACTGCGCAAGGCATCCCTTCTACAGGCAGAAAAATCTGCACAGGCACATTGTGCCGTATCTGCAACTCAGAGCAAGCAAAATATCTGGAATCTCATATAACAAAGTACATTCCTCTCTAAAGCAGTTAGTACAAACATTATATAAGATATAGATGAAATATAAGAGAAGGCCAATCAACCCTATTTCAAATTTAAGCATCTATTTATATAATTATCTTAAATTGTCTGTCATCCACTTCCGTCTGGACGTCCTCGAATCTCACAATCCACGGCGCCGAACCGGAAGTACGCCGACCGCCATATTGGAATACCCAAGTAATGGGTATTCCAATATGGGACCCGCTGGTGGTACCAGTCTGTCCATTGCTCCCCGTCTCCCCTCTCTTCTGTCCCTCACTCTCCGTCTCCTTCTGCTCCTCTCTGTTGCTCCCCATCTCCCCTTGCTCCTCTCCATCGCTCCTATCGCTCCTCTCCGTCGCTCCTCTCCGCAGCCCCTCGTCTCCCCTCACTCCTCCTGCCAACAATCCTTGCAGCGGCGGCCATGTTGGCGGGACAGAGTGCTGATTGCTGCTCACATGGATGAGAGCAGGCTTGGCAGATGGATCTCGGAGTGTAGAGGTGCAAGGAGTGGAGAGCGGCGGAGACAGTGAGAGGCGGGGCTCCAGAGGAATACCATATACTATGATGGAGGCTCCATGCCATCGCATTGGGAGGGTGGTGACGTGCCGATGGGGGCAGGCTTTGCATCATGCCCCCATCGGCACGTCACCACCCTCCCGATTCGATAGCATCAGGCCTCCATCTAGTAGAAATAAATAAAGGAATAAATACAGAATAAATCCATAAAGGTTGGGAAGGAGGACTCAGGGGCAGTAGGTGTCAGTGAATAAACTTTCCCATATACTATTATTCTTATAATTTAACTTTTGCAACAATTCAGTCAAAAAAATGGATGGGATGAGTCATGATTTCATTTTTCAATTTTTCTTTGTTCCTAAACCTAAAAAAAGTAAAAAAACAACAAAAAGCAATAAAATTCTCATAAATGTATATACATGCTACTCCAAAGGAAGATAATGAGTAGATAGAGAGCGGAAAAAGGCAAACAACCTTTAAAGTGTACAATTTAATTTAAATTATACATTCAAGCCATTTTAGAGTTTTAAGTCTGAAAATCTATTCTAGTTTTTTAGTTTTTAGCATATGAGTCCTATTTCCCTTCCCCCCTGTCTAAGCAGTGGGGAATGGTCACCCAGGAACGCTATCTGCCTGTGCTGCTTTTCGTCTTCTTTTCTTATATATTATATAATATAATATATATACAGTATATATTATGTATTATATAATACACTGTATACTGTATATATATATATACAGTATATATTATTGATGAGTGAACATGCTCGGATAAGGCTATTGACCAGCTGCAAGAGATGCACCCATGGGGACTCGAATGTACCTTTCAAGCACCCCAAAGACACTCGGTTAGCACCCGTGCATGTTCGGATAAGACCTTATCTGAGCACGTTTGCTCATCACTAATATATTTGCATTTGCTGACTACAAACATTAAAAGTTTATCTTTGGTATAATAGCAAATATTGTCTTGGCTATCAGGAATATTATTGGGTAGCGGAAAATTGTTTTTAAAAGTACTGGGGTGGTTTATGAGTCTTGGGGGGCCTGACTGGTTCCATTTTAAAAAGGAAAACTGATTAGAAATTGGTTAGATGACATATTCATGGCATCAAATAAGTCAGTGAGTCTCATTCATAAATACTGCTCTAAAATATGGAGTGACATTTTCATGAAGTAACAAAAAATTGTTGATTGCAGCAACTAATCAGGTTACTTTTTAATTGTCAAGTTTGTCATGGAAAAAATTTGTAATGGAAAAATAGTAAAAATAAGGCATATGTAGGCAGAAAATTATGTAAAACATTGCATGAGTATGCATACTGCAGTGGAAATCAACAGGTTACGCCATGATGGATTATTGATGTTCTTGTAGATACTGCCACAGACCTAAGAGGCCTGCACCTGCTATGGCTGTTGGACAACAGGGAAACTCAAGTTGCAGCATTTAGCCCTTTTAGTGCCACAAACAAGCATCACCAGTGCACTAACCAATAGAAGAGATGCACATAATTGCAGTAATCTCCAGTACTAGGGGCTTAGTCATAAGTAGGTGGCATCGCCACATGGAGAAGGATTCTGGCAAATGTTCCTACTGCTTTAAATAGCAATTTGGTAACTGTACATGATGTATGTAGAGGCATAATGTGCAGAAGCATGGTAGTATATTGATAGCAAAATAATGAGAGTAATATCTTTAAAGCAGCAAAAATCCCTTCTTGAAGGAGTTAATAATACGTATGTTTCAAACAATGCTTTTTATCAGCCAACGCAGCCTGTTTTATTTATGTGACGTGTACTCTGGAAGTTATGTAATAATAAGAAGCAAATGTACGTGAAATCAGTACAAAGTGAGCGATGCAGGCCAACCAGGGAATGAGTGTCAGAAAATAACTACAACGGATCAGCACTTGCCAACTAGAAGGATTTTATTAATGTGTGTGCCATAAGTTGTGTTACATCTTTATGTGCATACTGTATCTAATGCATTTGTATGTTAAAAACTATAATTAATAATGATCAGTAAAATATAATTTGCCCAGTTAGGCTGCCATCACACTAGCAGTATTTGGTCAGTATTTTACATCAGTATTTTTAAGCCAAAACCAGGAGTGGAACAAATAGAGGAACAGTATAACAGAAACATATGCACCACTTCTGCATTTATCACCCACTCCTGGTTTTGGCTTACAAATACTAATGTAAAATACTGACCAAATACTGCTAGTGTGACGGCAGCCTTATAGTATGAAGTGCCTATTTTGTTGCAGGCTAGATAGTTTGAAAAAGCTGTGAAAAAGATCTTTCAAGGTCGAAACGCGTTGCTGAATTGTCGGTGCCCATGTGCACATCCACTGTCTGAGGATCATGCTGTACATCATGTTTTAAATAACCACAAATAAATAAATCGTTTTTAAGGAGCTGGGGTATCAACCTTTGCTTTCTGCGATTCCATGTCAAGTCCAGACTGATATGCCGCTTTCGGGAGCAGCGGAGTTTGATGGAACATAATAAACAGATATGTTTTTAGAGAGTGCCTAAAACTGTATAAGATGTGGTTAGTCCTGATTTCTTGGGGTAGAACATTCCAGAGGATTGGTGCACCTTGTGAGAAGTCTTGTAGCCGAGAGTGGGAGGTACGGATTAGTGCGGATGTTAGTCGAAAGTCACTTACAGAGCGTAACAAGCGGTTAGGTCGATAAACAGAAATTAGGGTGGAAATGTAGTGGGGGTGCCTGTTGTGAATTTGGATTCTGGGCTCCCCCGGTGGCTTCTGGTGGAATTGAACTGGTGTCTTCATCTTCTCTGTTCACCTGTTCCCATCAAGATGTGGGAGTCGCTATATAACCTTGCTGCTCTGTTAGTTGCTTGCCGGTCACCAATGTTATCAGAAGCCTCTCTGTGCTTGTTCCTGCTCCTAGACAACTACTAGATAAGTTGGACTCTTGTCCATGTTTGTTTTTGCATTTTTGTTCCAGTTCACAGCTGTAGTTTCGTTACTGTGTCTGGAAAGCTCTTGTGAACAGGAATTGCCACTCTGGTGTTATGAGTTAATGCCAGAGTTTTAAAGTAATTTCTGGATGGTGTTTTGATAGGGTTTTCAGCTGACCATGAAAGTGTCCTTTCTGTCTTCTGCTATGTAGTAAGTGGACCTCAAATTTGCTAAACCTATTTTCATACTACGTTTGTTATTTCATCTTAATTCACCGCCAATACATGTGGGGGGCCTCTGTCTCCTTTCGGGGTATTTCTCTAGAGGTGAGCTAGGACTAATATTTTCCTCTGCTAGCATTATTTAGTCCTCCGGCTGGTGCTGGGCATCTAGAATCAACGTAGGCATGCTACCCGGCCACTGCTAGTTGTGCGTTAGGTTTAGTTCATGGTCAGCTCAGTTCCCATCTTCCAAGAGCTAGTTCCTATATATGCTGATGCTATGTTCTCTTGCCATTGAGAACATGACAGTTTGACCGGCCCACTAAAGGGTTAAAATCCTTGGCTGAGAAAGGAGAGAAATAAGAAGTCTGCTGAGATTTTTTTTTTTTTTTTTTTTTTTTCTCCTTCTAATCTTTGAATGGCTCTGTGTCCACCTGTTTGTAATGGATCTTCAGAGTGTAACTGCAGGTTTGAATAATCTCGCCACGAAGGTACAAAATTTGCAAGACTTTGTTTGTCATGCACCTGTATCTGAGCCGAGAATTCCTTTGCCGGAATTTTTCTCGGGGAATAGATCTGGGTTTCAGAATTTTCGAAATAATTGCAAATTATTTTTGTCCCTGAAATTTCGCTCTGCCGGAGACCCTGCACAGCAGGTCAGGATTGTGATTTCCTTGCTCCGGGGCGACCCTCAAGACTGGGCTTTTTCATTGACACCAGGGGATCCTGCGTTGCTCAATGTGGATGCGTTTTTTCTGGCCTTGGGGTTGCTTTATGACGAACCTCATTTGGAGCTTCAGGCAGAAAAAACTTTGATGTCCCTATCTCAGGGGCAAGATGAAGCGGAAATTTACTGCCAAAGATTCCGTAAATGGTCTGTGCTTACTCAGTGGAATGAGTGCGCCCTGGCGGCGACTTTCAGAGAGGGTCTCTCTGATGCCATTAAGGATGTTATGGTGGGGTTCCCTGTGCCTGCGGGTCTGAATGAGTCCATGACAATGGCTATTCAGATCGATAGGCGTTTGCGGGAGCGCAAACCAGTGCACCATCTGGCGGTGTCCACTGAGAAGTCGCCAGAGAGTATGCAGTGTGATAGAATTCTGTCCCGAAGCGAGCGGCAGAATTTTAGACGGAAAAATGGGTTGTGTTTCTATTGTGGTGATTCTACTCATGTTATATCAGCATGCTCTAAGCGCACTAAAAAGCTTGATAAATCTGTTTCCATTTGCACCTTACCGTCTAAGTTTATTCTATCTGTGACCCTGATTTGCTCTTTGTCATCTATTACCACGGACGCCTATGTCGACTCTGGCGCCGCTTTGAGTCTTATGGATTGGTCCTTTGCCAAACGCTGTGGGTATGATTTAGAGCCTTTGGAGACTCCTATTCCTCTGAAGGGGATTGACTCCACCCCATTGGCTAATAATAAACCACAATACTGGACACAAGTAACTATGCGTATTAATCCGGATCACCAGGAGATTATTCGCTTTCTGGTGCTGTATAATCTACATGATGATTTGGTGCTAGGATTGCCTTGGCTGCAATCTCACAACCCAGTCCTCGACTGGAGAGCTATGTCTGTGTTGAGCTGGGGATGTAAGGGGGCTCATGGGGATGTACCTGTGGTTTCCATTTCATCATCTATTCCCTCTGAAATTCCTGAGTTCCTGTCTGACTATCGTGACGTCTTTGAAGAATCCAAGCTTGGTTCGTTACCTCCGCACCGAGAGTGCGATTGTGCCATAGATTTAATCCCGGGTAGTAAATACCCAAAGGGTCGTTTGTTTAATCTGTCTGTGCCTGAACATGCTGCTATGCGAGAATATATAAAGGAGTCCTTGGAAAAGGGACATATTCGTCCATCGTCATCTCCCTTAGGAGCCGGTTTTTTCTTTGTGTCAAAAAAAGACGGCTCTTTGAGACCATGTATCGATTATCGGCTTTTGAACAAAATCACTGTTAAATATCAATACCCATTGCCGTTGCTGACTGATTTGTTTGCTCGCATAAAGGGGGCCAAGTGGTTCTCTAAGATTGACCTTCGTGGGGCGTATAATTTGGTGCGAATCAGGCAGGGGGATGAGTGGAAAACCGCATTTAATACGCCCGAGGGCCACTTTGAGTATTTAGTGATGCCTTTTGGTCTTTCAAATGCTCCGTCAGTTTTCCAGTCCTTTATGCATGATATTTTTCGCGATTATTTGGATAAATTTATGATTGTGTATCTGGATGATATTCTGATTTTTTCGGGTGACTGGGACTCTCATGTCCAGCAAGTCAGGAGGGTTTTCCAGGTTTTGCGGTCTAATTCTTTGTGTGTGAAGGGTTCTAAGTGTGTTTTTGGGGTACAGAGGATTTCCTTTTTGGGATATATTTTTTCTCCCTCTTCCATTGAAATGGATCCTGTCAAGGTTCAAGCTATTTGTGATTGGACGCAGCCCTCTTCTCTTAAGAGTCTTCAGAAATTTTTGGGCTTTGCTAACTTTTATCGTCGATTTATTGCTGGTTTTTCGGATATTGCTAAGCCATTGACCGATTTGACTAAGAAGGGTGCTGATGTTGCTGATTGGTCCCCTGACGCTGTGGAGGCCTTTCGGGAACTTAAGCGCCGTTTTTCCTCTGCCCCTGTGTTGCGTCAGCCTGATGTTGCTCTACCTTTTCAGGTTGAGGTCGACGCTTCTGAGATCGGAGCTGGGGCAGTGTTGTCGCAGAAAAGTTCTGACTGCTCCGTGATGAGGCCTTGTGCCTTCTTTTCCCGTAAATTTTCGCCCGCTGAGCGGAATTATGATGTTGGGAATCGGGAGCTTTTGGCCATGAAGTGGGCTTTTGAGGAGTGGCGCCATTGGCTTGAGGGGGCCAGACATCAGGTGGTGGTATTGACTGACCACAAAAATTTGATTTATCTTGAGACCGCCAGGCGCCTGAATCCTAGACAGGCGCGCTGGTCATTATTTTTCTCTCGGTTTAATTTTGTGGTGTCATACCTACCGGGTTCTAAGAATGTTAAGGCGGATGCCCTTTCTAGGAGTTTTGAGCCTGACTCGCCTGGTAACTCTGAGCCCACAGGTATCCTTAAGGATGGAGTGGTATTGTCAGCCGTTTCTCCAGACCTGCGGCGGGCCTTGCAGGAGTTTCAGGCGGATAGACCGGATCGTTGCCCACCTGATAAACTGTTTGTTCCTGATGATTGGACCAGTAGAGTCATCTCTGAGGTTCATTCTTCTGCGTTGGCAGGTCATCCTGGCATTTTTGGTACCAGGGATTTGGTGGCAAGGTCCTTCTGGTGGCCTTCCCTGTCACGAGATGTGCGAGGCTTTGTGCAGTCTTGTGACGTTTGTGCTCGGGCCAAGCCTTGTTGTTCTCGGGCTAGTGGATTATTGTTGCCCTTGCCTATTCCTAAGAGGCCTTGGACGCACATCTCGATGGATTTTATTTCAGATCTGCCTGTTTCTCAGAAGATGTCTGTCATCTGGGTGGTGTGTGACCGTTTCTCTAAGATGGTCCATTTGGTTCCTCTGCCCAAGTTGCCTTCTTCTTCCGAGTTGGTTCCTCTGTTTTTTCAAAATGTTGTTCGTTTGCATGGTATTCCTGAGAATATCATTTCTGACAGAGGGACCCAATTCGTGTCTAGATTTTGGCGGGCATTCTGTGCTAGGATGGGCATAGATTTATCTTTTTCGTCCGCTTTCCATCCTCAGACGAATGGCCAGACCGAGCGGACTAATCAGACCCTGGAGACATATCTGAGGTGTTTTGTGTCTGCTGACCAGGATGATTGGGTTGCTTTTTTGCCATTGGCAGAGTTCGCTCTCAATAATCGGGCCAGCTCTGCCACTTTGGTGTCCCCGTTTTTCTGTAATTCGGGGTTTCATCCTCGATTTTCCTCTGGTCAGGTGGAATCTTCGGATTGTCCTGGAGTGGATGCTGTGGTGGAGAGATTGCATCAGATCTGGGGGCAGGTGGTGGACAATTTGAGGTTGTCCCAGGAGAAGACTCAGCTTTTTGCCAACCGCCACCGTCGTGTTGGTCCTCGGCTTTGTGTTGGGGATTTGGTGTGGTTGTCTTCTCGTTTTGTCCCTATGAGGGTCTCTTCTCCTAAGTTTAAGCCTCGGTTCATCGGCCCGTATAAGATATTGGAGATTCTTAACCCTGTTTCCTTCCGTTTGGACCTCCCTGCATCCTTTTCTATTCATAACGTTTTTCATCGGTCATTATTGCGCAGGTATGAGGTACCGGTTGTGCCTTCCGTTGAGCCTCCTGCTCCGGTGTTGGTTGAGGGTGAGTTGGAGTACGTTGTGGAGAAAATCTTAGACTCTCGTGTTTCCAGACGGAGACTCCAGTATCTGGTCAAGTGGAAGGGATACGGCCAGGAGGATAATTCTTGGGTGAATGCATCTGATGTTCATGCCTCTGATTTGGTTCGTGCCTTTCATAGGGCCCATCCTGATCGCCCTGGTGGTTCTGGTGAGGGTTCGGTGCCCCCTCCTTGAGGGGGGGTACTGTTGTGAATTTGGATTCTGGGCTCCCCCGGTGGCTTCTGGTGGAATTGAACTGGTGTCTTCATCTTCTCTGTTCACCTGTTCCCATCAAGATGTGGGAGTCGCTATATAACCTTGCTGCTCTGTTAGTTGCTTGCCGGTCACCAATGTTATCAGAAGCCTCTCTGTGCTTGTTCCTGCTCCTAGACAACTACTAGATAAGTTGGACTCTTGTCCATGTTTGTTTTTGCATTTTTGTTCCAGTTCACAGCTGTAGTTTCGTTACTGTGTCTGGAAAGCTCTTGTGAACAGGAATTGCCACTCTGGTGTTATGAGTTAATGCCAGAGTTTTAAAGTAATTTCTGGATGGTGTTTTGATAGGGTTTTCAGCTGACCATGAAAGTGTCCTTTCTGTCTTCTGCTATGTAGTAAGTGGACCTCAAATTTGCTAAACCTATTTTCATACTACGTTTGTTATTTCATCTTAATTCACCGCCAATACATGTGGGGGGCCTCTGTCTCCTTTCGGGGTATTTCTCTAGAGGTGAGCTAGGACTAATATTTTCCTCTGCTAGCATTATTTAGTCCTCCGGCTGGTGCTGGGCATCTAGAATCAACGTAGGCATGCTACCCGGCCACTGCTAGTTGTGCGTTAGGTTTAGTTCATGGTCAGCTCAGTTCCCATCTTCCAAGAGCTAGTTCCTATATATGCTGATGCTATGTTCTCTTGCCATTGAGAACATGACAGGTGCCGCACTGTGGAGATCTTTGTCGGTGAGAACAAGTAGTTTAAATTGAATCCTATAATGTACGGGCAGCCAGTGCAATGACTGGTATAGAGCAGAGGCGTCTGAGTACCGATTAGCTAGATAGACAACCCTGGCTGCTGCATTAAGGCTAGACTGGAGAGGGGAAAGTCGAGTGAAGGAGAGGCCAATTAATAGATCATTACAGTAGTCCAGGCGGGAGTAGATCAGGCAACAGTGAGAGTTTTTGTTGTTTCCATGGTGAAAAGGGGCAAATTCTAGAGATGTTCTTTAGGTGTAAGCGGCAAGATCAGGCAAGAGATTATATATGGGGGTGAAGGAAAGAATGGTGTCAATTGTAACACCCAGACAGCGCGCCTGCTGTCGAGGCGTTATTGTGGTGTCACACACGAAGAGGGAGATGTCAGCTTATCGAGGTCAGTAGACGGCGGAAGTAGAAGTTGTTCAGTTTCTGAAAGGTTGAGTTTCAGATAGAGAGGGGACATGATATTTTAGACTGCGGATAGGCAGTCACTGATGTTCTGTAGTACAGCAGGGGTCAGGGGAAGACATGCATGGTTGTGTGTCATCACCATAAAGATGGTACTGAAAGCCAAATTTGCTAATGGTCTGTCCAATTGGGGCCATGTAGACAGAGAAGAGAAGAGGGCCATGGACTGGACTATGAGGGACCCCAACAGTGAAAGGAAGAGGAGAATTAGTGGAGCCAGCAAACAATACACTGAAGGAGCGGTCAGAAAGATAAGAAGAGAACCAGGAGAGAGCAGTGTCCTTTTGCCCATTGATTGGAGCATAGAGTAGGAGGTGGTAGTCAACATTGTTGAAAGCTGCAGAGAGGGTGAGAAGAATGAGCTGAGAGTGATCACTGTTACATTTTGCTTTCAGAAGATCATTGGTCACTTTGATGAGTGCAGTTTCTGTCCAATGTAGGGGGTGGAAGCCGGACTGTGATGGATCTAGGAGAGCGTGAGTGGAGAGGTAATGTGTAAGACAGGAATAGACTAGGTGGTCCAAGAGTTTGGAGAAGAAGGTGAGATTGGAGACTGGTCTGTGGTTATTTGTGCAGGATGGATTGAGAGAGGTTTTTTTTAAATAATGGAGTAATGATAGTGTTTGAAGGAGGAGGGGAAAATACCAGAGGAGAGGGAGAGATTGAAGATTTTAGTTAGGTGAGTAGTGATGACAGGAGAGAGATACTGGAGGAGATATGAGGCAATGGGGTCAGCAGTGCATGTTGTAGGACACCTGGTCATCTAATGGTTAGACAGAGACCTGGAGAGGCATAAAAGCCAAAGTGTCTTGCAACCACTGTGAAATTTGGTGGAAGATCTGTGATGATCTGGGGATCTGGGGATAAAAATTATTATTATTATGCTTCAGAAAGGCTTAAATTTGGCAGGTTGTAGTTTGCAAAGGACGTATGAATCAAGCCGCATACAAGGTTATCCTGGAAAAACAGATGATTCCTTCTGCTCAGGTAATGTTCCCCAACTCTGAGGACTGTTTTTTCCAGCAGGACAATGCGCCATGCCACACATCTAGGTCAATCTTTGTGTTGATGAAGGGTCACCACATCAAATCCCTGTCATGGCCAGCCCAATCTCCAGACCTTAACCCCATTGAAAACCTCTGGAATGTAATCAAGAGGAAGATGGATAGTCACAAGCCATCAAACAAAGAAGAACTGCTTAAATTTTTGTACCAGGAGTGGCATAAGGTCACCCAAAAGCAGTGTGAAAGACTGGTGGAAAGCATGCCAAGACACATGAAAGCTGTGATTAAAAATCATGGTTATTGCACAAAATATTGATTTCTGAACTCTTCCTGAGTTAAAACATTAGTATTGTTGTCTCTAAATGATTATGAACTTGTTTTTTTTTTTGCATTATTTGAGGTCTGCTAGCAATGCATTTTTTTTTTATTTTGAACATTTCACATTTTCAGAAAATAAATACAAAATTTATTGCTTGGAACTTCAGAGACATGTTGTCAGTAGTTTATAGAATAAAAGAACAATTTATATTTTACTCACAAATATACCTATAAAGAGAAAAATCAGGCAAACTGAAAATTTTGCAGAAAACACAGCAGCACTCTGAGGGCCAAAACATATAGAAACACTGGAAACATTAACTCCAAGCTGTATGGTTACTCAGTAAGATGTACTTGCAAAAAAAGCGAAGGTTCTTAGTGCATAAATTGGCCAATTCATGTGTGCCCATCAACCACGGCAAGGACCATGAAAACAAAAAGAAGGCACAGCCTAAATATTTTAGGATGCATCATCATGTACCACTGTGAGAGGGGCCAGGGCCGTAGTCGTGGCCCGCAATGATAGCGCCTGGAGCGCACCCTGGCCACCCGACACATACATGCAATGTCCCATTTGCAGCATACCTTCTGTAACATCTTCTGCACAATCAGGGTCCCCTCTGGTCTGCTGTGTGTTCACACTGAGTCCAGTTTTAACTTATAACAGACAACTTTACTTGAATTCTTTCACAGTACATCCAGTTCAGTTAGAGCAACTTCACGGGGAACATCACAGCACACATCCTTGTCTATTCCTGTGCTTTTTCCTACTTCTACTTGAATGTTCCTGGGTCATACCATTCCATCCGGTACTGCAGAGTTCCTTCTGTCCAGCTTCACTACCTTTAGGAGTTCCCCTGTTTGTTTTGAACCAGATATAAGGGCATCTGCACATGTAGTAAACTGCCACATCTTAGTGCTGCCCTGCATTCCACTGTTGCTGTTTCCTTCAGTTTCCAAGCCCTGGATGTCAGGGCTCCCAGCTTCAAAGATTACGCGGCCTACTGGGGCTCTAAGGACCTCCTGGACTGTCTGGGCTGACTGGCCCTACCGAGCTGTCTGGGCTCCCTGGCTCTACTGGGTTGTCTGGGCTCCCTGGCCCTACTGACTCAAAGCAGGAAGCTCTCTATACCTTATGCAGTTGACCCCTCCAAAGTTAACTGTTACCTATCCTAATCTAAGTGTGCTCAAATGCCTCCTCTAGTGGGCTAATTTGAGTACTGCACTCTCCCTATATACAATGGATACATGGTAGCATTAAGATATCTAACCATATAGACAGAGTAGGACATTTGCATTTAAAAACATTTAACCAGGATAGGTGTGGAGCTTAGTAAAGTCTTTGTAACCCCTTACACCACAACGACAATGGAAAAAGAAGAGAAAGAAGTACACTCATGATGTGCACACTTCAATATAACAGACAACATTATAAAAGTAGAAATTTTATTGCGCAACAGTCATAAAACTAATAAAACCAAGTATACAACCTGACCCTATATCAATGGCATCAATTCTGGTGAAAGCTGCTAGGGGAGGATATATAATGTCATCCCAGATACTAGTGAATAAAGTGCATAATATTAATTTGTACAGTGGAAACAGTCCCAGCTATGCAGTGCACAGCCAAGGAAAGGGATTACACTGCCTGGCAATAATATGTGGTAATAACAATAATACATACAGTGTATAACACTGACATAGCAATAGTGTCACAAAATATTAGCATTAATATTGTGCATAGCAATCGATATGGACTGCACAATGTGACTGTCAAACATGTAACAATATTAAAAATATGCAATTTAGTCTGTAACCCAGCTAAGCCAAAAGTGTGACTGGCAATACATTAGTAAAAAAAAGAGTAAAACAAGCGGGATAAAATAATAAGCTACAGCCCTATGTACAGGGCAAATCACTCAAGAGAGGCCATGGTACAGTTTATCCCCGACACCCAACGCGTATCGCTGTAAAAACAGCTTCATCAGGGACAGTGCTGGAACCAAGTAGTGCATGTCTGATATAAATACACTAACTAAAGTAAATTAGTTACCAGTGATCGCCACAAAGTTCAGGAGGTGGGAGTCAAATAAGCAGTAGGTGCTGTAGTAGAATAAACATAGATGAAGCTAGGTGCCCCGCTGGATGCCAGTGAGCGCATGTGTTCCTGAAGCAGGGCATTCCCCCTTAGCAGCAGCATTGTTGTAACCAGGTGCAGTGTGTAATGGAAGGTGACACTTCTCTGATGGATCCTATCATACCACTTTCCTATCCTACTGAACAAGCCACTCTTGGGCTAAAACGCCTACAATAATGGACAAACCTGTTTCTCTCGGGCTATAAGCCTGCAATTTGAATTGGCAAGTAGAATTGGTTATAGTCACCTGTAGGATAATGGGAGGAGCATTGTCAGACTAGGGGGCAGTCACAACCTCCAATACAAACTGTACAGTATATATATATATATATATATATATATATATATATATATATATATATATATATATACAGTGCCTTGCAAAAGTATTTGGCTCCCTGGATCTTTTCAACCTTTTCCCACATATCATGATTAAAACACAAAGATACCGAATGTAAATTTTTGGTGAAGAATCAACAACAAGTGGAACACAATTGTGAAGTTAAACGAAATTTATTGGTTATTTTAAATTTTTGTAGAAAATCAAAAACTGAAAAGTGGGGCGTGCAATAATATTCGGCCTCATTACATTCAGTGCAGCAAACTCACTCCAGAAGTTCATTGTGGATCTTTGAATGATCCAATGTTGTCCTAAATGCCTAATGATGATAAATATAATCCACCTGTGTGCAATCAAGTCTCTGTATAAATGCACCGGCTCTGTGATTGTCTCAGGGTTCTGTTTGAAGCACAGAGAACATCATGAAGACCAAGGAACACAACAGGCAGGTCCGTGATACTGTTGTGGAGACGTTTAAAGCTGGATTTGGATACAAAATAATTTCCAAAACTTTAAACATCCCAAGGAGCACTGTGCAAGCGATCATATTGAAATGGAAGGAGTATCATACCACTGCAAATCTACCAAGACCCGGCCGTCCCTCTAAACTTTCATCTTAAACAAGGAGAAGACTGAACTGATATGCAGCCAGCAGGCCCATGATCACTCTGGATGAACTGCAGAGATCTACAGCTGAGGTGGGACAGTCTGTCCATAGGACAACAATCAGTTGTACACTGCACAAATCTGGCCTTTATGGAAGAGCGGCAAGAAGAAAGCCATTTCTCAAAGATATCCATAAAAAGTGTCATTTAAAGTTTGCAACAAGCCACCTGGGAGACACAGCAAACATGTGGAAGAAGGTGCTCTGGTCAGATGAAACCAAAATCGAACTTTTTGGCAACAAGGCCAAACGATATGTTTGGCGTAAAGGCAAAACAGCTCATCACCCTAAACACACCATCCCCACTTTCAAACATGGTAGTGGCAGCATCGTGGTTTGGGCCTGCTTTTCTTCAGCAAGGACAGGAAAGATGGTTAAAATTCATGGGAAGATGGATGGAGCCAAATACAGGACCATTCTTGAAGAAAACCCATTGGGGTCTGCAACAGACCTGAAACTGGGATGGAGATTTGTCTTCCAACAAGACAATGATCCCAAACATAAAGCAAAATCTACAATGGAATAGTTCACAAATAAACGTATCCATTAGAATGGCCAAGTCAAAGTCCAGACCTCAATCTAATCGAGAATCTGTGGAAAGAGCTGAAAACTGCTGTTCACAAACGATCTCCATCAAACCTCACTGAGCGCGAGCTGTTTGCCAAGGAAGAATGAGCAAGAATTTCAGTCTCTCGATGTACAAAACTGATAGAGACATACCCCAAGTGACTTGCAGCTGTAATCGCAGCAAAAGGTGGCGCAACAAAGTATTAAGTTAAAAGGGCCGAATAATATTGCACGCCCCACTTTTCAGTTTTTGATTTTCCACAAAAATTTAAAATAACCAATAAATTTTGTTCAACTTCACAATTGTGTTCCACTTGTTGATTCTTCACCAAAAATTTACATTTGGTATCTTTATGTTTGAAGCATGATATGTGGGAAAAGGTTGAAAAGTTCCAGGGAGCCAAATACTTTCGCAAGGCACTGTATATATACAGCATAAATATATACATAGTAATTTTTTACATTTTAAAAATTACAAAAAGGAAAATGGGCTGATGTAAAAGTTTGGGCACCCTTGGAGATCACTTTGATCACTTTTCAGACCTTAATTAGCCTGTTAGGCTTATGGCTTGTTCAAAAAACATTTTTATGGAGCCTTTGTTGTGTAGTTCTGGATAACAAACAAGCAAACAAGTCAAGGTTATGTAAAGAATGTGGATATGTTTAAATATTCATTTGTCCAGAACTGCACAATTTCCTTGCAGTTTCCATGTAGAACGTTTATGCTAGTTTTTGCTCAAGGTGAATTTCCTCTCAAGCTTTATATCATAGACCTGCCTCAGAAATTCCTTCTAATTGCAAAGTTATTTTCCCCAGAAGGGATATTTTTTCTTTCACATTCTTTGTAAGTGTGAGGTAGTGGTCCACACAGTAATACATCTTTACATTTCGCAGGGCTGTCTGAACATATGGTAGAGGGGTGGGATTCAACTCCTCCTCTTAGCTCATAACTTCTCAGTCAATCTTTCAATTTCACTCCAGCCAAGTATAACACCTCAACTAGAACACCTCAAACTCACTGGATTTATTCTGGAATTGACACCAATTGGCATAGCAGGAATTTTACTTTACCTTTTCATTTTCATTGGCAGAGACTTGAGAGTTCTGTTTTGTCATGCATTGTGCAGGTAAGACATGGGTACAAATGATGCTGAATAAGAAGGCGGACACATATATATATATATGTGTGCAATAAATAACAAACATATATATGCATGTGTGTGATAAATAATATATACATATAAAGGTATGTGTCTGATAAATAATATATGCATATATATGTATGTGTGTGATAAATAATATATACACATATATGTATGTGTGTGATAAATAATATATACATATAGGTATGTGTGTGATAGATAATATATATGTATGTGTGTGTGATAAATAATATATACATATAAAAGGTATGTGTGTGATAAATAACATATACATATAAAGGTATGTGTGTGATAAATAATATATACATATAAAGGTATGTGTGTGATAAATAATATATATATATATATATAAAGGTATGTGTGTGATAAATAATATATACATATAAAGGTATGTGTGTGATAAATAATATAAACATATAAAGGTATGTGTGTGATAAATAATATATACACATAAAGGTATGTGTGTGATAAATAATATATATATATATATATATATATATATATATATATATATATATATATATATATAAAGGTATGTGTATGATAAATAATATATACATATGAAGGTATGTGTGTGATAAATAATATATATATATATATATATATAGGTATGTGTATGATAAATAATATATACATATATAGGTATGTGTATGATAAATAATATATACACATATATGTATGTGTGTGATAAAAGGCATCCAAATAGTGTTGCTAATATTGTATGAAAGATTATTTCTGACTGTATGAAAAGGCTCTCTGGTCTAGATCATGTTACTTAGAGGTATGGATGTGAATAATAATATGGTGCAGTTTTAACTTGTAAGTTTTTACCTATGACTTTGACTATCAGGCAAATATTATCAGTTAAAGGTAGTTTTCTGTGAATGTGACTAGATTTAAAATGTAAAAATCAATATAAAATGAGTTCATTCCCACTATGGCAGAAAGCTTTAAACTCTTTTTGACATTTGGGTTGTTTATGTGATCTTTATGACAATATTGAAGTCCTCATTGACAACTTTCATTCATTCATACTTCATTCATTCATTCATTCATTCATTCATTCATGTGCAGCTAACATTATATATCTGAATAGTCATCATGGGGTTAGTATGTTGTCTGACATAGGAATTTTGGATTGTGAACCCAATTTGGACTCATGACTTGGTGCCATGTGAGCAAAAACTATAAATCAATGGATACATCAATTTAGGGATAGATGATAGATGGGTCTTTCTACAGAGCTCACTGAATTCCTTCATGGTACTGTAAAAGGATGCCACTGTTTTAACAAGTTAGTTCATGAATTTTCTTCCCTCCAAAGTATTCAACCATCACCTGCACGTGGTGTTACTGAGAAGCGGAAGCCTTTATGAACCTCAGTAGTGATGAGTGAATAGTGAAATATTCGGATTCGGGAAAATCGGCACAAATAATTTCTAATATCTGTGTTTTCGTGCCGAATAACGAATCCAATGCAAGCCAATAGGAAAGCCGAATATTTTTCTGCTGGACCCAACAAACAGTTCTGGGGGCATGGGAAAAAAGCTGAAATGGATGGGAAAGAGCTAAAACTAAATGGGAACAGCATGGAGAAGATGCCTGCATGCCTTTCTGACTCAAATATGGTATCTGGAAGTAATGTTGTCAGACTATTGCGCCGGTTTTATAGATTTATAAGAAGACCTACCAAACCAAACTTAATTTTTATTTTAAGGGATAAAATGCTAATAAACATTTTCCTTCATATAACATGTACAGTGGGTATGGAAAGTATTCAGACCCCTTTAAATTTTTCACTCTTTGTTTCATTGCAGCCATTTGGTAAATTCAAAAACGTTCATTTTTTTCTCATTAATGTACACTCTGCATCCCATCTTGACTGAAAAAAAAACAGAAATTCAGTAATTTTTGAACATTTATTAAAAAAGAAAAACTGAAATATCACATAGTCATAAGTATTCAGACCCTTTGCTCAGTATTGAGTAGAAGCACCCTTTTGAGCTAGTACAGCCATGAGCCTTCTTGGGATTGATGCAGAAAGTTTTTCACACCTGGATTTGGGGATCCTCTGCCATTCTTCCTTGCAGATCCTCTCCAGTTCTGTCAGGTTGGATGGTGAACGTTGGTGGACAGCCATTTTCAGGTCTCTCCGGAAATGCTCAATTGGGTTTAGGTCAGGGCTCTGGCTGGGCCAGTCAAGAATGGTCACAGAGTTGTTCTGAAGCCACTCCTTTGTTATTTTAGCTGTGTGCTTAGGGTCATTGTCTTGTTGGAAGGTGAACCTTCGGCCAAGTCTGAGGTCCAGAGCACTCTGGAAGAGATTTTCATCCAGGATATATCTGTGCTTGGCCGCATTCATGTTTCCTTCAATGGCAACCAATCGTCCTGTCCCTGCAGCTGAAAAACACCCCATAGCATGATGCTGCAACCATCATGTTTCACTGATGGGATTGTATTGGGCAGGTGATGAGCAGTGCCTGGCTTTCTCCACACATACCGATTAGCATTATCATCAAAAAGGTCTATCTTCGTCTCATCAGACCAAAGAATCTTATTTCTCATTGTCTGGGAGTCCTTCATGTGTTTTTTTTTAGCAAACTCTATTTGGGCTTTCATATGTCTTGCACTGCAGAGAGACTTCCGTCGGGCCACTCTGCCATAAAGGCCTGACTACTGGAGGGCTGCAGTGATAGTTGACTTTGTGGAACATTCTTCTCCCATCTCCCTACTGCACCCCTGGAGCTCAGCCACAGTGATCTTGAGGTTCTTCTTTACCTCTCTCACCAAGGCTCTTCTCTCACGATTGCTCAGTTTGGCTGGACAGCCAGGTCTAGGAAGACTTATGGTGGTACCAAACTTCTTCCATTTAAGGATTATGGAGGCCTCTGTGCTCTTTGGAGCCTTGAGTACTGCAGAAGTTTTGTTGTAACCTTGGCCAGATCTGTGCCTTGCCACAGTTCTTTCTCTGGCCAGTTCCTTTGACCTCATGATTCTCATTTGGTCTGACATGCACTGTGAGCTGCGAGGTCTAATATAGACAGGTGTGTTCCTTTCCAAATCAAGTCCTATCAGTTTAATTAAACACAGCTGGACTCCAATGAAGGAGTAGAACCATCTCAAGGAGGATCACAAGAAAATGGACAGCATGTGACTTAAATATGAGTGTATGAGCAAAGGGTCTGAATACTTATGACCATGTGATATTTTAGTTCTTCTTTTTTAATAAATTTGCAAAAATTTCTACATTTCTGTTTATTTTCCATCAAGATGGGGCGCAGAGTGTACATTAATGTGAAAAAATGATCTTTTTCAAATTTACCAAATGGCTGCAATGAGACAGAGTGAAGAATGTAAAGGGGTCTGAATACTTTCCGTACGCACTGTATATAAAGCAAAATAAAAAAAATTACAAAATTATACCTCCTCTTTAGCATATATTCACATGGAGTGTTTTGGCTTTATTTTTTCCTTTAACATTCGTGAGAGCTCTCACTCATACATTTGGTAGGTCTCTCCCTCATTCCAAATTGTTAGGTAGATAGTGGAATACATATTGCCAATCACTTTGCAATGCCAGCTAAAACATGCCCATTTGAATTTTGGGCTTTGCCTGCCACCACCACCACGTCCACCGCCATGTCATTATGTGGCCCTCGCTTGACATTTTCAGAGGGCCAGCAGGTGCCGTGAAACCTGAGTTTGAGAAGGGCCCTCAGGTGACCCTGTATCGTACATTTGGGAGAGCTCTCACTCCTACATTTGGGAGGTCCCTCCCTCATCCCAAATTGCTAGCTATTTAGTGTAATTGGGGGAGCTATATGCTCAATGTCATTAAATTGGATTCTACCAGACACCAAAAGCAGTAGAATTAAATTTTTAATACAGTGTATGTAAGCGAGGGCCTGTTGTTGTGATCCGCTTTTTGGCTCCCCTGGTGGTGGCTGGTGGTACTGGAGACTTGTGTGTGCTTTTCTGCCTCAGCTCACCTGCTTCCATCAGTTTTGGGAGTTTCCTATTTAGCCTTGCTCTCCAGTCACTTCCTTGCCGGTCATCATTGTAACCTGAGTCTTTCAGTTGCATGTTCCTGCTACTAGTCTGCTGATCAGCTAAGTGGACTCTTGTCCTTATTGTTTTGTTTTTCTTGTCCAGTTTACAGTTTTGTTATTTCCTGTTACTGGAAGCTCTTGTGGACTGAAATTGCCACTCCTGTGTCATGAGTTGACACAGGAGTCTTAAAGTAATTTCAGGATGGGTTTTTTGAAAGGGTTTTTCAGCTGACCGTGAAGTCCTCTTTTGTATCCTTCCTGTTGTGAAATTGGATTTTGGGCTCTCCCTGTGGCCACTGGTGGAATTGAACTGATGTGCATCATCCTCTCTGTTCACCTGTTTCCATCAGGATGTGGGAGTCGCTATTTAGCCTTGCTCCTCTGTCACTTCCATGCCGGTCAACATTGTAATCAGAAGCCTTTCTGTGCATGTTCCTGCTGCTAGACAACTCCCAGCTAAGTTGGACTTGAGTCCTTGTTTGTTTTTGCATTTTGTTCCAGTTCACAGCTGTAGTTTCGTTTCTGTGTCTGGAAAGCTCTTGTGATCTGAAATTGCCACTCTGATGTTATGAGTTAATACTAGAGTCTTAAAGTAATTTCAGGATGGTGTTTTGATAGGGTTTTCAGCTGACCATGAAAGTGCCCTTTCTGTCTTCCTGCTATCTAGTAAGCGGACCTCAATTTTGCTAAACCTATTTTCATACTACGTTTGTCATTTCATCTAAAATCACCGCCAATATTTGTGGGGGCCTCTGTCTGCCTTTCGGGGAAATTTCTCTAGAGGTGAGCCAGGACTATATTTTCCTCTGCCAGGATTAGTTAGTCCTCCGGCCGGCGCTGGGCGTCTAGGGATAAAACGCAGGCTACGCTACCCGGCTACTGTTAGTTGTGCGGCAGGTTTAGTTCATGGTCAGTTTAGTTTCCATCCTTCCAAGAGCTAGTTCTTATGTTTGCTGGGCTATGTTCTCTTGCCATTGAGAACCATAACAGTTTGACCGGCCAAAAAAGGGTTAAATTAATTGACAGAGAAAGGAGAGAAAAGAGAAGTCTGCTGAAGATTTTTTTTTTTTTTTCTCAGTTCTGAGTGTGCTTGTAATTGAATCTCTTGCAAGTCTGCCTATATTGCAGCCTTTCTCTCTCTCTCTCCTTCTAATCCTGGAATGGCTCTGTGTTCACCTGTTTAAAATGGATATTCAGAGTTTAGCTGCAGGTTTGAATAATCTCACCACGAAAGTTCAAAATTTACAAGATTTTGTTGTTCATGTTCCTATATCTGAACCTAGAATTCCTTTGCCTGAATTTTTCTCGGGGAATAGATCTTGCTTTCAAAATTTCAAAAATAATTGCAAGTTGTTTTTGTCCCTGAAATCTCGCTCTGCTGGAGATCCTGCTCAGCAGGTCAGGATTGTGATTTCCTTGCTCCGGGGCGACCCTCAGGATTGGGCTTTTGCATTGGCTCCAGGGGATCCTGCGTTGCTCAATGTGGATGCGTTTTTTCTGGCCTTGGGGTTGCTTTATGAGGAACCTCAGTTAGAACTTCAGGCGGAAAAGGCCTTGATGTCCCTATCTCAGGGGCAAGACGAAGCTGAAATATACTGCCAGAAATTCCGTAAATGGGCTGTGCTTACTCAGTGGAATGAGTGCGCCCTGGCGGCGAATTTCAGAGAGGGTCTCTCTGATGCCATTAAGGATGTTATGGTGGGGTTCCCTGTGCCTGCGGGTCTGAATGAGTCCATGACAATGGCTATCCAGATCGATAGGCGTCTGCGGGAGCGCAAACCTGTGCACCATTTGGCGGTGTCTACTGAGAAGACGCCAGAGAATATGCAATGTGATAGAATTCTGTCCAGAAGTGAACGGCAGAATTTTAGACGAAAAAATGGGTTGTGCTTCTATTGCGGTGATTCAACTCATGTTATATCAGCATGCTCTAAGCGGACTAAGAAGCTTGATAAGTCTGTTTCAATTGGCACTTTACAGTCTAAGTTTATTCTTTCTGTGACCCTGATTTGTTCTTTATCATCTATTACCGCGGATGCCTATGTCGACTCTGGCGCCGCTTTGAGTCTTATGGATTGGTCCTTTGCCAAACGCTGTGGGTATGATTTGGAGCCTCTTGAAACTCCTATACCCCTGAAGGGGATTGACTCCACCCCATTGGCTAGCAATAAACCACAATACTGGACACAAGTAACTATGCGGATTAATCCGGATCACCAGGAGATTATTCGCTTTCTTGTGCTGTATAACCTACATGATGTGTTGGTGCTTGGATTGCCATGGCTGCAATCTCATAACCCAGTCCTTGACTGGAAAGCTATGTCTGTGTTAAGCTGGGGATGTAAGGGGACGCATGGGGACGTACCTGTGGTTTCCATTTCATCATCTATTCCCTCTGAGATTCCTGAATTCTTGACTGAATATCGTGACGTTTTTGAAGAACCTAAGCTTGGTTCATTACCTCCGCACCGGGAGTGCGATTGTGCCATAGATTTGATTCCGGGTAGTAAATACCCTAAGGGTCGTTTATTTAATCTGTCTGTGCCTGAGCATGCTGCTATGCGAGAATATATAAAGGAGTCCTTGGAAAAGGGACATATTCGTCCTTCGTCATCTCCCTTAGGAGCCGGTTTTTTCTTTGTGGCTAAGAAAGATGGCTCTTTGAGGCCGTGCATTGATTATCGGCTTTTGAATAAAATCACGGTTAAATATCAATATCCGTTGCCACTGCTGACTGATTTGTTTGCTCGCATAAAGGGGGCCAAGTGGTTCTCTAAGATAGATCTCCGTGGGGCGTATAATTTGGTGCGAATTAAGCAGGGGGATGAGTGGAAAACCGCATTTAATACGCCCGAGGGCCACTTTGAGTATTTGGTGATGCCTTTTGGTCTTTCAAATGCCCCTTCAGTCTTTCAGTCCTTTATGCATGACATTTTCCGTGATTATTTGGATAAATTTATGATTGTGTATCTGGATGATATTTTGATTTTTTCGGATGACTGGGACTCTCATGTCCAGCAGGTCAGGAGGGTTTTTCAGGTTTTGCGGTCTAATTCCTTGTGTGTGAAGGGTTCTAAGTGCGTTTTTGGGGTTCAAAAGATTTCCTTTTTGGGATATATTTTTTCCCCCTCTTCCATCGAGATGGATCCTGTCAAGGTTCAGGCTATTTGTGATTGGACGCAACCCTCTTCTCTTAAGAGTCTTCAGAAATTTTTGGGCTTTGCTAACTTTTATCGTCGATTTATTGCTGGTTTTTCTGATGTTGTTAAGCCATTGACTGATTTGACTAAGAAGGGTGCTGATGTTGCTGATTGGTCCCCTGCTGCTGTGGAGGCCTTTCGGGAGCTTAAGCGCCGCTTTTCTTCCTCCCCTGTGTTGCGTCAGCCTGATGTTGCTCTTCCTTTTCAGGTTGAGGTCGACGCTTCTGAAATCGGAGCTGGGGCGGTTTTGTCGCAGAGAAGTTCCGATTGCTCCGTGATGAGACCTTGTGCTTTTTTCTCGCGTAAATTTTCGCCCGCCGAGCGGAATTATGATGTTGGGAATCGGGAGCTTTTGGCCATGAAGTGGGCTTTTGAGGAGTGGCGTCATTGGCTTGAGGGGGCTAGACATCAGGTGGTGGTATTGACTGACCACAAAAATCTAATTTATCTTGAGTCCGCCAGACGCCTGAATCCTAGACAGGCGCGCTGGTCGTTGTTTTTCTCTCGGTTTGATTTTGTGGTGTCCTACCTGCCGGGTTCTAAGAATGTTAAGGCGGATGCCCTTTCTAGGAGTTTTGAGCCTGACTCCCCTGGTAATTCTGAACCTACAGGTATCCTTAAGGATGGAGTGATATTGTCTGCCGTTTCTCCAGACCTGCGGCGGGCCTTGCAGGAGTTTCAGGCGGATAGACCTGATCGTTGCCCACCTGGTAGACTGTTTGTTCCTGATGATTGGACCAGTAAAGTCATTTCTGAGGTTCATTCTTCTGCGTTGGCAGGTCATCCTGGAATCTTTGGTACCAGGGATTTGGTGGCAAGGTCCTTCTGGTGGCCTTCCCTGTCTCGAGATGTGCGAGGCTTCGTGCAGTCTTGTGACGTTTGCGCTCGGGCCAAGCCTTGTTGTTCTCGGGCTAGTGGATTGTTGTTGCCCTTGCCTATCCCGAAGAGGCCCTGGACGCACATCTCGATGGATTTTATTTCGGATCTTCCTGTTTCTCAGAAGATGTCTGTCATCTGGGTGGTGTGTGATCGTTTCTCTAAGATGGTCCATTTGGTTCCCCTGCCTAAGTTGCCTTCTTCTTCCGAGTTGGTTCCTCTGTTTTTTCAAAATGTGGTCCGTTTGCATGGTATTCCGGAGAATATCGTTTCTGACAGAGGTACCCAATTCGTGTCTAGATTTTGGCGAGCATTCTGCGCTAGGATGGGCATAGATTTGTCTTTCTCGTCTGCTTTCCATCCTCAGACTAATGGCCAGACCGAGCGGACGAATCAGACCTTGGAGACATATTTGAGGTGTTTTGTGTCTGCAGATCAGGATGATTGGGTTGCTTTTTTGCCTTTAGCGGAGTTTGCCCTCAATAATCGGGCCAGCTCTGCCACCTTGGTGTCTCCCTTTTTCTGTAATTCGGGGTTTCATCCTCGATTTTCTTCTGGTCAGGTGGAATCTTCGGATTGTCCTGGAGTGGATGCTGTGGTGGAGAGGTTGCATCAGATTTGGGGGCAGGTAGTGGACAATTTGAAGTTGTCCCAGGAGAAGACTCAGCTTTTTGCCAACCGCCGGCGTCGGGTTGGTCCTCGGCTTTGTGTTGGGGACTTGGTGTGGTTGTCTTCTCGTTTTGTCCCTATGAGGGTTTCTTCTCCCAAGTTTAAGCCTCGGTTCATCGGCCCGTACAAGATATTGGAGATTCTTAACCCTGTGTCCTTCCGTTTGGACCTCCCTGCATCTTTTTCTATTCATAATGTTTTTCATCGGTCATTATTGCGCAGGTATGAGGTACCGGTTGTGCCTTCCGTTGAGCCTCCTGCTCCGGTGTTGGTTGAGGGCGAGTTGGAGTACGTTGTGGAAAAAATCTTGGACTCCCGTGTTTCCAGACGGAAGCTCCAGTATCTGGTCAAATGGAAGGGATACGGTCAGGAGGATAATTCTTGGGTGACTGCCTCTGATGTTCATGCCTCCGATTTGGTCCGTGCCTTTCATAGGGCTCATCCTGATCGCCCTGGTGGTTCTGGTGAGGGTTCGGTGCCCCCTCCTTGAGGGGGGGGTACTGTTGTGAAATTGGATTTTGGGCTCTCCCTGTGGCCACTGGTGGAATTGAACTGGTGTGCATCATCCTCTCTGTTCACCTGTTTCCATCAGGATGTGGGAGTCGCTATTTAGCCTTGCTCCTCTGTCACTTCCATGCCGGTCAACATTGTAATCAGAAGCCTTTCTGTGCATGTTCCTGCTGCTAGACAACTCCCAGCTAAGTTGGACTTGAGTCCTTGTTTGTTTTTGCATTTTGTTCCAGTTCACAGCTGTAGCTTCGTTTCTGTGTCTGGAAAGCTCTTGTGATCTGAAATTGCCACTCTGATGTTATGAGTTAATACTAGAGTCTTAAAGTAATTTCAGGATGGTGTTTTGATAGGGTTTTCAGCTGACCATGAAAGTGCCCTTTCTGTCTTCCTGCTATCTAGTAAGCGGACCTCAATTTTGCTAAACCTATTTTCATACTACGTTTGTCATTTCATCTAAAATCACCGCCAATATTTGTGGGGGCCTCTGTCTGCCTTTCGGGGAAATTCTCTAGAGGTGAGCCAGGACTATATTTTCCTCTGCCAGGATTAGTTAGTCCTCCGGCCGGCGCTGGGCGTCTAGGGATAAAACGCAGGCTACGCTACCCGGCTACTGTTAGTTGTGTGGCAGGTTTAGTTCATGGTCAGTTTAGTTTCCATCCTTCCAAGAGCTAGTTCTTATGTTTGCTGGGCTATGTTCTCTTGCCATTGAGAACCATAACACCTTCCTCTATCTAGTAAGTGGACCTCGCTTTGCTAAATCTACCTTCATACTGTGTATGTCTTTTCCTCTGAACTCACCGTTAATATACGTGGGGGCCACTATCATCTTTGGGGAATTTCTCTAGAGGTAAGCCAGGTCTGTTCCTTCCTCTTCCAGGCGTAGTTAGTTCTCCAGCTGGCGCATGGCATCTAGGCAGCCGTAGGAATGCTTCCTGGCTACTGTTAGTTGTGTGGTAGATTTAGGTCACGGTCGGCTTGAGTTTCCATCACCCGAGAGCTAGTCTGTTATTTTTGTGTTTCTGATGTTCCCATGCCATTGGGGAATCATGACAGTATGACCGGCCACTGTTAAAGTAATTGGCAGAAGAAAGGAGAGTAAAAGAAGTCTGTAGATTTTTTTTTTTTTTTTCCTCTCATGTTTGCTACTTAGTTGGCTCAGTTGTATTTCTGCTCTATTTACAGCCTTGCCTTTCTCTCCTTCTAATCCTTGAATGGCTCTGATCTCTCCGGTTTAAGGATGGACCCTCAGAGTTTGGCTGCAGGTTTAAATAATCTTGCTACGAAGGTTCAGAATTTACAAGATTATGTTATACGTACTCCTATTTCTGAACCTAAGATTCCTACACCAGAGGTATTTTCCGGAGATAGATCTCGATTTCTGAAGTTCAAATGTAATTGTAAATTATTCCTTTCTCTCAGACCTCACTCCTCTGGAGATCCTGTTCAGCAGGTTAAAATTGTGATTTCGTTACTGCGAGGTGACCCTCAAAATTGGGCATTTTCATTGACACCAGGGGATCCTGCGTTGCTCAATGTGGATGCGTTTTTTCTGGCTTTAGGGTTGCTGTATGAGGAACCTAATTTGGAGATTCAAGCTGAAAAAGCTTTAATAGCCCTGTCCCAAGGGCAAGATGAAGCTGAGATATACTGCCACAAATTTCGTAAATGGTCTGTGCTTACTCAGTGGAATGAGTGTGCCCTAGCGGCAAATTTCAGAGAGGGCCTTTCTGATGCCGTTAAGGATGTCATGGTGGGGTTTCCTACGCCCACAGGTCTGAATGAGTCCATGACAATGGCGATTCAGATTGATCGGCGTTTGTGGGAGCGCAAACCCGTGCACCATTTGGCGGTATCTTCTGAAGGGACGCCAGAGAAAATGCAATGTGACAGAATTCTGTCAAGAAGCGAGCGGCAGAATTATAGGCGCAAAAATGGCTTGTGCTTCTACTGTGGTGATTCCGCACATGTTATATCAGCATGCTCTAAACGTACTAGGAAGGTTGACAAATCTGTTTCTATTGGCACTTTACATTCTAAATTTCTTCTGTCTGTAACTCTGATTTGTTCATTATCAGTTATTACCGTGGATGCCTATGTGGACTCTGGCGCCGCTCTGAGTCTCATGGATTGGTCCTTCGCCAGGCGCTGTGGGTTTGATTTGGAGCCTCTGGAAGTTCCTATACCTCTGAAGGGTATTGATTCTACACCTCTGGCTTGTAATAGACCACAGTTCTGGACGCAAGTGACTATGCGTATGACTCCAGATCATCAGGAGATGATTCGCTTCCTTGTGTTGTATAATTTACATGATGTTTTAGTGCTTGGATTACCATGGTTACAATCTCATAACCCAGTACTGGACTGGAAAACTATGTCTGTGTTAAGCTGGGGATGTCGGGGGGCTCATGGGGACATACCTTTGGTTCCTATCTCGTCATCTATTCCCTCTGAGATTCCTACATTTTTGTCGGATTTTGGGGATATTTTTGAAGAGCCTAAAATTGGTTCTCTCCCTCCCCACAGAGAGTGTGATTGCGCCATAGATCTGATTCCAGGCAGTATATTTCCAAAGGGTCGTTTGTTTAACCTATCTGTACCTGAGCATGCTGCCATGCGAGAATATGTTAAGGAGTCCCTGGAAAAGGGACATATTCATCCTTCTTCATCACCTTTAGGAGCTGGGTTTTTCTTTGTCTCTAAAAAGGATGGCTCGCTGAGGCCTTGTATTGATTATCGACTCCTGAATAAAATTACTGTCAAATATCAGTATCCGTTGCCGCTGCTTACTGATTTGTTTGCTCGCATAAGGGGGGCTAAGTGGTTCTCCAAGATTGATCTCCGTGGGGCGTATAATTTGGTGCGAATTAAGCAAGGGGATGAGTGGAAAACCGCATTTAATACGCCTGAGGGCCACTTTGAGTATTTAGTAATGCCTTTCGGCCTTTCTAATGCGCCTTCAGTTTTTCAGTCCTTTATGCATGATATTTTCCGTGAATATCTGGATAAATTTATGATTGTGTATTTGGACGATATTTTGATTTTTTCTGAGGACTGGGAGTCTCATGTTCAGCAGGTCAGGAGGGTTTTTCAGGTCTTGCGGGAGAATTCTCTGTGTGTAAAGGGTTCTAAGTGTGTTTTTGGGGTTCAAAAGATTTCCTTTTTGGGGTACATTTTTTCCCCTTCTTCTGTTGAGATGGACCCTGTCAAGGTTTGGTCTATTTGTGACTGGACGCAGCCTACTTCTCTAAAAGGTCTTCAGAAGTTCTTGGGCTTTGCTAATTTTTATCGTCGATTTATAACTGGTTTTTCTGGTGTTGCTAAGCCTCTTACGGATTTGACTAAGAAGGGTGCTGATGTTGCCAATTGGTCCTCTGCCGCTGTGGAGGCCTTTCGGGAACTTAAGCGCCGCTTTTCGTCTGCCCCTGTGTTGCGCCAGTCCGATGTCTCTCTCCCCTTTCAGGTTGAGGTCGATGCTTCCGAGATCGGAGCGGGGGCGGTTTTGTCGCAGAAAAGTTCCGATTGCTCAGTGATGAGACCTTGTGCGTTCTTTTCTCGAAAATTTTCTGCCGCCGAAAGAAATTATGATGTCGGTAATCGGGAGCTTTTGGCCATGAAGTGGGCATTTGAGGAGTGGCGTCATTGGCTTGAGGGTGCTAGACATCAGGTGTTGGTTTTGACTGATCACAAGAATCTGATTTATCTTGAGTCTGCCAGGCGCCTGAATCCTAGACAGGCACGCTGGTCGTTGTTTTTCTCTCGGTTTAATTTTGTGGTCTCATATCTACCAGGTTCTAAGAATGTGAAGGCGGATGCCCTTTCTAGGAGTTTTGAGCCTGATTCCCCTGGTGATTCGGAACCTACAGGTATCCTTAAGGATGGGGTGATATTATCCGCTATTTCCCCAGATCTGCGACGTGCTTTGCAAGAGTTTCAGGCGGATAGACCTGATCGCTGTCCACCTGGTAGACTGTTTGTTCCTGATGATTGGACCAGTAGAGTCATCTCGGAGGTTCATTCTTCTACGCTGGCGGGTCATCCTGGAATTTTTGGTACCAGGGATTTGGTGGCTAGATCCTTCTGGTGGCCATCTCTGTCTCGTGATGTGCGTGTTTTTGTGCAGTCTTGTGATGTGTGTGCTCGGGCCAAGCCTTGTTGTTCTAGGGCTAGCGGGTTGTTGTTGCCCTTGCCTATCCCGAAGAGGCCTTGGACGCACATCTCGATGGACTTTATTTCTGATCTTCCTGTTTCTCAGAAGATGTCTGTCATCTGGGTGGTGTGTGATCGTTTCTCTAAGATGGTCCATTTGGTTCCCCTGCCTAAGTTGCCTTCTTCTTCCGAGTTGGTTCCTCTGTTTTTTCAAAATGTGGTCCGTTTGCATGGTATTCCGGAGAATATCGTTTCTGACAGAGGTACCCAATTCGTGTCTAGATTTTGGCGAGCATTCTGTGCTAGGATGGGCATAGATTTGTCTTTCTCGTCTGCTTTCCATCCTCAGACTAATGGCCAGACCGAGCGGACGAATCAGACCTTGGAGACATATTTGAGGTGTTTTGTGTCTGCAGATCAGGATGATTGGGTTGCTTTTTTGCCTTTAGCGGAGTTTGCCCTCAATAATCGGGCCAGCTCTGCCACCTTGGTGTCTCCCTTTTTCTGTAATTCGGGGTTTCATCCTCGATTTTCTTCTGGTCAGGTGGAATCTTCGGATTGTCCTGGAGTGGATGCTGTGGTGGAGAGGTTGCATCAGATTTGGGGGCAGGTAGTGGACAATTTGAAGTTGTCCCAGGAGAAGACTCAGCTTTTTGCCAACCGCCGGCGTCGGGTTGGTCCTCGGCTTTGTGTTGGGGACTTGGTGTGGTTGTCTTCTCGTTTTGTCCCTATGAGGGTTTCTTCTCCCAAGTTTAAGCCTCGGTTCATCGGCCCGTACAAGATATTGGAGATTCTTAACCCTGTGTCCTTCCGTTTGGACCTCCCTGCATCTTTTTCTTCTTAGCCTTGTTGTTCTAGGGCTAGCGGGTTGTTGTTGCCCTTGCCTATCCCGAAGAGGCCTTGGACGCACATCTCGATGGACTTTATTTCTGATCTTCCTGTCTCTCAGAGGATGTCTGTTATCTGGGTGGTGTGTGACCGTTTTTCTAAGATGGTTCATTTGGTGCCATTGCCGAAGTTGCCTTCCTCGTCTGAGTTGGTTCCTTTGTTTTTTCAAAATGTGGTTCGCTTGCATGGTATTCCTGAAAATATCGTTTCTGATAGGGGTACCCAGTTCGTTTCTAGATTTTGGCGGGCATTCTGTGCCAGGTTGGGCATTGATTTGTCTTTTTCGTCTGCCTTCCATCCTCAGACTAATGGCCAGACGGAGCGAACTAATCAAACTTTGGAGACGTATTTGAGGTGTTTTGTGTCTGCGGATCAGGATGATTGGGTTGCCTTTTTGCCGTTGGCGGAGTTTGCTCTTAATAACCGGGCCAGTTCTGCCACTTTGGTTTCCCCCTTCTTTTGCAATTCGGGGTTTCATCCCCGTTTTTCTTCTGGTCAGGTGGAGTCTTCGGATTGTCCTGGAGTAGATGCTGTGGTGGATCGGTTGTATCGGATTTGGGAACAAGTGGTGGACAATTTGAATTTGTCCCAGGAGAGGACTCAGCGGTTTGCTAACCGCCAGCGTTGGGTTGGTCCTCGCCTTCGTGTTGGGGACTTGGTGTGGTTGTCTTCCCGTTTTGTCCCTATGAGGGTTTCTTCTCCTAAATTTAAGCCTCGGTTCATCGGTCCCTATAGGATTTTGGAGATTATTAACCCTGTTTCCTTTCGTTTGGACTTTCCGGCATCTTTCGCTATCCATAATGTGTTCCATCGGTCGTTGTTGCGGAGATACGAGGTGCCGGTGGTTCCTTCTGCTGGGCCTCCTGCTCCTGTGCTGGTTGAGGGTGAATTGGAGTACGTTATAGAGAAGATCTTGGACTCCCGTATTTCCAGGCGGAGACTCCAGTACCTGGTTAAATGGAAGGGCTATGGTCAGGAAGATAATTCTTGGGTAGCTGCCTCTGATGTTCATGCCTCGGATTTGGTTCGTGCCTTTCATAGGGCCCATCCAGGTCGCCCTGGCGGTTCTTGTGAGGGTTCGGTGCCCCCTCCTTAAGGGGGGGGGTACTGTTGTGATCCGCTTTTTGGCTCCCCTGGTGGTGGCTGGTGGTACTGGAGACTTGTGTGTGCTTTTCTGCCTCAGCTCACCTGCTTCCATCAGTTTTGGGAGTTTCCTATTTAGCCTTGCTCTCCAGTCACTTCCTTGCCGGTCATCATTGTAACCTGAGTCTTTCAGTTGCATGTTCCTGCTACTAGTCTGCTGATCAGCTAAGTGGACTCTTGTCCTTATTGTTTTGTTTTTCTTGTCCAGTTTACAGTTTTGTTATTTCCTGTTACTGGAAGCTCTTGTGGACTGAAATTGCCACTCCTGTGTCATGAGTTGACACAGGAGTCTTAAAGTAATTTCAGGATGGGTTTTTTGAAAGGGTTTTTCAGCTGACCGTGAAGTCCTCTTTTGTATCCTTCCTCTATCTAGTAAGTGGACCTCGCTTTGCTAAATCTACCTTCATACTGTGTATGTCTTTTCCTCTGAACTCACCGTTAATATACGTGGGGGCCACTATTATCTTTGGGGAATTTCTCTAGAGGTAAGCCAGGTCTGTTCCTTCCTCTTCCAGGCGTAGTTAGTTCTCCGGCTGGCGCATGGCATCTAGGCAGCCGTAGGAATGCTTCCTGGCTACTGTTAGTTGTGTGGTAGATTTAGGTCACGGTCGGCTTGAGTTTCCATCACCCGAGAGCTAGTCTGTTATTTTTGTGTTTCTGATGTTCCCATGCCATTGGGGAATCATGACAGCCTGTATTATGGTCAGTCTGTTAGGCCTGAAACCCATGTCAGGAACGTGTATAAGCCTCATTTTACTTGGAAGCTGCCTCCTCAAGGAAAAGAGACAGGAGTGCCATTGACCAACCTGCACAAGCCCACGCATTTCTTCTGGAAACTAGACAACCAGGCAGAATGTATCTTTTGCATGGTTTTGAGCAGCAATAGAATAATTACAGGATATGTCCCAGAGGGTGATGAGGTCTGTAGAGTGTATTACTCAGGTGACAGGCAGTGCTACAGAGCTCAGTTAAAGGTCTTAGTGTGGCAATGACCATGTTCCAATATGTGTAAGGCTGCGGCATCTGTGGAGCGTATTAACCCAGTCTCTTAGACATGCTTAAAATGTACAGAAACTGGGCAATTCCCCACCATCATTATTTTTTTAGGACCCAGATTTAGAAAATTTAAGGGAAACGACAGTTTAATAAAGGGACACAAGTCTCATTTAGAAGCCTGGAAAAGCCAGCAATGGTCTTTGGTCAGCAGCGGACAATCTAAAGTGCTAACGAATATGTATGCCCTATCTATAATAATAATAATTTTTATTCATATAGCGCCAACATATTCCTCAGCACTTTACATTATAGAGGGGACTTGTACAGACAATAGACATTACAGCATAACAATAAACACAGATCAACACAGATACCAAGAGGAATGAGGGCCCTGCTCGCAAGCTTACAAACTATGAGGAAAACGGGGAGACACGAGAGGTGGATGGTAACTAATGCTTTCGTTGTTCGGACCAGCCATAGTGTAAGGCTCGAGGGTTCATGTAAAGCTGCATGAACCAGTTAACTGCCTAAGTAAGTAAAAGTACAGACACAGAGGGCTATTAACTGCATAAAGTGTATGAGAACATGATGCGAGGAACTTGATTATGGTTTAAGTTTTTTGAATGGGCCACACAGGGATAGTTTGGTTAATGCATTGAGGCAGTAGGCCAGTCTGAACAAATGCATTTTTAGGGCACGCTTAAAACTGTGGGGATTGGGGATTAATCGTATTAACCTGGGTAGTGCATTCCAAAGAATTGGCGCAGCACGTGAAAAGTCTTGGAGACTGGAGTGGGAGGTTCTGATTATTAAGGATGTTAACCTCAGGTCTAACTAAGTATCTAACTAATAATTTGTGAGCAGACATATATCCTGACAAGGGACAACTGAATGCTGTGCTGGGATAATGAACTGAACATGGTTGCTGACTGTTATGCCTGTGCAACTGCAGGTTGTGGGCAACCAGCTCCAAATTATTGCCTGTGGATTTAGAATGGGATGTACTAACAGCTCCTGTGTGGGTCTTGATACTTTTGTATGGGACAGTTTAATGGTATGTAGATGGAACCTCTGCGGATGTTTCTGCACCTGTTTTGAGAAATCAACAGGTAAAAAGCACTGCGTTTTACCTGCGGATTTACTGCGGATTTACCGTGGATTTTATGCATTTTTTGTGCGGATTCCACCTGCGGTTTTACACCTGCGGATTCCTATTATGGAGCAGGTGTAAACCGCTGCGGAATCCGCACAAAGAATTGACATGCTGCGGAATAAACAACGCTACGTTTCCGCGTGTTTTTTCCCCGTAGCATGTACACTGCTGATTTTGTTTTCCATAGGTTTACATGGTACTGTAAACTCAGGGAAAACAGCTGCGAATCCGCAGCATCAAAACCGGTGCGGATCCGCAGCAAAATCAGCAACGTGTGCACATACCCTAAAGGTGTTGAGCTTACAAATAGATAGTTACATGTATGCCAGAGATGGATATGTCTGCCACAGACTACTAAAGCGTACATTTTTAACAAAGCTGGAGCTGTAGTATTCCAGAATTTTCCTACTAAATGTAGAGTATGTAACGCAATGACTTTTGGCATATATTTGCCCAGTTATGTACTGTATATTAGCACATCTGATTATGCGCTGGGAGATTTTTTCTGTGTATATACCAAGAGTAAACCAAATCGATGTGAATATAGCTGTAATGTTACAGAAATATGAAAGTTAAACCATAAATTTCCCAAATAATCGAAATATTGGAGATGTCATATGAGACATTATAATGCAAACTTGCGGAGTGTAATTGGATACAATTAAAAAATGCTATGTATGACATATCATTAATTTCCAAAAATATTTTGTGGTTTCTTAGAAACACTAATTCTCTCCTAGTAAAAAGAAATGCGGAACCTGAATATACACATTGAAGGCATTATCCCGAGGCATCTCACTAAAACATATAAAAAGAATGTGTATTGCAGCTCCCAACATCTTGTGCTTTAACCACTCACAGATGCAATTTATAGAAAATCCACATTTATGTTCTGTTGGCTTTATGTTTAAATACACCAACCTCAAAAAAGATTTAAGATGGGTGTTTTAGCTAATTAGCTATTTTTATTCATAACACTGGGCTTGGTTTACACTTGGTGGTTTTCTGGTATTTTTCTCGACATTGTGGTTTGTTAACACATTGTCCAGATGTTAGTGAAAGTTTTTGGGAGCCCTATTCCGAGTCAGGTTTAGTGAATAGTGAGGTTTTGACAACTGACAACGCATTAACTCCTTCAGCATACTGCACTCTTCTGCAGCTCTAAACAAGCATCTAAGTAATTATCATATGAAAATCCATATCAATATAGCTATATAATTAAAAGAGGTTGTGCAGAAGCTATATAAAATTCTAGATGGTCTAAACATATGTATAAAGTATTGTTTAATAGTTTTAGGTAGGTGTGCAAACAATGACGAAAATAAGAATAAAAATAATCAACTCTTCTATCGATTAACAAAATGCAAAGTAAATGAAGAAAATATAAATCTAAATCAAATAAATAATTAGTGTGACCATCCTTTGCTAGAGATTGGTAGAATAATGAGTGTCTGCAGGCAACAGTGAAGCACGGTGGAGGATCTTTGCAAATTTGGGGCTGCATTTCTGCAAATGGATCTGTTCTAGCTAGACATAGCCATAGAAATATGACTCTTTTGCCTCTGATTTTGCTGTGGATTTTTAGGCTGTTTTTGCAGTGTGTTTTTTTTTTATGTATGTGGTTTTCTCATTAATCCTGCTGAGTTTATCTTTGAACTAAAGTGTAGAATGTCTGTACATACAGCACATATACTCTTGATTTGCCATTGTCTGCTAAGATCATGGGTCACTTACATCTATACTGGTACAGTAGACTATCATGTTTTCTGTTGTTAGTTTTAAACATACTCTGCACAATGAAGACGATTCTTCCATTTCGTACCTTTAAATAAAAGGTGAATCTGATATGAGTTTTTTGGTTAATCCATATATACTGATGTGTTATGGTATGTTCCCATGGTCAGTAAACACTGCGTGTTGGACGCTGTGTACATCCGCAGCGTCCAACACGCAGCGTCCATATGTTACAGCAAAGTGCAAAGTGAATGGATTTCAAGAAATCCCATCTCCACTATGCGTGCACAGATGCCTGAGGCTCACCTGCGGAGACGGACATACGGCGCATCTTTCCAGACCTTTCATCTTGAGGACGCAAGTCTCCACAAGATAAATCTCACCAATGCAATGTATTGGACATGGTGATTCTGCATGGTTCAGTGAACACCTGTGTTCAAAAGTCGAAAGCGCTTCGGCCTTAGACTAAACCTGACAAACTTATGTATCTATTTCTTGCTCATGTTATTAATGTTTTACAAAGTTATCCTGTACAGAGGATCTTAATAAAGGCAATTTTCTCAGAAAATTAAACACCTTCTCATATAACATGAATGTATGCTTTTATGTTTGCTCATAATAGCTACATATGGTAACATGTTACTGCATTACCAGTCTTATCCGCAATGTTTTTGTACCTGCCTTTAGGTTACAAGTACAGACAACAGCCTATAAAAGTAGGTTTGACTCCTGCTTTAGATAAAATTAATTTTGGAGTAACATGATAAATGGAGCACACCTTGCAATAGTGGCTACAGAGCTGAATTAAATATAGATTTTATTTGTTAAGTTCTCATCTGTGTTGTGGCAATATTACCTTGTAAAGTTTATATGCTACTCGGGAAACACATGAGTCAGTGGGTGCTCTCATTCGCTTGCCTGGCTTTCTTTAGAAAGACTGCATGGACTGGGGCTCACCACACTGAAAGCCCATACTTCTTCCCCATGGGCAGTGTGGAAATACTTTATTTAACCACCAAAAGACAATAACACATAGTACAGTCCCAGCAAGTACATAAGATGGTGCAAATGACAGAATCTCACCCTTCCAGTGACTCGCTGGGCAATCGAGCATCAGCAACTTCAGGGCTTCCAGGGCTAACTACCCCAACCAATAGTACCCCGTTTTTTGGTGGGCACCCACAGAGAGGGTGTAGCAGCAAGCTTAGGAAGTTGACAGCCCATTGAGGTATGTGACCAGGTGACCTGATTTTCCTAACCTGAGTTCTCCAACCATCTCCATGGGTTCAGTGAAGAGCAGTGTATCAAATCTGTATTCCTCCATTTGGAGCCATGGCTCCTTGCCTGCTGTTTTGTAGATTCTCTGAAAATAGAGGCAAATCCACCTTTTATGGTTCACAGCTCTTATTCTGGCATTTTTCCACTGGATTTGGGGAAGGTGGGAGGAGATCATCTCTCATTTTTCAAGTGGTCAATTGACCTGCATATTTTGATCTACACTGTTTGCAGAGCAATAAGCTGCATAGAATGGGTAATCAACATATTAAAAAACATTGATTGATCCTGAGCCCCATCCTGGTATATGTCCTCATTTTTATTTATTATTTATGATGCTTTGTTTATATAGCGCTATCTTATTCCCCAGCACTTTACACACATTATCATCGCTGCCCCCATTGGGGTTCACAATCTAAATTCCCTATCATTATGCCTTTAGAATGTGGGAGGAAACTGGAGAACTCAGAGGAAACTCACGCAAACACGGGGAGAACATACAGACCCACAGTGCAATGACTTGCAGATGTTGTCATTTGTGGGATTTGAACCCACAACCCCAGTGCTGCAAGGCTTCAGTGCTAACCACAGAGTCACCATGCTGCCCATCATGGTATACGGCCCTCACCATGGACCTCATCCTGGTATATGGCCCCCATCCTGGTATATGGCCCTCATTATAGGCCTCATCCTGGTATATGGCCTCCATCTTGGTATATTGCCCCACTGTTGTTCAATGCACACTAAAAAACCCAACAAAAAATGCTGCAAGTCACCTTTCCAGCTCTCCCAAGCCGCATGACATCCACTTCTGCAGCTGGTAGCTGACTTTGGAGTGTGATGGGAGCTCATGTCACTACCATTTGCCTCCGGTCACATTCATGCCAACGTCAGCTACAAGCATCTGATTGCCAGCAGCATCTATTGTGGCACACGGACCTGATAAGTCTGTACGCTGCAATACACTTCACCTGAATGTGCATCTGTAATGGGGGCCAGGGTGGTAGCCGCACCGAGGGATTGCTGCTGCTTCCTCATCACACCCTGACCCTCCACTACAGAAATATCATGTCCATTTTGTGGTGTGCTGTGTGTGTCAAGTAGTTCACCCATCTGTGAGTCAGAATCCTTCACAGCATACAGGCCTCCAATCCGTCGCAGACACACACAAATGTTATCAAAGTCCCGATTCATTTTCAATAAAACTTTACTCAATTCATGTATCTTCATAACAGACTTAATCCAATAATCTTCAAAAGACATAAGAACTTCTCCTCCTGCACTTTCCCTGGTCTTTTCCTTCAGCTTATCATCTAGCACCGTGGCTTCCAGACCCGCAGTCCCCTGGGAATTCCAGATTTCTAATACTAGGTTCTCCCCGTCCACTTTCCCCATCCTGGGCGAAAAATCAGGTTGCGTCTGCAATTCCTGTTCGGACCGTAAGTCCCGGACGTCACGGGAGGTAACCCACAGACAAGCCACCGACCCTTCCAGACTACCTCGCTTTTCACGTGCTTTAAAATCTAACATCGCCAGACCTGCTTCCCTCAGTGCTTCTTCTGTCTCTTTCAACTGTAACTCACCACACAACTACTACCACTCCTTCTAGAACAATTCCTCTCACTCTGCTCTAGCTCGTCCCACTACCTGAAAATTACCTCAGGAAAGCACTCTCCCTGCCACTACACTGGCTCTGCCCCCTTTCTAAACTGTCACTACTCTGACTGAAACCAGTTCTCAACACAATCTAATCTCCTATTCTACAGTGCCCCATTAACACTAACCCACAACTACACTGCCATAACCCTTACCAATGCTGACCTACCACTGCTACTGACTGTCCCGATTCCTGTCCCTAACACACAGATATTAGAAAACTGTCAGCCATTATCATATTAAACAGTGTCAACTATCATAAACTACCCAGGGCACACAGCAAACACAAAACATACCCAGTTTCATCAGGTAGGCATGCACAGGAATGCAGGGCTCACACCAGCCGCCTGCACACCCCATTACACGTCCAAGGAAGTATTATTACACATCCAGCTGAAGTATGGGCTAGCATCGAGGGGCCCCTCATTTGCGATCGTTACACCCCTGGATTTCACATCCCCTATTTAATGTCCTGCTTTGTTCCCTGTGCAATTACTATGCTCCTGTTTGTGCTTCTGTAAAAAATAATGTATCCATTTGTAGTCTCAAACAATTATTATATGCCCTTTTTGTGCCCCACACAATACTTATGTCCTTTTTGTGTTTCTGCCACTGTAGAATATTAATATTAATGACCTTGTTATGCACCATACAATAATAATAATGCCCCATTTAACCCATATGATAATAATGCCCCTATACAAAAGTAATTTCCCCTGTTTGCCTTTACATAAATATCTAGTATGCCCTCTTATGCAACAATTTTCAATTTAAAAAAGCAAAAAAATCAAACTCACTTCATCCCTCTCCCACGGAAAGCAGCAAAAACTCCTTCTTTTCCCTGAAGCCTATAGCAGGTGGCCCAATGATTTGATATCATTGCGCTGCCTGACTTCTTCCATGGATTTCCAAGCTCAGTGGCTGCATCATCTTGAACTGTGATTGGTATGCCCCTGACATTAACAATTACCACTTAGCTTTTATAGTAATTTAGAGGAGGACACAAGGAAGTCCTCAGCATGCATTCAACTAAGGCTACTTTCACACTAGCGTCGGGCTCGGCCCGTCACTGTGCGTCGGGCCGACGTTCCCGACGCTAGCGTTGTCTCCGCCGCACAACGGGGGCAGCGGATGCATTTTTCCAGCGCATCCGCTGCCCCATTGTGAGGTGCGGGGAAGTGCGGGGAGGTGGGGGCGGAGTTCCGGCCGCGCATACGCGGTCGGAAAAAGCGGACCGTCGTGAGCAAAAAACGTTACATGTAGCGTTGTTTGCTCCCGACGGTCCGTCACTGCACGACGCATCCGTCGCATGACGGGTTCGACGTGTGGCAATCCGTCACAATGCGTCGCTTAATGTAAATCAATGGTGAAAAAATGCATCCTGCAAACACTTTTGCAGGATGCGTTTTTTTGGCAAAACGACGCATTGTGACGGAATGCAGTTAACGCTAGTGTGAAAATAGCCTAAGATACAGAAATAATGAAAGAAAGATCTTTGGGAGACTGAATTATATTAGCGCAGAGCGTTTACCAATTTCCCTAAACTTGGCCTCCAATGCGTTTATACATATCAAATAACAAAAACAGTATATACTGTACTTACCCCCAACAACTCCAGAATGGCGAGTACTTGCAAAAGTGGAAAACCATTTTAAGCATAATTATTCTGGTGTTGGTATAAAGAAATCAATAGAGTATCAATTTTAACCTTGGTGAAAAAGCATGATACATATTAGGAAAAAATGAACCTACTTACCAAATTCTTCAATGTACAGTATTTGTTTGTTCATTTGATCATTATTTTTCATTCATTCAAGTCTACAGTAAAGCAACCCTTTTTCATGTCAGCTTTAATTCATACAGTGAAATAAAGATTTCCTTGTGAAATTGGGTTGTATACTGTTTTCTTAAATTACAGGTATGGGATGTTGCTGCCAAATTTGAGTCAACATTTTAACTTTCATAGTCATTAAATAACATTATGGGTGACATGGGCTTGACTAATGCTAGATGTCTGCAATCAAAAGCAATATTGCAAATTAGGAATCATTGCAGAACACACAGGAAGGTCATCATCGCAATATCCAATTGAAAAAGGGCAAAAATAAGCAAAAACATAGTCATGTTTTATAAATAGTTATTACTACCCAGCTAGTTTCAGTGTGAACAACAGGGTAGGTATACAGCATCGAGTTACATAACAACATGTATATGAACAACGTAGTCACGTGCATAGCACTAGATATTTCCTCTGAATGAACTATAATCTGAATTAACAGAGCACGTTCTGGAATGAGCAAATGATATATGTGAAACTGTAGAGAAATGTATACGATGCATATAAACCAAAGGATAACACTGACATATATCAGGTATATAATGAATAGTAGACTGTTTGGAAGAATTATATCCCCAAAAGAGAGAACACCGAAGATGTGATCATAAGCAGAGGTCATAAGAAAAAGAAATCTTAAAGTAAAACAAACTTTATTTAAAAGACAATTGGTGGCACTATAGAGAATGAGTGCCCAAACGTCAATAAAAACAAAAGGTCTAATTGGTACACATTAAATTAGACAAATGTATGAATAATTAAAATACTCTGAACCACAGGAGGAAAATGCATCTGCCAAGGGAAAAAGATAGGTGGTACAAATATGAAAAAAATCCACAAGGGGGAGCCAGTGCCAAACGTATGATCAATGTCGCGATTCTGTTGTCGGGTGTCCCGGGACCAGGGACTCCCTCCTGCTAGGGGGAGCACTAGCTCACCCTGTTCTCTGGATTACTTCTGATGGTGAAGACGCCAGGGCCATGTGCCTTGCCTTAATTCCTGAATCTGCTCTCCGTCTGTACCCTTCCCCCACCCAGGGAAGAGGGGAGTATTAGTGTACTGCAAAAAAACATCCAGACTTAACAAAGTAATACAAACAGTGGTAATGGAAAATACCAAACATACAAATATAAACCAAAGCAGGAGAAGCAAGCAACTGTCACAGATAAATCCACCAACGCTCAATTAAATAACCACCAACAACAACCTCCAAGCCATGCAGCAAATACTAGCTCTGAAGATGTGTGTTAGTCAGAAACCAGGTTATATAGGAGATGTGAGTGGCTAACAGTGCTCAGCTGAGAGCCTTAACTCCAGGAGCTCTCAACAGAGCAGATTAACCCCTGCACTGCCCAAAGAAATTTACATCATTTAACATATATGTGAAGTGCTTCTATTCAGTGCAGGAATAGGAGAAATCAGACGCTGCAGTCTTCTAGCTCCTCTCTGTTGCGGTAACCCCGTGACAGTCAAACACTTGACCCTTCAAATATATATCAATTTGTACAAAGAGCTAATAGTTTTTGGTAGAAAGCCTGAATGTATGCCTGTCAGACAATAGTGTAATAGCACAATGAATCTACTATATAATTGTCTAAGGAGTACTTTCGACCTTCTGTCTGTCTGTCTGTCCCCTTTATTCATTCGCTGATTGGTCTCGCCAGCTGCCTGTCATGGCTGCCGCGACCAATCAGCGATAGGGTTAATGCCAGCGGTAACGGACCGCATTATGCCGCGAGTAACTCACTCCGTTACCGCCGCTATTAACCCTGTGTGACTAAGTTTTTACTATTGACGCAGCCTATGCAGCGTCAACAGTAAAAGGATCTAATGTTAAAAATAATTTAAAAAATAAAAAATCATTATATACTCACCTTCCGCTGCCTTTCCCGCTCCTCGCCACCCTCCAGTAACCGCTCTGTGCAAGCGGCAGGTTCCGGTACCAAGGATCGTATGGCAGAAGGACCTGCCATGACATCACGGTCATGTGACCGCGATGTCATCACACCCTGGGACTGGAAGCTGCTGCCTGTACCGCGCACAGGCGACAGAACTACAAGTATGGTGAGTATGTTAGAACTACAAGGGGCCCTCTGATCGGAAGGTGAGTATGTTTATTTTTCATTTTTTAACCTGTGACATACGTGGCTGGGCAATATACTTCGTAGCTAGGCAATATACTACGTGGCTTGGCAATATAGTATGTGGCTGGGCAATATAATACGTGGCCCTGTGCTGTATACTACGTAACTGGGAAATATACTACGTCACTGGGCAATATACTACGTAACTGGGCAATATACTACGTGGCTCTGTGCTGTATACTACGTTGCTGTGTAATATACTACGTGGGCTGTGCAATATACTACGTGGCTGGGCAATATACTACGTGGCTCTGTGCTGTATACTACATCGCTGTGCAATATACTACGTGGGCTGTGCAATATACTACGTCACTGGGCAATATACTATATGGCTGGGCAATATACTACGTGGCTGGGCTATATACTACGTGGCTGGGCAATATACTACGTGGCTGGGCAATATACTACGTGGCTGGGCAATATACTACGTGGCTGGGTAATATACTATGTGGCTGGGCAATATACTACATGGCTGGGCAATATACTACGTGTCTGGCCAATATATTACGTGGGCTGTGCAATATACTACGGGGACATGCATATTCTAGAATACCCGATGCATTAGAATCGGGCCACCATCTAGTATAACATAATTGGCATAAGTTAGTGCTCATAAAGAGCAAACATCATGGAATAATGTCAGAGAAATACCTTGGTGGTGCGGGGAAGCGAGTGTGATGCAATTTATAGAAAATCCACATTTATGTTCTGTAGGCTTTATGTTTAAATACGCCAACCTCAAAAAAGATTTAAGATGGGTGTTTTAGCTAATTAGCTATTTTTATTCATAACACTGGGCTTGGTTTACACTTGGTGGTTTTCTGGTATTTTTCTCGACATTGTGGTTTGTTAACACATTGTCCAGATGTTAGTGAAAGTTTTTGGGAGCCCTATTCCGAGTCAGGTTTAGTGAATAGTGAGGTTTTGACAACTGACAACGCATTAACTCCTTCAGCATACTGCACTCTTCTGCAGCTCTAAACAAGCATCTAAGTAATTATCATATGAAAATCCATATCAATATAGCTATATAATTAAAAGAGGTTGTGCAGAAGCTATATAAAATTCTAGATGGTCTAAACATATGTATAAAGTATTGTTTAATAGTTTTAGGTAGGTGTGCAAACAATGACGAAAATAAGAATAAAAATAATCAACTCTTCTATCGATTAACAAAATGCAAAGTAAATGAAGAAAATATAAATCTAAATCAAATAAATAATTAGTGTGACCATCCTTTGCTAGAGATTGGTAGAATAATGAGTGTCTGCAGGCAACAGTGAAGCACGGTGGAGGATCTTTGCAAAATTGGGGCTGCATTTCTGCAAATGGATCTGTTCTAGCTAGACATAGCCATAGAAATATGACTCTTTTGCCTCTGATTTTGCTGTGGATTTTTAGGCTGTTTTTGCAGTGTGTTTTTTTTTTATGTATGTGGTTTTCTCATTAATCCTGCTGAGTTTTTCTTTGAACTAAAGTGTAGAATGTCTGTACATACAGCACATATACTCTTGATTTGCCATTGTCTGCTATGATCATGGGTCACTTACATCTATACTGGTACAGTAGACTATCATGTTTTCTGTTAATAGTTTTAAACATACTCTGCACAATGAAGACAATTCTTCCATTTCGTACCTTTAAATAAAAGGTGAATCTGACATGAGTTTTTTGGTTAATCCATATATACTGATGTGTTATGGTATGTTCCCATGGTCAGTAAACACTGCGTGTTGGACGCTGTGTACATCCGCAGCGTCCAACACGCAGCGTCCATATGTTACAGCAAAGTGCAAAGTGAATGGATTTCAAGAAATCCCATCTCCACTATGCGTGCACAGACGCCTGAGGCTCACCTGCGGAGACGGACATACGGCACATCTTTCCAGACCGCAGCATATCAATTAATCTTGAGGACGCAAGTCTCCACAAGATAAATCTCACCAATGCAATGTATTGGACATGGTGATTCTGCATGGTTCAGTGAACACATGAGGAATCACCTGTGTTCAAAAGTCGAAAGCGCTTCGGCCTTAGACTAAACCTGACAAACTTATGTATCTATTTTTTGCTCATGTTATTAATGTTTTACAAAGTTATCCTGTACAGAGGATCTTAATAAAGGCAATTTTCTCAGAAAATTAAACACCTTCTCATATAACATGAATGTACGCTTTTATGTTTGCTCATAATAGCTACATATGGTAACATGTTACTGCATTACCAGTCTTATCCACAATGTTTTTGAACCTGCCTTTAGGTTACAAGTACAGACAACAGCCTATAAAAGTAGGTTTGACTCCTGCTTTAGATAAAATTAATTTTGGAGTAACATGATAAATGGAGCACACCTTGCAATAGTGGCTACAGAGCTGAATTAAATATAGATTTTATTTGTTAAGTTCTCATCTGTGTTGTGGCAATATTACCTTGTAAAGTTTATATGCTACTCGGGAAACACATGAGTCAGTGGGTGCTCTCATTCGCTTGCCTGGCTTTCTTTAGAAAGACTGCATGGACTGGGGCTCACCACACTGAAAGCCCATACTCCTTCCCCATGGGCAGAATACTACACAGACAACACCGGTTGAGGTTAACACAGTGTGGAAATACTTTATTTAACCACCAAAATACAATAACACATACAGTGGGGCAAAAAAGTATTTAGTCAGTCAGCAATAGTGCAAGTTCCACCACTTAAAAAGATGAGAGGCGTCTGTAATTTACATCATAGGTAGACCTCAACTATGGGAGACAAACTGAGAAAAAAAAAATCCAGAAAATCACATTGTCTGTTTTTTTATCATTTTATTTGCATATTATGGTGGAAAATAAGTATTTGGTCAGAAACAAAATTTCATCTCAATACTTTGTAATATATCCTTTGTTGGCAATGACAGAGGTCAAACGTTTTCTGTAAGTCTTCACAAGGTTGCCACACACTGTTGTTGGTATGTTGGCCCATTCCTCCATGCAGATCTCCTCTAGAGCAGTGATGTTTTTGGCTTTTCGCTTGGCAACACGGACTTTCAACTCCCTCAAAAGGTTTTCTATAGGGTTGAGATCTGGTGACTGGCTAGGCCACTCCAGGACCTTGAAATGCTTCTTACGAAGCCACTCCTTCGTTGCCCTGGCGGTGTGCTTTGGATCATTGTCATGTTGAAAGACCCAGCCACGTTTCATCTTCAATGCCCTTGCTGATGGAAGGAGGTTTGCACTCAAAATCTCACGATACATGGCCCCATTCATTCTTTCATGTACCCGGATCAGTCGTCCTGGCCCCTTTGCAGAGAAACAGCCCCAAAGCATGATGTTTCCACCACCATGCTTTACAGTAGGTATGGTGTTTGATGGATGCAACTCAGTATTCTTTTTCCTCCAAACACGACAAGTTGTGTTTCTACCAAACAGTTCCAGTTTGGTTTCATCAGACCATAGGACATTCTCCCAAAACTCCTCTGGAGCATCCAAATGCTCTCTAGCAAACTTCAGACGGGCCCGGACATGTACTGGCTTAAGCAGTGGGACACGTCTGGCACTGCAGGATCTGAGTCCATGATGGCGTAGTGTGTTACTTATGGTAGGCCTTGTTACATTGGTCCCAGCTCTCTGCAGTTCATTCACTAGGTCCCCCCGTGTGGTTCTGGGATTTTTGCTCACCGTTCTTGTGATCATTCTGACCCCACGGGGTGGGATTTTGCGTGGAGCCCCAGATCGAGGGAGATTATCAGTGGTCTTGAATGTCTTCCATTTTCTAATTATTGCTCCCACTGTTGATTTCTTCACTCCAAGCTGGTTGGCTATTGCAGATTCAGTCTTCCCAGCCTGGTGCAGGGCTACAATTTTGTTTCTGGTGTCCTTTGACAGCTCTTTGGTCTTCACCATACTGGAGTTTGGAGTCAGACTGTTTGAGGGTGTGCACAGGTGTCTTTTTATACTGATAACAAGTTTAAACAGGTGCCATTACTACAGGTAATGAGTGGAGGAAAGAGGAGACTCTTAAAGAAGAAGTTATAGGTCTGTGAGAGCCAGAAATCTTGATTGTTTGTTTCTGACCAAATACTTATTTTCCACCATAATATGCAAATAAAATGATCAAAAAACAGACAATGTGATTTTCTGGATTTTTATTTCTCAGTTTGTCTCCCATAGTTGAGGTCTACCTATGATGTAAATTACAGACGCCTCTCATCTTTTTAAGTGGTGGAACTTGCACTATTGCTGAATGACTAAATACTTTTTTGCCCCACTGTAGTACAGTCCCAGCAAGTACATAAGATGGTGCAAATGACAGAATCTCACCCTTCCAGTGACTCGCTGGGTAATCGAGCATCAGCAACTTCAGGGCTTCCAGGGCTAACTACCCCAACCAATAGTACCCCGTTTTTTGGTGGGCACCCACAGAGAGGGTGTAGCAGCAAGCTTAGGAAGTTGACAGCCCATTGAGGTATGTGACCAGGTGACCATGGTGGCCATGGCTCCTTGCCTGCTGTTTTGTAGATTCTCTGAAAATAGAGGCAAATCCACCTTTTATGGTTCACAGCTCTTATTCTGGCATTTTTCCACTGGATTTGGGGAAGGTGGGAGGAGATCATCTCTCATTTTTCAAGTGGTCAATTGACCTGCATATTTTGATCTACACTGTTTGCAGAGCAATAAGCTGCATAGAATGGGTAATCAACATATTAAAAAACATTGATTGATCCTGAGCCCCATCCTGGTATATGTCCTCATTTTTATTTATTATTTATGATGCTTTGTTTATATAGCGCTATCTTATTCCGCAGCACTTTACACACATTATCATCGCTGCCCCCATTGGGGTTCACAATCTAAATTCCCTATCATTATGCCTTTAGAATGTGGGAGGAAACTGGAGAACTCAGAGGAAACTCACGCAAACACGGGGAGAACATACAGACCCGCAGTGCAATGACTTGCAGATGTTGTCATTTGTGGGATTTGAACCCACAACCCCAGTGCTGCAAGGCTTCAGTGCTAACCACTGAGTCACCATGCTGCCCATCATGGTATATGGCCCTCACCATGGACCTCATCCTGGTATATGGCCCCCATCCTGGTATATGGCCCTCATTATAGGCCTCATCCTGGTATATGGCCTCCATCTTGGTATATTGCCCCACTGTTGTTCAATGCACACTAAAAAACCCAACAAAAAATGCTGCAAGTCACTTTTCCAGCTCTCCCACGCCGCATGACATCCACTTCTGCAGCTGGTAGCTGACTTTGGAGTGTGATGGGAGCGCATGTCACTACCATTTGCCTCCGTTCACATTCATGCCAACGTCAGCTACAAGCATCTGATTGCCGGCAGCATCTATTGCGGCCCACGGACCTGATAAGTCTGTACGCTGCAATACACTTCACCTGAATGTGCATCTGTAATGGGGGCCAGGGTGGTAGCCGCACCGAGGGATTGCTGCTGCTTCCTCATCACACCCTGACCCTCCACTACAGAAATATCATGTCCATTTTGTGGTGTGCTGTGTGTGTCAAGTAGTTCACCCATCTGTGAGTCAGAATCCTTCACAGCATACAAGCCTCCAATCCGTTGCAGACACACACAAATGTTATCAAAGTCCCGATTCATTTTCAATAAAACTTTACTCAATTCATGTATCTTCATAACAGACTTAATCCAACAATCTTCAAAAGACATAAGAACTTCTCCTGCACTTTCCCTGGTCTTTTCCTTCAGCTTATCTTCTAGCACCGTGGCTTCCAGACCCGCAGTCCCCTGGGAATTCCAGCTTTCTGATACTAGGTGCTCCCCGTCCACTTTCCACATCCTGGGCGAAAAATCAGGTTGCGTCTGCAATTCCTGTTCGGACCGTAAGTCCCGGACGTCACGGGAGGTAACCCACAGACAAGCCACCGACCATTCCAGACTACCTCGCTTTTCACGTGCTTTAAAATCTAACATCGCCAGACCTGCTTCCCTCAGTGCTTCTTCTGTCTCTTTCAACTGTAACTCACCTCACAACTACTACCACTCCTTCTAGAACAATTCCTCTCACTCTGCTCTAGCTCGTCCCACTACCTGAAAATTACCTCAGGAAAGCACTCTCCCTGCCACTACACTGGCTCTGCCCCCTTTCTAAACTGTCACTACTCTGCCTAAACCAGTTCTCAACACAATCTAATCTCCTATTCTACAGTGCCCCATTAACACTAACCCACAACTACACTGCCATAACCCTTACCAATGCTGACCTACCACTGCTTCTGACTGTCCCTATTCCTGTCCCTAACACACAGATATTAAAAAACTGTCAGACATTATCATATTAAACAGTGTCAACTATCATAAACTACCCAGGGCACACAGCAAACACAAAACATACCCAGTTTCATCAGGTAGGCATGCACAGGAATGCAGGGCTCACACCAGCCGCCTGCACACCCCCTTACACGTCCAAGGACTCACATCCAGCTGAAGTATGGGCTAGCATCAAGGGGCCCCTCATTTGCGATCGTTACACCCCTGGATTTCACATCCCCTATTTAATGTCCTGCTTTGTTCCCTGTGCAATTACTATGCTCCTGTTTGTGCTTCTGTAAAAAATAATGTATCCATTTGTAGTCTCAAACAATTATTATATGCCCTTTTTGTGCCCCACACAATACTTATGTCCTTTTTGTGTTTCTGCCACTGTAGAATATTAATATTAATGACCTTGTTATGCACCATACAATAATAATAATGCCCCATTTAACCCATATGATAATAATGCCCATATACAAAAGTAATTTCCCCTGTTTGCCTTTACATAAATATCTAGTATGCCCTCTTATGCAACAATTTTCAATTTAAAAAAGCAAAAAAATCAAACTCACTTCATCCCTCTCCCACGGAAAGCAGCAAAAACTCCTTCTTTTCCCTGAAGCCTATAGCAGGTGGCGCAATGATTTGATATCATTGCGCTGCCTGACTTCTTCCATGGATTTCCAAGCTCAGTGGCTGCATCATCTTGAACTGTGATTGGTATGCCCCTGACATTAACAATTACCACTTAGCTTTTATAGTAATTCAGAGGAGGATACAAGGAAGTCCTCAGCATGCATTCAACTAAGATACAGAAATAATGAAGGAAAGATCTTTGGGAGACTGAATTATATTAGCACAGAGCGTTTACCAATTTCCCTAAACTTGGCCTCCAATGCGTTTATACATATCAAATAACAAAAACAGTATATACTGTACTTACCCCCAACAACTCCAGAATGGCGAGTACCTGCAAAAGTGGAAAACCATTTTAAGCATAATTATTCTGGTGTTGGTATAAAGAAATCAATAGAATATAAATTTTAACCTTGGTGAAAAAGCATGATACATATTAGGAAAAAATGAACCTACTTACCAAATTCTTCAATGTACAGTATTTGTTTGTTCATTTGATCATTATTTTTCATTCATTCAACTCTACAGTAAAGCAACCCTTTTTCATGTCAGCTTTAATTCATACAGTGAAATAAAGATTTCCTTGTGAAATTGGGTTGTATACTGTTTTCGAAAATTACAGGTATGGGATGTTGCTGCCAAATTTGAGTCAACATTTTAACTTTCATAGTCATTAAATAACATTATGGGTGACATGGGCTTGACTAATGCTAGATGTCTGCAATCAAAAGCAATATTGCAAATTAGGAATCATTGCAGAACACACAGGAAGGTCATCATCGCAATATCCAATTGAAAAAGGGCAAAAATAAACAAAAACATAGTCATTTTTTATAAATAGTTATTACTACCCAGCTAGTTTCAGTGTTTTTAAACAGTACAGATTAACATCCCAATATAGGAACAGTGTGGTCTTTCCTAAAACTTTGATCATCCAGTCTAAATATGTGAACAACAGGGTAGGTATACAGCGTCGAGTTACATAACAACATGTATATGAACAACGTAGTCACGTGTATAGCACTAGATATTTCCTCTGAATGAACTATAATCTGAATTAACAGAGCACGTTCTGGAATGAGCAAATTATATATGTGAAACTGTAGAGAAATGTATACGATGCATATAAACCAAAGGATAACACTGACATATATCAGGTATATAATGAATAGTAGACTGTTTGGAAGAATTATATCCCCAAAGGAGAGAACACCGAAGATGTGATCATAAGCAGAGGTCATAAGAAAAAGAAATCTTAAAGTAAAACAAACTTTATTTAAAAGACAATTGGTGGCACTATAGAGAATGAGTGCCCAAACGTCAATAAAAACAAAAGGTCTAATAGGTACACATTAAATTAGACAAATGTATGAATAATTAAAATACTCTGAACCACAGGAGGAAAATGCATCTGCCAAGGGAAAAAGATAGGTAGTACAAATATGAAAAAAAATCCACAAGGGGGAGCCAGTGCCAAACGTATGATCAATGTCGCGATTCTGTTGTCGGGTGTCCCGGGACCAGGGACTCCCTCCTGCTAGGGGGCGCCCTAGCTCACCCTGTTCTCCGCATTACTTCTGATGGTGAAGACGCCAGGGCCATGCATCTTGCCTTAATTCCTGAATCTGCTCTCCGTCTGTACCCTTCCCCCACCCAGTGAAGAGGGGAGTATTAGTGTACTGCAAAAAAACATTCAGACTTAATAAAGTAATACGAACAGTGGTAATGGAAAATACCAAACATACAAATATAAACCAAAGCAGGAGAAGCAAGCAACTGTCACAGATAAATCCACCAACGCCTACTCAAATAACCACCAACAACAACCTCCAAGCCATGCAGCAAAGACTAGCTCTGAAGATGTGTGTTAGTCAGAAACCAGGTTATATAGGAGATGTGAGTGGCTAACAGTGCTCAGCTGAGAGCCTTAACTCCAGGAGCTCTCAACAGAGCAGATTAACCCCTGCACTGCCCAAAGAAATTTACATCGTTTAACATAAATGTGAAGTGCTTCTATTCAGTGCAGGAATAGGAGAAATCAGACGCTGCGGTCTTCTGGCTCCTCTCTGTTGCGGTAACCCCGTGACATTCAAACACTTGACCCTTCAAATATATATCAATTTGTACAAAGAGCTAATAGTTTTTGGTAGAAAGCCTGAATGTATGCCTGTCAGACAATAGTGCAATAGCACAATGAATCTACTATATAATTGTCTAAGGGGTACTTCCATCCTTTTGTCTGTCTGTCTGTTTATTCATTCGCTGATTGGTCTCGCCAGCTGCCTGTCATGGCTGCCGTGAACAATCAGCGACGGCCACAGTCCGCTTAGTCCCTCCCTACTCCCATGCAGCCACTGCCCGGCGCCCGCTCCATACTCCCCGCAGTCACCACCGCTCACACAGGGTTAATGCCAGCGGTAACGGACCGCATTATGCCGCGGGTAACTCACTCCGTTACCGCCGCTATTAACCCTTTGTGACCAAGTTTTTACTATTGACACAGCCTATGCAGCAAAAGGATCTAATGTTAAAAATAATAATAATAAAAAAAAAATCATTATATACTCACCTTCCGCTGCCTTTCCTGCTCCTCGCCACCCTCCGGTAACCGCTCTGTGCAAGCGGCAGGTTCCGGTACCAAGGATCGTATGGCAGAAGGACCTGCCATGATGTCACGGTCATGTGACCGCGATGTCATCACACACTGGGACTGGAAGCTGCCGCCTGTACCACGCACAGGCGACAGAACTACAAGTATGGTGAGTATGTTAGAACTACAAGGGGCCCTCGGATTGGAAGGTGAGTATGTTTATTTTCTATTTTTTAACCTGTGACATACGTGGCTGGGCAATATACTTCGTAGCTAGGCAATATACTATGTGGCTGGGCAATACAGTACGTGGCTGGGCAATATACTACGTGGCCCTGTGCTGTATACTACGTAACTGGGAAATATACTACGTCACTGGGCAATATACTACGTAACTGGGCAATATACTATGTGGCTCTGTGCTGTATACTACTTCGCTGTGCAATATACTACGTGGGCTGTGCAATATACTACGTGGCTGGGCAATATACTACGTGGCTCTGTGCTGTATGCTACGTCACTGGGCAATATACTACATCACTGGGCAATATATTACATGGCAGGGCAATATACTACGTGGCTGGGCTATATACTACGTGGCTGGGCAATATACTACGTGGCTGGGCAATATACTACGTGGCTGGGCAATATACTACGTGGCTGGGTAATATACTATGTGGCTGGGCAATATACTACGTGGCTGGGCAATATACTATGTGTCTGGCCAATATACTACATGGACATGCATATTATAGAATACCCGATGCATTAGAATCGGGCCACCATCTAGTATAACATAATTGGCATAAGTTAGTGCTCATAAAGAGCAAACATCATGGAATAATGTCAGAGAAATACCTTGGTGGTGCGGGGAAGCGAATGTGGCACACACCCCTACGTGCGTTTCAGAATGATTCTTTCATATCAATTTACATTCAAAGAGGAGCATTCACCAATGTTATCATGTTAAACAGGCCACATCATGGAATAGTGACTAAATAAAATGTTTGTTTTTTTAATTTACATTTCTCTTCTATGTTGTTAAGATATCAGCCTGTACAGTTTATATTCTAATTTACCCTTCAATGGCATTGACCAATTATAAGCATGTAACATTCAGGAGAAAAAAACAGAAAAGGTCAAAAATGACTGTATCTGTTTGACATGGTAAGACATATAATGAGACACAGCTCTGTTTTCCTCCCAAGATCATGAAGATCTCACTGCTAGCATCTACTGTGACTATTAGCCTGGAAGTGGTAGGAGAGCAGAGTTGTGTGTCATTACAAATACCTATCTGCATCTATCCCAGGTTTTGGGTAATACTACTCTGATTTCTAGCACAGATGTAAAACAGTGCATGTGACACACTGCAGCTCTCATTTCCAGGCACTGTCCTCCTCTCTCTACACTGTCAGTGCAAGGATATGAGAGCTGCAGGGTGTCGCACACATCATTCTGGATCTATACCAGCTATCTGGGCAGCATTTTCTGATGCCTAGGATAGCTGCAGATAGGGGTTTGTTGTGGCGCACAGCTTGGCTTCCCCTCTTGTAATTACGGCAGATTCCAGCAGGGAGATGTGTGTGACCTGGGGAGGAAAGAAGAGCCGTGGGTCATTCCAAGTCTAACCATATAACACAGAGAAAACCGGGTCTCATTTTCTCTGTTTTTTCCCTTGCATACTGCCTCCTGCGTGTGAGTGAGCAACGTCATACAGGAGAAAAAATACACTGCCCAGTAAAAGATATCTAATAATTCTCCATTGGTTACAGTGGTAATTATAATATACAATCAACAAGCTAATATCTCCACATCAGGGATGAGAATGAAAATAAAATGACGTTTTATTCAGCTTTGGAGACACTATTCCATGATCTGGCCAGTTTAACATGCTAAAACTGCTAAAAGGTCCCATTTGAATCTATTCTTATACACTGCCTCCACAAAATCAACATGTCTAAAGCCTGTTTCAGACATCCATGTTTCGCTGTCTGAGTACTTACTACGATGCATGGACTGGCTTTAGGTCACCTGACCTGAACTTGACAGCACCATGAATCTGTTGACTTTTGGTGAGGAGATGTGTGGCCAGTCCATGCATCATGGTCTGTACTTGGACTGCAAAACATGGATTTGTGAAATGAGACTAACCCTAACAGATCATTTATTTCCACCAACTTAAATGTCTCCTTCACAGAGATGAACATACTACTGCTTTTTTGGGGAACAATAATATTTTCTCCAGGCAGGTAAGCTTTTATCGAGATGCCCATTTTTCTGTTAGCATAGCATTAGACATGTCACTGAGCAGCACAGCTGTTCCATTGATAGTTTTGTTTTTACTCATTGCTGTCAATCAATGGACAAACATGCCATGTAATTTAGACACACATCTTTTAAGAATAGTTCTGTACTTAAATGCAGTATAACAGTCTATCAAAGTTCAAAGACGTGCTAGTGAAAACATTCCAAGGGAATGAGAAGAGAATTCTAGCTGAGCATGCAACAACAGAACCCCCCTCCACCTCCAAAAATACATGTAATAAAAGGTATTTCTATGATGCATTCCTCTAATGTAGACAATAAAGGCTTGATCACTGTAAGGTATTTCATTCCAGTGATTGACATAACTGATGTAATATGTGCTGTCATGTATGCTGTCTTTGTTACATAAGAGAAAAAAATCCTAAAATCACTTGTTGCTGCTAGTTTGGGGGAAGGGAGTCCGCAGAGAAGACAGCATCAAATATGTTATTAAATACTATTTATTTGGGTTAACCTCTATACTTTGGCTGCCATCAAATATATTACTATATATCTCCTCTTTGACTTTTATCAAGTGACTTATTTTTCTCTTGGCATGCCATTGTGCCACTAGCATATATATATATATATATATATATATATATATATATATATACTGTATATATATATATATATATATATATATATATATATATATATATATATGCGACAATTTTTTTCCCTCTTATTAATTGTGTCTATTGTGTTGGAATGTATATTACTTGTTTTTTATTCACTTTCTAATAAGTTATCCACTTATTCGTTATTTCAGCATTTCTGTCATGCACTTTATCATTATTGGTTTGCTGCTTTATGCCGGTGCTATTAGGACTCATTATTCTATCCTGGTTTATGGTTACTGGTTTATTATAAATAGTATTAGTAAGAATAAGGCAACACAATGTAGTTTTGTGATGCAGCTAATGTTGAATGCATACAGTTTTTGAATTAAAGGCGTTGTTCGGCCTTAGGGAAGTTAGAGTAGAAGTCTGCAGTCACTATTTGTGACTGCAGACTTGTGAGTCTTACAGCACGTGCACTGCACACTGTGAGGATTTTCTGGTGCAAGGTGCGGCCAGGTGCATGACTGCAAGTATGTGATTTGCTTACATGCGGTTACATGCCGAATAGAAACGCTAGACTTGTCTCAATTCAAGTGCATTAAGTGAGGCCAGACACGTCTAGTCAGAATGTGGCTGAAAGTATACAACTTGCGTACTTGCGGACACATGACCACTCGCATCTGACGGCATAGAGTGACTATAGTGTTTTCTGCTGCATATTGTTTGGCAGGACCAATACCGCAGGTTTTATAGGCTGATTAGCCTATTAAAGGGAATCTGTCATGTGCTTTCTGCAAACTAATGGCATGTACGGTATGTAGAGGGGCTTACATACTAGTTAAATCCATATCCTGATTGTAGAAATTTATTTTGCAGTCTCTGAAAAATCCAGCATTGATATTATATGCAAAAGAGCTACAAGTGCTTCAGGGTGAGAAATAGCTCTTGGAGTTCTCCCTATTCCCTACCTGCCACCTGCCACCTGCCACCTACCTGTCTGTCAGGTCATTTTTTTTTCATAGACCTTTCGACACCAAGATTTCTTGCCAGCGGCATCAGTGTCTCGGGTGGTGCCCAGTAAGATTCTTAGTGCAGCGCCCCAGAGTCCTGGTCGTTGCAGTACTGTCGCTCCGCCGCTAAGGGGAGTGATGGTATGTCTGATGGCACTAAAGGAGTTCACCTGACCAGGTATCACAGACACACATTACACTTCACACTCCGGCCACCAGGGGGAGTGGTTCTATCTAGTAGGCCGCTCCTCACACTCTGGTAAAACTGGGGGTTGGATAGGAAGTTAGTCAGAAAATAGTTGGGAAGAGCTAGAGAGAGGACCTGTCAGGGGTGGGATCCTGGCAGAGTCCTAGAAAGGGGGCAGATCGTTATGGAGTTGTGCCTGTGCCTTACAGCGGCAGACTCCTAAGGAAGGACAAGAAGCGAGGTTTACTGTGGAGAAGTGAGGAACGGAAATACAGCAAAAAGGAGATAATACCAGAAGGAGTCGTGCCTCAAGATCAGCAACATCCTTCTGAGGCGCGTAGCCGGTGGCCAGAACGCCAAGAAAGTAAGAGACTCCAGGCATTACTTTAAGCCACGGCTGGGCAGTTAACCATAGGTTGGCTGTCTCACCACTACACCTAACGAAGACAACGGAGGCAAACTGTGGGAGAGGGGCATCCCTGGGGTCCCTATAAAATAGCTCCGGGCCTACCCCGTCATGCGGGTGCGTCCTAGCCATATCATCTGGGGGACGAAGAGAGAGAGAAAGAACAGAAATATACACGACAGTTGTGAGGACTATCCCGTGGTGCTCAGCAGGGAAATACTACAACACACAGGCGCTAGAAGGTAGACACTGATTTCCACCTGTAAAGGGAACTCTGGATGTGTCTTCGGACAGGCCGGTCTCAGCCAGCCCTGTTAGCAGTGCTCTGGATTGCAGACCCTTAAGCCTTCAGTAAAGAGGTAAAGAGACTGCAACCCTGTGTCCTCGTTATTCATTGCGACCTGCACCACGCACCACCACCTACAACTTTCATGGGACGCCCCTTAGCAGGGTCACGGACCGGGTCTAGCCACCGTGACAACCCCAGAACCGAGACAGAGAGGCCCGGTACCGAGTACACCGCGGCCCTGCGTCTGGGGGCGCTCCATTATCACGGTCCAAGACTCAATGTATTGATGTGCTTCTGTGCTGTCTCAGGCATAGATGACACTGGCAAGAGATGTGAGTTGAGAAAGCAGGTCAAAGAATGACCCAACAGTCAGACAAAAGACTAGATCAGAGAATAGCAGGAGAGCTCAAAATGGAGTCAACAAGCGACCCTACTTGCAGGGGTTGTAGGAAGAGGGAAAACATCTCTCCATGAGACTGACTCCATCTGTATTATTCTACAAAATCTGTGTGATCATTCCTATTGTATTGCTATATGATGCACTCATCATTTTTTGCATATACAATATATGTCACTATTAACCTATAGTTACGTGATGACCACTGTCAATATAATGTACTATGGCTTCTAAAAAGATATCTAGACCAACTGTGTGAGACTTGTGAACAATCCATGAAGGGAAATAGTTAATATTTGACAAACCCACTTAAAATAGTCTCTAATTGTTGGATAAATTAGCAAATGTAAGCGTATCTTGATTGTACCATCAAAGTGTTTTGTATATGTGATCTCCTCTCATGCTTATATTTGTTTGGTTACCACCAAAATTTTTCATCATCAGTAAGGAAGGATAGTTAATGGGTTCACATGGTAGGAATATATTACTCAGTAACTGTCTAATAAGAAGTGAGAGTAGTAGTTGGATGTTATTGGGATAGCGAGCCCTGGTGGCTGTAACTTAGGTCCCTGAGTTGATAGCATATTTTTATCTCCATCGTTGGCAATTATATGTGAATGAATACAGTGAGTACGGAAAGTATTCAGAACCCTTTAAATTTTTCACTCTTTGTTTCATTGCAGCCATTTGGTAAATTCAAAAAAGTTCATTTTTTTCTCATTAATGTACACTCTGCACCTCATCTTGACTGAAAAAAAACAGAAATGTAGTAATTTTTGCAAATTTATTAAAATAGAAGAACTGAAATATCACATGGTCATAGGTATTCAGACTGCTCAGTATTGAGTAGAAAAGCCCTTTTGAGCTAGTACAGTCATAAGCAGAGGTGTAACTACAACAGGTGCAGGGGTTGCAATCGCACCTGGGCCCTGGAGCCTAGGGGGCCCTAAAAGTCCCTTTGGCCTATAGAAAAAGACTGTTGCTATTAAAGATTTAAAATATTTTGGGTCCCCGTTGGAGCTTTCGCATCGGGGCCATGAGTTTCAAGTTACGCCACTGGCCATGAGTATTCTGTCTTCTTGGGAATGATGAAGCAAGTTTTTCACACCTGGTTTTGGGGATCCCCTGCCATTCTTCCTTGCAGATCCTCTGCAGTTCCGTCAGGTTGGATGGTGATCGATGGTGGACAGGCATTTTCAAGTGTCTCCAGAGATGCTCAATTGGGTTTAGGTCATGGCTCTGGCTGGACCAGTCAAGAATGGTCACAGAGTTTTTCTGAAGCCACTCATTTGTTATTTTATCTGTGTACTTAGGGTCATTGTCTTGTTGGAAGGTGAAGCTTCAGCCAAGTCTGAGGTCCAGAGCATTCTGGAAGAGGTTTGCATCCAGGATATCTCTGTATTTGACTGCATACATGTTTCCTTCAGTGACAAACAGTCGTTATGTCCCTGCAGCTGAAAAACACCCCCATATCATGATGCTGCCACCACCATGTTTCATTGTTGGGATTGTATTGTGCAGGTTTTGAGCAGTGCCTCGTTTTCTCCACACATACCTCTGAGGTAAGCTCACCGTCATCAGGGGCTTATCTACAGCATTCTGTAATGCTGTAGATAAGCCCCCGATGTTACCTGAAAGAGGAGAAAAAGATGTTAGATTATACTCACCTAGGGTCGGTCCCGCTCCGATGGGCGTCTCAGGTCGGGTACAGCACCTCCCATCTTCATTCCATGACGTCCTCTTCTGGTCTTCAAGCTGCTGCTCCAGCGCAGGCGTACTTTGTCTGCCCTGTTGAGGGCAGAGCAAAGTACTGCAGTGCGCAGGTGCCGGAAAGGTCAGAGAGGCCACGGCGTGAAGACCAGAAGAGGACGTCAGGAATGAAGATAGGAGGCGACGGAGTGGACCTGAGACACCCATTTGACCAGACCGCAGCGGGACCGCCCCAGGGTGAGTATAATCTAACGTCTTTTTCTCCTCTTTCAGGTAACATTGGGGGCTTATCTACAGCATTACAGAATGCTGTAGATAAGCCCATGATGACGGTGAGCTTACCTTACCATCGATTTTGGGGGTGACAGGTTCCCTTTAATATATCGCAATCATAGTATTATAAGGCACTGTGTACTTACAATTGCTCATTTTGCCTTTCTACCCAGCTAATTCTTCTCTTTTCCATTAGGTCTATGACATCTTTTGATTAAAAACTGACTAGCTGAATACTTCTAAGCTCTATGTAGAAACAGAAAGTCAATTTTCTCCTTATGATTCATAAGTCACTGCAAAAGTTCCTGGCAGTGGGGAGGAGCTGAGCAGTTGGGTCAAGAGTTGAAGAGGGGAATGATAAATGCAAGGACAAGAAACTTCCTGTTTCTACATAGAGCAGAGAAAAGAGAAGAACGAATGAGCATTTGTAAGTACACAGTGCTAAATAAGTTGATGACTGCAATATATTAACTCCGTCATACATCATAGGTAACATCCCCGTTTGATGTGGGCTCTGTAGCTGAGCCCGCTACTTTTCAGGCACATGACAGCTAATTTGATCAGCTCTCTTGTGCCCCTAACAGCCACAGGTGGAATCGCTATCCAACCGTGGCCATTAACATGATAAATGCCGCTGTCAATCTCTGACAGCGACATTTAACATGTCTGCTCTGGAAACACTTTACTAACCCGCCCATCGATGTCCCTGTCACATGATATTGGGGCGCCAATGAGTTGGCATGACAATCTGGAGTCTGCAGGAGACCCCTGTGTCATTTCAGATCTGCTATCAGTGCCGCCCCGTGAACGGCGTTCATAGCAAATGATCATTTCTGCTACACATAGCAGGTTTGAAGCCATGCTATGTGTAGCACAAGTGATCAGATGATCGCAGCTTCAATTCTCCTAAGAAGACTATTGAAGCAAATAAAAAGTGTAAAAAAAAATAAAAAAATTATAATTTTTTAATATATAAAAGTTTAAATCACCAGCTTTTGCCCCATTCAGAAGACAAGAATAATAAAAAAAAACACGTACTTGATATTCAGAAACGCCAGATCTATCAAAATATAAAAAGAATTAATCTGATCAGTAAACAGCATAACAAGAGAAAAAATAAAACACCAGAATTACGTTTTCTTGGTTGTCGCAACATTACAATAAAATGCAATAACAGATGATTAAAGACCAAATCTACCCCAAAATAGTATCAATAAAAACATCATCTTGACATGCAAAAAATGAGCCATCACCCAGCTTCAGATTTAGAAAAATGGAGACGCTTCATCTCAGAAATGCCGCCATTTTTTTTTTTTTTTACAAACTTTCGATTTTTTTTCACCACTTTAATAAAAAAGAACCTACACATGTTTGGCATCTGCAAACTCATAATGACCTGGAAAATCATAATGGTAGGTCAGTATTACAAATTAGTGAACAAGGTAAAAAAACCTCAAAAAACAATTGTATAATTGCACTTTTTTTTGCAATTTCACCACACTTGATTTTTATTTCTTATTTTCCAGTACTCTATATAGTAAAACCAATGGTGTTCTTCAAAAGTACAACTCGTCCCACAAAAAATAAGCCCTTACATGGCCATATTGACAGAAAAAAGTTATGGCTCTGGGAAGAAGGGGAGTAAGAAACGAATGCGGAAAATCCCAAGGTGGTGAAGGGGTTAAGAGGATAAAAACTTTGATGGGAGTGCTTCTTTAAGAAGGCTGGTAACCTGAAATGAGGCTTGTTATGGACTGGTAATTTAGGAGCGACATGCGACTAGCTCTGAGCAGGTGGTAACTATACAGACCGCAGTTCCTGATCTTAAGACAACACTAGAAGTAGCCGTGGGATGTTCCTGTCACTCCCTGGACACCTCGTCACAGCCGGAGAACTAGCTACCCCTAAAGGTAGAAACAGGAAAGCTATCTTGCCTCAGAGAAAATCCCCAAAGGATAGGATAGCCCCCCACAAATATTGACTGTGAGAGGAGAAGGAAATGACATACGTAGTATGAAACAAGATTTAGCAAAGGAGGCCACTTCTAGCTATATACATAGTAAGGAAAGAACACTGTGCGGTCAGTAATAAAAACTAGAAAAAGTCCACCGCAGAGATATGCAAAAATCTCCACACCTGACTAAAGGTGTGGAGGGCAAAATCTGCAGCCCACAGCTTCCAACTTAGCTAAATAGATCCATACTGATAAGCTGGACAAATGAGCAAAACATAGAATGTGCTGAACAATAAAGTCCACAACAAATGGACTGCAAAAGGACAAGCAAGGACTTATCTTTGCTGAACTGGACAGAGTGTCAGGGAAATCCAAAAGAGCAGTGGCTCCAAGCAGGAACAATTGACAACTGGCATTGATTGAGGGCTAAGGCCAGACTAAAATAGCCGAGCCAGAAAGACGATCAGTGGAAGCAGCTGCTAATGCTAAATCCAAGAAGCAGCTATACCACTCAAAACCCCAGGAGGGAGCCCAAGAGCAGAACTCACAAAAGTGCTACTCACAACCACCGGAGGGAGCCCAAGAGCGGAATTCACAACAGTACCCCCCCTTGAGGAGGGGTCACCGAACCCTCACCAGAGCCCCCAGGCCGATCAGGACGAGCCAAGTGAAAAGCACGGACCAAATCGGCAGCGTGGACATCGGAGGCAACCACCCAAGAATTATCCTCCTGGCCATATCCCTTCCACTTAACAAGATACTGAAGCCTCCGCCTCGAAAAACCAGAATCCAAAATTTTCTCAACCACATATTCCAACTCCCCCTCAACCAACACCGGGGCAGGAGGATCAACAGAGGGAACAACGGGCACCACATATCTCCGCAACAAAGATCTATGGAAAACATTGTGGATGGCAAAAGAGGCTGGAAGGGCCAAACGAAAAGACACTGGATTGATAATCTCAGAGATCTTATAAGGACCAATAAACCGAGGCTTGAACTTAGAGGAAGAAACCTTCATAGGAACATGACGAGAAGATAACAAGACTAAATCCCCCACATGAAGCCGAGGACCAACACACCGACTGCGGTTAGCAAAACGCTGAGCCTTTTCCTGAGACAACGTCAAATTGTCTACCACATGTGTCCAAATCTGCTGTAACCTGTCCATCACAGAATCTACACCAGGACAATCAGAAGGCTCAACCTGCCCTGAAGAAAAACGAGGATGGAAACCAAAATTACAAAAAAAAGGCGAAACCAAAGTAGCCAAACTGGCCCGATTATTAAGGGCAAACTCGGCCAACGGCAAGAAAGCCACCCAATCATCCTGATCAGCAGACACAAAGCATCTCAAATAGGTTTTCAAGGTTTGATTAGTTCGCTCAGTTTGGCCATTTGTCTGAGGATGGAACGTGTTATGACCCCAATGGCGAGGGTCTCAGAGGAACGTGGAAGTCTGCAGAATACAAAAATCCAGCTCATAGTGCAGTGGTAACTGGGTTGACCATATATCTACTCCTAACGCCAACACTAGAAGTAGCCGGGGATCATTCCTACGTTGATTCTAGATGACACGCGCCAGCCGGAGAATCTAGCTACCCCTAGTAGAGGAAAACAAAGACCTTTCTTGCCTCCAGAGAAGGGGACCCCAAAGCTGGATAGAAGCCCCCCACAAATAATGACGGTGAGGTAAGAGGAAATGACAAACACAGAAATGAACCAGGTTTAGCACAGAGAGGCCCGCTTACTGATAGCAGAATAAAGAAAGGTAACTTATATGGTCAACAAAAACCCTATCAAAATCCACACTGGAAATTCAAGAACCCCCGAACCATCTAACGGTCCGGGGGGAGAACACCAGCCCCCTAGAGCTTCCAGCAAAGGTCAGGATATAGATTTGGAACAAGCTGGACAAAAATACAAAACCAAAACAAATAGCAAAAAGCAAAAGGCAGACTTAGCTGATATAACTGGAACCAGGATCAGTAGACAAGAGCACAGCAGACTAGCTCTGATAACTACGTTGCCAGGCATTGAACTGAAGGTCCAGGGAGCCTATATAGCAACACCCCTAACTAACGACCCAGGTGCGGATAAAAGGAATGACAGAAAAACCAGAGTCAAAAAACTAGTAACCACTAGAGGGAGCAAAAAGCAAATTCACAACAGTACCCCCCCCTTAGTGAGGGGTCACCGAACCCTCACCACGACCACCAGGGCGATCAGGATGAGCGGCATGAAAGGCACGAACTAAATCGGCCGCATGAACATCAGAGGCGACCAGCCAGGAATTATCCTCCTGACCATAGCCCTTCCACTTGACCAGGTACTGAAGCCTCCGCCTGGAGAGGCGAGAATCCAAGATCTTCTCCACCACGTACTCCAACTCGCCCTCAACCAACACCGGAGCAGGAGGCTCAGCAGAAGGAACTACAGGCACAATGTACCGCCGCAACAAGGACCTATGAAATACATTGTGAATAGCAAACGACACAGGAAGATCCAGACGAAAAGATACAGGATTAAGGATTTCCAATATCTTGTAAGGCCCAATAAAACGAGGTTTAAATTTGGGAGAGGAGACCTTCATAGGAACAAAGCGGGAAGAAAGCCACACCAAATCCCCAACGCGTAGTCGGGGACCCACACCGCGGCGGCGGTTGGCAAAGCGCTGAGCCTTCTCCTGTGACAACTTCAAGTTGTCCACCACATGATTCCAGATCTGCTGCAACCTATCCACCACAGAATCCACCCCAGGACAGTCAGAAGGCTCCACATGACCTGAAGAAAAGCGAGGATGGAAACCAGAGTTGCAGAAAAAAGGCGAAACCAAGGTGGCGGAACTAGCCCGATTATTAAGGGCAAACTCAGCCAACGGCAAGAATGTCACCCAATCGTCCTGATCAGCAGAGACAAAACACCTCAAATAAGCCTCCAAAGTCTGATTGGTTCGCTCCGTCTGTCCATTAGTCTGAGGATGGAAAGCAGACGAAAACGACAAATCAATGCCCATCCTACTACAAAAGGATCGCCAGAACCTGGAAACGAACTGGGATCCTCTGTCTGACACAATATTCTCAGGGATGCCGTGCAAACAAACCACGTTCTGGAAAAACACAGGAACCAGATCGGAAGAGGAAGGCAGCTTAGGCAAAGGAACCAAATGGACCATCTTGGAGAAGCGATCACATATCACCCAGATAACGGACATGCCCTGAGATAGCGGAAGATCAGAAATGAAATCCATGGAGATATGTGTCCAAGGTCTCTTCGGGACAGGCAAGGGCAAGAGCAAACCGCTGGCACGAGAACAGCAAGGCTTAGCTCGAGCACAAGTCCCACAGGACTGCACAAATGACCGCACATCCCTTGACAAGGAAGGCCACCAAAAGGACCTGGCCACCAGATCTCTGGTGCCAAAAATTCCCGGGTGACCTGCCAACACCGAGGAATGAACCTCGGAAATGACTCTGCTGGTCCACTTATCCGGGACAAACAGTCTGTCAGGTGGACAAGACTCAGGCCTATCAGCCTGAAATCTCTGCAACACACGTCGCAGATCCGGAGAAATAGCTGACAAGATAACTCCATCTTTAAGAATACCAACAGGATCAGCGACTCCAGGAGCATCAGGCACAAAGCTCCTAGAAAGAGCATCGGCCTTCACATTCTTTGAACCTGGTAAATACGAGACAACAAAATCAAAGCGGGAGAAAAACAATGACCAGCGGGCCTGTCTCGGATTAAGGCGTTTAGCAGACTCGAGATACATCAGATTTTTGTGATCAGTCAAGACCACCACACGATGCTTAGCACCCTCGAGCCAATGACGCCACTCCTCAAATGCCCATTTCATGGCCAACAACTCCCGATTGCCCACATCATAATTTCGCTCGGCAGGCGAAAACTTCCTAGAGAAAAAGGCACAAGGTTTCATAACAGAGCAACCAGGGCCTCTCTGCGACAAAACAGCCCCTGCCCCAATCTCCGAAGCATCCACCTCAACCTGAAAGGGAAGTGAGACGTCAGGCTGGCACAAAACAGGCGCCGAAGTAAACCGGCGTTTGAACTCCTGGAAAGCCTCCACGGCAGCAGGAGCCCAGTTAGCTACATCGGAGCCCTTCTTGGTCATATCCGTCAAAGGTTTCACAATGCTAGAAAAATTAGCGATAAAACGACGGTAGAAGTTAGCGAAGCCCAAGAACTTCTGAAGACTCTTAACTGACGAGGGCTGAGTCCAATCAAGAATAGCTCGGACCTTGACTGGGTCCATCTCCACAGCAGAAGGGGAAAAAATGAACCCCAAAAAGGGAACCTTCTGTACACCAAAGAGACACTTTGAGCCCTTGACAAACAAAGAATTTTCACGCAAAATTTTAAAGACCAACCTGACCTGCTCCACATGCGAATCCCAATTATCAGAAAAAACCAAAATATCATCCAGATAAACAATCAAAAATTTATCCAGATACTTCCGGAAAATGTCATGCATAAAGGACTGAAAAACTGAAGGCGCATTGGAGAGCCCAAAAGGCATCACCAAGTACTCAAAATGACCTTCGGGCGTATTGAATGCGGTTTTCCATTCATCACCTTGCTTAATGCGCACAAGGTTGTACGCACCACGAAGGTCTATCTTGGTGAACCACTTGGCACCCTTAATCCGGGCAAACAAGTCAGACAACAGCGGTAAAGGATACTGAAATTTGACAGTGATCTTATTTAAAAGCCGATAATCAATACAAGGTCTCAAAGATCCGTCCTTTTTTGCCACAAAAAAGAATCCCGCACCAAGAGGGGAAGAAGACGGACGAATATGTCCTTTTTCCAGAGACTCCTTGATATATGAACGCATAGCGGTATGTTCAGGTACCGACAGATTAAACAGTCTTCCCTTAGGAAATTTACTGCCTGGGATCAAATCTATAGCACAGTCACAGTCCCTATGAGGAGGCAGTGCACTGGACTCAGACTCACTGAAGACATCCTGATAATCAGACAAATACTCCGGAACTTCCGAAGGCGTAGAAGAAGCAATAGACACAGGCAGGGAATCCTCATGAATACCACGACAGCCCCAACTTGAGACTGACATAGCCTCCCAGTCCAGGACTGGATTATGGGTCTGTAACCATGGCAGCCCTAAAACGACCAAATCATGCATTTTATGTAAAACCAGGAAACGTATCACCTCGCGGTGTTCAGGAGTCATGCACATGGTAACCTGAGTCCAATACTGCGGTTTATTTGCTGCCAATGGTGTAGCATCAATACCCCTAAGAGGAATAGGATTTTCTAATGGTTCAAGAGTAAATCCACAGCGCTTAGCAAATGAGAGATCCATGAGACTCAGGGCAGCACCTGAATCTACAAACGCCATGACAGGAAAAGATGACAGTGAGCAAATCAAAGTTACAGACAGAATAAATTTAGGTTGCAAATTACCAACGGTGACAGGACTAACAACCTTAGCTATACGTTTAGAGCATGCTGAGATAACATGTGTAGAATCACCACAGTAGTAGCACAAGCCATTCCGGCGTCTATGAATTTTCCGCTCATTTCTAGTCAGGATTCTATCACATTGCATTAAATCAGGTGTCTGTTCAGACAACACCATGAGGGAATTTGCGGTTTTGCGCTCCCGCAACCGCTGGTCAATTTGAATAGCCAGTGCCATAGTATCATTCAGACCTGTGGGAATGGGAAAACCCACCATAACATTCTTAATGGCTTCAGAAAGGCCATTTCTAAAATTAGCGGCCAGTGCACACTCGTTCCAATGTGTCAGCACGGACCATTTCCGAAATTTTTGGCAATACACTTCAGCCTCGTCCTGCCCCTGAGACATAGACAGCAAGGCCTTTTCTGCCTGAATCTCAAGATTGGGTTCCTCATAAAGTAAACCGAGCGCCAGAAAAAACGCATCAAGATCAACCAATGCCGGATCTCCTGGCGCCAGCGAAAAAGCCCAATCCTGAGGGTCGCCCCGTAAGAACGAAATAACAATTTTTACTTGCTGAGCAGAATCTCCTGAAGAACAGGGTCTCAGGGACAAAAACAATTTACAATTATTCACGAAATTCCTAAACTTAAACCTGTCTCCGGAAAACAGTTCAGGAATCGGTATTTTAGGTTCTGACCTAGGATTTCTGATAACATAGTCTTGTATGCCCTGCACACGAGTAGCCAGCTGGTCCACACTTGTAATCAAGGTCTGGACATTCATGTCTGCAGCAAGCATAGCCACTCTGAGGTAAAGGGGAAGAAGAAAAAAAAAAAAACTCAGAATCTTCTTTCTTATAATCCCTCTTCTGCAATGCATTAAACATTTAATACTGGCCTGGCAAACTGTTATGACCCCAATGGCGAGGGTCTCAGAGGAACGTGGAAGTCTGCAGAATACAAAAATCCAGCTCATAGGGCAGTGGTAACTGGGTTGACCATATATCTACTCCTAACGCCAACACTAGAAGTAGCCGGGGATCATTCCTACGTTGATTCTAGATGACACGCGCCAGCCGGAGAATCTAGCTACCCCTAGTAGAGGAAAACAAAGACCTTTCTTGCCTCCAGAGAAGGGGACCCCAAAGCTGGATAGAAGCCCCCCACAAATAATGACGGTGAGGTAAGAGGAAATGACAAACACAGAAATGAACCAGGTTTAGCACAGAGAGGCCCGCTTACTGATAGCAGAATAAAGAAAGGTAACTTATATGGTCAACAAAAACCCTATCAAAATCCACACTGGAAATTCAAGAACCCCCGAACCGTCTAACGGTCCAGGGGGAGAACACCAGCCCCCTAGAGCTTCCAGCAAAAGTCAGGATATAGATTTGGAACAAGCTGGACAAAAATACAAAACCAAAACAAATAGCAAAAAGCAAAAGGCAGACTTAGCTGATATAACTGGAACCAGGATCAGTAGACAAGAGCACAGCAGACTAGCTCTGATAACTACGTTGCCAGGCATTGAACTGAAGGTCCAGGGAGCCTATATAGCAACACCCCTAACTAACGACCCAGGTGCGGATAAAAGGAATGACAGAAAAACCAGAGTCAAAAAACTAGTAACCACTAGAGGGAGCAAAAAGCAAATTCACAACAGGAACGCCGAAGAAAAAGACAAATTAATGCCCATCCTAGCACAAAAGGCCCGCCAAAACCTGGAAACAAACTGGGAACCTCTATCAGACACAATATTTTCCAGAATGCCATGCAAACGAACCACATGCTGAAAAAACAATGGAACCAAATCAGAGGAGGAAGGCAATTTAGGCAAAGGTACCAAATGGACGATTTAAGAGAACCGGTCACAAACCACTCAGATAACAGACATCCTCTGGGACACAGGAAGATCCGAAATAAAATCCATGGAAATATGCGTCCAGGGCCTCTCAGGGACAGGCAAAGGCAAAAGCAACCCACTAGCGCGGGAACAGCAAGGCTTAGCCTGGGCACAAGTCCCACAGGACTGCACAAAAGAACGCACATCCACATCCCGCGACAAGGAAGGCCACCAAAAGGACCTAGCCACCAAATCTCTGGTACCAAAAATCCCAGGATGACCGGCCAACACCGAACAATGGACCTCAGAAATTACCTTACTTGTCCATCTATCAGGAACAAACAGCTTCCCCACAGGACAGCGGTCAGGTTTATCAGCCTGAAATTCCTGAAGCACCCGCCGTAAAGCAGGGGAGATGGCAGAAAGAATCACCCCTTCCCTAAGAATGCCAACTGGCTCAAGAACTCCAGGAGAATCAGGCAAAAAACTCCTAGAGAGGGCATCCGCTTTAACATTCTTAGATCCCGGAAGATATGAAACCACAAAATCGAAACGGGAGAAAAACAGGGACCATCGAGCCTGTCTAGGGCTCAGCCGCTTGGCCGACTCGAGGTAAATCAGATTCTTATGATCGGTCAAGACCACAATACGGTGCTTGGCCCCCTCAAGCCAATGTCGCCACTCTTCAAATGCCCACTTCATAGCCAACATCTCCCGATTGCCGACATCATAATTGCGTTCCGCAGGCGAAAACTTTTGGAAAAAGAAGGCACATGGTTTCATCAAGGAACCATCAGAATTCCTCTGTGACAAAATGGCCCCTGCCCCAATCTCAGAAGCGTCAACCTCAACCTGAAAAGGAAGAGACACATCCGGCTGACACAAGACAGGGGCAGAAGTAAATCGGCGCTTAAGCTCCTGAAAGGCCTCAACAGCCTCAGAGGACCAATTTGTCACATCAGCGCCTTTCTTCGTCAAATCGGTCAGGGGCTTAACCACACTAGAGAAGTTGGCAATGAAACGGCGATAAAAATTAGCAAAGCCCAAAAATTTCTGAAGGCTCTTCACAGATGTGGGTTGAATCCAGTCATGAATGGCTTGGACCTTAACAGGATCCATTTCTATAGACGAGGGAGAAAAAATAAACCCCAAAAAAGAGACCTTCTGAACTCCAAATAGGCACTTAGACCCCTTCACAAATAGAGCATTATCACGAAGGATCTGGAATACCATCCTGACCTGCTTCACATGAGACTCCCAATCATTGGAAAAAATCAAAATATCATCCAAATACACAATCAAGAATTTATCAAGATAATTGCGGAAAATGTCATGCATGAAGGACTGAAATACAGAAGGAGCATTAGAAAGCCCGAAAGGCATCACCAGGTATTCAAAATGGCCTTCGGGCGTATTAAATGCAGTTTTCCATTCGTCACCCTGTTTAATACGAACAAGATTATATGCCCCTCGAAGGTCAATTTTGGTAAACCAACTAGCCCCCTTAACCCGAGCAAACAAATCAGAGAGCAAAGGTAAAGGGTATTGGAATTTGACTGTGATCTTATTAAGAAGGCGATAATCAATACAGGGTCTCAAGGAGCCATCCTTCTTGGCAACAAAAAAGAATCCTGCTCCCAATGGTGACGAAGACGGCCGAATATGCCCCTTCTCCAAGGACTCCTTAACATAGCTCCGCATAGCGGTATGTTCTGGCACAGACAGGTTGAAAAGTCGGCCCTTAGGGAACTTAGAGCCTGGAATCAAGTCTATAGCACAATCACAGTCCCTATGTGGAGGAAGGGAACTGGACTTGGGCTCATCGAATACATCCTGGAAATCTGACAAAAATTCAGGAACATCAGAAGAGGGAGAAGAGGAAATTGACATCAAAGGCACGTCACCATGTACCCCTTGACAACCCCAACTAGTCACAGACATCGATTTCCAATCCAACACCGGATTGTGTACCTGTAGCCATGGAAAACCCAGTACAACAACATCATGTAGATTATGCAACACCAGAAAACGACAATCTTCCTGATGTGCTGGAGCCATGCACATAGTCAACTGAGTCCAATACTGAGGTTTATTCTTGGCCAACGGTGTAGCATCAATACCCCTCAAAGGAATAGGGCTCTGCAAAGGTTGCAAAGAAAAACCACAGCGCCTGGCAAATTCTAAGTCCATTAAGTTCAGGGCAGCGCCTTAATCCACAAATGCCATGACAGAGAAAGATGACAATGAGCAAATCAGGGTCACAGACAGGAGAAACTTAGGCTGTACAGTACTAATGGTAACAGATCTAGCGACCCTCTTAATACGCTTAGGGCAATCAGAGATAGTATGAGCTGAATCACCACAGTAAAAACACAGCCCATTCTGACGTCTGTATCCCCTCTGTTCCGCTCTAGTCAGAATCCTATCACATTGCATAGGCTCAGGACTCCGCTCAGAGGATGCTGCCATATGGTGCACCACTTTGCGCTCACGCAGGCGTCGATCGATCTGAATGGCTAGAGAAATAGATTCGCTCAGACCAACAGGCGTGGGGAACCCCACCATAACATCTTTAAGGGCTTCAGAAAGACCCTTTCTGAAAATTGCTGCCAGAGCATCCTCATTCCATTTAGTGAGCACAGACCATTTTCTAAATTTCTGGCAGTATAATTCTACCGCTTCCTGACCCTGGCACAGAGCCAACAAGGTTTTTTCCGCATGATCCACAGAGTTAGGTTCGTCATACAATAATCCGAGCGATTGAAAAAATGCATCTACATTAAGCAATGCCGGATCCCCTGACTCAAGGGAGAATGCCCAGTCCTGAGGGTCACCACGCAGCAGAGAAAGAACTATTTTAACTTGCTGAGTGGGGTCACCAGAGGAACGGGGTTTCAGAGCAAAAAACAATTTGCAGTTATTTTTAAAGTTCAAAAACTTAGATCTATCCCCGTAAAACAAATCTGGAGTAGGAATTCTAGGCTCTAAGGCTGGAGTCTGAACAACATAATCTTGGATACTCTGAACTCTTGCAGCAAGCTGATCCACACGAGAAAACAGACCCTGAACATCCATGTCTGCGCCCAAATCCACCCAGAGATTAAGAGGAAGGAAAAAGACAAAACAGACTAAAGAAAAAAAAAATGGCTCAGAACTCTTTTTCTTTTCCTTCTTTTGAGATGCATTCAACTCATTTTTGGCCAGTTGTACTGTTATGGACTGGTAATTTAGGAGCGACATGCGACTAGCTCTGAGCAGGTGGTAACTATACAGACCGCAGTTCCTGATCTTAACACAACACTAGAAGTAGCCGTGGGATGTTCCTGTCACTCCCTGGACACCTCGTCACAGCCGGAGAACTAGCTACCCCTAAAGGTAGAAACAGGAAAGCTATCTTGCCTCAGAGAAAATCCCCAAAGGATAGGATAGCCCCCACAAATATTGACTGTGAGAGGAGAAGGAAATGACATACGTAGTATGAAACAAGATTTAGCAAAGGAGGCTAGCTATATACATAGTAAGGAAAGAACACTGTGCGGTCAGTAATAAAAACTAGAAAAAGTCCACCGCAGAGATATGCAAAAATCTCCACACCTGACTAAAGGTGTGGAGGGCAAAATCTGCAGCCCAGAGCTTACAGCTTAGCTAAATAGATCCATACTGATAAGCTGGACAAATGAGCAAAACATAGAATGTGCTGAACAATAAAGTCTACAACAAATGGACTGCAAAAGGACAAGCAAGGACTTATCTTTGCTGAACTGGACAGAGTGTCAGGGAAATCCAAAAGAGCAGTGGCTCCAAGCAGGAACAATTGACAACTGGCATTGATTGAGGGCTAAGGCCAGACTAAAATAGCTGAGCCAGAAAGACGATCAGTGGAAGCAGCTGCTAATGCTAAATCCAAAAAGCAGCTATACCACTCAAAACCACAGGAGGGTGCCCAAGAGCAGAACTCACAAAAGTGCTACTCACAACCACCGGAGGGAGCCCAAGAGCAGAATTCACAACAGAGGCTACTGAGAAAACTAGTTACAATAGTGAGCTCTTAATGGCTTCTTTGCAGGACAACATCTGCAAGGAGTTAGTATGTTCTGCCCGTGTTTGCATGGGTTTCTTCCAGGTTCTCCGGTTTCCTCCCACACTCCAAAGACATACTAATAGGGAATCTAGATTGTGAGCCCCAATGGGGACATTGATGATGATGTATATAAAGCGCTGTGGAATTAATGGCGCTATATACAGTGGGGAAAAAGAGTATTTAGTCAGCCACCAATTGTGCAAGTTCTCCCACTTAAAAAAATGAAAGAGGCCAGTAATTGACATCATAGGTAGACCACAACTATGAGAGTCAAAATGAGAAAACAAATCCAGAAAATCACCTTGTCTGATTTGGCAAGATTTATTTTGCAAATTATCGTGGAAAATAAGTATTTGGTCATTACCAAAAGTTCATCTCAATATTTTGTTATATATTCTTTGTTGACAATGAGAGAGGTCAAACATTTTCTGTAAGTCTTCACAAGGTTGGCGCACACTGTTGGTAGTATGTTGGCCCATTCCTCCATGCAGATCTCCTCTAGAGTAGTGATGTTTTGGGCCTGTCACTGGGCAACATGGACTTTCAACTCCCGCCAAATGTTTTATATGGAGTTGAGATCTGGAGACTGGCTAGGCCACTCCAGGACCTTCATATGCTTCTATCCTCCACTCATTTCCTGTAGTAATGGCACCTGTTTGAACTTGTTATCAGTATAAAAGACACCTGTCCACAACCTCAAACAGTCACACTCCAAATTCCACTATGGTGAAGACCAAAGAGCTGTTGAAGGACACCAGAAACAAAATTGTAGCCCTGCACTAGGCAAATACTTATTTTCCACCATAATTTCCAAAATAAATCTTGCCAAATCAGACAAGGTGATTTTCTGGATTTGTTTTCTCATTTTGACTCTCATAGTTGTGGTCTTCCTATGATGTCAACTACAGTCATCTTTTTAAGTGGAAGAACAATTGGTGGCTGACTAAATACTTTTTTCCCCACTGTATATCTTTTATTAGAGAAATCTACTTCTTTCTACATCATGACTCATCATCATTCATTTTAAAAATTCTTAATTCACAGGTGAAATCTGTATTCAGTGAAGAGAGGAGAGCTACATGAAGAGCACCTACCTCCTCCTCACATGTAAATAAGAGATGACAGTTGCTACTGAAAAGATTCTATCTCGGTCATGTAAAAAACTGTCTTCACACAAATTTTACCTGTGAAATAAGAATTTTGAAAATGATCGGTCCTGACAGAGAAAGAAGCTAATTTCTCTGATAAGATATTGCAAAGTAGCTTATTTTTATGTGAATCGTTGATTTATGAAAAAAATAGAAACAACAGTTACTCTTTAACCCCTTAGTGACCAAGCCAATTTTGACCTTAATGACCAGGCCAATTTTTTTAAATCTGACCACTGTCACTTCATACGGTAATAACTCCGGAAAGCTTCAATGGATCCAAGTGATTCTGAGTTTGTTTTTTTCTGACAAATTGTATTTCATAATAGTGGTAAAATTTGTCCAATATGACTTGCATTTATTTGTGAAAATGTCTGAAATTTGGCAAAAATTTCACAATTTTCAAACTTTTAATTCCCATACCCTTATACTAGAGGGTTATGTTTGCACAAATTACTTAATAAATAACATTTCCCACATGTTTATTTACATCACTATTATTTTTAAAACTTTTTTTTTGTTAGGAAATTAGAAGGATTAAAAGTTAATCAGCAATTTCTAATTTTTCCAACAAAATTCACAAAACCAATTTTTGGGACCACATCACTTTGACTCATGACTTCGGGGGACCTGTATAATAGAAAATAACACCATTCTAAAAACTGCACCCCTCAAAACCCAATTCAAGAAGTTTATTTACCCTTCAGATACTTCACAGGAATTAAAGCAATGTGAAAAAAAAGATCATTTAACTTTTATTCAGAAAAAATTAAATTTAGCCCCAAATCTTTTATTTTCTCAAGTGTAACAGGAGAAAATGGACTGCAAAATGTGATGTGGAAATTCTCCAGAGTGCATCGATACCCATATGTGGGGGAACTCCACTGTTTGGAGGCATGGCAGGATTCGGAAAGGAAGGACTTTTTGAATGCAAAAATGGCTGGAATCAAGAGTGGACACCATGTTGCATTTAGAGAGCCCATGATGTGTCTAAACAGTAAAAAAAAGGACCAATATATGACACCATTTTGTAAACTAGACCCCTCATGGAATGTATCTAGATGTGTGATGAGCACCTTGAAGCCTCAGGTGCTTCACAGAAGTTTAGATCGTAGAGATGTGAAAATAATAATTGCATTTTACCCACAAAAATTTATTTTAGCCCCAATTTTGTATTTTCACAAAGTTAACAGGAGAAAATGGACCCCAAAATTTGTTGTTTAATTTAGTCTGAGTACGATGATACCCTATATTTGTGGGAGTACTACTATTTGGACTTATAGTAGGTCTTGGAAGGAAAGGAGAACCATTTGACTTTTTGAATGCAAAAATGGCTGGAATCGAGAGTGAATGCCATATCACGTTTGGAGAGCCCCTGATGTGCCTAAACAGTGGAAACCCCCACAAGTGACAACATTTTGGAAGCTAGACTCCTCAAGGAATATATCTAGATGTGTGGTGAGCACCTTGAGCCCCCAAGTGCTTCACAGATGTTTATAACGTAGAGCTGTGAAAATAAAAAAATCACATTCTACCCACAAAAATATACTTTCACCTCCAATGTTTTTGTTTTCACAAGGATAACAGGAGAAAATGGACCTTAAAATTTAAATTTGTTGTGCAATTTTTCCTTAGTACACCGACATCTATGTGAGGAGGAAAACAACTGTACTCACAGCAGGTCATGGAAAGGAAGGAGCAACGTTTTGAAACTCAGACTTTGATGGAATGGTTTGTGGGCATCATTTCACATTTGGAAAGCCCCTAATATGCCTAAACCCCCACTAGTAACCCCATTTTGGAAACTACACCCCTCAAGGATTTTATCTAGAAATATATTGAGCATTTTGAACCCACAGGTATTACACAGAATTTGATAACCTTAGATCACTATATTGAAAATTTTCATTTTTTCCCGAAAATTTTGTTTTAGCCCCAAATTTTTAAGTTTTATAATGGATCAGAGGAGAAAATGGACCCCATAATTTGTTGCGCAATTTGTCCTGAACGTGACGATACCCGATATGTGGTAAAAAACTTGCGCTTGTACACAAGGCAGGAGTAGGAAAGGAAAGAGCGCTATTTGCCTGGAACAGATTGTGAATGCCATGCAGCATTTGAAGATCCCCTGATATGTGTAAACAGCAGAAACCCCCCCACATGTGACTGGAGCGGCCCCCAGATGCAGGACGGTGGCGTACTTGGTACCGGGTCTATCGGTTCTGAGGATGTCACGGTGGCCCGACCCGGTCCGTGGTCCTGCTAAGGGGCGCCCAATAAAAGGTGTAGGTGGTGGTGTAGGTCACAGTAAATAATGAGGACACAGGGTTGCAGTCTCTTTACCTCTTTACTGAAGGCTTCGGCATCTGCAATCCAGAGCACTGTTAACTGGGCTGGCTGAGACCGGCCGGTCCGAATGCACATCCAGAGTTCCCTTTGCAGGTGGAAATCAGTGCCTACCTACTAGCGCCTGGGTGTTGTAGTACTTCCCTGCTGAGCACCATGGGATAGTCCTCACAACTCTTGTGTATGTTTCTGTTCTTTCTCTCCGTCCCCCAGATGAAATGGATAGGACGCACCCGTATGACGGGGTAGGCCTGGAGTTATTTTATAGGGACCCTAGAGATGCCCCTCTTCCACAATTGCCTCCGTTGTCTTCATTAGGTGATTTAGGTGAGGCAGCCAACCTATAATTAACTGCCCTGCCATTGGTTTGAAGTAATGCGTGGAGCCCAATACTTCCTCGGCGTTCCGGCCACCGGCTACGCGCCTCAGTAGAATGTTGCCGATCTCGGGGCACGACTCCTACTGGTTCTATCGCCTTTGTGCTGTGATCTCGTTTCTCACTTCTCCACAATATACCTTACTTCGTGTCCTTTCTTAAGATGCCGCCGCAATGAAGTGCAGGCGCTGCTCCGTAACGATCTGTCCATTTCGCTAGGCCTCTGCCAGGATCCCACCCCTGACAGGGACCCCCCTGAATCTTCCCAAGCAACCTCTTCTCTCACAAGGTGTTACCTGGGCAAAACCCAGTCAGCTTCTCCCTAATTTCCTATCCAGCCCACAGTTTTACCAGATTGTGAGGAGTGGCCTAATACATAGAACCCTTTGCTCCCCCTGGTGGCTAGAGTGTGAAGTGTAATCTGTGACTGTGATACCTGGTCAGGTGAACTCCTTTAGTGCCATCAGACGTACCATCACTTCCCTTAGTGGCGGAGCGTCAGTACTGCAACGACCAGGACTCTGGGGCGCTGCATAACCTCACTTAGGAAACTAGTGAGTATTTTGAATGCATAGGTGCCTTACAGAATTTTATAACATATGAGATTTTAGTGGTAAAAATGTAATTTTTGTATTTGCTGCAAATTTGTCAGGTACACAAGTCTTAAAGGAAACCTGTCACCCCCCCCTGTCGTTTCAAACTAAAAGAGCCACCTTGTGCAGCAGTAATGCTGCATTCTGACAAGGTGGCTCTTTTAGTTCTGGGTGCTGTAACTAGAGAAATAATCCATTTTTTAATTTGTCAGAAATACCTTGTCTTCAGTCAAGGAGGCCGGCGTTTCCCCCCTGCTTCAGACGCCACACAGCCATTAGTCAATTCTTCTTGGCGCCGGGCGCCGCCTCCTCAGCTCTGTTTTAAAAATAGCGTGCGCTCTTTTTTCCTGCCTGGTGCAGGAGCAGTGAGCGCTGCCCGTCTTTCCTCATATGCAGTCTCGGTGACTGCGCCTGTGCGGCCGCCCTGCTTGTGATTCCCAGCCCTGCAATGTGAATAAATCATAAGTCACAGGTTCCCTTTAATAGGTGAAACTAGACCCCACAATTTATCAGACAATTTCTCCCAAAGGAATATTATTTGGCTTTTGGAGCAGGATAGTTCATAGGCGACATTTGCAAAGCTGTGCTAGAACAGCAGAAAACCCTCAAAAATGATCCTATTGTGGAAATTGCTTCTCTCAATTAATTCATCTACGGTTGCAGTGACAATTTTGTAACATTCAAGTCAGGCTTTTTTTCTGGAAAATTGCAAATCTGGTTTTTGTCGGTAACATTTTGGGGTGCATAACATAACATTATTTGATTGCAGTGTAAGGCTGGGTTCACATTCTTGTGTTCTACAATGAGCACTTATATTGGGATTTCCGTGTAAATCACACAAAATGTGATTCAGACTAGCCCCCCACTTCATTCGTCTTCTCCAGTGGTGTCCATCTTTTTAGGCGTGCACAGACCTGTGGTCGCCTATACTTGTGCTCTAAAAAGATGCCAAAACTGATGGGACACCACCGGAACAGAGACCAGTCCTGATTGGCTCTATCTTCCTCATAAATGAGTGGTTCCATCAGGGTTTTTTGTCTGAATAGCATTTTGGGGCAATTTACACGATATCCTTGATGTAAGCATTCAGTGAAGAGTGTGGGATAAATGTGAGCCGAGCCTTAAGGTACCTTCACACTAAGCGACTTTGCAACGATAACGATAGCGATCTGTGACGTTGCAGTGTCCTGGATAGCGATATCATTGTGTTTGACACGCAGCAGCGATCTGGATCCTGCTGTGATATCGCTGGTCGTTGCTGAAAGTCCAGAACTTTATTTGGTCGTCAGATCGGCGTGTATCGTCGTGTTTGACAGCAAAAGCAACGATGCCAGCAATGTTTTACAATGGTAACCAGGGTAAATATCGGGTTACTAAGCGCAGGGCCGCGCTTACTAACCCTATATTTACCCTGGTTACCATTGTAAAAGTAAAAAAAAAACACTACATACTCACATTCTGATGTCTGTCACGTCCCCCGGCGTCCGCGCTGCTGCTCAGAGCTTCCTGCACTGAATGTGTCAGTGCCGGCCGTAAGGCAAAGCACAGCGGTGACGTCACCGCTCTGCTGTTAGGGCCGGCGCTCACACAGTGCAGGGAAGCGGACGCGACAGGCACCGGAATGTAAGTATGTAGTGGTTTTTTTTTTTTACATTTACACTGGTAACCAGGGTAAACATCGGGTTACTAAGCGCGGCCCTGCGCTTAGTAACCCGATGTTTACCCTGGTTACCAGGGGACTTCGGCATCGTTGGTCGCTGGAGAGCTGTCTGTGTGACAGCTCTCCAGCGACCACACAATGACGAAACAGCGACGCTGCAGCGATCGGCATCGTTGTCGATATCGCTGCAGCGTCGCTTAATGTGACGGTACCTTTAGGGTATGTGTCCACGTTCAGGATTGCATCAGGATTTGGTCAGGATTTTTCATCAGTATTTGTAAGCCAAAACCAGGAGTGGGTGATAAATGCAGAAGTGGTGCATATGTTTCTGTTATACTTTTCCTCTAATTGTTCCACTCCTGGTTTTGGCTTACAAAAACTGATGAAAAATCCTGACCAAATCCTGATGCAATCCTGAACGTGGACACATACCCTAACTCAGATTTTTGGGAGAATGAACAAATAGACAGTAGTGCAAGAATAGTTCTTGTTTCTGTTCCATTAACCATGCAATATAAGTGAGAAGGAGAATTTATTCTTCGGATCGATGTGATTACAGCGATATTAGATTTATATAGGTTTTTTTTTTAGATATTGCTGCTATCACACAGTAAAAATGCTTCTTTATAAAAAAAAAAGTATTTTTTTTGTCACCCTGTTCTGAGAGCTGTAACTTTTTTATTTTTTAGTGAACAGAGCTGTATGAAGGCTTATTTTTTGTGAGACAAGTTGCTGGTTTTTTTAGTAAAATTTTGGGGTAAGTAATATTTTTTGATCGCTTTTTATTAAGATTTTTCAAACACAGAATGAACAAAAACGAGCAATTCAATTATTCAATTATTGTTTTTATTTTTTGTGCCATTCAACATATGGTAAAAGTGATATGAAAGATTTCTCTTTTGGGTTGGTACGATTACAGCGATACCAAATTTACATTGTCTTTTTCTATGCTTTGCTATTTTTATAGACTAAAAACAATATTTTAGCAAACTGAATTTGTTTTTGCATCGTCATTTTCTGAGAGCTGTAACTTTTTATTTTTTTGCTGAATGGGCCATATTAAGGCTTGTTTTTTATGGGACGATTTGGCATTTTCATTTATACCATTTTTTTCATATATGGCTTTTTGATCGCTTTTTATTCCTCCCTTCCTGTGACCTCATCACAGGTCCTGTGCGCACAGAGCAGCGGCAGCCATAGCTGTGGTGTGCGGCTCTCTGCAGTGCGGTGGAGTGGCTCTGCTGCGGTACAAGTGCAGTCCCACCCGTGATCACGCACGTACTGAGAGAGTGAACGCGCACCAGGGCCTGTACAAAAGATTTAAAGGGCTGGAGGCCCATTTTGTAGCTCAGAGTGCTTAGGGGCCTGCCCAGTCTCTGCTGGACTGGGCGGGCCCCTAAGCACTTCGGGCCCCGTCCCAGCTGCGACCCCTGCGACTGCGGTAGTTACGCCGCTGCACACACGGTATAATTTGTCCTTCTTTCTGTTCTTCAAACGTTGCAAGGTATGCTCCCAAAAGTTATTATTCAAAATTATATACTAATTTATTTACCCCCAACCATTTATCTGTGACCCAAATATAGCATCAAACTAGATGGCAATTTGAAGTATAAAATGTATCATTAAACCTTTGGGCAAATTATCAAGATGTTTCTTATATCTACTATGATCAAAGCGAAAACTCAACTTACAACTCTAGAGGTCACTAGTCAGACAACCTGGCATTATTTAAAGAAAGCAGAAAACCTTGTAAAGTGAGCAAGAATCTATAAGTACTGACAGGATGAAAAAGAGCAGGGACATCACTTAACATCTCCGAGAGCATTAGGAAGATTAAAAGGGCACGTTTGGTAAGGAAGTGATGCCTTAAGCCATGTACGATTTTCACTTTTGCCTTGATAATAATCACAAGATACTTTTAGCTACTGGTAGATTTCTTTGTAGGATCCAAATATAATCATTTCACCAGATACTGTAATTTACCAAGATATGATTCTTTTTCAATGTTTACCATCGTTTTTAAAGAAAAATATTTCTGTCACTGTCCAATTAACTTTTAATGGGTTTTTCTGATTGTAAATACAATTTGGCTTCTGTTTTGTCTCATTTCAGTTTTTCCTGGAGTTTGAAATGCATATTCTCGTTATTTTAAGTACATCCGTATGTCAGAAAAGCAGCACTTATTCATGTTTCACTGATAAGTTTCCCACAGATCTTTTCCTTCTTTCGCATTATCCAATTATTGTTTTGGACATAAAATATTTCTTATTGTAGAGCTAAGCTCAAACATCCATTTAAAGTTTTACATCCATGTAAAGCAAACCTATTTTTTTCTCATGCGTCATCCATATGACTTCACTGTTGCATTAGTTTCTGTATGAAATGGATGGAATACGGATGGATCACTGAAGTATGCCTTCCGTGTTTCATCCGTTATACAAGGATCCCTATAGACTTTAATGGATGAGTCTGATCTGCAAAATGGATGATAATAGGACATGCTATCACCGAAAAGCCAACAGATCTGCTTTAAAATGTGTGTGTATGGATAAATGAATTGATATGGGTTAGTGTGTAGTCTGCAAAAAAGTAGACAGCACACGAATGTGTACGCGGATGCGTGAATGTAGCTTCAGGGTAATTACACTGGTCAATGCAATTTTTCTGGCAAAAGGTTTTAAAACATATTTTAAGTCAATTTTGGCTGCTGATTACGAATATGAACTCCGTGTTTGGCTATCACATCAGGATTTCGAGATTTTCAATTTTTGATGAAAATTACTCCTATCTAATGTTTTATGATAAAAACACATGATTTTCGATACTACATTGTATATTTTTTCAAGGAATAACAAAGATTACAAAGTCTATGTACAGGAAATCAAATATACTTACAGAATTAAACTACAAAATATAAAAACACATGCACACAGATGAATGACAAATGGCAGTTATTTGAACTTTCTTTTCTTGGCTGATCTGTGATGTACAGCTTCTGGGTTGTCTCTCATCAAGCTCCAGCAATAGTCAGCCATCATATGTGAGTCCCACTGGCCTTGATACCGTTCTTCCATTGTTTTAATGTCCTGATGAAAACGCTCCCCTTGTTCCTCGCTCACATCCCCAAGGTTCTCTGGAAAAAAGTCCAAATGGCTGTGTAAATAGTGAATCTTGATACTACATCCAAGATTTCGCAGACTCATTAGTAGCTCTTCCACAATCTCTTCATAGTTGTCTGCTTTCTTATTCCCTAGAAAATTCGGCACCACATTACAAAATGCATTCCAAGCTCTTTCTTCTGTCTCATTCATTGATGTGATAAAATTTGGGTCTCTCATAAGTGTTCTTATTTGAGGTCCATCAAATATTCCAGCCTTTTTCTTCTCTTCACTAAGACCAGGAAAAGATGAACATATACAGTTAAAGCATTCTCCACTGTGATTGAGCGCTTTGACGAACTGCTTCATCAATCCACGTTTTATGTGTAAGGGAAGAAAGACAATGTCCTTCCTATCCACTAGAGGATCATGGAAGACATTCTTATCGCCAGATGCCAAACTCTGTCGCTGAGGCCATTCAGTTTTCACCCAATGCTCTGCTGTAGCTCTACTGTCCAGTAGCACAGAAAACAAGGGTGTTATCATAACAAATGGGAATTATGCATGTTCAAAGAAAACAAAGATATTCTCACATTTATTGGGAGACTAAATGAAAACTAAATTTACCTTAGTGAACCGTATAAACCGGCACTTTTCATACACTACTTAGATTTATCATGGAATTCTTGAAAATGGGCTATATACCTGTAGCGCAAAAACGTGATGTGATAGAAATTATAAGATCAGATTTGAATTCAGCACCCTCAAATTAGTCTAAAACTGTTCTTAAAGTCCATGCCAGAATTTTTTATTTTTTTTTGTAGACCAGTGTTATCCTTAAAAACCTTAAAAAGTTTTCTTACATTTAGGGTAGGTGCACACGTTCAGGATTTTTTGCGTTTTTTTCGCTAAAAAAACATGAAAAAAAACCGCTTACATGTGCCTCCCATTATTTTCAGTGTATTCCGTATATCTTGTGCAAATGTTGCATTTTTTTCCGCGAAAAAATTGCATCGCAGAAAAAAAAGCAATATGTCAATTAATTAGTAGAATCGCGGGGATTCCGCACACATAGGAATGCATTGATCTGCTTACTTCCCACATGGGGTTATGCCCACCATGCGGGAAGTAAGCAGATCATGTGCGGTTGGTACCCAGGCTGGAGGAGAGGAGACTTTCCTCCATGGACTGGGCACCATATAATTGGTAAAAAAAAGAATTAAAATAAAAAATAGTGATATACTCACGTTCTGATGGCCCCGGAGTCTTCCCGCCTCTCATCGGTGCATGCTCTCTCTTCCGTTCATATAGATGCTCTGTGTGAAGGACCTGCGATGACGTCACGGTCATGTGACCGTGACTTTCCGGTCATGTGACCGTGACGTTGCGGTCATGTGACCGTGACTTCACGGTCATGTGACCGTGACATCGCGGTCATGTGACCGTGACGTCATCACAGGTCCTACACACAAAGCAACAGCTGAGGAGATCGGGGGCCATCAGAGGGTGAGTATAACCTTTTTTAAATTTTTTTATTATTTTTAACATTATATCTTTTTACTATTGATGCTGCATAGGCTGCATCTATAGTAAAAAGTTGGTCACACTTGTCACGCACTATGTTTGACAAGTGTGACCAACCTGTCAATCAGTTTTCCAAGCGATGCCACAGATCGCTTGGAAAACTTTAGCATTCTGCAAGCTAATTACGCTTGCAAAATGCTAAACAAACCCCGGAAAAAACGGGAAAAAAACGCGAAAAGAAGCATGCGGATTTCTTGCAGAAAATTTCCGGTTTTCTTCAGGAAATTTCTGCAAGAAATCCTGACGTGTGCACATACCCTTAAAAATTGAGCCAGCTGGGGAAGGAGTTGTATAAATTTGACATCACCATCCAGATGGAGTGTCAGGTGATTTCTGCAGCCAATCGGTGACCACTGATTGGCTACAGTGTTCACACTCCATCTGCGGATATCATTCATGCTCCATCTTTTTCTGGCTGTCAAGACTGAACATTTTAAAGTGGAAAATACTTTCTACTAGCTTTTCGGCATCTTTTTATGGTTAATTTCCAGATAATTTTTAAAGTCCATTACACAAGGAAACAGATGAGAGGTTTTTTTTTTTAAAGCGAAAATGCAGAGAAAATGCATGAAATTTTTCCTGGTACCATTGTAGGCTTCCCACTGACTTCTTTAGTAAAATATTGAGCATCTTCATATCAAAAAATGCCAGGAGAATGCACATGTTACTTTTAAATGCTTGTTGTCTTTGAAAGCCTGAAAGTCTAAAATATGATCAAAAGCATGAACTTATGAACAGTAAGTCTTTTTACATAGAAATGAACAGGTCCATTCTTTTTTAAGTTTTGACAATGCTATCTCTGGTGGGGGGGTTTTTCAGTTCAAAAATTGGTGGAAAAAGTACCGGTAGCTGTGTAAATATAGCTGCTGTCAGAATCAGCTGACACCCGGCGGTGATCACGTGCACAACCTGTGTGCAAACAGGTGGGGAAAGCAGCACTGTGCGTGGAGGAGTGGTGCCTAGTGCTGGCTTGGATTACATTGGGCTCATCAAAAGACTTGAAACCTAGGGCCTACTTTTCATCTATATAAAACCAATGCATCATTAGCCCCTTTCCGACATTGTCAATAATAATATGTCCCTGCTCCCTGGGCTTTATTGACGCAGGACGTATTATTACTGCATCGCTATTATGATTGGACACAGGTTGTGCACGCGATCGCCGCCGGGTGTCAGCTGATTCTGACAGCAGATATCTGGCACTAAGTGCTAGGAGCTGTCGCACACCGCTCCGAGCACTTTAATCCCCTAAATGCTGCGATCAAATGCGATCGCAGAATTCCGGAAGCCGGCAGAGGGATGGCAACCCTTCTGCCCTTGGATCAGAGACCCCGTGGCGTGGCGCTGGGTCTCAATCGTTGCCATGGCGACCCAATGTCATCATGACGACATCCAGGTCACCAGAGCTATTAAAGTTGCTAGATCATGCTGAGAGTAGAGATGAGCGAATTTGCTTGGGTTCCCTCTTATTCGGCAAGCTTGCCAAATAAGCTGCAGAGGAAACCCACCTTCCAACAAACAGGCTCTCCATGCATGTGTTGTGACTGTGACACAGCCGTGTCACATGCCGCTGCGTGGCCGATCAGCTGATCGGCCTTCGCGATCCAGGAAGCCGGATTCCCTCTGCAGCTTATTCGGCAAGCTATAGCTTGCCGAATAAGAGGCAACCTGAGCACATTCGCTCATCTCTAGCTGAGAGCATGAACCCTAACTTTATCTGTCCGTGCAGAGCCAACACTTTGCATAGCAAAGGGATGCTGCAGCATCCCCAGCGATCAGACGGCAAAAATTGATAGTCCCATAGTGAGACAAAGTAAAGAAGATAAATTAAATAATAATTGTAAAAATATATAAAACATTATTAATAATAATAATAATAATAATTCTAATAATAAATAACAACCTGACCTATAAAACTGTCCCACTAGTTAACCCTTTAGTGAATACCATACAAAAAATAAATTAAAAAAGGCAAAAAACTATGCTTTATCATCATACCGCTGAACAAAAAGTAGAATAAAATCCGATAAAAAAGGATAGAAATAAACATGGTACCGCTTAAAACGTCATCTTGTTCCTCAAAAAACAAGCTGCCATACAGCTTCATCAGCGGTAAAATACAAAAGTTATAGCCCGCCCCTCAGAATAAAGCGATGCAAAAATAATTAATTTTTCTATAAAATAGTTTTAATTATGTAAAAGTGCCAAAACATAAGAAAACTATATGAATGATGTATCACTGTAATCGTACTGACCCGATGAATAAAACTGCCTTATCAATTTTACTGCACGCGGAATGACATAAACCCCCCCAAATTCCTGAATTGCTTCTTTTTGTTCATTCTGCCTTCCAAAAATCAGAGTAGCAAGCAATCAAAACATGTTATGTGTCTGAAAATGGTGCCAATAACAAAGTCAACTCATCCCGCAAAAAACAAGACCTCGCATGACTCTGAGGGCCAAAATATAGACAAATTATAGCTCACAAAATATGGTAATGCAAAAAACTAGTTTTTGCAATAAAAAGCGTCTTTTAGTGTGTGACAGCAGCCAAACATAAAAACCCAATATAAATCTGGTATCGCTGTAATTGCACTAACTCAAAGAATAAAGTCACCTAATCACTTATACCGCATGAGGAATGGCATAAAAAAATAAATAAAACCAATTCTTCACATACTGTTGATTTTTTCATTCTGCCTTCCAAAGATCGCAGTAAGACTCGGAGAACATTTATCCTGCACTCTGCAATCAGGGTTTCTGTGTAAATCTCTGAAATACATGATTCAGACAGAACCTCTGGCGGAAGGTTCCTTATAATGAGGCAAATGGAGGCACTGTGGGTGCCATAGGACCTATGATCCGGCGTTGTTCATCTTTTTAGGATTGCATAAAAGTGCCGTTGGCCACAATTTTATGCACTTCTTAAAAAAAGGAAATCACAGAACAGAGGTCAGATGAAGCCCAGGGTAACTCGTCTACCTCACTATAGTGAATGGATCCATCAGTGATTTCATCTGAATCAAGTCACTCATAGATTTAGATAGAAACCACAAAGTAAGTGATCAGTGTAGAGCGCAGGATAACTGTGATCACTAATCACTTAAACCGCACGAGCAACTGCATAAAAAATAAATAAAACCAATTCTTCACATACTGTTGATTTTTTCATTCTGCCTTCCAAAGATCGCAGTAAGACTCGGTGCACATTTATCCTGCACTCTGCAATCAGGGTTTCTGTGTAAATCTCTGAAATATGTGATTCAGACAGAACCTCTGGCGGAAGATTCCTTATAATGAGGCAAATGGAGGCACTGTGGGTGCCATAGGACCTATGATCCGGCGGTGTTCATCTTTTTAGGATTGCATAAAAGTGCCATTGGCCACAATTCTATGCACTTCTTAAAAAAAAGAAAATCACAGAACAGAGGTCAGATGAAGTCCAGGGTAACTCGTCTACCTCACTACAGTGAATGGATCCATCAGGGGTTTAAGTCACTCATAGATTTAGATAGAAACCACAAAGTAAGTGATCAGTGTAGAGCACAGGATAACTGTGATCACTAATCACTTAAACCACACGAGCAACTGCATAAAAATAAATAAAACCAATTCTTCACCTGCTGTTGATTTTTTTAATCTTTTTTATTCTGCCTGCCAAATATTGCAGTATGGCTCAGCGCACATTTATCCTGTGCTCTGCATTGAGTGTTTATGTCAGGGTTTTCGTGTAAATCTCTGCAAGACATGATTCAGATGTCACCCTCAACGGAAGATTCCCTATAGTGATGCCGATGAAGGCAATGTGGATGCCATAGGACCTGTGATCCGGCGGTGTCCATTTTTGTAGGATTGAATATAAGTGCCGTCAGCCACAGTTTTGTGCACTTCTGAAAAGAAGGACATCTCTGAACAGAGGTCAGACGGAGTCCAGAGTAACTCTGCTGCCTTATTATAGTAAATGGATCCCTCGGGGGTTTTATCTGAGATTTGGATGGAAACCACCAAGTAAGTGCACAGCTTAGAGTGCCGGATAAATGTGATCCCAAACATTATGTAGAATGTTCCCAATAAAAACTCAATTCACAAAAAAAGCAAGTCCCCACTCAGGTCTGTCATCTGTTAATGGAAATATAGGGGGTTTCCATGTTACTGGTAGCACAAAGGCTCTGGAAAAGCAAAATGGCTCCTCACCCTCCAACAGAAATTCAGCAAATTATCTGCTCCCAAATCCAAATGCCCCCTCCCTTCTGAGCTCCACAGTGTACCTAAACCACATATAGCATCCACATGTTTGGCATTTCTGAAGTGATGAGAGTCTGCCTAATTTTTTGGGTGCATATCTCCAGAAGCATGGGCTGGGCATAACGTTCTGGACACTGCAATGCACTGGTCACTACAGCATAGTGACCACTTGTCGCTACAATGACAGTTTGCAGTTTTCACTTGGCAACATTCATTGCTGCTTGTTTTTGGAAAATACCCATGGAGTCAGAATCGGCACTACTCTTGTAGATAAATTCCCAAAAGGGTACAGGAAAATAAGCATTTGAACCCTTTCTGATTTTTAAGTTTGCCCACTGACAAAGACATAAACAGTCTATAATTTTATGGGTAGGTTAATTTTAACATTCAGAGACAGAATATCAAAAATAAAGTCCAGAAAATAATATTGTAGAAATTATATAAATTTATTAGCATTTTGCAGTGAGAAATAAGTATTTGACCCCTACCAACCATTAAGAGTTCTGGCTCCTACAGACCAGTTAGATGCTCCTAATCAAATCGTTACCTGAATTAAAAACAGCTGTCTTACATAGTCACCTTTATAAAAAGAATCCTGTCCAGACTCAATTAATCAGTCAGACTCTAACCTCTATAACATGGGCAAGATAAAGGAGCTTTATAAGGATGCCAGGGACAAGATCATAGACCTGCACAAAGCTGGAATGGGCTACAAAACCATAAGTAAGATGCTGGGAGATAACTGTTGGTGTAATAGTAAGAAAATGGAAGAAATACAAAATGGCTGTCAATCGACAGTGATCGGGGGCACCATGAAAAATTTCACCTCGTGGGGTATCCTTAATCATGAAGAAGGTGAGAGATCAGCCTTAAACTATATCAGGGGAACTTGTTAATGATCTCAAGGCAAATGGGACCACAGTCACCAAGAAAACCATTGGTAACACATTACATTAAAGGTTTAAAATTCTGCAGTGCCTGCTGGGTCTTCCAGCAAGACAATGACCCAACACATACAGCCAAGGCAACAAAGCAGTGACTCAAAAAAAAGCACATTAAGGTTATGGAGTGTCCTACAGAGTATAGCTTGAAGGATTTCCCAATAATAAAATGTAACTTTTAATGTATTGATTAAAACCTGGACACCCAACAGAAACACAAACAACCACAAAACAAAAAGTGCTCGTGCAAACCATTGCTCAAGAATAAAAATTGGTTCGGTCTCACCAATAAGAATGGATGTGTAGCCACAGCGGTTTCCTCTCAGTTTCCTTTGCTGAGAGTCGGTGGTCCAAATGTAAGGGTGGGGTAGGGGGTATAAGGCTTTTCTCTTCCTTCCCTGTCGTGTCCCTGTAATACTCCTGTCCTCAGAAGGACAGGCCCCAAGTGGACCCTGCTATGGACAACCACCATTAAATATATAAATTCAATATTCTCGCTCTCCCTATGCATTTCATCTCCAATAGCGGGGACTCATCAGGGGAGACAGATGAGGATAAGTGCCAGTATGACACGAAGGAAGTCCAGCGTATGTCCGTACATATTACAGGTCCCGCAGTGGCTAGGTACCCATGAGTCAGATTAACTGTGTTTATCGCCTATGATGGATCCTCAGTATCACCCTGTAAGGGTCTCCTTTTAAATCACATCCAGGGATAAGGTCCGCCCCCAACGTGTGGCATCAAGTGTTGCCAAGATCCCTGGTGCCTATACTCACCACCAGTCTGGGCCGGGGGGGGCGATAACCCCCGGAAGGTGTAGAGTGTGGAATCATACTCACTCACGGGACATGAGGGCGCCATGATTCCCTGCCCAGCTCACATATCAACTCATTGCGCTCCAGGCATTAGAACGCATACTCACCGGAAGTGGCGCGCCATCTTGTGTGTGTCACTTACGGTGGTTTCCGCCCATCTCCCATATCTCCTCATTGCGCTCCAAGCGTTGGAACATCCGGTGATGGCCATTTTTTATGCCTTACCTAAGGTCCATAAGGGTTTGGACCCTCTCAGGGGGAGGCCCATCATGTCAGGAATAGGGAGCATTGGTCAGAATGTAGGTGTGTACATTGATAACATTCTCACACATTTTGTCACTTCACTCATATCCTATATTAGAGACACGATGGACCTCCTCCGCAGTCTAGAGGGAATATTTCTTGAACCCAGCACCCTCTTGGCAAGCATCGATGTTGAGGCGTTGTACTCCTCAATTCCACATGACTGGGGAATTTGGGGGGTACAACATTTCCTCAGTACAAGGGGCCGTCATTACCAAGCCCATAACAATTTGGTTGTGACCCTCCTAGACTTTGTGCTCAACAACAACTACTTTTGTTTTGATGGTAAAATCCTCCACCAGCTCAGGGGCACCATCATGGGGAGACCAAGGGCGCCAACTTACGCTAACCTGTCCCTGGGCTGGTGGAAGGATAACATTGCTTTCTCAGAAACCCATGAAGAATTCATACCTTTTGTTGACCTATGGGTCAGATATATCGATGACATTTTTATATTATGGCGAGGCACAAAAGAAGCCTTTGGTAGCTTCATTGCATCCTTGAATTGTAATGAGATTGGACTGAGATTTACCTTTGAGATACAAGAGGATGATCTACCTTTTTTTTGGATATCATGATCACAAAGTCGGAGGGGGGACTGGTTGCAAATGACTATCTACAGGAAACTCACTGCAACCAACTCATTACTGAGATGGGATAGCTACCATCTCTATCCCCTGAAGAAAGGCATACCTAAAGGTCAATACCTTAGACTGAGACGGAACTGCTCTTATCAGAGAGACTTTAAGGTAAAGGCGGATGACCTCAGGCAGAGATTTCTATCTAGGGGCTACCCGGATCAGGTACTTAGGGAAGCCTTTCAATATACCAACATACAAAATAGAGGAGCACTTCTAACACCTTCCAATAGGGAGGGAGGGACAGCAAAGACATTAAGACTGATCTGTATCTTTGACAATGGGGCACCTTCTGTGAAGCAGATACTGAAACGACATTGGGAGATCCTGAGGATGGATGAGGATCTCCAGGACATCTTGTGGGAGGAGCCGCAAATCACCTACCGAAGGTGCAAAACTCTGGGTGGTAGACTAGTGCACAGCCATTTTAGTACACCAAAGAAGGAAACTTGGCTGCCAAAGAGACCAGTAGGATGTTACAAATGCGGCAGCTGTACGGCATGTGGATCTGTACAGGGGGAAGGATTTCTGCAACATAAATACACAGGAAACGTTTACAATAAAAGATTTCATTAACTGTAAAACTATAGTTATCATGTACAGGGCTACCTGTGAGCGTGGTATTACATATATTGGAAAGACCATCAAAGAATTCAGGAGGCGGGTGGGGGAACATTTGGGGGACATACGTAATCAGAGGGACACCCCCATTGCCAGACATGTTAATAGAATGCATGGGGGGATGTCAGAGTTATGTGCCTTATGGGAATAGACAAGGTACAAATGCCTGTCGGGGGGGAGATTTTGACAGGATGCTCCTGCAGAGGGAGGCAAGATCGATATTTACACTAAACACTTGCCATCCCCGGGGATTGAATGATCAGCTTAACTATGGGTGCTTTCTGTGAGGGGTCCCCAAATGAAGGGAGAACCCAATTTCTAACAAGGTCACCAATATTTTATAGCACCTCTGGACTGCATGTCCTCTCCCTCTCGAAAATTAGTCTCTCCCAAACCCTCAAATAAAACCCACCCCTCCAAAAAAAAAACAACCCCCCCTCCCCCTTCCTTCCCCATAAACCATCCCCCCTCAAAGAAACTTTCCCCCCTAATTCTGCAATTCTTCCTTCCTTTCTGTACCTGTTTAACTCTTTGATTTCTGCTTCCCCCCCTTTTTTCCTATTTTGTCTTTTGAACATATGGGATGTATCTTGTATCTTATGATCCCCAGTTACTAGTATTGACTACACAGGATCTGATATCTGGTCACTCCAGACAGATCCAACTGAATGTGAGGTGCCTGCAGCAACAGGGACTAACAAGGAAAACAAAATATAATCTGTCTAATATGACATGTAGGAATAGGACCACTGCCCTTTCCATGTACAGTAATCCTCCATGTCTGTACTTAGTCTTGGGCTCTTGTTTGGGGGTCAAACACCAGTATGAGAATATGGGATTACTATTTGTTCTTGGACTTCATTTCCACGCTATTGAATATTCTTTTTCCATATATATATATATATATATATATATATATATATATATATATATATATATATAAGAATAGCCTGTTTGGGGCTTCTCGATATACTAATTTATGAAATGTGGGGACATGTGTGGATTTACACCTTTTCTGATACTAAAAAAGAAATGATATACCTAAGACTTGGCGGATTTTTATAGGGGTTTGGCGCTTCACATATTGGAATGCAGGAACAGTGATTAAATTGGTTAATTTTATCCACCTGGAGTAATGGGAGATAACTAATTATCTCCCTGCAGAATAGACATCATATCTCTCACTATTTTAAACCCCTTTTGATATTTCCTCTGAATCCACAAGAAGTGATGCATACAAGATGGCGCGGTCACTTTGGGGGGAAGTGCGTTCAGTCCAGAGTTATAACCACATAAAGTGACAGTAGTCAGAATTGTAAAAATTGGTCTGGTCGTTAACAAGCAAACTGCCTTCGGGGATAAAGGGGTTAAAGGGTTTTTTTGAATGAGGGATAATTTTTGTCAAGGGTTGTATCTTACAACATTTCCATAAAATACCTTTTTGGCTCTGCTTGCCAGTTTAATTGATCATCACTTGTTTGCATCAAGTATGCCATTTGCATACATGCAGTCATGTTTTGAACCAGCTAATCTCCCTGCTTTTCTGAATGCTAATGTTAACCCCGTAAGCCCCAAGGGTGGTTTGCACGATAATGACCGGGCCAATTTTTACAAATCTGACCACTGACCCTTTATGAGGTTATAACTCTGGAACGCTTCAACGGATCTTGGCGATTCTGAGATTGTATTCTCGTGACATATTGCACTTCATGATAGTGGTAAAATTTCTTTGATATAGCTTGCGTTTATTTGTGTAAAAACTGGAAATTTGGCAAAAATGTGGAAAATTTCGCAATTTTCAAACTTTGAATTTTTGTGCCCTTAACCCCTTTCTAACATTAGACGTACTATCCCGTCGAGGTGGGGTGGGCCCGTATGACCACCGATGGGATAGTATGCCATATGCGATCGGCCGCGCTCACGGGGGAGCGCGGCCGATCGCAGCCGGGTGTCAGCTGACTATCACAGCTGACATCCGGCACTATATGCCAGGAGCGGTCACGGACCACCCTCGGCACATTAACCCCCAGCACACTGCGATCAAACATGATCGCAGTGTTTCGGCGGTATATGGAAGCATCATGCAGGGAGGGGGCTCCCTGCGTGCTTCCCTGAGACCCCCGGAGCAACGCAATGTGATCTCGTTGCTCTGAGGATCTCTTACCTCCTCCTCCCTGCAGCAGGCCCGGATCCAAAATGGCCGCGGGGCTGCATCCGGGTCCTACAGGGAGGTGGCTTCACAGCGCCTGCTCAGAGCAGGCGCCTGTAAGCCTGGAGCTGTGCACATCAGATCGCTGATCTGACACAGTGCACAGCAAAGTGTCAGATCAGCAATCTTACACTATAGCATGATGACCCCCCTGGGGCAATGTTATAGTGTAAAAAAAAAATATTCACATGTGTAAAAAAAATTAAAAGAAAAATTCCAAAAAAATATATATATATATTGTTCCAATAAATACATTTCTTTGTCTAAATAAAAAAAACAATAAAAGTACACATATTTAGTATTGCCACGTCCATAACGGCCCGACCTATAAAACTGTCCCACAAGTTAACCCCTTCAGTGAACACCGTAAAAAAAAAAAAAACGAGGCAAAAAACAATGCTTTATTATCATACCGCCAAACAAAAAGTGGAATAACACGCGATCAAAAAGATGTATATAAATAACCATGGTACCACTGAAAACGTCATCTTGTCCCGCAAAAAACGATCCACCATACAGCGTCAGCAAAGAAAAAAATAAAAAGTTATAGTCCTCAGAAATAAAATGATGCAAAAATAATTATTTTTTCCATAAAATAGTTTTTATCGTATAAATGCGCCAAAACATAAAAAATGATATAAATGAGGTATTGCTGTAATCGTACTGACCCGAAAAATAAAACTGCTTCATCCATTTTACCAAACGCGGAACGGTATAAACGCCTCCCCCAAAAGAAATTCATGAATAGCTGGTTTTTGGTCATTCTGCCTCATAAAAATTGGAATAAAAAGCGATCAAAAAATATCACGTGCCCGAAAATGTTACCAATAAAAACGTCAACTCGTCCCGCAAAAAACAAGACCTCATATGACTCTGTGGAACAAAATATGGAAAAATTATAGCTCTCAAAATGTGGTAACGCAAAAAATATTTTTTGCAATAAAAAGCGTCTTTCAGTGTGTGACGGCTACCAATCATAAAAATCTGCTAAAAAACCCACTATAAAAGTAAATCAAACCCCCCTTTATCACCCCCTTAGTTAGGGAAAAATAAAAAAAATACAAAAATGTATTTATTTCCATTTTCCCATTAGGGTTAGTGTTAGGACTAGGGTTAGGGTTAGGGCTAGGGTTAGGGTTAGGGCTAGGGTTAGGGTTAGGGCTAGGGTTAGGGCTAGGGCTAGGGTTAGGGCTAGGGTTAGGGGTAGGTCTAGGGTTAGGGTTAGGGCTAGGGTTAAGGCTACAGTTAGGGTTGGGGCTAAAGTTAGGGTTAGGGTTAGGGTTTGGATTACATTTACGCTTCGGAATAGAGTTGGGATTAGGGTTAGGGGTGTGTCAGGGTTAGTGGTGTGGTTAGAGTTACCATTGGGATTAGGGTTAGGGATGTGTTTGGACTAGGGTTTCTGTTATAATTGGGGGGTTTCCACTGTTTAGGCACATCAGGGGCTCTCCAAACGCAACATGGCGTCCAATCTCAATTCCAGCCAATTCTGAGTTCAAAAAGTAAAACAGTGCTCCTTCCCTTCCAAGCTCTCCCGTGCGCCCAAACAGGGGTTTACCCCAACATATGGGGTATCAACGTACTCAGGACACATTGGACAACAACTTTTGGGGTCCAATTTCTCCTGTTACCCTTGGGAAAATACAAACTGGGGGCTAAAAAATAATTTTTGTGGAAAAAAAAGATTTTTTATTTTCACGGCTCTGCGTTATAAACTGTAGTGAAACACTTGGGGGTTTAAAGTTCTCACAACACATCTAGATAAGTTCCTTGGGGGGGTCTAGTTTCCAATATGGGGTCACTTGTGGGGGGTTTCTACTGTTTAGGTACATTAGGGGTTCTGCAAACGCAATGTGACGCCTGCAGACCAATCCATCTAAGTCTGCATTCCAAATGACGCTCCTTCCCTTCCGAGCTCTGCCATGCGCTCAAATGGTGGTTCACCCCCACATATGGGGTATCATCGTACTCAGAATAAATAGGATAACAACTTTTGGGGTCCAATTTTAACTGTTACCCTTGGAAAAATACAAAACTGGGGGCTAAAAATTAATTTTTGTGGAAAAAAAGGATTTTTTATTTTAACGGCTCTGCGTTATAAACTGTAGTGAAACACTTGGGGGTTCAAAGCTCTCACAACACATCTAGATGAGTTCCTTAGGGAGTCTACTTTCCAAAATGGTGTCACTTGTGGGGGGTTTCAATGTTTAGGCACATCAGTGGCTCTCCAAATGCAACATGGCGTCCCATCTCAATTCCTGTCAATTTTGCATTGAAAAGTCAAACGGTGCTCCTTCCCTTCCGAGCACTCCCATACACCCAAACAGTGGTTTACACCCACATATGAGGTATCAGCGTACTCAGGACAAATTGAACAACAACTTTTGTGGTCCAATTTCTTCTTTTACCCTTGGGAAAACAAAAAATTGGGGGCGAAAATATCATTTTTGTGAAAAAATATGATTTTTTAATTTTTATGGCTCTGCATTATAAACTTCTGTGAATCACTTAATCAGTCAAAGTGCTCACCACACATCTAGATAAGTTCCTTAGGGGGTCTTCTTTCCAAAATGGTGTCACTTGTGGGGGTTTTCCATGTTTAGGTACATCAGTGGCTCTCCAAACGCAACATGGTGTCCAATCTCAATTCCAGTCAATTTTGCATTGAAAAGTCAAATGGCGCTCCTTCGCTTCCGAGCTCTGCCATGCGCCCAAACAGTGGTTTACCCCCACATATGGGGTATTGGCGTACTCAGGACAAATTGTTCAACAACTTTTGGGGTCCATTTTCTCCTGTTACCTTTGGTAAAAAAATAAATTGGAGCTGAAGTAAATTTTTTGTGAAAAAAAGTTAAATGTTCATTTTTATTTAAACATTCCAAAAATTCCTGCGAAACACCTGAAGGGTTAATAAACTTCTTGAATGTGGTTTTAAGCACCTTGAGCGGTGCAGTTTTTAGAATGGTGTCACACTTGGTTATTTTCTATCATATAGACCCCTCAAAATGACTTCAAATGAGATGTGGTTCCTAAAAAAAAATGGTGTTGTAAAAATGAGAAATTGCTGGTCAACTTTTAACCCTTATAACTCCCTAATAAAAAAAAAAATTTGGTTCCAAAATTGTGCTGATGTAAAGTAGACATGTGGAAAATGTTACTTGTTAAGTATTTTGTGTGACATATCTCTGTGATTTAATTGCATAAAAATTCAAAGTTGGAAAATTGCAAAATTTTCAAAATTTTTTGCCAAATTTCCGCTTTTTTCACAAATAAATGCAGGTAGTATCAAAGAAATTTTATCACTATCATGAAGTACAATATGTCACGAGAAAGCACTGTCAGAATCACCAGGATCTGTTGAAGCGTTCCAGAGTTTTAACCTCATAAAAGGTCAGTGGTCAGAATTGTAAAAATTGGTCTGGTCATTAATGTGCAAACCACCCTTGGGGGTAAAGGGGTTAAAACAGAGAAATATGTCACACAATATAGTTAATAAATAACATTTTCCACAAGTCTACTTTACATCCGAACAATTTTGGAAACAATTTTTTGTTTTTGTTAGGGAGTTATAAGGGTTAAAAGTTGACCAGCGATTTCTCATTTTTACAACAAAATTTACAAAACAATTTTTTTTTAAGGACCACCTCACATTTGAAGTCACATTTAGGGGTCTATATGGCAGAAAATACCCAAAAGTGACACCATTCTAAAAACTGCACCCCTCAAGCTGATCAAAACCACATTAACGAAGCTTTTTAACCCTTCAGGTGCTTCACAGGAGCAGAAGCAATGTGGAAGGAAAAAATGAAAATGTGACTTTTTAGTCACGAAAATGATCTTTTAGCAACAATTTTTTTATTTTCCCAAGGGTAAAAGGAGAAATTGGACCGCACAGTTGTTGTCCAATTTGTCCTGAGTACGTTAATACCCCATATGTGAGGGGGAACCACTTTTTGGGCACACGGCAGGGCTCGGAAAGAAAAGAGCGCCGTTTGATTTTTTCAACCTAAAATTGGCTGGAATTGCGATCATACGCCATGTTGCGTTTGACGAGCCCCTGATGTGCCTAAACAGTGGAGAACCCCCACAAGTGACCCCATTTTGGAAACTAGATACCCTAAGGAACTTATCTAGATGTGTGATGAGCACTTTGAACCCCCAGGGGCTTCACAGAAGTTTATAACGCCCGGGAGTGAAAATAAAAAAATCATATTTTTTCCACAAACATGATTGTTTAGTCCCCAATTTTTCATTTTCCCAAAGGTAACAGGAGAAATTGGACTGTGACAGTTGTTGTCCAATTTGTCCTGAGTACGCTGATATCCCATATGTGGGGGGAACGACTGTTTGGGCGCATGGCAGGGCTCGGAATTGATGGAGCGCCATTTTATTTTTTCAACCTAAAATTGGCTGGAATTGTGATCGGACGCCATGTTGCGTTTGACGAGACCCTGATGTGCCTAAATAGTGGAAACCCCCCTCAAGTGACCCCATTTTGGAAACTAAACCCCCTAAGGAACTTATCTAGATGTGTGATGAGCACTTCAAACCTCCAGGGGCTTCACAGAAGTTTATAACGCCTGGGCGTGAAAATAAAAAATCATATTTTTTCCACAAACATGATCGTCTACACCCCAAATTTTTATTTTCCCTAAGGTAACAGGAGAAATTGGACCCTAAACGTTGTTGTGCATTTTGTCCTGAGTACGCTCATACCCCACATGTGGGGGGAAACCACTGTTTGGGCGCATGGCAGGGCTCGGAAGTGAAGGAGCGCCGTTTGATTTTTTCAACCTAAAATTGGCTGGAATTGCGATCGGACGCCATGTTGCGTTTGACGAGTTCCTGATATGCCTAAACAGTGGAAACCCCCCCACAAATGACCGCAGTTTAGAGACTAGACCCCCTAAGGAACTTTTCTAGATGTGTGGTGAGAATTTTGAACCCCGAAGTGTTTCACTAAAGTTTATAACGCCCGGGTGTGAAAATAAAAAATCCTATTTTTTGACCACAAAAATGATCTTTTAGTCCCCATTTTTTTATTTTCCCAAGGGTAACAGGAGAAATGGACCTCAAATGTTGTTGTCCAATTTGTCCTGAATATGCTGGTACCCCATATGTGGGAGAAAACTACTGTTTGGGCACACGTCAGGGCTCGAAAGGGAAGTACTGTCATTTTGGAATACAGACTTTGATGGAATCGTCTGCGGGCGTCATGTTCCGTTTGCAGAGCCCCTGATGTGCATAAACAGGAAAAAACCCACAAGTGACATCATTTTGGAAAGTAGACCCCCAAAGAACTTACCTAGATGTGCCTCCTTTGGAACTAATCTGTTTCCTGTAAAGTAAATTAGTAGTGCATTGAGGTGTGGTACTTTTTGAAGCAATCCTTCATACACAGGCCAGGTTTGTCGGGGCAGGTGCTGCATTGATAGATGGTGTCCTTGCGTATTCCTCTTTTCTAGCATACTTGGCACCTTTTTTGAGGTTTACCTTTTCTTCCATTTGGCAGGACCACCCCAGGAAAATGCTGACCTGGTACGATACGAGCACCTTCAGTTCCAGAAGTACTGGGGCCCACTCCTTCCCTCGTGCCAAACATCAGGGCCTTAACCACTACCTCCTGGAAATGAAGGTATGACGTATCAGTGTTGCGTGCACATCGTGACAGCAGGAAAGCATTGAGCATTGCCATTTGTACAATGTGCACGGACAGCTTTTTGTACCACACCCTGGCCTTTCTCAAAGCACTGTACGGTTGGAGGAATTGATTGGAGAGATCAAAGCCCCTCATGTTTTTGTTGTACCCCAGTACACAGGTCAGTTTGCTGCGGGACACTGTGCATTATCGTTATAATGCAGGAACTTATGGATGGCCTCAAAACGCGTCCGGGTCATGACCATTCGAAACACTGGAGTGTAGGGTTGAGCGAAACAGATCGGACAAATTCAAAAATCGCGGACTTTCGGCAAAGTCGGGTTTCATGACACCCGACCCGATCCTAGTGTGGGATCAGCCATGAGGTCGTCGATCTTCGCACCAAAGTCGCGTTTCATATGACGCGTTCAGCGCCATTTTTCAGCCAATGAAGGAGGACGCAGAGTGAGGGCAGCGTGATGACATAGGTCTCGGTCCCCACCATCTGAGAGAAGGGCATGACAGTGATTGGCTTGCTTTCTGCGGCGTCACAGGAGGTATAAAGGGGCGTGCACGCAGACCGCCATCTTACTTCTGCCAATCTTAGCATAGGGAGAGGTCGCTGCAGCTTCATCAGAAGAAGGGATATAGTTAGGGAGGGAAGATTAACCCCCAAACCGCTTGTGCTGTAGCGATTTCCACTGTCCAACACCACCTTTTTTTTGCAGGGACAGTGGAGGGTATATTTTTGTGCATCAACTCTGTAGCTTATTAGGCTGCCTTATAATGCTACTTGATAGCTGCATTGCTGTTTGCACGCTGCTGTGCAAACCAACTGCTTTTTTGCTTTTCTGCACAGTTATCTTGTTTATTTGTCCACACTTTTGTGTGCAGCAGTCCTTTGTATTGCTGACATACTTGTCCTGAGATCATTGTAGGGAGATTGAAATTGTACTACAGTCCTTGTATTTCTTCATATATCTTCCAGCCACTTTCTGCCACTTACATTGTGTTATGTTATACACTGGGCCTGAGTATTGGTGCAGTCTCCCCCCCAAAAAAGGGAGATTCAAATTGTCACAAAGTGGATATACGTAAGTTCTGTTAGTTTGTCGTATATCAGCCAGCCATGTTCTGCCACTTACATTGTGTTGTGTTATACACTGGGCCTGAGTTTTGGTGCAGTCTCCCCCCAAAAGAAGGGATATTTAAATTCTCAACAAGTTTATATACACCTTCTACCTTGTTTTACAGTACCATATAACGGTTGTTATTTTGGTTAGATTTTCCCAAAAATGAGGAAGTCTGGTGGAAAAGGTCGTGGGCGGTCATTGCCAGCTGGTATTGATGGTGGTGGTGGTGATGGAGCATCTGGTGGTAGTGGGAAAAGGCACAATAGCACCTAAGGCTGGAGGTGTTAAGCCAGCGTCATTGTCTGGCTACACAAGGCCACGAAGGCTCCCTTATCTTGGAGTAGGAAAACCGCTTTTAAAGCCGGAGCAGCAGGAAAAAGTTTTGGCTTTCCTTGCTGACTCAGCCTCTAGCTTTTTCGCCTCCTCTTCAGAAAGTTCCAAATATAAAAGCAGCGAGTCGTCAGTGCAATGGAGTCGAATTCCTCCATTTGCAGCTGCTGAATGTCCACCATAGGCCATTTTTATACCTCCCTAAATGGGCTGACTCCCCCCACAGGGCCGTGGACACCACCTGGAGCAAGCCCCCGTGTGAGTGCCGTTTGCCTGGACAGGTGGGTGTGCCCACTCTTGGGCGACGGCACTGGCACAGGGTCCCTCATAGTACAATGAAGTGTCTCTGACGGTGGTGGTGCACAGCCAACGTCAAACACACTGTCGTAATATGAGGGGCCCTGTGCCTGTACAGCCGCCCACGAGTGTTCCCCCCCAGCTCGAACAGTGCGCTACCACTTGCAATACTTACCTCTCCCTGCTCCACCACTGTGTAGTCTGTGCTGTTAAATCCTTCAATGGCACTGCCAATACAAATTTGTTGAAATGATAGATGATAGTTAAAATATACTGGGGCCCTGGCCTCCATTTAGAGCAGTTAATACTTTGCGCCTACCACCACTGTCTGCTACTCAGCAGAGGAGCCCACCCCTGTACCTAGCTATCCCGCCTGTTTATTTATGAACAATTTTTTGGCAGACATTTAGCCTACTTAATTATTTGGGCCTACTAACTGTGTCTGCCGCTCCTTACAGTTGTCCTCTGCTGAACAAAGCAATGCCGCCAGTTTAGTCCTGTTACCAATTTTGAACTGCATTTAGCCCACTTTATTATTTGGGCCTACTAACTGTGTCTGCCACTCCTTACAGTTGTCCTCCGCTGAACAAAGCAATGCCACCTGTTTAGTCCTGTTACCAATTTTGAACTGCATTTAGCCTACTTTATTATTTGGGCCAATATCTGTGTTTCCTTCTCATCCTGCCCATTGCCCAGCCACTGCTAGATGAGTCTGCTGGTACATTGACCCAGACCACTACATTCCCCTTGCACTCTACACAGCCAGAATCTGACCCTGCTGAAAGTCAGGTTTCCCTTCCCGCATACTATACCACCTTACATGGGGACAAAGAGGAAGGTGCAGAAGAAAGTGCAGGTTACTTCATCAGGTGGGGGGCATACTCGTTGGCGACATCACTGGCACAGGGCCCCTCATAGTATGCAAAAGTGTCTCTGCCGGTGGGAGGCGCCACCTGCCGTCAAACACACTGCCGTACTATGAGGGGCCCTGTGCCAGTGCCAATGCCAACGAGTGGGCCCCCCCTGCTTGCTCAGGATCACAGCACTTGCAAAGTTGAAATACTTTCCTCTCCCTGCTCCACCGCCGTGACGTATTCCGCGTTTCCTGGGCCCTCGAAAATCTTGAGCCAGCCCTACCCCCCCACAACTTTAGCCAAATGACCCCCAGTTTTCAATGCCTAACTATTATTATAAAGTAAATTAAGATTGACAAGCTTCAGTAATAAGAATTGATGTTTTTGGCATTAAAATGGGCAATGTAGATGTAGACTGTCCTCCACTCACTGCTGATTTTGATTCCCCATTGACTTGCATTGGGTTTCGTGTTTCAGTCGGCCCCCGACTTTACGCAATAATCGGCCGATTTCACCCGACCCGACTTTTGACAAAGTCGGGTTTCGCGAAACCCGATTCGATCCGAAAAAAGTAAAAGTCGCTCAACTCTACTGGAGTGTTATTTAAAATATCAACACTCCAATATTGCCGAAGTTCAGGCTTCTTCAGGATTAGTGTTGAGCGATACCGTCCGATACTTGAAAGTATCGGTATCGGAAAGTATTGGCCGATACCGGCAAAGTATCGGATCTAATCCGATACCGATACCCGATACCAATACAAGTCAATGGGACTCAAGTATCGGACGGTATCCCTGATGGTTCCCAGGGTCTGAAGGAGAGAAAACTCTCCTTCAGGCCCTGGGATCCATATTAATGTGTAAAAGAAAGAATTAAAATAAAAAATATTGCTATACTCACCTCTCCGACGCAGCCTGGACCTCACCGAGGGAACCGGCAGCGTTCTTTGCTTAAAATGCGCGCGTTTACTTCCTTCCGTGACGTCACGGCTTGTGATTGGTCGCGTGCCGCCCATGTGGCCGCGACGCGACCAATCACAGCAAGCCGTGACGTAATTTTCAGGTCCTCAATGCCTAATTCTAGGCATTCAGGATTTTAAAATTACGTTCCGGCTTGTGATTGGTCGCGTCGCGGTCACATGGGCGACGCGACCAATCACAAGCCGTGACGTCACGGGAGGCAGGAAACGCGCGCATTTTAAAATTACGTCACGGCTTGTGATTGGTTGCGTGCCGCCCATGTGACCGCGACGCGACCAATCACAGCAAGCCGTGACGTAATTTTCAGGTCCTGAATGCAGAATTAGGCATTCAGGACCTGAAATTACGTCACGGCTTGCTATGATTGGTCGCGTTGCGGTCACATGGGCGGCACGCAACCAATCACAAGCCGTGACGTAATTTTAAAATGCGCGCGTTTCCTGCCTCCCATGACGTCACGGCTTGTGATTGGTCGCGTCGCCCATGTGACCGCGACGCGACCAATCACAAGCCGGAACGTAATTTTAAAATCCTGAATGCCTAGAATTAGGCATTGAGGACCTGAAAATTACGTCACGGCTTGCTGTGATTGGTCGCGTCGCGGCCACATGGGCGGCACGCGACCAATCACAAGCCGTGACGTCACGGAAGGAAGTAAACGCGCGCATTTTAAGCAAAGAACGCTGCCGGTTCCCTCGGTGAGGTCCAGGCTGCGTCGGAGAGGTGAGTATAGCAATATTTTTTATTTTAATTCTTTCTTTACACATTAATGTTGTTTCGATACCGATACCCGATACCACAAAAGTATCGGATCTCGGTATCGGAATTCCGATACCCGCAAGTATCGGCCGATACCCGATACTTGCGGTATCGGAATGCTCAACACTATTCAGGATCCCCATGTGGAGGACCAGGCCCCAAAACTGCATCATTTCAACTGCGTCTACAGGAGACCAGTTAGAATATGATGAATATGATGTTTTGTTCCAAAAATTGACGAGAATACAAATTAGTTTGCTCCACCATGAGGTAAATGAAAGTCTCACAGAAAAAGACTTTGAAAAAGTCTAGTTCTGTGAGGCCGGTGGTGTCAAACTTGATTCCTGATTCTGCCACAAAATCAGGAATCAGTGGCTCATAATTTTCAGGTGGCGAGGTCCATATGGGGTCCGCAGTGGGGTGCGCTGGTTCGACTTCGGCAATGGTGGGCGCTGTTTCATCTTCATCTTCGTCAATGATGGGCGCTGCCTCCTCTTCTGTCCTGCGGCGTCTGCGTGGTGGTTCCACAGGGCCGGAGGAGGAAGATGAGGATTGGGAAGAGGATGAGGAAGAATCGGAAAAATAAAGAAAAGTGGGATCCTCTCCCTCGCTATCATTGTTGAAGGCAAGGAAAGAATATGCCTCCTCCGCTGAATAGTGCTGTTGGGACAAATGGGACGAGCAGGACTTTATTTTGTAACTATGGTGCTTCAGTGTACTTCATTGGTTACTATGTATAAGTGTGAGGGGGATAGTGCTGCTGGGTGTGAGAACGGGGATGTGAATAAAAAACTGCAGGCACAAGAGCTCTGATAAGTGAACCGTGTCACTTATCAAAGTTCAGCGGCTGCTGGGTGAGCGCATGGGGATGGGGAAAAAAAAAGAAAACGGAAGGCACGAGTTAGATGCGGAGTCTGGGTGAGCGCACGGGGATGGGAAAAAAAAGAAAACGGAAGGCACGGGTTAGACGCGGCAGCTGGGTGCGTGCACGGGGATTTCAAAAATAAAAGAAAACGGAAGGCACGGGTTAGACGTGGCGGCTGGGTGAGCGCACGGAAATGGAAAAAAAAAGAAAACGGAAGGCACGGGTTAGACGTGGCAGCTGGGTGCGCGCATGGTGTTGTGAAAAAAAAGAAAATGGCAGGCATGAGAGCTTTGACAAGTGAACCACGTCACTTATCAGAGTTTGGCGGCTGCTGGGCGTGCACACAGGTGTGCAATGGGGGTGAAAAAAGAAAAGGAAAACGGCAGGCACAAGCTCTGATGAGTGAAATGCGTCACTTATCAAAGTTTGGCGGCTGCGGGATGGGTTAGGGAGTTGGCGCAAAGGGGGCTGATGAAAAAAAGCGAGCACGAGTGTTGATCGGTGAACTGCGTCACCAATCAACGCTCGGCGGCTGCTAAACGTGCACACAGAGGCCGCACAAAGATGGAGGGGGGTAAAAAAGAGGGGAGAGTGGGGATGGCGGGATTGGGGGGTGAAGAGAGATCGGGTAGGGGCAGTAATAACACTTACATTTGTAGTCTCTTCTTTCTTCTGTCTTCTTTCTTCTTTCTTCGGTCTTCTTTCTTCTTTCTTTTCTAAGGCAGGGATTGTGGTGTTGCAGGCTTCTGTAGCACCTCAAGGCCCAGCAGGAGATGATCTGGCTGTGTGACCACTCAGCAGGAGTCCTCAGCTAGAGTGAGGACCCCTGCAGAATGGTCAGACAGGTCATGGGCAGGTGACCGACAGGTCACAGAGCGGTCACAGTGCTGCTGTAAGCTGTCATTGGTGGGATCGAATTATCACATCAATCCCACCAATCTCTGCAGGCCCTGGTAGCCATGGCAACTATCTAGGATCGCTTCGATCCTAGGCAGGTCACAGCCAGGTCACCAGCAGGGCACACAGCGGTCACAACGTGACCGCTGCTGTGCCCTGTGATTGGCTCGATTGTCGATAGCATCGATCTCGCCAATCAGCTCCTGCAGGCCCTGCTGGGCCTGTCCTAGGCTCTGGCCTACGATCTGTGCTATTGCAGCACCGATCCAGGCCGGTAATACCGCCGCTGTGCCCTGCGATTGGCGCTATCGATACGATCGGCGATCGCACCAATCTGGGGGGGTTTGCCGGTGCCTGGTGGTGCCAGGCACCGGCCCTAGGATCGAGTACATCAGTAGTTAGCTTTCTGACTGAGCACTCCACCCTTCAGCATGTGGTGGATTTTAATTGCAGTAGGGTCCTACCCACCCATAAAATCAGACTTGGAAGAGAGGTGTTCACATCTACCCAGTAATTGAGACTTCAGTTTTTGGGGGGTTATTCACATTAAACACATTAGTACCCATCAGTTTTGAGACCACCTTGTCATTGTTTGATGGGCATGAATGTATTGGCCAAATTATGTGCTAAGCATCTCATTTAATTCTAGTATCCAGTATCAGTATTGCTATACATCTAATATATAAAGCTGAATGTGTTTGTGTATGTATGTGTGTGTGTATGTCCGGGATTGGCATCTGCACCGTCGCAGCTACAGCCACAAAATTTTGCACAGTCACACGTCTGGACCCCGAGAGCGTCATAGGCTATGTTGTGAGATGAAATTTTAACCCCGCGCGTTCCAATTCACCAAACAATTTTGCCCCTATCAACATAATGGGGAAAAAGTGAAAGGAAAAGTGTTGGAGGCAAATTGACAGCTCTCAGATGTGAACAAGGGGGACTTAAAGAGTGAGAGCAATGGCGCCAAAGAGTGTATACCGTACAGTTGCTATGGTGGGGCCCCGACATGGGATACTCACCACACATGGGGATATGAACACACACACAAAATGCACCACACACTACCGCGTGCTTGAACACATATATCACCCTCAGCACACATTTCACCACACATACACCAACCTCGCCACATAAAAGTCGAAACACAAAAGTCGCCGCTCAAAACTCGCCATGCGCAAAACTCGTCACATGCAAAACTAGGCTCACGCAAAACTCGCCACACGTGCAAAACTCACCTCATGGAAAACTCGCCACATGCAAAACTTACACACACGGAAAAATTGCCACATGCACAAAAGTTGCAACACATGCAAAAGTTGCCTCACACAAAACCTGCACATACTCAAAACGCACCACACATAATACTCGCCACTCGCAAAACTCACCATGCGCAAAACTTGCTGCACACAACTTGCTACACTAACCTGTCACATGCAACTCGACACACAAAAAGTTACTACACGCATGTCGCCACACAAAACTCATCTCACAAAAGTCACTACATGCATTTCGCCACACGCAACTCAACACACACAACTTGACACATGAAACTCGCCCTAAAACACACACAAGTCTGGTATTATCCTTCAAAAATAAAAATCTGATTAATAAGCAGACAAACTACAAGAGCAACAAATGTACCATATAGGAAATCTGGCAGCTGTCAGTCACATGACCTGTCTATTATGTGTATGTGTGAGCTAATATATACTGCCAAGGGGGAGTGTTGTGAATTCTGCTCTTGGGTTCCCTCCGGTGGTTGTTGGTGGTAATGCAGTTGTCCCTGGCTTGCAATCCTGGGCAGGCGTCCCTGCTGATTGCAGTGCTGACTGGGGTATTTAAGGTTGCTGGATTCATTAGTCCTTGCCAGTTGTCCATTGTTCTTGGAAGTTTTGGATCTCAGTCTGGTTCCTCCTGCCCTGCTACCAAATCAGCAAGATAAGTGTCTGGTTTTTGTTTCTGCTGCACACATGCAGTGTGCTTTACAGATCAGTGCTATTCATTGTTTTTTCTTGTCCAGCTTAGACTGTGTCAGGATTTTTCCAGTCAAGTTGGATTCTCAGGAGAAGCAGATATACGTTCCATGTCTTTAGTTAGATTGTGGAATTTTTGTATTATCTGCTGTGGATATTTTCAGAGTTTTAATACTGACCGCTTAGCATTCTGTACTATCCTTTCCTATTTAGCTAGAGTGGTGTTGTGAATTCCGTTCTGGAGCTCCCTCCTGTGGTTGCTAATGGTATTTTTGTGAGTTCTGCCCTTGGGCTCCCTCTGGTGGTTTCGAGTGGAACTGCTGCTCCGTTAGGTAGCTGTAGCAGCTGCCATCACTGATCGCCTTGCCTGGGTTTGTTATTTAAACCTGCTCTGGGCTTTAGTTCATGCCAGCTGTCAATGTCTTAGGTTGGATTTGGTTCTCTCCTTGGATTTCTCATATGGCCTGTCCTTGTCAGCAAAAGATAAGTTTCTGCTAGTTCTTGTATGTCCATTTTCTTTGGACACTATTGCTTTGCAAATATGTCTCTTTTTGTCCAGCTTGTCACTATGTCATATTCAGGCTAGCTGGAAGCTCTGGGAAGCAGATTTGCCCCTCCACACCGTGAGTCGGTGTGGAGTTAATTTTTGTAAACTCTGCGTGGATTTTTGTAGTTTTTAATACTGACCGCACAGTATCCTTTTCTCTCTGTCTATCAAGTTTAGTATTGGCCTCCTTTGCTGAAAACTGATTTCATTTCTGTGTATGTCATTTCCCTCTCCACTCACAGTCAATATTTGTGGGGGGCTATCTTTCCTTTTGGGGTTTTCTCTGAGGCAAGATAGCTTTCTATTTCCTTCTTTAGGGGTAGTTAATTCTTAGGCTGTGAAGAGGTGTCTAGGGAGAGTCAGGAACATCCCACGGCTATTACTAGTGTTGTTGTTAGGATTAGGGACTGTGGTCAGTAGAGATACCACCTCCTCAGAGCTCGTCCCATGTTGCGTTTTAGCCACCAGGTCATATCAGTGTGGCCTCTTAACCACCAGGTCATAACAGAGTGGCCTCTTTTGCTAAACCCTGTTTTCTGCCTGCGTGTGTCTTTCCTCTAATACTCACAGTCAATATTTGTGGGGGGCTATCTTTCCTTTTGGGGTTTTCTCTGAGGCAAGATAGCTTTCTATTTCCTTCTTTAGGGGTAGTTAATTCTTAGGCTGTGAAGAGGTGTCTAGGGAGAGTCAGGAACATCCCACGGCTATTACTAGTGTTGTTGTTAGGATTAGGGACTGCGGTCAGTAGAGATACCATCTCCTCAGAGCTCGTCCCCTGTTGCATTTTAGCCTCCAGGTCATATCAGTGTGGCCTCTTAACCACCAGGTCATAACAGTACAGCTGGCCCACAATGTGTTAAATGCATCTCAAAAGAGGGAAAAGAAAGTTCTGAGTCATTTTTTTTTCCTTTGTAGCTTGTTTTGTCTTTTTTTTCCCCTTAATCTCTGGGTGGTTCAGGATTTTGGTGCTGATATTGAGGTTCAGGGTCTGTCCTTGCGCGTGGATCAACTCGCTGCAAGGGTACAGAGTATCCAAGATTATGTTGTCCAGACTCCGGTATTAGAGCCTAGAATTCCTATTCCTGATTTATTTTCTGGGGATAGATCTAAATTTCTGAACTTTAAAAATAATTGCAGATTGTTTTTTGCTCTGAGACCCCGTTCCTCTGGTGACCCCATTCAGCAGGTGAAGATTGTTATTTCTTTGCTGCGTGGCGACCCGCAGGACTGGGCATTCTCCCTTGAGCCAGGAAATCCTGCATTGCTCAATGTTGATGCATTTTTTCAAGCGCTCGGATTGCTGTATGACGAGCCTAATTCTGTGGATCAGGCAGAAAAAACTGTGCTGGCTCTGTGTCAGGGTCAGGAGGCAGCAGAGGTATACTGCCAGAAATTTAGAAAGTGGTCTGTGCTCACAAAATGGAATGAGTATGCCCTGGCAGCGATTTTCAGAAAGGGTCTTTCTGAAGCCCTTAAAGATGTTAAGGTGGGGTTTCCCACGCCTGCTGGTCTGAATGAGTCAATGTCTTTGGCCATTCAGATTGATCGGCGCCTGCGCGAGCGCAAGGTTGTGCACCATATGGCAGTGTCCTCGGAGCAGAGTCCTGAGCCTATGCAATGTGATAGGATTTTGACTAGAGCAGAAAGGCAGAAATTCAGACGTCAGAATTGCCTGTGTTTTTACTGTGGTGATTCTGCTCATGCTATTTCTGATTGCTCTAAGCGTACCAAGAGGGTCCCTAGGTCTGTTACCATTAGTACTGTACAGCCTAAATTTCTTTTGTCTGTTACCCTGATTTGCTCATTGTCGTCCTTTTCTGTTATGGCATTTGTGGATTCTGGCGCTGCCCTGAACTTAATGGACTTAGAATTTGCCAAGCGCTGTGGTTTTTCATCGGAGCCTTTGCAGAGCCCTATTCCCCTAAGGGGGATTGATGCTACGCCATTGGCCATGAATAAACCCCAGTACTGGACACAGTTGACCATGTACATGGCTCCAGCACATCAGGAAAATATTCGCTTTTTGGTGTTGCATAATTTGCATGATGTTGTTGTGCTGGGTTTTCCAAGGTTACAGGTATATAATCCAGTGCTGGATTGGAGATCTATGTCTGTAACTGGTTGGGGTTGTCAGGGGATACATAGTGATATTCCTTTGATGTCCATTTCCTCGTCCCCTTCTTCTGATGTTCCTGAGTTTTTGTCGGATTTCCAGGATATATTTGATGAGCCCAAGTCCAGTTCCCTGCCTCCCCATAGGGACTGCGATTGTGCCATTACCGTATATACTCGAGTATAAGCCGAGATTTTCAGCCCAAATTTTTGGGCTGAAAGTGCCCCCTCGGCTTATACTCGAGTCACGGTCGGCGGGTGAGGGGGAGAGGGCGCTGAGGCATACTTACCTGCTTCCAGGGCTCCTGGCGCTCCCCCTGCCCATCCCACGGTCTTCGGTGCCGCAGCTCTTCCCCTGTTCAGCGGTCACATGGGACCGCTCATTAGAGAAATGAATAGGCTGCTCCACCTCCCATAGGGGCGGAGCCGCATAATTCATTTCTCTAATCAGCGGTGCCGGTGACTGCTGACAGAGGAAGAGGCTGCGGCACCGGAGACCAGCTGTCCGGGGGAAGGAGCGGGACGCCGGGAGCAGGTAAGTATGTCATATTTACCTTCCCTCGTTCCACTCGCCGGGCGCCGCTCAGTCTTCCCGTCCTCTTGTTCTGACTGTTCAGGTCAGAGGGCGTGATGACGCATATAGTGTGCGCGCCGCCCTCTGCCTGATCAGTCAGTGCAGAGAGACGCCGGGACGGGATGCTGAGGAGCTGCAAGCAAGAGAGGTGAGTATGCGTTTTGTTTTTTTATTGCAGCAGCAGCAATGGCACAGATTTATGTGGAGCATCTATGGGGCAACGGTGCAGAGCACTATATATAAGGCACAGCTTTATGTGCAGCATCTATGGGGCAACGGTGCAGAGCACTATATATATGGCACAGATTTATGTGGAGTATCTATGGGGCAACGGTGCAGAGCACTATATATAAGGCACAGATTTATGTGGAGTATCTATGGGGCAACGGTGCAGAGCACTATATAAGGCACAGCTTTATGTGGAGCATCTATGGGGCAACGGTGTAGAGCACTATATATATGGCACAGATTTATGTGGAGTATCTATGGGGCAATGGTGCAGAGTACTATATATAAGGCACAGCTTTATGTGGAGCATCTATGGGGCAACGGTGCAGAGCACTATATATAAGGCACAGCTTTATGTGGAGCATCTATGGGGCAACGGTGCAGAGCACTATATACGTATAAGGCACAGCTTTATGTGGAGCATCTATGGGGCAACGGTGCAGAGCACTGTATATAAGGCACAGCTTTATGTGGAGCATCTATGGGGCAACGGTGCAGAGCACTATATATAAGGCACAGCTTTATGTGGAGCATCTATGGGGCAACGGTGCAGAGCACTATATATAAGGCACAGCTTTATGTGGAGCATCTATGGGGCAACGGTGCAGAGCAGTATATATAAGGCACAGCTTTATGTGGAGCATCTATGGGGCCATAATCAAAGGTCAAAGGTGCCGAGCATTATATATGGCACAGCTATCTATGGGGCCATAATCAAAGGTGCAGGGCATTATATATGGCACAGCTATCTATGGGGCCATAATCAAAGGTGCAGAGCATTATATATGGCACAGCTTTATGTGGAGTATCTATGGGGCCATAATCAAAGGTGCAGAGCATTATATATGGCACAGTTATCTATGGGGCCATAATCAAAGGTGCAGAGCATTATATATGGCACAGCTATCTATGGGGCCATAATCAAAGGTGCAGAGCATTATATATGGCACAGCTTTATGTGGAGTATCTATGGGGCCATAATCAAAGGTGCAGAGCATTATATATGGCACAGCTATCTATGGGGCCATAATCAAAGGTGCAGAGCATTATATATGGCACAGCTATCTATGGGGCCATAATCAAAGGTGCAGAGCATTATATATGGCACAGCTATCTATGGGGCCATAATCAAAGGTGCAGAGCATTGTATATGGCACAGCTATCTATGGGGCCATAATCAAAGGTGCAGAGCATTGTATATGGCACAGCTTTCTATGGGGCCATAATCAAAGGTGCAGGGCATTGTATATGGCACAGCTTTCTATGGAGCATCTATGGGGCCATAATGAACTGTGCAGAGCATTATATATGGCACAGCTTTATGTGGAGCATCTATGGGGCCATAATGAACGGTGCAGAGCATTATACAGGTCCTTCTCAAAAAATTAGCATATAGTGTTAAATTTCATTATTTACCATAATGTAATGATTACAATTAAACTTTCATATATTATAGATTCATTATCCACCAACTGAAATTTGTCAGGTCTTTTATTGTTTTAATACTGATGATTTTGGCCTACAACTCCTGATAACCCAAAAAACCTGTCTCAATAAATTAGCATATCAAGAAAAGGTTCTCTAAACGACCTATTACCCTAATCTTCTGAATCAACTAATTAACACTAAACACATGCAAAAGATACCTGAGGCTTTTAAAAACTCCCTGCCTGGTTCATTACTCAAAACCCCCATCATGGGTAAGACTAGCGACCTGACAGATGTCAAGAAGGCCATCATTGACACCCTCAAGCAAGAGGGTAAGACCCAGAAAGAAATTTCTCAACAAATAGGCTGTTCCCAGAGTGCTGTATCAAGGCACCTCAATGGTAAGTCTGTTGGAAGGAAACAATGTGGCAGAAAACGCTGTACAACGAGAAGAGGTGACCGGACCCTGAGGAAGATTGTGGAGAAGGACCGATTCCAGACCTTGGGGAACCTGAGGAAGCAGTGGACTGAGTCTGGTGTGGAAACATCCAGAGCCACCGTGCACAGGCGTGTGCAGGAAATGGGCTACAGGTGCCGCATTCCCCAGGTAAAGCCACTTTTGAACCATAAACAGCGGCAGAAGCGCCTGACCTGGGCTACAGAGAAGCAGCACTGGACTGTTGCTAAGTGGTCCCAAGTACTTTTTTCTGATGAAAGCAAATTTTGCATGTCATTCGGAAATCAAGGTGCCAGAGTCTGGAGGAAGACTGGGGAGAAGGAAATGCCAAAATGCCTGAAGTCCAGTGTCAAGTACCCAGTCAGTGATGGTGTGGGGTGCCATGTCAGCTGCTGGTGTTGGTCCACTGTGTTTCATCAAGGGCAGGGTCAATGCAGCTAGCTATCAGGAGATTTTGGAGCACTTCATGCTTCCTGGCACCTGCTCACAGTGCCAAAACCACTGGTAAATGGTTTACTGACCATGGTATTACTGTGCTCAATTGGCCTGCCAACTCTCCTGACCTGAACCCCATAGAGAATCTGTGGGATATTGTGAAGAGAAAGTTGAGAGACGCAAGACCCAACACTCTGGATGAGCTTAAGGCCGCTATTGAAGCATCCTGGGCCTCCATAACATCTCAGCAGTGTCACAGGCTGATTGCCTCCATGCCACGCCGCATTGAAGCAGTCATTTCTGCCAAAGGATTCCCGACCAAGTATTGAGTGCATAACTGAACATTATTATTTGATGGGTTTTTTGTTTGTTATTCAAAAACACTTTTATTTGATTGGACGGTTGAAATATGCTAATTTATTGAGACAGGTTTTTTGGGTTATCAGGAGTTGTAGGCCAAAATCATCAGTATTAAAACAATAAAAGACCTGACAAATTTCAGTTGGTGGATAATGAATCTATAATATATGAAAGTTTAATTGTAATCATTACATTATGGTAAATAATGAAATTTAACACTATATGCTAATTTTTTGAGAAGGACCTGTATATGGCACAGCTTTATGTCGAGCATCTATGGGGCCATAATGAACGGTGCAGAGCATTATATGTGGCACAGCTTTATGTCGAGCATCTATGGGGCCATAATGAACGGTATGGAGCATCTATTTTTAATTTTGAAATTCACCGGTAGCTGCTGCATTTTCCACCCTAGGCTTATACTCGAGTCAATAAGTTTTCCCAGTTTTTTGTGGCAAAATTAGGGGGGTCGGCTTATACTCGGGTCGGCTTATACTCGAGTATATACGGTAATTTGATTCCTGGCTGTAAGTTCCCTAAGGGCCGACTTTTCAATCTGTCTGTGCCAGAGCATGCCGCTATGCGGAGTTATGTAAAGGAGTCCTTGGAGAAGGGGCATATTCGCCCGTCTTCGTCACCATTGGGAGCGGGATTTTTTTTTGTTGCCAAGAAGGATGGTTCCTTGAGACCCTGTATAGATTATCGCCTTCTCAATAAGATCACGGTCAAATTCCAGTACCCTTTACCTTTGCTTTCTGATTTGTTTGCTCGGATTAAGGGTGCCAGTTGGTTTACTAAAATCGACCTTCGAGGGGCGTATAATCTCGTGCGTATTAAACAAGGTGATGAATGGAAAACAGCATTTAATACGCCCGAAGGCCATTTTGAATATCTTGTGATGCCATTCGGGCTCTCTAATGCTCCATCGGTATTTCAGTCCTTTATGTATGATATCTTCCGGAATTATCTGGATAAATTCATGATTGTGTATTTGGATGATATTTTGGTTTTTTCCGATGATTGGGAGTCTCATGTGAAGCAGGTTAGGATGGTATTTCAGGTCCTTCGTGCTAATGCATTGTTTGTGAAAGGGTCTAAGTGCCTCTTTGGAGTTCAGAAAGTTTCTTTTTTGGGTTTCATTTTTTCTCCCTCGGCTATTGAAATGGACCCTGTTAAAGTCCAGGCCATTCATGATTGGACTCAACCCACATCTGTAAAGAGCCTTCAAAAATTTTTGGGCTTTGCTAATTTTTATCGCCGCTTTATTGCTAATTTTTCTAGTGTGGTGAAGCCTCTGACCGATTTGACGAAGAAAGGCGCTGATGTGATGAATTGGTCCTATGCGGCTGTTGAGGCCTTTCAGGAGCTTAAACGTCGTTTTACTTCGGCCCCTGTGTTGCGTCAGCCAGATGTTTCTCTCCCTTTTCAGGTTGAGGTTGATGCTTCTGAGATTGGGGCAGGGACCGTTTTGTCTCAGGGAAATTCTGATGGCTCTTTGATGAAACCATGTGCTTTCTTCTCCAGAAAGTTTTCGCCTACTGAGCATAATTATGATGTCGGCAATCGGGAGTTGTTGGCTATGAAGTGGGCATTTGAGGAGTGGCGACATTGGCTTCAGGGAGCCAAGCATCGCGTGGTGGTCTTGACTGATCATAAAAATTTGATTTACCTCGAGTCTGCTAAGCGGTTGAAACCTAGACAAGCTCGGTGGTCTCTGTTTTTCTCCCGTTTTGATTTTGTGGTCTCGTATATTCTGGGATCTAAGAATGTGAAGGCTGATGCCCTTTCTAGGAGTTTTTTGCCTGATTCTCCGGGAGTTCTTGAGCCGACTGGGATTCTCAAGGAGGGGGTGATTCTTTCTGCCATCTCCCCTGATTTGCGGCGGGTACTTCAGGAGTTTTAGGCTGATAAACCTGACCGCTGTCCAGTGGGGAAACTGTTTGTTCCTGATAGATGGACTAGCAGGGTAATTTCTGAGGTTCATTGTTCAGTGTTGGCTGGTCACCCTGGGATTTTCGGTACCAGAGATTTGGTGGCTAGGTCCTTTTGGTGGCCTTCCTTGTCGCGGGATGTGCGTTCATTTGTGCAGTCCTGTGGGACCTGTGCTCGGGCTAAGCCTTGCTGTTCCCATGCCAGTGGGTTGCTTTTGCCTTTGCCTATTCCTGAAAGGCCCTGGACGCATATTTCCATGGATTTTATTTCTGATCTTCCTGTTTCTCAGAAGATGTCTGTCATCTGGATGGTTTGTGACCGGTTTTCTAAGATGGTCCATTTGGTACCGTTGCCTAAGTTGCCTTCCTCCTCTGATTTGGTTCCATTATTTTTTCAGCATGTGGTTCGTTTGCATGGTATTCCGGAGAATATTGTGTCTGACAGAGGTTCCCAGTTCGTTTCTAGGTTTTGGCGGTCCTTTTGTGCTAGAATGGGCATTGATTTGTCTTTTTCTTCAGCATTCCATCCTCAGACAAATGGCCAAACGGAGCGAACCAATCAGACCTTGGAAACCTATTTGAGATGCTTCGTGTCTGCTGATCAGGATGATTGGGTGACCTTTTTGCCGTTGGCCGAGTTTGCCCTTAATAATCGGGCTAGTTCTGCTACCTTGGTTTCGCCTTTCTTTTGTAACTTTGGTTTTCATCCTCGTTTTTCTTCAGGGCAGCTTGAGCCTTCTGATTGTCCTGGTGTGGATTCTGTGGTGGACAGGTTGCAGCAAATTTGGACTCATGTGGTGGACAATTTGACGTTGTCTCAGGAAAAGGCTCAACGTTTTGCTAACCGTCGTCGGTGTGTTGGTCCCCGGCTTCGTGTGGGGGATTTGGTCTGGTTGTCTACTCGTCATGTTCCTATGAAGGTTTCTTCCCCTAAGTTCAAGCCTCGCTGTATTGGGCCTTATAAGATTTCTGAAATTATCAATCTGGTGTCTTTTCGTTTGGCCCTTCCAGCTTCTTTTTCCATTCATAATGTGTTCCATAGATCCTTGTTGTGGAGATATGTGGTACCTATGGTTCCCTCCGTTGATCCTCCTGCTCCGTTGTTGGTTGAGGGGGAATTGGAATATGTGGTGGAGAAGATTTTGGATTCTCGTTTTTCGAGACGGAAGCTTCAGTATCTGGTCAAGTGGAAGGGTTATGGCCAGGAGGATAATTCTTGGGTTGTTGCCTCCGATATTCATGCTGCCGATTTGGTTCGTGCTTTCCATTTGGCTCGTCCTGATCGGCCTGGGAGCTCTGGTGAGGGTTCGGTGACCCCTCCTCAAGGGGGGGGTACTGTTGTGAATTCCGTTCTGGAGCTCCCTCCTGTGGTTGCTAATGGTATTTTTGTGAGTTCTGCCCTTGGGCTCCCTCTGGTGGTTTCGAGTGGAACTGCTGCTCCGTTAGGTAGCTGTAGCAGCTGCCATCACTGATCGCCTTGCCTGGGTTTGTTATTTAAACCTGCTCTGGGCTTTAGTTCATGCCTGCTGTCAATGTCTTAGGTTGGATTTGGTTCTCTCCTTGGATTTCTCATATGGCCTGTCCTTGTCAGCAAAAGATAAGTTTCTGCTAGTTCTTGTTTGTCCATTTTCTTTGGACACTATTGCTTTGCAAATATGTCTCTTTTTGTCCAGCTTGTCACTATGTCATATTCAGGCTAGCTGGAAGCTCTGGGAAGCAGATTTGCCCCTCCACACCGTGAGTCGGTGTGGAGTTAATTTTTGTAAACTCTGCGTTTTTAATACTGACCGCACAGTATCCTTTTCTCTCTGTCTATCAAGTTTAGTATTGGCCTCCTTTGCTGAAAACTGATTTCATTTCTGTGTATGTCATTTCCCTCTCCACTCACAGTCAATATTTGTGGGGGGCTATCTTTCCTTTTGGGGTTTTCTCTGAGGCAAGATAGCTTTCTATTTCCTTCTTTAGGGGTAGTTAATTCTTAGGCTGTGAAGAGGTGTCTAGGGAGAGTCAGGAACATCCCACGGCTATTACTAGTGTTGTTGTTAGGATTAGGGACTGTGGTCAGTAGAGATACCACCTCCTCAGAGCTCGTCCCATGTTGTGTTTTAGCCACCAGGTCATATCAGTGTGGCCTCTTAACCACCAGGTCATAACAGAGTGGCCTCTTTTGCTAAACCCTGTTTTCTGCCTGCGTGTGTCTTTCCTTTAATACTCACAGTCAATATTTGTGGGGGGCTGCCTATCCTTTGGGGTTCTGCTCTGAGGCAAGATAGGATTCCCATTTCCATCTATAGGGGTATTTAGTCCTCCGGCTGTGTCGAGGTGTCTAGGATTGTTAGGTACACCCCACGGCTACTTCTAGTTGCGGTGTCAGTTTAGGGTTTGCGGTCAGTATAGGTTCCACCTTCTCCTGAGAAAGTCTCACGCAGCTCCAAGGTCACCGGATCATAACAGTACAACTGGCCAACAATGAGTTAAATGCATCTCAGAAGAAGGGAAGAAAGGTGTTGAGCCATTTTTTTTTCTGTAACCTGCTTTGTCTTTTCTTCCCTCTTTTTCTCTGGGTGGCTGAGGAGTCTGGTGCTAGCATGGATATTCAGGGATTAGCTTCTCGTGTAGACCAGCTTGCTGCTATGGTTCAGGGTATTTCTGAGTATATTTTTCAGACCAGTTTTGGAGCCTAAGATTCCAATTCCTGATTTGTTTTTTGGTGACAGGTCCAAATTTTTGAGTTTTAAAAACAACTGTAAACTGTTTTTTGCTCTGAGACCTCGATCCTCTGGTGATTCCATTCAGCAGGTTAAAATTGTCATCTCCCTGCTGCGTGGTGATCCTCAGGATTGGGCATTTTCCCTGGAATCTGGGAATCCGGCCTTGCTTAGACGCCTTTTTTCAGGCTTTAGGATTATTATATGATGAACCAAACTCTGTGGATCAAGCAGAGAAGACCTTGTTGGCTCTGTCTCAGGGTCAAGAAGCGGCAGAATTGTATTGTCAGAAATTTAGAAAATGGTCTGTGTTGACTAAATGGAATGATGATGCTTTGGCGGCAATTTTCAGAAAGGGTCTTTCTGAATCCGTTAAAGATGTTATGGTGGGGTTTCCCACGCCTTCCGGTCTGAGTGATTCTATGTCTCTGGCCATTCAGATTGATCGGCGTTTGCGAGAGCGCAGAACTGTGCGCGCTGTGGCGTTGTCCTCAGAGCAGATGCCTGAGCCAATGCAATGTGATAGGATTCTGTCTAGAACAGAACAACAAGGATTCAGACGTCAGAATAGGTTGTGTTTTTATTGTGGCGATGCTTCTCATGTCATTTCAGTCTGCTCTAAGCGTACAAAGAGGATCGCTAGTTCATTTACCATCAGTACTGTACAACCTAAATTTCTGTTATCTGTGTCCTTGATCTGCTCATTGTCATCATTTTCTGTCATGGCGTTTGTGGATTCAGGCGCCGCCTTGAACTTAATGGACTTTGAGTTTGCCAGGTGTTGTGGTTTTCCCTTGCAGTCTCTGCAGAACCCTATTCCTTTAAGGGGCATTGATGCTACACCTTTGGCTAAAAATAAATACCAGTTTTGGACACAGGTGACCATGTGCATGGCGCCAGCCCATCAGGAAGAGTGTCGATTTCTGGTGTTGCATAATTTGCATGATGCTATCGTGCTGGGCATTGATTTGTCTTTTTGTCTTTTTCTTCCGCATTTCATCCTCAGACAAATGGCCAAACCGAGCGAACTAATCAGACCTTGGAGACTTATTTGAGATGCTTTGTGTCTGCTGATCAGGATGACTGGGTGGCTTTCTTGCCATTGGCCGAGTTTGCCCTTAATAATCGGGCTAGTTCGGCTACTTTGGTTTCGCCCTTCTTTTGTAATTTTGGTTTTCATCCTCGTTTTTCTTCAGGGCAGGTTGAGCCTTCTGACTGTCCTGGTGTGGATTCTGTGGTTGACAGGTTACAGCAGATTTGGGCTCATGTGGTGGACAATTTGGTGTTGTCTCAGGAGGAGGCTCAACGCTTTGCTAACCGTCGTCGGTGTGTTGGTTCCCGGCTTCGGGTTGGGGATCTGGTTTGGTTGTCTTCCCATCATGTTCCTATGAAGGTTTCTTCCCCTAAGTTTAAGCCTCGGTTTACTGGTTCTTATAGGATTTCTGAGATTATTAATCCGGTGTCTTTTCGATTGGCGCTTCCGACCTCTTTTGCTATCCATAATGTCTTCCATAGATCTTTATTGCGGAAATATGTGGTGCCTGTTGTTCCCTCTGTTGATCCTCCGGCCCCTGTGTTGGTTGATGGGGAGTTATGTGGTTGAGAAGATTTTGGATTCTCGCTTTTCGAGGCGGAAGCTTCAGTACCTTGTCACATGGAAGGGTTATGGCCAGGAGGATAATTCTTGGGTTTTTGCCTCTGATGTCCATGCTGCTGATTTGGTTCGTGACTTTCATCTGGCTCGTCCTGATCGGCCTGAGGGCTCTGGTGAGGGTTCGGTGACCCCTCCTCGGGGGGGTACTGTTGTGAATTCTGCTCTTGGGTTCCCTCCGGTGGTTGTTGGTGGTAATGCAGTTGTCCCTGGCTTGCAATCCTGGGTAGGTGTCCCTGCTGATTGCAGTGCTGACTGGGGTATTTAAGGTTGCTGGATTCATTAGTCCTTGCCAGTTGTCCATTGTTCTTGGAAGTTTTGGATCTCAGTCTGGTTCCTCCTGCCCTGCTACCAAATCAGCAAGATAAGTGTCTGGTTTTTGTTTCTGCTGCACACATGCAGTGTGCTTTACAGATCAGTGCTATTCATTGTTTTTTCTTGTCCAGCTTAGACTGTGTCAGGATTTTTCCAGTCAAGTTGGATTCTCAGGAGATGCAGATATACGTTCCATGTCTTTAGTTAGATTGTGGAATTTTTGTTTTATCTGCTGTGGATATTTTCAGAGTTTTAATACTGACCGCTTAGCATTCTGTACTATCCTTTCCTATTTAGCTAGAGTGGCCTCTTTTGCTAAACTCTGACTCACAGTCAATATTTGTGGGGGGCTGCCTATCCTTTGGGGTTCTGCTCTGAGGCAAGATAGGATTCCCATTTCCATCTATAGGGGTATTTAGTCCTCCGGCTGTGTCGAGGTGTCTAGGATTGTTAGGTACACTGTTGTGAATGCTGCTCTTGGGTTCCCTCCGGTGGTTGTAAGTGGTAGCGCTGCTGTCTCTGAATCACAGCAGTTATCAGGTGTGTTCACTTTTTGTAATTTTGACTGGGCTATTTAATCTTGCTTCACCCTTTAGTCAGTGCCAGTTGTCCATTGTTCCTGGAGGATTCACATGCCTGTCTGGTCTCTTCTGCTTTGCAGTTCATTTCAACAAAGCTAAGTTCTGGTCTTTATTTTGCTGTCCATATGCTGTGGACTTATTGTTCAGTTCTTTTCCATGTTTTTGTTTTGTCCAGCTTGGTTTGTATAAGGATTTGTTTAGCCAAGCTGGTATCTCTGGAGATGCAGATATAACCTCCATATCTTTAGTTAGCTGTGGAGATTCTGTATTTTCTGTGGTGGATATTTTCTAGTGTTTTAATACTGACCACATAGTACTCTGTCCTATCCTTTCTGTTTAGCTAGAAGTGGCCTCCTTTGCTAAATTCTCATTTCCGTCTGTATATGTTTTTTCCCTCTCTCACAGTCAATATTTGTGGGGGGCTGCTTATCTTTGGGAATTTCTCTGAGGCAAGATAGTTTTCACTTTTCTATCTCTAGGGGTAATTAGTCCTCCGGTTGTGTCGAGGTGTCTAGGGAGCGTCAGGTACATCCCACGGCTACTTCTAGTTGTTGTGTTAAGTTCAGGGTCTGCGGTCAGTACAGGCACCACCTTCTCCAGAGTACGTCTCATGCTGCTCTTAGGCCACCAGATCATAACAGTACAACTGGCCAACAATGAGTTAACCGCATCTCAGAAGAAAGGAAGGAAAGTGCTGAGCTATATTTTTTTCTGTAGTCTGTTGTGCTTTTTTTTTTCCTTCCCTCTTTACCTCTGGGTGGCTCAGGAGTTCAGCGCTGATATGGATGTTCAGGGATTGGCTTCTCGTGTGGATCAACTTGCTGCTAGAGTACAGGGTATTTCCGATTATATCGTTCAGACTCCGGTTTTAGAGCCTAGAATTCTAACTCCTGATTTGTTTTTTGGGGATAGGTCCAAATTTTTGACCTTTAAAAATAACTGTAAACTGTTTTTTGCTCTGAAACCCCGTTCCTCTGGTGATCCCATCCAGCAGGTTAAAATTGTTATATCTCTGCTGCGTGGTGACCCCCAGGATTGGGCATTTGCCCTGGAACCTGGGAATCTGGCGTTGTTTAATGTAGACACCTTTTTTCAGGCACTTGGGTTATTGTATGACGAACCTAATGCAGTGGATCATGCTGAGAAGACCTTGTTGGCCCTGTTTCAGGGTCAAGAAGCGGCAGAATCATATTGCCAGAAGTTTAGAAAATGGTCTGTACTAACTAAATGGAATGAGGATGCTTTAGCGGCAATCTTCAGAAAGGGTCTTTCTGAATCCGTTAAAGATGTTATGGTGGGGTTCCTTACGCCTGCTGGTCTGAGTGATTCTATGTCTTTGGCCATTCAGATTGATCGGCGCTTGCGCGAGCGCAGAGTTGTGCACACTATGGCTTTGTCTTCCGAGCGGAGTCCTGAGCCTATGCAGTGTGATAGGATTGTGTCTAGAGCAGAACGACAAGGATTCAGACGTCAGAATAGGTTGTGTTTTTACTGCGGCGATTCTGCTCATGTTATTTCTGATTGTCCTAAGCGTACCAGGAGTATCGCTAGCTCTGTTACCATCAGTACTGTACAACCTAAATTTCTGTTATCTGTGACCCTGATCTGCTCATTATCGTCATTTTCTGTCATGGCATTTGTGGATTCAGGCGCCGCTCTAAATTTAATGGACTTAGAATTTGCCAGACGTTGTGGTTTCCCCTTGCAGCCTTTGCAGAGTCCTATTCCTTTAAGGGGCATTGATGCTACACCGTTGGCTAAAAATAAACCTCAGTTTTGGACACAGTTGACCACGTGCATGGCGCCAGCCCATCAGGAAGATTGTCGTTTTCTGGTGTTGCATAATTTGCATGATGTTATTGTGCTGGGTTTCCCATGGTTACAGGTGCATAATCCAGTATTAGATTGGAAATCTATGTCTGTGACTAGTTGGGGTTGTCAGGGGGTTCATGGTGACGTTCCTCTGATGTCAATTGTCTCCTCCCCCTCTTCTGAAATTCCTGAGTTTTTGTCAGATTTCCAGGATGTATTCGATGAGCCCAAGTCCAGTTCCCTTCCACCGCATAGGGACTGTGATTGTGCTATCGACTTGATTCCAGGCTGTAAGTTCCCTAAGGGCCGACTTTTCAACCTGTCTGTGCCAGAACATACCGCCATGCGGAGCTATGTTAAGGAGTCCTTGTAGAAGGGGCATATTCGGCCATCTTCTTCACCATTGGGAGCAGGTTTTTTTTTTGTTGCCAAGAAAGATGGCTCCTTGAGACCCTGTATTGATTATCGCCTCTTGAATAAGATCTCGGTCAAATTCCAATACCCTTTGCCTTTGCTTTCTGATCTGTTTGCTAGGATTAAGGGGGCTAGTTGGTTTACTAAGATTGACCTTCGAGAGGCATATAATCTTGTTCGTATTAAGCAGGGTGACGAATGGAAAACTGTGTTTAATATGCCCGAAGGCCATTTTGAATACCTTGTGATGCCATTCGGACTCTCTAATGCTCCATCTGTGTTTCAGTCCTTCATGCATGATATATTTCAGAATTATCTTGATAAATTCATGATTGTATATCTGGATGATATTTTGATTTTTTCAGATGATTGGGAGTCTCATGTGAAACAAGTCAGGATGGTATTTCAGATCCTTCGTGATAATGCCTTGTTTGTGAAGGGGTCTAAGTGCCTCTTTGGAGTACAGAAGATTTCTTTTTTGGGCTTCATTTTTTCTCCCTCATCTATAGAAATGGATCCGGTTAAGGTTCAGGCCATTCATAATTGGATCCAGCCCACATCCGTGAAGAGCCTTCAGAAATTTTTGGGCTTTGCTAATTTTTATCACCGTTTCATTGCCAACTTCTCCAGTGTGGTTAAACCCCTGACCGATTTGACGAAGAAAGGCGCTGATGTGACGAATTGGTCCTCTGCGGCTGTTTCTGCCTTTTAGGAGCTTAAACGCCGATTTACTTCTGCCCCCGTGTTGCGTCAGCCGGATGTTTCTCTTCCTTTTCAGGTTGAGGTTGACGCTTCTGAGATTGGGGCAGGGGCCGTTTTGTCTCAGAGGAATTCTGATGGTTCCTTGATGAAACCGTGTGCCTTCTTTTCTCGAAAGTTTTTGCCTGCGGAACGCAATTATGATGTCGGCAATCGTGAGTTGTTGGCTATGAAGTGGGCATTTGAGGAGTGGCGACATTGGCTTGAGGGGGCCAAGCACCGTATTGTGGTCTTGACCGATCATAAGAATCTGATTTATCTTGAGTCTGCCAAACGGCTGAATCCTAGACAGGCCCGATGGTCCCTGTTTTTCTCCCGTTTTGATTTTGTGGTCTCATATCTTCCGGGTTCTAAGAATGTTAAGGCTGATGCCCTGTCTAGGAGTTTTTTGCCTGATTCTCCTGGGGTCCTTGAGCCGGTCGGTATTCTGAAGGAAGGGGTGATTCTTTCTGCCATCTCCCCTGATTTACGACGGGTTTTCAGGAATTTCAGGCTGATAAACCTGACCGCTGTCCAGTGGGGAAATTGTTTGTTCCCGACAGATGGACTAGTAAAGTGATTTCGGAGGTTCATTGTTCTGTGTTAGCTGGTCATCCTGGGATTTTTGGTACCAGAGATTTGGTTGGTAGGTCCATTTGGTGGCCTTCTTTGTCACGGGATGTGCATTCTTTTGTGCAGTCCTGTGGGACTTGTGCGCGGGCCAAGCCTTGCTGTTCCCGTCTAGTGGGTTGCTTTTGCCTTTGCCGGTCCCTGAGAGGCCTTGGACGCATATTTCTATGGATTTTATTTCGGATCTTCCGGTTTCCCAGAGGATGTCAGTTATCTGGGTGGTTTGTGACCGGTTTTCTAAGATGGTTCATTTGGTACCTTTGCCTGAGTTGCCTTCCTCTTCTGATTTGGTTCCTTTGTTTTTTCAGCATGTGGTTCGGTTGCATGGTATTCCGGAGAATATTGTGTCCAACAGAGGTTCCCAGTTTGTCTCTAGGTTTTGGCGTGCCTTTTGTACTAAGCTGGGCATTGATTTGTCTTTTTCTTCCGCATTTCATCCTCAGACAAATGGCCAAACCGAGCGAACTAATCAGACTCTGGAAACTTATTTGAGATGTTTTGTGTCTGCTGATCAGGATGATTGGGTGGCTTTCTTGCCATTGGCCGAGTTTGCCCTTAATAATCGGGCTAGTTCTGCTACATTGGTTTCACCCTTCTTTTGTAACTCTGGTTTTCATCCTCGTTTTTCTTCGGGGCAGGTTGAGCCTTCTGATTGTCCTGGGGTGGACTCTATGGTTGACAGGTTGCAGCAAATTTGGGCTCATGTTGTTGACAATTTGGTGTTGTCTCAGGAGGGGGCTCAACGTTTTGCTAACCGTCGTCGGTGTGTTGGTTCCCGGCTTCGGGTTGGGGATTTGGTCTGGTTGTCTTCCCGTCATGTTCCTATGAAGGTTTCCTCCCTGAAGTTCAAGCCTCGGTTTATTGGTCCTTATAGGATTTCTGAGATTATCAATCCAGTGTCTTTTCGTTTGGCCCTTCCAGCCTCTTTTTCCATCCATAATGTTTTTCATAGATCTTTGTTGCGGAAATATGTGGTGCCCGTTGTTCCCTCTGTTGATCCTCTTGCCCCGGTGTTGATTGATGGGGAGTTGGAGTACGTGGTTGAGAAGATTTTGGATTCTCGTTTTTCGAGGCGGAAGCTTCAGTATCTTGTCAAATGGAAGGGTTATGGCCAGGAGGATAATTCTTGGGTTGTTGCCTCCGATGTTCATGCTGATGATTTGGTTCGTGCCTTTCATTTGGCTCGTCCGGATCGGCCTGGGGGCTCTGGTGAGGGTTCGGTGACCCCTCCTCAAGGGGGGGTACTGTTGTGAATTCTGCTCTTGGGTTCCCTCTGGTGGTTGTAAGTGGTAGCGCTGCTGTCTCTGAATCACAGCAGTTATCAGGTGTGTTCACTTCTTGTAATTTTGACTGGGCTATTTAATCTTGCTTCACCCTTTAGTCAGTGCCAGTTGTCCATTGTTCCTGGAGGATTCACATGCCTGCCTGGTCTCTTCTGCTTTGCAGTTCATTTCAACAAAGCTAAGTTCTGGTCTTTATTTTGCTGTCCACATGCTGTGGACTTATTGTTCAGTTCTTTTCCATGTTTTTGTTTTGTCCAGCTTGGTTTGTATAAGGATTTGTTAAGCCAAGCTGGTATCTCTGGAGATGCAGATATACCCTCCATATCTTTAGTTAGCTGTGGAGATTCTGTATTTTCTGTGGTGGATATTTTCTAGTGTTTTAATACTGACCACATAGTACTCTGTCCTATCCTTTCTGTTTAGCTAGAAGTGGCCTCCTTTGCTAAATTCTCATTTCCATCTGTGTATGTTTTTTCCCTCTCCTCTCACAGTCAATATTTGTAGGGGGCTGCTTATCTTTGGGAATTTCTCTGAGGCAAGATAGTTTTTCCTTTTCTAACTCTAGGGGTAATTAGTCCTCCGGCTGTGTCGAGGTGTCTAGGGAGCGTCAGGTACATCCCACAGCTACTTCTAGTTGTTGTGTTAAGTTCAGGGTCTGCGGTCAGTACAGGTACCACCTTCTCCAGAGTACGTCTCATGCTGCTCTTAGGCCACCAGATCATAACAGTACACTCCACGGCTACTTCTAGTTGCGGTGTCAGTTTAGGGTTTGCGGTCAGTATAGGTTCCACCTTCTCCTGAGAAAGTCTCATGCGGCTCCAAGGTCACCGGATCATAACAGGGGAGGGCTTCCTGTTGGCTGGGGATTTATCAGGCTACCAATTTAGCTTACAAATACTGAGGTAAAAATACTGACCAAATAACGTGTGAACATGGTCTAATACAGGAGGAGATGACACACAGATATATACTATATACAGGGGAGATGACACACAGGTATATACTATATACAGGGGAGATGACAAACACATATATACTATATACAGGGGAGATGACAGACAGGTATATACTATATACAGGAGGAGATGACACAGGTATATACTATAAAGGCACAGATGATAGGCCTCGGGGAGACCAAAACATCCAACACCGCGGAGACACCATCACGTGTTTCTCAACGCAGTGATTCCAGAACACTGCCCGCATCCCTTATGGGAAATATGCAAATGCATGTAGAGTAGCTGCGGAGACACCATCACGTGTTTCTCAATGCAAGCAGTGAATAGCCAGGCCTTTCCCCGGGAAGGAACAACCACTGGAAGAGCAGCATCCAATAAAGGAAAACATCCAATACCAGAAAACCACCTATGCCAAGCATGGTATCCATCCACAGACAGCTGTTTCGGGGTTTTTGCCCCTCATCAGTGTGGAGTAGGAATCTGGCTATTAGGAGCAGTGCCTAGTAAAAAGGCTATAAAGGCACAGATGATAGGCCTCGGGGAGACCAAAACATCCAACACAGCGGAGACACCATCACGTGTTTCTCAACGCAGTGATTCCAGAACACTGCCCCCATCCCTTATGGGAAATATGCAAATGCATGTAGAGTAGCTGCGGAGACACCATCACGTGTTTCTCAACGCAAGCAGTGAATAGCCAGGCCTTTCCCCGGGAAGGAACAACCACGGGAAGGGCAGCATCCAATAAAGGAAAACATCCAATACCAGAAAACCACCTATGCCAAGCATGGTATCCATCCACAGACAGCTGTTTCGGGGTTTTTACCCCTCATCAGTGTGGAGTAGGAATCTGGCTACCCCAAAACAGCTGTCTGTGGATGGATACCATGCTTGGCATAGGTGGTTTTCCGGTATTGGATGTTTTCCTTTATTGGATGCTGCCCTTCCCGTGGTTGTTCCTTCCCGGAGAAAGGCCTGGCTATTCACTGCTTGCGTTGAGAAACACGTGATGGTGTCTCTGCAGCTACTCTACATGCATTTGCATATTTCCCATAAGGGATGGGGCAGTGTTCTGGAATCACTGCGTTGAGAAACACGTGATGGTGTCTCCGCGGTGTTGGATGTTTTGGTCTCCCCGAGGCCTATCATCTGTGCCTTTATAGCCTTTTTACTAGGCACTGCTCCTAATAGCCAGATTCCTACTCCACACTGATGAGGGGCAAAAACCCCGAAACAGCTGTCTGTGGATGGATACCATGCTTGGCATAGGTGGTTTTCCGGTATTGGATGTTTTCCTTTATTGGATGCTGCCCTTCCCGTGGTTGTTCCTTCCCGGAGAAAGGCCTGGCTATTCACTGCTTGCGTTGAGAAACACGTGATGGTGTCTCTTCAGCTACTCTACATGCATTTGCATATTTCCCATAAGGGATGGGGCAGTGTTCTGGAATCACTGCGTTGAGAAACACGTGATGGTGTCTCCGCGGTGTTGGATGTTTTGGTCTCCCCGAGGCCTATCATCTGTGCCTTTATAGCCTTTTTACTAGGCACTGCTCCTAATAGCCAGATTCCTACTCCACACTGATGAGGGGCAAAAACCCCGAAACAGCTGTCTGTGGATGGATACCATGCTTGGCATAGGTGGTTTTCCGGTATTGGATGTTTTCCTTTATTGGATGCTGCCCTTCCCGTGGTTGTTCCTTCCCGGGGAAAGGCCTGGCTATTCACTGCTTGCGTTGAGAAACACGTGATGGTGTCTCCGCAGCTACTCTACATGCACAGGTATATACTATACACAAGAGGAGATGACACACACATATATATTATATACAGGAGGAGATGACACACAGATATATACTATATACAGGAGGAGATGACACACAGGTATATACTATACACAGGAGGAGATGACACACACATATATACTGTATACAGGAGGAAATGACACACAGATATATACTATATACAGGGGATATGACACAGGTATATACTATATACAGGGGAGATGACACACAGATATATACTACATACAGGAGAGATGACACACAGGTATATACTATATACAGGAGGAGATGACACAGGTATATACTATATAGAAAAGGAGATGACACACACATATATACTATATACAGGGGAGATGACACACAGGTATATACTATATACAGGAGAAGATAACATACAGGTATATACTATATACAGGAGGAGATGACACACACATATATACTATATACAGGGGAGATGACACACAGGTATATACTATATACAGGAGGAGATGACACACTGGTATATACTATATACAGGGGAGATGACACAGAGGTATATACTATATACAGGGGAGATGACACACAGGTATATACTATATACAGGAGGAGATGACACAGGTATATACTATATACAGGAGGAGATGACACACGGGTATATACTATATACAGGGGAGATGACACACATATATACTATATACAGGGGAGATGACACACAGATATATACTATATACAGGAGGAGATGACATACAGGTATATACTATACTCAGGAGGAGATGACACACACATATATACTATATACAGGGGAGATGACACATGTATATACTATATACAGGAGGAGATGACATACAGGTATATACATATACTATATACAGGGGAGATGACACACTGGTATATACTATATACAGGGGAGAAGACACACAGGTATATACTATATACAGGAGGAAATGACACCCAGGTATATACTATATACAGGAGGAGATGACATGCAGGTACATACTATATACAGGAGGAGATGACATACAGGTACATACTATATACAGGGGAGATGACACACAGATATATACTATATACAGGAGGAGATGACACACAGGTATATACAATATACAGGAGGAGATGACACAGGTATATACTATATACAGGAGCAGATAACACATAGGTATATACTATATACAGGAGGAGATGACTTACAGGTATATACTATATACAGGAGGAGATGACACACGTATATACTATATACCGGAGATGACATACAGGTATATACTATGTAAAAGAGGAGATGACACATAGGTAGGAGGAGATGACATACAGCAGGTATATACTATATACAGGGGAGATGACATACAGGTATATACTATATACAGGAGATGACATACAGGTATATACTATACATAGGAGTTGACATACAGGTATATACTATACATAGGAGGAGATGACATACAGGTATATAATATATACAGAAGAGATGACATACATGTATATACTATATACAGGAGGAGATGACATACAGCTGGTATATACTATTTACAGGAGAGATGACATACAGGTATATACTATATGCAGGAGATGACATACAGGTGTATTTTATATATAAGGGAGATGACAAACATGTAAATACTGAGGGGAAAATGAGAGGTGTGAGTGCAAAATGAGGGGTGTGAGTGCAAAATGAGAGGAGTGAGGGAGAATAGTTGTCACGGGGAGACTGGGTGGGCGAGAGCTAATAACCCGGGCCCCTGCAATTTCCCTCAGACTAGGGAAATCCTGACTGACCCTCTACCTGGAGTTTACACTGATGGTGTGCATGTCCAGGCCTCGAACCTCACCCTGTCTCCTGTTTCAACCCTAGGCTGAAACCTCCACCCACCACCCAGTGAAGAGGTAATACACCAATACCCACAGTTAGCACAGACAAGGATAAAGGAAAATATACACCACGCCGCAGTCACTCAGGAATACACTATAAATGTGCAGGGCAAAATAAATACAAATATAGGAAGGAGTAAATAAGACAAAGGAAAATACACCACCAGCACCGAATCTTTAACAACCAGCTCACCACTCCAGACCGAGATAACAACGCACAAGACAGAAGCTATAATCGGCGACGCCCAATGATCAGGAGAGCTATTTAAAGGCAATGCGCATGGCCCGGCTTCCAATCCGAGGATCAGGTAAATTAACCCCGGAACAGCTAGATAAAATCTAGCTGACGCCAATGAGCAAATAGTGGTCAAAAGCGGAATTACCGCTGCCTGTCGAACGACCTGGTCTGAACAGTGTCCGACATGACAATAGTGGAGTGATCGGAAAATGACAGATGTGAGGTCGAAATGACAAGTGTTAGGGGGGAATGAGAGGAGTGAGGGGGAAAATAAGAGGAGTGAGGGGGAAAATGAGAGGTGTAAGGGAGAAAATGAGAGGTGTGATGGGAAAATAAAAGAAGTGAGGTGCTATAACTGACCACAGATATTTACTATGCCCAAGAAACGCCGGGCTCTTCAGCTAGTATTTCATATATTTCACATTGACATGCTTTAGCACTACAGAGTGCAACTTTTTTTGTCTATTGTATATGGAGGTAGCTGCTTCTAGTTGACACCTGTTCACATTAGCTTAGAAGTGCCAGTCAGTATTTTTGTCATTGAAATCCAGATGATGACATTGGCGGGGATGAAGGGAATTTCCTGACTCAGGTGCCCCATAGTGGCAGAGAGGTCTGCCGCTATGGATGCCCCTAAAGCAGAGGCGAGGTCCTACTGGAGAACTCTCCGTTCATCCGGTCGACCAAGCCAACTCTTGCGGGGCAGTTCTGGAAGGTGAGTATTGTGGGTTTTTTTTAAATCCTCATCAGTTGCCTTACATATAACTTATTTTGTTAACATCTACATCTATGGTTTGATTTCTTTCCCTGTGTGGATGGGATGGGTTGTATGGACATCTGGTGAGAATTTCATCTCACTAGCACCATTAGAAATTAATTTACTGAGGAAGTTGGTGATGTGTTCAATACATATTTAACCCCCTGTACCTTAGTATTGAGTGAAATTTTGACATAATATGATGGATTATTTGGAATTTAACTTTAATGATTACACTGTGAAACACAGGTTTTGTAATGAAGAAATGATTAATGGATTTTACATAATTTGTGGATGCTGAACAGGAAAATGACATTGCAAGTACAAGATTATTCCTTGTTTAGAAGGTATAGAAGGAAAATGGAAAGAATGCCTAGTTCAATTAGATTTTCTTTCATTAGAAAGCTCACATGCATGCTTCAAACATGATGTCTTTTTCTTTGTCTCTTGTATTCCGTTCCTGAATATGATAGGCAGTTTCAAGGACAATCTGCTGCCCATTTTCTCCTAAACTGCTAGAAGTTCACCAACAAGCTGATTTCAGGAGACACAGGTATAAGAATCAATTGCAGTTTATTCTCAATGTGTTGCCAGATCAAACTGACCTTTTGGATCTACTGAGGAAGAGGCCAGTTCTACCTGGAGACACGATGAGAATAAACTGCAACTGATTCTTTAACAACTGTACCCTGAAATGTCTTCACCAGCAGCGCAGCACACCCGCATCCCTTTTTCTGAAGTAAACAATTTAAATATTTTAACTGCAATTAAATACTGGAAGAGAAGTAGTTTAATTCCAAAAATACTATAATTTTTTGTTATTTCATAGTTGTTTTACTTTTCTACTCCTGTAGCTTCCAAACAGGAACCAATCTGACATTTCAATATCATTTTCTTTCTCACCACCACACAAGTTTGTAAAATGAATTACGGTAATCATTCCTGTGTTGCAAAAAATTCTAATTTTTGTAACGGACTGATTGGTATTTATAAATGTCGTATACCATATAGACCAAGTCCATTTTCAGAAAACTGTTCATGTTGTAAATATTGATGAAAATATTAGAGTGCTTAAGCTGAAGTAGCATGGACAGTTGTCTTATAAATATACAATTGTAATATCTGTGGATGGACACACTGGTATAATAAGAGGTGTGATAAATAGTGATATATATTTTCCTCATTGTGATTTAAGGGCATCTTTTGGCATTTGTATAATTATGTTACATGACACTGTGATAAACTACCATCTACTGTAGTGTATTTAGAAAAAAAATACATTATAATAATTAATAACCTGTCACAGAAGTATGTATGTATACACTACACAGTAGTATGAGCAGCTGAATTACATTATGTAATTACTATATACTGAAGTGCTGCTAGACTATAGGACTGATTTATTAAGACTTACATTGAGCATGCCTATCTTAATGAACTCATCTCACTGGACTACAATGTTATTATTGTTATTAATGTATTTTTGGAGCACCATTGCTTTCATGCTTCTGTACATGAGAAGTGGTTACATACAAAATACAAACATAAATTACAGTGAACAAACTAACAATGACAGACTGGTACAGTGGGGAGAGGACCCTTCCTTTGCAGGCTTACATTCTATAGGATAATGGGGAAAGAGACAATAGGCTGGGGGTGTGTGGCAGCTCTGGTGGTGGTGAGGTGGCAGCGGGGTCAGTGCAGGCTGTAAGCTTGCTTGAAGATTTGCGTTTTTAAGTTTTGTTTGAAAGTTCCAAAACTGGAAGATAATGGGTTGTGTTGGGATACAGAATTGCAGAGTATGGGGGAAGCTCGGGAGAAATCTTGGAGGCGACTTGGAGGGTAAGGAGAAAAGAAAGTCTTGAGATGACTGGAGATTATGTGTTGGACGATACTAGGAGATTAGTTTGGAAATAGATGTAGGAGACAGATTATGAACGGCTTTGCAGGTCAATGTTAATTATTTGAACTGGATAAGTTGGGGAATTTGAAGTCAATGAAAGGACTTGCAGAGGTGAGATGCAGAGGAATGGCAAGGTGAGAGATGGATTAGTCGTGAGAGTTAAGGACCGACTGGAGAGGTGCAAAAGTGTTAGCAGGGAGGTCGCAAAAGAGAATATTGCAGTAGTCGAAGTGGGATATGATGAGTGCATGCACTAACATTTTAGTAGATTCAGGTTTGAGGAAAGGACGGATTCTGGAAATTTTTTGAGTTGGAGGAGGAAGGAAGTGGCAAGAGCTTGGAGAGGCAGTTTGAAGGACAGGACTGAGTTGACGGTTACTTCAAGGCAGCAGTCTTGCGGTACAGGGGAAAGCATTATATCATTTATTGTGATAAGGTAGGGGAGTTAGGTGAGATGGAGGAAAGATGATGAGTTCAGTTTTGTTCACATTGAGCTTTAGGAAGCGTGGTGAGAAGAAGGAGGATATGGTTGATGGACACTCAGGGATTTTGGACAGCAGAGTGGTGACATATGGGCCAGAGAGGTAGATTTGAGTATCATCAGTGTATAGATGGTACTAGAAGCCATAGCACTTTGAGCTTTCCTAGACCAAAGGTATAGATTGAGAAGAGTAAGGGTCCCAGAACAGAGCCTTGAGGGACACCAACAGAGAGAGGGCGGGATGAGGAGGTAGTGTGGGAGTAGGAAATGTTAAATGTGCGGTTGGAGAGGTATGATGAGATCCAGGAGAGAGCAAGGTCTTTGACACCAAGGGAAAAGAGGCTTTGTAGTAGGATGAGCTGATAGACTCCCAGCTCTGGAAAGAGGAATATAGAGAATTGTCTGTTAGCTTTGGCAGTAAATAGGTCATTAGTAATTTTGGTCACAGCAGTGTCGATGTAGTGGTAGGGATGGAAGCCGGATTTTAAGTTGTCAAAGAGTTTGTTACATGAGAGATGGGATGAAAGTTGAGCATGGACATGCTGTTCGAGGAGTTTGGCGCAGCTATATGGGGTGATAGATGAACGATGAGGTTGGATCGAGGGATGGCTTATTTAGGATAGGCATGATAGTTGCATGCTTCAAAGCAGAAGTGATGGTACCAGAGATTAGGAATAGGTTGAAAAGATGGGTTAGGACTGGGATAATCATGGTGGTGAGATTGGAGATAAAGTGGGATAGGGTCAAGTTCACAAGTGGTGAGGTGAGGTGTGATTTGGAGAGATGAGTGAGCTCTCCTTCAGTGATGGTGGGGAAGAAGGCTATGGGGAAGGTGAAGTGGTCTGTTATGTGTAGGGGTTGTGGTAGATGGGTGGTATAGACTTGCCTTGTTTGGATGACCTTATTTTTGAAAAGTGTGGTGAAGTCTTCTACAGAGAAGAGGGAGGTTTCTGAACTGGAGGGTGGAGAAGGGAGTTAAAAGTGTTAAATAACTTTGGGGTTGTGGGATAATAAGGATACAGGGGTTGTGAAATAGACCTGTTTAGCAGAGGTGAGGGTCTAATAGAATGTGAAAGTTGCAGTTTTTAATGTGGTGAAGTCTTCTTGAAAGTTTTTTTTCCAATGTCACTCCGCAACCCAGGACACTTGCTGAAACTTTTTTAAGAGGATGTCTATTGATTAGTAGCACTCTGCCATGCAAAAGAGAGGAGACCAAGTCAATAGCTGATGCCAGTGTGGTATTGTAGAAAACTGTGACACCACTATCTGTATCATGGAGGGAAGATATAGAGGACAGCAGTAGAACAGAGTTGGAGAGCATGTGAATGTCTAGGTGTATGAGGTTTCTGCATGGGTGTGCTAGTTTCTGAACATGGGGGCAGGTGTTATGGACCTGGTGGTTAGGTGCACCAGGAATGACCTGATAGTTAAACACGGAACCAGGACGAGCTCTGGGGAAATGGGAACTCTGCTGACCGCAAACCCTACTCCTATCAACACAACTAGAAACAGCCGTGGAGCGTGCCTGACTCTGCCTAGACACCTCTTCACAGCCTAAGAGCTAACTACCCCTAAAGAAAGGAAACAAAGCCTTACTTGCCTCAGAGAAATTTCACCAAAGGTAAAAGCAGCCCCCCCACAAGTATTGACTGTGAGATAAGAGGAAATCACAAACACAGGATGAAATAGGTTTTAGCAAAGAGAGGCCAGTCTAACTAAACAGATTGAGGATAGAAAAGGGATCTTTGCGGTCAACACAAAAAGCTACAAAAACCATGCAGAGTGTGCAAAAAATACCCCCACACCGACACACGATGCGGTGGTGCCACTCTGCACCCCCAGAGCTTCCAGCTAGCCAGGTAGTTTCATGATAGCAAGCTGGACTAGAACTTAGCAAGAAAAACCATATGTAACAAATGAACAAGCAGGAACTTAGCTTGTGCTGGAGTAGACAGGTCCTCAGAAAGATCCAGGAGAGATCTGAACCAGTACTAGAACATTGACAGCTGGCATGGAGTAACGATCTGAGTGGAGTTAAATAGAGAATCAGCCTAGCCCCAAACGAGGGCAGCTGGAGATGGAATCTCAGAACCAGCAGCTCCACTCACAGCCACCAGAGGGAGTCCACGGACAGAACTCACCGAAGTACCATTCATGACCACAGGAGGGAGTTCGAGAACGGAATTCACAACAGTACCCCCCCCTTGAGGAGGGGTCACCGAACCCTCACCAGAGCCCCCAGGCCGATCAGGACGAGCCAAATGAAAGGCACGAACTAAATCGGCAGCATGGACATCAGAGGCAACAACCCAGGAATTATCCTCCTGACCATAGCCCTTCCATTTGACCAAGTACTGAAGTTTTCGTCTCGAAATACGAGAATCCAAAATCTTCTCCACCACATACTCCAACTCCCCCTCGACCAACACCGGAGCAGGAGGATCAACGGAGGGAACCATAGGCGCCACATATCTCTGTAGCAACGACCTATGGAACACATTATGGATGGCAAAAGAAGCAGGAAGGGCCAAACAAAATGATACAGGATTAAGAATTTCAGAAATCTTATAAGGATTAATGAAACGAGGCTTAAACTTAGGAGAAGAAACCTTCATAGGAACATAACGAGATGATAACCAAACCAAATCCCCAACACGAACTCGGGGACCAACACGGCGACGGCGGTTAGCGAAACGTTGAGCCTTCTCTTGGGACAAGGTCAAATTGTCCACCACATGAGTCCAAATTTGTTGCAACCTGTCCACCACAGAATCCACACCAGGACAGTCTGAAGGCTCAACCTGCCCTGAAGAAAAACGAGGATGAAAACCAAAATTACAAAAAAAGGCGAAACCAAAGTAGCCGAACTGGCCCGATTATTAAGGGCGAACTGTTATGATCCTAGTGGCAAGGATCGCAGGTCGGACTAGCTAAGTAACTGAACAGACTACTAGCTCTGGGGAAGTGGTAACTAGATTGACCGCAACCTGATCCTATCCGCAAACAACTATAGGCAGCCGTGGAACGTTACCTAAAAATCCTAGACGTCTCTTCACGGCCTGAGAAACTGACTATTCCTGGAGGGAAAGAAAGTCCTCTCTTGCCTCAGTGGAATGACCCCAAAGATATAGAATAGCCCCCCACAAATATTAATGGTGAGTTAAGGGGAAAGCACAAACGCAGAGATGAAATCAGATTTAGCAAATGAGGCCCGCTAATACTAGATAGCAGAAAATAGGAAGGGAACTGTGCGGTCAATAAAAAACCCTATTCAAAATATCCACGCAGAGATTGCTTGAGCCCCCGCACCAACTAACGGTGCGGGGGAAGCAACTGCATACCCCAGAGCTTACCAGCAAAAAGAAATCACATATTAGCAAGCTGGACTAGACTCATCATACACAGAAATCATATTGCAGGCAGATGAGCAAAAAATATTCAAACAGAACTTAGCTTATCCTGAAGAGGCAGAAAACGAGATAATCAGGAGTAATCAGAATAGCACTGAATACATTGACAGCCGGCAACAAGTGGAAGTGAAGCAGAGCTAAAAAGGAGCCTCCCTGGTGAATAACGAGGCAGCTGATCCAGCCAGACCTGCAGGATAATAAACCAAACCACCAGGGGGAGCCAAAAAACCAAAGTCACACAATACCATCTGTGACCACAAGAGGGAGCCCGAAAACGGAGTTCACAACAGTACCCCCCCCTTGAGGAGGGGTCACCGAACCCTCATCAAAACCCCCAGGGCGATCAGGGTGAGCCACATGGAAGGCACGAACCAAATCGGCCGCATGAACATCAAAGGCGACAACCCAGGAATTGTCCTCCTGACCATAGCCTTTCCACTTAACCAAATACTGAAGCCTCCGTCTAGAAATACGAGAATCCAAGATCTTCTCCACCACGTATTCCAATTCTCCCTCAACCAGCACAGGGGCAGGAGGCTCAACCGAAGGAACCACAGGCACCACATACCTCCGCAACAACGACCGATGGAACACAATATGAATAGCAAACGATGCCGGGAGGTCCAAACGAAATGACACAGGGTTAAGGACTTCCAAAATTTTATAAGGACCGATAAACCGAGGCTTAAACTTAGGAGCGGAGACCTTCATAGGAACAAAGCGAGAAGACAACCACACCAAATCCCCAACGTGAAGTCGGGGACCCACACAGTGACGGTGGTTGGCAAAGCGCTGAGCCTTCTCTTGTGACAGCTTCAAATTGTCCACCACATGATTCCAAATCTGATGCAACCTATCCACCACAACATCCACTCCAGGACAGTCAGAAGGCTCCACCTGACCCGAGGAAAAACGAGGATGAAACCCTGAATTACAAAAAAAAGGTGAAACCAAAGTAGCAGAACTAGCCCGATTATTAAGGGCAAACTCGGCCAATGGCAAAAAAGTCACCCAGTCGTCCTGATCAGCAGAAACAAAACATCTTAAATAGGTTTCCAAAGTCTGATTAGTGCGCTCGGTTTGGCCATTCGTCTGAGGATGGAAGGCCGACGAAAAAGACAAATTAATGCCCATCTTAGCACAAAAGGTCCGCCAAAATCTAGACACAAACTGGGATCCTCTGTCGGAAACAATATTTTCAGGGATCCCATGCAAACGAACCACATTTTGAAAAAACAGAGGAACCAACTCGGAGGAGGAAGGCAACTTAGGCAAGGGCACCAAATGGACCATTTTAGAAAAACGATCACACACCACCCAAATGACAGACATTCTCTGAGAGACAGGGAGTAGTGTTGAGCATTCCGATACTGCAAGTATCGGGTATCGGCCGATATTTGCTGTATCGGAATTTCCGATACCGAGATCCGATACTTTTGTGGTATCGGGTATCGGGTATCGCAACAACATTAATGTAATAATGTGTAAAAGAGAGAATTAAAATAAAAAATATTGCTATACTCACCTCTCCGACGCAGCCTGGACCTCAGCGAGGGAACCGGCAGCGTTGTTTGTTTAAATTTCGCGCTTTTACTTGGTTACGTGAAGTCCCGGCTTGTGATTGGTCAGGGCGGCCATGTTGCCGGGACGCGGACCAATCACAGCAAGCCGTGACGAAATTACGTCACGGCTTGCTGTGATTGGTCCGCGTCCCGGCAACATGGCCGCCATTAACCAATCACAAGCCGTGACGTCACGGGAGGCTGGACATGCGCGTATTTTAAAAAGCGCGCGTGTCCAGCCTCCAGTGACGTCCCGGCTTATGATTGGTCACGGCGCCATGTTGCCGGGACGCGGACCAATCACAGCAAGCCGTGACGAATTTACGTCACGGCTTGCTGTGATTGGTCCGCGTCCCGGCAACATGGCCGCCATTAACCAATCACAAGCCGTGACATCACGGGAGGCTGGACATGCGCGTATTTTAAAAAGCGCGCGTGTCCAGCCTCCAGTGACGTCCCGGCTTATGATTGGTCACGGCGCCATGTTGCCGGGACGCGGACCAATCACAGCAAGCCGTGACGAAATTACGTCACGGCTTGCTGTGATTGGTCCGCGTCCCGGCAACATGGCCGCCATTAACCAATCACAAGCCGTGACGTCACGGGAGGCTGGACATGCGCGTATTTTAAAAAGCGCGCGTGTCCAGCCTCCCGTGATGTCACGGCTTGTGATTGGTTAATGGCGGCCATGTTGCCGGGACGCGGACCAATCACAGCAAGCCGTGACGTAATTTCGTCACGGCTTGCTGTGATTGGTCCGCGTCCCGGCAACATGGCCGCCCTGACCAATCACAAGCCGGGACTTCACGTAACCAAGTAAAAGCGCAAATTTTAAACAAACAACGCTGCCGGTTCCCTCGCTGAGGTCCAGGCTGCGTCGGAGAGGTGAGTATAGCAATATTTTTTATTTTAATTCTTTATTTTACACATTTATATGGATCCCAGGGTCTGAAGGAGAGTTTCCTCTCCTTCAGACCCTGGGAACCATCAGGAATACCGTCCGATACTTGAGTCCCATTGACTTGTATTGGTATCGGGTATCGGTATCGGATTGGATCCGATACTTTGCCGGTATCGGCCGATACTTTCCGATACCGATACTTTCAAGTATCGGACGGTATCGCTCAACACTAACAGGGAGATCTGAAATAAAATCCATGGAAATGTGCTTCCAAGGCCTCTTCGGGACAGGCAAAGGCAACAACAAGCCACTGGCACGAGAACAGCAAGGCTTAGCCCGAGCACAAATTCCACAAGACTGCACAAAGGAACGCACATCCCGCGACAAGGAAGGCCACCAGAAGGACCTAGCCACCAAATCTCTGGTACCAAAAATCCCAGGATGGCCTGCCAACACCGAAGAATGAACCTCGGAAATAACTCTGCTGGTCCATCTATCCGGGACAAACAGTCTCTCCGGTGGACAACGGTCAGGTCTATCCGCCTGAAACTCCTGCAGCACTCGTCGCAAATCTGGGGAGATGGCAGACAAAATCACCCCTTCTCTGAGGATACCAGCTGGCTCTGAATCACCAGGAGAGTCAGGCACAAAACTCCTAGAAAGAGCATCAGCCTTCACATTCTTCGAACCAGGCAGGTATGAGACCACGAAATCAAAACGAGAGAAAAACAACGACCAACGAGCCTGTCTAGGATTCAGCCGCTTGGCCGACTCGAGATAAATCAAATTCTTGTGATCAGTCAAGACCACCACACGATGCTTAGCTCCCTCGAGCCAATGTCGCCACTCCTCAAATGCCCACTTCATAGCCAACAACTCCCGATTACCAATAGCAATAATAGCTTCTTTTCTACTGCTTCTGCCATGCAATTAACACTTTACTGGGCCGGCTGTACTGTTATGATCCTAGTGGCAAGGATCGCAGGTCGGACTAGCTATGTAACTGAACAGACTACTAGCTCTGGGGAAGTGGTAACTAGATTGACCGCAACCTGATCCTATCCGCAAACAACTATAGGCAGCCGTGGAACGTTACCTAAAAATCCTAGACGTCTCTTCACGGCCTGAGAAACTGACTATTCCTGGAGGGAAAGAAAGTCCTCTCTTGCCTCAGTGGAATGACCCCAAAGATATAGAATAGCCCCCCACAAATATTAATGGTGAGTTAAGGGGAAAGCACAAACGCAGAGATGAAATCAGATTTAGCAAATGAGGCCCGCTAATACTAGATAGCAGAAAATAGGAAGGGAACTGTGCGGTCAATAAAAAACCCTATTCAAAATATCCACGCAGAGATTGCTTGAGCCCCCGCACCAACTAACGGTGCGGGGGAAGCAACTGCATACCCCAGAGCTTACCAGCAAAAAGAAATCACATATTAGCAAGCTGGACTAGACTCATCATACACAGAAATCATATTGCAGGCAGATGAGCAAAAAATATTCAAACAGAACTTAGCTTATCCTGAAGAGGCAGAAAACGAGATAATCAGGAGTAATCAGAATAGCACTGAATACATTAACAGCCGGCAACAAGTGGAAGTGAAGCAGAGCTAAAAAGGAGCCTCCCTGGTGAATAACGAGGCAGCTGATCCAGCCAGACCTGCAGGATAATAAACCAAACCACCAGGGGGAGCCAAAAAACCAAAGTCACACAATACCATCTGTGACCACAAGAGGGAGCCCGAAAACGGAGTTCACAACAGTACCCCCCCCTTGAGGAGGGGTCACCGAACCCTCATCAAAACCCCCAGGGCGATCAGGGTGAGCCACATGGAAGGCACGAACCAAATCGGCCGCATGAACATCAGAGGCGACAACCCAGGAATTGTCCTCCTGACCATAGCCTTTCCACTTAACCAAATACTGAAGCCTCCGTCTAGAAATACGAGAATCCAAGATCTTCTCCACCACGTATTCCAATTCTCCCTCAACCAGCACAGGGGCAGGAGGCTCAACCGAAGGAACCACAGGCACCACATACCTCCGCAACAACGACCGATGGAACACAATATGAATAGCAAACGATGCCGGGAGGTCCAAACGAAATGACACAGGGTTAAGGACTTCCAAAATTTTATAAGGACCGATAAACCGAGGCTTAAACTTAGGAGAGGAGACCTTCATAGGAACAAAGCGAGAAGACAACCACACCAAATCCCCAACGTGAAGTCGGGGACCCACACAGTGACGGCGGTTGGCAAAGCGCTGAGCCTTCTCTTGTGACAGCTTCAAATTGTCCACCACATGATTCCAAATCTGATGCAACCTATCCACCACAACATCCACTCCAGGACAGTCAGAAGGCTCCACCTGACCCGAGGAAAAACGAGGATGAAACCCTGAATTACAAAAAAAAGGTGAAACCAAAGTAGCAGAACTAGCCCGATTATTAAGGGCAAACTCGGCCAATGGCAAAAAAGTCACCCAGTCGTCCTGATCAGCAGAAACAAAACATCTTAAATAGGTTTCCAAAGTCTGATTAGTGCGCTCGGTTTGGCCATTCGTCTGAGGATGGAAGGCCGACGAAAAAGACAAATTAATGCCCATCTTAGCACAAAAGGTCCGCCAAAATCTAGACACAAACTGGGATCCTCTGTCGGAAACAATATTTTCAGGGATCCCATGCAAACGAACCACATTTTGAAAAAACAGAGGAACCAACTCGGAGGAGGAAGGCAACTTAGGCAAGGGCACCAAATGGACCATTTTAGAAAAACGATCACACACCACCCAAATGACAGACATTCTCTGAGAGACAGGGAGATCTGAAATAAAATCCATGGAAATGTGCGTCCAAGGCCTCTTCGGGACAGGCAAAGGCAACAACAAGCCACTGGCACGAGAACAGCAAGGCTTAGCCCGAGCACAAATTCCACAAGACTGCACAAAGGAACGCACATCCCGTGACAAGGAAGGCCACCAGAAGGACCTAGCCACCAAATCTCTGGTACCAAAAATCCCAGGATGGCCTGCCAACACCGAAGAATGAACCTCGGAAATAACTCTGCTGGTCCATCTATCCGGGACAAACAGTCTCTCCGGTGGACAACGGTCAGGTCTATCCGCCTGAAACTCCTGCAGCACTCGTCGCAAATCTGGGGAGATGGCAGACAAAATCACCCCTTCTCTGAGGATACCAGCTGGCTCTGAATCACCAGGAGAGTCAGGCACAAAACTCCTAGAAAGAGCATCAGCCTTCACATTCTTCGAACCAGGCAGGTATGAGACCACGAAATCAAAACGAGAGAAAAACAATGACCAACGAGCCTGTCTAGGATTCAGCCGCTTGGCCGACTCGAGATAAATCAAATTCTTGTGATCAGTCAAGACCACCACACGATACTTAGCTCCCTCGAGCCAATGTCGCCACTCCTCAAATGCCCACTTCATAGCCAACAACTCCCGATTACCAATAGCAATAATAGCTTCTTTTCTACTGCTTCTGCCATGCAATTAACACTTTACTGGGCCGGCTGTACTGTTATGATCCTAGTGGCAAGGATCGCAGGTCGGACTAGCTATGTAACTGAACAGACTACTAGCTCTGGGGAAGTGGTAACTAGATTGACCGCAACCTGATCCTATCCGCAAACAACTATAGGCAGCCGTGGAACGTTACCTAAAAATCCTAGACGTCTCTTCACGGCCTGAGAAACTGACTATTCCTGGAGGGAAAGAAAGTCCTCTCTTGCCTCAGTGGAATGACCCCAAAGATATAGAATAGCCCCCCACAAATATTAACGGTGAGTTAAGGGGAAAGCACAAACGCAGAGATGAAATCAGATTTAGCAAATGAGGCCCGCTAATACTAGATAGCAGAAAATAGGAAGGGAACTGTGCGGTCAATAAAAAACCCTATTCAAAATATCCACGCAGAGATTGCTCGAGCCCCCGCACCAACTAACGGTGCGGGGGAAGCAACTCCGTACCCCAGAGCTTACCAGCAAAAAGAAATCACATATTAGCAAGCTGGACTAGACTCATCATACACAGAAATCATATTGCAGGCAGATGAGCAAAAAATATTCAAACAGAACTTAGCTTATCCTGAAGAGGCAGAAAACGAGATAATCAGGAGTAATCAGAATAGCACTGAATACATTGACAGCCGGCAACAAGTGGAAGTGAAGCAGAGCTAAATAGGAGCCTCCCTGGTGAATAACGAGGCAGCTGATCCAGCCAGACCCGCAGGATAATAAACCAAACCACCAGGGGGAGCCAAAAAACCAGTCACACAATACCATCTGTGACCACAAGAGGGAGCCCGAAAACGGAGTTCACAACAGCAAACTCAGCTAATGGCAAGAAGGTCACCCAATCATCCTGATCCACAGAAACAAAGCATCTCAGATAAGTTTCCAAAGTCTGATTGGTTCGTTCGGTTTGGCCATTTGTCTGAGGATAGAAAGCCGAAGAAAAAGACAAATCAATGCCCATCTTAGCACAAAAGGACCGCCAAAACCTTGAAACAAACTGGGAACCTCTGTCAGACACGATGTTCTCCAGAATGCCATGCAAACGAACCACATGTTGGAAAAATAATGGAACCAAATCAGAGGAAGAAGGCAATTTAGGCAAGGGTACCAAATGGACCATTTTAGAGAAGCGATCGCAAACCACCCAGATGACCGACATCCTTTGAGAAACAGGAAGATCTGAAATAAAATCCATGGAAACATGCGTCCAAGGCCTTTTTGGGACCGGCAAGGGCAAAAGTAACCCACTGGCACGAGAACAGCAGGGCTTAGCCCGAGCACAAGTCCCACAAGACTGCACAAAAGAACGCACATCCCGCGACAAGGAAGGCCACCAAAAGGACCTAGCCACCAAATCTCTGGTACCAAAAATCCCAGGATGACCAGCCAACACCGAACAATGAACCTCAGAGATAACTCTATTAGTCCATCTATCAGGGACAAACAGTTTCTCCGCTGGACAACGGTCAGGTCTATCAGCCTGGAACTCCTGCAGCACCCGCCGCAAATCAGGGGAGATGGCAGACAGAACTACCCCCTCTCTGAGAATACCAGCCAGCTCAGGAACCCCAGGAGAATCAGGCACAAAACTCCTTGAAAGGGCATCAGCGTTCAAATTCTTAGAACCCGGAAGGTACGAAACCACAAAATTGAAACGGGAGAAAAACAGCGACCTACGAGCCTGTCTAGGATTCAACCGCTTGGCAGACTCAAGATAAGTCAGATTCTTGTGATCTGTCAAGACCACCACGCGATGCTTGGCTCCTTCAAGCCAATGTCGCCACTCCTCGAATGCCCACTTCATAGCCAACAACTCCCGATTGCCAACATCATAATTACGCTCAGCAGGCGAAAACTTTCTCGAAAAGAAAGCGCATGGCTTCATTACAGAGCAATCAGAACTTCTCTGAGACAAAACAGCCCCTGCTCCAATTTCAGAAGCATCAACCTCGACCTGAAAAGGGAGCGAAACATCTGGCTGACACAACACAGGAGCTGAAGAGAAACGACGTTTCAACTCCTGAAAAGCCTCAACGGCCGCAGAGGACCAATTCACCACATCAGCATCTTTCTTGGTCAAATCAGTCAATGGTTTAACATCACTAGAAAAATTAGCGATGAAGCGACGGTAAAAATTGGCAAAGCCCAGAAATTTCTGAAGGCTCTTCACAGATGTAGGCCGAGTCCAATCATGAATAGCTTGGACTTTAACAGGATCCATCTCGATAGTAGAAGGGGAAAAAATGAAGCCCAAAAAGGAAACCTTCTGAACTCCAAAGAGACACTTAGATCCCTTTACAAACAAGGAATTAGCACGAAGGACCTGGAACACCATTCTGACCTGCTTCACATGGGACTCCCAATCATCCGAAAAGACCAAAATATCATCCAAATATGCGATCATAAATCTATCCAGATACTTTTGGAAGATGTCATGCATAAAGGACTGAAACACAGAAGGAGCATTAGAAAGGCCGAATGGCATCACCAGGTACTCAAAATGGCCCTCGGGCGTATTAAATGCTGTTTTCCATTCATCGCCCTGTTTAATACGCACGAGATTATACGCCCCTCAAAGGTCTATCTTGGTGAACCAACTAGCCCCCTTAATCCGAGCAAATAAATCAGACAGTAGAGGCAAAGGGTACTGAAATTTGACCGTGATTTTATTAAGAAGGCGATAATCTATACAAGGTCTCAGAGAACCATCCTTCTTGGCCACAAAAAAGAACCCTGCTCCCAATGGTAATGATGACAGGCGAATATGCCCTTTCTCCAAGGACTCCTTTATATAACTCCGCATAGCGGCGTGTTCTGGCACAGACAAATTGAAAAGTCGTCCCTTAGGGAACTTGCTACCAGGAATCAAATTAATAGCACAATCACAATCACAATCCCTATGAGGAGGTAGGGTACTAGACTTGGGCTCATCAAATACATCCCGGTAATCCGACAAAAACTCAGGGACTTCAGAAGGAGTGGAGGAAGAAATTGACAATAATGAAACATCCCCATGTACCCCTTGACACCCCCAACTGGACACCGACATTGATTTCCAATCCAATACTGGATTATGGACCTGCAGCCATGGCAAACCCAACACGACCACATCATGCAGATTATGCAACACCAAAAAGCGAATATCCTCCAGTACTGAGGCTTATTCATGGCCAAAGGCGTAGCATCAATTCCCCTCAAAGGAATGGGATGCTGCAAGGGCTCCAAGAAAAATCCACAGCGCCTGGCAAACTCCAAGTCCATCAAATTCAGGGCAGCGCCTGAATCCACAAATGCCATAACAGAATAGGATGACAAAGAGCAAATCAGAGTAACGGACAGAAGAAATTTAGGCTGTACAGTACCAATGGTGACGGACCTAGCGAACCGCTTAGTGCGCTTAGGACAATCAGAGATAGTATGAGTGGAGTCACCACAGTAAAAACACAGCCCCTTCTGACGTCTATGTTCTTGCCGTTCAGCTCTGGTCAAAGTCCTATCACATTGCATAGGCTCAGGCCTCTGCTCAGAGGATACCGCCAAATGGTGCACAGTTTTGCGCTCACGTAAGCGCCGATCAATCTGTATGGCCAAGGACATTGTTTCATTCAGACCAGCAGGTGTGGGGAACCCCACCATAACATCCTTAAGGGCTTCAGAAAGACCCTTTCTGAAAATTGCTGCCAGGGCACACTCATTCCACTGAGTAAGCACAGACCACTTTCTGAACTTCTGGCAATATACCTCCGCTTCATCCTGACCCTGACACAAATCCAGCAAAATTTTCTCTGCCTGATCCACCGAATTCGGTTCATCATAAAGCAAACCGAGCGCCAGAAAAAACGGATCTACATTACGCAATGCAGGATCTCCTGGCGCCAGGGCGAATGCCCAGTCTTGAGGGTCGCCACGCAACAAAGAAATAATGATTCTTACTTGCTGAATAGGGTCACCAGAAGAGCGGGGTTTCAGAGCAAGAAACAGTTTACAATTGTTTTTGAAATTCTGAAATTTAGATCTATCCCCAGAAAACAAATCAGGAATTGGAATTCTAGGCTCCAACATAGGATTCTGAACTACATAATCTTGAATGTTTTGTACCCTTGCAGCGAGTTGATCTACACTAGAGGACAAACCTTGAATGTCCATATCCACACCTAAGTTCTGAACCACCCAGAGTTTAAGGGGGAAAAAAAAGGCAAAACACACTGCAGAGAAAAAAAAAAAAATGGTCTCAGAGCTTCTCTTTTCCCTCTATTGAGATGCATTAACACTTTGTGGGCCAGCTGTACTGTTATGGACCTGGTGGTTAGGTGCACCAGGAATGACCTGATAGTTAAACACGGAACCAGGACGAGCTCTGGGGAAATGGGAACTCTGCTGACTGCAAACCCTACTCCTATCAACACAACTAGAAACAGCCGTGGAGCGTGCCTGACTCTGCCTAGACGCCTCTTCACAGCCTAAGAGCTAACTACCCCTAAAGAAAGGAAACAAAGCCTTACTTGCCTCAGAGAAATTTCCCCAAAGGTAAAAGCAGCCCTCCCACAAGTATTGACTGTGAGATAAGAGGAAATCACAAACACAGGATGAAATAGGTTTTAGCAAAGAGAGGCCAGTCTAACTAAACAGATTGAGGATAGAAAAGGGATCTTTGCGGTCAACACAAAAAGCTACAAAAACCACGCAGAGTGTGCAAAAAATACCCCCGCACCGACTCACGATGCGGTGGTGCCACTCTGCACCCCCAGAGCTTCCAGCTAGCCAGGTAGTTTCATGATAGCAAGCTGGACTAGAACTTAGCAAGAAAAACCATATGTAACAAATGAACAAGCAGGAACTTAGCTTGTGCTGGAGTAGACAGGTCCTCAGAAAGATCCAGGAGAGATCTGAACCAGTACTAGAACATTGACAGCTGGCATGGAGTAACGATCTGAGTGGAGTTAAATAGAGAATCAGCCTAGCCCCAAACGAGGGCAGCTGGAGAAGGAATCTCAGAACCAGCAGCTCCACTCACAGCCACCAGAGGGAGTCCACGGACAGAACTCACCGAAGTACCATTCATGACCACAGGAGGGAGTTCGAGAACGGAATTCACAACAGGCAGGTAAGAAGGACAAGGATGAGAAAGTGAGTAGATGTGGTCAGATAGGGGGAGTGGCGAGGCCGTGAAATTATGTAGGGAGCAGAGGCCGGTGAAGATAATCTAATGCATGTCTGTCTGTGTGGGTGGTTGCGTAGGACCACTGAGTAAGACCAAAAGATGAAGCAAGGAACAGGAGTTTGGCAGCTGCAGGCTGATGGATGGCAGGAATGGGTTTGATGTTGCATGAGATTGGGGTTGTTTTAGTAGGTGGAGAGTGATAGAAGGGAGAATTAATGAGGGGTATCAGTTGTGAAGTAGTGAGCAAGAGAAGAGGTGAGAAGACAAGAGTATCCAGCTTGTTTTTTTGTTTTAGTAGAAGCGAGTTATGGAGTAGGTCTGCAGATGAGTTTAGGTGAAGAGGCAAAAGGCAAGGTGAGCTAAAAAGAGAGAGACTGCTGGGGTTTGGAATTAGCTAAGTAAAGAAAGGATTAGTGGAGCAAAAACTGGGAGGGCATAAATAAGCATCGTGAAAAGTAAGTGTGGGAGTTAAAGAGGAAAGCACAGTTAATAGACAGTTGTAGCTTTTATCTTCCAGTCACTTCTGGGACATTTTTGGTATATTTCTGATATGCACTTAAAAGCTGCACTTGACAATGCTGCACACACAGACCAAGGTCAGATACATCTTGTTCAATATTTATACACTTTTAATTGCTTTTGAAAGATACCGTGTGAGACCAGAAGGCAGGAGTCACAGGACATGTAACACAATTAGAGAGAGATGATAAATTGACAGGAGTGAATGCAAAACTTTGACAATTACACAGAAGGAAAGCAACAGACAACCAAAGAAAGCATGTCTATATATGTGAATAGTGATCAATAGGTGTTCCTAATTCAATTTGAGGTGCACGCTAATCTCAGCTTAATTGTCAGAAATGTACTCCAGTCAAAGACCATTACAGCCATGCTATGGCCTTTTTAAAGTAGATGGTCAGTACTGGTGTATAAACGCCAGAAGTCGCAATATTTTTGCACAACCTCCAAATTGGGCAAAATTAATGAAACTTATTAAGGTATTTTATGTTAGAATTCTGGTGCGCACATCTTCAATTGGTATTCTTATGTTATTAAATTGTTTTACTTTGTCATATAGCATGAAAATAAGCAAATTTGCAATTGACTTGCTTTTTCTATCTGCTTTCATTCTCCTGCTGTGATAGGTTATATCCTACCAAGTGTACAGCTGGTTTTTCATCAAGTGCTACCAACCAAGTCTAGCTGAGTGTATGGAACAGTTACATTTCAGTAGAGGAGTTAACTCTTAACATCCTAGTCACCTTTCCTATGCCGATTGAATTCTATGCACCAGTTAGTTGCTCACCACCACCCTCATTTTCAGCTCCTGAGAGGGCTCTTGTCAGTCCTGCTTAATCACAACCTTACTTTTTCCCTACAACACCCAGCATCTTCAATTTCCAGAGCAGTTCTCCTAATCACAGCTTTCACTTTCAAGAGCCTTGTGCCTGTACAAATGCCCTGTTAAGTGTAACAGTGATAACAGAGTAGACTCAGAGAAAATGATGACAGACTGTTAATTTGTAGCAACAGGACAAAGCTCTTGGGTCAAAACTGTCATTCAAGGAGGAGCACTAGCCTCCCAAACAACCAGGAAATAAAGAGACTACATAGCTCTGAGCTGCTTAAGTGATAACTTCAGTATACCCCTTTAATGAATCTGGGCCTATGTTTTTCTGTGGTTGCATGACTGCCAACATTGCTTTATATGCACTATTGTGATAATGGTATAATTGCTTGCACTATTTTGTAGTGAATTTGCATGACATGTAAGCACTAGCACTCTGGTTTGTACTTCTCCTGAGAAGACGCTATGGCTCTAATGGCTCTTTTACACATGCTGACCCAGGTGATGAAACCTCTCTAATTGCTGGATGCTTTTGAAGCAACAGCACTCAGCACTACTTCTGCATGTCACACATGGACTGACTGCTGAAGGCTCAAATAGTCAGGAACTCTGCCCATGGCTCCTGCAGAAAAGCAATCAAGATTAACCTCTAAACTGCCTCCTTAACACCACGCTGCCTAGTAGACATGGCAGTCATAGCTGGAACATGTTGACACATGGATGTTACATAATGTTTTTTTGTTTGCCAGGTAATGACCAGTTGGGTATTAGTGTTCCTACAAAAGCTTGTTTTCTGATGTTTGGCTCATCTACATGGCCCATTAAAAGACAAGTATTATCTTCTGTTCACTTATATTATTAGCAAGCTAAGGTTAGAAAATGCTTCAGTATAATCCCATGTAAATGTTTTCAGACTTGTATTTCTTCTGTTTTGCTTAAATAAGTGATTCTGTTGATGAAGGTAGATTAGAACCGTTTTTTATTATGCTTTGCTTATATAGCACCATAATATTCTACAGTACTTTACATACATTATCACTGTCCCCATTGGGGCTCACAATCTAAATTCCCTATTAGTATGTCTTTGTAGTGTGGGAGGAAACCGGAGTACCTGGAGGAAACTCACGGAAACAAAGGGAGAACATACAAACTCCTTACATATGCTGTCCTTAGTGTGATTTGAACGAAGAACCCCAGCGCTGCGATGCATCAGTGCTAACCACTAAGCCACTGTGCTGCTACCTTTGTATAAAATGTAATTTTGCTAAATTTTAGTTTGTGTATAACGAAACTAGAGGTTCATTTTAATACTCACTGATCGGATACAAGCCAACTATAATTTTTTTTTTCTAGAACTTGTAATATAAGAAGAAATAAAACCAAGATCAATGAAATAACTGGATACTATGATGATATCACTACAGTTAAGAATTATCACCCTCACTTTTCTTTTGACGGAATGGACATCAATGGCTCAATTAGAAGGTATGGCAAACAAAATGATTTTAGAAGCAGAGAGCACATGTAATGGTTATAAATATATATGATGTAAACTGTGTGGCATAAGATCAAACGCTGAATGACTGTGAATGGACTGATTCTGTTATGGGAAGAGTACATTTGCTAGCCTTGTTGTAATGTTTTTGATTTATTAAGACCATGTGAGCTTGAATGGAAACAATATTCTGTAATTTGTATAATGGAGTACTGTGTCCAGTTTTGGGCACCGGTGCTCAAGAAGGATATAATGGAACTAGAGAGAGTACAAAGGAGGGCAACAAAATTAATAAAGGGGATGGGAGAACTACAATACCCAGATAGATTAGCGAAATTAGGATTATTTAGTCTAGAAAAAAGACGACTGAGGGGCGATCTAATAACCATGTATAAGTATATAAGGGGACAATACAAATATCTCGCTGAGGATCTGTTTATACCAAGGAAGGTGACGGGCACAAGGGGGCATTCTTTGCGTCTGGAGGAGAGAAGGTTTTTCCACCAAAATAGAAGAGGATTCTTTACTGTTAGGGCAGTGAGAATCTGGAATTGCTTGCCTGAGGAGGTGGTGATGGCGAACTCAGTTGAGGGGTTCAAGAGAGGCCTGGATGTCTTCCTGGAGCAGAACAATATTGTATCATACAATTATTAGGTTCTGTAGAAGGACGTAGATCTGGGGATTTATTATGATGGAATATAGGCTGAACTGGATGGACAAATGTCTTTTTTCGGCCTTACTAACTATGTAACTATGTAACTATGTAATGCTCTTGTTATTGATAACTCAGCAAAAAAGGAGGTACGGCATTTTATAATTTAAAAGATCAAATCAGTGAATTTCTTTTAGTACAAAATTACTTTAGTTGTCTTAAAGCTTGAAATTACTGTATTTGTAGACTAAGGGTATGTTCCCACGGAGTCTCTTCTTCCAAGGGTTCTGGAATAGATTCAACTCTAGAATCCACATAAAAACTGCTGCTCTTTATAGTTTTAAAAACTGCGTCATAGAAAAAAAGGAGTGACAATTTATTTTTTGTTAAATTCCAATAGCATCCATACTAAACCTGACTCAAGAATCAAAAAATGCATCAAAGCATGTTTCAGAATTGAAAACATCGGCAGAAATCTATATTGATTTCTGTTGTGGATTTCTCTTGAGTATTACCGTACTTTTGATATTCCCACTAAAAACTCCACATGAGCATATCCTTAGATTACACGTAATCTGTATTTCCACCATACCTGCTTATTTTGGCAACAGTGTCCAATTGTCTAAGGCTCCAATTTCATCTGCATTTGACCTTCGTGTGGAAGATATTTTTTTGTTAGGACATTATAAGGGTTAAAAGTTGACCAGCAATTTCTCATTTTTCCAACAAAATTTACAAAACCATTTTTATTAAGGACCACTTCACATTTGAAGTGACTTTGGTGGGTCAATATGACAGAAAATACCCAAAAGTGACACCATTCTAAAAACTGTACCCCTCGAGGTGCTCAAAACCACATTCAATACGTTTATTAACCCTTCAAGTGCTTCACGAGAACTAAAGCAATGTGGAAAGAAAAAATGAACATTTTACTTTTTTCACCAAAAAAATTACTTTAAACGCAAGCTATTTTATTTTCACAAGAGTATCAGGAAAGAATGGAACACAAAATTTGTTGTGCAATTTCTCCTGAGTACGCCGATATCCCATATGTGGAGGAAAGCCACTGTTTATGTCCATGGCGGACTCAGAAGAGAAGGAGCACCATTTGAATTTTTGAATGTAAAATTGGATTCAGTGGTGGGTGCCACGTCGTGTTTAAAGATGCCCTGATGTGCCTAAACAGTGGAAACTGCCAATTCTAACTTCAACCCTAACACACCACTATCCCTAATCCCAACCCTAACCCCAACCACAACCATAACCCCAATACAACCCTAACCCTAACCACAACCCTAACCACAACACCACCATAACCCCAGCACAACCCTAACCCTAGCCTAACCCTAACCCTAGCTCTAACCGTAACCCCAACCCTAACCTTAGCCTCAACCCTTACTCTAGTCCAGCCCTAACTCTAGCTCTAACCCCAACCCTAACTGTAAAAAATGGAAAAAAAATACAAGGGGTGACAAAGGAAGGTTTGATTTACTATTTTTTATTTTGATTACTGTGATAGGGTCTATCACAGTGATCAAAATGAACCAATAGGAAAAATCTCCTATTGTTGCCGGGTGCCTGTCGGCAGATCTCAGCCATTTTCTTCTAGGAAGATGATGTGGAGGGCTGGGGGATGGAGCAGGAGGGTCCGGGGATGGCGGAGTTACCAGGGTGGGCTCTATCTGCTGGTATGCTACATCATATCAGAGGAGAGAGAAATTAATAAAAAATCTGACTTTTTTTGCGATCACCGTTATTTGGTGAATAACGGCGATCACAAGACTGGGGACATTAAAAAACAACACAAGCCATGTTCATTGGGGTCACAGCTACCCTGGTAGCCAAGACCCCAGAGATTTTCTGATGCTGGGGGGCTCTATACTCTTATTTCTCAGAGCAGTTAAAAGGCGGCACTGAAGAATAAGGCCCCTTAACTGCCACCGTTAAAAGGCATATTGGCAGTCATTAAGGGGTTAAAAGAATTATCTCGCTATTGTTTTGGAGCATAATGACCGCAGCATAATGTAAGGGCAATAGGGATTCCAGCAATAAATTGCATATTGGTCTCCTTGCTACAGTTTTGATTAAATACCTAGTCAGTCTACAGTTCTCCCAACTCTGTATAACCCCGTCCACACCACTAATTGACAGATTTCTGTGTATACTGTGCATAGGCTGAAAGCTGCCAATCAGTGGTGTGGGAAGGGGTGTGATTGGACTACTTGTTCAGTCAAAGTAGTTCTCTAATGATAATCCCCTACTGATAAAATAATTGTAATGCCTGCTCCAGCACAGTAGCACACAACCTCCACAAGGGGGTGCGGATGAAGGAAAACAGGTACACTTGCAGTGAAAACACAGAGCAGCAGGCAGGAGCCACTAGGTGGAGAAGGAGTAGTCAGAAAAATCCGGGTCAGCAACAGAGAGGGAATGAAGTACCAAAGGTCACAGCAATACACGTAGTCAGAAACAAGCCAAAGAAGTCAGAGCCGATCGGGACCAGGAAAGCCAGAGATGCAAAACAGAAAAAAGGTCAGAGGACAAGCCAAGTCAAATACCAAGGGGTCACAACAGGGAGCAAAAACTACAATGAGCAAAGTCACAGGGGAACACAGGAACGGGACCTTGGTAAACATGCAGAGGATAAATCAGGGTATGATGGGGTCAACTGCTCAAGCCAGAGACAGGAACTATAACTGACACTGCTTGCAGATTACAGCATACTGAAATAGCCAGACAGATCCCAAAACGTGGCAAGGAAGATTAACCCCCACATGACCATCCCAGGGAGAGAATAATGAGTAACAAACCCCAGATCATGACAACAATTATGTTAGAAAGACTGCATGAAGCCGCCCAGTAAATGATGCATCACTGAAATTAGGGTCTCTGCCCTAGACCATGCTGTTCTTAGATAAGGTGGAAAAAATTAGGTGTTTAATATGACCTATATATGTTTTATGAAGTCAGTACTGTCTTGAGAGTATACAGGTTTACAACAAGAGAAAAAAAAGATGAGGCATGTGGAAATCTAACATGGTTAATCCTTCTTTCTTTGACATCTACCCTTAGGGTAGAAAATGGACCACTACAATGCATATTAGTCAGCTGATTCCACTGTACTTCATGGTTTGCCAACTTGCATCCAATACGTATGGACACCAAACATTAACACTACAGTGTAAATATAGTAATACCATGTATACCTATACCGAAAATGGACGGTGCAAAATTAGTGCCTCAGTGTTCATAAATGAACATTACATAACACAAATTTATTAACATCAATAGACACAAGCTATCCAAGATTTATCTGTACACTACAAATTTTCAAAGGGATTTCCATTGGTGACATGGCAGACATCTAGATGGTAGTCCAGTTCTTTCCAGTTGCATTCCAGAAAATCTTCGGAAATATGCTTTGCTGTCTCAGTGATGCGTTATTCTTAATGCATTGTAGCCTTACAGAAATAATTTGTATCACTCAGACAGTGGAGTCCATATCCAAGGATATGGTGGAATGTGTCTGGACAGAATTGGACTACCACCTAGTTATCTGGTAGTGTCTTTTCATGTTAATACATTTGTGTTATATAATGTTTACTTGGATATGAACACTGAGGCTTTAATTTTGTACTATCCATTTTGAATCACTCTGTATATATAAAGTCACCTATAGGATTTATTTTATGAAGTAATGGGCCAACTATTTTTTTTGCATGTAACAATTAGGTGTGATGGTGTCACATCCCACGGACAGGCAGTGAGTCAGCGAAGTCAGACGGGGTCATTACCAAAAAAGCACGCAGTAAGCCAAGGCAAAATACGAAGACGTTGTCACATTCCTGGGTCAGAATACCAGAAAAATAGCTGATAAGCAAAGAGGCAATAACAAGTGGGTAGTCAGAACACGCACCAAAGGTCAGCAGCGAAAGATCAGATGCAAAGGGGCAAAAACAAATGGGTTGACAGAATACGGTCCAAAGGTCAGCAGCAGGAGATCAGATCTTAAAGCACAGGGATCAGGTGATCAGGTGAACACACACCAAAGAGCATAAACTTTTGTCTGTCGATGATCTGGGCCAGACAGCTCACCTAAAAAGCAGGGCAATTACTAAGAACATGGAGAACATGTGGAAATCTGTGCACCTCACAGTCTCAGATAGGGCAATCAAGCTGTCAATTAAAGCACTAACAGTTCACCACACCCTAGCACATGATAGGATGACAGAGCTGTCTATCCTCGAGTCCCAGACACTGAGCAAAGGAATCGTGACATGAGGCAAAATGTTGGGCACTTTCTTACTTTAAAATCCTCAGACTGCTTTCCTTAGTATTAATGCTTAATGTCACCAAATTCAGGTGTTTAATGCTATAGACTATGCAGTAGGTAATCTTTAACTGAAAGCTTTCTATAGAATGCTCCCACATCCCTTCTTCAGATTATGATGGCCACCACTGCCTCCTATACAGTATGATCCTTCCCACAGCTCCCCACACACAGTATGATGGCCTCCACAGCCATCTACACAGTAAGATTCCCAAACAGACTCCAGAAAGGTCCTCTCGCTCTCATCTGTAAAGCGTAAAACTCCTGTAGTTAGTAGAGCTCTCTTTTTCTCTTTCTACCCCATGTGTATTTTCTGAGCAATTGCAAGCTTTCCAGTATTGAGATTTATGCAAATGTATTCCCCCAAATTTTGGGGTCAAATTTCACAAAGTCAGTGAATTTGATTTTCCAAATGTCCGCTCATCTCAACTTGACAGTTTGAATTCAATACTAAAATTTACTGTAAGTTATAATAGAATTATAGAAATAGCTGTAAAAACCAATGCATAGACATATTCAAAAGATTCATTGATGTATTTCATAACTAATTTATCTTTATTTTCTAATTGTAGTTATTTGTTTTTGTTTTGTGCAGGAATCTTGTATTGAGATATGCTTTATTTACATCAGCCAAATAGACCATAGACAAAAAGCACTTTCTGTTCACTGTGATGTTTTTGCAACAGAGTGTTTTTGGTTTTACTGTGCTTTTTTGTGTTTTCGGTTTTACTGTGCTTTTTTGTGTTTTCAAGTCTCTTGGTGGTGTGAACATGTCTCTACAGGCTTGCTCACTGTACGCACGACTCATGTGTTCCTGTTTTACATAGACAAAAATAGTCTGGAGATGTTCATTGACTTCTAAGGTAGAGTCTTCAAGGAACGCTCCATGACTTATGCACAGGGAGGTGGCATTCTGCAACCAAAACCTATTGTCATTTCTTGGTTATATATAGGAATTTCTTTTTTTGTAATCTGCCAATGGTGATAGTAAGATGACTGAAAATAAAGCTGTCATGCTCGAACATGGGTAAGTCCGGCAGACAACACAGCATACAAATACGACAGAATGGAAAAGGGAGAAGAAGGCCATAATGGTAGAGAATGAGAGATGGGATACCTCCTGACACTAACCTGTGCCTGTCCATAAGCTCCCCTTACGTCCTTCCCCTTGCTGTTGTTATGTGACTAGTCACTGATTGCCACCTCAATGTGCCCTGGCTAGTGCACTGGCTGGCAAGGACGTTAGCCTCACCACTGCAGATGATAAAACACAGGGAAAGAAAGAAACATGGGACAGACGAAGAAAAAGGAAGAAATACTCAGCTTTAGGCTTTACTTCTAAGCTCAACAGCAGCAGAGAATACGGCATCGGAAATCCAAACTCCCACAGCAGTAACACCACCAACACAGGAGAGCTCCCAGTCCTCACCCCTAGCTGGTCTGCTTAGAAGAACTCTATTACTGACGATCAGCTGATGGGTCATATGACAATTCAAAGAAAGGTGGGAGTGGTTACCAACCAACATCAGCTGACCATCCTAAAAGAACAGCCAGCAAGAGACAGACATTAACTCTTGCAGGACCTAAGGGAAAAAAGAATATTTAAATTGCGGTTAGCTGCCATAGCTGCCATGAACCCCATAATGAATTGTGACAAGAACAGAACAACCTATTGGATGAGACTCAATAGTCATAGAGAAACTGCTAGATTATAGTCTTGGTTAAATATAATTATGTAAAAGCTTAGAAAAAAAATCACCATATTGAAAAAATAAGTTTAACAAACTTTATTTCAAAAATAGGTCATTTTCTGATGTCATATTCAGCTTAAACTTCTGTGCTTTGATATTACACAGACTGCAGGTCTGCAGAGGCAGCGGACATCGTGTTCCTTGTAGATGAGTCTTGGAGCGTAGGAGAAGACAACTTCCAGATTGTTAAAGACTTTATTCGAAGTATGATAAGCTCTTTCCAGAATACAGAGGTGCTTGGAAAGGAAGGGATTCGATTTGGAGTTGCCGTTTATGGAGATTCCCCAAGGTATCACATCATATTGATAATGTACATGCAATGGTTACAATCATTCACATCATTTTCTCATATCACAGTTTACTTCAGTTTACTGACATCACGTTACAACTTCTGTATCATTCATCTCTTTTCTTTTTAATTTAGATAATTGCAGTAAGAAATTGAAAAATAGATTGATTATTCCATTGTTTTCACTGTTAAATGTGAGGTTGGATGATATAATGTAAAATGGAAAGTTTACCTTATTTTGGAAGTATTTGTTAACAAAATATTATACCACAGAGAGCAGCATATACCACATAATCATAATTGAATGTGGTATATGCTGCTCTCCTTCCATAAAATGTACTGTATTTTTCTGAATGAAAACATAGTGTAGGATTGGTAACTGTGGGAATTAGTTAGTTTTGACCTGTATTTTATTTTCCCTGTAATTAACAGTCGATCAAAAGAATATGTGTTAGGGTGTAAATAGTGACCACTAATTAGTTGTGCTTATGAATGCTCTTCTTTTAGGGCACATTTCAGTTTTTTTAGCCTGTGTTGTCCTTTTTTAATATTTCACCTTTGACCCATTAGTGAGACTTTTCACAAATCTGTTATTAACAGATTTTTTGTTATCTGGTAAACTCCGTGCATGTCCGATATCCAACTGTTTTTGCAGATCACAACCCATGTGGCATCTGTTAAAAGCGGATGAAAAATGAAGACATTTCCCCTCCATTTGTAACGGATTTATTGTTAACATATCCAGAGCTGCTTTTTTTCACAGTATAAGGGAATGGAAAGCTTTCATTGGAAAACTGTCTTTAAAGGGAATCTGTCAGCAGGTTTTTGCTACCTCATATGAGAGCAGCGTATTGTAGGGAAAGAGAAACCGAATTCAACGATGTATCTCTTAGTTTACTGGGTGAAGCAGTTCTGACATAATCAGAGTATTTAAATTTAGAATGAAGCAGAGCTGAGGAAGCTAACCCCGCCCACACCAGGCTCTGTATGTACAAAGTCTATAGACAGTGAGGTGCTTATCACAGGAGGGGGCGTTGTCGGACTAATATAGCAAGCCAATGCTAATCTCTTAGTGATAAATCCTTCATAGTTAGTAAACACCAGCCCAATCTTTGACAAGTGACACATCCCTGAACTCTGTGTTTCAGCCTCAATCTCCTGCTGTCTTCAACTCATATAGTAAAACCTGCTGAAAGATTCCCTGTTACCCACCTATATAAATGTATACACATATATTATCCTCCTTTTCTACCTTCTAAATCTCACCTCCTTTCATGTCAGTTTGTGAATTTTATTGTCCTAGTCCTGTTTCATGCCCTCTATGCCGATATACGGTAAATGGCTACAAGAAAAGATTACACTTCTACACTCATATATAGATATACAAATACCAGTTCATGTGCATGGAACATGTTACTCTATGGGTCCATCTTTACTTATTTCGGAATCGTAACAGTTACATCATGCAATAGTAGAAAATTGTTGCAAAATTTAAGAAAATATATTTCATATAACAAAATAACTTTGTACTTGATATACATCTCTAAAAGAATGTTTGCATAAAAAATTTGATACACTAAAATTAATTGCAATCATTTTGTATTATGTCCACTTTCTTACATAATCCTAGGATGAGCATTGAATTGTCAGATTATGAAACTATTCAAGAAGTGTTGTTGGCACTCCAAGCTGTTGAATACAAAGGAGGGAACACAAAGACAGGAGAAGCCCTTGCCTATCTGGCAGATCGAGTATTTAACCCATCCATTTCAAGAGAAGATGTGCCAAAGGTAATTAGAAACAATGGTGGTTTAAATTACTCAGAATTATCTACATCTATTTAAAAAGGGAGCAACAATGTACTGATATAAGTGTCTAAGTGGCAAGATACAAAAACTTAGCATAACAGTACATGCAAATAGAATAAACGTTGTTATATATCTTATAAGAGCATATTTCGCCGCTTGTGAGCCACATCTCTTCACTTTTGCCTCCTGAAATGATCACTCTGAAACAGTGCTAAAAGTATACTTTGACACTAAAACCAGGATTATTTGCTCACGTACGAATGTTACATTCTGCCCACAGAAGTTTATGAAGAGAGGAGGACAAAGCGATTAAATAGTAAAGGGTTGTTGTTAAAACTGTGTCTTATTTCACCATGTTTTGGATTGTTCCCTAAAAAAAGGTGTAAAACATGCTAAGAGAGCTGTTTTTATTCTCAGGCTTGTGAACGTCTTTTGAAACATTCCAGACTTTCAAAGACACCAAGTGTTTAAAAGAAATTGCATGCATTTTTCTGTTGTATTTTGCTAAGAAGGTGCTCTATACTTAGAAAATAGAAACATTAGGAAGGCTGAAAAGATACCCAGAAGACCCTCAGCCATCTTATTGAGTGAGAGTTTGGTAGCATTTTTGCTTAACCCCTTCATGACCTTGGGATTTTCCGTTTTTTTTTAACCGTGTTCGTTTTTCGCTCCCCTCCTTCCCAGAGCCATAACTTTTTTTATTTTTCCATCAATATGGCCATATGTGGGCTTATTTTTTGCGGGACGAGTTGTACTTTTGAACGGCATCATTGGTTTTACCATGTCGTGTACTAGAAAACGGGAAAAAAATTCCAAGTGCGGTGAAATTGCAAAAAAGTGCAGTCCCACACTGGTTTTTTGTTTGGCTTTTTTGTTAGGCTCACTAAATGCTAAAACTGATCTGATATTATGATTTCAGGTCATTACGAGTTCATAGACACCAAACATGTCTAGGTTCTCTTTTATCTAAGTGGTGAAAAAAAATTCCAAACTTTGCTAAAAAAAAATAATAAAAAATAGCGCCATTTTCCGATACCCGTAGCGTCTCCATTTTTCATGATCTGGGGTCCGTTGAGGGCTTATTTTTTGCGTTCCAAGCTGACGTTTTTAAGGATACCACTTTTGTGCAGATACGTTCTTTTGATCGCCCGTCATTGCATTTTAATGCAATGTCGCGGCGACCAAAAAAACTTAATTCTGGCATTTCAAATTTTTTTCTCGCTACGCTGTTTAGCGATCAGGTTAATCCTTTTTTTTATTGATAGATCGGGCGATTCTGAACTTGGCGATACCAAATATGTGTAGGTTTGATTTTTTTAATTGTTTTATTTTGGATGGGGTGAAAGGGGGATGATTTAAACTTATTTTATTTATTTTTTTCACATTTTTTTTAACTTTTTTTTTTTAACTTTTGCCATGCTTCAATAGCCTCCATGGGAGGCTAGAAGCTGTCACAACTCGCCTCTGCTACATAGCAGCGATCATCAGATCGCTGCTATGCAGCAGAAATGCAGGCTTGCTATGAGCGCCGACCACAGGGGAGCGCTCACAGCAAACCGGCATCAGTAACCATAGAGGTATCAAGGACCTCTATGGTTGCAATGCAGAAGTATCGCAGAACCTCGATCATGTGACGGGGTCGGCGATGCACGCATTTCAGGCTGCGCGGCCGGAAGCAGTAGTTAAATGTCGCTGTCTGCGTTTGACAGTGGCATTTAACTAGTTAATAGCGGCGGGTGAATCGGGTGACAGCTATTGCTGTTTAAAACAGCTGACATGTCCCGGCTTTGATGCGGGCACACCGCCGGAGCCCACATCAAAGAGGGGGTTCTGACCTCAGACGCACTATCCCGTCCGAGGTCAGAAAGGGGTTAAAAAACGCTAGTATTTTCTTCATTGTTTAAGGAATTTTAAAAAAAGTATGTAAAATGCTAGCAAAAAGACAATGTAAAAAAACCCCCAATAAATCGCCAGCAAAAATAAACATTGAAATAGTGTGCACGTAATGATCAAAATACGCTAAAATAAATTCTTCTAGCTTACAAAACTCCAGTAAAATGGAGCGATTCCTGAAGTGTCATTAGCTTGATTTTATTGTTTTATTTTAGTACATAACATACCAGTAAAATTATTTAAACACATAAGTTACATTTTAGATATGAGTTTGGGGATGAATCTTTGCCCTGGGTAAAGGAAAGTTTAGCTATGACAGAAATGTTAGTTGTCAAAGACAAATATGTTCACAGAGATCTTAAAGGGAATCTGTCTGCAGATTTTTGTTATGTATGATTGTTATAGCACCAGGAGCTTATTATTGGTGGAGCACAGCAGCATGCGCATGCTAGTCCGACACACCCCTGATGTGATAAGCACCTCACCGGACATGGTCCTTGTATTTACAGAGCCTGGTGTGGGCGGGGTTAGCTTTCTCAGCTCTGCTGTATTGCTAAATCTAAAAACTCTGATTGTGTCAGAATGGTTGCACCCAGCAATCTAAGTAATACACCGTTGGATTCAGCTTTTCTTTGCCTTCAGCAGGCTGCTCTCAGATAAGGTAGCAAAATCCGGCTGACAGATTCACTTTAAGACTGATAATGATTAGTGATGAGCGAATATACTCGTTACTCGAGATTTCCCGTGCACCCTCAGGTGACCTCCGAGTATTTTTTAGTGCTCGGAGATTAAGTTTTCATCGCCGCAGCTGAATGATTTACATCTGTTAGCCAGCATAAGTACATGTGGGGGTTGCCTGGTTGCTAGGGAATCCCCACATATAATCAACTGGCTAAGAGATGTAAATCATTCAGCTGCGGCAATGATAATTAAATCTCCGAGCACTAAAAAATACTCAGAGGACACCCGAGCGTGCTCAGGAAATCTCGAGTAACGAGTATATTCGCTCATCACTAACAATGATAGTCACTAACATATAGAAGTAAAAGGGAGCTTATTGAAGACAGATTTATACTCAGCTTAATATTTTCTATAAGATTTGGAAAATGTGTTATATGTATATTGCCCTCCCATTCCCACCTTTTTCCTATTCCTATCCCCAATAGGAGGGGTAATGTATCTTTTTTTGCCATTGTAAGCAAGTATATGACCCCTATTTGTTTATGTATGTATATGAACAAAGAATTCACTAGCAGGTTTACTAGAGGAAAAGCCACAGCCATGAATAACCCAAGGCATCAGGTCAATAATAGTATGGGTTTAGTTAGATACCTTCTTAACTTAAGCCTAAGGCCAGGACAGGAAGATACTGGGCATAACTTCAATGACCTTTGAGATATTGAATAGGTTTAAAGTAATCTTTTGTGCTTCAGCTCTAACATCTTTTATTTCATATTCAATTATTCTCCTACACAGATTGTTCTTCTACTGACTGATGGTAAATCTGGAGACTTGGTAGAAGAGAAAGCCCAACGGCTACAGGATAGAGGAGTTACAATATTTGCTATAGGTTTGTGAATTTGTCCAACTATACAAGACCATTATTTAGTCTCATAAGAGGACATGTATATATATACTGTACATAAGCACCTGGAACGTCAAAGTGAAATACCATACATATAAGAATCTAACATAAGAAGTCAGGTTTTTCCTGACCTCATAAATTCATCCAGGGGAGAGCCTTAGAGTAGAGAACAAATTCTTTTACTGCAGCCGTACTTTATGCTGACTTATTTTACTTGATTCTAACATACTGACAATACCAAAATGATGTGGAGAGGTGGCTATGCTTCGTTGCTGGTCAGTGAATAAGGATGACCAGAAAGGATTTAGATTAATGGAACAGGTATAGAAAAATGTTTAGAATTGAGAGTCCTCAGTGGTTGATACCTTTTAAATTCTAATTGTTTTTTATCCACTGGCTAACACGGTACCAAGATATATATCTTTCCTGTATGGAATAGGTATAGTGGTTCATTCTCAACGCGCTTCAAAGTAAAACTGACTTCTTCATCAGGAGAATCACAAATCTTGTGGTTCTTCTAATGGAAAAGTTAGTTGTACTTTGAAGAGCGTACTACACTCCTGTGTGAATCTGTAATTGAGATCTGTAAGCAGTGCAAATGAGGTTTGGGATCTCTCTGAAGTGCTATTACCCCTGTGTTCTGAACTGGTGGTTCAGTATTGTGGAAATCTGTTGAAATCTTCCAACACAGCTATATGTCTTCAGAATCAGATGGATTTCCACTTTAAATTAATTCATACGTACAACTCATCAATGATTAGCATAATCTAAAAGTAATTTTGAACTGCTACAATATTTGCATCTATTAAAGCGTAATTGTCGTTTAAATTGGTATGTCATGAATCAGGAGTACAAATGAAAATAAGCAACTTTGTAATATATTTTATAAGAGAAAACTGCTGATTTCTCCTCTAGAATTGAGCAGTCGTTATCAAATTCTCAGCTGAAAGGTAAAATCTGTATTCAGCGAAGACACATTTTCCTATTACTGAGATAGGAGATGCCGGCTGCTATTGATGCTATTCTATGTCGATAGAAGAGGGAGGAGCCCTATTTCTAGCACCTCCCTCCTCCCAGCATCTGTCATCTCTCATCTCAGTAATGGGAAAATGTCTTCACTGAATACAGATTTTACCTCAGAATTGAGAATTTTGATAACTAATGATCAGTTCTGAAAGAAGCAGATTTGTCTGATAAGATATAGTGCAATGTTTCTTATTTTCTTGTGTACTGTTGATTTATGGAACATAAATTAAAACAACGGTTAATCTTTAAGTAATCAGGAACATGATTTTGAGACATTACTAATTAGCACAATCCATACCAAAATAAAAAAATCAATTACACAATAATTTGAAAGATAATAAAGTAGAAATCAATACACACAATAAAAACTGCCTGTTTTGTAACCTCAGATTTACTTTATATATTTCACAGGACAGGAATCACATGTACCATGCTTTACTTACACAGTTGCAAAAATAATTTAAAAGGGGTTTTTTTAAGTAAATTTTAAAGTTCATTATAAGAAAATGGATCTTGGAATAATAAGTTTCACAATTGGATGTGTTTAAAAAAATGTTCCTGTGCTGAGATAGTCTTATAAATGTGCCCCTGCTGTGTCCTGTGTAATGGCTGTGCCTGACCGTGTAGGAACATAGTCTGATCATATCACAGCTCCTGGGCAGGGGAGGAAGCCAAGGAGAGTAAAGAGAGTATGCAGACATTACAGCAGCTGAGGAGGCAAAAGGGTATACAGACAGGACAGCAGGGGATCGCAGCTGATTCTTTTTTTGAGATAAGGCATCTCCCTGCCTGTTTTTAAAAAATGTTTTAGAATTATTTGTGATCCTGTGTTGCAATATCTGTATACTTTTTTGCTTTATCACCTGCCCTGGAGATATGGTTTGATCTGACCATTTTCCTGTACGGTCAGACACAGAGTACATCACAGGAGCACATTTATAAGATTATCTCAGCACAGGAACATTTTTTTAAACACATCCAATGGTGGAAATTATTATTAGTCCAAGATCTATTGATTAAAATGAATTTTGCTCATGGGACAACCCCTTTAAATGGTTAATCTCATCCCCCTTTCTTTTTCTCCTTGCTTCTTATTAAAGTTTTTTCCCTTAAACAATATATGTAAGTATGATCAAATTCCTTTTATTCATCATGCTTTATTTATACAATGTTTTGTTCATGCTAGATGCTCTTTTCTTTTTCTTTAATGACAGACTGTCAGTAACAATTAATAATCATTTAAGACTGCAGAATACTTCTATCAACATTTTTATTATGAAAGTAGTACCTATCAAAATAGGGGGTGAATATCCAAAATTGAATGTTGATATAAATGGAGGAAACAGGTATAAGTTTGGGCAGCACGGTGGCGCAGTGGTTAGCACAGCAGCCTTGCAGCGCTGGAGTCCTGGGCTCCAATCCCACCTTCCAAAGAGTTTGTATGTTCTCTCCGTGTTTGCGTGGGTTTCCTCCGGGCACTCCGGTTTGCTCCCACATTCCAAAGACATACTGATAGGGAATTTAGATTGTGAGCCCCATCGGGGACAGCGATGATAATGTGTGCAAACTGTAAAGCGCTGCGGAATGTTAGCACTATATAAAACTAAAGATTATTATTATTATTATTAACATCTTGTCTGCCTTTTACTTAGGTATAAAGAATGCTGACCAAAGGGAGTTAATGAAAATTGCGTCTGATCCTGCTGAAGAACATGTTATTATTGTTATAGACTATTGGTCTCTCTTTGATATGCTTCCCCGGATTGCAAGAAGAATCTGTTTCATTGCTTCAGAGTCTCCAAGGCCGATCAAACAGATTGTAGAAAGTGAGTCTAATTAGAACTTAATCTATAACGTAAACTGGACAAATAATATCTCACTTGTTTGCCTTTCCCCTGTTTAGCGCCTCACTCTTTCTTTTAAACTATAACAGCCTGTTTAATGGCATGTGAAAGTATTTTTGTAGAACTGTCAAAGGCTATCAGATAAATAAGCTCAAACAGAACCTTATAAAGCCAATAGGAGATTGACACATTGTAGATAATCGTATACTTGTAGACTCCAGAGGAAGCCAGGCTAACATAAAATAATTTAGACTAAAAAAAATCTAAACAGATGATGAAGCAGAGCTTACTATGGGTAGTGAACATTCACTTTATCTAAAATTATTGCATCATCAGTTAATAAGCCAACAGAAAAAATGTTGATTTTTTAATCTCTAAGTATTTGAAAAGGGTTAAATTAACAAACCGACTGTCATACCTGAAATAACCAGACCCCATACAGCCCAAAGGCTCTTAAAATTCAACAACTGAAAAATTAAAAAAAATGCTTTGTACTTGAGACTTGTTTATTATTGGGTTAAGGAAGCAGTACTGTTATTATATACTAGATCGTGGCCCGATTCTAACGCATCGGGTATTCTAGAATATGTATAGTAGTATATAGCACAGCCCACGTAGTATATAGCACAGCCCACGCAGTATATAACACAGCCCATGTAGTATATAACACAGCCCACATAGTATATAACACAGCCACGTAGTATATAACACAGCCCACGCAGTATATAACACAGCCCACGCAGTATATAACACAGCCCACATAGTATATAACACAGCCATGCAGTATATAACACAGCCTCGTAGTATATTGCCCAACCACACAGTATATTGCACAGCCACGTAGTATATAGCACAGCCCACATAGTATATAGCACAGAGACGTAGTATATAACACAGGCCAAGCAGTATATAACACAGGCCATGCAGTAAATAACACAGCACATGCAGTATATAACACAGCCCACGTAGTATATAGCAATGTGGGCACCATATCCCTGTTAAAAAAAAGAATTAAAATAAAAAATAGTTATATACTCACCTTTCCGTCGGCCCCCGGATCCAGGCCAGGCGTTTAGCGATGCTCCTCCCGATGCTCCGGTCCCAAGAATGCATTGGGGCAATAACACGTGATCATGTAGCGGTCTCGCGAGACCACTACATCATCATCTTGCAAGACTGCTACCTGATTTTGAGTCATTGCCGCAATGCATTCTTGGGACCGGAGCGTCGCGAGGAGTGGGAAAGGCACTGGAAGGTGAGAATGTAATGATTTTTTATTTTTTTATTATTTTTAACATTAGATCTTTTTACTATTGATGCTGCATAGGCAGCATCAATAGTAAAAAGTTGGTCACACAGGGTTAATAGCAGCATTAACAGACTGCGTTACACTGCGTTAAGCCGTGGTGTAACGCACTCCGTGTAATGGACTGCTAAAACCCTATGTGGCCGCTGACTGGAGGGGAGTATGGAGTAGGCACTGACTGGAGGGGAGTATGGAGGGGGCACTGACTGGAGGGGATTAGGGAGGGGCCAATTCGCGGCCAGACTGTGCCTGTCGCTGCCAAGCAAAAAAAAAGGAGTTCTATACAAAATTTAAAATGATTATTTTATTGTCATAACTTGTAAAAAAGACATAAATAGTCCAAAGTTTTTTTACAAAAATTACAATCAAAGAAGAAAAAGGAGACCCTAGTACAAAAAACATCCGAGTCACAGGCAATGGAAGTAAAAAGTACCATGGTATGAGTATAAACATAAGTGAGCACCCATACTAGCACATAGAGATGTGGTCAAGGTAATTAATTTAACTGTACCAGTGTCCAAGTGGACATGCATCCACCACATACATAAAAAGCGCCAGTTATGGTGCAGCTATAACACAAATGCATAACAAAGTTCCTTACCCATGGTAGAAGTAGTTGTTGCCTGGAACTCCGAATACTCCCTAACGTGCGTTTCGCGTTGCTTTCTCAAAGTTGCTTTCCCTCTTTGAGAAAGCAACGCGAAACGCGCGTTAGGGGGTATTCGGAGTTCCAGGCAACAACTACTTCTACCATGGGTAAGGAACTTTGTTATGCATTTGTGTTATAGCTGCACCATAACTGGCGCTTTTTATGTATGTGGTGGATGCATGTCCACTTGGACACTGGTACAGTTAAATTAATTACCTTGACCACATCTCTATGTGCTAGTATGGGTGATCACTTATGTTTATACTCATACCATGGTACTTTTTACTTCCATTGCCTGTGACTCGGATGTTTTTTGTACTAGGGTCTCCTTTTTCTTCTTTGATTGTAATTTTTGTAAAAAAACTTTGGACTATTTATGTCTTTTTTACAAGTTATGACAATAAAATAATCATTTTAAATTTTGTATAGAACTCCTTTTTTTTTTGCTTGGTATTAATTCTCCGGAGTATACGTTATTGTCCTTTTATATATACATGGGTAAAGGTAACTATCTGTTTACACCGGCACACTTCGTGTGTGGGATCCATGTTGTTTCTGTGGGTGTGTTTTCTGTGCCTGTCGCTGATTGGTCGCGGCCAGCCGGCCACGACAAATCGGCGACCCGGGATTTCCGCGACAGACAAACAGACAAACAGACGGAAGTTAGAAACAGACGGAAGTACCCCTTAGGCAATTATATATATAGACGGTGCAGTTTTGAGGTTGTTTAAGTTCTGAATAATGACAAATTACACACATACATACGCACACATGCACCTTATCCTGTTTTTGTTGATACAGAATATTTTTTCTTCATTGTTTTATTCTCTTTGAGTAGGACAAATTCTAAATTTTGCTGTGTTTTCTTATGTTTTCTGTATATGTACCCAACTTGCCCTCAAAGTACCCATAAACAATAAATGCCACACTTTGTTATATGCTAGTGGCCAAAAAGTGCACAGATATGGCTACTTAAAAAGAAACATGGAAATATTTAAATTCAGTAACTATATGGTAGTGTTATCCGGTCAGGTTATGGTGGAGTTATCTAGTATCTGTATGATGTTGTTATGTATTCACAGTATGGTCGTGTTCTTCAGTTGCGCTATGATGGTGTTATCCCCTCCAGTCGCTATTGGGGTTGTCCAGTCACAGTATGATGGTGTTATTCGATCACAGTATGGTGGTGTTATCTATTTACTAATATGTTGGCGTTATCCAGTCATGGTATAGTTTTTATCCAGTCACGTGGTGGTGAAATTTAATCAATGTATTGAGGTGTTCTCCAGTCTTGGCATGATGATGTTATTAAGTCATGGTGTTATGTATTCACAGTATGGTAGTGTTATTTATTCACTGGTGGTGTTATCCAGTCATGGTATGGTGGTGTTATTTATTTACTGGTGGTGTTATTTATTCACAGTATGGTGGTGTTATTTATTCACTGGTGGTGTTATCCACTTATGGTATGGTGGTGTTATTTATTCACTGGTGGTGTTATCCAGTCATGGTATGGTGGTGTTATTTATTTACTGGTGGTGTTATCCAGTCATGGTATGGTGGTGTTATTTAGTAACAATATGTTGCTGTTATTTAATCACTTAATGGCAGGGTTATTTAGTCTTTTAGTATTTAAAGAGAACCTGTTAGCATGAAAATGCAGTCCAATCTACATGCATCATGTTATTGAGCAGGAGGAGATTGGAAGATTAAAAAAGGTTTTGTGAGAAAAGAATCAGTATAATTTTTGTTTTCATCATTTAATCCTCTGCTCTTTTTGGGATATTTGTCCCAGTGATTGATAGCATTCTTTGAATAAGTGTGCATAAAGAAATAGCTGTCAGTCACTGATAGGACCGCCCACTGGACCCAAAATCCACAAAAGAGCAGAGGTTTAAATGATGAAAACATGGTTATACTAATTCTTTTCTCACAAAGTCATATATCAATCTTCTTAGCTCAACCTGTCTTATAACATCATGCCTACTGAATGAACTGAATTTTTATGGTGACAAGTTCTCCTTAAAATTGTATTCAATGGTATTTGGGGGCTTAAGGCTACTTATTTTTAGAGATTGTGCATTTTGGTACATTGCACTGGGGCTTATACTTCCCATTATACATGACTCTTTGGGAAGGTGCAGACGAGCATATTTTCTGTCCGGAAAAACATCGGATCACACTTGGACCAATGTTATTCTATTGAGCAGTGAGCATGTCCGATTTTTAACTCGGACAGAGTCTGTCCAAGACAAAAATCACTGAATGCTCAAGTTTGATCCAATATTTTGATCGCATTCGGCCATGCAAGTCATTGAGTCTGTGGAAACCTGCTGTCTGCACTTGGATGACATCTGAGTGCAGACCGATTTCCTCAAACTGACAGAATGGAGAGATTTCTTCCTCCATCTTCTGTTCATCTGAGAGAATCAGATCACACTATGCTCACACTCAGATCAAAGTTTGATCAGCATTTGATCAGTGTCATTTGCATAATGAAACCAATTCTTTCGGATCATTCATCTGCACCTTGCAAATATCACCATGAGCAGACTTTACAATTATCATTTAACATAGTTTAATCATTGATTAAAACTGAATAATTTATCATAACGATTGCTCAAAAAGTGTGATAATTGGAAGTGTTGCAACTTAGTACCTTGGGCAGCATGAGCTGTAAATACTTGCCTGATCTTCAGGAGGGTTATTCAATTGCTCTATTAGGCAGAGCAATGAAACATAACAATATGACATAGTTATCAATCTACATGGCAGGAATTTTGGCAGAATTTGTGCCAAAACACTCTTCCATGACTTACACCATATTTTTTTTGCATGTTTTAGACACTTTTTACAACTTAACTACAAAAATTCGGACTAACATGATTAATAGCCGAATGAAGAGAACCAGAGCATAAGCTAAAATAATTAATTTTTATTAGATAATTTGTTAAAAACATAGAAAATGCAGAATAAATGTAACAAAAGCTGAGTGCTCAAAAAGGGGGGACACTGTGCCGTGCTACTGTCTTGTAAGTCACATGCGATAAAAAGGTTGCATTATAAATCATAGGAGTTGGGTTAATACAAGTTATACATCAAGGTCAGTGACCTCCTAGGAAAAATGCAAGATGTATGAAGATTACTATGCAAAACACAAGCTAAAGTAGCATAAGTAGAGTAAATAAACGTGTTACTGGGGCAGCCATGTGGCGCACAGCCGTGTAGGTAGAGCTCAGTGTCCCTCCTCACCCCAATGTATGTTTCGTGGACTGCTTCTTCTGGGGAAGAGTCACACAGCTGTATAACTGGGAGGAGGATCGCAACAAAATGCTCAGACTGGCCATCAGCTCTCCCGAGCCATTCATGAACGCATGTATTTCTATGCAGCTCTTACACTTGAGTTGAGAGAGCTGACCTCCAGTCCCCATTATAAGGCCGTGTGACTCTTCACCAAATGTTTGTACATTGTATAAATGCTTGTGAGTTTTGTTCACAAAATATTCTTTATTTTTTTCAGGTGAAAAAATTATTGGCCCTCGAGATTTGATAGTAAGTGAACAGAATTACAATTCCATGCGTGTTACTTGGAGCCCAGCAACAGGAGAAGTAACAGGTTACCAGATTGTGTTGAATTCTCTGACATCTTCTGGCCGTCTTAATACATATGACCAAAGACAGGTAAGTAGTGATATAAACGGTCCGATTGACTGACAAAGTCTGATTCTTAGGTCTCGCTCACATGGCTGTATAACACGGCCGAGTGCTAATGGATGTTGAATCGGATAGCACTTGGCCCAACGTTATACTCTGCAGCAGTGCAGGTCTGCGATTATTTTGTCATGTCAATTCGGCATGAGAAAGAAATTGCATCACACTACAAGTGCATCCGAGAATTATAATGCTCTCACCCACTCAAGTCTATGGGTGCTTGCATAACATCAGACTGACATCCGAGTGCAGTCCAATGTACGCGTTCTGAGACAATGGAGAAGATGGAGAAATTAGTTTCTCTGTATTCTCCGCACCTGTGCTGCGATTCAATCGGATCACACTGACATGACACTCGGATCAGATTCTAACAGAGTTTGCTTCTCGTGTCATTAACATAATCAGCCCGATTCTCTCATGACAGAGAACATATGCTCGTCTGACCCTTGCCTTACTCATGAACTTCAGATTCGGGTTGGATTTTGCATCTGGTTTACGAAGACAAAACCTGTAGAATATGCAAAAAAAGTATAAATCTTTCCATTATATTTCCTGTCAGTCTGTCAGTTTTTACCATCAGTGTTTCATCAGCGATTATCACGTATGAAAAATAAATACTTTGCAAAACTTTTCCTATTTATTGCTGAGTTTTTGACACTCGTGAGATGTCTGATTTTCACAGGCCTATAGACGTATGTGGCCAATTATGATGCTTGACTTGGATCAAAAATAGATATGTCACTGAGATTTTTATACGATTTGTAAAAAAATCACTGACGTGAAGAGATCTATAGATTACAATGGATGAGATTGATTAGAAGGCAAACGTAAAAAAAGGACATATGAATGAGACCTTAAAGAGTGACCATGGTTTTTATTTTATTTTTTTCAAAAATCAATAGTATGCGTCAAAATTAAAACCTTTGTAATATATCTTACCTGAAAAAAAACAGCCTTTTTTCTCTTTCTGGACTGATCTTTCAGTCTCGGAACTCTGAATTCACAGGGAAAATCTGTCTTCATTGAATTCTGCTTTTACCCCTGATTTGAGACTGTGAGATCAGTTCAGGAGGTGAAAGAAGCAGATTTCTCTGAGATATATTACAAAGTTGCTTATTTTTATATGTTTTTTTGATTTATGAAATTAAAATTAAAATGACGGTTATTCTTTAAAAAAAAAAATCTGGTTGGTATTTTGCTATTTTTTGTAAAATACTGACCAAATCGTAATGCATAGATAAGACTATTGTGCTACATACAAATTATGTTAGATTGTTGTTAATGGAATTTTGCAAGAAGTTAAAAATTATGTTTAGTTTTGTTTTTGACCTTTTTAGTAATTTTTTAGAGCAAAGAGTACTATATTTTGCAACATATTGGTTTAGTTTTTATTCATATGCATGCATGGCCCAGTGTAAATATGTACTCCCAAGCTTTTTTTAATCTAAATCTGTGTATATGTTCATGTAGTGTAGTTTTTATGTGTTACAGACCTTACCATAACCTTCTCCGAGATTCAGCGCTGTTCTGCTCCTCTTCTCAGTGACGTCACTGCCCTTCAGATTAGATGGTTCACTCTATGCTCTATGTGTGAGCCGGAAATCTATTTTACAATTAAAGCCTAAGAAGCCTTGTTCTGACGCTCTACAGTCATACACTGTAAAAGTCAATGAGGGGTCAAGCATAGCACAGTGTGTTGCGGAGAGTTTGAAGAGCGGTGATGTCACTCAGAAGAGGAGAAGAACAGTGCTGGATCCCACAGAAGGCGATAGTAGATGAGTATATTAATACACTCCCACTACATTACATGCACTTATACACAGGATTTATAAATGAAAAACGTCATGGGAGCGCTGCTTTAAATATACAGCAGCCAATTACATTGTATCAGAAGGAGCAGTACAATTTCCTAACAACTTTAAACTTTAGAAATCTAATATTTGCACCTGACATGATGAAATGTGTTTCTTACTGTGTTTCTTATTAGATTACACTGGACAGTAACAAGCACACGGTGCTGATAACCGATCTGAAGCCGACAACTGAATATTTATTCACAGTCCTTGCCACATATACAAACGTCCTTGGGGAGTCAGCAACCGTTAAAGGGAAGACAAGTATGTGTCCAGCTGGCGGTTTTGTGAACATACATGGTGCAGTGTAAGGTTGTGTGCACACGTTCAGTATTTGCAACAACAATTTCTGCACCAAAACGCTGCAGTTTACAATACCAGCAAAATGAATGAGATTTCTGAAATCTCACTCACAAGCTGCTTATTTTTAACTTGAAGATTTGATTCAGTTTGAAATCTGCAGCACGTCAATTCTTTGAGCGTTTTTGCTGCAGTTTTCACCTATCTAAATGCAAATGCAAAAACCATGTAAAAATGCATAAAAAAGCCATGTATTTTATGCAGAATTTTTCTTGCCAACTGATGCATTTTAGGTGTAGAATTTCTGCTGCAAATAGATGACCTGTGCACTTACCCTATAGGGTATTAAGCCTTAAAGAGAATCTGTCATTTTCAGAACAAAATGTAAACTACTTATACAGCCTATAGGGGACTTAACGCTTAAACCTGCAGTATTCTATGTACTTTTTAGCTGGACAGAAAAATGGTTTTACTTCATTTTATGTAAATGACACAGCTCTTCAGTGCACTATTTGCGTGGCCAAGGGCTTTGTGCACTATTCTGACCCGTCAATCAACATTTTGAGCACCCGCCCTTAGCTTGATTTACAGTGCTTGCTTGTCCCGAGTGAGTTGTGCCTGAATTAAATTCCCAACTCTGCATGTCTGTAAGAAGATGTAAACATTGACCACGTTCCCCCTTAAAGACACGGCTATTGTTATAATGCATTCAAATGTGTAATGTGTTTAGTGATATATGTTATTAGTACTAGACATGTAGTCTGCCCATCAGTAGGGAGTAAATAGGGACAGTTAATGTTTACAGCTGGAACTAGCCCAGAGTGGGTGGGGGGGTTAAAATTGAAGGGACAGAGAAAGTTTCCTATTAGGAAGGCAGATAAGGCCCAACACACAGTAGAAGCAGACCTATGGCCTGATCAGTGAACAGAGTCTCATGAATTGGGTGTCCCTTAAGTGAGAGGAGAGCGAGGTAATGGTTAGTGAGATCCAGAGTAGAGATGGAGGCAAAGTGATAGTTGAAGTGAGTGATTTACCGAAGATGGAATTTGGCTTCGCAAGCTGAAGAGGTAACGGAACAAATCGGGGCAGGGGATATAAGACAAAGAGAGTGTCCCAGGCAGAAGTTCCAATGTGTCAACAAACAGAGAAGCTAAGTAAAGGCCATAGTGACATAAGTAGCTCCCCTAATGGTAAAAGGATGCGGACAAAAAGTGTTAGTAGAAGTGAGTGATTTACCGGAGACGGGATCCGGCTTCACAAGCCGAAGAGGTAACGGTACAAATCAGAGCAGGGAAAGTAGGACAAAGATGGTGCCCCAGTTTGTCAACAAACAAAGAAGGTAAGTAAAGGCCATAGTGGCATAAGTAGCTCCCCTAAGGGGAAAAGGACGTGGAGCCGCAGGTTGAAGTACAGTATAATCCACTGAGTGGATTATAGTGTCGTTATTGGGGACAAGGGAAGCTCCTGAAGCACTGTACTGGGTAGTGGTGAAAACAGAGGAAATAATTGAGTCAAAATCGAGTGAGTTTAGGAAAGGAAAGAGAGAATTTCTGTGAAGCTATTCTGTGTGTTAAGATTAATGTCCATGAAGATCTGCACCTGCTATCTACTGTAAATACCCCTCCCTACATTGATTTTCAGTAAAAGATGGTTTATTTTTGAGTGGTGGTCTCCCTCACTGAACTTTACAACATCCAGTCCTCGTCAACTGAAGTCACCAGCATCATGTGGCCAGCAAGTATGTAGTGCCCCTGTAGACAAAGCCCACACACCCATCCAGGACCCCCATCTTCATGTAGCGTACCAGGGAATGGAAGTCGAGTACCTCACCCACGATTACCATCTCGCTCATGGTTACCACCTCACTTCATGTTAAACGTCCGCATTTATACAACAAGAGCTTAGCAAGTGTGCAGAGAATCTGTGTGACACGTCCTCTAACCCCTGCCTGCAGCATCTACTCGCTACTGTGTGATCCTGTTTGCAAAGAGTGGTTGTATACAGGAGAGAGGGATAAAGGAGCCCCCTCTGACTGACACTCTATGTGAGCTCAGCTCCTGCAGTGCCAGCACAGACATGCAAGGCTGGGATTCAATTCAGGCAGTACTCGCTCTGGACAAGTTGGCTCTTTCAATCAAGCTATGGGGAGGTGCAAGGCATGTTGATTTAGGTCATGCCAAGGCTGCACTTAGGACCCTCATTTACATATTAAATATAATAGGTTTTTGTCCAATTAAGTAATATCTCTACTGCAGGTATGAGTTTTCTTTGGGGAAAAGTCCCCTACCATGTAAATAGTTAAATTATTTGGGAGTTACAGGATCAGGTATTGGCAGACCATGCAGCTGCTATGGGGCCCTGAGACTGTGAGGGCGTGCCCGGTACCAAACGGCATCACCTCCCCTACCTGGCAACTCAATTGGAATGCTATCTGCAATCACAGGATGTTGATAGAATTGAATAGAATGTTAGATCAAGGAGACATCAGATATCTGCTCCACCATTCAGCCTGTGTGTCTCTGTCCTCTGTGTCTGTGATTCCCAGCACAGTAGTTGCAAGGTTGCACAGAGCTAAAGCTTCAGTCCACACACTGCACAGACTGAAGCATCGCATCAGGGAAACAGGGTTAAGTGAGTAGTTTCAGTTTTGTTTGACAATCTGTAGACATGGTAAAAAATTGTTGGGGGTCTTAATATGTTTGGTGAACAGCGAGGCCATCATACTGCATGGTGTACTGTGGGCGCTGTCATTCTGTGTAGGGGTGCTGTAGGGGATCATACTGTGAGAGGGGGGATGTGGGGGAATTATACTTTGTGGGGGGGAAGGTTGAGGGGGCCATCATACTGCATGGGGAGCTGTGGGGGCATCATGCGGTGAGAAGGGTCTGAGAAAGCCATCATACTGTGGACTTTTGTCTATCGGCCCCCATGATATCCATGTAAGCCCGTGAGTAAGATATATATATATATATATATATATATATATATATATATATATATATATATATATATATATATAAACCATCTAAATAAAAAAAATAACTTTTAATCATTAAGCCACTTAAATTTAATGACAACAGTCATTCTTCAATTTATGCAAATACTTTATATATTGAGTAATAACTGTTCCTGGTTTAAGTGGTTTAATGATTAAAAGTTAAAGTATATTCTTTTATTTATTTTATTTACGCATACCTAAAGATTAATTTCTACTTCTCTCTCGTTTAAAGCTCCTGTGCCTCCAGTAACTAATTTCCGAATCATAGAAGAGAGACTTTTTGGCTTAAAGGTGGCCTGGACTCCTCCTTTGGGGAAGCTTGATGGTTACAAAATTTATATTCCAAGATGTAAGTAAAATAACTTGACATACAAGAAATACTCCAATTGTAAAAACATTAATAGCCAAAAGGGCTTACATAACAAACAAGCCTGTAAAAAGGCTACAACTGTCCCATCACACTCATGGACCTTAGTGGATACTAAGAAAAGAAAATTTGGAATCAATTCTATTGGGATATCATATTATCATATCAGCACTCATGGAAGGATTATCATTATTGGGAAATACATTTTGTTTTTTCTTTGCATTCAAACTCTGTTTATTTTATTTGTATATTCAATACATTTTTATAATGCTCAATACAGCGACATGCATTATTATTTTCTAGTCTCCCTGCTTGTGTCCAATTGGGTGATGTCATCTTTCATGCCGATTTCCCCATTTTGGGAGTTCGTTCATTAGGGCCATTAGGCTGCTTTGCTCCACAAGGTAGCCCCCTACGCAAGTCAATCTGCATTCTTGCTCTTTTGTCCAAAATACATGTCTCCATCATGACAATCCAGATTATTACACCTATAAGACAGCAGATGAACTACGTTCTATCTGCTATCAACCATGGTCCTTGTCTAACACAATAGTTAAATAAGGTTCCCCTTCTGTGAGATCATTTTGTGCACAAGCACAGTAATACTATTTAAAATATTGTCCTGTTTGGTCTCTTATCAAGTGAAATTTTCAGTCATAAAAAATGTCTTTATATGTGTATTTTGCGATATACTTACATTGTTTATGCATCCTTGGTTACCATGACTTCTCCACGTCATGTTCTGGCTACCTATACTTCCGGTCATGCGCATTCAATAGATTTCCCCTTGATGCAGTAGAACGCACGCAGATGCTTCCTATTCTTGGGTTACCAAGACAACGTATGTCATTTCCAGTCTTGTGTCTTGCCTGGTTCCATCATTGTGAGTTCCGGCCCCTTAGACCCAGCGGTAATGAATATATCTTGATGAATAAGGTATTTATAGATTATACACCAGTCTCACTTTATGGCCCCTGAGGAAACCAGTTTACTGGCGACACGTGTCGGGCAGGCTCAGTGTCCGTCCACCCCTCTGTGACCTTTTCTCTCCCTAGCTTTATCCTGATTTTGGATATGCATCCATGGTGATGCACATGGCAGGCACATCTGAGGGCAGCAGCAGCACCAATGGACTCACGGTGATTTTATTCACATTATTTTCATTTTTGCAAACATTTATTTGATCATGCCCATTATGAGCTGCCAGTCCGCTAACTATGTACATTCTGTACACATACACCTGGATTTAGATGCTTGTTTTGGACACCTTTCTGTATTTATTACAATTGATGCTTGGTTGATACAATCGCGGCTGCTCATGAGTTAAAAAACATTTCCTAAAATCAGGCAACCTTTCATCATTTTGTATATTACATTTAAATAGTTGATTGTACCAGGATATGGTGTATTGACTATTTATATATATGCACTTTATTTTCTGGGGCAGGTCTATGAGTGTGGTGGGATGGTTGTAGCCTTATTACAGGCTTGTATGTTATGTAATCCTTTTTGGCTTTTTAATGTTTTTAAAACTGGAGTAATTCTTGTATGTCAATAAAGATTCAAATGTTTTATATTTAATATTTTTGAGTGATCCCTGGTATTAGTATGCCTCTGTTTCTCTCTTTGTGTGCTTTCCAGTGTACTTAGCATACTAAAGGTGATCCTTTTCACCAGAGTGGTGCCCCCCGCCCTAGTTCCACTACACAATCGTCACTGTTTTCACTTAGAATTGATATAATTCTCTCTAAAAGCAATCTGTGCATCTGAGACATGATTTTTAGTCATGTCTTCTATGTAGCAGGTTCTTCAATATTAGCTCATCAAGGGTTAGGAGTCCTACTTGTGCTCCAGTTTCTACAGGAGTGCCTTGTTCTGGTATATTAGTATTAGACTTATTGACTAATGTGAAAATTGCCAAATTTCTGAATTTTTTCTTTACAAAAATGGAGATATGGAACACTGTAAAAACAAGAAAGAACCTGATCTAAACAATAAATCATTTTGTGATTACTTCTTCCCTTTAGTACAATGGTGTACATGAGGCTTTAGATTGAATAAACAATGATTAGTACTTCCCTTCTATGCAATTATCAATCTACTTTTTAGCGAACAGACCTGGATTTACCTATGAACAAATCTTAAATGGCGATGTCTCGTCACACACTATCGATAACTTGGAGGAGGAGAAAGAATACACTGTCAGTATATATGCCGTCTATCCTGAAGGACCCAGCCAACCTGTGTCAGCAGTGGGCCGTACATGTAAGCATGCAATATAGCTAGCATTATTGTTTTTTTTATTATCCAAGTCTTAAGACACAATTGTTCACTTATGAATTTTATAATCAAAATCAATTACATTTTTTTACACTACAGCAGTCCAGTTAGGGGTTTATTAAGCACAGACTTTTTAGTTTTCTTTTGCTTACATTTTTATAGTGAAGTTGCTTCCTGTCAAAAGTTTAACACTGCAGAATGTCACAACTGGAACTATTCGAGCACACTGGACTTCAGTTCGAGGAGCAACAGGCTACCGACTTACTTGGTCCTCTACAGGTACTATCACATTGTAGAAATATTTTATTTGCTTAGTTATGGTAGCAAAACAGTTACCTTACATATATATTTAGTATGTAATAGACATTGGCAAAAGGTCACTGATATAACAATGCTATGCAGTACAGGCTATGAAAATGGTTATTCATTTATACATTCTGCCGATTTTGAAAGGATCCTGTGACAATCTAGCTTGATAGGCCATACAATGGAGGACAGTTTTACTGTTTTAGGGATTATATTCTGGCTGAGATACAGCATCTGGCTGGCCATGCTGCCCAAACGCATCAGCTTCCTTATCTCAAACGGAATCTGTCATGTTATATAAAGTAGATATAAAAAGTCTACAAACCCCAGGTTTTTGTCATGTAAAAAAATCATATCAAGAAGAATTATTTGAGAACTTTTTCCACCTTTAATAACACCCATAATCTGTACAATTCAATTGAAAAATTAGCTGAAATCCTTTTGGCTGAAAAAAGAAAAATAAACAACTAAAGTAAAAGAAATAAAACCTTTACGCTAATACTTTGTTGAAGTACCATTTGAATTTATGACAGCATTCAGTCTTTTTGGGTAGGAGTCTATCAGCATGGTACATCTTGAATTGGCAACCTTTGCCCACTTTTCCTTGCAGTACCACTCTAAATCTGTCATTGTGAGGGCATTTCCTGTATACAGCACCCTCTTCAAGTCAGCCTATAGATGTTCAATTGGATTCAGGGCAGGTCTCTGGCTGGGCCATTCCAAAATGTTGGTCTTCTTTTGGTGAAGCCATTCTTTTGTTAATTTGGAAGTATGTATGGGGTCTTTGTTGTGCTGAAAGGTAAAATTCCTCTTCATCTTCAGCTTTTTAGAAAAGGCCTGAATGTTTTGTTGCAAAATTGATTGATAGTTGGAACTGTTCTTAATTCCCTCCATCTTCAATAAAGTCCCATTTTCCACCTGGTGAAAAACAGCCACAAAGCACATGCTTCACTGTATTTATGGTACTCTCTTGATGAAATGTAGTGTTGCTTTTGCACCAAACCTACCTTTTGGAATTATGGCAAAAAAAGATGAACATAACTAATTTTCCCACACGCCTAAGGGTCCTTCCACCACTGCTTGGAAGACTTGACCAGGTGCTGAGCATGACTAGTCTCATTTCTGGCTATGGTCTCAGGCCTTCTCATCTAAGTATATTTTCTCTGATACAGCAGAGCATTTCAGAGAATGATATAGCTGGCTGCAATTGATATGATGTTGCCTGCAGTTTGGGCATCCCAATTAACCTGATAGGCTCCCTTTAAAGGTTTCTTAAATTCTTGTTATTGCTCATTCAAACAAGAGTATTTTCAATTCATATGCAGTGTGTGCCAAAACACTGTTCATGCACAGCAGACATTTTATCTCATTTGATTTTGAAACAAGTTTTTGTTCACTCCCTCTTATATATCTGTGATGCCCCCATGCTTCTTGTGATTCTGTGTACACTGTGGGGGGCATCATAATGTGGTGGGGGAGGGGGATCTGTGGATGAATCATACTGTAGGGTTAGTCTGTGGTGGGCATCATTCTGTATAATGGAGGTTTTGGGGGACATCATATTGTGTGTGGGGGAGTGCACTGTAGGGACTTCATACTATGCATGGTGGGCATTGTGGGGGAATCTTATGGTAGGAGCAATGAAAGAGGTACCATAGTGTGTGTGAACACAAATGGGCTTCACTAGGAGTAATATTTCTGTGTGATTGCACATAAGGGAGGTTGCGTGCCTACGGTACTGGCTTTACAAAAAATAAAAATTGCAATAGCAAGATACATTTCACCACAGTATATATACTTTATTCTGTTTTTCTCGATTGGCAAATATGTGTTAACTGTTTCGCAAACATTTTTAGAAGCCTGAAATCAGTTTGCCTTCCCTTCTGTAAAACTGAATGGTTTCGCTGTTGCTGTATTCCAGACAGCAAGTGACCAGACAGTTTGGATGGCAAATTCTAGGCCAATATCTATAAAATAGTGGCATCCTGCCAATTGTAGAAAATTAGGATTTTGAGAAGGTTGACTCTACATGTTTTTATGTTCTGTTATAATTATTGAGCTATTTGATGTGCATTCAGATATTATATAGCAAGAAGTTTACTTGGCAGAAACAAACTATTAATATATTTTTATCACATAGAGGGATTTGATCAAAATGTCAACTTGGCAGACAGCTACACTCAGTACCTTATTCAAGGACTACATGCTGACACTGAATATACAGTAACCATCAATCCGATCTTCATAGACATAGAAGGCCCTGTTGTTACTGCCAAAGCTCTAACCTGTGAGTATCATTTTTTTCTAAACAGTTATGATACTGCGATAAATTATGGAGCTATGATTCCTCATTTAGTTGTAATTGCAAATTAAATATATATTCTTTTGCTGACCATAATGTTTTTAGTGGCATCAAGCTCTGTTCAAAGTCTGAAAGCGAGTGCAGTGTCCATAAGTGCGGCAGTGATATCATGGAATGCAGTACAGGGTGCTACAGGATACAGACTGGCTTGGGGTCCAACTCCAGGTAAGCCTTAAAGTGAGCCTGCCCAATCCATGGCCAGCATGTATGAGATCCTGGCTCTGTAATCTCAGCCAGATAAGTTTCTCTCTAAAAAGCTTTGACAATTAATAACAGCCGGGGATCAAGCCACGTGCCAAACTAATTGGACAGATGGGTTCCTGTTGGCATCTCCCTGCCTGCCTATATCATATGGTGACTACTGTGCTTTTGAAATTTAGTGATAAACCTAAGCATGTTTTCTGCATTTTCACACATACAGCTCTGGCAAAAATTAAGAGACCACCACATCAAAACCCTGTCATGGGCAGCCCAATCTCCAGACCTGAACCCCATTGAAAACCTCTGGAATGTAATCAAGAGGATGATGGATAGTCACAAGCCATCAAACAAAGAAGAACTGCTTACATTTTTGTGCCAGGAGAAGTGGGAAAGACTGGTGGAAAGTATGCCAAGACGCATGAAAGCTGTGATTAAAAATCATGGTTAATCCGCAAAATATTGATTTCTGAACTCTTCCTGAGTTAAAACAATAGTATTGTTGTTTCTAAATGATTATGAACTTGTTTTCTTTGCATTATTTGAGGTCTGAAAGCACAGTTTTTTTTTCTAATTTTGACCATTTCTCCTTTTTAGAAAAAACAAAACAAAATTTATTGCTTGAAAATTTGGAGACATGTTGTCAATAGTTTATAGAATAAATAAAAAAATTATATTTTACTCAAAAATATACATATAAAGAGAAAAATCAGATAAACTGAACATTTTGCAGTGGTCTCTTAATTTTTGCCAGAGCTTATGCCCAACCACCAGGACAGGCCTATAATGTTTGATTTTTAGGAATCTGATCCTTAACACCCTCACTGATCAGCAGAACGAAGGAGCTGAAGAGTTTTGCAATATTAAAATATACTGAATTGTCTGTGTTGGCTATAAAGTCAGGTAATACCAGTTGTTTAAATTTATCTATATTTTCAGTACAAATGTCTGGTCCTCTTGGAAAAACAAATAATATTGTTTTGGTCAGTTATTACATGAAATGTCTTGTAGTAGAAGATAGGAAAAAGAAGTAGCAATATGTCTTGTAGTAAAAATATCTTTGTACTGTGTATGCAATGCATGCAAGAAATGTATTCACTTTTGGCATACATGCATACAGAATTCTTTTGAGGCAGTCAAGTTTTCAAGTGCAAAACACTTCAGGAAACGTTCCTACTGTGCTCAGTTTTCTTTAGAAGTTTTTCATTACCTGATGCGATTTTTGGAAACGTTTTTTTCCCTAAGAATTTTTTTCAGCCTTTGATTGTATTGTGCCTAGTTAGGAGCGAAATCCATCAAGAGCTGCTTCAAAGAAGGGACATACATTTTGTATATCAAATGGAAAGAGAAGGGTATATCTAAAGAAGAATATAATGCTGTCTGCAGGGAATGCAGGACAAGAGTTAGAAGAGCTAAAGCCAGTAATGAAGTAAGGCTAGCAAGGGAGACCAAAAGCAATACAAAAGGATTTTGGGGGCATGTCAAAAGCAAAGGAAAAGTCAAAGATGCTATAGGATTTTTACAGGATGAAAAAAGTGAAGTAGGCAAAAATGATATTGAGAAGGCCAAACTTTTAAATTCCTATTTTGCATCTGTGTTCTCTAAGTAAGCAATTGTAACATGAACTGATCTTCACAGTACCATAGAAGGAATGAAAGAATCCACACTACCCATAAACAGAGAGATGGTGAAGGAACACTTGGCTAATTTAAATTAATTTAAATCTCCTGGTGCGGATGAATTACATTCTAGGGTACTGAAAGAGTTAGAAAAGAAAATTGCAGAACCACTAGCCAGAATCTTTGTTAAATCCTGGAAAACAGAAGTCCCAGAAGATTGGAGAAGGGTAGATGTTGTCCCTATCTTCAAAAAAGGAAAGACGATGGAACCAGAAAATTACAGGCCAGTGAGTCTTACTTCTATACCAGGAAAGATATTTGAACAAATTATTAAACAGCATGTATGTAAGTACTTGGATAAGAATACAGTAATTAAACAGAGCCAGCATGAGTTTGTAGTAAACAAGTGATGCCAGACTAATCTAATTTCCTTCTATGCTTGAATCACTAACTGGATGGATCAGGGAAATGCGGTAGATATAGTATATCTCAACTTCAGCAAAGCATTTGATAAAGTATCTCATACTATCCTTATTGGAAAAATGACCAAGTATGGGATTGACAAGGCTATGGTTCGGTTAATTCATAACTGGTTCAGTGATCGTACTCAAAGAGTGGTAATAAATGGTTGCACAGCCAATTGGAAAAGTGTTTCAAGTAGGGAACCACAAGACTCTGTCCTGGTCCCAGTGTTGTTCAACATTTTTATAAATGATCTAGATAAGGGAACTGAAGGTAAACTAATCAAATTTGCAGATGATGCAAAGCTAGGAGGGATAGCTAACACTTGAGAAGACAGGATTCAGAATGATCTAGATAAGCTTGAACAATAATCAGTGACTAACAGAATGGTATTTAACAGGGAGAAACACAAAATTCTACATCTGGGCAAGAAACTCTAAAGTTACATCTATAGAATGGGAGGAATAGAACTAAGCAACAGCACGTGTGAAAAAGACTTGGGTATCACAGATCACATCAATAAGTTAACAGTATGATGCAACAGCAAAAAAAGCAAACACAGTTCTAGGATATATTAAGAGAAGCATAGACTCTAGATCACATGAAGTAGTTATCCCCATCTACTCCTCCTTGGTCAGGCCTCATCTGGGATACTGTGTTCTGGGCACCACATTTTAAAAAATACATTGAAAAACTGGATCAAGTTCAGAAACTAGCTACCAGGATGGTAAGTGGACTGCAAAATATGTCCTACGAGGAACAGTTAAAGGATCTGGGAATGTTTAGCTTGCAAAAAAGAATACTAAAAGGAGACTTAATAGCACAGAAGATACAGATTAGACATTGAAAAAAACTTTTGACAGTAAAGGTGGTCAATGAGTGGAGGAGGCTGCCACAAGAGGTGGTGAGCTGGACAGACATCTGTCTGAGATGGTTCAGTGAATCCTGCATTGGGCACGAGGTTGGACACAATGACCCTTGAGGTCCCTTCCAACTCTAACATTCTGTGATTATATGGCTCAATCAGCCTAGTCCTTTGATTCTCTCAGTATTCCCCAGCTTCATGTGATGATGTGTCATCCCTTTTGTCTGTTGCAGCCTGTTATTGGCTGTAAGTATTTTTCTTATTAATTTCCTATCTGCAGCAACAAATCCACAGAACAATCTGGACAAAAATCTACAGTATTTGATGCATATTTTCAGCAGCGGGTGTCCACATGGTGTCTGAATTAATTTCTGCTGACAGTAATTCCACCCTTCTCGAACATACCTTTACGTTCCTTATTAAGAGAGCACTTTACGGATAAGGCACACATCGCCATTCTTGTCAATGTTTATTCATAAGTTCCATTATTAGAAATAGAATCCCTTTATACATTCATATACTGCTCAAAAACTGTGTTTATGTGTAAATTAATATGCTGAATGTTTTTTCCATTTTCCTTCAACTTTAAAGAATTTATTGGCAGAGATCGCCCCCGACAACTTGCACTAAATAGCACACTTACTTCTTTTGAGCTAAAAAACCTGGTGCACAACACAGAATATGTGATTTCTTTATACGTGCTTTTTGGCTCTGCGGTGGGACCAGGAATCTCTACAACTGTCAGAACCTGTAAGTATTGAAAGATCATTTTGGAGCAACTTAAAGGGGCATTCTCATTTCCAAGATCCTATCCCTGTCACTATATCAGTGGTCATAATAACAATGGATACCTAAGGTCCTGCAATGCCTGCACATAAGGAAAGAGACATAGCAATTCAGAAAAAGCATACTACATTTCTAATTGGAGTTATTTGCTAATGTTATTATTACACCTACTACATATTGGGATAGGAACTTGGAGATGGGAATACTCCTTTACTGTAATAATTTATGAGGGTAAATATTTTAGTCATTATTCTTTGAATTTGGGCAATGTACATCATGATTATTATTACTACCTTTTTTCATAATAAGTCAGCAATGAATTCCATCTGAATTTGCTATGATTCACGTAAAATCTGTCATGACTTAATTATAACCAGAGCCATAATAATAAACCTACTAACTCTACATAGCAACGTGTACAGCATTTTATATTTTTATGTTGCTTAAAGGGGTTGTACAGCCACAAGAGATTGATGATTTATCCTTCATTTTATCCTGAAGAGTGGAGTTTTTTGCAGTTTTTCATTGAACAATGCCTAATTTCATCAATGATTAAATAAAAAAATATCAGATTTGTAGGGGGTCAAACACCCAGCACAGCTACCCATCAACTGTTAGCAGCTGTAAGCAGTGGGTATACAGTGGGCACGGAAAGTATTCAGACCCCTTTAAATGTTTCACTCTTTGTTTCATTGCAGCCATTTGGTAAATTCAAAAAAGTTAATTTTTTTCTCATTAATGTACACTCTGCAGTGCACCCCATCTTGACTGAAAAATAAACAAATGTAGAAATTTTGCAAATTTATTAAAAAAGAAGAACTGAAATATCACTTGGTCATAAGTATTCAGACCCTTTGCTCAGTATTGAGTACAAGCACCCTTTTGAGCTAGTACAGCCATGAGTCTTCCTGGAAATGATGCAACAAGTTTTTCACACCTGGATTTGGGGATCCTCTGCCATTCTTACTTGCAGATATCCTCTCCAGTTCCGTCAGGTTGGATGGTGAACGTTGGTGGACAGCCATTTTCAGGTCTTTCCAGAGATGCTCAATTTGGTTTAGGTCAGGGCTCTGGCTGGGCCAGTCAAGAATGGTCACAGAGTTGTTCTGAAGCCACTCCTTTGTTATTTTAGCTATGTGCTTAGGGTCATTGTCTTGTTGGAAGGTGGACCTTTGGCCAAGTCTGAGGTCCAAAGCACTCTGGAAGTGGTTTTCATCCAGGATATCTCTGTACTTGGCAACATTTATGTTTCCTTCAATGGCAACCAGTCCTCCTGTCCCTGCAGCTGAAAAACACCCCATATCATGATTTTGCCACTACCATGTTTCACTGTTGGGATTGTATTGGGCAGGTGATGAGCAGTGTCTGGTTTTCTTCACACATACCGCTTAGAATTATCAGCACAAATGTCTATCTCTATCTCATCAGACCAGAGAATCTTATTTCTCATAGTCTGGGAGTACTTCATGTGTTTTTTAGCAAACTCTATGGAGCTTTCATATGTCTTGCACTGAGGAGAGGCTTCTGTCAGGCCACTCTTCTATAAAGGCACCAGTGATGGAGGGCTGCATTGATAGTAGACTTTGTGGAACTTCCTCCCATCTCCCTATTGCAACTCTGGATCTCAGCCACAGTGATCATGGGGCTCTTCTTTACCTATCTCACCAAGGCTCTTCTCCTATGATTGCTCAGTTTGGCTGGACGGCCAGGTCTAGGAAGACTTTTGGTGGTACCAAACTTCTACAATTTAAGGAGTATGGAGGCCATTGTGCTCTTAGGAATCTTGAGTACTGCAGAAATTGTTCTGTAACCTTGGCCAGATCTGTGCCTTGCCACAATTCTGTCTCTGAGCTCCTTGGCCAGTTCCTTTGACCTCATGATTCTCATTTGGTTTGACATGCACTGTAAGCTGTGAGGTTTTATATAAACAGATGTGTGCCTTTCCAAATCAAGTCCTATCAGTTTAATTAAAAACAGCTGGCCTCCAATGAAGGAGTAGAACCATCTCAAGGGGGATCACAAGGAAATGGACAGCGTATGACTTAAATATAAGTGTCTGAGCAAAGGGTCTGAATAATTATGACCTTGTGATATTTCAGTTTTTCTTTTTTAATAAATTTGCAACAATTTCTAAGTTTCTGTTTTTTTCAGTCAAGATGGGGTGCAGAGTGTACACTAACCCCTTAACGACTGCGATACACCTTTTCACGGTGGCAATTAAGGGTACTTAAACCACAATGCCATTAATTAACGGTGCTGTGGAAAAAGTGTATAGTGCCCCCAGAGTCAGAATTTCTCCAGGGGTAGCTGAGACCCCAAAGAACATGATTTGGGTCCGCTCTTATGGACCCTGGCGCTGCGATCACCATTATTAATGGTATAACGGCGACTGCAAAAAAAAGTCTGATTTTCTATTTAATTTCTCTCTCCTCTGATGTGCGAGAGAAATAGGGTCCCCCGCTCCCCAGATCACCCTCCCTATACCTCTAGAGTCCAGGAATCCCCTGTGATGTCCCCCGGCATCTTCTTCAGGGAGAAAATGGTGGTCGCATGCGCAGTGCATCCGCCGAGATCTGCCGGCCGGCACCCGGCAACAATAGGAAAAATGTCCTATTGGTTCATTTTGATCACTGTGATAGACACTATCACAGTGATCAAAATAAAAAAGTAAATAAAACCCCCTTTTATCACCCCCTTAGGGAAAAATAAAGAAATAAAAAAAAAAATTATTTCCATTTTTCCTGTAGGGTTAGAGTTGGGCTAAATCTAGGGTTAGGATTAGGGCTAGGTTTAGGGTTAGTGTTAGAGCTAAGGTTAGGGTTAGGGCTAGGGTTAGGGTTAAGGTTAGGGTTAGGATTGGGATTAGGGTTAGGGATGTGTTAGGGTTAGGTTAGTGGTTAGGATTATGGTTATGGTTGGGATTAGGGTTAGGGGTGAGTTGGGGTTAGGTTTGTAGTTAGGGTTATGGTTAGGATTGGGATTAGGGTTAGGGGTGTGTTTGGGTTAGGGTTGTGGTTAGGGTTGGGATTAGGGTTAGGGGTGTGTTGGGGTTAGGGTTGGAGTTAGAATTGGGGAGTTTCCATTGTTTAGGGGAACTCAAAATGCAACATGGTGCCATCATTGATTCCAGCCAATTTTGCATTCAAAAAGTCAAATGGTGCTTCCTGCCTTCTGAGCCCTGCCATGTACCCAAACAGTGGCTTTTCCACACATATGGGGCATGGGCATACTCAGGAGAAATTGCACAACACATTTAGTGGTCAATTTTCTCCTGATTGCCTTGTCAAAATAAAAAAAAATTCCAACGTACATTTTTTGTGAAAAAAGTTAAATGTTAATTTTTTCCTTCCACATTGCTTTAGTTCTCATGAAGCACTTGAAGGGTTAATAAACTTCTTGAATGTGGTTTTGCGCACTTTGAGGGGTGCAGTTTTTAGAATGGTGTCACATTTTCTGATATATTGACCCCCCAAAGTTAATTCAAATGTGGTCCCTAAAAAAAAATGGTTTTGTAAATTTTGTTGGAAAAATGACAAATTGCTGGTCAACTTTTAACCCTTATAACATCCTAACGAAAAAAAATTGTTTCCAAAACTGAGCTGATGTAAAGTAGACATGTGTGAAATGTTATTTATTAAGTATTTTGTCTGACAAGACTCTGATTTAAGGGCATAAAAATTCAAAGTTTGAAAATTGCAAAATTGTCAACATTTTTGCCATATTTCCATTTTTTTTAAATAAGCAAAAGTTATATCGAAGAAATTTTACCACTAACATGAAGTACAATATGTCACGAAAAACAATCTCAGAATCAGTCGAATCCATTGAAGCATTCCAGAGTTATAACAACATTAATTGACAGTGGTCAGAATTGTAAAAATTGGCCTGGTCATTAACCCCTTTACCCCCAAGGGTGGCTTGCACGTTAATGACCAGGCCAAATTTTACAATTCTGATCACTGTCCCTTTATGAGGTTATAACTCTGGAACGCTTCAACGGATCCCAGTGATTCTGACATTGTTTTCTCGAGACATATTGTACTTCATGATAGTTGTAAAATTTCTTTAATAATACCTGCGTTTATTTGGTAAAAAAATGGAAATTTGGCAAAAATTTTGAAAATTTCGCAATTTTCCTGCTTTGAATTTTTATGCCCTTAAATCACAGATATATGTCACACAAAATACTTAATAAGTAACATTTCCCACATGTCTACTTTACATCAGCACAATTTTGGAAACAACATTTTTTTTGTTAGGGAGTTATAAGGGTTAAAATTTGACCAGCAATTTCTCATTTTTACAAAACCATTTTTTTAGGGACCACATCACATTTGAAGTCATTTTAAGGGGTCTATATGACAGAAAATAACCAAGTGTGACACCATTCTAAAAACTGCACCAATCAAGGTGCTCAAAAACCACATTCAAGAAGGTTTATTAACCCTTCTGGTGCTTCACAGGAATTTTTGGAATGTTTAAAATAAAATGAACATTTAATTTTTTTCCACAAAAAATTTCCTTCAGCTCCAATTTGTTTTATTTTACCAAGGGTAACAGGAGAAAATGGACCCCAAAAGTTGTACAATTTGTCCACAATACCCCGATACCCCATATATGGGGGTAAACCACTGTTTGGGCGCATGGCAGAGCTCAGAAGGGAAGGAGCGCCATTTGACGTTTCAATGCAAAATTGGCTGGAATTGAGATGGGACGCCATGCTGCGTTTGGAGAGCCACTAATGTGCCTAAACATTGAAACCCCCCACAAGTGACACCATTTTGGAAAGTAGGCCCCCTAAGGAACTTATCTAGATGTGTGATGAGCACTTTGACCAAACAAGTGCTTTACAGAAGTTTGTAATGTAGAGCGGTAAAAATAAAAAATCATATTTTTTCACAAAAATGAACTTTTCGCTCCCAATATTTTATTTTCCCAAGGTTACCAGAAGAAATTGTACCCGAAACGTTGTTGTGCAATTTGTCCTGAGTACACTGATACCCAATATGTGGGGGTAATCCACTGTTTGGGTGCATGGCAGAGCTAGGAAGGGAAGGAGCGCCGTTTGACTTTTCCGTGCAAAATTGGCTGGAATTGAGATGGGACGCTGTGTTGGGTTGGGGAGCCCCTGATGTGCCTAAACATTTAAACCCCCAACAACTGACACCATTTTGGAAATTATACCCCCTAAGGAACTTATCTAGATGTGTGGTGAGCACTTTGACCCACCAAGTGCTTCACAGAAGTTTATAATGTAGAGCCGTAAAAATAAAAAATATTATTTTTTCACAAGAATGAAATTTTCACCCCCAATTTTTTATTTTCCCAAGGTTACCATAAGAAATTGTACCCCAAATGTTGTTGTGCACTTTGTCCTGAGTATGCTGATACCCCATATGTGGGGGTATACCTCTGTTTGGGTGCATGGCAGAGCTTGGAAGGGAAGGAGCGCCGTTTGACTTTTCAATGCATAATTGGCTGGAATTGAGATGGGACGCCATGTTGCATTTGGAGAGCCCCTGATGTGCCTAAACATTGAAACTCCACACAAGTGACACCATTTTGGAAAGTAGACCCCCTACGCATCTTATCTAGATGTGTTGTGAGAGCTTTGAACCCCCAAGTCTTTCACTAGAGTTTATGACACAGAGCCGTGAAAATAAAAATAATTTTTTTTCCACAAAAATTATTTTTAGCCCCCAGTTTTGTATTTTCCCAAGGGTAACAGTAGAAATTGGACCCCAAACGTTGTTGTGCAATTTGTCCTGAGTACGCTGATACCCCATGTGCCATTTGGGCACATGGCAGAGCTCGGAAGGGAAGGAGCGCCATTTGGAATTCAGACTTAGATGGAATGGTCTGCAGGCATCACATTGTGTTTGCAGAGCCCCTAATGTACCTTAATAGTAGAAACCCCCCACAAGTGACCCCATATTAGACACTAGACCTCCAAGGAACTTATCTAGATGTGTAGTGAGAACTTTGAACCCCCAAGTGTTTCACTACAGTTAATAAGGCAGAGCAGTGAAAATAAAAAATCTTTTTTTTCCACAAAAATTATTTTTAACACCCAGTTTTGTATTTTCTGTAGGGTAACAGGAGAAATCGGTCCCCAAAAGTTGTTGTCCAATTTGTCCTGAGTACTCTGATACCCCATATGTGGGGGGGAACCACAGTTTGGGCGCATGGCAAAGCTCAGAACGGAAAAAGCGCCATTTGGAATGCAGACTTAGATGGATTGGTCTGCAGGCATCATGTTGCATTTGCAGAGCCCCTGATGTACCTAAACAGTAGAAACCCCCCACAAGTGACCCCATATTGGAACCTAGACCACCAAGGAGTTTATCTAGATGTGTTGTGAGAACTTTGAACCCCCAAGTATTTCACTACAGTTTATAGCGCAGAGCCGTGAAAATAAAAAATCATATTTTCCTACAAAAATGTTTTTTTAGCCCCCTAAATTTTTATTTTCCCAAGGGTAACAAGAGAAATTGGACCCCAGAAGTTGTTGTCCAATTTGTCCTGAGTACGCTGATTGTTATGATCCTTAGTGGCTGAGGATCACCGAATGGACTAGCTAAGTTATTGAACATAGAACGAGCTCTAGGGAGGTGGTAACTGGACTGACCGCAATCCTGATTCTAACCAAACACACTAAAGGTAGCCAGTGAACATGCCTAAATACCTGGACGTCTCGACGCAGCCTGAGAAACTTGCTACCCCTATAGAGAAAGGAAGACCTCACTTGCCTCAGAGAAATGACCCCAAAGATATAGGAAGCCCCCAACAAATAATAACGATGAGGTAAGGGGAAAATACAAACGTAGAAATGAAAACAGATTCAGCAAATGAGGCCCACTAATACTAGATAGCAGAAGACAGACAGGGAACTGTGCGGTCAGTAAAAAACCCTATACAAAATATCCACGCTGAGAATTCAAGAACCCCCACACCAACTAACGGTGTGAGGGGAGAAACTCAGCCCCCTAGAGCTACCAGCAAGCAAGGAAATCACATATTACCAAGCTGGACAAGGACAAATAAATAACCAAGAAACATATTGAACACTGATGAGCAAAAAATAACCAAACAGAAACTTAGCTTCTCTTGGCGAGACAGATAACGAAGGAATTCAGGAGAGATCAAAATAGCACTGAATACATCGACAGCAGGCAACCACTGAAAGTCCAGGTGAGCTAAATAGGAAACCAGCTAACAGATAACAAGACAGCTGAACCAGCCTCAGACCTGCAGAATGACACAAAGAGCCACCAGAGGGAGCCCAAAGACAGCACTCACACAGTACCACTTGTGACCACAAGAGGGAGCCCAAAAACAGAGTTCACAACAGTACCCCCCCTTGAGGAGGGGTCACCGAACCCTCATCAAAACCCCCAGGGCGATCAGGATGAGCCACATGGAAGGCATGAACCAAATCGGCCGCATGAACATCAGAGGCGACAACCCAGGAATTATCCTCCTGACCATAGCCCTTCCACTTAACCAAATACTGAACCTCCGTCTAGAAATACGAGAATCCAAGATCTTCTCCACCACCTACTCCAATTCGCCCTCAACCAGCACCGGGGCAGGGGGCTCAACAGAAGGAACCACAGGCACCACATACCTCCGCAACAAAGACCTATGGAACACGTTATGAATGGCAAACGACGCTGGGAGGTCCAAACGAAATGACACCGGGTTAAGGATTTCCAAAATCTTATAAGGACCGATGAAGCGAGGCTTGAATTTAGGAGAGGAGACCTTCATAGGAACATACCGAGAAGACAGCCATACCAAATCCCCAACACGAAGTCGGGGACCCACACCGCGACGGCGGTTGGCAAAGCGCTGAGCCTTCTCCTGTGACAACTTCAAATTGTCCACCACATGGTTCCAAATCTGCTGCAACCTATCCATCACAGAATCCACCCCAGGACAGTCAGAAGACTCAACCTGACCCGAGGAAAAACGAGGATGAAAACCAGAATTGCAGAAAAAAGGCGAAACCAAAGTAGCAGAACTAGCCCGATTATTAAGGGCAAACTCGGCCAACGGCAAAAAAGTCACCCAATCATCCTGATCAGCAGAAACAAAACATCTTAAATAAGTTTCCAAGGTCTGATTAGTTCGCTCGGTTTGGCCATTCGTCTGAGGATGGAAGGCCGACGAAAAAGACAAATCAATGCCCATCTTAGCACAAAAGATCCGCCAAAATCTGGACACAAACTGGGATCCTCTGTCAGACACAATATTTTCAGGGATGCCATGCAAGGGAACCACATTCTGAAAAAATAGAGGAACCAAATCGGAGGAGGAAGGCAACTTAGGCAAGGGCACCAAATGGACCATTTTGGAAAAACGATCACACACCACCCAGATGACAGACATTCTCTGAGAGACTGGAAGATCCGAAATAAAATCCATGGAAATGTGCGTCCAAGGCCTCTTCGGGACAGGCAAAGGCAAAAGCAAACCGCTGGCACGAGAACAGCAAGGCTTAGCCCGAGCACAAATCCCACAGGACTGCACAAAGGAACGCACATCCCGCGACAAGGAAGGCCGCCAGAAGGACCTAGCCACCAAATCTCTGGTACCAAAAATCCCAGGATGGCCTGCCAACACCGAAGAATGAACCTCGGAAATAACTCTGCTGGTCCATCTATCTGGGACAAACAGTCTCTCTGGTGGGCAACGGTCAGGTCTATCCACCTGAAATTTCTGCAGCACTCGTCGCAAATCTGGGGAAATGGCAGACAAAATCACTCCCTCTCTGAGGATACCAGCCGGCTCTTAAACTCCTGGAGAGTCAGGCACAAAACTCCTAGAAAGAGCATCAGCCTTCACGTTCTTCGAACCAGGCAGGTACGAGACCACGAAATCGAAACGGGAGAAAAACAACGACCAACGAGCCTGTCTAGGATTCAGCCGCTTGGCAGACTCGAGATAAATCAGATTTTTGTGATCAGTCAAGACCACCACACGATGCTTAGCTCCCTCGAGCCAATGTCGCCTGTTGTGAAATTGGATTCTGGGCTCCCCCGGTGGCCACTTGTGGAATTGTACTTGTGTGCATCATCCCCTCTGTTCACCTGCTCCTATCAGGATGTGGGAGTCGCTATATAACCTTGCTCCTCTGTCAGTTTCATGCCGGTCAACAATGTAATCAGAAGCCTTTCTGTGCATGTTCCTGCTACTAGACAACTCCCAGCTAAGTTGGACTTTTGTCCTTGTGTGTTTTTGCATTTTGTTCCTGTTCACAGCTGCTGTTTCGTTACTGTGTCTGGAAAGCTCTTGTGAGCGGAAATTGCCACTCTGGTGTTATGAGTTAATGCTAGAGTCTTAAAGTAATTTCTGGATGGTGTTTTGATAGGGTTTTCTGCTGACCATGAAAGTGCCCTTTCTGTCTTCTTGCTATCTAGTAAGCGGACCTCGATTTTTGCTAAACCTATTTTCATACTACGTTTGTCATTTCATCTAAAATCACCGCCAATATATGTGGGGGCCTCTGTCTGCCTTTTGGGAAAATTTCTCTAGAGGTGAGCCAGGACTGTCTTTTCCTCTGCTAGGATTAGGTAGTTCTCCGGCTGGCGCTGGGCATCTAGGGATAAAAAAACGTAGGCATGCTACCCGGCCACTTCTAGTTGTGCGGCAGGTTTAGTTCATGGTCAGTATAGTTTCCATCTTCCAAGAGCTAGTTCTCATATATGCTGGGCTATGTTCTCTCGCCATTGAGAATCATGACAGTTTGACCGGCCAAAAAAAAGGGTTAAATTACTGGCTGAGAAAGGAGAGAAAAAAGAAGTCTGCTACAATTTTTTTTTTTTTTCCTCTAGTTCTGAGTGTGCTCTTAATTGAATCACTTGCTAGTCTGCCTATACTGCAGCCTTCCTCTCTTTCTCTCCTTCTAATCCTTGAATGGCTCTGTGTTCACCTGTTTCAAATGGATCTTCAGAGTGTAGCTACAGGTTTGAATAATCTCGCCACAAAGGTACAAAATTTGCAAGATTTTGTTGTTCATGCACCTATGTCTGAGCCTAGAATTCCTTTGCCTGAATTCTTCTCGGGGAATAGATCTCACTTTCAAAATTTTAAAAATAATTGCAAATTGTTTTTGTCCCTGAAGTCTTGCTCTGCCGGAGACCCTGCACAGCAGGTCAGGATTGTAATTTCCTTGCTCCGGGGCGACCCTCAAGACTGGGCTTTTGCATTGGCACCAGGGGATCCTGCGTTGCTCAATGTGGATGCGTTTTTTCTGGCCTTGGGGTTGCTTTATGAGGAACCTCATTTAGAGCTTCAGGCGGAAAAGGCCTTGATGTCCTTGTCTCAGGGGCAAGATGAAGCTGAAATATACTGCCAAAAATTCCGCAAATGGTCTGTGCTTACTCAGTGGAATGAGTGCGCCCTGGCGGCGATTTTCAGAGAAGGTCTCTCTGATGCCATTAAGGATGTTATGTGTTATGACCCCAATGGCGAGGGTCTCAGAGGAACGTGGAAGTCTGCAGAATACAAAAAAACAGCTCATAGGGCAGTGGTAACTGGGTTGACCATATATCTACTCCTAACGCCAACACTAGAAGTAGCCGGGGATCATTCCTACGATGATTCTAGATGACACGCTCCAGCCGGAGAATCTAACTACCCCTAGTAGAGGAAAAACAAAGACCTTTCTTGCCTCCAGAGAAGGGGACCCCAAAGCTGTATAGAAGCCCCCCACAAATAATAACGGTGAGGTAAGAGGAAATGACAAACACAGAAATGAACCAGGTTTAGCACAGAGAGGCCCGCTTACTGATAGCAGAATAAAGAAAGGTAACTTATATGGTCAACAAAAACCCTATCAAAATCCACACTGGAAATTCAAGAACCCCCGAACCGTCTAACGGTCCGGGGGGAGAACACCAGCCCCCTAGAGCTTCCAGCAAAGATCAGGATATAGATTTGGAACAAGCTGGACAAAAATACAAAACCAAAACAAATAGCAAAAAGCAAAAAAGGCAGACTTAGCTGATATAACTGGAACCAGGATCAGTAGACAAGAGCACAGCAGACTAGCTCTGATAACTACGTTGCCAGGCATTGAACTGAAGGTCCAGGGAGCTTATATAGCAACACCCCTAACTAACGACCCAGGTGAGGATAAAAGGAATGACAGAAAAACCAGAGTCAAAAAACTAGTAACCACTAGAGGGAGCAAAAAGCGAATTCACAACAGTACCCCCCCCTTAGTGAGGGGTCACCGAACCCTCACCACGACCACCAGGGCGATCAGGATGAGCGGCATGAAAGGCACGAACTAAATCGGCCGCATGAACATCAGAGGCGACCACCCAGGAATTATCCTCCTGACCATAGCCCTTCCACTTGACCAGGTACTGAAGCCTCCGCCTGGAGAGGCGAGAATCCAAGATCTTCTCCACCACGTACTCCAACTCGCCCTCAACCAACACCGGAGCAGGAGGCTCAGCAGAAGGAACTACAGGCACAATGTACCGCCGCAACAAGGACCTATGAAATACATTGTGAATAGCAAACGACACAGGAAGATCCAGACGAAAAGATACAGGATTAAGGATCTCCAATATCTTGTAAGGCCCAATAAAACGAGGTTTAAATTTGGGAGAGGAGACCTTCATAGGAACAAAGCGGGAAGAAAGCCATACCAAATCCCCAACGCGTAGTCGGGGACCCACACCGCGGCGGCGGTTGGCAAAGCGCTGAGCCCTCTCCTGTGACAACTTCAAGTTGTCCACCACATGATTCCAGATCCGCTGCAACCTATCCACCACAGAATCCACCCCAGGACAGTCAGAAGGCTCCACATGACCTGAAGAAAAGCGAGGATGGAAACCAGAGTTGCAGAAAAAAGGCGAAACCAAGGTGGCGGAACTAGCCCGATTATTAAGGGCAAACTCAGCCAACGGCAAGAATGTCACCCAATCGTCCTGATCAGCAGAGACAAAACACCTCAAATAAGCCTCCAAAGTCTGATTGGTTCGCTCCGTCTGTCCATTAGTCTGAGGATGGAAAGCAGACGAAAACGACAAATCAATGCCCATCCTACTACAAAAGGATCGCCAGAACCTGGAAACGAACTGGGATCCTCTGTCTGACACAATATTCTCAGGGATGCCGTGCAAACGAACCACGTTCTGGAAAAACACAGGAACCAGATCGGAAGAGGAAGGCAGCTTAGACAAAGGAACCAAATGGACCATCTTGGAGAAGCGATCACATATCACCCAGATAACGGACATGCCCCGAGATAGCGGAAGATCAGAAATGAAATCCATGGAGATATGTGTCCAAGGTCTCTTCGGGACAGGCAAGGGCAAGAGCAAACCGCTGGCACGAGAACAGCAAGGCTTAGCTCGAGCACAAGTCCCACAGGACTGCACAAATGACCGCACATCCCTTGACAAAGAAGGCCACCAAAAGGACCTGACCACCAGATCTCTGGTGCCAAAAATTCCCGGGTGACCTGCCAACACCGAGGAATGAACCTCGGAAATGACTCTGCTGGTCCACTTATCCGGGACAAACAGTCTGTCAGGTGGACAAGACTCAGGCCTATCCGCCTGAAATCTCTGCAACACACGTCGCAGATCCGGAGAAATAGCTGACAAGATAACTCCATCTTTAAGAATACCAACAGGATCAGCGACTTCAGGAGCATCAGGCACAAAGCTCCTAGAAAGAGCATCGGCCTTCACATTCTTTGAACCTGGTAAATACGAGACAACAAAATCAAAGCGGGAGAAAAACAATGACCAGCGGGCCTGTCTCGGATTAAGGCGTTTAGCAGACTCGAGATACATCAGATTTTTGTGATCAGTCAAGACCACCACACGATGCTTAGCACCCTCGAGCCAATGACGCCACTCCTCAAATGCCCATTTCATGGCCAACAACTCCCGATTGCCCACATCATAATTTCGCTCGGCAGGCGAAAACTTCCTAGAGAAAAAGGCACAAGGTTTCATAACAGAGCAACCAGGGCCTCTCTGCGACAAAACGGCCCCCGCTCCAATCTCTGAAGCATCCACCTCAACCTGAAAGGGAAGTGAGACATCGGGCTGGCACAAAACAGGCGCCGAAGTAAACCGGCGTTTCAACTCCTGGAAAGCCTCCACGGCAGCAGGAGCCCAGTTGGCTACATCGGAGCCCTTCTTGGTCATATCCGTCAAAGGTTTCACAATGCTAGAAAAATTAGCGATAAAACGACGGTAGAAGTTAGCGAAACCCAAGAATTTCTGAAGACTCTTAACTGACGAGGGCTGAGTCCAATCAAGAATAGCTCGGACCTTGACTGGGTCCATCTCCACAGCAGAAGGGGAAAAAATGAACCCCAAAAAGGGAACCTTCTGTACACCAAAGAGACACTTTGAGCCCTTGACAAACAAAGAATTTTCACGCAAAATTTTAAAGACCAACCTGACCTGCTCCACATGTGAATCCCAATTATCAGAAAAAACCAAAATATCATCCAGATAAACAATCAAAAATTTATCCAGATACTTCCGGAAGATGTCATGCATAAAGGACTGAAAAACTGAAGGCGCATTGGAGAGCCCAAAAGGCATCACCAAGTACTCAAAATGACCTTCGGGCGTATTGAATGCGGTTTTCCATTCATCACCCTGCTTAATGCGCACAAGGTTGTACGCACCACGAAGGTCTATCTTGGTGAACCACTTGGCACCCTTAATCCGGGCAAACAAGTCAGACAACAGCGGCAAAGGATACTGAAATTTGACAGTGATCTTATTTAAAAGCCGATAATCAATACAAGGCCTCAAAGATCCGTCCTTTTTTGCCACAAAAAAGAATCCCGCACCAAGAGGGGAAGAAGACGGACGAATATGTCCTTTCTCCAGAGACTCCTTGATATATGAACGCATAGCGGTATGTTCGGGTACCGACAGATTAAACAGTCTTCCCTTAGGAAATTTACTGCCAGGGATCAAATCTATAGCACAGTCACAGTCCCTATGAGGAGGCAGTGCACTGGACTCAGACTCACTGAAGACATCCTGATAATCAGACAAATACTCAGGAACTTCCGAAGGCGTAGAAGAAGCAATAGACACAGGCAGGGAATCCCCATGAATACCACGACAGCCCCAACTTGAGACTGACATAGCCTTCCAGTCCAGGGCTGGATTATGGGTCTGTAACCATGGCAGCCCCAAAACAACCAAATCATGCATTTTATGTAAAACCAGGAAACGTATCACCTCGCGGTGTTCAGGAGTCATGCACATGGTAACTTGTGTCCAATACTGCGGTTTATTTGCTGCCAATGGCGTAGCATCAATACCCCTAAGAGGAATAGGATTTTCCAATGGTTCAAGAGTAAAACCACAGCGCTTAGCAAATGACAGATCCATAAGACTCAGGGCAGCACCTGAATCTACAAACGCCATGACAGGATAAGACGACAGTGAGCAAATCAAAGTTACAGACAGAATAAATTTAGGTTGCAAATTACCAACGGTGACAGGACTAACAACCTTAGCTATACGTTTAGAGCATGCTGAGATAACATGTGTAGAATCACCACAGTAGTAGCACAAGCCATTCTGGCGTCTATGAATTTTCCGCTCATTTCTAGTCAGGATTCTATCACATTGCATTAAATCAGGTGTCTGTTCAGACAACACCATGAGGGAATTTGCGGTTTTGCGCTCCCGCAACCGCCGGTCAATTTGAATAGCCAGTGCCATAGTATCATTCAGACCTGTGGGAATGGGAAAACCCACCATAACATTCTTAATGGCTTCAGAAAGGCCATTTCTAAAATTAGCGGCCAGAGCACACTCGTTCCAATGTGTCAGCACGGACCATTTCCGAAATTTTTGGCAATACACTTCAGCCTCGTCCTGTCCCTGAGACATAGCCAGCAAGGCCTTTTCTGCCTGAATCTCAAGATTGGGTTCCTCATAAAGCAAACCGAGCGCCAGAAAAAACGCATCAATATCAGCCAATGCCGGATCTCCTGGCGCCAGCGAAAAAGCCCAATCCTGAGGGTCGCCCCGTAAGAACGAAATAATAATTTTTTCTTGCTGAGCAGAGTCTCCAGATGAACAGGGTCTCAGGGACAAAAACAATTTACAATTATTCACGAAATTCCTAAACTTAAACCTGTCTCCGGAAAACAGTTCAGGAATCGGTATTTTAGGTTCTGACCTAGGATTTCTGATAACATAGTCTTGTATGCCCTGCACACGAGTAGCCAGCTGGTCCACACTTGTAATCAAGGTCTGGACATTCATGTCTGCAGCAAGCATAGCCACTCTGAGGTAAAGGGGAAGAAGAAAAAAAAAAAAAAAAAACTCAGAATCTTCTTTCTTATAATCCCTCTTCTGCAATGCATTAAACATTTAATATTGGCCTGGCAAACTGTTATGACCCCAATGGCGAGGGTCTCAGAGGAACGTGGAAGTCTGCAGAATACAAAAAACCAGCTCATAGGGCAGTGGTAACTGGGTTGACCATATATCTACTCCTAACGCCAACACTAGAAGTAGCCGGGGATCATTCCTACGATGATTCTAGATGACACGCTCCAGCCGGAGAATCTAACTACCCCTAGTAGAGGAAAAACAAAGACCTTTCTTGCCTCCAGAGAAGGGGACCCCAAAGCTGGATAGAAGCCCCCCACAAATAATAACGGTGAGGTAAGAGGAAATGACAAACACAGAAATGAACCAGGTTTAGCACAGAGAGGCCCGCTTACTGATAGCAGAATAAAGAAAGGTAACTTATATGGTCAACAAAAACCCTATCAAAATCCACACTGGAAATTCAAGAACCCCCGAACCGTCTAACGGTCCGGGGGGAGAACACCAGCCCCCTAGAGCTTCCAGCAAAGATCAGGATATAGATTTGGAACAAGCTGGACAAAAATACAAAACCAAAACAAATAGCAAAAAGCAAAAAAGGCAGACTTAGCTGATATAACTGGAACCAGGATCAGTAGACAAGAGCACAGCAGACTAGCTCTGATAACTACGTTGCCAGGCATTGAACTGAAGGTCCAGGGAGCTTATATAGCAACACCCCTAACTAACGACCCAGGTGCGGATAAAAGGAATGACAGAAAAACCAGAGTCAAAAAACTAGTAACCACTAGAGGGAGCAAAAAGCGAATTCACAACAGTTATGGTGGGGTTCCCTGTGCCTGCGAGTCTGAATGAGTCCATGACGATGGCTATTCAGATCGATAGGCGTCTGCGGGAGCGCAAACCTGTGCACCATTTGGCGGTGTCTACTGAGAAAACGCCAGAAAATATGCAATGTGATAGAATTCTGTCCAGAAGCGAGCGGCAGAATTTTAGACGAAAAAATGGGTTGTGCTTCTATTGTGGTGATTCAACTCATGTTATATCAGCATGCTTTAAGCGTACTAAGAAGCCTGACAAGTCTGTTTCAATTAGCACTTTACAGTCTAAGTTTATTCTATCTGTGACCCTGATTTGTTCTTTGTCATCTATTACCGCGGACGCCTATGTCGACTCTGGCGCTGCTTTGAGTCTTATGGATTGGTCCTTTGCCAAACGCTGTGGGTATGATTTGGAGCCATTGGAGGCTCCGATACCTCTGAAAGGGATTGACTCCACCCCATTGGCTAGTAATAAACCACAATACTGGACACAAGTGACTATGCGTGTTAATCCGGATCACCAGGAGGTTATTCGCTTTCTGGTGCTGTATAATCTACATGATGTTTTGGTGCTGGGATTGCCATGGCTGCAATCTCATAACCCAGTCCTCGACTGGAGAGCTATGTCTGTGTTAAGCTGGGGATGTAAAGGAACTCATGGGGACGTACCTTTGGTTTCCATTTCATCATCTATTCCCTCTGAGATTCCTGAATTCTTGTCTGACTTTCGTGACGTTTTTGAAGAACCCAAGGTTGGTTCACTACCTCCGCACCGGGAGTGCGATTGTGCCATAGACTTGATCCCGGGTAGTAAATACCCTAAGGGTCGTTTATTTAATCTGTCTGTGCCTGAACACGCGGCTATGCGAGAATATATAAAGGAGTCCTTGGAAAAGGGACATATTCGTCCTTCGTCATCTCCCTTAGGAGCCGGTTTTTTCTTTGTGTCTAAGAAAGACGGCTCTTTGAGGCCGTGTATTGATTATCGACTTTTGAATAAAATCACGGTTAAATATCAATATCCGTTACCACTGCTTACTGATTTGTTTGCTCGTATAAAGGGGGCCAAGTGGTTCTCTAAGATTGATCTCCGTGGGGCGTATAATTTGGTGCGAATCAAGCAGGGGGATGAGTGGAAAACCGCATTTAATACACCCGAGGGCCATTTTGAGTATTTGGTGATGCCTTTTGGTCTTTCAAATGCCCCTTCAGTCTTCCAGTCCTTTATGCATGACATTTTCCGCGATTATTTGGATAAATTTATGATTGTGTATCTGGATGATATTCTGATTTTTTCGGATGACTGGGACTCTCATGTCCAGCAGGTCAGGAGGGTTTTTCGGGTTTTGCGGTCTAGTTCCTTGTGTGTGAAGGGTTCTAAGTGTGTTTTTGGGGTTCAAAAGATTTCCTTCTTGGGATACATTTTTTCCCCCTCTTCCATCGAGATGGATCCTGTCAAGGTTCAGGCTATTGGTGATTGGACGCAACCCTCTTCTCTTAAGAGTCTTCAGAAATTTTTGGGCTTTGCTAACTTTTATCGTCGATTTATTGCTGGTTTTTCTGATGTTGTAAAACCATTGACTGATTTGACTAAGAAGGGTGCTGATGTTGCTGATTGGTCCCCTGATGCTGTGGAGGCCTTTCGGGAGCTCAAGCGCCGCTTTTCTTCCGCCCCAGTGTTGCGTCAGCCTGATGTTGCTCTTCCTTTTCAGGTTGAGGTCGACGCTTCTGAAATCGGAGCTGGGGCGGTGTTGTCGCAGAGAAGTTCCGACTGCTCCGTGATGAGACCTTGTGCTTTTTTTTCCCGTAAATTTTCGCCCGCCGAGCGGAATTATGATATTGGGAATCGGGAGCTTTTGGCCATGAAGTGGGCTTTTGAGGAGTGGCGTCACTGGCTTGAGGGGGCCAGACATCAGGTGGTGGTATTGACTGACCACAAAAATTTAATTTACCTTGAGTCTGCCAGGCGCCTGAATCCTAGACAGGCGCGCTGGTCATTGTTTTTCTCTCGGTTTAATTTTGTGGTGTCTTACCTACCGGGTTCTAAGAATGTTAAGGCGGATGCCCTTTCTAGGAGTTTTGAGCCTGACTCCCCTGGTAATTCTGAGCCCACAGGTATCCTTAAAGATGGAGTGATATTGTCTGCCGTTTCTCCAGACCTGCGGCGGGCCTTGCAGGAGTTTCAGGCGGATAGACCTGATCGTTGCCCACCTGGTAGACTGTTTGTTCCTGATGATTGGACCAGTAGAGTCATCTCTGAGGTTCATTCTTCTGCGTTGGCAGGTCATCCTGGAATCTTTGGTACCAGGGATTTGGTGGCAAGGTCCTTCTGGTGGCCTTCCCTGTCACGAGATGTGCGAGGCTTTGTGCAGTCTTGTGACGTTTGTGCTCGGGCCAAGCCTTGTTGTTCTCGGGCTAGTGGATTGTTGTTACCCTTGCCTATCCCGAAGAGGCCTTGGACGCACATCTCGATGGATTTTATTTCGGATCTGCCTGTTTCTCATAAGATGTCTGTCATCTGGGTGGTGTGTGACCGTTTCTCTAAGATGGTCCATCTGGTTCCCTTGCCTAAGTTGCCTTCTTCTTCCGAGTTGGTTCCTCTGTTTTTTCAAAATGTTGTTCGTTTGCATGGTATTCCGGAGAATATCGTTTCTGACAGAGGGACCCAATTCGTGTCTAGATTTTGGCGGGCATTCTGTGCTAGGATGGGCATAGATTTGTCTTTTTCGTCTGCTTTCCATCCTCAGACTAATGGCCAGACCGAGCGGACTAATCAGACCTTGGAGACATATTTGAGGTGTTTTGTGTCTGCGGATCAGGATGATTGGGTTGCTTTTTTGCCTTTGGCGGAGTTCGCCCTCAATAATCGGGCCAGCTCTGCCACCTTGGTGTCCCCGTTTTTCTGTAATTTGGGGTTTCATCCTCGATTTTCCTCCGGTCAAGTGGAATCTTCGGATTGTCCTGGAGTGGATGCTGTGGTGGAGAGGTTGCATCAGATTTGGGGGCAGGTGGTGGACAATTTGAAGTTGTCCCAGGAGAAGACTCAGCTTTTTGCCAACCGCCGTCGTCGTGTTGGTCCTCGGCTTTGTGTTGGGGACTTGGTGTGGTTGTCTTCTCGTTTTGTCCCTATGAGGGTTTCTTCTCCTAAGTTTAAGCCTCGGTTCATCGGCCCGTACAAGATATTGGAGATTCTTAACCCTGTGTCCTTCCGTTTGGACCTCCCTGCATCCTTTTCGATTCATAATGTTTTTCATCGGTCATTGTTGCGCAGGTATGAGGTACCGGCTGTGCCTTCCGTTGAGCCTCCTGCTCCGGTGTTGGTTGAGGGTGAGTTGGAGTACGTTGTGGAAAAGATCTTGGACTCTCGTGTTTCCAGACGGAAACTCCAGTATCTGGTCAAATGGAAGGGATACGGTCAGGAGGATAATTCTTGGGTCACTGCCTCTGATGTTCATGCCTCCGATCTTGTCCGTGCCTTTCATAGGGCTCATCCTGATCGCCCTGGTGGTTCTGGTGAGGGTTCGGTGCCCCCTCCTTGAGGGGGGGGTACTGTTGTGAAATTGGATTCTGGGCTCCCCCGGTGGCCACTTGTGGAATTGTACTTGTGTGCATCATCCCCTCTGTTCACCTGCTCCTATCAGGATGTGGGAGTCGCTATATAACCTTGCTCCTCTGTCAGTTTCATGCCGGTCAACAATGTAATCAGAAGCCTTTCTGTGCATGTTCCTGCTACTAGACAACTCCCAGCTAAGTTGGACTTTTGTCCTTGTGTGTTTTTGCATTTTGTTCCTGTTCACAGCTGCTGTTTCGTTACTGTGTCTGGAAAGCTCTTGTGAGCGGAAATTGCCACTCTGGTGTTATGAGTTAATGCTAGAGTCTTAAAGTAATTTCTGGATGGTGTTTTGATAGGGTTTTCTGCTGACCATGAAAGTGCCCTTTCTGTCTTCTTGCTATCTAGTAAGCGGACCTCGATTTTTGCTAAACCTATTTTCATACTACGTTTGTCATTTCATCTAAAATCACCGCCAATATATGTGGGGGCCTCTGTCTGCCTTTTGGGAAAATTTCTCTAGAGGTGAGCCAGGACTGTCTTTTCCTCTGCTAGGATTAGGTAGTTCTCCGGCTGGCGCTGGGCATCTAGGGATAAAAAAACGTAGGCATGCTACCCGGCCACTTCTAGTTGTGCGGCAGGTTTAGTTCATGGTCAGTATAGTTTCCATCTTCCAAGAGCTAGTTCTCATATATGCTGGGCTATGTTCTCTCGCCATTGAGAATCATGACAGTCGCCACTCCTCAAATGCCCACTTCATAGCCAACAACTCCCGATTACCAACATCATAATTCCGCTCGGCAGGCGAAAACTTTCTTGAAAAGAAAGCACAAGGCTTCATCACAGAGCAATCAGAGCTTCTCTGCGACAAAACAGCCCCTGCTCCAATCTCAGAAGCATCAATCTCGACCTGAAAAGGGAGAGAGACATCAGGCTGACACAAAACTGGAGCCGAAGAAAACCGGCGCTTCAGCTCCCGAAAGGCTTCCACGGCCGCAGGAGACCAATTAGTCACATCAGAACCCTTCTTGGTCAAATCCGTCAAGGGTTTAACCACGCCAGAAAAATTAGCAATGAAGCGACGGTAAAAATTAGCAAAACCCAAGAACTTCTGAAGACTCTTAACAGATGTAGGCTGAGTCCAGTCATGAATAGCCTGGACCTTGACCGGGTCCATCTCAGTAGTAGAAGGAGAAAAAATAAAACCCAAAAAGGAAACCTTCTGTACTCCGAAGAGACATTTTGAGCCCTTCACAAATAAGGCATTAGCACGCAGGACCTGAAATACCATCCTGACCTGCTTCACATGGGACTCCCAGTCCTCAGAAAAGACCAAAATGTCATCCAGATACACAATCATAAATTTATCCAGATATTCTCGGAAGATGTCATGCATGAAGGACTGGAACACAGAAGGAGCATTAGAGAGTCCAAAAGGCATCACCAAGTACTCAAAATGGCCTTCGGGCGTATTAAATGCTGTTTTCCATTCATCCCCCTGCTTAATACGCACAAGGTTATACGCACCACGAAGATCTATCTTGGTGAACCAACTGGACCCCTTAATCCGAGCAAACAGATCAGATAATAATGGCAAAGGATACTGAAATTTGACCGTGATTTTATTTAGAAGACGATAATCTATATAAGGTCTCAGAGAACCATCCTTCTTGGCCACAAAAAAGAATCCTGCACCAAGAGGGGAGGAGGACGGGCGAATATGTCCCTTCTCTAAAGACTCCTTTATATAACTCCGCATCGCGGCATGTTCTGGTACAGACATATTAAAAAGTCGTCCCTTAGGGAACTTACTACCAGGAATCAAATTTATAGCACAATCACAATCCCTGTGAGGAGGCAGGGCACCGGATCTGGGCTCATCAAATACATCCTGGTAGTCCGACAAAAACTCAGGGACCTCAGAAGGAGTGGAAGAAGCAATTGACACCAAAGGAGCATCGCCATGAATCCCCTGGCAACCCCAACTTGAAACAGACATACCTTTCCAATCCAGAACTAGATTATGGGCCTGCAGCCATGGCAGACCCAAAACGACAACATCATGCAAATTATGCAGCACAAGAAAGCGAATCACCTCCTGATGTACAGGAGTCATGCACATGGTCACTTGAGTCCAATACTGAGGCTTATTCTCAGCCAATGGTGTAGCATCAATTCCCCTCAGTGGAATAGGGAATTCCAAAGGCTCCAGGACCAAACCACAGCGCCTGGCAAACGACAAATCCATCAGGTTGAGGGCAGCACCTGAATCCACAAAAGCCATAACCGAGTAGGATGACAAAGAACAAATTAAAGTAACAGACAAAATGAATTTAGGCTGTATAGTACCAACGGTGACAGATTTAGCGATTTTTTTTATGCGCTTAGAGCATGCTGAGATAACATGAGTTGAATCACCACAGTAAAAGCACAACCCATTTTGACGTCTATGATTTTGACGCTCAATTCTGGTCAGAATTCGGTCACATTGCATAGACTCAGGTCTCTGTTCAGAAAACACTGCCAGATGGTGCGCAGATTTGCGCTCCCGCAAAGGCCGATCAATCTGAATGGCCAAAGCCATTGAGTCATTCAGACTTGCAGGCGTGGGGAACCCCACCATAACATTCTTAATGGCTTCAGAAAGACCTTCTCTGAAATTTGCAGCCAGGGCACACTCATTCCATTGAGTATGCACCGACCATTTCCGAAATTTTTGACAATACACCTAAGCTTCATCCTGGCCCTGAGAGAGAGCCAGCAAGGCCTTTTCTGCCTGGTTTTCAAGATTAGGTTCCTCATAAAGCAATCCAAGCGCCAGAAAAAATGCATCCACATTCAGCAATGCAGGATCTCCTGGCGCCAGGGAGAAAGCCCAATCTTGAGGGTCGCCACGTAACAGGGAGATAACAATTCTAACTTGCTGAGCGGAATCACCAGAGGAACGAGGTCTCAAAGAAAGAAATAATTTACAATTATTCTTAAAATTCAGAAACCTAGATCTATCTCCAGAAAACAACTCAGGAATAGGTACTTTTGGCTCAGACATAGGACTGTGAACAACAAAATCCTGAATGCTTTGCACCCTTGCAGCAAGATGATCCACACTAGAAGTCAGACTCTGAATATCCATGTCTGCAGCTGAACTCAAAGCCACCCAGAGATTAAGGGGATGAGAGAAGCTGGACAGACTGCAGCAAAGGGAGAGAAAAAAAAAATTGTACTCAGGACTTCTCTTATCCCACTTCTGCGATGCATTAAACACTTTTTGGCCTGCTGTACTGTTATGATCCTTAGTGGCTGACGATCACCGAATGGACTAGCTAAGTTATTGAACATAGAACGAGCTCTAGGGAGGTGGTAACTGGACTGACCGCAATCCTGATTCTAACCAAACACACTAAAGGTAGCCGGTGAACGTGCCTAAATTCCTGGACGTCTCGACGCAGCCTGAGAAACTTGCTACCCCTATAGAGAAAGTAAGACCTCACTTGCCTCAGAGAAATGACCCCAAAGATATAGGAAGCCCCCAACAAATAATAACGGTGAGGTAAGGGGAAAATACAAACGTAGAAATGAAAACAGATTCAGCAAATGAGGCCCACTAATACTAGATAGCAGAAAATAGCAAGGGATCTGTGCGGTCAGTAAAAAACCCTATTCAAAATATCCACGCTGAGAATTCAAGAACCCCCACACCAACTAACGGTGTGAGGGGAGAAACTCAGCCCCCTAGAGCTACCAGCAAGCAAGGAAATCACATATTAGCAAGCTGGACAAGGACAAATAAATAACCAAGAAACATATTGAGCACTGATGAGCAAAAAATAACCAAACAGAAACTTAGCTTCTCTTGGCGAGACAGATAACGAAGGAATTCAGGAGAGATCAAAATAGCACTGAATACATCGACAGCAGGCAACCACTGAAAGTCCAGGTGAGCTAAATAGGAAACCAGCTAACAGATAACGAGACAGCTGAACCAGCCTCAGACCTGCAGAATGACACAAAGAGCCACCAGAGGGAGCCCAAAGACAGCACTCACACAGTACCAAGTACAAGAGGGAGCCTAAAAAACAGAGTTCACAACAGCTGATACCCCATATGTTGGGGTAAACCCCTGTTTGGGCTCACGGGAGAGCTCAGAAGGGAAGGAGCACTGTTTTATTTTTTCAGCGCAGAATTAGCTGGAATTGAGATCGGACGCCATGTCGCGTTTGGAGAGCCCTGATGTGCCTAAAAGTGGAAAGCCCCAATTCTAACTGAAACCCTAACCCAAACACACCCTAACCATTATCCCAACCACACCACTAACCCTAATCCCAACAATTACCCTAACCACACCCCTAACACTGACACACCCCTAACCTTAATCCCAACCGTAAATGTAATCCAAACCCTAACCCTAACCCTAGCCCCACCCCTAGCCCCAACCCTAGCCCTAACCCTAGCCCTAACCCTAACCCTAGCCCTAACCCTAACCCTAGCCCTAACCCTAGCCCTAACCCTAACCCTAACCCTAGCCCTAACCCTAATCCTAACCCTAGCCTTAACCCTAATCCTAACCCTAGCCCTAACTCTAGTCCTAGCCTTAACCCTAACCCTAGCCGTAACCCTAACCCTAGCCCTAACCCTAGCCCTAACCCTAACTCTAGCCCTAACACTAACCCTAGCCATTACCCTAGCCCTAACCCTAACCCTAGCCCTAACCCTAGCCTTAACCCTAACCCTAGCCCTAACCCTAACCCTAGCCCTAACCCTAGCCCTAATGGGAAAATGGAAATAAATACATTTTTTATTTTTTTTAATTTTTCTTAACTAAGGCGGTGATGAAGGGGGGTTTGATTTACTTTTATAGCGGGTTTTTTAGCCAATTTCTATGATTGGCAGCCATCACACACTAAAAGACGGCAGAGCCGTGAAAATAAAACATCATTTTTTCCACAAAAATTATCTTTAACACCCAGTTTTGTATTTTCTATAGGGCAACAGGAGAAATTGGTCCCCAAAAGTTGTTGTCCAATTTGTCCTGAGTACGCTGATACCCCATATGTGGGGGGAACCACCGTTTGGGCACATGGCAGAGCACAGAACGGAAGGAGCGCCATTTGGAATGCAGACTTAGATGGATTGGTCTGCAGGCATCATGTTGCATTTGCAAAGCTCCTGATGTACCTAAACAGTAGAAACCCCCCACAAGTGACCCCATATTGGAACCTAGACCCCCCAAGGATCTTATCTAGATGTGTTTTGAGAACTTTGAACCCCCAAACATTTCACTACAGTTTATAACGCAGAGCCGTGAAAATAAAAAATCATTTTTTTCATACAAAAATGGTTTTTTAGCCCCCCAAATTTTTATTTTCCCAAGGGTAACAAGAGAAATTGGACCCCAGAAATTGTTGTCCAATTTGTCCTGAGTACGCTGATACACTATATGTTGGGGTAAACCACTGTTTGGGAGCACGGGAGAGCTCAGAAGGGAAGGAGCACTGTTTTCCTTTTTCAACGCAGAATTGGCTGGAATTGAGATCGGACGCCATGTCACGTTTGGAGAGCCCTGATGTGCCTAAAAGTGGAAAGCCCCAATTCTAACTGAAACCCTAACCCAAACACACCCTTAAACCTAATCCCAACCACACCCCTAACCCTAATTCCAACCATAACCCTAACTACACCCCTAACCCTGACACACCCCTAACCCTAATCCCAACCATAAATGTAATCCAAACCCTAACCCTAACCCTAACCCTAACCCTAGCCCTAACCCTAGCCCTAACCCTAACCCTAGCCCTAACCCTAACCTTAACCCTAGCCCTAACCCTAACCCTTACCCCAGCCCAAGCCCTAGCCCTTACCCCAGCCCAAGCCCTAGCCCTAACCCTAGCTCTAACCCTAATCTTAACCCTAGCTCTAACCCCAGCCCTAAACCTAACTCTAACCCCAGCCCTAACCCTAACCCTATCCCTAACCCTAACCCTAGCCCTAACCCTAGCCCTAACCCTAACCCTAACCCTAGCCCTAACCCTAACCCTAGCCCTAACCCTAACCCTAGTCCTAACCCTAACCCTAGCCCTAACCCTAGCTCTAACCCTAACCCTAGCCCTAACCCTAGCCCTAATGGGAAAATGGAAATAAATACATTTTTTTATTTTTTTTTAATTTTCCCTAACTAAGGGGGTGATGATGGGGGTTTGATTTACTTTTATAGAGTTTTTTTAGCGGATTTTTATGAATGGCAGCCGTTACACACTAAAAGACACTTTTTATTGCAAAAAATATTTATTTGCGTTACCACATTTTGAGAGCTATAATTTTTCCATATTTTGGTCCACAGAGTCATGTGAGGTCTTGTTTTTTGTGGGACGAATTGTCGTTTTTATTGGTAACATTTTCGGGCACGTGACATTTTTTGATCGCTTTTTATTCTGATTTTTGTGAGGCAGTATGACCAAAAAACAGCTATTCATGAATTTCTTTTTTTTTGGGGGGGGGGGGGCGTTTATACCCTTCCGCGTTTGGTAAAATGGATAAAGCAGTTTTATTCTTTGGGTCAGTACGATTACAGCGATACCTCATTTATATAATTTTTTTATGTTTTGGCGCTTTTATACGATAAAAACTATTTTTTTAGAAAAAATAATTATTTTTGCATCGCTTTCTTCTGAGGGCTATAACTTTTTTTATTTTTTCGCTGATGATGCTGTTTGGTGGCTCGTTTTTTGCGGGACAAGATGATGTTTTCAGTGGAACCATGATTATTTATATCCGTCTTTTTGATCGCGTGCTATTCCACTTTTTGTTCGGCGGTATGATAATAAAGTGTTGTTTTTTTGCCTCGTTTTTTTTACGGTGTTCACTGAAGGGATTAACTAGTGGGACAGTTTTATAGGTTGGGTCGTTAGGGATGCGGCGATACTAAATATGTGTGCTTTTATTGATTTTTTTCTTTTTTTTAGATAAAGGAATGTATTTATTGGAACAATATTTTTATTTTTTTAAAATTTATTTAGGAATTATTTTTTTATTTTTTTTACACATTTAATTTTTTTTTTTACTTTTTTACTTTGCCCCAGGGGGGGCATCACAGTAAATTTACAGATCGCTGATCTGACAGTTTGCTGTGCACTGTGTCAGATCAGCAATCTGACGTGCACTGCAGGGAGGCTTCCCGGCGCCTGCTCTGAGCAGGCGCTGGTAAGCCACCTCCCTGCAGGACCCGAATTCAGCCCCGTGGCCAATTTGGATCTGGGGCCTGCAGGGAGAAGAAGGTAGGAGACCCTCGGAGCAACGCGATCACATCACGTTGCTCCGAGGGTCTCTGGGAAGCCCGCAGGGAGCCCCCTCCCTGCGCGATGATTCCCTATGTAACTATAACTGACATATCTGCAGATTTCTCTCAGCTTCAGCTTCCCTCTCACAGGCAGACAGGGCTGCAATATTGTTACAATACAGCAGAGCTCAAGAGCTGCAAAAAATGTGTTTGCATTTCTCCTATTCTGTGTTAGTTACTTGTCTCACACTGGTAACTAACTCTTTTATTTAAAATAAGCCCTGGAGGAAGCATTACCTCAAGGCAGCGTCCTCCTCGCAGCATGGCAGAGGTCATTTACATATAAGAAAAACTTGAATTTTTTATAACAGATCGCAGATATCAAGGTATCATTTTATTCAGCTTTCTATGACCTACCTGCCCATATAGACGGTTTAGGAGGGTTGATCCTACTGACAGATTCCCTTTAACATGTAGCATTCCCTTTCAATCCATTTATAGTTTTGGCTAGGGTTGAGCGACTTTCATTTTTTTAAGATCGAGTCGGGTTTTGCGAAACCCGACTTTGTCCAAAGTCGAGTCGAGTGAAGTCGGCCGATTATCGCGAAAAGTCGGGGATCGACCGAAACATGAAACCCAATGCAAGTCAATGGGGAAGCATAGTCGGCAGTGAGTGGAGGCCAGGAAAACACCTACAGTGCCCATTTTAATGCCAAAAACATCCATTCTTGTTTCTGAAGCTTGTCAATCTTAATTAACTTTATAATAATAGTTGGGCATTGGAAATTGGGGGTCATTTGGCAAAAGTTGTGGGGGGTAGGGCTGGTTCAAGGTTTTAGTGGGCCCAGGAAACGTGGACTACGTCACGGCGGTGGAGCAGTGAGAGGTAAGTATTTCAACTTTGCAAGTGCTGTGATCCTGAGCAAGCAGGGACGCCCACTCGTTGGCATTGGCACTGGCACAGGGCCCCTCAAAGTACGGTGGTGTGTTTGCACGGCGGGGGCGCCTCCCACCAGCAGCGACACTTTTGCGTACTCTGAGGGGCCCTGTGCCTGTGACGTCGCCAACGAGTATGCCCCCCTACCTGTTGAAGAAACCTGCACTTTCATCTGCACCTTCCTCTTTGTCCCTGTGTAAGGTGGTATAGTATGCGGGAAGGGGAACCTGACTTTCAGCAGGGTCAGATTGTGGCTGTGTAGTGTGCAAAGGGAATGTAGTGGTCTGGGTCAAAGTACCACAAGACTCATCTAGCACCAGCTGGGCAATGGGCAGGATGAGGCGGAAACACTGATATAGGCCTAAATAATAAAGTGGGTAAAATGCAGGTCAAAATTGGTAACAGGACTAACCAGGTGGCATTGCTTAGTTCAGTGGAGTAGAAAACCCAGGAGCGGCAGACAGACACCATTAGTAGGGCCGAACCACACTAGTAGGCCCTATGCAGTTTAATATTACAAATGAAGGCCGAAAGCCTGAAGATTAAAGGTCAGGAAAATAACACAGGACAACACCAAGGTGCGGCACACACCGTTACTAGGCCCAACCAAAGTAGTAGGCCAACTGCAGTATAATTATTTAAAATGTAAGCCGAAAGCCTGAACATTGAAGGTCGGGACAACAAAACAGGAGAAAACCCAGTAGCGTCAGACACCGTTTTAAGGGCCCAACCACACATTTTAAAAACAACTGCTTAACGAGAGCTTTAAGATTGAAGCTCAGCTTTATACAGTGGAGGACAACACCATGGAGCGGCACACACCGTTAGTAGGCCCCAACCACCAATTTTTACCAACAAATACTTAATGAGAGCCAGAAGGTTGCAGCTCAGACAAGGAAACCTGGAGGAGAACACCCAGGAGGAGGAGAACACCCATGAGGAGGAGAACACCCAGGAGGAGGAGAACACCCAAGAGGAGGAGAACACCCAGGAGCGTCAGACACCGTTAGTAGGCCCCAACCACCAATTTTTACCAACAAATACTTAATGAGAGCCTGAAGGTTGAAGCTCAGATTTATACAGTGGAGGACAACACCAGGGAGCGGCACACACCGTTAGTAGGCCCCAACCACCAATTTTTACCAACAAATACTTAATGAGAGCCAGAAGGTTGAAGCTCAGCTTTATACAATGGAGGACAACACCAGGGAGCGGCACACACCGTTAGTAGGGCCCAACCACCAATTTTTACCAACAAATACTTAATGAGAGCCAGAAGGTTGAAGCTCAGCTTTATACAGTGGAGGACAACACCAGGGAGCGGCACACACCGTTAGTAGGGCCCAACCAAAGTTGAAGGCCAAATGCAGTTTAATATCTGCTACTATAGGCCGAAAGCCAAAAGGTTGAAGCTCAGCTTTATACAGTGGAGGACAACACCAGGGAGCAGCAGACACCGTTAGTAGGCCCCAACCACCAATTTTTACCAACAAATACTTAATGAGAGCCAGAAGATTGAAGCTCAGCTTTATAGAGTGGAGGACAACACCATGGAGCGGCACACACCGTTAGTAGGCCCCAACCACCAATTTTTACCAGCAAATACTTAATGAGAGCCTGAAGGTTGAAGCTCAGATTTATTCAGTGGAGGACAACACCAGGGAGCGGCACACACTGTTAGTAGGCCCCAACCACCAATTTTTACCAACAAATACTTAATGAGAGCCAGAAGGTTGAAGCTCAGCTTTATACAGTGGAGGACAACACCAGGGAGCGGCACACACCGTTAGTAGGGCCCAACCAACGTTGAAGGCCAAATGCAGTTTAATATCTGCTACTATAGGCCGAAAGCCAAAAGGTTGAAGCTCAGCTTTATACAGTGGAGAACAACACCAGGGAGCGGCAGACACTGTTACTAGGCCCAACCAAAGTAGTAGGCCAACTGCAGTATAATTATTTAAAATGTAAGCCGAAAGCCTGAACATTGAAGGTCGGGACAACAAAACAGGAGAAAACCCAGTAGCGTCAGACACCGTTTTAAGGGCCCAACCACACATTTTAAAAACAACTGCTTAACGAGAGCTTTAAGATTGAAGCTCAGCTTTATACAGTGGAGGACAACACCATGGAGCGGCACACACCGTTAGTAGGCCCCAACCACCAATTTTTACCAACAAATACTTAATGAGAGCCAGAAGGTTGCAGCTCAGACAAGGAAACCTGGAGGAGAACACCCAGGAGGAGGAGAACACCCATGAGGAGGAGAACACCCAGGAGGAGGAGAACACCCAAGAGGAGGAGAACACCCAGGAGCGTCAGACACCGTTAGTAGGCCCCAACCACCAATTTTTACCAACAAATACTTAATGAGAGCCTGAAGGTTGAAGCTCAGATTTATACAGTGGAGGACAACACCAGGGAGCGGCACACACCGTTAGTAGGCCCCAACCACCAATTTTTACCAACAAATACTTAATGAGAGCCAGAAGGTTGAAGCTCAGCTTTATACAATGGAGGACAACACCAGGGAGCGGCACACACCGTTAGTAGGGCCCAACCACCAATTTTTACCAACAAATACTTAATGAGAGCCAGAAGGTTGAAGCTCAGCTTTATACAGTGGAGGACAACACCAGGGAGCGGCACACACCGTTAGTAGGGCCCAACCAAAGTTGAAGGCCAAATGCAGTTTAATATCTGCTACTATAGGCCGAAAGCCAAAAGGTTGAAGCTCAGCTTTATACAGTGGAGGACAACACCAGGGAGCAGCAGACACCGTTAGTAGGCCCCAACCACCAATTTTTACCAACAAATACTTAATGAGAGCCAGAAGATTGAAGCTCAGCTTTATAGAGTGGAGGACAACACCATGGAGCGGCACACACCGTTAGTAGGCCCCAACCACCAATTTTTACCAGCAAATACTTAATGAGAGCCTGAAGGTTGAAGCTCAGATTTATTCAGTGGAGGACAACACCAGGGAGCGGCACACACTGTTAGTAGGCCCCAACCACCAATTTTTACCAACAAATACTTAATGAGAGCCAGAAGGTTGAAGCTCAGCTTTATACAGTGGAGGACAACACCAGGGAGCGGCACACACCGTTAGTAGGGCCCAACCAACGTTGAAGGCCAAATGCAGTTTAATATCTGCTACTATAGGCCGAAAGCCAAAAGGTTGAAGCTCAGCTTTACACAGTGGAGAACAACACCAGGGAGCGGCAGACACCGTTAGTAGGCCCCAACCACCAATTTTTACCAACAAATACTTAATGAGAGCCTGAAGGTTGAAGCTCAGACAAGGAAACCTGGAGGAGAACACCAAGGAGGAGGAGAACACCGTTACTAGGCCCCAACCCAAGTAGTATGGCAACTGTAGTGTTACATTTAAAAATACTTAATGAGAGCCCGAAGGTTGAAGCTCAGACAAGGAAACCTGGAGAAGAACACCAAGGAGGAGGAGAACACCGTTACTATGCCCCAACCCAAGTAGTATTGCAACTGTAGTGTTACATTTAAAAATACTTAATGAGAGCCTTAAGGTTGAAGCTCAGACAAGGAAACCTGGAGGAGAACACCAAGGAGGAGGAGAACGCCGTTACTAGGCCCCAACCCAAGTAGTATGGCAACTGTGGTGGTACATTTAAAAATACTTAATGAGAGCCTGAAGGTTGAAGCTCAGACAAGGAAACCTGGAGGAGAACACCAAGGAGGAGGAGGACACCGTTACTAGGCCCCAATCCAAGTAGTATGGCAACTGTAGTGTTACATTTAAAAATACTTAATGAGAGCCTGAAGGTTGAAGCTCAGACAAGGAAACCTGGAGGAGAACACCAAGGAGGAGGAGAACACCGTTACTAGGCCCCAACCCAAGTAGTATGGCAACTGTAGTGTTACATTTAAAAATACTTAATGAGAGCCTGAAGGTTGAAGCTCAGACAAGGAAACTGGGAGGAGAACACCAAGGAGGAGGAGAACACCAAGTAGGAGGAGAACACCGTTACTAGGCCCCAACCCAAGTAGTATGGCAACTGTAGTGTTACATTTAAAAATACTTAATGAGAGCCTGAAGGTTGAAGCTCAGACAAGGAAACCTGGAGGAGAACACCAAGGAGGAGGAGAACACCGTTACTAGGCCCCAACCCAAGAAGTATGGCAACTGTAGTGTTACATTTAAAAATACTTAATGAGAGCCTGAAGGTTGAAGCTCAGACAAGGAAACCTGGAGGAGAACACCAAGGAAGAGGAGAACACCGTTACTAGGCCCCAACCCAAGTAGTATGGCAACTGTAGCGTTACATTTAAAAATACTTAATGAGAGCCTGAAGGTTGAAGCTCAGACAAGGAAACCTGGAGGAGAACACCAAGGAGGAGGAGAACACCAAGGAGGAGGAGAACACCCAGGAGCGGCAGACATCACTAGTAGGCCCCAACCAAACTAGTAGCCCAAATGCAGTTTCCTATTTTTTAAAAAAGCCCGAAAACCTGAATTGAGGACAATTTTAATTAGGGACTGCAGACAGACTTAGTAGGCTGTCCCCTGTGGACCATGCATCCACCACATTAACCCATTGCGCCGCAATGGACACGTAACCTTCTGTGGCCATGCCTACAGGTCCATGCTTCTGTTGTCAGGTGCTCCTTTGTACTCACAGATTGCCAGAGTGCATGGACAATGCGGTCTTTTACATGCTGGTGGAGGGTTGGGATGGCTTTTCTCGCAAAAGAAGTGTCGACTGGTTAGCTTGTAGCGTGGTACAGCGTAGTCCATCATGGCTTTATTAATATTAAATAAAATATATAAATAGGCTCTATGAACTTTTAAATAGGTTCCAGGGGTACACGGGCAGCATTGGTGTGGTCAGTGGAGGACTATTGGAAGGAGGGACCGCAGACAGACTTAGTACGCCTACAATTAAAAAAAGTGGCTATATGCACTTTAAAATAGGTTCCAGGGGTACACGGGCAGCATTGGTGTGGTCAGCGGAGGACGATTGCAAGGAGGGACTGCAGACAGGCTTACTGGGCCTAAAATAAATAAAAATAGGCTCTATGCAGTTTTAAATAGGTTACATGGGTACACAGGCAGCATTGGTGTGGTCAGCGGAGGACGATTGCAAGGAGTGTCTGACACAGTTAGTACTCCCAAAAAATAAATAGATGTTAATGTCTCGCAAAACAACAAAACAAAAAAACAAAAGTGTGGCATACTTGGGTACAGGGGTGGGCTCCTCTGCTGAGTTTCAGACATAGTAATTTGGCACTAAGTATTTACTGGTGTCAATATAGGACACTGACCCAGACTATTTTAACTAGCATCATAGATGTCAACAAATTGGTATTGTCAGTGCCAGGCATTGAATGATGTCACCGCATAGACTAAACATTGGTGGAGCTGTGAGAGATAATTTTGCACGTGGTAGAGCACAGTTTAAGCTGGGGGGGGTGAACTCTCTTGTGGCCGGCGGTACCGTCCCAGGGCCCCTCATGTTACAACGGTGTGTCTGATGTTGGGTGCGTGCCACCACTGGCAGAGACACTTTATTGTACTATGAGGGACCCAGTGGCAGTGCCGTCGACCAAAAGCGGGCACACCCACCTCTTCAGACAAACGGCACTCTAACGGGTGCTTGCGCCAAGTGGCGAGACCATGGCCCCGTGGGGGGAGTTTTCCCATTGAGGGAGGTGTAAACATGTCGTATGCTGGACAAACAGCTGCTGCAAATTAAGAGATTGGAACACTCAGTAAGACCAGTCCACAAGCAAGACCTTTTTATAGGAAAGCTAGGTGTCAGTCGGGAAAGGTGGGGCAAAATAATTTGAAATCCAGGAGTGGTTCATTTTAATGAAGGTTAGATCATCCACATTTTGGGTAGCCAGACGAGTCCTTTTTTCGGTTAATATTGAACCAGCAGCACTGAATACTCTTTCTGATAGCACACTAGCTGCTGGGCAAGCAAGCTCCTGCAATGCATATTCTGCCAATTCAGGCCAGGTGTCTAATTTGGATGCCCAGTAATCAAATGGGAATGACGGTTGAGGGAGAACATCGATAAGGGATGAAAAATAGTTAGTAACCATACTGGACAAATGTTGTCTCCTGTCACTTTGAATAGATGCTGCAGTACCTGTCCTGTCTGCGGTCATTGCGAAAACACTCCACAACCTGGTCAGAAAACCCCTCTGTCCAACGCCACTTCTGATTGGTGCACCTCTAACACCTCTGCCCTGTAGCCCCCTGCAACTCGTGTGAGAACCATCACCGGCGCTGTGTGCTGGGAATGCCTGAATCAAACGGTCTACAAGAGTTGCTTGTTTGGTTGCTAATATTTGTTCGAGGTTCTCATGTGGCATAATATTTTGCAATTTGCCTTTATAGCGAGGGTCAAGGATGCAGGCCAACCAGTAATCGTCATCGGTCATCATTTTAATAATGCGTGGGTCCCTTTTGAGGATACGTAAGGCATAATCCGCCATGTGGGCCAAAGTTCCAGTTGTCAACTCTGCGGTTGTGCTGGTTTGAGGGGCAGTTACAGACAAATATACATCACTTGTCTCCCTTAAAAAACCAGAACCCAGCCTTGCAACGCCACTAATTTCTGTTGGCCCAGGAGAAGCTTCCTCATTAAAAAAGTACTCATCCCCATCATCCTCCTCGTCCTCCTCCTCCTCTTCGCCCGCTACCACGTCCTCTACACGGCCCTGACCAGACAATGGCTGACTGTCATCAAGGCTTTCCTCTTCCTCAGCTGCAGACGCCTGCTCCTTTATGTGCGTCAAACTTTGCATCAGCAGACGCATTAGGGGGATGCTCATGCTTATTATGGCGTTGTCTGCACTAACCAGCCGTGTGCATTCCTCAAAACACTGAAGGACTTGACACAGGTCTTGTAGCTTCGACCACTGCACACCTGACAACTCCATGTCTGCCATCCAACTGCCTGCCTGTGTATCCTCCCACAAATACATAACAGCACGCCTCTGTTCGCACAGTCTCTGAAGCATGTGCAGTGTGGAGTTCCACCTTGTTGCAACGTCGATGATTAGGCGATGCTGGGGAAGGTTCAAAGACCGCTGATAGTTCTGCATACGGCTGGAGTGTACGGGCGAACGGCGGATATGCGAGCAAAGTCTGCGCACTTTGAGGAGCAGGTCGGGTAACCCCGGATAACTTTTCAGGAAGCACTGCACCACCAGGTTTAAGGTGTGAGCCAGGCAAGGAATGTGTTTCAGTTGGGAAAGGGCTATGGCAGCCATGAAATTCCTTCTGTTATCACTCACTACCTTGCCTGCCTCAAGATGTACAGTGCCCAGCCATGACTGAGTTTCTTTCTGCAAGAACTCGGACAGAACTTCCGCGGTGTGTCTGTTGTCGCCCAAACACTTCATTGCCAATACAGCCTGCTGACGCTTGCCACTAGCTGTCCCATAATGGAACACCTGGTGTGCAACATTGGCAGCTGCGGATGGAGTGGTTGTGCGACTGTGGTCTGTGGACGAGCTCTCGCTTCTGCAGGAGGATGAGGAAGAGGAGGAGGGGGGGCAAATGCCTACAGCCAACTGTTTCCTAGACCGTGGGCTAGGCAGAACTGTCCCAATATTGCTGTCCCCTGTGGACCCTGCATCCAACACATTCACCCAGTGTGCCGTGATGGACATGTAACGTCCCTGGCCATGCCTACTGGTCCATGCATCTGTTGTCAGGTGCACCTTTGTAGTCACAGATTGCCTGAGTGCATGGACGATGCGGTCTTTAACATGCTGTTGGAGGGCTGGGATGGCTTTTCTAGAAAAGAAGTGTCGACTGGTAGCTCGTAGCGTGGTACAGCGTAGTCCATCAGCGCTTTGAAAGCTTCGCTTTCAACTAACCGGTAGGGCATCATCTCTAATGAGATTAGTCTAGCAATGTGGGCGTTCAAACCCTGTGTATGCAGATGCGAGGATGAGTACTTCCTTTTCCTAACAAGAGTCTCATGTAGGGTGAGCTGGACTGGAGAGCTGGAGATCGTGGAACTAGCGGTGGTGCCGGTGGACATGGCAGACTGAGAGAGGGTTGGAGATGGTATTCTTGCCGGTGCCCTACATGCAGTGTTTCCTACTACGAACCTGGTGATTCCCTGACTGCTTTGGCCTGGAGACGAAAGCTGCACCGATACTGCAGGTGGTGCGGGAAATGGTGGGCTTACAGTGAGGGAAGGGATGTAGCGTTGCTGACTAGCTTCATTGGCCGAGGGTGCTGCAACCTTTAGGGACGTTTGGTAGTTAGTCCAGGCTTGCAAATGCATGGTGGTTAAATGTCTATGCATGCAACTTGTATTTAGACTTTTAAGATTCTGACCTCTGCTTAAGGTAGTTGAACGTTTTTGACAGATGACTTTGCGCTGATCATTTGGATGTTGTTTAAAAAAATGCCAGACTGCACTCTCTCTACTATCGGATACCTTTTCAGGCATTGCAGACTGAGCTTCTTTAACCGGATGGCCATGCTGTCCTCCAACTGGTTTTGCCACGCGTTTTTGGCCAGATACGGGCCCGGCAGATGGAACCTGTTGTGATGTTGATGCCTGCTGCGGCTCCTCCTCCTCCGCTTCAGAACTACTGCCGCCTGCACCCTGTTCCCCCAATGGCTGCCAATCGGGGTCAACAACTGGGTCATCTATGACCTCCTCTTCTATCTCGTGTGCAACTTCGTCTGTGTCACCGTGTAAGCCAGTGGTATAGCGTTCGTGACGGGGCACCATAGTCTCAGCTGGGTTTGATTCTGGCTCAGTACACTGCGAGGGCAATGTTCTGGTCTGAGTCAAAGGAACAGCATAGTAATCTGGCTGTGGCTGTGCATCAGTGCACTCCATGTCCGATTCAACTTCTAATGGGCATGGCCTGTTAACTGTTTCACTGTCTAACCCAGGAACGGTATGTGTAAAGAGCTCCATGGAGTAACCCGTTGTGTCGCCTGACGCATCCTTCTCTCTTGTTCTGGGTGAAGAAGACAAGGAAGCGACTTGTCCCTGACCGTGAACATCCACTAACGACGCGCTGCTTTTACATTTAGCACTTTCAGAGGAGGAGGCAAAAGAGCTAGAGGCTGAGTCAGCAAGGAAAGCCAAAACTTGTTCTTGCTGCTCCGGCTTTAAAAGCGGTTTTCCTACTCCCAGAAAAGGGAGCGTTCGAGGCCTTGTGTAGCCAGACGACGAACCTGGCTCAACAACTCGAGACTTAGGTGCTGTATTGCTTTTACCACGACCACCTGATGCTCCACCACCACTACCATCATTACCAGCTGACAATGACCGCCCACGGCCACGACCTCTTCCACCAGACTTCCTCATTGTTTGCAAAACATAACCAAATTAATGGTATCTGTTACTGTAAAACAACTTATAAGGTGAACTCAAACTTCTGTAGGATTTATATATACCTTTATAGGTGGCTGACAATGAAAGGAAAATCAGGCCCAATGTTACACACTAGGTTTTATGTGCCCCAATAATTTGAGACAGATGGCACACACAAGACCGGCACTCAAGCACAAATGCCAATCTTAATCTCCCACTATGTTTTTTTTTTTCCGGGAGAAATAAAAAAAAAAAAAAAATTCCCAGTATGACACACTAGGTTTTATGTGCCCCAATAATTTGAGACAGATGGCACACACAAGACCGGCACTCAAGCACAAATGCCAATCTTAATCTCCCACTATGTTTTTTTTTCAGGGAGAATTAAAAAAATTCCCAGTATGACACACTAGGTTTTATGTGCCCCAATAATTTGAGACAGATGGCACACACAAGACCGGCACTCAAGCACAAATGCCAATCTTAATCTCCCACTATGTTTTTTTTTTCCGGGAGAAATAAAAAAAAAAAAAAAATTCCCAGTATGACACACTAGGTTTTATGTGTCCCAATAATTTGAGACAGATGGCACACACAAGACCGGCACTCAAGCACAAATGCCAATCTTAATCTCCCACTATGTTTTTTTTTTCAGGGAGAATTAAAAAATTCCCAGTATGACACACTAGGTTTTATGTGCCCCAATTATTTGAGACAGATGGCACACACAAGACCGGCACTCAAGCACAAATGCCAATCTTAATCTCCCACTATGTTTTTTTTGTCAGGGAGAATTAAAAAAATTCCCAGTATGACACACTAGGTTTTATGTGCCCCAATAATTTGAGACAGATGGCACACACAAGACCGACACTCAAGCACAAATGCCAATCTTAATCTCCCACTATGTTTTTTTGTCAGGGAGAATTTAAACAAAAATAAAAAAATTCCCAGTATGACACACTAGGTTTTATGTGCCCCAATAATTTGAGACAGATGGCACACACAAGACCGGCACTCAAGCACAAATGCCAATCTTAATCTCCCACTATGTTTTTTTTGTCAGGGAGAATTTAAACAAAAATAAAAAAATTCCCAGTATGACACACTAGGTTTTATGTGCCCCAATAATTTGAGACAGATGGCACACACAGGACCGGCACTCAAGCACAAATGCCAATCTTAATCTCCCACTATGTTTTTTTTTCAGGGAGAATTAAAAAAAAAAAAAATTCCCAGTATGACACACTAGGTTTTATGTGCCCCAATAATTTGAGACAGATGGCACACACAAGACCGGCACTCAAGCACAAATGCCAATCTTAATCTCCCACTATGTTTTTTTGTCAGGGAGAATTTAAACAAAAATAAAAAAATTCCCAGTATGACACACTAGGTTTTATGTGCCCCAATAATTTGAGACAGATGGCACACACAAGACCGGCACTCAAGCACAAATGCCAATCTTAATCTCCCACTATGTTTTTTTTGTCAGGGAGAATTTAAACAAAAATAAAAAAATTCCCAGTATGACACACTAGGTTTTATGTGCCCCAATAATTTGAGACAGATGGCACACACAGGACCGGCACTCAAGCACAAATGCCAATCTTAATCTCCCACTATGTTTTTTTTTTCAGGGAGAATTAAAAAAATTCCCAGTATGACACACTAGGTTTTATGTGCCCCAATAATTTGAGACAGATGGCACACACAAGACCGGCACTCAAGCACAAATGCCAATCTTAATCTCCCACTATGTTTTTTTTTTCAGGGAGAAATAAAAAAAAAAAATTCCCAGTATGACACACTAGGTTTTATGTGCCCCAATAATTTGAGACAGATGGCACACACAAGACCGGCACTCAAGCACAAATGCCAATCTTAATCTCCCACTATGTTTTTTTTTTCAGGGAGAATTAAAAAAATTCCCAGTATGACACACTAGGTTTTATGTGCCCCAATAATTTGAGACAGATGGCACACACAAGACCGGCACTCAAGCACAAATGCCAATCTTAATCTCCCACTATGTTTTTTTTTCAGGGAGAATTAAAAAAATAAAAAAATTCCCAGTATGACACACTAGGTTTTATGTGCCCCAATAATTTGAGACAGATGGCACACACAAGACCGGCACTCAAGCACAAATGCCAAACTTAATCTCCCACTATGTTTTTTTGTCAGGGAGAATTTAAACAAAAATAAAAAAATTCCCAGTATGACACACTAGGTTTTATGAGCCCCAATAATTTGAGACAGATGGCACACACAGGACCGGCACTCAAGCACAAATGCCAATCTTAATCTCCCACTATGTTTTTTTTGTCAGGGAGAATTAAAAAAATTCCCAGTATGACACACTAGGTTTTATGTGCCCCAATAATTTGAGACAGATGGCACACACAAGACCGACACTCAAGCACAAATGCCAATCTTAATCTCCCACTATGTTTTTTTTTTCAGGGAGAATTAAAAAAAAAAAAATTCCCAGTATGACACAATAGGTTTTATGTGCCCCAATAATTTGAGACAGATGGCACACACAAGACCGGCACTCAAGCACAAGCGCCAATCTTAATCTCCCACTATGTTTTTTTGTCAGGGAGAATTTAAACAAAAATAAAAAAATTCCCAGTATGACACACTAGGTTTTATGTGTCCCAATAATTTGAGACAGATGGCACACACAAGACCGGCACTCAAGCACAAATGCCAATCTTAATCTCCCACTATGTTTTTTTTGTCAGGGAGAATTTAAACAAAAATAAAAAAATTCCCAGTATGACACACTAGGTTTTATGTGCCCCAATAATTTGAGACAGATGGCACACACAAGACCGACACTCAAGCACAAATGCCAATCTTAATCTCCCACTATGTTTTTTTTTTCCAGGGAGAATTAAAAAAAAAAAAAATTCCCAGTATGACACACTAGGTTTTATGTGCCCCAATAATTTGAGACAGATGGCACACACAAGACCGGCACTCAAGCACAAATGCCAATCTTAATCTCCCACTATGTTTTTTTTGTCAGGGAGAATTTAAACAAAAATAAAAAAATTCCCAGTATGACACACTAGGTTTTATGTGCCCCAATAATTTGAAACAGATGGCACACACAGGACCGGCACTCAAGCACAAATGCCAATCTTAATCTCCCACTATGTTTTTTTTTTCAGGGAGAATTAAAAAAATTCCCAGTATGACACACTAGGTTTTTTTTTTAAAAAAAGGGACTGTCCTACAATTACTATCTCCCTACAGTAATCTCAGCAAGGTATGGCATGCAGCAATAACAAGGAGTGGACAGCTGCACAAAAAAAACAAAAGTGTGGACAAACAAATAAGATAGCTGTGCAGAAAGGAAGGAACAACAGGATTTGTGCTTTGAAAAAAGCAGTTGGTTTGCACAGCGGCGTACACACACAGCAACGCAGCTATCAGGGTCAGAGAGCCTTCTAGGGCAGCCCAATGAGCTACAGCGCTGAGGAAAAAAAATGTAGCTTCCACTGTCCCTGCAAACAAAAGGTGGTGTTGGACAGTGGAAATCGCTACAGCACAAGCGGTTTGGGGCTTTATGTACCCTGCCTAACACTATCCCTGCTTCTGAAGAAGCGGCAGCAACCTCTCCCTACGCTCAGATCAGCAGCAGTAAGATGGCAGTCGGCGGGAACGCCCCTTTATAGCCCCTGTGACGCCACAGAAAGCAAGCCAATCACTGCAATGCCCTTCTCTAAGATGGAGGGGACTGAGATCTATGTCATCACGCTGCCCACACTCTGCGTCCACCTTCATTGGCTGAGAAATGGCCCTTTTAGCGTAATTGAAACGCGACTTTGGCGCGAAAGTCGCGTACCGCATGGCCGACCCCACACAGGGATCGGGTCGGGTTTCATGAGACGCCGACTTTGCCAAAAGTCGTCGACTTATGAAAATGACCGATCCGTTTCGCTCAACCCTAGTTTTGGCTAAAAAAAGACTAGCAAATATGAGAAATGAATTAAAAGCAAAAAAAATTGTTCAGACTGATGAGAAAAGAATGATTGATAATATAATCATTCTGTCACTGCATAGTGTCATGCTGATGATCTTTACATTAAACAATGCAATCACGCATTATTATTATTATTATTTATTGTTATAGCGCCATTTATTCCATGGCGCTTTACATGGAAGGAGGGGTATACATAATAAAAACAAGTACAATAATCTTAAACAATTCAAGTCACGACTGGTACAGGAGGAGAGAGGACCCTGCCCGCGAAGGCTCACAATCTACAAGGGATGGGTGAGAATACAGTAGGTGAGGATAGAGCTGGTCATGCAGCGGTTTGGTTGATCGGTGGTTACTGCAGGTTGTAGGCTTGTCGGAAGAGGTGGGTCTTCAGGCTCTTTTTGAAGGTTTCGATGGTAGGCGAGAGTCTGATGTGTTGTGGTAGAGGGTTCCAGAGTAGGGGTGATACGCGAGAGAAATCTTGTATACGATTGTGGGAAGAGGAGATAAGAGGGGAGTAGAGAAGGAGATTTTGTGAGGATCGGAGGTTGCGTGTAGGTAAGTACCGGGAGACGAGGTCACAGATGTATGGAGGAGACAGGTTGTGGATGGCTTTGTACGTCATGGTTAGGTTTTGTAGTGGAGTCTCTGGGCAATGGATAAGAGCATCAGATAAGAGTTTTGCATGTTCACCAGGTGACAATTAACTTGGTTAAATTGACCCTTGTGCCATTTCCAGCGTGGGTGTCAATCCTTCTTAACTAGGCTAAATAGGAATTTTAATTTTATTTACAGTACATTCTAAACTTTAAACATTGTCCGTCTCGGACCACATATTAGTGCCAACATAGATGTTGTATCAACTATTTACTTTAAGTGTAAAAATTGTCTTATAATAATGGGCAAAAAAATATAATAAAATGTGTGACCCAGTGCACCTTGCTGACTGCTGAGTATTAATAGCATCCAACTTTGGGATTTTGCAGCACCTCTCGGATATGTGTCTAACTTCAAGGTGACTGGATACACCAGCACTTCCATCTCTCTTGCTTGGAGTTCCACAACTGGAGCCACTGAATATAAAGTGTCCTGGAATCCTGCAACATCAGGTTCATTTGTTTTAATACTTGTTTTAATATGTGCTTTCTTAAAAGTGTATTATTAGATTTCTGTAATACAAATCTGCAATACAAACATTTAGTTGAACTGGATGCATCGGTATTTCATCAGTTTTTTCATTCAATGCAATGTTTTTCAGTTGAGTAAAAACAAATCCGTTTTTTTTTCTCCCCCCAAAAAATAATAGTAATAAATAGCAAATATGAATGCAAAAACTGATCAAATACTGCTAGAATATTGATTCAGCCATATTTTCAGCATCCCACATAGACTTTAATGGGTGTATTCTACCCATAAAATGGAATAAAGCAGCAGTTTTTTAAAAAACTGATCTGAAAAACATCGATGTGAATAGCCCCATTGGTTTATATTAGCATTGTATTTCAATCTTAGTTTACGTTAATATGTATAAAGTACAGAAAAAGTGTTAGAAGTAACATGTCATTGTCCATAAATGTTAATAATGTGCAGATATGGTTAGTGGTTTTACACCTTAGTGAAATCGATATTGAGGCGTAACCGGAGCACCACAGCCATCCCTCGGTACACACTGACGGATGTAATTATTATACGCTATCATTCTGACTAATAAAATAACATTTGTAATTAGATTTCATATTCTTGTTTAGTATGGTGGAAATGATGCTTTGTGAATAGAATATACAATTGATTTATTGAAAAATTAATGCATCTCTATCGTTCCAACAGACACACCTATAAGTCATTATCTGGCTCCCAATATCCGGTCATACCATATTACAAATTTACAGTCCAACACCAGGTACATTGTGAATGTTCAAGCAGTTTATGCCAACACTGAAGGTCCACCAGCCACTCTTATTCAGAGCACAGGTAAGACCCCGGTATACTAAAAAGTTTTTCAGTAGTTCTTGTTTGAAGGTCGGGCCCAACTCTTATGATGATTTTCAAAATTGTTTTATTATTTTATTTAACATTTTTAAAAGGTCTAATCTACAGAATCTTCTTTGTCACAATAAAATTTGGAACTTGACCCTGAGTCAATAATATGATAATTGCAAATATTCTTATTTCCTACTCTTCCTCTACTGCATAGGCTTATCAACAGAACTGCTGAGGAATGTGAATAATCTTCTGTGACTTTGTATTTCCTCAGTGAATGGGATTTAATGTATGGTAATGGGCAGCAGCATTGTAAAAGTGCCACTATCAGTCCTATGACTGCAAAGTTTTCCATACCACTATTGCTCTTTGTAATAGAGAAGCAAATGTAGCCCTCTGCAATGACCCAGATAATAAAGGGGCTGTCTGGTCTTAAGATACAACTCTATGTGGCTGCAGACTTGTAACCGTACGTGTGTGATTTGCATTTCGACTAGACTTGTGCCCAACCAGTTGGTGCTGACCACATGTAAATCACATACTTATGTTTACTTATGTCGGCACCTGAGAATTCTCCCAGCACAAGTTTGCAGTTATATAGACTTGTACCCGGACAACTACTTTAAAGGAATTATCTCATCAGAGTCAACCCATTTCAACTAGGAGTCAATGATTTCATGAGCTGGACATCTCCCCTTGTTCACAATCATGACTGCCCTAATTTATTTATTTTACTCACTTATATAGCGCCATTAATTCCGCAGCTCTTTACAGACATTATCATCACTGTCCCCATTGGGGCTCACAATCTAGATTCCCTATCAGTATGTCTTTGGAGTGTGGAAGGAAACCGGAGAACCCGAAGGAAACCCACGCAAACACAGGGAGAATATACAAAGTCCTTGGTTTAATTTGAACCCAGACCCCTCAGCATTGCAAAGCAACAGTGCTGATCACTGAGCCAGCGTGCTGCCCTAAAGATGGCTATCTTCCCACACCTTTTCTACCTTTTTTAAACTGTCCCTAATCTGTCCTTTTATGTTTGATAACAAATGTGTAAACTTAAATCACTGAAAGGAGTCCGCATTTGTGACTTTAATATTTATTTATTTTTGCAGATTCCAATCCTGTTCAGCTTCTTCCTATTAAAGATTTACAGATAGTTGATACAGGAGTCAACACACTCAAACTATCCTGGAAGAAAACACCTGGAATAACGCACTACAAAATTTCTTGGGTGCCATTTGATGGTAAGATCTTTTTATCAATATGCAAAAATAGTAGTTCTACAATGCCAGTACTACAAGAAAGGTATTTCTGCTAATATAATTTTATTGTAGGTAAGAGATCACTGTCAGTGGAAGTCTCACAGGTCTTACAATAGTTTCCACTGACAGGATTTGCATAAGCCACTACGTCTAAAAGGTCCTAGGGGAACCCCGCACTTCATCATTTAAAAGGATTGCCCCATGAACAAGGTTCATTTTAAATCAATAGATTTTGGAATAAAATTAATTTCTACAATCTTTAAAAAAATATTCCTGTCATGAGATAATCTTACAACATTTATTTTATATCACTAGGTGGTGCTAGATACTCAAAGATTGTTTCTGCAAACTCCTCGTTTTTTTCGATACCTGACTTAAAAGAAAGTGCTACTTACAATATACAAGTGTCATCCATTGTTGGAAACCGAGACGGAAGTCCTGTTCTTCTTACAGCAAAAACATGTGAGTAGTCAAAAGGGTGATTGTCTATTAATAAAGGTATATAAGACAATTGGTACACGCGAAAATGTCAATTACAGGCATGCACACATCAATCATGTTTGCATCCTTTGTTTTGGTCACCATTTTTCTAAAGGTGGGAATAGATTCCAGATAATGCATTGGGGAAAATCTGTTCTTTAGAGACTTTCATTGGTAATTTAGGAATCCTGGACTTTTTTATAGAAATGTGCAGAAGAAAGGAAATAAAGAAGCATTAAACATATACCATACAAAAAACAAAAAGGACATACATATATTTTAGAAACAGGGAACTTTTCCTTTTTTTTCAAATGTATCTAACATGTTTTGATATTTATATTGTTATATAGTAGACTTACCAAAAGTGGACATCTTCGAAGTAAAAGAAACAATAGCAGACAGTGTTTTACTGAGTTGGTCTGGCGTTAATGGGGCATCTTCATATCTTTTAACGTGGAGGTTAACTTCAGGTAAGACTTAATTATACTTTCAGCCATGGAGGTACTAATGTAAACTAATATAGCGCTTGCATATCTCTGTCAGTCCCATAGAGAACAAATAGCGTGCCTACACTGAGAGTGTTCAATTCAAACTTGGCTCTATAGTGCCCTGTTCTTTGGATCAGTAAGGGTACCGTCTCACAGTGGCACTTTTGTCGCTATGACGGTACGATCCGTGACGTTCCAGCGATATCCATACGATATCGCTGTGTCTGACACGCAGCAGCGATCAGGGACCCTGCTGAGAATCGTACGCCGTAGCAGATCGTTTGGAACTTTCTTTCGTCGCTGGATCTCCCGCTGTCATCGCTGGATCGTTGTGTGTGACAGCGATCCAGCAATGCGTTCGCTTGTAACCAGGGTAAACATCGGGTTACTAAGCGCAGGGCCGCGCTTAGTAACCCGATGTTTACCGTGGTTACCAGCGTAAAAGTAAAAAAAAACAAACAGTACATACTTACATTCCGGTGTCTGTCCCCCGGCGTTCTGCTTCTCTGCACTGTGAGCGCCGGCCAGCCGGAAAGCGAGCACAGCGGTGACGTCACCGCTGTGCTTTCCGGCTGGCGCAGACACAGTGCAGAGAAGCAGAACGCCGGGGGACAGACACCGGAATGTAAGTATGTACTGTTTGGTTTTTTTTACTTTTACGCTGGTAACCACGGTAAACATCGGGTTACTAAGCGCGGCCCTGCGCTTAGTAACCCGATGTTTACCCTGGTTACCCGGGGACTTCGGCATCGTTGGTCGCTGGAGAGCTGACTGTGTGACAGCTCCCCAGCGACCACACAACCACTTACCAACGATCACGGCCAGGTCGTATCGCTGGTCGTGATCATTGGTAAATCATTATGTGAGACGGTACCCTAAGGGTCCTAGTGGAGGGACCCCAGCTTTAAGCAAATAACCACCTATCTCATGGAAAGGTGATCTCTTCCTAAATTAGAACAACACTTTAAATTTTTGAGAATTTTTTAAGTGATTAAATACTTTATCAGTCTAGGCTTCTATCATACCAGCTTTGTTCAGTACACTAGAAAACATACAGTGGGTACGGAAAGTATTCAGACCCCTTTAAATGTTTTTCTCTTTGTTTCATTGCAGCCATTTGGTAAATTCAAAAAAGTTCATTTTTTTTCTCATTAATGTATACTCTGCACCACATCTTGACTGCACAAAACAGAAACGTAGAAATTTTTCAAATTTATTAAAAAAGAAAAACTGAAATATCACATAAGTATTCAGACCCTTTGCTCAGACACTCATATTTAAGTCACATGCTGTCCATTTCCTTGTCATCCTCCTTGAGATGGTTCTACTCCTTCATTGGATTCCAGCTGAGTTTAATTAAACTGACAGAACTTGATTTGGAAAGGCACACACCTGTCTATATAAGACCTCACAGCTCACAGTGCATTTCAGACCAAATGAGAATCATGAGGTCAAAAGAACTGGCCAAGGAGCTCAGAGACAGAATTGTGGTAAGGTACAGATCTGGCCCAGTTTACCAAATAATTTCTGCAGTACTCAAGATTCCTAAGAGCACAGTGGCCTCCATAATCCTTAAATAGAAGAAGTGTGTGACCACCAGAAGTCTTCCTAGACCTGGGCCTCCAGCCAAACTGAGCAATTGTGGGAGAAGAGCCTTGGTGAGAGAGGTAAAGAAGAACCCCAAGATCACTGTGGCTGGGCTCCAGAGATGCAGTAGGAAGATGGGAGAAAGATCCACAAAGTCAACTATCACTGCAGCCCTCCACCAGTCAGGCCTTTATGGCATTGTGGCCCAACAGAAGCCTCTCCTCAGTGCAAGACATATGAAAACCCACATAGAGTTTGCTAAAAAACACATGAAGGACTCCCAGACTATGAGAAATAAGATTCTCTGGTCTGATGAGACGAAGATAGACCTTTTTGGTGATAATTCTAAGAGGTATGTCTGGAGAAAACCAGGCACTGCTCATCACCTGCCCAATACAATCCCAACAGTGAAACATGGTGGTGGCAGCATCATGCTATGGGGGTGTTTGTCAGCTGCAGGGACAGAACGACTGGTTGATACTGAAGGAAATATGAATGCGGCCAAGTACAGAGATATCCTGGATGAAAACCACTCCCAGAGTGCTCTGGACCTCAGACTGGGCCGAAGGTTCACGTTTTCAAGACAAGACAATGACCCTAAGCACACAGCTAAAATAACAAAGGAGTGGCTTCAGAACAACTCTGTGACCATTCTTGACTGGCCCAGCCAGAGCCCTGACCTAAACTCAATTGAGCACCTCTGGAAGAAAGAATGGCAGAGAATCCCCAAATCCAGGTGTGAAAAACTTGTTGCATCATTCCCAAGAATACTCATGGCTGTACTAGCTTAAAAGGGTGCTTCTACTCAATACTGAGCAAAGGGTCTGAATACTTATGACCATGTGATATTTCAGTTTTTCTTTTTTAACAAATTTGCAAAAATTTCTACATTTCTTTTTTTTTCAGTCAAGATGGGGTGCAGAGTGTACATTATTGAGAGCAAAAATGAACTTTTTTGAATTTACCAAATAGCTGCGATGAAACAAAGAGTGAACAATTTAAAGGGGTCTGAATACTTTCCGTACCCACTGTTTAACAAAAACATCCATCCATATACAGTGACATAATGAAGGATTTCCATTTACCATATTTTTAGTGTATTTTGAAATGTGATTGAAACGTTTATATATTAAAACACCTTTGTATTGCTTTATAAAATATTTTGGACTACTATGTTATTCATTGTGGCACTAACTATGTTATTCATTGTGGCACTAAGGCTACGTTCACATTAGCGTTAAGCTAATGTGCGTCGGGTTTGCGTCGGCGACGCAGCGGCGACGCATGCGTCATGCGCCCCTATACTTAACATGGGGGACGCATGCGTTTTTTTTGTTGCGTTGTGCGACACATGCGTCTTTTTTGCCGCAAGCGTCGGACCAAGAAAACGCAACAAGTTGCATTTTTCTTGCGTCCGATTTTCGGCAAAAACCGACGCATGCGTCGCAAAACGCAGCGCTTTTGCGTGCGTTTTGACGCGTTTTTGCGTGCGTTGTGCGTTGCGTCGCCGACGCAACGGCGCACAACGCTAGTGTGAACGTAGCCTAAGAGATATAACATGCAGCAAAAACAGTGTGAACTAAGCTTTCACATAGTTCACATAGTTTAGATGTGGTCAATAATATTTGCCCATGTTTTAGAGACAAATTAAAAAATATCTTTAAAATGAAAATGTTTGGTTAAATACGGTATATATGAAGTGATGTTTCTAAAAGGCACTTTAGTTGTATGGGTCATTTGTTTTTATCTTAACAAGCCTTTAACATATTTTAAAAACATATAACTTAGTATATACCTCCAGGGGTTCTAAAGTCTAGGAACCGCTAGATTTAGGGAGACAGGTTAAATGCCTTAGCTCATGTCTACATTTTACAGCAGGAAGCTGGATAAACGAGATAGTGTGTTCTAGTTTCCAGTTAGGATAGCTTTCTGATTAAAGTTGAAAAATGCCAACATTGCTCAGTGTAGCACTTGTGAAACTTCGTTTCGGTGTTCATAGATTGTTTTCAACACAAAGTGCCATCGTGATCAAGACTTTTACCACATATCAGATTGCATATGTTATCCCCAAATATCACTTTGAATCAGCCTCTGCACCATAATTCTCCTCCACATGTTATGCTCCACATTTATTAAGTGTTCTAACCACTTTTTTGCACCACACCGTACAAAGACAGTGGCTAAGAAAAAAACAGCACAGGCTTTATATGTTCAAATAATACACTGCATTTGCAATCCTTACAGCAGAATAAGCATAATCCAGGATTCTTCTTCTTTGTCACATATCCAGGGCCCATATATTCCAGCAGTGCAGTCATGAATTTCCCTTAACGAACAACTGGATATAGAGCAGCACTGTCAGACAGTTTACTTCAAACTCTTTTTTTATTGTACTCACACAAAAATAGAAGAGTTAAAAAAACATACAATTATCAAGTATGCCAGCTTTAACCAAACCCAGGGTTTCGCCTTTCAGCTTCTTCTTGGGGAAAGCTGACAGACGAAACCCAGGATGGAAGCTTGCAACAAGAAGAAGCTGAAAGACAAAAAAAAAGTGTAGGATGGAAGATGGCATAAATATGGCATTGTTTGATAGAAGATATCTTTATGTGTGTTTAAGTAAGCTTGCCCCAGGAAGAAGCCAACAGCCTAAACTCAAGGTCAGGTAGTAGTTGACATAAATCTGACTGGAAATAAACTGTCTGGCAGTGCTGCTCTATGACTGGTTCATCTTTAAAAAATTGTCACAGTATTTTTGGCAGTGATCGCTGGTTTCAACAGGACTGAAAATAACACCATTGGATAGAATATACCAATACTACAAGTGTGACAAGAAGCAAGGATTAAGATCATTAAGTTACATTTTATTTTTATGATAAGAAGCGTAATGGGGTGCTTTATTGGACTTCAGCTTGTGCTCAACTTTTTGGTATCCTTACAGTGAAGAAAGTACCTGGATGACCAGTTATTATGTTCTATATGCCAAAACTGTGCTTCAAAAGTAAATTAACCAAGAGGTGGGGTAAAATGAAATGAAAGTGTATAAACATGCACCAAATTTGTCAACCAGCATGGTAAATTTGGACATTTTCAGACTGTCTAGTCTAAGTTTACACTGTCTGTTTATTAGGAGTACCTCTTTGCTATTTTTACAATATCTGTCATATTGAGTTGCTTTTCTTTTTCTTATTGAGATTAATAGGTGATAGATTGTTTTATATCAGTTTCTGAGCAGAAAATGTACTAACAAAAACACACTAAAAATATAATTTCGAATTTGCCTTAAAAATGCACATTTTTGTGTAATGTTCTGATCAAACATAAATCTTTAGTTATTTATTTGCTGTATTGAGGAAGGTTTGCGACCAAGAGAAATAATACAATGCTTTTATATATCTTCAGAGTCAGATGCCTCTATGGAACAACTGGCAGCATCATACCGATCATTCAGGCTCACTGGATTACAGTATGGAAAAACCTATGTTTTTGCAATAAAGCCATTATTTGGGGAAATGGAAGGACCAGGGAAAACTATAACTCAATCTATATGTGAGAATTTTTAGCTATATATGTCATTTTTAAGGGGAAGTTTAATAAATTATACAATACAGCTTATTTGTTGTATGCATTTGGCAACTTTCTAATTTTCTATGTACATCAATTGTTCATAGTTTTCAAGATCTCTTTTCAAGTAAGAAGCCTGATAATATATAATATTGATAATATATAATAATAATTATGATAACATATGTATTATCAGAATTATATTATCAGAATTATTATATGTTACCATTATATATTATGAATATTATATATTATTTAGGATTATATATTATCTATTGTCTGATAATATATATATATATATATATATATATATATATATATATATATATATATATATTATAGATAAAATATATTTTAAATAAATTACACTTAATTTTATTAACATTTTTAAACAAATTACAGATAATATGTATATTATATATTATCAGGATTATATATTATCTGTAATTTATTTAAAAATGTTAATTAAATTACATTTAATTTATTTAAAATATATTTTATCCATAATATATATATATATTATCTGATAATAGATAATATATAACCCTGATAATGTATAATCCTGATAATATCCTGCTAATACAGATTGAGTGTATACAAGATCACTCTTGTGATATTCCCAATATTGCCAATTTCCATTTTTGCGTTTTTTGTTTTTCTCTCGACTTCTTCCTAGAGCCATGCATTTTTATTTTTCTGTACACATAGACGTATGAGAGCTTGTTTTTTGCATAACAAGTTGTACTTTTGAATTTCACCATTCATTTTACCACATAGTGTATTGGAAAATGGGACAAAAATTCCAAGTGCGATGAAATTAAGAAAAAAAACGCAATTATACCCTTATTTTTTTTGGTCGACAGCTGTGTGAGGTCTTATTTTTTGCTGGGCAAGGAAGTGTTTTTATTGATAACATTTGGGATAGATTAGTCATTTTGATTGTTTTATGCAGCATTTTTTGCAGTATTGCGATGACCAAAAAAATACTTCAATTTAATGGTTTAGATTTTTTGTTTACGATGTTTACTGATTTGGTTAATTATTTTTATATTGGGATAGACCAGACTTTTCTGGATGCTGTGATTCCATATGTGTATTTTTTATTTCTTTTTTATTATCTTTATTTTTAATGGGAGAAAAAGTTGTAATTCCAACTTTTATGGGTTTTTTATTCATATTTTTAAACTTTTTATTGTAATTTTTTAGTCCCCTTAGGGGACTTGAACCAGCAATTGTCTGATCGCTTGTACTATATACAGAAATACTACTGTACTGCTGTATATAGTAAAAATCAGGCTTGATTTCAAAGAAGCTCAATGATGATGGGCTCAGATGTCTTCAGCAGACCCCCAGCTGTCATAGAAACCTATCAGTGCCCTGCGATTGTGTCATGGTTGTACAGATGGGCGCATATAATGACGCTTCCCAATGCTGCTACACTGTTAATGCTGCTGCTGTCAGAGATTGACAGTGGCATATAACAGATTAACCGTCGTGGGTGCAGCTCTGCTCCACCCGCAGTTGTTAGAGACAGGTCCTGACTGGGTGTAACAGCCGTTACCTGACAGGTATGGGATCAGCTCAACCTGCTACCAGCTTGTACCATACATTTATGTAAGCTGTTGGTAAAGGGGTTAATCAGAATATAAAGGAGTAGTCCAATGCAAAACTATTTTCGTTAGAGCTAGTTCTTAAAACATATGAAACTGTAACATGAGATGTTGTACTGATTTATTTACAATTTTTTCTTTGCAGATGGACCAGCGAAAAGACCTGTCCCCACAGTTCACGGACCTAGGCTAACAACACTTATTGAAAAGACAACAACTGCACAACCTGTTGAGCGTCTTCCACAAACGACATTATCACAAATGTCCAAATTCACCAGTGCTGCTGCTAGAGGAACTTCAGCATTTGTTTCTGAGCCCGGTAAATAGATATGAATTCAAGATTCAAAAGTGTTTATCAGCCTAATTTTCTAGTGATCCTTGTTTTTGACTCCTTTCCAATATTCAGGAGATAGGCTTGCACTATAGCCAGCATATGCCTGTGTTAACTAAGCTCTGATCACTGCTGTTAACCCCTTTAAATGCCATAGTCAATCACTGACATCGGTAGTTAAGGCATGCAGTCTCAGGGCCTTGCCATTCGTGGGCCTATCGCCCTTCCTTGAGACATGGTTACAAGGTTCTGATGGGTTGTCATGGCAGCCAGGGGCCTGCTGAAGGCTGTAATGTCGGCACTCCTGTGAAGCTTACCCACAGGCTGGAATTTATAGGAGACTGTCATTTTAGGTATATACTGCAAAACCATGGTACTGCAGTATACACAAGAATGATCAGAACATCACAATTTCAAGTCAACTAATAGGATTAAAATAAGTAAAAAGTTTTAAAAATCTGGAAAAAAAATTAAGAAAACCGTAAAATTTGAATCACCCTCTTTTCTTCTTTCTTTCCTACTTTTTTGTATATAAGCTTTGGCCACCGACATCAGGGGCTTTTCTACAGCATTCTGTAATGCTGTAGATAAGCCCCTGATGTAACCTAAAAGATAAGAAAAACAAGTTAGATTATACTCACCCAGGGGCGGTCACGCTGCGGTCCGACGGTCCGATGGGAGTCACATGTCCGGGTCCGGCGCCTCCCATCTTCATGCAATGATGTCCTCATACTTGCTTCCTGTCACGGCTCCTGCGCAGGGGTACTTTATCTGCCCTGTTGAGGGCAGAGCAAAGTACTGCAGTGTGCAGGCACTGGGAAAGGTCCAAGAAGCCCGGCACCTGCGCACTGCAGTACTTTACGCTGATGGCGATGGCCGAAGCTTATATACGAAAAAGATGACAGATTCCCTTTAAAAAATCTAAAAACATATTTTATATCTCTGAATTTCTAAAAGTTGGGCCTGTGAAAATGTAAAATTATTTAAAGGGAGTTTGTCAGCACAGAGTTAGTGTTCAAACTAAATTCAGGCGCTCTGTGCACCCTTCATGCGCCCAAACATTTAAGTGCACCTTCACACCTACAGGTTTTCCCTCTTTCACCTCACCTTCTTTTTAAAGAACCGAGAAGGGCAGAGATAGATAGAAAACATTATGCAGAAATTGCAGTAAAACATTATATATACTCCAAAATAGCATCAATAAAAATGGCAGTTTGCCACGCAAAAAAATCAAGATCTTACACAGCACAATCGCTGAAAAATAAAAACAAATTACGGGTCTCAATGCTGATTCAAACCAATTTTTTTTTTTTTTAAGTTTCAAATACATAAATTATACAAGTTTAATATCACTGTAATTGTACTGAAGAATCATTTTGCCAGGTCTTTTTACCATATAATAAACAACATAGGGACAACACCAATTTTTTTTTTCGCATTTTCACTGCACTCTTTCCCCCGCTTTTCAGTACATTATATGGTAACATAAATTGTGTAATTCAAAAGGAAAACTTGTCCCACAAAAAATATGGCTATGTCAAAGGAAAAATGAAAGTTATGGTTCTTGGAAGAAGGAGAGGATTTTTCAAGTATCTGAGTAGAATTCAATTCCACTCAAATATATTTGCTCAGCTCAACTTATTGCTAGATTTTCATTCACAACAGAACATAGAACACATATCAGAAGGTGAGAGACAGTTTTCCATTTATTTTGAAAAAAAATAAAAAGTTTGCTTATTTTTAAATTGATAGCAGCAACACATCACAAAAAAGTTGGACCTGGGTCATGTCTACCAATATAGTATCCCCTCTTCCTTTTACAACAGTCTGTATACATCTGGGAAGTAAAGAAACCAATTACTAGAGTTTTAGGAGAGGAATGTTACGTCATTCTTGTCTGATGTAGGATTCTAGCTGCCCAAGAGTCCTGGATCTTCTTTGACAGATTTTTCATTTCATAATGCTCTAAATGTTTTCTATTGGTGGAAAAATAGGCCCATTCATGACCCCAACTCTTCTACTGCAAAGCTGTGCTGTTGTGATGGATACAGTTTGTGGTGTAACATTGCTTGCTGAAGTATCTCAGGCCTTCCCTGAAATAGACGTTGGCTGGATGGCAGCATATGTTGTTCTAAAATCTCTATATAATGCTCAGCATTAATAATGCCTTGCAGAATATGTTGCCAGCCCATGCTATAGGCACTAATGCAACCCCATACCATCAGAGATGCAGGCTTTAGAACTGTGCGCAGATAATAAGCTGGATTGTCCCTCTCCTCTTGAATCCACAACACAATGAGTCTGTAGATGAGATAAAGAATTTCACATTTAGATTCTTCTCACTGCAGAACTCATTTCTATTTTAAATTAGCTTTGGCTCAGAGAAGACTGTAGCCTTTCTTGTGTTGATGTGTGGCTTCTTCTTTGCATGAAAGAGTTTAACTTGCATTTGTGGATTGCACAGCGAACAGTGTTCACAAAAAATGATTTCTCTAGTCACCTTACACGTCAGCGGTACCGGAGGATGTCTCCCCGCCCAAATGGGGACAGGAACACAAAGAGGTTAAATACCCTCCCCTTCCTGCCACCTCCAGTGTTTTTCCTGTCTGTGGCTGAAGTCCTGGAGTAGTGACATTACATCCAAAGCAAAACTTTGTACCTTTCCGTTCCAGGGTAGATACCTGTTTGGTCAGGCCCTGGACGATATTTTAGACAAAGCCACAGACAAAAAGAAGATCCTCCCCGAGCAGAGGATTTCAAAAAAGAGTTTTTTTTGTCCCTCAAGAGATCAGACCTCTCAAAGGGATTTCAAAGGCAAGGGCAAAACAGGCCGCTGGAGCTACCCTAAAGGGAAAAAGGAAGGAATATCCTTGTTCCCCAGACCCAGCAGACCCCAGATAAACAGTGACTATTCCCTCGGGGTCAGGGGTCGCCTCTCGAACTTTATCAGCCAGTGGCGTTTCATCTCTTCAAACCCGTGGGTACTCCGTCCATTCAAGACGGTCTAAGTTTGGAGTTTGAGAGTCCTCCCCCTTGTTGCCTAAGGGTTACCCCTTTACAAAGTCTCCATCCGCAGGATGCATTCTGCTCAGGCCTTCAGGATTTACTCCATATGGGAATAATCTCCCCAGTTCCTCAACAGGACATAGGCAGAGGTCACTATTCTTGCCTATTTCTAGTCAGGAAACCTTCGGGAAAGCACAGGATAATTATCAATCTGAAACCCTTAAATCGGGTGATTACATACAGAAGATTCAAAATGGAATCAATAAGATCTGCTATTCCCCTGATAGGTCAGAACTGGGTGATGGCTGCAGTGGATTTAAGGGATGCATACTATCACGTCCCCATCCATCAGAAATTCAGGAAATTCCTAAGATTCGCAATTTCCCAGGGCCGGATGATCACAAATTATCAGTTCAAAGCTCTCCCGTTCGGAATTTCATCAGCACCTCGAGTGTTCACAAAGATCATGGCGGAGGCAGTGATTTTCATACGGATTCAGGGGATTTGCATTATACCATATCTGGACGATCTACTCATTGTCACTCCATCAACTTCCCGGTTAAACAAGGATGTGGGGAGGACCCTAGAAATCCTAGAATTCCTGGGATGGATACCAACCCGGGAAAAATCAGATCTGGTTCCGTCTAAAAGGAAAAAATTCCTTGGAGTTCTTCTGAATTCAGAGTTAAGGAAATCCTTTCTACCCAAAGAGCAACAGCAGGATCTGATGCAGAGGATAAGGAAGTACAAAACTCTGGGGACTCCCACTCTGAGACATTCCATGTCCATTTTGGTGTCCCTATCCTCTTGTATACAGATGTACCATGGGCCCAGGCCCATACCAGAATCCTTCAGACACACATATTGTCTTCTTGGGACAGGCAAAAAAGCTCACTGTCAAAGAAAGTTCTCCTCCCCAATCACGTCAGAACATCGCTGACATGGTGGCTCTGTCTCCGGAATCTTCAACAGGGGGTCAGTTGGGACCAGATCCCACTGAAGATCCTCTCTTCAGATGCCAGTCAAAGGGGATGGGGAGCTGTAGTAGAGAATTCTCACTTCTAGGGCATATGGTCTCCGAACATCAGAGCCTGCTCATCAAACTTCAGGTAACTGAAGGCTGTGGAGGAGGCCTTAAAGGCCGCATCGACTCTTCTCCAGGGTCAGCATGTCAAAATATACTCCGACAATGTGACCACGGTGGCTTACCTCCGTCATCAAGGGGGTACGAGGTTCGAAAAATTAAAAAATCTGGCTGCGAAAATTTTTTCCTAGGCAGAACGGCACCTCTTATCTATCACGGCAGTCCATCTAAAGGGGTCACACCCAGGCAGACTTTCTCAGCAGGAAAGATATACATCTGGGAGAATGGTGCCTGGATCAGGAAGTCTTCCTCTCTCTAGTTTCCCGATGAAGGATCCCGGACGTAGACTTATTCGCCAACAGCCAGAATGCCAAACTGCAAGCATATTTATCCCTAAACATGACAGACAAAGCACTGGGCATGGACGCTTTCTCACACCCTTGGGAGTTCAACCTTGCTTATGCTTTTCTACCTATCCCGATTCTGTCAACAACTCTAAAGAAAATTCGATCCGATCGGGTCACTTCAATTCTGATTGCCCCTATGTGGCCGGGAAGGGGTTAGTACAGTGAACTGTTGGAGATGGCCCACAAGGGTCCAATACAATTACCCCAGAAGAGCAACCTTCTTCATCAAGGTCCTTTATTACACCCGAACCTACACAGATTGAACCTCGCAGCATGGCTACAGAAGCCGAAATTCTGAGAGCAAGAGGTCTTTCTTATAAAGTAATTCAGACTCTTCAGAAAAGTAGGAAGCCGGTAACGCCATTTATGGCAAAGTCTGGAAGAAATTTTCTTCATTGTGCTCTCCGAATACTCCGGACCCTTTCCATCTGAATGTGGTCCAGATCCTAGACTTCCTCCAGAAAGGCCTAGAGTTAGGACTTAGGCGAGTATATTAAAAGTTCAGGTCTCTGCACTTAGTTCTTTTTTTGATCAGGATTTGGCCAACCATCGTTGGATAAAACGCTTCATGACTTCAGCCAGTAGACTCTGTGCCACAGTGCGTAATCGTGTTCCCCCTGGGACCTGAATTTGATACTAAATAGTCTGATACAACCTCCATTTGAACCTTTATCAGAATCTTCCTTAAAAGTTTTCACCTTCAAAACTGTTTTTCTAGTCGCCATTACCTCCTCTAGACGGGTAGGAGAGATGCAGGCTCTTTCTATGCAAGAACCTTATTTCAGGGTAACAACTGACAGTATAATCCTTTGTCTAGACCCATCATTTTTACCTAAGGTAACGTCAGACTTTCATAGAGGTCAGGACATAGTCCTGCCCTCATTCTGCCCAGACCCTTCCAACAGGAAGGAAGAGTCCTTCCATACCTTGGACGTCTGAAGGACGGTTCTTTTCTACCTCCAACAGACTGGGAGCTGGAGGATTGATCAAAATTTATTTATCCAATACTCAGGAAGGAACAAGGGCAAAAAGGCGGCAAATAACACAATTGCCAATTGAATTAAGCAGGCCATAGCCCTGACATATTCATCTCAGAATTTATCCCCTCCTTTATCACTAAAGGCCTACTCTACACGGTTAGTGTCGACATCATGGGCAGAGAGAGGAGACGCATCTACGGAGCAGATCTGCAGAGCCGCCACCTGTTCGTCGGTCCACACGTTCACCAGGCACTACAGATTAGACTTTAACAGGGATTTAAAATACGGCAGATGAGTTCTGCAGGCTGTCGTCCCTCCCTAAGAAATTATTTGTTGGTACTACTCCGGTACCGCTGTTGTGGAAGGTGACTAGAGAAAACAGAATTAGTCTTACCGGTAATTCGGTTTCTAGGAACCTTCCACGACAGCACTAATTTCCCTCCCTATTAAAGATATTTATTGAGGGGTTCCTGCACCAAGTTGGTAATTATGCATACTACTGTGTCCAGAAAAAACACTGGAGGTAGCAGGAAGGGGAGGGTATTTAACCTCTTTGTGTTCCTGTCCCCCATTAGAGACATCCTCCGCTACCGCTGTCGTGGAAGGTTCCTAGAAACCGAATTACCGGTAAGACTAATTCTATTTTCTGGAATTATTCCTAAACCCATGCAGTGATTTGCTGGATCGAGTCATACCTGTTTTTATTGCAGTTTGACGGCCCATAGATCATGATCATCCAATAGTGACCATCAGTCTTGTCTCTTATGCACATGGATTTCTCCAGAATCTCTGAATCTTTTAATAATATTATGTGCTGCAGATGGTGGGCTAATCAAAGTCTTTGCAATTTTACATTGAGAAATAGTTTTCAGAGAATTGTTCCACGATTCTTAGATGTAGTTGTTTACAGATTGGTGAACCTGACCATCCTTACTTCTGATTGACTCTGCCTCTCTCTTTTTTAAATATAAAGCCATGTGACTTAGTTCAAAATTGATATTCCACCTATTTTTCATTAGTACCAGTGGCATAATGACTGCAGTACTGCCAGGATGGAAGATATATATATCAGGGAGGGAATGCCCTGGTCCAGATCTTGCACTGGGGCCCATCAGACTCTAGGTATGCCACTGATTTGTACCACTTAGTTTTCCAACTTCTTTTTTTAAATCTTGTCCCAACTTTTTTTAAATTTTTAAGAGAGTTCCTTTTTTTCCAGATGGAATGAAAAAAAGTCTAACTTTCATCTTCTGATCTGTGCTTTATGTTTTGCTGTGAAGAAAATATGGCTATAAAAGATTTCCATATCAATGCATTATTGCTTTCTTTTCATTTGACCGAGCATCTGAACATTTTTGGAATTTGGTTGTACTTAAAAAGGAGCAATGCGAACATATTTAAACTTGATATATATTTTGTATTTAGTAAAAAATAAATGGATATGAAATATCAGATACAATGGCTGCCTCTAAAAGAGAAACAATTATTGCAGTGCCTCTGCTATAACATATGTTGCATTTGTATTTATCACCTAAATACTATATTAAATTTGTTTCTTTTCTTCACTAGTCTGTGCGAAGTTAAAAGCGGATATAGTATTTCTTGTGGATGAGTCTTCTAGCATTGGCTCTGGTAATTTCAACAAGGTCAAAGATTTTCTTTATAGAATTGTATCATATTTTCCCAAAATTGGACCCCAGGGGACACAGGTAGGATCAATGTTATGTGTTCTTATCAGTGCTATCAAGTTGTTTTGCATGTCGTTAAGAATTACAAAAGGTGTATTCATGAAGTGACTATAAACATATTAATGGGGGAGTGTAAAAAATGAACAGCATTACTCTGAAATATGGTTTCATAGTTTTTAAGGTTGAAAGTAGGCGATCGAGTTCAACCTATAACCTAACATGTTGATCGAGTTGAAGACAAAAAAAACACAAGAGGAAGATTCTAATTGCCCATATTAGGTGAAGAATTCCTTCCCTACTCCACATTCAGCAATCAAATTGACTATTTTACTGGATTAATGTTCGATCTCCTGAAAATAGTACTCATAACTTGTAATATTATACACTGATGAGCAAAAGGGTAACAATGTTTTAAACTTTTGACTTTCAGGCTTCATATCTCACCGTCCACTACTGCTTCAAATGTGAGAACTCCATCATTTTATAGCTAATTATCTTGGCTATCTCATACATAAATTTGACTTGCAAGTTGCAACTATTTAGCATATGATTAGTTATGCCGATTTTTGTCATGTCACTGCGTTGTCAGTGAAGATGTCCCAAGAAAAGAGAAACATCATCATCCAGCTCATCCATAGTGGCCTTTCAGACAAGAAAATTGCCAACTACACCATGTGAATGCCATGACAGGTGGAAGAATACAAAATAAAGTCCGTCCATCCATTCAAAAGCCAAGAAGTGGACTTCCACGCAAAATATCAGAGTCAACAAGTCGGCTAATCACAAAGTCTATCAGTTCTGGATGCAAAAAACACGGCAGTTGAGGTGCTTTGTAATAGTGAGATCTTAGACATTCATTCAAGCACCGAGTGATGCATGTTACATAAGTCTGGAATGATGAAGAAGCCTTGACTATAATATCATCATAAGAAGCGTCGACTCAAGTTTGCAAAAAGAAAGTACGAAAAGTGGACAGTGGAAGATTGGTGATGGGTGATTTGTAGAATGAGACAAAAGTCAATAGACTAGGCTCAGATAGATGCAAATGGGTCTGGAGGAAACAAGTAAAAGGGGTAATGGATCAAGAAATTGAAGCAGCAGTCAAGTTCAGTGGAGGAGGCATGATGATATGGGGTTGGTTAACAGCCAAAGGCGTTGGGCACTTGACCAGGATCAATGGTTGTTTCAATGAGGAGCCATATATGAGTATCATAAAAGATGAGTTACTTCGTTCACTTGAATATTATAGGTATTGTGGTGATACGCTACCTGAGTGTGTTGGGGGACACTCGCTTGGCATAGGATTCAAGCACTCAGGCACGGTACCTCACACAAATCTGGTCAAATCCGGTTTATTAAACTTCATAAACCACATGACATACAGTCTATTTCATTATGTCCATGAACTTATCACGACCACCAGTCTGTTCATGCAGCAGATAAACTTCTCTGCCATATATTACCATCCCCTTGTCCGGGGTTACCTTCCAGGAGTTCCACTCCTCACGCTGACTTCACGTCAATCCCAGGTCCTCAACACAGACCGTCCAGGTCTACGGTCTCTAGGTGCTTCCAGGATGACTCCACTCCCAGGAGCCTCCAACACTGACCGTCCAGGTCTACGGTCTCTAGGTGCTTCCAGGACGACTCCACTCACAGGAGACTCCAACACCGACCGTCCAGGACCTTGCACAGGAACAAATGGATCCATACACAGGAACTGTGTGACCCACACCCTGGTCACATTATATACCCTTAACCACTCCCCTGGGTGGGAGTGTGGGTGTGTGGCTAGTTTGACCCTCCCATCTCTCATAACTAGCCCTGCCAATCTCCCATTAGAACTACACAATTACTTGTGGGACTACAGGTCCCAGAACACAACATAACTTTAGACTGACAGCGCAGAGTGTCCTCCTCTGCAACACACATACCGGCCATTTATAATCCTGCTGGACTTTCTCTCAGCAACCACAATTATACATCCAAGTGCATCCTGCAGCGCACACACAGCGCCCCCTGGCTGTAACATTGGTCACTGCACCACATACCTCCCCCCTTTGTTCAGCCCTATTGGGGTGGACACATGACATAAACCCAGGGTTCCGATACCGGGAACCCACGTCACCTTTGATAGGCCTCCCCTGCCCCCAGCGGTCAGTTTGTCTGCCCTGGGCTTCAACCCTTGAGTCACCATCCGTCGGTGTCAGCAGACCCTTTTTTGTCAACCCACTTACAGTCGAGCTGACTGTCTGGTCTGAGTCTGACCCTTCGCTACTACATCTGCTACCAGGTCTCCCACTTCGGTCACTCAGCCCTGAGCTAACAGAGGAGTCACTTCTTTGGACTCTTCTATTCTTTAGGGTATCTTTTCGTATCTCCATACCCTGGGTTGGAAGTGGTCGACATCTTATATTCTGCAGCTGTTTATTAATCTTTAGACGTTCCAGTCTTAGCTGCTCTATCTCCTTTAGATACGTCACCCGGTATTCAAGAAGCACTCGAATGCTCCTAAGGCTATCTACTGAGCCAATTACAACAAATGGAACCATCTCATCTTCACCAGTTACCTGGACTTCGCCAACATCTGGAATCCTGACTCTTGCCACACCGGATCTATTCACCAGGTCCTGCATCACTTTTCCAAATCTACCAATGACTTTCCCCACCAGATTTCTGGGTACTCGAACAACGTCTTCCACAAAAGCCCAGCCGACTTTGCGCTTTCCTGGCATGCTCCAAACGTTGAGCTGCTTCCTTGTTCCTCAACAGGATCATTTGTTTTGTGCGAAGACATTGTAGGTGCATATCCTTCAGGATAGCTACCCGCTTAACTGTGACTTCCTTAGTGGACAGTATCACCAACTGCTTTGTCTCTGGGGCCCAGTTCACAGTACATGCTTCCACTGTTTTCCTAAAGGCCTCATGCACACCTTCACTGGTACAGGCTTCTTGCACCTCTTTGGGTACATCAATCCCAGTCTTGAAGAGCAAGGTCTCACTCTCTTCATGGATATACAGCTCCCTTTTTGCCTCAGACCTTTCCACGAAGACATCTGCCATGACCGGGTGACTGTCTTGTTCTGCTTTTAGCGCCAATTCTTCCTCCTCTTTACTCTTCCAGATCCCTGGCCAGGATGGGCACTGGCAGCTTCACCTCGTTACCACTCTGGTACTGCAGCTTTAAGTCTTCGACCAGCATCTCCTTCTCTTGCAGAAGACCACTTAATGCTTCTCTGAGCCCTTCCACATCTTCCCTTAAGGTTTTGTTCACACTTTGCCAGGTTGACAGGTGATGTTTGAGCTCAGACACTTCCTTCTCCAGTTCATCTACCTGGTGCTCAGCTGCTTGTCTCAGATGCCTTAACTCGGCCTGTAAATCTGATACCTTTTGCTTCTCATGAGACAACTCATTAGCGAGATCCTGGACCTCCTCTTTATCAACCTTCTCACTGGGTGCAATTTGTTCAGCCCCTTTTCCTCTTTTACGTCTCCAGCGATGGGAGGAAGACTTGCCACTTGTACTTGAGTCGGCTATACTGCACTCTTTCCCGCTGGCGTCCTCGTCTGCATGGGAGTCACCACCACCCAGCTGGTTATCCTGGAACCAGCAGTCGCCACTTACGCAGGTCATATTTTCTGGTATGGCTGCCCCGCCATCCTGACGTCACCTTGTGGAGCACAGTCGTTCCCCTGTGTCAGTGTTTCTGTCCGCACAACCTCGTACTCAGCTCTAGTAGTTGCTACTGGTAATGAAACGTCACAGTCACCCCCAGAGTCTGTGTCACACCCCACAACATGGTGAACGCTCAAGTTGCTTTCTAATTGGGTGTCAGCTACACAGGTTTTATTTAACACACCACTACCAGTCATCTTGGGTACATGTCAGGTGACATCATGTTAGTAAGTTGGGCAGACAAACCCTTCACACTGGTCACCCCGATGTCTGACCCGTCAATTTTGGGATGTATTCCTGTCTTAATGTATGCCCCTGCAACAGTAATGAGACTTCCATCCTTGTGCTGCAGAGGAATGCCCTCCTCCCACAAGTCTGAGAATAACTTACATGATGAAAAGTAACTTGGCACACACGTGATCAGATGCTTGTGTGATTTAATAAGAAGAGAGTACATACAAACGTTTCGGTCATAGACCTTCTTCAATGTACCTCTCTCTGAGAGTCTATTTGATGAGCGGATTTTATAGGGGAGGAAATAGTCCCCTTAATGCGTCTGGTGGTGATGACTATGATCTGAGCGCTAGTGAGGCTCTATGATGTCTCCGTTCAGGACGCGGTGTCCACCGCTTGTCCTCAGTGTTACACTGAGGACAAGCGGTGGACACCGCGTCCTGAACGGAGACATCATAGAGCCTCACTAGCGCTCAGATCATAGTCATCACCACCAGACGCATTAAGGGGACTATTTCCTCCCCTATAAAATCCGCTCATCAAATAGACTCTCAGAGAGAGGTACATTGAAGAAGGTCTATGACCGAAACGTTTGTATGTACTCTCTTCTTATTAAATCACACAAGCATCTGATCACGTGTGTGCCAAGTTACTTTTCATAATTATAAGGTTTGGGCACCTACTTGAGCACCACCTCCGATAGTAGTGCCTACGGTTATTTCTCACTGAGAATAACTTACAGTCCCGGCCTACTATCACCGCACAAGGTAGGTTAGGAACTATGGCGGCCTCCAGACTTGTATGGCTCTTGACCGTCTCAAGTTGCACCAAGGCCACTGGATAAACCTTAGTGTCCCCATGGATGCATCTGACCTCAATCTTCCTTTCAGACATTAGAAATTTATCTTCAACAGCCCTTACCAGGGTCACCGCGCTCTCTGAATCAACCAGACCAAAAACATCCTCTACATCTGCATTTAACTCTAGAACACACCCATGCAGCTTCTTACCAGGAGGGTAGTTCACAGGGCAAATTGGACACACATAGTACCATTGTGTCTGGCAACAGTCCGTTTGTGCCACCCCTTTAGTTTCAGGAGGCTCCACCCCCTTTTGGGCCTCTGCCCCCTTTAGGGATTCCACCCCCTTAAGGAACTCTACCCCCTTTTGGACACCAACTCCCTTTTTGGATGCCGCCCCTTTTTGGGACTCCACCCCTTTTTGGGCAACATCCCTTTTTGGGTTTTCCACACCATTTTTGGGACACTACCCTTTTAGGGACACCACCCCTTCCCTGGGGTACACCCCGTGGACCCCCCCACAGTACTCTCAGGCCCAAGTTCGCACAGTACACCACTGTGACTCTGGCCTTGCACTGGCCCTTTAAGAATCTGCACGCTCTGGACCAGCAATGTCTTTTTTTTTCTTCTCTTTATTGCAACTGCAACTACACTTCACAAGGCTCTGCACCGCAGACTTCGTGGACCTGCCGATCCACAGCAAGACGCTTGTCACCTTCGTGGACCCGACAATCCACAGCAAGATGCTTGTCACCTTTGTGACCCCGCCGAGCCACAGCAAACTTCGTGACCTCACCGAGCCACAGCAAGCTGACTTGATTAAAAAAAACTTCAGTCTCTCACTGACCCCGGTCAGCATAGCACAGACTCCTGTCTGTTACACACGGTTGTCAGACCGTTTACTCCTCTGGCTCAGATCAGCCGGCGCTGCAATATGTGCTTCTTGGACCGTTGCCTGCATTCGAAACACCAAATGTGGTGATACGCTACCTGAGTGTGTTGGGGGACACTCGCTTGGCATAGGATTCAAGCACTCAGGCATGGTACCTTGTTGTGAATTCCGTTCTCGGGCTCCCTCCTGTGGTCGTGAATGGTACTTTGGTGAGTTCGGTCCTTGGACACCCTCTGGTGGCTTTGAGTGGAACTGCTGATCTTTGAGGTTGGCTTTCTCAGCTGCCCTTGCTTATTGCTTCTGCTTGTTTCCCTATTTAACTCTGCTCAGGTCGTTAGTTCATGCCAGCTGTCAATGTCTCAGTACTTGTTCAGATCTCTCTTGGATTTCTCAGATGACCTGTCTACTCCAGCAGAAGCTAAGTCCATGCTAGTTCATTTGCTGTTCATTAGTTTTCGAATTTATTTCTCTGTACATGCTATGTTTCTAGTCCAGCTTGCTATTATGATATTTCCTTGCTAGCTGGAAGCTCTGGGAGTGCAGAGCTGCACCTCCACACCGTGAGTCGGTGTGGAGGTCTTTTTGCACACTCTGCGTGGTTTTTGTAGTTTTTAATTCTGACCGCATAGTTCCCTTTCCTATCTTCTGTCTATTTAGAGAAGATCCGGCCTCCTTTGCTAAAATCTGTTTCATTCCTGTGTTTGTCACTTCCCTCTTAACTCACAGTCAATATTTGTGGGGGGCTACCTTTACTTTGGGGAATTTCTCTGAGGCAAGGTAGGCTGCTATTTCTACCTTTAGGGGTAGTTAGCTCTTAGGCTGTGAAGAGGCGTCTAGGGAGAGTTAGGTACGCTCCACTGCTATTTATAGTGTGTGTGATAGGATTAGGGATTGCGGTCAGTAGAGTTACCACCTCCTCAGAGCTTGTCCCAGGTTTTCCGTTTTAACCATCAGGTCATTCTGGGTGCTCCTAACCACCAGGTCCATAACAGTACCTCACACAAATCTGGTCAAATCCGGTTTATTAAACTTCATAAACCACATGACATACAGTCTATTTCATTATGTCCATGAACTTATCACAACCACCAGTCTGTTCATGCAGCAGATAAACTTCTCTGCCATATATTACAATCCCCTAGTCCGGGGTTACCTTTCATGAGTTCCACTCCTCACGCTGACTTCTTGTCAGTCCCAGGTCCTCAACACAGACCATCCAGGTCTACGGTCTCTAGGTGTTTCCAGGTTGACTCCACTCCCAGGAGCCTCCAACACTGACCGTCCAGGTCTACGGTCTCTAGGTGCTTCCAGGATGACTCCACTCACAGGAGACTCCAACACCGTCCGTCCAGGTCTACGGTCTCTAGGTGCTTCCAGGACGACTCCACTCACAGGAGACTCCAACACCGACCGTCCAGGACCTTGCACAGGAACAAACGGATCCATACACAGGACCTATGTGACCCAAACCCTGGTCACATTATATACCCTTAACCACTCCCCTGGGTGGGTGTGTGGGTGTGCGTGGCTAGTTTGACCCTCCCATCTCTCATAACTAGTAGCCCTGCCAATCTCCCATTAGAACTACACAATTACTTGTGGGACTACAGGTCCCAGAACACAACATAACTTTAGACTGACAGCGCAGAGTGTCCTCCTCTGCGACACACATACCGGCTATTTATAATCCTGCCGGATTTTCCCTCACCACCACATTTATACATCCAAGTGCATCCTGCAGCGCACACACAGCGCTCCCTGGCTGTAACATTGGTCACTGCACCACAGTATGAAAAGGACAACATGGTATTCCAGCAGGATAAAGGCCCAAGGCATACATCAAGATTGTTGAAGAAATAGTTCAATGACAATGAAGTACAGGTTCTGGATTGGTCCCCACAATCTCCAGACGTCAACCCTATCAAACACTTGTGAGTAGAGATGAAGAAAAAGCTGTATACATACCCAAGTCAGTTGACCAGAATGCACCAACTTTGGGAACGTGTAGACAAGACTTGGGATCAGATTTTGGTAGAGAAATGCTTGAATCTGATCGAGAGCATGCCCAGAAGGATTCAGGCAGTGTTGAAAACAATGGTGGATTTACAAAATACTAACAAAATAATAAAAATTAAAATTTAGATTTTTACAAAATGTTGCAAAACAGTAACGATGCAGTGACATGACAACAATCTGCATAACTAATCATATGCTATATAGTTGCAACTCAAATTTATGTTTGAGATAGCCAATATGATTTTCTTTAGAATGATGGTAGTCTCAAGTTCGAAACAGTAGTGGATGGTTAATTATGGAGCATGAAAGTCAAAAGTTCAAAACATTGTTAACCTTTTGCTGGTCAGTGTAACTCGTCTTCTAGGGTACTTGCATATAGCCCCACATTGAGACCACCATCAATCCTGGTTAAGTAGCCAACACCTTTGGTGTGAAACAACCCAATATCATCAGGCTTTCTCCACCGAACTTGACAGTTGCTTCAATTTCTCAATCCATTAGCCTCTTTTTTCTTTGTTTCCTCATTTGCGATGATCAGAGCCTAGTCTATTGACTTTCATCTCATTGCTTCAAATCATCAATTTTCAATCGTCTACTTTCCACTTTTCATACTTTTTTGCAAACTTGAGCTGACGCTTCTTATGACGATATTGAAGTCGAGGCTTCTTCACCTTTTTCAGGTCACCATTCCAGACTTGTGTAACATGCATCAGATGGTGCTTGCACAGACATCTGTAAACTCACTATTATGTCATGGTACAACTGATAGACCTTGTAATGACCTGACTTGATGACTCCAATATTTTGCCTGGACATCCACCTCTTGGCTTTTGAATGGATGGACGGACTGCATTTCATAATATCCCAACTGTCAGGGCACACACATGATGAAGTTTGGCTATTTTCTTAGCCAAATGACTACTATTGATGAGCTAAATAATGTTGTTTCTTTTTTCTTGGGAAATCTTCATGCTCCTTGATTTGAATCAGTGACTCAGCCTAATAACACACTGAGCTATTAGTGAATATGAGAACAAGTTGTATTTTGTACTATATGTGAAAAAAAAAGATTTTTCCACCACCAGGAGCAAAACAGCAACAATGCAGTGACATAACAAGAATCTACATAACTGATCATATGCTAAGTAGTTGCAAGTCAAATTTATGTATGAAGTAGCCAAAATGATTGTCTATAAAGTGATGTTATTCTCACGTTTGAAGCAGTAGCGGGTGGTGAGATATGGAGCCTAAAAATTGAAAACATTATTACCCTTTTGCATGTCAGTATATAATAATAATAATTTTTATTTATATAGCGCCAACATATTCCGTAGCACTTTACAATTAAGCGGGGACATGTACAAACAATAAATTCGAGTTATATATATATACAGTATATGGTATGCACAGTCAAGGCCAAAAGTGTTGGCACTCTTGAAATTGTTCCAGAAAATGAAGCATTTCTCCCAGAGAATTGTTGTAATTGAACATGTTTATTTTCTTTGGGTGTATTGGAACAACACAAAGAAACAAAAAAAGAGGCAAATTGCACATTATTTCACACAACTCCTCGATAATCGGCTGGACACAATTGTTGGCATCTTTCCAAAATTGTGGGTAAAGAACTTTGCTTAAAGCATGTGATAATCATTCAAACTCATCTGTGCCAAGTAACAGATGTGGGTAATATGAAAATCACACCTGAAACCAGATAAACTTGATAGTGTTTTTATGAAATTCAGCCAAGAAAAATACATATATATTTGTATTTAACCATAAATATATGGAATATGCTTCAATCATACTGCTGACAAGTAATTCCTATTGTTTATTAGATTGCTATTGTTCGATACAGTGAAGAACCAAGAACTGAGTTTCATTTGGATCAACACAAGGAGAGGAATTCTGTTTTGAAAGCCATTCGAAACATGCAGTATTTAGGAGGCAACACCAACACAGGTAGGCACTGTGTGAACAATGTAGCAAATCTTCTGTTTTTAAACAACATTTAGACATAATTTCTAATCCATTGATGACAATTTTTTATTTTCTGACACATATCACATTTTAAAGGCATCTTGTCATCAGATTCATGCTGCTTGAAACATAGGTAGCATGAATTAGACATTGTATGCACATATGTGAAAAGGTAAGCATTACTCTGAAATGTTGTGGCATTTCAGAATAAACATACTGAGCCAGGTCCCCAGCTGGATTCTCTCCACCATGATCACATTGATTAACAGATCTCTCACTATTTACACACATAGGGACAGACCTTTCACCTCTAATTAGAAATATAGTTTCTTTGATTGCTTACTCCATGTGCAGGGCATTGCAGTAGCTTAGATACCCATGGTATCATATAGTGAGTTAGTTATATGTTAGTGGTTGTAACTAGAGATTGATGAACCCGAACAGTAAAGTTCGGCGTCCGTATCGAACACCTACTGTTTGGGCATGGACACCAAACACAGACTTCACTAGGAAGTCCACATTACTCTCCGGGTTCGGTCCCCTGAACACCGGGTGTTTGTCACGCTGTCATGTGCATGACAACGCGGCAAACACTGCTTCTGATCAGCGGTAAAATCATTACCACAGGTCAGAGAGCCGAGGTTCCCACACTGTAAAATGATAGCGTGAGCCCACAGCTGTAATCGGAAGTATAAAGCTCACCTTCAGTCACTGGTGTGGGCTGATGGGACTACTGCTCCCATCAGCCTACGCCTGCTGTCACACTAATAACAGTGGGACCAGGAGCGCCTCCAATCTAAATAAATAATAAAAAAAGACATAGGCTCCCATGTATTTTTGATAACCAGCCAGGCAAAACTGACAGCTGGGGGCTGCAACCCTCAGCTGTCAACTTTAGTATGTTTGGTTATCAAGAATAGAAGGGTCCCCACTCTGTTTTTTTTAATTACTTAAATAAATAATTTAAAAAATAGCATGGGGTCCCCCCTCCCCATTTTTGACAACTAGCCTTGCTAAAGCAGACAGCTGGGAGCTAGTATCTCAGGCTGGTAAGTGGTGATTGATATTGGCACCCCCAGCCTAGAAACAGAAGCCCGCAGCCGCTCTATTAGATGCACCCATTCTAGCGCTTGGCCCAGCTCTTTCCACTTTCCCTGTAGCGGTGGCCAGTGCGGTTCATATTTGTGGGGGTGATGTCTCCTTTGTATTACCCGGTGGCATCAAACCTACGGGTTAGTAATGGAGAGGCGTCAATAGGTGTCTTGTCTATATTGGGATATGATCTTGGAGATGGGAATTCAAATTCTCATTAATTTGTAAAATCTACATAAAGATAATTTTTACAACAGCTCAATAAAGGCAGCAGTGTGGCCTAGAGCAGCCAAACTTTTTAATGGTCTGATTTTTTAACCAGTCATCAGAAACCTCACTTGTTTGCACCAACATTTATTGATTTTATATGGTTCATATTGATACATGTTAGATGCAAGGATTCAGACTTAAAGCTCATCTGCCACTTTTAGAATTAAAGTTATAGCTGAATACCTCATAATCACGTAAAAATAACATAATTATCTATGTATATCGTTAAGGTCGAGGCATTGGACATGTTCTAAAGGAGATGTTTCAAGTGTCTAAAGGAATGAGGCCTTTATCTCCTCATCTGATATTATTGGTGACTGATGGACGATCACAGGATAATGTTATTCAGCCTTCAAGAGTGGCCCATGTCTTAGGTAATGTCATTGTATATTTTACTGTCTCGAAACATACATTTTATTTATTTTATCAAACATAATAAAAGCTTCCATTGTTTTTAAGTCTGTACACCACAACATTATTATTTTGATGTGCATGATATTTACATCTGCTTTGAAGCCTTTGTCACAGATTTGGGTAAAAATGCCAGAAACAAGGCAAACTCTATTTTAGTCAATATGTTCTGTTAGCGCCTACTGTGTCTGGCCTGTTAGGGGTCCCATAGGAGCAGAACAATGGAATTAGGAAATGTAGTTGTGAGCAGATATTGAAATATTTATAATCTGATTTTTTTGGAACAGAGAAGATTTAAATAGAGAATAGCTGACATGTTGTTTTGTTTTAGTGTTGCACTGACAGGCGACTCAGCAGGTCATCTGTACAGAGGCGGCTGACAGTCAGTGCCAGGGGGTGGTCAGAGCTGCCGCTCACTAGGCAGTGGTGACTGAAGCCGCATCGGGTGCGCCTCTATGACTGAAAGCTGTAGCTTCCTGGGAGGAATACAGTTAATTTCTTTCCAGCTTCTAGTGCAGCTGCTGCTTGGCTTTAATATGCTATTAACCTGTAGATTAACATTGAGGACATGACCGCTTCCCTTGATTTCCCTGCAGTAGAACTACCATTGGGGAAGGTAAGCATTATACAGTGCCTATTCAAATCAATGGATTAATTATCTGTGTAATGCGGGTGAAGAATAGACTTGTAGAGTCATTCTTTGTAACCTTTCTCCATCTGGACAAAACAGGAAGATGCCGAACAACGTACCCACATCTATCCTATGTTGTTTTTCTTTGTTACCCAAAACATTATCTTTGCAGTTAGGTAGAATATTTCAAGCAATGTATTGCCTATTGCATGCTTGGAATGGAAATGCATTAATGGGGCATTTAATTAAGCGTCTTAGTAGATAACATGTGTGAAATATGTGAGTCATATTACAGAATATTTGAGCCAATTTTCTATCATGTTGTGAAAGACTATAAAAAAAATTGTAACACAGCTTTATTCATTTCTTATCCACCTAAAAGGGACCAATCTATAGTAATTTATGGATGACATCAATCCACAGCACACATTTAAAAATGTGAAATGTTTTGATATATTTTTCTTTTGACTACTCAAATCGGTACATTAAGTGTATTTGATCACATAAATATAGCAACTTCATCTGTAAAATTATTCTTCATTTTTTTTATTTTCCACATTCCATTTTATTCTGAATGTTTAAAGTGCTATGAAATGTTTGCATCCTTTTAGATATATAACAAGAGGCTTTCATGTACAGATATGTTGTTATTCTGTAAGCTGTATTTGCAGCACGCTACATTGTTACTCTAATGTATCTACACTATTTGCGTAGGTGGTTGCTCATTATCAACTGCCACTCTGTACAAGTAGCATAGTCGCAGGCAACATTAGATTTGCACAGTTTAGAGAGCCATCTGTTAAGTTTTTATAATTAGTTTTTATATGTAGTCAGTTGAAGATCTGTGTAAAGAGATTCCATCACCAGGTTTGTGCTACTTCATCTGAAAGCATTGTTGGCAGAGACCCTAATTAGCAGGAGATTAGCATTGAAAAGAGTAGCAAATCTGTTGCCATGTAGTTCTCGATATTCATGTTCTATGTATAAACCCGCCCTCACTACTGATTGGCAGCTTTATGCCTATGAACGTGTACATAGGCATAAAGAACACACAAACTGCACACAGAAAGCTGCAAATCAGTGATGCAGGTGAGGCTAGACAGAGCACAGCATTCAGAGAACTGGTACAGTAGATCTGCAGTAGATAAAACAGAAAAGGAACAGCCCCATATGTACAGTAGAATATCCATGACAATTCCCTATATACAGTATGGGGTCCTTAAAGCTGCTTATACATAGTATGATGGCTACACATCTCCCCTACGCACAGCTTGATGGCCCCCACAGCTCTTAGACAAAGAAGGATGCCCTCACAGCTTCCTATATACAGTATGATGTCCACCAAATCTTCCTATACACAGTGTGATGGCCCCAACATCTGCCTATACACAGTAATATGAACCCCAAAACACATCATGAGGCAGCCACAGCTCCCTATATATAGCATGGGGCCCACACAGCTCCCTATATATAGCATGGGGCCCACATAGCTCTCTATATATAGCATGGAGCCCACATAGCTCCCTATGCAAAGTATGATTGTTCTGTCTTCATACACGTTGATACGGTGTGTGATCCGACATACGGCATAAACCACTTCTGTCTCCCAAATAAGCGGACTGTTCTCTGTAGTCTAACTTGTTTATTGGTAAACATGAGCGCGGTAAAACTAGAAGAATACAAATGATATGTATAAGTATTGGGCTAAACGATAACACAACTGCAACCAACAGGGAAACACACAGTATGGTGCAACCTCTACATAACCACATACAGCAGATTTCTGGTAACCACATTTCCTGTGTACTGGCTGCTATACAGTAATCACATTCTATAGAACAATATATTACCAGAACAAGGATCGCAATCTTACCAGATAAACTAACCAGGGTGGCAGGTAAATGAAGTAGTTCCAACACAGCTGAATAACACGAGTGAACAGGAAATACAAGAGAAAAGGCTGGGGAATTCCCCAATCCCATGATGCTTTGCTGAAACCCACAATGCAACACTCTATTATTCATGGAAAACACAGGTTATAAATTTATCCACCACTGGGTGGTGCTATAACACAACAAAACCAGAACTATAATAATAGTTAACCTTTTAATGCTTGAAACGAACCCCTGTCCTTCATTAGGAAGGGCAGAACACTCCCCGCTTGGCATCAACCGATGCCACACACAGCTCTTTTGGCGAAAACAGTAAGACAAGTTCCGCAACTGGTCTGAGGAATTAAACGAACGAGGGCACGAACAAGCAAATTCCAAGTTGAGAACCTGGTGAAACGGTGGGATTTGAGGTGATTGTCTTTAGTCACCGTACGTAGAACGGATACCTGAGGAGGGATTTCCTCATCTGCCTCTGGATCCACCAATTCAAAGATGTTTGACTCGTCCACATATGGCGTCGAATGGTATAAGAATGTAGGGTCGGTGAACCAGGTTGTGTCCTTAAGTTGTCTTGCTTCAACGGATCTGGTTGCGTGGTCCGCCGGATTGTGGTGCGTGGACACATAGTGCCACTGTTTAGGTTCGGTGGATCTCCTGATCCTTAGCACCCGATTGCTGACATAGACATAGAAGCGACGAGTTTCATTGCAAATGTACCCCAGCACTACCTTGCTGTCAGTGTAGAACTCGACTTCCTTGATTTCCAGGTCCATTTCTGTCGAGATAAGCTCAGCTAACTCTACTGCCAGCACAGCTGCACAGAGTTCCAGTCTGGGTACTGTGTGTTCACGGAGTGAGGCCAATTTTGTCCGGCTCATAACAAGCCTTATGTGGCATTGTTCATTGATGTCAGTTGTTTTCGAATATGCCACTGCTGCAATTGCCTTGGTTGAAGCATCGCAGAAGATACAAAGCCTTTGCACCTTGATTTCTGATGAAGGCACAGAAGCATATGGTCGTGCCACGTAGAGACTTGACAGGGTTTCTAAAGAATTTTTCCATCTTTCCCACAATTCTTTTTTATCGCTGGGAAGCGGATCATCCCAATCGGATGTCTCTTGGGTGAAGTCTCTCAACATCATTTTACCTTGGATAGTTACAGGGGTTACAAATCCCAGAGGATCGTACAAGCTGTTCACAACGGACAGGACGCCTCTACGCGTGAAGGGTTTCTCTTCTTCGCTGATCTGGAAGGTGAATGCATCCTTTTTCAAATCCCAGAGTAGACCCAGGCTCCGCTGCATGGGAAGGGAGTCTGTGCTTAAATCCAAGTCTTTTAAATCGGTTGAGTAATCTTGAGAGGGAAAGGCTGCCATTAGTTTCTGGCTGTTGGAAGCAATTTTGTGCAACCTCAAATTGGATGAAGCGAGCATTTCTTGTGCCCTTTTCAGGAGACTATGTCTATAGAAAAAACAGCCGCACACTCAAGACTTGCAGGTTTTTACGTGAAAGTTGTATTTTTTATTTTTAGTACAGGCATCACCAAATGCTTATTAGTGTTCAGAGAAAATGACGGATACTTTAAGTTACGGTTAACGTTTCGACCAAGGCTGGTCTTTGTCAAAACCACACTGAAAAACAAACATACAGTGTAAGTACATGATATAGATATGCTGTACATGTATCTGTGACATGAACAATATACAGTAAACAATATATTAACACAATAATATTCACCTAAAACGAGGATCCAATATATACAATACATGCATATTTACAACCTAATATATACAAAACGATATTAACTAGAACCCCTAAGTCCAGGGGTAATGTAGGGACTCCCTATGAACATAAATATTGTAGAATCAGGAGAAGCAAGAGGAGTATGAGAAGGGCTGCCTAGGTATGCCCTGTAAGTAATATCAACACATATACATATATATACAACCACCCAAGAGCCTAATTCCTATTATTGTATTAACCCCTGAGGTCACTAGTCCAATATACAGGAACGAGCAAAAAAGGAGACCGCGGCCGTTATATTACAGACCCTAGGTTCAGCATAAACCATATACATGCAAGAAATCTGCAGGAAAAACATATGCAGGGAAAAAAAATATGCAGGGAAAAAAAACCAAAAACAAAGTAGTCTGCAATCTGCCGGATCCTGGAGCAACATTAACCCCTATCTAGAGTCTCTAATACCACATGTGACACTGACCTTTTAATGGAGGGTAGAAAAGGTACAGAGGCAGTCCGGAGTGGGCTGTGAGGAGAAAATAAACTTATAAGTATCCCACATGTATACCTCTGCGGTGAGAGAATTGCAGATTAATAAGAGTCTAAGTGATTCCCATTAGAAATCCAGGTAATTACCGGAGTCTGCAAGGGTCCTGTAGCACTGAGTCCGTCTCCTTGGTGATGCAGTGTAGAATGGTGACAACCGCCAGTGTTTTAAGCTGAAGGCGTCTGACGTCATTTCCGGGCATGCCCAGTACAGCGCTCCCAACACAGTGCTGGAAGTGCTGTGTCACAGGAGTCTATGTAAACAAGCAGTCTGGCCACGTGGGGATCTATGAATCTGTGTAGTCTGTCTGAGAGGGGGGATGTGCCTGGAGCAAGGCCGTGTGATCTCTGTGAGGAGCTGAAATTGAACACCCCAGGGGAAATGTCTAAACACCAGGAGATGGACGGGAAGGAAGAAAAAAGGGGAAAAATAAAAATAAAAGATTAAGGATTAAAGGGACGGGTAGCCTCTCGGTAGTTATATTGGAAAAATATGCCGGAAAAAATAATAAAGAAAAAATAATAAAGAAGAATAATAAAGAAAAAAAATGAAAAAATAAGGAAAAAATTTCCCAGAATATCAGTAAAACGAAAAAAAGGGGATAATAATAATACCGTATATCCCGTAATGAGGAGGGAATAAGATTTTATCGTTGAGCACTTTGTTGTAGCGGTCAGGTTTAGCATTGGAATAGAGATTATTAATTGATGGACAGCAAAAAACCAGACTAATACTAAAGAAAATAATAATGACAATAATGACTGAGAAATAAAAATTAAAAAATAAAAAATAAAAAATAAATAAAAATAAAAAATAAAAGATGAACAAAATGAATGGAATGAGACGGATACATAGAAATAATGAAAAAAGTAAATAAAAATAAATATAAATAAAAAAAAAAAAATAAAAGATAAAAAATAAAAGATAAAAAATAATAAAAATTTAAATGAATGAGATGAGAAAGATCAGAACAATGAAAAACTGAAAAAATGAAGAAAAATAAATAAAAAAGTGAAAAAAATAAAATTTTTTGAAAAAAATTTGGAAAACTAAGAGGACTTACCCTGAGAGTGCAGTGATAGAGGAAAAGAGTGCGATCCACCAGCTTCTGTATATAGTTCTATCATGAAGTCTGAGGCGTGATGGAGAGGAAGGAAGAGGAACAAGGGTTAATTATTGCATAAATATGAAGAGCCTGTAGACTATGGTATGTGGAGAGACTGATGTCGTATGTACCTAGCTGAATACCAAGTCCAGTTCCCTATTGAGCCCCTTAGGTGAAAGGGTCTGTAGTGTATAGATCCAAAAGGCCTCCCTTTGTTTTAATAATTTTACATGATCCCCCCCACGTCTAGGTTTCTCTACTTTTTCAATCACCTGGAAGCGTAATTGTGACACCGAATGGTTGGTCCTAGTAAAGTGATCCGGAAGTGGGAGCCATGTTTTCCTAAGTCTGATGGTGGATTTATGGCTCGAAATCCTATCGCGCACATGCTGAGTCGTTTCGCCTACATATATGAGGCCGCAAGGGCATTTTATCAAGTAGACTACAAAATTGGAATTGCATGTATGAAACCCCTTGATGTCAAACCTCTTGCCAGTGTGTGGGTGTATGATCTCACTTGACTTAATTACATTAGCACAGCAGGCACATCCTAGACAAGGGAACGTGCCTGTTCTTGCGGAGCCTAAAAACTGTTGTTTCGGTTGTCTGGTGAGGCTACCCACATCCGCCCTAACCAGATAATCCCTGATGTTTCTTGGTCTACGTTTGCACATCAGGGTAGGAGATTGAAAGGGGGTTATTTGAGGGTAGGCCTCGGACAGGAGGGGCCAATGTTTGTTAATTACCTTGTATACCAAGGGCATAACAGGGTGATGTGTATGTATGAAAGGGACCCTATCTTTTTTGGGGGTTTGGTTGGCCGGAGGAGGATGATTTTGTAGAATTCTTCGTTTCTCATATTGGAGAATATTGATGGGATATTCTCTCTCCATGAATTTCTGGGACATGTCGTTTATCCGGGTCTCTGTCAAGTTGGGGTCCGAAACTATATTAGTGACCCTGTGGAATTGTGATCGCGGTAAGCTGTTCCTAGTGGATTTGGGGTGGCAACTTGTGTAGAGGAGTAGATTATTTGAATCTGTAGGTTTCACAAAGATGTCTGTGTCCAAACCACCATGTCCGTTTTTGATCACCAGGGTGTCTAGAAATGGAATTTTCTGTGTATCACTATTAGGTACAAATTGTAGCTCTGGTCTTACCTCATTGATCTGAGAGACAAATAGGGAGAATGTTGCAGCTGGCCCGTTCCATAGACAGAAGACGTCGTCTATGTAGCGGACCCAGCATCCTGAGTATGACTGGAAAAGAGGATTAACATACACGTGACTCTGTTCAAATTGGTCCATGTATAGATTGGCGTAAGCCGGCGCCATATTAGACCCCATGGCTGTCCCACAGATTTGTTGATAGAATTGGTCGCCAAAGAGGAAATAGTTTTCCTCTAGGACTAGGGTCAAAAGGTCCAAAATGAATTGCTGTGACCGGGGGCTAAGGTTAGAGGTCAACAAGTTATTGTTCACGGCCTCCACACCCAAATCATGCTTGATTGAGGTGTAGAGGCTTTTGACATCCAGAGTAGTCAATAGACATTCTGTTTGAATAAAGGACAGTTGTTTGATTGTCCTGATGAAGTGGCCGGTGTCTAAAATAAAAGACCTGGTGTTCTTGACCAGCGGAGTAAGATATTTCTCGAGAAAAATGGATAGTGGAGATAGGATAGAGTCTGTGGACGCCACAATGGGGCGACCTGGAGGGTTGGTCAGGGATTTATGTATCTTAGGAAGAACGTAAAACACTGGTGTAACTGGGTGTGGGTTTGACAGGAAAATTGTAGTTTTTTGATCAATGCAGTTACACTTTAAACCCATTGGAACTTTTAGTTCTAAAACGTGGGCTCTCATTCTGCCCTACCCCTGCCTGGGATAGTTTTAAACTTGAACAGGATCTACAGTATTTCTATCGGAGTATTAGACTCAAAACACACTTTGGTTTGCTTCAGGACACTCTTGGGAATAAGCCTCCTCCCACTGTGGGGACTCCTACTCCCGAACTATCAATTTCTTCTCTAGGCTTGTTTAATAAAAGCTCATTTAACCCACCCCACACATATCATGCAACTGAAACATGCATTGAACTGATACACCGGGATATACAGGATATCCTTAAACAACACCAGAAGGGCCATTTCCCCACAAAAAGCAATATAACACCATTGGAAAAACAGGCCATTGAATCATTGAAAAATAATAAAAATATAACAATTAAACCAGCAGACAAAGGTGGGGCCATAGTCGTTATGAATTCTAGTGACTACATGAGGGAAATCCAGAATCAGCTTTCAGACACTTCTACCTATAAACAAATTGCCCATGACCCCACAGTCAAAATCAAAAAGAAAATTGAGACTATACTCCAGGAATATGCAACCCTTAACTGCATTGATCAAAAAACTGCAATTTTCCTGTCAAACCCACACCCAGTTACACCAGTGTTTTACGTTCTTCCTAAGATACATAAATCCCTGACCAACCCTCCAGGTCGCCCCATTGTGGCGTCCACAGACTCTATCCTATCTCCACTATCCATTTTTCTCGAGAAATATCTTACTCCGCTGGTCAAGAACACCAGGTCTTTTATTTTAGACACCGGCCACTTCATCAGGACAATCAAACAACTGTCCTTTATTCAAACAGAATGTCTATTGACTACTCTGGATGTCAAAAGCCTCTACACCTCAATCAAGCATGATTTGGGTGTGGAGGCCGTGAGCAATGACTTGTTGACCTCTAACCTTAGCCCCCGGTCACAGCAATTCATTTTGGACCTTTTGACCCTAGTCCTAGAGGAAAACTATTTCCTCTTTGGCGACCAATTCTATCAACAAATCTGTGGGACAGCCATGGGGTCTAATATGGCGCCGGCTTACGCCAATCTATACATGGACCAATTTGAACAGAGTCACGTGTATGTTAATCCTCTTTTCCAGTCATACTCAGGATGCTGGGTCCGCTACATAGACGACGTCTTCTGTCTATGGAACGGGCCAGCTGCAACATTCTCCCTATTTGTCTCTCAGATCAATGAGGTAAGACCAGAGCTACAATTTGTACCTAATAGTGATACACAGAAAATTCCATTTCTAGACACCCTGGTGATCAAAAACGGACATGGTGGTTTGGACACAGACATCTTTGTGAAACCTACAGATTCAAATAATCTACTCCTCTACACAAGTTGCCACCCCAAATCCACTAGGAACAGCTTACCGCGATCACAATTCCACAGGGTCACTAATATAGTTTCGGACCCCAACTTGACAGAGACCCGGCTAAACGACATGTCCCAGAAATTCATGGAGAGAGAATATCCCATCAATATTCTCCAATATGAGAAACGAAGAATTCTACAAAATCATCCTCCTCCGGCCAACCAAACCCCCAAAAAAGATAGGGTCCCTTTCATACATACACATCACCCTGTTATGCCCTTGGTATACAAGGTAATTAACAAACATTGGCCCCTCCTGTCCGAGGCCTACCCTCAAATAACCCCCTTTCAATCTCCTACCCTGATGTGCAAACGTAGACCAAGAAACATCAGGGATTATCTGGTTAGGGCGGATGTGGGTAGCCTCACCAGACAACCGAAACAACAGTTTTTAGGCTCCGCAAGAACAGGCACGTTCCCTTGTCTAGGATGTGCCTGCTGTGCTAATGTAATTAAGTCAAGTGAGATCATACACCCACACACTGGCAAGAGGTTTGACATCAAGGGGTTTCATACATGCAATTCCAATTTTGTAGTCTACTTGATAAAATGCCCTTGCGGCCTCATATATGTAGGCGAAACGACTCAGCATGTGCGCGATAGGATTTCGAGCCATAAATCCACCATCAGACTTAGGAAAACATGGCTCCCACTTCCGGATCACTTTACTAGGACCAACCATTCGGTGTCACAATTACGCTTCCAGGTGATTGAAAAAGTAGAGAAACCTAGACGTGGGGGGGATCATGTAAAATTATTAAAACAAAGGGAGGCCTTTTGGATCTATACACTACAGACCCTTTCACCTAAGGGGCTCAATAGGGAACTGGACTTGGTATTCAGCTAGGTACATACGACATCAGTCTCTCCACATACCATAGTCTACAGGCTCTTCATATTTATGCAATAATTAACCCTTGTTCCTCTTCCTTCCTCTCCATCACGCCTCAGACTTCATGATAGAACTATATACAGAAGCTGGTGGATCGCACTCTTTTCCTCTATCACTGCACTCTCAGGGTAAGTCCTCTTAGTTTTCCAAATTTTTTTCAAAAAATTTTATTTTTTTCACTTTTTTATTTATTTTTCTTCATTTTTTCAGTTTTTCATTGTTCTGATCTTTCTCATCTCATTCATTTAAATTTTTATTATTTTTTATCTTTTATTTTTTATCTTTTATTTTTTTTTTTTTATTTATATTTATTTTTATTTACTTTTTTCATTATTTCTATGTATCCGTCTCATTCCATTCATTTTGTTCATCTTTTATTTTTTATTTTTATTTATTTTTTATTTTTTATTTTTTAATTTTTATTTCTCAGTCATTATTGTCATTATTATTTTCTTTAGTATTAGTCTGGTTTTTTGCTGTCCATCAATTAATAATCTCTATTCCAATGCTAAACCTGACCGCTACAACAAAGTGCTCAACGATAAAATCTTATTCCCTCCTCATTACGGGATATACGGTATTATTATTATCCCCTTTTTTTCGTTTTACTGATATTCTGGGAAATTTTTTCCTTATTTTTTCATTTTTTTCTTTATTATTCTTCTTTATTATTTTTTCTTTATTATTTTTTCCGGCATATTTTTCCAATATAACTACCGAGAGGCTACCCGTCCCTTTAATCCTTAATCTTTTATTTTTATTTTTCCCCTTTTTTCTTCCTTCCCGTCCATCACCTGGTGTTTAGACATTTCCCCTGGGGTGTTCAATTTCAGCTCCTCACAGAGATCACACGGCCTTGCTCCAGGCACATCCCCCCTCTCAGACAGACTACACAGATTCATAGATCCCCACGTGGCCAGACTGCTTGTTTACATAGACTCCTGTGACACAGCACTTCCAGCACTGTGTTGGGAGCGCTGTACTGGGCATGCCCGGAAATGACGTCAGACGCCTTCAGCTTAAAGGGAACCTGTCACCTGAATTTGGCGGGACCAGTTTTGGGTCATATGGGCGGGGTTTTGAGGTGTTTGATTCACCCTTTCCTTACCCGCTGGCTGCATGCTGGCCGCAATATTGGATTGAAGTTCATGCTGTGTCCTCCGTAGTACACGCCAGTGCAAGGCAATATTGCCTTGCGCAGGCGTGTACTCCGGAGGACAGAAAATGAACTTCAATCCAATATTGCGGCCAGCATGCAGCCAGCGGGTAAGGAAAGGGTGAATCAAACACCTCAAAACCCCGCCCATATGACCCAAAACTGGTCCCGCCAAATTCAGGTGACAGGCTCCCTTTAAAACACTGGGGGTTGTCACCATTCTACACTGCATCACCAAGGAGACGGACTCAGTGCTACAGCACCCTTGCAGACTCCGGTAATTACCTGGATTTCTAATGGGAATCACTTAGACTCTTATTAATCTGCAATTCTCTCACCGCAGAGGTATACATGTGGGATACTTATAAGTTTATTTTCTCCTCACAGCCCACTCCGGACTGCCTCTGTACCTTTTCTACCCTCCATTAAAAGGTCAGTGTCACATGTGGTATTAGAGACTCTAGATAGGGGTTAATGTTGCTCCAGGATCCGGCAGATTGCAGACTACTTTGTTTTTGGTTTTTTTTCCCTGCATATTTTTTTTCCCTGCATATGTTTTTCCTGCAGATTTCTTGCATGTATATGGTTTATGCTGAACCTAGGGTCTGTAATATAACGGCCGCGGTCTCCTTTTTTGCTCGTTCCTGTATATTGGACTAGTGACCTCAGGGGTTAATACAATAATAGGAATTAGGCTCTTGGGTGGTTGTATATATATGTATATGTGTTGATATTACTTACAGGGCATACCTAGGCAGCCCTTCTCATACTCCTCTTGCTTCTCCTGATTCTACAATATTTATGTTCATAGGGAGTCCCTACATTACCCCTGGACTTAGGGGTTCTAGTTAATATCGTTTTGTATATATTAGGTTGTAAATATGCATGTATTGTATATATTGGATCCTCGTTTTAGGTGAATATTATTGTGTTAATATATTGTTTACTGTATATTGTTCATGTCACAGATACATGTACAGCATATCTATATCATGTACTTACACTGTATGTTTGTTTTTCAGTGTGGTTTTGACAAAGACCAGCCTTGGTCGAAACGTTAACCGTAACTTAAAGTATCCGTCATTTTCTCTGAACACTAATAAGCATTTGGTGATGCCTGTACTAAAAATAAAAAATACAACTTTCACGTAAAAACCTGCAAGTCTTGAGTGTGCGGCTGTTTTTTCTATAGACATTGTGACTTTGTGTTCAGCCTGCACCTTTTTTTTTCCATGCGGAGTGCACCACATCTCTTGTACTACCTTTTCAGGAGACTGACTGCCGACTCCTCTGAGGGTGTGGATTTCAGGCAGTCATCTACGTAGAAATCCTTTTCCACAAAAGATCTTACATCCGATCCATACTTTGCTTCACCCTCTCTGGCTGAATGTCTAAGGCCATAGATAGCGACAGCAGGGGAAGGGCTGTTCCCGAAGATGTGAACCTTCATACGATATTCCACGATGTCCTTGTATGGGTCATTATTGCGGTACCAAAAGAACCTCAAGTAGTTTCTGTGTTCTTCTTTAACAAGGAAGCAGTGAAACATCTGTTGTATGTCGGCCATAAATGCTACTGCGTCTTTGCGGAAACGAAGAAGTACTCCCAGAAGTCTGTTGTTGAGGTCTGGACAAGACAGGAAGACGTCGTTTAAAGAAACACCTTCGTATCTGGCACTTGAGTCAAATACCACTCTTATCTGACCTGGTTTCTTCGGATGATACACGCCGAAAATAGGTAAGTACCAACATTCCTCGGAATCTTGAAGTACAGGTGCAATTTCCGCGTGGCCACTCTGGAATATTCTCTCCATGAAGGTAAAGAAGTGTTGTTTTGTTTCTGGTGCCTTCTGCAGTTTGCGTGTAAGGGAGACAAATCGACTGTAGACAAGTTCTCTGTTGTTGGGTAAGCGTTGCCTCTGTGGTTTGAATGGTAAAGGTGCGACCCAACTCTTTGATTCATCTCTTACTATCTCTCGCTCCATGATGTCCAAGAACAGTCTGTCCTCTATGGACATTGCTACCTGGTTGTCTTCTCTTTTCCTGTGGAAAACTGTGCACCCTATATGATCTTGCTCACCGTCGCATGCATGGTCTTCACAGGAAGGATCAGCTAACGGACAAGGTGGAGGGGTGTGATGTGGCAATTCTTTAACCAGGAAACTGCTCTCGCATGGCTGGAAGAGAGACGGGCGTCCATTCTCGAGGGTATTGGTGAGCATGCTGTTGACTGATGTCGGCCTGTGTGCTCCACCCAAACAGACATCTCCCACAATGACCCATCCTAGGTCAAGTCTCTGAGCATATGGGGCGTTTTGTGGGCCGTTGATCTGTCCTCTAGCCTTGTGGACCCGTAGTATGTCTCTTCCGAGAAGTAAGACAATAGGAGCTCCTTGGTCGAGCTCTGGTATCAGGTGAGCTATACATCTCAAGTGGGTGTGATGAGCTGCTACCTCTGGTGTAGGTATCTCAGACCTGTTGTCTGGAATCTGGTTGCACTCCAGTATTGATGGCAAGGATAAGCAGGTTTGACCGTCTATAGACTCTACTTTGAATCCAGTTGCTCTCCTCCCCGCCGTCTCGACAGTACCTGCACATGTCTGCAAGGAGTACGGGGAGCCGGGACCAGCAATGTTGAAGGTGTCGAAGAGAAAGGATTTAGCTAGAGACCTGTTGCTCTGATCATCCAAGATTGCATATACCTTGATCGCCTTATCCCGTTGGCTCGCTGGGAATACTCTGACAAGACAGATCTTTGAGCAGGATCTTCCTGCTACGAGTTCCTTGCAGATTTCTGTGCACCGAGAAGTGACCACTGGGGTGTCCACGTCGGGGTCCGTCTGTTTTTCGGCAGACTCTTCTACTCGTGACGATACCCCTGAGGGTGGTCCAGGATGTAAGGCCGTGTTGTGCTCCACACTACTACATTCTGTGCATTTCACACTGGTTTCACAGTTCTTGGCGAAGTGTGAGGTTGTCGCGCAGCATCTGAAGCATATCTTGTTTTCCTTTAGGAAACTCTTACGGTCTTCTAGAGACTTCTCCCTGAAGGCTCTACATTTTAGGAGAGGATGAGGTTTCTTGTGTAGGGGGCAGTGTTTGCTGAGATCCTGCGGTTTGTCCTCTTCTGGAGAAGACTTACTTGCCCTGTAAGGAAAACCTGTGGAGGTAACATTAGTTTTGTGGACTGCCACTGGTGTTTTACTGGGTTTTACACCAGAGGCAGCGGTACATGACATAGTGAAATCGAAACTAGGGTCATTTCTAACTTTAGCCTGCTGAGCAACAAAGTCTACAAACACCCTGAAAGGAGGAAATGGTACCTTATGAGCCTGTTTGTAACGGGACCCGTGACTGACCCACTTTTCTTGTAAGTTGTAAGGGAGCTTTTGGACAATCGGGTTGACACTAGTGTTGAGCGATACCGTCCGATACTTGAAAGTATCGGTATCGGAAAGTATCGGCCGATACCGGCAAAGTATCGGATCCAATCCGATACCGATACCCGATACCAATACAAGTCAATGGGACTCAGGTATCGGACGGTATCCCTGATGGTTCCCAGGGTCTGAAGGAGAGGAAACTCTCCTTCAGGCCCTGGGAACCATATTAATGTGTAAAAGAAAGAATTAAAATAAAAAATATTGCTATACTCACCTGTCCGACGCAGCCGGGACCTCAGCGAGGGAACCGGCAGCGTTGTTTGTTTAAAATTCGCGCTTTTACTTGGTTACGTGAGGTCCCGGCTTGTGATTGGTCAGGGCGGCCATGTTGCCGGGACGCGGACCAATCACAGCAAGCCGTGACGAAATTACGTCACGGCTTGCTGTGATTGGTCCGCGTCCCGGCAACATGGCCGCCATTAACCAATCACAAGCCGTGACGTCACGGGAGGCTGGACATGCGCGTATTTTGAAAAGCGCGCGTGTCCAGCCTCCAGTGACGTCCCGGCTTATGATTGGTCACGGCGCCATGTTGCCGGGACGCGGACCAATCACAGCAAGCCGTGACGAAATTACGTCACGGCTTGCTGTGATTGGTCCGCGTCCCGGCAACATGGCCGCCATTAACCAATCACAAGCCGTGACGTCACGGGAGGCTGGACACGCGCGCTTTTCAAAATACGCGCATGTCCAGCCTCCCGTGACGTCCCGGCTTGTGATTGGTTAATGGCGGCCATGTTGCCGGGACGTCACTGGAGGCTGGACACGCGCGCTTTTCAAAATACGCGCATGTCCAGCCTCCCGTGACGTCCCGGCTTGTGATTGGTTAATGGCGGCCATGTTGCCGGGACGTCACTGGAGGCTGGACACGCGCGCTTTTCAAAATACGCGCATGTCCAGCCTCCCGTGACGTCCCGGCTTGTGATTGGTTAATGGCGGCCATGTTGCCGGGACGTCACTGGAGGCTGGACACGCGCGCTTTTCAAAATACGCGCATGTCCAGCCTCCCGTGACGTCACGGCTTGTGATTGGTTAATGGCGGCCATGTTGCCGGGACGCGGACCAATCACAGCAAGCCGTGACGTAATTTCGTCACGGCTTGCTGTGATTGGTCCGCGTCCCGGCAACATGGCCGCCCTGACCAATCACAAGCCGGGACTTCACGTAACCAAGTAAAAGCGCGAAATTTAAACAAACAACGCTGCCGGTTCCCTCGCTGAGGTCCCGGCTGCGTCGGACAGGTGAGTATAGCGATATTTTTTATTTTAATTCTCTTTTTTACACATTATTACATTAATGTTGTTGCGATACCCGATACCCGATACCCGATACCACAAAAGTATCGGATCTCGGTATCGGAAATTCCGATACAGCAAGTATCGGCCGATACCCGATACTTGCAGTATCGGAATGCTCAACACTAGTTGACACCTCTGGCAGTGTCCAGAAATGCCAACCCTGGTAGATCACCTTCTGCCTGAGCAGCATGTACCTCCATTAACAAGTCGCTCAGTTCCCTGAGCTTTTGATAACCCTTATTTGCTATCTTGGGGAAATCATCAATTCTTTTATACAAAGCATTTTCTATAGCTTCTATTGACCCATAACATTCTTCGAGTCTCTCCCACACCATACGAAGTCCTGTGTGTGGGTACTTTATGTTAATGTTCCTGATTCTTTTGGCGTGTTCAGCTGACTCGCTCCCAAGCCACTTAACCAGAAGATCTAACTCTTCACTACTGGAAAGATGCAAGTCTCTGATGGCATTCTGAAAAGAGGCTCGCCATGCTCTGTAGCTTTCAGCTCGATCAGTGAACTTTACAAGTCCCTTGGTCACCAGCTCCCGGTGGGTAAAGAACCTTGCAAAGTTCATAGTGGCTGAGTCTGTGCCGACGTGAGCTGGTGTGCTGTTGTTATGCGGTGTTTGAGGTGCATCCTCATACCTGGTAGGAGCTTCTGGCATAGGAAAGTCTGTATAAACCCGTTCAGTGGCGAAGGGTGTCCCTGTCAGTCTGGGTGGAGGCTGTACCTTCTGTTCCGTAGGACGGTAGTGGTGATCAATGTCGTTTCGCAGTATACTTTCCTGCTTCCAGTACGGTGTTTGGAGGAAGGATCTCTGGTAATCTGTATAGGCTGGTTGGTGTAACGGATCAGAGTTGTCTTCCACTTTGGAATGTTGGCGGACATATTCTGTGACGCGTTGAGCAGGGTCCTGATGATCAAGGTCTGGTCCGCGTATGTCGCTGCCTCGCTCGGATTCATGAAACTCCACGGCTTCTAAAAACTCAGCTTTGGCTATTGCGGCTGCTGCTTCTTTTTCAGCGGAAAGCCTTTCTAAGGTCGCTTGCAGGCGGGCTCTTTCTGCTTCTTGTTCTGCTCGCAGGCGGGCTCTTTCTGCTTCTTGGCGGGCTCTTTCTGCTTCTTGGTCTGCTTGTCTTAACTTTAACTGCATCTCTTGTGCAGCGAAGGAGGATCTCACTTTCGCCGCCTCAGCTTCTGCTCGGGCGAGGGTGGCAGACCTTTTCGAGGAAGACTTGCTAGAGCGGCTTGTTTGGGACCTCGTCCTGAGTGAAGATGTTTGACTTGCAGACATTTTATGTCCGTTTGCAGGCTGTAGGACGTCTCGGAGCGGGTAGGGGTGACTTCAGCGTGGACTGAGACGTGTGGTGCTTGGTGGGCTGCACTCTCGGTACTTGTGACTGTATGGCGGCCGCTGTGGTATCTGCAGGCAGTGCGGTGTGGTACAAGCGACTGCGTAGGTGGTATTTGCTATCGCTGGCGCCTAGCTCCCATTTTACTGTTCTGTCTTCATACACGTTGATACGGTGTGTGATCCGACATACGGCATAAACCACTTCTGTCTCCCAAATAAGCGGACTGTTCTCTGTAGTCTAACTTGTTTATTGGTAAACATGAGCGCGGTAAAACTAGAAGAATACAAATGATATGTATAAGTATTGGGCTAAACGATAACACAACTGCAACCAACAGGGAAACACACAGTATGGTGCAACCGCTACATAACCACATACAGCAGATTTCTGGTAACCACATTTCCTGTGTACTGGCTGCTATACAGTAATCACATTCTATAGAACAATATATTACCAGAACAAGGATCGCAATCTTACCGGATAAACTAACCAGGGTGGCAGGTAAATGAAGTAGTTCCAACACAGCTGAATAACACGAGTGAACAGGAAATACAAGAGAAAAGGCTGGGGAATTCCCCAATCCCATGATGCTTTGCTGAAACCCACAATGCAACACTCTATTATTCATGGAAAACACAGGTTATAAATTTATCCACCACTGGGTGGTGCTATAACACAACAAAACCAGAACTATAATAATAGTTAACCTTTTAATGCTTGAAACGAACCCCTGTCCTTCATTAGGAAGGGCAGAACAATGATAGCTCCTACAGCCCTCCAATATACGATATGATGTTCATGACAGTTCCCTATATACAGTATGAGGCTCTCACAGCTCCCTTAAGACAGAAGGGTGACCTCCACAGCCCCTCTATATATACTATGATGTCCGATTATATCTCTCACTATACAGTTTGGGGCAACCACATCTCCCTATATATAGTATGAAGGCCCCACATCTCCCTATACACAGTATGATGTCCTCACAGCCTCCTATATACAGTATGATGTCCCCCATATCTCTTTATGCACAATATAGTGCCTCTCACAGCTCCCTATACACAGGAAGATGGCCCACTATACATTTTTTGAGGATGTCAGTGTTCCCTATTTACAATCTTGAAACACCACAGCTCCTTATACACAGTATGATGACCTCTAAAGCCACTTATATAAAGTACTAGATGGTGGCCCGATTCTAACGCATCGGGTATTCTAGAATATGTATGTATGTATGTATGTATATAGCAGCCACATAGTATATAGCACAGGCCATGTAGTATATAGGAGGCATGTAGTATATAGCAGACAAATAGTACGTGGCCTCTGCTATATGCTATGTGGCTGCTATATACATACATACATATTCTAGAATACCCGATGCATTAATACAGGCCACGCAGTACATAACATAGCCCACGTACTATATAGCACAGCCAACGCAGTATATAGCAGCCACGCAGTATATAACACAGGCGACGTAGTATATAACACAGGTCACGCAGTATATAACACAGGGCACGTAGTATATAGCACAGCCCACGCAGTATATAACACAGCCCATGCAGTATATAATACTGCCCATGTAGTATATAGCACAGCCCATGCAGTATATAACGCAGCCCATGCAGTATATAACACTGCCCATGTAGTATATAGCACAGCCCCGCAGTATATCACACAGCCTACGTAGTATATAACACTGCCCATGTAGTATATAGCACAGCCCCCGCAGTATATAACACTGCTCACGCAGTATATAACACTGCTCACGCAGTATATAACACTGCCCATGTAGTAGATAGCACAGCCCCTGCAGTATATCACACAGCCCACGTAGTATATAACACTGCCTATGTAGTATATAGCACAGCCCCCGCAGTATATCACACAGCCCATGCAGTATATCACACTGCCCATGTAGTATATAGCACAGCCCCCGCAGTATATCACACAGCCCATGCAGTATATCACACTGCCCATGTAGTATATAGCATAGCCCACGCAGTATATCACACTGCCCATGTAGTATATAACAGCCCCAACAGTATATAACACAGCCCACGCAGTATTTAGCAGTGTGGGCACCATATCCCTGTTAAAAAAATAATTAAAATAAAAAATAGTTCTATACTCACCCACCGGGATCCACCGAAGCTCCGCCGAGCCGCACGCGGCTGCCGCCATCTTCCGTTCCCAGGATGCATTGCGAAATTACCCAGAAGACTTAGTGGTCTCGCGAGACCGCTAAGTCTTCTGGGTAATTTCGCAATGCACCTCTGGGAACGGAAGATGGCGGCAGCCGCGTGCGGCTCGGCGGATGACGAAGAGTGAGAATAGCATGTTTTTTGTTTTTTTTATTATAGTGCTTTGGAACAAAGCACTATACTGTTATTCCATTGTGGATAACTTCTTCTTATTCTTATTATTATAGTGCTTTGGAACAAAGCACTATACTGTTATTCCATCGTGGATAACTTCTTATTCTTATTATAGTGCTTTGGAACAAAGCACTATACTGTTATTCCACCGTGGTAAACTTCTTATTCTTATTATTATTATTCAGTCCGCACGTAATGCGGCCCGAAACGCTAAACTCACAGACTCCAGTGAGGTGTCATTTCGAAGCCAGCGTTCCTGAGAGGTGTGCTAAGTATTTTTCGTGTCGATCGGATTTGTAGTTTTGGCGCAATTTGCGTTTGAAAAAAGTGTCTCAATGCGTTTCAATAGGGAAATTTTCCAATACGTTTATAATGGGCCTGATTTCTGAGGCAATTTCTAAAAATAACTGCCACCTGGCTGATTAGCTCATTGATATGCGCAGTGAGACCCAGTTACTATGCCAACGCCTATAAACTCTACATCAGCCCACCAGGTCACAAGTTTTGTCAGATAATGTCCGCTCTTAAAGTGACAGTAGAGCACAATTCCAAAACACTATCTGTAGTCTTATAATTATTGCCCCGCTCACCAAATCGGACCCAGCCCACCAAATCGGACCAGAGTGCCCCCTCTTGCCAAATCGGACCCAGAGTGGCGCCGCCCGCCAAATCGGACCCAGAGTGGCGCCGCCCGCCAAATCGGACCCAGAGTGGCGCCGCCCGCCAAATCGGACCCAGAGTGGCGCCGCCCGCCAAGTCGGACCTAGAGTGGCGCCGCCCGCCAAATCGGACCCAGAGTGGCGCCGCCCGCCAAATCGGACCCAGAGTGACCCGGCCCACCAAATCGGACCCAGAGTGACCCGGCCCGCCAAATCGGACCCAGAGTGACCCGGCCCACCAAATCGGACCCAGAGTGACCCGGCCCACCAAATCGGACCCAGAGTGACCCGGGCCACCAAATCGGACCCAGAGTGACCCGGGCCACCAAATCGGACCCAGAGTGACCCGGGACACCAAAATCGGACCCAGAGTGACCCGGCCCACCAAATCGGACCCAGAGTGACCCGGCCCACCAAATCGGACCCAGAGTGACCCGGGCCACCAAATCGGACCCAGAGTGACCCGGGCCACCAAATCGGACCCAGAGTGACCCGGGCCACGAAATCGGACCCAGAGTGACCCGGGCCACGAAATCGGACCCAGAGTGACCCGGGCCACCAAATCGGACCCAGAGTGACCCGGGCCACCAAATCGGACCCAGAGTGACCCGGGCCACCAAATCGGACCCAGAGTGACCCGGGCCACCAAATCGGACCCAGAGTGACCCGGGCCACCAAATCGGACCCAGAGTGACCCGGGCCACCAAATCGGACCCAGAGTGACCCGTGCCACCAAATCGGACCCAGAATGACCCGGCCCACCAAATCGGACCCAGAGTGACCCGGCCCACCAAATCGGACCCAGAGTGACCCGGCCCACCAAATCGGACCCAGAGTGGCCTCAACCCTGAGGGGCTACAACTACCAAACCAGCGCCTGAGGGGCACCCAAGTGTGAAAGTCTTGCAGGGGCAGCCCGGGCACCATTCCAAAGCACTATCTGTAGTTCCTTCAGGAAATACCCATCTAGTTCTTATTATTATTATTCAGTCCGCACGTAATGCGGCCCGAACCGCTTCACTCACAGACTCCAGTGAGGTGTCATTTCGAAGCCAGCGTCCCCAAGAGGTGTGCTACGTATTTTTCGTGTCGATCGGATTGGTAGTTTTGGCGCAATTTGCGTTTGAAAATGTTTTTTCCCCTCATTGTAATGCATTTCAATAGGGAAATTTTCCCATAGGTTATAATGGCCGGGTTTCTGAGGCAATTTGAAATGTACCTGCCACTTGCCACCTGGCTGATTAGCTCATTGATATGCGCAGTCAGGCCCAGTTACTATGCCAACGCCTGCGAACTGTACATGACCACACCAGCACAGTTTTGCCAGATAATATCAGCTCTTAAAGTGATAGCACAGCACAATTTCAAAGCACTATCTGTAGTCTTATTATAGTGCTTTGGAACAAAGCACTATACTGTTATTCCACCGTGGTAAACTTCTTATTCTTATTATTATTATTCAGTCCGCACGTAATGCGGCCCGAACCGCTCAACTCTCAGACTCCAGTGAGGTGTCATTTCGAAGCCAGCGTTCCTGAGAGGTGTGCTAAGTATTTTTCGTGTCGATCGGATTTGTAGTTTTGGCGCAATTTGCGTTTGAAAAAAGTGTCTCAATGCGTTTCAATAGGGAAATTTTCCAATACGTTTAAAATGGGCCTGATTTCTGAGGCAATTTCTAAAAATAACTGCCACCTGGCTGATTAGCTCATTGATATGCGCAGTCAGATCCAGTTACTATGCCAACGCCTACGAGCCCACTAGAAAACAGGTTTTGTCAGTCAGATAATATCAGCTCCTCTCTGTTATCAGCCATTCCCCTGTCCTGCTGTCAGTCTATTTCTCTCTGTTATCAGCCATTCCCCGTACTGCTGTCAGTCTATTTCTCTCTGTTATCAGCCATTCCCGTCCTGCTGTCAGTCTATTCTCTCTGTTATCAGCCATTCCCCGTCCTGCTGCCAGTCTATTTCTCTCTGTTATCAGCCATTCCCTTATCCTGCTGTCAGTCAGAGTGACCCGTCCCACCAAATTGGACCCAGAGTGACCCGTCCCACCAAATTGGACCCAGAGTGACCCGTCCCACCAAATTGGACCCAGAGTGACCCGGGCCACCAAATACGACCCAGAGTGACCCGGCCCACCAAATCGGACCCAGAGTGACCCGGCCCACCAAATCGGACCCAGAGTGACCCGGCCCACCAAATCGGACCCAGAGTGACCCGGCCCACCAAATTGGACCCAGAGTGACCCGGCCCACCAAATCGGACCCAGAGTGACCCGGCCCACCAAATCGGACCCAGAGTGACCCGGCCCACCAAATCGGACCCAGAGTGACCCGGGCCACCAAATCGGACCCAGAGTGACCCGGGCCACCAAATCGGACCCAGAGTGACCCCGGGCCACCAAATCGGACCCAGAGTGACCCCGGGCCACCAAATCGGACCCAGAGTGACCCGGGCCACCAAATCGGACCCGGAGTGACCCGGGCCACCAAATCGGACCCAGAGTGACCCGGGCCACCAAATCGCACCCAGAGTGACCCGGGCCACCAAATCGGACCCAGAGTGACCCGGGCCACCAAATCGGACCCAGAGTGACCCGGGCCACCAAATCGGACCCAGAGTGACCCGGGCCACCAAATCGGACCCAGAGTGACCCGGGCCACCAAATCGGACCCGGAGTGGCGCCGCCCGCCAAATCGGACCCAGAGTGGCGCCGCCCGCCAAATCGGACAAGGAGTGGCGCCGCCCGCCAAATCGGACAAGGAGTGGCGCCGCCCGACAAATCGGACCCGGAGTGGCGCCGCCCGCCAAATCGGACCCGGAGTGGCGCCGCCCGCCAAATCAGACCCGGAGTGGCGCCGCCCGCCAAACCGCACCCGGAGTGGCGCCGCCCGCCAAACCGGACCAGGAGTGGCGCCGCCCGCCAAACCGGACCCGGAGTGGCCCCGCCCGCCAAATCGGACCCAGGGTGGCGCCACCCACCAAATCGGACCCAGGGTGGCGCCGCCCGCCAAATCGGACCCAGGGTGGCGCCGCCCGCCAATTCGGACTCAGGGTGGCGCCGCCCGCCAAATCGGACCCAGGGTGGCGCCGCCCGCCAAATCGGACCCAGGGTGGCGCCGCCCGCCAAATCACACTCAGAGTGGCGCCGTCCACCAAATCGGACCCAGGGTGGCGCCGCCCACCAAATCGGACCCAGGGTGGCGCCGCCCGCCAAATCGGACCCAGGGTGGCGCCGCCCGCCAAATCGGACCCAGGGTGCCGCCGCCCGCCAAATCGGACCCAGGGTGGCGCCCCCCGCCAAATCGGACCCAGGGTGGCGCCGCCCGCCAAATCGGACCCAGAGTGGCGCCGCCCACCAAATCGGACCCAGAGTGGCGCCGCCCGCCAAATCGGACCCAGAGTGGCGCCGCCCGCCAAATCGGACCCAGAGTGGCGTCGCCCGCCAAATCGGACCCAGAGTAGCGCCGCCCGCCAAATCGGACCCACAGTGGCGCCGCCCGCCAAATCGGACCCAGAGTGACCCGGCCCACCAAATCGGACCCAGAGTGACCCGGCCCACCAAATCGGACCCAGAGTGACCCCGCCCACCAAATCGGACCCAGAGTGGCCCCGCCCACCAAATCCTCAACTACCAAACCAGCGTCTGAGGGGCACCCAAGTGTGAAAGTCTTGTAGGGGCAGCCCGGGCACCATTCCAAAGCACTATCTGTAGTTCCTTCAGGAAATACCCATCTAGTTATAATTATTGCCCCGCTCACCAAATCGGACCCAGAGTGGCGCCGCCCGCCAAATCGGACCCAGAGTGGCGCCGCCTGCCAAATCGGACCCAGAGTGGCGCCGCCCGCCAAATCGGACCCAGAGTGGCGCCGCCCGCCAAATCGGACCCAGAGTGGCGCCGCCAGCCAAATCGGACCCAGAGTGGCGCCGCCCGCCAAATCAGACCCAGAGTGGCGCCGCCCGCCAAATCGGACCCAGAGTGACCCCGCCCGCCAAATCGGACCCAGAGTGACCCCGCCCGCCAAATCGGACCCAGAGTGACCCCGCCCACCAAATCGGACCCAGAGTGGCCTCAACCCTGAGGGGCTACAACTACCAAACCAGCGCCTGAGGGGCACCCAAGTGTGAAAGTCTTGCAGAGGCAGCCTGGGCACCATTCCAAAGCACTATCTGTAGTTCCTTCAGGAAATACCCATCTAGTTATAGTGCTTTGGAACAAAGCACTATACTGTTATTCCACCGTGGTAAACTTCTTATTCTTATTATTATTATTCAGTCCGCACGTAATGCGGCCCGAAACGCTAAACTCACAGACTCCAGTGAGGTGTCATTTCGAAGCCAGCGTTCCTGAGAGGTGTGCTAAGTATTTTTCGTGTCGATCGGATTTGTAGTTTTGGCGCAATTTGCGTTTGAAAAAAGTGTCTCAATGCATTTCAATAGGGAAATTTTCCAATACGTTTATAATGGGCCTGATTTCTGAGGCAATTTCTAAAAATAACTGCCACCTGGCTGATTACCTCATTGATATGCGCAGTGAGACCCAGTTACTATGCCAACGCCTATAAACTCTACCAGCCCACCAGGTCACAAGTTTTGTCAGATAATATCAGCTCTTAAAGTGACAGTACAGCACAATTACAAAGCACTATCTGTAGTCTTATCATTATTGCCCCGCTCACCAAATCGGACCCAGCCCACCAAATCGGACGAGAGTGCCCCCGCTTGCCAAATCGGACCCAGAGTGCCCCCGCCCGCCAAATCGGACCCAGAGTGGCGCCGCCCGTCAAGTCGGACCCAGAGTGGCGCCGCCCGCCAAATCGGACCCAGAGTTGCGCCGCCCGCCAAATCGGACCCAGAGTGGCGCCACCCGCCAAATCGGACCCAGAGTGGTGCCGCCCGCCAAATCGGACCCAGAGTGGCGCCGCCCGCCAAATCGGACCCAGAGTGGCGCCGCCCGCCAAATCGGACCCAGAGTGGCGCCGCCCGCCAAATCGGACCCAGAGTGGCGCCGCCCGCCAAATCGGACCCAGAGTGGCGCCGCCCGCCAAATCGGACCCAGAGTGGCGCCGCCCGCCAAATCGGACCCAGAGTTGCGCCGCCCGCCAAATCGGACCCAGAGTGGCGCCGCCCGCCAATTCGGACCCAGAGTGGCGCCACCCGCCAAATCGGACCCAGAGTGGCGCCGCCCGCCAAATCGGACCCAGAGTGGCTACAACTACCAAAACAGCGCCTGAGGGGCACCCAAGTGTGAAAGTCTTGCTGGGGCAACCCGGGCACCATTCCAAAGCACTATCTGTAGTTCCTTCAGGAAATACCCATCTAGTTATTTTTAACATTACATTTTTTTACTATTGATGCCGCATAGGCATCATCAATAGTAAAAAGTTGGGGACAAACAGGGTTAATAGCAGCGATAACGGAGAACGTTACCCGTGGCATAACGTGGTCTGTTACCGCTGCCATTAACCCTGTGTGAGCGCTCAATGGAGGGGACTCAGGAGTATGGAGCGGACGCTGGGCACTGACTGCGGGGAGTAAGGAGCGGCCATTTTGCCACCGGACTGTGCCCGTCGCTGATTGGTCGTGGCCGTTTTGCCGCGACCAATCAGCGACTTGGATTTCCATGACAGACAGAGGCCACGACCAATGAATATCCGTGACAGACAGACAGAAAGACAGACAGACAGATGGAAGTGACCCTTAGACAATTATATAGTAGATGATGTCAATGTCAGTTCCCTATATACAGTATGGAGTACCCACAGCTCCCCATATTTCCTTTTACACAGTCTAATGGCCCCCAATGCTCTATATTGTCATTGTCATATCCATGTCTGAATACACTGCTGTAACCCCTGCCCTGTTTATTAGGTGTAGCGCACTAACACTACGATTATTCCTGGACAGCAGCAGTGTCTGGGTGTTTAGTTGTTAGCTTGCCGAGACTGGTTGCCCCTTTGCTATTCATTTGTGTTTTGCCTCAGTTAGTTGGTAGATAGTTAGGTTTCCGCTGGAAGCCATGGGCGGGACACCCTCTTTATAAACCCCATTAGATAGTCTCTAGCAGATTATCCCAGATTATCCCATTAGTCCCCAGCAGATAGTCTCCAATTATTAGTTTGCTTAGCTAGTACTAGGCTCTCTGACTTACATCCTGTATACTGATTTGTATTTCCTGTGTTCTGACTCTGGCTTAAATTTTGACTACCTCCTTGTCTCCTGATTTTGTCCTTGATGTGCCTTCTCGGCTTGGCGACACTTTCTGCCTCTGGTGCTCTCTTACAAGAGGCAGCCCTTCTGTGGAAGCAATCCACTGGACACTGTTGTAAGACCACATCCCTGTACAGGAGCTAAAGGCTGAATGTCTGGGTTTCTTTGGAATCTGTCAGATGAAGTGGCTTGTGCCAAGCCTATCTGAGATAGTCCTTTGGAGCCTGTGGTCTCTGACAGACATAACACCTATACATTGTAAGATGGCCTGCTATACACCTTTTGAGGCTATCACAGTTCCCTATATACAGTCTTTGTTGACCACAGCTGTTTATACTTAATACGATGACCCACAAATTCCCCAACATAAAGTATGTCCATGTCAGTGCCTATATACAGTATGGGGTACCCACAGCTATCTATGTATGGTCTCCACAATAAAAAAAAGTTATGGCTGGAAGAAAGCGATGAGAGGAATAAAAAGGCAAAAAATGGAAAAGCACTATGTTGGAAGGGGATAATATTGGAAGTCCCAAGGACACTGTTTAAACGTCATGGGGAACCTTGCAATTTAGTAAACTTGTCCTAATGGAAACCCCTAATGTTTTTTTTACTTTTACTAGGAATCCGAATGATAGCTGTTGGGGTAGGAGCAGCAGATATGGATGAGCTACGGTCTATTATGATGAACCGTAACTTGGAGGACATATTTTTTGTCAGTTCCTTTGATGACTTTCCAACAATTGTACAGGAGCTGATAGAAACAATATGCTCTGAGAGTGAAAATCCAATAAAAATGCAGCATGCAGAGGTAAAATTATTTGTTAAGATATTGTCATCATTATTGATTTTATTGTTTTTGACATTGCTTTATACATTGTTTGGACTTGTATTGAACAATTAGCTGGTTACATACTTACTTTTACTATGTAGGGTAAAGCCAAACATTACATTTGTGACATGATAGCGTACATTTGACTGTGTTCAGCTTTTGCATACGCATGGCTATCGAGCATGGCTTAGACAGAGCATTATTTGATTGCTTGACCCAAATTGAATAAGGTCCATATAATTAATATGGAACACCTGTGCCAATAATGACATTGCTAAGCAACATGCAGTTAATAAATGACCTATATATTCTTATTTTCTTATGCAAAAACTGCATGCACTGAACTGCATGCATGCTTTTGAACTAATTATCTGCATCAAAACCACTTCACAGCTGCGCTTTTTGGCATTAGCTGATCAGGTTGTTCAGATTATTAATAATTGATTGATTAATAATGGCTACAATATCAACGATCCCTTAGCATAACGCTACACGGTGCAGTTTTGATGAGTCCAAAATTACGAACAGTTTTTGCATTAAAAAATCATGGTTTAGACAAAGGCTGGGTAATCAATTTTCCCAAGGGGGCCAAACAAGAGACTCTGATTGTTGTGGAGGGCCAAACCAACATGCTTATCTTAATTTTTCTCACCAATATTATTATTATATTATATATTAATTTGTGTTGCTTAAAGAATGCAAAATAATGCATGTTGACTAGCTAATACTGTTACTGCAGGTTACAATAGGACTTCTTGTAACCTGTATTCTGCTTTTAACAGCTAATCATCCCATATAATTTAGTGCTTTAATTATGTTAGTGTAAAAAGCAGTAAATCATACTTATTATCATCATGTTATCCAGTATCTATGAGCGGTATTGATGTACAGTACTTTTATTGACAACTGCCAACACAGGATGATGTGTCCCCGCAGCCTCCCCCACACAGTATGATGCCCCCACATGCGATATGATGCTCCCATTGCTCTACAAGCATTACAATGCTCCCACAGCTTCCCATATTGCATCATAATCCTACTTCGCTCCACACAGAGCATAAACGCGTCCAACTAACACTATTATATCCCCATACCCCCAAACACAAAATGATGCCCCCAAAGCTTCGAAAGACACACAGTGATGGCCCTCACAGCCTACTGGTAGATGTTATGATGGCCTCACAGCTCCTCACGCAGTATGATAGCCCCCACAACACCCCCCACACAGTATGATGCTCCCTGTGTCTCTAGAGTATGATGCCCCACATGCTCCCTAAGCAGTATGAGGATTTCCACAACAGCACCTATACAGACCCCCACAGCCCTCAACACATAGTATGATGCCCTCACAGTCCCCCAGGCAGTATGATATCCCCACTTCCTCCAAACGCAGTTTGATACCCCCACAGCACACCCACACACAGTATAATGGCTCTCTACTTCCCCTCCATATAGTGTGAGCCAGTATTCTGCACAGAATGGCCTGCCTCACTAATAAGTAAAAAGGATCATTTCTGGGCAATTTTTTAAGTTTTCTAAAAACATGAAAAGACTGTCAGTGCAATGGGCTCTTGGTTACTACTTTGTTACCAACCGTATCTATGTATAATGTCACTTTGACATTATTAAGACTTTGTTTGTGTTAAAGAGCTTAAAAGAGGTTGGATGCAGTTCTAGGAGACCCCAGAGAGTTACAAACATCTTTTCAAGGCAATTAGAGGCTTTGTTAGTATTGCATTTTGCAGTAAATACAATTTTGGGGGCAAAATTGCTGAACTTGGTGAATTTGAATTTCAAAAGATTCAATCATCTCTACAATAAAATATTACAATATATTCTCATACTGTATACTGTATTAGCCACATTATCACAATGATCAGATTCATTACTTCACAATGAGAACATAATAGTACAACTTAACTTTGTTACTTTTCTAACTCTTCAAGTTTAAGACTATTATATAAAAATGACAGCATGCTGCTAAATAGATGCTACTTTGCAGTGTAATGAGTGGGATCGCAAGTTGACGTAACTGCTACAAGCAAATCGCAAAAAGTCAAAATAATTTAGACTTTTTAGACTTGCTAGTTGTGTTTCCAGCATCTTGCATAAACACATTCACTACCATTACATTGCGATGTAGGAGCTATGTAGGACCTACATATCGCTGTCAATGCACGTGTGTCAAAGCCAAAGACCTCTTGTAGTCCCAGCTTAACTATGGAAATTATTGCCTGAAATCATGTCAGAATATACATTATGTGTCTTATATTAAATAAAATGTTCTTATTCTATTGCTGATTTATATCATTATCTCAAAACACCTGCAACTGTTTGTTTTTTAGTCAATAAAGACAGAGTCAGAAAATGAAGAGAAACCTCCCAAGCAGCCAGAAGGACCGTGCACATCAACATGTACTAAAGTAATTGTTATTCACCACTTTTGCCACCCACATTTTCAGTAAATTCACATTGGGTTTGTTAGACCTTTTTAGCTATATTACTGCTTGGTGCTATCATGGTAACTGCAATACTTATGTGATTAAGCCCTTCACAACATTTGACATATCTATATGTCATGGTCAGAGAGGAGTTCCTAACTGATGATGTATAGGTATGCCATGACGATCGTGTGCGACACAGAAACTTTACCCAAGCAATTGCTTCCGGAAGCTCAGCTTACATGATAGCCGAGATCTGGCTGTCATGGCCAGGGGTGGTTCCCGCACTGCCCCTAGATGTTTAGTCCCCTAAATACCATGATCGATATTGATCCCAATATTTAGGAAGCTAAATCTCTCATGTGATTACCCTTCCTAGACATCATCACAAGGGCCCAATCGTCATCATGGCAACCCGACGTCATCATGAAGACCCCCAAGTCTGCCAGATACTGCAAGCCAGTTAAACCTTGCTTCTGTCAGTGTAAGGGCTCGTTTACGTTAGCCTATAATATGGAGGAGTGCAATGTGAGAAAACATCACATTACACTCTGACCAATCTTATTTAATGATTCAGTGCTAATCTGCGAGTTTTTTCTCAACTTGGATCGGACTGAGAAAAAAAATCACAGCATGCTTCGATTGTCTGTGAGAATCGGATCACACTCGCCAATGCAAGTCAATGCGTGCAAGAAAAAAAAGCGCACAGCACACAGAACATGTGTGTGCCATTCGATTTTATACACACATCTCAAAGGAAACCCGGCATTTCATCAGCCAAGTACAGTAAATTCACAGCCCAAACTGTGAGAATAGAATAGATAGAATAGATAGAAAGATGTCAGTGAGATATATACCGTATTTTTTGGATTATAAGACACACTTTTTTCCCTCAAATTTGGAGGGAAAATGGGGGGGTGTTTTATAATGTGGATATACAGGTCCTTCTCAAAAAATTAGCATATAGTGTTAAATTTCATTATTTACCATAATGTAATGATTACAATTAAACTTTCATATATTATAGATTCATTATCCACCAACTGAAATTTGTCAGGTCTTTTATTGTTTTAATACTGATGATTTTGGCATACAACTCCTGATAACCCAAAAAACCTGTCTCAATAAATTAGCATATTTCACCCGACCAATCAAATAAAAGTGTTTTTTAATACCAAACAAAAAAAACATCAAATAATAATGTTCAGTTATGCACTCAATACTTGGTCGGGAATCCTTTGGCAGAAATGACTGCTTCAATGCGGCGTGGCATGGAGGCAATCAGCCTGTGACACTGCTGAGATGTTATGGAGGCCCAGGATGCTTCAATAGCGACCTTAAGCTCATCCAGAGTGTTGGGTCTTGCGTCTCTCAACTTTCTCTTCACAATATCCCACAGATTCTCTATGGGGTTCAGGTCAGGAGAGTTGGCAGGCCAATTGAGCACAGTAATACCATGGTCAGTAAACCATTTACCAGTGGTTTTGGCACTGTGAGCAGGTGCCAGGTCGTGCTGAAAAATGAAATCTTCATCTCCATAAAGCATTTCAGCCGATGGAAGCATGAAGTGCTCCAAAATCTCCTGATAGCTAGCTGCATTGACCCTGCCCTTGATGAAACACAGTGGACCAACACCAGCAGCTGACATGGCACCCCACACCATCACTGACTGTGGGTACTTGACACTGGACTTCAGGCATTTTGGCATTTCCTTCTCCCCAGTCTTCCTCCAGACTCTGGCACCTTGATTTCCGAATGACATGCAAAATTTGCTTTCATCAGAAAAAAGTACTTGGGACCACTTAGCAACAGTCCAGTGCTGCTTCTCTGTAGCCCAGGTCAGGCGCTTCTGCCGCTGTTTATGGTTCAAAAGTGGCTTTACCTGGGGAATGCGGCACCTGTAGCCCATTTCCTCCACACCAGACTCAGTCCACTGCTTCCTCAGGTTCCCCAAGGTCTGGAATCGGTCCTTCTCCACAATCTTCCTCAGGGTCCGGTCACCTCTTCTCGTTGTACAGCGTTTTCTGCCACATTGTTTCCTTCCAACAGACTTACCATTGAGGTGCCTTGATACAGCACTCTGGGAACAGCCTATTTGTTGAGAAATTTCTTTCTGGGTCTTACCCTCTTGCTTGAGGGTGTCAATGATGGCCTTCTTGACATCTGTCAGGTCGCTAGTCTTACCCATGATGGGGGTTTTGAGTAATGAACCAGTCAGGGAGTTTTTAAAAGCCTCAGGTATAGTGTTGAGCATTCCGATGCTGCAAGTATCGGGTATCGGCCGATACTTGCTGTATCGGAATTCCGATACCGGGATTCCGATACTCTTGTGGTATCGGATATCGGGTATCGCAACAACATTAATGTTAAAATGTGTAAAAGAGAGAATTAAAATAAAAAATATCGCTATACTCACCTGTCCGACGCAGCCGGGACTTCAGCGAGGGAACCGGCAGCGTTGTTTGTTTAAAATTCGCGCTATTACTTGGTTACGTGAATTCCCGGCTTGTGATTGGTCAGGTCGGCCATGTTGCCGGGACGCGGACCAATCACAGCAAGCCGTGACGAAATTACGTCACGGCTTGCTGTGATTGGTCCGCGTCCCGGCAATATGGCCGCCCTGACCAATCACAAGCCGTGACGTCACGGGAGGCTGGACACGCGCCCATTTTAAAATGAGCGCGTCCAGCCTCCCGGCTTGTGATTGGTTGACCGCGGCGCAACCAATCACAAGCCATGACGTCACGGGAGGCTGGACACGCGCCCATTTTAAAATGAGCGCGTGTCCAGCCTCCCGTGACGTCACGGCTTGTGATTGGTCAGGGCGGCCATATTGCCGGGACGCGGACCAATCACAGCAAGCCGTGACGTAATTTCGTCACGGCTTGCTGTGATTGGTCCGCGTCCCGGCAACATGGCCGACCTGACCAATCACAAGCCGGGAATTCACGTAACCAAGTAATAGCGCGAATTTTAAACAAACAACGCTGCCGGTTCCCTCGCTGAAGTCCCGGCTGCGTCGGACAGGTGAGTATAGCGATATTTTTTATTTTAATTCTTTCTTTTACACATTTATATGGTTCCCAGGGCCTGAAGGAGAGTTTCCTCTCCTTCAGACCCTGAGAACCATCAGGAATACCATCCGATACTTGAGTCCCATTGACTTGTATTGGTATCGGGTATCGGTATCGGATTAGATCCGATACTTTGCCGGTATCGGCCGATACTTTCCGATACCGATACTTTCAAGTATCGGACGGTATCGCTCAACACTACTCAGGTATCTTTTGCATGTGTTTAGAGTTAATTAGTTGATTCAGAAGATTAGGGTAATGGGTCGTTTAGAGAACCTTTTCTTGATATGCTAATTTATTGAGACAGGTTTTTTGGGTTATCAGGAGTTGTATGCCAAAATCATCAGTATTAAAACAATAAAAGACCTGACAAATTTCAGTTGGTGGATAATGAATCTATAGTATATGAAAGTTTAATTGTAATCATTACATTATGGTAAATAATGAAATTTAACACTATATGCTAATTTTTTGAGAAGGACCTGTACCTTACCGGCTGTAGGCTGGGATGAGGGTGTGTTTGGATGTGTGGTGTGGCCCGCCGCTGCGGGTGTTCGGTGCTGCGGGTGTCCGGTGCTGCAGGGGCTCTGCCGACATCTTGTGAAAGCCCAGAGCCTCGGAGCCTCCGCAGTGACATGGTGCCCTATGCAATGGATTGGACTCCGAGAAAATGGCTGCCGGCTGGGGGAGGTGCATGCGCAGATGGATATCTCGGCACCAAGATCTCGGGAGATGAGATCTCAGCGACTATTTTTCATAATCAGCAACAGCTAAGCAGACAGCTGTGGGCTGATATTAATAGGCTGGGAAGGGCCATGGATATTTGCCCCTTTCCAGACCAATAACACTCTGGGGCATCCATTAAATGTTCAAATTCTGGCACTTAGCATCGGCTCTTCCTGATTTCCCTGGGGTGGTGGTAATCAGGGTAATGGTTTTGGGGTTCATGTCAGCTGTGTAATATTCATTGACATCAAACCCAGGGGTTAGTAATGGAGAGGTGTCTGTCAGACATCCCCATTGCTAACCACGTAGTTAATAGACAAATACACACACTCACACAGTCTTTGGTAAGGAAGGAGGGGCCTGTGACCCCAACTATCCTTGTCTCGGGGGTACTCTTGAAGAGAGTCCTGAGTTTTTGATCTTACTATGCTCCTTTTAAAACCCTGATCTGTCTCCTCCCACACCCCATGAGGCATGGGGCAGAAATGTAATATAGACAAGACACAAAGACAAAACTGGGATAACAAACCTCTATCATACAAAAGTACTAATCAACAATAGGAATGAAGATAGGGACATGAAGGAATAAACAAAATGGGATAACGACCAGGAGATAAAAACATAAACTCTGCTCCAACCACTTAGCTCTAGCACACAGCACAGGAAGATTAATATTTCACTGGCAGGGACAAGAAGGTCTGACCAGTTTTTATAGGAAGAGGTAATGACCAGCTCAGAAGCAGCTGAAACAGATCTTCATGTTTCTGACCAGCATAGAAAGGGTCGTTAACCTCTTCAGCACCAGAGGAAACTAAATCCATTTAATATGGGACACAACTCACACCATCTCTAAAGAAGACCTGCGATTCATTACCAGACGTAACCGTCTAATGCCAGATCTTCCATGGGGACATGATATCCTTGTGACAACAGATGTCTGCTTTCCCTTAGCTGGTAATTAAAAATGGGGGGCCCCACCCCATATTTTTAAAGTAATTATTTATATATAATAGGTTATATAAGGCTAAACAACCGTTAGTGTCATATGAAAGGCACTAAAATGTGCTAGTTTATTATATGTAGAGGGCTTGTAACATGAACTATCTATAGGATATCTATCCTATTTTATCTATCTACCATATATCTGTATATAAGATTGCTTTACTAGTTTGTAAACTGGCTTTACATGACAGAATTACAGTATGAAAAAGCTGTGGTTAAAAACACTGCATATGAATTGCCTACGGATTATATATATCATATGGATGCTAGGTGATGAAAAAAATCGCACACTCGCATTGCACTCGATTGATATAAGTTGAAACATACAGATTCCACTTGTCCAACTTTTCAGGAGCAACATCGGCGCAATTTTTTGTCTACTAATGTGAGCGAGCACTAATACTGAAAGGTATTGCAATGGTGTAACATTTTGAAATGCATTATACCAGCAATCAGAGTAATAAACATTAAAGTCCCAAAGAGGGAGGAAGTAAAAAAGTAAAACTAAATTGCAATTTTTTTTTTTTTAAATCACAATACTGTATATTAAAGAATGAACAAATATTATACCCATAAATATATATATATATATATATTTATATATATATATACGGTATATATATATATATTTATGTAAAAACAAAAAGAAGCAAAAAAGTACACATTTTTGGTACCGCTGCATCCAGAATTACCTAATCAACAAAACTGTCACACTAGTTAACCCCTTCAGTGAACACCGTAAAAAAAGTAAAAAGCAAGGCAAAAAACCCTTCTTTCTCATCATACTGCCGAATAAAACGTGTCATAAAACGCAAACAAAAAGACAAATATAAAGAAAAATTATATTGCTGAAAATGACATCTTGTCCCACAAAAAAGAAGCCGCCATACAACTCCATCAGTGGAAAAATAAAAAATGATAGCTCTCAGATTACAATGATGCAAAAACAATTATTTTGTCGTAATATAATGAGCCTCTAGGTAGATTATATAAATGCCTTGTAGTCAGGGGCAGACATACCATTGTGCATGTCTCTATCTTCCTTTTGTGCAAATTAGAAAATGAGATTTAACATTAAATATAAATATTTAATACAGTTTTATTTTACTCTACAGGGACAAAAGGGAGAAAGGGTAAGTTGTCAATGAATTTTAGCATTTCCACTATTGGCTCTTAGATCTTAAGTATTTCTGCTTTAATAACACTCCATTTAAATCCAATAGATAATTCACAAATGTAGATTTCATTTTAGATATATTTGATAATGATATTGTTTTATTCTTTTATTACAGGGTGAAAGTGGTCCTCCAGGACAAAATGTAAGTTTGTAAAAGTATGATATATTTAAATTAATGTGCAGGTCCCTTGTCTTATAATAAATTACTTCATTTTCACCTTAAAACGTATCTGTTATTTCTGGCAATTTTACAGTGTAAGCTACGGTATATTTTGTGTACATTTCATGAGGAATAACACTGTTTATGGCCATTGTATCCTGCCTTTTTCACCAGTATTCTACTGTGTGCCCTCCTTCTCTAATTTTCTGATCTGATGCATAGAGACTAGCTGCTATGTCTCTTACCACTGTTCTTTCGCTGTGGCACATAGACAAAAGCAGCACCATTAGCATTAAGAACATTTTACAGAAGTACTGAGCAGTGTAGCTGTGAATCAAGCACCGAAGAAAGGTTTGGCCTTTGTCGGCTTGGTTTCTAACTATGTTGAGTGCTCCTCACTCTTCACCACCCTCTTCTTTCCATAGAGTTTAATATGCTCTGTATCTTGATACCTTAGTGGGCTGGCATTTTCATTTGATTAAGATAGATTTGAGTAGTTGTACAGCGTGAATGTTCAGTTCTGGAGGTATGGGGAGGAGAAGATGTGTCTTGAAAGTAGAGAAAGAAGAAAATTATTTTTTAGAACATATACAGTATATAAAATAGTTTCTTATATTTGCTTTTACTATTGATTTATGCAATCTTTGTTGAAATGACAGGGAACATTTAAATGGATACATCACTGTTTTAATCACATCATTACATTATGTTTCTATCTGTTTGATGGAATCATGTTTTCTCTATGTCTACAGGCTTTCACAGGTTTACAGCCTGGGGGATTTGACCTCTTCAACATGAACTCTAAAGGAGAGAAAGGAGAACGGGTATTATGATATTCCTGAATTCATATGTTCAAACTAATATAACCATGCTTCTTAAATAATGTGCTATATCCGCATTTAAAATGAGTGATGGGGTTGGGTAGATATGTTTTTTTCATATTTTCATGAGTTTGGAATAGATGTTTCAGAACATGATGTTTAGTTTATCATTTAGTGGTTTTCCACATTTTTTACAATTAGTGTTATTTTTCCACACACGTCAGTAGATTATGTTTGGTGTATATGCATGGAAAATCTGATGAATAGATCTAACATGCCCATGAATGTCAATTGCCACAGGACGCAGCCAGCTGTACTTACTCTTGTCAACACGTGTCCTGTAAGGTCTCTCAAGCCTAAAAACTTGGTATTGGACTGAAGAGAGTATCACTTTGTGGTTATAAAAATGAAATAATATAGTTATGTCCTGCAAACTAACTTCCAACATAGTACACTTAAAGGGGTATATCCATCTCCAAAATCCTATCTCAATATGTAGTATGTGTAATAATAATATTAGCAAATATCTCTGATTAGAAATGTAGTGTGAGGGTGATCTCTTAATGGGAGATCTATATGATTGCTTGTACCTGACCAAATATAAGCTGAGTGGTAGCTTAGAGGCTAAGAATGCATCAGATTCACAAAGACTGTTACAAACTCCTCTCTCAGTCAAAGATGATGCCCAACTGAACTTTATTCTCATAACAAAAGAATATATTAAGAACAGGAAATAGGGGGGTCGCACAACTTCTGAATAGTTAGTGTCACTCTGATTGGTTCATTCCAACTTCATTTCCAAATGTGGGGTATTCCAGTGCCTTCACTCCTGCATTCCAAAGATTCCTTCCAGGTCAGTTTCAAGGATCTCCAAGACAGCTTCAAAGACACAATCGCCATCTTGCTACACCATATCTGAACTGACTTATATAAGGTTTAATAATTGATTTAATTAGACATTTTCTCCTTCACAGTAGTATGGTTATTTTGATTAGTTATGTCGCTTACCCCATGTGCAGGGCATTGCAGCAGCTTAGGTATGCATGATTAAGGCACTCAGATAGTGACACTTAGTTCTTAATGGTCATAACCACGGATAGCTAAGCTACGGCAATTTCCTGCACATGGGATAAGCGACATAACTAATCAGAAGAACTATTTTATATTTTAATTGGATGTATTGCTAATATTATTATTATTATTATTATTATTGCAATTATTATTATTATGATGCCTACTACATATTGGGTGTAATAATTATAGGGGATACTCAGGAGGTTCTTTGCGTGGAACAAGACAACTACAGGACACAGTTTTATAAGTGGTAAAGTCTATATTATAACACGGTGATTCAAACAGGTGCAGAGAGAAACTCATGTCCACAACACTTGGTGTAAATATTAAACGCAGCTTAGCAGTCTATAGGAAACTTCAGAGGAAAATGCAATCACGCAGAAAGTCTATGAAGCACAATTATTCTTGAGGATACTTGACACAAGTAAGACTTTGTTTTAGTCCAAACACAGATAGATATGCTTATAAGGCAGTTCAAATAATATCTTAGCACAACCAGGGAGGCCTGGGTAATAGTCTCAGGTTTTTGCAGAGCAGCAACAGCTTACATGTCCAGCAAATGCAGATGGAAGTAAACACGAGCAGCAGATGAAGGAGGATTACTGGAAACTGGTGTATGCAGCAGGAACTCAGAGCGGAGTAGCAGGATCACCACACAGGTTCACAGGAGCAGGTATATAGCCAGGGAGTCACCAGAGTCAGGAGCTGGATGCAAGGCAGAATACTCTAGCAAAGACTGAAGGCTGGGGTGGAGTTTTATAGCAGGAAGACACAGTGCAGATGAGACCAAAGACGCCATCTTGGAAAAGGGCAGTAATGCACAAAAGGTAATAAAAAATGCTCAGAGTCCTGACATTGGGATAGGATCTTCTAGATGGGAGAAGAAAGACACTTTAATGCGACAAAAAATTAGAAATAGTAAGATTAGTTATAAAAGATGAAAATGTCTCTTGTAGCAAAACATTGTCATGAAAGTAAAGAATTCAGTGATGTATGATCAGCACAACCACTGCTCATCTTACAAATCAGTGCCACCCTCACAGGCACTTGCTCCCCCTGCAATTACTGCTGATCTGTGTGAACCAAATGTCTTCCCATTCAAGGCCTCTGTTCCTTCTCAGGCAGCTCTAATAGTAGTGGTATACAGAAAATCTAAACACCAAGACACATGTATCATCTGGTTAAAAGGGAGAGGTCCCCACTGTTTTATAATTACAGAGATATCACGTTTTATAAAGATTATGAAGTCACAGAGGACAACATCATAGATCGTGCCCAACTGAGTTCTCCTTATATCGCTGTCATTTTTTGGAGCCTATAGTAAATATTGTTGCAAATTAGTTTTTACAGAAGAATCATTTAAGACTTGCCCTTGTTTTCTTTCTAACTCGCTTCCTTGTAAATGTACTCATTTTTTCAGTAGATTTTATAAATGATTTCTGAACATGTTTGTTATATTTGTAACAGTTTCTTAATTATAATAATGTCCTTTTTTTTCAACAACCATAATAATGATAATAATAATCATGTTCATCATCATCCATTTTTCTAGGGTCTACCAGGCCAAGATGGTATTCCCGGCCTTCCAGGACGTCCTGGTCGAACAGGCCCTCCAGGTCCACCAGGTCTTATGGTAAAAACATTATGATTCCAGTCTGTACATTCAAGTACGGTATGTGTGTTTATGACTATGCAAATGGACTAAACAGGCAGGGGCTGTTTTAACAAGATAACTCCTGTAAAAGACAGTTCCCTATCTTGTACTGTTATGTCACATTCATAGGATAAGCAAAAGAATATTGATGGGTGGAAATCTGACTGGTGGGAATCCCACAAATCTTGAGATTGAAGTGACCAAGGTGTCCTTGTCTATTTGTCCTGCTCAGTGATATTTTCAACTACCCTCTTTGTAGGGAGATACCACAGTTCCCTACAAGTAAACTAGCACTGCGGCCATGCATTTTGACAAGATAGGTGGGAGTCCCGGTACTCAGACCCAAAGATCAGAATGTTATCACTTTTTTATCAATATGCCATCATCAAAACCCTTTGGTATAAAAGGTATTAACATAAATCTAAGTAGAATCATTTTATACTATAGAAGTATTCTGGTTAAAAGTTGGCACTTATCCACATGATAACTGAAAACTTCTACATTGGTTGGGATCTGACTGTTGGTGATCAGTCGTAGTGATGAGCTAATATACTTGTTACTCGAGATTTCCTGAGCACGCTCGGGTGTCCTCCGAATATTTTTTAGTGCTTGGAGTTTTAGTTTTTAGCGCCGCAGCTGAATGATTTACATCTGTTAGCCAGCATAAGTACATGAGGGGGTTGCCTGGTTGCTAGGGAATCCCCACATGTAATCAAGCTGGCTAACAGATCTAAATCATTCAACTGAGGTGAGGAAAACTAAAACTCTGAGCACTAAAAAATACTCGGAGGGCACCCGAGCGTGCTCGGGAAATCTCGAGTAACGAGTATATTCGCTCATCACTAATCAGTCAGGTTTTTAGCGGTCAGACCCTCACAAATCTAGTAGTTCTCAGTTGACCTCGGGACTGGTGGAATACTGATGTAATCTTTATGCCTTTTATTACATACATTTATATTTATGTTCCATGTAAATAAAATAGTGTACGATTGAACATTAACCTAATATTATATACCTTTGTTTTTTAGGGTCATAAAGGTTTCCAGGGAGACACTGTAAGTATTCAAATAGAATTAAAGTCTGTGATTGCTTTCACCAAAGACTCAGCACCATTCAAGTGATTGGGATTGAGTTGCAATACCTGACACAGCCCAGGAACGATAGCAAAGCTATTTCTGGAAAAGAATCAAGCAGTAACTAAGAATGACATTTAGTGATGAGAGAGTGTGCTCGTTACTCGAGTTTTCTGAGCACGTTCGGGTGTTCTTCGAGTATCTGGGGCGTGCTCGTAGATTATGTTTGTGTCCCCGCAGCTGCATGATTTGCGGCTGTTAGACAACCTGAACACATGCAGGGATTGCCTGTTTGTTATGGAATCCCCACATGTATTCAGGCTATCTAGCAGCCACACATCATGCAGCTGCAGGGACTCAAACATAATCTACGAGCACGCCCAAGATACTTGGAGAACACCCGAGCATGCTTGGAAAACTCGAGTAATGAACATACTCACTCATCACTAATGACATTGAAATAGGTATTACACACAGAATACTCACAGAATCTCATACGATATAAATTTTAAAAAGCTAGATATTGAAAATGGGAAAATAAAGTCAAGACCATGACCGACTTTCCTGAACCTCTCCCCTGTTGAACAGGGGTGGTGAAAGCTTGTGTTTTTGAAGAATTGTACAAAGACTTTCCGTGATGATGAAAATACCAGTATCTGATTTTGTAGCCATATGGGTCAATTTTTAGACTTTTGAACACTTGCTTTTGCAGAGGGTTTTGAGGACTTACACTATTGACTTATATTGTCCCCATTGGGTTATTGGTTTGATGCTATACTGAGCGTATATGTTTGAGCTAGATATAGCCATTAGATTCCTATTTGCTATGATATTTTAGCAATATATAAAAGTGTACACAAACAATTTAAAGACAAACACCATAAACAGTTATTATAAAAATGGAACATCTGGGTTTCATTTTTGTGCAGTGAGTAATCAGTGAGAATCAGAAGTTCTTGAACTTATATCCCAGTTCCAGGCCTGATTCTGACTGCCAATTTTCATGTATGTGTCCATCTGCAATTTTCAAGGATAGAATGAATACACATTATAGTTTTTTAGGCTAGTCCCATGTCTGTGTGTTAGGGTTTGCGGAACGCACCGAATATATTTATTGAGGTTTGGTGCGTTCGCAACCCGGGATCCACCGTGCAGGAATATCCTGCTGCTAAGTGGATGGCGGCGCAATATGGCGGTAATAACCAGCTCTGTTAGCTTCACAGAGTGGCCGAGAAAGCAAAGCTCTGTGCCCTGTTAACTCTCACAGAGACACAGGCTAACTACCCAGATGAGAGCAGTCAGTGGTCATTCATGCATTCAACACTCCTCTCCGGAGGTGCCAGCATTCTAGGGGCTTATTTCAGCCGGGTCCCTGAACACATTCACACAAATGACCACAGTGGCGCAAAGCATGTAACATATGAAGATACTAGCGCATGGCCGTGCGGCCATGCGAGCCTTAAATAGCTGCAGCACATACAAGACCTTAAAGAAGAGGACCAATGAGAGATTGCCATACCTGAGCATGTGACCCTAGATCTCCACTGAGAGATCTTGCCCTGGGCATGCTCAGTGTGTGCAGAGCAGAACTTAGTTCTAGCACCTATAGGACCTTCCTGAAAGAACCAATGGACTTGGCTGCAGAAGCTGAACATGTGACCCCTGATCTCCAGTGAGAGATCTTACCCTGGGCATGCTCAGTATGTGCAAAGCAGGACTTAGTCCCAGGAAAGCCTGTTCGCCGTAGATCAGTGCAGGGTACAATAGTAGAGCCTGGAGAGGCAGCAATAACCCTTTGCACTGAATCAGACTCAGTGAGACGCTGGGACCGACGTCTACGCTGAGCAGGCTCCACTGCGGCCGATTGAGAATGGGAGACTGCAGCAGAGACGGATCAAGATTCCCCCTGTGCAGCAGAGGAAACTCGACTCCTAACACTGTGTTATTTTTTATGGACTAAATGTTCGGAAAAAAATGGAGACCTGTTTTGGATCCAAGTCACAAATAAAATTCGCCAACTCAAGTCAATGTGTCTGTGAAAAAAGCGAATAGCAGTAGGATGCTGTATATGTTTTGTCCAAGCACTGTTTAATTTTTTACTGTTTAATGGAGAGAACAAGCTTTGAATTTTTTTGCACACAAGAAAAACAAATGCAAGACTAATGGTAAAAACAGACACATGGCACGAAAGCAGATGAAAATTGGATCCAGCACACTGAGGAAAAATTATAATTTTTTTCTAGTTATTAAAAAAAGGACATTTGAATAAGCTGCAAAGGTGAGGCAAGTCATTGTAAATGAACCATGCCCACCTGCACTGGCAGTTCTGTGATTTCGGCAGCAAATCGTTTGTCAATTGGCCACTGCGAGTGGCTCGAGTGTGCTGCGCAGTCATACTGTCTGGTTTCACCCTAAAAACGTATCCAACATATCCAATCAATTCATAATATTAGCTTTTGACTCACAAAACATTTGGTAAAAAGCATATTCTCCTATTTTATGTTTTCAGCAGAAATTCATTATGCTACCATTTATTTATTATAGGGGCATCAAGGTTACCCAGGATCCCCTGGGCCAAAAGGGGACAGAGTAAGTTTTTCTCTACATCGTACAATAAAAATCATTTTTCCCACCTTTTCCTATTTCATTTTTTTCTGTAACTCCTATAGACTTCTGTGGAAAGACCATGCACAAGTGTGGTCATCTTACCACTATAGTATATAGAGCATACAAAGACTGGTAATTGTGGCTCTAACTATAGAACTCTGTTCTCCAGATAAGTGAGGACTCAAAGGTGGGGTGGGACCTTCCTATATTTGGCATATATGTCATATTCTTTAGAATACACTTGTTAGCTGAGTGTCGTTAAGCTAACATTTTCTATTTTTCAAAAAAATTGTAAGATGCTATTATAAACATTCTTCATAGATTTTTTTGAGGGAGTTAATTTATCCTAATAAATTATCCAAAAAATATTTCAGTATAAAAGATCATGCTCAGGTGTGATCATCTCTCCATTGAATGATGAGGAGAATAAAAAGACTAAGAATTGTGGGTGTCAATAGACCTCTATTCTCCAGACAGGTAAGGGTCTCAGAGGTGGGACCTGAACTTTTTTTGCATTTATGGCATACCCTTTAGAATACTCCTGTAAACTAAGTGTAGTTAAACTAACATTTTCTATAATATCATAAAATCAGTTAGGGTTATATAATATATCATTGATATAACTGTAAAAATTCTTCTTAGATATTTTTTTATTTTTCAATGTTATCATAGGGGGAACCTGGCTATGTGCTGGGAGGACTTGATGGAATGGCTGGACTTGGTGGAATTCCTGGATCCCCTGTAAGTATATGTGTCCTTTACTTTAATCTTGCCTAACATATTTTCATACATTCTTATATTTTAATTTGTCCTTTTTCTTTTCTTTTCTTTATTGCTTTATAGAATAAAAATTAGCAAAATATGTAAGGAAATAGAATTCCAAATTCATTGGTGTCAGTTTTTAGACCATGCATGTAGCAGGCATACTTTGATTTTTATGTTTTCACTTGTTATTATTTGCAGGGCTCCAAGGGTCATCCGGGTTCCCCTGGACATCCAGGACCTCCTGGTGTTCCAGGATTCCCAGGGCCACAGGGACCCCCAGGGATTTCTATCAAGGTATGTGTTACTGATCAACAACAAATTTCTGAAACTTCTCACACTTTAGGAGGAATGGTGTGAACTGTTCCTTCTTGGGCGAAAATTGTCTGTAGCGTATGCATAAGATTTCTTTAAAACCTATACAAGCCACAACTAACCTAATATTTAGCATATTCCGTTGCATATGTGCCCCTTCTACTTGTACCACATTCATAAATCCAGCTTCAGTAATAATAGCAACAGGTGTTTCCACATTGTGTCCGATTTTTTCATTATTTAAAGTACTGTAGATCCACGACATCCCCTCCCAAAAGTATGAGCACAGAATATGCTATTTTATTATTTATTAATAAATTATCTTTTTTTACAGGGTGAACCTGGTGAAACAGGAAACCAGGTGAGAATATTTGTTTTGAGTGATTGATTTTTCTTTGTTTTTTACATTTCAGATTTCCTGGTTATTATTCTCCCATCATTAGTTCTGCAGAATTAATAAAAATCAATACTTTATTATTACCATAAATTATGCTACTTTATTATTACCAGAAATTATGTCAAAATAATCTTTTTGTTCCTAAAATGTTAAGTTAATGTTAAAAAAATATTTTTGTCACTTGTTAACCCTCCAAGGACACTACAAACTGATAAAATTAATATTTTTGCTTTTCCCCTGTACTTTTAACTATGTGTATACTGTACTTGACGGCGACAGATCAGTTATGCTTGCTTTTGCATTTCATTGGGGCAATGTAACTACAGTTCCCTGCAACACCTAAAGAGAACCTGTCAGGTCCCCTGTGTTCCCAGAACCACCAGCAGTTGTGTCTGCCGATCTAAACACCCTGCCTAACAGTTCCTGTATTATATTACACACATAAACAGATCTAGTTGCAGGGATGTTAGTGTCGTCAGACTAAACGGCCCACTTAGCATGTTATTACGCCCCTGTGGGTGTGATAACATGACTTACAAGAACCGGCGTCATTGCTAGAGCTATAGAAACATTGTGCATGGCTTCCAGGGAGGTGCACAGCACATGATCGGTAGTGAGAAGACTGAAGCCGGGATGCATACGGCCGGCTTCAGAGGCCCAATGATGTGGGATAAAGAAGACGAACGCATGCACAAGGTTTCTATAGCTCTGGCGATGACGCCGGCGCTTGTAAGTCATGTTATCATACCTACAGGGGCATGATAACATGCAAAGTGTACCGACTAGTCTGGCGACACTAATGCCCCATTGACTGGTCAAACGCTTAATCTACATATCATAAACAAACTTGAAAAATACTTTTTCTAAAGATCTGTGTATGTGTGTAATATAACACAGGGACTGTTAGGGTGTTTACATATGCAGACGCAACTGCTGGTGGTTCTGGGGGCACGGGGACCTGACAGGTTCCCTTTAAGTAGTTTTTGCTCTAAGAGGTTATCACAGTTCAGATAAACTAAGACAAAGGTGTAAAATACCTAAGTAAACATTATTTACCTATTGAATTGGGTGCCACTCCAGCAGGGAATTGTAAAGGCCCCGTCACACATAGCGAGATCGCTAGCGAGATCGCTGCTGAGTCACTAGTTTTGTGACGCAACAGCGACCTCAGTAGCGATCTCGCTATGTGTGACACGTCCCAGCGATCAGGCCCCTGCTGTGAGATCGCTGGTCGTGTCGGAATGGCCTGGACCTTTTTTTGGTCGTTGAGGTCCCGCTGACATCGCTGAATCGGTGTGTGTGACACCGATCCAGCGATGTCTTCACTGGTAGCCAGGGTAAACATCGGGTTACTAAGCGCAGGGCCGCGCTTAGTAACCCGATGTTTACACCCTGGTTACCAGCGTAAATGTAAAAAAAACCAAACAGTACATACTCACCATCTGATGTCCGTCAGGTCCCTTGCCGTCTGCTTCCTGCTCTGACTGAGATCCGGCCGTACAGTGAGAGCACAGCAGTGACGTCACCGCTGCGCTCTGCTCTCACTGTACGGCGGCTCAGTCAGAGCGGGAAGCAGACAGCGATGGACCTGACGGACACCGAAAGGCGAGTATGTAGTGTTTGTTTTTTTTGGTAACCAGGGTAAACATCGGGTTACTAAGCGCGGCCCTGCACTTAGTAACCCGATGTTTACCCTGGTTACCCGGGTGCTGCAGGGGGACTTTGGCATCGTTGAAGACAGTTTCAACAATGCCGAAGTCGTTCCCCTGATCGTTGGTCGCTTGAGAGAGCTGTCTGTGTGACAGCTCTCCAGCGACCACACAACGACTTACCAACGATCACGGCCAGGTCGTATCGCTGGTCGTGATCGTTGGTAACTCGCTATGTGAGACGGGGCCTTAAGTCATGCTTATTTTTTTTTAACTTTTACCTGCCTTGGCCCTAATTTGTTCAGATCTCAGACAGAAACCTCTTTACAACTGAGGTAACAGATATTTATCTAAAAGAAATATTATGGTGCAATACTAATGTAGTAAACTACATTTATATAGGGTGCTCGGGGAAAACCTGGATTAAAAGGAGACAAAGGAGATTCAGGAGACATTGTAAGTTAACCAGAGTTAATATCCTTCATTTATCTTCTTTATCTTTCTTTTGTGATGTTTTAAATATGTGTATTGCATCTTTTTGACAATATATCCTTTTCATAGAATATTTGTTGTATTTTTATTAACAAATTATTATGGGTTACCTGAAGCTACCTGAAGCTCAATTTTTTCCCATCAACTCTTTAAAACATATTGAGTCAGATTTAATTAAACTGTATAAGTTTTAGACTGTGTAAATTTAAACTATGTGAAAGTGGATCTCTGCTGTGTGACAGTGGTGTTAAGACCTCAAACCGCATTCTTAAATGAACTACTGACCTATCAGCGTTATGAGTGTGTTTAGTGTAATCCATGATGACGTCGGCGCATGCCACGACTGCCTTTCTCATGTGATGGAAAATTCCTGGAGATGCTGTTGACACAGCTTTCCCCATCTCCAGTACTTCTGATGACGCTCATACTCTCAAATGCTTGTGTTCCACACCTAGCTGTCAAGAATGTCTCCAGGAGGTTTCCATCACATAAGAGGGGCAGTCACGGCATGCGCCAACGTCATGATGGATTACATTGAACACACTCACAACGCTGATAGGTCAGTACATCATTTAAGAATGTGGCAGCCCCTCACCCCAACATGTCCCCTGAAGAAGCTGGCTGTGAAACAAACGTCTGGGTGAGGGGTCGCTGAGGTGACTACTCTATAGGACTTACCAGGTGTTAGGTGTCGAGTTCCCACCACTGCACAGGGGGAATCTCGAACCATGTCCTCTGCAGTCTCCCATTTTTCCTCAGTCGCAGAGGAGCCTGCTCAGCAGAGACATCGGTCACAGCATCTTACTCAAGCTGATGCTGAGCATCTGGTTACTGCTGCCATCCTAGGTTCAGCTATTAACCAGTATTAATCAGCAGCGAGCAGACGCTCCAGGGACTGAGTCCTGCTTTTTGTCAACTGAGCATGCCCGTGGGACAACCACTCATTGGAGGTCGGGTGTTATGATCCTTAGAGGCTGAGGATCACAAATAGACCAGCAAGTGAATAAACTAAGGACAAGCTCTAGGGAGATGGTAACTGGACTGATCGCAAATCTGAACCTATCCAAAACAACTAGAGGTAGCCGGTGAACGTGCCTAAAAAATTCCTAGACGTCCCGAGCCAGCCTGAGGAACTAGCTACCCCTAAAGAGAAAGAAAGACCTCGCTTGCCTCCAGAGAAATAATCCCCAAAGATATAGAAGCCCCCAACAAATATTAACGGTGAAGTAAGAAGAAGGCACATACATAGGGATGAAATCAGATTCAGCAAAAGAGGCCCACTAGTACTAGAAAGCAGAAAATAGAGCAGGGGTCTATGCGATCAATAAAAAACCCTTACAAAATATCCATCCTGAGATTTCAAGAACCCACGCACCAACTAATGGTGTGTGGGGAGAAACTCAGTCCACTAGAGCATCCAGCAAGCGAGGGAATCACATTTTAGCAAGCTGGACAAGAAAACATGATAAACACTGCTGATCAAAAAATGAGCAAACAAAACTTAGCTTGTCCTGGATGGACTGGGAGCAAGGTAGTCAGAAGGAATCTGAGTAGCACTGATTACATCGACAGCCGGCAACGAGTGGAAGTAAAACAGAGCTATATAGGAACCTCCCAGACGATAACGAACCAGCTGATAGCCAGAGACCAGCAGGATAACAAACAAAGCCACCAGGGGGAGCCCAAAGCAAAAGTCACACCATACCACCAGTGACCACAAGAGGGAGCCCGAAAACAGAGTTCACAACAGTACCCCCCCCTTAAGGAGGGGTCACCGAACCCTCATGAAAACCCCCAGGGCGATCAGGATGAGCCACATGGAAGGCACGAACCAAATCGGCCGCATGAACATCAGAGGCGACAACCCAAGAATTATCCTCCTGACCATAGCCCTTCCACTTGACCAAATACTGGAGCCTCCGTCTAGAAACACGAGAATCCAAGATCTTCTCCACCACATATTCCAATTCTCCCTCAACCAGCACCGGGGCAGGAGGCTCAACCGGAGGAACTACAGGTACCACATACCTCCGCAACAACGAGCGATGGAACACATTATGAATAGCAAATGATGCCGGGAGGTCCAGACGGAATGACACAGGGCCAAGGACTTCCAGAATCTTATAAGGACCGATAAACCGAGGCTTGAACTTAGGAGAGGAGACCTTCATAGGAACGAAGCGAGAAGACAACCACACCAAGTCCCCAACGCGAAGTCGGGAACCCACACAGCGACGGCGGTTGGCAAAGAGCTGAGCCTTCTCTTGTGACAACTTCAAATTGTCAACCACATGATTCCAGATGCAACCTATCCACCACAACATCCACTCCAGGACAGTCAGAAGGCTCCACCTGACCCGAGGAAAAACAAGGATGAAACCCCGAATTACAAAAAAAAGGAGAAACCAAAGTAGCAGAACTAGCCCGATTATTAAGGGCAAACTCGGCCAACGGTAAAAAAGTAACCCAGTCGTCCTGGTCAGCAGAAACAAAACATCTTAAATAAGTCTCCAAGGTCTGATTAGTTCGCTCGGTTTGGCCATTCGTCTGAGGATGGAAGGCCGACGAAAAAGACAATTCAATGCCCAACTTAGCACAAAAGGTCCGCCAAAATCTAGACACAAACTGGGATCCTCTGTCAGAAACAATGTTCTCAGGAATCCCATGCAAACGAACCACATTTTGAAAAAACAGTGGAACCAACTCGGAGGAGGAAGGCAACTTAGGCAAGGGCACCAAATGGACCATCTTAGAAAAACGATCACACACCACCCAGATGACAGACATTCTCTGAGAGACAGGGAGATCTGAAATAAAATCCATGGAAATGTGCATCCAAGGCCTCTTCGGGACAGGCAAAGGTAACAGCAAACCACTGGCACGAGAACAGCAAGGCTTCGCCCGAGCACAAATTCCACAAGACTGCACAAAGGAACGCACATCCCGCGACAAGGAAGGCCACCAAAAAGACCTGGCCACCAAGTCTCTGGTACCAAATATTCCAGGATGGCCCGCCAACACCGAAGAATGAACCTCGGAGATGACTCTGTTGGTCCATCTATCCGGGACAAACAGTCTCTCCGGTGGACAGCGATCAGGTCTATCCGCCTGAAACTCTTGCAGCACACGTCGCAAATCTGGGGAGATGGCAGACAAAATCACCCCTTCTCCAAGGATACCAGCCGGCTCTGAATCTCCAGGAGAATCAGGCACAAAACTCCTAGAAAGAGCATCAGCCTTCACATTCTTCGAACCCGGCAGGTACGAGACCATGAAATCAAAACGAGAGAAAAACAACGACCAACGAGCCTGTCTAGGATTCAGCCGCTTGGCCGACTCGAGATAAATCAAATTCTTGTGGTCAGTCAAGACCACCACACGATGTTTAGCTCCCTCGAGCCAATGTCGCCACTCCTCAAATGCCCACTTCATAGCCAACAGCTCCCGATTACCGACATCATAATTCAGCTCGGCAGGCGAAAACTTTCTTGAAAAGAAAGCACATGGCTTCATCACAGAGCCATCGGGGCTTCTCTGCGACAAAACAGCCCCCGCTCCAATCTCGGAAGCATCAACCTCCACCTGGAAGGGAAGTGAGACATCTGGCTGACATAAGACTGGAGCCGAAGAAAACCGACGCTTCAGCTCCCGAAAGGCCTCCACAGCCGCAGAAGACCAATTAGTCACATCAGAACCCTTCTTGGTCAAATCCGTCAAAGGCTTAACAACGCCAGAAAAATTAGCTATGAAGCGACGGTAAAAATTAGCAAAACCCAAGAACTTCTGAAGACTCTTAACAGATGTAGGCTGCGTCCAGTCATGAATAGCCTGAACCTTGACTGGGTCCATCTCAATAGTAGAAGGAGAAAAAATGAAACCCAAAAAAGAAATCTTCTGGACTCCAAAAAGACATTTTGAGCCCTTCACAAATAAAGCATTGTCACGTAGGACATGAAAGACCATCCTGACCTGCTTAACATGAGACTCCCAATCATCCGAAAAAAACAGAATATCATCCAGATACACAATCATAAACTTATCCAGATATTCACGGAAGATGTCATGCATAAAGGACTGAAAGACTGAAGGAGCATTAGAAAGTCCAAAAGGCATCACCAAGTACTCAAAATGGCCTTCAGGCGTATTAAATGCAGTTTTCCATTCATCACCCTGTTTTATACGCACAAGGTTATACGCACCACGAAGATCTATCTTGGTGAACCAACTAGACCCCCTAATGCGAGCAAACAAATCAGTTAACAATGGCAAAGGATACTGAAATTTGACCGTGATTTTATTCAAAAGGCGATAATCAATACAGGGTCTCAGGGAACCATCCTTTTTAGCCACAAAAAAGAATCCTGCACCAAGAGGGGATGAGGACGGGCAAATATGTCCCTTCTCTAAAGACTCCTTTATATAACTCCGCATGGCAGCATGCTCCTGCACAGATAAATTGAAAAGTCGTCCCTTAGGAAACTTACTACCAGGAATCAAATTTATAGCACAATCACAGTCCCTATGAGGAGGTAGAGAATTGAGTTTGGGCTCCTCAAATACATCCTGGTAGTCTGACAAAAACGTAGGGACCTCAGAAGGAGTGGACGAAGCAATTGACACCACAGGAGCGTCACCATGAATTCCCTGACATCCCCACCTTGACACCGACATAGCTTTCCAATCCAGGACTGGATTATGAGTCTGCAACCATGGTAGACCCAACACGACGACATCATGCAAATTATGCAGTACAAGAAAGCGAATCACCTCCTGATGAACAGGAGTCATGCACATGGTCACTTGTGTCCAGTACTGAGGTCTATTCGTAGCCAATGGTGTAGAATCAATTCCCCTTAGTGGAATAGGGAATTTTAAAGGCTCCAAATCAAAACCACAGCGCCTGGCAAATGACCAATCCATCAGACTCAGGGCGGCACCTGAATCTACAAAAGCATTAACCGGGTAAGATGACAGGGAACAAATCAGGGTAACAGACAAAATGAACTTAGGCTGTAAAGTACCAATGGTGACAGATTTATCAACCTTTTTTTTGCGCTTAGAGCATGCTGAGATAACATGAGCTGAGTCACCACAGTAAAAGCACAACCCATTTTGCCGTCTATAATTTTGCCGTTCACTTCTGGTCAGAATTCTGTCACATTGCATAGATTCAGGTGTCTGTTCAGAAGACACCGCCAAATGGTGCACAGGTTTGCGCTCCCGCAAACGCCGATCAATCTGAATGGCCAGAGTCATTGACTCATTCAGACCTGCAGGCGTAGGGAACCCCACCATGACATTCTTAATGGCTTCAGAAAGACCTTCTCTGAAATTTGCAGCCAGGGCACACTCATTCCACTGAGTAAGCACCGACCATTTCCGAAATTTCTGGCAGTACACCTCTGCTTCATCTTGCCCCTGCGAGAGGGCCAATAACGTTTTTTCAGCCTGGTTCTCAAGATTAGGTTCCTCATAGAGAAATCCAAGGGCTAGAAAAAACGCATCTACACTAAGCAATGCAGGATCCCCTGGCGCCAATGCGAAGGCCCAATCTTGGGGGTCACCACGCAAAAAGGAAATGATAATCTTAACTTGCTGAACGGCATCACCGAGGAACAAGGTTTCAAAGAAAGAAACAACTTACAATTGTTCCTAAAATTCAGGAACCTAGATCTATCTCCAGAAAACAACTCCGGAATAGGTATTCTAGGCTCTGACATAGGACTGTAAACAACAAAATCCTGAATACTTTGAACCCTAGCAGCAAGATGATCCAGACTGGAAGCCAAGCTCTGGACATCCATGTCAGCAGCTGAACTGAGAGCCCCACCAAGATTAAGAGGAGGAGAGAAGCTAGCCACAGCAGCTAGACACACGGCAAAAAAAAAAAAAAATTTCTCAAGGCTTCTTTTCTCCTGCTTCTGCCATGCAATTAACACTTTATGGGCCGGCTGTACTGTTATGATCCTTAGAGGCTGAGGATCACGAATAGACCAGCAAGTGAATAAACTAAGGACAAGCTCTAGGGAGATGGTAACTGGACTGATCGCAAATCTGAACCTATCCAAAACAACTAGAGGTAGCCGGTGAACGTGCCTAAAAAATTCCTAGACGTCCCGAGCCAGCCTGAGGAACTAGCTACCCCTAAAGAGAAAGAAAGACCTCGCTTGCCTCCAGAGAAATAATCCCCAAAGATATAGAAGCCCCCAACAAATATTAACGGTGAAGTAAGAAGAAGGCACATACGTAGGGATGAAATCAGATTCAGCAAAAGAGGCCCACTAGTACTAGAAAGCAGAAAATAGAGCAGGGGTCTATGCGATCAATAAAAAACCCTTACAAAATATTCATCCTGAGATTTCAAGAACCCACGCACCAACTAATGGTGTGTGGGGAGAAACTCAGTCCACTAGAGAATCCAGCAAGCGAGGGAATCACATTCTAGCAAGCTGGACAAGAAAACATGATAAACACTGCTGATCAAAAAATGAGCAAACAAAACTTAGCTAGTCCTGGATGGACTGGGAGCAAGGTAGTCAGAAGGAATCTGAGTAGCACTGATTACATCGACAGCCGGCAACAAGTGGAAGTAAAACAGAGCTATATAGGAACCTCCCAGACGATAACGAACCAGCTGATAGCCAGAGACCAGCAGGATAACAAACAAAGCCACCAGGGGGAGCCCAAAGCAAAAGTCACACCATACCACCAGTGACCACAAGAGGGAGCCTGAAAACAGAGTTCACAACAGTCGGGGGTCACATGCTCAGGTCCTGAAGCGGCCCTGATTGGACCACTGGGAAGGTCCCAGAAGGACACTGCTATAAAAGGTTCATGCGATAGTATAAACCCAATATTCTGTGTGTGAGAATGCGTGTTTGTTATCTGGTGAAAGCTCCTAATCACCCCCTTTTGCTGAATAAATCTTGCCAAATCAGACAAAGTGATTTTCTGGATTTGTTTTCTCATTTTGACTTTCATAGTTGTGGTCTACCTATGATGTCAATTACAGGCCTCTCTCATCTTTTTAAGTGGGAGACTTGGACATTTGGTGGCTGACTAAATACTTTTTTCCCGAATGTAAACATTTAAAGCTACAGTAGTATATAGCTTATTACCTTGATTCCATCTTATTATCTACACCCAGCATCCCTTATTTTGGCAAGTCTGCTTTTCATCATTTTTTTAATGTATTTATGATTGAATAAAAATTCAAAATATTTTAATGCAATGGATCGCTTCGATATTAGATCCCTCATTCATGGGGGTCAGATTTCCTGAATTAGCATGTAGCAGCCATCAAGTTCATTTTGTGGATGTGCAATATTTTAAGTTATTTGTCCCTATATTCTCACACATTGCCAATGAAGACTGGAACTATTAACCCCTTCCCGACATTTGACGTACTATCCCGTCGAGGTGGGGTGGGCCCGTATGACCGCCGACGGGATAGTACGTCATAGCCGATCGGCCGCGCTCACGGGGGGAGCGCGGCCGATCGCGGCCGGGTGTCGGCTGCATATCGCAGCTGACATCCGGCACTATGTCACGGACCGCCCCCGGCACATTAACCCCCGGCACACCGCGATCAAACATGATCGCGATGTGCCGGCGATGCAGGGAAGCATCGCGCAGGGAGGGGGCTCCCTGCGGGCTTCCCTGAGCCCCCCGCAGCAACGCGATGTGATCGCGTTGCTGCGAGGGTCTTACCTCCCTCCCTGCCTGCTCCAGACCCGGATCCAAGATGGCCGCGGATCCGGGTCCTGCAGGGAGGGAGGTGGCTTCACAGAAGCCTGCTCAGAGCAGGCACTGTGAAGCAGCCTGCACTTCTCGCAGATCGGTGATCTGTCAGAGTGCTATGCAAACTGACAGATCACCGATCTGTATTGTCCCCCCCTGGGGCAAAGTAAAAAAGTTAAAAAAAAAATTTCCAAATGTGTAAAAAAAAAAAAAAAAAAATATTCCAAAATAATGAAAAAAAAAAAAATTATTCCCATAAATACATTTCTTTATCTAAATTAAAAAAAAAAAACAATAAAAGTACACATATTTAGTATCGCCACGTCCGTAATGACCCAACCTATAAAACTGCCACACTAGTTAACCCCTTCAGTAAACACCGTAAGAAAAAAAAAAAAAAACGAGGCAAAAAACAACGCTTTATTACCATACCGCCGAACAAAAAGTGGAATAACACGCGATCAAAAAGACTGATATAAATATCCATGGTACCGCTGAAAACGTCATCTTGTCCCGCAAAAAACAAGCCACCATACAGCATCATCAGCAAAAAAATAAAAAAGTTATAGTCCTGAGAATAAAGCGATACCAAAATAATTATTTTTTCTATAAAATAGTTTTTATCGTATAAAAGCGCCAAAACATAAAAAAAATGATATAAATGAGATATCGCTGTAATCATACTGACCCGACGAATAAAACTGCTTTATCAATTTTACCAAACCCGGAACGGTATAAACGCCTCTCCCAAAAGAAATTCATGAATAGCAGGTTTTTGGTCATTCTGCCTCACAAAAATCGGAATAAAAAGCGATCAAAAACGGTCACGTGTCCGAAAATGTTACCAATAAAAACGTCAACTCGTCCCGCAAAAAACAAGACCTCACATGACTCTGTGGAGCAAATGTGGAAAAATTATAGGTCTCAAAATGTGGAGACGCAAAAACTTTTTTGCTATAAAAAGCGTCGCTGGTTTCACACTTGCGTTTTTGTCTGCAGCGTTTTTTGCACAAAAAAACGCATGCGTTTTTTCCCTATATTTAACATTGAAAACGCATGCGGTTTTTTTGTACGCGTTTGGTCGTGTTTTCAAACGCATGCGGTTTTTTTCTGCATGCGTTCATTTTCAGAAATACAACCTGCAGTATTTTCTTGCGTTTTTAAGCACATGCGTTTGTTTGCGTTAAAAACGCATGCATTTTTATCGAAAAAAACAGAAAACACACTGAAAAGCCACCCACCACCATCAAGGTGATAAAGGGATCCAAACCCTAACCCTAACTCTACCCCTAACCTCACCCCTAACCGTTTAATGAACATTTTCTGACAGTCATAGTGCCACGTATTTCAGTGCCACATATTTCAGTGCCACGTATTTCAGTGCCACGTATTTCAGTGCCACGTATTTCAGTGCCATGTATTTCAGTGCCACGTATCACGTATTTCAGTGCCACGTGTTTCAGTGCCACGTATTTCAGTGCCACGTATCACGTATTTCAGTGCCACATATTTTAGTACCACGTATTTCAGTTGCACGTATTTCAGTGCCACGTATTTCAGTGCCACGTATTTCAGTGCCACGTATTTCAGTGCCACGTATCACGTATTTCAGTGCCACGTGTTTCAGTGCCACGTATTTAAGTGCCACGTATCACATATTTCAGTGCCACGTATTTCAGTGCCACGTATTTCAGTGCCACGTATTTCAGTGCCACGTATTTCAGTGCCACGTATTTCAGTGCCACATATCACATATTTCAGTGCCACTTATTTAAGTGCCACGTATTTCAGTGCCACGTATTTCAGTGCCACGTATTTCAGTGCCACGTATTTCAGTGCCACGTGTTTCAGTGCCACGTATTTAAGTGCCACGTATCACGTATTTCAGTGCCACGTATTTCAGTGCCACGTATTTCAGTGCCACGTATTTCAGTGCCACGTATTTCAGTGCCACGTATTTATGTGAATATCACTTATTTCAGTGCCACTTATTTAAGTGCCACGTATTTAAGTGCCACGTATTTCAGTGCCACGTATTTCAGTGCCACGTATTTAAGTGCCACGTATTTCAGTGCCACGTATTTCAGTGCCACGTATTTCAGTGCCACGTATTTCAGTGCCATGTATCACGTATTTCAGTGCCACGTATTTCAGTGCCACGTATTTCAGTGCCACGTGTTTCAGTGCCACGTATTTAAGTGCCACGTATCACGTATTTCAGTGCCACGTATTTCAGTGCCACGTATTTCAGTGCCACGTATTTCAGTGCCACGTATTTCAGTGCCACGTATTTCAGTCACGTTTAGGGTTAGGGTTAGGGGTAGGGTTAGGGTTAGGGCTAGGGTTGGAGGTAAAGTTAGGGTTGGGGCTAAAGTTAGGGTTGGGGCTAAAGTTAGGGTTAGGGTTTGGATTACATTTACGTTTGGATTAGGGTTGGGATTAGAATTATGGGTGTGTCAGGGCTAGGGGTGTGGTTAGGGTTACCGTTGGGATTAGGGTTAGGGGTGTGTTTGGGTTAGGGTTTCAGGTAGAATTGGGGGGTTTCCACTGTCCAGGCACATCAGGGGCTCTCCAAGCGCGACATGGCGTCCAATCTCAATTCCAGCCAATTCTGCGTTGAAAAAGTAAAACAGTGCTCCTTCCCTTCCGAGCTCTCCCGTGCGCCCAAAAAGGGGTTTACCCCAACATATGTGTTATCAGCGTACTCGGGACAAATTGAACAACAACTTCTGGGGTCCAAGTTCTCTTGTTATCCTTAGGAAAATAAAAATTTGGGGGGCTAAAAATCATTTTTGTGGGAAAAAAAAGATGTTTTATTTTCACGGCTCTGCATTATAAACTGTAGTGAAACACTTGGGGGTTCAAAGTTCTCACAACACATCTAGATAAGTTCCTTGGGAGGTCTAGTTTCCAATATGGGGTCACTTGTGGGGGGTTTGTACTGTTTGGGTACATCAGAGGCTCTGCAAATGCAACGTGACGCCTGCAGACCAATCCATTTAAGGCTGCATTCCAAATGGCGCTCCTTCCCTTCCGAGCTCTGTCATGCGCACAAACAGTGGTTCCCCCCGACATATGGGGTATCAGCGTACTCAGGACAAATTGGACAACAACTTTTGGGGTCTAATTTATCCTGTTACCCTTGTGAAAATACAAAACTGGGGGCTAAAAAATCATTTTTGTGAAAAAAAAAAAAGAATTTTTATTTTCACGGCTTTGCGCTATAAACTTTAGTGAAACACTTGGGGGTTCAAAGTTCTCAAAACACATCTAGATAAGTTCCTTGGGAGGTCTAGTTTCCAATATGGGGTCACTTGTGGGGGGTTTGTACTGTTTGGGTACATCAGGGGCTCTGCAAATGCAACGTGACGGCTGCTGACCAATCCATTTAAGTCTGCATTCCAAATGGCGCTCCTTCCCTTCCGAGCTCTGTCATGCGCCCAAACAGTGGTTCCCCCCCACATATGGGGTATCAGCGTACTCAGGACAAATTGGAAAACAAATTTTGGGGTCCAATTTATTCTGTTACCCTTGTAAAAATACAAAGCTGGGGGCTAAAAAATCATTTTTGAGAAAAAAAAAAAAAATTATTTTCACGGCTCTGCGTTATAATCTGTAGTGAAACACTTGGGGGTTCAAAGCTCTCAAAACACATCTAGATACGTTCCTTAGGGGGTCTACTTTCCAAAATGGTGTCACTTGTAGGGAGTTTCAATGTTTAGGCACATCAGGGGCTCTCCAAACGCAACATGGCGTCCCATCTCAATTCCAGTCAATTTTGCATTGAAAAGTCAAATGGCGCTCCTTCCCTTCCAAGCTCTGCCATGCGCCCAAACAATGGTTTACACCCACATATGGGGTATCAGCGTACTCAGGACAAATTGCACAATATTTTTTGGGGTCCAATTTCTTCTCTTACCCTTGGGAAAATAAAAAATTGGGGGCGAAAAGATCATTTTTGTGAAAAAATATGATTTTTTATTTTTACGGCTCTGCATTATAAACTTCTGTGAAGCACTTGGTGGGTCAAAGTGCTCACCACACATCTAGATAAGTTCCTTAGGGGGTCTACTTTCCAAAATGGTGTCACTTGTAGGGAGTTTCAATGTTTAGGCACATCAGGGGCTCTCCAAACGCAACATGGCGTCCCATCTCAATTCCAGTCAATTTTGCATTGAAAAGTCAAATGGCGCTCCTTCCCTTCCAAGCTCTGCCATGCGCCCAAACAATGGTTTACACCCACATATGGGGTATCAGCGTACTCAGGACAAATTGCACAACATTTTTTGGGGTCCAATTTCTTCTCTTACCCTTGGGAAAATAAAAAATTGGGGGCGAAAAGATCATTTTTGTGAAAAAATATGATTTTTTATTTTTACGGCTCTGCATTATAAACTTCTGTGAAGCACTTGGTGGGTCAAAGTGCTCACCACACATCTAGATAAGTTCCTTAGGGGGTCTACTTTCCAAAATGGTGTCACTTGTAGGGAGTTTCAATGTTTAGGCACATCAGGGGCTCTCCAAACGCAACATGGCGTCCCATCTCAATTCCAGTCAATTTTGCATTGAAAAGTCAAATGGCGCTCCTTCCCTTCCAAGCTCTGCCATGCGCCCAAACAATGGTTTACACCCACATATGGGGTATCAGCGTACTCAGGACAAATTGCACAACATTTTTTGGGGTCCAATTTCTTCTCTTACCCTTGGGAAAATAAAAAATTGGGGGCGAAAAGATCATTTTTGTGAAAAAATATGATTTTTTATTTTTACGGCTCTGCATTATAAACTTCTGTGAAGCACTTGGTGGGTCAAAGTGCTCACCACACATCTAGATAAGTTCCTTAGGGGGTCTACTTTCCAAAATGGTGTCACTTGTAGGGAGTTTCAATGTTTAGGCACATCAGGGGCTCTCCAAACGCAACATGGCGTCCCATCTCAATTCCAGTCAATTTTGCATTGAAAAGTCAAATGGCGCTCCTTCCCTTCCAAGCTCTGCCATGCGCCCAAACAATGGTTTACACCCACATATGGGGTATCAGCGTACTCAGGACAAATTGCACAACATTTTTTGGGGTCCAATTTCTTCTCTTACCCTTGGGAAAATAAAAAATTGGGGGCGAAAAGATCATTTTTGTGAAAAAATATGATTTTTTATTTTTACGGCTCTGCATTATAAACTTCTGTGAAGCACTTGGTGGGTCAAAGTGCTCACCACACATCTAGATAAGTTCCTTAGGGGGTCTACTTTCCAAAATGGTGTCACTTGTAGGGAGTTTCAATGTTTAGGCACATCAGGGGCTCTCCAAACGCAACATGGCGTCCCATCTCAATTCCAGTCAATTTTGCATTGAAAAGTCAAATGGCGCTCCTTCCCTTCCAAGCTCTGCCATGCGCCCAAACAATGGTTTACACCCACATATGGGGTATCAGCGTACTCAGGACAAATTGCACAACATTTTTTGGGGTCCAATTTCTTCTCTTACCCTTGGGAAAATAAAAAATTGGGGGCGAAAAGATCATTTTTGTGAAAAAATATGATTTTTTATTTTTACGGCTCTGCATTATAAACTTCTGTGAAGCACTTGGTGGGTCAAAGTGCTCACCACACATCTAGATAAGTTCCTTAGGGGGTCTACTTTCCAAAATGGTGTCACTTGTAGGGAGTTTCAATGTTTAGGCACATCAGGGGCTCTCCAAACGCAACATGGCGTCCCATCTCAATTCCAGTCAATTTTGCATTGAAAAGTCAAATGGCGCTCCTTCCCTTCCAAGCTCTGCCATGCGCCTAAACAATGGTTTACACCCACATATGGGGTATCATCGTACTCAGGACAAATTGTACAACAACTTTGGGGGTCCATTTTCTCCTGTTACCCTTGGTAAAATAAAACAAATTGGAGCTGAAATAAATTTTGTGTGAAAAAAAGTTAAATGTTCATTTTTATTTAAACATTCCAAAAATTCCTGTGAAACACCTGAAGGGTTAATAAACTTCTTGAATGTGGTTTTGAGCACCTTGAGGGATGCAGTTTTTAGAATGGTGTCACACTTGAGTATTTTCTATCATATAGACCCCTCAAAATGACTTCAAATGAGATGTGGTCCCTAAAAAAAAATGGTGTTGTAAAAATGAGAAATTGCTGGTCAACTTTTAACCCTTATAACTCCGTCACAAAAAAAAATTTTGGTTCCAAAATTGTACTGATGTAAAGTAGACATGTGGGAAATGTTACTTATTAAGTATTTTGCGTGACATATGTCTGTGATTTAAGGGCACAAAAATTCAAAGTTGGAAAATTGCAAAATTTTCAAAATTTTCGCCAAATTTCCATTTTTTTCACAAATAAACGCAAGTTATATAGAATAAATTTTACATTTAACATGAAGTACAATATGTCACGAGAAAACAATGTCAGAATCGCCAAGATCCGTCAAAGCGTTCCAGAGTTATAGCCTCATAAAGGGACAGTGGTCAGAATTGTAAAAATTGGCCCGGTCATTAACGTGCAAACCACCCTTGGGGGTGAAGGGGTTAAAGATAAAGAAAAGTTAGATGCTTTTACAATTATGTCTTTCAGTAATGTTAATATTGGTTTCTGGACAAAAAAATTGTCTTCCAATTTAAAGGGTTGGTCGTGTCTTATTTCAGGAGTGCACCGCACACCAGCTTTCTGACTTCATTGGGGTCAGGCGCTCCTTCTACAGTGACAATTTTGGCCAGCAGTATCGTTGTGCTGTTGGCTCGAACTGTATGCTGTCAATGTGAGGGATAGCGGAGCAGAATTGAGCTGGCCGGTATAAGAGCTAACAGGTCACCCCTCCGACTAGACTCAGTGCTGTGCTTAGAAGCTCAATAGAAAAGAGCTTGTGAGCGCTGCCCATGTTTGATCACCGCTGACAGTAGTGGCTTGTTCCCTTGGCAATGACCAATAAACATAAATATATTAAAGGGTTACAAGGATAATGGAGTCAGTGAGAAATATCAAATTCAAAACATGCTTAATTTCTCTACCTATCTTTAAACAAGAAAATAACTCTTTAATGTTTGTAATACAGGGCAGAGCTGGGTTGCCAGGTCCCATAGGACTCGATGGTCTCCCAGGACTTCAAGGAATAAAAGGAGAAAAGGTAAATAATGCATACGAAGTAAGGAAGGTTGGTAATGGAGCAAGATCCATTTTATAAACATTTTAGACTCTGTACACACTAGTGTCATGAATCTGTTTGCCAAATCTTTCTAAAAATGACATTTGGAAATTCCAACAGAAACATTTGTATTGCCAAGGTTCTGTTACTTTTTGACAAAGTTAGTGCTGTAGGCTGCGATATTCTTGCCAGAACCCTTGATGGGTACTCAATAAATTAAGTAAACACAAGTATGAAAAGACCCTAACACTAGGAAAATGAGTAATCTTTCTCTGAGTTACATAGTTTCCCATACTTCAGAATTACCTTATTTCTGTTTTTGCTTTTTTTATGTGAAAAAATTTCATTTGGAACATTTAACTATGAGAAAAAATATTAAATTAGTTTCCACTGTTTTTGCATCAGTTTTCATTATGTTTTTCTATAGGGAGAAGCAGGCATTGGCGTTCCTGGAATACCTGGCTTAAAGGGAATGTTAGGTGAAAAGGTGAGTATTCTTTTGAATGTTTTTGTTGTGACTAAGGCTTCTTTCACACTTCAGTTGCTTGGCGTCAGTCAGCTCCGACATAGTGACGGATCGACGGATCCATCACAATTGTTGAGAAAACGGTTCTAACGGATCAGTTTTTTTGACGGATCCGTTACTTGGGAAAAGTATCTACTTTTTGGAGCATGCGCAATTGAAAAAGCGGATTGGGGCGACAGATCCGCCGAAATGACGGTCGCGACGGATCCATCGCCCATAGGCGGCCATTCTATGGAATGGCGGATGCGACGGATCCGTCGCGAACCGCCATTTCGGCGCAGACAAAAAACGTTCCAATGGCCGTCAATGTCTAGATGACATCCGCTAAATCTTGATGGATCCGTCGCATGGCGGATGGAACGGACGACCATCCCCACAATCCGTAGCTAATGCATGTCTATGGGAAAATAGCGGATCCGCCCAAAAAAAATGGCGGATCCGCTATTTGACGAAAATGGCGGTTTCTGACTGATGCCAAAAGACTGAAGTGTGAAAGAGGCCTTACCTACCCACAAAAAAGGCTGCGCTAATTATTTTTGTTATGTAATAAAAGATGATGACTGACTACTCTCTGGCATAGAGCACTAAGATGGCAACTACAGAGGTGATTGTGGGGCTGTTGGTTGTCACTGTAATATATTAGTAGCCACATAATTGGGGCAAGGCCAATGAGCTGACAGAGGGAGATCCCTCTCTCTATCTAACCATTTAAATGCCAGGGTCACTTTTGGTTTTGGGATCTAAAGAGTTTAACTGTAGAGATGGTTGTTCTTGCTGGTAATTGCAGTTCAACAGGGGCCTCTAGTAACATCTGGGCTCCTGCCACTGATCGTGGGGGTACAATGAGAGAACTCGTGTGATCAACATGACCTACTGAATTGTCAAGGAGCACAAGTTAATCAAAGATTCTGATGGATCTATAGGTCATATATAGGTCAAATAGCACAAAGGAATGAAAGGGAATCTGTCACCTGTTTTTTGCTACCCCATCTCAGAGCAGAGCATGTTGTAGAGGCAGACACTCTGATTCCAGGCATGTATGGCTGCTTGCTGCAGTTTTGATAAAATCACTCTTTTATCTGCTGCCGATATACCAGTTCTCTGAATGCTGAGCTCTGTATAACTCCACACATGCCACTGATTGGCTGCTTTATGCGTTTGCTGTGAGTAGGCAGAAAGCTGCCAGTCAGTGGTGAGAGCGAGGTTGTACATAGTTCACAAATACGGAGGACTACATGGAAGCCGGTTAACTAGCCCTCTCGTGATAATCTCCTGTTGATAAAACAAAGATTTTATTAATACTACAGCAAGCAGCTCAGCATCACATCGATAGAATCATGGTTCATGTCTCTGCATTATGCTGCTCTAAGATTAGGTGGAAAAAAAACTGGTGACAGATTCCCTTTGAATATACAATAGTAATAAACACAAATTACGAGAAATGTAATTCAAGTAGAAAAGTGAGGACTGGCGCTGCTTGCTGTCTATAGGGACTTTTCTTCTTTAGTTAACGATTTTTACTTTTTGACTTGTAAAATCAGTTTCTGTTGGAAATGTTTGCACAATTCATCTTGTAAAGTGTTATGTTATGGTCATATATATTCTTATTGCCAGGGATCTATGGGCCTTGCAGGACCTTCTGGAAAAAAGGTATGTTTATATGCTTGAAAAATAGATTATCTCAGTTACCACGTTTATATGAATTCTTCATTAACTTTAATACAGCTAAAGCCAGCCTCTAGTAACTTTCAGAATATGTTTAGACTAGTTGGCCCGTGCGAAATTCTGTCGGGGGCACAGGCAATTTCAGGAAAATTAAGCTGGTCAAATGTAAATGTGTTTAATGAGATGATGAACACAGAGAGGTATGTATCTCACTGACATATACTGTATATATATATATAAGAACTAGAAAAAATGCGGCAGCACTCACCAGCGTCGGTGTGGTCTGAGTCCTTTATTGAGACATGTGATGCATCACCATTATCTTCACGGCACGGGGGAGTGTGAAAGGAAATGAGGTGAGCAGGGATCAACGGCGGCCGTTTCGCGCCAACAACAGCACTTCTACGGGTCTAAGGTGCTGGGAGGAGACGTCAGTACATATAGGTGAGTAGGAACAACCCCTTCCCACCCCACGCCCCCACACCCAACCACCTGCAGACAAGATACATCAAGTGCATAACATACAAATATAAATATTAAAAACAATGCCAGCAAAATAAATCAGAAAGAGTCTGGCCAACCATATCTCTACTCCAGAAGTAAAATACTACAGAAATTCAACAAAATAGCCGCAAAACTATGGAGAATGTTACCCGATCCCATCAGCAGCAAGCCGGGCACTCCTACATGCTCTAACCATACTGCACGCAGGATTCCTCTGGATAGAACAGCAGGGGGAGGGAGAGTGGCAGGGGAAGTAACACCAAAACAAACCCCGCGTCAGGGGGTCACAGGAATACGGACATGTCGATCCTGTCATTCATACCGGCCGGACCCATCGCGCGCGTGCGCATAATCAACCTGGCCTCCTGCCTCAATAGCAGTTTGTGCAGATCACCCCCCTGTGCGGGTAGCGCCACCCTCTCCACCCCTGCAAATGTAAGAACCTCCGGATCCCCTCCATGCATATCCCTAACATGATTGATGAGTCTAGGTACACCCTTGCCCGTCCGGATGGACCTAAAATGCTCCCTAAAACGTACATGTAACTGACGTATAGTCTTCCCCACATAATATCTTTTGCATGGACAAAAAACTACGTATACGACATGATCCGATTTACACGAAATAAATTGCTGGACCGTGTGTCTGACTGGACCTATGTTCAATACCCGCCCGACCAAATGATATTTACAAGATTGACAATTCCCGCAACGGAAATTCCCCCTAGGGACAAATTGTTCCAACCACATTGTCTTTAAATCCAACGTGCGATTACGGACCAGCACATCCCTGATCCGTGTACTCCGTCTATTGGAGAATAACGGCCCTCCAGACACCCTACCCGACAAATCCTTATCCCTCTCCAATACATGCCAGTGCCTCCTGATAGATGACCTTATCTCCTGGTCTAGGGGACCAAAACGAAATCAAAAAGTAAAACGTTGCCCTGCTGTAGCACCTGCATGACCGACATTTCCTCGTGGATGTTCTTTCACACGATCCACTGCCGTCTGCAACAACACATGTGGGTAACCCCTCTCTCGAAATCTAGAGCATAATTCCCTGGATTGGTTGTCGAACCCTATCTGCGTGTTGTTGATCCTTTCTGGATGTATCGGTCACGGTTCAGGATGGGGAAATCTGCACTACCATTTTTCGCAAACCGACTGCCACTAATGCGATGTTACATTTCAATAGTTTCCACCCTGTACACACGAAGCGGTCTTTACCGTACAGTCAACTTTTACGCGCAAGAAGGATCAACAACACGCAGATAGGGTTCGACAACCAATCCAGGGAATTATGCTCTAGATTTCGAGAGAGGGGTTACCCACATGTGTTGTTGCAGACGGCAGTGGATTGTGTGAAAGAACATCCACGAGGAAATGTCGGTCATGCAGGTGCTACAGCAGGGCAACGTTTTACTTTTTGATTTCGCTTTGGTCCCCTAGACCAGGAGATAAGGTCATCTATCAGGAGGCACTGGCATGTATTAGAGAGGGATAAGGATTTGTCGGAAAGGGTGTCTGGAGGGCCGTTATTCTCCAATAGACGGAGTACATGGATCAGGGATGTGCTGCTCCGTAATCGCACGTTGGATTTAAAGACAACGTGGTTGGAACAATATGTCCCTAGGGGGAATTTCTGTTGCGGGAATTGTCAATCTTGTAAATATCATTTGGTCGGGCGGGTATTGAACATAGGTCCAGTCAGACACACGGTCCAGCAATTTATTTCGTGTAAATCGGATCATGTCGTATACGTAGTTTTTTGTCCATGCAAAAGATATTATGTGGGGAAGACTATACGTCAGTTACATGTACGTTTTAGGGAGCATTTTAGGTCCATCCGGACGGGCAAGGGTGTACCTAGACTCATCAATCATGTTAGGGATATGCATGGAGGGGATCCGGAGGTTCTTACATTTGCAGGGGTGGAGAGGGTGGCGCTACCCGCACAGGGGGGTGATCGGCACAAACTGCTATTGAGGCAGGAGGCCAGGTTGGTTATGCGCACGCGCGCGATGGGTCCGGCCGGTATGAATGACAGGATCGACATGTCCGTATTCCTGTGACCCCCTGACGCGGGGTTTGTTTTGGTGTTACTTCCCCTGCCACTCTCCCTCCCCCTGCTGTTCTATCCAGAGGAATCCTGCGTGCAGTATGGTTAGAGCATGTAGGAGTGCCCGGCTTGCTGCTGATGGGATCGGGTAACATTCTCCATAGTTTTGCGGCTATTTTGTTGAATTTCTGTAGTATTTTACTTCTGGAGTAGAGATATGGTTGGCCAGACTCTTTCTGATTTATTTTGCTGGCATTGTTTTTAATATTTATATTTGTATGTTATGCACTTGATGTATCTTGTCTGCAGGTGGTTGGGTGTGGGGGCGTGGGGTGGGAAGGGGTTGTTCCTACTCACCTATATGTACTGACGTCTCCTCCCAGCACCTTAGACCCATAGAAGCGCTGTTGTTGGCGCGAAACGGCCGTCGTTGATCCCTGCTCACCTCCTTTCCTTTCACACTCCCTCGTGCCGTGAAGATAATGGTGATGTATCACATGTCTCAATAAAGGACTCAGACCACATCGACGCTGGTGAGTGCTGCCGCATTTTTTCTAGTTCTTATCTGTTACATTGTTGTTTTTTCATGCGAGCACCTCCATCTGGATGTCAGGCTCTCCGGTCACACCACTTATGGACTGTGGTAGCTCTAAGTGACAAGGGCTGTGCGGTTCAGCTTTTCGTTTCTATTCATATATATATATGTTTTCACGAATATTTGAGCTCATGGACCCATTATATGTCCATTTTGCAAGCCGGTGAGAAAATCTGGCCATATGGATGTCATACGGATGTCACACGGATGCTTACATGCAAGAAAATCGAATCCTCTCATTGCACACGGATGACATACGGATCACTGTTCAGGGAACATTTCTGCGATTCTCGTCCTTGTAAAATGGACCAATATTTTATATGTTGTGTGTGACTCCAGCCTAAAGGAGATCCCCCAACATTAAACATAATGGTATTTTACTTATTGATCAGGAGGGGTCTGATTGCCAGGACCTTGCAAAAGAACAGGGGCAGCAGCATTTTTTTCCCCTCCACAGCAGCACTGCCATCTATCTGCAGTGTAGGGCAGTGCAACACAGCCCTATGTATGTGAATGGAGCAGCTCCCTGTACAGCAGTGCCACTATGACAGTAAAAATGATGAAGGAGAATTGACCCCACAACTGAGCGTATTTACACCATTATATAATAATTGGGAATATCCCTTTAAAAAAAAAAAAGTAATATCTGCAGATTATTTTACCTTTTTTTTCCCCTATGGTTGGATTTTTTTTTTCAATTTTTGGAAGGTTGTTTCCACTAATCTCTCCCATTGGGAAACAATGTACAGTCTGAGTTATGTCAACGCAGCAGTTTTTTACTTGGAACCAGAGGTTACTCCAGGTCACCAATAGGCTGCAACCTTAGAAGGAAGATAGACTTTTCGATCACTGTCCAATAATACGGGAAATCTGATGGTTCAGAACCTGTCCGGTCCCTTTTACGCTGCATTCATTTATATCTTCAGTTTTAAAGCTGAAGTCTTAAACAGGTAAAGTTTTACTTTTATTCTACTTCCACATGCGTAGCAAATATGTACCTGCATGAAATCAGCTGGGTAAGGAGTTCAGCAAGCTGGAAAGCCCCCAAGGCAAATGTTAGGGTTTGTTTCAGCTTTGTGGTAGTGTGGTGCCACCTGCAGGTCATTTTTCCTTACTGCAAGTTTATGAAAATTAATGTTTAAAGTGTATTTTGTGATTACATCATGGATGTGTGGTTTGTTTGGCTATTTTCTTGCTGAAGGGGGCAAGTTTACATTTCAAATGGTGTATCAATTGTGTGTGGGTGCAGTATGAACGGAGATACATAGTAATCACCGAAAAAGAGTGTTTTGAAATAATATAGAAGGATATACAGATATTTATTTTGGTGCCACTGATCTAAACTAATTTTACAACTGTTGCCAACAGTTTGCTTATCATTTTTAAGCTTTTTTCTTGATTAATTTTTTCTGAGATTGTTTTTCGTGACATTTTGTCCTTCATGTTAGCGGTAAAATTTCTTCGATACGACTTGCATTTATTTATGGAAAAATGGAGCTATGGTGAAAATTTTGAAAAGTTAGCAATTTTCAAACTTTGAATTTGTATGCCCTTAAATCAGAGAGATATCACACAAAATACTTAATACATAACATTTCCCACATGTCTACTTTACATCAGCACAATTTTGGAAACAATTTTTTTTGTTAGGAAGTTAAAAGGGTTAAAATTTGATGAGCGATTTCTCATTTTTACAACACCATTTCTTTGAGGGATCACATTACATTTCAAGTCACTTTGAGGGGTGTACATGACAGAAAATACCCAAAAGTCACACCATTGTAAAAACTGCACCCCTCAATGTGCTCAAAACCACATTCAAGAAGTGTATTAACCCTTTACATGCTTCACAGGAACTGAAGCAATGTGGAAGGAAAAAATTAACATTTAACTTTTTTTCACAAACATTTTACTTCAGAACCAATTTTTTTTTATTTTCACAAATGTAAAAAAAGAAAATGAACCACAAAAGTTGTTGTGCAATTTCTCCTGAATACGCCGATACCCCATATGTGGGGGTAAACCACTGTTTGGGCGCATGCCAGAGTTCGGAAGGGAAGGCGCGCCATTTGACTTTTTCAAAGCAGATTTGACTGGAATTGAGATCGGAAGCCATGTCACGTTTGCAGAGCCCCTGATGTGCCTAAACAGTGGAAACCCCCACAAGTGACACCATTTTGGAAACTAGACCCTAATGAAACTTATGTAGATGTGTGGTGAGCACTTTGAACCCCCAAGTATTTCACAGAAGTTTGTAACGTAGAGCTGTGAAAATAAAAAATCATATTTTTCCCACAAAAATTATCTTTTTGTTCCAAAAATTTTATTTTCCCAAGGGTAACAGGAGAAATTAGACCCCCAAAGTTGTTGTGCAATTTGTCCTGAGTATGCTGATACCCCATATGTGGGGGTAAACCACTGTTTGGGTGCATGGCAGGGCTCAGAAGGGAGGGAGCACCGTTTGACTTTTTGAATGCAAAATTGGCTGAAATCAATGGTAGCACCATATCATGTTTGGAAACCCCCTAATGTACCTAAACAGTGGAAATCCCCCAATTGTAACTCCAACCCTAACCCCAACACACCCTTAACCCTAATTCCAACCCTAATCCCAACCCTAACCACAACCCTAACCAAAACACACCCCTAACCCTAATCCTAACCCTAACCATAGCCCTTACCACAAACTTAACCCCAACACACCTCTAACCCTATTCCCAAACCCAACCATGAACCTAACCCTAACACACCCCTAACCTAATCCCAACCCTAACCCTAGCCCTAACCCTAATGCTAACCCTAATGCTAACACTAACGCTAACCCTAACTTTAGCCCAACTCACTTTAGCCCAACTCAATTTAGCCCAAATCTAACCTTAATGGAAAAATGGAAACAAATATATATTTTTTATTTTATTATTTTTCCCTAACTAAGGGGGGGAATAAAAGGAGGTTTCATTTAATATTTTTTATATTTTGATCACTGTAATAGGGTCTATCACAGTGATCAAAATGAACCAATAGAAAAAATTTCCTATTGTTGCCGGGTGCCGGCTGGCAGATCTCGGCGGTCACACTGCGCATGCGCCTGCCATTTTCTCCTGGAAGAAGACTCCAGTGGCCCAGAGGACATCACAGGGGGATGGCAGTGACTCCAGAGGTACAGGGGTGGGTGATTAGGGGACCGGGGGACCCTATTTCTCTCTCCTCTGGTGTGTGATCAAATCAGAGCAGAGAGAAATGAAGTGGAAAGTGTGAGTTTTTTTGCGGTTGCCATTATACCATTAATAATGGTGATCACAACACCAGGGTTGGTAAAAAATGCCCTGAATCATTTTCTCTGGGGTCTCAGCTACCCCTAGAGAAATTCCAACTCTGGATAGCGCTATAATCTTTTTAACGGCGTTGTGGTTTAAGTACCCTTAACTGCCGCCATTAAAAGGAGTATTGGCGGTCATTAAGGGGTTAATCTTTATTTCAGAAATCAAAAATGCATGTTAAAATTAGCAATTTTGTAAGAATTCTTATGGGAGAAATATTCTTTCTCCTTTTTCATCATTCAATTTCAAAAATCTCAATTCATTGGTAAAATCTGTGTTCAGTGAAGACATTTTCTCATTACTGAGAAAAGAGATGGCGGTTACTACTGAAGAGATTCCATATAGATAGAATAGATAGAAGGGGAGAGGCTCTGTCTTTAGCTCCTGCCTCCTACATAGAATTGTATCCGTAGCAGCTCAACTCCTATCTCAGTAATGGGAAAATGTCTTCACTGAATACAGATTTTACCTCTGAATTGAGAATTTGGGTAATGACTGATCAGTCAGAGAGGAGAAAGAAGCAGATTTCTATGATAAGATATATTACAAAGTTGCTTATTTACATATGTACTGTGATTTATTAAATAAAAATTAAAATGACAGTTACTCTTTAATTACCAATCCCACACATGCAATTCTGAAATTTACTATAGGGCATGAACTTTTAAAACTAAAAAACAGAATGGTATCAGTAAAAAAAATATTGATTCTTCTCGTTTTACTTTTAGGGTGACCAAGGTTTACAAGGAATTGATGGAGTTGCTGGTTTAAGGGTGAGGAAATGAAATAAAAAGTAGACACAGTCTATTAGGATTCTATATAGAAAAGTGACATTAAATATATAATCATATTATTTATTTTTTTTATTAGGGAAAGAAAGGTCAAGATGGAGAGAAGGGGGATAAAGTAAGTACAACATATCCTCACTTTTCGTTCAATCTCTCACTCATAAAGTCTAAAACTCTCTATATTTTTATTTTAATAACTTGTAATCAATAATGACAAGAAATGTTTATTTGCAGGGAGAGCGTGGTGATATTGGACCAATTGGACCTGCTGGGAGAGCAGTAAGTTAAATATTGCTGGGTGAATTGATTAGGTCTATATGAATAAGTCTTTGTGCATTTAATATTAGCAAATGTTATTTTCTACAACAAAACATTTTTTTCCTTAGGAAAATGTTATTATATAATAGTTTTTAAGTTATATTAGACTTCGTTGTTTGACAGTTTGGGTTGAAATAGGTAGAAATTAAGAAATCTACTAATACAGAATGTCGTTCTTAATTAAATTTCATATTGAAAAGTGCAAAGAAGAATCAAAACTTCTAAACACACATGAGGTTACAAATAACCTGAGAAATTCAGAAATTAACCCATTACTTGCCAAATTAAAATTTTTACAAGTACGGATTTTTCAGAAAAGGGCATCCCAATATTCAATTAAAAATGACAGTGACATGATTTCCTATTTTGAAAACATTCATTTTACAAACACAACACAAAAAATTGCACCTAATTATAACAATTATAAAATCTTAGTTGCTAGAAGCTAAAGATTAGGTGTCCCAAAAAAAGGACATTGGTAGATAATGGGTTAAACTATGCTGCCTCAATTTTCCCATCAGTATGAAAAAACTGCTTACCGTATTATATTATAATTATTATGATTAGTGATGAGCAAATATACTCATTACTCGAGATTTCCCAAGCACGCTCGGGTGTCCTCCGAGTATTTTTTATTGCTCGGAGTTTTAGTTTTTAGCGCCGCAGCTGAATGATTTACATCTGTTAGCCAGCATAAGTACATGTGGGGATTCCCTAGCAACCAGACAACCCCCACATGTACTTATGCTGGCTAACAGATGTAAATCATTCAGCTGCGGCAATAAAAACTAAATCTCCAAGCACTAAAAAATACTCGGAGGTCACCCGAGCGTGCCCAGAAAATCTCGAGCACCGAGTATATTCACTCATCACTAATACTGACCTAATAGGCTACTGTTAATATACAGACTCAGTCATTACTAATTATTGCTAGTGTTTCTAAACCTCGTACATATTTTTGATAATGCCTATGTGAGCCTATAATGTGCCAAAATGTTGATACGACATCTAAGTAAGGGTTCATGCACGGAGGCACGCAGCTGTACGGCGCCAAAGGACAGAGACATATGGCCTCAATTCACTGCAAGGCTCCTTAGAACTGAAACCACACAAAGAAAGGCACAGTAAAACCAAAAAATACTCTTGCAAAAAAATAACAGTAAACAGCAAGTGCTAATATAAGGATGGAAAAACACAGGGTATTTGGTTAATACGTTTTTGGCATAAAATGTATATTAAAAGGCTCCTTAGAACGCTGTATTCAAAGGTATTCCTCTGTAATGCTTCTATCTCTGTATATAAAGTATCAAATGGAACATGGCAGATTGTTTTTATGCTGATTTTAATGTTTAAAACCATAGGCACACAATGGCACAGTAGAAGCCGAATGAACCTCTATGGCAGCCTCATTACAGCTCAATATAAAACTGAGCCATAATAAGTCTGAGTGCATTAGTCCTTAGACTTACATGACTTACATGACTAAAACACCATCTGTGAATTTTTCAGATATAAATTCATTCTTTAATTATTTTTTTATTAGGGACTTCCAGGGCCTACAGGTCAAAAAGGAGACCAGGTAATTAGAAACTTTTATATTAAAGAGCGGCACAGCTGAGTTATTCCTATAATAAAGATATATCATTTTACAGAATGTGATTTAGGACTGGTAACAATGCATGCAAGGAGACCGACAATTCATTAAGACACAGAGGTGTTCTTCACATTTGCTATTTCCCTCCTATATTCAAGTGTTTTTCCCCCCCCTAATTTATAACAATTTATGAGATAGAAAAATCAGGAATGCTTTCATCTCTTGTCCACGGGATGTGTCAGATTGCAGCTTAGCCATATTCAAAATAATGTGAATAACATAGACCAGGGATGTCAAACTCACAAGTAGTGTTGAGCGATACCGTCCGATACTTGAAAGTATCGGTATCGGAAAGTATCGGCCGATACCGGCAAAGTATCGGATCCAATCCGATACCGATACCCGATACCAATACAAGTCAATGGGACTCAAGTATCGGACGGTATTCCTGATGGTTCTCAGGGTCTGAAGGAGAGGAAACTCTCCTTCAGGCCCTGGGATCCATATTAATGTGTAAAAGAGAGAATTAAAATAAAAAATATTGCTATACTCACCTCTCCGACGCAGCCTGCACCTTACCGAGGGAAGCGGCAGCGTTCTTTGTTTAAAATTCGCGCTTTTCTTTCCTTACGTGAAGTCCCGGCTTGTGATTGGTTGCGTCGCGATCAACCAATCACAAGCCGGGAGGCTGGACACGCGCGCATTTTAAAATGCGCGCTTGTCCAACCTCCCGTGACGTCCCGGCTTGTGATTGGTTGCTTCGCGGTCAACCAATCACAAGCCGGGAGGCTGGACACGCGCGCATTTTAAAATGCGCGCTTGTCCAACCTCCCGTGACATCCCGGCTTGTGATTGGTTGCTTCGCGGTCAACCAATCACAAGCCGGGAGGCTGGACACGCGCGCATTTTAAAATGCGCGCGTGTCCAGCCTCCCGGCTTGTGATTGGTTGATCGCGAAGCAACCAATCACAAGCCGGGACGTCACAGGAGGTTGGACAAGCGCGCATTTTAAAATGCGCGCGTGTCCAGCCTCCCGTGACGTCACGGCTTGTGATTGGTTGCGTCGCCCATGTGACTGCGACGCAACCAATCACAAAGCCGGGACGTAATTTTAAAATCCTTAAGGACCTGAAATTACGTCACGGCTTGCTGTGATTGGTTGCGTCGCCCATGTGACTGCGACGCAACCAATCACAAAGCCGGGACTTCACGTAAGGAAAGAAAAGCGCGAATTTTAAACAAAGAACGCTGCCGCTTCCCTCGGTAAGGTGCAGGCTGCGTCGGAGAGGTGAGTATAGCAATATTTTTTATTTTAATTCTCTCTTTTACACATTTTTACATTAATGTTGTTTCGATACCGATACCCGATACCACAAAAGTATCGGATCTCGGTATCGGAATTCCGATACAGCAAATATCGGCCGATACCCGATACTTGCGGTATCGGAATGCTCAACACTACTCACAAGCACAGAAGACCAAAATTAAAAAACTTCGCAGGCCAACCTTGATATTTATTAAAAATATGTCTACAATTGAGGAAGTTTTTCCTGATCATCAAAGATAATAATGAAGGAAGCAAACTCAAAGGGTTGTCCCACAATCAAAGTACATTTTAATGAATAGATCTTTGAATAAATTAAACACCTAATTACAAATGGGGAATACTGGATTAATATGTGTTATGTAAGAGCAGGAAAAGCTTATGGCCTAATGGCCTAATTTAAATATGTAATGACAAAGGATAAAAGATAATAGAAAAAATTGGAGACCGGCTCAACAGGAATGGATTTTCCTTTTCTTTTTCTTTTTCAAAAGAAAATATAGTGCATACAAAAGAAAAATTTACATGGTCGACATGACCCAGTTAACGCATTTTGACTGCATTAAGCAGTCTTACTCATGACTGCTTAATACAGTCGAAACGCATCAACTGGGTCATGTCGACCATGTAAATTTTTCTTTTGTATGCACTATATTTTCTTTTGAACAATAAAAAGAAAAGGAAAATCCAGTCCTGTTGAGCCGGACTCCAATTTTTTCTATCATCCTTGATGTGAGGCCAGGGCGAGGCCAGTGTCTGAGCCCCAGGTGGATGATTATAGAGCAACTGGGTGAGCTGGAATCAATTTTTGACAAAAGATAAAAACCTTGAATAATACAGATAATAAAGTATTATGCCAATAAAAGTGCTTGCCAAACACAGCAAGATACCCCAACAGTGAATTCCTCTACAGAACCCTTCATGTGCACTGTATGATTACCTTACTGTACCCCAGCCCCTCAATAAAGTATGGTGACCCCATCACAGTATGATTTTCCAACTGTGATCCCTATGCAGCCCTCCATACAGTATTATGGGCCCAACATAGTCCTCCATACAGTATAATGGCCTCACAGAGTCCTCCACACAGTATAATGGGCCCCACATTGCCTTCCATAGAGTATAATGGCCCCATATAGTTTTCCATATAGTGTAATGGGCCTAACATAGTCCTCCATACAGTATAATGGGCCCTGCACTCAGATTCAGTTTGACATATGTGCTATGGGCATTGTTTCTGGAAGAAATCAACCATAGTTTCTAATTTCTTAAAGCTTCTTTACCTCCTTAGTGATGATGACTGCCATAAATGTATGGTAGATGGGCTCTATCACTGTATGGGACAGATTCAGGAGCAGGGCCTCCTTCATGCAGCCTGGGTCCAAGCTGTATTATATTGCTCTGATTGCATCAGTTTGATGTCTTAAGTGCCGCTGTCTAGCATGAAAGCACCCGTTTTGATGGCTACCGGCACCCTACAAAGTGCTGTCACAGGGTGCCGATGAACTGTCATGGCAGCCAGCTGTGTTCTTTGGTCCCAATGCCCGCCATGTGAAATCTTTCTATGAAGCCCAGAACCTGGCTGGGCTTTATGGGAGATTATCTTTTTCACTGAAGTATTACTGTGCTTTATATTGAGGTCTAAATCCCTTAAGGAGACTAATTAAAATGAAAAAAAAGCAGCACAAAAAAGATTGTTGGGTGCCAGAGCCTCTCAGGCATGTACCAAACCTTGTAAGTAAATAAAAAAAATAGAAGTAGCACAGCAGTAGATATAAATTCACGTTCAGTTTAATTGCCCATGTGCGACTTTTCTGTCCAAGGTGTGGCTTGAAAAAGGGCCACACCTTGGACAATAACATTGCATATGGGCAATTAAACTGCACGTGAATTTCTATATACTGGTGTGCTACCTCTATTTTTTGGATTTATCTATCCATTATCTATCTATCTATCTATCTATCTATCTATCTATCTATCTATCCCATATCTTTCTATCTATTCACCTGACTCAATAACAAACATGCACAGTTAGTGGGTGTCATCTAATGGGTCATCTACCATGGATATAAATGACTGGCCAAGTTGAAACCCTACAAGCCTAGTTGTTCAGAAGGACCTCATACACATTAGTCAATCGATTCCACCTAATTCAGCTGCTTCATCTGTACTTGTTCTAAGGTGTATGAACTGCTTTACTTATGTTATATTATTTAATAAACCTAAAGATTCATGTCTTGTGAAGTTTGAGTGACAACTATCTTTGTGTAGTTAAAACTGAAATTAATGTTGACTACTGGGAATTATTTTATCAGAAATTAGAAACCTTGTGTGATCATCATTAATTTTTTATAGGGAGTCCAAGGTTTTCCAGGCGCTCCAGCTATGGGGGTAACAAACTATTGTTTAATGTACATTTTTTGTCAGATCACAGTCCATATTTTTTTATTTTGTTTACACCTGATTTACAGTTTATCACAAAGTTACAAAAAAACTAAAACTATATGTATTTACTGTATTAGTATGTTTTTGAAATATGGTTATATATATTTTGTTTTAATTATATTGAAACATCAGTTAAAGGCTTTGTACACCTTCACACAATTTTTTTTTGTTAATTTGCTTCCTAAATGCATAGTTAATCAATTATCTAAAAGGTTTTCTACAATGTTGCTGCTGTAAAGTATCTGTAAGCGCTTTATCTAGGTGAATTATTTTGCAAAAATGTTACAAATCAGTCAAAGCACATTCTCTAATGTTCTAATGAACCTCTCTGCTATCCCCATCCATTTTTTCAATGATAGGGATGGCAGCATGGAGTGGATTGTACACAGATTTACCCAGTATGGAGTGGAAAGAAAGTAACTCAGAGAGGGCAGAGAAAACACACTTTAGAAAAGGAGATAAAACACACGAGGAGTAAATAACTGCAGAATACACGCTATTTTGATGTATTAGCTACTTGAAACTTCAGCACACAGGATACACACAGGCTTCCTATCCAACCTATATTACTGGGAGAGATAATCCTACAAGAAAATGAATCTAAATTTGAATCTGGCTGCAAATTGTATATCCGGAGTTCTGAAAGTGAATGAAAGAATGATGATTGCAGCCTGGTGCAATTTAATCAACTAAACGTAACCACTAACTTATGCAAAAAAATATTTTTCCTGTATCAAAGGTGTCCATAGCCATTGAAAGCAAGGTTGGCTTAGGACATTTTCCTAAAATAGGTGCTGACAAATATTGAATAATAGTTTTATTTGAATCACTGTGCATTTACCAGAAACAGAAAGCATACCAAATACAGTGACCTGTGAAAGTATTCACCCACCTTGGCTTTCTTCCTATTTTGTTGCATTACAACCTGTGTTTAAATATTTTTGTAATCCGATATCCGATTTGTGTGTGATGCATCAGCACTAAATATTCTAAGTTGGTAAAATGAAGTGTGAAAAATATAGGCAAAATTAAATTTATGGGATCAAAAAGCTAAAAATTGGCATATGCATATGTATTCACCCATTTTGCATGAAGCCCCTAAAAATTTCTGGTGCAAGCAATTGCCTTCATAAGTCACATGCTTATGGAAAGGGAGTCCAGGTGGAGGTATGGAGGAAGGTGCTGTGGTCAGATGAGACCAAAATTGAATTTTTTGGCCATTAATGTAAATACTATGTCTGGTGTTATGATCTGGTGACCTTGGAGCCGCATGAGAGACTTTCTCAGGAGTAGGTGGTACCTGTACTGACCGCAAACCCTAATCTAACACCGCAACTAGAAGTAGCCGTGGGATGTACCTAACACGTCCTAGACATCTCGACACAGCCGGAGGACTAAATACCCCTATAGATGGAAATGGGAATTCTATCTTGCCTCAGAGCAGAACCCCAAAGGATAGGCAGCCCCCCACAAATATTGACTGTCAGTATAAGAGGAAAGACACACGCAGGCAGAAAAACAGAATTTAGCAAAAGAGGCACTTCTAGCTAAATAGAAAAGGATAGGACAGAATTCTAAGCGGTCAGTATTAAAATACTAAAAACATCCACAGCAGATAATACAAATATTCCACATCTAACTAAAGACATAGAACGTATATCTGCATCTCCTGAGAATCCAGCATGACTGAAAAATCCAAACAAAGTCTAAGCTGGACAAAAACACAATAAATTGCACTGAATTGCAACGCACACTGCATGTGTGCACAGAGACAAAAAACCAGACACTTATCTTAGCTGAATTTGCAGCAGGGCATGAGGAGCCAGAGAGAGATGCAATCCCTCCAAGTACAATGGACAACTGGCACAGACTCATGGATCCTGCACACCTAAATACCTAATAGAGCTGCAATCAGCAGAAACACCTGCCCGGATTACAACCCCAAGACAACTGCACTACCACCAGCAACCACTGGAGGGAGCCCAAGAACAGAATTCACAACAGTACCCCCCCTTGAAGAGGGGTCACCGAACCCTCACCAGAGCCCCCAGGCCGATCAGGACGAGCCAGATGAAAGGCACGGACCAAATCAGCAGCATGGACATCAGAGGCAAAAACCCAAGAATTATCCTCCTGGCCATAACCCTTCCATTTGACAAGGTACTGAAGCCTCCGCCTCGAAAAGCGAGAATCCAAAATCTTCACAACCACATACTCCAACTCCCCATCAACCAACACAGGAGCAGGAGGATCAACAGAGGGAACAACGGGCACCACATATTTCCGCAATAAAGATCAATGGAAAACATTATGGATGGCAAAAGAGGCCGGAAGGGCCAAACGAAAAGACACCGGATTGATAATCTCAGAAATCCTATAAGGACCAATAAACCGAGGCTTAAACTTAGGGGAAGAAACCTTCATAGGAACATGACGGGAAGACAACCAGACCAAATCCCCAACCCGAAGCCGGGAACCAACACACCGACGACAGTTAGCAAAACGCTGAGCCTCCTCCTGAGACAACACCAAATTGTCCACCACATGAGCCCAAATCTGCTGCAACCTGTCAACCACAGAATCCACACCAGGACAATCAGAAGGCTCAACCTGCCCCGAAGAAAAACGAGGATGAAAACCAAAATTACAAAAGAAGGGCGAAACCAAGGTAGCCGAACTAGCCCGATTATTAAGGGCAAACTCGGCCAATGGCAAGAAAGCCACCCAATCATCCTGATCAGCAGACACAAAGCATATCAAATAAGTTTCCAAAGTCTGATTAGTTCGCTCGGTCTGGCCATTTGTCTGAGGATGAAATGCGGAAGAAAAAGACAAATCAATGCCCAGCCTAGCACAAAAGGCCTGCCAAAACCTAGAAACAAACTGGGAACCTCTGTCAGACACAATATTCTCTGGAATACCATGCAAACGAACCACATGCTGAAAAAACAACGGAACCAAATCAGAAGAGGAAGGCAATTTAGGCAAAGGCACCAAATGAACCATCTTAGAAAACCAGTCACAAACCACCCAGATAACCGACATCCTCTGGGAAACAGGAAGATCTGAAATATAATCCATAGAAATATGCGTCCAGGGCCTCTCAGGGACTGGCAAAGGCAAAAGCAACCCACTAGCACGGGAACAACAAGGCTTGGCCCGCGCACAAGTTCCACAGGACTGCACAAAAGAACGCACATCACGCGACAAAGAAGGCCACCAAAAGGACCTACCAACCAAATCTCTGGTACCAAAAATACCAGGATGGCCAGCCAACACAGAACAATGAACCTCAGAAATCACTCTACTAGTCCATCTATCAGGAACAAACAGTTTCCCCACTGGACAGCGGTCAGGTTTGTCAGCCTGAAATTCCTGCAGAACCCGTCGCAAATCAGGGGAAATGGCAGAAAGGACCACCCCTTCTTTCAGAATGCCGACCGGCTCAAGTACCTCAGGAGAATCAGGCAAAAAACTCCTAGAGGGGGCATCAGCCTTAATATTCTTAGAACCCGGAAGATACAAGACCACGAAATCAAAACGGGAGAAAAACAGGGACCATCGAGCCTGTCTAGGATTCAGCCATTTGGCAGATTCGAGGTAAATCAGATTTTTATGATCGGTCAAGACCACAATACGGTGCTTGGCTCCCTCAAGCCAATGTCGCCATTCCTCAAACACCCACTTCATAGCCAACAACTCACGAGTGCCGACATCATAATTGCGTTCAGCAGGCGAAAGCTTACGGGAAAAGAAGGCACACGGTTTCATCAAGGAAGCATCAGAATTCCTCTGAGACAAAACGGCCCCTGCCCCAATCTCAGAAGCGTCAACCTCAACCTGAAACGGAAGAGAAACATCTGGCTGATGCAACACCGGGGCAGAAGTAAATCGGCGTTTAAGCTCCTTAAAGGCAGAGACAGCCACAGAGGACCAATTCGTTACATCAGCGCCTTTCTTCATCAAATCGGTCAGGGGTTTAACCGCACTGGAGAAGTTAGCAATGAAACGGCGATAAAAATTAGCAAAGCCCAAAAATTTCTGAAGGCTCTTCACGGATGTGGGCTGAATCCAATCATGAATGGCCTGAATCTTAACCGGATCCATCTCTATAGATGAGGGAGAAAAAATGAAGCCCAAAAAAGAAACCTTCTGCACTCCAAAGAGACATTTAGACCCCTTCACAAACAAAGCATTGTCACGAAGGATCTGAAATACCATCCTGACCTGTTTCACATGAGACTCCCAATCATCGGAAAAAATTAAGATGTCATTCGAATATACAATCATGAATTTATCAAGATAATTCCGGAAGATATCATGCATGAAGGACTGAAAAACAGATGGAGCATTAGAGAGCCCGAATGGCATCACAAGGTATTCAAAATGGCCTTCGGGCGTATTAAACGCAGTTTTTCATTCGTCACCCTGCTTAATACGAACAAGATTATATGCCCCCCGAAGGTCAATTTTAGTAAACCAACTAGCCCCCTTAATCCTGGCAAACAAATCGGAAAGCAAAAGGTAAAGGGTGTTGAAACTTGACCGTGATCTTATTCAAGAAGCGATAATCAATACAGGGTCTCAAGGAGCCATCCTTCTTAGCAACAAAAAAAAATCCCGCTCCCAACGGTGAAGAAGATGGCCGAATATGCCCTTTCTCCAAAGACTCCTTAACATAACTCCGCATGGCGGTATGTTCCGGCACAGACAGGTTGAAAAGTCGGCCCTTAGGAAACATACAGCCTGGAATCAAGTCAATAGCACAATCACAGTCCCTATGCGGTGGAAGGGAACTGGACTTGGGCTCATCGAATACATCCTGAAAATCAGACAAAAACTCTGGAACTTCAGAAGAGGAGGAAGAGGAGATTGACATCACAGGAATGTCATTATGAACCCCCTGACAACCCCAACTAGTCACAGACATAGACTTCCAATCCAACACAGGATTATGTATCTGCAACCATGGAAACCCCAGCACAATAGCATCATGCAAATTATGCAACACCAGAAAACGACAATCTTACTGATGGGCTGGCGCCATGCACATGGTCACCTGTGTCCAAAACTGGGGTTTATTTTTAGCCAAAGGTGTAGCATCAATGCCCCTCAAAGGAGTAGGGTTCTGCAAAGACTGCAAGGGGAAGCCACAACGCCTGGCAAATTCAAAGTCCATTAAGTTCAAAGCGGCGCCTGAATCCACAAACGCCATGACAGAAAATGACGACAATGAGCAGATCAAGGTCACAGATAACAGAAATTTAGGTTGTGCAGTTCCGATGGTAACTGAACTAGCGATTTCTCTTTGTACGCTTTGGGCAGACTGAAATGACATGAGAAGCATCGCCACAATAAAAACACAACCTATTCTGACGTCTGAATCCTTGTTGTTCCATTTTAGACAGAATCCTATCGCACTGCATAGGCTCAGGCATCTGCTCTGAGGACAACGCCACAGCGCGCACAGTTCTGCGCTCCCGCAAGCGCCGATCGATTTGAATGGCCAGAGACATAGAATCACTCAGACCAACAGGCGTGGGAAACCCCACCATAACATCTTTAACAGATTCAGAAAGACCCTTTCTGAAAATTGCCGCCAAAGCATCCTCATTCCATTTAGTCAGCACAGACCATTTTCTAAATTTCTGACAATACAATTCTGCCGCTTCTTGACCCTGAGACAGGGCCAACAAGGTCTTCTCCGCTTGATCCACAGAATTTGGTTCATCATATAATAATCCTAGAGCCTGAAAAAAGGCATCTACATTAAGCAAGGCCGGATTCCCAGATTCCAGGGAAAATGCCCAATCCTGAGGGTCGCCACGCAGCAGGGAGATGACAATTTTAATCTGCTGAATGGGATCACCAGAGGAACAAGGCTTCAGAGCAAAAAACAGTTTACAGTTGTTTTTAAAACTCAAAAATTTGGACCTGTCCCCAAAAAACAAAGCAGGAGTAGGAATCCTAGGCTCTAAAAGCGGAGTCTGAGCAATATAATCAGAAATACCCAGTACCCTAGCAGCAAGCTGGTCTACACGAGAAACTAATCCCTGAACATCCATGCTAGCACAAGACTCCTCAGTCACCAAGAGGAAAAGAGGGAAGAAAAGACAAAACAGGCTACAGAAAAAAAATGGCTCTTTCTTCCCTTCTTCTGAGATGCATTTAACTCATTGTGGGCCAGTTGTACTGTTATGATCTGGTGACCTTGGAGCCGCATGAGAGACTTTCTCAGGAGTAGGTGGTACCTTTACTGACCGCAAACCCTAATCTAACACCGCAACTAGAAGTAGCCATGGGATGTACCTAACACGTCCTAGACATCTCGACACAGCCGGAGGACTAAATACCCCTATATATGGAAATGGGAATTCTATCTTGCCTCAGAGCAGAACCCCAAAGGATAGGCAGCCCCCCACAAATATTGACTGTGAGTATAAGAGGAAAGACACACGCAGGCAGAAAAACAGGATTTAGCAAAAGAGGCACTTCTAGCTAAATAGAAAAGGATAGGACAGAATTCTAAGCGGTCAGTATTAAAATCCTAAAAACATCCACAGCAGATAATACAAATATTCCACATCTAACTAAAGACATAGAACGTATATCTGCATCTCCTGAGAATCCAGCATGACTGAAAAATCCAAACAAAGTCTAAGCTGGACAAAAACACAATAAATTGCAGTGAATTGCAAAGCACACTGCATGTGTGCACAGAGACAAAAAACCAGACACTTATCTTAGCTGAATTTGCAGCAGGGCATGAGGAGCCAGAGAGAGATGCAATCCCTCCAAGTACAATGGACAACTGGCACAGACTCATGGATCCTGCACACCTAAATACCTAATAGAGCTGCAATCAGCAGAAACACCTGCCCGGATAACAACCCCAAGACAACTGCACTACCACCAGCAACCACTGGAGGGAGCCCAAGAGCAGAATTCACAACAGTCTGGTGCCAAACCAACACAGCTCATCACCCCAAGAACACTATTCCCACAGTGAAACATGGTGGTGGCAGAATCATGCTGTGGGAATGTTTTTCAGCAGCAAAGGCAGGGAAAATGGTCCAAATTGAGCAACAAGATGGATGGTGCAGAATACAGGGATGTTCTTGACTAAAACCTGTTTCAGTCTGTCAGTGATTTGACGGAGGTTCACCTTCCAACAAGACTATGACCCAAAGCATACTGATAAAGCAACACTTGAGTGGTTTAATGGGTGAAAGTGTAAATGTTTTGGAGTTCACTAGTGAATGCCCAGACCTTAATCCAATTGAGAATCTGTGGTCAGACTTGAAGATTGTTGTTCACCAAAGGAAAACATATAAATTGAAGTAGCTGAAACAGTTTTGTCTTGAGGAATGGGCAAAAATTCCAGTGGCAAGATGTGGAAATCTCAAGAGACTTATCCAAAGTGACTTGCAGCTGTAATTACCACAAAAGGAGGCTCTACAAAGTGAATAGTTATGCACACTGAAGTTTTCAGTTATTTTGTCCTATTTGTTGTTTGCTTCATAATAGAAAGAACATTAAATGTTCACAATTGTGTAGGCATGTTCTTTACATAAACTGATGCAAACCCTCAAAAAAACAGTGAAATTTCAGTTTGTGAGGTAGCAAAACACAAAAAAATGCAAAGGGGGTGAATACTTTTGAAAACTATTGTAATACTTTCCTATTTCTACAACATGCAAATATTAAATTGTATCTGGACGTTTAACAAACTTTGCATCAATCAATAGTAGAAACAAATATCAGAAACTTTGTAATGTATCTGACTTGCTGATCTGAGAAACCTGCATCCTTCTGCACTCAACAGCCGCTTCTTTCTCTGCCCATTGCATTGTGAATTCATATTTGCTCTGAAAAAGCAGAACAAAACCTTCTTACAAAGTCAAGATGGACTGCCAGCTGTCTGTGGAGTCATGTGGCACAGCCCATTATAACAAAGAAAGGTTAGAGGGGAGGAGGATAGAGGAGCAGGGTAAGAACACATTCAGAGAGAGACCCAGAAAGATTGTGTTAAGCTTTTTAGCATTTAATTTTTACTTCACTTTAGTCTGGGATCACTAATACTCTATGTGCTATGTGCTTAAAAGGAATACAATATAGGAATTAATCTCTGTGTGCTGTACTGTGTATGGCAGTGATCATAGCAGCTTGGATCTTCACACCAGCTCAGAGTGAAATGCAAATTAAGAAAGAAAGCTTGTAGAGGGGAAGACTAGTGAAAACGCAAAGATACAAGTCACATAATGGTCAGAAAATATGTTATTCCTTATATACTGGCACAGGATAGTTTATTCTAAAAAATTGCTTGAAAGTATAGTTACCCTTTATTTTAATGCTTAACTAAAGGTTAATTGTATGAAAAAAAGCATTTACTTTTAACATGTAATCATTACTTCAACTGAACTTGCAGCATCATGTTTGTCTCCAGCTCCTCCCTCCTCCCCTTTCCATAAACTTCTATGAGCAGCAACACTCATCATATTCCTTGATGAACTGAAAATCTTTCTTTTCTGTCTCATTGAAGACAGATTTTACTTGCGATTTGAAACTAAATGACTGGTCCAGGAGGAGAAAGAAACATCTTTCTGTAATAACTAAGATCTTTTACAAAGTTTTATTTTATCTCCACTTACAGTATAATTTTATTGAAAAATATGGTTAGTTTTTCAGTTATAACAACCTTTTTCAGGAAATCACAGAACTGTAAATAGAGGCTATTGTTAACCTATGGAAGATTTCAAATGGATGGATTTGTGTGACCTTGTAATTGCGGCTCTTCAAAACAGATACAGAAATAAGACACACTCAACAATTTACATATTTTTTCACGTAATATGTTGACGTTGTATTCTGCAGGTTGTTGGCCCAACTGGTAAGAAAGGTTCCAGGGTACGTATAAATAAACTTAAGACATAACATCCTGTACAACATTCACTATTACAGTTGATAAGGTTTTAAAAAATCACAGATTTTTCTTGACACCACCTGCCTTCAGTAGGCTCTTGGAGTTGCAGTAGGCTATTGGAGGCAATAGCAGTAGGCTATTGGAGTTTACTGTACACCAATATCACCACCAATATTTAACATATAATTGGACGTGTTTTCTTCTGCCCAAGTGCCTGACCTTACAGTTATTTATGTTAAACTTAATTCGCATTAATTTGCTTCCAACTTCCCCTTATCTTTCTGTAATATACACCATATTCCAAATTATACTAATTGGATTTAAATGTCGTAGATGGTATTGAATCTCAGTGCTCTTTGGATCACTGAAATCAATCTCAAACACCTATGATTATCAGATTGCAAGGTGAGCCCAATTAAAGGAAAACTACTTAAAGGGGGTTTCCACAGCTAATTTAACCCCCTTCCATATGTTCTAACTCTTCCTCACAATCTAATATACTTTTATTACCTGAGCTGCTTCTGTGAGCTCAGCTCAGTGTGGGTCATATAGTCCTCTTTTGTCATGCAGTCACTGATACTTTCAATCTGGAACTGGAATATGATGAATTGAGTAGCACACCTAATTGGTGGAGGTGTGGCCACCCCTCAGTGAGTGACAGCAGTGAGAGCAAGCATGCTCAGATCAAACTTAACCTCCTCTGCTTGGATCCTGCTGATGCTTTAGAGCGCCATCCCTTTGATGTGCTGCTGATCATTGGAACTCATATAACTGTGCCTGTCAGCTGAAGGGATGGCACTTCAAAGCTTCAGCAGAATCTAGGCAGAGGCAGACTAACTATGGCGAATCTGCCCATGACTCATTTACATTGATCATTAGCATAATTGCAAAACGGTGTAAAGGCTAAATATATATTACTAATATATGACACTTTTGAGGTACAAAATCAATAACATTTTTTACTCTTGAGTTAAGAAATATTATTAATATTATATATGACTTCATTTATTAGGGTGATATTGGACCCATTGGACAAACAGGTCCTAAAGGAATCAAAGGAGATCAAGGAGACAAAGGAGTAAAGGTATGAACCTCATTTAATCTCATTTAATTAAATTATTTTACCTTATTTAATCTCATTTAATCCAGAACAATCATTATCTGAAAATAGAAAGAGTTTGGAAAAAAATATTTCTTAAATCAGATTGTATCATTTTATGCTATGCTAAGGTTCCATGTACTATAAAGTTCAAGCACAGAAATAGATAACACGAACAGTCAGAGTAATATATATTGAAATTTGTGTGCTGGTCGCTAAGTATTTAAGTAAACCATTTATTTTATTTTTAAGTCAATGCTGTATCCAATGAAAATGGCAACACAAGCCTACTTACAGTAAATGCTATTCTGACAGAAGAATTGGGTCTGGAATGGCACGCCAGCTAAATATATCAATGAATGCCTGATTTTTAACCATTGGTGTAATTCCAACACAGCAATGCCTTCATAGTAATAACTTTATGTTATCCCCTAAGGTCATATGTCGGCTCCCGCATTTTTCCCCAGCAGATGATGGCTGAATTATTTATTTAACAGCCATGGGTGGAGCGTAGCGCTGCTCATAACTGTTAATCTGTTAAATCTCACAGTCAATCTCTGACAGCAGCTTGTGTCAGCTCGTCATTTCACGTGGCTATGGGATCCTAACACAGTCAGGCATCTGCTGAAGACCCTTGTGCCTGTCATTACAATTCTTCTGTGAAAGCCAGCCATTGCAGCTTCAAGTTTTAAAACATATGAAAAAATATAAAATAACAAAAATTAAAACCATCCCCTTTTTACTCCACTAAAAATAAAAGAATTAAAAAAATAAATACACAAGTTTGGAATTGCTGCATTCAGAACAGACTGATCTATCAAAATATATAATAAATTAATCCACAGTGTAAAAAGAAAAAAATTGAAACGCCAGAATTGTGTTATTTTTCACTGCCACAACATTCTAATAAAATACAATAAGAGGCAATCAAAAAAATGTATCTATCCAAAAATTAAAATTGTCATCTCATGGCGCAAAAAATAAGCCATCACTGAGCCCCATATTCCAAAAACTGAAAAAGTTACAGGTTTCAGGAAAATGGTTACTAAAGCTATTTTTTTTTTATTTTACAAATTTCAGAATTTTTTCACCACTTAAAAAATAAAAAAAAATGTTACATGTTTGGTATCTGCATACTAGTACTGCCACGGAGAACCATATTGCCAGGTAATTTTTACCATGCAGTAAACATGGTAAAAAAAAATGTGAAATTGCCCTTTTTTTTCAATTTCAATGCACTTGTAATTTTTTTTTAGCACTTTCCAGTACTTCACATGACAAAATTAATGGTGTCATTTAAAAATACAACTTATCCCACAAAAAAAAAGCCCTCATACGGTTATGTGGATGGAAAAATAAAAAAGTTAAAACTCTTGGAAGAAGGAAATAATAAAACAAAAACGGAAAATAGCCCAAGAGGAAGATGTTAAACTATTACCACTAATTAGTGTACACTAAATGCATGAAAAGTAAAATTAAATGTATTTTTTTTCAGGGAGAACCAGGGTATGGAATTCCTGGTCAGCCGGGATTAAAGGGAGACCCTGGGGAGAGAGTGAGTAAACTTATCATTCTGTTTCAGCTTATGTTTTGACCAAGTAATGTTTTAATATGCTACCTAAATTTATTATCTAGTACATGGCTCTATACACTATGTGTAGAACAGAACTTAACGCAGTCACCAGAGCTTATTAATTATCGATTTCAATAGGCTTTTCTACAGTACATCCAAAAAGCCCTAAGAACACATATACAAATTGTCACAATAGAAAAAATACCAAAAATGCGTGTAAAGACGTCATTAATCCGTTGGTTATTGAAATGCCTTGACTTCTGTGTCCATACAGTTAGGGTCTGGATCCTAGCTATTTATTTAGCTTTTTATTGCAAGTTTCTGGGGCAACTGACAGCTTAAAAAATGGGCACAGGTCTGTTATTGGAATCTGCATATTTATTACGTATGATGTCTAATATAAATTTAACATATTAAACTGTATGGTGCAACAGTTAAAAAGCAGGGGGTAAAATGCAGGGGAAAAAAGTTTGTTACTTAACTTTTATTTTATTTATGTTCTAATTGATTATTTGGGCATTTTTTGGGTGTAAATACTCTGTCTTACAAGACATTTCTGTATTGTTTGTCACCTAGATTTTATGACAATTTGCCGTATGTTCTTATTTATTTATGTAAACTAATGTCTATTATGTTAAGCATTAATAAGTTGTGTTTTATGGTATGAGTATTCTCAATGAGGTTATTATGGATTATGTTGATAATTATAATTGTTTGAAGCCACAATTGTTTATAATTTTATTTTTATTTTAGGGTAACATTGGATTATCTGGAAAACCTGGACCTAAAGTAAGTATATTGAAATATTGAATGAATTAATTAGGGTAAGTGGAGTGGTTAATGTTAAACCATTGTACTTTTTTTTAAGGATTTTGTTACAATAGGCATGTTTAGGGTCAAAATCAAATGAGGGTTATAGGCATGGGGTATAGTCTTTAATGATTATTTATCATGTAGTGAGACGTCTTACAGATAACCACCCAAATTTTCAGATAAAAAGGTGTGGACTTCTCAAAAAGATCATATAAAAGCAGATAAAATGTTAACAAATAAAAATAACTTGCTCCACTTGGGTAACATTGTTGCTTGCCGTGTCAGGCTAGTATTAAATTAATAATTTGTCCTCCGATTCAATGTTATTTATTTTTATATAAAATATAAAAAAGCAAACATAGAAAAAAAGCAAATGTGCCTACATATAATGATTAATAATAGTACAGAATAAGAATAATATTCCAAGAATACAAATAACCTAGCTCAAAGAGACTAATAAAGAAAGATGCTGGTTCAAAGTACATGTTTAGAGGAACAAAATCATTTTGAAAGAAAGGTCCCAAATGGAATTTGAGACACAGAGAGACAGTTGAAAGGAAAATAGTGAAACAAAAGAAGAGAAATTCAAATTGGGTGGAGGGTAGGAGGATTAACAAACCCATGGAAACTGAAGTTTCTGTTGGACTGAAAAGGGAATGTTACTTAAAGGTACAAAGCATTAGTAAAACCTCATCTGGAATAAGCTGTTCAGTTCCTTCCACATTCTGAGGCACCATCAGGCACTTCAAAATCATTGTCCCAGCACAGCATTCAGTTGGAGCGAAAAATAAAGTTCTCAGCCACCCACCCACAAGCCCAATCTCTAAATGGGCACATTTCCACGCTGTGTCCCATGGAAATGTTGCCATTTAGACTTGTAGACATGGAAGACTTCCGCCAAATCATGGCGGCAGCCATCTCTGTGTAATCGGTCTCCAACCGCCATTATTTCTCCCAGTGTGGTGCCCCCACCTTGTACCACCACGTGTCCAGGAACATCACCAGTGCCCGTGCCAACACACTTACTGGGATTGTCCACTTAATGAATGGCATGTAGACCGGTGCTTGTAGCCAAGGACACTACATTTCCCTGATGGCACACTGGGTGAACATTGTGGTGGCTGGTCCCACCCTGGCACAGCACATGTGCTACCAATGCCGAGGATTGCACCCCCTACTTTTATCAGGCTTTCCTCCACCTCCTACACCAATTCCTGCACTTCCTCTTGCTTCTCCTCATCCTCCATCTCTGATTTTGTATCTCAGAGCACGTCGTCTACATCAGCCAGAAGCTGGAAGGTGTGCAGCACTGCCTCAGTGAAGTGGTAACAGGCTCTGCTGAAGCTAATTTGTCTAGGAGACAAACCCCACACCGCGGCAGAGTTATTGAAAGGAATAACAGACCAGACAGATCTGTGGCTCTTGCTGTTGAACCTCCAACCATGCATGGTCATGATAATGGCCGTAATCCGGCAGCTGCGAAGCTTGGCAAGCTCACACACGTACCATGCTTAGACTACATATTCAACTTGGTAGTTTAGCTGTTTCTGAAAACCTGCCCAGATTTGACAGAGCTTCTGGTCAAGATATGCCACGTCAGTGCCCATTTCCGCAAGTCAACTACAGATTCAGCTGCTCTGGCAGTGCTGCAGCAGTGCATTCCAGTGCCAGCTCACCAACTGGTGTGCGATGTCACCACACTCTGGAACTCCACACTGCACATACTGGCAAGGCTTTGTGAGCAGCAGATGCCAGTTGTGGAATACCAACTCCAACATGCCCATCTCTATTCTGGTCAGCCTCCGGACATAACATCTGAAGAGAGGGCATGGATATCTGACATTTGTGCGGTTCTCCATGGCTTTCAGGACTCCATAAAGATAATGAGTGGCGATGATGCCATAATCAGTGCATCAGACAAGGTGACTGGCAACACTCACTGTGTAGAATGCACGTCCATATTGACCAAGGAACCCACTCAGTAATATATGCAGCAAACAAAAAAGTGTAGGCAGCGTCCAGTCTGAGGAGAAATTTAAAAAAAGCTGATGTTTTATTGCGCCATAGCAAATATAAATAAAAATTTAGATTACCAGTGGGTCTTTCTCCAGTACCATAATCAGTGCGATGATCCCGCTTTTGTGCATACTCAAACAGTCACTGCTCACAAATAAATATGAAGCTTTATCATATCATTTATGCATATCAGGTAGGGACAGAAGGAAGACATGAGACAGGGAGATATTACCCAGCCTCATCTCATCTGCTCAGTGTGGATTGGGTAACAATGAGGAGGTAGAGGCTGAGGAGGAGGAACAGGAGCTGGTTGCTAGCGCAACAGAGGCTAATACGCATAGAACCTTCATCCCCTCTCTCCTACAGGAGGAGGAGGAGATGAAGAGTCATCATCATGGTGGAGACAGGGAAGTGTTGGCTGTAGGGAGCTTGGCACATATGGCCGGCTTTATATACTGCTGCTTTTCCCTTGACCCTTGCATTGTATTCACTTTTGGCCCAAAAAGAGTACTAGTTGTTCACCCTCCTGGACCCACACTACAAGGAGAACTTTGTATCTCTTCTGCCTGAGGCGGAGAGGTCTACTAAAATGGTGCTATATTAGAAGGCCAATGTGGAAAATATGTTGAAAAAATTCCCATTAGACAATATTAGACAATGCTAGTGACAGGGGGCAAGCTTCGTTGCCCAATCAGGAAGACACACATCAGGTACAGCAGAGGCATGGGTACACTGTCAAAGGCCTGGGCCAATTTTTTGACACCCTACCAGCATTCAGGTCTTGATGACTGGGTATTTTTGACAAGGAAGGAAATGTTTTGTAGGGTCTGCTGAAAAAAATGCTCGGATTTCTCATTGACTGCCATTGTTCTCATTTCTCAGAATGAGCATCCAAGCATAAAGAATTGCTCGGTTCCCATAACGAGCATCTGAGCATTTTAATGCTTGCTCATCCCTAGTATTCACCTTTTGTTTTGCTATAAAGCCCCTAAAAATTTCTGGTGCCAGCAATTACCTTCTTAAGTCACATGCTTAGTGAGAGGAAGTCCACTTATGTGCAATCAAAGTGTCACATGGCCTGTCAGTAAATACACACCTTCTTTATGGAAGAGTGGGCAGAAAAAAAGACTTTACTTACACACAAAAATTGTAAGGCTTGTTTTGAGTTTGCCAAAAGACATGTGGGAAGACTCCTCAAATGTATGGAGGAATGTGCTGTGGTCAGATTAGGCCAAAATTGAACTTTTTGGTCACTAAGGTAAACGCTATGTCGCTATGGACGGAGGTTAACCTTCTAACAAGACAATAACCCAAAGCATACTGCTAAAAAACACTCAAGTGGTTTTAAGGAAAATGTATAAATGTTTTGGAGTGACCTAGTCAAAACCCAGACCTTAATCCAATTGAGAATCTGTGGTCAGACTTGAAGATTGTTGTTAACGAGAGGAAACCATGTAACTTGAAGGAGCTGGAGCAGCTTTGCCTTGAGAAATCGGCAAAAATCCTAGTGGCAAGTTGTGGAAAGCTCATAGATACGTATACAAAGTGAGCTGCAGCTGTAGGCAGCTCTACAAAATACCGTTTTATGGGGGTGAATAGTTATGCACACTGAAGTTCTGTTATTCTGTACTATTTGTTGTTTATTTCACAATAAAAAGAAAACCAAATGTTCACAGTTGTAGGCATGTTCTTTACATGAACTGATGCAAACTCTAAAAAAAAACGGTGAAATTCTAGGTTGTGAGGTAGCAGAACAGGAAAATTTGCAAGGAGTGATTACTTTCGCAAGCCACTGTAAGTGTGAAAATTTCTTGTTTGGCTGTAGTAAAGTATTCCTGATGGTGTATTTTGACCTAGCACCACTCTGCAGCCATGGATGCTTGCTGCAGCATTTTTTTTTTTGAGTGCCAGGATTGTCTTAAGATTCTTCGGCTTCTTCCATGTGCAAGAGGTACAACCAAGTCAATAGCTGATGCGAGTGCATCGTTGTAGAAAACGGTGGCTCTGTTTTGGAGTGAAGATATAATAGGCAGTGTTAGCAGAGACAGAGATCAGAGAGTATGTGATTGTCTAGAAGAGGTGAGAGGTTTCTGCAGGGGTTTCTATATGCTGGACTTTAGAGGCAGTTGAACAGGACAGGGAGGTTAAGTAAATGATAGTCAGATAGGGCGAAAAGTGAGGTCATGAGGTTAGATAGAGAACAGAGATGGGTTAAGTTGATGCCTAGGATATGTCCATCTTTATGGGTGGATGTGGACAAGGTTTGCTGATGTCTCCTAGATGTGACAGACAGAGGGCCTAAGACGCCATCTTTTCCCCTAGACACCTGCGGTGATGACCTCGATGACTCTTGCAGATGTTGTTGGTGGTTGAAAAATGCTTTAATGTCCCCTTGTGGGGAAGCACACCTGATAGCAGACTTAGATCTTCCCTTTATGGCAGTTTTAAACATCTTGCAAACTCAGGTGCCAACAGATTATATCGAGCCCAGGAACACATTTCCTCACAGAGTTCTAGCAAGCCACTTCCCCTTTATTAATAATTATTTTTCATTGCAGCATTGACTTCCAGGGGGTTGTAAATATGAAATAGAGTGGGATTTAAACACAAAACTTGAATAAACAATAAACACAAGGAAATAAATTTGAATTACCAAGTGACAGACTGGTAGCAGAGGAGAGAGGGCCTTGCTTTTAAGAGTTGCAAATATTTACACTAACTACAGTAGAAAAAGTCATTTTCTGTCAGATGAATAATTGTAGATGTATAGTAGAAAGTTTATTTTTGTGATCAAATTTGCAGTGCCATTAAAGTAAATTATTTTAAAGTATTATCACTAGACCCCCACTCTTCATATCCACATTCATGAATGTCATTAAATTGTCCTGCATCAATTTGTGTAATCCCACAAAAATGGCAACGATCAGATATAATTTAGATCAACACAGTTTAAACCTGTAAAGACAACCTGTCATGCCCTCACGTGCTATTAACCTGTAAATTAAATAAATTACACCCCTAAAAAGCAACATTAAGGATAAGAAGCCTAGAAGAGCTATAGGCTTTAAGGTTCCCTCATAAAACAGTATTTTCATTGTTTTCATTAGTAAAGGCTATGAAATGAGATTGATTTTAATAACAGCATTGTTCTTAATAGGGAGACGATGGTGGCAAAGGTCAAAAGGGTGAACCTGGAACTTCTTGGACTATGCCTGGAATAAGAGGTAAAGATGTAAGTAGAAATGGTAGAGACCTTACAAAACAATTTTAAATGTTTAAAAAAAAAATTGAAATTTCCATAATACTTTTATTACACAGACTTGCAGATGCATACAGTGTACGTGCAGTATGCACAAGTCCTAAAAGAAATAAAATTGAACCAAATAAAACAAATAAGTCATAAATATTAGATTTTGTCAGTTTTTTATGAGGAACAGCATGTGAACATTTAGAATTAGCAAATAATTTGAAGGTGAAATTACAGTTTGTTGTTTTCAATCAATGGAATCACAATCATGTGTGAGTGAGTGACTTGTTTTTATTAAGAACAAAGACCTATAAAAGTGTCTATGTTTATGTATGATCTCAGTAGAAGAGTTGTTGATCCTTTTGAGGCTGGAAAGGTTACAAAACTATATCGAAATATTTTGGACTCAATTAATCCAGTCAGACAGATTGTGTAAAAGTGAATGAAATTCAAGGCTAAAATTATCCTCAACACCAGTGCCCTCCAACAAAGATCAATCCAAGAGTAAGGTGTATAATAGTCAATGATTTCAAAACAGAACCCAAGATAACCTCTAAGCAACTAGAGGCCTCTTCCACATGAGCTAGTGTTAATGTTCAGGAGTTAACCATCATGAGTACTCTGAACTGCAATGGTGTACTACAGTAGTGTGCAAATCGCATACTTGTGGTCAGTGGTCACTTGACGGCATGCTCACGGCACCAGTAAATCCTCACAGTGTGCAGTGTAAGAGGGTTCACAAGTCTACAGTCATTTAAGCCATCTAGGTGGCTTAAAGTAGCACAAGCAACATGCAGCCTGGTGTTGTTGTCATTTTGAAAAATGCACTCTTTGGAGAAATGTCCATACCACTGGTTCTATGATTGATCCATTCTGTACTGCAAGTGAAATTGGACATTGCATACCAAGCCTAAAACATCAAAGTCTCTATACGAACCATCAGAACACGTTTGCCAAAGATTGGGCTATGAGACGTCCAGCGACAGGGGTTTCATTCACCTCATGCCACTGATCTCAAAGGTTATAATGGTGCAGTGCAAGATTACAATGAAGGCTGGAATGGAGATCTAGCTTCTTCCATGAAGAGTCCCTCTTTTTTCTTCGATGTAATGTTTTTCAGAGAATCATTTGGAGACCAATGTGTAACTCCATGAAGTGGCCTTTGAGAGGGAAAGTCACACCAGTTCTACTCCTTTGATTGTGCTGTGGAGTAACATAATGTACAGTCTCCAGATCCCTCTAGTCTTCATTCCAAGTACACTAACAGCTTGTTGTATTGATTTGCTCATGGAACCATTAGTACGGCCATTTCTCCAAAGTATCCCAGGAGCCTTTATTCAGCAAAGGGCAGTGTGCCTAAACGTGCTACTATGGCCTACAGCATCTCTGAACTTGTCATCCATAGACAATATCTGGGACATCATTGGTCAGCAATTGCAAAATGAGCTGCTATAGCAAACTTTGATAGTAACCTCGTTAATAGCATACCAAAGTGTGTAAGTGCACTTATTTTTGCGCTCTGTGCTCATACACGATACTTTGAAAACTTTTGTTTCCAATGATTTTCATTTTTTTCACCATTAATGGGAGCCTGTCACATGAAAAAACGCTATTAACATAGCAAAATTAACTGTGTTCCTTCTGACAGCGTTCGGCGTTCAGTTACAGGAGTGGCTCCAGTGTGGGTTCAGTAACCTCTCACTGTATAGGGAGCTGCTGTAACCGGGCCCCCGACACTGACTGACAGGAGGCCTTAATGCTATTAACATTATTGGACTTCAAATGGCCCATATTCTGTTCTTGCACAAGGGCCCTCTTCAGTCTATGCATATAACCAGAGAAAAAATCATAAACATAAACCCTTAGCCTTGTCCAGGTGGCAACTAAACAGAACAGACCCTGGCTTCTTATACACGGCTGAGCTAGCCACAGCTCGGTCAAACAAAACTGCAATTGTCCATAGAAACCACTGATACTTGTGGTTCTCTGCACATGGCCTGTGCAGACTTTTCTCAGAGAGGGATTTTGGCTTATTTCTCTCTCTTCAGTATGGTCACCTTTCCTGAGCTGGCTGACGTAGATGAACACCTAGCCTGTTCATATGCAAAGCTAGCCAGGTGCACTAATCAAAGCCTGCAGAGCTAAGATTTAACCTTAGTCTACTTGGCATTGCTAAACTATCTAGCTATCTACAAACACATACTTGAGATGCTTTCGGCCCTGTTTTTATTGGAACTACTTGCGTGACATACTTTGCAACTCATTAGATGGTCAGAGAGAGACGCTAGTGGTTCATTGCGTGAATTATTCACTGTTTCAGTCATATCTTTACTATAGAACGGCTTCTTATTTACACACAGCTGCAGTATCATCTGAATCTAGATATTTTTAATGGCGATGTTTCTTGAAACCATTATGTAATTTACAATAGCTACACAGATAGAAACTACATACAGGGTTACTGTATATAGTAAACATGTTACTCAAATCAATTCAAAACAGTTAAAAAAGGAGGGCATATGAGGACCAGAGAGATATGGGTTGGTAGTACATATTGTCCGTTATTTATAGTTTTGGAATCACTGCTCTGAAGTGGGCTAGATGGCTTTTGTTCCTCTGATGATGCCGTTGGTCCAAGCATGAAGCTAAAAAGTTGCGGAGAGGTGCGCACCTGAAACTAAATGTTGAGAGAAACCTTTTAAGGACCTGTGATATAAATAAAGGAAGTTGACAAAGCTGGAAATGATAATGTAGAAATGAGTACTTTATTGTATTGGATTAATTTCACGACAATGAATTGTTTGCCTAAATAAAAACTATTAGCATTCATTATCAGACAAAACTAATTTTAATAATAATTTATCATTTTTCTTTAGGGTGAACAAGGTTTAAGTGGAGATCCCGGTATAAAGGTAATGTATATTTACCGTAATAAGGAGTGCCACCATGCACCATTTTACATCTAATTGTGAAGTGTAGATTTTAGTTGACATGTGACTGTACACTACTCAGTAGTAAGTTTTGCAAGATTATTGTATTACTTTCAAGTTTTAATATTTACCCTAGAAAATGAATATAAAAACAAATAATGGTGTGAACATTACTAATTAAAACTCCAAAAGTCAGCTCTAGATATTCATTTGTGGTTGACTTTTATTCTCTTCTAGGGAGATGCTGGAATGAAAGGTGAACCAGGAGAGAAAGGACAGAGGGTAAGCTTATTCTCCATTTCTGCATAAAAAGAGACTAACGTCACACTGAAATGTGATTTGCCAACAGGTTGCAATCCGTTTTACCATTTACATATTCCATGATCATAAAAATATCTTTATTTGGTTCTGTTTTGTATATCATCCATTAGACTGTTATCAGAGGTAAAGGAGTGTATACAGGCTCAATTTCTCTTAGGTCTTATTCACAAGTCAGTATTTGGTCAGTATTTGCCAGCAGTGATTGATTGCTAAATCCAGGATTGGAACTTACAAAGAAAAACTGTAAGGCCTCGTTCAGTATTTGGTCAGTATTTTACATCAGTATTTTTAAGCAAAATCTGGAGTTGAACAATCAGAAGAAAACTATAATAGAAACGCGCCACCACTAGTGATGGGCGAATCCCCCGATATTCAGGATCGGCAGGTTCACCCAAATTTTCTGTAAAGTTCAAGTTCGGCGCCGGACCCCGAACTCGTACTTTACATATATGGGATGGGGCGCGGGGGCTGTAAAAAGAGCAGACAATTAATTATAAACATTATAATTATACTTACCTGTCCAGCGATGCGTCCTCCCATCCTGCTGTCTCCCGGCCGCATCTGCTTCCGGGGCCGCTCATTACCTTCTGCTGGTAATCACTGCACTCGGCAGTCTTCGGCTTTTTCTGGCAGTGTTCATGCCGTGACGTCACCGCACAAACACTGATGGAAAAAGCCGAAGACTGCCGAGTGCAGTGAATAGCGGCAGAAGGTAATGAGCGGCCCCAGAAGCAGATGCGGCCGGGAGACAGCGGGACCAGAGGACGCATCGCTGGACAGGTAAGTATAATTATAATGTTTATTATTAGCTAGATGGTGGCCCGATTCTAACGCATTGGGTATTCTAGAATATGCATGTCCACGTAGTATATTGCACAGCCCACGTAGTATATTGCACAGCCCACGTAGTATATTGCCCAGCCACGTAGTATATTGCCCAGCCACATAGTATATTGCCCAGTTACGTAGTATATTGCCCAGCCACGTAGTATATTGCCCAGTTGCGTAGTATATTGCCCAGTGACGTAGTATACAGCACAGAGGCACGTAGTATATTGCACAGTGACGTAGTATACAGCACAGAGCCACATAGTATATTGCCCAGCCACGTAGTATATTGGCCAGTCATGTAGTATATTGCCCAGCTACATAGTATATTGCCCAGCCACGTATGTCACAGGTTAAAAAATAAACATATACTCACCTTCTGAGGGCCCCTTGTAGTTCTGTCGCCTGTGTGCAGTGCAGGCGGCAGCTTCCGGTCCCAGGGTGTGATGACGTCGCGGTCACATGACCGTGACATCATGGCAGGTCCTTCTCGCATGCCATCCTTGCCACCGGAAACTGCCGCTTGCATGGGGCAGTCACCAGAGCGTCGCAAGGAGTGGGTAAGGCGGCAGAAGGTGAATATATAATGATTTTTTATTTTTTTTACTAATTTTAACATTAGATGTTTTTACTATTGATGCTGCATAGGCAGCATCAATAGTAAAAACTTGGTCACACAGGGTTAATAGCGGCGGTAACGGAGTGAGTTATCCGCGGCATAACTCGGTCTGTTACCGCTGGCATTAACCCTGTGTGAGCGGTGACTGCGGGGAGTATGGAGCAGGCGCCGGGCACTGACTGCAGGGGAGTAGGGAGGGACTAATCGGACTGTGGCCGTCGCTGATTGGTCGCGGCAGCCATGACAGGCAGCTGGCGAGACCAATCAGCGACTTGGATTCCATGACAGACAGAGGCCGCGACCAATGAATATCCGTGACAGACAGACAGATAGACAGAAGGACAGACAGAAAGACGGAAGTACCCCTTAGACAAATATATATATATATATATATATATATATATATATAGATATATATATATATATATATATATATCTCCATATACACACACATGTATATAGATTCAAACCAAGCTACTTTTCTGGAAAAATCCAGGAAATAAAAGATGGTAGCCCGATTCTAACACATCGGGTATTCTAGAATATGCATGTATGAGCCACGCAGTATATAACACTGGCCACATAGTATATAACACAGCCCATGTAGTATATAGCAGTGTGAGCACCATATCCCTGTTAAAAAAAAAAAGTTATATGCTGCCGCCAGCTTCTGTTCCCAGAGATGCATTGCAAAATTACCCAGATGACTTAGCGGTCTCGCGAGACTGCTAAGTCTTCTGGGTAATTTCGCAATGCATCTCTGGGAACGGAAGCTGGCGGCAGCTGCGCGCACATCGGCGGACAACGGAAGGTGAGAATAGCAGGTTTTTTGTTTTTTTATTATTTTTAAATTAGATTTTTTTTTACTATTGATGCTGCATAGGCAGCATCAATAGTAAAAAGTTGGTCACACAGGGTTAATAGCAGCGTTAACGGAGTGCGTTACCCGCGGCATAACGCGGTCCGTTAACGCTGCCATTAACCCTGTGTGAGCGCTGACTGGAGGGGAGTATGGAGCGGGCGCCGGGCACTGACTGGACAGAAGTAGGGAGGGACTAATTCTTGGCCGGACTGTGCCCATCGCTGATTGGTCGAGGCCTAGCGGCCTCGACCAATCAGAGACGTGGGATTTCCAGAACAGACAGGCGGAAGTACCCCTTAGACAATTATATATATAGATTTTCTGTTTTTTTTTTACAGCTTGAACTGGACCCAAACTGTGGAAACCCATGTTCAGGACCGTATGACCGAACACTATGTGTTCGGCACGGTCCCGAACGTTACAGTTCAGGTTCACTCATCCCTAGTTACCATTTCTGTATTTATCTCCCACTCTTGATTTTTGCTTACAAATACTGACCAAATACTGAATGTGTGTGCATGACTTGGCCTAACTGAAAGATTTACACTTGTTCTAATAAACTGATATACTGATAAAATACTGATCAAAAATATTGATGAATGAATAAAGCCTTATACGGTATTCTGAAATATATTTCTAGGGCACCACAGGACTTCCAGGCCGTATAGGTGATTCTGGACAAAAAGGAGAACAGGGAGCACCTGGAAAAGATGTAAGGATGACTTCATTATTTCATATGCAAATTGCCTCTTCAGAGAAAAAGAGGACTTGAACTCTATAGCGCTACCTGTTGGAAGTAGCGATCCTACAAGTCACAATTCATTATTTCAGTCATTCATATGTGTATGTCTGTTATGAGGACTATATTTCTACAAGGAAAAAAGTATTTTACAGTCAAAACCATAAAAAGGTCATTATATTTTTCTGATCTTTTAATAGGGTATTGATGGCAAAAAAGGAAACAAAGGAGATCCCGTAAGTTAGCAAATGCATTAATTTACAGCCATTTCTGCCTTTCTCATGAAAATTATTATGGTAACATAGATGCCCCAATTTCTGTGCTCCCTTCAAATCAAAAGTATTATTTGTGTGTACTTTAGTTTCCCTCATAAATTAATCTCCAGTGTGGACACATTTGTGGTGGTAGCTTGGAATAGTGGAGTAGATTGCTACAGTCACTTTAAAAAGTAATTTATTCTCCACAGGGACAGCCAGGACCACCTGGAAGTACAGTAAGACTTTTTATTTAATGATAAGTTGTGTTAATACGGCAATCATTGCGTGACGTTACTTCAATATTATTATTTTCAGGTCACCATGGTGGATAAAACATTACCTGTCAGAGGAGAAAAGGCAAGGTTTCTAAATCGGATCACATTATCTCTTATGTTTTTCATATTTTGGTCATTAGAAGCTTGAATACTAAAATTTTCTTTTAAATTGACTTTTATCTATTGTAGGGAGACAGAGGAGAAGTAGGTTCTCCAGGGAATACAGGTTTGAAAGGTGACAAGGGAGATTCTGGATCACCAGGCCCAAGAGTAAGCATCAAATGGCTATGGTCGTCATTACTGCTATTCTGACATATGCAGGGTGATTTCATTTAAGTGTATATTGTTTTATATTTTATTTAATTTTACAAAAATAGCAATAAAATGGTACAAAATGGATACAGTGGGGAAAATAAGTATTCAATACACTGCCGATTTTGCAAGTTTTCCCACGTACAAATCCACTGTATGCAATCAAACAAATGGTTGTATGTGCAAGATAGAAGTCGTATTGTTACAGCCTGGGATGACATATACAGTACATGGAGCAGATAGATGTATCTGCCTAAATGGATTTAAATAATTTTAATGTGTCAAAAACTTTAGTTGGGAAATGTGCAGTTTTTATCAACTGTCATTGATTATATGACTGACAAAAAAATTATGTTTATGGAATTCATACAATGCTACATGAAACTACCTACCTTTCCTAGTTACTAGCAACATTTTTTTAATATGCATGATGAATTCTAGAGGAAGTATACATTTGTCAGTGAAAAGCATTAGTTTGGATAAATTAGGGTTTTTTGTTAAGGAGTTTGAAATAATATGTGAGTTAAATATATTGTATTAATAACTGGCTATTTCACATGTAAGGGTCCAGAAGGACGTCAAGGACCTCCAGGCAATGCTTTGGTGAGTTGCAATTTAGAATTTTCTTGTTTGAACTTTTAATCAATAAATATATTGTCATTAACTATACTTTGCAGATCACCTTGTAGGAACACTGGGATAGTTTTAGTGGTGTAAGTAGAATAGTAAGGACCCAGGAGCAAACTTTGGTCTAAAGCCCCCTTTCAATATATCCCAAAACACCACGCCCCCTTCATAAGAAAGGTGCTCTTCATAAGTGTTTAATAATATACTTCTTTAAAATTGCACTGCAGCAATTGTTTTAACTACCTCCTGAGCTATTGTTCTTATGTGCACAGAGCCTGTATTAATATATACGGAAGGAGGCAGCAATGGGTAAATATTTTAATACATGCACTGTGTATATGTGAAAAAAAACTGTAGTGTTACTTTCGTCTGCCACCCGGCACCGCTCAGGCAAGTGCCCTCACTGACAGCTCGGCCAAAACCTAGCCGATTCCCCTCCCCAGTATAATGTGCACAGAGCTTTCAAAGCCCTGCTCTCCACCCTATATTATCTTTTACACATCAAGACTGACCCATCTGGTATAATATAATCAGCGTCCCACCGTATTATTCCATCCATTGCCCCCCCTGTATATTCACATCCAGAGGCTTCTTCCTAGTATATTTCCTACCACAGCTTCATTTCCAAATAGCGAGATCCAGTGTTCCTCACTCATTATATTCAGATTCAAAGTCCCATAATGCAATTGAATACAGACCCCCACACACCCCCAGCAGTGGCATGGCTATATACTCACATTAAAGGCTTTCCTTCACTCCCCATCCCTTTTAGTATACTCACATTAAGAGCTACCCCTCTTGCCACATGATTATATTCAACTTAAGGGCAACCCCACTGAGCAGCCATTATACCCACACGTGAAGCTGCTCTTCATTGCTAGTTAGCAGCACTTGCTTCTGCTGCCATTTTTATTTTTCATTGGACCAGTTGGAAATGGTGACAAAATTGAAAAATCTGATCACCATTTTCAAATTCAGTGTTGCACAATGGGAGCCTGAACAATGTGGGTACGAGCCCCCTGACCTTTGAGACATGTTCTGCGACCATAATTAATATGGTCAATTCAGTGATAATAAGTATCAAACCAGCAATACAAAGGAATGAACAAATAATACATGAAAAGCAAAGCGGTCACTGCTCATAAGAATCTCTTTACATGATGGAAAATGAGTGTTAGAAAATGCCATGGCCAAAAAAGGCATGTTTCATGTTGTTGAATGGTGGCGCACACAACACAAATTCTTCAGACGAGTTTACTGCTGATCAGTTTTCCAAAAAGTGCTACATTAAATGAATAAGGCAATATAAGAAGCAGAAAAGTTTCTTGTTGTTTTAATAATGTTAAATTATATATGTACGTGATTCTCAATCATGCAGTGCTTTACAATCTTGTAATGGTGCAGCCCGACTTGAATCACACCATCTTGCCCCCAAACACTAGTGAAGTATTGTTCCATTGTTTTAAAGTTGTAACATGTAGAAAAACAACTGTTCACAATTATATAATCAAATACTCTTGTTGGGATCACAATCAATTTGTTCTAATACCAGTTTATATTTACAGGTAGAATCTGTTCAAGAAAAAGGAGTAAAAGGGGATAAGGTAATAATGATGTGGCCATACAACGGAACATTTCATTTTATACAGTATAAGTAATGTGTAATATTGTATGTTATGTTATACAATATGCAACACAAATGAGTACACCCATGGTGAAAAATATCAACAAGTTCTCTTCTCAAATAAAACATTTTTGAGATTTGATTTACTGTGCCAACACTCTACTTTTCAGTTACTAATGCACATCAGTGCTAAACAAGAAATATATATACCTTTATACTGTGTTAACCAGTAGATAGAAAAATATTTTGAATTGAGAGTCCTCAGTGGTTGATACCTTTTAATGGCTAACTGAAAAGATGGTAACAAATTGCAAGCTTTTGAGACTACTCAGGTCTCTTCATCGGGCATAGACTAATACAAAATCTGAATAATCACATATTTATACAGAACACTGCAGAGAAATAATGCAATAGATAAGACAAGTGACGTGAAGCAGAACTATCATTATGGGAGAGGGATAAACAGTTGAGGCCATAAATATTGGAACAGTTCATAGATAAGGAGTATGAAAGTTTTATTGTCCTTGGGGTCTGGTTCTGTGTTGTGATGCCCCCACAAGGTCTGAGGAGCAAATTTCTTAATTGATGTAAACAAACATAAATCCATGCGACACATTCATTCCTGCACTGAGTGTGTCAAAGGTTGTCATGAGTTTATACTCCAAAACTCTTCTGTCTCTCTGGGATTTGAAGCTACCTTTTAATACAAGTAATTTCATGTCAATGGTGCTGTGATAAGGGATACAAAAATGTTTGGCCACAGGTAAATCCATTATTTTTTCTCTTATTGTGTGGCGATGAGAATTCATCCTTGTTCTAAGCTTTTGCCTTGTCTCACCCACATACAGACACCCAGATGGACATTTAGTACAAATAATTAAGTACACCACATTAGATGTGATGCAGCTGAAAGTACCTGGAATCTTGTAGTCCTGATGCGAGTGGGGGATCTTTATCGTGTCCATGGTCATTATAAATGGACAGGTTTTACATATTTTCTGGTTGCAAGGAAAGGTTCCTGTAGCTGTTGGAGAGGACAGGGAGCTTCTGACAATGATGTTTCTTAAATTTTGGGGCTACCTAACACACAGTAGTGGTGGGTCTGGAAATATGGATTGTAAGCGGGCATCTTTTTGTAGTAAAGGTTGTATTTTCTGTGCAGCTCCCCTTAGCACCTCCAGATTTGGATTGTAGGTGAATACTAGAGGCACCCGGTTATTGTCTTCTTTAGCTTTGTAATGTAGAAGGTGATTCCTTGATATTCTGGTGGCTCTTGTAATTTGGTTTTCAATTGTTCTTTGATGGTAGCCCTGATTCAAAAAGGTCTTTCTGAGGCGACCAAGGTGTTTGTTTCTCTCCATGGGGTTGGAGCATATACGATTGTATCTGGTGGCTTGGCTATAGACAATAGAGGTTTTTATGTGTTTTGGATGGAAACTGTCCCATTTAAGGTATGTTGGACAGTTGATTGGCTTCTGATACAGGGATGTCTCTATTTCATTGTTCTGTAGCTTAATTATGGTGTCCAAAAAGATAATTTTAGTACAGGAGTAGTTGAGTGTTAGGCCGGAGTCACACTAGCGTATAATACAGACGAGTGCTATGCGAGGAAACATCGCATAGCACTCGGACCAGTGTTAATCTATGAGGAAGCTCACATCACCGTTTATTTTCCCGGGCGTATTCTATGTGCGAGTGAAATCGCCGCATGCTGCGATTTTACGCGTATATTGGCCGAGTCTCACCAATGCAAGTCTATGGGTGCAAGAAAAATTTGGACGCCACGTGAACCATCAGTGTGACTTGTGAAAAATACGCACACATTTTCCTCATTTCAGCCCATTGAACGATTAAATTCATTGAGGAAAAGCAGTGAGAAATGTAAAGCCATACGCATGTTGAATGGATGTCATATAGATGTCATATGGATACATAGATGCGAGGAAATCTCATCATTGCATTGCAAACGCATTACACATGGATGACCATACGGAGAACATTTGTGTGACTCTCGGTTGAGTGAAACTGACCGCTTTTTCATACGGTAAGCGTGACTCCAACTTTAAGTTGATGGTGGGATGAAATTGATTAAATTGTTCATGGAATGTCTTTGGCTGTGGCTCTGACTCCATCCAGATGATTAAAATATCATCAATGTAACGGTAGTAGGCCAGAGGCCTGATGGGACATGAGGACAAAAATTCGCTTTCAAGCTTGGCCATGAAAAGATTTGCATACTGTGGAGCCATTTTACTTCCCATTGCTGTGCCAGTCTCCTATAGATAGATCTTGTTGTCAAAGTCAAAGTAATTGTGAGTGAGGATGAATTTTGTAAGCTTCACCACAGAATCAGCATCATTCCTGATGTTTTCCATGAAGACTTTGCAGGCATTTAATCCATCCTGGTGTGAGATATTAGAGTACAAAGATTCCACATCCATGGTGGCCAGGATGGTTCCTTCTGGTAGAGGTCTCATTGCTGCTAGTTTATTCAATAGGTCAGTTATGTCCTGAATGTAGCTGGGTGTATCCTTTACCAGTGGTTTAAGAATACCCTCTACCCATCCAGATACCTGCTTAGTAAGGGTGCCCACACATGAAATAATTGGTCTCCCTGGATTACCAGATCTGTGGTTTTTGGGAAGCGTGTAGAATGTCCCTATTCTTAGACTGTCAGGTATCAGGTCATCGGCTCTTATGCGTTTGTCAGGCAGACAAGGTACCAACTTGTTTAATTCCTTGTAATAGTCCTGTGTAGGATCAGACTCCAATTTTTTGTAGTAGCGTGTGTCTATAAGTTGTCTGTTTGCTTCCTTCATATAGTCTGATGTGTTCATCATGACTATTGCACCACCCTTGTCAGCAGGTTTAATGATGATTTCTTTGTTGGTTTTCAAAGACCATATGGCCTTTCTCTCCTGGGCACTGATGTTGGATGCTTGTCTTTTGTATTAGTCTATGCCTGATGAAGAGATCTGAGTAGTCTCGAAAGCTTGCAACTTGTTACCATCTTTACCATCTTCTCCTTAAGCCATTAACAGGTATCAGCCACTAAGGACTCTCAATTCTAACTATTTTTCAGTGATAAACAAGGAATTATGATAAAATATCATATTACAAAAATGAGGACATTTTCCATAAAGTTAAAAAGCTTAGATTGATAACACATTTTCCTGGTGTTAGTTAAAAGGGCTATTAGAACTTGAGAACAGTGCTCTGAAATACTCCATTCATTCATTGTCTATAGAGATTAGAGATAGTTAAAGGCCACCACCACTCATTTCTAACTGAGCATTTCAATCTCCCTTATACAATGTGTGCAGAATTATTAGGCAATTTATGTTTTTAATCATTATATTTATTATTGAACAACTGCAGTGCTGTCAGTCAGTCCAAAAGGTTAATAGCCCTGAAACCTAAATATTTAACCGGCCCTGAGTCCACATCTTTTCATGCACATGCCAGCTGTTTTAACTAGTTAAATGCCATTGTCAATCTCTGACAGCGGCATTTAACGTGCACTTCCGGCAAGCATGCCGGAAATCCCACCCATCGGTGACCCCGTCACGTGATCGTGGGTCACCGATGGGTTGGTATGGTAACCAGCAGTCTCCAGCAGACCTCTATGGTTGTCATTGCTGGATTGCCGGTGGTCAGCAATCATAGCAAGTGCAATGTAGCAATTCTGCTACATACAAGTGATCTGATGATCGCCTGTATGTAGCAGAGCCGATTAGATTATGGAAGCTTCTAGTCTCCCATGAAGACTATTGAAGCATGCCAAAAGGAAAAAAAAAGTTTTAAACATTTTTAAAAAATAAACAAAATAAAAGTTCAAATCACCCCTTTTTGCCCCATTCAAAATAAAACAATAAAAAAAATCAAACATACACATATTTTGTATCGCCGTGTTCAGAATCACCTGATCTATCAATAAAAAGATTAACCTGATCACTAAACAGCGTAACTAGAAAAAAAGTAAAAACACTAGAATTACATTTTTTTGGTTGCCACAACATTGCATTAAAATGCAATAATAGGCGATCAAAAGATTGAATCTGCACCAAAATGGTATTAAAAATACCAGCTTAGCATGCAAAAAAATAAGCCCTCACCCAACTGGAGATCATGAAAATTGGAGGAGCTACGGGTATCAGAAAATCGCACAATTTTTTTTAACAAAGTTTGGATTTTTTTTTTCACCACTTAAATAAAAAAGAACCTAGACATGTTTGGTGTCTATGAACTGGTAATGACCTGAAGAATAATAATGGCAGGAGTTTTAGCATTTAGTGAACTTGGTAAAAAAACAAACAAAAAAAAAACAACTGTGGGATTGCACTTATTTTTAAAATTTCACCGCATTTGGAATTTTTTTTCCCATTTTCCAGTACACAATATGTTAAAACCAATGATGTTGTTCAAAAAGGACAAGTTGTCCCACAAAAAACAAGCCCTGACATGGCCATTTTCACCAAAAAATAAGCAACTCCAAATACGCAAAATTAAATTTCGGACATTTAAAAAAATATATGTGACCAATTTATTCATCTGTATATTGACCCTTCCTTTTAATAAGTGTCATAAGCCTTCCATTCATAGAGTCTCTCAGTTCCTTAATCTGTTAGTGATCAACTTTTTAGGCAGCACTAACCACAGCCTTCCAGACACTATTCAGAGAGATGAATGTTTTCCTTCACATGTAAATTATTATTATTATTATACATTTTTATAGCGCCATTTATTCCATGGCACTTTACACATGAAAGGGGCAGATAGACAAGTACAATAGGTATGAGCAAAACAAGGCACACACAAGTACAGAAGGAGAGAGGACCCTGCCCGCGAGGGCTCACAGTCTACAGGGTAAATCTCCTGTTTAGGAAGAGTCCACAAGTTCTCAGTTGTGTTTAGGTCAAGATCAGGTGAGGAACGAGGCCATGTCATTATTTTAAGACCTTTACTGGCTAGCCAAGCAGTGGAATGCTTCGAAGCATGCAATGGAGCATTGTCCTGCATAAAAATCATGATTTTCTTAAAATATGCAGGTTTCTTCTTTGTACTACTGCTTGAGCAAAGATCATCTCTGAAAATCTGGCAGTAGGTTTTGGAATTGATTTTGAGTTCATCTTCAAACTGAAAAGATATAACTAGCTCATCTTTAATAATACCAGCCTATAATAGTACTTCACCTCTACCTTGTTGGCATCTGAGTGAAAGTAAAGGTGTGTGTATGTTACTGACCCAGCCACAGGCCCATGCATCTGATCCATCAAAAGTCACTCTCATCTCATCAGTCCATAAAACCACTGAAAAATCTGTTTTCAGATATTTTTTGGCTCAGTCTTAACCTTTCAAGTTATGTGTCTTGTTCACTGGTGGTCGGGTTTCAGCCTACCTTCCCTTTATCGTGTCTCTTGGTGCTCCAAGAAGGTTGCAATTCTGGAATATGACAACATTGAAGGATAATAGGTTGTTGGTCACTTCATGTTTGATTCTTTTCAAATCTTTGGCAGTTAATATGCATCTTTTTTTCTCAACACGTTTTTGTGACCCTATGATCTTGCCCCAATATTTTAGCAATTTCAAGAGAGCTTCATCCCTCTTTAAGACTGTTAACAATTTCTCATGTTTCGGAGACATGGCCCATTTTGCCTGAGAAAAACAAGCTGCTTAATATTGCTAAACACCTTGATTACACAAATACACATCACCTGATATGCTCTAAACTAATAAGCATTCAAGTTTATGCAGCTTGGAGTTGGAAAATCTGCATACAAATGATATCATTAATTAAAATATCCATCTACAACTACATTTGAAGTATGGAAGTGTGAGACATATCCTGCATAGAAGGGGAAACCATGGTTATTGTCCACACAGGAAGCAAATGCTGATACTAGAGCCAAGCCCATAAGGGAATGTTTCCACAATCTGTATCGGCAGCGCTTTGGATGCAGCTGCTCCTAAGGACTGCCGACTTTTGTATGCAAGGTGATTCCGCAAGTGTTCATTGAACCATGCGGAATCACTCCAGCCTATACATTGGACTTTGATATTTATCTTGCAGAGACTGAGCATCTCCTGTTGTGAATTTGCATTTTGCTCCCTCTAGTGGTCATTAGTGATTTGACACTGGAGCTTCTGTCTTCTCCTATATGCTCACCTGGGCCGTTAGTTCAGGGGCGTTGCTATATAAGCTCTCTGGACCTTCAGTTCTATGCCTGGCATCGTTGAATTCAGAGCTAATCTGTTGTGCTCTTGTCCTTTGATCCTGGTTCCTGTATTTCAAAGCTAAGTCTGCTTCTTTGCTTTTTGCTTTGGTTTTGTTTTGTATTTTTGTCCAGCTTGTTCCAATCTGTATCCTGACCTTTGCTGGAAGCTCTAGGGGGCTGGTGTTCTCCCCCCGGACCGTTAGACGGTTCGGGGGTTCTTGAATCTCCAGCGTGGATTTTTATAGGGTTTTTGTTGACCAGATAAGTTATCTTGCTTTATTCTGCTATTAGTAAGCTGGCCTCTCTTTGCTGAACCTGGTTCATTTCTGTGTTTGTCATTTCCTCTTACCTCACCGTTATTATTTGTGGGGGGCTTGTATCTTGCTTTGGGGTCCCTTTCTCTGGAGGCAAGAGAGGTCTTTGTTTTCTTCTCCTAGGGGTAGTTAGATTCTCCGGCTGGCGCGAGTCATCTAGCGATCACCGTAGGCATGATCCCCGGCTACTTCTAGTGTTGGCGTTAGGAGTAGCTATTTGGTCGACCCAGTTACCACAGCCCTATGAGCTGGATTTTTGTATCTCGCAGACTTACACGTTCCTCTGAGACCCTGTCCACTGGGGTCATAACAGTATGCCAGGCCAGTATTGAATGTTTGATGCATTGCAGAAGTGGGATTATAAGAAAGAAAATTTTGAGGTTTTTTTTTTTTTTTCTCTCTCATTTTTTTTTTTTTTTCTTTTCCCCTTTACCTCAGAGTGGCTTAAGCTTGCTGCAGACATGAATGTCCAGACCTTGATTACAAGTGTGGACCAGCTTGCTGCTCGTGTGCAGGGTATACAAGATTATGTTATCAGAAATCCTAGGTCTGAACCCAAGATACCGATTCCTGAACCGTTTTCAGGAGACCGATTTAAGTTTAGGAATTTCAGGAATAATTGTAAATTGTTTTTGTCCCTGAGACCCTGTTCGTCTGGAGACTCTGCTCAACAAGTAAAAATTGTTATTTCATTCTTACGGGGTGACCCTCAAGATTGGGCTTTTTCGTTGGCGCCAGGAGATCCGGCATTGGCTGATATTGATGCGTTTTTTCCGGCGCTCGGTTTACTTTATGAGGAACCCAATCTTGAGATTCAGGCTGAAAAAGCCTTGCTGGCTATGTCTCAGGGCCAGGACGAGGCTGAAGTGTATTGCCAAAAATTTCGGAAATGGTCCGTGCTGACACATTGGAACGACTGTGCACTGGCTGCTAATTTTAGAAATGGCCTTTCTGAAGCCATTAAGAATGTTATGGTGGGTTTTCCTATTCCCACAGGTCTGAATGATACCATGGCCCTGGCTATTCAAATTGACCGGCGGTTGCGGGAGCGCAAAACCGCAAATTCCCTCATGGTGTTGTCTGAACGGACACCTGATTTGATGCAATGTGATAGAAAAACCGCAAATTCCCTCATGGTGTTGTCTGAACGGACACCTGATTTGATGCAATGTGATAGAATCCTGACTAGAAATGAGAGGAAAATTCATAGACGCCGGAATGGCTTGTGCTACTACTGTGGTGATTCTACACATGTTATTTCAGCATGCTCTAAACGTATATCTAAGGTTGTTAGTCCTGTCACCGTTGGTAATTTGCATCCTAAGTTTATTCTGTCTGTAACTTTGATTTGCTCACTGTCATCTTATCCTGTCATGGCGTTTGTAGATTCAGGTGCTGCCCTGAGTCTTATGGATCTCTCATTTGCTAAGCGCTGTGGTTTTATTCTTGAACCATTAGAAAATCCTATACCTCTTAGGGGTATTGATGCTACGCCATTAGCAGAAAATAAGCCGCAGTATTGGACACAGGTTACCATGTGCATGACTCCTGAACACCGCGAGGTGATACGTTTTCTCGTTCTACATAAAATGCATGATTTGGTTGTTTTGGGGCTGCCATGGTTACAGACCCATAATCCAGTCCTTGACTGGAAGGCTATGTCAGTGTCTAGTTGGGGCTGTCGTGGTATTCATGAGGATTCCCTGCCTGTGTCTATTGCTTCTTCTACGCCTTCGGAAGTTCCGGAGTATTTGTCTGATTATCAGGATGTTTTTAGCGAGTCCAGGTCCAGTGCATTGCCTCCTCATAGGGAATGTGACTGTGCAATAGATTTGATTCCAGGCAGTAAGTTTCCTAAGGGAAGACTGTTTAATCTGTCGATACCTGAACATACCGCTATGCGTTCATATATCAAGGAGTCTCTGGAGAAAGGACACATCCGTCCGTCTTCTTCCCCTCTTGGTGCGGGATTCTTTTTTGTGGCTAAAAAGGACGGATCTTTGAGGCCTTGTATTGACTATCGGCTTTTAAATAAGATCACTGTCAAATTTCAGTATCCTTTGCCGCTGTTGTCTGACTTGTTTGCCCGGATTAAAGGTGCCAAGTGGTTCACCAAGATAGACCTTCGTGGTGCGTACAACCTTGTGCGCATTAAGCAAGGTGATGAATGGAAAACCGCATTCAATACGCCCGAAGGTCATTTTGAGTACTTGGTGATGCCTTTTGGGCTCTCTAATGCCCCTTCAGTTTTTCAGTCCTTTATGCATGACATTTTTCGGAACTATCTGGATAAATTTTTGATCATTTATCTGGATGATATTCTGTTTTTTTCTGATAATTGGGACTCGCATGTGGAGCAGGTCAGGATGGTCTTTAAAATTTTGCGTGAAAATTCTTTGTTTGTCAAGGGCTCAAAGTGTCTTTTTGGTGTACAGAAGGTTCCCTTTTTGGGGTTCATTTTTTCCCCTTCTGCTGTGGAGATGGACCCAGTCAAGGTCCGAGCTATTCTTGATTGGACTCAGCCCTCGTCAGTTAAGAGTCTTCAGAAGTTCTTAGGTTTCGCTAACTTCTACCGTCGTTTTATCGCTAATTTTTCTAGCATTGTGAAACCTTTGACGGATATGACCAAGAAGGGCTCCGATGTGGCTAATTGGGCTCCTGCTGCCGTGGAGGCTTTCCAGGAGTTGAAACGTCGGTTTACTTCGGCGCCTGTTTTGTGCCAGCCTGATGTCTCGCTTCCCTTTCAGGTTGAGGTGGATGCTTCAGAGATTGGAGCAGGGGCCGTTTTGTCGCAGAGAGGCCCTGGTTGCTCTGTTATGAGACCTTGCGCCTTTTTCTCTAGGAAGTTTTCGCCTGCTGAGCGAAATTATGATGTGGGCAATCGGGAGTTGTTGGCCATGAAATGGGCATTTGAGGAGTGGCGTCATTGGCTCGAGGGTGCTAAGCATCGTGTGGTGGTCTTGACTGATCACAAAAATCTGATGTATCTCGAGTCTGCTAAACGCCTGAATCCTAGACAGGCCCGCTGGTCATTGTTTTTCTCCCGTTTTGACTTCGTTGTCTCGTATTTACCAGGTTCAAAGAATGTGAAGGCCGATGCTCTTTCCAGGAGCTTTGTGCCTGATGCTCCTGGAGTCACTGAACCTGTTGGTATTCTTAAGGATGGAGTTATCTTGTCAGCTATTTCTCCAGATCTGCGACGTGTGTTGCAGAGATTTCAGGCTGATAGGCCTGATTCTTGTCCACCTGACCGACTGTTTGTGCCTGATAAGTGGACCAGCAGAGTCATTTCCGAGGTTCATTCCTCGGTGTTGGCAGGTCACCCAGGAATTTTTGGCACCAGAGATCTGGTGGCCAGATCCTTTTGGTGGCCTTCCTTGTCAAGGGATGTGCGGTCATTTGTACAGTCCTGTGGGACTTGTGCTCGAGCTAAGCCTTGCTGTTCTCGTGCCAGCGGGTTGCTCTTGCCCTTGCCTGTCCCTAAGAGACCTTGGACACATATCTCCATGGATTTCATTTCTGATCTTCCGGTGTCTCAAGGCATGTCTGTTATCTGGGTGATATGTGATCGCTTCTCCAAGATGGTCCATTTGGTTCCTTTGCCTAAGCTGCCTTCCTCTTCCGATCTGGTTCCTGTGTTTTTCCAGAACGTGGTTCGTTTGCACGGCATCCCTGAGAATATTGTGTCAGACAGAGGATCCCAGTTCGTTTCCAGATTCTGGCGATCCTTTTCTAGTAGGATGGGCATTGATTTGTCGTTTTCGTCTGCTTTCCATCCTCAGACTAATGGACAGACGGAGCGAACTAATCAGACTTTGGAGGCTTATTTGAGGTGTTTTGTCTCTGCTGATCAGGACGATTGGGTGACCTTCTTGCCGTTGGCTGAGTTTGCCCTTAATAATCGGGCTAGTTCCGCCACTTTGGTTTCGCCATTTTTCTGCAACTCTGGTTTCCACCCTCGTTTTTCTTCGGGTCATGTGGAACCTTCTGACTGTCCTGGGGTGGATTCTGTGGTGGATAGGTTGCAGCGGATCTGGAATCTTGTGGTGGACAACTTGAAGTTGTCACAGGAGAGGGCTCAGCGCTTTGCCAACCGCCGCCGCGGTGTGGGTTCCCGACTACGTGTTGGGGATTTGGTGTGGCTTTCTTCCCGCTTTGTTCCAATGAAGGTTTCCTCTCCCAAATTTAAACCTCGTTTTATTGGTCCTTACAAGATATTGGAAATCCTTAATCCTGTATCCTTTCGTCTGGATCTTCCTGTGTCGTTTGCTATCCACAACGTGTTTCATAGGTCCTTGTTGCGGCGGTACGTTGTGCCTGTAGTTCCTTCTGCTGAGCCTCCTGCTCCGGTGTTGGTTGAGGGCGAGTTGGAGTACGTGGTGGAGAAGATCTTGGATTCTCGTCTCTCCAGGCGGAGGCTTCAGTACCTGGTCAAGTGGAAGGGCTATGGTCAGGAAGATAATTCCTGGGTGGTCGCCTCTGATGTTCATGCGGCCGATTTAGTTCGTGCCTTTCACGCCGCTCATCCTGATCGCCCTGGTGGTCGTGGTGAGGGTTCGGTGACCCCTCACTAAGGGGGGGGTACTGTTGTGAATTTGCGTTTTGCTCCCTCTAGTGGTCATTAGTGATTTGACACTGGAGCTTCTGTCTTCTCCTATATGCTCACCTGGGCCGTTAGTTCAGGGGCGTTGCTATATAAGCTCTCTGGACCTTCAGTTCTATGCCTGGCATCGTTGAATTCAGAGCTAATCTGTTGTGCTCTTGTCCTTTGATCCTGGTTCCTGTATTTCAAAGCTAAGTCTGCTTCTTTGCTTTTTGCTTTGGTTTTGTTTTGTATTTTTGTCCAGCTTGTTCCAATCTGTATCCTGACCTTTGCTGGAAGCTCTAGGGGGCTGGTGTTCTCCCCCCGGACCGTTAGACGGTTCGGGGGTTCTTGAATCTCCAGCATGGATTTTTATAGGGTTTTTGTTGACCAGATAAGTTATCTTGCTTTATTCTGCTATTAGTAAGCTGGCCTCTCTTTGCTGAACCTGGTTCATTTCTGTGTTTGTCATTTCCTCTTACCTCACCGTTATTATTTGTGGGGGGCTTGTATCTTGCTTTGGGGTCCCTTTCTCTGGAGGCAAGAGAGGTCTTTGTTTTCTTCTCCTAGGGGTAGTTAGATTCTCCGGCTGGCGCGAGTCATCTAGCGATCACCGTAGGCATGATCCCCGGCTACTTCTAGTGTTGGCGTTAGGAGTAGCTATTTGGTCGACCCAGTTACCACAGCCCTATGAGCTGGATTTTTGTATCTCGCAGACTTACACGTTCCTCTGAGACCCTGTCCACTGGGGTCATAACAATCTCCACAAGATAAATTGACATGCTGTCTAAAAAGGCTCGCCACATGTCCGTTTACGCAGGGTTGCCGGAGGCATTCCTGCACGCATAGTGGAGACGGGATTTCATAAAATCCCCTCCACTGTGCTGTAACATCTGGCAGCTGCGGGTTGGACGCTGCGAATGTACACAGCGTCCAATCCGCAGCGAATACTGACCATGGAAATATACCCTAAAGCTTTTGTTAGGGAAAACATTGTTAAATATCAAGCCTTTCTGAGAATCCACAACCTGGTCTAATGAGACCAAATTCAATCTTGTGGCATTTGAAATGTATCGCATCACAAGCTCGGATAGTATAGTTGTAAGGGAATTGCAATGATTCTATAATAGAAATGTGCTGTAAATCATTTGTGGGCAGATGCTGCCATCTAGTAGACAGAGATAGTCAATAAGGAACATGAAAGAGTGCTGCAATAAAAAGATGAGAAACTGATTGTACAGGAGGAAACAGATGCTACGTGCACAAGAGACATGCGAGCTGTTGTGATGAAGGAAAAAATACAAAAGACACATAGGTCAAGAGAGACAGTCAGTCTTTACTTGGTTTTGTACCAAGTCATCACCTGTAGAGAAGAAGACTGTATCGGCTTACAGCCAAGTCCTAGGCAGATGTGTTGAATAATGAAAGATCAGCAGTGGTTGTGCATTAATTGAGGGGTGTGGAGTATTTCCAGGAGATAGAAAGTCCTATTTATTAAGGTGAAGTGAAGATGGTAGAGGTTCAATTTGACGAGCAGAGGTTTGATCGCATAAGCAGCAGCCAGATTGGATGAGCAGAGGTTCGATCTCATGAGCAGAAGCTTGACTGGACAAGCAGAGGTTCGATCAGGTAAGCAGTGACCCAACTGGACAAGCAGAGGTGCATTTGGATGAGCAGAGGTCCAATCATGTGAGTTGCGGGGAGCATCAATATCATGATAAGAGAAGGTCTGTGGCAAAAAATACTGTCTGCGATTTGCAGTGTGGGAACGGGCCTCTGCTTGCGGCCTAGCAGAAATACATAGTTGGTGAACTTCTGTTTATGTGATGACCACCCCTAGTAGCGTGAGCGGTCTGATGAAAGTCTGTACTGATTCGACCTACACACTGTTGGCTGACAGGTCATCAGAAAATACTTGTTACCACCCGTTAATGTGTATTTATGCAGATATTTGTATATACAAATGTCTATTGTATCTGCTTTTTGTGAATATACAATAGATGTTTAGCTGTATTTTGTGCACATCCTTTAGCAAGTTGCCCAGCAGAGGGTAAATTGAGTAGCACAAAGTTTAGTGAGTCTCAGTGACATTGGGTGTTGTTTCAGGCACTGGCGTACACAGACAGAAAAGGGCCCATGTGCAAGAACAAAATATGGACCCTTTGCAGCCCAAGACCTCCTAAAAAAATCTTCTGTTTTGGAGGAAGAAATAGGCCCCGTTACCTCTTGGGCCCCTGTGAGTCTGCACAGGTTGCACCAATGATATATGCACCCCTGGTTTTAGGGACAGACAGGGACAGTTAGTTGACAACTAGGTTATCTGTGTCGCACTCTTCAGTGCAGTAGCGCTGGATTTGCTGTTTTTAGGGCAGCATTCAGTATACCATAGCCAAGACTAAGGCTAGACTGTAGTTGTAATAAGAAGCAGGGAAATCCCTGAAGAGCCCTTGCAAGATGTGCCATTAATTAAGAGAGACCGTCATCTGCTGGCCAGGCGAATTCATTGGAAACCAAATTGTGTTGGAAGATTTGCAAGGTTAGTGACTTTGTGTGCTGGACCTGATAAAGTGACTCAAAGCCCTGGGTGCCAAACCACACCCAAATTTGGCATCAGGGAAGAGAGTGGAGCAGACGTGCTCCAGGGATGTCACTGAGGCCAGCATAACAGGCCTCAGTGGAATGTCTACGCCATCAAGGTGTAGGCCAATGTTTGAAAAGGCTTGGATCCACATAGGAGGACTCTGAGCTATGCCTGCAGTAGTCAGGACCAGGATTCGTGCCCAATGCCAGTAAAGCTCAAGAGACCAGACATCAGCCGTTAAGAGTCGAGGCCTAGTTCACTCCTAAGAGACTTCTGTCAACGGTCAAGCCAAGAAGATCCGTGAGGAGGCTGCAACATTTGGGACACACCTGTGAATGCGAAAGGACAGTGTGTATCGCTCTCATGATTGGGCGCACCACCGTTGTGAACAGGACATTAATGTTAGACAGAGAAAGACTTCCTTTGCTTTTCCAAGTTTACTGTTATCTTTGTTTGAATGTTAACCTGACTAGCTACTAATGCTAATTCTTTACAGTTACTTTAAATCACTGTATATAAATAGAACTAAAATCATCCCTGACTGTTTTCGCCTTGTGCCTCTGTGCGTTGCATCCAAACAACTGCATTACCTAGCCACAGGACCCAAAAAACGCAGGGATAACACTATATTGTCTGAAATGTTATTACTGCAAAATTGTCTTTTTCTTGTATTTTGACTTGCCTTGCTAACTGTGTAAAAAATAACCTGTCGATGTCCTCTGTGATACTACATCCACGTACCTTCTTTCATATTGAGAAGAGCACAGTCCATAAAGTGTTATCCTCGCTACACACTCTGGCTCCTAGTCTTCAATGGTGAATAACCATTTTGTCATACTTCCATGAACTGTAATTTAGATAATTAATTGAAACCATTCTATCTGTATCTATGTAGTCATTTATGCTGTGCAATGTATTTGTCATATATTTTTCAATTGGATTGTATAGCTGGCTTGTTGTTGTCATAGGGAAGTCAAGGCTCCCCTGGAAAAAATGGCATAGATGGCAAAGATGGAATCCATGGAACACATGGACAAAAGGTAAGAACATAGTTTCTTTATATTTGATATTATAGTTATCACATGAACTACAATCCAATATTGTGTCACGTGTGACAATAGAAATAATACTTTTGTAACATTTGTAACTGAAAATATAATATTTTTCGTAACTTATTCAAATGTCTATAGAAAAGAAATGTGTAACTCCGAATGTTTTCTTACAGTAAATTATACCACTTCCAAATCATATTTATTACTTACTTTCAATCTGAGATATCTGCAGATTGTAAGGGGAAATGTAAACTTGTGCTGCTTTCATTGTAAAATCTTTACGCTATGCCGCAGAATGGAAAAAAAATTCCCTCAAAGTTATGGCAACAAAGTTGCCCATTAGATTCAAGGACCTCTAAAAAAGTTTTAGATTTTCGACTCAGAAACACAAAACTGTTTTTTCTCAATTCCAGATTAACACTCATATATTCATATAATGCACTTTCATTAGGAATATGGAGTATATGTAATAAATCATTGTATAAACAACAGTTACAAGAAATGAATACGAATATGTACATTGTGTGTAAATGTATACAATTTGTTAATTATTTCGATATTTAAACATGGATTTTATGAATTGCAGGGAGAGCCTGGAGACAAAGGAGAGCCAGGCGAGGTAAGTAAATTATGGTTTGCTATCAATAAGTATGTAATTTGCTCTCCATTTAAGTCAATAAAGAAATAAATCCTATTCTTTTTGCATTGTCTATGCATAAATAACATTTATATTATTTATTATGTTAGTTTTTATGACTTTGCAACGTTTATTGAATTACTTAAATAAAAGATTTTTGTTTTGTATATTTGTGTTTGACAACATCATAATTCTAACTCTGAATATTTCTACAGAGTGTAATATCTAAAGCTACAGGGGTAAAGGGTGATCGTGGTGATATAGGACCAATGGGGCCCCCTGGGCCACCAGGACCACAGGTATGGACCCATACTTTAGATTTTGTTGTTAGTTAAACTGTTGTACTGTAAGAATACTGTTGTAATAAAAGCTTGAATAGCTGATAACTGTAGCTTTGCTTTCTCCAAAGCTTTTTTTTAATTTACATTGTTTTATCCATTAAATCAGTGATAAATTATTTGGATGTTTATAATTGCAGATCATATTGTTATGGAAACCATTGCAGAAATTAGATGTCTTGTTAAAATACTTATCCAGTGTCATCTTATTTAAAAGGATATGATTGTCTCGTGAACACAATAAAATAAATATAGCTACAAAATGTAAATCTAATTATGTGATCATCTTCCCAATTCATAACAAGCAGATATGTAAATGTACTTTAGCTTGTGATATTCACATGAATTTCCCTTTCACTTTTTGTATTAAGGGTGTTCCTGGGAAAAATGTTGAAATGAAGGTAAGGAGATAAGTCTTGCATCCAAGCCATCAATTTGTTTGTTTCATACATGTATTATATTTAGAAAGTGAAATACATAAAGAAGAGAGGCATACTTGATATATTGGATACAAAAGGAAAAAAAGAAAACTTTGCCAAAACATGGGCAGAAAGTGCTATGATGAGATGTTAACATTACTCAAAAAGTAAAGTATTAAAAAGAAAATTTATATTCTATGTATACAAGAAAGATTCAATAATGACAAAAGTTCCGAAAATCAGAATTGGTATTCAGTGGTAGTCTAGGGTGGTGAAGGGGAAAATGGGAACATGCCTGGTATTTAAGGTCAATGAAGGCACTTATCAGCTAAGTTTTAGGGAAGAGGCGTAGCTAGGGGTTCAGCTCGAGGGGGGGGGGGCGAAACATCTGAATGGGCCCCTAACCTCTGATTACAACTACGGTGGCGCACCCTAATTGTGGGTATAGGCGAACCTCAACAGATGATTCTGCTGTAGCTAAAAAATATCTCCACAAAGAACAACACTGATTTTACTGCCATATTGTGACCATATAGTGGTAGATACCAGTCCTGTATAGCTCCTTGAATGTATTCAGGTAGCCCTAGAAGAAATACTCTTGTCTGGACAAGACTCCAAAGAGGGAAACTGAAATGAGGGAACCATAAGAAAGAGAGGAAGGTAGAATATTACTAAAGAAGAAAATGTGTCCCCTGGCTCATCCGTTCCTCTTTTTCTCCTTCTCCCTCTTTGGGGGTCTTGTTGTCTAGACTAAGTAGATGTTCAGGGGCCCGCACCCATATGTGATTTTCTATACGCCCCTACTTGCTGCTTTTATTTTATTCTGTTTGGCTATTTATCATATATATTCAGCCTCAACTTTTTTTTTTTTAAGTTTTTTAATGGGGTTTTCGTGTTTACAACCTGGATTTACTGATATGAGATCATACAGACTCTGGACTGTTAGTGCCCTAACCCGGCTATAGGACTGTAGGACTGCATTTTATATATATATATATATATATATATATATATATATATATATATATAAATATTATATATACACATGCATATATATGTATATGAAAGAGACATATCCTCATCTGTGTTGTCCTGTAGCCGGGGTCACATCTATCAGTGCAAATTACAGACCAGTCTTGTCCCTCTATCTGAGGCACCAAGAGATTTATGGCAGCTGCTCTGAAGTCTTACAGATTGTGTGATGCTTGGGCGATTCGCACTGACAGACATCAATCTGTTTAAAAGTTCAAGCAGCCGCCATAAATCTACTGTGCCTCAGAGACTGCAGATACAGCACAATAATACAGCTGGGTCTTATCAGGAGGGAGCAGAGCCCTGACATCTCCTCCCTGCACAGTGCAGACACCTCTGATACCGGCAGAAGTTTGAGCTGTTACATACAGCACCACTGTGTCCTGTCCTGCTCCTCTCTGGACAGAAGAAGCAGTGCTGTGTGTCCTGACCTCTCTGGAGCAAACACAACCACACAGCTAGCAATGTGGACATGTCTGCTGTATACTGAAGGCAGCAAAAAGGTACAGTGCTGGCACCCAGCGTCCCAGGGAGCATGTGCTCCTCTGCCTCTCCCCGGCCACTGCCCGCAGTAGTGCAGGGAGATCGTGTTTCCCTTCTCTACCACAGAGGTTAACTATATCGGCTAGCTGTGCACACTGATATAATTAATGCTAGTGTAGCTCTGGGTGGGCCCCTGTGAGTGGTGGGCCCCGCTCGACCACACCCTCTGCCCCCCCTGCTAGCTACGCTACTGGTTTAGGGTAATGAAGGGGGTAATATTAAGACTTTAGGATGTCTTGGGATATCATAGTCTGATATTCCTGGTGGTCTACTGTAGTGAAGGGGGTAATGGTTTAATAATTGGTGACTATAGTAGTAAAGGGGCTTAGATTATTACCTCTGGCAATTTAGTACAGTGAGTACGTTACTTATAATTCACTTCTATATGCTTCAGCAAAATTCCAATAAAACAGAAGCTGAACTAGGTGAGAATTCAACAGCCAGTGATGATTTAACTGTTGCGTTCTGAATGCTATACGTAGCTGTGACACTATGATGGGCACCAGGGCTGTGGCAATGACTTCTTCCTGTTGTGAGAACAGATTGGGCAGCCTGGTATTAGTTCTACAATGGCAGGCTACCTGGCCTGTTTTCACCGCAGGAAGAAATGAAGTAAAGTCAAGGTTGAGGTTGAGCTCCTATTTGGGGACTAAAAAATAAAGTATAGGAAAAAAAGTTTAAAAAAAATTTAAATTACCCCATCCTTTCCCATTAAAAATAAAGAAGTAAAAAAAAAACATATTTGGTATCACTGCATTTGTATTAGTCCAGTCTATATAAATATAAAATCAATCCCTACATGAAATGCGATAAACAGAAAACTAATCAAAATGCCACAATTGCTGTTTTTGGTCACCTCAACTCATAACACAACTCCATTGATGGAAAAATAAAAACTTTATGAGCCTGGGAAAATGGCGACATAAAACTATTTTTTTACAAACTTCAGAACCTTTTACAACATTTTTTTTATCAACCCTGTCCATATGTCAGAATCACATTGCAGTCACCAACAAAATGGTGGTCCTAAACTATATACTCCCTTCCTCTTTTTGTAAACACCCAAAGGAAAGGGGAGAAGTGACATCAAACACATATGAGCAGATACCAACCACATTTACTGCAGACATAATGTGAGCTTGGACTACAATTGTTTTTTATGTCAAACGTGAGCAACTGCTCTGGTTAGTGTTTAAAAGTTGAAAATATCAATACCTTTTTCTTCATTTTTCATATTTTATACCATAAAAAATTACATATTTGAAAAAAAGAAAATATTAACACTATATATTTTTTATTGTCTTACATTTTTGTTATGATAATTTCCCTTTAAATAGTGATGGCAGATGTCTATGACATGTCAACATTTTCTAATTGGTGAATGGCCCGATTGATCCTTGGAATGAAGTGAAAGAGGAACTACTACTGGCCTATAGCACTGCTGTGCTGGGAAAAACTTTTCTATTCTAGCACTCCTTCATTTTCTGCATCTGCAGTGATGATGAAAACCTCACTCAATGTTAATGGCTTACTTTTTGATGATAGTTTTAGATTTTAGTTTTACATTATGTAATTCTTCGGTTGTGAAATTCAAATTCACATATTTAAAAAATATATATAGTAAAAAAAAACACTTGTAATAAATAATGAATAGCTCTTTGTAAGGATGTTATGTATTCCAAAGACTTTACTAGAATTTTAAAAGATGTGCACTTATTACTTGAATACATGACACATGTTATGTCTTTTATCTCAGAAAATCGCCAGATGTGCTGTATCACAATTGCTTCAATTATTATTTCAATCTCTAAAAGTTTTGGTTCAGAGTGCCATATTGTAAACCAGTGTTGGAGCTGCCTTACGTGGCATACATTATTCCGGTCCCTAAAATGGACCAAAGTAGTGCATGCTGTGATTTTTTACGCGTTAACCAATGTTCTGTGTGAATAAAATAGGCCATGCTTCGCTGGCACACTGACTATAATGTTGCTTTGGGCTCCATGTGTCCGTGCGTGTAACATGCTCCACACAGATAGCACATGGACCGATTATATACTTGTGTGAATGAGCCCTAAGTGGCAACAGGAGAAATTAGTCAGTTGTTCTATCATCTCAATCATGTATTAATAGATTTGCAGTCAGAACAGTGTGCAAGTCACTTACAAGTATTTTCTGTGATGCTGAGTCACTTCTCAGGGACAAGCCATGAGACGGGATAGTCAAGGGGTCCAAGGTCAAAACCCAGGAAAGTACATCATAAACAGAAGGAAAAGACAAAGGCATAGTCAGGTTACGTTCTGAGGTCAGAATACCAGTAGGATAGCGGATCAGAGCAGAAGTGGTGAAACAGACAGATGGTCAGAACGAGTTCCAAGGTCAGTCAACGAAAGATCTACAAACAGAACGCTAGGCACAGAGAGACAAACCACACAGCAGCTGAATGTACGTCTGGCAGAGGTCTGGGAGTAATGGCTCAGTTAATAGCCTGGCAATCACCTGGGACAATGAACGCCAGGAGACATCCAGTACCTTCCAGTCTCAGGTTGGACGGCTGAGCTGTTAATCAACACACTGACAGCTCAGCATACCAATACACCAGGCTGGAAAACTGAGCTGTCAATCAAAGTACTGATAGCTTCAGCACATCCCTATTGGACGGCTATACTGTCAGTAACTGCATTCCAGACACAATGAAGGGTGGAACTGTAACATTGCCTTTGTTTTAGAAAATGCTCACTTTCTCCATTTATTAATAGCTTTCCCTTCCTTTTTATTAGGATTTAGAATTGTTGTTAGAGTCATATGGTATTAAGGTAAGTATAGATTTTTTTAAAAAACTTGTTGTCTAGTGCCTATAGTCATCCTGCACTGTGTAACCTCTCCTTCACAACTGATTAGCAGCTTTCTGCCTATACACAGTGTGCATAGAATGCTGCCAATCAGTGGTGTGGGCAAGATTATACAAAGCTCAGCATTCAGAGAACTGCTAGATCTGCAGCAGAGATAAAAGAGATTTAGCAAAACTACAGCAGCAGACAAGTAAGTGATTAAGTTCTCTGACGCTATATCATGCTGCTCTCAAATGATATAGTGTTACTATAAGTTGAATGCTTGCTATTGCTGCAAATGTACTTCTGGTAATGCTAACTTGCGGAATAATCACTGCTCTGCTGTAATTATTTTTGATAAATTGTGCAAATTGTGCGTATCAAAATTTTGATGTTATTATAAATTCATTAATAATTTTAATTAGCAAATTACATTTGTTTGATGTAGGGAGGGAACTACTATGGTTCATTAAAATGGGCATCATCTTTTTACATTGACATACATCTTTCCTAAAATATTAACTCCTTATCGACATCCGCTGTACATGTATGTTGCAAGTTAGTAGCAGGTGTATGGAGCAGGCTCACAGGGTGAACCCTACCGAAAGTAGGGCTGAGAACGCCAGGTGGCAGAATCAAAAGGGAGAGCGTGGAGACACTCCTTGCTGCAAGCGGTCCAAGGCATGATGGAGGACAGCGATCCACAGCAGCAGCCACAGTAACCACAGCAGCAGCAACCGAAGACGCATTGTTCTGCAGGGAAGCATAGTGGACGTTCCAGCAGCCATTCTACGCAGCGCAGCAGGAAGTCTGACACGATGGACAAATCTCCATCTTCAAAAAGCCCCTTATTGCATCCTATCCCTCCTCCAGAACCGGTACCAGCGGCTGCATCTGATTGGTAAGTGATCTTTGTGAACTTTCACCTTGTAATTGGGGTTCCCTTCTCTTCTTTCGTTATTTAGAGAAGGAAGAGATTGAGAACAATAAAGCACAGATGTTGTCCCATGTGTGATGAAGAATTACCAGTCACCTGGCACAAGAGGCTATGCCATTCCTGCATAGGACAAGTGCTCTGAGAAGAAACCCCAGACTTCGCCTCCAAACTAAAATCTGTAATCAAATCGGAGGTCGAAAGCGCCTTTAGATCTCTCACACAGGAGGAGAAAGTCAGAGAGCAAAAAAAAAGCCATTTACACCGAGTCCTCTAGCTCCGGGGAGAAAGACTTAGACATATCAGATTCTTCCTCATTTTCGGATGATGAAATGGGGGGGTGCCACTGTTTTCCTCTAGAGGAGGTAGAAAGTTTGGTTAAGGCAGTAAGATCTACTATGGGGGTGATAGATCCCCGCCCCAATAATATGGTACAGGACATAATGTTTGGGGGTCTGGGCCGGAGGAAGCGAAAAGCATTTCCTTGATTGAAAACATCCAGTCCCTAATAAAAAAAGAGTGGGAAAAAACTGATAGGAAGAATTCATCAGTACCTTCCCTTTAAAGAAAGTACTCCTTTGAGGATGTGGCATCAACATCATAGGATCATGGGATAAAGCCCCAAAGTTAGATGTTGCAATTGCCAAGGCCTCTAAAAAAATTGCCCTCCCCTTTGAAGACATGGGAACCTTAAAAGACCCATTAGATAAAAAGGCTGATGCTTTTCTTAAAGTGGTATGGGAAACATCAGGGGGTAACCTCAGGCCAGCTATAGCGGCCACCTGTACCGCTAGATCCCTTATGATATGGGTGGATCAGCTAGATAAACAACTACGGGATGGGATACCTAGAAACAAAGTTCTAGAGTCCATTCCATTGATACGGGGGCAGCTGCCCTCTTGGCGGATTCTTCAGCTGACTTAGTCAGATTAGCATCCAAGTCTGCAGCTCTCTCGAACACAGCCCATAGAGTGCTTTGGCTCAAATGCTTGCTGGGAGATTTGCAAACCAAATTAAAGTTATGCTCAAACCCATCGGAAGGAGAGTTTTTGTTTGGGGAAATATTAGATGACATCCTTCGGAAGGCAGGGGACAAGAAAAAAGGGTTCCCTAACTTGGCCACCCCCACACTCAAACAGTCCTTTCGGAGCCAAAAATTCTTCCGTAGGAGGCCACCAAGGGAGCAGAGTAGATGGGCTGAGGGGAAGAGGAAAGATAAGGGTTTCCTCTTCGGAAAATACTCCCAGGATAGGAGGCCCTTAAAGTGACGTTTTTTCCAAGGTGGGGGCAGACTATTCCGTTTCCTTCCGGCCTGGGAAAAGATTTCAAACAGCCCCTGGATTCTAAATCTTGTCAAGATAGGCCTTCGGATAGACTTCCATTCTCTCCCTCACCAGAACTTTGTCATGACTCCCCTACAGTCCTCTCCGAAGGAACAGGAGACCCTGGAGTGCGAGGTTTTGAACCTTGTAAACTAAGCCATTCTCCAGGAAGTTCACCTCGAGAAAGAAGGGAAGGATTCTACTCCCCATTGTTCCTGGTGAACAAACCAGATGGGTCTTACCGGACAAATATAAATTTGAGGGGGCTGAATGGTTATGTAAAAACTCAAAAATACAAGATGGAGTCAATAAAGTCAACCGTCAAAATACTGTTTCCAAATTGTTTCATGACAGTTCTGGATCTCAGCGACGCATACTACCATGTCCCTATACAAAAAGATTCACAGAGGTTCCTCAGAGTAGCGGTCTCAATGAGAGGAGAAATAACATGTTTCCAGTAAAAAGCCCTTCCCTTTGGCTTATCAATAGCTCCTTGGGTATTTATCAAATTAGTGGCAGAGGCAATGGCACACCTGAGAGAACAGGACATTCTGATAGTCCCTTATTTGGATGACTTTCTGGTAATAGGCGACTCGGCTCAACTTTGCAGAGAACAACTAAGCAGAGTAATGACTACAATAGTGGACCTGGGCTGGCTCCAAAACCTGAAAAAGTCAAGGCTTGAGCCAAGGACAGTGCCAGAGTTTCTAGGATTAATATTGGACTCTCAGAAGCAGGAGTGCTGTCTCCCAGTACAAAAAAAGGGAAGATTATAGACCAGGTATTAAAAGCCTCACAGAACCAATCCATGACTTTGAGGAAGGCTATGTCCCTTCTGGGTTCCCTTACTGCTTGTTTGCCAGCAGTTCGGTGGAAACAGCTACACACCAGGGACCTCCACTGGGACATTCTTAAGAACCAGGCTTCATTAAAAGGTCACTTAGAGGAACACATGACTGTCTTTGACCACTATTCATTCCTTAAATTGGTTGGGAGATATCAGCAATCTGTCCAAAGGGGTCCCTTGAGTAACGAAGGTGTCCTGGGTAGTTACCACCAATGCAAACCCCGTTGGATGGGGGGCTCACTTGGGTGACAGGGTTTCTCAAGGGATTTGGAGAGGCCAGGAGCTCGAGGTTTCCTCAAACCAGAAGGAGCTATTGGCAACGAAGTACACCCTGTTAAAATTCCTGAATACTCTGCAGGGTCATCATGTGTCAGTATTTTCAGAATATCGGGTTGCAGTGGCCTATATAAACCATCAAGGGGGAACCAGGTCATGGGCCCTAATGGACATAACACCCCAGATTTTCAGTTTGGCAGAAAACAATTTCCTATCCTTATCGGCTCTACACATTCGTGGGGTAGAGAACCAAAAGGCAGATTTTCAGATTTTCTGAGCCACACTCAATTAAGACAGGGCGAGTGGGCTCTGAACGAATCTGATTTCAAGCAGATTGTGGAAATGTGGGGCTTCCCAGGCATAGATCTGTTTGCCAATATCAACAATAAAAAAAGGTAGAAATTTTTTGCTCTCTAGATCCTAGATGCCTTTATGATTCATTGGAATCAGTGCCTAGCCTGAGCCTTTCCCCCGGTCATTCTCATCCCAGCGGTTCTAAGAAAGATCAGAGAGGACAAATCAAGAATAATACTGATAGCCCCATTTTGGCCAAAAAGAACTTGGTTCTCCTGGCTGAGGATGTTGATCACCGATCCTTGGGTTCTACTGGAACTTCCGGACCTTCTTTCTCAGGGACCGGCATTACACCTTCAGGCAGCAAACCTTCAGTGTGGAATTTGAAGGCGTGCTGTTGAGGGACAGAGGGTTTTCACCAAATTTAGTTTCCACCCTGCTAAAGAGTAGGAAAATTGTTACCACGAGAGCTTATGGTAAAACCTGGAGGAAATTCCTGTCCACCTCAGGGATAAGAATCCAGGATGGGGTTCCAATTACAGCAATCCTGGAATTTCTGCAGAAGGGGTTGGAACAAGGCCTGGCGACCAGCACCTTTAAAGTCCAGATGGCAGCCCTAGGGGCCCTATATAATCAGGACATAGCAGGCAATCAATGGGTGGTGCGATTTATTAGAGCCTCTGCAAGGTCTAGGCCAATTGTTAGCCAGAAGCTACCGCCATTGGATTAAAATCTAGTCCTAATAGCCCTAACAGGTCCTCCGTTTGAACCATAGGGAAGAAGAAAGATTCTACACCTTAGATGTTAGAAGATATTTGGTTCAGTACCTAGAGTCCACCAAGGGGTGTAGGAAAGAAGGATCTCTGAAGGGACTCAAGCCCTCCAAAAGTACCTTGGTGAGATGGATAAAAGATGCAATAGCCTTGGCCTACTCATCTAGTGGGAATATCGCCACCGAAGGTCTGAAATCTCATTCTACAAGAGCGATGGCAACCTCCTGGGCAGAAAGGTCGGAGGTATTAATAGAGCAGATCTGTAAAGCTGCCACTTGGTCATCAACTTCTACCTTTTTCAAGCACTATCGGCTGGACCTACCTCTTCTTCTGACCTAATCTTCGGGAGAAGGGTTCTTCAGGCTGTGGTCCCTCCCTAAAGTTACAACTCTCTGCAATTCTTTCCATGGTGCTGTCATGGGGGAAGGAGAAAGTCATAGCTACTTACCGGTAACGGGATTTCTCAGAGGACCCGTTTATTCCCTCTCATCACGTGTGTGGTGAGCACGTTTTCACTATTTGTAGTGTGATTTATGTATAGACACTGGGTGGTTTTTCTTCTGATAAGCAATGTGATAAAGATATATAATTGTTGTCATTAACCTGGAGGTCCACCTATGCTCTGTAAACCAACTGATGCGAGGGAGAGGTACCACCCTTTTTATCTGTGGGTTCCCTGTCCCTGAAGGACGGATCTCCTCTCTCCGTGGTGCTGTCATGGGCTCTGAGAAATCCCGTTACCGGTAAGTAACTAGAGTATGTCTTTTTCTCTTGCTTTTTAGTACACTATGTGGTAAAATGAATGGTGTCATTCAAAAGTACAACTCATCCCACTAAATACTAGCCCTCATATGTCTATGTGTACAAAAAAAATATAAAAAAGTTATGACTCTTGGAAGACGGACAGGGAAAGGGTTAGGACAGGTGCCTGTGAGCATGTGCGACCAAAAGCTCCACTGCTGTGACCTAAAGATAAAATGTACCACTTACTGTCTTGAGTTCACAGCAGATCAGTTTCCTACTGCACATGCTCACATGCACCTGCCCTATTAACATTCTAGGACAACTTGCTATCACTGTAATAAGATTGCTCCCATTTTAATGCACTACAGTGATTATAGTGAAATGTGATTTGTCATTTAAACCAATTTAGGAATTGATTTATAATAATATTTTATTTAATTATTTTCTATTCCAAGAAAAATCTATGTAATTCAGAGGAAGCCTCATGAAGTGATCATATTAACAGTAATTTTTCAAATACATATCATTTAGAAGTTCATGGAAAACCTTGGTTTTCCAGTGATAGTATGTTGGTTTTAGGTAATATTGCATGGAGGCTTCCCCATTCTCCCCTCACAGAAGATGTCTGGGAAGAAAAGGATCAGATGGTTTGAATTAAGATCCACAATTCTGTTTAACTCAAGGGAGTTAAGATGCTGCCACGGGTTTCTGGCAGTGGCCTTCTCCCCTCTCATTACTGAAAACACATAAATGGCCAATCTGAGCGTTCTAGTGTATTGGGCATTCGTGAGAGATAGCTATGGTCCAAAGCTTGTTTGGTTGCAGATATCTGAAGTATATAAGCACACGTTTAATTAGTAGATGTTGTCTGTTAGGTTAGTTATTTCTATTATTACTTTTACATTCTAAATGAAATCAATGTATTATTCTGTTTTAGTTAAGTCTCTTGAAGGAATTAACTGATCATCTTGTACAAAATGGAGTTACAGATTTATTTCAGCATTTCTCAATCTCTAAGAAGGATCGGACAGCAAAGAAGAAACAGAATTTAAAACATACAGAAGACAATTTTGTAAGTTGCATACATTTACACCAAAGAAACCGAATAAGACAAACCGAATAAGACAAAACAATAATAAACTTAAAATGTAAAATGTTACCATGGAAAAATATAACAAACCTCTTTTGAAAAATATACATTAACCCCTTTCTGTCATTAGACGTACTATTCCGTCCATGTGGGGTGGGCCCTACTTCCCAAGGACGGAATAGTACGTCATACGCGATCGGCCGCGCTCACGGGGGGAGCGCGGCCGATCGCGGCCGGGTGTCAGCTGCATATCGCAGCTGACATCCGGCACTATGTGCCAGGAGCGGTCACGGACCGCCCCCGGCACATTAACCCCCGGCACACCGCGATCAAACATGATCGCGATGTGCCGGCGGTGCAGGGAAGCATCGCGCAGGGAGGGGGCTCCCTGCGGTCTTCCCTGAGCCCCCCGCAGCAACGCGATGTGATCGCGTTGCTGTGAGGGTCTTACCTCCCTCCCTGCCTGCTCCAGACCCGGATCCAAGATGGCCGCGGATCCGGGTCCTGCAGGGAGGGAGGTGGCTTCACAGAAGCCTGCTCAGAGCAGGCACTGTGAAGCAGCCTGCACTTCTCTCAGATCGGTGATCTGTCAGAGTGCTATGCAAACTGACAGATCACCGATCTGTATTGTCCCCCCCTGGGGCAAAGTAAAAAAGTAAAAAAAAAAATTTCCAAATGTGTAAAAAAAAAAAATATATTATTCCCATAAATACATTTCTTTATCTAAATAAAATAAAAAAAACAATAAAAGTACACATATTTAGTATCGCCGCGTCCGTAACGACCCGACCTATAAAACTGGCCCACTAGTTAACCCCTTCAGTAAACACCGTAAGGAAAAAAAAAAAAAAAACGAGGCAAAAAACAACGCTTTATTATCATACCGCCGAACAAAAAGTGGAATAACACGCGATCAAAAAGACTGATATAAATAACCATGGTACCGTTGAAAACGTCATCTTGTCCCGCAAAAAACGAGCCGCCATACAGCATCATCAGCAAAAAAATAAAAAAGTTATAGTCCTGAGAATAAAGCGATACCAAAATAATTATTTTTTCTATAAAATAGTTTTTATCGTATAAAAGCGCCAAAACATTAAAAAAATGATATAAATGAGGTATCACTGTAATCGTACTGACCCGACGAATAAAACTGCTTTATCAATTTTACCAAACGCGGAACGGTATAAACGCCTCCCCAAAAAGAAATTCATGAATAGCTGGTTTTTGATCACTCTGCCTCACAAAAATCGGAATAAAAAGCGATCAAAAAATGTCACGTGTCCGAAAATGTTACCAATAAAAACGTCAACGCATCCCGCAAAAAACAAGATCTCACATGACTCTGTGGACTCAAATATGGAAAAATTACAGCTCTCAAAATGTGGTAACGCAAAAAATATTTTTTGCAATGAAAAGCGTCTTTCAGTGTGTGACGGCTGCCAATCATAAACATCCGCTAAAAAGCCCGCTATAAAAGTAAATCAAACCCCCCTTCATCACCCCCTTAGTTAGGGAAAAATAAAAAAATTAAAAAATGTATTTATTTCCATTTTCCCATTAGGGTTAGGGTTAGGGCTAGAGTTAGGACTAGAGTTAGGGCTAGGGTTATTGCTAGGGTTAGGGCTAGGGTTGGGGCTAGGGTTGGGGCTACAGTTAGGGTTGGGGCTAAAGATAGGGTTAGGGTTTGGATTACATTTACGGTTGGGAATAGGGTTGGGTGTGTCTGGGTTAGAGGAGTGGTTAGGGTTAATGTTGGGATTAGGGTAAGGGGTGTGTTTGGATTAGGGTTTCAGTTATAATTGGGGGGTTTCCACTGTTCGGGCACATCAGGGGCTTTCCAAACGGGATATGGCATCCGATCTGAATTCCAGCCAATTCTGCGTTGAAAAAGGAAAACAGTGCTCCTTCCCTTCCGAGCTCTCCCGTGTGCCCAAACAGGGGTTTACCCCAACATATGGGGTATCAGCGTACTCAGGACAAATTGGACATCATCTTTTGGGGTCCAATTTCTCCTGCTACCCTTGGGAAAATACAAAACTGGGGGCCAAAAAATAAGTTTTGTGGGAAAAAAAGGATTTTTTATTTTCACGGCTCTGCGTTGTAAACTGTAGTGAAACACTTGGGGGTTCAAAGTTCTCACAACACATCTAGATAAGTTCCTTGGGGGGTCTAATTTCCGATATGGGGTCACTTGTGGGGGGTTTGTACTGTTTGCGTACATCAGGGGCTCTGCAAATGCAACGTGACGCCTGCAGACCAATCCATTTAAGTCTGCATTCCAAATGGCGCTCCTTCCCTTCCGAGCTCTGTCATGCACCCAAACAGTGGTTCCCCCCCACATATCGGGTATCAGCATACTCAGGACAAATTGGACAACAAATTTTGGGGTCCAATTTATCCTGTTACCCTTGTGAAAATACAAAACTGGGGGCTAAAAAATCATTTTTGTGAAAAAAAAAAAGAATTTATTTTCACGGCTCTGCGTTATAAACTGTAGTGAAACACTTGGGGGTTCAAAGTTCTCACAACACATCTAGATAAGTTCCTTGGGGGGTCTAGTTTCCAATATGGGGTCACTTGTGGGGGGTTTGTACTGTTTGGGTACATCAGGGGCTCTGCAAATGCAACGTGACGCCTGCAGACCAATCCATTTAAGTCTGCATTCCAAATGGCGCTCCTTCCCTTCCGAGCTCTGTCATGCGCCCAAACAGTGGTTCCCCCCCACATATCGGGTATCAGCATACTCAGGACAAATTGGACAACAAATTTTGGGGTCCAATTCATCCTGTTACCCTTGTGAAAATACAAAACTGGGGGCTAAAAAATCATTTTTGTGAAAAAAAAAAAGAATTTATTTTCACGGCTCTGCGTTATAAACTGTAGTGAAACACTTGGGGGTTCAAAGTTCTCACAACACATCTAGATAAGTTCCTTGGGGGGTCTAATTTCCAATATGGGGTCACTTGTGGGGGGTTTGTACTGTTTGGGTACATCAGGGGCTCTGCAAATGCAACGTGACGCCTGCAGACCAATCCATTTAAGTCTGCATTCCAAATGGCGCTCCTTCCCTTCCGAGCTCTGTCATGCGCCCAAACAGTGGTTCCCCCCCACATATCGGGTATCAGCATACTCAGGACAAATTGGACAACAAATTTTGGGGTCCAATTTATCCTGTTACCCTTGTGAAAATACAAAACTGGGGGCTAAAAAATCATTTTTGTGAAAAAAAAAAGAATTTATTTTCACGGCTCTGCGTTATAAACTGTAGTGAAACACTTGGGGGTTCAAAGCTCTCAAAACACATCTAGATAAGTTCCTTAGGGGGTCTACTTTCCAAAATGGTGTCACTTGTGGGGGTTTTTAATGTTTAGGCACATCAGGGGCTCTGCAAACGCAACATGGCATCCCATCTTAATTCCAGTCAATTTTGCATTGAAAAGTAAAATAGCGCTCCTTCCCTTCCGAGCTCTGCTATGCGCCCAAACAGTGGTTTACCCCCACATATGGGGTATCGTCGTACTCAGGACAAATTGCACAACAACTTTTGTGCTCTAATTTCTTCTCTTACCCTTGGGGAAATAAAAAAATGGGGGCGAAAAGATCATTTTTGTGAAAAAATATGATTTTTTATTTTTACGGCTCTGCATTATAAACTTCTGTGAAGCACTTGTTGGGTCAAAGTGCTCACCACACATCTCGATAAGTTCCTTAGGGGGTCTACTTTCCAAAATGGTGTCACTTGTGGGGGGTTTCAATGTTTAGGCACATCAGGAGCTCTCCAAACGCAACATGACATCCCATCTCAATTCCAGTCAATTTTGCATTGAAAAGTCAAATGGCGCTCCTTCCCTTCCGAGCTCTGCTCTGCGCCCAAACAATGGTTTACACCCACATATGGGGTATCAGCGTACTCAGGACAAATTGCACAACAATTTTTGGGGTCCAATTTCTTCTCTTACCCTTGGGAAAATAAAAAATTGGGGGCGAAAAGATCATTTTTGTGAAAAAATATGATTTTTTATTTTTACGGCTCTGCATTATAAACTTCTGTGAAGCACTTGTTGGGTCAAAGTGCTCACCACACATCTAGATAAGTTCCTTAGGGGGTCTACTTTCCAAAATGGTGTCACTTGTGGGGGGTTTCAATGTTTAGGCACATCAGGGGCTCTCCAAATGCAACATGGCGTCCCATCTCAATTCCTGTCAATTTTGCATTGAAAAGTCAAATGGCGCTCCTTCCCTTCCGAGCTCTGCCCTGCGCCCAAACAATGGTTTACACCCACATATGGGGTATCAGCGTACTCAGGACAAATTGTACAACAATTTTTGGGGTCCAATTTCTTCTCTTACCCTTGGAAAAATAAAAAATTGGGGGCGAAAATATCATTTTTGTGAAAAAATATGATTTTTTATTTTTACCGCTCTGCATTATAAACTTCTGTGAAGCACTTGTTGGGTCAAAGTGCTCACCACACATCTAGATAAGTTCCTTAGGGGGTCTACCTTCCAAAATGGTGTCACTTGTGGGGGGTTTCAATGTTTAGGCACATCAGGGGCTCTCCAAATGCAACATGGCGTCCCATCTCAATTCCAGTCAATTTTGCATTGAAAAGTCAAATGGCGCTCCTTTCCTTCCGAGCTCTGCCATGCGCCCAAACAGTGGATTACCCCCACATATGGGGTATCAGCATACTCAGGACAAATTGTACAACAAATTTTGGGGTCTATTTTCTCCTGTTACCCTTGGTAAAATAAAACAAATTGGATCTGAAATACATTTTGTGTGAAAAAAAGTTAAATGTTCATTTTTATTTAAACATTCCAAAAATTCCTGTGAAACACCTGAAGGGTTAATAAACTTCTTGAAAGTGGTTTTGAGTACCTTGAGGGGTGCAGTTTTTAGAATGGTGTCACACTTGGGTATTTTCTATCATATAGACCCCTCAAAATGACTTCAAATGAGATGTGGTCCCTAAAAAAAAATGGTGTTGTAAAAATGAGAAATTGCTGGTCAACTTTTAACCCTTATAACTCCGTCACAAAAAAAAATTTTGGTTCCAAAATTGTGCTGATGTAAAGTAGACATGTGGTAAATGTTACTTATTAAGTATTTTGCGTGACATATGTCTGTGATTTAAGGGCATAAAAATTAAAAGTTGGAAAATTGCGAAATTTTCAAAATTTTCGCCAAATATTCGTTTTTTTCACAAATAAACGCAACTTATATCGAAGAAATTTTACCACTATCATGAAGTACGATATGTCACGAGAAAACAATGTCAGAATCGCCAAGATCCGTTGAAGCGTTCCAGAGTTATAACCTCATAAAGGGACAGTGGTCAGAATTGTAAAAATTGGCCCGGTCATTAATGTGCAAACCACCCTTGGGGGTGAAGGGGTTAAAGGTGTTGTGCAAGATCAGAAAATCATTGCTGCTTTCTTCCAAAAATAGTGGTATATTGTTACACCTATACCATGTACAACCTATGATGTGGAGCTGTTTTTTTTTATCCCAAATTATCCGTTTAAAAATGATAAATAACTGTCAGTATGGAAGAAGAATGCATTATAGTAAAAGTAATAGTATTACGTCATACAAAATTTGCATAGAAAAGAACGATGAGCTATAATAGCAAATAATCAAAAAAGTAGCACAATCTGAAACCAAAAATCATTATTGTTGTTTATAGCAAAAACCAATGCAATATGCGATTATTGTGTGGTGTATAAATCCAAAGTGTGCCCACCAATGGCAAAATCTACAGCCATCTCACACCTTGATTTTTCTGTATCACATGCAGGGTACTTCCAAACATGAAATTTCAAATGAAACTGAGGATTTAAATTTAAGTACAGTTCTGGAAAACACATTCACGATCGAAGGTGGTGAGATACTAACACAGGTAAAGTAGCAAAGTACTTGGTCTGGCTAGAAATGTAGCAATGGTATGTCTAATATAACAAAATAGTGATGTTCTACAGAAAAAAAAATATTTTCTATTTCTATGCTATTTTGATAGTTTGAAGTATTACTGTAGTTTCATAGTTTTTAAGGTTTAAGTTAGACTTAAGTCCATCGAGTTCAACCTATAGATTAGCATGTTGATCCAGTTGGTCCAGAGAAAGGCAAAACCCCATGGGGCAGACATTAATTGGTCCATATTAGGAGAAAAAATCCTTCCTGACTCGACATATAGCAATCAGACTAGTTCCCTGGATCTACACTCCATCACAGAATCCAGCACCCATAACCTGTAATATTATATTTTTCAATGCAATTCTATGGGGCCGTGGAAAAAATCAGACCGCACTCGGATGTCATCTGTGTTCTGTTCATTTTTGATGGACTGTTTGATATGGGAAGCTTAATAAACCTCCTTCAGATTTTTTCCAACCAAGAAAAACTGACGAAACATTAATTTCTATGCAAGTTGCTGGTGGACTCCTCTTTTTATCCTGATACGTTTACGTGACCTTGGTTTGGTATTAACAGTTTGAGCATAAATGACATTTTCAGTATTCATATTAATTGTATTAAACTCCCTTTGAATATAGGAGACATATGATGGCAAAAAAGAGCAAAAGAAGAAGAAAAAAACAGATTCTGAACCTGTCGGTGTTATTACAAATGTGGTCACAGAGGAGCAAGAGGAAAATGCAGAAGAACATGCTCCTCAGATAAATATAGAAGAAAACATAGCACTACCTACACAGGTAACCACTACTGCAGCTGAAGATGGTCCATTCATCATAACGCAATCTGCTGTGCAATCAGAGCGACCAAGTAGGAGGCAGGACAAGGTAAATTTTTCTGTATTTCTTTCTAATTATGAAACACAATTGTGTTACAAAATTGGCCTTGTATCTTATATAAGAAGTTGTATACACAATGCTGATAAGTTAACAGATTATCTTCAATGCTTTAAAGGGAACCTGTCACCCCGTTTTTTGAAGATGAGCTAAAAATAGCGTTAAATAGGGGCAGAGCTGTGCTTTACATTAGTGTCTTTGTGTGCCTTTATTACCTACCTATGCTGCCGAAATACCTTTGTAAAGTCGCCGTTTTCTGCTGTCACTCACGCTGGTCTGGTCCTATGGGTGTGGTGACAGCGCTGTTTCTCCCCCAGATCAGGCTCATCATTACGTTGGTGGCGTAGTGGTGTGCGCATGTCCAAAGAGAATATCCACTGCCCAGGAGATGAAAAACAGCGCGCTCTGCGCTATTCAGCCATTTACCGGTGGGCGCGGCCATCTTTCCTGTGGCCGCGCGTGCGCAGATGGAGCGCTCTACTGCCCGGGGCTTCAGGAAAATGGCCGCCGCGATCTCCATCTGCGCACGCGCAGAATCCCGCGGCCATTTTCCTGAAGCCCCGGGCAGCAGAGCGCTCCATCTGCGCACGCGCGGCCACAGGAAAGATGGCCGCGCCCACCGGTAAACGGCTGAATAGCGCAGAGCGCGCTCTTTTTCATCTCCTGGGCAGTGGATATTCTCTTTGGACATGCGCGCACCACTACGCCACCAACGTAATGATGAGCCTGATCTGGGGGAGAAACAGCGCTGTCACCACGCCCATAGGACCAGACCAGCGTGAGTGACAGCAGAAAACGGCGACTTTACAAAGGTATTTTGGCAGCATAGGTAGGTAATAAAGGCACACAAAGACACTAATGTAACGCCCAGCTCTGCCCCTATTTAACGCTATTTTTAGCTCATCTTCAAAAAACGGGGTGACAGGTTCCCTTTAAGCCCCCATGCACATTAACTAACTTTGTCTAAAACAGCCAATATTGATGGTTTTGCCAAAAGTTTAATGTGTATAGAGGCCGTTTAGTTTGCCCCAACAGATGAAGCCATGGAGATAATGATTTGGCATATCCGATTTCTGACTTCCCTTTTGTTCACTTAAAAAAAGCTACCAGAGATGTCTGATAGCAGGTCTCTCATAGAGAGCAGAACAAGCACTGCAGTGTATGAGAGAGTCGGGGGTGATAGCTATAGGCTAAATTTGGTCAAACGATGGTTAGGCCGACAGCTGTCTAAAGTGAATGGAGGACTTTGGGCATTGGGCAGAATAGTGGCCTAGCGGTTAGTACTTTTGCATTTCTGGGTATTGGATTCCATCAAGAGCAACCTCAGCCTGCAGGTTGTATGTTCTCTCTGTTTCCATGGTTTTACGCACACTTCTGTGTCCTCCCATAATATAAAAACATACTGATTGGTTAGTTGGCTTCCTATTAAATTAGCCCGTATTTGTATTTCTAAGATCATGAACTGATTATTTATTTGCTTTTTTTGTTTTTTTGCTCATACAGTGCCACCATATTCTATAGCAATGTTCAGAAGTTTTCAAAATTAACAACAAGGGCTCTTAATGTCGAAACATTTTGTACATTGCTGCGGAAAATGTTGACACTGTGCCAGCACATAAATAATCAGTTAAAACTACAGTTATTTGATTTTGTTATATTTTTAGGAGTCTAGAAAAGAGAATAAGAAAAAGAGCCGTCTGGAAAAAACAATCACTGATGGAAGGCAGAGTACTGGAAATGACCGGGAAATAAACAGAAGCATTGTGCAACCTGCCACTACCCCAATAACAACTGCAACAGAGATGGACACATTAGAAATTGTAAATGAGGACGATATCAACCATGAGATTTTTTCTGACCATACTACAACGGTAGAGACGCAGACAAAAGCTCCTTTGAAGGTAAAAAGCTGTGACAAGAATATATTTAGCCCTGCCTTCTTACATAAATGTGTTTTATTAGTCTGTCTGTACGCCTGAGAAGGTATAAGTATTAGGAAGATCATAAAATAAGAAACATGTAGTGTGTAATACTCACTTAAAGGGGTTGTCTGAACATATAACTTCAGGAGGGCATCACTCCTCTGCCTTGTGACTTTCTGCTTACTGAGGGGCGGTCCACTCTCAATTGATTGACAAGTCGGACCAGCGGCATTGCGGCATTGCTGGCCCAAACTCTCCAATGCCTGAAGCAGAGGCATCAGGGGAGAACAGTGACACTGATGATAGCCCGATCCATCCACACTCAGAGCAGTGATTACAAACTCAATAGCAAAAAAAGCCCCCTCTTTTTGTTTTTCTTCATACAGCACTCCACCTATTAAGGTCGAGTGGTTTTTAATTTATCAGGAGATTTTTGTATGTTTTTTTTTCCTGAGACCACATAAAAGGAGAATTTTTTGTAGCTCGGTTCACTTGGTGTTGGTGCTGTGCGGCATCCATTGCTGCCGTTGTGCTTTGTCTGTTGGGTGGTGTGATCCAGAACTGAGGGGGCTTTATCTGTCTGCATAGGTGCTGTGGCACACCTTTGTCTATGCCTTTCCCTGCGTAGTGTCACAGATTATAGATGCCCAGTACTTTACCTAGTCTAGGCCTAATAAATCATTCTTTCCAGTATTGTTGTAAGCGCTGCACTCCTTTCCTTGGAGACTAGTCACCACTCACAGACTTCAGCAGTGGCCGGTAACCTAGTCAGCGAGCAGAACACAAGAGAATTAAAAATCCCTCCAGAGATAATTTTTAATAATTATATTGCAAAGTTACTTGTTTTTACAAGCAGTTTGCATTTTCACCATTTACCAGAATAACTTTTAGTCTGTCAAAGATGTTAAAAATCAATGATTGCTGCTTCCAATCATCCATTACTGTTTGTGACCAGATTACATAATGCAAACAGGAAAAATTATTAAATCCATGTAATCAGCATTTCATAATTATGATGCATGTAGTATTTAGGAGCTAAACTCACTCTGCCCACATAGCTTAACAAACAAGCCGCAGCTTGTGCTGATCAGTGTAAGAGTTCAGCAGCGCAGAGGAGAAAGAGCTGTCAATGTGGATAGGTAGACGGGGATTGTTTTCATACTCTAGACTTAGGAACGCTATCAGTCAGTGCACTCAAAGAGCTCATATGAGAAGACTTTCAAAAATGATTTTGCAGCAATTCTGACATTGATATCAAAGCAAGTACACAAATATCATCAGGTCTAAAATATATATTTAACAATGCATGTTATTAATATGGGAAACCTCATCACTTTAAATTCCAATCTTGATGACTTTTTGGGTTAGTACTGGGTTTGGTTCAAAAAGTGATGTTAGTTTATGTATTTCTTCATAACTATGTTTTATGCTTAGTTTTTAAAAATAAAGTACTACTTCATATAGCAAAGTAACACATTTTTCCTCTGATTTTTTTAGGCAACAAGACAAGGGAAGAAAGACAAAAAGAAAAATAATCAAGTTGTAAATATATCCACAGAAGTTATTGATGAGCATGAAATAACTGCACATTATTCATTGTTAGAGAGGTTTCCAGAGCAGGATCTCCATAGGGACAGCAAGCTGGCAAGTACACAGCAGAGCATGCTTACTGAAGACGATGAAAGATCCACGACGGCAAACACGGTAAAGCTTGAAATGATCTTGCTCCAAAATGTGACTAATGAAATGGCCTAAATTCATATTCCGACTCCCTATCTGGAATAATGTATTTTTTATTTATTTCGTAACACAATTATCTGCGACCTACAGGTAGAGAAATGATACAGGAAACAACATTTATTTTAGAATGGTTAGGACCGTATCACGCGGCAGACATTTGTTCTCAGTGTGATTTTATATAACACTGCAATAGACAAATGTCCATAAATGGAAACAAAAGTTTTTAGCGCTAGACTTTCATTTGGGGCTCATTTTATTTTGTTTTTGTGTGTGTTCCCCTTTTACAAATTTAAGTGCATGCAAAAATTCCTACAGCTTAAAGCATTTTGTACAGGTGTTTTTCCAAGACGCCTTCCATGCCAGTGTGTGTAACTGGGTCAGTATATACAATACTTTCTTCTCTTTAGAATCTACTCATGGCTTTGAGTTTGTGAATTGTGCCAAACTGCATTGTGAAAACGTAGTCTGTACACAAAACAATATTATTTATCCATTCTCTATTGGACTGTGGGAGAAATTGGAGTACTGCGCCCAACTATCCCTGGCAGTCCCATAAGGAATGATTAGAGCGGAGGCTGAACATGACAGTGGACAAAAGTTATAATGATCAGTGGGGGTGTCAGTGGTCAGACCCCAACCCATCTTTAAATTATCGTCTATCCAGCAGATAGGCAATAAAATTCTCTCTCCTCTGTACCAGTCCGTCACTGTAAACCTGTTTACTGTAAACGATATCTATAACCCTGTGTGTAGCCCCTTTCTCATGTACAGCACCATGGAATTAATGGCGCTATATAAATAAATAATAATAATAATAAAATCTTGTTAACAAAATACCCAAATAATGTTTTTATACATGGTCTTGAACAATGGAGATCTCTATTAAAACAGTTATGGAAATATTTTAAAGAAGTTTAATAATGATTAACAGAAGGGCATTATTGAAAAGGAATCTGTCAGCAAGTTTTGCTATTTATTCTGAAAGAAGGATAAATACCCTGATTCCAGCGTTGTGTCACTTATAAGGTTGTGTTCGTAGCTTTACTACAATCAGTGTTTTATCATAAGGAAATTATCACTGCCTGACAAGGTCTCACCTGCAAGCCAGTCAGGCTATTCTGTGTAACCCCGCCCCCATCACTGATTGGCAGTCTTATCACAATGTGCAGGGTACACAGGAAGCTGCCAATCAGTAGTGTGGGCAGGGTTATACACAACTCAGCATTTTAACCATTGCTACATTTACAACAGAGAAAGCAGGGAGTTTATCTAAACTACAACGAGCAGTCCAGTAAGTGATACATCGCTAGAGTTAGTCTCTCTGTCCATACATCAAACTGCTCTCATATTACATTGGAAAAATTAGGCTGATAGACTCATCTGAATTAGTTACCGGGCTTTATGAAATTGATTTCAATTATCTTTGTTCTATTCAAATTTTCACCAAAAATATGCCATCAATAATTTTGTGGCTTGTATATATGTCATAGACAACCCATCATATATTTCAGAAAGACAGCTTTTAAGAAAATTAAGAAAAAGACGAAAAGTTGCAAGAAAAGTAATAATTAAAATGGTAACTCAAAATTATTATTTTGTAATCTTTGCTTTTATTTACAGGAGGGAATCACTGAAAAATCAGCAGAATCTCCAGAAGATGAGGTATTGGCCTAATATTTAATAAACCATGCAAACCTTGATTGTTCTAAACTTTAAAATTGCTGGGATGGCCTATCCTTAGCCAAAATCATCAATATCAGACAAGTTGGATTCTGACTTCCAGAACTCTAACCAATTAGCTGATAGAAGCAGTCACACCACGCTAGAACTGGCACAAATACATACATTGTGTTGTGGTCCTGATTGGTACTGCAATATCCCCCCCCCCCCTTAAAGGCAACCTGTCAGGTCAGATAACGCTAGTAACGTGTATATATATATAAGGTTAAATGCAGGTTAACAGCAATGTTAAGATACCTGGCTTCTGTACTAAAAATGTGGTAGGCATGAGAAAATGAATACTATTCCTCCTGGCAGCCGCCAGCTTTCAGTCATGCAGGCAACAGCATGTCTTCAGTCATGGCTTACTACATTGTTAATGGCGGCTGTAGGCATATCCCAGCACTTTGACTGACAGCTCACTCAGCAGTGCATCAGTCCAGAGCCCGCTGTCAGTCAAAGTGGCAAGGTGTGCTTACATTTGGCGCTCACGGGGTAGTGAGTAAAAAGAGATGGATGTTACTGGTTGACCACGCTGCTGCTACTGGAAATGTAGTCGTTCCACTCTGTGGTAGTATTTAATAGTAGCTTTATTGCGTTTCAAGTTCTTATTAAACTTGAAATGCATAATAAAGCTACTATTTTGAATACTACGACATAGTGGAACAACTACATTTCCAGCAGCAGCCAGCAGCTGCCAACCAGAAATATCCATCTCCTTTTACTCCTCAATATGTATGAAGATTTCCTTCTATCCGTGAGTGTGACTCTAAGGACATGCAAAGGGGTTGTAACAGGCACCCCCTCACCTCCCCCTAACTGCCTCTACCCTATACTGTTTCCCTCTATGTGCGCTTGTATCTCTTTTTTCTCTTTTTCACTCACAGAATAGTGAGTCATAACTGTAGCCTCGTCGGCACTCCTATACGACTGAAAGCCAGTGGCCCCCATGAGAAATAAAGTGCATTTTCACTTGGGCACCACAATTTTAGCAAAGCTGCCAGGCACCTTTATTATGATGCTATTACTCTTCAGATTAACCCTATATCTGCAAGTTAATAGCATTATCTGACCATACAGGCTCTCTTTAAGATGTGCGATGGATGTTACCACTAATAGATATCATTAGAATAATTACCTAGGCTGCCTTTCCAGATTGTGAAACCAGGTCCATAATATAAAAACGTTATATCTGCAGAATTTGTATTCTGGTTTACCAGCAATGGTGTACATAGTGACTGGCGAGACCCATAGCAAAGAGAAAAATAGGTTCCATTTAGGTTCTACCAAAGTTCTGCAGTGCCACAATCTTAAGCAACAACATTAGGGGTCGGTGCCCCATCCCTCTTTTATGTATATTTTGATTGCTTTTGTACCCCATACCTGTGCACGGTCTCATCACCTATTAAAATGGGGATGAAACCATCACTAATGGGCCCTCCCTCTTCGGGAGTCCCATAGCGGCACATAGATCACCTATATTGTACCATATGCTGATGTTCTAGATGTAATTTTTCATGGAGCGCAGCAGTTTGTTAAAATATGGTGTTTGCTACAAATTCTGTAACAGGAAGACAATGAAGTTTGTTACATTATTTGTTGTACTTTGGACTGTATAAATAACATTGTATTACATGTTCTTACTCCTCCCTGCTGACTGACAAGCAATGCCTGCTTATACAGCTTTTGTTATGCATGGCATACTCAGCTTTACATGTGTGTAAGCTTTTCGGCATATTTCATGGCCATAACTAGCTTCTGACTGTGCTATTTCTTCTCAAAGCTTAGCTGCGCTTATTAACAAGCAACCGGCTTAATCTAATCCTTCATATGCGCATAGTGGAAATGTTCTTTTTCAAATAATTTTTATTGAAAGTTTTTTTTATACCTCTGGGGTGGGAGGGAAATGGGGAGGAGAAGGGGGGGAAGATAGGGAAGGGAAGGGTAGGGAATGAAGGAAAGGAGGGATAAAAGGAAATACCCCTATGGAAATAGGAGAGAGACAAGCAATCATACATTTCTGTAGATATATACATACTTAACTGTTGCTTATTATTACAGCACCTGAAAATCTAAAGTATTAATCCTACAAATACTTTGAGTAATATATGTAACATGTGAGAGCTTGTCATGTCTGGGAACACCTATGGGTGACCCTGAGACTCTGTGGAGGGAAAGTTCGGTTCAATTAAAACAGTAGCAAGTGGTATAAGATTTTACTATTTGCTTCAATGAAGTCTGCTGTACTTTGTAGTCTGGAATAAGAAGACCCCCGTTGGAATTGTACTAAATTAGCAACCTGTTCTATCAAGTTGAATATAAGTCCGATGAGGACGAACAGGAGAGTCTATGTGAGGTCGATGGGGGTATTATTCCATTTTTTTTCCAAAAAGACAATTCCTTCCTCTGGTGAAGAGATAACTATTAGTTTCATCGCATATTTTATTTGTATGGTGGAAGTCTGGGTCCAGTGATAGGGTATTCCTGCACGTAGGAGTTCTCGAGTCGTGTATTGGAATGATTTCCTCTTTTGAATTGTGGCCTTGGACAAGTCTTTGCACAGAGTTATTTTGTCGTATGGAGATGCGAGGATTTTTGAATTTCTAGTCAGAGCGAGAAGGTCATTCCTCACCCACCCATGGTAAAAGGACACAATAACGTCTCTTGCTATATTTGGAGGGAGAGAGAGTGGTCTGGGAATTCTAAAAGCCCTCTCAACCAAGTTCTTCACTTTGGTATTAGGCAACAGAATAGATATCATTGTAGAGATATAATCTTTTAATTGAGGAGTGGAAATGTTCTATACATACATGTACAAGTTGAAAAACCTTGGTGTTTTCCCCTATCTTCAAGAGATCAGCCTTAAGGTGAACTCAGAAATATTGAAAGAAAAGCCAATATAATATAACTTCTGAATGATCATTGATAATATTGGAACAGAAGGCACACATAGTTCACAATCTTACTTACAATTATTAATTGCAATTAAATCAATTAAAACATTTCTGACAATTTCCATTTAATATAAAATGGCAACAATGAATAGGGTAGTAAGTCATATATATTTATTGTTTCCAAATCTTTTCCAAAAGTAAAACACTTTGGGATTTTTAAAAGTTGTTGTTTCTCTGATTATATAAAATACTCTGAAATATTTTAGTTATAGAGTGTAAAATATCTATGGCTAGGACTAATATAAAGTTTCTTCTATACCTGGCAGGCCGGAGGTTCATTGTTAGGCCCCTGACATCCATGACAGCACATTAGCACTAGTGATGAGCGAATGTGGTTGGATAAGAGTTTATCCAGGCATGCTCGGGTACTAACCGAGTGATTTGGTGTGCTCCAAAAATATGTCCCCATGCCTGCTTGTCTCGCGGCTGTTCAACAACCGCAGGGATTGCCAAACAAACAGGCAATCCCTGCATATGTTGCGTCTGTTGAACAGCTGCGAAACATGCAGCCGCAGGGACTCAAACGTATTTTTCAAGCATGTTAAAGACGCTCAGTTAACACCCGAGCATGCCTGGATAACACCTTATCTGAGCACATTCACTTATCAGTAATTAGCGCCCAATGCTGTTGTGGGAGCAGTGAATGGAGGACAGAGGGACCCTCATCTTTCTGTCTAAACACTTAGATGCTGCAGTTGCTAGTGACTGCAGCCTCTAAGGAGTTATATGAGTAGGATCAGAATTAGCTCCACTATCAGCTATTGCAGCAAGGTATTAACTGTATTTTGCTGGTGCAGGCTAAAGTCTTAAGCTTGCATTATTACTGTGACTTTTGTCATTGGATGCTAAATACCTGCCACAAGAAGAAAGAGGATAAATGGGATGTCCACTACTCATTTTAATATTAAAACCCAGCCCATGGTAGTATAAATACTACGTGTGTCCAGTATTTCTGCTTCCTCTTCGAGTAGGGGACAAAACCACTTCAGCCCGTCAGCAGCCACTGATTGTCAGAATTGTGGGGGTTTTTAACAATACACTGGCACCAGCAGTAAAAATGAAACATTAGGCTGGGTTCATTTCGATTTTTTAAAAGGATGTTTTAAGGATTTTTTAATGCTATTTTTGCATCTAATTTTTGTGCATGAGGGTTGTTTTCACTTCTAATCAGCCAAGTTCGGTGCTTTTTTCCATATAATTGATATCTTGCTTTTTTCGTTGTTTAATAGTATGTAGTAAAACGCACACGTCTGTGCGCTAGTATCATTTGTGTTGGTGTGTGTGAGTGGATACGCTACCACTCTGACTGCACGTGTGTGTGTTGTGATCTTGCTCAGCTTGAGCCAGTCAGAGTTTTTGCTTGCCACTTGGCTTCCAGAATCTGCATCCTGTCGTGTGTGAGGTTAGCACAGCAAAGTTACAGAGCAAGTCCAACCACAGAGCCTTTTTGCTCCCCTGTGAGCTCTACAGGGTTTTGTTTAGTTAACTAGCGTCAGCGTAGTATTTTCGTTTGACTCTGCATCTGTTTCGGCCACGTGTATGATTGGCACGGGTAGGTTACGGAGCAAGATCAACCCTTAGTTTCTTCGCTCTGTGAAGTTAACAGAGCTGTGGGCTGTGCATTCTGTTCACACTACGTGGAGTTAACGTAGTCGTGTCAGGTGTATGCTTGCCGTGTGTTCCGCCATTACTCTATAGCAGCAGTTTTACATCTCTGCACAGTGGACCCCGGGTTGTGATCGCACTTTATCATAATTTATATTTAGTGTGATCCGCCAACCCTAACAGCTGCTCATTGGCTGCAAACTGCATGTGTCATTCATTACGTCATTCACCAGGAACAATATTGTCAGAATAATGAATGTGATTATGCAAAGTTTTTAATTTAATTGAGATCCTGAACTGAATAAAGGTGTTATCTGGGACTTTAACATTGTTGATCTGTGCTTAGGATAGTTCACCAATGTCTGATCGGTGGAGATGCGACACCTGGGCACTCTGACAATCAGCTGTTCCTGTTATGGAGCTGCACAGTTCCGTGAACAGAATAGTGGTCGTGGCTGGGTACTGCACATCCACTGAATATTGATTTCAATAGGGGCTAATGTACAGTACCCAGCCGTGGCCACTATACAGTAGACGGAACTGTGATGTGCAGCTCTGTAACTGAGCAGTTCCAGGCACTGCCAGCACTAGGAACAGTTGATTGAAGGGGATGATGGGTGTCTCATCCCCACCGATCAGACATTGATGAACTATCCTAAGGATATGCCAACAGTGTTAAAGTCCCGGACAACCTCTTTAAGCTAGGGATGGCTAGTGGTGAACAATCCTAAACTTTTTTTAATGTAGATTTTAGAACAGAATCTGCTTTAAAATTTTCATCAACATCAGTCAAATTAACGGGAATTCCATGTGACCATGTGATGCATGTATGTATGTGCAGGGTCTTTCAGAGAAGTATCCATTGTAGCTGTTGTCCTCCCTGGAAAATGTTAGAAGATTTTTAAAGGAAATATGTCAGGTGATTTTTGCTCACCATACGAAGTTTCTCTGAAATAGGGCTCGGGCAGCCCTTTCAGGACATGTAACTTTTTTTGCACTACGTTGCCCTGTTGTTTTGCTGTAAGCCGCCCCCTCCCATAACCCCAACTCTCTGCACCGACGTCAGTGATTGGCTGCAGTCAGACTGCCGTATTACTCAACCGAGGATCGCATAGCAATCCTCGGACTCCCCATCTGCTCTCCTGACCTGAGCGTGACAGCTGCATAGCAATACATGCTGTCACACTTAGGTCAGGAGATCAGATGGCTGATCCAAGGATTGAATTTTGGGGGGGCTTACAGGATGACAACAGGGCAATGTACAGCAATAAAAGTTACATATTCTAAAAGCCCTATTACAGGATACTATATTAGTATGGTACGCAAAAATCACCTGACTGAATAATGCGATATTCTCCACTGATAGCTCAAGTGCTTTAATAGAGTATTAAAAACTGTGTGTTCTACAAAAAATACTTGTATCTACCTTGGAGAGGCCTTTTTCTTATTCTTATGGATTTTGGTCAACTTAACTAATTAATTCATCTATAAATAACTTTCATATGATGTGCCGGCTGGCAAACAGTCATTGCCAATTCTAACAAAGCCTAAATGCTTCTACCTGCTGCAAGCAATTGCTGTTAACCAACTGCATCAGTCATGGATGCTTCAAGCTTTTTAACATGACATATTTGTTTAAATCACACAGGACCAATCTTAAAACTATTCAGCAATCCAAAACACCAGAAGGAACTATTTCCCTTTAGATGAACAGCCCACAGCCTCTCTACAAGCTATAAAGCCTTGAGACTGATGCTAGCTCTCTGTGAACTAGGAGACCACTGGCAGTCATCTACGTGATGCAAATCATTTGATGCATGTTTGGGGAGGCTTCTGCTGATACAGTGGGACTGTTGTTTGACATTTCTCTTTGGATTTCGTGTTCAGTGACTGAAGAAAAGATGTTGCATCTAAGCTATTGACCAAATCAATGTTCTTTACCTTAAAAGATGTGAATAAGCTTCAATGATTGGATTTTGGATAAACTATGAAGGCGAAAACAAAATTATATTTAATAGCTACTTACATTCCAATAACTCGTCATTTCTGAGTGCACTCCCTGGGCAGTGAGCATTTCCTATCCCATGCATGAAGATAAAAATGGTTGCGTCAGACTGCAGTTTATGGATTAACTATTTCTCAACTTACTCCAAGTTCATGTTAACACAGTATTTTGCCCATTGCATTGTTTATAAAACTAATTTTAAAACTACTTTGTAGCAAGCTTCATTGTTTTCTCTGGTGTAAGAATGAGTCACTGTTTTGCGCCTAGAAAATTTAAAATGGAAAATGGGCATTATCATCTATAAATGAGCTATTACCATTTGAAGAATTTCTGACTGAGTAGATAAGACTGTACAGCTGTTTAGAACCACAGGTAAAGGCAACTTTCACCTACATTAGAAGTTCATCCTTTCTAGGAAATAAGATTATTCAACTGAAAAATATAACTAATGTACAGTTGTGGACAAAAGTTTGAGACTGACACAAATTTTGATTTTCACAAAGTTTGCTGCTTCAGTGTTTGTAGATCTTTTGGTAAGCTGGTTCTATGGCTATTGTAGTACAATTACACATATTTCATGACTTTTTACACTTTCATTAACAAATACATGAAGTTTATTCAAAGACTCAATATTTATAGTGTTGACCCTTATTTTTCAAAACTTCTGTAATTGGCCCTGGTAACTGGATATCAGCTTCTGGACCAAATCCTGATTGATGACATCCCATTCTTGTAAAATCAGTGCTTGGAGTTTACCACAATTTCTTAGTATTTGTTTGTCCACCCACTTTTTGACGATTGACTATAGATTCACAATGGGATTGAAACCTGGGAAGTTTCCTGGCCAGGAACCCAAAATGTCAATGTTTTGTTCATTGATTCACTCACTCAGTTATCACCTTTGCCTTGTGACATGGTGCTCTATCATGTTGGAAAAAATCATTGTCCATCACCAAATTTTTCCTGGATCATTGGAAGAAGATGCTCTTGTAGGATGTTTAGATACTAATCTTTATATATGGCAGTGTTCTTAGACAAAATAGTGAGTGAGCCCACTTCTAGGATGAAGAGTAACCCCACACCTGAATGGTCTCAGGACCCTTTACTGGGATGATACAGGATTCATGGTAGGCTCATTTTTCTTCTCTAGACAAATATCGGACAAAATACCTTTACCCCAATCCTCTGCAGTCTGATCCCTGTACTTTCTGTAAAGTTATTTCTATATTGTAGAAATCTTGATAATTATGGCTCAACACTGTAAATATTGAGTCTTTGTATAAACTTGATGTATTTGTCAATAAAAGTGTAAAAACGTATGAAATGCATAATCATACTTCAGTAATTAGTGATCAATGAGTAGAACAGGCTGCCAGGAGAGGTGGTGAGTTCTGCTTCAATGGAAGTCTTCAAACAGAGGCTGGACAGACATCTGTCTGAGATGGTTTAGTGAATCCTTTATTGAGCAGGGGATTGGACACGAAGACCCTCGAGGTCCCTTCCAACTCTACTTCTCTAGGATTCTATGATTCTAACCATAAACACATCCGACTACAATATTTAAAAACACTGCAATCTTTATAAAAAGCAAAATTTGTATGAGTCTCAACAATTTGGGCCACTATTGTACTGTCATTAAAAGATAATAGGTTCCATAGCCCATAATATTTTTTGATATGTATAGGTGCATGACAAAACATGGAGTTCATTGTGGTCTTGTAATGTGGAGATCTAGGCTGTCTATGTGCTCCCAAATGGTGCCTAGTAGAACATCCTATTCAGCATGCCACAACTTTTTTTGCTGAAGGCATATGGAGGTTTACTGGCACCCATGGAAGTCTATAGCAGGGTGCCCTACTATTGCTCTGTCTGACTCAAAGTATGCACAAAGCTGTAATACTGCAGTGCGCATGAGGTCTTAGTAGGAATTGGCTATAAATCCAAAATATTATACAATATTAATAACTCACTGTCAAGATACTAATTATAAAACAGGAGTTAAACTTTCGTCTTTATTGCATTTTTCTTAACATCACAAATTCTTTTATTTATTTTTTTTTAAATATCCACAATAAATAAGCTCTTACCAACACTCTGCTTTACCTGATCGGACCTCAAGAAAACAAAAAGAGAAACTTGTCTCCACTTCCCATTAGGGTTGAGTGAAACGGATCGGACAATTTCAAAAATCGCCGACTTTCGGCAAAGTCAGGTTTCATGAAACCCGACCCGATCCCAGTGTGGGATCTGCCATGCTGTCGGCGATCTTCGCACCAAAGTCGCGTTTTGTATGACGCGTTCAGCACCATTTCTCAGTCAATGAAGGAGGACGCAGAGTGTGGGCAGCGTGATGACATAGGTCTCAGTCCCCACCATCTTAGAGAAGGTTATGACAGTGATTGGCTTGCTTTCTGCGGCATTACAGGGGCTATAAAGGGGCATGCACGCCGACTGCCATCTTACTTCTGCCGATCTGAGCATAGGGAGAGGTTGCTGCAGCTTCGTCAGAAGCAGGGATATTGTTAGGGAGGAAAGATTAACCCCCAAACCGCTTGTGCTGTAGCGATTTGACAGTGGAGGCTAGATTTTTGTGCATCAGCTCTGTAGCTTATAAGGCTCCCTGATAGCTGCATTGCTGTTTGTACGCCGCTGTGCAAACCAACTGCTTTTTTAAAAGCAAAAATCCTGTTGCTCCTTTCTGCACAGTTCTATTGTTTATTTGTCCACACTTTTGTGTGCAGCAGTCCTTTTTATTGCTGCCATACTTGTCCTGAGTTCATTGTAGGGAGATTGTTATTGTAGTACGGTCCCTTTTTTTTATATATCTTCCAGCCACGTTCTGCCACTTACACTGTGTAGTGTAATACAGTGGGCCTGGTTTTTGCAGCAGTCTCCCACACAAAAAAGGGAGATTTAAATTGCCCCTAAGTGGATCTGCGTCAGTTCTGTTTGTCGTATACCTGCCAGCCATGTTCTGCCACTTACATTGTGTAGTGTAATACAGCGGGAATGATTTTTGCAGCAGTCTCCCACACAAAAAAGGGAGATTTAAATTGCCACTAAGTGGATCTGTGTCAGTTCTGTTTGTCGCATATCTGCCAGCCACTTTCTGCCACTTACATTGCGCAGTGTAATACAGTGGGCCTGATTTTTGCAGCAGTCTCCCACACAATATAAAGGGAGATTTAAATTGCCACTAAGTGCATCTGCGTCAGTTCTGTTTGTCGTATATCTGCCAGCCACTTTCCGACACTTACATTGCATAGTGTAATACAGTGGGCTTGATTTTTGCAGCAGTCTCCCACACAATAAAAAGGAGATTTAAATTGCCACTAAGTGCATCTGCGTCAGTTCTGTTTTTCGTATATCTGGCAGCCACTTTATGCCAATTACATTGCGTATTGAAATACAGTGGGCCTGATTTTTGCAGCAGTCTCCCACACAAAAAAGGGAGATTTAAATTGCCACTAAGTGCATCTGCATCAGTTCTGTTTGTCGTATATCTGCCAGCCACTTTCTGCCACTTACATTGCGTAGTGTAATACAGTGGGCCTGATTTTTGCAGCAGTCTCCCACACAATAAAAAGGGAGATTTAAATTGCCACTAAGTGCATCTGCGTCAGTTCTGTTTGTCGTATATCTGGCAGCCACTTTCTGCCACTTACATTCCGTAGTGTAATACAGTGGGCCTGATTTTTGCAGCAGTCTCCCACACAATAAAAAGGAGATTTAAATTGCCACTAAGTGCATCTGCGTCAGTTCTGTTTTTCGTATATCTGGCAGCCACTTTATGCCAATTACATTGCGTATTGAAATACAGTGGGCCTGATTTTTGCAGCAGTCTCCCACACAAAAAGGGAGATTTAAATTGCCACTAAGTGCATCTGCATCAGTTCTGTTTGTCGTATATCTGCCAGCCACTTTCTACCACTTACATTGCGTAGTGTAATAGAGTGGGCCTGACTTTTGCAGCAGTCTCCCACACAATAAAAAGGGAGATTTAAATTGCCACTAAGTGCATCTGCGTCAGTTCTGTTTGTCGTATATCTGCCAGCCACTTTCTGCCACTTACATTGCGTAGTGTAATACAGTGGGCCTGATTTTTGCAGCAGTCTCCCACACAATAAAAAGGGAGATTTAAATTGCCACTAAGTGCATCTGCGTCATTTCTGTTTGTCGTATATCTGGCAGCCACTTTATGCCAATTACATTGCGTAGTGTAATACAGTGGGCCTGATTTTTGCAGCAGTCTCCCACACAATAAAAAGGGAGATTTAAATTGCCACTAAGTGCATCTGCGTCAGTTCTGTTTGTTGTATATCTGCCAGCCACTTTCTGCCACTTACATTGCGTAGTGTAATACAGTGGGCCTGATTTTTGCAGCAGTCTCCCACACAATAAAAAGGGAGATTTAAATTCTCAACAAGTTTACATACACCTTCTACCTTGTTTTACAGTACCATATAACGGTTGTTAGTTTGGTTATATTTTCCCAAAAATGAGGAAGTCTGGTGGAAGAGGCTGTGGGTGGTCATTGCCAGCTGGTAATGATGGTGGTGGTGGTGGTGGCGGAGCATCTCGTGGTAGTGGGAAAAGCAAAATAGCACCTAAGGCTCGAGTTGTTGAGCCAGCGTCATCATCTGGCTACACAATGCCTCGAAGGCTCCCTTTTCTGGGAGTAGGAAAACCGCTTTTAAAGCCGGAGCAGCAGGAAAAATTTTGGCTTTCATTGCTGACTCAGCCTCTAGCTCCTTCGCCTCCTCTTCAGAAAGTTCAAAATTTAAAAGCAGCGAGTCATCAGTGGATGCTCACGGTCAGGAACAAGTCGCTTCCTTGTGTCCTTCACCCAAAGCAAAAGTGAAGGATGCAGCAGGCGACACTACAGTATACTCTATGGAGCTCTTTACACATACCGTGCCAGGGTTAGAAAGGGAAATAGTTCACAGCCCATTACAAGATGAATCGGACATGGAGTGCACAGATGCACAGCCACAGTTAGATTTTTATGCTGTTCCATTGACTCAGATCACAACATTGCCCTCGCAGTGTACTGAGCCAGAATCTGACCCTGATGAGACTATGGTGCCCTGTCCCGAATGCTATAGCACCTTACACGGTGACACAGAGGAAGGTGCACAGGACATTGAAGAGGAGGTGAAAGATGACCCAGTTGTAGACCCAGATTGGCAGCCATTGGGGGAACAGGGTGCCGCTGGCAGTAACTCTGAAGCGGAGGAGGATGAGCTGCAGCAGGCATCAACATCGCAACAGCTTTCATCTGGCAGGCCAGTATCAGGCCAAAAACTTGTGTCATAAACAAAACCAGTTTTAGGACAGCGTGGCCATCCGGTGGAAGCAGCACAGCGTGCAATGCCTGAAAAGGTATTCCATAGTAGGAAGAGTGCAGTGTGGCAATTTTTTAACCAAGATCCGAATGATCAGTGCAAAGTTACCTGTAAGAAATACTCAAAGACCTTTAGCAGAGGGCAGAATGTCAAAAATTTAAATACAACGTGCATGCGTAGACATTTAACCAGCATGCACTTGCAAGCCTGGACTAACTACCAAACGTTCTGTAACGTTGGTGCATCTGCTCAGAATGAAGGTAGTCAGCAACGCTACATTGCTTTCCTCACTGTAAATCCACCGTTTAGGACACCACATGCAGCAACTGTGGCGGTATCGTCGCAAGGCCAAAGCAGTCAGGGAATCACAAGGTTCTTGGTAGGAAACACTGTATGTAGGCCAACATCAAGAATACCATCACCAACCCTCTCTCAATCTGCCATGGCCACCACCACCCCCGCTAGTTCCACCATATGCAGCTCTCCAGTCCAGCTCACCCTACAAGAGACTCTCTTTAGGAAAAGGAAGTACTCATCCTCTTATCCGCGTACACAGAGTTTGAACGCCCACATTGCTAGACTAATCTCGTTAGAGATGATGCCCTACCGGTTGGTTGAAAACGAAGCTTTCAAAGCCCTGATGGCCGACGCAGTACCATGCTATGACCTACCCAGTCAACACTTCTTTGCAAGAAAAGCCATCCCAGCCCTCCACCAGCATGTCAAAGACCGCATTGTCCATGCACTCAGGCAATCAGTCAGTAGAAAGGTGCACCTCACAACAGATGCATGGACCAGTAGGCATGGCCAGGGACGTTACGTGTCCATCACGGCGCACTGGGTTAATGTGGTGGATGCAGGGTCCACAGGGGACAGCGATAGTGGGACAGTTCTGCCTAGCCCACGGTCTAGGAAACAGTTGGCAGTAGGCGTTCGACACCCCTCCTCCTCCTCCTCCTCCTCCAGAAGCGAAAGCTCGTCCACAGAGCGCAGTCGCCCTACCACTCCATCCGCAGGTGCCAGTGTTGCACACGAGGTGTCCCATTATGGAACAGCTAGTGGTAAGCGTCAGCAGGCTGTGTTGGAAATGAAGTGTTTGGGCGACAACAGACACACCGTGGAAGTTCTGGACGAGTTCTTGCAGCAAGAAACTCAGTCATGGCTGGGCAGTGTACATCTTGAGGTAGGCAAGGTAGTCAGTGATAACGGAAGGAATTTTATGGCTGCCATTGTCTTTTCAGAACTGAAACACATACCTTGCCTGGCTCACACCTTGAACCTGGTGGTGCAGTGCTTCCTGAAAAGTTGTCCGGGGTTACCAGCCCTGCTCCTGAAGGTGCAAAGACTTTGCTCGCACATCCGCCAGTCGCCCGTACACTACAGCCGTATGCAGAACCATCAGCGATCGTTGAAGCTTCCCCAGCACCGCCTAATAATCGACGTTGCAACAAGGTGGAACTCCACACTGCACATGCTTCAGAGGCTGTGCGAACAGAGGCGTGCTGTAATGTATTTGTGGGAGGATACACATACACGGGCAGGCAGTTGGATGGCAGACATGGAATTGTCAGGTGTGCAGTGGTCGAAGCTACAAGACCTCTGTCAAGTCCTTCAGTGTTTTGAGGAATGCACACGGCTGGTAAGTGCAGACGATGCCATCATAAGCATGAGCATCCCACTAATGCGTCTGCTGATGCAAAGTTTGACGCACATTAAGGAGCAGGCGTCTGCAGCCGAGGAGGAGGGAATCCTTGATTACAGTCAACCATTGTCTGCCCAGGGAACTCTCCTGGACGAGGTGGCGGATGAAGAGGAGGAGGAGGAGGATGGGGATGAATATTTATGGGAGGAGGAAGCTTCTCAGGGGGCAATAGAAACTGGTGGCATTGCAAGTTCAGGTACAGGGTTTTTGCGGGAGACCAGTGATGTTGATTTGCCAGAAAGTGCTCCTCAACCCAGCACAAGCAGTGAATTGACACCTGGAACATTGGCCCACATGGCTGATTATGCCTTGCGTATCCTAAAAAGGGACCCCCACATTATCAAAATGATGGCCGATGACGATTACTGGTTGGCCTGCCTCCTGGATCCACGCTATAAAGGGAAATTGCAAAATATCATGCCACATGAGAACCTTGAGCAAATATTGGCAACCAAACAAGCAACTCTTGTAGACCGTTTGGTTCAGGCATTCCCAGCACACAGCGGCGGTGATGGTTCTCACACGACCTGTAGGGGGCAACATGGCAGAGGTGTCAGAGGTTCACAAATCAGAAGTGGCGTTGGACAGAATGGTTTTATGACCAGGTTGTGGAGTGATTTCGCAATGACCGCAGACACGACAGGTACTGCTGCATCAATTCAAAGTGACAGGAGACAACATTTGTCCAGTATGGTTACAAACTATTTTTCCTCCGTTATCGATGTTCTCCCTCACATGTCATTCCCCTTTGATTACTGGGCATCTAAAATAGACACCTGGCCTGAATTGGCAGAATATGCATTACAGGAGCTTGCTTGCCCGGCTGCTAGTGTGCTATCAGAAAGAGTCTTCAGTGCTGCTGGTTCAATACTGACTGAAAAAAGGACTCGTCTGGCTACCCAAAATGTTGATGATCTAACCTTCATTAAAATGAACCAATTATGGATTTCTAATTATTTTGCCCCACCTTCCCCTGCTGTCACGTAGCTTGCCTGAAAATTGTCTTGCTTTTAGTCTCCTCTTACTGACTGCTCCAATTCCTCCATTTGCAGCTGCTGAATGTCCTCCATAGGCCATTTATTTACCTCCCTAAATGGGCTGACTCCCCCCACAGGGCCGAGGTCACCACCTAGCTCAAGCACCTGTGCGAGTGCCGTTTGCCTGGACAGGTGGGTGTGCCCACTCTTGGGTGACGGCACTGGCACAGGGTCCCTCATAGTACAATGAAGTGTCTCTGACGGTGGCGGTGCACAACCAATGTCAGACACACCGTCGTAATATGAGGGGCCCTGGGCCAGTACCGCCGCCCACGAGAGAGTGTCCCCCCCAGCTCGAACAGCCCTCTACCACTTGCAAAACGTACCTCTCCCGCCTCCACCACTGTGTAGTCTGTGCTGTTAAATCCTTCAATGGCACTGCCAATAAAAATGTGTTGAAATGATAGATGATAGTAAAAATATACAGGGGCCCTGGCCTCCATTTAGACCAGTTAATACTTTGCACCTACTACCACTGTCTGCTAATCAGCAGAGGAGCCCACCCCTGTATGTAGCTATGCCACCTGTTTATTTATGAAAATTTTTTTGTCAGACATTTACCTCACTTTACTATTTTGCCCTACTAACTGTGTCATCCACTCCTTACAGCTGTCCTCCACTGAACAAAGCTATGCCGCCAGTTTACTCCTGTTACCAGTTTTGAACTGCATTTAGCCTACTTTTTTATTTTAGCCCTACAAAGTCTGTCTGCGCCATTCCTTACAAACGTCCTCCGCTGAACAAACCAATGCCACCTGTGCACCCCTGTAACCTATTTTAAACTGCATTTAGCCTACTTTTTTATTTTAGGCCTACTATGTGTGTCTGCGCCACTCCTTACAATCGTCCTCCGCTGAACAAACCAATGCCGCCTGTGTACCCCTGTAACCTATTTTAAACTGCATTTAGCCTACTTTTTTATTTTAGACCTACTAAGTGTGTCTGCGCCACTCCTTACAATCGTCCTTTGCTGAACAAGCCAATGCTGCCTGTATACCCCTGTAACATATTTTAAACTGCATTTAGCCTACTTTTTTATTTTAGGCCTACTAAGTGTGTCTGCGCCACTCCTGTCATGATCTCAATGGCAAGAGAACATAGCATAAGCATATATAGGAACTAGCTCTTGGAAGATGGGAACTGAGCTGACCATGAACTAAACCTAACGCACAACTAGCAGTGGCCGGGTAGCATGCCTACGTTGATTCTAGATGCCCAGCCCAGCCGGAGGACTAAATAAAGCTAGCAGAGGAAAATATTAGTCCTAGCTCACCTCTAGAGAAATACCCCGAAAGGAGACAGAGGCCCCCCACATGTATTGGCGGTGAGTTGAGATGAAATAACAAACGTAGTATGAAAATAGGTTTAGCAAATTTGAGGTCCACTTACTACATAGCAGAAGACAGAAAGGACACTTTCATGGTCAGCTGAAAACCCTTTCAAAAAACACCATCCAGAAATTACTTTAAAACTCTGGCATTAACTCATAACACCAGAGTGGCAATTCCCGTTCACAAGAGCTTTCCAGACACAGTAACGAAACTACAGCTGTGAACTGGAACAAAATGCAAAAACAAACATGGACAAGAGTCCAACTTATCTAGTAGTTGTCTAGGAGCAGGAACAAGCACAGAGAGGCTTCTGATAACATTGTTGACCGGCAAGCAACTAACAGAGCAGCAAGGTTATATAGCGACTCCCACATCTTGATGGGAACAGGTGAACAGAGAAGATGAAGACACCAGTTCAATTCCACCAGTAGCCACCGGGGGAGCCCAGAATCCAAATTCACAACAGTACCCCCCCCTCAAGGAGGGGGCACCGAACCCTCACCAGAACCACCAGGGCGATCAGGATGGGCCCTATGAAAGGCACGAACCAGATCGGAGGCATGAACATCAGATGCATTCACCCAAGAATTATCCTCCTGGCCGTATCCCTTCCACTTGACCAGATACTGGAGTCTCCGTCTGGAAACACGAGAGTCCAAGATTTTCTCCACAACGTACTCCAACTCACCCTCAACCAACACCGGAGCAGGAGGCTCAACGGAAGGCACAACCGGTACCTCATACCTGCGCAATAATGACCGATGAAAAACGTTATGAATAGAAAAGGATGCAGGGAGGTCCAAACGGAAGGAAACAGGGTTAAGAATCTCCAATATCTTATACGGGCCGATAAACCGAGGCTTAAACTTAGGAGAAGAGACCCTCATAGGGACAAAACGAGAAGACAACCACACCAAATCCCCAACAGAAAGCCGAGGACCAACACGACGGTGGCGGTTGGCAAAAAGCTGAGTCTTCTCCTGGGACAACCTCAAATTGTCCACCACCTGCCCCCAGATCTGATGCAATCTCTCCACCAGAGCATCCACTCCAGGACAATCCGAAGATTCCACCTGACCAGAGGAAAATCGAGGATGAAACCCCGAATTACAGAAAAACGGGGACACCAAAGTGGCAGAGCTGGCCCGATTATTGAGAGCGAACTCCGCCAATGGCAAAAAAGCAACCCAATCATCCTGGTCAGCAGACACAAAACACCTCAGATATGTCTCCAGGGTCTGATTAATCCGCTCGGTCTGGCCATTCGTCTGAGGATGGAAAGCGGACGAAAAAGATAAATCTATGCCCATCCTAGCACAGAATGCCCGCCAAAATCTAGACACGAATTGGGTCCCTCTGTCAGAAACGATATTCTCAGGAATACCATGCAAACGAACAACATTTTGAAAAAACAGAGGAACCAACTCGGAAGAAGAAGGTAACTTGGGCAGAGGAACCAAATGGACCATCTTAGAAAAACGGTCACACACCACCCAGATGACAGACATCTTCTGAGAAACAGGCAGATCTGAAATAAAATCCATCGAGATGTGCGTCCAAGGCCTCTTAGGAATAGGCAAGGGCAACAATAATCCACTAGCCCGAGAACAACAAGGCTTGGCCCGAGCACAAACGTCACAAGACTGCACAAAGCCTCGCACATCTCGTGACAGGGAAGGCCACCAGAAGGACCTTGCCACCAAATCCCTGGTACCAAAAATGCCAGGATGACCTGCCAACGCAGAAGAATGAACCTCAGAGATGACTCTACTGGTCCAATCATCAGGAACAAACAGTTTATCAGGTGGGCAACGATCAGGTCTCTCCGCCTGAAACTCCTGCAAGGCCCGCCGCAGGTCTGGAGAAACGGCTGACAATACCACTCCATCCTTAAGGATACCTGTGGGCTCAGAGTTACCAGGCGAGTCAGGCTCAAAACTCCTAGAAAGGGCATCCGCCTTAACATTCTTAGAACCCGGTAGGTATGACACCACAAAATTAAACCGAGAGAAAAATAATGACCAGCGCGCCTGTCTAGGATTCAGGCGCCTGGCGGTCTCAAGATAAATCAAATTTTTGTGGTCAGTCAATACCACCACCTGATGTCTGGCCCCCTCGAGCCAATGGCGCCACTCCTCAAAAGCCCACTTCATGGCCAAAAGCTCCCGATTCCCAACATCATAATTCCGCTCAGCGGGCGAAAATTTACGGGAAAAGAAGGCACAAGGCCTCATCACGGAGCAGTCAGAACTTTTCTGCGACAACACTGCCCCAGCTCCGATCTCAGAAGCGTCGACCTCAACCTGAAAAGGTAGAGCAACATCAGGCTGACGCAACACAGGGGCAGAGGAAAAACGGCGCTTAAGCTCCCGAAAGGCCTCCACAGCATCAGGGGACCAATCAGCAACATCAGCACCCTTCTTAGTCAAATCGGTCAATGGCTTAGCAATATCCGAAAAACCAGCAATAAATCGACGATAAAAGTTAGCAAAGCCCAAAAATTTCTGAAGACTCTTAAGAGAAGAGGGCTGCGTCCAATCACAAATAGCTTGAACCTTGACAGGATCCATTTCAATGGAAGAGGGGGAAAAAATATATCCCAAAAAGGAAATCCTCTGTACCCCAAAAACACACTTAGAACCCTTCACACACAAAGAATTAGACCGCAAAACCTGAAAAACCCTCCTGACTTGCTGGACATGAGAGTCCCAGTCATCCGAAAAAATCAGAATATCATCCAGATACACAATCATAAATTTATCCAAATAATCGCGAAAAATATCATGCATAAAGGACTGGAAAACTGACGGAGCATTAGAAAGACCAAAAGGCATCACTAAATACTCAAAGTGGCCCTCGGGCGTATTAAATGCGGTTTTCCACTCATCCCCCTGCCTGATTCGCACCAAATTATACGCCCCACGAAGGTCAATCTTAGAGAACCACTTGGCCCCCTTTATGCGAGCAAACAAATCAGTCAGCAACGGCAATGGGTATTGATATTTAACAGTGATTTTATTCAAAAGCCGATAATCAATACATGGTCTCAAAGAGCCGTCTTTTTTTGACACAAAGAAAAAACCGGCTCCTAAGGGAGATGACGATGGACGAATATGTCCCTTTTCCAAGGACTCCTTTATATATTCTCGCATAGCAGCATGTTCAGGCACAGACAGATTAAATAAACGACCCTTTGGGTATTTACTACCCGGGATTAAATCTATGGCACAATCGCACTCTCGGTGCGGAGGTAACGAACCAAGCTTGGATTCTTCAAAGACGTCACGATAGTCAGACAGGAACTCAGGAATTTCAGAGGGAATGGATGATGAAATGGAAACCACAGGTACATCCCCATGAGCCCCCTTACATCCCCAGCTCAACACAGACATAGCTCTCCAGTCGAGGACTGGGTTGTGAGATTGCAGCCAAGGCAATCCTAGCACCAAATCATCATGTAGATTATACAGCACCAGAAAGCGAATAATCTCCTGGTGATCCGGATTAATACGCATAGTTACTTGTGTCCAGTATTGTGGTTTATTATTAGCCAATGGGGTGGAGTCAATCCCCTTCAGAGGAATAGAAGTCTCCAAAGGCTCTAAATCATACCCACAGCGTTTGGCAAAGGACCAATCCATAAGACTCAAAGCGGCGCCAGAGTCGACATAGGCGTCCGTGGTAATAGATGACAAAGAGCAAATCAGGGTCACAGATAGAATAAATTTAGACGGTAAGGTGCAAATGGAAACAGATTTACCAAGCTTTTTAGTGCGCTTAGAGCATGCTGATATAACATGAGTAGAATCACCACAATAGAAACACAACCCATTTTTCCGTCTAAAATTCTGCCGCTCGCTTCGGGACAGAATTCTATCGCACTGCATACTCTCTGGCGACTTCTCAGTGGACACCGCCAGATGGTGCACTGGTTTGCGCTCCCGCAAACGCCTATCGATCTGAATAGCCATTGTCATGGACTCATTCAGACCCGCAGGCACAGGGAACCCCACCATAACATCCTTAATGGCATCAGAGAGACCCTCTCTGAAAGTCGCCGCCAGGGCGCACTCATTCCACTGAGTAAGCACAGACCATTTACGGAATCTTTGGCAGTAAATTTCCGCTTCATCTTGCCCCTGAGATAGGGACATCAAAGTTTTTTCTGCCTGAAGCTCCAAATGAGGTTCGTCATAAAGCAACCCCAAGGCCAGAAAAAACGCATCCACATTGAGCAACGCAGGATCCCCTGGTGTCAATGAAAAAGCCCAGTCTTGAGGGTCGCCCCGGAGCAAGGAAATCACAATCCTGACCTGCTGTGCAGGGTCTCCGGCAGAGCGAGATTTCAGAGACAAAAATAATTTGCAATTATTTCGAAAATTCTGAAACCCGGATCTATTCCCCGAGAAAAATTCCGGCAAAGGAATTCTCGGCTCAGATACAGGTGCATGACAAACAAAATCTTGCAAATTTTGTACCTTCGTGGCGAGATTATTCAAACCTGCAGTTACACTCTGAAGATCCATTACAAACAGGTGGACACAGAGCCATTCAAGGGTTAAGAGGAGGTAAGAAGCAGCTAGACAGCAATTAAGGGCTAGGCAGCCAAACTCTGAGGGGAAAAAAAAAAAAATTTCCCTTCAACACTTCTTTTTCTCCTGCTTCAGCCCAAACAATTAACACTTTGCGGGCCGGTCAAACTGTCATGATCTCAATGGCAAGAGAACATAGCATAAGCATATATAGGAACTAGCTCTTGGAAGATGGGAACTGAGCTGACCATGAACTAAACCTAACGCACAACTAGCAGTGGCCGGGTAGCATGCCTACGTTGATTCTAGATGCCCAGCCCAGCCGGAGGACTAAATAAAGCTAGCAGAGGAAAATATTAGTCCTAGCTCACCTCTAGAGAAATACCCCGAAAGGAGACAGAGGCCCCCCACATGTATTGGCGGTGAGTTGAGATGAAATAACAAACGTAGTATGAAAATAGGTTTAGCAAATTTGAGGTCCACTTACTACATAGCAGAAGACAGAAAGGACACTTTCATGGTCAGCTGAAAACCCTATCAAAAAACACCATCCAGAAATTACTTTAAAACTCTGGCATTAACTCATAACACCAGAGTGGCAATTCCCGTTCACAAGAGCTTTCCAGACACAGTAACGAAACTACAGCTGTGAACTGGAACAAAATGCAAAAACAAACATGGACAAGAGTCCAACTTATCTAGTAGTTGTCTAGGAGCAGGAACAAGCACAGAGAGGCTTCTGATAACATTGTTGACCGGCAAGCAACTAACAGAGCAGCAAGGTTATATAGCGACTCCCACATCTTGATGGGAACAGGTGAACAGAGAAGATGAAGACACCAGTTCAATTCCACCAGTAGCCACCGGGGGAGCCCAGAATCCAAATTCACAACACACTCCTTACAATCGTCCTCCGCTGAGCAAACCAATGCCGCCTGTGTACCCCTGTAACCTATTTTAAACTGCATTTAGCCTACTTTTATTTTAGGCCTACTAAGTGTGTCTACGCCACTCCTTACATTCATCCTCCGCTGAACAAACCAATGCCGCCTGTGTAGCCCTGTAACCTATTTTAAACTGCATTTAGCCTACTTTTAATTTAGGCCTACTAATTGTGTCTACGCCACTCCTTACAATCATCCTCCGCTGAACAAACCAATGCCGCCTGTGTACCCCTGTAACCTATTTTAAACTGCATTTAGCCTACTTTTTTATTTTAGGCCTACTAAGTGTGTCTGCGCCATTCCTTACAATCGTCCTCTGCTGAACAAACCAATGCCGCCTGTATACCCCTGTAACATATTTTAAACTTCATTTAGCCTACTTTTTTATTTTAGGCCTACTAAGTGTGTCTGCGCCATTTCTTACAATCGTCCTCCGCTGAACAAACCAATGCCGCCTGTGTACCCCTGTAACCTATTTTAAACTGCATTTAGCCTACTTTTATTTTAGGCCTACTAAGTGTGTCTACGCCACTCCTTACAATCATCCTCCGCTGAACAAACCAATGCCCCCTGTGTAGCCCTGTAACCTATTTTAAACTGCATTTAGCCTACTTTTAATTTAGGCCTACTAAGTGTGTCTACGCCACTCCTTACAATCATCCTCCCCTGAACAAACCAATGCTGCCTGTGTACCCCTGTAACCTATTTTAAACTGCATTTAGCCTACTTTTTTAATTTAGGCCTACTAAGTGTGTCTGCGCCACTTCTTACAATCGTCCTCCGCTGAACAAACCAATGCCGCCTGTGTACCCCTGTAACCTATTTTAAACTGCATTTAGCCTACTTTTTTATTTTAGGCCTACTAAGTGTGTCTGCGCCACTCCTTACAATCGTCCTCCGCTGAACAAACCAATGCCGCCTGTGTACCCCTGTAACCTATTTTAAACTGCATTTAGCCTACTTTTTTTATTTTAGGCCTACTAAGTGTCTCTGCGCCACTCCTTACAATCGTCCTCCGCTGAACAAACCAATGCCGCCTGTGTACCCCTGTAACCTATTTTAAACTGCATTTAGCCTACTTTTTATGTTAGGTGTTGTGAATTTGGATTCTGGGCTCCCCCGGTGGCTACTGGTGGAATTGAACTGGTGTTTTCATCTTCTCTGTTCACCTGTTCCCATCAAGATGTGGGAGTCGCTATATAACCTTGCTGCTCTGTTAGTTGCTTGCCGGTCAACAATGTTATCAGAAGCCTCTCTGTGCTTGTTCCTGCTCCTAGACAACTACTAGATAAGTTGGACTCTTGTCCATGTTTGTTTTTGCATTTTTGTTCCAGTTCACAGCTGTAGTTTCGTTACTGTGTCTGGAAAGCTCTTGTGAACAGGAATTGCCACTCTGGTGTTATGAGTTAATGCCAGAGTTTTAAAGTAATTTCTGGATGGTGTTTTGATAGGGTTTTCAGCTGACCATGAAAGTGTCCTTTCTGTCTTCTGCTATGTAGTAAGTGGACCTCAAATTTGCTAAACCTATTTTCATACTACGTTTGTTATTTCATCTTAACTCACCGCCAATACATGTGGGGGGCCTCTGTCTCCTTTTGGGGTATTTCTCTAGAGGTGAGCTAGGACTGATATTTTCCTCTGCTAGCATTATTTAGTCCTCCGGCTGGTGCTGGGCATCTAGAATCAACGTAGGCATGCTACCCGGCCACTGCTAGTTGTGCGTTAGGTTTAGTTCATGGTCAGCTCAGTTCCCATCTTCCAAGAGCTAGTTCCTATATATGCTTATGCTATGTTCTCTTGCCATTGAGATCATGACAGTTTGACCGGCCCACTAAAGGGTTAAAATCCTTGGCTGAGAAAGGAGAGAAATAAGTAGTCTGCTGAAATTTTTTTTTTTTTTTCTCTCCTTCTAATCTTTGAATGGCTCTGTGTCCACCTGTTTGTAATGGATCTTCAGAGTGTAACTGCAGGTTTGAATAATCTCGCCATGAAGGTACAAAATTTGCAAGATTTTGTTTGTCATGCACCTGTATCTGAGCCGAGAATTCCTTTGCCGGAATTTTTCTCGGGGAATAGATCTGGGTTTCAGAATTTTCGAAATAATTGCAAATTATTTTTGTCCCTGAAATCTCGCTCTGCCGGAGACCCTGCACAGCAGGTTAGGATTGTGATTTCCTTGCTCCGGGGCGACCCTCAAGACTGGGCTTTTTCATTGACACCAGGGGATCCTGCGTTGCTCAATGTGGATGCGTTTTTTCTGGCCTTGGGGTTGCTTTATGACGAACCTCATTTGGAGCTTCAGGCAGAAAAAACTTTGATGTCCCTATCTCAGGGGCAAGATGAAGCGGAAATTTACTGCCAAAGATTCCGTAAATGGTCTGTGCTTACTCAGTGGAATGAGTGCGCCCTGGCGGCGACTTTCAGAGAGGGTCTCTCTGATGCCATTAAGGATGTTATGGTGGGGTTCCCTGTGCCTGCGGGTCTGAATGAGTCCATGACAATGGCTATTCAGATCGATAGGCGTTTGCGGGAGCGCAAACCAGTGCACCATCTGGCGGTGTCCACTGAGAAGTCGCCAGAGAGTATGCAGTGTGATAGAATTCTGTCCCGAAGCGAGCGGCAGAATTTTAGACGGAAAAATGGGTTGTGTTTCTATTGTGGTGATTCTACTCATGTTATATCAGCATGCTCTAAGCGCACTAAAAAGCTTGATAAATCTGTTTCCATTTGCACCTTACCATCTAAGTTTATTCTATCTGTGACCCTGATTTGCTCTTTGTCTTCTATTACCACGGACGCCTATGTCGACTCTGGCGCCGCTTTGAGTCTTATGGATTGGTCCTTTGCCAAACGCTGTGGGTATGATTTAGAGCCTTTGGAGACTCTTATTCCTCTGAAGGGGATTGACTCCACCCCATTGGCTAATAATAAACCACAATACTGGACACAAGTAACTATGCGTATTAATCCGGATCACCAGGAGCTTATTCGCTTTCTGGTGCTGTATAATCTACATGATGATTTGGTGCTAGGATTGCCTTGGCTGCAATCTCACAACCCAGTCCTCGACTGGAGAGCTATGTCTGTGTTGAGCTGGGGATGTAAGGGGGCTCATGGGGATGTACCTGTGGTTTCCATTTCATCATCTATTCCCTCTGAAATTCCTGAGTTCCTGTCTGACTATCGTGACGTCTTTGAAGAATCCAAGCTTGGTTCATTACCTCCGCACCGAGAGTGCGATTGTGCCATAGATTTAATTCCGGGTAGTAAATACCCAAAGGGTCGTTTATTTAATCTGTCTGTGCCTGAACATGCTGCTATGCGAGAATATATAAAGGAGTCCTTGGAAAAGGGACATATTCGTCCATCGTCATCTCCCTTAGGAGCCGGTTTTTTCTTTGTGTCAAAAAAAGACGGCTCTTTGAGACCATGTATCGATTATCGGCTTTTGAATAAAATCACTGTAAAATATCAATACCCATTGCCGTTGCTGACTGATTTGTTTGCTCGCATAAAGGGGGCCAAGTGGTTCTCTAAGATTGACCTTCGTGGGGCGTATAATTTGGTGCGAATCAGGCAGGGGGATGAGTGGAAAACCGCATTTAATACGCCCGAGGGCCACTTTGAGTATTTAGTGATGCCTTTTGGTCTTTCAAATGCTCCGTCAGTTTTCCAGTCCTTTATGCATGATATTTTTCGCGATTATTTGGATAAATTTATGATTGTGTATCTGGATGATATTCTGATTTTTTCGGATGACTGGGACTCTCATGTCCAGCAAGTCAGGAGGGTTTTCCAGGTTTTGCGGTCTAATTCTTTGTGTGTGAAGGGTTCTAAGTGTGTTTTTGGGGTACAGAGGATTTCCTTTTTGGGATATATTTTTTCTCCCTCTTCCATTGAAATGGATCCTGTCAAGGTTCAAGCTATTTGTGATTGGACGCAGCCCTCTTCTCTTAAGAGTCTTCAGAAATTTTTGGGCTTTGCTAACTTTTATCGTCGATTTATTGCTGGTTTTTCGGATATTGCTAAGCCATTGACCGATTTGACTAAGAAGGGTGCTGATGTTGCTGATTGGTCCCCTGACGCTGTGGAGGCCTTTCGGGAGCTTAAGCGCCGTTTTTCCTCTGCCCCTGTGTTGCGTCAGCCTGATGTTGCTCTACCTTTTCAGGTTGAGGTCGACGCTTCTGAGATCGGAGCTGGGGCAGTGTTGTCGCAGAAAAGTTCTGACTGCTCCGTGATGAGGCCTTGTGCCTTCTTTTCCCGTAAATTTTCGCCCGCTGAGCGGAATTATGATGTTGGGAATCGGGAGCTTTTGGCCATGAAGTGGGCTTTTGAGGAGTGGCGCCATTGGCTTGAGGGGGCCAGACATCAGGTGGTGGTATTGACTGACCACAAAAACTTGATTTATCTTGAGACCGCCAGGCGCCTGAATCCTAGACAGGCGCGCTGGTCATTATTTTTCTCTCGGTTTAATTTTGTGGTGTCATACCTACCGGGTTCTAAGAATGTTAAGGCGGATGCCCTTTCTAGGAGTTTTGAGCCTGACTCGCCTGGTAACTCTGAGCCCACAGGTATCCTTAAGGATGGAGTGGTATTGTCAGCCGTTTCTCCAGACCTGCGGCGGGCCTTGCAGGAGTTTCAGGCAGATAGACCGGATCGTTGCCCACCTGATAAACTGTTTGTTCCTGATGATTGGACCAGTAGAGTCATCTCTGAGGTTCATTCTTCTGCGTTGGCAGGTCATCCTGGCATTTTTGGTACCAGGGATTTGGTGGCAAGGTCCTTCTGGTGGCCTTCCCTGTCACGAGATGTGCGAGGCTTTGTGCAGTCTTGTGACGTTTGTGCTCGGGCCAAGCCTTGTTGCTCTCGGGCTAGTGGATTGTTGTTGCCCTTGCCTATTCCTAAGAGGCCTTGGACGCACATCTCGATGGATTTTATTTCAGATCTGCCTGTTTCTCAGAAGATGTCTGTCATCTGGGTGGTGTGTGACCGTTTCTCTAAGATGGTCCATTTGGTTCCTCTGCCCAAGTTGCCTTCTTCTTCCGAGTTGGTTCCTCTGTTTTTTCAAAATGTTGTTCGTTTGCATGGTATTCCTGAGAATATCATTTCTGACAGAGGGACCCAATTCGTGTCTAGATTTTGGCGGGCATTCTGTGCTAGGATGGGCATAGATTTATCTTTTTCATCCGCTTTCCATCCTCAGACGAATGGCCAGACCGAGCGGACTAATCAGACCCTGGAGACATATCTGAGGTGTTTTGTGTCTGCCGACCAGGATGATTGGGTTGCTTTTTTGCCATTGGCAGAGTTCGCTCTCAATAATCGGGCCAGCTCTGCCACTTTGGTGTCCCCGTTTTTCTGTAATTCGGGGTTTCATCCTCGATTTTCCTCTGGTCAGGTGGAATCTTCGGATTGTCCTGGAGTGGATGCTGTGGTGGAGTGATTGCATCAGATCTGGGGGCAGGTGGTGGACAATTTGAGGTTGTCCCAGGAGAAGACTCAGCTTTTTGCCAACCGCCACCGTCGTGTTGGTCCTCGGCTTTGTGTTGGGGATTTGGTGTGGTTGTCTTCTCGTTTTGTCCCTATGAGGGTCTCTTCTCCTAAGTTTAAGCCTCGGTTCATCGGCCCGTATAAGATATTGGAGATTCTTAACCCTGTTTCCTTCCGTTTGGACCTCCCTGCATCCTTTTCTATTCATAACGTTTTTCATCGGTCGTTGTTGCGCAGGTATGAGGTGCCGGTTGTGCCTTCCGTTGAGCCTCCTGCTCCGGTGTTGGTTGAGGGTGAGTTGGAGTACGTTGTGGAGAAAATCTTAGACTCTCGTGTTTCCAGACGGAGACTCCAGTATCTGGTCAAGTGGAAGGGATACGGCCAGGAGGATAATTCTTGGGTGAATGCATCTGATGTTCATGCCTCTGATCTGGTTCGTGCCTTTCATAGGGCCCATCCTGATCGCCCTGGTGGTTCTGGTGAGGGTTCGGTGCCCCCTCCTTGAGGGGGGGGTACTGTTGTGAATTTGGATTCTGGGCTCCCCCGGTGGCTACTGGTGGAATTGAACTGGTGTTTTCATCTTCTCTGTTCACCTGTTCCCATCAAGATGTGGGAGTCGCTATATAACCTTGCTGCTCTGTTAGTTGCTTGCCGGTCAACAATGTTATCAGAAGCCTCTCTGTGCTTGTTCCTGCTCCTAGACAACTACTAGATAAGTTGGAATCTTGTCCATGTTTGTTTTTGCATTTTTGTTCCAGTTCACAGCTGTAGTTTCGTTACTGTGTCTGGAAAGCTCTTGTGAACAGGAATTGCCACTCTGGTGTTATGAGTTAATGCCAGAGTTTTAAAGTAATTTCTGGATGGTGTTTTGATAGGGTTTTCAGCTGACCATGAAAGTGTCCTTTCTGTCTTCTGCTATGTAGTAAGTGGACCTCAAATTTGCTAAACCTATTTTCATACTACGTTTGTTATTTCATCTTAACTCACCGCCAATACATGTGGGGGGCCTCTGTCTCCTTTCGGGGTATTTCTCTAGAGGTGAGCTAGGACTGATATTTTCCTCTGCTAGCATTATTTAGTCCTCCGGCTGGTGCTGGGCATCTAGAATCAACGTAGGCATGCTACCCGGCCACTGCTAGTTGTGCGTTAGGTTTAGTTCATGGTCAGCTCAGTTCCCATCTTCCAAGAGCTAGTTCCTATATATGCTTATGCTATGTTCTCTTGCCATTGAGATCATGACAGTTAGGCCTACTAAGTGTGTATGCGCCACTCCTTACAATCGTCCTCCGCTGAACAAACCAATGCCGCCTGTGTACCCCTGTAGCCTATTTTAAACTGCATTTAGCCTAATTTTTAATTTTAGGCCTACTACCTGTGTCTGTCTGCGCCACTCAATACAGCTGTCCTTCACTGAACAAAGCTGTGCTTCAATTTTCAGGCTTTCAGCCTATATCAGATATGAAACAGCATTTGGCCTACTTGTTTGGTTGGGACTACTAACAGTGTCTGCCGCTGCTTGCTTTTCTCCTCCACTGAACAAAACTGAGCTTCAATTTTCAGGCTTTCAGTCTTTATATCAGATATGACACTGCATTTGGCCTACTTGTTTGGTTGGGCCTTCTGACGGTGTCTGCCGCTCCTTGCTTTTCTCCTCCACTGAACAAAGCTGAGCTTCAATTTTCAGGCTTTCAGCCTATATCAGATATGAAACTGCATTTGGCCTACTTGTTTGGTTGGGCCTACTAACGGTGTCTGCCGCTGGTTGTTGTTCTCCTCCACTGAACAAAGCTGTGCTTCAATTTTCAGGCTTTCAGCCTATATCAGATATGAAACAGCATTTGGCCTACTTGTTTGGTTGGGCCTACTAACAGTGTCTGCCGCTGCTTGCTTTTCTCCTCCACTGAACAAAGCTGAGCTTCAATTTTCAGGCTTTCAGCCTATATCATATATGAAACTGCATTTGGCCTACTTGTTTGGTTGGGCCTACTGACGGTGTCTGCCGCTGCTTGCTTTTCTCCTCCACTGAACAAAGCTGAGCTTCAATTTTCAGGTTTTCAGCCTATATTAGATATGAAACTGCATTTGGCCTACTTGTTTGGTTGGGCCTACTGACGGTGTCTGCTGCTGGTTGTTGTTCTCCTCCACTGAACAAAGCTGTGCTTCAATTTTCAGGCTTTCAGCCTATATCAGATATGAAACAGCATTTGGCCTACTTGTTTGGTTGGGCCTACTAACGGTGTCTGCTGCTCTTTGCTTTTCTCCTCCACTGAACAAAGCTGAGCTTCAATTTTCAGGCTTTCAGCCTATATCAGATATGAAACAGCATGTGGCCTACTTGTTTGGTTGGGCCTACTAACGGTGTCTGCCACTCCTTGCTTTTCTCCTCCACTGAACAAAGCTGAGCTTCAGTTTTTAGGCTTTCAGCCTATATCAGATATGAAACTGCATTTGGCCTACTTGTTTGGTTGGGCCTACTGACGGTGTCTGCTGCTGGTTGTTGTTCTCCTCCACTGAACAAAGCTGTGCTTCAATTTTCAGGCTTTCAGCCTATATCAGATATGAAACTGCATTTGGCCTACTTGTTTGGTTGGGCCTACTGACGGTGTCTGCCGCTGGTTGTTGTTCTCCACTGAACAAAGCTGTGCTTCAATTTTCAGGCTTTCAGCCTTTATATCAGATATGAAGCTGCATTTGGCCTACTTTTTTGGTTAGGCCTACTAACGGTGTCTGCCGCTGGTTGTTGTTCTCCTCCACTGAACAAAGCTGTGCTTCAATTTTCAGGCTTTCAGCCTATATCAGATATGAAACAGCATTTGGCCTACTTGTTTGGTTGGGCCTACTAACGGTGTCTGCCACTCCTTGCTTTTCTCCTCCACTGAACAAAGCTGAGCTTCAATTTTCAGGCTTTCAGCCTATATCAGATATGAAACTGCACTTGGCCTACTTGTTTGGTTGGGCCTACTGATGGTGTCTGCCGCTGCTTGCTTTTCTCCTCCACTGAACAAAGCTGAGCTTCAATTTTCAGGTTTTCAGCCTATATCAGATATGAAACTGCATTTGGCCTACTTGTTTGGTTGGGCCTACTGACGGTGTCTGCTGCTGGTTGTTGTTCTCCTCCACTGAACAAAGTTGTGCTTCACTTTTCAGGCTTTCAGCCTATATCAGATATGAAACAGCATTTGGCCTACTTGTTTGGTTGGGCCTACTAACGGTGTCTGCTGCTCTTTGCTTTTCTCCTCCACTGAACAAAGCTGAGCTTCAATTTTCAGGCTTTCAGCCTATATCAGATATGAAACAGCATTTGGCCTACTTGTTTGGTTGGGCCTACTAACGGTGTCTGCCTCTGGTTGTTGTTCTCCTCCACTCAACAAAGCAGTGCTGCCTGTTTACTTCTGTTACCAATTTTGAACTTCATTTGGCCCACTTTATTACTTGGGCCTACTAACTGTGTCTGCCACTCATTACAGTTTTCCTCCACTGAACAAAGCAATGCCGCCTGTTAAGTCCTGTTACCAATTTAGAACTGCATTTAGCCTACTTTATTCTTTGAGCCTATATCTGTGTTTCCTTCTCATCCTGCCCATTGCCCAGCCACTGCTAGATGACTCTGCTGGTACATTGACCCAGACCACTACATTCCCCTTGCACTCTGCACAGCCAGTATCTGACCCTGCTGAAAGTCTGGTTCCCCTTTCCGCATACTATACCACCTTACACGGGGACAAAGAGGAAGGTGCAGATGAAAGTGCAGGTTACTTAATCAGGTGGGGGGGCATACTCATTGGCGACGTCACTGGCACAGGGTCCCTCATAGTACGCAAAAGTGTCTCTGCCGGTGGGATGCGCCCCTGCCGTCAAACACCGCCGTACTTTGAGGGGCCCTGTGCCAGTGCCAATGCGAACGAGTCTGCCCCCCTGCTTGCTCAGGATCACAGCACTTGCAAAGTTGAAATACTTACCTCTCCCTGCTCCACCGCCGTGACGTAGTCCGCGTTTCCTGGGCCCACGAAAAACTTGAGCCAGCCCTACCCCCCCACAACTTTAGCCAAATGACCCCCAATTTTCAATGCCTAACTATTATTATAAGGTAAATTAAGATTGACAAGCTTAAGTAACAAGAATGGATGTTTTTGGCATTAAAATGGGCACTGTAGGTGTTTTCCTGTCCTCCACTCACTGCCGACTTTGCTTCCCCATTGACTTGCATTGGGTTTCGTGTTTCAGTCGGATCCCCGCCTTTTTGCAATAATCGGCCGATTTCACCCGACCCAATGTTAGGGTTTGCGGAACGCACCGAATATATTTATTGATGGGATTGGTGCGTTCGCAACCCGGGATCCACCATGCAGGAAAGATCCTGCAGCTAAGTGAATGTACATGGCACAATATGGCGGTATGAACCAGCTCTGTTAACTTCACAGAGCGGCTGAGAAAGCAAAGCTCTGTGCCCTGTTAGACTCTCACAGAGGCACAGGCTAAGTACCCTGAGGAGAGCAGTCAGTGGTCATGCATGCACACAACACTCCTCGCCGGAGGTGCCAGCATTCTAGGGGCTTATTTCAGCCAGGTCCCTGAATACACTTATACACAATCTCCTCACCAGAGGTGCCAGCATTCTAGGGGCTTATTTCAGCCGGGTCACTGAACACATTCAAGCACATGACCACAGTGGCGCAAAGCACGTAACTATGGAAGATACTAGTGCATGGCCGTGCGGCCATGCGAGCCTTAAATAGCTGCAGCACGTATAGGACCTTCCTAAAAAGGACCAATGAGAGACTTCTACAGAGCCTGCGTACCTACAGGACCTTCCTAGAAGGACCAATAGATTTGGCTGCAGTACCTGAGCATGTGACCCTTGATCTCCACTGAGAGATCTTACCCTGGGCATGCTCAGTGTGTGCAAAGCAGGACTTAGTCCCAGAAAAGCCTGCTCACCGCAGATCAGTGCAGGGTACAATAGCAGAGCCTGGAGAGGCAGCAGTAACCCTTTGCACAGAATCAGGCTCAGTGAGACGCTGGGACCGACGTCTCCGCTGAGCAGGCTCCACTGCGGCCGATGGAGAATGGGAGACCGCAGCAGACACGGATCGAGATTCCCCCTGTGCAGCAGAGGAAACTTGACTCCTAACATTACCCCCCTTCCTAGGGCCCCCCCCTCCTTGAGCCTCGCTACGCTCAAAAGCTGCAATGAGCAGCGGAGCCCAAATGTGCTCCACAGGCTCCCAGGTTCTATCCTCTGGACCGTGACCCTTCCAATCCACCAGATAAAATTTCTTGCCACGTACCACCTTGCACCCCATGATAGCATTCACCTCAAACTCATCCGTGGATGAACCCGATGTCCCGGCAGAAGACTCAGAAAACCGGGACAAATGAATGGGCTTTAAGAGGGAAACGTGAAAGGTATCGGTGATACCAAGGCGTGGAGGAATAGCCAAACGGTAGACCACAGGGTTGACCTGTTCCAGAACCTTGAACGGGCCAATGTAGCGAGGTGCAAACTTAGTGGACTCAACTCGCAGCCTGATGTTACGGGCGGAGAGCCACACTAAGTGGCCAGGAGCAAAGGTCGGAGCGGGGCGCCGGTGTGACTCAGCCGAGACCCTCATTCTCTCCTTGGAGGCCCGGATGGCATCCTGTGTGCGATCCCAGATATCACGTGCCTCTACCGCCCAGTCTGCCACCCTAGAATCGGTGGATGACACGGGCATGGGCACAGGGACACGCGGATGCTGGCCGTAATTGAGGAGAAAAGGAGTCTCACCAGTGGAATCGGCTACGGCATTGTTCAAGGCAAATTCCGCCCAAGGTAGCAAAGATGCCCAGTCATCCTGGCTAGCAGAGACAAAACGTCGCAAGTATGTCACCAGAGTCTGGTTGATTCTCTCTACCAACCCATTCGTCTCGGGATGATATGCAGAGGAGAGATTCAGCTCTATGCTGAGTAAACGGCAGAGCTCTCTCCAAAACTGAGATGCAAACTGGGGACCCCGGTTGCTGACAATTTTATCAGGCATTCCATGTAGGCGGAAAATATGTTTAATGAACAACGCCGCCAAGGCCCGTGCAGAAGGTAAGCGTGGAAGCGGCACCAAATGCACCATCTTGGAAAAATTATCAGTGACTACCCAGATAACGGTGCAGCTACGAGACTTGGGTAAGCCCACCACGAAGTCCATCCTAACCATTTCCCAGAGCCTGTCTGCCACCGGCATGGGGTAAAGTAACCCAGCAGGCCGTTGCCGAGGAGACCGATTCTGGGCGCAGGAGACACACGCCTGAATATAGTCCCAGACATCACAAGCCATATGCGGCCACCAGTACGTCCTCGCCAAAAGCTCAGATGTCCTCTTGGTCCCAAAATGTCCACCGACTCTGGACGAGTGAGCCCAAGAGAGAACCTCCGGTCGCAAATTCGCTGGTACGAAAGTCTTCTCTGGGGGCACGGACTCAAGCGAAACTGGAGCCACAGTTCTCAGGCTCTCAGAAGGGACAATAAGCCGAGGCTCCGCCTCCTCCTCCTCAGATGACACTATGGAGCGGGAGAGAGCATCGGCACGAGTGTTCTTCTCCCCGGAGAGAAAATGGAGAGTAAAATGGAACCGGGAAAAGAACAGGGACCATCTAACCTGGCGAGAATTCAGCCGCTGGGCCATCTGTATATACACCAATTTCTTGTGGTCAGTGAACACTTGGAAGGGAAAGCGAGCTCCCTCCAAGAGGTGTCTCCACTCTGAAAAAGCCAACTTCATGGCTAGCAACTCCCTGTCCCCGATGGAATAATTCCTCTCCGCTGGTGTGAAGGTCTTGGAGAAAAAGAAGCAAGGATGCTTCCGACCTTGAGCATCCTTTTGGAAAAGGACTGCTCCAGCACCAACGGATGAGGCATCCACCTCCATGATAAATGGCTTATCTACATCGGGACTATGTAGGATGGGAGCGCTAGCGAAGTGTGACTTAATGGAGAGAAAGGCCTTGGAGACCTCCTCTGACCATAACTTGGGATTTGCTCCCTTCTTGGTGAGGGCAACCAAGGGAGCTACCAAAGTTGAGAAGTGTGGAATGAACTGGCGATAGTAATTAATGAACCCCATAAAGCGCTGCACCGCTTTAAGAGAATGGGGTTCCTGCCAGTCCATCACAGCCTGTAGCTTGGCAGGATACATAGCCAAACCCTGGGCAGAGATGATATAACCAAGGAAAGGCAAGGACTCCTGCTCAAATACACACTTCTCCAACTTGGTGTAGAGGGAGTTTGCCCGTAAGAGGTCAAAGACTTTGCGAACATCTCTCCGATGGGAGTCAATATCTGGAGAGTAGATGAGAATATCATCCAGATAGACTACGACCGAGGTGGTGAGCATATCCCGGAAAATGTCGTTCACAAAGTCTTGGAAAATGGGTGGCGCATTACAGAGCCCAAAGGGCATCACCATGTATTCATAATGCCCATCCCTGGTGTTAAAAGCCGTCTTCCATTTGTCCCCCTCACGGATGCGAATCAGGTTATAGGCTGTTATGGTCTAGTGATTAAGGAGCGACATGCGACTAGCTCTGAGCAGGTGGTAACTATACCGACCGCAGTTCCTGATCTTAACACAGACACTAGCAGTAGCCGTGGGATGTTCCTGTCACTCCCTGGACACCTCGTCACAGCCGGAGATCTAGCTACCCCTAAAGGTAGAAGCAGGAAAGCTATCTTGCCTCAGAGAAAATCCCCAAAGGATAGGACAGCCCCCCACAAATAATGACTGTGAGAGGAGAAGGAAATGACATACGTAGTATGAAACAAGATTTAGCAAAGGAGGCCACTACTAGCTAGAAAGAATTAGTACAGGACAGAACACTGTGCGGTCAGTAATAAAAACTAGAAAAAGTCCACCGCAGAGAAATGCAAAAATCTCCACACCTGACTAAAGGTGTGGAGGGCAAACTCTGCTGCCCAGAGCTTCCAGCTTAGCTGACTAGATACATACTGATAAGCTGGACAAATGAGCAAAACATAGAAAGTGCTAAACAACAAAGTCCACAACAAGTGAACTGCAAAAAGACAAGCAAGGACTTAGCTTTGCTGAAATGGTCAGAGTGACAGGGAAATCCTCAGAGAGCCATGACTCCAAGCTCAACAATTGACAACTGGCATTGAATTAGGGAAAAGGCCAGACTAATATAGCAGAGCCAGAAAGACGATCAGTGAAAACAGCTGCTGATGCTAAATCCAAGAAGCAGCCATACCACTCAAAACCACAGGAGGGAGCCCAAGAGCAGAACTCACAAAAATGCTACTTATAACCACCGGAGGGAGCCCAAAAGCAGAATTCACAACAATAGGCACCCCGCAGATCTAATTTTGTAAATACCCTTGCTCCCCGTAGCCTATCAAAAAGCTCAGAAATCAGGGGTAATGGGTACTTGTTCTTAACGCTGATAGCATTAAGACCCCTGTAATCTATGCATGGACGTAAGTCTCCTGTTTTCTTCTGTACGAAGAAGAACCCTGCCCCTGCAGGTCACACTGACTTCCTAATGAATCCTCTTGCCAGATTCTCTTGGATATACTGAGACATTGCCTCTGTCTCCGGGAGAGATAATGGATAAACTCAACCCCGGGGAGGCTCAGCACCAGGCAAGAGGTCAATAGGACAGTCATAGGGGCGGTGAGGCGGAAGGGTCTCCGCAGCCCTTTTGGAGAACACGTCTGCATAGAGCCAATAGTGTTTGGGGAGAGAGGAAAGATCTGCGGGTACCTGAGTTGTAGCAACCTGAACGCACTCCCTCTGACATCTACTCTCGCAGGATTTACTCCATCCCAAAATTCTCCCTGAGGACCACTCTATATGAGGAGAATGGTAGCGTAGCCATGGTATCCCCAACAGGACCTCATCAATTCCCTCAGGAATGACTAATAGGGAGATAATCTCCTGATGTGATGGAGACACAGAAAGCATGATAGGAATGGTTTGGTGGATAATCTGAGAGTGTAGTGTCGACCCATTTACCACTCGAACGGTTACTGGTTTGGCGAGCATAACCAGGGGGTATTGCGTGACGCTGGGCGAAAGCGGATGACATAAAATTACCCTCCGCCCCAGAGTCCACGCATAGCTCTACCATATGAGTGGATGGGCCAAAGGTAATTGTCCCCTTGAAGGACAACTTTGAGGCAAACGTCGCCGTGTCTAGTGTACCTCCTCCTACTGCCACTAGACGCTGACGTTTCCCCGACCGCTGAGGACACTTGGAGGCAAGATGTCCTGACTGCCGGCAAACATGACAGACCTTATGTGCACGAGCGGACTGGGACTTGGGTCCCGCTCGTGTCACCTCTATGGCCTCATGTGACTTGGACGCCTGGACTGGAGATTCCAGAGGTCTGGCGAAGGTGCGAGCCAGCCGAAACCTCTGCCTACACTGGGCTCGCTCCAACTCTCGCTTGTGAAAACGAAGGTCTATGCGAGTTGATACAGCTATGAGCTCCTCCAGTGTGGCGGGAGTCTCACTAGTAGCCAAAGCATCCTTCACATGGTCAGCCAGCCCCCTCCAAAATACGGGAATGAGGGTTTTATCCGGCCATTCCAACTTAGATGCTAACGTCCGGAAGGTAACCGCAAAATGGCTGACCATGTCTGAACCCTGAGTCAAAGCCAGCAGCTGGAGCGCTGTATCATGGGTGACTTGAGGTCCTACAAAGACCTGTTTCAGAGTGTCCAGAAACCGTGGAACACTCTGCACCACATGATCGTTGCGCTCCCACAGCGGCGTAGCCCACTCCAACGCCCTGTCCGACAAGAGAGAGATTAAGAATCCCACCTTTGCCCGCTCTGTGGGAAAACGTGCAGCCAGGAGCTCGAGGTGTATACCACACTGGCTCACGAAACCCCTACAGGATTTACTGTCCCCAGAGTATCTCTCAGGCAATGGAAGGTGAGATATGGTCGGAACAGAGGTGGCAGTGGGTAAAGCTGCTGCAGCCACGCTAGCAGCCTGAACAGCTATTGCGGTAACATCCACCGCCGAGGTTGCACGCTCAAGAGACGTCGACCGACCCTCCAGCAGCTGGATGTACCCCTGCAACCGCTGTTCACCCACCATTACTTAGCCAGATCCTGGCGCTAGTATACTGTTAGGGATTGCGGAATGCACCGAATATATTTATTGATGGGATTGGTGCGTTCGCAACCTGGGATCCACCGTGCAGGAATGATCCTGCAGCTAAGTGAATGGCGGCACAATATGGCGGTATGAACCAGCTCTGTTAACTTCACAGAGCGGCCGAGAAAGCAAAGCTCTGTGCCCTGTTAGACTCTCACAGAGGCACAGGCTAACTACCCAGATGAGAGCAGTCAGTGGTCATGCATGCACACAACACTCCTCGCCGGAGGTGCCAGCATTCTAGGGGCTTATTTCAGCCAGGTCCCTGAATACACTCATACACAATCTCCTCGCTGGAGGTGCCAGCATTCTAGGGGCTTATTTCAGCCGGGTCCCTGAACACATTCAAGCACATGACCACAGTGGCGCAAAGCACGTAACTATGGAAGATACTAGCGCATGGCCATGCGGCCATGCGAGCCTTACATAGCTGCAGCACGTATAGGACCTTCCTAAAAAGGACCAATGAGAGACTGCTACAGAGCCTGCGTACCTACAGGACCTTCCTAGAAGGACCAATAGATTTGGCTGCAGTACCTGAGCATGTGACCCTTGATCTCCACTGAGAGATCTTACCCTGGGCTGACCAGGCTCCACTGCGGCCAATGGAGAATGGGAGACCGCAGCAGGCACGGATCGACATTCCCCCTGTGCAGCAGAGGAAACTCGACTCCTAACACCCGACTTTTGACAAAGTCAGGTTTCGCGAAACCCGACTCGATCCTAAAAAAGTAAAAGTCGCTCAACTCTACTTCCCATCACTTCATAAATGCCTCCAAAAAGGCCAAGTCCTCTCTCATTCCACTTTTTTTTCTCCTAGCAATATATCACATTCTCTCATATTCCCTAACTTTTCCAATTTTTTTCTCACTCTTCTTTGTCTGAAACTTTTTCAGAACCACAACATCTGGCTATTAAAATATTTGCTATTAAGAGAATTTTTCATATCACTCTTTTTTCTACCTTCCAGCAGGATCAATCTCACAATATATTACTTTGTATTGTAAAATGAGGAGAGAACCCTATTTTCCTCAGTATAACATCAAAAAACCTCTACAAAAACTATATTAGTGCAGCTCCAGATAACATGCTAGCATCCTGAACAGCTCTATAGTTTAGTTGGATTCATCTGACTTAATCATTTCAAACAATAGTAAAACAAGTAACATAGTTAGCAAGGCCGAAAAAAGACATTTGTCTATCCAGTTCAGCCTATATATCGTTGTCAGACTAAATCCCCAGATCTACGTCCTTCTAAAAAACCTAATAACTAGTGTTGAGCGATACCTTCCGATACTTGAAAGTATCGGTATCGGATAGTATCGGCTGATACCCGATACCAATACAAGTCAATGGGACACAAGTATCGGAAGCTATCCTGGATGGTTCCCAGGGTCTGAAGGAGAGGAAACTCTCCTTCAGGCCCTGGGATACATATTCATGTAAAAAATAAAGAATTAAAATAAAAAATATGGATATACTCACCCGTCCGGCGGCCCCTGGACTTTACCGATTGTAACCGGCAGCCTCCGTTCCTAAGAATGAGGAGTTTAGGACCCTCGATGACGTCGCGGCTTGTGATTGGCCGCGTGCCGCTCATGTGACCGCTCACGCGACCAATCACAAGCCGCGACGTAATCGCAGGTCCTAAACTCCTCAATGAGTCTCCTCTCCTCCAGACCCTGGGAACCATACACTGGGAACTTCCGATTCCGATTTCCGATACCACAAAAATATCGGAACTCGGTATCGGAATTCCGATACCGGAAGTATCGGCCGATACCCGATACTTGCGGTATCGGAATGCTCAACACTACTAATAACTGTAACATACAATATTGTTACACTCCAGCAAGACATCCAGGCCTCTTTTTAACCCCTCGACTAAGTTCGCCATCAGCACCATCCTCAAGCAAGAGATTCTCACTGCCCTAACAGTAAAGAGTCCTCTTCTATGTTGATGGAAAAACCTTCTCTACTTCAGACGTAGAGCATGCCCCCTTGTGACGGTCACCTTCCTTGGTATAAATAGATCCTCGGAGAGATATTTGTATTGTCCCCTTATATACTTACACATGGTTATTAGATCGCCCCTCAGTCGTCTTTTTTCTAGACTAAATAATCCTAATTTTGCTAATCTCTCAGGGTATTGCAGTTTCCCCATCCCCTTTATTAATTTTGTTGCCCTCCTTTGTACTCACTCTAGTTCCATTATATCCTTCCTGAGCATCGGTGCCCAAAACTGTACACAATACTCCATGTGCAGTCTAACCAGAGATTTGTACAGAGGCAGTATAATGCTCTCATCTTTTGTATCCAGACCTCTTTTAATGTACGCCATGATCCTGTTTGCCTTTGCAGCCACTGCCTGACACTGGCTGCTCCAGGTAAGTTTATCATTAACTAGGATCCCCAAGTCCTTCTCCATGTCAGCTTTACCCAGTAGTTTCATTTTCAGTGTGTAATGGTGATTTTGACCATTAAACAAAATTTTACCCTTAAATCCCTTAATAATAACTACAGGTGCATCTCACAAAATTAAAATATCATCAAAAAGTTAATTTATTTCAGTTCTTCAATACAAAAAGTTAAACTCATACATTTCAGTAGGCCAACATTTCAGATTTTAAAATCATTTTTCAAGCTGGTGAGTTTTCATTGGCTGTAAGCCATAATCATCAACATTAACAGAAATAAATACTTGAAATAGATCATTCTGTTTGTAATGACTCTTATAATATACAAGTTTCACTTTTTGTATTGAAGAACTGAAATAAATTTACTTTTTGATGATATTCTAATTTTGTGAGATGCACCTGTATATAAAGTCTTGAAATTGATTATTTTTCCCTACTGTGTATAATAAAAACCTTCATATTTATAAAACTGGAGCTTCTCTTTTTCTTGTGTTTCTAAATGTACTTGAAAGTACCTAAAAATTATTATTACCGAAGGTGTTAATATGCTCGAATAGCAAAAAATAATTTAATTTGACTTTACTCAAATAGATGTTTAATCAGCTTGATTCTCAGTATTTTCAACCCTATGATTTTTGCAATGCTCAAAAACTATGTAAAGTAATAATTGTTTCAAAATACAGTACAGTTCTGTGGAAATCGCAGGAACGTGCGATGTCATCACGGACAGGAGGCAGATCAAGAGTTAACAGGTTTATTTACACGTATTCTCCTCGCAGGGAGTGTAGGGACTCGGGAGTTGTGTAAGTGCGAAGGGCAGAACTGGGAGCTAGAAAGGAACATGGCAGAGACAAACGGTAGTTCAATAGGAAGAAACAGAGGCAAATAAACTTATCAGTCTGTAGCTTTCTTGATTGCAACGTCTCGGTTCTCTAACGGTGGCACCGACAACAGCACGTGAAGTCGCAGAGGTGTCTGTAGAGGACGGGGTTCCAATCCATGGAGCGGGTGATGGTTCTTTGAAGAATGCAGAGTGCTCCTGCACTCACGAATGCCATACGCTGTGCTCAGTCCAGTACGAAGTGAAATCAGTGAGTACGTGTTGGCCATGCTACTGGAGGAATATGGGGTTTGCATTATACCTTATGGGACTGCATTATACTCTATGGGACTGTATTATACTTAATGGGCCTGCATTATACTCTATGGGGCAGCATTATACCCTATGGGGCTGCGTTATACTCGGGGCTGTATTATATTATATGGGTCTGCATTATACTTTGGGACTGCATTATAATATATGAGACTGCATTATTCTTGATGGGGGCTGCATTATACTTCATGGGGCTGCATTATACTGAAATTCCATTATAAAGTATGGGGCTGCATTAAACGCTATGGGGTGCATTAAACTATGGGGCTGCATTATACTCTATGGAAGCTGCATTATACTCTGAGGGCTGCATTATACTCTATCAAGGACTATGGGGGGTGCATTATACCATATGTACTATACGGGGGCTACATTATACTTTATCAAAGACTATTGGGAGTGCATTATACTATATGGGGGCTACATTATACTGTATGGAAGAATATGGGGAATGCATTATACTGTATGTAGTACTATTTGGAATGCATTATACTCTATGGAGGACTATGGGGAATGCATTTTACTGTATGGAGGACTATGGTGTGAATTATACTATGGGTAGTGCATTGTATTATATAGAGGACTATGGGGTGCATTATACTATATGGAGGACTATTGTGTGCACTATATTATATGGAGTAGTAATAGCAAAATGATAAATAGAGGTCCTTGGGGAATGCATTATACTATATGGAAGGCTATGGGATGCATTATACTATATTGAGGACTATGGAGAGTGTAGTGTACTATATAGAGAACTATGAGGAGTGCATTATACTATATGGATGACTATTCGGTGTGCATTGTATTATATGGAGGAGTACGGGGAGTGCATTATACTATATGGATGTCTATGGGGAATGTATTATACTATATGGAGGTCTGTGTAGAACATTATACTATGTGGAGGACTATGGGGCAGATTATTCTATATGGAGGACTATGGGGTGTGCATTATACTATATGGAGGACTATGGGGTGCATTATACTATATGGAGGACTATGGAGTGCATTATACTATGTGGAGGACTATAGTGCTTATTATACTATGTGGCGGACTGTGGGGTGCATTAAACTAAACAAGCAAAATGCTACCCATTCATCTAGTGATTGGATTGTTTATGCCGTAGCAGAAATCATTGTTCTCAGCAGCACATTGATCAATGAAAACTGCAGAAATGCTGCTGACAATATGATACTGTATGGGGACAGATTGATCTACTGGTGACCATTCTGTGCCCATCATTATTTCTCAGCCCGTCTAAAGAGGCCAAGAAACAAGCATTGAACTACTTACAATTTTTTGATCACGCTTGTTTAACGACCTGAACTCAGCGCATGTAAATGTTTCTCTGTGATGGTGTAATACATTAGCATTTGAGGCTCCACTTTAACTTTTGACCAGAGCCCAACTTTGTCTAAAATTGGCCCTGCATATGATGCTATACGCTAGTGTGACTCTGACCTTATCTGGATAATCCCGGGAAGAGATCTCTCAGTGTAACTCAAATTCAACAAATTATGGTCTGCATGAAGGGAAATCTTTAAGAAATCAAGAAGCTTTACGTCTAAAACAGGATAGAGCACTTCCTCCATCACCCCAGTTTTGCATGCCAGCAAAGAGCCTGCAAATATTAAAGATCTTTCTGGAGTAAATCAATTCAAGAATAAATGGATCAGGTTTTGAATAATTGTCTTTACTCTAATCACTATTATTTTAGCCAGGATTTTGAGATCAATATTAAGTACTGCAATATAATTGGCTTTTAACCACTATACCCGCGAAGGTGGTTTGCACGTTTATGACCAGGCCCAATTTTAGAATTCTGATTACTGTCCCTTTAAGAGTTAATAACTCTGGAACCCTCCAATGGATCCTGGTGATTCTGAGAATAATTTTTTGTGACATATTGTACTTCATTATAGTGGTAACATTTCTTTCATATGACTTGCATTTATTAGTGATAAAAATGGAAATTTGACAAAAATTTAGAAATATTCATAATTATCCAAATTTGCATTTTCTTGCCCTTAACCCTAGAACGCATACCTGGGGCCTCGCAGGCCTGCCAGGTTACTTGTTTTCTATTTTCTGTAAAAGTACTTTAGTTAGAATTTTGAAAATCTAGGTAATCCTCAGGTATATAGTTGTTAGTAATTTCGAGTTATTCATATATTTTTATGTTACAGACATTTCGGTATAACAAACTTTTTTTGGGACTACCCCATATTCACGCACCTGGGGCCTTTTAGGCCTGTACTAGGTTTACATGTGATACACAGATTTGCTTATCAAGGCAAATTACGGAGGCAATGATCCGATGTGGAATACGCTTTCTGGAACATCCAGAGCAAAGAGAAAAAAAAAGAAAGCGCTGCTATATTTGTCCAGCAAAGAAGGAAAGAAAATCGGAGCGTTTCTGTTCTACTTGCGGACAAAATGTATGCAAGGAACATTCAGCTGAAAAAATAATATGCGAGAATTGTCGGGGGAATATGTAAAGTTACAAATAAATATTCCTGCACCAAGTTTGCTACAACCAAAAAATGTTTTCATAAAAAAATTGCATATAGAATGCCTATATTTGGCCTGCCCGTTTACTTACTTTTTTGTTGTTTTATGCACATAATTATGTTTTGAAATATACACATCTTAGGCTGTGTTCCCAGTAGCACTGGGGTTCGCCAGAAGGGGATCCATAATGGATCTGACCTCCTGGTAACTCCAGGATTCCGCCAGCCTTAGCTGGGGTCACCAGGAGGTCAGATCCATTACGGATCCCCTCCTGGCAGACCCCAGCGCTAGTTGGAATGCATCCTTACCTTGCAATTGTAAAATAAATTTTGAAAAGTATTTTTATTTGAGTTATTCCATGATAATTGTAAACAGGCCTAAAAGGCCCCAGGTGCGTGAATGTGTAGATTTCTATGGGTATGCGTTCTAGGGTTAAATTACAGAGATATGTCACACAAAATACTTAATAAGTAACATTTCCCACATGACTACTTTACATCAGCACAATTTTGGAACCAAATTTTGTTAGGAAGTTATAAGGGTTAAAAGTTGACCAGTGATTTTTCATTTTTACAACAAAATGTACAAAACCATTTTTTTAAGTACTACATCAGATTTTAAGTCCCTTTGAGGGGTCTATAAGATAAAACATATACAAAAGTGACACCATTCTAAAAACTGCACCCGTCAAGGTGCTCAAAACCACATTCAAGAAGTTTATTAACCCTTTTGGTGCTTCACAGGAATTTTTGAAATTTTGGGAAAAAAAATGAACATTTAACTTTTTTTCACAAAAAATTTACTTCAGATCCAAGAAAATATGGACCCCCAAAATTGTTGTGTAATTTTTCTTGAGCATGCTGATACCCCATATGGGGGAGAAAACCACTGCTTGGGCGCATGGCAGAGCTTGGAAGGGAAGGTCTCTGGCGTACTATCGCTACATTGATGACATTTTAATCATCTGGACGGAGTCTGAGCCACAGCTAAAGACATTCCATGAACAGTTTAATCAATTTCATCCTACCATCAACTTGACACTCAACTACTCCTGCACTGAAATTAACTTTTTGGACACCATTATTAAGCTGCAGAACAATAAAATAGAGACATCCCTGTATCAGAAGCCAATCGACCGTCCAACATACCTTAAATGGGACAGTTTCCATCCAAAACACTTAAAAAACTCTATTGTCTACAGCCAAGCCATCAGATACAATTGTATATGTTCCAACCCAATGGATAGGGATGAACACCTTGGTCACCTCAGAAAGACCTTTTTGAATCAGGGCTACCATCCAAGAACAATTGAAAACCAGATTACAAGAGCCACCAGAATATCAAGGAATCACCTGCTACATTACAAAGCTAAAGAAGAAAATAACCGGGTACCTCCAGTAGTTAACTACAGTCTAAATCTGGAGGTGCTAAGGGGAGCTGCACGGAAATTACAACCTTTACTACAAAAAGAAGCCCGCTTACAATCCATTTTTCCAGGCCCCCCACTACTGTGTTTTAGGCAGCCCCCAAATCTAAGAAGCATCATTGTCAAGAGCTCCCTGTCTTCTCCAACAGCTGCAGGTACCTTTCCTTGCAATCAGAAAAAATGGAAAACCTGTCCATTTATAATGACCACGGACAAGATAAAAATCCTCAATTCACATCAGGACTACAAGATACCAGGTACTTTCAGCTGTGACACTTCTAATGTGGTGTACCTAATTATTTGTACTAAATGTCCAACTGGGGGTCTGTATGTGGGGGAGACAGGGCGAAAGCTTAGAACAAGAATGAATTCTCACCGCCACAAAATAAGAGAAAAAAGAATGGATCTACCTGTGGCAATACATTTTTGTCTCCCAAATCATAACATTATGGACATGAAATTACTTGTGTTAAAAGGTAGCTTCAAATCTAAGAGAGACAGAAGAGTCTGGGAATATAAACTGATGACGACCTTTGACACTCTCACTGCAGGAATGAATGTGTCGCATGGATTTATGTCTTTTTACATCAACTAAGGAACTTGCCCCTCAGACTATGAGGGGTCATCACAATAGAGCCAGACCCCAATCAGAGGACAATAAAACAATCCTTATCTAAGAACTGGCCCAATATTTATGGACATAACTGTTTATCACTCATGGTAATTCTCCTTCATGTCACCTGTCTTATCCATGGTTTTTCCTTTTTTGTGTGTGCTATGTTGTGCATAAATATGTGATTCTTCAGAATTTCTTTTAGTCTTTGCCTGATGAAGAGACCTGTGTAGTCTCGAAAGCTTGCAATTTGTTACCATCTTTCAGTTAGCCATTAAAAGGTATCAACCACTGAAGACTCTCAATTCTAAATATTTTTCTATCTACTGTCTAACATGGTACCAAGATATATATCTTTCCTGTATCATTTATTATTCTGGTCTGTGCAATTACAGCGGTACCAGATTTATATAGAGTTTTTATGTTTGGCTGCTGTCACACACTAAAAGATGCTTTTTATTGCAAAAGATAGTTTTTGCATCACCACATTTTGAGACCTATAATTTTTCCATACTTTGACCCACAGAGTCATGTGAGGGCTTGTTTTCTGCAGGATGAGTTGACGTTTTTACTGGTACCATTTTCAGGCACATGACATTTTTTGATCGCTTTCTATTCCAATTTTTGGGAAGCAGAATGAACAAAAAACAACAATTCAGGAATTTCTTTTTTTGGAGTTGTTATGCCATTCCATGTGTGGTAAAATTGAAAAGGCAGTTTTATTCTTCGGATCCATACGATTACAGCGATACCTCAATTATATTTTTTTTATGTTTTGGCGCTTTTACACTATAAAAACTGTTTTATAGAAAAAATAATTAGTTTTAAATCGCTTTATTCTGAGAGCTATAACTTTTTTATTTTTTCAGCTGACGGAGCTGTTTTGTGGCTTGTTTGTTTGCAGGACAAGATGCTTTTTATATTGGTCATTTTTATCACGTTTTACTCCACTTTTTGTTCGGAGGTATGATGATAAAGCATTGTTTTTTGCCTTGTTTTTTATTATTTTATGACGTTCACTAAGGGTTAACCAGTGGGACAGTTTTATAGGTCGGGTCGTTGTAGATGCGGCTATACTAAATATGTGTACTTTTATTGTTTATATTTTTTCATGCAAATATTTATTTATAGGTACAATATCTTTAAATTTTTGTATTTTTTTTTTTTTTTAAATTATAATTATTTAAAAATGTTTTTTTTTTTTACTTTTTTACTTTGTCCCACTATGGGACTATCATTTTTTTCATGCTGATGCAGCAGCATCCTTATGCTGTAGAAACTGTCAGCTCTGTACTGACAGAGAAAGTTTCTGATCATGCACTGCACATAATCAGCAAGTTTCCTAGCTCTGGTTACACGGATGTCGTCATGAAGCAGGACAGAGTGGCAAACACTGCTTCTGATCTGAGGTAAAATCATCACAGCTGGTCAGACAGCCATAGTCCCCACGCTGTCTAATGACAGTGTGAGCCCGCAGCTATGATTGGAGGTAAAAAGCTTACCTCGGGTCATTGGTGTCGGCCAAAGGGACTACTGCACCCATCAGCTGATGCCTGCTTCGTCTAATAACAGTGAGAGCAGGAACGGCTGATGGGAGTATACATCATCTGGCACCTGCGCTGTAAATAATTAATTAAAAAAACAAATTGGCAAGTGTTCCCCTGTATTCTTGATAACCAGCCAGGCAAAACTGACAACTGGGTGCTGTAACCCTCAGCTGTCAGCATTAGAAAGGCTGGTTATCAAGAATGGAGGGGTCTCCGCTCCAATTTTTAAATTATTTAAATAAATAATTTTAAAAAACGGCATGGGGTCCCCCCATTTTTGACAACCTGCTTTGCTGAAGCAGATAGCTGGGGGTTGGTATTCTCAGGCTGGTAAGAGGCCATGGATATCACCTTCCCAGCCTAAAAGTAGCAACCTGCAGCTGCCCAGAAAAGGCACATCTGTTAGATGTGCCAATTCTGGTGCTTTGCCAAGCTCTTCCCACTTACCCTGTAGCAGTGGCAAGTGGGGTTCATATTTGTGGAGTTGACGTCACCTTTGTATTGTCAAATGACATCAAGCCCATGGATTATTAACCCCTTTCTGACATTGGACGTATTATCCCGTCGAGGTGGGGTGGGCCCGTATGACCACCGACGGGATAGTACGTCCAGCGCGATCGGCGACGCTCATGGGGGGAGCGTGGCCGATCGCGGCCGGGTGTCAGCTGATTATCACAGCTGACATCCGGCACTATGTGCCAGGAGTGGTCACGGACCGCCCCCGGCACATTAACCCCCGGCACACCGTGATCAAACATGATCGCGGTGTGCCGGCGGTACAGGGAAGCATCGTGCAGGGAGGGGGCTCCCTGCGGGCTTCCCTGAGACCCCCGGAGCAACGCGATGTGATTGCATTGCTGCGAGGGTCTCTTACCTCCTCCTCGCTGCAGTGGCCCAGATCCAAGATGGCCGCGGCATCCGGTTCCTGCAGGGAGGGAGGTGGCTTACCAAGTGCCTGCTCAGAGCTAGGGTTAGGGCTAGGGTTAGGGCTAGGGTTAGGGTTAGGGCTGGGGTTAGGGTTGGGGCTAGGGTTGGAGCTAAAGTTAGGGTTAGGGTTGGGGCTAAAGTTAGGGTTAGGGTTGGGGCTAAAGTTAGGGTTTGGATTACATTTACGGTTGGGATTAGAGTTAGGGGTGTGTCAGGGTTAGGGGTGTGGTTAGGGTTACCATTGGGATTAGGGTTAGGGGTGTGTTTGGATTAGGGTTTCAGTTAGAATTGGGGAGTTTCCACTGTTTAGGCACATCAGGGGCTCTCCAAAGGCGACATGGCGTCCGATCTCAATTCCAGCCAATTCTGCATTGAAAAAGTAAAACAGTGCTCCTTCCCTTCCGAGCTTTACCGTGCGCCCAAACAGGGATTTACCCCAACATATGGGGCATCAGCGTACTCGGGACAAATTGGACAACAACTTTTGGGGTCCAAGTTCTCTTGTTACCCTGGGGAAAATATAAATTTGGGGGGCTAAAAATCATTTTTGTGGGAAAAAAAAGGATTTTTTATTTTCACGGCTCTGCGTTGTAAACTGTAGTGAAACACCTGGGGGTTCAAAGTTCTCACAACACATCTAGATAAGTTCCTTGGGAGGTCTAGTTTCCAATATGGGGTCACTTTTGGAGGTTTCTACTGTTTGGGTACATCAGGGGCTCTGCAAATGCAACATGACGCCTGCAGACCAATCCATCTAAGTCTGCATTCCAAATGGCGCTCCTTCCCTTCCGAGCTCTGCCATGCGCCCAAACAGTGGTTCCCCCCCACATATGGGGTATCAGCATACTCAGGACAAATTGGACAACAACTTTTGGGGTCCAATTTCTCCTGTTACCCTTGGGAAAATACAAAACTGGGGGCTAAAAAATCATTTTTGTGAAAAAAGATTTTTTATTTTCACGGCTCTGCGTTATAAACTGTAGTGAAACACTTGGGGGTTCAAAGTTCTTACAACACATCTAGATAAGTTCCTTGGGAGGTCTAGTTTCCAATATGGGGTCACTTGTGGGGGGTTTCTACTGTTTAGGTAGATCAGGGGCTCTGCAAATGCAACGTGATGCCTGCAAACCAATCCATCTAAGTCTGCATTCCACATGGCACTCCTTCCCTCCCGAGCTCTGCCATTCGCCCAAACAGTGGTTCTCCCCACATATGGGGTATCCGCGTACTCAGGACAAATTGGAAAACAACTTTTGGGGTCCAATTTATCCTGTTACCCTTGTGAAAATACAAAACTGGGGGCTAAAAAAATCATTTTTGTGAAAAAAAAAAAAGAATTTTTATTTTCACGGCTCTGCGTTATAACCTGTAGTGAAACACTTGAGGGATCAAAGCTCTCAAAACACATCTAGATAAGTTCCTTAGGGGGTCTAATTTCCAAAATGGTGTCACTTGTGGGGGGGTTTAATGTTTAGGCACATCAGGGGCTCTCCAAACGCGACATGGCATCCCATCTTAATTCCAGTCAATTTTGCATTGAAAAGTCAAATGGTGCTCCTTCCCTTCCAAACTCTGCCATGCGCCCAAACAGTCGTTTACCCCCACATATGGGGTATCGGCGTACTCAGGACAAATTGCACAACAACTTTTGTGGTCTAATTTCTTCTCTTACCCTTGGGAAAATAAAAAATTGGGGGCGAAAATATAATTTTTGTGAAAAAATATGATTTTTTATTTTTACGGCTCTACATTATAAACTTCTGTGAAGCACTTGGTGGGTCAAAGTGCTCACCACACATCTAGATAAGTTCCTTATGGGGTCTACTTTCCAAAATGTTGTCACATGTGTTGGGTTTCAATGTTTAGGCACATCAGGGGCTCTCCAAATGCAACATGGCGTTCCATCTCAATTCCAGTCAATTTTGCATTGTAAAAAGTCAAATGGTGCTCCTTCCCTTCCGAGCTCTGCCATGCGCCCAAACAGTCGTTTACCCCCACATATGGGGTATTGGCGTACTCAGGTCAAATTGTACAACAACTTTTGGGGTCCATTTTCTCCTGTTACCCTTGGTAAAATAACACAAATTGGAGCTGAAATAAATTTTGTGTAAAAAAAATTTAAATGTTAATTTTTATTTAAACATTCCAAAAATTCCTGTGAAACACCTGAAGGGTTAATAAATTTCTTGAATGTGGTTTTGAGCACATTGAGGGGTTCAGTTTTTAGAATGGTGTCACACTTGGGTATTTTCTATCATGTAGACCCCTCAAAATGACTTCAAATGAGATGTGGTCCCTAAAAAAAATGGTGTTGTAAAAATGAGAAATTGCTGGTCAACTTTTAACCCTTATAACTCCCTAACAAAAAAAAAATTTTGGTTCCTAAATTGTGCTGATGTAAAGTAGACATGTGGGAAATGTTACCTATTAAGTATTTTGTGTGACATATCTCTGTGATTTAAGGGCATAAAAATTCAAAGTTGGAAAATTGCGAAATGTTATAAATTTTCGCCAAATTTCCGTTTTTTTCACAAATAAACGCAAGTTATATTGAAGAAATTTTACCACTATCATGAAGTACAATATGTCACGAGAAAACATTGTCAGAATCGCCGAGATCCGTTGAAGCGTTCCAGAGTTATAACCTCATAAAGGGACAGTGGTCAGAATTGTAAAAATTGGCCCGGTCATTAACGTGCAAACCACCCTTGGGGGTAAAGGGGTTAATGGACTGGCATCTATAATTCTATAGTTGTATGGTAAATAAAGACACCGCCAGAATAGTCTTTTATTTGAAATAAAACAGCACACTTTTCCATTTTTATTTGAAAATAACAAGCACAGTTATACTAACCTAACGCCTAATTCCACGGAGTCCCTCTTCTCCTGTGATAAAACAAAAATTAAAAAACTACAATATCCCTCATCTGTCTATCAATCTGTCCAAAGTCACAATCCATGTCACGGGATAAACAGTTTTCAACGATGCCAAGATGCGACCGTCCAGGCTGAGAACCACTAGGAAATGAGTCGCTGCGAGCGCAGCATAAGTGACTATTGGTGATGTCATCGAGGTTACTGCTGGTCACTGAGGCTGTGTTCTCAGCTGGGCCAATGAACTGCAGTGACGTCGGTCAGATCACCACTAGCATAGTGAGAAAAAGTCTCACAGTACAGAGGCGAGTTCACCGCAGTTCAAATTCACCCCAGTGAAATTCTGGTGAAATGCAGTGAACTCGCCTCTGCACCATGAGACTTTTTCTCATTCTGCTAGCGGGGATCTCACTGAGGTCACCACAGTTCTGGCTGGCTGGGAACATAGCCTCAGTGACCGGCAATTACCTCAAAGACGTCACCGCTAATCACTGATGCTGCATTCGCAACAGCTCATTCACCAGTGGTTCTAAGCCTTGACGGTCGCATCTTGGCACCTTTCAGGCATGGAATACGGCATGGGACAGAATGACGGACAGGTGAGGGATATTGTTGTTTTTTTTATTTTTGTTTTATTACAGGAGAGGAGGGATTAGATGGAATGGACGTTAGGTGAGTATAATTGTGTTTGTTATTTTTAAATAAAAATGGAAAACTGTTTTGTTTTATTTCAAATAAAAGACTTTATTCTTGCTGTGCCTTATTTACAATAAAACTATAGGATTAGCAATGGATAGATGTCTTATAGATGCCTCTCTATTACTAATCCGTGGGCTTGATGTCACCTGACAATACAAAGGTGACATCAACCCCACAAATGTGAACCAAACTTGCCACTGCTACAGGGCAAGTGGGAAAAGCAGGCAAAGCACCAGAATTGGTTCATCTTTTAAATGCACCTTTTCTGGGCAGCTGTGGGCTGCTATTTTTAGGCTGGTGGGGCCATATCCATGGCCCCTTACCAGCCTGAAGATACCAGCCCCCAGCTGTCTGCTTTAGCAAGGCTGATTGTCAAAAATGCGGGATCCCATGCAATTTTTTAAAATAAGTGAAAAAATAAGAGTAGGGACCCCTCTATTCTTGATGACTAGCCTTGCTGAAGCTGACAGCTGAGGGTTGCAGCCCCCAGTTGTGAATTTTGCCTTGCTGGTTATCAAAAATACAGGGGAACCCAAGCCATTTTTTAATTTTAATTATTTATTTACAATGCTGGCTTCGGCTGATGAATACTCCCATCAGCCGCTCCTGCTCTAACTGTAATTAGCGGCAGCAGGCGTCGGATGGTGGGAGCAGTAGTCCCATCATCTGACACCAGTGACCGGAGGCAAACTTTATACCTCCAATCACAGCTGCGGGCTCACACTGTCTTTGACAGCGTGGGATCCGTCACGGTCTGACTGACTGTGATGATTTTACTGCCGATCAGAAGCTGTGTTTGCAGCGCTGTCATGCACATGACAGCATGGCAAAAAGTGGATGTTTGGGCCCCCCATTCAAGGGGTCCGGGTACTGCTCTGGTACCCGAAACCAAACTTTTTGTAACTGTTCAGCCGATTCCACCCGACCTGAACATCTAGGTGTCTGCCCATCTCTAGTAAAAGCGTCATATATTATGTGTAATATGTGTCATCATGTACTGTATTATGTGTAGTGAGGGATATGTATTATGTGTAATAGGTTAACATTGGAAATAGACGTTAATTTGACTACTATAGCATATAAAAACAGAGAAATGAATTTAACAATTAATAAAAAAAATTGTGGAGCACATGCTGTGGTTATATTATGGATAAAACTTTATCTGCATATTTAACTTATTAGCAGAACACTATCTGAATACCAATGGTTTCTTATACTTAAGGGAAGCAAAGATAGCAGGTACCATACCTTCATGTAAAGGGCAGTGACGATGAAATGAAAAAAACTTATTATTATTGCAACCAATAATGTTAAGTAGGAGCAGGTACAAGTGTATTAACATGTAACTGTTGCTCAAGGACTTCACATCCTTTGCCGAATGGTAAATGTTAAGACATTTGGGGATTGTAATGCAATGTGAGCGTCAGTTTGGTGGTTTCAATCTTCTGGGGTTATTGTGTATTTTGAAGTTGTTTACCTTTTAAACTCGACGATAAGATCAGACAGCAATGGTATATTACAGATGGCACACATACACTGACATCAAGCCTGGAGAAGAAAGGCTTCTGTGCTTGCTACCAGATGGGAAATCAATTAACAAGTTTGTCATCCCCCATAAACCTGATTATTCTGAAGCATATAAAGTAATGGATTAACCTTCATAAAATTAGATCTCATAAAGATTTTACAGTTGAACTCATTATCGCTAACAAAAGCTCATTAACTTGTGCACGAAGGCATAAACAGGAGAACAAATCTCATCACCTTATTTTAAAGCCTAAACAACCGATGAACAATCATTTTATATACACTCACCGGCCACTTTATTAGGTACACCTGTCCAACTTCTTGTTAACACTTAATTTCTAATCAGCCAATCACATGGCGGCAACTCAGTGCATTTAGGCATGTAGACATGGTCAAGACAATCTCCTGCAGTTCAAACCGAGCATCAGTATGGGGAAGAAAGGTGATTTGAGTGCCTTTGAACGTGGCATGGTTGTTGGTGCCAGAAGGGCTGGTCTGAGTATTTCAGAAACTGCTGATCTACTGGGATTTTCACGCACAACCATCTCTAGGGTTTACAGAGAATGGTCCGAAAAAGAAAAAAAATCCAGTGAGCGGCAGTTCTGTGGGCGGAAATGCCTTGTTGATGCCAGAGGTCAGAGGAGAATGGGCAGACTGGTTCGAGCTGATAGAAAGGCAACAGTGACTCAAATCGCCACCCGTTACAACCAAGGTAGGCCTAAGAGCATCTCTGAACGCACAGTGCGTCGAACTTTGAGGCAGATGGGCTACAGCAGCAGAAGACCACACCGGGTACCACTCCTTTCAGCTAAGAACAGGAAACTGAGGCTACAATTTGTACAAGCTCATCGAAATTGGACAGTAGAAGATTGGAAAAACGTTGCTTGGTCTGATGAGTCTCGATTTCTGCTGCGACATTCGGATGGTAGGGTCAGAATTTGGCGTAAACAACATGAAAGCATGGATCCATCCTGCCTTGTATGGAGCATCTTTGGGATGTGCAGCCAACAAATCTGCGGCAACTGTGTGATGCCATCATGTCAATATGGACCAAAATCTCTGAGGAATGTTTCCAGCACCTTGTTGAATCTATGCCACGAAGAATTGAGGCAGTTCTGAAGGCAAAAGGGGGTCCAACCCGTTACTAGCATGGTGTACCTAATAAAGTGGCCGGTGAGTGTATATATATATATATATATATATATATATATATATATATATATATATATACAGGTCCTTCTCAAAAAATTAGCATATAGTGATAAATTTCATTATTTACCATAATGTAATGATTACAATTAAACTTTCATATATTATAGATTCATTATCCACCAACTGAAATTTGTCAGGTCTTTTATTGTTTTAATACTGATGATTTTGGCATACAACTCCTGATAACCCAAAAAACCTGTCTCAATAAATTAGTATATCAAGAAAAGGTTCTCTAAACGACCTATTACCCTAATCTTCTGAATCAACTAATTAACTCTAAACACATGCAAAAGATACCTGAGGCTTTTAAAAACTCCCTGCCTGGTTCATTACTCAAAACCCCCATCATGGGTAAGACTAGCGACCTGACAGATGTCAAAAAGGCCATCATTGACACCCTCAAGCAAGAGGGTAAGACCCAGAAATAAATTTCTCAACAAATAGGCTGTTCCCAGAGTGCTGTATCAAGGCACCTCAATGGTAAGTCTGTTGGAACAATGTGGCAGAAAACGCTGTACAACGAGAAGAGGTGACCGGACCCTGAGGAAGATTGTGGAGAAGGACCGATTCCAGACCTTGGGGAACCTGAGGAAGCAGTGGACTGAGTCTGGTGTGGAAACATCCAGAGCCACCGTGCACAGGCGTGTGCAGGAAATGGGCTACAGGTGCCGCATTCCCCAGGTAAAGCCACTTTTGAACCATAAACAGCGGCAGAAGCGCCTGACCTGGGCTACAGAGAAGCAGCACTGGACTGTTGCTAAGTGGTCCCAAGTACTTTTTTTCTGATGAAAGCAAATTTTGCATGTCATTCGGAAATCAAGGTGCCAGAGTCTGGAGGAAGACTGGGGAGAAGGAAATGCCAAAATGCCTGAAGTCCAGTGTCAAGTACCCACAGTCAGTGATGGTGTGGGGTGCCATGTCAGCTGCTGGTGTTGGTCCACTGTGTTTCATCAAGGGCAGGGTCAATGCAGCTAGCTATCAGGAGATTTTGGAGCACTTAATGCTTCCATCGGCTGAAATGCTTTATGGAGATGAAGATTTCATTTTTCAGCACGACCTGGCACCTGCTCACAGTGCCAAAACCACTGGTAAATGGTTTACTGACCATGGTATTACTGTGCTCAATTGGCCTGCCAACTCTCCTGACCTGAACCCCATAGAGAATCTGTGGGATATTGTGAAGAGAAAGTTGAGAGACGCCAGACCCAACACTCTGGATGAGCTTAAGGCCGCTATTGAAGCATCCTGGGCCTCCATAACATCTCAGCAGTGTCACAGGCTGATTGCCTCCATGCCACGCCGCATTGAAGCAGTCATTTCTGCCAAAGGATTCCCGACCAAGTATTGAGTGCATAACTGAACATTATTATTTGATGTTTTTTTTGTTTGTTATTAAAAAACACTTTTATTTGATTGGCCGGGTGAAATATGCTAATTTATTGAGACAGGTTTTTTGGGTTATCAGGAGTTGTATGCCAAAATCATCAGTATTAAAACAATAAAAGACCTGACAAATTTCAGTTGGTGGATAATGAATCTATAATATATGAAAGTTTAATTGTAATCATTACATTATGGTAAATAATGAAATTTAACACTATATGCTAATTTTTTGAGAAGGACCTGTATATATATATATATATATATATATATATATATATATATATATATATATATATATATGTGTGTACATAATGATACCTGAAAGTTTATGAAACCTTCTGAATTGTCCAAATTTATGCATAAGTTTGACCTAAAATTACGTCAGATTATTACACAAGTCATAAAAATAGATAGATAAAATGTATTCAATGAAGTGAAAGCAGGACGTGGCACTCACCACTGACAAATGCTATAGCATGTTTCAGATGAGTCGCCTGTCAGGGCTGTGGGGTACCCGGTACCGGGTCCGGTGTTCACAGGGGGATGTCACGGTGGCAACCTGGTCCGTGGCCCTCGGTGCCCATGTAAAGGGGAAATTGAATAAAGTTTATGTTCGTGACGCCACCTGTGGTATTCGGTCAGTGGGGACCGACGCTGCTTTAAGGGGTCCTCTGGGGTGATGTTATGGCAGCTAGATGGTACAACTTCCCACAGGTGAAGTATATCCCCAGGGCTGCCAGTGTGTAGATGGAAGATGGTGAATGGTGCAGTAAAGAACGAGGACACAGTCTCTTTACCTGGTTTACTGAAGACTTCAGGCAGCCACAGTCCAGGGTACCAGATCACAGGGCAGGCAGGGTCCGTCCGGCTTGGAAGCGAATCCAGAGTCCCCTTTACCAGGTGGAGTTAAAAGACTTCATCTAGCGCCATGGTGTTGTAGTCCCTTACTGCCTATGGCTTCAGATAAGGTCCTCACAGTTCTTCTCTCTGTCTCCCATATAGGATAGGACAATACCTGTATGACAGGTAACTCAAGCCTTTTTACAGGGACTCTATCACGCCCCAGGCTCTATGTGTTACTGTGTCTTCAGGTGTGTGTGACGGACAGGTAACTTTCAGTTCAGCTGTCCTGCCGGTCTTTGCTATGTGTATTGGAGTCCCACAAATGCCTCGGTGTTCCGGCTATCGGTTATCTTAGCTTTTGCCAGGGAGACAGTCTGCTTGCTGCTGTCCTCCCCCTGGTGTCCTTCTCCTGTGCCTCGCTCTCCTTCACTCTCACTGAACAATGTCCTTTCCTTCTGGATGTCTCTTTCTCTAGGAGCTGTAGTGCTTCAGACTACACGGCCCCTTCAGACCTTCTGACACTCTATGTCGATCTGCTTTCTTCTGTCTCTCTGACAATCTGACCTCTCTTTCCCTCTAAACCACAATATATATAGGGGAGTCACCTAGGAATAGGATCAAATGCTCCCCCTTGTGGCCTGGAGTGTGAACATGTTGTGTGTATTGTGGTTACCTGATAAAAGATATCCTACATCGCTTCCAAACGTAACATCACTCTCCCCTTGAGGAAAGCAATGCTACTGTGACGACCAGGACCTGGGGCGCCACACATACTCGGTGTGTATTGTGATTTGAGAGGCTTCACTTGGAAGTTGCCCGCTCTCTAAAATAGAAGATATAGGACTAACACAGAGGTGGCTTGAAAACAAAAGCGGTGGCTTCAGGAAAAAACTATATCGGCTTTTTCCTCAGTGGCTTTGTGAAAAAAAAATGCTATTTTCCCCATAGATGTGAAAGTGATAAGGAAATCTGCAAGTAAAAAACACAAATGCATTTTTAGTGCATGCAACCTGCAACTGTCTTTATTACTTTATTTATTTTTATCAAAGCTAAGTAACAAGAAATATCCAAAACAAAGCAGTTTAATTTAAAACGCTGTAGCATGGCTAAGGGTCATATAGTCGACGGGAGGTATGTGTCACAGAGATGGCTTGTCTCTGTGATGTAACCCGGAGTGTTTTCTTTAATGCACATAAGCACTAAGGGATCGTTTAGTACACTTGGGTTCAGGTTACGGGTAGCTGTGATAGATGGGAGGATCTGGTTACCCATATACCTCACCCCTGGGTAGGGGCATCACCATACCTCTATATGTGTTTGAGGTCCTGCAGTGATGTCACGACCACGTGATTAATCATGTGATGGGTTCCTGGGTGTGGTTATAGCTATATAATAAGGCTACTACTTAACACAGGACCTGTATGTGGGGAGGGGGAAGCCTCCAGTGTGTGTTGAGGCTCCAGGCCTGAACCTTAAGTACTGGTCACTTATACTTTGTTTTGCCTGAGCTAAAGACTATTTGTTTTTCTGTTTTGTTTTGTGGGTTTGTGAAGCAATAAACCCTGTGAACTTTTAAAGGAATGTGCCTCTTGATTGCCACCCACTACACCTGAGTGATTACAACCCCTACAACATGATAGCAAAAACACAATAAAACTGCAGCATCAAAAATTTGATAAAATCGCATATAAAAATATTCACTCAGAAAGGTAATGAAAAAATGCAAGTAACTTTATTTAGCTTGGCTTGCAATGGATAGAGAAAAAAAAGCAAGGTGGCTACCGATCAGAAGTAGTGTATGAACAAGCAAGGTAGAAATACTAATTAAAATGTAACCTTTAATAAATTTTAATAAAATATATGGAGCCCTTTAAACTAAAACCAAAATCAATACAGTACACATAACACATAAAATCACATTTAGGGAGGGGGAGGCACACAATTCTGTCCATACATTACCCAACCAAAGGATATCACATCGTATCCATCCATACTGTAATGTCAAGTTTGTTCCCGATGCGTTTCATTAGTCAAATCATCAGGGGAAATATAGACTTATGAAAGAAAGTAGGGGTCTTGTTTAATGTGATGGGTACATGCCATCACATACAGAAGAGCAAAAGGTCTGGTTAAATATACCTCACATTGCTTCACGCTCCTAGCTTCTGGTTATTAGCCATTCTCGATTTAAGATAAATACTACATGCTATGTATGTAGTAAGATACAAAAGATACAAAAACATGTACAAGAGCTTTTGGATGCATGAATTACTTGCATCATTGCTACAGACTCATATGCACCTATCGAAATTCCTGCTATGTCTCATTTCCAGACCTGATTAATCATTGGGGCCTTGCAGTGCTGTGGTCCTGAGTTCAAATCCCACCAAGGACAACATGTGTAAGGAGTCTGTGTGTGTGTTCTCCCTGTGTTTACGTGAGTTTCTTCCTGGAACTCTGGTTTCCTCCCACACCTCAATGACATACTTATATGGAATTTAGATTGTAATCCCCAGTGGGGACAGTGATAATGATGATGTCTGTAAACCACTATGGAATTAATGGCGCTATACAGCTCTGGCAAAAATTAAGAGACCACTACACAGTTATATAAAAATCAGCTTCTCTACATGTCTGACAGCCATTCCATTCCAGAGTTAGTTGAATTCCAACCAGAGTACACCTCATTCTACTTAATGTGCTTCTGATTAGGTGATCACTGATCACCTGAACCAAATCTTATTTAACGAAGGAAAGTATAAAAAACCCTGCTGTGGTGTTCACAATCCTCTTGCAATAGGACAAGCTGGGGGCACAGTAAGCGTCATGTTGCCTCTATCCTTAAAATTTCTAAGACGGCAGTCTTAAAAGTGGTATGAATTACAACAGAAATTTAATGCAATACGCTCCCAAGTAAAAAAGGGTGAATAGTCCAGAACTTAACTCCAAATTCAGAGTGTCGGACTGTTCACTTGTTCTTTTGGGAACATAGTGCAGCCTTTTATAGTTTCCAACCCAGAGATTCTTGTCCGAGCACCGTTTTGGATTCATTGGCCCACTTTTGAGTCAAGTATGAGGTGATCTGATAGACATTTTTGAGTTCTGAACAAAAATATACTCCGGTACCTGTCATGAGAGCTGAAGAACGCACCAAATTCAGTAAGGGTACTGGTGTATAAAAGCCAGTCTTGATGAATTGGTCCCATAGTCTATATTTTTTTATACCATGGTAGTGGTTGATTTGCTAAAAGAAAATGGCTAATGCTGCTGAATTGTCTAAATTTTGCATTTGCACTGATAGAAGCATAAAATCAATAGATTATATCATGTATCAAAAAAGTTTCAGATTGTGAAATAAACCTTGTTATATATTTCTCCAGAAACTCCTGCAGAATAAAAGCAATTTAGCTAATCGTTTCATTCATCTTTCATACCCAGTACTGTAGATAAATGCAAGGGGTGAGCAAGTAATTAACTGTTGCTTATTGCATTAAGATACAAGGATAGTTAGGCACAAGTTTTGCCATGGAGGAGTCCCAAAATAACCACATTGACAAATCTTAGTTTCTGTTTAGTCTTGTATCTTGTAATTCTTAATTATAAAACTAAAAAAAAAAATCTCAATTGAAAAAATACAACAATCTCTCCCTCTTTCCCGTTTTTTGCTTTTCTTCTTCAATTGCTCAATTTGAAAACGTTTGAGATATCAGTGATTCTTAACATGAAGTAGATAAAAAAGGAAATCAAATCTTACATTAAATTTCCCAGAGATCACTCCAGAGGAGTCCTGAGTCACGTGTATGCTTGGTGCATTCTTGCTTCCATACTACAGAAACAGCAGTGCCCCTTTAGTATCAGTTGGTCCTCTATTACCCCAAACATGTGTACATTCTTTTGTCTTGATAACTCATTTTAGCAGTATCTGATCGTAGGATTATTTAGAGAATAATAATATAGATAAAAATACACAAATAAATATTGTTTATTATATTATGCATTTTAGTATATTAGGTTTATATAAAAGATATTTATTATATGGGATTTAGTGAAGTAAAAATAAATCAATTATTGCTTGTTGTCATAAGAAATGAAACTCGAATACTGAAAATACCACAAAAAATATAAAAAAGGTATAGATTTTTGCATTCAAATAGCAATGCTCAGTCTGTTTAGATTACATGTGATTAGAATTTACCAAAGTAAGACACTTCTCTCTATCAAATATACAGCATGTCCAAAATGTATTCATTATCTTAAAGCAGAATGATAGAGCCAGTGGAAAAGAAGCCCTGGGGAAAAGTCGAACCAGAAGGATGGTATCTGACGAACAAGAGATAATTGTGAGACATGCAATGTTTTGTTTTTTTGCTATTACAAAAGTTTGCAGCGATAATGCATAAATTCTATTTTATTTATTTAAAAGCTAATTAAAAAATTCCACACAAATTATAGTGGGAATTACTGTTTTTTGAAGTAACTTTAATATATTTTACTTGTGGTAACATTTACTTTGTGTTTTAAAAGTCTTACCCGGGTCCTCAAGGATGGAGAAGAAAAAAGGTATGCAATATGCCAACTACAACTGGATCAGATGTTCTTAATTAAATAAACAATAGTGAATGTTTCATATTTCTGGTAGAGTGAACATTCAGAGGAAGGCGGCGAGATGATAACACCTTCCAAGAAAGAAAAGGTTGGTCTTGTGCTTAACGAATCCTCCCAACATTTTTTTCCTAATAATTTCTAACTATGTAATTCAATCTAGGTATGTAACTATATTTACTGATAGCCATCTTCCCTGATTTCCAGTGCCACTCTTGTCTACTTCTTGGCCGCGTGAGCCCTGTTTTTCTATACCAGCTCACACAGGTATTTGTATTTTAGGCAAAAAAAATATATTATCATTTTTTACATTTTAAAAATTACAAAAAGGAAAATGGGTGGTTACAAAAGTTTGGGCACCCTTGGAGATTTGTGTGTTCAGATAACTTTGACCAAGGTTTCAGACCTTAATTAGCCTGTTATGACCTGTTTACTATCATCATTAGGAAAGGCCAGGTGATGCAGATTTCCCAGCTTTATAAAAACTCAGCTTCCTCTAATCTTGTGCCAAAAAACAGCAGCCATTAGTTCTTCTAAGAAGCTGCCTTATTTTTTTGAAAATAAAAAATGGTGAAGACTATAAGAAGATAGCAAAGTGTTTTCAAGTTGCCTTTTCCTCAGTTTGAAATGTAATTAAAAAATGGCAGCAGTGGAGGCCAGGTCTGGAAAACCAAGCAAAATTTCTGTGAGAGCTGCTTTTAGGATTGCTAGAGAGGCAAATCAGAATCCCCCACTTGACTGCAAGAGACCTTCAGAAAGATTTAGCAGTCTCTGGAGGTGTGGTACATTGTTCTACTGTTCAGAAAAACCTGCGCAAATTTGTCCTTCATGGAAGAGTCATGAGAAGAAAACCTCTCCTGCGTCCTCACCATGAAATTCAGCATCAGAAGTATGCAAAAGAACATCTAAACAAGTCTGATGCCTTTTGGAAACAATTACTGTGGACCAATTAGGTTAAAATAGAATTATTTTGCCACAATGATCAAAGGTAGGAGTGAAGGAAAAGGGGAACAGAATTTCAGGAAAACAACATTTTGCCAACCATTAAGCCTGGGGGTGGATCAATCATGCTTTGGGATTGGTGTGAAGCCAATGGCACTGGGAAAATTTCACTGGTAGAGGGGAAGATTGGATTCAAAATCCACAATAAACTACCTACTGTAGAAAGGAACAAGTTGAAGGTTTTACAATGGCCCTCACAGTCCCGCTCTGAACAGCATTGAAAATATGTGGCCAGACCAGACGACGCAGGAATCTCACACATCTGAAGAATTTTCCAAGGTAGAATGGATGAAAATCCCACAAACAAGAATTAAAAGACTCTTGGCAGGCTACAATAAAAGCTGTGATATTTGAAAAAGGGGTGCTACTGGGCACTAATCATGCAGGGTGCCCAACTTTTGCATTGGCCCATTTTCCTTTTTGTAATTTTTAAAATGTAAAAAATGACAATATATATATTTTTGGCCTAAAATACAAAGGAAATATGTCATCTTTAACTTTATCTCTTTTAGAGATCATTTTATCTTCAGCTTGCTTAACTGTCCCCAATAGCAATAATTTTGCCCAAACTTTTACATGCCACTGTAAATAATAATATTTGAATGTTAATAATTTTCATTTTAAAATAAAAATGTCAATATATAAATCACTAGAATGTAGTCTGTATTTACCTTCATTTGCTAAATTATTTACTACAATAGGAAGGAAAGAGACGTTCAGGATCTCGAGACAGAAATCAGAAGGTACTTTTTAATTCCCTAACCTGCCAAAGTCCTACTCTGCTTATTATAAGGGAAGCTGTTAACAAATATATACAACCTCTGAACCCCAGTCATAGTGTAATACAGAATGGTAATAGGTTTCTAATAATGTCACTCTGTGAAATCTCATAAAAGAATAAAGAAGCACCTGCTAAATGTGAAGACCCAAGTCAGTGCTAGTGGCAACTAATGCTTATGCAGCTGAAGCTAAGGTCAATACATTTTGTTTACTGTGCATGTGCTGGATGCCACCAAAACTGGCTAGTAAAGACATATCCTTGTATATGAGATCAAAACAGAATGGACTTGTGATTACATCACTCTGTGGAAGATTGGGAGCACCTACATGACTCTTCAAGGAAAGCACATGCTACTTTATAACTATTTTTTGTTAACGCTGCTAGGGACCTTTCAATGATTGACATCTAAGAATATACTTATTACCATCCAATGTAACACTATCAGTATCAGTGTTGACAGGTTTGATAGCTTAAATGCCATAAGGAAATGTCCAATGTTTCAAGAAAATTAAATTTAGCACCAAACTTGTGTGCTCCCTATAGACTTAACAAAGCTTGATTTTTTGTGTATGTTAAATAATAAACTGGATATATTTTAGTGGATTAAATGCTGTAAAATAACTAAATAAATTAAAGCAAAATATTGTAAATCTCCTGCTGTAATTTTTCCCATGATTGGCATTTGTCACCCAGGGCGAATCAGGGGATACTGGAGATCCTGGCGTTCCTGGGCAGAAAGTAAGTCTTGCAATTTCTCCTCAATTAATTGTTTAAAAACATATAGTATCATATACTATTTATTAAATCATAAAAAATAAAAAGTAATAAAGATATTTATTCATGCTCATGTAATATATGTAACAGTATTTAGGAGAAAATCATTATTATTATTATTATTATTTATTATAGCGCCATTGGCACTCTACATGTGAGGAGGGGTATACATAATTAAAACAAGTAGAATAATCTTAAACAGTACAAGTCACCAACTGGTACAGGAGGAGATAGGACCCTGCCCGTGAGGACTCACAGTCTATAAGGGATGGGTGAGGATACAGTAGGTGAGGATAGAGCTGGTCGTGCAGCAGTATAGTCAAACGAGGGTTACTGCAGGTTGTAGGCTTGTCGAAAGAGGTGGGTTCTCAGGTTTCCTTTAGAAGGTACAGTATATTCACTGTTTAGAAGAGTTGGTGTGAATCAATTTGCAGGACCCGGTCCGGCACCCATATCAGCATTTTGTAGCCAATCGATTGGAGCCTTGATAAACGCTTCTTACCTAACAGCATACATTAATCCTTTTTGATTAGACATCTTGAAGAGATGTCATTGTTGTGAACCGACATCCATGTGACGTCATGCCAGGCCAGCTAATCAAAAGAAGAGTTGAATATACCAATCCGGTAAGAAGTGGTTCTCAGGACTCTCAACCAGTGGCCACTGATTACTGACATAAACTGTACTTGATTCTGCAAATCATTTTTCACCAACTCAACTGTTTAGGAAACAACAATAATGTTATATATTAAAGAAGAGCTCTTTATTCTGCACTGCTTCTAAGAATGTAAATGTCTCCTTTAATTCCCTTTCCTTATAAGGGGTGTTTGGAGAAAACTAATTATTACTTATCCATGAACAGATCGGCAGAACGGGGCATTTTTGTCCTCGTTAGCATGGAGCTACAGTGCACATGCTCCATTCATTCCTTATTGGACCGTCAAGTGGTGCTTTTTCCCATAGACAATGAGTGAAGCAGCAATCAAACATGTGCACTACCACTCTGTGCTAATAGGGATAAAAGTGCGTCATCAGAGATAAAAATTCCCCTTTCGGGCAATCTATGCATAGATGATAGATTGTTTTTAAGTAACTATTATGTACAGTAATAGATGATAAATTGTTTTTAAGTAACTATTATGTACAGTAATTCGGTTTGCGGTGCTATGTCAAAATGTAATTTTAATCTGTGAAGTAAGAATGTTAATGTAAGATACAACTCCAAAAAGGGGCGAACTCTCAGAGTGCCAGAGGAATAAGCAAACCTTGTGGTGGCTGTAGAAGACCCTCCGCAACCTCTTTAATTAAGGAAAAATTGTACGTTTAAATGTCTTATAGATATAATAGTGCTTACTAGTAATGTAAAAGTAGCCTAAAGACTTTGTGTGACGAGGTCTCAAACTCTCATTTTTAGGGAGAAAAAGGAGATATTGGTGAAAAGGGACAAAAGGTAATACATATCTGTATCTACTTCGCATCATTGTATGTTCCATAATAAAGTAGTCTTATGAACTTATGGGCCGGAATTGACAAGGTGATGTAAGTAAAAACCTGGTGTTAGTGTTAGCGGAACGCACCAAATTATAAGAGAGATGGTATAAGATGCGTTTGCAGCCCGGGGTCCACTGTGCAGAGATGGAACCTGCTGCTGAGTAATGACGGACTATATGGCGGTACAATGTGGATACACACATGGGTTAACTTCACCCTGTGTGAAGGAAGCAAACCCTGTTGCGTCACAGGGCCGCGGTACCGAACCGAGAGCGCAAGCAAGGAGTCTCAGGACTCTATACCAAGACACAGGATTAGAGTACTTTCAGACCACTTGCGCTCAACACCGCAACTGGGGTGTCAAAGTAACAGAAAAATATAACTTAAAGCACAAAAGTGCATGCTGTGCCGCTTTGGTGGACGCCACTAACCACCCAGACTTGGGATAGGAAAGCGCTCTATAAGCGCATGGCGCCGCACTGGCGGCTACAGCAATATGCTGTATCGTGAGTCTTTATGTTGACAGCTTAGTCGGGCGCTAGACAGCAAGCATCCAGCTTTCGCGAGCAGTCATACACAAGGGAGGGGATATTTAAGAACGACTTGCACTCATCAACACACACACGTATACAAATGTACACTAGCGCATGGCCGTGCGGTCATGCAAACCTTTTATAGCTGCAGCATGTACAGGACCTTCCCAGAAGGACCAATGGGAAGCTGCCACAGAAGTTGAGCACCTTCAGGACCTTCCTGGAGGACCAATGGGATCTGCTGCAGTATCTGAGCATGTGACCTTCGATCTCCAATGGGAGATCTTGCCCTGGGCATGCTCAGAAGGGGAAAAGCAGGACTTAGTCCCAAAAGCGTCTGCTCGCCACTGCCCAGCACTGACTTCAATGCCAGAAGCTGGAAAAGCAGCAGTAACCCTATGCACAGAGTGAGACTGAGCAAGATGCTGGGACCGACGTCTCCGCTGAGCAGACTCCACCGCGGCTGGAGAAGAATGGGAGATTGCCCCTGTGCAGAGGCGGGAACTTGACACCTAACACCTGGATTTTAGTTATTCCTCAAAACTATTCCAGATGGCATGCAGCATATGGGAAATTTATTAGGGAAAGTTTGCAAGAATTCTGGCAGCCATTGTGCAATAAATATAGCAAATAGTATGTTCCATTTTATTGTGTGTTCAAAACATTTTTTATACCTCAATAGTTTGAATAAGTTTCTAGAAAGAGGGAGCTTAGGTAAGAGGAGTTAATCTGTCCTGAAGCTATTATTGATTTATTCCCAAAGTACATATAAAGTACTGTATAAAGATTGTCAAGCATCTTTTGGCATAAGGAAGAAAAAAGATTTTAACATGTCTAGCAAGTTGCACCAAATTTACCATATGTAACATGGCATGGCCTCTCTCATGGGTCTTTTCAATAAAAAATTATGCCACAAATCACTGCGTATTTTCTTAATAATACTACTGCATTTTTTATTTTAGGGAGAACCAGGAGTTGGTCATAGAGGCCCAGTGGGTCAGGCTGGACCTCCTGGTACTAAGGTAAAACTGCAAACTGATTCACTTAGAGAAACCACAAGTGTGAATTTAAGTCGACTAGTCGTTGTAATTTTAATGTCACTAAAAGCAAGTTGGTGATTAAGAGCAACCTCCACATTTTCCATCAAAACTGTTTATTTAAGCTTTGTGTTACCAAGATGATTGATGATTTTCCGTATTTTAGATTGGCCAGCAATGGTCATGCAGGCTTCAAAGCTTCATAATGATGGCAACCGGTACATACCCTAAGAATTTCACAGCCACTGTTAATTTCAATGTAAAACTGGAAGGTAATTTTAAAGAGAATCTGTCAGCACAATTTCACACTGTAAACTATTTATATGCAGAAATAGGAGAAGAACACGGAGTATCAAATCATTGTGGTAAAAAAGTACAAATTTTATTAGAGTGTTATCAAGTAAAGAATATATAATAAAATGACATAGAACAAGACAGACACCAAAATCAAGGTCACATGCAAAGTTTGTAGCAAATAGTAATACAACCCTTATGTTTAAACAGTATAACATTAGGGACAGGCCGTAAGGTGTACGCTGGCAGACATTGCCCAAAAGTAAACATGAACACTATACTAATAGAGAAAAATTACTTAATGGATTGCCACGCAAATGTGCATGGGCAAGGCTTACCAGCTAATGAAGGCATGGACCCTGAGCCGGATGGCCAAAACCTCAACATGCGTTTCGTGTACTCACAAGCCGCTTTTTCATCCCCTTGAGAAAGGCTCGGCTCACATTTGCCCTCCGCGCAATTGAAGATTTCAACAATTCCCTAGACCATCCCTAGGCCACTGGTTACATCTGTGCCGCACTCAAAGTGCTAAGTGCATAAAGGGTTACCAGAAAAATCCTGGGGGGATAAAGGCCTTTATCCCCCCAGGATTTTTCTGGTAACCCTTTAGGGATGGTCTAGGGAATTGTTGAAATCTTTTCCTTTATTTGACCACAGACATCATAGCGCTTCCTAGGCCTAGATTATTTGGCCTCTTACCTTATACTATATTCTTATTTGCTGTGGCAGGACTTAGGTTAACTTGCACTATTCTAACAATTTACATTTTTGATATCTTGGTTATTTATGCAAGTTACTTAGGGGTTACCGGTATATGTACAGACTAGGTGACATGTGTTTGAGGTCAGCTGGCAGCACAGGTTATTATAATGTATATCTATTTATTGTAGTATCTGTCAGCCCACTTCATGTTTATTTATACACTTTTTGTGTGTCTATACAAAATATTGTATTCACTGCCAGGTCAGTTTGTACCTATACAAATGTTTGATTACCTGTATATATCTACTTTTTCCTGGGGGATCGTATTTGGTTTATTCGGCCTTTTTTGGCCTTTTTAAATGGTTTTATATCGTGTGTCCTTTTCTTTGCTCCTGTATTTTGTATTGTTGTGTATAATAAAGTACATTATGGTTGGTTGATCCCACTAGTGTGCATATCTTTTTCCTTTTTTGTTTTCTGTGTTTTTTATATGCACGTGGTTGATCCCTGTACAATAAATTTGTTGCGGTGCCCGCTCTCTCTCTGTTTTGATGCACCTGACGGGTTAATAATCTTCTTCAATGCGGTTTTGAGCACCTTGAGGTCTGCATTTTTAGAAGGGTGTCACTTTTGGGTATTCTGTCATATAGGCCCCTTAAAGTCACTTAAAAATTGCTTCAAAAATTGCTCTGATGTAAAGTAGACATGTGCGAAATGCTATTTATTAACAATTTTTACAAATTTGGCCTGTTCAGGAAGGTGAAAACCGGCTGGTGGGGTATGGGAGCTAAATGCAATTTAAAATCCATCATAAATCCACAAGACAGACAAATAGTCTTTGCCTAAGCAAACTGCCCTGTACCTTGTACAGACTATGAGTGTGCTCAAGCTCTTTTATGTATGAGGCATTTATTACATACTTTGCTGGATAGCTCTGTTCCAGAGCACAAGTGTCGATCATTTGTGTTAAACAGTCATCATTTCTGTATCTGGAATATCAATTTTAGTAGTATTTCTGATTAAACAGTGTAAATGATGATACATGTGGGATTTTTGAGCATTCCAGTCCTTTTGTTTACCCCCAACCTGCTGCCTTTATCATTGGCTGCAAAGCATTTGTACTTATATTAACCCCTTTCTGCCAGCTGACGGAATAGTACGTCAGCTGGCAGATCCCCTGCTTTGAGGTGGGCTCTGTCGGTGAGCCCACCTCAAAGCCACGACATGTCAGCTGTTTTATATAGCTGACATGTGAGCGCAATGAGTGCGAGGGGAATCACGATCCGCTCGCGCCCATTAACTAGTTAAATGCCGCCATCAAACGCTGACAGTGGCATTAAACTAGCGCTCCCGGCCGCGCGGCCGGAGGTGCTCGCACCGCTGACCCCCGCACATGATCGGGGGTCATCGGTGCATTGCCATAACAACCAGAGGTCTCCTTGAGACCTCTATGGTTGTTGATGGCCGATTGCGTTGAGCGCCACCCTGTGGTCGGCGTTCAAAGCAACCCTGCATTTCTGCTACATAGAGGTGATCTGTGCTTCACCTCTATGTAGCAGAGGCGATCGTGTAATGCATGCTTCTAGCCTCCTATGGAGGCTATTGAAGCGTGCCAAAATTTAAAAAAAAGTGTTTAAAAATATAAAAAAAATAAAAAATATATAAAAGTTCAAATCACCCCCCTTTCGCCCCAATCAAAATAAAACAATAAAAAATAAAATCAAACCTACACATATTTGGTATCGCCGCGTTCAGAATCGCCCGATCTAGCAATAAAAACAAGGGATTAACCTGATCGCTAAATGGCGTAGCGGGAAAAAAAATCAAAACGCCAAAATTATGTTTTTTTGGTCGCCGCAACATTGCATTAAAATGTAATAACGGGCGATCAAAAGAACGTATCTGCACCAAAATGGAATCAATAAAAATGCCAGCTCGGCACGCAGAAAATAAGTCCTCACCCGACCGCAGATCACGAAAATTGGAGACGCTACGCGTATCGGAAAATGGCGCAATTTTTTTTTTTTTTTAGCAAACTTTGGATAAAAGAGAACCTAGACATATTTGGTGTCTATGAACTCATAACGACCTGGAGAATCATAATGGCAGGTTAGTTTTAGCATTCAGTGAACCTAGCAAAAAAGCCAAACAAAGAACAAGTGTGAGATTGCACTTTTTTTGCAATTTCCTCGCACTTGGAATTTTTTTCCCGTTTTTTGTTACACGGCATGGTAAAACCAATAGTATCGTTCAAAAGTACATCTCGTCCCGCAAAAAATAAGCCCTCACATGGCCATATTGATGGAAAAATAAAAAAGTTATGGCTCTGGGAACAAGGGGAGCAAAAAAACGAAAAAGAAAAAATGGAAAAAGCTTCGGGGGTGAAGGGGTTAATCTATTCATTTTTCTTACATTTGTTCTCACTTAAATGTATTTTGTGGTAGCATATTATTCTTTCACAGTCAAATCTGATTATACAGCATTTTTCAGCAGGTTATGTAATCTGAGAGCAACATGATGTAGGTGCTGAGACCCTGAATCCAGCATTATGTCACTTGCAAGGCTGTGTGTTTTTGTTTCAATAAAATCAGTGTTTTATCAGTGGAGATTATCACTACAGGACTAGTTGTCCTGTGCTTCCTAGTCAACTGATCTGTGTAACACTAACCCCACCATCGATTAGCAGCTTTCTGTCAATGAACAGTGTACACAAAAAGTTGCCAATCAATGGTGTGGGTGGGGGTTATGCAGGGATCAGCATTCTGAGAGCACTGCTACATCTGCACCTGAGAAAATGTGATTGTGTCAAAATAACATAAAGCAGCCCAGTATTTGATACATCCCTGGAATTAGGACCTCTACCCCTATATCATGCTGCTCTCAGACTACATAGCACAAACTTGCTGACAGATCTCCTTCAATAGGTTCCTTTTCAGGTATAGTATCATAGATTTGGCTTTGCCTTTTATTTACTTTTAGTGGGCTATATCGCAGAAGGTAGTGCCTTTTAACGTATATGACAATTTGAATAGATTGTTTGTTATCCTGTGGATTTATATATGTTTTAAATGTTTTAACTTATATGCATGCTTTTCTTCCTTGGTCTGTATAACTGCATTTAATACAGATTGTCATACTTTGCATATTACTTGGAGTGTTCAGTGCACCGCTTCCTTATGTGATATAATTCATGCTCTCTTATTTTGTACCTTATTCTACTAAATTATACTTTGCCACTTTTATACTATGACTTTAGCAAGTGACAATTTACACATTGATGAAGCGCTAAAATAAAATTAGTAAGTGTGAATGTGTTGTTTAATGAAATTGTGTATTGACTCCATGCAGTATACCATAAAATACCGAAAAATATATGGTAATTTGTTTTAAAATATATGTAGTTTGGGCTCTCGGCTATGTGGCAAACATGGACACTATGGCCAGATCTTGTGAATTCAGCATCATTGTACTCATATGTATCTGCAAGAGCATGAACTTATTATTTTCACAGGGTGAGCCAGGAGAGCAAGGACTCCCAGGAGTACAAGGAATCCAAGGCATCCAAGGAAACCCGGGGATTTCAGGATCTGTGGGAGAAAGAGGAGAAGCAGGAATTCGTGGTCCGCCGGGACCTCCAGTAAGTATTCATGATAACCTGCGATTACATATTTTACAGGCATCTTAGCCATTCAGGGCAATGTTTTTTTCCTTCAAACATGTTATCACGAGATAACCAGTGTTATATAAAGAACAGTTATTAAAGTTCTGGAAATTTAACGATTTGGAGACATTGAGCAGCGTATAACAAAGTCTGAGGGAACATTCCTGTTGTGAATTCCGTTCTGGAGCTCCCTCCTGTGGTTGCTAATGGTATTTTTGTGAGTTCTGCCCTTGGGCTCCCTCTGGTGGTTTTGAGTGGAACTGCTGCTCCTTTAGGTAGCTGTAGCAGCTGCCTTCACTAATCGCCTTGCCTGGGTTTGTTATTTAAACCTGCTCTGGGCTTTAGTTCATGCCAGCTGTCAATGTTCTTGGTTGGATTTGGTTCTCTCCTTGGATTTCTCATATGGCCTGTCCTTGTCAGCAAAAGATAAGTTTTTGCTAGTTCTTGTTTGTCCATTTGCTTGGACTCTATTGCTCTTCAAATATGTCTCTTTTTGTCCAGCTTGTCATTATGTAATATTCAGGCTAGCTGGAAGCTCTGGGAAAGCAGATTTGCCCCTCCACACCGTGAGTCGGTGTGGAGTTCATTTTTGTAAACTCTGCATGGATTTTGTAGTTTTTAATACTGACCGCACAGTATCCTTTTCTCTCTGTCTATCAAGTTTAGTATTGGCCTCCTTTGCTGAAATCTGATTTCATTTCTGTGTACGTCATTTCCCTCTCCACTCACAGTCAATATTTGTGGGGGGCTGTATTTCCTTTTGGGGTTTTCTCTGAGGCAAGATAGCTTTCTATTTCCTTCTTTAGGGGTAGTTAGTTCTTAGGCTGTGAAGAGGTGTCTAGGGAGAGTCAGGAACATCCCACGGCTATTACTAGTGTTGTTGTTAGGATTAGGGACTGCGGTCAGTAGAGATACCACCTTCTCAGAGCTCGTTCCATGTTGCGTTTTAGCCACCAGGTCATATCAGTGTGGCCTCTTAACCACCAGGTCATAACACATTCCCCATCCTTCATAACAAAGTCAGAGGGAACATCCCCGTCCTTCAGTTTCATACATTTATACCAATGAATTGTTGGGTGGTTATAATGCAATGTGATATAACGTTATGCCAATAAATTATAGATAACCATTGCTGAATATAAGGCAGGTGTCAGATGTCGGAAGCATATGCTCTATATAGTAATATGCATGCTTATTTATTGCAAAACCTTTTAAGGACCACGTAATTTTTTGTTTTTGTGCTTTAATTATTTTCCTTGCCTTGTGTCAACTTTTTTCACAACTTTTTATTTTTCTGTCAACATATAAGCAGGTGAGGGCTTGTTTCAAGCAGGAGAGTTGGAATTTAAATGACATATAATGTACTGAAAACCAGGAAAAAAAGTTCCAAGTATGATGTGGTTTTACGTTTTTACAGCGTTCATTGTGTGGGAAAAATTACGTGAAAACATGATTGCTCAGGCCAGCCCTATTATGTCAATGACAAACATGCATCGATTTTTTTGCTACTTAAGTGATGAAAAAAAAAATGTAAATCTTGAAAAATTTTTTTGCTTTTCTATCGACATTTTTCAAGATCCATAACATTTTTATTTTTCTGTTGATGTGGCAGAGAGAGGGTTTGCTTTTGTGCAGTGATCTGATGTTTTTATTGATATAAATTTCATGTACATAAGATGTTTTGATTGTTTTTACATTACATTTTAGTGAAGTGAGGTGACCCAAAAATTCTGGAGTTTTGACTTTTTTTTTCTTTTTAAGGCCTTTACCGCTATGGTTAATTATGTCAATATTTTATTACATCTGAGTTTCACAAATGCAGAGATTTTTCTTTATTTTTAACAGTGGAAAAGGAAGTGATTTGAACTTTATTACTTTTTAAAAAAAATAAATTTATAATTGTAAAACTTTTTTTTTATTTTTACACTATTTTTTAGTCCCGTTAGTGAACTGAAACCTGTGATCATTTGATCTCATATTATATACTGCCATACCGAGGTATTGCAGGATATATTACAAATTTCTGTCTTTTATTAATCTCAGCCTACGTCTGAGCTTCTCAGGAAGGCTAAGGTGACAGCGATGGGTTTCTTCAGCAGACACGCGACTGTCATAGTAATCCATTGGTTTCCCGTGATCATGATCACAGGGGACTTATGGGAACTGCGTGTGTGGGCAGTGGTGTACGTTCAATTTAAATACCACTGTCAGAGACTAACAGCAGCATTTAAATGGTGAACAGCCACAGCCAAAACTCCATCCTAACCACAGCTGATGGAGACAGATGCTTGCCATATGATATATCCAGCATGTATCCCATGTGGAAGGATTTCAGCTTCTGAGTGCAACACCCCAGGGAACCGGTTGTTGCAGTGATGTTTCCTTCCTTTCGGGGAGGGCGATGTCATGCTTGGAGGCAAGTAGGATTCTCTTTACCAGGTAAGCACACGCATTCAACACATTCTGAATCCAGGCCAGGAGGGGGAGCTCAGGACCTAGATTCAGGGGAGCTTCCCTCAGCTTTAAGTGTCCTGGTCTGGAGGAGTTAGTTAGTTGGTCCAGGGAAACCAAGCGAGACAGTCTGATAGAGACACAGCAGGAGAAGGAAGTCTGAGAAAGCAGACATTGGAGCTGGCAGTCATGATTGTGCTGCGGCTCCAGGAAAGAGAGAGAACCTGAAAGGTTGTTGCATGCAGTGGAGCATTGAGGAAAGGAGCGTAGGAGTGGAACAGGGCTCAGAGGGGAACTGTGACCGGGCACCCTCAGGGCCAGAGCACAGAAACTGGGTACCGGGAGCCCGAGGCTTTTGTGGGACTCTAAAACACGAAGCAGAACCGGAGGGCATTAGACTACACATTACAGGATGTGAATACAACGTCTTTTTGTAGGAAAAGGTTAAGCTACTTAGTGGTGGGTTCTTTTGCCCCTTTATAACCCGAGTCTATGAGATTTTACAGTAACCTAGGCATGAGCCTGAGGCGCCCGCCAGGGCTGTGGAGTACCCAGTACTGGGTCCGGTGTTCACAGGGGGGTGTCATGGTGGTGGCGACCCGGTCTGTGGCCCTAGGCGCCCATGTAGAAGAGAGATTGAATAAAGTTTATGTTCGTGACGCCACCTGTGGTATTCAGTCAGTGGGGACCAACGCTGCTTTAAGGAATCCTCTGGGGTGATGTTATGGCAGCTAGATAGTATTACTTCCCACAGGTGAAGTATATCCCCAGGGCTTCCGGTGTGTAGATGGAAGATGGTGAATGGTGCAGTAGAGAACGAGGACATGGGTTTGCAGTCTCTTTTCCAGGTTTACTGAAGACTTCTGGCAGCCACAGTCCAGGGCACCAGATCACAGGATAGGCAGAGTCTGGCTGGCTTGGAAGCGAATCCAGAGTTCCCCTTTACCAGGTGGAGATGAAAGCCTTCCTCTAGCGTGGTGGTGTTGTAGTCCCTTATTGCCTATGGCTTCTGATAAGGTCCTCACAGTTCTCTGTCCCCCATATAGGATAGGACACATACCCATATGACAGGTGACTGGGGCCTTTTTGTACGGTCTCTATCATGTCCCGGGCTCTATGCGTCACTGTGCCTGCTGTGTATTAGGGCGGACAGGTAACTTGCAGTTCAGCTGTCCTGCCAGTCTCTGCTGTAATTCTTAGAGTCCCTTACAACCTTGGTGTTCCAGCTACTGGTTATCTGCACTTCAGAGGGAGATAGTTCATTCGCAGCTGGTCCCCCTGATATCACTCTCCTGTGCTTCAGTCTCCTGCACGCTCACTGAACGATGTTCTTTCCTTGTGTATGTCTCTTTCTCCAGGGGTTGTAGTACTTCAGACTACAGGGCCCTTTCAGACCTTCTGACACTCTCTGTTGGTCTGCACTCTTCTCTCTGACTCACTTTCTGACCCTTTTCCCTCCAAATCAGAATTTATAAAGGGAAGCCACCCATAAACAGGGTGTGGGCTCCCCTTGTGGCCTGGAGTGTGAACATGTTGTGTGCATTGTGATTACCTGATAAAGAGATATCCTTCATCATTTCCAAGCATAACAGCACTCTCCCCGTGAGGAAGAGGAAAGCAATGTCACTGTGACAACCAGGTCCCTGTGACAACCAGGACCCTGGGGCGTCAAAAGCCTAAAGCCCATGCCCACTGCAGAAAAAAACCTGGGCCTCAAATGAAATTCTAGCCAAGGCCATGTTCTGCTCAAACTAAGCACATGGTATTCAATTTACACTTGGCTCATAAGTGGCCTCTAATATATGAGTAAAATTATGCTTAAACATCCAGGTTAAGAGCTAACACAGTTTGATCCACCAGACCATACCAGAATTCTGTTATGCTAAAAGATTCTTAAACAGTTTGGAAATGTGATAAGATGTAGTCTAATACATTAACACCAGTAAAAGTATAAGGGACATCAGTAAAGGTAAGATAATGATGATTTGGAAGCAAATAGAATAAATCATCCAACAATATACACAATAAGTAATGCAAAATGTCACGTATAAATCCCTCAGGTGAAAATTATAAACTCATGCCGCACCCTATTCCTATTGAATATACAAGCGCTTGCAAGTAATATACCTGGGGAAATATGGCAGAACAATGGCATTGAAAGATATGGAATGATATAGTGGCATCAGGGACATGCCATAGTATTGTAGCCCATCAAAACTGAAGCAAGCATCTCAGTAAGTGATACAACACTGGAATTAGGATCTCTGCCCATACATCATGCTGGTGTAAAAGCCTGGTGACAGATTCCCTTTAACAGTTGCAAGTTGGGCTTGTTTAGCTTACAAAAGGAGATCTCATTTACATGCATAATATACGTGTGGGCAGTACAAAACACTGGCACATGACGTTTAGATGATTTCCTTGATACACATAACATTGCAGGTTATAGTTAAATTAGTGACGAAATGTACAATTGGTGGAGAAAGGTTGAACTTGATGGACTTAGGTCTTTTTTCAACCTACTGTATGTAACTATGTAGCATAATGAGACATCAGTGGACACCAGTGGTTCCAGCCTTTTGCCATATTATTGTCAGAAGAACCCAAAAACCATTCCTAGCTTCAGTAACAAATCATGCTATGTAGGCTCCATACAACAGGCAGCTTGTATATACAAGTGCTTCTCACTAAATTAGAATATCATCAAAAAGTTAATTTATTTCAGTTCTTCAATACAAAACGTGAAACTCGTATATTATATAGAGTCATTACAAACAGAGTGATCTATTTCAAGTGTTTATTCCTGTTACTGTTGATGATTATGGCTTACAGCCAATGAATACCCAAAAGTCATTATCTCAGTAAATTAGAAAAATTAATAAAAAAAACACCTACAAAGGCTTCCTAAGCATTTAAAAAGATCCCTTAGTCTGTTTCAGCAGGCTCCACAATCATGGGGAAGACTGATGACTTGAGATATGTCCAGAAGGCAGTCATTGACACACTCCACAAGGAGGGTAAGCCACAAAAGATCATTGCTAAAGAAGCTGGCTGTTCACAGAGTGCTGTATCCAAGCTTATTAATGGAAAGTTGAGTGGAACGAAAATGTGTGGATGAAAAAGGTGCACAAGCAACTGGGATAACCTTAGCCTTGAAAGGATTGTTAAGAAAAGGCCATTCAGAAATTTGGGGGAGATTCACAAGGAGTGGTGTTATGATCCTAGTGGTAGAGGATCTCAGGAGTTCCAGCTAAGTCCGCAAACACAAAAACCAGCTCATAGGGAAGTGGTAACTTGGCTGACCGCATATCTGATCCTGGCACAACAACTAGAAGTAGCCGGGGAACGTACCTACGTTGATTCTAGACGTCTCGCACCAGCCGGAGAACTAACTAACCCTTTCAGAGAAAATAAGACCTCACTTGCCTCCAGAGAAAAGACCCCAAAGTTATTATACAAGCCCCCAACAAATAATAACGGTGAGATAAGAAGAAAAGACAAACGTAAGAATGAACTAGATTTAGCAAAGAGAGGCCCACTAATTAATAGCAGAAAATAGGAAGAGGACTTATGCGGTCAGCAAAGAACCCTATAAAAATATCCACGCTGAAGATCCAAGAACCCCCGCACCGACTAACGGTGTGGGGGGAGAATATCAGCCCCCTAGAGCTTCCAGCAAAAACAGAAATCACATTTTGAACAAGCTGGAACAAAATAAGAGCAAATGCAAAAGGACAAAAATAAGAAAGCAGAACTTAGCTTATCTTGCAAAAACTCAGGGACCAGGAGTCAGGAGGAAAACAGACATAGACTGATTACATCGATTCCAGGCACTAGACTGAGTTTCCAGGAAGTCTAAATAGGAACACCCAAGGCCTAACGAACCAGGTGGGTACCAACCTGGGGAAGGATAATCCAAGTGCCATACCGCTAGTGACCACAAGAGGGAGCCAACAAATATATTTCACAACAGTACCCCCCCTTTAAGGAGGGGTCACCGAACCCTCACCAGGACCACCAGGGCGATCAGGATGAGCAGCGTGAAAGGCACGAACCAAATCGGCCGCATGAACATCAGAGGCGGCCACCCAGGAATTATCCTCCTGACCATAGCCCTTCCATTTGACCAGATACTGAAGCCTCCGTCTAGAGAGACGAGAATCTAAGATCTTCTCCACCACGTACTCCAACTCGCCCTCAACCAACACCGGAGCAGGAGGCTCAACAGCAGGAACCATAGGCACAACGTACCGCCGCAACAAAGACCTATGGAACACATTGTGAATGGCAAACGACACAGGAAGATCCAAACGAAAAGACACCGGATTAAGGACTTCCAAAATTTTATAAGGACCAATAAAGCGAGGCTTAAACTTAGGAGAGGAAACCTTCAGAGGGACAAACCGAGAAGACAACCAAACCAAATCCCCAACACGAAGTCGGGGACCCACACCGCGGCGGCGGTTGGCAAAACGCTGAGCCTTCTCCTGTGACAACTTTAAGTTGTCCACCACATGATTCCAAATCCGCTGCAACCTATCCACCACGGAATCCACCCCAGGACAGTCAGAAGGTTCAACATGACCCGAGGAAAAACGCGGATGAAAACCAGAGTTGCAGAAAAATGGCGAAACCAAAGTAGCGGAACTAGCCCGATTATTGAGGGCAAACTCAGCCAATGGCAAGAAGGTCACCCAATCATCCTGATCCGCAGAAACAAAACATCTCAAATAAGCCTCCAGCGTCTGATTAGTTCGCTCCGTTTGGCCATTAGTCTGAGGATGAAAGGCAGATGAAAATGATAAATCAATGCCCATCTTAGCACAAAAAGATCGCCAGAATCTGGACACAAACTGGGATCCTCTGTCAGACACGATATTCTCAGGAATGCCGTGCAAACGAACCACATTCTGAAAGAACAAAGGAACCAGATCGGAAGAGGAAGGCAACTTAGGCAAGGGCACCAAATGGACCATCTTGGAAAAACGATCACACACCACCCAGATGACAGACATTCCTTGAGACACCGGAAGATCTGAAATGAAATCCATGGAAATGTGCGTCCAAGGCCTCTTCGGGACGGGCAAGGGCAAAAGCAACCCGCTGGCACGAGAACAGCAAGGCTTAGCCCGAGCACAAATCCCACAGGACTGCACAAAAGAACGCACATCCCGCGACAGGGAAGGCCACCAAAAGGACCTAGCCACCAAATCTCTGGTACCAAAAATCCCAGGATGCCCTGCCAGCACCGAGGAATGAACCTCAGAGATAACTCTGCTGGTCCATTTATCAGGAACAAACAATCTATCAGGTGGGCAAGGGTCAGGTCTACCAGCCTGAAATCTCTGCAACACACGTCGCAAATCAGGAGAAATGGCCGACAAGATTACTCCCTCTTTAAGAATACCAGCTGGCTCTGAGACGCCGGGAGAGTCAGGCACAATGCTCCTAGAAAGAGCATCAGCCTTCACATTCTTTGAACCAGGCAGGTACGAGACCACAAAGTCAAAACGGGAGAAAAACAACGACCAACGGGCCTGTCTAGGATTCAGGCGCTTAGCAGACTCGAGATACATCAGATTTTTGTGATCAGTCAAGACCACCACACGATGCTTAGTTCCCTCGAGCCAATGACGCCACTCCTCAAATGCCCACTTCATGGCCAATAACTCCCGATTACCAACATCATAGTTCCGCTCAGCAGGTGAAAATTTCCTAGAGAAAAAAGCACATGGTCTCATCACAGAGCAACCAGGGCCTCTCTGCGACAAAACAGCTCCGGCACCGATCTCAGAAGCATCCACTTCAACCTGAAAGGGAAGTGAGACATCAGGCTGGCACAAAACAGGCGCCGAAGTAAACCGGCGCTTCAGCTCCCGAAAAGCCTCCACGGCTGCAGGAGCCCAATTAGCAACATCAGAACCTTTCTTGGTCATATCCGTCAAAGGTTTAACAACGCTAGAAAAATTAGCAATAAAACGACGGTAGAAATTAGCAAAACCCAAGAACTTCTGAAGACTCTTAACAGACGTGGGTTGAGTCCAATCATGAATAGCTCGGACCTTGACTGGGTCCATCTCCACAGTAGAAGGGGAGAAAATAAAACCCAAGAAGGAAACCTTCTGCACTCCAAAGAGACACTTTGAGCCCTTCACAAACAAAGCATTATCACGCAAAACCTGAAACACCATCCTGACCTGCTTTACATGAGAATCCCAATCATCAGAAAAAAACAGAATATCATCCAGATAAACAATCATAAATTTATCTAGATACTTCCGGAAGATGTCATGCATAAAGGACTGAAACACTGAAGGAGCATTAGAGAGCCCAAAAGGCATCACCAAGTACTCAAAATGACCTTCGGGCATATTGAACGCAGTTTTCCATTCATCTCCCTGCTTAATGCGCACAAGGTTGTACGCACCACGAAGATCTATCTTGGTGAACCAACTGGCACCCTTAATCCGAGCAAACAAGTCCGACAATAGTGGCAAAGGATACTGAAATTTGACAGTGATATTATTCAGAAGCCGATAGTCAATACAAGGTCTCAAAGACCCGTCTTTCTTGGCCACAAAAAAGAATCCCGCACCAAGAGGGGAAGAAGATGGACGAATATGTCCGTTCTCCAAAGACTCCTTTATATAAGAACGCATTGCGGCATGCTCAGGTACAGATAGATTAAATAATCGTCCCTTAGGAAATTTACTACCAGGAATCAAATCTATAGCGCAGTCACAATCCCTATGAGGAGGAAGGGCACTGGACCTGGACTCACTGAATACATCCTGATAGTCCAATAAATACTCCGGAACTTCAGAAGGAGTAGAAGAGGCAATAGAGACCGGCGGGGAATCGCAATGAATTCCCTGACAACCCCAACTTGACACAGACATAGCCTTCCAATCCAAAACTGGATTATGGGTCTGTAACCATGGCAGGCCCAAAACGACCAAATCATGCATTTTATGCAGAACAAGAAAACGAATCACCTCCCGATGTTCAGGAGTCATGCACATGGTCACTTGTGTCCAATACTGCGGTTTATTCTCCGCCAATGGCGTAGCATCAATTCCTCTAAGAGGAATAGGATTTTCCAAAGGCTCCAGGACAAAACCACAGCGCTTGGCAAACGACAAGTCCATAAGACTCAGGGCAGCACCAGAATCCACAAATGCCATAACAGGGTAGGAAGACAATGAGCAAATTAAAGTCACAGACAAAATAAACTTAGGCTGCAAATTACCAATGGCGACAGGACTAACAACCTTTGTTAGGCGTTTAGAGCATGCTGAGATAACATGTGTAGAGTCACCGCAGTAAAAACACAACCCATTCTGACGTCTATGATTTTGTCGTTCAGTTTTAGTCTGAATTCTATCACATTGCATTGAGTCAGGTGTCCGTTCAGACAATACTGCCAGAGAATTAGCAGATTTGCGCTCCCGCAAACGCCGATCAATCTGAATGGCAAGAGTCATAGAATCATTCAGACTTGTAGGGATGGGAAACCCCACCATCACATTCTTAATGGCCTCAGAAAGGCCATCTCTGAAATTTGCAGCCAGAGCACACTCATTCCATTGAGTAAGCACGGACCATTTCCGAAATTTTTGGCAATACACTTCAGCTTCATCCTGGCCCTGAGAGATAGCCAGCAACGCTTTTTCTGCCTGAATTTCAAGATTAGGCTCCTCATAAAGCAATCCGAGCGCCAGAAAAAACGCATCAGTATTTGCCAATGCAGGATCTCCTGGCGCCAATGAGAAGGCCCAATCCTGAGGGTCGCCACGCAAGAAGGAGATAACAATTTTAACTTGCTGATCTGAGTCTCCAGACGAACGAGGTCTCAAAGATAGAAACAATTTACAATTATTCCTAAAATTCCTAAATTTAAATCGATCTCCAGAGAACAGCTCAGGAATAGGTATCTTAGGCTCTGACATAGGACTACAAGTAACAAAATCCTGAATGTCCTGCACTCGTGCAGCAAGCTGATCCACACTAGTAATCAGAGTCTGAACATTCATGTTTGCAGCAGGGCTTCAAGCCACTCAGAGAAAAAGGGGAAGGAGAGAGAAAAAAAAAACAACTCAGAACTTTTTTTTTTTCTTTTAATCCCGCTTCAGCAATGCATTAAATATTCTCTTTTTGGCCTGGAATACTGTTATGATCCTAGTGGTAGAGGATCTCAGGAGTTCCAGCTAAGTCCGCAAACACAAAAACCAGCTCATAGGGAAGTGGTAACTTGGCTGACCGGATATCTGATCCTGGCACAACAACTAGAAGTAGCCGGGGAACGTACCTACGTTGATTCTAGACGTCTCGCACCAGCCGGAGAACTAACTAACCCTTTCAGAGAAAATAAGACCTCACTTGCCTCCAGAGAAAAGACCCCAAAGTTATTATACAAGCCCCCAAAAAATAATAACGGTGAGGTAAGAAGAAAAGACAAACGTAAGAATGAACTAGATTTAGCAAAGAGAGGCCCACTAATTAATAGCAGAAAATAGGAAGAGGACTTATGCGGTCAGCAAAGAACCCTATAAAAATATCCACGCTGAAGATCCAAGAACCCCCGCACCGACTAACGGTGTGGGGGGAGAATATCAGCCCCCTAGAGCTTCCAGCAAAAACAGAAATCACATTTTGAACAAGCTGGAACAAAATAAGAGCAAATGCAAAAGGACAAAAATAAGAAAGCAGAACTTAGCTTATCTTGCAAAAACTCAGGGACCAGGAGTCAGGAGGAAAACAGACATAGACTGATTACATCGATTCCAGGCACTAGACTGAGTTTCCAGGAAGTCTAAATAGGAACACCCAAGGCCTAACGAACCAGGTGGGTACCAACCTGGGGAAGGATAATCCAAGTGCCATACCGCTAGTGACCACAAGAGGGAGCCAACAAATATAGTTCACAACAGTGTGGACTGCTGCTGGATTCATTGCTTCAAGAGCCACCACACACAGTCGTATCCAGGACATGGGCTATAAGTGCTGTATTCCTTGTATCAAGCCATTCATGACCAATAGACAAGGCCAGACGTATCTTACCTGGGCGAAGGAGAAAAATAATTGGACTGTTGCTCAGTGGTCCAAGGTGTTGTTTTCAGATGAAAATAAATTTTGATTTTCATTTGGAAATCAAGGTCCCAGTGTCTGGAGGAAGAGTGCAGGGGCACACAATCCAAGCTACTTGAGGTCTAGTGTGAAGTTTTCACAATCAGTGATGGTTTGGGAAGATATGTCATCTGCCGGTGTAGGTGTAAGCAGGTTGCGGGATGCAGTAATGGACAGAAGGCAGAGCAAGGGTTAACAGGTTTATTTACAGGGGATTTCTCCATGCAGGGAGATAGGGGATTAAACAAGGATGACAAGGGTACAATGAATATAGGAAAATCCAAGAATAAGAATGCCGGCTCTGGTAGCAACAGTTCCTCTGGCGAAGTTGTGTCAGAAGCTCTGCAGACTATAACCCCTACTGTGGACTCAATGGTGTCTTTACTAATGGGGTTCAGCAAACAACAATACCCTGTCTTCTGGTGACAATGGTCGGTCTCCGGTACCTTCCTCTGCCCCTAGTCCATATACTGTAGTGGCTACTTAACGGTGAGGGCCACAGTCCTGTACGAGCCCAGCGCGGCTCTGCTAACATACGCTGGTGAAGTGAGGTCTCAAACCTCTGGGCCAACTGTTATGATCCCAATGGCAGAGGATCTCTGATATTCCGGCAAGATAGCAAAAATATAAATACTGCTCTAGGGAGGTGGAAACTGGACTAACCGCATACCTGATCCTGACACAAACAACTAAAAGTAGCCGGTGAACGTGCCTACGTTGGTTCTAGACGTCTCGAGCCAGCCGGAGAACTGACTACCCCTAGAGGGAAAAAATAAGACCTCGCTTGCCTCCAGAGAAATTGAACCCCAAAGATATAGAAAGCCCCCAACAAATAATAACGGTGAGGCAAGAGGAAAACACAAACGTAGAGATGAGCTAGATTCAGCAAAGTGAGGCCCAATAGTCTAGATAGCAGAAAATAGATAGTGGACTATGCGGTTAGCAGAAAACCCTACAAAACATCCAAGCTGAACATTCAAGAACTCCCACACCGACTGACGGTGTGGAGGGAGAATATCAGCCCCCTAGAGCTTCCAGCGAGTCAAAAATCAAATGTAAAGCAAGCTGGACAAAAACACTGAATAATGCAAACGATCCAAATTGTACAAAACAGACTTAGCTTTTCTTGCATGAGGCAGACTGAAAGGAATCCAGAGGAGACCAAATAGGTCTGGATACAACGATGCCAGGCAAGAGACTGAGTCCAGAGGAGGCTCAAATAGGAAACACCCGCTGCTTAACGACACAGCTGGAGCTCAGGCCTGAAACAAGACATACCTAACACAATACCGTTAGTGACCACCAGAGGGAGCCCAGAAACACAGTTCACAACAGTACCCCCCCCTTGAGGAGGGGTCACCGAACCCTCACCAAGACCCCCAGGGCGATTAGGATGAGCAGCGTGAAAGGCATGAACCAAATCAGCCGCATGAACATCAGAGGCGACAACCCAGGAATTATCCTCCTGACCATAGCCTTTCCACTTAACTAAATACTGGAGTTTCCGTCTAGAGATACGAGAATCCAGAATCTTCTCCACCACGTACTCCAACTCGCCCTCAACCAAAACCGGGGCAGGAGGCTCAACAGCAGGAACCATAGGCACCATGTACCGCCGCAACAAGGACCTATGGAACACATTATGAATAGCAAAAGACGCTGGAAGGTCCAAGCGAAAAGACACCGGGTTAAGGATTTCCAAAATCTTATAAGGACCGATAAAGCGAGGCTTGAACTTAGGAGAGGAGACTTTCAAAGGAACATGCCGAGAAGACAACCAAACCAAATCCCCAACACGAAGTCCGGGACCCACACCGTGGTGGCGGTTGGCAAACCGCTGGGCCCTGTCTTGTGACAATTTCAAATTGTCCACCACATGGTTCCAAATCCGCTGCAACCTATCCACCACAGAATCAACCCCAGGACAGTCAGAAGGTTCAACCTGACCCGAGGAGAAACGAGGATGAAAACCAGAGTTGCAGAAAAAGGGTGAAACCAAGGTGGCAGAACTAGCCCGATTATTAAGGGCAAACTCGGCCAGTGGCAAAAAGGTAACCCAGTCGTCCTGATCAGCAGAAACAAAACATCTCAAATAAGTCTCTAACGTCTGATTAGTTCGCTCGGTCTGGCCATTAGTCTGAGGATGAAAAGCCGACGAAAAAGACAAATCAATACCCATCTTAGCACAAAAGGATCGCCAGAATCTGGACACAAACTGGGATCCTCTGTCAGACACAATATTCTCAGGGATGCCATGCAAATGAACCACATTCTGAAAGAACAAAGGAACCAAATCAGAGGAGGAAGGCAACTTAGGCAAGGGCACCAAATGGACCATTTTAGAAAAACGATCGCACACCACCCAGATGACAGACATCTTCCGAGACACCGGAAGATCCGAAATGAAATCCATGGAAATGTGCGTCCAAGGCCTCTTTGGGATAGGCAAGGGCAAAAGCAACCCGCTGGCACAAGAACAGCAAGGCTTAGCCCGAGCACAAATCCCACAGGACTGCACAAAAGAACGCACATCCCGCGACAAGGAAGGCCACCAAAAGGACCTGGCCACCAAATCTCTGGTACCGAAAATCCCAGGATGTCCCGCCAACACCGAAGAATGAACCTCAGAAACAACTCTGTTGGTCCATCCATCAGGGACAAACAATCTCTCCGGTGGACAACGATCAGGCCTATCAGCCTGAAATTTTTGCAGCCCTCGTCGCAAATCTGGGGAAATGGCAGACAAAATTACTCCCTCTCTGAGAATACCAGCCGGCTCAGAGACTCCCGGAGAATCAGGCACAAAACTCCTAGAAAGTGCATCAGCCTTCACGTTCTTCGAACCAGGCAGGTACGAGACCACAAAGTCAAAACGGGAGAAAAACAATGACCAACGGGCCTGTCTAGGATTCAGGCACTTGGCAGACTCGAGGTAAATCAGATTTTTATGATCAGTCAAGACCACCACACGATGCCTAGCTCCCTCGAGCCAATGTCGCCACTCCTCAAATGCCCACTTCATGGCCAACAACTCCCGATTACCAACATCGTAGTTCCGCTCAGCAGGCGAAAATTTCCTTGAAAAGAAGGCGCATGGCTTCATCACGGAGCCATCAGAACTTTTTTGCGACAAAACAGCCCCTGCAGCAATTTCAGAAGCATCAACTTCAACCTGGAAGGGAAGAGAGACATCCGGCTGGCACAAGACTGGCGCTGAAGTAAACCGACGCTTCAGCTCCCGAAAGGCCTCTACGGCCGCAGGAGACCAATTCGCAACATCAGAACCCTTCTTGGTCATATCCGTCAAAGGTTTAACCACGCTGGAGAAATTAGCGATAAAACGACGGTAAAAATTAGCAAAGCCCAAGAACTTCTGCAGGCTCTTAACAGACGTGGGCTGAGTCCAGTCATGAATGGCACGGACCTTAACTGGGTCCATCTCCACAGTAGAAGGGGAAAAAATAAAGCCCAAAAAAGAAACCTTCTGTACCCCAAAGATACATTTTGAGCCCTTCACAAATAGAGCATTCTCCCACAAAACCTGAAACACCATCCTGACCTGGTTCACATGGGACTCCCAATCATCAGAAAAAACCAAAATATCATCCAGATAAATAATCATAAATTTATCCAGATATTTCCGGAATATGTCATGCATGAAGGACTGAAACACAGAAGGAGCATTAGATAATCCGAAAGGCATCACCAGGTACTCAAAATGACCCTCAGGCGTATTAAATGCCGTTTTCCATTCATCTCCCTGCTTTATGCGCACAAGGTTATACGCACCACGAAGATCTATCTTGGTGAACCAACTGGATCCCTTAATCCGAGCAAACAAATCAGACAACAATGGCAAAGGATACTGAAATTTAACAGTGATCTTATTCAGAAGACGATAATCAATACAAGGTCTCAGAGACCCGTCTTTCTTGCCCACAAAAAAGAATCCTGCACCAAGAGGGGACGAGGATGGGCGAATATGTCCCTTCTCCAAAGACTCCTTTATATAACTCCGCATCGCGGCATGCTCTGGCACAGATAAATTAAAGAGTCGTCCCTTAGGAAACTTACTACCAGGAATCAAATCTATAGCACAATCACAGTCCCTATGAGGAGGAAGGGCACTGGACCTGGCCTCATTAAATACATCCTGAAAGTCTGGCAAAAACTCAGGGATCTCAGAAGGAGTAGAAGAAGCAATAGACACCAATGGAGAATCGCCATGAATCCCCTGACACCCCCAACTAGACACAGTCATAGCTTTCCAATCTAAAACTGGATTATGGGCCTGTAACCATGGCAGACCCAAAACGACAACATCATGCATTTTATGCAGTACCAAAAAACGAATCACCTCCTGATGTACAGGAGTCATGCACATGGTCACCTGCGTCCAATACTGAGGTTTATTCTCTGCCAATGGCGTAGAATCAATTCCTCTAAGAGGAATAGGATTTTCCAAAGGCTCCAGGACAAAACCGCAGCGCTTGGCAAACGACAAATCCATCAGACTTAAAGCAGCACCAGAATCCACAAAAGCCATAACTGAGTAAGAAGATAATGAACAAATTAAAGTCACAGACAAAATAAACTTAGGCTGAAAAGTACCAATGGCGACAGGATTAACTTTTTTCTTTAAACGTTTAGAGCATGCTGAGATAACATGTGTTGAATCACCACAGTAGAAACACAACCCATTTTGACGTCTATGATTTTGTCGCTCGGCTCTGGTCAGAATTCTGTCACATTGCATAGAATCAGGTGACCGTTCAGACAGCACCGCCAAAGGATTATCAGATTTGCGCTCCCGCAAACGTCGATCAATTTGAATGGCTAGAGCCATTGAATCATTTAGACCTGTAGAGATAGGAAACCCCACCATCACATCTTTAATGGCTTCAGAAAGACCATTTCTGAAATTTGCGGCCAGTGCACACTCATTCCATTGAGTAAGCACGGACCATTTCCGAAATTTTTGGCAATATACCTCAGCTTCGTCCTGACCCTGAGAGATAACCAGCAACATTTTTTCAGCCTGATTTTCAAGATTAGGCTCCTCATAAAGCAAACCAAGTGCCAGAAAAAACGCATCAACATTCACCAATGCAGGATTTCCTGGCGCCAGAGAGAAGGCCCAATCCTGAGGGTCGCCGCGCAAGAAGGAAATAACAATCTTAACTTGCTGAGCGGAATCACCAGAGGAACGAGGTTTCAGAGACAGAAACAATTTACAATTATTCCTAAAATTCAGGAATTTAGATCTATCTCCAAAAAACGGCTCAGGAATAGGTATTTTTGGTTCAGACATAGGGCTATGGATAACAAAATCCTGAATGCTTTGCACCCTAGCAGCAAGCTGATCCGCACTAGAAGTCAGAGTCTGGACATTCATATCTGCAGCAGAGTTTCAGCCACTCAGAGAAAAAGGGGATGGAAGAAGCTAGGCAAACTGCAGCAAAAAAAAAACAAAAAAAAAAAAAAACCCAGAACTTCTTTTTAATCCCGCTTCTGCGATGCATTAAACATTTTCTTTTGGCCTGGCATTCTGTTATGATCCCAATGGCAGAGGATCTCTGATATTCCGGCAAGATAGCAAAAATATAAATACTGCTCTAGGGAGGTGGAAACTGGACTAACCGCATACCTGATCCTGACACAAACAACTAAAAGTAGCCGGTGAACGTGCCTACGTTGGTTCTAGACGTCTCGAGCCAGCCGGAGAACTGACTACCCCTAGAGGGAAAAAATAAGACCTCGCTTGCCTCCAGAGAAATTGAACCCCAAAGATATAGAAAGCCCCCAACAAATAATAACGGTGAGGCAAGAGGAAAACACAAACGTAGAGATGAGCTAGATTCAGCAAAGTGAGGCCCAATAGTCTAGATAGCAGAAAATAGATAGTGGACTATGCGGTTAGCAGAAAACCCTACAAAACATCCACGCTGAACATTCAAGAACCCCCACACCGACTGACGGTGTGGAGGGAGAATATCAGCCCCCTAGAGCTTCCAGCGAGTCAAAAATCAAATGTAAAGCAAGCTGGACAAAAACACTGAATAATGCAAACGATCCAAATTGTACAAAACAGACTTAGCTTTTCTTGCATGAGGCAGACTGAAAGGAATCCAGAGGAGACCAAATAGGTCTGGATACAACGATGCCAGGCAAGAGACTGAGTCCAGAGGAGGCTCAAATAGGAAACACCCGCTGCTTAACGACACAGCTGGAGCTCAGGCCTGAAACAAGACATACCTAACACAATACCGTTAGTGACCACCAGAGGGAGCCCAGAAACACAGTTCACAACAGCCAACATTCACTAGTACAATCAGGATGTAAATAATGGTCAGGCTCCCATTCTCTATTAGGCGGCACGCGCACGGTACTCACGATCCTGAAACGTCTGGCACCTGGTTTTATAATGGTCGCTGGGCACACACTGCCCGTCTCTCTCTCTCTGGTCCCCACAGTGGTCGCTGGTCTGTGTGGCTCTGATGCTCCTGGACGGAGCACTCCTCTTTCTGGCTGCTGCAGCACCCTACTTCGCTCTGCTCTGCGGACATGGCTATGCTCCGCATGGCTCTGCTCTGCAGGCAACCGGGGCTCTATCTGGCCTGTTGCCACGCCGATACTCTGATGAGGGAAGCAGAGCGCACCGCTCACTGTTCTGCGCGCTGGTCCCTACGCTACCCTCCTCACTGCTCTGAGCTGGCGCCTGACTGACTTGCTTCGTGTTCTTTTTCTTTTTATGTCTCCATCGCTGGGCACCCTTTTCTGGCTCTGCCCACTCTCCTGGGTACAAGGGTTGGTCCGGCTCCCTCAGGCTTCCCCCCGGCAACTGGGGAAGGTCCAGCTCTCTCAAGCCTTCCCCTTGAAACAGAGGATGCAGCCCTTTCAGTTCCAGACCCGGCACACAGGTACCCGCTGCCTCGTCGACCCTCTTACATAGGTCCACTGTGTTTTATCAATCAAAGTCAGCACAGCAGTCTACTAGGAAATTTTAGAGCACTTCATGCTTCCCTCTGCCGACAAGCTTTTTGGAGATGGAAATTTCATTCTCCAGCAGGACTTGGCACCTGTCCACACTGCCTAAAGTACCAATACCTGGTTTAAAAACAACAGTATCACTGTGCTTGATTGGCCAGAAAACTCGCCTTACCTTAACCCCATCGAGAATCTATGGGCTATTGTCAAGAGGAAGATGAGAGACACCAGACCCAACAATGCAGATGAGATGGAAAGCTGCTATCAAAGCAACCTGGGCTTCCATAACGCCTCAGCAATGTCAAAGGCTGATCACCTCCATGCCATGCCGCATTGATGCAGTAATTGATGCAAAAGGAGTCCCGACCAAGTATTGAGGGCATTTACTGAACATACATTTCAGTAGGCCAACATTTCGGATTTAAAAATCATTTTTAAAGCTCGTGTTATAAAGTATTCTAATTTGCTGAGATAATGACTTTTGGGTTTTCATAAACTGTAAGCCATAATCATCAACATTAACAAAAATACACTCTTGAAATCGATCACTCTGTTTCTAATGACTCTATATAATATATGAGTTTCACTTTTGTATTGAAGAACTGAAATAAATTAATTTTTTGATGATATTTTAATTTTGTGAGAAGCACTTGTAATGTTAAAATGTTCTTCAATTTTTAACTGGAATTCTTATTTCTGTTCTTAGCTTTTCCACATCTGTTGTCCCGCCACAAAATATATTACAACATATTAGAAATGATGGCAATAATAGGATGAGCTGTTTTTTTCTATAGGGAGAAAGAGGTAAAAGGGGAAAGAATGGCAACAGTGGATCCCAAGGTGTTCCTGGACCAGTAGGAAAAGAGGTACAAATCACAATACGTCATGTTCTAATCTATTATCCGAGAAACACAACCTTTGATTTTAGAAATTGTCTGCCGTGATATAATTTGAATATGTCATCTCTAGGGTGGAAGCATCTTTTCTGTACTCATATTATGGTACTCTTTGTTGTTGATCATAACATTTGCTTGACATAAAAATATAACTAATGAAGCAATTGCACTTTACATATTCCAGCCATATTGGCATTGGTTGCTGGACGTCTATTAGGCTCAATGTACAACTCCCACATCAATAGGTTAAGAACTTCCCTGTGTAGCCATATGAATTAGTCTTGTGAGACAAGTCTGTGTAGCCATATGAATTAGTCTTGTGAGCCAAGTCTGTTTAGCCATGTGAGTTAGTCTTGTGAGACAAGTCTGTGTAGCCATGTGAGTTAGTCTTGTGAGGCAAGTCTGTGTAGCTATGTGAGTTAGTCTTGTGAGGCAAGTCTGTGTAGCAATGTGAGTTAGTCTTGTGAGGCAAGTCTGTGTAGCCATGTTAGTCTTGTGAGGCAAGTCTGTGTAGCCATGTGAGTTAGTCTTGTGAGGCAAGTATGTGTAGCCATGTGAGTTAGTCTTGTGAGGCAAGTCTGTGTAGCCATGTGAGTTAGTCTTGTGAGGCAAGTCTGTGTAGCCATGTGAGTTAGTCTTGTGAGGCAAGTCTGTGTAGCCATGTGTATTAGTCTTGTGAGGCAAGTATGTCTTGCCATGTGAATTAGTCTTGTGAGCAAAGTCTGTGTAGCCGTGTGATTTAGTCTTGTGAGTCAAGTCTGTGTAGCCATATGAATTAGTCTTGTGAGCCAAGTCTGTGTAGCCATGTTAGTCTTGTGAGGCAAGTCTGTGTAGCCATATGAGTTAGTCTTGTGAGGCAAGTATGTGTAGCCATGTGAGTTAGTCTTGTGAGCCAAGTCTGTGTAGCCATGTGAATTAGTCCTGTGAGTCAAGTTTGTGTAGCCATGTGAATTAGTCCTGTGAGACAAGTCTGTGTAGATAGGTGAATGAGCTTTTACACCAGCTGTTTTTCTGGCTGTCATTGAACCAAATGCAGAAGTAAATAAATATATGTTTTATTCTTAGGCCGGCATCACACTAGGCGTATGAAAATACGGTCCGTTTTTTACGGCCGTAATAAGCAGTAATTGTCCCAAAACACTGTTCCGTATTCAATGCGAGGATGCGATTTTTAAGCACAAATTTATCCTTGTCTCATCCGTATGGCATCCATACGGCGATTTTTTTCTCGCAGGCTTGCAAAATGGACATATCATGGATCCATCGGCTCAAATATTCTTAAAAACATATATACAGTCTATATATATATATATATATATATATATATATATATATATATAGATGTCAGTGAGACACATATATATATATATATTTATATTTAATACAGCGCTAGATAGCAGAAAAGCCGGTAATTCAATTGCCGGCTTTTCCTATCTCCTTCACAAACCCGACAGGATATGAGACATGGTTTACATACAGTAAACCATCACATATCCCTTCTTTTATTACATATTTCTCTTTACTAATGTAAGAAGTGTCTTTGTGTCAAATTTGGGGGCTCTAGCTATTAAATTAAAGGGTTAAATCCCGGAAAAAATTGGCGTGGGCTCCCGCGCAATTTTCTCCGCCAGAGTGGGAAAGCCAGTGACTGAGGTCAGATATTAATAGCCTAGAGAGGGACCATGGTTATTGCCCCCCGGCTAAAAACATCTTCCCCCAGCCACCCCAGAAAAGGCACATCTGGAAGATGCGCCTATTCTGGCACTTAGCCTCTCTCTTCCCACTCCCCTGTAGTTGTGGGATATGGGGTAATGCAGGGTTAATGTCACCTTGCTATTGTAAGGTGACATTAAGCCAGGTTAATAATGGAGAGGCGTCAATTATGACACCTATCCATTATTAATCCAATAATATGAAATGGTTAATAAAACACACACATTATTAAAAAGTATTTTAATGAAATAAAGACACATGGTGTTGTAATATTTTATTATACTCTTAATCCACCTGAAGACCCCTGTCACCTGAAATAAAGTAAAAAAAACAAACAACAATATTCCATACCTTCCGTCATTTCAGTCTTGACCCACGCTGTAAATCCATCTGAAGGGGTTAAATCATTTTACACCCAGGAGCTCTGCTAATGCAGCTGTGCTCCTGACTGTAAAACTTGGTGAATGAATGGAATGCAGGAGAATGTACTGTAGTTACCTCGAGTCGCGGTGATGCGCCCTCTGCTGGATGAACTCATATGAACTCGAGCATGGGAACCTTTCAGAATATTTTCCCACGCTCGAGTTCATATGAGTTCATCCAGCAGAGGGCGCATCACCGCGACTCGAGGTAACTACAGTACATCCCCCTGCATTCCATTCATTCACCAAGTTTTACAGCCAGGAGCACAGCTGCATTAGCAGAGCTCCTGGGTGTAAAATGATTTAACCCCTTCAGATGGATTTACAGCGTGGGACAAGACTGTAACGACGGAAGGTATGGAATATTGTTGTTTGTTTGTTTTTTAACTTTATTTCAGGTGACAAGGGTCTTCAGGTGGATTAAGAGTATAATAAAATATTACAACACCATGTGTCTTTATTTCATTAAAATACTTTTGGAAAGAGAGAGGCTAAGTGCCAGAATAGGCGCATCTTCCAGATGTGCTTTTTCTGGGGTGGCTGGGGGCAGATGTTTTTAGCCGGGGGGGGGGGCAATAACCATGGTCCCTCTCTAGGCTATTAATATCTGCCCTCAGTCACTGGCTTTCCCACTCTGGCGGAGAAAATTGCGCGGGAGCCCACGCCAATTTTTTCCGGGATTTAACCCTTTAATTTAATAGCTAGAGCCCCCAAATTTGACACAAAGATACTTCTTACATTAGTAAAGAGGAATATGTAATAAAAGAAAGGATATGAGATGGTTTACTGTATGTAAACCATGTCTCATATTCTGTCGGGTCTGTGAAGGAGATAGCAAAAGCCGGCAATTGAATTACCGGCTTTTCTGCTATCTAGCGCTGTATTAAATATAAATATATATATATATATATATATATATATATATATATATATGTGTCTCACTGACATATATATATATATATATATATATATATATATATACTAACAGTCTATGTGTACACATTTATTCTACCTATTCTATTCTATTCTGTCAGTGTGATTTTACTGTACACCGCACTGAATTGCTGGCTTTTCTATAGAACACCGGTGCATATTTCTCGCAAGTCACACGCATGGTCCCTGTGCAATCCGTAATTTTCTCGCCCCCATAGACTTTCATTGGCAGATTTTTTGCGCAGTACGCTGACAAACGCAGCATGCTGCGATTTTCTACGCCCGTAACATACCGTATATTACGGATGCGTAATATACGCAGATAGGAGCTGCCCCATAGAGAATCATGCGTATTTTCTGGACGTATTTTCTGCGCTCATACGTCCGTAAAACTCGCTAGTGTGACGCCGGCCTTAGGCTTAAAGGGAATTTTTCACCTACTTTTTCGTACATAAGTTTCGGCCTCTGCCATCAGGGGCTTATCTACAGCATTCTGTAATGCTGTAGATAAGCCCCCGATGTAACCTGAAAGATAAGAAAAACAAGTTAGATTATAATCACCCGGGGGGTGGTCCAGTCCGATGGGCGTCGCGGTCTGGGTCTGGCGCCTCCCATCTTCATGCGATGATGTCCTCTTCCTTGCTTCCTATTGCGGCTCCTGTGCAGGTGTACTTTATCTGCCCTGTTGAGGGCAGAGCAAAGTACTGCAGTGCGCAGGCGCTGGGAAAGGTCCAAGAAGCCCAGTGTCTGCATACTGCAGTACTTTGCGCAGTGGGGGGAACCCACGCTGGATTTTTCATCCATTTATTTCATTATATCACAGGAGGTGGCTGTGTATTACCCCGATCATCCCTCCTACTGTCACTGTTATTAGTGGCAGCAGGTGTCGGATGATGGGAGTAATAGTACCAAAAGCCCCCACCTGCTGTCTTCGTTCAAACTTTAATATAACTCGCATCATTCTCTTCTGCTAGCGCCGATCGCCTGCAGAGCAGGGGAGAATTATGAGAGCCATCTTCAGCACCTGCCACCGGGGAACAGCGCTTACTGTAGCGCTTCTTCCCCGATGCTGATGCGTGTCACATGGAGGACATCAATGTGTGATCTCCGTGTGCACGTGTGCGGGACGTTTTGCCATCCGTGCTGATGGTAAAAACCAGACATGTCTGTGTGTGGGACACACGGACACACGGTCCGTGGAAACACACTGACATGTGCACAGATCTACTCATTTGAATGGATCTACCTGTGTCAGTGTCTCCAGTACGTGTGAAAACTGTCACCACACGTGTCGGAGACACGGATGTGTGAAAGAGGCCTAACATAGTGATTACCTAGCAAGCAGTGTCATGAGAAAGGGTTGTGTATCCTAAAACCTGACAAATACTTCTCATTTTCAGGGAAAACAAGGAGCGCCAGGCATAAAGGGTGAGAAGGTCAGTATGTCCATTTATATAATACAATATAATGATAGAAAATAGTATTGCGGGAGTTGTCATGAGAAGAATTTTTAACCCCTTCACGACCTTTAAGGTGAATATACGTCAAAGGTTGTGTCTCTGCCTTCGATGTGAACTTACTCTCTGAGTCCACATCTTTCCCTGCAATCTGTAAAACCTGGTAAATGCCACAGTCAATGGGAGACATAGTGCTTGATTCATTATTGCATTTGCACATTTTTTCATCTAGTTTTCAGTATTTTGCGCATTTGTTTGCTTGTGCCATATTCAGCTTTCTATGTGCACCTTTATTGTAGTCTAATTATATGTGTTTATTTGATTGTTCGCCATTGTGGGTGGAGTTTAGGGTTTTCAAATGTTTTGGCCTTGTTCATCATTTGCATCATTTTGAAAAATGGCAACATTTGTTGCACATGTATTCCAGTCTCCCCCTAGACTGAATTTATGTGCTCCAGAAGTTTTTGAACAAATCTTTGCAAAACATGTGACTTTTTGTACAAAAAAGTCACAAAAAAGGGTTAAAGACAAAAATCTTGACCATTGTTAATTTTTAAAAACATTTTTCTAACTATGTATGTCATTTTGAAAAATTTGGCTCATCGAATACCACTGGACAAAAAAGAAAGGTGACTTAAAAAAAGCAAATTGAGGGAAGTCAGAAGGTACTCTGCAACTGACACCTACTATGCAATTTGCATAAATACGATCACATGACCACCTTCCCACAGAATAGAGAGAAATTATCACATAGAGTGCCTGCAGACATTTGTCCCAATCCTGGACAGCCCCTTTAATGAATTATCACAAAATTCTTCATAGAAAGAAAAGGAGATAGTATAAAACGATTATCAAATCTTGCACCTACATAACCTACAATGTCAGACCAAATAAAACGAACCTTTGGACATAGCCAATACATATGAATAAGATCATCTTTTTCTATATCACATTTTGGATATTTTTAGAAGTCCAAATAAGTAATTGTAAACATAAGGAGAAGTGAACGATGTTGTCTGTGTATCATTCTAACATCATAATTCAATTAATAGATTTTTTAAAGGAAATCTGCAGCAGATTTTTGCTACCTCATCTGAGAGCAGCATGATATAGAAACAGAGATCCTGATTCCAGGGACGTGTCGCTTAGTTTACTGGATGCAAACGTTCTGACACAATCACAGTTTTTAGATTTAGCAATACATCAGAGCTGAGGAAGCTAACCCCGCCCCCACACCAGGCTCTCTGTGTGCAAAGCTATAGACAGTGAGCTGCTGATCACAGAAGGGGCGGAGTCGGACTAGGGCACATGCACTGCTGTGTCCAAGCAATGATAATCACCAAATGATTAATCCGTCAGACCAAGTGAACAACAGCACATAGTCGGACATGTGAAACATCATTGAATTCAGTGTTTTAACCCGTACCTCATGCTGTCCTCAGATTTCATAGCAAATGCCTGCTGACAGATTCCCTCTAATACTAATTCAAACTTCATCCAATATGTCCCCAAAGTCTTGTTCCTAATCAGCTCTAAAATTAAGTCTTGGAAAAAAAAACATTGAGATATTTGTATAGTGTAATGCGTTCTTTATGTATATAATATGAACACAAGTTATGAACCTTCCTTTAGGTTTGAGACCAGGTAAGATACAACCGTATGTGTGTATTTTTTTTTTACAGGGTGAAGGAGTTATCGGTGAGCCCGGTCCTAGAGGTCCACATGGTTTTCCCGGTGTAAGAGTAAGTCATTGTTTTTGTTAGATAATAATGTAATGACAGATAATCACTTGTAAATTCATAGTTCCCCAGTTAAAGTTTATAACCAAATATTACATTTTAATATTTTAATATCTAAGGGTTATAATTTATCTTGGCACTTTCACATTCAGCAGAGATAACTGCAACTATCAGTTTTAATAGATGTTAAGTATTACACTTATGGTGAATTTGTGTAAAAAACAAACATTTCTCACAAACACATCTGCCAGCATCATGTATTTTACCACTAGATGGAGCCAGATATGCATCTTTTACAATCACAGTATTTAAAATATTGTAGAATTTTCCTAATAATTGCAATTATGAGCCTTAAGTTATGCTGAAAACTACATCAAAGTATAATAGGCATGCAGTACTACTTAATAAGTGTATTGTCAGTTTTGTTATGCAAAAACGTATACTAAATATATATAATATCTGTATATATATGCAAAAGGCAAAACAGTTTTGTTACAGTGTAACATACAGCGGTAATACTACTGACAGTGTATGTTAGGGGGTATGCCAGTATAACTAATGACCCATCTATGGAGCCACAAACCATTTACTAAATGAATTGTGACTAGTGCTATGAACTATGAAGTCCGCAGATTCTCAATCTATCTTTTTTTTTTATTCCCAGGGAGAAAACGGAATTCCTGGAATATCGGGGCCGTGTGGCATAACGGTAACTTGGTCAGATGTACTTTTTAGAAGCAGAGGCAATAGAGTAACAATTTTGACACTAATTTTAAGAACTGCCTAAACCTAGAAAGCCATGTTTCATACTATGAAATACACCAAAGTTTAAAGGGAACCTGTCAAAAAGTATATAGCTAATAGATTCCAACGAGTGCCGTCAGGATCTAATCTCACAATATATATTTTCAGCAGCATGAAGAGACTATCTTAAAACATAACGTTTATTGAATAGTATAAAATATTCAGAGGGAGATTAACGCATACAAAAAATAGTTACGTATACCAATATTGTAAGTAGTGTGAGATAGTGCTCCCTGAGTGTGTTGGGGGACACTCGCTTGGCATCGGGATTAATGCACACAGGAACGGTTTCTCACTTAATCATACCATCCGGTTTATTTAAATGCAGCATAAACCAGATAGAGTGCAGTCCGTACCATTACATCCATGAAACATAATAAGACACCAGTCTTATGTACACTTCTCTGACTTCTTGCAACCCCCTGTCTGAGGTTACCTTCCGGGAGCTCCGCTCCACACGCTAACTCCTTGTCAGTCCTTTCTTCCAGGGAAGCTGCCTTACTGGGATCACTTTCCCATATGATGACTTGCTCAACAGGTCAAACCCGAACAGTTCCAGACCCTCAGAAGGCCAGTAGCTTCCCCAATGCAGTTAGCCGCCACAGGCTCTGCAGGTACATGGTCTCCCCACATGCTATTCAAGAAGTCTCCACTTGCAGGACCTTCCAACACAGACCATCCAGGTAAATAGCCTCATCATGTGCTCTTCAGGAAGTATCCACTCGCAGGACCTTCCAACACAAAGCCCATGTGACCACACCACAGTCTCATTATATCGCATGAGACACACCCCTTGATGGGAGGTAGGTGGTTGGCCAGACCCACCCAGCTCTCCGGCCAACCCTATAAGCCCAGTCCCTTACAAGTTAAACAAAGCTCGTGGAACTACAGGGCCCAGAGCAACATTTCAGGCTTACGGCGCAGAGGACCCTCCTCCTCTGCGACACATACTGGCCATTCACAACAACGCTGATCACTGTCTCACATACCCTCCCCCTCTGTTCAAACTTGTGGGGTTGAACACTTGACATAAACCAGGGGCCCCGATACTGGACACCCATGTCACCTTGCCCTACCAGTCGAGAGGGCCTTCTCAGTCGGATTTGAGCTTCAGTCCCCGAAACATAGTCCATCACTGTCACTAAATTCCTGTCTGTGAACAATGCACTGTCGGACTTTGCTGCCTCACATTTCGGAGTCATAACCTTGTTAGGTCTTCCCTGCCCCCAGTGGTCAGTATGCAAGTACAATTCCCTTGCACCTCTAACTACTGCCTGGCCTTGGGCTTCAGCCCTTGATTCATAGTCTGTCCGTGTCACCAGACCCTTTTTAGTCACCACATCTCTCAAGTATTCTTCTTTACCAGATGGTTTGTGTGGCCGTGAGACTCACTGACAGTCGAGCTTACTGTCTGGTCTGAATCTGACACATCTAGTACGCTACAGGGTCTCCTGCCTAGGTCACACAATACTGAGCCAACAGAGGAGTCACTACTTTGAACTCTCCCATTCTTTAGAGAACCCCTTAGTTTCTCCAGTCTTCGGGTTGAAAATGGTCGCCATCTTTTTTCCATTTCCTACACCTGTTTATTAATTTGCAGTCTGTCAAGTCTCAGCTGCTCTATCTCCCTTAGGTATGCCACACAAAATTCAAGGAGCATTCAGATATTCCTAAGGCTTTCCATTGACCCGACAATGACGAATGGAACCATCCCATCTTCACCAGCTACCTGGGCTTCATCATCAGCCGTAATCCTCACTCTCGCCACACCGGATTTATTCACGATTTCCTGCATCACTTTTACAAGTCTTCCAATGACTTTCCTCACCAGATTTCTGGGGACTTGAACAATGTCTTCCACAAAGCCCAGCCAACTTTGAGCTTTCCTCACATGCTTCAGACTTCAAGCGGCTTCCTTATTCCGCAATAGGATCCTCTGTTTCGTGCGGAGGCAGTATAGGTGCGTGTCAGTCAGGATAGCCACCGCTTCACTGTGACTTCCCTACTCGACAGTATGACCAACTATTGAGTCTCTGGTGCCCAGTACACACTACACGCTTCTACTGCCTTTCTAAAGGCCTCATGTACAGCGTCACTGGCACACACTTCTGACACGTCTTCAAGTACCTCTATCACGCACTTGAAGAGCGAAGTCTCATTCTCTTCATAGACCGACAGCTCCTGCTTTGCCTTAGACATTCCCATCAAGTCATCTGCCACGACCGGGTGATTGTCTTGTTCAGCTCTTAGCTCAATGTCTCCCTGAGCTTTACGCTCTTCAAGACCCCTCACCACGATGGGCATTTGCAGCTCCTCCTCGTTACCACTCTGGCACTGCTGCTGTAAGTCTGCGACCACCAACTCCTTCTCTTGTAGAAGTCATCCTAATGCTTCTGAGAACACCTCCATATCTTCCAATATGGCCTTGTTCACAGTTTCACATGATGACAGGTGACCTCTGAGCTCAGAGACTTCCTTCTCCAGCTCATCCACTCTGTGCTCATCCGCTTGTCTCAGGACCTTTTCTTGTTCAACATGCTCTTTTACTGTCGAGTAGTGTTGAGCGATACCGTCCGATACTTGAAAGTATCGGTATCGGAAAGTATCGGCCGATACCGGCAAAGTATCGGATCTAATCCGATACCAATACCCGATACCAATACAAGTCAATGGGACTCAAGTATCGGACGGTATTCCTGATGGTTCCCAGGGTCTGAAGGAGAGGAAACTCTCCTTCAGGCCCTGGGAACCATATTAATGTGTAAAATAAAGAGTTAAAATAAAAAATATTGCTATACTCACCTCTCCGACGCAGCCTGGACCTCACCGAGGGAACCGGCAGCGTTCTTTGCTTAAAATGCGCGCTTTTCCTTCCTTCCGTGACGTCACGGCTTGTGATTGGTCGCGTGCCGCCCATGTGGCCGCGACGCGACCAATCACAGCAAGCCGTGACGTAATTTTCAGGTCCTTCTAGGCATTCAGTATTTTAAAATTACGTTCCGGCTTTGTGATTGGTCGCGTCGCGGTCACATGGGCGACGCGACCAATCACAAGCCGTGACGTCACGGGAGGCAGGAAACGCGCGCATTTTTAAAATTACGGCACGTCATGTGTTGTGATCCGCTTTTTGGGCTCCCCTAGTGGTGGCTGGTGGTACTGGAGACTTGTGTGTTCTTTTCTGCCTCAGCTCACCTGCTTCCATCAGTTTTGGGAGTTCCCTATTTAGCCTTGCTCTCCAGTCACTTCCTTGCCGGTCATCATTGTAACCTGAGTCTTTCAGTTGCATGTTCCTGCTACCAGTCTGCTGATCAGCTAAGTGGATTCTTGTCCTTTTTGTTTTGTATTTTTTGTCCAGTTTACAGTTTGTCATTTCCTGTTACTGGAAGCTCTTGTGGACTGAAATTGCCACTCCTGTGTCATGAGTTGACACAGGAGTCTTAAAGTAATTTCAGGATGGGTTTTTGAAAGGGTTTTTCAGCTGACCGTGAAGTCCTCTTTTGTATCCTTCCTCTATCTAGTAAGTGGACCTCGCTTTGCTAAATCTACCTTCATACTGTGTATGTCTTTTCCTCTGAACTCACCGTTAATATATGTGGGGGCCACTATCATCTTTGGGGAATTTCACTAGAGGTAAGCCAGGTCTGTTCCTTCCTCTTCCAGGCGTAGTTAGTTCTCCGGCTGGCGCATGGCATCTAGGCAGCCGTAGGAATGCTTCCTGGCTACTGTTAGTTGTGTGGTAGATTTAGGTCACGGTCAGCTTGAGTTTCCATCACCCGAGGGCTAGTCTGTTATTTTGTGTTTCTGATGTTCCCATGCCATTGGGGAATCATGACAGTATGACCGGCCACTGTTAAAGTAATTGGCAGAAGAAAGGAGAGTAAAAGAAGTCTGTAGATTTTTTTTTTTTTTTTTTCTCCCTCACATGTTTGCTACTTAGTTGGCTCAGTTGTATTTCTGCTCTATTTACAGCCTTGCCTTTCTCTCCTTCTAATCCTTGAATGGCTCTGATCTCTCCGGTTTAAGGATGGACTCTCAGAGTTTGGCTGCAGGTTTAAATAATATTGCTACGAAGGTTCAGAATTTACAAGATTATGTTATACGTACTCCTATTTCTGAACCTAAGATTCCTACACCAGAGGTATTTTCCGGAGATAGATCTCGGTTTCTGAATTTCAAATGTAATTGTAAATTATTCCTTTCTCTCAGACCTCACTCCTCTGGAGATCCTGTTCAGCAGGTTAAGATTGTGATTTCTTTGCTGCGAAGGTGACCCTCAAAATTGGACATTTTCATTGACACCAGGGGATCCTGCGTTGCTCAGTGTGGATGCGTTTTTTCTGGCTTTAGGGTTGCTGTATGAGGAACCTAATTTGGAGATTCAAGCTGAAAAAGCTTTAATAGCCCTGTCTCAAGGGCAAGATGAAGCTGAGATATACTGCCAAAAATTTCGTAAATGGTCTGTGCTTACTCAGTGGAATGAGTGTGCCCTAGCAGCAATTTTCAGAGAAGGCCTTTCTGATGCCGTTAAGGATGTCATGGTGGGGTTTCCTACGCCCACAGGTCTGAATGAGTCCATCACAATGGCGATTCAGATTGATCGGCGTTTGCGGGAGCGCAAACCCGTGCACCATTTGGCGGTATCTTCTGAAGGGACGCCAGAGAAAATGCAATGTTACAGAATTCTGTCAAGAAGCGAGCGGCAGAATTATAGGCGCAAAAATGGCTTGTGCTTCTACTGTGGTGATTCCGCGCATGTTATATCAGCATGCTCTAAACGTACTAGGAAGGTTGACAAGTCTGTTTCTATTGGCACTTTACAGTCTAAATTTCTTCTGTCTGTAACTCTGATTTGTTCATTATCAGTTATTACCGTGGATGCCTATGTGGACTCTGGCGCCGCTCTGAGTCTCATGGATTGGTCCTTCTCCAGGCGCTGTGGGTTTGATTTGGAGCCTCTGGAAGTTCCTATACCTCTGAAGGGTATTGATTCTACACCTCTGGCTTGTAATAGACCACAGTTCTGGACGCAAGTGACTATGCGTATGACTCCAGACCATCAGGAGATGATTCGCTTCCTCGTGTTGCATAATTTACATGATGTGTTAGTGCTTGGATTACCATGGTTGCAATCTCATAACCCAGTACTGGACTGGAAAACTATGTCTGTGTTAAGCTGGGGATGTGGGGGGGCTCATGGGGACATACCTTTGGTTTCTATCTCGTCATCTATTCCCTCTGAGGTTCCGGCATTTTTGTCGGATTTTGGGGATATTTTTGAAGAGCCTAAAATTGGTTCTCTCCCTCCCCACAGAGAGTGTGATTGCGCCATAGATCTGATTCCAGGCAGTAAATTTCCAAAGGGTCGTTTGTTTAACCTATCTGTACCTGAGCATGCTGCCATGCGAGAGTATGTTAAGGAGTCCCTGGAAAAGGGACATATTCGTCCTTCTTCATCACCTTTAGGAGCTGGGTTTTTCTTTGTCTCTAAAAAGGATGGTTTGCTGAGGCCTTGTATTGATTATCGACTCCTGAATAAAATTACTGTCAAATATCAGTATCCGTTGCCGCTGCTTACTGATTTGTTTGCTCGCATAAGGGGGGCTAAGTGGTTCTCCAAGATTGATCTCCGTGGGGCGTATAATTTGGTGCGAATTAAGCAAGGGGATGAGTGGAAGACCGCATTTAATACGCCTGAGGGCCACTTTGAGTATTTAGTAATGCCTTTCGGCCTTTCTAATGCACCTTCAGTTTTTCAGTCCTTTATGCATGATATTTTCCGTGAATATCTGGATAAATTTATGATTGTGTATTTGGACGATATTTTGATTTTTTCTGAGGACTGGGAGTCTCATGTTCAGCAGGTCAGGAGGGTTTTTCAGGTCTTGCGGGAGAATTCTCTGTGTGTAAAGGGTTCTAAGTGTGTTTTTGGGGTTCAAAAGATTTCCTTTTTGGGGTACATTTTTTCCCCTTCTTCTGTTGAGATGGACCCTGTCAAGGTTCGGGCTATTTGTGACTGGACGCAGCCTACTTCTCTAAAGGGTCTTCAGAAGTTCTTGGGCTTTGCTAATTTTTATCGTCGATTTATAACTGGTTTTTCTGGTGTTGCTAAGCCTCTTACGGATTTGACTAAGAAGGATGCTGATGTTGCCAATTGGTCCTCTGCCGCTGTGGAGGCCTTTCGGGAACTTAAGCGCCGCTTTTCGTCTGCCCCTGTGTTGCGCCAGCCTGATGTCTCTCTCCCCTTTCAGGTTGAGGTCGATGCTTCCGAGATCGGAGCGGGGGCGGTTTTGTCGCAGAAAAGTTCCGATTGCTCAGTGATGAGACCTTGTGCGTTCTTTTCTCGAAAATTTTCTGCCGCCGAAAGAAATTATGATGTCGGTAATCGGGAGCTTTTGGCCATGAAGTGGGCATTTGAGGAGTGGCGTCATTGGCTTGAGGGTGCTAGACATCAGGTGGTGATTTTGACTGATCACAAGAATCTGATTTATCTTGAGTCTACCAGGCGCCTGAATCCTAGACAGGCGCGCTGGTCGTTGTTTTTCTCTCGGTTTAATTTTGTGGTCTCATATCTACCAGGTTCTAAGAATGTGAAGGCAGATGCCCTTTCTAGGAGTTTTGAGCCTGATTCCCCTGGTGATTCGGAACCTACAGGTATCCTTAAGGATGGGGTGATATTATCCGCTATTTCCCCAGATCTGCGACGTGCTTTGCAAGAGTTTCAGGCGGATAGACCTGATCGCTGTCCACCTGGTAGACTGTTTGTTCCTGATGATTGGACCAGTAGAGTCATCTCGGAGGTTCATTCTTCTACGCTGGCGGGTCATCCTGGAATTTTTGGTACCAGGGATTTGGTGGCTAGATCCTTCTGGTGGCCATCTCTGTCTCGAGATGTGCGTGTTTTTGTGCAGTCTTGTGATGTGTGTGCTCGGGCCAAGCCTTGTTGTTCTAGGGCTAGCGGGTTGTTGTTGCCCTTGCCTATTCCGAAGAGGCCTTGGACGCACATCTCGATGGACTTTATTTCTGATCTTCCTGTCTCTCAGAGGATGTCTGTTATCTGGGTGGTGTGTGACCGTTTTTCTAAGATGGTTCATTTGGTGCCATTGCCGAAGTTGCCTTCCTCGTCTGAGTTGGTTCCTTTGTTTTTTCAAAATGTGGTTCGCTTGCATGGTATTCCTGAAAATATCGTTTCTGATAGGGGTACCCAGTTCGTTTCTAGATTTTGGCGGGCATTCTGTGCCAGGTTGGGCATTGATTTGTCTTTTTCGTCTGCCTTCCATCCTCAGACTAATGGCCAGACGGAGCGAGCTAATCAGACTTTGGAGACGTATTTGAGGTGTTTTGTGTCTGCGAATCAGGATGATTGGGTTGCCTTTTTGCCGTTGGCGGAGTTTGCTCTTAATAATCGGGCTAGTTCGGCCACTTTGGTTTCCCCTTTCTTTTGCAATTCGGGGTTTCATCCCCGTTTTTCTTCTGGTCAGGCGGAGTCTTCGGATTGTCCTGGAGTGGATGCTGTGGTGGATCGGTTGTATCGGATTTGGGAACAAGTGGTGGACAATTTGAATTTGTCCCAGGAGAGGACTCAGCGGTTTGCTAACCGCCAGCGTCGGGTTGGTCCTCGCCTTCGTGTTGGGGACTTGGTGTGGTTGTCTTCCCGTTTTGTCCCAATGAGGGTTTCTTCTCCTAAATTTAAGCCTCGGTTCATCGGTCCCTATAGGATTTTGGAGATTATTAACCCTGTTTCCTTTCGTTTGGACCTCCCGGCATCTTTCGCTATCCATGATGTGTTCCATCGGTCGTTGTTGCGGAGATACGAGGTGCCGGTGGTTCCTTCTGCTGAGCCTCCTGCTCCTGTGCTGGTTGAGGGTGAATTGGAGTACGTTATAGAGAAGATCTTGGACTCCCGTATTTCCAGGCGGAGACTCCAGTATCTGGTTAAATGGAAGGGCTATGGTCAGGAAGATAATTCTTGGGTAACTGCCTCTGATGTTCATGCCTCGGATTTGGTTCGTGCCTTTCATAGGGCTCATCCAGGTCGCCCTGGCGGTTCTTGTGAGGGTTCGGTGCCCCCTCCTTAAGGGGGGGGTACTGTTGTGATCTGCTTTTTGGGCTCCCCTAGTGGTGGCTGGTGGTACTGGAGACTTGTGTGTTCTTTTCTGCCTCAGCTCACCTGCTTCCATCAGTTTTGGGAGTTCCCTATTTAGCCTTGCTCTCCAGTCACTTCCTTGCCGGTCATCATTGTAACCTGAGTCTTTCAGTTGCATGTTCCTGCTACCAGTCTGCTGATCAGCTAAGTGGACTCTTGTCCTTTTTGTTTTGTATTTTTTGTCCAGTTTACAGTTTGTCATTTCCTGTTACTGGAAGCTCTTGTGGACTGAAATTGCCACTCCTGTGTCATGAGTTGACACAGGAGTCTTAAAGTAATTTCAGGATGGGTTTTTGAAAGGGTTTTTCAGCTGACCGTGAAGTCCTCTTTTGTATCCTTCCTCTATCTAGTAAGTGGACCTCGCTTTGCTAAATCTACCTTCATACTGTGTATGTCTTTTCCTCTGAACTCACCGTTAATATATGTGGGGGCCACTATCATCTTTGGGGAATTTCACTAGAGGTAAGCCAGGTCTGTTCCTTCCTCTTCCAGGCGTAGTTAGTTCTCCGGCTGGCACATGGCATCTAGGCAGCCGTAGGAATGCTTCCTGGCTACTGTTAGTTGTGTGGTAGATTTAGGTCACGGTCAGCTTGAGTTTCCATCACCCGAGGGCTAGTCTGTTATTTTGTGTTTCTGATGTTCCCATGCCATTGGGGAATCATGACAGTCATGCCTATTTCTGCATTCAGGACCTGAAATTACATCACGGCTTGCTGTGATTGGTCGTTTCGCGGTCACATGGGCGGCACGCAACCAATCACAAGCCGTGACGTAATTTTAAAAATGCGCGCGTTTCCTGCCTCCCGTGACGTCACGGCTTGTGATTGGTCGCGTCGCCCATGTGACCGCGACGCGACCAATCACAAAGCCGGAACGTAATTTTAAAATACTGAATGCCTAGAAGGACCTGAAAATTACGTCACGGCTTGCTGTGATTGGTCGCGTCGCGGCCACATGGGCGGCACGCGACCAATCACAAGCCGTGACGTCACGGAAGGAAGGAAAAGCGTGCATTTTAAGCAAAGAACGCTGCCGGTTCCCTCGGTGAGGTCCAGGCTGCGTCGGAGAGGTGAGTGTCATGGTTCCCAATGGCAGGAGAACGTCAGAAAACATAAATAACGGACTAGCTCTTGGGTGATGGAATCTCGAGCTGACCGTGAGCTAAACCTACCACACAACTAATAGTGGCCGGGGGGCATACCTACGTTTTATCCCTAGACGCCTCGCGCCAGCCGGAGGACTAACTAACCCTAATAGAGGAAAAACAGACCTGGCTTACCTCTAGGGAAATTCCCCCAAAAAGGAGACAGAAGCCCCCCACATATATTGACGGTGAATTCAGAGGAAAAGACACACGCAGTATGAAGGTAGGTTCAGCAAAGCGAGGTCCGCTTACTAGATAGTAGGAAGATACAAAAGGGAACTTCACGGTCAGCTGAAAACCCTCTTAAAATACCATCCTGAAATTACTTTAAGACTCATGTGTCAACTCATGACACCGGAGTGGTAATTTCAGCCCACAAGAGCTTCCAGCTACAGAAAAATAACATAACTGTGAACTGGAACAAAAAATGCAAAACAAACTTAGGACTAAGAGTCCAACTTAGCTGATCAGTAGACAAGGAGCAGGAACATGCAACAGAAAGGCTCTGGTTACATTGATGGCCGGCACTAGAATGACTGAGCAGCAAGGCTAAATAGGATACTCCCATATCCTGATGGAAACAGGTGAACAGAGAAAGTGAAGCACACAAGTCCAGTACCACCAGTGACCACCGGGGGAGCCCAAAAACCAAATTCACAACAGTACCCCCCCCCCTCAAGGAGGGGGCACCGAACCCTCACAAGAACCACCAGGGCGATCAGGATGAGCCCTATGAAAGGCACGGACCAAATCAGAGGCATGAACATCAGAGGCTGTCACCCAAGAATTATCCTCCTGACCGTAGCCCTTCCACTTGACCAGATACTGAAGTTTCCGTCTGGAAACACAGGAGTCCAAGATCTTCTCCACAATGTACTCCAATTCACCCTCAACCAACACCGGAGCAGGAGGCTCAACGGAAGGCACAACCGGTACCTCATACCTGCGCAACAATGACCGATGGAAGACATTATGGATAGAAAAAGATGCTGGGAGGTCCAATCGAAAGGACACGGGGTTAAGAATCTCCAAAATCTTATACGGGCCGATGAACCGAATCTTAAACTTAGGAGAAGAAACCCTCATAGGGACAAAACGAGAAGACAACCACACCAAGTCCCCAACACGAAGACGAGGACCAACACGACGACGGCGGTTAGCAAAACGCTGAGTCTTCTCCTGGGACAACTCCAAATTGTCCACCACCTGTCCCCAAATCCGATGCAACCTATCCACCACAGTATCCACTCCAGGACAATCCGAAGACTCCACCTGACCGGAAGAAAAACGAGGATGAAACCCCGAATTGCAAAAGAAAGGAGAAACCAAAGTGGCAGAACTAGCCCGATTATTGAGGGCAAACTCCGCCAACGGCAAAAAGGCAACCCAGTCATCCTGATCCACAGACACAAAACACCTCAAATAAGTCTCCAAGGTCTGATTAGTTCGCTCAGTCTGGCCATTAGTCTGAGGATGGAACGCAGACGAAAAAGACAAATCAATGCCCATCCTAGCACAGAACGCCCGCCAAAATCTAGACACGAACTGGGTCCCCCTGTCAGAAATGATATTCTCCGGAATACCATGCAAGCGAACCACATTTTGAAATAACAGAGGAACCAACTCGGATGAGGAAGGCAACTTAGGCAAGGGCACCAAATGAACCATCTTTGAAAAACGGTCACACACCACCCAGATGACAGACATTTTCTGAGAAACAGGGAGATCAGAAATAAAATCCATAGAGATGTGAGTCCAAGGCCTCTTCGGAATAGGTAAGGATAACAACAATCCGCTAGCCCGAGAACAACAAGGCTTGGCCCGAGCACAAACATCACAAGACTGCACAAAAACTCGTACATCTCGAGACAGGGAAGGCCACCAGAAGGACCTAGCCACCAAATCCCTGGTACCAAAGATTCCAGGATGACCTGCCAACGCAGAAGAATGAACCTCCGAGATGACTCTACTGGTCCAATCATCAGGAACAAACAGTCTACCAGGCGGGCAACGATCAGGTCTGTCCGCCTGAAACTCCTGCAAAGCCCGTCGCAGGTCTGGGGAAACAGCAGATAATATCACCCCATCCTTAAGGATACCTGTAGGTTCCGAATCACCAGGGGAATCAGGCTCAAAACTCCTAGAAAGGGCATCCGCCTTCACATTTTTAGAACCTGGTAGGTATGAGACCACAAAATTAAACCGAGAGAAAAACAACGACCAGCGCGCCTGTCTAGGATTCAGGCGCCTGGCAGACTCAAGATAAATCAAATTCTTGTGATCGGTCAATACCACCACCTGATGTCTAGCCCCCTCAAGCCAATGACGCCACTCCTCAAAAGCCCACTTCATAGCCAAAAGCTCCCGATTACCAATATCATAATTTCGCTCGGCGGGCGAAAATTTTCGAGAAAAGAACGCACAAGGTCTCATCACGGAGCAGTCGGAACTTTTCTGCGACAAAACCGCCCCAGCTCCGATCTCGGAAGCAACGACCTCAACCTGAAAAGGAAGAGTAACATCAGGCTGACGCAACACAGGGGCGGAAGAAAAGCGGCGCTTAAGCTCCCGAAAGGCCTCCACAGCAGCAGGGGACCAATCAGCAACATCAGCACCCTTTTTAGTCAAATCAGTCAAAGGTTTAGCAACATCAGAAAAACCAGTTATAAATCGACGCTAAAAATTAGCAAAGCCCAAAAATTTCTGAAGGCTCTTAAGAGAAGAAGGTTGCGTCCAATCACAAATAGCCCGAACCTTGACAGGATCCATCTCAATGGAAGAGGGGGAAAAAATGTACCCCAAAAAAGAAATCTTTTGAACCCCAAAAATACACTTAGAACCCTTCACACACAAGGAATTAGCCCGCAAAACCTGAAAAACCCTCCTGACCTGTTGGACATGAGAGTCCCAGTCATCCGAAAAAATCAAAATATCATCCAGATACACAATCATAAATTTATCCAAATATTCACGGAAAATGTCATGCATAAAGGACTGAAAGACTGAAGGGGCATTTGAAAGACCAAAAGGCATTACTAAATACTCAAAATGGCCCTCGGGCGTATTAAATGCGGTTTTCCACTCATCCCCCTGCTTAATTCGCACCAAATTATACGCCCCACGGAGATCAATCTTAGAGAACCACTTAGCCCCCTTTATTCGAGCAAACAAATCAGTCAGCAGTGGCAGAGGATACTGATATTTGACTGTAATTTTATTCAAGAGTCGATAATCAATACACGGCCTCAAAGAGCCATCTTTTTTAGATACAAAGAAAAAACCAGCTCCTAAGGGAGACGAAGAAGGACGAATATGTCCCTTTTCCAGGGACTCCTTAATATATTCTCGCATAGCAGCATGTTCAGGTACAGATAGATTAAATAAACGACCCTTTGGAAATTTACTGCCTGGAATCAGAACTATGGTACAATCGCAATCTCTGTGAGGAGGTAGTGAACCAAGCTTAGGCTCCTCAAAAACATCACGATAATCAGATAAAAATTCCGGAATCTCAGAGGGAATAGATGACGAAATGGAAACCAAAGGTACGTCCCCATGAGCCCCCTGACATCCCCAGCTTAACACAGACATTGCTTTCCAGTCAAGGACTGGGTTATGAGATTGTAACCATGGCAATCCGAGCACCAAAACATCATGTAGATTGTACAACACAAGGAAGCGAATCATCTCCTGATGGTCTGGATTCATACGCATAGTCATTGTGTCCAGTATTGTGGTTTATTACTAGCCAATGGCGTAGAGTCAATACCCTTCAGAGGTATAGGAACTTCCAGAGGCTCTAGCTTAAACCCACAGCGCCTGGCAAAGGACCAATCCATAAGACTCAAAGCGGCGCCAGAGTCGACATAGGCGTCCGCGGTAATTGACGATAATGAACAAATCAAGGTCACAGACAGAATAAACTTAGACTGTAAAGTGCCAATTGAAATAGACTTATCAACCTTTTTTGTACGTTTAGAGCATGCTGATATAACATGAGTTGAATCACCACAATAGAAGCACAACCCATTTTTTCGCCTAAAATTCTGCCGTTCGCTTCTGGACAGAATTCGATCACATTGCATATTCTCTGGCGCCTTCTCAGAAGACACCGCCAAATGGTGCACAGGTTTGCGCTCCCGCAAACGCCGATCAATCTGAATAGCCATTGTCATGGACTCATTCAGACCTGTAGGCGCAGGGAACCCCACCATAACATCTTTAATGGTATCAGAGAGACCCTCTCTGAAATTCGCCGCCAGGGCGCACTCATTCCACTGAGTAAGCACAGACCATTTACGAAATTTTTGGCAGTATATTTCAGCTTCATCTTGCCCTTGAGATAGGGCCATCAAGGCTTTTTCAGCCTGAATCTCTAAATTAGGTTCCTCATAAACCCCAAAGCCAGAAAAAACGCATCCACATTGAGCAACGCAGGATCCCCTGGTGCCAATGCAAATGCCCAATCTTGAGGGTCACCCCGCAGCAAGGAAATTACAATCCTAACCTGCTGTGCGGGATCTCCAGCGGAGCGAGATCTCAGAGAAAGAAACAATTTACAATTATATTTGAAATTCAGAAAACGAGATCTATCCCCGGAGAAAAACTCTGGTTTAGGAATTCTAGGTTCAGATATAGGAGCATGAATAACAAAATCCTGTAAATTTTGAACCTTCGTAGCAAGATTATTCAAACCTGTAGCCAAACTCTGAGGATCCATTTTAATCAGGTGAGATCAGAGCCATTCAAGGATTAGAAGGAGAGAGAGAGACAAAGGCTGCAATTAGAGCAGAAATGCAACTGAGTCAACTATAGAGCAAGCTCAGAGGAAAAAAAAAAAAAAATTTACAGACTTCTTTTTCTCTCCTTTCTTCTGCCAACGGTTTTAACACTTGGCCAGCCATACTGTCATGGTTCCCAATGGCAGGAGAACGTCAGAAAACATAAATAATGGACTAGCTCTTGGGTGATGGAATCTCGAGCTGACCGTGAGCTAAACCTACCACACAACTAATAGTGGCCGGGGGGCGTACCTACGTTTTATCCCTAGACGCCTCGCGCCAGCCGGAGGACTAACTAACCCTAATAGAGGAAAAACAGACCTGGCTTACCTCTAGGGAAATTCCCCCAAAAAGGAGACAGAAGCCCCCCACATATATTGACGGTGAATTCAGAGGAAAAGACATACGCAGTATGAAGGTATGTTCAGCAAAGCGAGGTACGCTTACTAGATAGTAGGAAGATACAAAAGGGAACTTCACGGTCAGCTGAAAACCCTCTTAAAATACCATCCTGAAATTACTTTAAGACTCATGTGTCAACTCATGACACCGGAGTGGTAATTTCAGCCCACAAGAGCTTCCAGCTACAGAAAAATAACATAACTGTGAACTGGAACAAAAAATGCAAAACAAACTTAGGACTAAGAGTCCAACTTAGCTGATCAGTAGACAAGGAGCAGGAACATGCAACAGAAAGGCTCTGGTTACATTGATGGCCGGCACTAGAATGACTGAGCAGCAAGGCTAAATAGGATACTCCCATATCCTGATGGAAACAGGTGAACAGAGAAAGTGAAGCACACAAGTCCAGTACCACCAGTGACCACCGGGGGAGCCCAAAAACCAAATTCACAACAGGTGAGTATAGCAATATTTTTTATTTTAATTCTTTATTTTACACATTAATGTTGTTTCGATACCGATACCCGATACCACAAAAGTATCGGATCTCGGTATCGGAATTCCGATACCCGCAAGTATCGGCCGATACCCGATACTTGCGGTATCGGAATGCTCAACACTACTGTCGAGAGCTCAGACTCCAGGTGACGCACCTGACCCAGTTGGGTGGACTTGGCGAATTTCCACACTCGACACCTTCAACCTTCCTTGAGGCTCTGCCCGGTCACCCTTAGGTATTTCTCTACTTTCTGGAACTTCAGAGAACTCCACACTCTCCAGCTCTTCAGCATCAGATTCTCTGGAGCCTTAACCATACTCAGCACTAGCGGTTGCTACTGGCAACGACACATCACCTTCCTTACTGATCTCTTCAGTGTCTGGAAGAGTACTCACATCTTGACTAAAAACACCAGTCACTGCTTTTCCATTATTGATATCCTCAAAAACCAGTCACTGCTTTTCCTTTATTGATATCTTCAAAGGGTGCAACTTGTTCAGCCTCTTTGTGCCCTTTATGTCTCCGATGACGGGAAGAAGGCTTGCCATTTGTACCCCGGTCAATGCTACTGTACTACTCTTCCCTTGTGTTAGTCACAGTCTGAATGGGAGTCACCACTACTCACCCTGTCACTCTGGCACAACAAGTCCCCAATTAAACAGGTGTCAGACCCCTTTCCTGGAATTACCCCGTTTTCAACGGTCACACTGTTGGTCACCTCTGCTAAGTCCCAGAGTTGGTCAGACCCACACTGTCTTCTCGTCACTCCTACGTCTGACCTGTCCATTTTGGGAGGTGGTACTGCCTTAATGTACACCCCAACAGTAGAGAGACCTGCATCCTCCTGCTGTAGAGGAACTCCCTCCTCCCACAAGTCTGAGAACAGCCTAGAGTCCCGGCCTACTATCACCGGACAAGCTAAGTTCAGGACTATAGCGACCTCATGGCCTGCAATGTTTCTGACCATCTCGGGGATCACCAAGGCCACTGAATAGTCCTTATTGCCCCTATGGATGCAGGTGATCTCGATCTTCCTTTTGGATATTACATATTTATCGGGCACAGCACTCACTAGGGTCACCGAGCTCCCAGAACTGACCAGTCTGAATTCATCCTCCGCATTCATCTGTAGGGCACTCCCATGTATCCTCTTACCGGGAGGGTAGTTCATATGTTAGATTGGACAAACATAGTACCATTGTCCCTGGCAACAGTCCATCTGTACCACCCCTTTGACTTCGGGATGCTCCACCCCTTTTGGGTAACCACCAATTTCTGGGACTCCACCCCCTTTTGGGCTAATATCCCCTTTAGTGCCACCACCCCTTTTTGGACAACTATCCCCTTTTTGGGACTCTGCCCCCTTTTGAGCAATTACCCCCTTTTGGGAAACTGCCCTCTTTTGGGACTCCACCCCCTTTTAGGGACACTACCCTTCTCTGGAGTACACCCCGTGGACTCACCCATGGCCCTCTCAGTCCCCAGTTTACACAGTACACCGTTATCTCTCTGCACTTGCACCGGCCCTTTAAGAGTTTGTACGATCTGTACCACCAATGTCCTTTGGAAATACTTCACCAGCTCCTGCTGGCACTCCCACAGCTCCTGCTGCAGTCATTGGCTCTCCTGGCACCGCCGGCTGCCAATCACATGCCGCTGCTGCCGCTTCTGTAGCCACTCCACCAGGCTCCGCACCACTTTGCCAGGCTCTGTCCGGCTCCACAAGGCACTGCACGGCTCTGTACAGTGAAGCTCTGCACCACCTCTGCCAGGTTCTGCACAGCTCCGCAAGGTTCTGTGGACCTCTGGACAGCTTTGCGGACCTCCCGACGGCTCTGCAGACCTCCGGACGCTTCCAGCCAACTTTGTAACCCTGCCGTGTTACCTCCAGAAGCTTGTATTCTTCGTGGCCCCACTGAGCCACAGCAAGCTGTCTTGAAAAAATTTTTATGGACCCGCCGATCCAAAGCAAACACCTCCACACGTGCTTCCTGGACCGCTGCCCGCAGTCTAGCACCAAATGTGAGATAGCGCTCCCTGAGTGTGTTGGGGGACACTCACTTGGCAAGGGGATTAGTGCACACAGGAACGGTTTCTCACTTAATCATACCATCCAGTTTATTTACATGTAGCAAAAAACGGATAGAGTACAGTCCATATCATTACATCCATGAAACATAATAAGACACCAATCTGTTTATGTAGCAGATACACCTCTCTGCCTTCTTGCAACCCCTTTGTCAGAGGTTACCTTCCAGGAGCTCTGCTCCACACACTGACTCGTTGTCATTCCTGGCTTCCAGGGAAGCTGCCTTACTGGGATCACTGTCCCGTATGATGACTTGCTCAATAGGTCAAGCCTGACATTTCCAGACCCTCAGAAGATCAGTAGCTTCCCCAATGCAGTTAGCCGCCAAAGGCTCTGCAGGTACATGGTCTCACCCCATGCTATTCAAGGAGTCTCCACTCGCAGACCTTCCAACACAGACCATCCAGGTACATGGCCTCACCATGTGCTCTTCAGGAAGTCTCCACTCGCAGGACCTTCCAATACAGAGCCCATGTGACCACACCACAGTCTCATTATATCGCATGAGACACACCCCTTGATGGGAGGTAGGTGGTTGGCCAGACCCACCCAGCTCTCCGGCCAACCCTGTAAGCCCAGCCCCTTACAAGCTAAGCAAAGCTCGCGGAATCACAGGTCCCAGAGCAACATTTCAGGCTTACAGCGCAGAGGACCTCCTCCTCTGTGACACATACCGGCCATTCACAACAACACTGATCGTTGTCTCACAGTAGATTAAGAATCTATATTGGCGAGTGACACATAATTATATGGAAGGTACCACAGTTCATAAGAAAATGGTTTAGATCTCACCCATTTCAAACGTGAGGGTGTACAGTAGGAGTCCATGGAGTCCCATGGGTAACAAAGGTCAGGTATGACACTTATCTAACCTTAGCCCCATGCTCATGCTCCCCATCCTAACATAGGCAGTACCCAAGTGTTATTTCTCACTATCAAATGAAGGCAGTCTTTGGCACCATACCACTGAGAAATAAATGAATTATTCATCCTGCTGTGAACATTCACGATCTATTCACTAGGAGTGTGGTTATGCTCAGTGAATGAGTAATATATAAAACATTTTGACAAAAAAGAGATGGGGCACTTTCCATTTTCCTAAAATAAGAGTCCTTTATTGCATTATTTGGGACATGCAGGCATCGGGCATGGAGCGTGGGGAAAAATATATTTATTTTGAGATAATATAGTCAGAACCACGTAAAAAAAAATGAGGCACTTACCATTTTTTTAAAAAATCAGTCCTTGTTTGCGATATTTGGGACATGCAGGTGGCGTGCAGGGAAAAAAAGGTGGATGGCAGCCATTTTGCATTAAGCACAACACTTCTACAGGTCCAGGTGAGGAATTACATAAATCTGATTCCTTTTAGGGTGGTACTGCAGTGCAGGGCCACCATCAGGGCATTACTGCCCTTACTGGTGTATGGGGCCCGAAGAGCGTGCCCCCTCTGTTTTGCTCACCGGGCCCGAGCAGCAGCATGCTGCCGCTTTAGTAACTGACCGCGCGTCCTTTGACGCACGATCAGTTAAAATCTGTTGCCGTACAGGTGATTCCTCTCGCACGGTAACAGATAACAGCCACCAGCCAATCACAGGCCAGCAGCCGGCAGCTGATGTCAGCGAGCACGTCGCCGATGTATGACGTCACTGTCATACGCCGGAATGATGCTGCGTGCTTCAGCCAAATTGGACAGGAGGGCAGCGCTGGAGCTCGGCCAGGTAAGGAATTTTTTTTTTGTAAAGCTGTGGTATGGGGCATACTACTGTATACTGCTATGGGTGGAGGAAGGAAAAGGGGATGCATTATACTATGTGGTGCATTTTATCCCTATGAGGTTGCTGCATTACACCAAGGGGCATTGTGGTGTATTATATCTGTATCAGGCTGCTGCATCATACTATGGGGCATTGGGGTGCATTTTATCCCTATGAGGCTGCTGCATTATACTATGAGGCATTGTGGTGCATTATATCCCTATGAGGCTGCTGCATTATACTATGGGGCATTGTGGTGCATTATATCCCTATGAGGCTGCTGCATTATACTATGGGGCATTGGGGTGCATTATATCCCTATGAGGCTTCTGCATTACACTATGGGGCATTGAGGTGCATTATATCCCTATGAGGCTGCTGCATTATACTATGTGGCATTGGGGTGCATTATATCCATATGAGGCTGCTGCATTATACTATGGGGCATTGTGGTGCATTATATCCCTATGAGGCTGCTGCATTATACTATGGGGCATTGTGGTGCATTATATCCCTATGAGGCTGCTGCATTATACTATGGGGCATTGGGGTGCATTATATCCCTATGAGGCTGCTGCATTATACTATGAGGCATTGTGGTGCATTATATCTGTATCAGGCTGCTGCATCATACTATGGGGCATTGGGGTGCATTTTATCCCTATGAGGCTGCTGCATTATACTATGAGGCATTGTGGTGCATTATATCCCTATGAGGCTGCTGCATTATACTATGGGGCATTGTGGTGCATTATATCCCTATGAGGCTGCTGCATTATACTATGGGGCATTGGGGTGCATTATATCCCTATGAGGCTTCTGCATTACACTATGGGGCATTGAGGTGCATTATATCCCTATGAGGCTGCTGCATTATACTATGGGGCATTGGGGTGCATTATGTTCCTATGAGGCTGCTGCATTATACTATAGGGCATTGGGGTGCATTTTATCCCTATGAGGCTGCTGCATTATACTATGGGGCATTGTAATGAATTATATCCCTATGAGGCTGCTGCATTACACTATGAGGCATTGAGGTGCATTATATCCCTATGAGGCTGCTGCATTATACTATGTGGCATTGGGGTGCATTATATCCATATGAGGCTGCTGCATTATACTATGGGGCATTGTGGTGCATTATATCCCTATGAGGCTGCTGCATTATACTATGGGGCATTGGGGTGCATTATATCCATATGAGGCTGCTGCATTATACTATGGGGCATTGTGGTGCATTATATCCCTATGAGGCTGCTGCATTATACTATGGGGCATTGTGGTGCATTATATCCCTATGAGGCTGCGGCATTATACTATGGGGCATTGGGGTGCATTATATCCCTATGAGGCTGCTGCATTATACTATGGGGCATTGGGGTGCATTATGTTCCTATGAGGCTGCTGCATTATATTATGGGGTGCATTATATTCCTATGGGGCTGCTGCATTATACTATAGGGCATTGGGGTGCATTTTATCCCTATGAGGCTGCTGCATTATACTATGGGGCATTGTAATGAATTATATCCCTATGAGGCTGCTGCATTACACTATGAGGCATTGTGGTGCATTATATCCCTATGAGACTGCTGCATTACACTATGGGGCATTGGGGTGCATTATATCCCTATGAGGCTTCTGCATTACACTATGGGGCATTTAGGTGCATTATATCCCTATGAGGCTGCTGCATTATACTATGGGGCATTGGGGTGCATTATATCCATATGAGGCTGCTGCATTATACTATGGGGCATTGTGGTGCATTATATCCCTATGAGGCTGCTGCATTATACTATGGGGCATTGTGGTGCATTATATCCCTATGAGGCTGCGGCATTATACTATGGGGCATTGGGGTGCATTATATCCCTATGAGGCTGCTGCATTATACTATGGGGCATTGTGGTGCATTATATCCCTATGAGGCTGCTGCATTATACTGTGGGGCATTGGGGTGCATTATGTCCCTATGAGGCTGCTGCATTATATTATGGGGTGCATTATATTCCTATGGGGCTGCTGCATTATACTATAGGGCATTATATTCCTATAGGGCTGCTGCATTATATTATGGGGTGCATTATATCCCTATGGAGCTGCTGCATTACACTATGGGATGCATTATATCCCTATGGGGCTGCTGCATTATATTATGTTTCTGCTGCATTATACTATGAGGCTGCTGCATTTTACTATGGGGCATTGTGGTGTATTTTATCCCTATGAGGCTTCTGCATTATACTATGGGGCATTGGGGTGCATTATATCCCTATGAGGCTGCTGCATTATACTATGGGGCATTGTGGTGCATTATATCCCTATGATGCTGCATTATATCCTTATGAGGCTGCTGCATTATACTATGGGGTGCATTATATCCCTATGAGGCTGCTGCATTATACTGTGGGGCATTGGGGTGCATTATAACCCTATGAGGCTGCTGAATTATACTGTGTGGCATTGGGGTGCATTATATCCCTATGAGGCTGCTGCATTACACTATTGGGTATTGGGGAGCATTGTATCCCTATGAAGCTGCTGCATTATACTATGGGCATTGTGATACATTATATCCCTATGAGGCTGCTGCATTATGCTATGGGGCATTATATTTATGAGGCTGCTGCATTACACTATAGGGCATTGGGGTGCATTATATCCCTATGAGGCTGCTGCATTACACTATACGGTATTGGGGAGCATTATATCCCTATGAAGCTGCTGCATTATACTATGGGCATTGTGATACATTATATCCCTATGAGGCTGCTGTATGATACTATGGGGCATTGGGGTGCATTATATCCCTATGAGGCTGCTGCATTATACTATGGGGCATTATATCTCTATGGGGCTGCTGCATTATACTATGGGGCATTATGTCCCTATAGGACTGCTGCATTATATTATGGGGTGCATTATATCCCTATGGGGCTGCTGCATTATACTATGGGGCTGCTGCATTATATTATGCCAGCATTATGCTCTTGCTCCATGGGGGTGCATTATACTGCTATGGGAGTGCATTATACTCTTTTGGGGGTGCAGTATATTCTTTTGGGGGTGCATTATACTCTTTTGAGGGTGCATTATAGTACTATATGGTGCATTATATTATATATGACTATGGGGTACATTATATTATTATGGATGATGGGGCAATATGGAGAGACATGGGGGTAGTATGGACAGACATGAGGCAGAGTGGGATGACGTTGGGGTCCAGAATGTGGGATATTATTACTGTAGGGGCTAATTAAAGGATATTATTTTTGAGGATACTGTTTTCAGTGTTGGGGAGGAGATGTCTTGTTACAATGCAGGGCGACACAGTCGCTTATTTTCTACATCTGGTGTAGTGTGGAGGTTGGTGAAAAATTTGGAAATGTGCTCTAGATAACTGTGTTATTTTCTACTGAGATGAGTCCTGGCTGTAAAAAGTGATGGCGGTGTGTGCTGGATGAAGATGAAAAGCGAATATAAAAGACTTCAACTGGAGATGTCACCAGTGAGTCAGTGTGTTACATGTACATTGACACTATATACTGTATACTATATACAGAGCTCCTGTGTATAATGTCATTGGTGATCACTGTATTACTTGTACACTGACACTATATACAGAGCTCCTGTATATAATGTCACCAGTGTTCACTGTATTACATGTACACTGACACTATATACAGGTCTTCTGTGTATAATGTCACCGGTGATCACTCTATAACCTGTACACTGATAATATATACAGAGCTCCTGTGTATAATGTCACTGGTGATCACTGTATTATCTGTACACTGACACTATATACAGAGCTCCTGTGTATAATGTCACTGGTGATCACTGTATTACCTTACACTGACACTATATACAGAGCTCCTGTGTATAATGTCACTGGTGATCACTGTATTACCTGTACACTGACACTATATACAGTGCTCCAGTGTATAATGTCACTGGTGATCACTGTATTACCTGTACACGGACACCGTATACTAAGTACAGATCTCCTGTGTATAATGGCACTTATGGTGATATTAGTATTGTTTTTTTTTTATTAATGATCAGTATTGTAGTATTGGGTCACTATGTTGTGGTAATATGTGATCTGGTCCTGGTGTGAATGTATTTGTTCCTTGTATGTGCTATTATTCGGTCACTGTGGTGGTAATATGTGGTCTGGTCATGGTGTGTCAGTTTTTGTTACTTGTAAGTGGTATTATTGCCTGTGATATTATTGGTCATTTTAAAAATTGAAAAATAAATAAAAATATACATAAATTGCATTGGATATATTTTAACAAATGTGTAGTAAGTTACAGTAGAGTAGAGCCCGGCCAAAAGAGTCCACCTTGTCGTGGTGGCAGATTAAAAAATCTTTTGGCCAAAACAAAAGCTGCTGGCTATGTATGTGATGATGGGAACTGTAAATGTGTGATTGGTGAGGATGTGGTACAGAAGTGAAGTTTGTCAAGAGAGAGTGTTGGGACTGTGGATTGTTCGTGGGGTGGAGGCAGAGCTGGGGTGGAGCCTGGGCGAAGTCTCAAGGGGGGCCCTGAAAATTTTGCCAGTATGGGGCCCTGAAATTCTTAGTGGCAGCCCTGCTGCAGTGCACATCACTACAAGAAAATAGCAATACATTTAAAATTCACAAGAATTTATAAAAATACAGATAAATCAATTTTATTTAAACCTAAGGACCCTTGGTAGCTGTATCCATGATCCATTTGGCTTCTCTTTTTAAGAGCATTTTATTATGATTCCTGAGGTGGATGATTAACCCAGTCAAGGCCTGCAAAACATAATGATCTTGGGTCTGCTCCATGACATTCTTGTATGTGTTTGACTAATTTCGGAGAACCTTTACCTGTCTCTATTAAACAGAAATGCTCGTGGAAACGTATAAACAAGGGTCTAACTGTTTTTCCAATATAATAATATTACAGGAACAAAATATTACATAGACTACATATTGTGTCCTACAAGAAATGAAGTCCATTACTTGATGAGTGATTCAACCTATTCTTTAGGGATTATTTGTAATATGGAATTGATAAAAGGAACAATTATTGCATTTGAAGTTACCTTTGTCACCATTTTTCTCAATCCAGTTTTTTGGTTCCGATGTCATTCTATGTGTTACCAGTATCGCCCCTAAATTATTTAGTGTGGGGGGAGGGATGGGGGAGATTTAGTGTGAGGGGAGATTTAGTGTGTGGGGGGTTGGAAGATTTATTGTGGAGGAGGGGTCATGGAGATTTAGTGGAGGGAGGGATTGGGGACATTTAGTGTGGTGGAGAGATTTTGTGTGGGGAAAGGGGTGGTGGACATTTAGTGTGGGGGGAGGGATGGGTAGATTTACTGTGGGTGGTGATTTAAGATGGGGTGGACATTTAGTGTGGGTGGATATTTAGCATGGTGGGGAGGGGTGGGAGAGATTTAGTGTGGGGGGTGAGGAGGATAGATTTAATGTGGGAGGAGGGGCTACACCTTCTCTGAGCCAGCTCCAAGTGAATAATTATATTCGCATGTTTTAAATGTGAGTAAATTTGAAGCTCTGATCGCCGGGTTTAGGATTTAGGATGGGGCATTTAGTTTGTGTGGGGAAATATAGTGTGTGGGGGAGGGGAGGGGGAGATTTAGTGTGGCCCACCCCTGGAAATTAAGTGAAACGCCCTTAATGGGAAGGAGCCATAATTTGATACTATATAAACCTATATCATAGACATCATGAGTTTCTCCCCATTTTTCACAGAGAGGGTTCACCACTCTGCACCCCCAACAGCATGTACCTGTCATTAAAGAATACTCTTCTCAAGATATATTCTTACTAGCTATTGAACCCGTTCTACACCCGGGTGGCGAGCATTTATATTGGTATATGGTCTCCATCCTGGTATCCTGGCAATTGTTACCATCCACCTCTCGTGTCTCCCTTTTCCTCATAGTTTGTAAGCTTGTGAGCAGAGCCCTCATTCCTCCTGGTATCTATTTTGAACTGTGATTTCTGTTATGCTGTAATGTCTATTGTCTGTACAATTCCCCTCTATAATTTGTAAAGCGCTGCGGAATATGTTGGCGCTATATAAATAAAATTATTATTATTATTATTATTATTATGTGCTGCTCCCATCTTGCTCTCCCATCCTGTCATGTGCTGCTCCATCCTGCGCCCCCATCCTGTCATGTGCTGCTCCATCCTGCATCCCCATCCTGTCGTGTGCTGCTCCATCCTGCGCCCCATCCTATCATGTGCTGCTCCATCCTGCGTCCCCATCCAGTCATGTGCTCCCATCCTGCGCCCCCATCCTGTCATGTGCTGCTCCCATCCTGCACCCCCATCCTGTCATGTGCGCCCCCATTTTGTCATGTTCTGCTCCCATCCTGTGCCCCCATTCTGTCATGTGCTGCTCCCATCCTGCGCTCCCATCCTATTATGTGCTGCTTCATCCTGCGTCCCCATCCTGTCATGTGCTCCCATCCTGCGCCCCCATCCTGTCATGTGCTCCCATCCTGCACCCACATCCTGTCATGTGTGTTCCCCCATTCTGTCATGTGCTGCTCCCATCCTGCACCCCCATTGTCATGTGCTGCTCCCATCATGCGCAATCATTCTGTCATGTGCTGTTCCCATCCTGTGCCCCCATTCTGTCATGTGCTGCTCCCATCCTGCGCTCCCATCCTACTATGTGCTGCTCCATCCTGCGCCCCATCCTGTCATGTGCTCCCATCCTGCACCCACATCCTGTCATGTGTGTGCCCCCATTCTGTCATGTGCTGCTCCCATCCTGCACCCCCATTGTCATGTGCTGCTCCCATCATGCGCAATCATTCTGTCATGTGCTGCTCCCATCCTGTGCCCCCATTCTGTTGTAATGTGCTGCACCCATTCTGCCTGTTCCTGTTTCCATTCTGCCATATATTGCTCCCATCTTTCTCTCTCCGGCTCTACTGCCCGAGTTTGGCTGTGCTGAGTGCGGGCTGCTGTGCTGAGTGCGGGCTGCTGTGCTGAGTGCGGGCTGCTGTGCTGAGTGCGGGCGGCTGTGCTGAGTGTGGGCGGCTCTGCATGGCTGTGCTGAGTGTGGGCGGCTGTGCGTGGCTGTGCTGAGTGCGGGCAGCGTGCGTGGCTGTGCTGAGTGTGGGCGGCTGTGCGTGGCTGTGCTGAGTGCAGGCGGCTGTGCTGAGTGCGGGCGGCTGTGCGTGGCTATGCTGAGTGTGGGTGGCTCTGCATGGCTGTGCTGAGTGCGGGCGGCTGTGCTGAGTGCGGGCGGCTGTGCTGAGTGCGGACGGCTGTGCTGAGTGCGGGCGGCTGTGGTGAATGCGGGCGGCTGTGCGTGGCTGTGCTGAGTGCGGGTGGCTGTGCTGAGTGCGGGCGGCTGTGCGTGGCTGTGCTAAGTGCGGGCGGCTGTGCATGGCTGTGCTGAGTGCGGGCGGCTGTGCGTGGCTGTGCTGAGTGCGGGCGGCTGTGCGTGGCTGTGCTGAGGGCGGGCGGCTGTGTTGAGTGCGGGCAGCTGTGCGTGGCTGTGCTGAGTGCGGGCGGCTGTGCGCTGCTGTGCGCGGCTGTGCTGAGTGCGGGCGGCTGTGCTGAGTGCGGGCGGCTGTGCATGGCTGTGCTGAGTGCGGGCGGCTGTGCTGAGTGCGGGTGGCTGTGCTGAGTGCGGGCGACTGTGCGTGGTTGTGCTGAGTGTGGGCGGCTGTGCTGAGTGCGGGCGGCTGTGCGTGGCTGTGCTGAGTGTGGGCGGCTGTGCTGAGTGCGGGGGGCTGTGAGCGGCTGTGCTGAGTGCGGGCGGCTGTGTGTGGCTGCTGAGTGCGGGCGGCTGTGCTGAGTGTGGGCGGCTCTGCGTGGCTGTGCTGAGTGCGGGCAGCGTGCGTGGCTGTGCTGAGTGTGGGCGGCTGTGTGTGGCTGTGCTGAGTGCAGGCGGCTGTGCTGAGTGCGTGCGGCTGTGCGTGGCTATGCTGAGTGTGGGCGGCTGTGCATGGCTGTGCTGAGTGCGGGCGGCTGTGCTGAGTGCGGGCGGCTGTGCTGAGTGCGGGCGGCTGTGCTGAGTGCGGGCGGCTGTGCGTGGCTGTGCTGAGTGCGGGTGGCTGTGCTGAGTGAGGGCGGCTGTGCTGGCTGTGCTGAGTGCGGGCGGCTGTGCATAGCTGTGCTGAGTGCGGGCGGCTGTGCGTGGCTGTGCTGAGTGCGGGCGGCTGTGCGTGGCTGTGCTGAGTGCGGGCGGCTGTGTGTGGCTGTGCTGAGTGCGGGCGGCTGTGTTGAGTGCGGGCAGCTGTGCGTGGCTGTACTGAGTGCGGGCGGCTGTGCGCGGCTGTGCTGAGTGCGGGTGGCTGTGCTGAGTGCGGGCGGCTGTGCGTGGCTGTGCTGAGTGCGGGTGGCTGTGCTGAGTGCGGGCGGCTGTGCTGAGTGCGGGTGACTGTGCGTGGTTGTGCTGAGTGCGGGCGGCTGTGCTGAGTGCGGGCGGCTGTGCGTGGCTGTGCTGAGTGCGGGCGCCTGTGCTGAGTGCGGGCGGCTGTGCGTGGCTGTGCTGAGTGTGGGCGGCTGTGCTGAGTGCGGGCGGCTGTGCGCGGCTGTGCTGAGTGGGGCGGCTGTGTGTGGCTGCTGAGTGCGGGCGGCTGTGCTGAGTGCGGTCGGCTGTGTGTGGCTGTGCTGAGTGCGGGCGGGTGTGCGTGGCTGTGCTGAGTGTGGTCGGCTGTGCGCGGCTGTGCTGAGTGCGGGCGGCTGTGCGCGGCTGTGCTGAGTACGGGCGGCTGTGCATGGCTGTGCTGAGTGCGGGCGGCTGTGCGTGGCTGTGGTGAATGAGGGTGGCTGTGCGTGGCTGTCCTGTCATGGTTCCCAATGGCAAGGGAAAGTCAGAGAACTTAAATAACAGACTAGCTCTTGGGTGCGGGCGGCTGTGCTGGGTGCGGGCGGCTGTGCTGAGTGCGGGCAGCTGTTTCTGGCTGTGCTGAGTGCGGGCGGCTGTGCGTGGCTGTGCTGAGTGCGGGCGGCTGTGCGTGGCTGTGCTGAGTGCGGGCGGCTGTGCATGGAGGTGCTGAGTGCGGGCGGCTGTGCGTGGCTGTGCTGAGTGCGGGCGGCTGTGCTGAGTGCGGGCGGCTGTGCTGAGTGCGGGCGGCTGTGCTGAGTGCGGGCGGCTGTGCGTGGCTGTGCTGAGTGCGGGCGGCTGTGCGTGGCGGTGCTGAGTGCGGGCGGCTGTGCGTGGCGGTGCTGAGTGCGTGTGGCTGTGCGTGGCTGTGCTGAGTGCGGGCGGCTGTGCGTGGCTGTGCTGAGTGCGGGCGGGTGTGCTGAGTGCGGGCAGCTTTGCTGAGTGCGGGCGGCTGTGCGTGGCTGTGCTAAATGATGGCGGCTGTGCGTGGCTGTGCTGAGTGCTGGCGGCTGTGCATGGCTGTGCTGAGTGCGGTCGGCTGTGCTGAGTGCGGGCGGCTGTGCTGAGTGCGGGCAGCTATGCGTGGCTGTGCTGAGTGCGGGCGGCTGTGCGTGGCTGTGCTGAGTGCGGGTGGCTGTGCGTGGCTGTGCTGAGTGCGGGCGGCTGTGCGTGGCTGTGCTGAGTGCGGGCGGCTGTGCGTGGCTGTGCTGAGTGCGGGCGGCTGTGCTGAGTGCGGGCAGCTGTGCGTGGCTGTGCTGAGTGCGGGCGGCTGTGCGTGGCTGTGCTGAGTGCGGGCTGCTGTGCGTGGCTGTGCTGAGTGCGGTCGGCTGTGCGTGGCTGTGCTGAGTGTGGGCGGCTGTGCTGAGTGTGGGCGGCTGTGCGTGGCTGTGGTGAATGAGGGTGGCTGTGCGTGGCTGTCCTGTCATGGTTCCCAATGGCAAGGGAAAGTCAGAGAACTTAAATAACAGACTAGCTCTTGGGTGATGGAATCTCGAGCTGATTGTGAGCTAAACCTACCACACAACTAACAGTGGCCGGGTGACGTACCTACGTTTTATCCCTAGACGCCCAGCGCCAGCCGGAGAACTAACTAACCCTAATAGAGGAAAAAACAGACCTGGCTTACCTCTAGGGAAATTCCCCCAAAAAGGAGACAGAAGCCCCCCACATATATTGACGGTGAGTTCAGAGGAAAAGACATACGCAGTATGAAGGTAGGTTCAGCAAAGCGAGGTCCGCTTACTAGATAGTAAGAAGATACAATAGGGAACTTCACGGTCAGCTGAAAACCCTATTAAAATACCATCCAGAAATTACTTTAAGACTCATGTGTCAACTCATGACACCGGAGTGGTAATTTCGGCCCACAAGAGCTTCCAGCTACAGAAACATAACATAACTGTGAACTGGAACAAAAATGCAAACAAACTTAGGACTAAGAGTCCAACTTAGCTGATAGTAGTCTAGAAGCAGGAACATGCAACAGAAAGGCTCTGGTTACATTGATGGCCGGCACTAGAATAACTGAGCAGCAAGGCTAAATAGGATACTCCCACATCCTGATGGAAACAGGTGAACAGAGAAAGTGAAGCACACAAGTCCAGTACCACCAGCGACCACCGGGGGAGCCCAAAAACCAAATTCACAACAGTACCCCCCCCTCAAGGAGGGGGCACCGAACCCTCACAAGAACCACCAGGGCGATCAGGATGAGCCCTATGAAAGGCACGGACCAAATCAGAGGCATGAACATCAGAGGCTGTCACCCAAGAATTATCCTCCTGACCGTAGCCCTTCCACTTGACCAGATACTGAAGTTTCCGTCTGGAAACACGGGAGTCCAAGATCTTCTCCACAACGTACTCCAATTCACCCTCAACCAACACCGGAGCGGGAGGCTCAACGGAAGGCACAACCGGTACCTCATACCTGCGCAATAATGACCGATGGAAGACATTATGGATAGAAAAAGATGCCGGGAGGTCCAATCGAAAGGACACAGGGTTAAGAATCTCCAAAATCTTATACGGGCCGATGAACCGAGGCTTAAACTTAGGAGAAGAAACCCTCATAGGGACAAAACGAGAAGACAACCACACCAAGTCCCCAACACGAAGACGAGGACCAACACGACGACGGCGGTTAGCAAAATGCAGAGTCTTCTCCTGGGACAACTCCAAATTGTCCACCACCTGTCCCCAAATCCGATGCAACCTATCCACCACAGTATCCACTCCAGGACAATCCGAAGACTCCACCTGACCAGAAGAAAAGCGAGGATGAAACCCCGAATTGCAAAAGAAAGGAGAAACCAAAGTGGCAGAACTAGCCCGATTATTGAGGGCAAACTCCGCCAACGGCAAAAAGGCAACCCAGTCATCCTGATCCGCAGACACAAAACACCTCAAATAAGTCTCCAAGGTCTGATTAGTTCGCTCAGTCTGGCCATTAGTCTGAGGATGGAACGCAGACGAAAAAGACAAATCAATGCCCATCCTAGCACAGAACGCCCGCCAAAATCTAGACACGAACTGGGTCCCCCTGTCAGAAACGATATTCTCCGGAATACCATGCAAGCGAACCACATTTTGAAAAAACAGAGGAACCAACTCGGCAGAGGACGGCAACTTAGGCAAGGGCACCAAATGAACCATCTTTGAAAAACGGTCACACACCACCCAGATGACAGACATTTTCTGAGAAACAGGGAGATCAGAAATAAAATCCATAGAGATGTGAGTCCAAGGCCTCTTTGGAATAGGCAAAGATAACAACAATCCGCTAGCCCGAGAACAACAAGGTTTGGCCCGAGCACAAACATCACAAGACTGCACAAAAACTCGTACATCTCGAGACAGAGAAGGCCACCAGAAGGACCTAGCCACCAAATCCCTGGTACCAAAGATCCTGGGATGACCTGCCAACGCAGAAGAATGAACCTCCGAGATGACTCTACTGGTCCAATCATCAGGAACAAACAGTCTACCAGGCGGGCAACGATCAGGTCTATCCGCCTGAAACTCCTGCAAAGCCCGTCGTAGGTCTGGGGAAACAGCAGATAATATCACCCCATCCTTAAGGATACCTGTAGGTTCAGAATCACCAGGGAAATCAGGCTCAAAACTCCTAGAAAGGGCATCCGCCTTCACATTTTTAGAACCTGGTAAGTATGAGACCACAAAATTAAACCAAGAGAAAAACAACGACCAGCGCGCCTGTCTAGGATTCAGGCGCCTGGCAGACTCAAGATAAATCAAATTCTTGTGATTGGTCAATACCACCACCTGATGTCTAGCCCCCTCAAGCCAATGACGCCACTCCTCAAAAGCCCACTTCATAGCCAAAAGCTCCCGATTACCAATATCAGAATTTCGCTCGGCGTGCGAAAATTTTCGAGAAAAGAACGCACAAGGTCTCATCACGGAGCAATCGGAACTTTTCTGCGACAAAACCGCCCCAGCTCCGATCTCGGAAGCATCGACCTCAACCTGAAAAGGAAGAGTAACATCAGGCTGACGCAACACAGGGGCGGAAGAAAAGCGGCGCTTAAGCTCCCGAAAGGCCTCCACAGCAGCAGGGGACCAATCAGCAACATCAGCACCCTTTTTGGTCAAATCAGTCAAAGGTTTAGCAACATCAGAAAAACCAGTTATAAATCGACGATAAAAATTAGCAAAGCCCAAAAATTTCTGAAGGCTCTTAAGCGAAGAAGGTTGCGTCCAATCACAAATAGCCCGAACCTTGACAGGATCCATCTCAATGGAAGAGGGGGAAAAAATGTACCCCAAAAAAGAAATCTTTTGAACCCCAAAAATACACTTAGAACCCTTCACACACAAGGAATTAGCCCGCAAAACCTGAAAAACCCTCCTGACCTGTTGGACATGAGAATCCCAGTCATCCGAAAAAATCAAAACATCATCCAGATACACGATCATGAATTTATCCAAATATTCCCGGAAAATGTCATGCATAAAGGACTGAAAGACTGAAGGGGCATTTGAAAGACCAAAAGGCATTACTAAATACTCAAAATGGCCCTCGGGCGTATTAAATGCGGTTTTCCACTCATCCCCCTGCTTAATTCGCACCAAATTATACGCCCCACGGAGATCAATCTTAGAGAACCACTTAGCCCCTTTTATTCGAGCAAACAAATCAGTCAGCAGTGGCAGAGGATACTGATATCTGACTGTAATTTTATTCAAGAGTCGATAATCAATACACGGCCTCAAAGAGCCATCTTTTTTAGATACAAAGAAAAAACCGGCTCCTAAGGGAGATGAAGAAGGACGAATATGTCCCTTTTCCAGGGACTCCTTAATATATTCTCGCATAGCAGCATGTTCAGGTACAGATAGATTAAATAAACGACCCTTTGGAAATTTACTGCCCGGAATCAGATCTATGGTACAATCGCAATCTCTGTGAGGAGGTAGTGAACCAAGCTTAGGCTCCTCAAAAACATCACGATAATCAGATAAAAATTCCGGAATCTCAGAGGGAATAGATGACGAAATGGAAACCAAAGGTACGTCCCCATGAGCCCCCTGACATCCCCAGCTTAACACAGACATTGCTTTCCAGTCAAGAACTGGGTTATGAGATTGTAACCATGGCAATCCGAGCACCAAAACATCATGTAGATTGTACAACACAAGGAAGCGAATCGTCTCCTGATGGTCTGGATTCATACGCATAGTCTCTTGTGTCCAGTATTGTGGTTTATTACTAGCCAATGGTGAAGAGTCAATACCCTTCAGAGGTATAGGAACTTCCAGAGGCTCTAGATCAAACCCACAGCGCCTGGCAAAGGAACAATCCATGAGACTCAAAGCGGCGCCAGAGTCGACATAGGCATCCGCGGTAATTGACGATAATGAACAAATCAAGGTCACAGACAAAATAAACTTAGACTGTAAAGTGCCAATTGAAATAGACTTATCAACTTTTTTTGTACGTTTAGAGCATGCTGATATAACATGAGTTGAATCACCACAATAGAAGCACAACCCATTTTTTCGCCTAAAATTCTGCCGTTCGCTTCTGGACAGAATTCTATCACATTGCATATTTTCTGGAGCCTTCTCAGAAGACACCGCCAAATGGTGCACAGGTTTGCGCTCCCGCAAACGCCGATCAATCTGAATAGCCATTGTCATGGACTCATTCAGACCTGTAGGCGCAGGGAACCCCACCATAACATCTTTAATGGCATCAGAGAGACCCTCTCTGAAATTCGCCGCCAGGGCGCACTCATTCCACTGAGTAAGCACAGACCATTTACGAAATTTTTGGCAGTATATTTCAGCTTCATCTTGCCCTTGAGATAGGGCCATCAAGGTTTTTTCAGCCTGAATCTCTAAATTAGGTTCCTCATAAAGCAACCCCAAAGACAGAAAAAACGCATCCACATTGAGCAACGCAGGATCCCCGGGTGCCAATGCAAATGCCCAGTCTTGAGGGTCACCCCGCAGCAAGGAAATTACAATCCTAACCTGCTGTGTGGGATCTCCAGCGGAGCGAGATCTCAGGGAAAGAAATAATTTACAATTATATTTGAAATTCAGGAAACGAGATCTATCCCCGGAGAAAAATTCTGGTATAGGAATTCTAGGTTCAGATATAGGAGCATGAATAACAAAATCCTGTAAATTTTGAACCTTCGTAGCAAGATTATTCAAACCTGTAGCCAAACTCTGAGGATCCATTTTAATCAGGTGAGATCAGAGCCATTCAAGGATTAGAAGGAGAGAGAGAGGCAAAGGCTGCAATTAGAGCAGAAATGCAACTGAGTAAACTATAGAGCAAGCTCAGAAGAAAAAAAAAAAAATCTGCAGACTTCTTTTTCTCTCCTTTCTTCTGCCAACGGTTTTAACCCTTGGCCGGCCATACTGTCATGGTTCCCAATGGCAAGGGAAAGTCAGAGAACTTAAATAACAGACTAGCTCTTGGGTGATGGAATCTCGAGCTGACCGTGAGCTAAACCTACCACACAACTAACAGTGGCCGGGTGACGTACCTACGTTTTATCCCTAGACGCCCAGCGCCAGCCGGAGAACTAACTAACCCTAATAGAGGAAAAAACAGACCTGGCTTACCTCTAGGGAAATTCCCCCAAAAAGGAGACAGAAGCCCCCCACATATATTGACGGTGAGTTCAGAGGAAAAGACATACGCAGTATGAAGGTAGGTTCAGCAAAGCGAGGTCCGCTTACTAGATAGTAAGAAGATACAATAGGGAACTTCACGGTCAGCTGAAAACCCTATTAAAATACCATCCAGAAATTACTTTAAGACTCATGTGTCAACTCATGACACCGGAGTGGTAATTTCGGCCCACAAGAGCTTCCAGCTACAGAAACATAACATAACTGTGAACTGGAACAAAAATGCAAACAAACTTAGGACTAAGAGATCAACTTAGCTGATAGTAGTCTAGAAGCAGGAACATGCAACAGAAAGGCTCTGGTTACATTGATGGCCGGCACTAGAATAACTGAGCAGCAAGGCTAAATAGGATACTCCCACATCCTGATGGGAACAGGTGAACAGAGAAAGTGAAGCACACAAGTCCAGTACCACCAGCGACCACCGGGGGAGCCCAAAAACCAAATTCACAACACTGTCCTGAGTGCGGTCAGCTGTGCGTGTCTGTGCTGAGTGCGGGCGGCTGTGCGTGGCTGTGCTGAGTGCGGTCGGCTGTGCGTGGCTGTGCTGAGGGTGGGCGGCTCTGCTGAGTGCGGGCGGCTGTGCGTGGCTGTGCTGAGTGCGGGTGTCTGTGCGTGGCTGTGCTGAGTGCGGGCGGCTGTGCTGAGTGTGGGCGGCTGTGCGTGGCTGTGGTGAATGAGGGTGGCTGTGCGTGGCTGTCCTGAGTGCGGTCGGCTGTGCGTGGCTGTGCTGAGTGCGGGCGGCTGTGCGTGGCTGTGCTGAGTGCGGTCGGCTGTGCGTGGCTGTGCTGAGTGTGGGCGGCTCTGCTGAGTGCGGGTGGCTGTGCGTGGCTGTGCTGAGTGCGGGTGGTTGTGCGTGGCTGTGCTGAGTGCGGGCGGCTGTGCTGAGTGCGGGCGGCTGTGCTGAGTGCGGGCGGCTGTGCTGAGTGCGGGCAGCTATGCGTGGCTGTGCTGAGTGCGGGCGGCTGTGCGTGGCTGTGCTGTGTGCGGGCGGCTGTGCGTGGCTGTGCTGAGTGCGGGCGGCTGTGCGTGGCTGTGCTGAGTGCGGGTGGCTGTGCTGAGTGCGGGCGGCTGTGCGTGGCTCTGCTGAGTGCGGGTGGCTGTGCGTGGCTGTGATGAGTGCGGGCAGTTGTGCTGAGTGCAGGCGGCTGTGCTGAGTGCGGGCGGCTGTGCGCGGCTGTGCTAAATGCGGGTGGCTGTGCTGAGTGCGGGCGGCTCTGCTGAGTGCGGGCAGCTGTGCGTGGCTGTGCTGAGTGTGGGCAGCTGTGCGTGGCTGTGCTGAGTGCGGGCGGCTGTGCTGAGTGCGGGCGGCTGTGCGTGGCTGTGCTGAGTGCGGGCCGCTGTGCTGAGTGCGGGTGGCTGTGCTGAGTGCGGGCGGCTGTGCGTGGCTGTGCTGAGTGCGGGCCGCTGTGCTGAGTGTGGGTGGCTGTGCTGAGTGCGGGCGGCTGTGCTGATTGCGGGCGGCTGTGCTGAGTGCGGGCGGCTGTGCGTGGCTGTGCTGAGTGTGGGCGGCTCTGCTGAGTGCGGGCGGCTGTGCGTGGCTGTGCTGAGTGCGGGTGGCTGTGCGTGGCTGTGCTGAGTGCGGGCGGCTGTGCTGAGTGCGGGCGGCTGTGCTGAGTGCGGGCGGCTGTGCTGAGTGCGGGCGGCTGTGCTGAGTGCGGGCAACTATGCTTGGCTGTGCTGAGTGCGGGCGGCTGTGCGTGGCTGTGCCTGAGTGCGGTCGGCTGTGCATGGCTGTGCTGAGTGTGGGCGGCTCTGCTGAGTGCGGGCGGCTGTGCGTGGCTGTGCTGAGTGCGGGTGGCTGTGCGTGGCTGTGCTGAGTGCGGGCGGCTGTGCTGAGTGCGGGCGGCTGTGCTGAGTGCGGGCGGCTGTGCTGAGTGCGGGCGGCTGTGCTGAGTGCGGGCAACTATGCTTGGCTGTGCTGAGTGCGGGCGGCTGTGCGTGGCTGTGCTGTGTGCGGGCGGCTGTGCGTGGCTGTGCTGAGTGCGGGCGGCTGTGCGTGGCTGTGCTGAGTGCGGGTGGCTGTGCTGAGTGCGGGCGGCTGTGCGTGGCTGTGCTGAGTGCGGGTGGCTTTGCGTGGCTGTGATGAGTGCGGGCAGTTGTGCTGAGTGCGGGCGGCTGTGCTGAGTGCGGGCGGCTGTGCGCGGTGTTATGGTTTCCAATGGCAAGGAAACATCAGAAGCACAGAATAAACGGACAAGCTCTCGGGTGATGGAAACTAGAGCTGACCGCGATGCTAAACCTACACACCACACTAGAAGTAGCCAGGGGGCATTCCTGCGTTGTCTCTAGATGCCGCGCGCCAGCCGGAGAACTAACTACCCCTGGTAGAAGAAAACACAGTCCTGGCTTGCCTCCAGAGAATGTCCCCACAGGAGATAGCAGCCCCCCACATATAATAACGGTGAGAGCAGATGAAAAGACACACGTAGTATGAAAGCAGATTTAGCACAGAGAGGCCCGCTAACTAAATAGCAGAAAGATACAACAGAGGACTTCGCGGTCAGCTGCAAAACCCTTCAAAACACCATCCTGAAATTACCTTAACTCATGTGACAACTCATGCCACTGGAGTGGTAATTTCAGCCCAACAAGAGCTTCCAGCTGCAGAGATTCACATAAGTGCAAACTGGACAAAACATACAAAAATAGACTTAAGGACTAAAGTGTCCAACTTAGCTGAGCAGAAAACTGGGAGCAGGAACATGCAACAGAATCACTCTGGATACATTGATGGCCAGCATTAGAATGACTGAGGAGCAAGGTTAAATAGGATACTCCCACATCCTGATAGGAACAGGTGAACTGAGAAGACAAAGCTTGCAGGACACCAGTACCACAAGAGACCACCGGGGGAGCCCACGAACCGAATCACAACAGTACCCCCCCCTTAAGGAGGGGGCACCGAACCCTCACAAGAACCACCAGGGCGATCTGGATGAGCCCTATGAAAGGCACGGACCAAATCAGAAGCATGAACATCAGAAGCTGTAACCCAAGAATTATCCTCTTGACCGTAGCCCTTCCATTTCACCAGATATTGAAGTCTCCGTCTGGAAACACGGGAGTCCAAGATTTTCTCCACCACGTACTCCAATTCACCCTCAACCAGCACAGGAGCAGGAGGCTCAACAGAAGGCACAAGTGGTACCTCATACCTCCGCAATAATGACCGATGGAAGACATTATGGATAGCAAAGGATGCTGGGAGGTCCAAACGAAAAGACACAGGGTTAAGAATTTCCAAAATCTTATAAGGACCGATGAACCGAGGCTTAAACTTAGGAGAAGAGACCCTCATAGGGACAAAACGGGAGGACAACCACACCAAGTCCCCAACACGAAGACGAGGACCAACACGACGATGGCGATTAGCAAAACGTTGAGTCTTCTCCTGGGACAACTCCAAATTGTCCACCACCTGCCCCCAAATACGATGCAACCTATCCATCATGGTATCCACTCCAGGACAATCCGAAGACTCCACCTGACCAGATGAAAAACGAGGATGGAACCCTGAATTGCAAAAGAAAGGGGAGACCAAAGTGGCAGAACTGGCCCGATTATTAAGGGCAAACTCAGCCAACGGCAAAAAGGAGACCCAGTCATCCTGATCAGCAGACACGAAACACCTCAAATAAGTCTCCAAGGTCTGATTAGTACGTTCCGTCTGGCCATTTGTCTGGGGATGAAATGCAGACGAAAAAGACAAATCAATGCCCATCCTGGCACAAAACGCCCGCCAAAATCTGGACACAAACTGGGATCCCCTGTCGGAAACGATATTCTCCGGAATACCATGCAGCCGAACCACATTCTGAAAAAACAGGGGCACCAACTCAGATGAGGAAGGCAGCTTGGGCAAGGGCACCAAATGAACCATCTTAGAAAAGCGGTCACACACCACCCAAATGACGGACATCTTCTGAGAAACAGGGAGATCGGAAATAAAATCCATAGAGATGTGTGTCCAAGGCCTCTTAGGAACAGGCAAGGGCAACAACAACCCACTAGCCCGAGAACAACAAGGCTTGGCCCGAGCACAAACATCGCAAGACTGCACAAAAGTACGCACGTCCCGAGACAGGGAAGGCCACCAGAAGGACCTAGCCACCAAATCTCTGGTACCAAAAATTCCCGGATGACCTGCCAACGCAGAAGAATGAACCTCCGAGATGACTCTATTGGTCCACTCATCCGGCACAAACAATCTACCAGGCGGACAACGATCAGGCCGATCCGCCTGAAACTCTTGTAAAGCACGTCGCAGGTCTGGGAAGACAGCAGACAATATCACCCCATCCTTAAGTATACCCGTAGGTTTAGAATCACCAGGGGAATCAGGTTCAAAACTCCTAGAAAGGGCATCCGCCTTCACATTCTTAGTACCTGGCAGATACGAAACCACAAAATTAAACCGGGAGAAAAACAACGACCAGCGCGCCTGTCTAGGATTCAGACGTCTGGCCGACTCAAGATAAATCAAATTTTTGTGATCAGTCAAGACCACCACCTGATGTTTAGCACCCTCAAGCCAATGACGCCACTCCTCGAATGCCCACTTCATCGCCAAAAGCTCCCGATTACCGACGTCATAATTTCGCTCGGCGGGCGAAAATTTTCGAGAAAAGAACGCACAAGGTCTCATCACTGAACAATCTGAACTTTTCTGCGACAAAACCGCCCCCGCTCCGATCTCGGAAGCATCAACTTCCACCTGAAAAGGAAGAGAAACATCAGGCTGGCACAACACCGGAGCAGAAGAAAAACGGCGCTTAAGCTCCCGAAAGGCCTCCACAGCAGCAGGAGACCAATCTGCAACATCAGCACCCTTTTTAGTCAAATCAGTCAAAGGCCTGACAACGCTAGAAAAACCAGTTATGAATCGACGATAAAAGTTAGCAAAGCCCAAAAATTTCTGAAGGCCCTTAAGAGAAGTCGGTTGCGTCCAGTCACAAATAGCCCGAACCTTCACAGGATCCATCTCAATAGAAGAGGGGGAAAAAATGTACCCCAAAAAAGAAATCTTCTGAACCCCAAAAACACACTTTGAACCTTTAACAAACAGAGAATTGGTCCGCAAAACCTGAAAAACCCTCCTAACTTGTTGAACATGAGATTCCCAGTCATCCGAAAAAATCAAGATATCGTCCAAATACACAATCATAAATTTATCCAGATATTCACGGAAAATATTGTGCATAAAAGACTGAAAGACCGAAGGGGCATTTGACAGACCAAAAGGCATCACCAAATACTCAAAATGGCCCTCGGGCGTATTAAATGCGGTTTTCCACTCATCCCCCTGCTTAATTCGCACCAAATTATACGCACCGCGAAGATCAATCTTAGAGAACCACTTCGCCCCCTCAATGCGAGCAAATAAATCTGTCAGCAATGGCAAAGGATACTGATACTTGACTGTGATCTTATTCAAGAGTCTATAATCAATACAAGGTCTCAAAGAACCATCGCTTTTAGCTACGAAAAAGAACCCCGCTCCAAGAGGAGACGAAGAAGGACGAATATGTCCCTTTTCCAAGGACTCCCTAATATACTCTCGCATGGCAACATGTTCAGGTACAGACAGATTGAATAGACGACCCTTAGGAAATTTACTGCCAGGGATCAAATCTATGGCGCAATCGCAATCTCTGTGAGGAGGAAGAGAATTAAGAGTAGATTCCTCAAAAACCTCACGATAATCAGACAAAAACTCAGGAATTTCAGAGGGAATAGATGAAGCAATGGAGACCAAAGATGTGTCCCCATGATTTCCTTGACATCCCCAGCTTAGTACAGACATTGTTTTCCAGTCAAGGACTGGGTTATGAGTTTGCAACCATGGCAATCCCAGCACCAACACATCATGTAGATTATACAGTACAAGGAAGCGAATCACCTCTTGATGGTCTGGAGTCATACGCATAGTGACTTGTGTCCAGTATTGTGGTTTATTACTAGCCAATGGTGTAGAATCAATACCCTTTAAAGGTATAGGAACTTCCAGAGGCTCTAGATCAAACCCACAGCGCCTGGCAAAGGACCAATCCATAAGACTCAAAGCGGCGCCAGAATCCACATACGCATCCGCAACAATAGAAGATAATGAACAAATTAGAGTTACAGACAAAATAAACTTGGACTGCAAAGTGCCAATAGCAGAGGATTTATCAACTTTCTTTGTTCGTTTAGAGCATGCTGATATAACATGAGTAGAATTTCCACAATAGAAGCACAAATGATTTTTGCGCCTATAAATCTGTCGTTCGCTTCTGGACAGAAAGCTATCACATTGCATACTCTGTGGTGCCTCTTCAGAAGACACCGCCAACTGGTGCACAGGTTTGCGTTCCCGTAAACGCCGATCAATCTGAATTGCCATTGTCATGGACTCATTCAGACCAGTAGGCGCAGGAAACCCCACCATGACGTCTTTTACAGCATCAGAGAGACCTTCTCTGAAAATTGCCGCCAGAGCGCACTCATTCCACTGAGTAAGCACAGACCATTTTCGAAATTTTTGGCAATATATTTCGGCTTCATCTTGCCCCTGAGAGAGGGCTATTAGGGCTTTCTCAGCCTGAATCTCCAAATTTGGTTCCTCATAAAGCAACCCCAAAGCCAGAAAAAACGCATCCACATTGAGCAACGCAGGATCCCCTGGTGCCAATGAAAATGCCCAATTTTGGGGGTCACCCCGCAGTAAAGAAATAACAATTTTTACTTGCTGGGCAGGATCTCCAGCAGAATGAGATCTCAGCGAAAGAAACAATTTACAATTGTATTTAAAATTTAGAAAACAAGATCGATCTCCAGAAAAAAACTCCGGTATAGGAATTTTAGGTTCAGACCGAGGAGCATGTAACAAAAAATCTTGTATATTCTGAACTTTAGAGGCAAGATTATTCAAATTGGTAGCCAGACTCTGGGGATCCATATTTCAACAGATAAAGTCTGAGCCATTCAGGGGTTAAGAGGAGAGGAAAACAGGAGACTGCAATTAGAGCTGGAGTGCAACTTCAGAGGAAGGAAAAAAAAAAAAAAAAGGTTTCACACAGTTCCTTTTCTCTCCTGCTTCAGCCTATAGATTAAACATTTGGGCTGGCCATACTGTTATGGTTTCCAATGGCAAGGAAACATCAGAAGCACAGAATAAACGGACAAGCTCTCGGGTGATGGAAACTAGAGCTGACCGCGATGCTAAACCTACACACCACACTAGAAGTAGCCAGGGGGCATTCCTGCGTTGTCTCTAGATGCCGCGCGCCAGCCGGAGAACTAACTACCCCTGGTAGAAGAAAACACAGTCCTGGCTTGCCTCCAGAGAATGTCCCCACAGGAGATAGCAGCCCCCCACATATAATAACGGTGAGAGCAGATGAAAAGACACACGTAGTATGAAAGCAGATTTAGCACAGAGAGGCCCGCTAACTAAATAGCAGAAAGATACAACAGAGGACTTCGCGGTCAGCTGCAAAACCCTTCAAAACACCATCCTGAAATTACCTTAACTCATGTGACAACTCATGCCACTGGAGTGGTAATTTCAGCCCAACAAGAGCTTCCAGCTGCAGAGATTCACATAAGTGCAAACTGGACAAAACATACAAAAATAGACTTAAGGACTAAAGTGTCCAACTTAGCTGAGCAGAAAACTGGGAGCAGGAACATGCAACAGAATCACTCTGGATACATTGATGGCCAGCATTAGAATGACTGAGGAGCAAGGTTAAATAGGATACTCCCACATCCTGATAGGAACAGGTGAACTGAGAAGACAAAGCTTGCAGGACACCAGTACCACAAGAGACCACCGGGGGAGCCCACGAACCGAATCACAACAGCGCGGCTGTGCTGAATGCGGGTGGCTGTGCTGAGTGCGGGCGGCTCTGCTGAGTGCGGGCAGCTGTGCGTGGCTGTGCTGAGTGTGGGCAGCTGTGCGTGGCTGTGCTGAGTGCGGGCGGCTGTGCTGAGTGCGGGCGGCTGTGCTGAGTGCGGGCGGCTGTGCGTGGCTGTGCTGAGTGCGGGCCGCTGTGCTGAGTGCGGGTGGCTGTGCTGAGTGCGGGCGGCTGTGCGTGGCTGTGCTGAGTGCGGGCCGCTGTGCTGAGTGCGGGTGGCTGTGCTGAGTGCGGGTGGCTGTGCTGAGTGCGGGCGGCTGTGCTGATTGCGGGCGGCTGTGCTGAGTGCGGGCGGCTGTGCGTGGCTGTGCTGAGTGCGGGCGGCTGTGCTGAGTGCGGGCGGCTGTGCGTGGCTGTGCTGAGTGTGGGCCGCTGTGCTGAGTGCGGGTGGCTGTGCTGAGTGCGGGCGGCTGTGCTGATTGCGGGCGGCTGTGCTGAGTGCAGGCGGCTGTGCGTGGCTGTGCTGAGTGCGGGCGGCTGTGCGTGGCTGTGCTGAGTGCGGGCGGCTGTGCTGAGTGCGGGCGGCTGTGCGTGGCTGTGCTGAGTGTGGGCGGCTGTGCGTGGCTGTGCTGAGTGCGGGCTTGTATGCGTGGCGGTGCTGAGTGCGGATGGCTGTGCGCGGCTGTGCTAAATGCGGACGGCTGTGCGCGGCTGTGCTGAGTGCGGGAGGCTGTGCGCGGCTGTGCTGAGTGCGGGTGCCTGTGCGCGGCTGTGCTGAGTGCGGGCAGCTGTGCGTGGCGGTGCTGATTGCGGGCGGCTGTGCGCAGCTGTGCTGAGTGCGGGCGGCTGTGCGTGGCTGTGCTGAGTGCGGGCAGCTGTGCTGAGTGTGGGCGGCTGTGCTGAGTGCGGGCGGCAGTTCTAAGTGCGGGCGGCTGTACGTGGCTGTGCTGAGTGCGGCCGGCTGTGCGTGGCTGTGCTGAGTGCGGTTGGCTGTGTGTGGCTGTGCTGAGTGCGGGCGGGTGTGCGTGGCGGTGCTGAGTGCGGGCGGCTGTGCGCGGCTGTGCTGAGTACGGGCGGCTGTGCGCGGCTGTGCTGAGTGTGGGCAGCTGTGCGTGGCTGTGCTGAGTGCGGGCGGCTGTGCGCGGCTGTGCTGAATACGGGCGGCTGTGCGTGGTGGTGCTGAGTGCGGGCTGCTGTGTGCGGCTGTGCTGAGTACGGGCGGCTGTGCGTGGCTGTGCTGAGTGCGGGCGGCTGTGCTGAGTGCGGGCAGCTGTGCGTGGCTGTGCTGAGTGCGGGCGGCTGTGCGCGGCTGTGCTGAATGCGGGCGGCTGTGCGTGGTGGTGCAGAGTGTGGGCTGCTGTGTGCGGCTGTACTGAGTACGGGCGGCTGTGCGTGGCTGTGCTGAGTGCGGGCGGCTGTGCTGAGTGCGGGCGGCTGTGCTGAGTGCAGGCGGCTGTGCTGAGTGCGGGCGGCTGTGCTGAGTGCGGGTGGCTGTGCGTGGCTTTGCTGATTGCGAGCGGCTGTGCGTGGCTGTGCTGAGTGCGGGCGGCTGTGCGCGGCTGTGCTGAATGTGGGCGGCTGTGCGTGGTGGTGCTGAGTGCGGGCTGCTGTGCGCGGCTGTGCTGAGTACGGGCGGCTGTGCGTGGCTGTGCTGAGTGCGGGCGGCTGTGCTGAGTGCGGGCGGCTGTGCTGAGTGCGGGTGGCTGTGCGTGGCTGTGCTGAGTGGGGGCGGCTGTGCTGAGTGCGGGAAGCTTTGTTGAGTGCGGGCGGCTGTGCGTGGTTGTGCTGAGTGAGGGCGGCTGTGCATGGCTGTGCTGAGTGCGGGCGGCTGTGCTGAGTGCGGGCAGCTTTGTTGAGTGTGGGCGGCTGTGCGTGGCTGTGCTGTGTGAGGGCGGCTGTGCGTGGCTTTGCTGAGTGCGGGCGGCTGTGCATGTCTGTGCATGGCTGTGCGGAGTGCGGTCGGTTGTGCGTGGCTGTGCTGAGTGCGGGCGGCTGTGCTGAGTGCAAGCAGCTATGCGTGGCTGTGCTGAGTGCGGGCGGCTGTGCGTGGCTGTGCTGAATGCGGGCGGCTGTGTGTGGCTGTGCTGAGTGCGGTCGGCTGTGCGTGGCTGTGCTGAGTGCGGGCGGCTGTGCTGAGTGCGGGCAGCTGTGCGTGGCTGTGCTGAGTGCGGGTGGCTGTGCTGAGTGCGGTCGGCTGTGCGTGGCTGTGCTGAGTGCGGGCGGCTGTGCTGAGTGCGGGCGGCTGTGCGAGGCTGTGCTGAGTGCGGGTGGCTGTGCGTGGCTGTCGTGAGTGCGGTCGACTGTGCGTGGCTGTGCTGAGTGCGGGCGGCTGTGCGTGGCTGTGCTGAGTGCGGGCAGCTGTGCGTGGCTGTGCTGAGTGCGGTTGGCTGTGCGTGGCTGTGCTGAGTGCGGGCGGCTGTGCTGAGTGCGGGTTGCTGTGCTTGGCTGTGCTGAGTGCGGGTGGCTGTGCGTGGCTGTGAAGAGTGCGGGCGGCTGTGCTTAGTGCGGGCGGCTGAGCTTAGTGCGGGCGGCTGTGCTTAGTGCGGGCGGCTGTGCTGAGTGTGGGCGGCTGTGCTGAGTGCGGGCGGCTGTGCGTGGCTGTGCTGAGTGCGGGCAGCTGTGCTGAGTGCGGGCGGCTGTGCTGAGTGTGGGCAGCTGTGCTGAGTGCGGGCGGCTGTGCTGAGTGCGGGCGGCTGTGCGCGGCTGTGCTGAATGCGGGCGGCTGTGCTGAGTGCGGGCGGCTGTCCGCGGCTGTGCTGAATGCGGACGGCTGTGCTGAGTGCGGGCGGCTGTGCTGAGTGCGGGCAGCTGTGCGTGGCTGTGCTGAGTGCGGGCAGCTGTGCGTGGCTGTGCTGAGTGCGGGCGACTGTGCTGAGTGCAAGCGGCTGTGCTGAGTGCGGGCGGCTGTGCGTGGCTGTGCTGAGTGCGGGCGGCTGTGCTGAGTGCGGGCGGCTGTGCTGAGTGCGGGCGGCTGTGCGTGGCTGTGCTGAGTGCGGGTGGCTGTGCGTGGCTGTGCTGAGTGCGGGCGGATGTGCGTGGCTGTGCTGAGTGCGGGCGGCTGTGCTGAGTGCGGGCAGTTGTGCGTGGCTGTGCTGAGTGCGGGCGGCTGTGCGTGGCGGTGCTGAGTGCGGGCGGGTGTGCATGGCGGTGCTGAGTGCGGGCGGCTGTGCGCGGCTGTGCTGAGTGCGGGCGGCTGTGCGCGGCTGTGCTGAGTGCGGGTGGCTGTGCGTGGCTGTGCTGAGTGCGGGCAGCTATGCGTGGCGGTGCTGAGTGCGGGCGGCTGTGCGCGGCTGTGCTGAGTGTGGGCGGCTGTGTGTGGCTGTGCTGAGTGCGGGCGGCTGTACGTGGCTGTGCTGAGTGCGGGCGGCTGTGCGTGGCTGTACTGAGTGCGGTCGGCTGTGTGTGGCTGTGCTGAGTGCGCGCGGGTGTGCGTGGTGGTGCTGAGTGCGGGCGGCTGTGCGCGGCTGTGCTGAGTGCGGGCGGCTGTGCACGGCTGTGCTGAGTGCGGGCGGCTGTGTGCGGCTGTGCTGAGTGCGGGCGGCTGTGTGCGGCTGTGCTGAGTGCGGGCGGCTGTGCACGGCTGTGCTGAGTGCGGGCGGCTGTGTGCGGCTGTGCTGAGTGCGGGCGGCTGTGTGCGGCTGTGCTGAGTGCGGGCGGCTGTGCATGGCGGTGCTGAGTGCGGGCGGCTGTGCGCGGCTGTGCTGAATACGGACGGCTGTACGTGGCTGTGCTGAGTGCGGGCGGCTGAATGCGGGCGGCTGTGCGTGGCTGTGCTGAGTGCGGGCGGCTGTGCGTGGCTGTGCTCAGTGCGGGCGGCTGTGAGTGGCTGTGCTGAGTGCGGTTGGCTGTGCGTGGCTGTGCTGAGTGCGGGCGGCTGTGCTGAGTGAGGGCAGCTGTGCGTGGCTGAGTGTGGGCGGCTGTGCGTGGCTGTGCTGAGTGCGGGTGGCTGTGCGTGGCTGTGCTGAGTGCGGGCGGATGTGCGTGGCTGTGCTGAGTGCGGGCGGCTGTGCTGAGTGCGGGCAGTTGTGCGTGGCTGTGCTGAGTGCGGGCGGCTGTGCGTGGCGGTGCTGAGTGCGGGCGGGTGTGCATGGCGGTGCTGAGTGCGGGCGGCTGTGCGCGGCTGTGCTGAGTGCGGGCGGCTGTGCGCGGCTGTGCTGAGTGCGGGTGGCTGTGCGTGGCTGTGCTGAGTGCGGGCAGCTATGCGTGGCGGTGCTGAGTGCGGGCGGCTGTGCGCGGCTGTGCTGAGTGTGGGCGGCTGTGCGCGGCTGTGCTGAGTGCGGGCGGCTGTGCGCGGCTGTGCTGAGTGCGGGCGGGTGTGCATGGCGGTGCTGAGTGCGGGCGGCTGTGCGCGGCTGTGCTGAGTGCGGGCGGCTGTGCGCGGCTGTGCTGAGTGCGGGTGGCTGTGCGTGGCTGTGCTGAGTGCGGGCAGCTATGCGTGGCGGTGCTGAGTGCGGGCGGCTGTGCGCGGCTGTGCTGAGTGTGGGCGGCTGTGTGTGGCTGTGCTGAGTGCGGGCGGCTGTACGTGGCTGTGCTGAGTGCGGGCGGCTGTGCGTGGCTGTACTGAGTGCGGTCGGCTGTGTGTGGCTGTGCTGAGTGCGCGCGGGTGTGCGTGGTGGTGCTGAGTGCGGGCGGCTGTGCGCGGCTGTGCTGAGTGCGGGCGGCTGTGTACGGCTGTGCTGAGTGCGGGCGGCTGTGTGCGGCTGTGCTGAGTGCGGGCGGCTGTGTGCGGCTGTGCTGAGTGCGGGCGGCTGTGCACGGCTGTGCTGAGTGCGGGCGGCTGTGTGCGGCTGTGCTGAGTGCGGGCGGCTGTGTGCGGCTGTGCTGAGTGCGGGCGGCTGTGCATGGCGGTGCTGAGTGCGGGCGGCTGTGCGCGGCTGTGCTGAATACGGACGGCTGTACGTGGCTGTGCTGAGTGCGGGCGGCTGAATGCGGGCGGCTGTGCGTGGCTGTGCTGAGTGCGGGCGGCTGTGCGTGGCTGTGCTCAGTGCGGGCGGCTGTGAGTGGCTGTGCTGAGTGCGGTTGGCTGTGCGTGGCTGTGCTGAGTGCGGGCGGCTGTGCTGAGTGAGGGCAGCTGTGCGTGGCTGAGTGTGGGCGGCTGTGCGTGGCTGTGCTGAGTGCAGGCGGCTGTGCGTGGCTGTGCTGAGTGCGGGCGGCTGTGTGTGGCTGTGCTGAGTGCGGTCGGCTGTGCGTGGCTGTGCTGAGTGCGGGCAGCTGTGCTTGGCTGTGCTGAGTGCGGGCGGCTGTGTGTGGCTGTGCTGAGTGCGGTCGGCTGTGCGTGGCTGTGCTGAGTGCGGGCGGCTGTGCTGAATGCGGGCAGCTGTGCGTGGCTGAGTGCACGGCTGTGCGTGGCTGTGCTGAGTGCAGGCGGCTGTGCTTGGCTGTGCTGAGTGCGGGCGGCTGTGTGTGGCTGTGCTGAGTGCGGTCGGCTGTGCGTGGCTGTGCTGAGTGCGGGCAGCTGTGCTTGGCTGTGCTGAGTGCGGGCGGCTGTGTGTGGCTGTGCTGAGTGCGGTCGGCTGTGCGTGGCTGTGCTGAGTGCGGGCGGCTGTGCTGAGTGCGGGCAGCTGTGCGTGGCTGTGCTGAGTGCGGGCGGCTGTGCTGAATGCGGGCGGCTGTGCGTGGCTGTGCTGAGTGCGGGCGGCTGTGCGTGGCTGTGCTCAGTGCGGGCGGCTGTGAGTGGCTGTGCTGAGTGCGGTCGGCTGTGCGTGGCTGTGCTGAGTGCGGGCGGCTGTGCTGAGTGAGGGCAGCTGTGCGTGGCTGAGTGTGGGCGGCTGTGCGTGGCTGTGCTGAGTGCAGGCGGCTGTGCGTGGCTGTGCTGAGTGCGGGCGGCTGTGTGTGGCTGTGCTGAGTGCGGTCGGCTGTGCGTGGCTGTGCTGAGTGCGGGCAGCTGTGCTTGGCTGTGCTGAGTGCGGGCGGCTGTGTGTGGCTGTGCTGAGTGCGGTCGGCTGTGCGTGGCTGTGCTGAGTGCGGGCGGCTGTGCTGAATGCGGGCAGCTGTCCGTGGCTGAGTGCGGGCGGCTGTGCGTGGCTGTGCTGAGTGCAGGCGGCTGTGCTTGGCTGTGCTGAGTGCGGGCGGCTGTGTGTGGCTGTGCTGAGTGCGGTCGGCTGTGCGTGGCTGTGCTGAGTGCGGGCAGCTGTGCTTGGCTGTGCTGAGTGCGGGCGGCTGTGTGTGGCTGTGCTGAGTGCGGTCGGCTGTGCGTGGCTGTGCTGAGTGCGGGCGGCTGTGCTGAGTGCGGGCAGCTGTGCGTGGCTGTGCTGAGTGCGGGCTGCTGTGCGTGGCTGTGCTGAGTGCGGGCAGCTGTGCGTGGCTGTGCTGAGTGCGGGCGGCTGTACTTACTGCCTGAGTGCGGGCATGGCTATAATGGATTCAGCACCCCTGCAGCCAGCACAGCGAGGGCTGACTGCGGCCACTCGCGTCACTGGTCACATGCTGGTGGTGACATCATCGAAGGTCCTGGAGCTCCGCTGGGCTCTGCAGCTAACCTGACTGGAGCTGCAGAGCACGGAGCCCCCATGGCCGGTATATTAGGGGGATACAGGTGTGTGTGGAGCCCCCATGGCTGCTATATTATGGGGGATACGCTGCCGGTGTGTGGAGCCCCCATGGCCGGTATATTGGGTGGGGAATAAGTACGTTTGGCTGCGTCACTCTGGTCCAGACTGCGCAGTCGCGGTGCGTTGCGCTTGCACAGTCTATAAAGGCTTCAGACAAAGTGACGCTCCCACCATTATATTATAGATATGTCATCTTGTATCTTGTACACACATGTATTTGCTTTGTATATTTTGGAAAATACATGCCTTATTTTTTCTCCCTCCCCTATATGTTCACTCGCCTGATGACATCTCATTACTGAGATAGAATCGCATCAGGAGGGAATTATTTAATTGGGAATAATATAGTCAGAACCACACTTAGGTACTGACATTGTCAGGACAGGGAGCATGTGCAAGGAGCATGACAGGTTAGATAAGTGTTATACCTTACCCTACTATCCGTGGAACTCTATGGACTCCTACTGTGCATCACCATGTGTGAAATGGGTGAGATCTAAACCATTTTCTTATGCAGTGGCAACTCCCATATAATGTGTCATATAATTATATGTTATTCACCATTATAGGGTCTTTATCTACTTACAATATTGGTATAGGTAATTTTTTTTGTTTTAATGTGTTCCTCTCCCTAGGAATATTCCTATTTTATACTATTCATTAAAATTGATGTTTTAAGAGGGTCTCTCCATGCTACTTGAACCTGTCAAAAACTTAAATCCCCTCAAAACCTTTTATATATCCATGTAGCCATTAAAAGATAAGTCATCTGTTCCTTTTATGACCCCAAAATTGTGCACTAGCAGCGAGAAATCACATTTTGAAGTTGTGTCAGGAAATGTGCTGGTGTGTGGTCATGCACTTCTAGCTTCACAGCCTCATGCTATATTTACTAACTAGATGCATCCTCCTCTGGCTGATTGACAGGTCAGTGGCCATGTACCAGAGCAAACGATCTGTCAACCAACCAGAAGAGACAGGAAATAAAGTGTGAGGCTGAGAAACTAGAAGTGCATCGTCATGCCATAGAGCATTTCTAAACATAACTTTAAAATGCGATTTCTCACAGCTGAAGACATGTTTAAGATCATAAAAGGATCGACAGGCTTATCTTTTTAAAGGGCTACACAGTCATATCAATGGTTTTAGATGGTAAAAGTTTCTGAAATGCTCCCTTTAAATGTAGAAAATGGGAAAAAGGCTTGGTCTGTTGTAAAACATTCAGGTCTAGAGTATTGAGACTGACACAAATTTTGGTTTTCTCAAAGATTGCTGCTTAAGTTTTTATAGTGGCAATTTACATTAACTCTAGATTGTGAAAATCTTACACCTTAATTTTTTTGCTTGAAACCTAACTTAATGACTAATACCCTTCATTCCCACTGTAGTTCAGCCCTACTACAAAATGACAGGCTGAGTAATTTCAGTGATCTTTTTGTTAGCTCCAGTGAAAGTGTCCATGTGTACTAGGGTGCTGATATCACTCATTGTCATTCTGATTGAATTATAAGAAAAGAATGGTTGCATTAAAAGCTGGCTGGTGCTTGAAATCAATTAATTATGTTTTACAAGGCTATATCCAAGAAAATAGAAGCATTTGTCATTGCTTTTCATCAAAAAGGCTTTACAGGCAAGAACATCGATGCTTGTAAAATTACCCCTGAAACAACTGTTTATCCGATCATGTATTGTACAGCTTCATAAAGAGGTTTAATTAATCTGAAAAAGGCTTCATGGAGACCAAGAAAGTCCAGAAAGTACTAGGACTGTCTCCCAAAGAGGATTCTGCTATGGTATTGCTTCAACATCAGTGCAGAGCTTGCTCATGAATGGCAGCAGGCAGTTGTCAGTGCATTTGCATGTACATTGAGGTGAAGGCTTTTACAGGCTGGCCTTGTTTCAAAAAAACAAAAGCATCAAGGACAGACTGATATTCTGCAGAACAGGGACTACACTGCAGAGAACTGCTGTAATGTCATTTGCATTGATGAAGTCCCTTTCAGTCTGTTTGGGACATTTGTGAGAATGGCTGCCTGTGAAGAAAAGCACTACCATGAGTCCTGTGTCATGCTAACAGAAAAGCAATCTGAGACAATTCATGTATGAGATTGCTTTTGATCAAAGGGAGTGGACTCACAATTTTTATCTATGAACACTGCCAGGAATAAAGACTGCTATCTAAACATCCTTTAGGAGCACCTTTTCCCAATGATCCAAGAGCAATCAGGTGATATGAACAATGTTTTTTTCAGGACGATGGAGCACAATGTCACAAGGCAAAAGTTATAACTTAGTGCCTTTGTGAACAAAACATTGAAATTTCAGGTCCGTGGCCAGGTAACTCCCCACATCTCAATCCTATTGTAAACCTATGGTCAATGATTTTTTAAGAATGCGTTGGAATCAGTCATGAATAGGCCCAGAAGCTGATATCCAGGAAGCCAGGAAAAATTGCGGTAGTCTTGAAAAATAATGGTCAACATTCTAAATATCAACCCCATTTATATATCCTTGCTTACCAACAACTATATGTGTGCGTATATTGGAAATTTATCTGGCACACATACGGCAATAATTTAATGTGAACAGTGCCTTTGCATTGACGTCTTGGGTGTTTGGTAATACAACAGTATACAAGCTTCGATTGAAATGCATGGCAGGCATATTCAGGTATGATCTTTACCCTGAATATATCAGATTGCACGATTTGCATCTACATATGTCCACCTATAATTGACTTCACTGTGGATGTGGGACAGTAGCGCTACAGAATTCCAGCAGTCTATAAAATTCCTTCCTTTAGGGAAATGTAGGAAGACAAGCCAGTGTAGATTAGTGTATGGATAAAGAACACTTTATTTTTGCAGTTTTATGTACTTTTCAGGGTGTCATTCTTTACAAGCGCATACCACAGTCAGTGATGGCAAGTCAGCATGAGGCTAGAAATAATGTATGGCATTTCTCATTGTGCTACCTTACCTGCACATTGGACATTTCCAATCCATAACTGTGAACCTTAATCTCATTTGCAGATATGTTATATTAATGCCCAGTCTCATTAGAATAACATGTCACAATGTTAGAACAATTACAGATTCTTCTCCTCCTGCTCGTCCATCTCACGCTCTAAATGTTTGCAGTTTCCATAACAACTTATTTCTTGCTTCACAGAAAGTCTTTTTGTCCAATTCATGTTTAGATATTTGTCATCTAATTAACCCTTTGACACCTGAGTTTTTCCAGCTGTAAGCACACTGAACACTAATATGAATTAATGATTGTATAACCCTTGCTATCACACACAGCTTGAAAGACATCTGCCAGCAAGTTTACCTTATTTTATCTTATGAATTTTCCAGTTACAAATATACATTTGATTTGGGGTAAAAAAAATTGTATTAAAGTAAAAGAGTGAAATGGAATTTAAGGCTGTTTACAGATGGATGTAATACTGCACTTTTTTTTGCATCCATATTAGAGAAGCAATACCCAGACTTCCTGCAGTTCATCAGAATATGAGTTTTGGCAATATAGAAGTATATGGGGCACTAGCTAGTAGCTCTGGTTCCTACAAACCACTAGAACTCTAGATATTTTCCTGTAACATACATCTTGGCACTCATATTGTGGTTGCCTGAAAGCAGGTTTACAATGAAAAGATAAAGGCAATAAAGACATACAGTGGGAAAAAAAAGTATTTAGTCAGCCACCAATTGTTCAAGTTCTCCCACTTAAAAAGATGAGAGGCCTGTAATTGATATCATAGGTAAACCACAACTATGAGAGTCAAAATGAGAAAACAAATCCAGAAAATCACCTTGTCTAATTTGGTAAGATTTAGTTTGCAAATTATGGTGAAAAATAAGTATTTGGTCATTAACAATTGGTTACCATCCACCTGTCGTGTCTCCCCTTTTTCCTCATAGATTTTAAGCTTGCGAGCAGGGCCCTCATTCTTCTTGGTATCTATTTTGAACTGTGATTTCTGTTATGCTGTAATGTCTACTGTCTGTACAAGTCCCCTCTATAATTTGTAAAGCGCTGCGGAATATGTTGGCGCTATATAAATGAAATTATTATTATTATTATTATTAACAAAAATTAATCTCAATATTTTGTTATATATGCTTTGTTGGCAATGAGAGAGGTCAAACGTTTTCTGTAAGTCTTTACAAGGTTGGCACACACTGTTGGTGGTATGTTGGCCCATTTCTCCATGCAGATCTCCTCTAGAGCAGTGAAGTTTTGGGCCTGTCACTGGGCAACACAGACTTTCAACTCCCTTCAAAAATTTTCTATGGGGTTAAGATCTGGAGATTGGCTAGGCCACTCCAGGACCTTCATATGCTTCTTACGAAGCCACTCCTTCATTGCCCTGGCGGTGTGCTTGGGATCATTGTCATGCTGAAAGACCCATCCGCGTTTCATCTTCAATGCCCTTGCTGATAGAAGGAAGTTTGCACTCAAAATCTCACAATACATGGCCCCATTCATTCTTTCATGTACATGGATGAGTCACCCTGGTCCCAGCCCCAAAGCATGATGTTGCCACCCCCATGAATCACAGTAGGTATGGTGTTCTATGGATGCAACTCAGCATTCTGTCTCCTCTAAACACGACAAGTTTCTACCAAACAGTTCAACATTGGTTTCATTAGACCATAAGACATTCCCCCAATACTCTTCTGGATAATCCAAACGCTCTCTAGCAAACTTCAGATGGGCCCAGACATGTACTGGCTTAAGCAGGGGGACACATCTGGCACTGCAGGATCTGAGTCCCTGGTGGTGTAGTGTGTTACTGATGGTAGTCTTTGTTATGGTGGTCCCAGCTCTATGCAGGTCATTCACTCGGTCTCCCCGTGTGGTTCTGGTACTTTTGCTGACCGTTTTTGTGATCATTTTGACCCCACGGGGTGAGATCTTGCATGGAGCCCCAGTTCGAGGGAGATTATCAGTGGTTTTGCTTGTCTTCCATTTTCTTATTATTGCTCCCACAGTTGATTTCATCACACCAAGCTGCTTGCCTATTGCAGATTCAGTCTTCCCAGTCTAGTGCAGGGCTACAATTTTGTTTCTGGTGTCCTTCAACAGCTCTTTGGTCTTCACCATAGTGGAGTTTTTGGAGTGTGACTTTTTCAGGTCACCTGATAAAGACGGTATTTCCATTGAAACGCGTTGTGGCTTAACCCTATCCTGGTGTCAGAGTCTTCTTTCTGTTCTCCTTAGACTGAGCTTTAATTTTTTTTTCTGTGTCTGTATCCTCCATTGGAGGTGTTCGGCACTTTTTTGCACTTTCACCCTTCTTTTGGGGCTACCGTCTTGGCGCTCTGGAGCAAACCACCCACTATTGATTTTATTTTTCAGGTTGTGGACAGGTGTCTTTTATACTGATAACAAGTTCAAACAGGTGCCATTGCTACAAGTAATGAGTGGAGGACAGAGGAGCCTCATAAAGAAGAAGTTACAGGTCTGTGAGAACCAGAAATCTTGATTGTTTGTTTCTGACCAAATACTTATTTTCCACCATAATATGCAAATAAAATCTTGCCAAATGAGACAAGGTGATTTTCTGGATTTGTTTTCTCTTTTTGCCTCTCACAGTTGGGGTCTACCTATGATGTCAATTACAGGCCTCTCCCATCTTTTTAAGTGGGAGAACTTGCACAATTGATGACTGACTAAATACTTTATTTCCCCACTGTATATCTGTTCAAATGTGTTGCAGAAGAAAAAATATTCTGTGAATACTCTTATATGGTTCAATGTTTGGTTGCAAGAAAAACAAAGGAGCAGCAATCTTCTGCACTCCAGCTGTACATTGGATGCATTGTACATTGATGTTAATGTGATGTCCATCTACTGTAATGCTTGCATTTGCCATTTCTCAACCCCTGCTAGGAATCTTATCTATCTATCTATCTATCTATCTATCTATCTATCTATCTATCTATCTATCTATCTATCTATCTATCTATTAATTAGTAAAAAATGGAAGGCAGCACTCCAAAAAGTAGTATCAAAATAAGGTGGACTTTATTAGGTCCACATGGCGTGGCGACGTTTCGGCTATAAGCCTTTTTCAAGCTTGAAAAAGGCTTATGCCAAAACGTAGCCATGCCATGTTGACCTAATAAAGTCCACCTTATTTTGATACTACTTTTTGGAGTGCTGCCTTCCATTTTTTACTACTATATGTTGGCAAATATGGATTGATTGCTGGGAGACTTTGCACCCATTTAACTTTTAGTGCTGTTCCATTTTTTCTAACTATCTATCTATCTATGTATAATATATATATGACTGAATGAAATATTCAAGTTGTAAATCTTTATTCATTACATAGTGGAATGTGCTGAGAACAATAAAACCTAAAAATGATCGACGTAAATCACAACTAATATCCCACGGAGTTCTAGAGTTGGAATGATGCTCAAAATCAAAGTGGAAAATAAAGTTACAGGCTGATCCAACTTCAGTGGAAATGCCTCAAGACAAGGAAATTATGCTCAGTAGTGTGTGTGGCCTCCACGTGCCTGTATGATATCCCTTCAATGCCTGGGCATGCTCCTGATGAGGTGGGGGATGATCTCCTGAGGGATCTCCTCCCAGACCTGGACTAAAGCATCCACCAACTCCTGGACAGTCTGTGGTGCAACGTGATGCTGGTGGATAGTGCGAGACATGATATCCCAGATGTGTTCAATTGGATTCAGGTCTGGTCTGGGGGAATGGGCTGGCCAGTCTATAGCTTCAATACCTTCATCTTGCAGGAAGTGCTGACACACTCCAGCCACATGAGGTCTGGCATTGTCCTGCATTAGGAGGAACCCAGGGCCAACCGCACCAGCATATGGTCTCACAAGGGTCTGAGGATCTCATCTCGGTACCTAATGGCAGTCAGGCTACCTCTGGCGAGTACATGGAAGGCTGTGTGGCTCTCCAATGAAATGTCACCCCACACCATTACTGACCCACTGCCAAACCAGTTATGCTGAAGGATGTTGCAGTAAGCAGATCGCTCTCCATGGCATCTCCAGACTCTGTCACATCTGTCACATGTGCTCAGTGTGAACCTGCTTTCATCTGTGAAGAGCACAGGTGCCAGTGGCAAATTTGACAATCCTGGTGTTCTGTGGCAAATGCCAAGCGTCCTGAACGGTGTTGGGCTGTGAGCACAACCCCATCTGTGGACTTCAGGTACTTAGAACATCCTCATGGAATCGGTTTTTAACTGTTTGTGCAGACACATGCACATTTGTGTCCTGCTGGAGGTCATTTTGCAGGGCTCTGGCAGTGCTCCTCCTGTTCCTCCTTGCACAAAGGCTGAGGTAGCGGTCCTGCTGCTGGGTTGTTGCCCTCCTACGCCCCCCTGGTGTACTGGCCTGTCTCCTGGTAGCGCCTCCAGCAAACTTTCTTGCCACAGCTCGCATTGATGTGCCATCCTGGATGAGCTGCACTACCTGAGCCACTTGTGTGGGTTGTAGAGTCCGTCTCATGCTACCACGAGTGTGAAAGCACAACCAGCATTCAAAACTGACCAAAACGTCAGCCAGAAAGCATTGGTACTGAGATGTGGTCTGTGGTCCCCACCTGCAGAACCACTCCTTTATTAAGTGTGTCTTGATAATTGCCAATAATTTCCATCGGTTGTGCCATTTGCACAACCGCATGTGAAATTGATTGTCAAACAGCGTTGCTTCCTGCGTGGACAGTTTGACTTCACAGAAGTTTGATTTACTTGGAGTTATATTCTGTTGTTTAAGTGTTCCCTTTATTTTATTGAGCAGTGTGTATATATATATTTATATACTGTATAGCTTATCTTTGATTTGGCTTTTAGATTAGATGAGTCCTCACTCTCTGCTCTAAATCAGATGGTCCTTTAAAAGAAGTAGGTCATAATGTATGATCAGTGTGGACCCTACTTCTGGAACCCCCATCAATTACAATTGATTGCTGTCCCAAAGCAATTTTTTTATTTATTCTGTGACAAGGTGATCATTTATGTAGCATAGAATATATACCACCTTAACTGTTTCATATTCCTCATTCTGAATTTATGAATGCAGTCTTTGTTTTTTCCTCTTTCAGCATTACAATATAACTCATGGCACTCACCATTCTGCTTCTAATCCATAAAATCATCTTAATTTCTTGCACCTAAATGGTGGGTTAACAAACAGCACAGACAACCTAGCATCGTCATCAATGTGGTGCCTTCTCTAGGCATGTGAATGATAGACTATCTGAGCGGTTTGTTATCCCACCGCTGTATGCGCACAAACTAAAGTGGACTTTTATGAATTAAAAGAAGATGGGTGAGTGCCATGGATTTGCTAATGCACACTGTATATTTGATTTTCTTTAGAACACTGAGCACCACTGCTGTATATCCAGAATTGCCCAATAGTCCAGGAGGAACAATAGAGCACAGAAGAGCACTTGCTTTTTGGTTTTTCTTATTATTATTTTAGTTTATTAATTTAGCCCAGGTGTTTTAATGCCAAAACCAAATGGCATTATTGTGTGCAGATTGTAAAACTGTTTTTTTTTTTTACAGGGCACAAAGGGACTTCCAGGAATGAAAGGTGAAAGAGTAAGTATATACTCATGATCAGTGGATCAGTACCAGTTTAGCACTGGTTCCAGAACACATGGATTGGGATTTTAGAGCAGCGAAGGAGATTCACTATTTATCTAATTATAGCTATAATTATTTTCTAAGTGAAAAATAAATGATACTAACAGTACAAATTGCACATTGTTTAATGAGAACAATAATATTCCTTGGTTTTAGGAAATATAGAAATATGGACTGCAATAATTACAATTAAAGTCCATTACTCTAATAAGAACCACGCACATAACGCATATGGAAGAAAAATTATTTTTGTAACCAAGCCAGGGTGACATAAATAGACTTTAATATCTAAAGTTTTTTGTTTTGTTATTGGACGTGATTGGCTGTGGTCATTCTCATGTCAGACACAGATCTTCCCAAAATGACAGTGCGGCACACTTATTATAGAAGCAGTGGGAGAATGTCCTTGCATGACCGCTCCATAGCAACCTAGCTGATGAAGTACTTTTTCCTTTCTTTTTAAAGATGTAATTGATCTCTATCATCAAATCCCCAATACTCAGACATTGCTAACCACCCTTTATTTAAGACAATTACCTCATAATCGTCTTTCCACCTTCTGGTTTTGCAAGTAGTTTGTCATCCTTTCTTGGTGAAACTGATTTAATACACTGTGCCGGCAGTTTATCATTACAGTATGCCAGTATTATGGATTAAATAAAATCACAATGTGGCACACGTGGTATTTACAAGAAAAACTTGTGACGTTTTGCACTGATCACTTCAATTTTCTAAAAAAGAGGCATGGCGTACAGCTCTATTACAAATGTACTGTAATCAGAGCATACCTACTGTAGATGTTCAACTCAGGGAGGTGAAATATCAAAGTGGGCCTCTAACTAGCTAACTCTGATTACAAATATGGTAGAGCACCCTAATTGTGGGTGTAGAGGAACCTCAGCAGATGACGGTGCTGTTACAGAAAATAAATCTCTATTAGCGATGGGCGAACCAGAACTGTAAAGTTCAGGACCGTACCGAACACATAGTGTTCGGTCACACAGTCCCGAACACGGGTTTCCATGGGAAACCCGTGTTACAGTTCGGGTCCAGTTCGAGCTGTACAAAAAAAGCATAAAATTAATAATAAACATTATAATTATACTTACCTGTCCAGTGATGCATCCTCCCATCCCGTTGTTTCCCGGCCGCATCTGCTTCCGGGGCCGCTCATTACCTTCTGCCAGTATTCACTGCACTCTGCAGTCTTCGGCTTTTTCCGGCAGTGTTCATGCGGTGACACTGCCGGAAAAAGCTGAAGACTGCCGAGTGCAGTAAATACTGCCGGCAGTTAATGAGCGGCCCCGGAAGCAGATGCGGCTGTGAGACAGCGGGACGGGAGGATGGGTCGCTGGACAGGTAAGTATAGTTCTAATGTTTATTATTAATTTTCTGCTTTTTTTTACAGCTACCCCTCCCCATCCCATATATGTAAAGTATGAGTTTGTGGTTCGGATGCAAGTTCATGTCATGTCTGGCCCCGAACTCGAAATTAATAATAAACTCGGCCGAACCCGCCGATCCCGAACATCGGGGGGGTTCGCCCATCATTAATCTCTATACAAAGACCAACACTGATATTACTTCAATATGGTGACCAAATAGTGGTAGATATCAGTCCAGCAGAAGACTTAAGAGATTATAGTACAGTTACAGATAGCAACTTAAAGGTGACCTTCTTTCTTATGGAGTCATTTACTTTTCCTGAGTAAGAGGCCATAGTATTCCCCGAGTCCATACTACACCCGAATTAGGCTTGATTATACCTCAGGTATATGATGGCTTGGGCTAATTTATAGTAGGCCATTTCATACTCTCTCGTGCCAGATTATACCCCTTTTGATTTCAGCAGTGACGAGTGATATACACAAGAATTACTTAATTTTTCAACATCGTTTTGGGGGTTTAGGTTTGTTAGTTAAATTATGTGAGAAGATAACTGTCTTAAATCTAGTTCTAAACACAAAGATTTTTATTACTTGAACCAGAAAAAGTGGCAAACATGGGAAACCCCGTAGTAGTAAAATATAACTTTTAATGTAATTAGTTAAAAAAAGACAAAAACAACAACAATCACCATACACATGAAAAAGTACTCTCTGATTACATCCTACAATAATTACCCTCGTTTCTGCACTTGCCTATCAGTGGAGGTTGGCACCATATGTATATATACGAGTAATGGCTCCCCCACTCCTCGCCGGCTGTCCCTCACTGCCCCTATTGTAGTGAATCATTTACCCAGTCATATATATTGAGCATGTAAAGGAAGGAATACCAGGGCAGGCGGGCCACTGGACATGTGGCTATAAATAGGCAAGTGTCAAAGAGATAAGTGGGTGAGTGGATTGACAGGCATCAATAAGATAAAGTTTAGATGATCAAAGATGAACTTATAGTACCCCACTAAACTGTTACTTGCCAAAGAAATCCTGACTGCCAGCTGAGGTTGGCACCCTAATTGACATCGGAAACGGTGCTCCCGCTCCACGATGGCTGACCCTGGGTGTCCCTAGAATAAATGTACAAACAATCCCCAGGTGAAATACATCAGATAAAGGCAGAGAAGTGGTGCCTCACAATTGGGAGCAATCGAATGACAGTCAAAAAATAAATTATGTGATGATGAAGAGCATATAAATATAGTACATGGTACATATCAGACCAACAGAATAAGGGGGTACTTATGATTACTAGCTTGTGACCTCTACGCGTTTTACCGAGTATGGATTAACACCAGGAGGTGAGATGAGTTGATGCTGCATGGTCCTGGCCTGTGCTCATTTATTTATACACACGTGGGCTGTTCCGAGGCCCACTCTCAACTGGAAATGCATTCTGGAGTGTAGTGGATAAATGTGTGTCCCCTTTTCCCAATGTGTATATGTGTACCTCCCCCTTGATATAGGCCTGACAGGCACCGAATCTTCAATAAAATGGCGCCGCCATTGAACATCATCAGTGTGCCTGCACCTTGTCCGCGCACGTACACATTGTCTCCAGATCCAGTGACACATGACCGTAAATGATGAACCGGAAGTGTGTCACCCATGGGATGCAATTGTGGTTCACCCTCGGTATCCTGTGTGCATGTCGGTGGAGCGTGCATGCAGGGGAGGACGGCCGAGAATGTCACAGAGCCGCCTCCCACAACGCACACAAATCCATTGCACGCATGCTGGGGATGACCAATAATGCAGTCAATGTACTCAAAGCCGGGCTGGGTGTGCTTGTGCACTGTTATTTCAATCTCTTGCAGTCTGTGTTGAATGCGGAGGGGGGGAGGAGGAGAAAGGACTCTGCTCCATTGTTTGAACACTCAGACTTCTCCTTCTAAGAAACTATTCATGCTCAGCAGTAATGTGCCACTGGGAGGATGATATACAAAGAAGGTTGCACTCTATCGTGCCAAAGCATGTCTAATATGAAATACATGAAATATGAATAGCAAAATGGCTTTTGAACATTAGGAAAATATTTAAGAGACGCTTTGCACAGAATTTGATATAATCAAATAGTGTGAGCCCATCAACCATTGTCAAGGTGGTCTCATAAAACTGATGGGTCCCTGACCTCCATGTCCAAATGTGAATACTTACCGAAGGCCAATGTCTGTATGCCTGGGTGAATGTGGACACCTCTGTTCAGCAAAGCCTACATATGGGTTGGCCGGGACCAAGTGTGATGAGATGCAATTAAAAACCACATGGTGATGGGAGGAGTGCTCAGTCAGTCAGCTAACATAGAAATGACAGAAAAAAGACTGGCACATCCAAACTAGTGTGAATAGGTGCATACCAGGAGCGGCTACCTCCATACATAAATATACAAAAAAGGTTGCACTCTTTCGTGCCAAAGCTGTTATGATCTGGTGGCCTAAGAGCAGCATGAGACGTACTCTGGAGAAGGTGGAACCTGTACTGACCGCAGACCCTGAACTTAACACCGCAACTAGTAGTAGCCGTGGAATGTACCTAGCACTCCCTGGACATCTCGACACAGCCGGAGGACTAATTACCCCTAGAGATAGAAAAGGGAAAACTATCTTGCCTCAGAGAAAATTCCCAAAGGATAGGCAGCCCCCCACAAATATTGACTGTGAGAGGAGAGGGAAAAAACATACACAGACTGAAATCAGAATTTAGCAAAGGAGGCCACTTCTAGCTAAATTGAAAGGATAGGACAGAGTACTATGCGGTCAGTATTAAAACACTAGAAAATATCCACCACAGAAAATACAAAAACTCCACAGCTAACTAAAGATATGGAGGGCATATCTGCATCTCCAGAGATACCAGCTTGGCTAAACAAATCCTTATACAGACCAAGCTGGACAAGACAAAAAAAACATGGAAAAGAACTGAACAATAAGGCCACAGCATGTGGAAAGCAAAAAAATCAAGGCCAGAACTTATCTTTGTTGAAAAGAACTGCAAAGCAGGAGAGACCAGGCAGAGATGTGAATCCTCCAGGAACAATGGACAACTGGCACTGACTAAAGGGTGAAGCAAGACTAAATAGCCCAGTCAGGTTTGCAAAAAGTGAACACACCTGATAAATGCTGCGATTCAAAGACAGCAGCACTACCACTTATAACCACTGGAGGGAGCCCAAGAGCAGAATTCACAACACAAAGCATGTCTAATATGAAATACATGAAATATGAATAGCAAAATGGCTTTTGAACATTAGGAAAATATTTAAGAGACGCTTTGCACAGAATTTGATATAATCAAATAGTGTGAGCCCATCAACCATCGTCAAGGTGGTCTCATAAAACTGATGGGTCCCTGACCTCCCTGTCCAAATGTGAACACTTACCGAAGGCCAATGTCTGTATGCCTGGGTGAATGTGGACACCTCTGTTCAGCAAAGCCTACATATGGGTTGGCCGGGACCAAGTGTGATGAGATGCAATTAAAAACCACATGGTGATGGGAGGAGTGCTCAGTCAGTCAGCTAACTAGTGTGAATAGGTGCATACCAGGAGCAGCTACCTCCACTGGGAGGATGATAGATACCCAAGGCTTTGTGTCAGGAGCATGATCAGTCAGATGAGGGCATGTGTAGGCAGGCAGATACAAAGAAACGCGTTCCTAAACATGACAATTGGATGAGAGGGTATACCATCAACAATATATTGCAGAATATGGACATGGGCACAATGGACATAAACAGAAATCAACCTGTGAATGAGCACAGATGCATCAGAATATTGATCATATTTGTAGAACCAAACTGATAAAGATTGATCATCACATAAATATGTGAGCCCCAAGACAAAGGGAACACTTATAACTAGTCATGGCAATAAAATCCTATACTAACCCTCAAGTCTCTCCCATAGGACTGTAGACACAGTAACCAAGCATGTAGCTTAATTAAATCAAGGGTTTATATAGAGGTGAAATCACAGAAAACAGGCATACAATATGACCTCTTTTAGACCTGCAGGGGCCAATGAGTCCATCGAAAAAATCTGCCCACATTCTTTCTGAAGCAACATCTTATCAAAATTGCATCCCCTGGGATTGGATCTGACTACCTCTATCACACTGAAGGAGACTTCTTTAATGTTACCTTGATGCACCCAATTCATATGTCTTGCCAACGGGGTGTCATGTTTGTGTCTCACGTCCCCAATGTGCTCGCCCATCCTCCTTCTAAATTCCGTCTTGGTCTTACCAATGTAATCCTTGTACTTTATTTATATGCTTTTCATCATCACATAATTTCCTTTTTGACTGTCATTCGATTGCTCCCCATTGTGAGGCTCCACTTCTCTGCCTTCATCTGATATATTTCACCTGGGGGTTGTTTGTATATTTATCCTAGGGACTCCAAGGGTCAGCCATCATGGAGCGGGGTATACATGCAACATATAAACGCATGTTCACATTGGCCATAAAGCATACAAAACCTACAAGAAACAAAATGAGCAAAAACCCTGCTGTAACTAAATAAGTAAAAAGCAAAAGTGCATTTAAATAAAACAGAGTTCTTAGTAGTACTGTTTTGGATCAAAAATAGCATAAAAGCCATCCCACCTCGACAAGGTGACTCTGATCGGGAAGGTCCTATATTAAAAACCTTACCATGTGTCAAAGTTGACCTCAGTGTGTGTGTCAGTAAGGGCAGACAGGCGGACCGGGTCTAAACCAGTGGACACCAGTCTGGGGAAGCCTTTAAAGGTAATTTCCAGAATTCAAAAATGCAAAGAAAAAATCAGTAAAAATATTAGACTTCCACAATGATATGAGGTAAAGACTCCTACCACACTTCTCAGTAGTTACACATTAAAAGCAGCTGTGCCTCTGAGTATGATAGAAAGAGATCTGAAAATGTTTCAACCAGTCAGAGGGTGAGAAAACCAATAAAGAGACAAGATCAAGTTCCAATTGCATTTTAAGGTTATAGCACTTATCTTAATGGACAACAGTGTAATCTCAGATGTAATGACTGCTGTCCGATAACAGTCACATTATATTGTAAGATCAATTTTCATCATGTGATTAACAACAAAAATACTAGTGATGAGCGAGCACTAAAATGCTCAGGTGCTCGTTGCTCGGGTCAGGCAGATTGGAATACTCGGGTACTCGACCCGAGCAGCGAGCCCAATGTAAGTCAATGGGAGACCCGAGTATTTTTACTGCGATCCCCTCCAGGGGTCCTTTTAAGGTCTAAAAACATCTGAAAATGATGGAAACACTGCTCAAATGACTGACACAGGGACATCATGGGGATCGCCCCTGGAAGCATTCCTGACTCCTAGTTCACAGCTGTAAACAATTTTTCCGAGATTCATGCCATTTTTCCAGATGCCACAAAAAACACACTAAAACAAAACCAAAACGGATTTTGCTAGGAAATATGCTAAGGTACATCCTTTGCAGGTTAATGACTTGCCTGTAAGGCTAAATATCTAACCCCAGACCGAAAACTTCCTCCCCCATTTGGGCTTAGTTCAGACGCAGCGTTTTTGAAGCGTTTTTCAACTTTAACCCCTTCACCCCCAAGGGTGGTTTGCACGTTAATGACCGGGCCAATTTTTACAATTCTGACCACTGTCCCTTTATGAGGTTATAACTCTGGAACGCTTCAACGGATCTTGGCGATTCTGACTCTGTTTTCTCGCGACATATTGTACTTCATGATAGTGGTAAAATTTCTTCGATATAAATTGCGTTTATTTGTGAAAAAAACGAATATTTGGCGAAAATTTTGAAAATTTCGCAATTTTTCAACTTTTAATTTTTATGCCCTTAAATCACAGACATATGTCACGCAAAATACTTAATAAGTAACATTTCCCACATGTCTACTTTACATCAGCACAATTTTGGAACCAAAATTTTTTTTGTGACGGAGTTATAAGGGTTAAAAGTTGACCAGCAATTTCTCATTTTTACAACACCATTTTTTTTTAGGGACCACATCTCATTTGAAGTCATTTTGAGGGGTCTATATGATAGAAAATACCCAAGTGTGACACCATTCTAAAAACTGCACCCCTCAAGGTACTCAAAACCACTTTCAAGAAGTTTATTAACCCTTCAGGTATTTCACAGGAATTTTTGGAATGTTTAAATAAAAATGAACATTTAACTTTTTTTCACACAAAATTTATTTCAGATCCAATTTGTTTTATTTTACCAAGGGTAACAGGAGAAAATAGACCCCAAAATTTGTTGTACAATTTGTCCTGAGTATGCTGATACCCCATATGTGGGGGTAATCCACTGTTTGGGCGCATGGCAGAGCTCGGAAGGAAAGGAGCGCCATTTCACTTTTCAATGCAAAATTGACTGGAATTGAGATGGGACGCCATGTTGCATTTGGAGAGCCCCTGATGTGCCTAAACATTGAAACCCCCACAAGTGACACCATTTTGGAAAGTAGACCCCCTAAGGAACTTATCTAGATGTGTGGTGAGCACTTTGACCCAACAAGTGCTTCACAGAAGTTTATAATGCAGAGCGGTAAAAATAAAAAATCATATTTTTTCACAAAAATTATCTTTTCGCCCCCAATTTTTTATTTTCCCAAGGGTAAGAGAAGAAATTGGACCCCAAAAATTGTTGTGCAATTTGTCCTGAGTACGCTGATACCCCATATGTGGGTGTAAACCATTGTTTGGGCGCAGGGCAGAGCTTGGAAGGGAAGGAGCGCCATTTGACTTTTCAATGCAAAATTGACTGGAATTGAGATGGGACGCCATGTTGCATTTGGAGAGCCCCTGATGTGCCTAAACATTGAAACCCCCCACAAGTGACACCATTTTGGAAAGTAGACCCCCTAAGGAACTTATCTAGATGTGTGGTGAGCACTTTGACCCAACAAGTGCTTCACAGAAGTTTATAATGCAGAGCCGTAAAAATAACAAATCATATTTTTTCACAAAAATGATCTTTTCGCCCCCATTTTTTTATTTCCCCAAGGGTAAGAGAAGAAATTAGAGCACAAAAGTTGTTGTGCAATTTGTCCTGAGTACGACGATACCCCATATGTGGGGGTAAACCACTGTTTGGGCGCATAGCAGAGCTCGGAAGGGAAGGAGCGCTATTTTACTTTTCAATGCAAAATTGACTGGAATTAAGATGGGATGCCATGTTGCGTTTGCAGAGCCCCTGATGTGCCTAAACATTAAAACCCCCCACAAGTCACACCATTTTGGAAAGTAGACCCCCTAAGGAACTTATCTAGATGTGTTTTGAGAGCTTTGAACCCCCAAGTGTTTCACTACAGTTTATAACGCAGAGCCGTGAAAATAAATTCTTTTTTTTTTTTCACAAAAATGATTTTTTAGCCCCCAGTTTTGTATTTTCACAAGGGTAACAGGATAAATTGGACCCCAATATTTGTTGTCCAATTTGTCCTGAGTATGCTGATACCCGATATGTGGGGGGGAACCACTGTTTGGGTGCATGACAGAGCTCGGAAGGGAAGGAGCGCCATTTGGAATGCAGACTTAAATGGATTGGTCTGCAGGCGTCACGTTGCATTTGCAGAGCCCCTGATGTACCCAAACAGTACAAACCCCCCACAAGTGACCCCATATTGGAAAGTAGACCCCCCAAGGAACTTATCTAGATGTGTTGTGAGAACTTTGAACCCCCAAGTGTTTCACTACAGTTTATAACGCAGAGCCGTGAAAATAAGTTCTTTTTTTTTCACAAAAATGATTTTTTAGCCCCCAGTTTTGTATTTTCACAAGGGTAACAGGATAAATTGGACCCCAAAATTTGTTGTCTAATTTGTCCTGAGTATGCTGATACCCAATATGTGGGGGGGAACCACTGTTTGGGCGCATGACAGAGCTCGGAAGGGAAGGAGCGCCATTTGGAATGCAGACTTAAATGGATTGGTCTGCAGGCGTCATGTTGCATTTGCAGAGCCCCTGATGTACCCAAACAGTACAAACCCCCCACAAGTGACCCCATATTGGAAACTAGACCCCCCAAGGAACTTATCTAGATGTGTTGTGAGAACTTTGAACCCCCAAGTGTTTCACTACAGTTTATAACGCAGAGCCGTGAAAATAAAAATTTTTTTTTTTTTCACAAAAATGATTTTTTTAGCCCCCAGTTTTGTATTTTCACAAGGGTATCAGGATAAATTGGACCCAAAAAGTTGTTGTCTAATTTGTCCTGAGTATGCTGATACCCCATATGTGGGGGGGAACCACTGTTTGGGCGCATGACAGAGCTCGGAAGGGAAGGAGCGCCATTTGGAATGCAGACTTAAATGGATTGGTCTGCAGGCGTCACGTTGCATTTGCAGAGCCCCTGATGTACGCAAACAGTACAAACCCCCCACAAGTGACCCCATATCGGAAATTAGACCCCCCAAGGAACTTATCTAGATGTGTTGTGAGAACTTTGAACCCCCAAGTGTTTCACTACAGTTTACAACGCAGAGCCGTGAAAATAAAAAATCTTTTTTTTCCCACAAAACTTATTTTTTGGCCCCCAGTTTTGTATTTTCCCAAGGGTAGCAGGAGAAATTGGACCCCAAAAGATGATGTCCAATTTGTCCTGAGTACGCTGATACCCCATATGTTGGGGTAAACCCCTGTTTGGGCACACGGGAGAGCTCGGAAGGGAAGGAGCACTGTTTTCCTTTTTCAACGCAGAATTGGCTGGAATTCAGATCAGATGCCATATCCCGTTTGGAAAGCCCCTGATGTGCCTAAACAGTGGAAACCCCCCAATTATAACTGAAACCCTAATCCAAACACACCCCTTACCCTAATCCCAACAGTAACCCTAACCACTCCTCTAACCCAGACACACCCAACCCTATTCCCAACCGTAAATGTAATCCAAACCCTAACCCTATCTTTAGACCCAACCCTAACTGTAGCCCCAACGCTAGCCCTAACCCTAGCAATAACCCTAGCCCTAACTCTAGTCCTAACTCTAGCCCTAACCCTAACCCTAATGGGAAAATGGAAATAAATACATTTTTTAATTTTTTTATTTTTCCCTAACTAAGGGGGTGATGAAGGGGGGTTTGATTTACTTTTATAGCGGGTTTTTTAGTGGATTTTTATGATTGGCAGCCGTCACACACTGAAAGACGCTTTTCATTGCAAAAAATATTTTTTGCGTTACCACATTTTGAGAGCTGTAATTTTTCCATATTTGAGTCCACAGAGTCATGTGAGATCTTGTTTTTTGCGGGATGCGTTGACGTTTTTATTGGTAACATTTTCGGACACGTGACATTTTTTGATCGCTTTTTATTCCGATTTTTGTGAGGCAGGGTGATCAAAAACCAGCTATTCATGAATTTCTTTTTGGGGAGGCGTTTATACCGTTCCGCGTTTGGTAAAATTGATAAAGCAGTTTTATTCGTCGGGTCAGTACGATTACAGCGATATCTCATTTATATCATTTTTTTTATGTTTTGGCGCTTTTATACGATAAAAACTATTTTATAGAAAAAAAAATTATTTTGGTATCGCTTTATTCTCAGGACTATAACTTTTTTATTTTTTGGCTGATGATGCTGTATGGCGGCTCGATTTTTGCGGGACAAGATGACGTTTTCAGCGGTACCATGGTTATTTATATCAGTCTTTTTGATCGCGTGTTATTCCACTTTTTGTTCGGCGGTATGATAATAAAGCGTTGTTTTTTGCCTCGTTTTTTTTTTTTTTTTCTTACGGCGTTTACTGAAGGGGTTAACTAGTGGGCCAGTTTTATAGGTCGGGTCGTTACGGACGCGGCGATACTAAATATGTGTACTTTTATTGTTTTTTTTATTTTATTTAGATAAAGAAATGTATTTATGGGAATAATATTTTTTTTTTTTTCATTATTTTGGAATATTTTTTTTTTTTTTTTTTTTTACACATTTGGAAATTTTTTTTTTAACTTTTTTACTTTGCCCCAGGGGGGGACAATACAGATCGGTGATCTGTCAGTTTGCATAGCACTCTGACAGATCACCGATCTGCGAGAAGTGCAGGCTGCTTCACAGTGCCTGCTCTGAGCAGGCTTCTGTGAAGCCACCTCCCTCCCTGCAGGACCCGGATCCGCGGCCATCTTGGATCCGGGTCTGGAGCAGGCAGGGAGGGAGGTAAGACCCTCGCAGCAACGCGATCACATCGCGTTGCTGCGGGGGGCTCAGGGAAGCCCGCAGGGAGCCCCCTCCCTGCGCGATGCTTCCCTGCACCGCCGGCACATCGCGATCATGTTTGATCGCGGTGTGCCGGGGGTTAATGTGCCGGGGGCGGTCCGTGACCGCTCCTGGCACATAGTGCCGGATGTCAGCTGCGATATGCAGCCGACACCCGGCCGCGATCGGCCGCGCTCCCCCCGTGAGCGCGGCCGATCGCGTATGACGTACTATTCCGTCCTTGGGAAGTAGGGCCCACCCCACATGGACGGAATAGTACGTCTAATGACAGAAAGGGGTTAACATTGCTTTCAACCACTACAAATGCATTCACTGGGAAATGTTATTGTAACATTTAACAACCCTAGCTGGCCATGTGGTGTGTGACACATAAGTAGACCCATCTTGTTTCATTTATGAAGGAGGGACTCTTAAAGTCACAGAGCCTATTTGTACTGATGCATCAGGCGGCATTAATCTTATTAAAGGGCCATTATTAAACTGTGGGTCTCCTACGCTGTGAGTGGATGGGCTGCCAAGAATTACGACGCACCACAATACCCCTTTCATAAGACGTCCAGGAGGGCCTCCTGAAAAAATGTTGAATTGAATGCAAGGCCTGCCCTGCTACCAATTCATATGCACCCCAATAAGCCTTTGAACCCACATACTGGATGGGCCCATGAAAATCCACTTCATAATATTAATTTTGTACTCCCGTACTCCTTTGTTTTAGACATTGGCAGCAAGGTCAGCGTTGCTGCATAGTCAGTCATATGCACCCCATTACGCCTTGAAACCCACATACTGGATGGGCCCATGAAAATCCACTTCACAATATGCATTTTGCACTCCCGTACTCCTTTGTTTACACAGTGACAGCAATGTCTGCCCTGCTGCATAGTCATATGCACCCCATTACGTCTTGGAACCCACATACTGGATGGGCCCATGAAAATCCACTTCACAATATGCATTTTGTACTCCCGTATACCTTTGTTTACACAGTTACAGCAACGTCTGCCCTGCAAAATAGACAGTCATATGCACCCCATTACACCTTGGAAACCACATATTGGATGGGCCCATGAAAATCCACTTCACAATATGCATTTTGTACTCCCGTATACCTTTGTTTACACAGTTGCAAATGATAGACATAAAAGGTCTAAGTTAATCTACCCAAGTGATTATTAATGGGGCTTTAGTGCAAGATTTCCAACATATCGAAGTAAATGGCATTTCCACGTCAAAAAAATTGATTACACCTCCATGCAAAGTGTGCGTTTTCTCCACAGAAACACTTGAAGATCATTATTTTTTTTTTAACTGTTATTGCATCAGATAAAGAAAATAATGTTGCTTCCCTGAAATTGTCTTCTGATGGAAAAGAAAAGCATTCATTGAACTGTTAAACTGTAGGCAAAGATCGCACATTGCAAGATGGTAGACGTTAAACAAGGCATGGTTCCAAAAGATTTTTTTCAAATGTCAGAAAAGTGCGTTCCTCCCCTATCAAATCCATTTCTCAAAGTTCAACAAAAAAATCACATATAAAATGGCAGAGTTAAGGAGAACTGACTGCAAGGAATAAAAAGGAAATAATCTGTATCTCTTCCACCAAAACTTGCTAAAACTTTAGAGTTGTGGCTGATAAAAATATCACCAATTAGTCCAAAAGCAAGTGAAACAGAATACTTTAAATCCTTGCAAGACTATAAAGTTTACTAATGTGACACAAAATGATGTCTTTTTTCAGTTAAGATTTTGAGAATACCCAACAATGCAGTCTGAATGACGTGATTGGAGACAGGAGACTGTTAGTTTGAAAAAAAAAATGGGGACCATGAAACGTCAAGCTGTCAAACCCTTTCAAATGGTAATGGAATCCCAACAATATGTTTAGAGCAGGATGCACTACATTGAAGGACGATCAACTTTTTGTATTTTTTAATGGTATGATGGTTCCCTTTTTGTAGAATTATTTACAGGAGAATTTGGCAATTTTATTTGCCAAGTTTTTAACACTAAGGTTCAGATACGGCTTTAAAGAAGGCTAATACTTGCAATACAACGCAATTTTATTGCAAAGTTTAAAATTAAAGGAATAGTATGATTGAATAGTATGAGTGCGAACACTTTTGTACATGTTAACATACAAAGGTTAAATTTGGATTAAATACATATAATGATTAAGTATATATAAAAATTAACTACATACAGTATACTTACATCATCACCAAGAGGCTTTTAAACATCATTTGTCTGGAATATCAGAGAAGCAACACCAAGACAGAGAACCCCTGGGACATTCACTACACTGCATGGGTGTCCCCAATTATGCAGGTATGAACACACTGTACATGTACAGGTACCCCAGTTTTTGCATCTGTCTTAGTCATGTTTCTCTGGTCTTATATAGTGATTTACACTATGTAGTAACTCTAGTTTCACCCAGCCCTTCAAGTGGCCAGCTTTCAAGGTCGGATGAAACTGAGATATCATGGAGTCATCAGACGATGGGCCATAAACCCTTAGAATATAAAAGCCACAAGGATTTAGATAAAACCACCACAGGCAGAAGTTCAGTAAACCTTAATGTTTTACAATGACAAACAACAAACATACAGAAGCTTAGAACTGTTTGTGAAGTGAATAAACAAACATTTCTCAAGATTGTATCACTATGACCATTGTCTGTCACATCTGTAAATGTTTTACAAGAAATGCAGCTTTGTAATTGTCTGAATGCATTTGGTATATTTCAATCTGGATTCCAAATCGTCATTTGTATATTCGCCATTTGTATATTTGATGCAGCCAAAGTTATGGCTCTCAAGGAGAGAAACTAATATAGTGGACAAATAAATATTTGTAATGAACTACTGAGCCAAACTAACAGCATTGCTTTATCAAATTTATATGATGTGTATTGTGTCCAATGTGAGCAACAAGGCAACACAAAAAGGAGCTTTTCAAGTGATCTCTTTAAGGTACACAAATGTTATTAAGTCTTTGCCAACAAGGATGTGGTTTCACCAATGGGGGGTACCTTTTTTAAAAATATACTATTGCCATCACAGCCCCCCTTGCCCAAAATTCAGTGGCCTATAACAGTACAGAACACGACCCTGGTCATCTAGTGGCAGGTAAGGAAGAGACATTGCAGGAAACAGAGTTAAGAAGTAGGTCCAAAACAGGGGTGTGGGTCTCTGAGACTTGTAATGGAGTGCATGAGCTGACAAACAATTCCCCAATGGGGGGTACCTTTTTTACTAAATAAACTAGTGCCATCACAGCCCCCTTGCCCAAAATTCAGAGGCCTATAACAGTACAGAACATGTTCACACTGGTCATCTAGTGGCAGGTAAGGAAGAGACATTGCAGGAAACCGAGTTAAGAATTAGGCCCATTGCAGGGGTGTAGGTCTCTGAGACTTGTAATGGAGTGCATGAGCTGACAAACAATTCCCCAATGGGGGTACCTTTTTTAATAAATAAACTAGTGCCATCACAGCCCCCTTGCCCAAAATTCAGTGGCCTATAACAGTACAGAGCACGTTTACCCTGGTCATCTAGTGGCAGATAAGGAAGAGACATTGCAGGAAACCGAGTTAAGATGTAGGACCAATGTAGGGGTGTGGGTCTCTGAGACTTGTAATGGAGTGCATGGCCTGACAAGCATTTGCCCATGGGGGTAATTTTTAAAAAAATATTTCATGGGGATCATAGACACCCTTGCCAAAAAATTTACTGTCTGTTGCAGCACGGAACACGTGAACCCTGGTGATCTAGTGTTTGAAAATGATGAAAGGTAAAGGAAGGCCTCATTAAAAACTAGTCCCAATTTAAAGGATCGGGTCTCCTTGACTTGTAATGCCCATACACTAAGAGTATGGGATAATAAACATTTCCCCATGGGGGGTACATTTTTAAAAATATAATATGGGTATCATAGACAACCTTGCAAAAACTTGGACTGCCTGTAGCAGCACAGAAGACGTTAAACCTAGTGATCTAATGATGGAGAATGAGGAGACATTGCTGAAGGCCTCATTAAAAACTAGGCCCAATGTGAAGTATTGTGTCTCCTAGACTTGTAATGCCCATACACGCAGTGCATGGGCTGACAAACATTTCCCCAACGCAGCACAACATAAAGTCAGCCATGCGTGCCAGACTGCTAACAGGCAAGACTTCCATGTCCTCACCAACAGGACGATTGACCATGCTGTCCTCCTCCTTATCCTCATCCTCCTCCTCCCTGTCCTTAGGCCATCCCCGCTGAACAGACGGTATGACAGCTGTGTTTGTAGTACCGTCTATAGCGCATGAAAGTAGCTCCTGTTCTTCCTCCTCCTCATTGCCTACCAATCCACATTGAGAAGACATGAGGCTGGGCTGAGTGTAATCCCCCTGTATGGTTCCTTTCTCCATGTCCCCGTGCTCTGCCTGCAATGCATTCTCTTTAATTGTAAGGAGAGAGGTTTTCAGAATGCAGAGAAGCGGGATGGTGACACTAATTATGGGGTCATCGCCGCTCACCATCTTGGTGCAGTCCTCAAAGTTTTGGAGGATGGTACATATGTCTGACATCCATGTCCCTTCCTGAGGTTTTATGTGTGGAGTCTGAACTGAATATCAACGGCCTTGTTGATGTTGGTAGTCAACAACTGCCCTCTTCTGCTCACAAATCCTTTCCAACATATGCAGAGTAGAGTTCCATCGCGTGGGGACATCACACACCAGTGGGTGAGCCGGAAGCTGCAAACGCTGCTGAAGCATGGCAAGGGCGGCTGAAGCTGTAGCTGACTTTATAAAATGGGCAGACAGATGGCATACTTTCACTAGCAGATCCAGCAACTCCGGGTAGCTTTTCAGAAAACGTTGAACCATGAGGTTAATCATGTGGGCCAAGCAAGGTACGTGTGTGAGCTCACCTTGCCTCAGAGCCACCACCAGGTTCTGGCCATTGTCACACACTACCATGCCTGGCTGTAGGTTCAGCGGTGCCATCCAAATATCTGACTGCTCTTTCAGCACTGTCCACAACTCTTCTGCACTGTGCAGTTTGTCACCTATGCCGATTAGCTTCAGCACAGCTTGTTGCTGCTTGACTGAGGCAGTGCTGCAGTGCTTCAAGCTTTTGACTGATGTGTTGATTTCAGAGATGGAGGCTGAAGAGGAGGAGTGTTCCATCCCAAGGTCCGACTGGGTCCCAGCTTCCACTGTTAACCCAGTGTGCCGTCAGTGAGATGCACCATCTCTGGCCACAATAACTTGTCCACATGTCTGTGGTTAGGTGGACTTTCCCTGTAAGAGCATTGTTGAGGGCATGGGTAATGTTGTAGGACACATGCTGGTGTAATGCCGATATGGCACATTAGGAGAAATAGTGGCGACTGGGGACCGAGTACCTTGGAACGGATGCCGCCATCAGGTTGTGGAAAGCTTCTGTCTCAAGGAACTTAAAAGGCAACATTTTGAGAGCAAGCAGAAGAGAAATGTTAGAATTTAGAACTGTGGCCTATGGGGCGTTGGCTGGGTATTTCCGCTTGCGTTCCAATGACTGGGGTATAGACAACTGAAGGCTGTGCTGGGACAAGGACGTGGACAGGCTTGATGATGGTGCTGCTTGACTGTGGGCAACAACAGGTGCAGGGATAGAGGCATCTTCACATGCATGGTGGACTGGGGATTGGCTTCTACGCAAAACAGTGGAAGAAGCATTGGTGTCACCTGCAGAGAGTGTTCCTGGAGCCTGGGGTTCGGCCCACAAAGTCGGGTGCTTTGCTGCCATGTGCCTGATAATGCTGGTAGTGGTCAGGCTGGTAGTTTTGCTACCCCTGCTGATGTGGGCATGGTAGGTGCTGAAAATGGCCAGTTTGGGGTTATCAGCAAAGTCTTTAAAAAATAACCAGACTTTTGAAGATCTAACAGTTGGAATGGCAACTTCTCTCATGTTGGTGTCACGAGGAACAGATGCACACCTTCTGTCTGTGGCTACCACACTGCTTCTTCCTGCCTGTTGGGGTGATATGCCTCCTTCCCCATGTGTGCTGCTGTCCTGCTCTGCATGTCCTCCTGCCAGGTTGGGTCAGTCACTATGTCATCCACCACCTCGTCTTCCACATCAGCACCCTGCTCCTCCTCCTGACTTTCTGGCAATTGTGTCTCATCATCGTCCACCTCTTGTGACACTTTCCCACCATCGCCTTCTTGTGACCATGGCTGGTCAAAGCTTTTCGTATCGCTACATGCGATCTCATCTGTCCCCACTTCAAGTTGACCGGCCGAGAGTCCGGAATCTTGAAAGGGAAAACTGAACAGCTCTTTGGAGTGTCCAAGTGTGATCAGTTGTCTCAAGGCACTCGGCATGGTGGGAGGAAGGAGGATCAGGGTGAGGAATATCCGGGCCACACTCATGGCTACTCAGACTTGACCATGTGGAAGACATGGCGGTGGTGGCTAAGTGACTGGAAGCATTATCCGCTATCCAACCAACAACCATTTCCCACTGCTCTGGCTTCAATAGTGGCGTGCTGCGGTCCCCTAGAAACTGGGTCAGGAAGGTCGAGCGAGAAGATGTGGGTCTGTGTTGTGGCCCACTTTCAGCTTGGCCACGGCCTCGTCCTTTGCATGCACCATCAGCATAACATCCGCTTCCCCATCCCTTACCCCTTGCCTTGCCCATTTTAAATGGACTACTGCACTATTTCAAAAGCTCAACACAAATGTATTTATTTGGAGCTAAATTATATCTGATCAGTATGCCTGCAAAGCTACTATTTTTCAAACACAGAAATACCAGGTCTAAGCCTGACATAACAGACTGTATTAAATTCTTTTGGGCTTTTTGGTGACTTTAAAACCAAATAATAAAAAAAAAATGCACAAGGCTAGCACACAGAACTATGCTACGTATGCCTGCGGAAATGCGATTTTTCAAAAACAGATAAACCAGGACACAGCCTGACATAACAGACTGTATTTATGCGTTTTTTGCTTTTTGGTGAATTTAAAACAAAAAAAAAGAGTGGCACAAGGCTAGCACACAGAACTATGCTACGTATGCCTGCGGAAATACGATTTTTCAAAAACAGATACACCAGGACTCAGCTTGATATAACAGACTGTATTAATGTGTTTTTTGTTTTTTGGTGAATTTAACAAAAAAAAATAAGCAGCAGCAGCAGGCAGTTATGGAGCTTTGGGAGGGATGCAGTGGGAGCTATGTATGCACATACAGTGCCTGCAGGCCTTGCACTGATGTGGATATGCTGTGCCCTGCCTACCTAGCGCTGCAATCTCGGGACCCATGAATTAGCCCTAAAAAGGACTGTTGGTTTCTCAGGAGTTGTGTACTGAACTGTTGCAGACCTACACTAACTACTAAAAGCACAATTGTGTCCCTATCTCTGCAGCAGCTCTCCCTACACTCGCTGAATCCGGAGCTGAATGCGGCGAGCAGGGCGGCGCCAGGTCTCTTATACTTGTGATGATGCTGTGCAGCCAAGCCAATCACTGCACGACCACAACAAAGATGGCTGCGGTGTTTTATGGCCTGGCAGACAATCCCTGCAGCTTGATTGGGTCTCTAAAGTCCACCAAAAATGCTGGGTGGAGACACCAGTTCCCGCCGAGTAATCCCGGAAATGCTCGGTGCTCGCTGAGTATGACGAGTACCATGATACTCGGGTGAGTAACGAGTAGTGGCGAGATCTCGGGTCTCGGGAGACGAGATCTCATTACCGAGATCTCAATCTGCACATGCACCGCCTCTGTCCGGCAGCAATTTTCCCGGAGGCCATCCGCTGAATCTGCTACACCAGGATGGGAGTGAGATCATCTCCCTGCAGAGTCGGACCACCAGAAGAATCGCCTGACTCCTGCTGCCACCTCGCTAATTGTAGGTAAGGTACATTCTGACTGTAAGATGCACCCCCTGTTTTTCCCCACAAAAATTTGGGAAAAAAGTGCATGTTATAATCCGAAAAATACGGTAATTGCCCCCACAGTAAAACCCACATCATATGATGGCCTCCACAGTAGGTCCCAAATTTTATAATGTCATCCACATTAGACCCACGCTATATAATGGCCCTTACACATTATGGATGCCCCACCAGAATGTATGAGGGGCCCCCACAGTAGCCCTCACACTGTATGAGCTCCCTCCACAGTAGCTATTACGCTATACTAGGCCCCCCATTATGCCTCAAGGCCATAACGAGTCCCTCATAGACTTACATTGAGAGCTTGTGACCGTTACCTCTGACCTCCAGTCAATCAGAAGACGCGGTCACTGGATGGCACCGCGGATCAGAATAGGGCCTGGAACAATTGAAGAAGGCGGCTAGTGAGTACAATACTAGAGGCAAGGACCTTACATTAGTGGCACCCCTCCAACGCTGAAAAAAATGCTGGAATGGTGCTTTAATTCATTTTTTGGCACCTTAGTTTAGTGAGCTTAGGGTTCAAGGCTGGTGTATGCAATACGATGATAAATTCCTTCCAAAGCTTGACTTTTAGGTGACCTTGTGTTCAGGTCAGTGTTTAGAAAACATTGGTGCTTCACTAGGACAGAATGTTTTAATTTTCATTTCAACTGTATAATCAGTGTAACGCCCAACTTTATAAGGTGTGCCAATATAGATACTGTTGTGCATGCAGTATTTAAATCAATTTTGTGCAAAAAAATGTGCATGTATGCTGACCACCACATTGAGGAAAAAAGATCATTTTCCAGGATGTCCCTCATGACAACACCATGGAGGTCGTCCTCCTGCTCCTTACAGGGACAGGAAAACACAGGAGAGGTTAAAAGGCCCATCCACACCCACCTCCCTCAGTGTTTTTTCCTGCCCCTGCATGGAGGGATGCATGAGAGGAAAAGCTCAGCTTAACAGGATGGGCACAGGGGCAGGCACGGCCAATCCTTCTCCCTGCCAAGAAGGCCCGAGGCTGACACTCTCTGGTGGAGAGTCCCTCAGCTGCAGAGACCAGTTGAGCAGATGAACTCCTGGGCAGAGCTGCTTCCTCCTGATGGGGGACTCTCGGCCCCGATGCCGGCCGGCAGGGCGCCGCTGCTTCCGGAAGTCGCGTGGTGGAGAAAGCCGTCACACTCCCAGTGATGTCATGGGAGGCGCAAGAATGCAAGGGAGGCTTGCGCTCCAGGGTGGAAAGCGGAAGTAACAGAGCGAGACAGGTAATACTAATAAAGCTGTTACTTGGATTTCGAGTGGCACAGGGTTTTCAGGAGCATTACGGAGGATCTGGGCAAAGTTGACCAGGACTGTGGGGTAAGTGTGCTGTGGTCAGTCCCATCCGCATTACACAGCCCCTGACTATTCCCTTTCTTTACGATGTACAGGATAAGGGAACCCCAGCTATTCCCGTGCCTACACCCAAATGGTCTGGCAAAGCCACTGCAAGAACCAGAGGATGCCCTATAAGCCATATAAAATTACCAGAAACATATGGCAGAACGCTCTGTGACACCTGCACCACCAGAGTTTTCAGGGAAGAACAGCCATTCCTACTGTCTGAGATGAGGTCCCTGATTCGGGAAGAGGTCCAGGCCTCCATATCTAGCTTTACCCATCTGCAATCTCCCAGTCCAGGTCCATGTACTAAGAGACCTCGGTGAGAGGTGGAACCGAGCTTGAATGAGGAATCCCAACCCCTGGGGTCAGACCAGGAAGGGAGGGTGAGGTAGTATCAGAGAATCCAGAACGGGGCAGGAGATACTTGTTTGCCTCAGAGAATACCGATGACCTAATCCAGGCTATCAGAGATACGATGCAGGTGGAGGAGGTCCCAAAGCCTTAGACCAGACAGGATGTGATGTTCGGGGTCTCAGGCTCAGAAACAGCTTGTATTTCCAATTAATGACAATATCCGTGCTATGGTCCTGGAGGAGTGGGAGGATGCTGAGAGATGCTTGGTGATACCATGGGATTTTAAGAATCATCTACCCTTTGATCCTGAGGTGAGGACGTTAAGATCTGGGAAGAGGACTCATCAAGTTTAAAAGACCTTATGGACAGTAAGGAGGATAATCTCCTGAAATGTGCTTGAGCGACATCCGCAGCTTTGATCAAAACCAATATAGCCGCTACTTCATTTGGCAGGTCTGCTTTCATGGATGGGACAACTGGAAGAGCATTTCACCAACAAAACTCAGAGAGAGGAAATCATAGCCTCCTCCCTCTGATAAAATCTGCTACAGCCTTTTTGGCAGATACATCTGCTGAATCTGTAAGATTCTCCCCAATGAGGCCCGTAGGGCTATCTACATGAAAACCTGGTCAGGGGACAATGCCTCCAAAAATAAGCTATGCTCCATTCCCTTCTCAGGGTTAAGGGTGTTCGTTCCAGCATTAGAAGAGATCTTAGAGAAGGCATCATACAAAAAAAAGGGTTCCCTGAAGATAGGTTTAGAAGGAACTAGTCCTTTTGTAAACCAGACAATCCGATTACAGGGTCCAAGGGAAGTCCAGTAGAGGAACCTACAACAAAGGAGGGAAGAGTAAAGGATCCCTATTTGGGTTGAGTTCAAGATCAAGAAGGCAATGATTACATTCTGATCGGGGGCGACTCAAACGCTTTGCGGCAAACCGGTCCCAGATTACCCAGGATCAGTGGGTTCTCAGAAACAGCAGAGGGTTACGCGGTTGAGTTTATTACACCACCCCCCGAAAGGTTTATTGCTCCCTGTACTTTGACAGTCTCCCATGTTAGCAGACTTAAAGGAACTGGTCAACAAGATGATCATAGTCCTGGTTCCCCAGGCAGAAGAGGGCGAAGGCCACTACTCCTCTCTGTTCACCATCATAAAACAATCAGGGGAGTCCCGCACCATAATAAACTTGAGGCCCCTAAACTTCTGAGTCAAATACAAAAGGTTCAGAATGGAGTCAGTAAAATCTACAGTTCCCCTTAGGGTATGTTTCCACGGTACGTAAACGCTGCTTGTTTGACGCTGCAGCGTCAAACAAGCAGCGTCCAGATGTTCCAGCATAGTGGAGGGGATTTTATGAAATCCCGTCTCCACTATGCGTGGAAACCCGCACGCGGCGGCCCTGCGACTCCGGACATGCTGCGCATCTTTTCAGAACGCAGCATGTCCGTACACCTTGCGGGGACGCAGCGTCCCCGCAAGGCATATCACAGGGCCCTATGGCGTGGGGTGCGATGATCCCGGATGTGTACTCTACACATCCGGCATCATCGCGTCCCAGGAAGGGGGCGGGGCTTAGCGCCGAGCGGCTTCGCCGCTGCGGCGATCCCGCCGGCAAGCCGTACTGTGGAGCCATACCCTTATAGACAGGGACGTCTTTATATGCACCCTCAATCTAAACAGCTTATTACCAGGTCCTTATTCACCAGGCATCCCAAAGATACTTGAGATTTGCAGTAAAGATCCTGAATCGAACCTGCCACTTTCAGTTTCAGTGCCTTCCATTTGGCCTAGCATTGGCTCCCCAAATATTTACCAAGTTGGTGTCAGAGATGGTAGCCTACCTAAGAAACCAGGGGATTATCATATTGACATACCTAGACGATTTCCTCTTGGTGGCAAATTCGGTGGAAGAACTCCAACTTCATAGGGGAAAGACCATGTCCACAATAGAGTACCTCGGATGGATTATCAACAGGCAGAAATTGGACCTGGTACCAGAAAACAGGAAGATCTTCCTGGGTGTACTACTGGACTCAAGATGCAGAACATCCTTCCTACTGGAGGAAAAACAGGAGATGGTGAGAAAGTCAGAGAGTTCCTGAGAAGTTGTGCTTCCATCAGGTCGGCAATGAAAATTTTAGGTCTTTTGATGGCTTGCATCTCCTGTTCCACTCAAGAGCTTTGCAGAGGGAAGTCTTGTCCATCTGGGATCAGCTCCAGTCATCACTTAACAGAAAAATGTCCTTATCCCGGCGGTGAGAAGATCACTACTTTGGTGGACTCAGTAAGAAAATCTACAGGTGGGCATTCCTTGGATCGCCTCACCATGTGTGGTGAACAACATGGACACCAGCAAGTGGGGATGGGGGGCACAGTTGGAGGGAAGGATTCTTCCGGGCAGATGGCCATCAGAGATCTGGTCCAAGTCATCCAATTACAGGGAGCTCTACGCCCCGTGGGAAATCCTAAGACGAAATCAGGCAGTGCTAAAGGGTCAACATGTAAAGATCTTATCAGGCAACGTGATGACAGTTTCTTTCCTGCGACATCAAGGGGGTCCCAGACATTGGGCACTCCAGGATCTAGCATGCAAGATTTTTTCCTGGGAAGAGAAAACGGTTCTGTCGGTGGCAGCGGTCCATCTCGAGGGGTCCCAAAATGTTGTGGCAGATTACCTGAGCAGACAGAAGGTCTGGCCGATGGAATGGGAACTTAACAAGGTGTTCCAGCACTTGTGTCATCTCTGGGGTACACCTCAAATAGTCTTATTTGCGACCAGGAAAAATACAAAGATTGCCAGATTTTATTCCCTCAATCCATCGAACAATCCAGAAGCCGTTGATGCATTGAGCCAGAAGTGAAGCAGGTCTCTTTCTTATGCCTTTCCCCTGATGGGGCTTATTCCAAGGGTTCTCAGAAAGATCCAGGAGGATCAACCAAAGGTACTTCTGATCACCCCGTATTGGCCAAAGAGAAGTTGGTTTTCACTGCTAAGAGCTATGGAGTTAGAAGACCCGGTTTTGCTTCCTCAGAGGAAGATATAATCCACCAGGACCCAGTCTTTCATCAGAACCCAGGAAGGGTTCATCTATCAGCTTGGATCCTGAGCGGGACATCCTGAGAGCACAGGGGTTATTGGACCAAGTCATAACCACAATTCAGGCTAGTAGAAAGCCAGTTACTTCAGCAATATACAACAAAATATGGAAAAGGTTCTGTCTGGAAGATGTCAGGTCTGACTTTATTGCAGGCAGACCCGATATCCCAGGGGTCTTACACTTCCTTCAAGCAGGTTTTAATAAAGGGCTTAGAACTAGCACATTAAAAGTCCAGGTATCATCTTTAAGTACATTTTTTGATTATTCACTGGCCCCTCACCCTTGGGTAGCTAGATCTGTCAGGGCGATTCAGAGGTTGCGACCTACTATTAGGTGGTCGTTGCCCCCTTGGGATCTAAATTTGGCCCTTAGATCCTTCTGCAAGGAGCCTTATGTACCGGGAGAAAAGATGTCCATCTCAGTCCGGACCATCAAAGCGGTGTTTTTAGTGGCCAATCCATTACTACTGCAAAGAGAGTAGGGGAAATTCAGGCCCTGCCAACTCGGGATCCATATCTTAGGATATGGGAAGATCGCATAATCCTAAAGTTAGACCCCGCTTTCGTACCAAAGGTAGTTTCCTGTCAGAATCTACACCAGGACATTATCTTACCCTCCTTTTGTGAGAACCCCTCAAATCAGAAAGAACAGGCCCTTCATGCGTTGAATGTAAGACAGGCAGTCATTGAATATCTAGAGGCCATTCGTAGTTGGAAACAGGATCCTAACTTGTTTATCTTATTTGGGGGTAAAAATAAGGGGAAAAAAGCCTCTAAAGCCACCATCGCAAGATGGATTACTGTTATGATCCAGTGGTAGGATCACAAAACTGACCTGATAGGTAAACCTGAATTGTAGGACAAGCTCCGGGATTGTGGGAACTATACCGACCGCAATCCTGATCCTATCCACACACACTAAAGGCAGCCGTGGAGCGTTACCTAAAAACCTAGACGCCTCTTCACAGCCTAAGAAACTGGCTACCCGTAGAGAGAAAGCAAAGCCTCACTTGCCTCAGAGAAATTACCCCAAAGTTTAGACAGCCCCCCACAAATAATAACGGTGAGTTAAGGGGAAAATACAAACGTAGGAATGAAAAACAGGTTTAAGCAAATGAGGCCCGCTAACACTAAATAGACAGAAGAAAGCAAGGGATCTGTGCGGTCGGTACAAAAACTATCAAAACTATCCACGCAGAAAGTACAAGAACCCCCACACCGACTGACGATGTGAGGGGCGCACTCTGCACCCCAGAGCTACCAGCAAGCGAAAAATCACATATAAGCAAGCTGGACTGAACACATCATATACTGAGAAACATATTCAAGGAAACAATGAGCAAAAAGAACTAGCAAGACTTAGCTTCTCAGAAAGAGACAGGTCACCAGGGAGATCCAGGAGAGGTCAGAACCAGTACTGAATACAACGACAGCAAGCAACAAGTAAAGGTCCAGGTGGAGTTAAATAGGAACCAGCATAGCAGGAAATGAGGCAGCTGAGCCCAGCTCCAGACCCGCAGTATCGCTAAAGGCCACCAGAGGGAGCCCAGACGGAATTCACAACAGATTACCTCTGCAATCTCCTTAGCCTATCAGTCAGAAGTGATCAGTCCTCTCGAAGGTTTAAGAGCCCACTCGACGAGAGCAGTATCCACCTCCTGGGCTGAGAGGGCTGGGGCATCAGTTGAGCAAATTTGTAAGGCTGCCACCTGGGCCAGGCTAGATACGTTTTGCAGGCATTATAAATTAGATGTGTTGTCTAGTCAACAAACTGCCCTTGGGAGAAAGGTTCTACAGGCAGTGGTCCCACCCAGAGGAGGTACTTTGGTATTCTCCATGCTGTCCGGAGGGATGTCCTGGAAAATAGATATTAGACCTACTGGCAATTATGTTTCCAGGAGTCCATCCTGACAGCACAGTTAGTTCCCTCCCTGATTGTGTTACTTTCCTGATGTCTTAATACGATATTGGTTGAAATAAATTAATTAAGTTGCATCAGCCATGGTGTGGTACTTGTCAAAACACTGAGGGAAGTGGGTGGGAAGAGGCCTTTTAACCTCTCGTGTGTTTCCCTGTCCCTGTAGGGAGGAGGAAGACAACCTCCATGGTGCTGTCAGGATGGACTCCTGGAAAGATTATTACCAGTAGGTCTAATATCTATATTCTATATTAACTATATAAACTGTAGAATATTTGCCTGTCCCCTACAAATATTTTTGCATAATGGTGCTATGAAAGTGATTTACAAGAACTCTGAGGGTATGTGCACAAGATGTCTTTTTCAGGTGGATTTCACTTTAAAAAAAAAAGCCTGAAAAAAGTACTGACTAAACATTCAACACTCAAAAAAGTGAACACGCTGCATGCATTTCTATGTAAAAACAACTTACTGCTAATTTATGAGTTCAGGCTTTTTTATCACTGCATAAGGTTTCCAAAGACTCCAAGCAGTTAAAAGAAGTGACCTGACCATTCTTCAGGTGTTTTCCACTCTGAAGACACTCTATACTTTAGAAGCAATGATAAGGCTGAAAAATCTACTGGAAGATGAAAGGGCATATTTTTGAGCATTTTGCCATTTTTGCTTGAATAATAATAATCTTTATATAGCGCTAACGTATTCTGCAGCGCTTTATAGTTTGCACACATTATCATCACTGTCCCCAAATCTAAATTCCCTATCAGTGTGTCTTTGGAATGTGGGAAGAAACTGGAGGAAACACACACAAACACAGGGAGAACATGCAAACTCCTTGCAGATGTTGTCCTTGGTGGGATTTGAACCCAGGACTCCAGCGCTGCAAGGCTGCAGTGCTAACCACTGAACCACCAGGCGCTCCAGAAAAAGAATGTCATCCAGCTTAACAACTTAAGGATCAGGAATATTTTCATTTTTGCATGTCCATTTTTTGCTCCCCTTCCTCCCACGGCCATATCTTTTTTATTTTTCCGTCAATATGGCCATGTCATGGCCTTTTTTTTGAGGGACGAGATGTAATTTTCAATGGCACCATTGATTTTACCATATTATGTACTGGAAAATGGGAAAAAAAATCTAAATGTGATGAAATTGCAAAAAAAATTGCAATTCCACAATTGTTTTTTGGATTTTTTGTTACCATGTTCACTAAATGCTAAAACTGACCTGCCATTATGATACTCCAGGTCATTACGAGTTCACAGACACCATACATGTGTAGGGTTTTTTTTATTTTAGTGGTGAAATAAATTCCAAAGTTTGTAAAAAAAAAAAATTTTGACATTTTTCTGAGACCCATAGCGTCTCCATTTTTTGGGATCTGGGGCCGGGTGAGGGCTTATTTTTTGTGTGCAGATCTGATGTTTTTATTGATACCATTTTGGTGTGTATACGATCTTTTGATCACCTGTTATTGCATTTTATTGCAATGTTACAGCAACCAAAAAAATGTAATTTTGGAGTTTTGATTTTTTTTCTCGCTACGCCATTTACCGATTGGATTAATTATTTTTTTATATTGATAGATTGGGTGATTCTGAATGCAGCGATGCTAAATATGTGTATTTTTTATTGTTTTACTATTTTATTTTGAAGGGGGGCGATTTGAACTTTTATTTTTTTTTTTATTTTTGTAATATTTTTAATAATGCTGTAGATAAGCCCCCGGTCTGACCTGAAAGATAAGAAAAATAAGTTTTATTATACTCACCTGGGGGGCGGTCCGGTCCGATGGGTGTCCAGGTCCAGGTTTGGCGCCTCCCATCTTCTTGCGATGCCGCCCTCCTGCTTGCTTCATCGCACTCCTGCACAGGCTTACTTATCTGCCCTGTTGAGGGCAGAGTAAAGTACTGCAGTGCGCAGGCGCCGGGAAAGGTCAGAGAGGCCCAGTGCCTGCGCACTGCAGTACTTTGCACTGCCCTCAACAGGGCAGATAAGTAAGCCTGCACATGAGAGAGATGCCGGGGAGCGATGAAGCAACAGGAGGGCGGCGTCGCAAGAAGAAGGGTACCGGACCTGGACCTGCGACAGCCAATGGCCCGAACCGCCCCCCAGGTGAGTATAATAAAACTTATTTTTCTTATCTTTCAGGTCCAACCGGGGGCATTATGGAATGCTGTAGATAAGCCCTGAAAGGCAGTGGCCATATCTTATATCGGCCAAAACTGCTGACAGGTTCGCTTTAAACAATAAATGCTTACTATTATGGAAACTGAGTGAGACAAATAAGACAAGTTTATATGTGTTCCTAAAGTCATCAAGTCTATATGTGTCCCTAAAGTCATCAATAGGGTTGAGCGACTTTCATTTTTTTAAGATCGAGTAGGGTTTTGGGAAACCCGATTTTGTCCAGAGTCGAGTCGAGTGCAGTCGGCCGATTATCGCTAAAAGTCGGGGATCGACCGAAACACGAAACCCAATGCAAGTCAATGGGGAAGCATAGTCGGCAGTGAGTGGAGGCCAGGAAAACACCTACAGTGCCCATTTTAATGCCAAAAACATCCATTCTTGTTTCTGAAGCTTGCCAATCTTAATTAACTGTATAATAATAGTTGGGCATAGGGAATTGGGGGAAAGTTGTGGGGGGAGTAGGGCTGGCTCAAGTTTTTCGTGGGCCCAGGAAATGCGGACTACGTCACGGCGGTGTTGCAGGGAAAGGTAAGTATTTAAAAGTTGCAAGTGCTGTGATCCTGAGCAAGCAGGGGGGGGGCCCACTCGTTCGCATTGCCACTGGCACAGGGCCCCTCAAAGTACGGCGGTGTGTTTGCATGGCGGGGGCGCCTCCCACCAGCAGCGACACTTTTGCGTACTCTGAGGGGCCCTGTGCCAGTGACGTCGCCAACGAGTATGCCCCCCCACCTGATGAAGGAACCTGCACTTTCATCTGCACCTTCCTCTTTGTCCCTGTGTAAGGTGGTATAACATGCGGGAAGGGGAACCTTACTTTCAGCAGGGACAGATTCTGGCTGTGTAGAGTACAAGGGGAATGTAGTGGTCTAGGTCAATGTACCAGCAGACTCATTTAGCAGTGGCTGGGCAATGGGCAGGATGAGGAGGAAACAGATATAGGGCCAAAGAATAAAGTAGGCTACATGCAGTTCAAAATTGGTAACAGGACTAAACAGGCGGCATTGCTTTGTTCAGTGGAGTAGCAAACCCAAGAGCAGCAGACACTGTTTCAAGGGCCTAACCACACTAGTAGGCCAAATGCAGTTTAATATCTGATAGTATAGGGCGAAAGCCAGAATGTGGAAGCTCAGCTTTGTTCAGTTGAGGACAACACCAGGGAGGGGCAGACACCTTTAGTAGGCCGGAAAAGCCTATTGCATTTTTTAAAATGGTAATTTGGAGCAGAAGGTTGAAGCTCAGCTTTATTTAGTTGAGGGCAACACCAGGCAGGGGCACACAGACAGACACCTTTAGTAGGCCGGAAAAGCCTATTGCATTTTTCAAAATGGTAATTTGGAGCAGAAGGTTGAAGCTCAGCTTTATTTAGTTGAGGGCAACACCAGGGAGGGGCAGAAGCCGTTAGTAGGCCCTAACCACCATTTTTTTTTTAAAACCACTTAATGAGAGCCGGAAGGTTGAAGCTCAGCTTTATTTAGTTGAGGACAACACCAGGGAGGGGCAGAAGCCGTTAGTAGGCCCTAACCACCATTTTTTTTTTTTAAAACCACTTAATGAGAGCCGGAAGGTTGAAGCTCAGCTTTATTTAGTTGAGGACAACACCAGGGAGGGGCAGAAGCCGTTAGTAGGCCCTAACCACCATTTTTTTTTTTTAAAACCACATAATGAGAGCCGGAAGGTTGAAGCTCAGCTTTATTTAGTTGAGGACAACACCAGGGAGGGGCACACAGACAGACACCTTTTGTAGGCCTGAAAAGCCTATTGCATTTTTCAAAATGGTAATTTGGAGCAGAAGGTTGAAGCTCAGCTTTATTTAGTTGAGGGCAACACCAGGGAGGGGCAGAAGCCGTTAGTAGGCCCTAACCACCATTTTTTTTTTTAAAACCACATAATGAGAGCCGGAAGGTTGAAGCTCAGCTTTATTTAGTTGAGGACAACACCAGGGAGGGGCACACAGACAGACACCTTTAGTAGGCCTGAAAAGCCTATTGCATTTTTCAAAATGGTAATTTGGAGCAGAAGGTTGAAGCTCAGCTTTATTTAGTTGAGGGCAACACCAGGGAGGGGCAGAAGCCGTTAGTAGGCCCTAACCACCATTTTTTTTTTTTAAACCACATAATGAGAGCCGGAAGGTTGAAGCTCAGCTTTATTTAGTTGAGGACAACACCAGGGAGGGGCACACAGACAGACACCTTTAGTAGGCCTGAAAAGCCTATTGCATTTTTCAAAATGGTAATTTGGAGCAGAAGGTTGAAGCTCAGCTTTATTTAGTTGAGGGCAACACCAGGGAGGGGCAGAAGCCGTTAGTAGGCCCTAACCACCATTTTTTTTTTTAAAACCACATAATGAGAGCCGGAAGGTTGAAGCTCAGCTTTATTTAGTTGAGGACAACACCAGGGAGGGGCAGAAGCCGTTAGTAGGCCCTAACCACCATTTTTTTTTTTAAAACCACATAATGAGAGCCGGAAGGTTGAAGCTCAGCTTTATTTAGTTGAGGACAACACCAGGGAGGGGCAGAAGCCGTTAGTAGGCCCTAACCACCATTTTTTTTTTTAAAACCACATAATGAGAGCCGGAAGGTTGAAGCTCAGCTTTATTTAGTTGAGGACAACACCAGGGAGGGGCACACAGACAGACACCTTTTGTAGGCCTGAAAAGCCTATTGCATTTTTCAAAATGGTAATTTGGAGCAGAAGGTTGAATGTTGTGAATTTGGATTCTGGGCTCCCCCGGTGGCTACTGGTGGAATTGAACTTGTGACATCATCTTCCCTGTTCACCTGTTCTGATTAGATCTGGGTGTCGCTATATAACCTGGCTTCTCTGTTAGATGCTTGCCGGTCATCAATGTTATCAGAAGCCTCTCTGTGCTTGTTCCTGCTCCCAGACATCTACTAGATAAGTTGGACATTCGTCCATGTTTTGTTTTTGTATTTTGGTTCCAGTTCACAGCTGCAGTTTCGTTACTGTGTCTGGAAAGCTCTTGTTGATCAGGAATTGCCACTCTGGTATTATGAGTTAATGCCAGAGTCCTAAAGTAATTTCTGGATGTGTTTTGTTAGGGTTTTCTACTGACCATGAAAGTATGCTTTCTGTCTTCTGCTATCTAGAAAGCGGACCTCAAATTTGCTAAAACTATTTTCCTGCTGCGTTTGTTGTTTCATCTCATATCACCGCCAATATATGTGGGGGGCCTCTGTCTTCTTTTTTTTTGGGCATTTCTCTAGAGGTGAGTCAGGTCTTATATTTCCCTCTGCTAGCATTATTTAGTTCTCCGGCCGGCGCTGGGCATATAGGGATAAAAAGTAGGACATGCTACCTGGCTACTTCTAGATGATGCGGTAGGTTTAGTTCATGGTCAGTATAGTTACATCTTCCAAGAGCTTGTTCCTATAGAGGCTTATGCTAGTTCTCTGGCCATGGAGATCATGACAGTTTGACCGGCCAACTAAAGGGTTAAAATCCTTGGCTGAGAAAGGAGAGAAATAAGAAGTCTGCTGAGAGTTTTTTTTTTTTTTTTTTTTCTCTGTGCTCTTAATTGGATCACTTGCCAGTCTGTCTATGCTGCAGTCTTTCTTTTTTTTCTCTCTCCTTATAATCTTTGAATGGCTTTGTGTTCACCTGTTAATAATGGATCTTCAGAGTGTAACTGCAGGTTTGAATAATCTCACCACGAAAGTACAAAATTTGCAAGATTTTATTATTCATGCTCCGGTATCTGAGCCGAGAATTCCTTTGCCGGAATTCTTCTCAGGGAATAGATCTAGCTTTCAGAATTTTAGAAATAATTGTAAGCTATTTTTGTCCCTGAAATCTCGTTCTGCTGGAGACCCTGCACAGCAGGTTGGGATTGTGATTTCCTTGCTCCGCGGCGACCCTCAAGACTGGGCTTTTGCATTGGCACCAGGGGATCCTGCGTTGCGCAATGTGGATGCGTTTTTTTTGGCCTTGGGCTTGCTGTATGAGGAACCTCATTTGGAACTTCAGGCAGAAAAAACTTTGATGTCCCTATCGCAGGGGCAAGATGAAGCTGAAATTTACTGCCAAAGATTCCGTAAATGGTCTGTGCTTACTCAGTGGAATGAGTGTGCCTTGGCGGCTACTTTCAGAGAGGGTCTCTCTGATGCCATTAAGGATGTTATGGTGGGGTTCCCTGTGCCTGCGGGTCTGAATGAGTCCATGACAATGGCCATTCAGATCGATAGGCGTCTGCGGGAGCGCAAACCAGTGCACCATCTGGCGGTGTCCACTGAGAAGACGCCAGAAAGCATGCAGTGTGATAGAATTCTGTCCAGAAGCGAGCGGCAGAATTTTAGACGGAAAAATGGGTTGTGTTTCTATTGTGGGGATTCTACTCATGTTATATCAGCATGCTCTAAGCGTACTAAAAAGCTTGATAAATCCGTTTCCATTGGCACTTTACAGTCTAAATTTATTTTGTCTGTGACCCTGATTTGCTCTTTGTCATCTATTACTACTGACGCCTATATCGACTCTGGCGCCGCTTTGAGTCTTATGGATTGGTCCTTTGCCAATCGTTGTGGGTATGATTTAGAGCCTTTGGAAACTCTTATTCCTCTGAAGGGGATTGACTCCACCCCATTGGCTAATAATAAACCACAATACTGGACACAAGTGACTATGTGTGTTAATCCGGATCACCAGGAGACTATTCGTTTTCTGGTGCTGTATAATCTACATGATGATTTGGTGCTGGGATTGCCATGGCTGCAGTCTCACAACCCAGTCCTTGACTGGAGAGCTATGTCTGTGTTGAGCTGGGGATGTAAGGGGACTCATGGGGACGTACCTTTGGTGTCCATTTCATCATCTATTCCCTCTGAAATCCCTGAGTTCCTGTCTGATTATCGTGACGTCTTTGAAGAACCCAAGCTGGGTTCACTACCTCCGCACCGTGAGTGCGATTGTGCTATAGATTTAATTCCGGGTAGTAAATACCCAAAGGGTCGTTTATTTAATCTGTCTGTGCCTGAACATACTGCTATGCGAGAATATATAAAGGAGTCCTTGGAAAAGGGACATATTCGTCCATCGTCATCTCCCTTAGGAGCCGGTTTTTTCTTTGTGTCAAAAAAAGACGGCTCTTTGAGACCATGTATTGATTATCGGCTTTTGAATAAAATCACGGTTAAATATCAATACCCATTGCCGTTGCTGACTGATTTGTTTGCTCGCATAAAGGGGGCCAAGTGGTTCTCTAAGATTGATCTCCGTGGGGCGTATAATTTGGTGCGGATCAGGCAGGGGGATGAGTGGAAAACCGCATTTAATACGCCCGAGGGCCACTTTGAGTATTTGGTGATGCCTTTTGGTCTTTCTAATGCCCCTTCAGTCTTCCAGTCCTTTATGCATGATATTTTCCGCGATTTTTTGGATAAATTTATGATAGTGTATCTGGATGATATTCTGATTTTTTCGGATGACTGGGACTCTCATGTCCGGCAAGTTAAGAGGGTTTTTCAGGTTTTGCGGTCTAATTCTCTGTGTGTCAAGGGTTCTAAGTGCGTTTTTGGGGTTCAGAGAATTTCCTTTTTGGGATATATTTTTTCTCCCTCTTCCATTGAGATGGATCCTGTCAAGGTTCAAGCTATTTGTGATTGGACGCAGCCCTCTTCTCTTAAAAGTCTTCAGAAATTTTTGGGCTTTGCCAACTTTTATCGTCGATTTATTTCTGGTTTTTCGGATGTCGTTAAGCCATTGACCGATTTGACTAGACAGGGTGCTGATGTTGCTAATTGGTCCCCTGATACTGTGGAGGCCTTTCAGGAGCTTAAGCGCTGTTTTTCTTCTGCCCCTGTGTTGCGTCAGCCTGATGTGACTCTTCCTTTTCAGGTTGAGGTCGACGCTTCTGAGATCGGAGCTGGGGCAGTGTTGTCGCAGAAAAGTTCTGACTGCGCCGTGATGAGGCCTTGTGCCTTCTTTTCCCGTAAATTTTCGCCCGCTGAGCGGAATTATGATGTTGGGAATCGGGAGCTTTTGGCCATGAAGTGGGCGTTTGAGGAGTGGCGCCATTGGCTCGAGGGGGCCAGACATCAGGTGGTGGTATTGACTGACCACAAAAATTTGATCTATCTTGAGACCGCCAGGCGCCTGAATCCTAGACAGGCGCGCTGGTCATTATTTTTTTCTCGGTTTAATTTTGTGGTATCGTACCTACCAGGTTCTAAGAATGTTAAGGCGGATGCCCTTTCTAGGAGTTTTGAGCCTGATTCACCTGGCAACTCTGACCCCACAGGTATTCTTAAGGAGGGAGTTATCTTGTCAGCCGTTTCTGCAGACCTGCGGCGGGCCTTGCAGGAGTTTCAGGCGGATAGACCGGATCGTTGTCCGCCTGATAGGCTGTTTGTTCCTGATGATTGGACCAGTAAAGTCATCTCTGAGGTGCATTCTTCTGCGTTGGCAGGTCATCCTGGAATTTTTGGTACCAGGGATTTGGTGGCAAGATCCTTCTGGTGGCCTTCCCTGTCACGAGATGTGCGAGGCTTTGTGCAGTCTTGTGACGTTTGTGCTCGGGCCAAGCCTTGTTGTTCTCGGGCTAGTGGATTATTGTTGCCCTTGCCTATTCCTAAGAGGCCTTGGACACACATCTCGATGGATTTTATTTCAGATCTGCCTGTTTCTCAGAAGATGTCTGTCATCTGGGTGGTGTGTGACCGTTTTTCTAAGATGGTTCATTTGGTTCCCCTGCCCAAATTGCCTTCTTCTTCCGAGTTGGTGCCCCTGTTTTTTCAAAATGTTGTTCGTTTGCATGGTATTCCTGAGAATATCGTTTCTGACAGAGGAACCCAATTTGTGTCTAGATTTTGGCGGGCATTTTGTGCTAGGATGGGCATAGATTTGTCTTTTTCGTCTGCTTTTCACCCTCAGACTAATGGCCAGACCGAGCGGACTAATCAGACCCTGGAGACATATCTGAGGTGTTTTGTGTCTGCTGACCAGGATGATTGGGTTGCTTTTTTGCCATTGGCGGAGTTCGCCCTCAATAATCGGGCCAGCTCTGCCACCTTGGTTTCCCCGTTTTTCTGTAATTCGGGGTTCCATCCTCGATTTTCCTCCGGTCAGATGGAATCCTCGGATTGTCCTGGAGTGGATGCGGTGGTGGAGAGATTGCATCATATCTGGGGGCAGGTGATGGACAATTTAAAGTTGTCCCAGGAGAAGACTCAGCTTTTTGCCAACCGTCACCGTCGTGTTGGTCCTCGGCTTTGTGTTGGAGATTTGGTGTGGTTGTCTTCTCGTTTTGTCCCTATGAGGGTCTCATCTCCTAAGTTTAAGCCTCGGTTCATCGGTCCGTATAAAATATTGGAGATTCTTAACCCTGTTTCCTTCCGTTTGGACCTCCCTGCATCCTTTTCTATTCATAACGTTTTTCATCGGTCGTTATTGCGCAGGTATGAGGCACCGGTTGTGCCTTCCGTTGAGCCTCCTGCTCCGGTGTTGGTTGAGGGTGAGTTGGAGTACGTTGTGGAAAAAATCCTAGACTCCCGTGTTTCCAGACGGAGACTCCAGTATCTGGTCAAGTGGAAGGGATATGGCCAGGAGGATAATTCTTGGGTCACTGCATCTGATGTTCATGCCTCTGATCTGGTTCGTGCCTTTCATAGGGCCCATCCTGATCGCCCTGGTGGTTCTGGTGAGGGTTCGGTGCCCCCTCCTTGAGGGGGGGGTACTGTTGTGAATTTGGATTCTGGGCTCCCCCGGTGGCTACTGGTGGAATTGAACTTGTGACATCATCTTCCCTGTTCACCTGTTCTGATTAGATCTGGGTGTCGCTATATAACCTGGCTTCTCTGTTAGATGCTTGCCGGTCATCAATGTTATCAGAAGCCTCTCTGTGCTTGTTCCTGCTCCCAGACATCTACTAGATAAGTTGGACATTCGTCCATGTTTTGTTTTTGTATTTTGGTTCCAGTTCACAGCTGCAGTTTCGTTACTGTGTCTGGAAAGCTCTTGTTGATCAGGAATTGCCACTCTGGTATTATGAGTTAATGCCAGAGTCCTAAAGTAATTTCTGGATGTGTTTTGTTAGGGTTTTCTACTGACCATGAAAGTATGCTTTCTGTCTTCTGCTATCTAGAAAGCGGACCTCAAATTTGCTAAAACTATTTTCCTGCTGCGTTTGTTGTTTCATCTCATATCACCGCCAATATATGTGGGGGGCCTCTGTCTTCTTTTTTTTTGGGCATTTCTCTAGAGGTGAGTCAGGTCTTATATTTCCCTCTGCTAGCATTATTTAGTTCTCCGGCCGGCGCTGGGCATATAGGGATAAAAAGTAGGACATGCTACCTGGCTACTTCTAGATGATGCGGTAGGTTTAGTTCATGGTCAGTATAGTTACATCTTCCAAGAGCTTGTTCCTATAGAGGCTTATGCTAGTTCTCTGGCCATGGAGATCATGACAGTTGAAGCTCAGCTTTATTTAGTTGAGGGCAACACCAGGGAGGGGCAGAAGCCGTTAGTAGGCCCTAACCACCATTTTTTTTTTTAAAACCACATAATGAGAGCCGGAAGGTTGAAGCTCAGCTTTATTTAGTTGAGGACAACACCAGGGAGGGGCACACAGACAGACACCTTTAGTAGGCCTGAAAAGCCTATTGCATTTTTCAAAATGGTAATTTGGAGCAGAAGGTTGAAGCTCAGCTTTATTTAGTTGAGGGCAACACCAGGGAGGGGCAGAAGCCGTTAGTAGGCCCTAACCAAAGTTGAAGGCCAAATGCAGTTTAATTTCTGATACTATAGGCCGAAAGCCAGAAGGTGGAAGTTCCGATTTAGACAGTGGAGGACAATTTGAATTAGGGACTGCAGACAGACTTAGTAGGCTGTCCCCTGTGGACCATGCATCCACCACATTAACCCATTGCGCCGTAATGGACACGTAATCTTCCGTGGCCATGCCTACAGGTCCATGCGTCTGTTGTCAGGTGCACCTTTGTACTCACAGATTGCCAGAGTGCATGGACAATGCGGTCTTCTACATGCTGGTGGAGGGTTGGGATGGCTTTTCTCGCAAAAGAAGTGTCGACTGGTTAGCTTGTAGCGTGGTACAGCGTAGTCCATCATGGCCTTATTAATAGTAAATAAAATATATAACTAGGCTCTATGAACTTTTAAATAGGTTCCAGGGGTACACGGGCAGCATTGGTGTGGTCAGTGGAGGAGTATTGCAAGTAGGGGCTGCAGACAGGCTATCAAAGGCCTAAAATAACAAACAGTAGGCAGTCATGGCAGTTTTACATCGGTTACATGGATACACAGGCAGGCACTCCAGGCAGCATTGTGGTCAGTGGAGGAGTATTGCAAGTAGGGGCCGCAGACAGGCTATCAAAGGCCTAAAATAACAAACAATAGGCTCATGGCAGTTTTACAGCGGTTACATGGATACACGGGCAGGCAGCTTGGTGGTCAGTGGAGGAGTATTTAAAGTAGGGACCGCAGACAGGCTATCAAAGGCCTAAAATAACAAACAATAGGCTCATGGCAGTTTTACAGCGGTTACATGGATACACGGGCAGGCAGCTTGGTGGTCAGTGGAGGAGTATTTAAAGTAGGGACCGCAGACAGGCTTCAAAGGCCTAACATAAGAAAATGGGCTGGCTGTAGGCACTTTATAATTGGTTCCAGGGGTACACGGGCAGCAGTGGTCTGGTCAGTGGAGGAGTATTTAAAGTAGGGACCGCAGACAGGCTTCAAAGGCCTAACATAAGAAAATGGGCTGGCTGTAGGCACTTTATAATTGGTTCCAGGGGTACACGGGCAGCAGTGGTCTGGTCAGTGGAGGAGTATTTAAAGTAGGGACCGCAGACAGGCTATCAAAGGCCTAACATAACAAACAATAGGCTCATGGCAGTTTCACAGCGGTTACATGGATACACGGGCAGGCAGCTTGGTGGTCAGTGGAGGAGTATTTAAAGTAGGGACCGCAGACAGGCTATCAAAGGCCTAAAATAACAAACAATAGGCTCATGGCAGTTTTACAGCGGTTACATGGATACACGGGCAGGCAGCTTGGTGGTCAGTGGAGGAGTATTTAAAGTAGGGACCGCAGACAGGCTATCAAAGGCCTAAAATAACAAACAATAGGCTCATGGCAGTTTTACAGCGGTTACATGGATACACGGGCAGGCAGCTTGGTGGTCAGTGGAGGAGTATTTAAAGTAGGGACCGCAGACAGGCTTCAAAGGCCTAACATAAGAAAATGGGCTGGCTGTAGGCACTTTATAATTGGTTCCAGGGGTACACGGGCAGCAGTGGTCTGGTCAGTGGAGGAGTATTTAAAGTAGGGACCGCAGACAGGCTTCAAAGGCCTAACATAAGAAAATGGGCTGGCTGTAGGCACTTTATAATTGGTTCCAGGGGTACACGGGCAGCAGTGGTCTGGTCAGTGGAGGAGTATTTAAAGTAGGGACCGCAGACAGGCTATCAAAGGCCTAACATAACAAACAATAGGCTCATGGCAGTTTCACAGCGGTTACATGGATACACGGGCAGGCAGCTTGGTGGTGGTGAGTGGAGGAGTATTTAAAGTAGGGACCGCAGACAGGCTTCAAAGGCCTAACATAAGAAAATGGGCTGGCTGTAGGCACTTTATAATTGGTTCCAGGGGTACACGGGCAGCAGTGGTCTGGTCAGTGGAGGAGTATTTAAAGTAGGGACCGCAGACAGGCTTCAAAGGCCTAACATAAGAAAATGGGCTGGCTGTAGGCACTTTATAATTGGTTCCAGGGGTACACGGGCAGCAGTGGTCTGGTCAGTGGAGGAGTATTTAAAGTAGGGACCGCAGACAGGCTATCAAAGGCCTAACATAACAAACAATAGGCTCATGGCAGTTTCACAGCGGTTACATGGATACACGGGCAGGCAGCTTGGTGGTCAGTGGAGGAGTATTTAAAGTAGGGACCGCAGACAGGCTATCAAAGGCCTAAAATAACAAACAATAGGCTCATGGCAGTTTTACAGCGGTTACATGGATACACGGGCAGGCAGCTTGGTGGTGGTGAGTGGAGGAGTATTTAAAGTAGGGACCGCAGACAGGCTTCAAAGGCCTAACATAAGAAAATGGGCTGGCTGTAGGCACTTTATAATTGGTTCCAGGGGTACACGGGCAGCAGTGGTCTGGTCAGTGGAGGAGTATTTAAAGTAGGGACCGCAGACAGGCTTCAAAGGCCTAACATAAGAAAATGGGCTGGCTGTAGGCACTTTATAATTGGTTCCAGGGGTACACGGGCAGCAGTGGTCTGGTCAGTGGAGGAGTATTTAAAGTAGGGACCGCAGACAGGCTATCAAAGGCCTAACATAACAAACAATAGGCTCATGGCAGTTTCACAGCGGTTACATGGATACACGGGCAGGCAGCTTGGTGGTCAGTGGAGGAGTATTTAAAGTAGGGACCGCAGACAGGCTATCAAAGGCCTAAAATAACAAACAATAGGCTCATGGCAGTTTTACAGCGGTTACATGGATACACGGGCAGGCAGCTTGGTGGTCAGTGGAGGAGTATTGCAAGTAGGGGCCGCAGACAGGCTATCAAAGGCCTAAAATAACAAACAATAGGCTCATGGCAGTTTTACAGCGGTTACATGGATACACAGGCAGCTTGGTGGTGAGTGGAGGAGTAGTGCAAGGAGTGTCTGTCCCAGTACTCCCAAAATATAAATAGATGTTAATGTCTCGCAAAACAACCAAAACAAAAAAAAAAGGTGGCATACTTAGGTACAGGGGTGGGCTCATCTACTGAGTTTCTGACATAGTAATTTGGCAGTAACTATTTAATGGTGCCAATATAGGACACAGACACAGACTACTTTAAGTTGCATCATAGATGTCTACAAATTTGTATTGTCAGTGCCAGACATTGAATGATGTCAGCGAATAGACTAAAGATTGGTGGAGCTGTGCGACATAATTTTGCACGTGGTAGAGCACATTTTGAGCTGGGGTAGGGGGGAACTCTCTTGAGGCCGGCGGGACCGCCCCAGGGCCCCTCATGTTACAACGGTGTGTCTGACGTTGGGTGCGCACCACCACCGCCAGAGACACTACATTGTACTATGAGGGACCCAGTAGCAATGCCGTCAACCAAAAGCGAGCACACCCACCTCTTCAGACAAACAGCAGTCTCACGGGTGCTTGCGCCAAGTCGCGATACCACGGCCCCGTGTGGGGAGTTTTGCCATTTAGGGAGGTGTAAACATGTCGTATGCTGTACAATCAGCTGCAGCAAATTAGACATTAGAAAAGTAATTCACAGGCAAGAGCTTTTCATAGGAAAGCTAGGTGTCGGCCGGGCAAGGTGGGGCAAAAGATTTCGAAATCCAGTTGTGGTTCATTTTAATGAATGTTAGATCGTCAACATTTTGGGTAGCCAGACGAGTCCTTTTTTCGGTTAATATTGAACCTGCAGCACTGAATACTCTTTCTGATAGGACACTTGCTGCCGGGCAAGCAAGCTCCTGCAATGCATATTCTGCCAATTCTGGCCAGGTGTCTAATTTGGAGGCCCAGTAATCAAATGGGAATGACGGTTGAGGGAGAACATCGATAAGGGATGAAAAATAGTTAGTAACCATACTGGACAAATGTTGTCTCCTGTCACTTTCAATTGATGCAGCAGTACCTGTCCTGTCTGCGGTCATAGCAAAATCACTCCACAACCTGGTCAGAAAACCCCTCTGTCCAACGCCACTTCTGATGTGTGCACCCCTAACACTCCTAGTCTGCTGCCCCCTGGAGCTCGTGTGAGAACGATCACGTGCGCTGTGTGCTGGGAATGCCTGAAGCAAACGGTCAACAAGAGTTGATTGTTTGGTTGCTAATATTAGTTCCAAGTTCTCATGTGGCATAATATTTTGCAATTTGCCTTTATAGCGTGGATCAAGGAGGCAGGCCAACCAGTAATCGTCATCGTTCATCATTTTCGTAATGCGTGTGTCCCTTTTTAGGATACGTAAGGCATAATCCGCCATGTGGGCCAAAGTTCCAGTTGTCAAATCTCCGGTTGTGATTGGTTGAGGGGCAGTTGCAGGCAAATCTACGTCACTTGTGTCCCTCAAAAAACCAGAACCCGGCCGTGACACGCAACCAAATTCCTGTGCCCCCGGGAAAGGTTCGGCATTAAAAATATACTCATCCCCATCATCCTCCTCGTCCTCCACCTCCTCTTCGCCCGCTACCTCGTCCTGTACACTGCCCTGACCAGACAATGGCTGACTGTCATCAAGGCTTTCCTCTTCCTCTGGTGCAGACGCCTGCTCCTTTATGTGCGTCAAACTTTGCATCAGCAGACGCATTAGGGGGATGCTCATGCTTATTACGGCGTTGTCTGCACTAACCAGCCGTGTGCATTCCTCAAAGCACTGAAGGACTTGACACATGTCTTGTATCTTAGACCACTGCACACCTGACAACTCCATGTCTGCCATCCTACTGCCTGCCCGTGTATCCTCCCACAAATAAATAACAGCACGCCTCTGTTCGCACAGTCTCTGAAGCATGTGCAGTGTTGAGTTCCACCTTGTTGCAACGTCTATGATTAGGCGATGCTGGGGAAGGTTCAAAGACCGCTGATAGGTCTGCATACGGCTGGCGTGTACAGGCGAACGTCGGATATGTGAGCAAAGTGCACGCACTTTGAGGAGCAGGTCGGAGAACCCAGGATAAGTTTTCAATAAGCACTGCACCACCAGGTTTAAGGTGTGAGCCAGGCAAGGAATGTGTTTCAGTTGGGAAAGGGAGATGGCAGCCATGAAATTCCTTCCGTTATCACTCACTACCTTGCCTGCCTCAAGATCTACTGTGCCCAGCCACGACTGCGTTTCTTGTTGCAAGAACTCGGACAGAACTTCCGCGGTGTGTCTATTGTCGCCCAAGCACTTCATAGCCAATACAGCCTGCTGACGCTTGGCAGTAGCTGGCCCATAATGGGACAACTGGTGTGCAACAGTGTCATCTGCCGATGGAGTGGTTGGCAGACTGCGTTCTGTGGAAGAGCTGTAGCTTCTGCAGGAGGACGAGGAGGAGGAGGGGGTGCGAACGCCTACAGCCAACTGTTTCCTAGACCGTGGGCTAGGCACAACTGTCCCTAAATTGATGTCGCCTGTGGACCCTGCATCCACCACATTCACCCAGTGTGCCGTGATGGACACATAACGTCCCTGGCCATGCCTACTGGTCCATGCATCTGTAGTCAGGTGCACCTTTGTACTCACAGATTGCCTGAGTGCATGGACGATGCGCTGTTTAACATGCTGGTGCAGGGCTGGGATGGCTTTTCTGGAAAAAAAGTGTCGACTGGGTAGCTCGTATCGTGGTTCAGCGTACTCCATCAGGGCTTTGAAAGCTTCGCTTTCAACTAACCGGTAGGGCATCATCTCTAACGAGATTAGTCTAGCTATGTGGGCGTTAAAACCCTGTGTACGCGGATGCGAGGATAAGTACTTCCTTTTTCTAACCAGAGTCTCATGTAGGGTGAGCTGGACTGGAGAGCTGGAGATCGTGGAACTTTCGGGTGTGCCGGTGTACATGGCAGACTGAGAGACGGTTGGAGACGGTATTGTTTCCGCCGGTGCCCTAGATGCAATATTTCCTCCTACAAAACTGGTGATTCCCTGACCCTGACTGCTTTTGGCTGGCAAAGAAACCTGCACAGATACTGCCGGTGGTGCGGAAAATGGTGGCCTTACAGTGACGGAAGGGATGTTGCGTTGCTGACTAGCTTCATTGGCCGAGGGTGCTACAACCTTGAGGGACGTTTGGTAGTTAGTCCAGGCTTGAAAATGCATGGTGGTTAAGTGTCTATGCATGCAACTAGTATTTAGACTTTTCAGATTCTGACCTCTGCTTAAGCTAGTTGAACATTTTTGACAGATGACTTTGCGCTGATCAGTTGGATGTTGTTTAAAAAAATGCCAGACTGCACTCTTCCTAGACTCGGATCCCTTTTCAGGGATTGCAGACTGAGCTTTAACCGGATGGCAACGCTGTGCTCCAACAGGTTTTGGCTTTGACACGCGTTTTGGTCCAGATACGGGCCCGGCAGATGGAACCTGTTGCGATGTTGATGCCTGCTGCGGCCCCTCCTCCACCTCCGCTTCTGAACTACTGCCGCCTGCACCCTGTTCCCCCAATGGCTGCCAATCGGGGTCAATAACTGGGTCATCTATTACCTCCTCTTCGAGCTCGTGTGCAACTTCGTCTGTGTCACTGTGTCGGTCGGTGGTATAGCGTTCGTGGCGGGGCAACATAGTCTCATCAGGGTCTGATTGTGGATCTGTACCCTGAGAGGGCAATGTGGTGGTCTGAGTCAAAGGAGCAGCATAGTACTCTGGCTGTGGCTGTGCATCAGTGCACTCCATGTCAGAATATACTTGTAATGGGCATGGCCTGTTAAATGTTTCACTTTCTAAGCCAGGGACGGTATGTGTAAAGAGCTCCATGGAGTGACCCGTTGTGTCGCCTGCTGCATCCTTCTCTCTTGTTGTAGTTTTTGCTGAGGAGGACAAGGAAGCGACTTGTCCCTGACCGTGAACATCCACAAGCGACGCGCTGCTTTTACATTTACCAGTTTCGGAAGAGGAGGCAAAAGAGCTAGAGGCTGAGTCTGCAATGTAAGCCAAAACTTGCTGTTGCTGCTCCGCCTTTAAAAGCGGTTTTCCTACTCCCAGAAAAGAGAGCGTTCGAGGCCTTGTGTAGCCTGACGACGAAACTGGCTCCACAGCTCCAGACTTAGGTGGAATATTTTTATCCCCACGACCACCTGATGCTCCACTACCACTACCATCATTACCAGCTGACAATGAACGCCCATGACGACCTCTTGCACCAGACTTCCTCATTGTTTTAAAATCTTAACCAAAGTAACTTTATTTGTTGCTGTCAAACAACTTACACGGTGAGCTATAACTTCAGTATGATTTCAATATCCCTTAACAGGTTGGTGAGACCACAAGGAAAATCAGGCACAATGTTACACACTCTGTTTTCTGTGGCACAAAATCACAGAGATGACACACACGCAGGACTGTCACTCAAGCACTAATGTCAATATTAATCTCCCACCTAATTTATTTATTTTTTTTTCTCAGGGAGACTTTAGAAACCAAATAATATTAAAAAAAAAAAAAAAAAAAGGCTTTCTATGGCCCACAATTAGAGAGAGAGAGGTGGCACAACCAGGAGTCAAGACTGGCGCACAAGCTGAAAGGGCAATATTACTCTCCCACTGTTTTTTATGTTTTTTTTGTTTTTTTCAGGGAGACTTTAGAAACCAAATAATATTAAAAAAACCAAAAAAAAAAAAGGCTTTCTATGGCCCACTGAATGAGAGGGAGAGAGGTGGCACACCCAGGAGTCAAGACTGGCACACAAGCTGAAAGGGCAATATTACTCTCCCACTGTTTTTTTAGGTTTTTTTTTTTTTTTCAGGGAGACTTTAGAAACCAAATAATATTAAAAAAAAAAAAAAAAAAAAAAAAAAATAGGCTTGCTATAGCCCACTGAATGAGAGATAGCACACACAGCAGTGGCACACAAGCCCTGACTGAGGCCAATATTTTTCTCCCACTGATTGATGTAGTGTTTTTGTGTTGAGGTAGAATTTAGAACACAAATCACGGAAAAAATAAATAGGCTTTCTATGGCCCACTGAATGAAAGGGAGAGAGGTGGCACACCCAGGAGTCAAGACTGGCACACAAGCTGAAAGGGCAATATTACTCTCCCACTGTTTTTTTATGTATTTTTTGTTTTTTCAGGGAGACTTTAGAAACCCAATAATATTTAAAAAAAAAAATAAATAGGCTTTCTATGGCCCACTGAATGAGAGGGAGAGAGGTGGCACACCCAGGAGTCAAGACTGGCACACAAGCTGAAAGGGCAATATTATTCTCCCACTGTTTTTTTAGGTTTTTTTTTTTTTTTTCAGGGAGAATTAGAAACCAAATAATATTAAAAAAAATAAATAAATAGGCTTTCTATGGCCCACTGAATGAGAGGGAGAGAGGTGGCACACCCAGGAGTCAAGACTGGCACACAAGCTGAAAGGGCAATATTACTCTCCCACTGTTTTTTTAGGTTTTTTTTTTTTTTTCAGGGAGACTTTAGAAACCAAATAATATTAAAAAAAAAAAAAAAAAATAGGCTTGCTATAGCCCACTGAATGAGAGATAGCACACACAGCAGTGGCACACAAGCCCTGACTGAGGCCAATATTTTTCTCCCACTGATTGATGTAGTGTTTTTGTGTTGAGGTAGAATTTAGAACACAAATCACGGAAAAAATAAATAGGCTTTCTATGGCCCACTGAATGAAAGGGAGAGAGGTGGCACACCCAGGAGTCAAGACTGGCACACAAGCTGAAAGGGCAATATTACTCTCCCACTGTTTTTTTATGTATTTTTTGTTTTTTCAGGGAGACTTTAGAAACCCAATAATATTTTTAAAAAAAATAAATAGGCTTTCTATGGCCCACTGAATGAGAGGGAGAGAGGTGGCACACCCAGGAGTCAAGACTGGCACACAAGCTGAAAGGGCAATATTACTCTCCCACTGTTTTTTTAGGTTTTTTTTTTTTTTCAGGGAGACTTTAGAAACCAAATAATATTAAAAAAAAAAAAAAAAAATAGGCTTGCTATAGCCCACTGAATGAGAGATAGCACACACAGCAGTGGCACACAAGCCCTGACTGAGGCCAATATTTTTCTCCCACTGATTGATGTAGTGTTTTTGTGTTGAGGTAGATTTTAGAACACAAATCACGGAAAAAATAAATAGGCTTTCTATGGCCCACTCAGTGAGAGATGGCACACACAGGGATGGCACTGTAGCAGAAATGCCAATCTTAATCTCCCACAAAAAAAAAACAAAAAAAAAAAAAAAACTGTCCTACAATTACTATCTCCCTGCAGTAATGTAAGCCAGGTATGGCAGGCAGCAATAGGAGTGGACTGATGCACAAATTAAATAAAAAGTGTGGACAAACAAAAAAGATAGCTGTGCAGAAAGGAAGGAACAAGAGGATATGTGCTTTGAAAAAAGCAGTTGGTTTCCACAGTGGCGTACACACAGCAATACAGCTATCACGGAGCCTTCTAGGGCAGCCCAATGAGCTACAGCGCTGAGGGAAAAAAAAAAAAAAAATAGCTTCCACAGTCCCTGCACACCGAAGGTGGTGTTGGACAGTGGAAATCGCTGCAGCACAAGCGGTTTGGTGGTTAGTGGACCCTGCCTAACGCTCTCCCTGCTTCTGACGAAGCGGCAGCAACCTGTCCCTAAGCTCAGATCAGCAGCAGTAAGATGGCGGTCGGCGGGAACGCCCCTTTATAGCCCCTGTGACGCCGCAGACAGCAAGCCAATCACTGCAATGCCCTTCTCTAAGATGGTGGGGACCAGGATCTATGTCATCACGCTGCCCACACTCTGCGTTCACCTTCATTGGCTGAGAAATGGCGCTTTTCGCGTCATTGAAACGCGACTTTGGCGCGAAAGTCGCGTACCGCATGGCCGACAAGCACAGGGGTCGGATCGGGTTTCATGAGACGCCGACTTAGCCAAAAGTCGGCGACTTTTGAAAATGATCGACCCGTTTCGCTCAACCCTAGTCATCAAGTCTATATGTGTCCCTAAAGGTATCCATTATTTTTTTCCATCAAAGCTCAATTGTGCACAATATGTCACTAGGGTGCACACTGCATCTGCTGCAGCCTTTACCTATTTCTCAGTCTCCCAAGGGTGACCAAAAAGATTGCAAATAGTGGCCTTTACTATACTAATAGTTTCTCTTCAACTAAAACCATGAATGTATCTACAGCAACTGCTATGTAGCCTAGCTATCCCCCATCTCAGCTAGGGGAAGATAGAATAAGGGATAACTGTGAGGATGATGGAAAACAATAGAATAGTGTGAAAATGAATGCAGCGTACTAGCAGTCTGTTAAATTGACCTTTATTTTTTTTTATCATTCAGGTATGTCTCTTTAATAAAAAATCTGGAACTGACTGATATGGAAATCCCCATTAAGCCTTCACATTTTTGTTGTTCTTGTTAGGCTCAGCACAGATTTTCAATAGTTTCTTGTGCTTCATTAAAGTTTCCAAAGGATTAAGAATGGTCTCATTACTTCATACAAAATAACTGAATTTGTTTCCGGTTTTAAAAAAGTACTGTACACATTAACAGATAAAAAATGGAAAAGAAAACAACTACATAATCCTTTTTTGTTACCATAAATCCACAAATCCTGCAACCTTGACTTTAATTAAAAATCATTTGACATTGAGGTTGGACAATTGTTAAATTTCAATAATTTTTCATGGAAGTTGCCTTAAATAGAGTCTCTTACTTCTATTAGCTATTCTATGAGCCATTTTTCCTTAAAGGGAATCTTTCAGCAGGATTACACCCCTTCAAAACTGTTTTATGCACGTGTAGCTCTAGTAAAGACAAATACAGCCATAGCGTTAACTAAACAGTATGTTTCTCTATTATTGAAAAATCTGCTTTTGAATTGATATGCAATTGAAGATGAAGTGCTTTGGACCAGGGAAGCACTTCTCAAACCTCTGCCACTCTAGCTCTATTCAATCTATCCTGTCAAGTGCTGTCTTTCCCTGCTTCACTGACAGCTCTTTTGCTTGAAATTAAAACACACAGAGGTTGTATGCTAAGCAGGAGAAGGTAGAGCTGGGTGTGGATTAGCGCTGGAGCAATAGAGGCTTGAGATGTGCTTCCATGGGCCAAAGCACTTCAGCCTCATTTTCATATAAATTAAAATGCATATTTCTCAGTAACAAAGCAATGGACTTTCTAGCTAAAGGTATGGTTGGACTTGTCTTTGCAAAACCTACTTGTGCATAAACATAGCCTAATAGCAACTGTAAATTTGTGGGTAGATCCCTGCCTTGCCACGGAGGTTGACATGGTAGGGTTATTGTCAATGGCTCCTTCATCACCAAGGACTATCCCTATACGTTCCTTTATTGTCCTAGATATACACCATATTTAATGTGGCATATAATGCAAGGGTTACTCACTGTTTACTGTATTGTTGGAAATTTGTTATGTAATATATGATCTGGCCAGTAGAGGACAGCTTCAAGAGGCCAGAGTTAGAGCACAGGGGTTTGGGGGGATTGGTGTGCGATTGGTAGGAGTCAAAAGAGATAATGTTGGTGACTCTGGGACACGTTGTTTAGCTTAACATGAGCCAGGTTGATGACTACAGAAAAGTATACAGTTTCTTGGGCTAGACCACATGATGCTTTATCTCTAAGGACTTAGGGTAGCCCTGCATTGGAGAGATCGGTATTCCCTAAGAGCTTCAAGACAGCGTTTCTATCTCTAAGGACTTAGGGAAGCCCTGTGTTGCAGAGATTAGCATCGCTTAAGAGCTATAAGACGGGGTTTCTGATTATTCGGGACTCAGCACTGCAAGGACCCTTCTACTTCAGTTTCAGGATGTACCAGTACCATCTTATATCTGAATATATATGCTCCTATATAAATAACTTTATAGAGGTCTAGTTGATTAGGAGAAAACGCCTTTTCTGTGAGAGACACTGTGAAAACGGCTCCAAGTAGGCGATTACTAAAGGACTGGCACAATACTGTTGTTTTATTGATTTATGCATAAAAAAGGTTATTTGCATTGTATTTATAAACCAACAATGTAGTGAGATAAACTCACTGAAATAGACAAATAAAATTTTTTTCACTAAAGTCAAATACAAAACCTACTCAAAGAGTGAATATAAAGAAGAATCCAAGACCTGTACAAAAATATTAAAAAATATTTAAAAAAAATAGGCAAATAGGCAGTTTCCAAATTTTGTATTCTTCTTTATATTCACTCTTGGAGTAAGTTTTGCATTGTATTTATCTAGCATATAACTGTTAATTCTGTTTAAGTGTACTTGCATATGCGCTTAGTCTGTGTTTTTGAGAGTAACTGCTGTCATTATATTTGTTACTTATACATTGTTTATCTACCATTCTTTCCTTGTTGGTGGGTGGTTGGGAGGAGTCCAAAGAGAATCTGGGTGGAAGTGAAGCTGCCGATCCTTGAAGAAAATCTGGATAGAGCAGTGCGACTCTGGATCTGTTGGTGACTTTGGGATAAGTTGTTCAGCTTAACATGAGCTGACTTGGTGAGGACAACCAAGTACACAGCATCTTGGGGTAGGCCACATGAGGCCTTATCTCTAAGGACTTAGGGAAGCCCTGCATTAAAGAGATCGGCATTCCCTAAGAGCTTCAAGACGTTTCTATCTGTAAGGACTGAATATATTATATGTGCATATTTAAATAGCTGTGAGAAAATCACTGGCAAAGTACTGGAGGGGAGATATGTTTCACTAAGGCTATTAGCTTCAGTGATTTAAAACCTAGAAGTTTGCTCCAGCACACGAAGTGCTGAGAGGAGTTAATCAGACATTTTAAGTGCTTGGCTTTTAAGTGAACAGCTAAAGAGTGGGTGGGATGTTGTTCACCATATCTATACCCCGGGGTGGGCTTTTACAAGGTAAATAGTCAGCCTTCTCAGTCATTAGGTGTTCAGTAGGCCAGGAGAGTGGAACTCTATTGCTATGTGTCCTGACAAGGAAAGCTGAACCATTGCATGTTCTGGTAAACCTAAGCGGGCTGAACAGACTGTATTCCATTTTTGTTTTGTTTTTCCTGTTTTACCAGAAAGGACGTGTTTATTTTTACTTTGCACTGGTTTATTTTGCTTGTGTATAATAAACCAGTGGAAGACTTAAAGTGTTTCCTGGGTCTTCCTCCGAGTGCAGCCGAGTGAGCCAATCTACCACATAGCCTTATAAAGGTCCAGTCTTTCAGTCTTCAGTAAGAGACACTGCAAAAACTGCTCCGAGTAGGTGATTACTAAAGTACTGGCACAATATTGTCTTTTTATTGATTTATACATAGAAAGGGTGAATCACTTGGTATTTAGCTCGCATATAACTATTAATTCGGTTTAAGTGTACCTGTTTATACTCTTAGTTGGTGTTATTGAGAGTAACTGCTGTTATTGTATTTGTTATTTATACACCTACCATCCTTTCCTTTGCTTTATAAACTGGTTTGTAAATATTCATATTGTATTATCTAAGCTTTCTACGTGTCTGCTGATTATTGCTATACCCCTCGTCCTGTGGCCGATCCTCGTCCATGTTTCACATAGTATACCAGATACAACACAGAGTTATGCACCCATACCATACACTAGGAACAAATCTATAATTAATCGTTCAAATGTAAGCAGGTACGCGGATGTAACAGCGCAGAGGATGAGGACACAGTGGTAACATAACCAAACAAATATTTATTTCCCTAACACAAGTATAAGTGGTGCTTATGGCACAATATAAAGGGTAAAGCAAATGGTGGAAGAACTTTAAGTTATTGTACAATAGAATACAGCAATTCGGCTTTCCAGAATATCAACACAATTCTTATCACACACTATCGTTTTATTATTTCAAATTAAAAAATTATGAAGCTTTCTGAGCCCAGAGGCTCCTTCTTCAGGCAGGTTTACAAATAAATTACCGAGACAAGAGCACAACATTTAAGAGATACAACAGGACATTGTACATAGCGTGTATGGGGTGATGCTTGATATAAGATAAGCCAAGGAAATTAAATTAAGGTTTTTGTTAGAAAAGAGGAAGTGGTGGTAGTGATAGCTTGGTGATCTGGAGTCGGTGTCGTGAAGGTGACTTTTGTCATTTTTGGGCATAAAAGTATTTACCTCAATTTTTCTGGCTAACACAATGCCACAATATAATTTTTTAATGCCTCAAATAATAAATTGGCGGATCAAGTATCCAAAAATTAACCAAACATGTGTCAATGTCATTATAGTACTCATCTTAATCTCATTCATTGCCTATATGCGTTTCCCCTCCATCATTTGGTTCATCAGGCGATTCCTAGACAGTCTGGCATCAGTTCATGACATCCTTAATACAGATAGTGGGTTCTCTGGTAGTTTATCCATGTAGATTTCAGAATCTTGATTGATTTTACACATCTCTTGTATTTTCAGTTAGAAAGGATGTCTACATCTATTTAACCATGTTTTGTATGGTGTGCAATGTGTTTTTGATTACAGTAAAGTGAACTAATTTAAGAGTTTCCCAAGATTTAATACAATTTGTTTTGGATTGTGGCCAGGGTAATAAGGACTTTATCAGCAAGGACACTACTACAATCTAACCTGTATTTTGCAGTTTTGCAGCTGGTTAGGAAAATAATCATAAAATTTAACTTTTAATCCAATTCTACAAATGCCTAAAGTGCAGAGGAGTGCAAAAAGTGCTAGTGCTTAGGCCAAATAGTGCAAGTAAAAACAAACAAACAACAATTATACACATAACATACAGCACAGACCAAAAGTTTGGACACAACTTCTCATTTAAAGATTTTTCTGTATTTTCATGACTATGAAAATTGTAAATTCACACTGAAGGCATCAAAACTATGAATTAACACATGTGGAATTAGATACTTAACAAAAAAGTGTGAAACAACTGAAATTATGTCTTATATTCTAGGTTCTTCAAAGTAGCCACCTTTTGCTTTGATGACTGCTTTGCACACTCTTGGCGTTCTCTTGATGAGCTTCAAGAGGTAGTCACCGGAAATGGTTTTCACTTCACAGGTGTGCCCTGTCAGGTTTAATAAGTGGGATTTCTTGCCTTATAAATGGGGTTGGGACCATCAGTTGTGTTCAGCAGAAGTCTGGTGGATACACAGCTGAGTGTCCTACTGAATAGACTGTTAGAATTTGTATTATGGCAAGAAAAAAGCAGCTAAGTAAAGAAAATGAGTGGCCATCATTACTTTAAGAAATGAAGGTCAGTCAGTCTGAAAAATTGGGAAAACTTTGAAAGTGTCCCCAAGTGCAGTGGCAAAAACCATCAAGCGCTGCAAAGATACTGGCTCACATGAGAACCGCCCCAGGAAAGAAGACCAAGAGTCACCTCTGCTTCTGAGGATAAGTTTATCTGAGTCACCAGCCTCAGAAATCGCAGGTTAACAGCAGCTCAGATTAGAGACCAGGTTAATGCCCCACAGAGTTCTAGCAGTAGATACACCCCTACAACAACTGTTAAGAGGAGACTTTGTGCAGCAGGCTTTCATGGTAAAATAGCTGCTAGGAAACCCACTGCTATGGACAGGTAACAAGCAGAAGAGACTTGTTTGGGCAAAAGAACACAAGGAATGGACATTAGACCAGTGGAAATCTGTGCTTTGGTCTGATGAGTCCAAATTTGAGATCTTTGGTTCCAACCACCGTGTTTTTGTGCGATGCAGAAAAGGTGAACGGATGGACTCTACATGCCTGGTTCCCACCGTGACGCATGGAGGAGGAGGTGTGATGGTGTGGGGGTGCTTTGCTGGTGACACTGTTGGGGATTTATTCAAAATTGAAGGCATACTGAACCAGCATGGCTACCACAGCATCTTGCAGCGGCATGCTATTCCATCCGATTTGCATTTAGTTGGACCATCATTTATTTTTCAACAGGACAATGACCCCAAACACACCTCCGGGCTGTGTAAGGGCTATTTAACCAAGAAGGAGAGTGATGGGGTGCTACGCCAGATGACCTAGCCTCCACAGTCACCAGACCTGAACCCAATCGAGGTTTGCGGTGTGCTGGGCATCAGAGTGTAGGCAAAAGGGCCAACAATAGCTAAGAATCTCTGGGAACTCCTTCAAGATTGTTGGAAGACCATTTCCGGTGACTACCTCTTGAAGCTCATCAAGAGAATGCCAAGAGTATGCAAAGCAGTCATCAAAGCAAAAGGTGGCTACTTTGAAGAGCCTAGGATATGAGATATATTTTCAGTTGTTTCACACTTTTTTGTTAAGTATATAATTCCACATATGTTAATAATGTTCATAGACATGATAATACAGAAAAATCTGTAAATGAGAAGGTGTGTCCAAACTTTTGGTCTGTACTGTATGTCAAATCTCTAAGTCTCTAAGATTTGGCATATGTGATGTGTGCAAATTTTGTTTGTTTGTTTTTACTTGCACTATTTGGTTTAAGCACTAACCAGGGTAATAAGGAGTTTGAAGTTTTTCTGCATTGCCATAATTAATGATCTTGTATGTCAGCTAGCTACCCCATCTGAGAAATTTCACTGCAAGCTGCCAAATGTCAATTCTTGCTAAGTTTATTCTAGTTGGAAATATGTAAATGATAGAAAGGTACATGTGAAATAATGTGAATTTGCATCGCTTTTTTAAAAAAAAATAAAGTAAAAAGCAACTATTTTTGTTTATTTAGGGGGACAAAGGATTGTCTGGTTTTAAAGGAGATAAGGTAAAGTATAAAGCTGAATGGAAACAGAAATTCGTTAGTTGACTATCTAAGCTACTTATCATGAGTAGAGATGAGTTGCCCAGAAAACGATTGCCGAATCCGAATTTGCCATTTTCGTGCCATACTCGTGACGATTTTATGCATAACGATCATTTCCGAACATATTCGCTCACCTGTACTCCCATTGACTCCAATGGCATTTGGCTATGTTCAGCAAATATTGCAAGTACAGAGATCATAATCCAAAACGAATATTGAAATATTTGCTCATCTCTAATCATGAGCGACTTCAGGAGATCTGCCAAGATGACTTTGTGGGTAATTGAGAAAGTGAATAAAAGAGAAGTGGTATAATAGGGACAGCATGATATTTTATGAACACTATATACTTTATTTTATAGCTGGGCACAGTTGAATTGGAAGTTTACATGTCTGCATTATTATTACTTAACATATGCTAGCGCTTTTTTTTATACAGGGTGACCCCATGATTTTATTTGGAACTCCTGGACATAAAGGAAACAAAGGCGAAGTGGTAAAACATTTTCTGTGGTTTAAGTAATTGATAATGCTTTACATTAGACTCACAAAGCAAAAAGGGAGCCAATTGCAAAGATAAATTTTGCCACCTTTGACAGCAGGGTTTGGTGATTGTTTTTAACCCTGCATGACTTTTCCATAACAATTCAGTCAGTTCAGGAAATTGTCCACAATGCAGATACTGGATATATGTTGTACAGACGGCATCTATCTCTAACAACAGTGACCAAAGCTAGCTCAAATCGCTGTTGTTTAACCTTTTAAATGTTGCTTTCAATGTAACAGTGGCATTTACATGGTTGTGATGGGCACTTGTGATAAGATTGATAAAATTGTGGGTTGCCAATGGGCTACTATGCCAGGGTCTTTCTGAAGACCCCCTGTCACTGCCATATTGGTGCAACAGGCTTGACTTCATAATTAGACATGTGATTAATGTTATGAAATAATGATGTATTGCACTTTATAGTACATATAAATCCTCCCAAAAAATTTTTGTGCAAAAAAAGACAATAAATATCAATCAAAATAGTTATTTATTTAATAGAATAATATTAAAATATATATAAGATAATTATAACAGCTGATAGAAGCAAAATTATAAATAATTCTATAGGTATGGGACCATACAAAAAATTACAATAGTACGACACTCCAGGTATTGCAATAAAAAAATATATATATAAAAACCTGACACAAAGGACTCCTAACTGTCACACAGAATTATTGCGGCCACACAATGCATAAATAACTAATGCTAGATAAGGACACCATATATGACCTAGAATACATCCAAAAAAACTTTTTAGTAAATGTGCAAATCACAAATAAAGTGCAATAATATGTGCATAGCAGCAAATTAAATTTACACAGAATTGTGGTGTGATCACAAAAAAGTGCTAAAAGTGCAATAATAAACTAAGTTTGTGCAAAAGAACTAGTCATATACTCCCAGACTTTACATGTATCCTATCAGGGCTAACAAGCCCATATAAAGTGCTGCAGTGCCAAAGGCTATATGTAATCTGTGTACAACACAGCAAGGAACCAATAAAGTGTCTTAGTGCTTAAATGGACCAAAATGGACCAAATGGCAAAACCTGGCAAAGTGCATATATAAAATAAGAAATAATCAAAGTTTCCTCATACCTAATTGCTCCTGAATTCCTACGTACGTTTCGGCGTTTAAGCCTTCTTCCGCCCCCCGGAAGAAGGCTTAAACGCCGAAACGTACGTAGGGATTCAGGAGCAATTAGGTATGAGGAAACTTTGATTATTTCTTATTTTATATATGCACTTTGCCAGGTTTTGCCATTTGGTCCATTTTGGTCCATTTAAGCACTAAGACACTTTATTGGTTCCTTGCTGTGTTGTACACAGATTACATATAGCCTTTGGCACTGCAGCACTTTATATGGGCTTGTTAGCCCTGATAGGATACATGTAAAGTCTGGGAGTATATGACTAGTTCTTTTGCACAAACTTAGTTTATTATTGCACTTTTAGCACTTTTTTGTGATCACACCACAATTCTGTGTAAATTTAATTTGCTGCTATGCACATATTATTGCACTTTATTTGTGATTTGCACATTTACTAAAAAGTTTTTTTGGATGTATTCTAGGTCATATATGGTGTCCTTATCTAGCATTAGTTATTTATGCATTGTGTGGCCGCAATAATTCTGTGTGACAGTTAGGAGTCCTTTGTGTCAGGTTTTTATATATATATTTTTTTATTGCAATACCTGGAGTGTCGTACTATTGTAATTTTTTGTATGGTCCCATACCTATAGAATTATTTATAATTTTGCTTCTATCAGCTGTTATAATTATCTTATATATATTTTAATATTATTCTATTAAATAAATAACTATTTTGATTGATATTTATTGTCTTTTTTTGCACAAAAATTTTTTGGGAGGATTTGTTTATAAATTGTGCTTGACAGAATTGTTTTACATACAATTGGTTACTCATCTGATTGATTTATAGTACATATGATCATACCTGTAGGTTCAGATACCCAAAGAAGACTAACAAATTGAATAAAAAGTAAAAGTTTGAATCAACATCCTTCCACCATTCAAAGAAAAAGGAAACATTTGTTATTTCCACAGTGAAAAAGTCTGATTTATTAATAAGGGAAATTATTTAAAGAACAGTAAGTGTCGTAAAGAAAATGATCGAAATGCAAGAATTGCCATTTTTCACTCACCGTATCTCTTCCAAAAAAATGTCACTTGAAAAACTGTAGCTTGACAAACAAAAAATAAGCCTTTGTGCAGTCCCACCAACAGAAAAATAAAAAAGATACATGTCTCAGAAAATGGTGGCACAACCCAAATTTTATTTTAATTTTTCAAAGTTTCAGAATTTTTTTTCACCTCTAACATAAAAAAAAGTTAAGTTTGATATTATCGTATATTGACCCCAAGAATCATGCTGCAAGGTAATTTTTGCTACACATTGAGCATCGTAAAATGAAACTCAAAAAATAAAGCAGAAGTACGAGGATTTTTTCTAATATTTTATAACACTTGGGAATTTTTTACCTCTTTTCAGTACAATTCGTTGTAAAATGAATCTCGTCCTTCAAAACTAAAACTCGAGCTGCAAAAAAGAAGCACTTTTATAGCTATTTATTGGAAAAGTAACAATGTTATTGATCTAGGAAGAAGGGGAGCAAAAAAGAGCAAAAAAAATGTATTCCCATTAAAGGGAATCTGTCACCACATTTGATCTAAACTGTTAATATGGGCATACAAGTTATAGAATTCTGAAAAAAGTCCTACCTGTATGCCTGTAAACTTTCTTCTATATGGCAGGCATTTATTTTGTGAAAAAAATCTGCAATTTTGTAGAAAGTTTTGCAATTTTTAAACTTTTAATTTTTATGCGCTTAAATCAAAGAGTTCTGTCACACAAAATAGTTAATAAATAACATTTCTCACATGTCTACTTTACATCTACTTTACATCAGCACAATTTTGGAAACACAATTTTTTTGTCAGGAAGTTAAAAGTGTTAAAAGTTGGCCAGCGATTTCTCATTTTTACAACAAAATTTGCAAAACCATTATTTTAGGGGCAGGAAGTATGGATTAGTGATAACTCTACAGTGCGGAATAAACAAAAGGCTGGAGTGGTGCTTTGACCTCTTTATGACATATGATGTATTATTACATCATATGTCATGTCCAGCTGTACCTGAATTTAATGCACGCTTTGACACTGAGCTCACATCTTTCCCCACATATGACAGCTGATTTAATCAGGTATCATGTACCCTTAACAGCCCACGGCTATTAGGCTGCCGTCACACTAGCAGTATTTGGTCAGTATTTTACATCAGTATTTGTAAGCCAAAACCAGGAGTGGGTGATAAATACAGAAGTGGTGCATATGTTTCTATTATACTTTTCCTCTAATTGTTCTACTCCTGGTTTTGGCTTATGAATACTGATGTAAAATACTGACCAAATACTGCTAGTCTGACGGCAGCCTTAACCTGTAAAATCCCACTGCCAATCTCTGACAGTGGCATTTGACAAGCGCCGGCGGGCACGTGTCATTCTTAACTCCTATTGGCATGCCTGTCACATGATTGCTGGTTGCCAATGAGTTGTCATAACAGCCGAGGGTCTGCTGAAGACCCCCGTACCTGTCATTACAATAATCCTGTGAATGCCCACTCATAGCCGCCATTCACAGGAGATTGTGATTTCTGCTGTACATAGCAGGGCTGAAGCATTGCTATGTATAGCACAGGTGGTCAGAAGATAGCAGCTTCAAGTCTCCTAAGCGGACTATTAAATAAAATGAAAAGTGAAAGCAAAAAGTTTCTAAAAATATGAAAAAATAAAAAAACTCAAAAGTTTAAATCATCTCCCTTTTGCACCATTGAAAATAAAACAATTACATACAAGCAAATATATATTTGGTGTTGCAGCGTTAAAAAATATCCAATCTATCAAAATATAAAATAAATTCATCCAATCGATAAACAGCGTAATGAGGAAAAAATGAAACGCCAGAGTTACGTTTTTTGTCGCTGCAGCATTGCAATAAAATGCTATAACAGGCGATTAAAACATTCTTTCTACCCCCAAAATGGTATCAGTAAAAATGTCAGCTCATAAGCCCTCACCCAGCCATCAGACAGCATCAAAACATTACAGGTCTCAGAAAATGGCGACAAAGGCAAAAACTTTTTTTGTAGAAATTTCTGAATTTTTTTTAACCACTGAAACAATAAAAAAAAACTATACATGTTTGGTGTTTGCGAAACATGATGATGATTAGAATCATATGATAAGAATCATATTGCCAGGTCAGTTTTACCATATAGTGAACATGATAAATAAAAACCCCAAAAAATAATTGTGGAGTTGCACTTTTTTTGAAATTTCACCACACTTGGAATTTTTTTCCTATCTTCCAGTACACTATGTGGTAAAATCAATGGTGCCATTCAAAAGTACGACTCATCCCACAAAAAAAGGCCTCATATTGATGGAAATACAAAAAAGTTATAGCTCTTGAAAGAAGGGGAGGAAAAAAACGAAAACAAAAAGAAGGAAAATGGTTCAGGAGTGAAAAGGGGTTAATGTGCAACTTGTCCAACTATTCTTAATTAATACATTTCTGAATCGTTTTCTGTATACAGCTCCAATGCAGCCCTATTTGTCCTCACATTAAGACCTCAATCAGACATCACTTTTTCACGTACGAATTTGTTCTGTGTTTTTCACAGTTAGAATTGTAATTGTAGTCTATGGAGCTGTTCGAATGTTTGCAGGTTTTGGGGGTTTTTTTGGCATAAGAGAAAATTACTGATGGTAATAAAGGATCCACTGATGATCTGATCAAGCGCATTGATCAAAATGTGATGAAAATCTGATGTGTGAATGAGGTCTAATTCAAACGGCAATCAAATTGTATTCTGTAATCTGTAACTTACGTTTTCCTAATGAATCTTTCTAAGTAGAGGACAGATGGAAGCTTGGATGTACTTTGTTACGACGGAGTTGCATAGGTCTCTGCAAGACACCAAATGGTAGAAAAAGTATTTTATGATATTGTATATTCCAGACAGAAGTATGAAAATAAAATAAGTGGAATCAAAGGTAGATGTAGCCTGTAAATGTTAAAGTAACGTTGTTGTCTTTACAATATTTATTGAAATGATGAAATAAGAAAGGTAATGCTAAATACACTCTTCTCTATTATAGGGTGTTAGAGGAAATCCAGGTTTTGATGGAGATAAAGGTGAAAAAGGAGAAGATGGACCACCAGGAGAAAAAGTATATCTGACCTATTTACTTAGGTGTTATATGTTCTGCAGTATATTCTGATAATAATTTCCTGGCCAGGATCTGATCAGCCTAAAAACTCTCTTATACTGATCTCTAAGGAAGGCTAAATTCACACTTTGTTTAGCCACTATGTTCATCCTCATTACTTGAACAATGTAGTTAAGGTTGAAAAAATACATAAATCAACTTTGTTGCACTTATTTTAGTGCAGAGGAATCACAAATCTTTATGAGCCTAAATAACATTTCCATATATTAAGGGAAAAGTGTTCCCTCACTCCAAAAATGACAATCAAGGTCAGTTGATCTAAGACCCATGTTCAGTGATCTAGTACCCATAACATGTCCGAGATCTACTATATGCAATTGTATGCCACCAGCATAATGGTGCAGTGCAATATGTTTTATCTGTAACTCCATTTTTTTAGAGGGAAAAATTCTAATAATGAGCATATACACTTTTTTTTTTAATGAAAATGGATATAGCAGTTTCAGTTACTTACTTTTTGCCATTTTTGGAAAGGCACAGCTTTACACATTTAGTTGTTTATTGCTTCCAATATGTTTTTTTAGTATAAATTCTTCTGCTAAATTCATTCACTGTATCAATTATTTTTTACAGGGTGCAAAGGGTGATGCTGGTTTTAAAGGATCTATGGGAATGTTTGGTGCAAGGGGGCCCGTGGGACAGAAGGTAGCAAAATTATTACACATACACTAATATAATCATACTTATAAGAAGTCTAATTGAATGTTATAGTTTTTAATCATATTTCCAACCGTAATCAATGCTGTTTGAGTTTCTGAAATCAATGTTGTTAGACTTTGCATATTTGGATTCTAATAAAACATTATTCCGGACACCAAACTCCGATCTAACATTCCTATGAATGCGCCCTTTTACAAGTCATCCTGTAAGACAAAGATATTAGAATCTATTATATTTATCTATTATTATAATATACAATGTAAATGGTGTTATAGACTGCCAATATTAGAAAATTGCCGTTACATGGATTTCCTTACATATTTTCATCACCAAAAAGACCATATTACAAAAGCAGAAATGCAGTGATCTGTCAGTTTAAAGGGGTCGATGAGGAAATTTTATTTATAGTGATGATGCCCTAGACTGCCTAAAAAAATAAAATAATCATTGATTGGCTCAGCATCTCCAGATAATTCTGGTCTATTAAGGATAGGACTAGGAAGCACAAACCAGGGAGACAGATTGAGCACTGGAATAGGACCTACGAGGGATCAGCTTTGGTAAATATTCATTCATTAACATTTTTTAGGCAGTCTGGGTCATTTCAGCACTATTTTTTTCAATTCCCTGGACAACTCCTTTTAGATGTACAACCCTCCAGTGTATCCCTTTCTCAAGCTATGGTTTTCAATAGACTTTCAAATTGTGATTTATTAGCTCTATAGCTAATAATAATGTGACAGTTATCCTAATGGAATCTGTTTGGGAAAAAATCTAAATAATATTATTTACAGGCAGATTTTTTAGCTGTTTTTAATTTTCTTTTTTTGTCATAAAAGGGTGAACCTGGCGAACTTGGGCTTCCAGGAGATGCGGTAAGTGCTTAGTCTGGTTTGTTCATGTATATTTCAATTGCTACAGGTAGAAACATTTATTTTCTCCTGCTTAAAGGTTGCAGGTATTGCAATGCTGTTAATAACATGTAGTGAAGGCATAATTATTCACTTTATGGACGTATGTGATTAAAAAGGTTAAATACATTTTTAGTTTTAGCAAATAACAGTAATTCATTGTATATTTGTAATGTAAAGGTGAAAAAGGAAATAGGAAATCACCAGCTCATCTACAGTATACTTCCAACTTTAGATTCTTTAGAGCCTGGAGCAGAAGCTGTAGTAAGGTGGAGATCAAATGAAAAAAGAGGTGGTGTTGTCCAGTTCTGTCCAAATGGGAAAAAAAAATTAACACTTTATTTCAAACTTTAAAGATTCCTAGAAAAGTGGTAAATCGGTACTGATCATCAACGCATTTCAAATGGTATTTAATCATGATTAAGATCGCATACGTTTGAAATGTGCTTTGTGATTAGTATTCTTTCACCACTCTTCTATGAATTTTAAATATTTGAAATGATAGTACTAATTTTAACCCATTTGTATGAAGCTGGACAACCTCAACTCCTTTTTTTTTTTTCAATTTTTTCCAATATACGTTGTGTCTCAATTCTATTGATTTTTCAAGATCTCTGTTTTCTGTACCCTTCTTTATCTCCAGTGGATGAAATCGGTTCTGGTCACATGTGGTTCATACAAGTGTATGGCCCATTAGTTACAATACAGTTATCAAAGATGTGTCTTGTAGTGATCTCTTTCTTGATCATATGGCCCGATCAAAATTTTACCCCATGGAAAGAAATAATTTAAATGAATGACAACAAGCAGAAATCTTAAAGGGCCACTGTCACCCCCCCCAGCCGTTATAAACTAAAAGAGCCACCTTGTGCAGCAGTAATGCTGCAGTCTAACAAGGTGGCTCTTTTAGTTTTTGATTCATTTATTACCTCAAAAAAGCATTTTAAAAATTGGCCACACATACCAGATATTATACCGGGAGGCGGTCCGAAGCATCCTGTATGAATCCCCCAACTGCCGTCACTCATCTCTTCAGGGCCAATGGTCCCCGCCCCCTGAGCGCTGTTATCGTCTGAAATCCGGCGCCTGCGCTGTGCGTGCCTGCCTGGGGCCTGTGCAGTGTTCATTGTCAGTGCGGCCACCTGAATCCCCCGCCCCGCACTGTTATTCATTATGCACAGTGCGGGGCTGGGGTTCCTGGGAAGGCGGGGGAGCTGGGGAGCGTCGGAGCTGGGGAGCGTCGGAGCTGGGGAGCGTCTAAACAGCGCAGTGCGCATGCCCAGGAACCCCAGCCCCGCACTGTGCATAATGAATAATAGTGTGGGGCGGGGGATTCAGGTGGCCGCACTGACAATGAACACTGCGCAGGCCCCAGGCAGGCACGCACAGCGCAGGCACCGTATTTCAGACGATAACAGCGCTCAGGGGGCGGGGACCATCGGCCCTGAAGAGATGAGTGACGGCAGTTGGGGGATTCATACAGGACGCTTCGGACCGCCTCCCGGTATAATATCTGGTATGTGTGGCCAATTTTTAAAACGCTTTTTTGAGGTAATAAATGTATCAAAAACTAAAAGAGCCACCTTGTTAGACTGCAGCATTACTGCTGCACAAGGTGGCTCTTTTAGTTTATAACGGCTGGGGGGGTGACAGTGGCCCTTTAAACCTTTTATGACCCTGTGCGATTTAAGGTGCTGGTACTTAACATGAGGTACTATCAATGGCCATTACAGTGATGGCTCAGGAGGCCCTGTCACACACAGCGACGCTGCAGCGATACAGACAACGATGCTGATCGCTGCAGCGTCGCTGTTTTGTCGCTGTGTGGTCGCTGGGGAGCTGTCACACAGACCGCTCTCCAGCGACCAACGATGCCGAGGTCCCCGGGTAACCAGGGTAAACATCGGGTTGCTAAGCGCATGGCCGTGCTTAGTAACCCGATGTTTACCCTGGTTACCAGCGTAAAAGTAAAAAAACAAACAGTACATACTCACCTTCGCGTCCCCCGCCGTCCGCTTCCTGCACTGACTGAGCGCCGGCCCTAACAGCAGAGCGGTGACGTCACCGCTGTGCTGTACGTTCACTTTACGGCCGGATCTCAGTCAGTGCGGGAAGCAGGCGGCAAGGGACCTGACGGACACCGGAATGTGAGTATGTAGTGTTTGTTTTTTTTTACATTTACGATGGTAACCAGGGTAAACATCGGGTTACTAAGCGCGGCCCTGCGCTTAGTAACCCGATGTTTACCCTGGTTACCAGTGAAGACATTGCTGAATCCGTGTCACACACACCGATTCAGCGATGTCAGCGGGACCTCAACGACCAAAAAAAGGTCCGGGCCATTCCGACACGACCAGCGATCTCACAGCAGGGGCCTGGTCGCTGGTACGTGTCAAACATAGCGAGATCGCTACTGAGGTCGCTGTTGCGTCACAAAACTTGTGACTCAGCAGCAATCTCGCTAGCGATCTCGCTATGTCAGGCTTAGGATCTAATCTGCATCATCTGCACTAGGTGTCATGTCAGTAGTAAAATACAACTCACTGCAGTGTCTGAAATTTGAGTTTATTCTGATCCTAACTGTTCCTTTAGATGCCTTGATTAATAGTAACCACGACATCTAAGCAGTTAGACAGAGGGTGAAGTCTCCCAATTGGCATATGTTACCAATTGGTTGTCTTATAATTAACCAAAAACAAAATATACAAATGAATAAATAAAATATATACAAGGTTTGAAGTGAAACAAAACAATATTTATCCCAAAATCTATAATGAATAACAGCTAATTAATTGCATATGTTACCCCAAAATTGTCCCATATAACCCCACAAAAAACAAGCCCTCATAAACCGATAGTAAAAGAAACATGAAAAACTAATAGCCCTAAGATTTTTTTTCAATGAAATTTTGTTTCTCTGCATAAGTAATAAGTTGATAGAAAATAATACAACACTACTAAAAAAAATTGTATCCTGAATTTTTTACAGGAATTATATTCAAAAAGTGTTTATTTTTTATTTTATTTATTACTTTATTTATTTTATTGTTAATAAAAGTTCCAATACAAGTTTATGGGTCCTTTGAAACAAAACCAATATATATATTGGGTGTGATTTAAATCATAAATAAAAAATAAAAAACAATCCTTAAAATTTAACTTTTAATATTAAATGTTATTCAGAAAAATACATTCACAGTTTTCTAGAAAATAGACCTAAAAGTAGCACCTCCGAGGCCCTTGAAGTAGGGGAGTAATGTCTAGATATTGGGCAGGGGGATATACACAGTGTGGTGTAGCAATCCTACACTGGCACTAAGGTGCCCCTTATACATTGTTAACCTACCTAGCAGCGGAGGCTGGCACCCTAAAGTTCGATATGGCACCCCCGCTCAACAGTCCCTTAAAGTCCCTGTATGCCCCTATTCTAGACCAGTACCAATAACCCAACATGCATGCGCACAGTATAGAACTTGTTGTCTATGATCCAATCTCTATGGACCCATTGTCTATGGACCCATCTCTGTTTTTGCTACTATGGCATACTCCTATTTGTGGTCCCCTGATGAGCCCTGATAACAGGAGGGGGAGAAATGCGTAGGGACAAGGGACATTAATACTGGAAGTCACTACAACCAGCTAAGTGATCCATTGTGATCTTTATTGAATATAAACTGATTACTGATATAGCACTTTTACAGTCTGTATATAGCACCTCTAAATTGCATCTGAAGGTCATCTGCATACATCTGTATTTACTGCACTATATAAGGTACTTTAACCCCTTCATGACCTTGGGATTTTCCATTTTTCCGTGTTCGTTTTTCGCTCCCCTCCATCTCAGAGCCATAACTTTTTATTTTTCCGTCAATTTGGCCATGTGAGGGCTTATTTTTGCGGGACGAGTTGTACTTATGAATGACATCATTAATTTTACCATGTCGTGTACTAGAAAACGGGAAAAAAATTTCAAGTGCGGTGAAATTGCAAAAAAAGTGTAGCCCCACACTTGTTTTTTGTTTGGCTTTTTTGCTAGGTTCACTAAATGCTAAACCTGAGCTGCCATTATGATTCTCCAGGTCAGTACGAGTTCATAGACACCTAATATGACTAGGTTATTTTTTTATCTAAGTGGTGAAAAAAAATTCCAAACTTTGCTAACAAAAAAAAAAATTGTGCCATTTTCCGATACTCGTAGCGTCTCCATTTTTCATGATCTGGGGTCGGTTCAGGGCTTATTTTTTGCGTGCCGAGCTGGCATTTTTAATGATACCATTTCAGTGCAGATACGTTCTTTTGATCACCCGTTATTGCATTTTAATGCAATGTCGCGGCGACCAAAAAAACATATTTCTGGCGTTTCGAATTTTTTTCTCGCTACGCCGTTTAGCGATCAGGTTAATGCTTTTTTTTATTGATAGATCGGGCGATTCTGAACGCGGTAATACCAAATATGTGTAGGTTTCATTTTTTTATTGATTTATTTTGACTGGGGCGAAAGGGGGGTGATTTAAACTTTTATATTTTTTTTATTTTTTTCACATTTTTTAAACTTTTTTTACTTTTGCCATGCTTCAATAGCCTCCATGGGAGGCTAGAAGCTGGCACAACACGATCGGCTCTGCTACATAGCAGCGATCATAAGATCGCTGCTATGCAGCAGAAATGCAGGTGTGCTGTGAGCGCCGACCACAGGGTGGTGCTCACAGCTACCGGCGATCAGTAACCATAGAGGTCTCAAGGACCTCTATGATTACAATGCAGAAGCATCGCTGACCCCCGATCATGTGACGGGGGTCGGCGATGCGCTCATTTCCGGCCACCCGGCTGGAAGCGCCAGTTAAATGCCGCTGTCTGCGTTAGACAGCGGCATTTAACTAGTTAATAGCGGCGGGTGAATCGCAATTTCACCCGCCGCTATTGCAGGCACATGTCAGCTGTTCAAAACAGCTGACATGTCCCGGCTTTGATGCGGGCTCACCGCCGGAGTCCGCATCAAAGCGGGGCTTCTGACCTCGGACGTACTATCCCGTCCGAGGTCAGAAAGGGGTTAAGCACATATGCACTTTATCAAACACTATTGAAGCTGTGATCTAGGTGTGGAGGCATTCAGCTATTTAGAAAGAGATGTTACTTATAGCCATATAAACCTCTGTCTCTCTGGCCTTCAATGACTAGAGATTGTGTTATAGACACAGCTTAGTGGTATCATAGACAACAAGTTCTATACTGTGTGCATGTTGGGTTATTGGTACGGATCTAGAATAGGGGCATGCAGGTAGTTTAAGGGACTGCCAATGTTGAGCGGGGGCGCCATATCGAATTTTATCGTGTCAACCACCACTGCTAGGTAGGTCATCAGTGTATAAGGGACCCATTAGGGCCAGTGTAGGATTGCTACACCACACTGTGTATAACCCCCTGCCCAATATCTAGACATTACTCCCCTACTTCAAGGGTCTGGGAGGTGCTACTTTTATGTCTGTTTTCTTGAAAACCATGAATATATTGTTCTTAATAACATTTAAGATTAAAAGTTAAGTTTTAAGGGTTGTTTTTTCTTTTTGGTTTATGGGTCCTTAGAAACACTCACAGCACACGGATGGCATCTATGTGTCGTCTGTGTGCTATCCGTGTTTAACATTGCAAAGTATAGGAGAAGCTTTGAAATTTATTTATTTATTTAGGTGCAGACATATCATTGGGCAACCAATGATATGGGGCCCATTGCCACCTCTAAAGCAGAAAGCAGCTTCTGTCAAAGGCAGAACTATTGGACTGCAAAGGCCCCAGTGTTCTTGCCCAGGGGCCCTTTAATGTCTGTGTATTAATCTGTATTTACTTATCCATCTGTCAAAATCACTGATGACACTGATGGTAAGAACAGATACATGGACCATACATTGATGACACAATGATCCAATACACTGATGAGACAGTTTTCACGTTCGTGTTTAAACTTGGACATGTGAATGAGGCCTTACATTGTTTTGCCTTCATTTTTTACTAATAAATACTTTATTTCTAGCAATGAATGGATTTTGAGATTTGAGCTCGCCAGCTTCTGTAAATTTTCCTTAAAATATTGATTTGTGAAGAATGTATTTGCTGTGAATTGAATGTTCCTTATTATCCGATAAGGTCTCAGAGCATAATAAATCTAAGATGTAAAAAAAACAAACACTCGCCTCCCTGCTAACCTCTCAAGCCACCCTGAAGCTCATTTCTCACATCTCCAGCCTCTTCATTACAGGCCAGGACATCCAGCCTTCTCACCTGTGCATTGTAAGGTCATGGCGCACATCATAACGTTCCAACCTTACAAGGTGCTTGAGGCCAGAAGTCTTGGCGTGTAGTGAAGATCCCAGAGATACGGCGCATAATGATGGAAAGAAGACTTCTGGAAGGTGGGTAGGGAGCAGCGAGGCTGCCAGAGAGGTGAATGATGAGGTAAGTATTAGTTTTGATTTTTTATTTTTTTACAATTTGCCGAGCCTATGTGGTTCACCAAAATGACAGACGGATATTTTTGCACAATTGAATTCTTGCTGAATCATGAATTTCAGGTAATTAGATTTGCCTTACTGTACAGATTGATCTGCTCATCTCAATATTACGCACATGGTTGTGTAACCACTGTGCCACGGTCCGGAGAGAGCCTGAAGGGCTGTAACTAATTGAAAACCTGATTCTTCACTAGAGCCCCTCATGGTGTGGTTAGACTTGAACTCAGGTGAACTCCAGGTGCTACTCCAGGATGGACTCCGGAACTGCGGCAGCTGTCCCAAAAACTATACTGATAACTGAAGTTGCTAAGTCACCTCCCCTTAAGGGAAGATACCTTAACCCCTTCACCCCAAAGCCTGTTTTCACCTAAGTGACAGGGCCAATTTTTACAATTCTGACCACTGTCACTTTATGAGGTCATAACTCTAAAACGCTTCTATGGATCCTGCTGATTCTGAGACTGTTTTCTCGTGACATATTGTACTTCATGATAGTGGTAAAACTTCTTCGATATGACTTGCATTTATTTGTGAAAAAAACAAAAATTTGTCGAAAATTATGAAAATTTAGCAATTTTCAAACTTTTAGTTTTTATGCCCTTAAATTAGAGAGTTATATCTCATAATGTAGTTAATAAACAACATTTCCCACATGTCTGCTTTACATCAGGACAATTTTGGAAAGATAATTTTTTTTTGTTAGGGAGTTATAAGGGTTAAAAGTTGACCAGCAATTTCTCATTTTTGCAACAAAATTTGCAAAACCATTTTTTTTACAGACCACCTCACACTTGAAGTGACTTTGAGGGGTCTATATGACAGAAAATGCCCAAAAGTGACACCATTCTAAAAACTGCACCCCTCAAGGTACTCAAAACCACATTCAAAAAGTTTATTAACCCTTCAGGTGCTTCACAGGAATTTTTGGAATGTTTAAAAAAAATTGAACATTTAACTTTTTTTCACAAAATTTTTACTTCAGATCCAATTTGTTTTATTTTACCAAGGGTAACAGGAGAAATTGGACCAAAAAAGTTGTTGTACAATTTGTCCTGAGTACGCCGATACCCCACATGTTGGGGTAAACCATTGATTGGGCACATGGCAGAGCTCGGAAGCGAAGGAGCGCCATTTGACTTTTCAATGCAAAATTGGCTGGAATTGAGATCGGAACCCATGTCGTGTTTGGAGAGCCCCTGACGTGCCTAAACAGTGGAAACCCCCACAAGTGACACCATTTTGAAAATTAGACCCTCTAAGGAACTAATCTAGATGTGTGGTGAGCACTTTGAACCTTCAAGTGCTTCAAAGAACTTTATAATGTAGAGCCGTAAAAAAAAATTCATATTAATTTTCACAAAAAATGATCTTTTTGCCCCAAATTTTTTATTTTCCCAAGGGTAACAGGATAAATTGGACCCCAAAAGTTGTTGTGCAATTTGTCCTGAGTACGCTGATACTTCATATATGGGGATAAACCACTGTTTGGGCGCATGGCAGAGCTCGGAAGGGAAGGAGCGCCATTTGACTTTTCAATGCAAAATTGACTGGAATTGAGATCGGAACCCATGTCGTGTTTGGAGAGCCCCTGACGTGCCTAAACAGTGGAAACCCCCACAAGTGACACCATTTTGGAAAGTAGACCCTCTAAGGAACTAATCTAGATGTGTGGTGAGCACTTTGATCCTCCAAGTGCTTCACAGAAGTTTATAATGTAGAGCCGTAAAAAAAAATTCATATTAATTTTCACAAAAAATGATCTTTTTGCCCCAAATTTTTTATTTTCCCAAGGGTAACAGGATAAATTGGACCCCAAAAGTTGTTGTGCAATTTGTCCTGAGTACGCTGATACTTCATATATGGGGATAAACCACTGTTTGGGCGCATGGCAGAGCTCGGAAGGGAAGGAGCGCCATTTGACTTTTCAATGCAAAATTGGCTGGAATTGAGATCGGAACCCATGTCGTGTTTGGAGAGCCCCTGACGTGCCTAAACAGTGGAAACCCCCACAAGTGACACCATTTTGGAAAGAAGACCCCCTAAGGAACTTATCTAGATGTGTGGTGAGCACTTTTAACCCCCAATTGTTTCACTAAAGTTTAGAATGTAGCGCTGTGAAAATTAAAAAATCATTTTTTCTTTCCACAAACTGATGTTTTAGCCAGCAGGGAAGGAGCGCCGTTTGAAATGCAGACTTGGATGGATTGGTCTGCAGGTGTCATGTTGCATTTGCAGAGCCCCTGATGTACCTAAACAGTAGAAACCCCCCACAAGTGACCCCATATTGGAAACTAGACCCCCCAAGAAACTCATCTAGATGTGTTGTGAGAACTTTGAACCCCCAAGTGTTTCACTATAGTTTATAACGCAGAGCCGCGAAAATAAAAAATATATTTTTTTCCATGAAAATTATATTTTAGCCCCACGTTTTTATTTTCCCAAGGGTAACAGGACAAATTGGACCCCAAAAGTTGTTGTCCAACTTGTCCTGAGAATGCTGATACCCCATATGTTGGGGGGAACCACTGTTTGGGCGCACAGGAGAACTCGGAAGGGAAGGAGCACTGTTTTAGTTTTTCAAAGCAGAATTGGCTGGAATTGAGATCGGACGCCATGTCGCGTTTGGAGAGCCCCTGATGTGCCTAAACAGTGGAAACTCCCCAATTCTAACTGAAACCCTAACCCCAACCCTAACCCCAGCCCTAACCCTAGCCCTAACCCCAACCCTAACCCTAGCCCTAACCCTAGTCCTAACCCTAGCGCTACTTTCACACTAGCTTTTTTTGCATACGTCGCAACTCGCAATGCGTCGTTTTGGCGAAAAAACGCATCCTGCAAAGTCATCTGCAGGATGCGTTTTTTCCCCATAGACTAACATTAGCGACGTATTGACACACGTCGCAACCGTCGTGCGACGGTTGCGTCGTGTTGTGGTGGACCGCCGGCAGCAAAAAACGTTACATGTAACTTTTTTTGTGCCGACGGTCAACCATTTTTGACCGCGCTTGCATTGTATGCGTCGGTATGTCGGGCCGACGCAGTGCGACGGCCCCGTACCGACGCTAGTGTGAAAGTAGCCTAACGGGAAAATGGAAATAAATATATTTTTTAAAGTTTTATTATTTTTCCCTAACTAAGGGGGTGATGAAGGGGGATTTGATTTACTTTTATAGCGTTTTTGGGGCGGATTTTTATGGTTGGCAGCCGTCACACACTAAAAGACGCTTTTTATTGCAAAAAATAGTTTTTGCATCACCACATTTTGAGAGCTATAATTTTTCCATATTTTGGTCCACAGAGTTATGTGAGATCTTGTTTTTTGCGGGACGGGTTGACGTTTTTATTGGTGCCATTTTCGGGTACATGACATTTTTTGATCGCTTTTTATTCCGATTTTTGGGAGGCGGAATAAACAAAAACCAGCAATTCCTGAAATTCTTTTAGGGGGGGCGTTTATACCGTTCCGCGTTTGGTAAAAAGGATAAAACAGTTTTATTCTTCGGGTCAGTACGATTACAGCGATACCTCATTTATGTAATTTTTTTATGTTTTGCCGCTTTTACACAATAAAAACTATTTTATATAAAAAAAATAATTGTTTTTGCATCGCTTTATTCTGAGAGCTATAACTTTTTTATTTTTCTGCTGATGATGCTGTATGGCGGCTTTTTTTTTGCGGGACAAGATGACGTTTTCAGCGGTACCATGGTTATTTATATCCATCTTTTTGATCGCGTGTTATTCCACTTTTTGTTTGGCGGTATGAGAATAAAGCGTTGTTTTTTGCCTCGTTTTTTTTTTTGTTTTTTTTTTTACGGTGTTCACTGAAGGGGTTAACTAGTGAAATAGTTTTATAGGTGGGGTCGTTACGGACGCGGCGATACTAAATATGTGTACTCTTATTGTGTGATTTTTTTTATTTAGATAAAGAAATGTATTTATGGGAATTTTTTTTTTTTTTCTTTATTTAGGAATTTTTTTTTTTTTTTTTTTTTTTTTACACATGTGGAAAATTTTTTTTTTTACTTTTTTACTTTGTCCCAGGGGGGGACATCACAGATCGGTGATCTGACAGTGTGCACAGCACTCTGTCAGATCACCGATCTGAGAGGCACGTTCCAGAGCCTTGCCGGCGCCTGCTATGAGGAATCCTCAGCAGGTGCCGGCAAGCAGGGTCATCTCATGACCCGGAAGGAGTCCCGTGGCCATCTTGGATCCGGGGACTCCTTCCAGGTCACCGGAGCAGCGCGATCTCATCGCGTTGCTCCGGTGGGAGAGAGCGCAGGGAGCCCCCGTCCCTGCGCGATCCCCCTCTATGCCGCTGTCACTATTGACAGCGGCATCAGAGGGGTTAAAAGCCCGCGATCGGCGATAGCGCCGATCGTGGGCATTGCTGCGGGGTGTCAGCTGTCATATACAGCTGACACCCGCACCCGATCACCGCGGCGCTCAGCGCGAGACCGCGGTGATCGGGGCGCCGTACTAGTGCTGCAGCTGGCACTAATGCAGTGCCGGCAGCGCCGTACTAGTACGGCGCATGGCATGAAGGGGTTAAAGTGAACCTGTCAGCAGGATTTTGTTAAGCAAACTAAAGGCATTGTCCTGTTGTCGCTGTTACACTGATTAAAATGATACTTGGGGTGAAGAAATCCATCTTGTAGTTCTTGTGTAATCAGTGTTAGAAGTTTTCGGCTAATGATATGCCCATACTCCGGGGCGGGACTGTAAGCAGAGTCTTATCTTGGTGCTATAGGCCAGAGAAACCAATGACAGGCCTGCCCACAGGCCACTCCAAAGCACAAACATGGTCCTCATCATAGAGACAGAGAGAGAGAGATACACAGAGAGTGAGAGATACACAAAGAAAGAGATATACACAGATAGATACATAGATACACAGAGAGAGAGATACACAGAGAGTGACTGATACACCGAGAGAGACAGTCAGATATGCAGAGAGGCAGACAGACAGACACAGAGAGGCAGACAGACAGAGAGACACACAGAGAGACACACAGACACATAGAGACAGACAGAGAGACAGGCAGACAGAGACAGAGAGAGACACACAGAGAGACAGACACAAAGAGACAGCCAGAGAGAGACTGACACAGAGAGACAGACAGAGACAGTCAGACACACAGAGAGAGAGACAGAGAGACAGAGAGAGAAACAGACAGACATAGAGAACTCAATGATATTATGTGGCATACCTGTCTATGCAAGACATTATACTGTAGGGCACATAGTTGCCTAGACTAGATAATGATTTTTACAACTGATAGCACAGACAGAAAAATGAATAATATGTTAAGAGCCAGTTAATGGTTGCATGAGGAAAAGTAAAAGAACATTGTAATAGTATGGGCTAGGAAGTGCCCCTAACTATCTATCAAGGGATGGTAATAGTATTGCTATTCTAATATGGGCTAAAGTGACCATTTCGGCTCCTTAGGCCTGAATGTGACTGCAACCCATGCATCTATTGTAACTACGTCTCAGGGCCTAGTTAATAACTTGCTCATCTGTTTTAAGAACAAATTCAGTCAAGGACTAAAAAAAAAAAAAAAAAAAACCTTCTAATTCTGGTTTTGTTTGTAATAAAGAATTTACAACTTTGATTTTTATACCTGCATGTATATGATTTTTTTTTCTTACATCAGCACTTACGTTAAAAAAAAACCCATAAGTGCTGATGTAATAGCCTTTCTATTATGCTTTTAGAGGCTTTTAATGTCCTTTACTTTGCTTCCTTAAATCTCAGTGGATGTACTTAATCAAAATACATTACAATAGCACCCACATTCTGCAAATAGCTGGAACTATTTCTGAATTCTTGTCACATGTATTAAAATAAAATGTGTGTGTTCCATACAGGTAAAGAAAATAACAGTAGAATAACTTTTTCATTCTGGGTTCCATCACATTTTATGCAGTTTAGATTACAGCCAGAATATGCAACATATGGACCACCTCAAACTATTGGCAAACTTTATATATATATATATATATATATATATATATATATATATATATATATATATATATACTGCTCAAAAAAAGAAAGGGAACACTAAAGTCCCAAATCCTAGAATGAAATATTTCGGTTGCAAATCTTAATTCATTACATAGTGGAATGTGTTGAGTACATTAAAACCTAAAAATGATCAACGGAAATCACAACTAATATCCCACGGAGGTCTGGAGTTGGAATGATGCTCAAAATCAAAGTGGAAAATGAAGTTAAAGGCTGATCCAACTTCAGTGGAAATGCCTCAATACAAGGAAATGATGCTCAGTAGTGTGTGTGGTGTCCACGTGCCTGTATGATCTCCCTACAATGCCTGGGCATGCTCCTGATGAGGCGGTGGATGGTCTCCTGAGAGATCTCCCACCAAACCTAGACTAAAGCATCCGCCAACTCTTGGACAGTCTGTGGTGCAATGTGACGTTGGTGGATGGTGCGAGACATGATGTCCCAGATGTGTTCAATCGGATTTAGGTCTGGGGAATGGGTGGGCCAGTCCATATCTTCAATGCCTTCATTTTGCCAGAACTGCTGATACACTCCAGCCATATAAGGTCTGGCATTGTCCTGCATTAAGAGAAACCCAGGGCCAACCGCACCAGCATATGGTCTCACAAGGGGTCTGAGGATCTCATCTCGGCACCTAATGGCAGTCAGGCTACCTCTGGCGAGCACATGAAGGGCTGTGCGGCCCTCCAAAGAAATGCCACCCCACACCATTACTGACCCACTGCCAAACTGGTCATGTCACGACTGTCACATGTGCTCAGTGTGAACCTGCTGTCATCTGTGAAGAGCACGGGGCGCCAGTGGTGAATTTGCCAATCCTGGTGTTCGGTAGCAAATGTCAAGCATCCTGCACAATGTTGGGCTGTGAGCACAACCCTCATCTGTGGACGTCGGGCACTCAGACCATCCTCATGGAGTCGGTTTCTAACAGTTTGTGCAGACACATGCACATTTGTGGCCTGCTGTAGGTCATTTTGCAGTGCTCTGGCAGTGCTCCTCCTGTTCCTCCTTGCAGAAAGGCTGAGGTAGCGGTCCTGCTGCTGGGTTGTTGCCCTCCTAAGGCCCCCTCCACATCTCCTGGTGTACTGGCCTGTCTCCTAGTAGCGCCGCCAGCCTCTGGACACTACGCTGACAGACACAGCAAACCTTCTTGCCACAGATCGCATTGATGTGCCATCTTTGATGAGCTGCACTACCTGAACCACTTGTGTAGGTTGTAGAGTCTGTCTCATGCTACCACGAGTGTGAAAGCACAACCAGCATTCAAAAGTGACCAAAACATCAGCCAGAAATCATTGGTACTGAGATGTGGTCTGTGGTCTCCACCTGCAGAACCACTCCTTTATTGAGTGTGTCTTGATACTTGACAATAATTTCAATCTGTTGTCTATTCCATCTGCACAACAGCATGTGAAATTGATTGTCAAACAGTGTTGCTTCCTAAGTGGACAGTTTGATTTCACAGAAGCTTGATTTACTTGTAATTGTCCTGTTGTTTAAGAGTTCCCTTTATTATTTTGAGCAGTGGCGCAAAAATGTAAGCAGTTCATCTTTGTTTGATGGCTTGTGATTATCCATCATCCTCTTGATTACATTCCAGAGGTTCAGGTCTGGAGATTGGGCTGCCCATGACAGGGTTTTGATGTGGTGGTCTCTTAATTTTTGCCAGAGCTGAATATATATATTATATATACTTTTTATAAGCCGACCCAAGTATAAGCCGAGGCATCTAATTTTGCCTGGAAAAACTGGGAAAATGTATTGATTCAAGTATAAACTGGGCATGCATTGTCCCCTCCTCCCTATAGTGGAATGCATGCCTCCTCTTTCATATCCTGGTATGCATGGTTCCTCATCTTCATGATTGTATGCATGGCTCCTTATCCCCATCCTTGTCTGCATGGTGCCTTATGCCCATCCTTGTCTGCATTGTTCTTTATCTCCATCCTTGTCTGCATGGCTCCTTATTCCCATCTTTGTCTGCTTGGCTCCTTATTCCAATCCTAGTCTGCATGGCTCCTTATTCCCATCTTTGTCTGCATGGCTCCTTATTCCCATCCTTGTCTGCATGGCTTCTTATTCCCATCCTTGTCTGCATGGCTTCTTATTCCCATCCTTGTCTGCATGGTTCCTCATCCCCATCCTAGTATGTATGGCCCCCATGAGAACAGAATAGAAAAAACATCCTACTCACCTTCCCTGTGCGCCCTCGCAGCATCTCATTCCCGTGCCAGCAGCTCCTGTAGCCGAGCGATCACCTGTCCCCACTCATTAAGGTAATGAATATTCACCTCTAGAGGTGAACATTCATTACCTTAATGAGCGGGCACCCGTGAGAGCCCGGCAGCTGCTTTGAAGCCAGCAACTGCTGCTGACACTGTGCACGCACTATAAGAAAAATGAATGTTCACTGCAAGTGCAGTGTATATTAATTTCTTTTTAGCAGCGGGCACAGGTTTTAGCCGCAGCAGCTGGCTTCTGCCTTCTGTCAACCGCTGCTCTGGCGGTCCCCCTCCCCCGTTCTGGGACAATGACTCGTGTATAAGCCGAAGGAGGCTTTTCAGCACAAAAAAATGTGCTGAAAAACTCGGCTTATACACAAGTATATCCGGTATATACTTTATGTAAATAACATGCCTACTACTGTGAACATTTGGTTTTCTTTTTATTGTGAGGCAAACAACAAATAAGACAAAATAACAGAAAACTTCAGTGTGAACTATTCATCCTCCTAAAGTCAGTACTTTATAGAGCCTTCTGTTGCGTCAATTACAGCTGCAAGTAGATGTGGATAAGTTTCTATGAGCTTTCCACATCTTGCCACTGGGATTATTGCCCATTCATTAAGGACAAAAAATGCTCCAGCTCCTTCAAGTTAGATGGTTTCCTCTGGTGATCAGCAATCTTCAAGTCTGACCACAGATTCTCAATTGGATTAAGGTTTGGGCTTTGACTAAGCCATTCCAAAACATTTAGGCCAGGGTCACACTACAGCGTAATACGGATGAGTGTTAAGCGAGAAAAAATCGCATAGCACTCCGACCAATGTTAATCTATGGGGCAGCTCCCATCATCAGTTTTTTTCTCGTCCGTACTACACTTGCGAGTGAAATCGCAGCATGCTGTGATTGTCTGCATATCTCAGCTGAGAAACGCCAATGCAAGTCTATGGGTGCGAGAAAAAATTGCACAGCACACGGACCATCAGTGTGACTTGCGGGAAATTCTCAGGCATTGGGCAGGTGACAGGAAAGGCTCAGCCATTATTTGCTCATTTTGCAAGTGTGTGAGAAAATCTCACCATAGGGATGACATACGGATGACACACTGATACTTTTTTGAGAAAAAAACGCATCCTGGCATTGCACACGGATGAGATATGGATCACCATACGGAGAACATTTGTGCGATTCTGAGCAGACAAAATCAGACAGATTTTTTTATACATTGGTTGTGTGACCCCGGCCTTACACGTTTCCCCTTAAACGACTCGAGTGTTACTTTAGCAGTATGCTTTGGGTTATTGTCTTGTTGGAATGTGAACCTACATCCCAGTTTTAAGTTGGTGACAGACTGAAACAGATTTTGCTCAAGAATTTCTCTGTATTTTGCACCATCCATCTTCCCCTCAATTTGGAACATTTTCCCTGTTCCAGCTGCCGAAAATCATCCCCACAGCACGATGCTCATATTATCATGTTTCACTATGGGGATGGTGTTCTTGGGGTGATGTGCTGTGTTGATTTTGTGCCAGACATAGCGCTTACCTTGGTGACCAAAAAGTTACATTTTTGCCTCATCTGGCCATAGCACCTTCCTCCATACATTTGGGGAGTCTCCCAATTTTTGTGTGTAAGTAAAGGTTTTTTATGCCTACTCTTCTAAAAAGGTTGCCTCTATAGAGTGTATGGCTTATTGTGGTCTTATGGACAGATACTCCAGTCTCTGCTTGAGAACTCTTCAGCTCCTTCTGGGTTACTTTTGGTGTCTGTGCTGCCTCTCTGATTTATGACCTCCTTGTCCGGGCTGAGAGTTTTGTTCTGTGATCCTCTCTTGGCAGGTTTGTTGCGGTACCATGTTCTTCACATTTGATGATAATGGATTTGATAGTGCTCCGTAGGATCATAAGATATTGGAATATTTTTTTTTATAACCCAACCTTGACTTGTACTTCTCAACAACTTTGTCCCTGGCTTGTTTGGAGATATCCTTGGTCTTCATGCTGTTGTTTGGTTAGAGATGCTTTTTGCTTAATTGTGTTGCAACTAGTGTTGAGCATTCCGATACCGCAAGTATCGGGTATCGGCCGATATTTGCTGTATCGGAATTCCGATACCGAGTTCCGATATTTTTGTGATATTGGAAATCGGAATCGGAAGTTCCCAGTGTATGGTTCCCAGGGTCTGGAGGAGAGGAGACTCTTTTTCAGGCCCTGGGATCCATATTCATGTAAAAAATAAAGAATAAAAATAAAAAATATGGATATACGCGGACCCTGGACCTTAGCGATGTAACCGGCAGCCTCCGTTCCTAAGAATGCAGTGAGTGTAGGACCTGCGATGACGTCGCGGCTTGTGATTGGTCGCGTGAGCGGTCACATGAGCGGTCACGCGACCAATCACAAGCCGCAACGTCATCGAAGGTCCTTCACTCTGCATTCTTAGGAACGGAGGCAGACGCTTGGACCGGTGAGAGCCAGGGGCCGTCCGAGGGGTGAGTATATCAATATTTTTTATTTTTATTCTTTATTTTATACATGAATATGGATCCCAGGGCCTGAAGGAGAGTTTCCTCTCCTTCAGACCCTGGGAACCATTCCGATATTTTGTGTCCCATTGATATGCATTGGTATCGGGTATCGGTATCGGCGATATCCGATATTTTTTGGGTATCGGCCGATCCAATCCGATACCGATACCTTTGCATATCGGAAGGTATCTCTCAACACTAGTTGCAACCTCTGTGGGCTTTCTGAGAAGGTGTTATATACTGACAGACCACGTGACACTTAGATTGCACACAGGTGGACTTCTTTTCACTAAGCACGTGACTTACAAATAGAGATGAGCGAATTTGCTCGGGTTTCCTCTTATTCGGCAAGCTATAGCGCTTGCCGAACAAGCTGCAGAGGGAACCTGGCTTCCTGGATCGCACCGTCCGATCAGCTTTGTCATGGCTGTGTCACAGTTACGACACATGCATGGAGAGCCTGTTTGTTGATACCCCTAAATAAAATTCCAAGTGACCAATTGCCTCCAGAAGTCACATAATTGGTAAATTAAGTTCACATGTGTGTAATTTATGCCAAATATAACCACAGCTGTTCTGTGATGGCCTTTGAGATGGCCTCATATATTTTTGATAACATTAGGGATCAAACAGCATCATGAAAACCAAAGAAGACACCAGACAGGTCAGGTAAGTTGTGGAGAAGAGCAAAGTAGGGTTAGGTTATAAAAATAAATAGTTCAAGATTTGATTTGAACATCTCACAAAACATTGTTCAATCTATTATCCAAAAATGGAAGCAATATGGTACATTTGCACAAAATTTCTGCAAATTTTTAAAAACTCTCAATTTGTGATTGAGTCAAAAACAATTCATGAATCAGTCAAAATCCCCAAATCTCCCACAATGACGTACATAAAAAACACAGGCAAATACATAAAACTAGAGTTTAACAAGATGAAAGCTAGAAGGACAGGGAGCAAATGGAAAAGCTACACATGACACCGAAAACTAGACAAAAATAAGGTGCAGATGAAGCAACTCAGACACGAAATGTATGATTTTTATTAAGGCTATGCTAAAGCTCTGGCTATTCTTTTATTAGGGATGTGCTTGGTTTGAACAGTCATTTTGTGCTGACAGACTCCCTTTAATTTTTTAAGTGCACCTATTCGTTAAAGAAATAATAAATTGAGGTATGGTCCTCATAGGAAATAAATAGCCTAACATACTGCTGCTTATAAATATTTTTGTACTTTGTAGAAAAATAAAGAATAATATGAGTGTAAATGGCTTTATTCTTTGAATATAGATCACATTCCTTCATGACGTACAATTCTTAATCAGATGTTGCAGTGCTTCCTTACATAAAGACCAGGGGGTTATTTTGAAGTATTGAAGAAATTAAGATTTTTCAGGTCTTGATCTTTAGTGACATCCATTTATGAATCTTTTCATGCCCAGAATTTTCATAATGTTATTAAGAATTAACATTCTCATGAAGGCTTTTTTTTTGTTAAATTAATCATTATATATTCCATAGTTGAGTGTAGGCATATCTTTGGCAGACATAGGGTTAAATGTGTCTTAAGCCATTTGTTGATTTCCAGGTCTAATGGGAGGTAAATTCTTGATTTTGTAAATGCTTGTAGATTTGAGCAGTTTCTTTGCTAAGGAGTTTTTGTAAATAATGCAGCAATTCAGCTATAAATTGCTGGGAAAGTGGTAATGGATTATCAATATTCCTCCCTTTTGTATCATCACATATTCTTTGTCCTCTGAGAATTCATTTAAGCCAGCTTCAAGAAGTGCCTCTTATTCATCATCTCACAGAATCATGAACCGTCTCCCCCAGATATATGTAATGGGTATTTTGTCATAATATGCTAAGTTACTTCCATTACATATTGAACATCCACATAGAAGGAAAAGCAAGTTTTCTCAAGTTAACTTTCAGATTACTCAGAACTAAATTTCCCTGATGTAATGACAAATATTGATATAAAAGAATCCCTTATGGCATTGTTATTTATGGGTACATTTGATAATGCATATTTTGAAATTGATGTTACTTTACATTTTATAGGTTGCGTAGTTAAAGAGTAGCCATCATTTTAATTCATTTTTCATGACTCAATAGCACAGGTAAAAATAAGAATTTTTGTAATATAATCTTTTTCATGCTTCTGGATTCAAACCCTTGATTCTGTGGTTGGCGTCTCTTTCTGGTAAGCCACAACAGATACAGTACACCTGTTTTTTGGGTGTTTTGCTCTGTTATCTTTGGGTCTGTCAGTTTTCAGTAATGTGTTTTTCCTTTACTGTGTTTGTCTGTGCTATCACCTTTTGGGTGCAGCTTTATATACCTTCCCCTGCTGGTGTTTCCTGCTGGTGATATACTTTGTTGGGTTCATTCACATTGCTGTAGTTTGTGTTGTTTGCAGTAGTTATATAATCTTTATTTTTATATAGCGCTAACATATTACGCAGCGCTTTACAGTTTGCACAGTTTGTAGTTTTGGGTGTGATTCATTTTCTCCTTAGGGAACTGCTACTCTAGTGATCCTTGGAGCTGCTAAGGACATTTAGGGTAAGCCACCATCGAGTGGGGGTGCCATTATGTTATCCTAGGGTGCCAACCTCCGCGGTTAGGTTGGGACAGAACAGGGCTGAGAAGGATATTTGTCTTAATGGTTTGTACATTTCCCATGTGAATGTGCTTTTGCAATCATAACAATATTATAAGGGAAATCTGCTTCTTTCTCCTCCTGATCTGATCATTAATTCTCAATATACTCAGTTCATGGTTAAGTCTTCAATAAATACATACTTTCTAATTACAGAGTTTGGAAATAACAGTTGCTGCTCACAAGGTTCTATAGTGAACTGTAACTGTCATTTCAAGAGAACTGTGTCTGCCTCTAGCTCCTCCTTCTCCCCCTCCATAGAATTTTATAAGTACCAACTTGTAACGGGGTCTACCAAGCTGGGGTACCTCTTTCAGTACCACCCCGTGTTTCAGGAGGTCCACTTTGCATTGGCTGGAGTCTGAATGAAGGACGCTGGCTGGAATTCCTTGATTACATGAGAGCATATAAAAGCTGACTGCTTCTCCACGTATTTCCAGTCTCACAACACTTTATTCACAGAACACAGAATATATGTAACAACAGATACAGAGGGCAGGTCCATTCAAAAGCGGCAGGCCAGACATACATTACAATAGCCGCAGGGGGCCGGAGCCTGCTGATATTTACTGTGGGAATTACAAAGGTGGGGGAGGTCAGAAGGGGAATGTCTTGTCTCCTCTGCCCAGGGGCGCAGCCTGTGGGCTGATGCATTAGGGACATATATCTCACATGGAACCTATTATATATACAAATAACTGCATAACATATTCTGGGTGCTGGGGGGTTCTGTAACACGGCTCCCCCTTTCAGCGACGCAATCGGCATACACAGTCTGATCCTTAACGGATCGGTTTGGGGATGACCGAAGTTTATGGGGTTGGTACAAGTTCCGTTTGTCGACTTAGTCCATCGGCGTTACCGTTTTGTTTGCCGGGTCTGTAGTGGATGGTGAAGTCCAGGTTGTAGGGCTAAACTCCACCGCAGTAATCTGGCGTTGTCTCTGGAGACCCGATTAAGCCAGACTAGGGGATTATGGTCCGTTAGGAGGGAAAACTGTTGTCCATACAAATATGGTTGTAACTTTTTGAGTGCCCATACTACTGCCAGGCACTCCTTCTCGATGGCCGCATAGCTTACTTCACGGGGCAGTAGTTTCCGACTCAGGTAAGCTACCAGGTGTTCTTGGCCGTCCGGCCCGACTTGGCTCAGTACTGCCCCCAATCCAAACATAGAAGTGTCTGTGTGAACCAGGAAACATTTAGTTGGATCGGGTGCGGCCAATACAGGGGTATTGGTGAGGGCGTCCTTTAGCTGGCGGAAGGCTTCCTCACACTTTGGGGTCCAGGTTACCTGGCGGGGTTGGTTCTTACGGGTCAGATCAGTGAGGGGCTTGGCTACGCTGCTGTAATTGGGGACGAATTTCCTGTAATACCCCGCTGTCCCTAGAAACGCCATGACCTGGGTTTTAGTGCTTGGGGTGGGCCATTTGGCTATGGCCTCAATCTTGGCTGGTTCTGGTTGCTGTTTCCCACTTCCCACCCAATGTCCTAAATACTGAACCTCCGCTTTGCCCATGTGACACTTGTTTGGGTTCAGGGTGATTCCGGCCTTGTGGATCCTGTCTAATACTGTCTCTAGGTGATTTAGATGCTCTTCCCATGTCGCACTGTAGATGGCAATGTCATCCAGGTAGGCACACGCATAGTCCTGGAGACCATCCAGAAGCCGGTCAGCCAGCCTCTGGAAGGTCGCAGGGGCATTCTTCATCCCGAATGGCATAACTCGAAATTGGAATAAGCCGAACGGGGTGACAAATGCAGACTTGGGAATAGCGTCAGGACTAAGGGGAATCTGCCAGTAGCCTTTGCATAGATCGATGGTGGTCAAATACTTTGCCCCGCCAGCCGGTCTAACAGCTCATCCACAAAACCATGTAGTCCCATCCTTCTTGGGCACTAACACTACGGGGGATGCCCAGGGACTATCTGATTCTTCAATGACCCCTAAACGCAACATCTCTCGTATCTCTTGTCGCATCCCTTCTCGTACAGACTCAGGGACTCGGAAGGGGGGTTGTCTCAGGGTGGTCTGATCCTGGGTCTCAACCTTGTGTTGTGCCAGGTGGGTGTACCCCGGTCTCCCTGAAAACATCCTCTGTTGCTGCCTCAACAAAGCCTCTGCCTGCTGTCTCTCCCGGGGACCTAGGTCTTCACCCCAGTGTACCTGGTCTCATGTTTTAGACTGAGTCCTCTCCCCTAAGACATCAGGCAAGGGGAGTCCGGCTACATCCTCTGTTTCAGGTGCACAGATGGCCACTACCTCTTCAGGGCGCTCCCTGTAGGGCTTCAGCATGTTCACGTGGAACATGCAGATAACCCTGGGGTTGTCACAATCGGCGACATTATAGGTGGTGTCGGCTATTTTCCCCACTACCTGGTAGGGCCCCTGCCATGCAGCTTGGAACTTGATCTTCCTAGTGGGTTCTAACACCAGGACCTTCTGTCCTATGTCAAAGGTGTGTTCTCTGGCCCTCCGATCGTACCATATGCGCTGGCGCCGTTGGGCCACCTGCAGGTTCCCACGTACAGCCTGGGTCAGCTCCTGTAGGCGGTCCTGGAATTCCAGCACATAGGGTACAATAGGTACCCTGTTATGACCTGGTGGTTAAGGAGCAACACTGATATGACCTGGTGGTTAAAGAGCAACATGGGACAAGCTCTGAGGAGGTGGTATCTTTACTGACCGCAGTTCCTAATCCTAACACCAACACTAGAAATAGCCGTGGAGTGTTCCTGTCTCTCCCTAGACACCTCGTCACAGCCTGAGAACTAACTACCCCTAAAGATGGAAACAGAAAGCTATCTTGCCTCAGAGAAATTCCCAAAAGGAAAGATAGCCCCCCACAAATATTGACTGTGAGTGAAGAGGGAAATAACATACACAGAAATGAAAACAGATTTTAGCAAATCAGGCCAATACTAATCTAAATAGACAGAATAGGAAAGGATACTGTGTGGTCAGTATTAAAAACTAAAAATCCACGCAGAGTTTACAAAAATGATCTCCACACCGACTCACGGTGTGGAGGGCAAATCTGCTTCCCCAGAGCTTCAAGCTAGCCTGAATATATCATAATGACAAGCTGGACAAAAGGAAACATAACATGAGATGAGCAATAAAGTCCAAAGCAAATGGACAACAAAGAACTAGCAAAAACTTATCTTTTGCTGAAATGGACAGGCCATCAGAGAAATCCAAGGAGAGATCTGAATCCCAAACCAGAAACATTGACAGCTGGCATGAACTGAAGACCAGAGCCAGGTTAAATTGCAAAGCCAGGAGAGACGATCAGTGAAAGCAGCTGCTACAGCTAAACTCAAGGAGCAGCAGTTCCACTCGAAACCACCAGAGGGAGCCCAAGGGCAGAACTCACAAAAGTACCATTCACAACCACAGGAGGGAGCCCAAGGACGGAATTCACAACAGTACCCCCCCCTTGAGGAGGGGTCACCGAACCCTCACCAGAGCCCCCAGGCCGATCAGGACGAGCCAAGTGAAAAGCACGAACCAAATCGGCAGCATGGACATCGGAGGCAACAACCCAAGAATTATCCTCCTGGCCATAACCCTTTCACTTGACCAGATACTGAAGCTTCCGCCTCGAAAAACGAGAATCCAAAATCTTTTCCACCACATATTCCAACTCCCCCTCAACCAACACCGGAGCAGGAGGATCAACGGAGGGAACCATGGGCACCACATATCTCCGCAACAAAGATCTATGAAAAACGTTATGAATGGAAAAAGAAGCTGGAAGGGCCAAACGAAAAGACACCGGATTCATAATTTCAGAAATCTTATAAGGACCAATAAAGCGAGGCTTGAACTTAGGGGAAGAAACCTTCATAGGAACATGACGAGAAGACAACCAGACCAAATCCCCAACACAAAGCCGGGGACTAACACACCGACGACGGTTAGCAAAACGTTGAGCCTTTTCCTGAGACCACGTTAAATTGTCCACCACATGAGTCCAAATCTGCTGTAACCTGTCCACCACAGAATCCACACCAGGACAGTCAGAAGGCTCAACCTGCCCTGAAGAAAAACGAGGATGAAAACCAAAGTTACAAAAGAAAGGCGAAACCAAGGTAGCCGAACTAGCCCGATTATTAAGGGCAAACTCGGCCAACAGCAAGAAGGTCACCCAATCATCCTGATCAGCAGACACAAAGCATCTCAAATAGGTTTCCAAGGTCTGATTGGTTCGCTCCATTTGGCCATTTGTCTGAGGATGGAATGCTGAAGAAAAAGACAAATCAATGCCCATTCTAGCACAAAAGGACCGCCAAAACCTAGAAACAAACTGGGAACCTCTGTCAGACACAATATTCTCCGGAATGCCATGCAAACGAACCACATGCTGAAAAAATAATGGAACCAAATCAGAGGAGGAAGGCAACTTAGGCAAAGGTACCAAATGGACCATCTTAGAAAACCGGTCACAAACCACCCAGATGACAGACATCTTCTGGGAAACAGGAAGATCAGAAATAAAATCCATGGAAATATGTGTCCAGGGCCTCTCAGGGACCGGCAAAGGCAAAAGCAACCCACTAGCACGAGAACAGCAAGGCTTGGCCCGGGCACAAGTCCCACAGGACTGCACAAAAGAACGCACATCCCGCGACAAGGAAGGCCACCAAAAGGACCTAGCAACCAACTCTCTGGTACCAAAAATCCCAGGATGACCAGCCAATACTGAACAATGAACCTCAGAAATTACCTTACTAGTCCATCTATCAGGAACAAACAGTTTCCCCACTGGACAGCGGTCAGGTTTATCAGCCTGAAACTCCCGAAGCACCCGCCGTAAATCAGGAGAGATGGCAGAAAGAATCACCCCCTCCTTGAGAATACCAGTAGGCTCAAGGACTCCCGGAGAATCAGGCAAAAAACTCCTAGAAAGGGCATCAGCCTTCACATTCTTAGATCCCGGAAGATACGAGACCACAAAATCAAAACGGGAGAAAAACAGAGACCATCGAGCTTGTCTAGGATTCAACCGCTTGGCAGACTCAAGGTAAATCAGATTCTTATGATCGGTCAAGACCACAACGCGATGCTTGGCTCCCTCAAGCCAATGTCGCCACTCCTCAAATGCCCACTTCATAGCCAACAACTCCCGATTGCCGACATCATAATTACGCTCAGCAGGCGAAAACTTTCTGGAGAAGAAAGCACACGGTTTCATCAAAGAGCCATCAGAACTTCTCTGAGACAAAACGGCCCCTGCCCCAATCTCAGAAGCATCAACCTCAACCTGAAAAGGGAGAGAAACATCTGGCTGACGCAACACAGGGGCAGAAGTAAAACGACGTTTAAGCTCCTGAAAGGCCTCAACAGCCGCAGAGGACCAATTCATCACATCAGCGCCTTTCTTCGTCAAATCGGTCAGAGGCTTAACCACACTGGAAAAATTAGCAATGAAGCGGAGATAAAAATTAGCAAAGCCCAAAAATTTCTGAAGGCTCTTCACAGATGTGGGTTGAGTCCAATCATGAATGGCCTGGACCTTAACAGGGTCCATCTCAATAGCCGAGGGAGAAAAAATGAAACCCAAAAATGAAACCTTCTGAACTCCAAAGAGGCACTTAGACCCCTTCACAAACAACGCATTAGCACGAAGGATCTGAAATACCATCCTGACCTGCTTCACATGAGACTCCCAATCATCGGAAAAAAACAAAATATCATCCAAATATACAATCATAAATTTATCCAGATAATTCCGGAAGATATCATGCATAAAGGACTGAAACACAGATGGAGCATTAGAGAGCCCGAATGACATCACAAGGTATTCAAAATGGCATTCGGGCGTATTAAATGCTGTTTTCCATTCATCACCCTGTTTAATACGAACAAGATTATACGCCCCTCGAAGGTCAATCTTGGTAAACCAACTAGCCCCCTTAATCCGAGCAAACAAATCAGAAAGCAAAGGTAAAGGGTACTGGAATTTGACCGTGATCTTATTGAGAAGGCGATAATCTATACAGGGCCTCAAGGAGCCATCCTTCTTGGCAACAAAAAAGAACCCCGCTCCCAACGGTGACGAAGACGGGTGAATATGCCCCTTCTCCAAAGACTCCTTTACATAACTTTGCATAGCGGCATGCTCTGGCACAGACAGATTGAAAAGTCGACCCTTAGGGAACTTACAGCCAGGAATCAAGTTAATAGCACAATCGCAGTCCCTATGAGGAGGAAGGGAACTGGACTTGGGCTCATCAAATATATCCTGGAAATCTGACAAAAACTCAGGAACTTCAGAAGAGGGGGAAGAGGAAATATACATCAAAGGAACATCACTATGTATCCCTTGACAACCCCAACTAGTCACATACATAGATTTCCAATCCAGCACTGGATTATGTACCTGTAACCATGGAAAACCCAGCACAACAACATCATGCAAATTATGCAACACCAAAAAACGAATATTTTCCTGATGTGCTGGAGCCATGTACATGGTCAACTGTGTCCAGTACTGAGGTTTATTCTTGGCCAATGGCGTAGCATCAATCCCCCTCAAGGGAATAGGGCTCCGCAAAGGCTCCAAGGAAAAACCACAGCGTTTGGCAAATTCCAAGTCCATTAAGTTCAGGGCAGCGCCTGAATCCACAAATGCCATAACAGAAAAGGACGACAATGATCAAATCAGGGTAACAGACAAGAGAAATTTAGGCTGTACAGTACTAATGGTAACAGACCTAGCGACCCTCTTAGTACGCTTAGGACAATCAGAAATAGCATGAGTAGAGTCACCACAGTAAAAACACAGCCCATTCTGACGTCTGAATTCCTGCCGTTCCGCTCTAGTCAAAATCCTATCACATTGCATAGGCTCAGGACTCTGCCCAGAGGACACCGCCATAAGGTGCACCACCCTGCGCTCGCGCAGGCGCCGATCAATCTGAATGGCCAAAGACATTGATTCGTTCAAACCAGCAGGCGTGGGGAACCCCACCATAACATCTTTAAGGGCTTCAGAAAGACCCTTTCTGAAAATTGCTGCCAGGGCATACTCATTCCATTTTGTGAGCACAGACCACTTTCTAAATTTCTGGCAGTATACTTCTGCCGCTTCCTGACCCTGACACAGAGCCAGCAAGGTTTTTTCTGCTTAATCCACAGAATTAGGTTCGTCATACAGCAATCCGAGCGCTTGAAAAAATGCGTCTATATTGAGCAATGCAGGATTTCCTGGCTCAAGGGAGAATGCCCAGTCCTGCGGGTCTCCACGCAGCAGAGAAATGACAATCTTCACCTACTGAATGGGGTCACCAGAGGAACGGGGTCTCAGAGCAAAAAACAATCTGCAGTTATTTTTAAAGTTCAAAAATTTAGATCTATCCCCAGAAAACAAATCAGGAATAGGAATTCTAGGCTCTAAAACCAGAGTGTGAACAACATAATCTTGGATACTCTGTACCCTTGCAGCGAGTTGATCCACACGCGAGGACAGACCCTGAACCTCCATGTTAGCACCGGAATCCTGAACCACCCAGAGATTAAGGGGAAAAAAAAGACAAAACAGGCTGCAAAGGAAAAGAAAAAAAATGGCTCAGAACTTTTTTTTCCCTCTTTTGAGATGCATTCAACACATTGCGGGCCACCTGTACTGTTATGACCTGGTGGTTAAGGAGCAACACTGATATGACCTGGTGGTTAAAGAGCAACATGGGACAAGCTCTGAGGAGGTGGTATCTTTACTGACCGCAGTTCCTAATCCTAACACCAACACTAGAAATAGCCGTGGAGTGTTCCTGTCTCTCCCTAGACACCTCGTCACAGCCTGAGAACTAACTACCCCTAAAGATGGAAACAGAAAGCTATCTTGCCTCAGAGAAATTCCCAAAAGGAAAGATAGCCCCCTACAAATATTGACTGTGAGTGAAGAGGGAAATAACATACACAGAAATGAAAACAGATTTTAGCAAATCAGGCCAATACTAATCTAAATAGACAAAATAGGAAAGGATACTGTGCGGTCAGTATTAAAAACTAAAAATCCACGCAGAGTTTACAAAAATTATCTCCACACCGACTCACTGTGTGGAGGGCAAATCTGCTTCCCCAGAGCTTCAAGCTAGCCTGAATATATCATAATGACAAGCTGGACAAAAGGAAACATAACATGAGCTGAGCAATAAAGTCCAAAGCAAATGGACAACAAAGAACTAGCAAAAACTTATCTTTTGCTGAAATGGACAGGCCATCAGAGAAATCCAAGGAGAGACCTGAATCCCAAACCAGAAACATTGACAGCTGGCATGAACTGAAGACCAGAGCCAGGTTAAATAGCAAAGCCAGGAGAGATGATCAGTGAAAGCAGCTGCTACAGCTAAACTCAAGGAGCAGCAGTTCCACTCGAAACCACCAGAGGGAGCCCAAGGGCAGAACTCACAAAAGTACCATTCACAACCACAGGAGGGAGCCCAAGGACGGAATTCACAACAGTACCCCTTCTATGGTGCCCTCCCCTTCCAGTATTCTAGCACTAAGTCTAGGGGTCCCCTTACCCGTCTCCCATATACCAGTTCGAACGGGGAGAACCCTGTGGATTCTTGGGGCACCTCCCGATAGGCAAACAGGAGGTGAGGCAAGAATTTCTCCCAGTTCCTGTAGGTCCTGGTAAAAGTCCCAATGAGTTGTTTTAATGTCCCGTTAAAGCGTTCACACAACCCATTGGTTTGCGGGTGGTACGGGGCGCTTCTAATGGACTTTACGCCACACAGCTTCCACAGTTGGTTGATCACCTCTGCTGTAAACTGGGTACCCTGGTCCGAGATAATCTCCCGGGGAAATCCAACCCGTGAGAAAACCTGGAGCAGGGCAGCCGCCACCGTCTCTGTCAGTATGTTAGGTAACGCAACCGCCTCTGGATACCATGTGGCATGATCTACCACTGTCAATATATACCTTTTCCCTGACAGACTGGGTTTGGCTAACGGCTAGTGTTGAGCGATACCGTCCGATACTTGAAAGTATCGGTATCGGAAAGTATCGCCCAATACCGGCAAAGTATCGGATCTAATCCGATACCGATACCCGATACCAATACAAGTCAATGGGACTCAAGTATCGGACGGTATCCCTGATGGTTCCCAGGGTCTGAAGGAGAGGAAACTCTCCTTCAGGCCCTGGGATCCATATAAATGTGTAAAATAAAGAATTAAAATAAAAAATATTGATATACTTACCTGTCCGGAGGCCCCTGGACTTTACCGCCGTAACCGGGAGCCTTCTTTGCTTAAAATGCGCGCGTTTAATGGTTTCCGTGACGTCACGGCTTCTGATTGGTCGCGTGCCGCCCATGTGACCGCGACGCGACCAATCACAAGCCGTGACGTAATTTTCAAATCCTGAATGCCTAGAATTAGGCATCAGGACCTGAAAATTACGTCACGGCTTGTTGTGATTGGTCGCGTCGCGGTCACATGGGCGGCACGCGACCAATCAGAAGCCGTGACGTCACGGAAACCATTAAACGCGCGCATTTTAAGCAAAGAAGGCTCCCGGTTATGGCGGTAAAGTCCAGGGGCCTCCGGACAGGGGAGTATATCAATATTTTTTATTTTAATTCTTTATTTTACACATTTATATGGATCCCAGGGCCTGAAGGAGAGTTTCCTCTCCTTCAGACCCTGGGAACCATACACTGGAAACTTCCGATTCCGATTCCCGATACCACAAAAGTATCGGATCTCGGTATCGGAATTCCGATACCCGCAAGTATCGGCCGATACCCGATACTTGCGGTATCGGAATGCTCAACACTACTAACGGCCCAATCAGATTGACCGCTACTCGGCTAAATGGTTCCTCCACAATGGGGAGGGGGCGTAATTTGGCCTTGCATTGATCTCCCCTCTTGCCAATGCGCTGGCAACTGTCACAGGTCTGGCAGTACTGACGAACATCATAGGTTACCCCCGGCCAAAAGAAGTTTTGTGTCAGACGATGCCTGGTGCAACAAATGCCGAAGTGCCCGGCCAAGGGTATGTCATGAGAGATTCGCAGTAACTCCTGCCTATACTTCTTGGGAACTACCAGCTGTCATTTTATAGTGGGGCTCGTCCCTGTGTGGTGCTGCTCTGTGATCCGGTAGAGGAGTCCCTGCTTCCATATAAAGTGTTCCCCTTCCAGTACCCCTCTCCCCTCCTGTGCCTTCCCACGATATCCCTCCAATGAAGGATCCTCAAGTAACTCCCTCTTAAATTCATCTGGGGTGGCCCAAGAAATGTGTCTGGCTATGGGAATACGTGTAGGGCTGGGATGTCTTACCTGGGCCTCCTCTGAGTGTGATTCCGCCTCTGCAGCTCGAGCTTGTCTCCGGGTGGTCACAGGATATGTCTCAGCCAGAGGGGCAACCGAGAAGGCAGACAACATGAGCCCCAAGTCATTTCCCAGCAAGACGTCTGCAGGCAAATCCTCCATCAAACCGACCTCAACAAGGCCATCCCCGACTCCCCAGTTCAGATGAATCCTGGCAGTGGGCAGTCGATGTATGGCTCCCCCTGCTACACGGACTGCCACTGTCCGGTCCGTCTTCTCTTGGTCCCGGACGAGATGAGGCTTCACAAGGGTCAAAGTTGCTCTGGAATCTCTTAGTCCCTGCATGTGTTTCCCATTAACCCACACGACCTGTCTATACTGTTGTCGATTATCTGCCCGGGCTGCCTGCATGGGGTCTACTTCATGCAGCACTTCCTCCATTTCTTCCACTCCTTGGTTAGTTGTAGCCCCCAATGCTGGGTCAGCTTCGCCTTGGTAGCAGTGTACAGTGGCCCGGCTGAAGGTAGCTGTTCCCGCCTTTGGCCACTGGGTATGCTGAGTCCAGTTGGGACATTGTCTTTGCAGGTGGCCCAGCTGATGGCAGGGGTGGCATCGCGCCCCAGGGGAACTGTGGTAGGCCAGGTTTCTAGCTGGTCCCCCTACAATCTTCGGTGGTTTGGGGCCCTCCAGGTCCATGGGCGGACCCTTAGTGACCATCTTTGATCCAGACAACTGAGGCCTCCTAGCGTCATGATGTTCATCAGCCAGACGAGCGGCTTCCTCAAGAGTCATTGGCCACCTGTCCCGAAGCCATTCCTGTGTCTCGGGGGTTAGTCCATTAAAGAATCGTTCTAACAAGAAGAGCTGGAGGACGTCCTCCTTAGTGGTTGCTTGGCTCCCTTGTACCCACTGTAGCAGTGACCGCTGTAATTTACAGGCCCATTCAGCGTGGGTATCAGTTACTCATTTTATAAGTCCGCTGAACTTTTGGCGGTATGCCTCTGGTGTCAGCGCATACCGGGCCAAGATCACTTCTTTGATCCGCTCATAGTCCATATAGTCCTCATCAGGTACCGTGCGATAGGCATCCGCTGCCCGGCCGGTCAGCTTGCTGGCCAGAATCTGAACCCGTTCCTCCGGCTTCACTTGATGAAGGGCACACTGCCGCTCAAAGTCCTGCAGAAAGCCATCAATGTCTTCCTCTGCCTCCCCCAACTGTCGGAAGGCATTATACTGGATCTTTTTGTGGCTTACTGTTGAAGGTACCTGGTAGGAGGCCAGAGCTCCCTCTGCTCGCTGACTCTCCTCTCTCCGCTCTGCCATCTCCATCTTGGCCAGCTCCACTTTGGTCCGCTCTGCCATCTCCATCTTGGTTAGCTCTATCCTGGTCCGCTCGGCCATCTTTTCCTTCAGATCAGTACGCACATCAGCCATCACCTCTCGTATGATCTCTACTGCAGGGTTTGGGCCACAGAACGCCAGTCTGTTCTTTACCTCCCTCTGGAATTCAGTCTCTTCCACGTTCACATTGGGGGGCGCTGCACCGTCGTGTTCCATGATGGCTGCTATCAAATCCGCTTTTGTTTTGTTGCTGGCGACTAACCCTCCGGCTTCCACCAGATCTTTTAATGTAGTCCTCTTTAACTTCTGGTAGTTGTTTTCCATTCATTCCTTTCCTCCTGTAGAAGGGGTATCAGATCCCGCAGTCTGCCACCAGTGTAACGGGGTCTACCAAGCTGGGGTACCTCTTTCAGTACCACCCTGTGTTTCAGGAGGTCCACTTTGCATTGGCTGGAGTCTGAATGAAGGACGCTGGCTGGAATTCCTTGATTACATGAGAGCATATAAAAGTTGACTGCTTCTCCACGTATTTCCAGTCTCACAACACTTTATTCACAGAACACAGAATATATGTAACAACGGATACAGAGGGCAGGTCCATTCAAAAGCGGCAGGCCAGACATACATTACAATAGCCGCAGGGGGCCGGAGCCTGCTGATATTTACTGTGGGAATTACAAAGGTGGGGGAGGTCAGAAGGGGAATGTCTTGTCTCCTCTGCCCAGGGGCGCAGCCTGTGGGCTGATGCATTAGGGACATATATCTCACATGGAACCTATTATATATACAAATAACTGCATAACATATTCTGGGTGCTGGGGGGTTCTGTAACACAACTGTCATTTCCGCTTACTGTAGTGGAAAAATCTGTCTCCACTGAATACAAATTTTATCCATACATTAAGAATCAAAGAACAATCCAGGGTGAAATAAGTCAATTACTCCGCTAAGATATATTACAAAGTTGCTTATTTTCATTTGTATGACTGATTTGTTAAAAAAAATGAAAACAACGGTTACTCTTTAAATATTCATTGATTAGATAGAGGTTGAAAAAACTACAATCAGGCAAAAGGACTTATAAACTTAACGCAACAAGAATGCGGCAAACTATGCGTTACCTAGCTTTCATCAATATTCTCATATGCTGATTCATACACAGAATAGAATCCGCTACTGATTTATGGAATTCACGGCTTCAAACCTCCTTCTACTGCTATTTTTACATGATCCAGTTAACACATCAGTGTAAATAGGATTGTCTGGGACTCACATATTGATGACCTTCTTATGCTAGGTTATCATTATGAGAACAGTGGGTTACACACCAGGGAACCACATGGATCAGATTAAATCTTCTCTGGTAGCAGTTGGATGCAAGCAATGTACAGAGAGTAACAGTTAATTCACTAGTGGACACTGTGCAGAGCTGCGGTGTTCCGCTCAATGCATTGCTTATGTAAGAAGGTGAACATATTGCCCACATTCCCCATTGAAGAACAAGTGTAGTGTTATATTGTATAATGTGAATTGGGATATACGTTAATAATGTTGGTAATATGTGTTACTCGATGGTAGGAAAAGCTAGAGTTAAAGATTGGGACTAGCCCAGAATGAAAGGTCCTAAGGTGAAGGGACAGAGACAGTTTCCTGTTAGAATGTCAGATAGGGCCCATTGTGCTTAGAAAGTAGACCTAAATTCTGAACTCAGCAGTGCTGCATGACTTGGGTGTCCCCAATGTGAGAGGAGACCGTAACAAGGGATAGTGAGATTCTAGCAGAAGGAAGGAGGGAAGTGACTGAAAGTCAGTGTTTGATCGGAGACTGGTCCAGGGGAAGGACGCCTAGCAGTACGACCCAGAGTTTATAACTCCAAGAGGAAATGGGACTGGACAGAGTATGGGAAATGAAGAGAGTGCCCCGGCGGGAGTTTCAAGGCATCAATGACAGAGAAGTTAAGGCTAGCAACATAGTTCCCTTGAAAGGAAAGAAGATGTGGAACCCAGGATTTAGAATAGGACTCTTGCTAACTGGACTGTAGTACTGAGCTGGGTTGTGGTGAAGTAGTAAGGAGCAGTGAAGATAGAGGATAAGTTACAAGAATAGAGGAAGAGATTGAAACTGTGTGTCGATGTGCCATTCCTGGGGTGGCGAGGGCTGGCCTCATTAGGCTAGGAAGAGGCCAATATACATGGACCTTCACAACCTTTTAATATCAGCCCCTAGCTGACTGTTTTGCCTTAGCTGGTTATTAAAAACAGAGGAGACCCCACGTCTTTTTTTTTGGATCCCCCCATTTTTAATACGCAGCAAAGGCAAAGCTGACAGCTGCGGGCTGATATCAATAGCCTGGGAAGGTTCATGAATATTGCGACCCCCCCAACCTACTGTCTCCTTCCCCACCATCCTATAGAATTTAAGCCCGCAAGGGCAGGGTCCTCTCCCCTATCAGTCTGTCATTGTTAGTTTGCTTACTGTAAGTGATATCTGTAATTTGTTTGTAACCCCTTTTCATGTACAGCACCATGGAATCAATGGTGCTATATAAATAAATAATAATAATAATAATATTGGCCCCTTCTGTTATGACCCCAATGGCGAGGGTCTCAGAGGAACGTGGAAGTCTGCAGAATACAAAAATCCAGCTCATAGGGCAGTGGTAACTGGGTTGACCATATATCTACTCCTAACGCCAACACTAGCAGTAGCCGGGGATCATTCCTACGTTGATTCTAGATGACACGCGCCAGCCGGAGAATCTAGCTACCCCTAGTAGAGGAAAACAAAGACCTTTCTTGCCTCCAGAGAAGGGGACCCCAAAGCTGGATAGAAGCCCCCCACAAATAATAACGGTGAGGTAAGAGGAAATGACAAACACAGAAATGAACCAGGTTTAGCACAGAGAGGCCCGCTTACTGATAGCAGAATAAAGAAAGGTAACTTATATGGTCAACAAAAACCCTATCAAAATCCACACTGGAAATTCAAGAACCCCCGAACCGTCTAACGGTCCGGGGGGAGAACACCAGCCCCCTAGAGCTTCCAGCAAAGGTCAGGATATAGATTTGGAACAAGCTGGACAAAAATACAAAACCAAAACAAATAGCAAAAAGCAAAAGGCAGACTTAGCTGATATAACTGGAACCAGGATCAGTAGACAAGAGCACAGCAGACTAGCTCTGATAACTACGTTGCCAGGCATAGAACTGAAGGTCCAGGGAGCTTATATAGCAACACCCCTAACTAACGACCCAGGTGCGGATAAAAGGAATGACAGAAAAACCAGAGTCAAAAAACTAGTAACCACTAGAGGGAGCAAAAAGCAAATTCACAACAGTACCCCCCCCTTAGTGAGGGGTCACCGAACCCTCACCACGACCACCAGGGCGATCAGGATGAGCGGCATGAAAGGCACGAACTAAATCGGCCGCATGAACATCAGAGGCGACCACCCAGGAATTATCCTCCTGACCATAGCCCTTCCACTTGACCAGGTACTGAAGCCTCCGCCTGGAGAGGCGAGAATCCAAGATCTTCTCCACCACGTACTCCAACTCGCCCTCAACCAACACCGGAGCAGGAGGCTCAGCAGAAGGAACTACAGGCACAATGTACCGCCGCAACAAGGACCTATGAAATACATTGTGAATAGCAAACGACACAGGAAGATCCAGACGAAAAGACACAGGATTAAGGATTTCCAATATCTTGTAAGGCCCAATAAAACGAGGTTTAAATTTGGGAGAGGAGACCTTCATAGGAACAAAGCGGGAAGAAAGCCATACCAAATCCCCAACGCGTAGTCGGGGACCCACACCGCGGCGGCGGTTGGCAAAGCGCTGAGCCCTCTCCTGTGACAACTTCAAGTTGTCCACCACATGATTCCAGATCCGCTGCAACCTATCCACCACAGAATCCACCCCAGGACAGTCAGAAGGCTCCACATGACCCGAAGAAAAGCGAGGATGGAAACCAGAGTTGCAGAAAAAAGGCGAAACCAAGGTGGCGGAACTAGCCCGATTATTAAGGGCAAACTCAGCCAACGGCAAGAATGTCACCCAATCGTCCTGATCAGCAGAGACAAAACACCTCAAATAAGCCTCCAAAGTCTGATTGGTTCGCTCCGTCTGTCCATTAGTCTGAGGATGGAAAGCAGACGAAAACGACAAATCAATGCCCATCCTACTACAAAAGGATCGCCAGAACCTGGAAACGAACTGGGATCCTCTGTCTGACACAATATTCTCAGGGATGCCGTGCAAACGAACCACGTTCTGGAAAAACACAGGAACCAGATCGGAAGAGGAAGGCAGCTTAGGCAAAGGAACCAAATGGACCATCTTGGAGAAGCGATCACATATCACCCAGATAACGGACATGCCCTGAGATAGCGGAAGATCAGAAATGAAATCCATGGAGATATGTGTCCAAGGTCTCTTCGGGACAGGCAAGGGCAAGAGCAAACCGCTGGCACGAGAACAGCAAGGCTTGGCTCGAGCACAAGTCCCACAGGACTGCACAAATGACCGCACATCCCTTGACAAGGAAGGCCACCAAAAGGACCTGGCCACCAGATCTCTGGTGCCAAAAATTCCCGGGTGACCTGCCAACACCGAGGAATGAACCTCGGAAATGACTCTGCTAGTCCACTTATCCGGGACAAACAGTCTGTCAGGTGGACAAGACTCAGGCCTATCAGCCTGAAATCTCTGCAACACACGTCGCAGATCCGGAGAAATAGCTGACAAGATAACTCCATCTTTAAGAATACCAACAGGATCAGCGACTTCAGGAGCATCAGGCACAAAGCTCCTAGAAAGAGCATCGGCCTTCACATTCTTTGAACCTGGTAAATACGAGACAACAAAATCAAAGCGGGAGAAAAACAATGACCAGCGGGCCTGTCTCGGATTAAGGCGTTTAGCAGACTCGAGATACATCAGATTTTTGTGATCAGTCAAGACCACCACACGATGCTTAGCACCCTCGAGCCAATGACGCCACTCCTCAAATGCCCATTTCATGGCCAACAACTCCCGATTGCCCACATCATAATTTCGCTCGGCAGGCGAAAACTTCCTAGAGAAAAAGGCACAAGGTTTCATAACAGAGCAACCAGGGCCTCTCTGCGACAAAACGGCCCCTGCTCCAATCTCTGAAGCATCCACCTCAACCTGAAAGGGAAGTGAGACATCGGGCTGGCACAAAACAGGCGCCGAAGTAAACCGGCGTTTCAACTCCTGGAAAGCCTCCACGGCAGCAGGAGCCCAGTTAGCTACATCGGAGCCCTTCTTGGTCATATCCGTCAAAGGTTTCACAATGCTAGAAAAATTAGCGATAAAACGACGGTAGAAGTTAGCGAAACCCAAGAACTTCTGAAGACTCTTAACTGACGAGGGCTGAGTCCAATCAAGAATAGCTCGGACCTTGACTGGGTCCATCTCCACAGCAGAAGGGGAAAAAATGAACCCCAAAAAGGGAACCTTCTGTACACCAAAGAGACATTTTGAGCCCTTGACAAATAACGAATTTTCACGCAAAATTTTAAAGACCAACCTGACCTGCTCCACATGCGAATCCCAATTCTCAGAAAAAACCAAAATATCATCCAGATAAACAATCAAAAATTTATCCAGATACTTCCGGAAAATGTCATGCATAAAGGACTGAAAAACTGAAGGCGCATTGGAGAGCCCAAAAGGCATCACCAAGTACTCAAAATGACCTTCGGGCGTATTGAATGCGGTTTTCCATTCATCACCTTGCTTAATGCGCACAAGGTTGTACGCACCACGAAGGTCTATCTTGGTGAACCACTTGGCACCTTTAATCCGGGCAAACAAGTCAGACAACAGCGGTAAAGGATACTGAAATTTGACAGTGATCTTATTTAAAAGCCGATAATCAATACAAGGCCTCAAAGATCCGTCCTTTTTTGCCACAAAAAAGAATCCCGCACCAAGAGGGGAAGAAGACGGACGAATATGTCCTTTCTCCAGAGACTCCTTGATATATGAACGCATAGCGGTATGTTCAGGTACCGACAGATTAAACAGTCTTCCCTTAGGAAATTTACTGCCTGGGATCAAATCTATAGCACAGTCACAGTCCCTATGAGGAGGCAGTGCACTGGACTCAGACTCACTGAAGACATCCTGATAATCAGACAAATACTCAGGAACTTCCGAAGGCGTAGAAGAAGCAATAGATACAGGCAGGGAATCCCCATGAATACCACGACAGCCCCAACTTGAGACTGACATAGCCTTCCAGTCCAGGACTGGATTATGGGTCTGTAACCATGGCAGCCCTAAAACAACCAAATCATGCATTTTATGTAAAACCAGGAAACGTATCACCTCGCGGTGTTCAGGAGTCATGCACATGGTAACCTGTGTCCAATACTGCGGTTTATTTGCTGCCAATGGCGTAGCATCAATACCCCTAAGAGGAATAGAATTTACTAATGGTTCAAGAGTAAAACCACAGCGCTTAGCAAATGACAGATCCATAAGACTCAGGGCAGCACCTGAATCTACAAACGCCATGACAGGATAAGACGACAGTGAGCAAATCAAAGTTACAGACAGAATAAATTTAGGTTGCAAATTACCAACGGTGACAGGACTAACAACCTTAGCTATACGTTTAGAGCATGCTGAGATAACATGTGTAGAATCACCACAGTAGTAGCACAAGCCATTCCGGCGTCTATGAATTTTCCGCTCATTTCTAGTCAGGATTCTATCACATTGCATTAAATCAGGTGTCTGTTCAGACAACACCATGAGGGAATTTGCGGTTTTTCTATCACATTGCACCGAATTAGGTGTCTGTTCAGACAACACCATGAGGGAATTTGCGGTTTTGCGTTCCCGCAACCGCCGGTCAATTTGAATAGCCAGTGCCATAGTATCATTCAGACCTGTGGGAATGGGAAAACCCACCATAACATTCTTAATGGCTTCAGAAAGGCCATTTCTAAAATTAGCGGCCAGTGCACACTCGTTCCAATGTGTCAGCACGGACCATTTCCGAAATTTTTGGCAATACACTTCAGCCTCGTCCTGCCCCTGAGACATAGCCAGCAAGGCCTTTTCTGCCTGAATCTCAAGATTGGGTTCCTCATAAAGTAAACCGAGCGCCAGAAAAAACGCATCAATATCAGCCAATGCCGGATCTCCTGGCGCCAGCGAAAAAGCCCAATCCTGAGGGTCACCCCGTAAGAACGAAATAACAATCTTTACTTGCTGAGCAGAATCTCCAGATGAACAGGGTCTCAGGGACAAAAACAATTTACAATTATTCATGAAATTCCTAAACTTAAACCTGTCTCCGGAAAACAGTTCAGGAATCGGTATTTTAGGTTCTGACCTAGGATTTCTGATAACATAGTCTTGTATGCCCTGCACACGAGTAGCCAGCTGGTCCACACTTGTAATCAAGGTCTGGACATTCATGTCTGCAGCAAGCATAGCCACTCTGAGGTAAAGGGGAAGAAGAAAAAAAAAACTCAGAATCTTCTTTCTTATAATCCCTCTTCTGCAATGCATTAAACATTTAATACTGGCCTGGCAAACTGTTATGACCCCAATGGCGAGGGTCTCAGAGGAACGTGGAAGTCTGCAGAATACAAAAATCCAGCTCATAGGGCAGTGGTAACTGGGTTGACCATATATCTACTCCTAACGCCAACACTAGCAGTAGCCGGGGATCATTCCTACGTTGATTCTAGATGACACGCGCCAGCCGGAGAATCTAGCTACCCCTAGTAGAGGAAAACAAAGACCTTTCTTGCCTCCAGAGAAGGGGACCCCAAAGCTGGATAGAAGCCCCCCACAAATAATAACGGTGAGGTAAGAGGAAATGACAAACACAGAAATGAACCAGGTTTAGCACAGAGAGGCCCGCTTACTGATAGCAGAATAAAGAAAGGTAACTTATATGGTCAACAAAAACCCTATCAAAATCCACACTGGAAATTCAAGAACCCCCGAACCGTCTAACGGTCCGGGGGGAGAACACCAGCCCCCTAGAGCTTCCAGCAAAGGTCAGGATATAGATTTGGAACAAGCTGGACAAAAATACAAAACCAAAACAAATAGCAAAAAGCAAAAGGCAGACTTAGCTGATATAACTGGAACCAGGATCAGTAGACAAGAGCACAGCAGACTAGCTCTGATAACTACGTTGCCAGGCATAGAACTGAAGGTCCAGGGAGCTTATATAGCAACACCCCTAACTAACGACCCAGGTGCGGATAAAAGGAATGACAGAAAAACCAGAGTCAAAAAACTAGTAACCACTAGAGGGAGCAAAAAGCAAATTCACAACACCCTTCCCAACATAATAAGACCTGGTCGCAGCTCTGTGCTTTCCCTTGGCTGGTTATTAAAAGTACGGGGGACTTCACATTATTATTTTAGTTATATATTTATTTTACACTGTCCCTGTGCTAATCAGAGCACAATGGCGGCACTACCTCTGATTCAATGTCACAAGTTGGCTACGTCACAAGTTGCACCGGCCAATCACAGTCATACCAAAACTTGGCATGGCTATGATGGCTGCATAAGTGCCCACCACCTAAAGCTTGTTGATTGGCTGCACTGCAGCCTTTCAACAAGCTTTATTAAGCATCCAAACTCTGAACAGTAACACAGGCTTTTCACAGACTTCTGGGAGAAGTCCATGTTTAGAATTCAGCACCGGACACTAGGTGACTGGTATGAACCACAATCTTTTTACAGTTTGGGTTTGCTCATCGCTACTGAAGAGCCATGAATTAGGCACTTTGTGTAAATGACATAAAAATGTATAAAAGTAGCTGGCAGAAAATCAGCATTAAATACCATGAAGGCATGTATGCATACAAGTGTTTCTAAACATGCTGACAGCCATTAATTTGCTCCAAACTATAGAGCTCAGGGGAAATTCTTCCACATCACAATGTTAATATGGGGCTTTTTTTGTTGTAGATCTGAGAACCCTAACAGTTGGAATGGGTTAAATACAGACATCCTAGGGCTCACGCACACTTTCTTTTAAAAATCACCCTTATCACTTATCCACATACAGGGGATGATGACTAGGACAACCTGTCCTGCCAAGCTCTAATTGGGGATTTTACCTAACTTTACAGATTGAAGTGCACAGATTTTGCTAAAATCAGAATTACACCTAAATATTTGACTGCAGTCAATGGAACTCACAGGATCACAACAGTTATTAAAGGGATAAGTACACCTACTTTCAACCAAATAACCAGTAGTTGATGTTGGATCATTTTATCAACAAAGATATCCAAATACCTATTTGTAGTTTTATTGGTCATAATTAAGATCTAATTAAATTTTAATAATGAGAGAGAACTTACGGCACTCACGAAGCTGCATAATAACTTCCTTTATTTACAAAATGGGGGTCAAATAAAGAGTAAGTGAATGTGAAATGGCTATTACCCAGTCCTACACATGTATCTCTCCCTGTATCACCATGTATCTCCCATCACCATGTATCTCTCTGATATGCATTTATTTTAGAAATAAAGGAAGTTTTTTATGTGCTTGGTGAGTCCTGTACATTTTTGTCTTCTATTATTACACTTTGTTTAATTCTATTTATTGAGCATCACTGCTGCATTTTTCTCCTATGCCTGTTTGATCTTTTTTTTCCCACTGATGTTAGTGTTTGATGCCTAGCGCTTACTTCTTTTTTGGGGCTAATTTAATTTTAATGGGAATCTGTCACCTCATTTTGCCGCTATAACCTGTGGTCACCGCCATTAGGGGCTTATCAACAGCATTCTGTAATGCTGTAGATAAGCCCCTGATGTAACCTGAAAGATAAGAAAAACAAGTTAGAATATAGTCACCCAGGGGTGGTCCAGTGCGGTCTGGGTCCGATAGGCTTCGCAGGTCCGGGTCCGGCGCCTCCCATCTTCATATGATGATGTCCTCTTCTTTTCTTCCTGCCGTGGCTCCTGCGCAGGCGTACTGATTTGCCCTGTTGAGGACAGCATAAAGTACTGCAGTGCGCAGGTGCTGGGCCTCTCTGACCTTTCCCGGCGCCTGCGCACTGCAGCACTTTGCTCAGCCCTCACAAGGGCAGAGAATTACGTCTGCACAGGAGCCGCGACAGAAGTAAGGAAGAGGAAGTCATCGTATGAAGATGGGAGGCGCCAGACCCGGACCTGCGATGCCCATCGGACCGGACCGCAGCAGGACCACCCCTGGGTGAGTATAATCTAACTTGTTTTTCTCATCTTTAAGGTTACATTGGGGGCTTAACTACAGCATTACAGAATGCTGTAGATACGCCTCTGATGGCAGTGGCCGCAGTTTATAGTGGCAAAATGAGGTGACATATTCCCTTTAAATGTATGCAGCAATGCAAAGCATTTCAGAGGGTTCACAATCCTTCTAACACCACTGTGTAACATCACTGTGTAACAAAAACTGCTTCAAATTCTGTTCTTCATAAAGTGCCATACTGCTGTGAAGCTCCATTACAAAAAAATCCACATGCTATGTTCCGCTGAATAATTCCTTATTTCCAGGGCACAGCAGGACTTGATGGGATGAATGGACATAAAGGATCCAAAGGCGACCGAGGTCTACAGGGACAAAGAGGAGAACCGGTAACATTTCTTACAATTTTTTACAGAACATGTTTAGACATATTTAGAGATTGATCACCCCTTAAAGGGGTGTTCTCAACTTTGCTTTTGAGAAACTCACTTCTCCCTAGGCTTTCACACTTCTGAGTTGCTTGAGGAAAGGCGCATCTACTTGGCTGACAGTTCAGAGGATGAGGTTTAGAGCCTTGGACTAAGTGACAGGAAGGGAGAGTGGAGGCAGGGATGAAACTATAATACAAAATATCGCAAAAGTGAGTGCACCCCTCACATTTTTGTTAATATTTTATTATATATTTTCACGAGAGAACACTGAAGATATGACACTTTGATACAATATAAAGTAGTCAGTGTACAGTTTGTATAACAGTGTAAATTTGGTGTAACCTCTAAAAACTCAACACGTAAGGTCTCCAACATCCACAAGCTCTGTGATGTCATCATGGAGGAGTGGAGGAGTATTCCAGTGGAAATCTGTACCACTCTAGTGAACTCCATGCATAAGAGAGTTAAGACACTGCTTGAAAATAATGGTGGCCACGCAAAATATTGACATTTTGGGGACAATTTGGAGATTTTCCCTTGGGGGAGTGCTCACTTTTGTTGCCAGCGGTTTAGACATTAATGTGTTGTCCCATGAAAAGCTGCAATAAAATATTTACACAAATGTGAGGGGAGATTTTGCATTGGAGCCAACAAGCTTCAAGTCACGCCACTGAGCAGACGTGATCAGACAGTGACCTGATCTCCGACAGCAGCTGAAGAGGAGGAGAATGAGAGCCCTGGACTAGCAATGACTAGAGTGGGGAAAACAGAGGTGAATAGACTGCGACCTGTCGTCCCCCCCTGCATCTGAAAAGGGGTAAGTAGGAGATGCTTGAAGACTGGATTATCCTCACCCATCCCTTGTAGATTGTGAGCCCTCGCGGGCAGGGTCCTCACTCCTACTGTACCAGTCGTGACTTGTATTGTTTAAGATTATTGTACTTGTTTTTACTATGTATACCCCTCCTCACATGTAAAACGCCATGGAATAAATGGCGCTATAATAATAAATAATAATAATACTAATGGGAGAAACCATATAATAATCTTGTAGTTATGATTGATACCTTTTAAGGTCTATCAAAAATAAAATAAGTGATGTTACAAAGGAAGTTTTTGAGACAACTTAGGTCTCTTCATCAAGCATGATATGACAAAGTAACCAAAGAAAACACAAATATATAAACGACAAGAGCATAGACATGATATAATAAATGAATATTTATTAAAAAAAAATGAATTCAGAAAATGAATCCTTCATTAGCTTAGATAAGTGGTGTGAAAGGTTTAATGTCCCGATATCCATGTAAGATCGGAGGCCTGATACCCTCACAGTCTCTGGAGCAGATTTCTCAGAAATCCTTGTGACAGATTATTGTGACAATAGAAGGAGATGCGGTCACTGCAACTTACAGGAGGAGTTCAGCAGAGCAGTACCGCTCCTTGAGATTACATTGAAATGCTAGAGAGAGCTGGCAGGCTCTTGCGTGATCCTAGCAATGATGTGCGGTCACATCAGAGGAGAGAGACATTAAATGGGAAATTGGACTTTTTTGGACTTTTTTTTTATTCCGTTAATAATGGTGATCGCAACACTGGAGTTGAATCATGTTCTCTGGGGTCTCGGCTACCCCCAGTAGCCAAGACCCTGGAGAAATTTAGACCGGGGGGAGGCGCTTTACACTTATTTCTTTGCGCCATTAAAAAGTGGCGCTGAGGAATAAGTACCCTTAACTGCCACTGTTAAAAGGCGTATCAGCGGTAGTTAAGGAGTTAAACCAATAGGTAAACAGCGTGACAAGAAAAATAAATCAAACCTTTTTAAAATTTTATTTTTTGGTCACTGCAACATTGCAATAAAATGAAGCAACAGATGATTATTAGTGATGAGGGAATATACTCGTTACTCGAGATTTCCCGAGCACGCTCAGGTGTCCTTCAAGTATTTTTCAGTGCTTGGAGTTTCCGTTTTTAGCACCGCAACTGAATGATTTATATCTGTTAGCCAGCTTGATTACATGTGGGGATTCCCTAGCAACCAGGCAACCCCCACGTGTACTTATGCTGGCTAACAGATGTAAATCATTCAGCTGCGGCGCTAAAAACTAAAACTCTGAGCACTAAAAAATACCTGGAGGACACCCGAGCGTGCTCGGGAAATCTCAAGTAACGAGTATATTCGCTGATCACTAATGATTATCTACCCCAAAATGGTATCCATAAAAACATCAGCTCGACGAGCGAAAAATAAGCCCTCACCTGCCCCCAGATCATGAAAAATGACCTATACATGTCTGGTGTCTGCAAACTTGTAAAGACCTGGAAAATCATAATGGCAGGTCAGTTTTAGCATTTAGTGATCACATGGTAAAAAAAAATAAGGGGAATTGCACTTTTATTGCAATTTCACCACACTTGGAATTTTCTTTCTGTTTTTTAGTACACTATATAGTAAAACCAATTGTGTCGTTCAAAAGTACAACTCATCCTGCAAAAAACAAGCCCATACATGGCCATATTGACAGAAAAATAAAAAAGTTATGGCTTTGGGAAGAAGGGGAGCAAAAAATGAAAACGCAAAAAACGGAAAATTCCAAAATGGTGAAGGGGTTAAAATATTATCAGGCTGCTTGATTTACATAAAATGATGGGTTAGTAGCTGATCCATCCAAATGTGTGGGTTAAATGTGAAAGACGTTACATGAATATCCAGGGAGTTCTAATTTTAAGATTTTTGGTTCACTTCTCCAGCTAATTATCTCTCTAGATGTTTATCTTCCAAATCTGTTATGGTCTGTCATGCATCTTACTTTCTTGCTTATTACACATAAGCTGTGATTACAGTAAATAATTTTTCAGACCACAAATAAGAATTATAGGATTGTTTGTTTGGGAATTTAGTATGATTTTATTTATAGAATAAAACAGAACAAAACGGTATAATACATCAGTTACTTAAATGGTAACGTGTAAGGCCTCTGGGAAGTTCTGCCAGCATAATTAGCTATCAATCAGTTGGTGCCCTGTGTCATAGTGGTCATCTCTCAGAATTTTGTATATTAGTGTTTTTATATGACAAATTTTTTTTATCTAGAAAATCATTGATCTGTAAGACCAAGAATATCACATTGTGTAAGCGTCACATGATGCATATGTACAGTATTACCTGGGTAGACATTACATTAATATGTTGGATATGTTTTATTTCTGTCTGTTTTACACAGGGTGAAAAAGGTAATTCTGGATTACCAGGAGACATTGGAATTAAAGGATTCAAGGTATATTCTGTGAGAACACCAAAATGCAAAAATAAATTACTTTATGGTTTCGAGAAATGTGGAAGGTGCAAGAATGCAACTGTGTTGTACTTTATCAAATTTAGTATTTGACAAGTAAAGGACACCCCAGTTGGTAGGGTTCAATTCCAAGCAAATATGTTTGCTCCTGCATAGCAGAGGATTAGCTCATTTGCTATCTGAATTTACTATTGTAGTAAATATTTTTATGATTTAGTCATGTATTATTGAAAGAATATATTGTTTATCAAATGGAAGAAACAGAGATGAGCGGATCATTTGAAATTTGAAATCGCCAGCTTCGCAAATTTGATCGACAGCGAATAAGTTTGTCATGAATCGCAATTCTGAAAAGCCTCTAAATGTCTGGAAAATATGTGTGTAACACTCCGATGTCTCTCAGCATTGAATTGAATGCCCTTCTAGCTTTCTAATGCAAACACAGAGTTAGCAATGTTCAAGAGACCTCAGCCTTTCTGGGAAAGGGAAATCTGATGGCAACTAACAGCGGTTTTCGGGTGGCTTGTATGGTCTAATATTGGTATTTTACAACGATCTGGATCATGGAGATTTTGCTTTAAAATAAAGGGTTTGCCCATGTCAAAAAGCAGGAATAACTTTTTTCTTGTAACACACAAACCTTGGTTTCAGGATTTTGGCTTAATAGCAAAATTATGACAAAGTAGTATTAAAATGCCCTTCTTGTTGTAGTGTGTGAAGCATAAAAAAGGCTTTCATTAAGGTGCTATTAATGCAGTATATCACAGATTAATCAAGTCGCAATGTGATTCAACACTGCAGTAGTACACCACTAAGATTAAGCCTTTTCCTATCACTGTGTGGCAGGTACGGACTGGGGCTGAAATTCAGCCCTGGCACTTGAAATCACACAGGCCCATGCTGTCCCCATCCCCAAGCATCAGATGGGATATATTACTAATATTACCCTGTTTGGAGGAAGGCAAGATTTACTACAAGACCAATATTTCTAATGATATCTCCATCACAACTCTTAACAGTATGGGTGTCTTGAGAACACAGATTCTGTTAACAACGTAGCAGACATAGTGACCCACGACCAGACAGGCCCTTCTGGTATTTGCCAGAATTGCCAGATGGCCAGTCCGGCCCTGCTGTATAGAATGACTGAGCTTTGCGTCTTGATTTCTATCCATACACTGTAAAAGCCTAAAATGGCACTGATTGGCCAGCCTTCATCTTTATAGTCACTGTGATACAGCCAAACAGGTGGACTGCTTGACCATGTGATGTGATGGCTTCAGGGAATTATAGGGTAGCCTGCCAAGCCCCATTTGATGTCATTAGCTTGCTCTCTGAATTTACAGCAGTGTGCGAAATGGCACTGGAATTTTTAAAATTTTCCAATCCCTGCAAATCCAATTGTAGAGTGTTCGAGTTTGTGGGGACCTGTGAATTTGAAAAAGTACAGCTTGAAGTAAATCGAATATCATCCGCTCATCTCTAGTAAGACATCAAAAGCTTAGTTTCAGAATTTGTAGAGAATCTTTCATTCCTACACTTCATCCACCTCCTCATATAAACGTTGCTGAACTTATTCGACCTGACAGAGTTGTATTTCAATTATACACATGAGTGAGTAATGCTAACGTGTCTAATGATGATACGCAGCGGATGAGTGAATGTGTTAGTGGAAGTGTTTGTAGGGAAAGTGATGGATTTTTATGAATAAAAGTACAAATTGTATCCTTACTTGAAGAAGCTATTTATATATGTGAGGCGTAATAAAGAAATGTGACAGAATGTTCTAATGTACAGTTTTTCTGTTGCGAGATGTGCTAGAGTAAACTAATGGCATGAAATTGTGGCCATTGCGCAAAAAGGTGCAAGGTATAAAATCATTATATGTCTTACAGAAAGTAATGAAGTTCTATGTAACAAAGACATTCTGACCACAAAGAAGGAATTCTTGTTCACAGACCTTGGACAGTATATTTTAATTTTGCCACATGCAAGTATATACAGTTAGGTCCATATATATTTGGACAGAGACAACATTTTTCTAATTTTGGTTATAGACATTACCACAATGAATTTTAAACAAAACTATTCAGATGCAGTTGAAGTTCAGACTTTCTGCTTTCTTTTGAGGGTGTCCCCACTAAAATTGGATGAAGGGTTGAGGAGTTTCAGCTCCTTAACATGTGCCACCCTGTTTTTAAAGGGACCAAATGTAATTGGACAGATTCAATAATTTTAAATAAAATGTTCATTTTTAGTACTTGGTTGAAAACCCTTTGTTGGCAATGACTGCCTGAAGTCTTGAACTCATGGACATCACCAGATGCTGTGTTTCCTCCTTTTTGATGCTCTGCCAGGCCTTCACTGTGGTGGTTTTCAGTTGCTGTTTGTTTGTGGGCCTTTCTGTCTAAAGTTTAGTCTTTAACAAGTGAAATGCATGCTCAATTGGGTTGAGATCAGGTGACTGACTTGGACATTCAAGAATATTCCACTTATTTGCTTTAATAAACTCCTGGGTTGCTTTGGCTTTATGTTTTGGGTCATTGTCCATCTGTAGTATGAAACGACGACCAATCAGTTTGGCTGCATTTGGCTGGATCTGAGCACACAGTATGGCTCTGAATACCTCAGAATTCATTCGGCTGCTTCTGTCCTGTGTCACATCATCAATAAACACTAGTGACCCAGTGCCACTGGCAGCCATGCATGCCCAAGCCATCACACTGCCTCCGCCTTGTTTTACAGATGATGTGGTATGCTTTGGATCATGAGCTTTACCATGCCTTCGCCATACTTTTCTCTTTCCATCATTCTGGTAGAGGTTGATCTTGGTTTCATCTGTCCAAAGAATGTTCTTCCAGAACTGTGCTGGCTTTTTTAGATGTTTTTTAGCAAAGTCCAGTCAAGCCTTTTTATTCTTGATGCTTATGAGTGGCTTGCACCGTGCAGTGAACCCTCTGTATTTACTTTCATGCAGTCTTCTCTTTATGGTAGATTTGGATATTGATACGCCTACCTCCTGGAGAGTGTTGGTCACTTGGTTGGCTGCTGTGAAGGGGTTTCTCTTCACCATGGAGATTATTCTGCAATCATCCACCACTGTTGTCTTCCGTGGGCGCCCAGGTCTTTTTGCATTGATGAGTTCACCAGTGCTTTCTTTCTTTCTCAGGATGTACCAAACTGTAGAATTTGCCACTCCTAATATTGTAGCAATCACTCGGATGGTTTTTTCTGTTTTCGCAGCTTAAGGATGGCTTGTTTCACCTGCATGGAGAGCTCCTTTGACCGCATGTTTACTTCATAGCAAAACCTTCCAAATGCAAGCACCACACCTCAAATCAACTCCAGGCCTTTTATCTGCTTAATTGAGAATGACATAACGAAGGGACTGCCCACACCTGTCCATGAAATAGCCTTGGAGTCAATTGTCCAATTACTTTTGGTCTCTTTAAAAACAGGGTGGCACATGTTAAGGAGCTGAAACTCCTAAACCATTCATCCAATTTTAATGTGGATACCCTCAAATGAAAGCTGAAAGTCTGAACTTCAACTGCATCTGAATTATTTTGTTTAAAATTCATTGTGGTAATGTCTATGACCAAAATTAGAAAAATGTTGTCTCTGTCCAAATATATATGGACCTAACTGTATGTCACTGTCATGCTTAAAGGGGTATTCACAGGTCTGAAAGTTATCCCCTTTATATAAGTTTGGGTACAACTTTCCGATTGCTGCGAGGTTTGACCACTGGGACTCCCAGCGATCCTGAGTACCAGAGTTCTGAGAAGCCAAATGTGAATGGAGTGATGGTCGATCATGTGCTCTGCCACTTAAATAACTTTTAATGTGAGTGCTGGAGGTTGCCAAACACTTCTCACGGCTGGGCTTGGGCATCCCCATTAGAGTAAATGGAGGAATAATGCACATGATAGACCTACGCTCCAAGTACTTAAAAAGATGGAAACTTTACTTTTTTAATGTTTTAAAATGCCTTCTTTTTCTTAACGTTGCTACAGTTTACATGATTTTAGTGAGTGTATTTGCTCCCCTTTTATTCACTCAGAGGAGACATTTTTTATGGCAATTGTTGCTTTATTCTAATAAGTTTCCAGTGCTCGTAGGCAGTGAGGTGGAGCTTGCTAAGTTGTAGATATTGGTCATTAATGGATCAGGCTAAGATGCTAGACATTAGATGAACTACAGTTCCTACAAACAGCAAGTGTGGCATGATGAAGGGCTCTTGCCAGGGAACTCTGAGTATGACATGAAAAGATAGCAAAATAAAAATTACTGTATGTGAGGGTTAATAATAATGAAAGTAAAGAAATCACAACATTTTATATAAAGCAAAAATGGTAATAGAAAACTCCTTTATCAGGCATGTAGCAGGAGGATCAGTTCATAGGGGGTGAGGCATCTGAGTGGGCCTCTGACCAGGAAACCGTGTGTACATATATGGTGGCACACCCTAATCATAGGGATAGGGGAACCACAGCAGATGACTATGCTGTTATTGAAAATCTTTATACAAAGATTAACACTGATATTACCATCACATAGTGACCATATAGTGGTAGATGTCAGTGCTGCAGAACACATTACAGTGTAGTTATTGATGGAGACTTACAGGTGACATTTTTTCTGATGGAATTGTTCATTTTTCTCGCGTTTCCCATTGGTTCTGGCCAACATCACGACTTCTTCAGCAACAACTCATCTGCAGAGATTACAACACAGACACATTTGACTTCTTACATTTCCAGCATCGTCTACATCTAGTCCCAATCTGCACAAACCCTCAATCTGCTGATACCCCAATGCTGAGGTGCTGTGAGTCCCTATTACTGATCCTTTTGGTACTCAACATAACAATGCCCACTACTGTGCTCATTACATAGTAATAATACCTCTCTTGTTTCCTTTAGATGGTGAAATTGCACCCTAAAAAATATTAATGCCCTGTTCAAATGCTCTAGAAAACAGTGCCCACATTTTGCCCCTAGAAAGTAATAATGCCCTCAGTCTGCCCAGTCGACAGTCACAATACCCTGAGTGCCCCTACAGCAATTATGCTTCTTAAATGTCCACTTAACATATAATAATATCCCGAGTAACTATATATAGTTTCCCTCTAGACAGCGTGATGCCCCCCACAGCTCCCACGTACACAGTATGTTGGGCCCACAGCTCCCTATACACAGCATGATGGGCCCCATTGTAGTCCCTCAACACTGTATGATGGGCCCAAGTAGACCTCCCGCACTGTATGATGGATCCAGTTTTCTCCCACTGTATGATGGCCCCCAGTAGTCCCTCAACACTGCATGGATGGCTCCCAGTAGTCTCCTCCATACACACTGTATGATGGCCCCCAGTTTTCCCCCCACACTGTACGGATGCCCCCCAGTAGTCCCTCCATTGCATTATAGCCCTAAGAACCCCCCACACTGTATGATGGCCCCCAGTATTCTCTCCACTCTACTATGGCCCCAGTATTCACACCACACTTTATGATGGCCCCCAGTATTCAACTCCATACTATGGGTGGCTCTCCATAGTCCCTCCACACTGTATGTTGGCCCCCAAGTAGTTCCCCCCCACACTTTATGATTTGCCCTAGTTTCCTCACACATTGTATGATGGCCCCCAGTATTTTCCCCACACTGTATGATGGCACCCAGTATACCCCTCACACTGTATGATGGCACCAAGTATACCCCCACCGTGCATAAATGGGCCCAAGTAGTCCCAAAACACTGTATGATGGCACCCATTATTCTCCCACACTGTATGATGCACCCAGCATACCCCCACATGGTATGAATGAACCCAAGTAGTCCCTGCGCCCTGTATGATGGCCCCCATTATTCTCCCACACTGCATCATGTCACCCAGTATACCCCACACTTTATGATGGCACTCAGTATACCCCCGCACTGTATGATGGCATCCAGTATACCCCCCACACTGCATGAATGGACCCAGGTAGTCCCTACAGACTGTATCATGGCCCCCAGTATTCTCCCACACTGTATGATGGCACCCAGTATACCCCCCACATAGTATCTATGGACCCAAGTAGTCCCTACACATTGTATGATGGCCCCCATTATTCTCCCACACTGTATGATGGCACCCAGTACACCCCCCACACTGTATGGGGTGGACCCAAGTAGTCCCTACAGACTGTATGATGGCCCCAATTATTCTCCCACACTGTATGATGGACCCTAGTAGTCCTTCCACACTGTATGATGACCCCCAAAACTCCAGTATTGCTCCCACACTGTATGGATGGCCCAGAGTAGTCCATTAATCCCCCCACACTGTACAGATGGCCCCCAGTAATCCCCCCACACGGTGCTTATGTGACCCTCAGTAGTCCAGTATTCACCCCTATACTATATGGATTGTATACTATACCCCTATACTGTATGGATGGCCTACAGTAGTCTCCCCACACTGAATGGATAGCCTGCAATAGTCCAGTAGTCCCCCCATACTGTATGGATGGCTCTCAGTAGTCTCCCCCACATTTCATGGATGGCCCTCAGTAGTCCTCCCACACTGTATGGATGGGCTCTAGTAGTCCCGTAGTCCCCCTACACTGAATAGATGACCCCCAATAGTCCAGTAGTCACCCCACACTGAATGGATGGCCATCAGCAGTCCATTTTTAGAATAAAATAAAAAGAAACACCTTATACTCACTTAACCATGGATCCTGAGGAGTCTGCTGGCAGACAGGACCAAAGTATAGGTGGACCAACGAGGTGATGTCATTGCATCGGGGTGTGCACAGTCTCGGCATGATGTCATCATGCCGACCCACACCCTGCCTCGTCCATGGGTCTCCCTGCTTTTCTGTAGGACTGCAGGCTTCAAGAGAATCTGTCAGGTCATTTTTGTGTAATATACTAATAGTATCGTGAAATAGTGCTTGGGCAGCCCTTTCAGGATATGTAACTTTTATTTATCTACGTGGCCCAGTTATATTCCTGTAAGCCCTGAACAAATGTATTGTCTCGCATCGGCAAGTCAAGCATATGTAAATTGCAAATCAATATGCACCCTATCACGCTGAATTACTGAGGGTTACTGCAGAGTAACACAAACTTCACTAGATGGCAGCAGATTGGAGGATGAGCAGAATATCCTGCAATGAAGGTGACCAGCAGTAATACAGCGAAGCAACCACTAGGTGGCAGAGGAATAGTCAGAGAGCTGAGTCAATACCAGAAAGTAAGGCAGTACAAAGGAGAAATCCAAGACAGAGTCAGAAGAGAGCAAAAAGTCAGTTCCGGTCAATAGCTGAACTAATAGATGGTCGAGGCAGGATCAGGTCAGGGACAAGCTAAGGTCAAATACCGGGGAATCCAAACACAGAGAGAGATAAGGAGCAGGGTCGGGTAGGAGGAATGTCAACAGACATGGGTAGGGTCAGATGAATGCAGCAGGACAGATCAGGAAACTCACCAGAGCCAGTTAAACATGCCAAAGGTACGAAATATAACTGGCACTGCACACAGGTAGCAGCACAGAGATATGGCAGGCCAAACACAGGAACGAGGCAGGGAAAATTAACCCCTGACATGACCAGACCGTGAAAGGAGAGATGAGACAAAAACCAGGCCTGGATCATGACACACACCTTCCCTCGCCCATAATCCCACCCCTCTGCACTAGTATCACCGATTCAGTCTGATTGATTTATGCCCGAGGATCACATCGCAATCCTCTGACTGGCTGTATGCTCTCCTGACCTGGGAGTGACAGTTGCATAGAAATTCATGGTGCCATGCTCATGTCACAAGAGTAGACAGTCAGTGATGCAATCCTCGAGTGAGTGATTTAGTAATCTGACTGCATCCAATTAGTCTGATATAATAAGAAACATTACATTCCTGGAAAGGACTGCCCAAGCCCTATTTTAGGATGCTATTAGTATACTACACAAAAATGACCTGATAGATCAGCTTGCAGTCTACAGAACATAGCATGTCTCCTTGCTCCACCACAGAGTTTAACTACGCTCTGCGCATGCCTGTTTAGAGTGGCAGAAGCTCTAGTGGCCCCTCTGAGTGTGGGTCTAGGGGCGACTGCACCTTCTGCCCCCCCTCTCCCCTGGTAGCTACGCTACTGCTCTTTATACAAATTAATGCACATGGTTAATTTATACATAGTATGTAGTAAGCTTCAAAGCTCCCCATGAAGGCAAGTTCAATTGGACGGAATTTTGTTAGGTGCTATGCTGAAGATTTGGAGCTTTGTTTCTGAACAATATATTATGTGATTTTGATTTTAAAAAGTAATTATGTTCAATGGTGGAAATTCATGTTAAAAATTAATAACTAAGTGAAGGTGTTTGTGTACAATCTTATCTATATAAGTTATTTTTTTAGGGAATGTTGGGGTATCCAGGCAAAAAAGGAGAACCTGGAATAATGGGTGTTAAAGTAAGTATGCCATGTATGCTAGACAAACAGGTTGTCTACTGGTGTAGATTTCTTATGTACAGTGTGAACATGCCTATAACAGAGGATTAAAGCATTTTTTTTGCACAGAATCCATGTCAAAAGTACCATATTTTTCAACACGGTGGTAAATAAAATGTAACTGTAAGTTGTCAAGTTAAATCTTGTATGAATGGTTTGCAGTAGAAGCATCATCTAATGTTCTTGAACAGCTAAAATATATAAATTCCAGTTTTGATGAGCACTGAAAAGGTCAAAACTTACAAACCATTCAACTATATGCAGCTTATCTCCAGCTGTGATGAATCTAATAATGAATTACAATAATGTATTACATGCACAAAGCATGTCATTATGAGAGTGGACATAATTTGAAGTCTGTTAACTTTTTTGTGAAACATACAATTTATAAAGTGCTAGAATATGCCCTGGAAACCCAACTGGTACTGAGAATGAAGGGGGATACTGTGGTAGCATAGGGCTATGTCCTCTGTGCTGTTTTCCCTCTGCAAAGCGGTGAACTTACTAATAAATGGGTCCAGCTGCAGTTTCCCCACATGCGGGGGGGCAGGGAACATCACTTTGCAGGGAAAACCTACACGGGTGAAGGCAGACTTGTACCCTATGGCTGGGCAACCCCATTAAAAGCGGATGCATTAATATATCAGTTTAGCATCTCTTTCATTCTCAGAAACACTGGAAGTTCTAGAGGTCTGACACTCACCGATCATAAAATAATGGAATATCATAGCGTTATGCAATGATTTTTATAATATAAATATTATTCATGATTTTTTTTAAGACTTAGGCTACTTTCACACTAGCGTTAACTGCATTACGCCTCAAAACGTCTTTTTTCAGAAAAAACGCATCCAGCAAAAGTTTTTGCTGGATGCGTTTTTTCCCCATAGACTTGTATTGGCGACGTATTGCGATGGATTGGCATACGTCGTGTCCGTTTTACGACGTATGCGTCGAAATTTGGCGACACGTCGTCGGCAAAAAACGTTGATTGTAACGTTTTTTGTCTCCGCCTAAAAAACGTGTCGTGACGTATCCTGCGGCATACGTCGTTGGCTGCAATGGAAGCCTATGAGCGATGGATGCGTCGGGACACGTCGTACGACGCAATACAGCGCTGCAATACGTTATTTTTACACTGAGCATGCTCAGAAGAAGGATTTTGTTGCCAATTGGCCAGACACCCCCAAATCTATATAAACCTGGCCTGGGCCTTCAACCCCACATATATGGCCACGTATATAAGTGCCACGTATTTAAGTGCCATGATATTTCAGTGGCCACGTATATAAGTGCCACGTATTTAAGTGCCACGATATTTCAGTGGCCACGTATATAAGTGCCACGTATTTAAGTGCCACGTATATAAGTGCCACGTACATAAGTGCCACGTATATAAGTGCCACGTATTTTAAGTGCCACGTATTTCACGTAAATGCCACGATATTTCAGTGCCATGTATTTCAGTGCCACGCATTTAAGTGCCACGTATTTACGTGCCACGATATTTCAGTGCCGCGTATAACCACGTAGTTATAGTATTTATAGTACGTGGCACTTAAATACGTGGCATTGAAATACGTGGCACTATGACTGTCAGAAAATGTTCATTAAACGGTTAGGGGTGAGGTTAAGGGTAGGGTTAGGGTTTGGATCCCTTTATCATCATCCGTAGTTCATTAATCGGATGTATCCAGAGTCGCCTCCATCTCCGTTGCTGCAGAAGCATCCTACGTTTTTCCGCTGCCGCCTCCTTCTCCCGCACTATGATATCCAGGCGATTCGTCTCAAAGATAACGTCGGTAACCAAACTCGCAATCCTCACAAGAACACCTTCCATCGCTGCCACAAAACTAAAACCCTCAAAGATGGGCTGTAAAAACAGTAACTATATAGTTTTCCATATTTTCCAGTAGCCAATCAAATTTGGGATCCTCCCATTTTAAAAACGGATCCGTCGGAAAAACGGATGCAACGGATGGTAAAAACGGATACAACGTATGCAACGCATCCAGTATTTTCGACGGAAACGTTTAGCGGATTTGCGACGGATCCGTCGAAATGCTGTATGCGTGGCATACGTTTGTCACCGTTTTTCACTTTTTTACACATCCGTTATTTCAGCAAAAAAGACGTTTTGAGACGGTTTGCAGTTAACGCTAGTGTGAAAGTAGCCTTACAGTACAGCAAAAACGTTTTAGGCAGGTGTCGGAGAAATGCTGCAAACTATGAATACTTTAAAAAATAGAAGTGTTAATAATTTATTTTTTATGAAGTAACAAAATGCAAAATTAATGAACAAAAGATAAATCTAAATCAAATCAATATTTGCTGTGAACCACCTTTGCCAGGCACACTTGCACATAGTTTTTGAAGGAACTCAGCAGAGAGTTTGTTCCAAACATTGTGGAGAACTCGCCACAGATTTTCTGTAAATGTAGACTTGCATAAATTTGTCTGCCTTTATGTATTCCCAGACAGAATCAATGTTGATATCAGGACTCTGTGGAGCCATATCATCACTTCCAGGATTCCTTGTTCTTCTTTACCCTGAAGATAGTTCTTAAAGGCAATCTGTCAACAGGATGTCACCCCACAAACTACTTATATGTGCATGTACCTCTTTCAAAGACAAGTCAAGCAATACCTTTAAATGGCCAGTCTGTTCCTTCATTGCTCAAAAATCAGGGTTTGAATTGATATGAAAATGGTGCTGAAGAGCTTTTGGAGATCTGAAGCCTTCTGTCACTACCTCCTTTTGCTTGACTGACAGCTTGCATGCTGTGTGACTTCAGGCAAAGGAGCCATCAGTCTAGCAGGATGAGGCTCCACTGGTAAGGAATAGAGCGGACACATGCTTCAGATCTACAATAGCTCTTCAGACTGAAATGCAAATTAATTCACAGCTGATTTCTCTGTAATTGAGAAATGAGCTATCATTTTAAAGGTATCCCTGGACTAGTCTTAGCAACAGGTACATGCTCATATTGGGGTGTTTCCTGCTTCCTGATTCCTTTAAATGAGATTGGCTGTATGTTTGGGGTTGTTGTTCTGCTAGAGAAAAAAAAATTGGAGCCAATCCAATACTTTGATGATAGTATTACATGATGGACAAGTATTTGCTTGATCTTCTCAGACTTGTGGACACCAATTCAAATTTTGACTCATCAGTCCAGAGCACCTGCTGTTATTTTTCTGCACCCCAGTTCCTATGTTATTGCAAATAGTTGAGTTGCTTGGACTTGTTTTCATGTTGAAGGTATGGCTTTTGAGCTGCAGTTCTTCCAATAACACCACTTCAGACCATACATTTAGAACAGTTGATTGGTGTAGCTCGGTCCTGCTGGTTGCTGCCAATTCTGAGCTGATGTCACTGCTGAGTGTCTCCAGATTTCGCTGACAAGCATATGATTTTCATCAGCTGCACCACTTAGCCAACCACTACATCTATGGTTCTCAATGTTTCTGAATTCTTGGTGTTTCTTCAAAATGTACATCACATCTTGAAAGCCCATTCTGCTTTTCAATCTTTTCCTGAGAAAGACATTGCCGATGCAGTATAACTACCTTTTGTTTTGTTGCTGTGCTCAGTCTTGCCAAAGGTGTATGACCAGTGATATGAAACTGTATTCTTCACCTTTGTAGCAGAGTTTGACTGTTCCCCACCTTCTTACACAGCTGAACCTGTTTCATTTATTGACTATTTCAACCTGCATATGAAAATGATAATTATTATCACCTGTTTGGTATAGTTGGTTACACATACACCTGATTATAATCCCACCAAGTTGAATTGATGCTGTTTTGAAGGCTAATGGTAATCACATCAAATATTGATATAGATTTCACTTTTCACTTTACATTTTAATTAATAAAAATAAACTATTAACTCTTCTATTCTTAAAGACATTGTTACTGTGCAGCAGTTTTACACACCTACCTAAAACTTCTGCACAATACTTATTTTACATGTGCTAGTTTGGGCATGGAGCAATTGAATGATGGTTCAGCTTACACGGCAAAACTTTTAGGGAATGTTAAATTCGATTTTATGTCATACCCTGATGATACCCTTATGTCTACAAGATTTAAAAGTACATTTCCAAAAAAAGAAAGTGTAATGGGCTTAGCAAGAACATTCTGACAAGCTTTCTGAAACCAGGCAGAGGTCAAGAAAAAAATGAACCAAACTTCAGATTTATGTCTGCATACATGAAGAAATGAGGGAATGTTTAAGAAAAGGCTTAAGCAGTAAATGAGAATTACTGGTGCGTGACTGCAACAGTACCAATTAAAGTCACACACCAGCACTTCCAAGATACCCTTCAAAGTTAGTTTTTTTTGCCTATAAATGTCATTTTGAATTTTTTTATTTTTATAATTCAGACAATCATTTGCATTTGACTTTTCAAGTAAAATTAATTTTATTTCATGACCTAAAGAGCTTTTATTTTAAAGTTAATTGTCAGTTCTGCTCTACAAATAATTATGATGCTGTATAATTATTTAGATTTTTTCTGCAACTATGCTATAAAAAAATACCAGTTTGTCTATATTCCCTTTATTCTGACAAAAGAATATTTATATACCAGGGTGAAACTGGAATACAAGGAAACCCTGGTTTAACAGGCTCTCCGGGTCCTTCAGGGCCAAAGGTTTGTAATCCTTTAATTTTGTTTGTTAACAGTATAAATGTAGCAAGTTTAAAAAAACTATATCTATATATATAAGAGGCATCGTGATTACTCGCTAATCCCGCCCCCTGCACAGTAGCTCCGCCCCCACACATTACCACACACAATCCCGCCCCCACCACATTACCACACACAATCCCACCCCCACCACATTACCACACATAATCCCGCACCCCACCACATTATCACGCATAATCCCACCCCCCACCACATTACCACGCATAATCCCGCCCCCCACCACATTACCACGCATAATCCCGCCCCCCACCACATTACCACACATAATCCCACCCCCTTACCACATTACCACACATAATCCTGCCCCCCCACCACATTACCACACATAAACCTGCCCCCCACCACATTACCACACATAATCCCACCCCCCACCACATTACCACACATAATCCCGCCCCCCACCATATTACCACACATAATCCCGCCCCCACATTACCATACGAGGCTCCGTCCCCACACATTACCATACGAGGCTCCGTCCTCACACATTACCATACGAGGCTCCGTCCTCACACATTACAACAGAAGGCTCCGTCCCCACACATTACCACACAAGGCTCCGTCCCCACACATTACCACACAAGGCTCCGTCCCCACACATTACCATATGAGGCTCTGTCCCCACACATTACCACAGAAGGCTCCGTCCTCACACATTACCACAGAAGGCTCCGTCCCCACACATTACCACACAAGGCTCTGTCCCCACACATTTCCATATGAGGCTCTGTCCCTCCACATTACCACACGAGGCTCCGTCCCCACACATTACCACACGAGGCTCCATCCTCACACATTACCACATGAGGCTGCATCCCCACACATTACCACACGAATCCAGTTTGCTTTTGATTTTACACTGTGAATAAAATGTATTAGTATTATTTACATTTTTAATTATTATTATTGTTATTAACTTCATTTTAAGTTAATTTACCACCTGCGTAAGCGCTATTGAATGTTGTCATTATTTACTTTAGTTTAATCACTAGCAGCATTAATTAGATAGCAATGAGCATGCCGAGCATTAGCTGGCTGGAAACAGCTAGTAATAAAATATGATTTAACAAACAGACCATAACATGAACATTAGTCTCTACTCCTTACATTGCTCATTGTCAATAAAGGAAAGTCTTTGCAGCTCAGTTTGATTATTGGAGAATGGGCTAGTTTACTTGAGAATTTAGAGTCCTTTGAAGGTCTTAAAGTGGTTTTCTAGGACTTTTTTTTATTTTTTTACTATGGTCTTAAGAACTAACAGGTAGGTACACACGTGGTCAAAATTGTTGGTACGCCTTGTTTAACTACAGAAAAACCCACAATGATCACAGAATTAACTTGAATCTGATAAAAGTAATAATAAATTAAAAATCTATGAAAATGAACAAATTAAAGTCAGACATTGCTTTTCAACCATGCTTCCACAGAATAAAAAAAAACAACTCATGAAATAGGCCTGGACAGAAATGATGATACCTTTAACTTAATATTTTGTTGCACAACCTTTTAAGGCAATCACTGCAAACAAACCATTCCCGTAACTGTCAATGAGACTTCTGCACCTCTTGACAGGTATTTTGGCCCACTCCTCAAGAGCAAACTGCTCCAGTTGTCTCTTGGTTGAAGGTTGCCTTTTCCAGATGGCAAGTGTTAGGTGTCGAGTTCCCGCCGCTGCACAGGGGGAATCTTGAACCACCTCCGCTGCGGTCTCCCATTCTTCTCCGGCCGCAGTGGAGCCTGCTCAGTGGAGACATCAGTCCCAGCATCTGGCTCAGGCAGATACTGTGCGCTTGGTTAAGGCTGAGTCACACATAACGATATCGTTAACGATATCATTGCAACGTCACGCTTTTGGTGACATAGCAACGATCCCGCTAACGATCTTGTTATGTGTGACAGCGACCAACGATCAGGCCCCTGCTGGGAGATCATTGGTCATTGGGGAATGATCAGGACCATTTTTTGGTCGCTGATCACCCGCTGTCATCGCTGGATCGGCCTGTGTGACGCCGATCCAGCGATGTGTTCACTTGTAACCAGGGTAAATATCGGGTTACTAAGCGCAGGGCAGCACGTATAATACAGCCGAGAAAAAAAACGGTGATGGGAGCTGCCCCATAGATTAACATTGGTCTGAGTGCTATGCAATTTTTTTCTCACATAGCACTCGTCCGTATTCCTCTCAAGTGTGACTTCAGCGTAAATGGAAGACCTACGATTCACAATATGTAGTGATCTTCTAATCCCAGATCTCCCAGGAGGGTGTGGCACATTTGTGACAGTAAGGCAGCATTGAGCCTGTTATCAATCAGCATGACATCAGCAGAGCAGAGTAGAAGAGAAGCAGCTGCTCTGTTAAAGTGACGTCGCCAGAAGGAGCAGAATCATCAATAAGAGCGGTCTGTGGCCAGTCTGAGCAAGCAGATATCAACAGCATGCAGTAACAAAAATAAGCAAAATCCCTGATAACTCCTTTTAAGCCAGGTTCAGATGGATGTATTTTGCTGTCTATATATAGGGACCACAATACCTAGACTGACTGAGTTACCGACCCAAATTTAGAGCCTAAAATATGTTTATGAAGTTGCAAGTTTCGTTCAGGAGAGTTGCAGTCGGATTGGGCTTTGTGTACCATAAGGAACTGTGAAATATGCCTGTCTGAACCTGCTTAACATTAGAGAAAGTAATCTTGACTGTCTGTTGGAACATTTGGAGAGAGGCGCTTTAGTCACTAGAAATTCACAGGTCTAAAGAAAATTACACAAAGTTTGTTTTAAATTTAAAAAGATTTGTGAAATCAGACTCTTGGAAATCATCCAAGTTTGGGATAATCAACAATTTCAGAAAATTCACAAAGTGGAGAATTTTTGGGAAGATGAAAGTGAAGAAAAGTTCTTACAGATTTACAGAAAAAGGTATGCACATTGAGTCCATTGTGAGAAAGGCACAATACAAATGTTTGTTGGAAGATACTAGCATTTGAAGTTTTTAAAAATTGGTTTGGCATACAACCACATTTGCAAATAAAAGCTGTAGTATTGAAATACAGGCTCTATACAAATTGCGTGTGTAGGATGAGAGGGTAAAAATAAAAAACTGTTACCAAAGGGTTGACTACAAAGTGATCTTTTATTACAAAAACTATTTTTGAATCCTAATGTCAAGATAAAGCTTATAAAGCTTTGTATAATGTTGATGTTAGGATTCTGTAAGGATTTTTGTAATGAAAGATCGGGTTAAGTGGAACACAGAATTGAATTTCGATCATATTTCTAATATTAATATTACCAAATATATGAGATAAAGCATCCCAACTTATGTCTAAAAATTATTTTATTCAGCATATTTTTTAATTAAATCAGGGAAAGTAGCTAATTTGGTATGTACGAAATGTATGATCTCAAATACCATCTGGGTCCAACTTATATGAAGAGTAAAAAGGTTTTTCAACTTTCAATTCACTTATGTATAATGGTTTGCAGCCCTGTTCTAAAAACAGTGTCTGAAATAATTTTAAAAGCAATATTTTGTGCTCAGAAATTAATTCCCAAATACTGATTATCCAGTTTCAGTCCTTGGATCATTGGATGTCCATCAGATTTCCAAACAAATTTGTTAAATTTCCATAAATTTCCATGTAATTAAACTGTGAAAACTGCAATAAATAATATTAAAAAAACCTATATAAAGAAGGAGTTCATACATTGCAGCTGCATTGCCTCCAAGTTGCCGCTACAGTGCTCCTGAAAACCCTGTTGACATGCAGTTTGCCAGTTTGCAAATGACAGCAGCTAAGGGCACTTTGATTGGTAACAGTGACACAGTGAGCTAAAGTTTTGTCAAATAATGGCTCAGCCCTCAAAAAAAAAAGAGCTTTTACTTGCTGTCATTTGTAAACCGTGTCCATGCTGGCACAGTTTTCAGCTGCAACATGTGTTTTAGAACCCTTATCTTTGAAAGTTCTCATGTTGAATAGATTTTAATTCCTAATACCTGGCACTGAAGTCTTAAGGTGGAGCCTATACATTAGGTTACTAAAGTTTTGTGGTACTCTATTTGGCCGATTTCACACTTTCTGATATTTCCTGTATCTGTAAACACTGCGCTGTTCCCCTGCTTGTGGTGCTGAAGCCGGCTGTTATCCGTTCTCCCCTGCTCGGCCGGCAGCAGCATGAGCAGGGGAGAATGAATGAAAAAAAAAATGACGTGAGGTCCTTCCTATATTTTACAACCAGCCCGGCAAAACTCACAGGTGTGGGCTGCTATTCTCAGGCTGGATATGGCCCCCAGCCTAAAAAAAGCAGCCTCGTGCCGCTGCTGGCAGAGCAGGAGACAATAGATGAAAGCCGCATTCAGCACCACACGCAGGGGAACAGCGGCTTACAGTAGCGCTGCTTCCCCCATGGCCGTCCATGCGCACGGAGGAAAGTGTACACTGTTCTCCATGTGCACGTGTGCGGGTCGTTTGGCGGTCCGTCAAAACACGCTGACATCCACATAGACCCATTCATTTGCATGGGTCTACATTTGTCAGTGTCTCGGTACGTACATGTGTGCCTTTGGTACGTGAGGAAACTGTGACTACACGTACTGGAGGCACTGACGTGTGAAATCGGCCTCAGGCCTCTTTCAGATGTCAGTGTGTCCAGTACGTGTGGTGGCAGTTTTCACATGTACCAAAGGCACACATGTAGGCCTATTCAAGTGAATGTGTCTGTGCAAATGTCAGTGTGTTTCTACGGACTGTGTGTCCATTTTTTAACAGCAGCACGTACTGAAAAAATGACTCACGTGCACACTGATGACTCAGGGATGACGTCTGTGTGTCATCAGTGTAACACATACAGGTGCCTGGGAAGCAGCGGAAATGTTAGTGCTGTTCCCCAGCACTGAGTGCTGAAGACCACTATCATCATCCTCGCCTGCTCGCATTGTGATCAGTGTGAGCAGGCGAGAAAGTTGAGAGTTATATAAAGCTGATAAAAGTGAGAGCAGACTGTGGCTGATGGAACTACTACTCCCTTCAGCCTACACCTGCTGCTGCTAATAACAGTGAGAACAGGCTGATAGGAGTATTCATCAGATACCACCAGCACCATAAATAGATACATTTAAAAAACGGCATGGATTCCCCTTTATTTTTGATAACCAGACAGGCAAAACTGACAGCTGCAGGCTACAATCCTCACACACACTTTTCCATTTTTATTCAAAAACAATAAGCACAGTTATAGTCACCTAACGTCCATTCCATTGACGCCTGTTATGGTTCTCAATGGCAAGAGAACATAGCCCAGCAAACATAAGAACTAGCTCTTGGAAGGATGGAAACTAAACTGACCATGAACTAAACCTGCCACACAACTAACAGTAGCCGGGTAGCGTAGCCTGCGTTTTATCCCTAGACGCCCAGCGCCGGCCGGAGGACTAACTAATCCTGGCAGAGGAAAATATAGTCCTGGCTCACCTCTAGAGAAATTTCCCCGAAAGGCAGACAGAGGCCCCCACAAATATTGGCGGTGATTTTAGATGAAATGACAAACGTAGTATGAAAATAGGTTTAGCAAAATTGAGGTCCGCTTACTAGATAGCAGGAAGACAGAAAGAGCACTTTCATGGTCAGCTGAAAACCCTATCAAAACACATCCTGAAATTACTTTAAGACTCTAGTATTAACTCATAACATCAGAGTGGCAATTTCAGATCACAAGAGCTTTCCAGACACAGAAACGAAACTACAGCTGTGAACTGGAACAAAATGCAAAAACAAACAAGGACTAAAGTCCAACTTAGCTGGGAGTTGTCTAGCAGCAGGAACATGCAAAGAAAGGCTTCTGATTACAATGATGACCGGCATGGAAGTGACAGAGGAGCAAGGCTAAATAGCGACTCCCACATCCTGATGGAAACAGGTGAACAGAGAGGATGATGCACACCAGTTCAATTCCACCAGTGGCCACCGGGGGAGCCCAAAATCCAATTTCACAACAGACGCCCTAGTCTCCTGTAATAAAATAAAAAACAACCACAATCCCTTACCTCTCCATCGTTCTGTCCCACGCCGTAATCCATGTATGGGAATAAATAGTTTTCAGCCTGGACGGTGCCAACATGTGACTATCCAGGCAAGTGCAGCATCAGTGATTAGCGGTGACGTCATTGAGGTTACCGCAGGTTACTGAGGCTTCGTTCCCAGCCAGGCTGACCTCTGCACCGTGAGAAGTCAGTGAGTTCACCGCAGTTCAGCTCAGTGAGTTCATCGCAGATCAAATATCTCCCATCAGACGCTGCCTGCTTTCGTTGTTATTAGCGGCAGCAGATGTAGGCTGATGGGAGTAGTAGTCCAATCAGCTGCCTCTGGCTCTTGCTGTTATCAGTTGAATACAGCTCTCAACATTCTCCCCTACTAGCGCTGATCACAATGTGAGCAGAGAAAAATGATGAGAGATGTCTTCAGTAACTGATGCCGGGGGTCAGCGCTAACAGTTCTGTGGCTTCCCAGGCGCCAGCATGTGTGGTGTCATGAATCCCAATGGCTAGGGATAGCAAGGGACAAGCAAAGTAATACAAAATATCGGACGAGCTCTAGGGTGATGGAACCTGGGCTGACCGCTGCCCTACGCCTGACAAACGCAACTAGAGATAGCCAGGGAGCGTGCCTACGTTGGTTCTAGACGCCACGCACCAGCCTAAGAGCTAACTAGTACTGCAGAGAAAATAAGACCTCACTTGCCTCCAGAGGAATGAACCCCAAAAGGTATAGTTGCCCCCCACATGTATTGACGGTGAAATGAGAGGAAGGCACGCACATAGAGATGATATATATAGGTTCAGCAAATTGAGGCCCGCTGTAAACTAGAAAGCAGAACGATACAAAAGGGGTCTGAGCGGTCAGCAAAAAACCCTAATCAAAAAACCATCCTGAGATTACAAGAACCCATGTGCCAACTCATGGCACATGGGGAGAACCTCAGTCCACTAGAGCTACCAGATAGCATAGAGACATAATAAGCAAGCTGGACAAAAAACCAAACAACTGAAAATCAGCACTTAGCTTATCCTGAAAGATCTGGGAGCAGGTAGGCAGGAACCAAACAGAGCACATCTGAATACATTGATAGCCGGCAAGAGAATGACAGAAAGGCCAGGTAAAATAGGAAACACCCAGCCTCTGATGGACAGGTGGAAACCAAAGGCCGCAACCCACCAAAGTCACCCAGTACCAGCAGTAACCACCAGAGGGAGCCCACAAACAGAATCCACAACAGTACCCCCCCCTTGAGGAGGGGTCACCGAACCCTCACGAGAACCCCCAGGGCGATCAGGGTGAGCTCTATGGAAGGCGCGGACCAAATCAGTCGCATGAACATCGGAGGCGACCACCCAGGAATTATCCTCCTGACCATAAACCTTCCACTTAACCAAATACTGGAGTTTGCGTCTGGAAACACGAGAATCCAAGATCTTCTCAACAACATACTCCAATTCTCCCTCCACCAGCACCGGAGCAGGAGGCTCAACCGAAGGAACAACGGGCACCTCATACCTCCGCAACAACGACCGATGGAACACATTATGAATAGCAAATGATGCTGGGAGATCCAAACGAAAAGATACAGGGTTAAGAATCTCCGAGATCCTATAAGGACCGATGAACCGAGGCTTGAACTTAGGAGAAGAGACCTTCATAGGGACAAAACGAGAAGACAACCACACCAAATCCCCAACAAGAAGTCGGGGACCCACGCGGCGACGGCGATTAGCAAACTGCTGAGTCTTCTCCTGAGATAACTTCAAATTGTCCACCACCTGATTCCAAATCTGATGTAGCCTGTCCACCACCACGTCCACTCCAGGACAATCCGAAGACTCCACCTGACCAGAGGAAAAACGAGGATGAAACCCCGAATTACAAAAAAAAGGAGAGACCAACGTGGCAGAACTAGCCCGATTATTAAGAGCAAATTCGGCCAGCGGCAAAAAAGCAACCCAGTCATCTTGATCAGCAGAAACAAAACACCTCAAATAAGTTTCCAAGGTCTGATTAGTTCGCTCCGTCTGGCCATTCGTCTGAGGATGGAATGCAGACGAGAAAGACAAATCAATGCCCATCTTGGCACAAAACGTCCGCCAAAATCTAGACACAAACTGGGATCCCCTGTCAGAAACGATATTCTCCGGAATCCCATGCAAACGAACCACGTTCTGAAAAAATAAAGGGACCAACTCAGAGGAGGAAGGCAACTTAGGCAAGGGCACCAAATGAACCATCTTAGAAAAGCGGTCACACACCACCCAGATAACGGACATTTTCTGTGAAACCGGGAGATCAGAAATAAAATCCATGGAAATGTGCGTCCAAGGCCTCTTCGGGATGGGCAAGGATAACAACAACCCACTGGCCCGAGAACAGCAAGGCTTAGCTCGAGCACACACTTCACAAGACTGCACAAAGGTACGCACATCCCTAGACAAGGAAGGCCACCAAAAAGACCTGGCCACCAAGTCTCTAGTACCAAATATTCCAGGATGACCAGCCAACACAGAAGAATGGACCTCGGAGATGACTCTACTGGTCCAATCATCCGGAACAAACAGTCTTTCTGGTGGACAACGATCCGGTTTATCCACCTGAAACTCCTGCAATGCACGTCGCAAGTCTGGGGATACGGCGGACAATATTACCCCATCCCTAAGGATACCAGTAGGCCCAGAGTCTCCAGGAGAGTCAGGCACAAAACTCCTGGAAAGAGCATCTGCCTTCACATTCTTTGAACCTGGCAGGTATGAAACCACGAAATTGAAACGAGAAAAAAACAACGACCAACGAGCCTGTCTAGGATTCAAACGCCTGGCAGACTCAAGGTAAATGAGATTCTTGTGATCAGTCAAGACCACCACACGATGTTTAGCACCCTCAAGCCAATGACGCCACTCCTCAAATGCCCACTTCATGGCCAAAAGCTCCCGATTACCCACATCATAATTGCGCTCGGCGGGCGAGAATTTTCTAGAGAAGAATGCACATGGCTTCATCACCGAGCCATTAGAACTTCTCTGTGACAAAACCGCCCCCCGCTCCAATCTCGGAAGCATCAACCTCAACCTGAAAAGGAAGTGAAACATCTGGTTGACACAACACAGGAGCAGAAGAAAACCGGCGCTTAAGTTCCTGAAAGGCCTCCACGGCCGCAGGAGACCAATCAGCAACATCAGCACCCTTTTTAGTCAAATCAGTCAAAGGTTTAACAATACTGGAAAAATTAGCAATGAACCGACGATAAAAATTAGCAAACCCCAAGAACTTCTGAAGGCTCTTAACAGATGTAGGTTGTGTCCAGTCACAAATCGCCTGAACCTTGACGGGATCCATCTCAATAGTAGAAGGAGAAAAAATGTACCCCAAAAAAGAAATCTTCTGGACTCCGAAGAGACACTTTGAGCCCTTCACAAACAGAGAATTGGCCCGCAGAACCTGAAACACCTTCCTGACCTGTAAAACATGAGACTCCCAGTCATCAGAAAACACCAAAATATCATCCAAATACACAATCATAAACTTATCCAGATATTCACGGAAAATATTGTGCATAAAGGACTGAAAGACTGACGGAGCATTGGAGAGTCCAAAAGGCATTACCAAATACTCAAAATGGCCCTCAGGCGTATTAAATGCGGTTTTCCACTCGTCACCCTGTTTTATCCGCACCAGATTATACGCACCGCGAAGATCTATCTTAGTGAACCACCTAGCCCCCTTAATGCGAGCAAACAAATCAGTCAATAATGGCAGTGGATACTGATATTTGACTGTAATCTTATTCAGAAGGCGATAATCTATACAAGGTCTCAGGGAACCATCTTTTTTTGCCACGAAAAAAAAACCTGCTCCCAGAGGGGACAAGGATGGACGAATATGTCCCTTTTCCAAGGACTCCTTAATATAATTCCGCATAGCAGTATGCTCTGGCAGTGACAGATTAAATAAACGACCCTTAGGGAACTTACTGCCAGGAATCAATTCTATAGCACAGTCACAATCTCTATGAGGAGGGAGCGAATTGAGCTTAGGCTCCTCAAAAACATCCCTATAGTCAGACAAAAATGCAGGGATCTCAGAAGGAGTAGATGAAGCGATTGAAATCGGAGGTGCATAATCATGAACCCCCTGACATCCCCAGCTTAACACAGACATAGTTTTCCAGTCCAGGACAGGATTATGAGTTTGTAACCATGGCAGACCAAGCACTAGTACATCATGTAAATTATACAGTACAAGGAAGCGAATCACCTCCTGATGAACGGGAGTCATGCGCATGGTCACTTGTGTCCAATACTGCAGCTTATTCATAGCCAATGGTGTAGAGTCAATTCCCTTCAGAGGGATAGGAACTTCCAGAGGCTCCAGACTAAAACCGCAGCGTTTAGCAAATGACCAATCCATAAGACTCAGGGCAGCGCCTGAATCCACATAGGCATCGACGGAAATGGAAGACAGTGAAAAAATCAGAGTCACAGACAAAATGAACTTAGGCTGCAGAGTACCAATGGCAAAAGATTTATCAACCCTTTTTGTGCGTTTAGAGCATGCTGATATAACATGAGCTGAATCACCACAATAAAAACACAATCCATTTTTCCGCCTATAATTTTGCCGTTCACTTCTGGACTGAATTCTATCACATTGCATAGTCTCAGGTGCCTGTTCAGAAGACACCGCCAACTGGTGCACGGGTTTGCGCTCCCGTAAACGCCGATCAATCTGAATGGCCATAGCCATCGACTCATTCAGACCTGTAGGCATAGGGAACCCCACCATAATATCCTTAATGGCCTCGGAAAGACCATTTCTGAAGTTAGCAGCCAGGGCGCACTCATTCCACTGAGTAAGCACCGACCATTTCCAAAATTTTTGACAATATATTTCCGCTTCATCATGCCCCTGAGAGAGGGCTAATAAAGCCTTTTCAGCCTGAATCTCCAGGTTGGGTTCCTCATAGAGCAATCCCAATGCCAGAAAAAACGCATCCACATTGAGCAATGCAGGATCCCCTGGTGCCAATGCAAATGCCCAATTCTGAGGGTCGCCCCACAGGAAAGATATTACAATCTTGACCTGTTGAGCAGGGTCTCCAGAGGAGCGAGATTTTAAAGAAAGAAACAATTTACAATTGTTCCTGAAATTCAGGAAGGTAGATCTATCTCCAGAAAAGAACTCTGGAATAGGAATTCTAGGTTCAGACATGGGAGTGTGAACAACAAAATCCTGTATGTTTTGAACTTTTGCCGCGAGATTACTCAGGCTGGAAGCCAAACTCTGGACATCCATGTTAAACAGCTAATATCAGAGCCATTCAAGGGTTAAGAGGAGGTAAGAAGCAGCTAGACAGCAATTAAGGGCTAGGCAGCAAAACTCTGAAGGAAAAAAAAAAAAAAAAAATTTCCCTTAAACACTTCTTTTTCTCCTGCTTCAGCCCAAACAATTAACACTTTGTGGGCCGGCTATACTGTCATGAATCCCAATGGCTAGGGATAGCAAGGGACAAGCAAAGTAATACAAAATATCGGACGAGCTCTAGGGTGATGGAACCTGGGCTGACCGCTGCCCTACGCCTGACAAACGCAACTAGAGATAGCCAGGGAGCGTGCCTACGTTGGTTCTAGACGCCACGCACCAGCCTAAGAGCTAACTAGTACTGCAGAGAAAATAAGACCTCACTTGCCTCCAGAGGAATGAACCCCAAAAGGTATAGTTGCCCCCCACATGTATTGACGGTGAAATGAGAGGAAGGCACGCACATAGAGATGATATATATAGGTTCAGCAAATTGAGGCCCGCTGTAAACTAGAAAGCAGAACGATACAAAAGGGGTCTGAGCGGTCAGCAAAAAACCCTAATCAAAAAACCATCCTGAGATTACAAGAACCCATGTGCCAACTCATGGCACATGGGGAGAACCTCAGTCCACTAGAGCTACCAGCTAGCATAGAGACATAATAAGCAAGCTGGACAAAAAACCAAACAACTGAAAATCAGCACTTAGCTTATCCTGAAAGATCTGGGAGCAGGTAGGCAGGAACCAAACAGAGCACATCTGAATACATTGATAGCCGGCAAGGGAATGACAGAAAGGCCAGGTAAAATAGGAAACACCCAGCCTCTGATGGACAGGTGGAAACCAAAGGCCGCAACCCACCAAAGTCACCCAGTACCAGCAGTAACCACCAGAGGGAGCCCACAAACAGAATCCACAACAGTGTGGTACTGATGTGGCACACGGTTTCCACACGTATGCCACAAGTATTATGAAGAGACCGCTAGGACCGTGGAGTACTCTGAACTGGGCCCGTTCTTAAAGGGATGTGTCACAGTGGCAGTGACCCGGTCTGTGGCCCTTGGCTTCCAAATTAAAGGGAAGGACTTTAAAGAGGTTGTTGAATAAAGAGTAAAGTTTGTTTGTGACGCCACCTGTGGTATTAGGTCAGGGATTACTGACTCTGCTTAACCCCTTCATGACCTTGGGATTTTTCGTTTTTCCGTTTTCGTTTTTCACTCCCCTCCTTCACAGAGCCATAACTTTTTTATTTTTCCGTCAATTTGGCCATGTGAGGGCTTATTTTTTGCGGGACGAGTTGTACTTTTGAACGACATCATTGGTTTTACCATGTCGTGTACTAGAAAACGGGAAAAAAATTCCAAGTGCAGTGAAATTGCAAAAAAAGTGCAATCCCACACTTGTTTTTTGCTTGCCTATTTTGCTAGGTTCACTAAATGCTAAAACTGACCTGCCATTATGATTCTCCAGGTAAGTATGAGTTCATAGACACCTAACATGAATAGGTTATGTTTTACCTAAGTGGTGAAAAAAAATTCCAAACTTTGCAAAAAAAAAAAAAAAAAAAAAAAATTTGCGCCATTTTCCGATACTCGTAGCGTCTCCATTTTGTGATCTGGGGTCAGGTGAGGGCTTATTTTTTGCGTGCCGAGCTGGCATTTTTAATTATAGCATTTTGGTGCAGATACGTTCTTTTGATCGCCTGTTATTGCATTTTAATGCAATGTCGCGGCGACCAAAAAAACGTATTTCTGGCGTTTCGATTTTTTTTCTCATTACGCCATTTAGCGATCAGGTTAATGCTTTTTTTTTATTGATAGATCGGACGATTCTGAACGCGGCGATACCAAATATGTGTAGGTTTGATTTTTTTTTTTATTGATTTATTTTGATTGGGGCGAAAGGGGGGTGATTTAAACTTTTATGTTTTTTTTATTTTTTTCACATTTTTAAAAACTTTTTTTTTTCACTTTTGCCATGCTTCAATAGCCTCCATGGGAGGCTAGAAGCAGGCACAGCCCGATCGGCTCTGCTACATAACAGCGATCATCAGATCGCTGTTATGTAGGAGAATTGCAGGTGTGCTGTGAGCGCCGACCACAGGGTGGCGCTCACAGCCACCGGCGATCAGTAACCATAGAGGTCTCAAGGACCTCTATGGTTACCATTCAGAAGCATCGCCGACCCCCGATCATGTGACGGGGGTCGGCGATGACGTCATATCCGGCCGCCCGGCCGGATGCGGTAGTTAAATGCCGCTGTCTGCGTTTGACAGCGGCATTTAACTAGTTAATAGGCGCGGGCAGATCGCGATTCTGCCCGCGCCTATTGCGGGCACATGTCAGCTGTTCAAAACAGCTGACATGTCCCGGCTTTGATGCGGGCTCACCGCGGAGCCCTGCATCAAAGCAGGGGAGCTGACCTCAGACGGTATAGTACGTCCGAGGTCAGTAAGGGGTTAAGGGGTCCACTGGGGTGATGTTATGGCAGCAAGGATGGTATGGCTTCCCACAGATGAAGCTGGATCCCAAGGGCTCCCGATGTAGTAGATAAAGATGGTGTAGTGCCAGAAAGAACTAGAGGACACAAGGATCTCTCAGGATGACTCCGTGGGGCATAGAGTTACCCCACAACCTTGGTCTTCCGGCTACTGGAATTTTGAGTTTCAGTGTGGAAGGAGCTCAGTCGCAGCTTCCCTCCAGCTCTTTACTTCTCGTGTCCTTCTCTTCCCCTTTCAGTCTCCTACAGACTGCTCTGTTTGTCTCTCCATCCTGGAGCTGCAGATCTACTTGTCTGCATGACCCCAGCTTTCATCTCTCAGACTCTCTCTGTCTGCTTCCTCTCTCTTCACTCTCCTTTCACAGACTAACCAACTCCTCCCCAGGCCAGAATATATAGGGAACTTCCCCTGAATCCAGGTCTCGAGCTCCCCCTTCTGGCCTGGAGTCAGAACAGTGTTGCATGTGCTGGTTACCTGTTAAAGAGATCCTTCCTCGCTTCCAAGCATGGCATTGCTCTCTCCGTGAGAAAAGCAATACCACTATAACAACCGATTACCTGAGGTGCTACAATTACACACACGGACACATGGACACTGAAATGTCCGGTACTGGTTTTTCCGGTACCAGAAATATCAGGACGTGTGAAAAAGGTCTTATAGATAGGCAAAATATGGAGAAAAAAAACTATCTCACAGTTAAAACATAGGCCTTTTCCAAAGGAATTTAGAGGTAGTAAGTTTTTCTTCCTTGCTTGTAGGGGGATACCGGAGAAAAAGGAATTGATGGACCACCTGGTGGTGTTGGAGATAAGGGCGATAAGGTGAGAATGATTTCTGCATTTAATAATATGCATTACTTTTAACACATTGAACACATTGAATACTAGATCAATATTTGCTGTTAACTAAAAAAGGCACAACAGTGCACATCTCTTATACTTTTCGAATCTTATTCCTGTTTCTTTCCGAAACATTTTCATACTGTTAGGCTATGTTCACATATTGCGTTTTGTCTGTGTTTTTTATGCAAATTTTAAGCTGCGTTTTACAGTACCAGTAAAAGCAATGAGATTTCAGAAATCTCATGAACACGCATTGGGTTTATTTCCTGACCGAATTGGAAAACTGCTGCGTTTTTGAAAATTGCAGCATGCCACTTCATTCAGTGGTTATTCACCCATAGAAAACAATGAGTAAGTGCAAAAATAAAGCAAAAAACACAGATATCAGGCTTTTGATGCAAAAACTTCAGGAAGTTGCTTTATTCTTTTAGGGGGAGATTAAACTTTATAAGCATGCACAAGAGACAATAAAAAAAAACAGCAAAAAAATTGCAGAAAAAAATGCAGCAAAATCTGCTTTTTGTGTAAGCTTCTTTACTGCCAAGAGAGAAGGTTTTGCCTGCAGAAAGAAATGCAGCAAAACCGCAACGTGTGAACATAGCCTTATATGGTGAAATATTGATGGTTATGTCTGGTAATGAATAGGTTACATCTATTAAATTAATTAGCTTTTCCCATACTTGCCCATACTAGTTTTAACAGCATATCAAGGTAGAAAATGTACTGTTTGCGCATTTTGCAAACTCCTTAGTCATAGCACATATGCTCTAAGCCTCTAATTGGGTTATGTAGTAAACTTCCTGCTGCTTAATTAGACACATCAGTATTAAAATCAGACAAGCTGCAAAAATAGCAGACTGGCATGAAAAAGATGTTACAGACGATAAATATTAACATTACAAACAATTAGATACTAATATTTATAAACAGGCTGGAATTGTCAAAAACAGAGGAGAGATTCACATATAAAAATAAAGTACATTAAGGTAAGTAAATTATTCAACAATTTACATAAAAGTACATTCTAGCATATTTTAAATAATCTTATGAACATGCTGAGCAGGGTGCATATATCATTAGTGCTCCCTGTGTTACACAGAGACCCAAGAGGTAAGGAGGCCACCTACATCTGCAAAACAGGTGGAACTGTGCATTGTGGTGTATTGGCCTGTAAAGGGCCCATATATTGTTCTTGCACAAGGGCCCTCTTCTATCTGTGTCGGCTCCTAGGGGCTCATACTCATTTGTGCGAGAAACGGACCAGTGCAATCCGATAAAAAATCAGATTGCACTCGGACCAATGTTATTCAATAAGTTACATCTCTTCTGCAATTTTTTTCTCAGCTGATATCGGACTGAGAAAAAAAACGCAGCATGCTGCGTATTGCTGCGATTCTCGGACGAGACTCACCAATGTAAGTCAATGGATGGGAGAAAAAAATCATACAGGACTCGCACCATGCGAGTGCTATCCGATTTTTACGCACCTGGGTTCTTTGAAAAGCCAGCAATTCAGTGCGGTGTACAGTAAAATCACATGTTATAATAGAATAGATATATACACATAGAATAGGTATATATGTATGTATATATATATATGTATGTATATATACTGTATATATATATATATATATATATATGTCAGTGAGACATATATATATATATATATATATATATATATATATATATATATATATACTGTATATATATATATATATATTTATATCTTTAGATTCCATAGAGAGTCAGATAGCAGAATAGCCGATAACTCAATTGTCGGGTTCTGTAAAATCATTGCAGAACCCGACATGATATGACACATGGTTTACACACAGTAAACCATTGCATATCCATTAGATTTTTATATGTCCCTCACTAATAATGTTAGTAGTGTGTGTGTAAATTTTGGAGCTGTAGATGTTAAATTAAAGGATTAGTTCACGGAAAAAACTGGCATAGGCTCCCGTGGAATTTTCTCCGCCAGAGAGGGAAAGCCAGTGACTGAGGGCAAATATTAATAGCCCAGAGAGGGACCATGGTTAATGCCCTCCCCGGCTAAAAAATCTGCCCCCAGACACCCCAGAAAAGACGCATCTGTAAGATGCGCCCATTCCGGAACTTAGCCTCTTTCTTCCCACTGCCCCATAGCATTGGCATATGGGGTAATAAGGGGTTAATGTCACCTTGCTATTGTAAGGTGACATTAAGCCTGGTTAATAAAAGAGAGGTGTCAATAAGTAATCCAATAGTCTGAAAGGGTTAAAAATACACACACATTAAGAATAAAGTAATTTAATGAAAGAATCAAACACACAGGTTTTTAATATCTTTATTGTACGCTCAATCCAAGCAAAGCCCTCGCTCTCTTGTAAAAAATTCCAAAATAAAAAAGCAACAATATCCCATACCTGTCCGCCGTACAGTCAAGTTCCATGCTGCAAATCCATCTGAAGGGGTTAAATACATTTACAACCCGGAGCGATGCTAATGCGACCGCTCCTGGCTGTAAGCGACTGGGGTATGAATGAAATGCAGGGAGCGGTGTTGTGAATTCTGCTTTTGGGTTCCCTCCGGTGGTGGTAGGTGGTAATGAAGTTGTCCCTGAGTTGCAGTCCTGGTCAGGTGTTTCTGCTGATTGCAGTTCTGACTGGGGTATTTAGGTGTGCATGATCCATTAGTCCTTGCCAGTTGTCAATTGTTGTTGGGAGGTGTTGGACCTCTGCCTGGTTCCTCCTGCCTTACTGCCAAATCAGCAAAGATAAGTGTCTGGTTTTTTTTCTGTGGCACACATGCTGTGTGCTTCATGATTCAGTGCTATTCTTTTGTGTTTTCTTGTCCAGCTTAGATTGTTTCAGTATTTTCTCAGTCTTGTTGGATTCTCTGGGGTTGCAGATATTCATTCCACGTCTTTAGTTAGATTGTGGAATTTTTTGTATTATCTGCTATGGATATTTTTTGAAGGGTTTTAATACTGACCACCTAGTATTCTGTCCTATCCTTTCCTATTTAGCTAGAGTGGCCTCTTTTGCTAAATCTTGTTTTCTGCCTGCTTGTGTCTTTTCTTCTCCTACTCACAGTCAATATTTGTGGGGGCTGCCTATCCTTTGGGGTTCTGCTCTGAGGCAAGGTAGTATTCCTATTTACATCTATAGGGGTATTTAGTCCTCCGGCTGTGTCGAGGTGTCTAGGGTTTGTTAGGCACACCCCACGGCTACTTCTAGTTGCGGTGTTAGTTCAGGATCTGTGGTCAGTATAGTTTCCACCTACTCCAGAGAAAGTTTCATGCGGCTCCAAGGTCACCGAATCATAACAGAGCGGACCTTCGGTGACTAGCGGTGCCATCACTGAAGCTGTGCCCCGTGGCGGCATGAACTCATATGAACTGTAGCGTGGGAAAGTTTCTGAATATTTTCCCACACTGCAGAGTTTATATGAGTTCATGCCGCCAGGGGGCGCAACTTCGGTGATGGCACTGCTAGTCACCGAAGCTCCGCTCCCTGCATTTCATTCATTCCCCAGTCGTTTACAGCCGGAGCGGTCGCATTAGCCTTTTCTAAGGTGGCTGGGGGCAGATGTTTTTAGTCGGGGGGGCAATAACTATGGTACCTCTCTTGGCTATAAATATCTGCCCTCAGTCATTGGCTTTCCCTCTTTGGCGGAGAAAATTGAGCAGCAGCCCATACCAGTTTTTTCTGTGAATTAATCCTTTAATTTAACCCCTACAGCTTCAAAATTTTACACACACACACTACTAACATTATTAGTGAGGGACATATAAAAATCTAATGGATATGCAATGGTTTGCTGTGTGTAAACCATGTGTCATTGTGTCATATCATGTCGGGTTCTGCAATGATTATGCAGAAGCCGACAATTGAATTACCGGCTTTTTTGCTATCTAACTCTCTATGAAATCTAAAGATCCATATATATATATATATATATATATATATATATATATATATATATATATATACAGTTAGGTCCATATATATTTGGACAGAGACAACATTTTTCTCATTTTGGTTATAGACATTACCACAATGAATTTTAAACAAAACAATTCAGATGCAGTTGAAGTTCAGACTTTCAGCTTTCATTTGAGGGTATCCACATTAAAATTGGATGAAGGGTTTAGGAGTTTCAGCTCCTTAATATGTGCCACCCTGTTTTTAAAGGGACCAAAAGTAATTGGACAGATTCAATAATTTTAAATAAAATGTTCATTTTTAATACTTGGCTGAAAACCCTTCGTTGGGAATGACTGCCTGAAGTCTTGAACTCATGGACATCACCAGACGCTGTGTTTCCTCCTTTTTGATGCTCTGCCAGGCCTTGACTGCGGTGGTTTTCAGTTGCTGTTTGTTTGTGGGCCTTTCTGTCTGAAGTTTAGTCTTTAACAAGTAAAATGCATGCTCAATTGGGTTGAGATCAGGTGACTGACTTGGCCATTCAATAATATTCCACTTCTTTGCTTTAATAAACTCCTGGGTTGCTTTGGCTTTATGTTTTGGGCCATTGTCCATCTGTAGTATGAAACGACGACCAATCAGTTTGGCTGCATTTGGCTGGATCTGAGCACACAGTATGGTTCTGAATACCTCAGAATTCATTCTGCTGCTTCTGTCCTGTGTCACATCATCAATAAACACTAGTGACCCAGTGCCACTGGCAGCCATGCATGCCCAAGCCATCACACTGCCTCCACCGTGTTTTACAGATGATGTGGTATGCTTTGGATCATGAGCTGTACCACGCCTTCGCCATACTTTTCTCTTTCCATCATTCTGGTAGAGGTTGATCTTGGTTTCATCTGTCCAAAGAATGTTCTTCCAGAACTGTGCTGGCTTTTTTAGATTTTTTTTTAGCAAAGTCCAGTCTAGCCTTTTTATTCTTGATGCTTATGAGTGGCTTGCACCGTGCAGTGAACCCTCTGTATTTACTTTCATGCAGTCTTCTCTTTATGGTAGATTTGGATATTGATACTCCTACCTCCTGGAGAGTGCTGTTCACTTGGTTGGCTGTTGTGAAGGGGTTTCTTTTCACCATGGAGATAATTCTGCGATCATCCACTACTGTTGTCTTCCGTGGGCGCCCAGGTCTTTTTGCATTGATGAGTTCACCAGTGCTTTCTTTCTTTCTCAGGATGTACCAAACTGTACATTTTGCCACTCCTAATATTGTAGCAATTTCTCGGATGGGTTTTTTCTGTTTTCAGAGCTTAAGGATGGCTTGTTTCACCTGCATGGAGAGCGCTTTTGACCGCATGTTTACTTCATAGGAAAACCTTCCAAATGCAAGCACCACACCTCAAATCAACTCCAGGCCTTTTATCTGCTTAATTGAGAATGACATAATGAAGGGATTGCCCACACCTGTCCATGAAATAGCCTTGGAGTCAATTGTCCAATTACTTTTGGTCCCTTTAAAAACAGGGTGGCACAGGTTAAGGAGCTGAAACTCCTAAACTCTTCATCCAATTTTAATATGGATACCCTCAAATGAAAGCTAAAAGTCTGAACTTCAACTGCATCTGAATTGTTTTGTTTAAAATTAATTGTGGTAATGTCTATAACCAAAATGAGAAAAATGTTGTCTCTGTCCAAATATATATGGACCTAACTGTATATATATGTGTGTGTCTCACTGACACATATATATATATATATATATATATATATATACACCTATACTATGTATATATTTCTTTTCTATCTATTCTATTGTAACCTGTCAGTGTGATTTTATTGTATGTGCACAGGAATTGCAGACTTTTCTACCTATCTATCTATCCATCTATCTACCATCTATATATATATATAATTGTCTAAGTGTCTGTTTGTCTGTAACCGAAATCCTGCATCACTGATTGATCACGCCTGGCCGGCCTCGACCAATCAGCGTTCATAAATAAACTACTGTACATACATACAGGTCCTTCTCAAAAAATTAGCATATAGTGTTAATTTTCATTATTTACCATAATGTAATGATTACAATTAAACTTTCATATATTATAGATTCATTATCCACCAACTGAAATTTGTCAGGTCTTTTATTGTTTTAATACTGATGATTTTGGCATACAACTCCTGATAACCCAAAAAACCTGTCTCAATAAATTAGCATATCAAGAAAAGGTCCTCTAAACGACCTATTACCCTAATCTTCTGAATCAACTAATTAACTCTAAACACATGCAAAAGATACCTGAGGCTTTTAAAAACTCCCTGCCTGGTTCATTACTCAAAACCCCCATCATGGGTAAGACTAGCGACCTGACAGATGTCAAGAAGGCCATCATTGACACCCTCAAGCAAGAGGGTAAGACCCAAAAAGAAATTTCTCAACAAATAGGCTGTTCCCAGAGTGCTGTATCAAGGCACCTCAATGGTAAGTCTGTTGGAAGGAAACAATGTGGCAGAAAACGCTGTACAACGAGAAGAGGTGACCGGACCCTGAGGAAGATTGTGGAGTAGGACCGATTCCAGACCTTGGGGAACCTGAGGAAGCAGTGGACTGAGTCTGTTGTGGAAACATCCAGAGCCACCATGCATTCCCCAGGTAAAGCCACTTTTGAACCATAAACAGCGGCAGAAGCGCCTGACCTGGGCTACAGAGAAGCAGCACTGGACTGTTGCTAAGTGGTCCCAAGTACTTTTTCTGATGAAAGCAAATTTTGCATGTCATTCGGAAATCAAGGTGCCAGAGTCTGGAGGAAGACTGGGGAGAAGGAAATGCCAAAATGCCTGAAGTCCAGTGTCAAGTACCCACAGTCAGTGATGGTGTGGGGTGCCATGTCAGCTGCTGGTGTTGGTCCACTGTGTTTCATCAAGGGCAGGGTCAATGCAGCTAGCTATCAGGAGATTTTGGCGCACTTCATGCTTCCATCGGCTGAAATGCTTTATGGAGATGAAGATTTCATTTTTCAGCACGACCTGGCACCTGCTCACAGTGCCAAAACCACTGGTATATGGTTTACTGACCATGGTATTACTGTGCTCAATTGGCCTGCCAACTCTCCTGACCTGAACCCCATAGAGAATCTGTGGGATATTGTGAAGAGAAAGTTGAGAGACGCCAGACCCAACACTCTGGATGAGCTTAAGGCCGCTATTGAAGCATCCTGGGCCTCCATAACATCTCAGCAGTGTCACAGGCTGATTGCCTCCATGCCACGCCGCATTGAAGCAGTCATTTCTGCCAAAGGATTCCCGACCAAGTATTGAGTGCATAACTGAACATTATTATTTGATTGTTTTTTTGTTTGTAATTAAAAAACACTTTTATTTGATTGGACGGGTGAAATATGCTAATTTATTGAGACAGGTTTTTTGGGTTATCAGGAGTTGTATGCCAAAATCATCAGTATTAAAACAATAAAAGACCTGACAAATTTCAGTTGGTGGATAATGAATCTATAATATATGAAAGTTTAATTGTAATCATTACATTATGGTAAATAATGAAAATTAACACTATATGCTAATTTTTTGAGAAGGACCTGTATATTAAAACGAGAATAACATGAAGGACAGTCTGTGAGGGAGAAAATAACATGGAGGACAGTCTGTGAGGGAGATAATAACATGGAGAACAGTCTGTGAGGGAGAGAATAACATGGAGGACAGTCTGTGAGGGAGAGAATAACATGGAGGACAGTCTGTGAGGAAAGGATAACATGGAGGACAGTGTGTGAGGGAGAGAATAACATGGAGGACAGTCTGTGAGGGAGAGAATAACAGGGAGGACAGTCTGTGAGGGAGAGAATAACATGGAGGACAGACTGTGAGGGAGAGAATAACATGGAGGACCGTCTGTGAGGGAGAGAATAACATGGAGGACAGACTGTTAGGGCGAGAATAACATGGAGGACAGTCTGTGAGGGAGAGAATAACATGGAGGACAGTCTGTGAGGGCGAGAATAACATGAAGGACAGTCTGTGAGGGAGAGAATAACATGGAGGACAGTCTGTGAGGGAGAAAATAACATGGAGGACAGTCTGTGAGGGAAAGAATGACATGGAGGACAGTCTGTGAGGGAGAGAATAACATGGAGGACAGTCTGTGAAGGAGAGAATAACATGAAGGACAGTCTGTGAGGGAGAAAATAACATGCATTTAACTCCAAAACAGTAGGTTATTTGCTGATGACACCTTTATTTTTACCCCTTAATGACCGCCGATATGCCTTTTAATGGCAGCCGTTAACCCCCTCACGATGGGACCCATTTTTGCTTTTTCATTTCCTTTTTTTTCCTCCCCTTCTTCCCAGAGCCATAGCTTTTTTTATTTTTATGTCCACATAGACATATGAGGGCTTGTTTTTTGTGGCATCAGTTGTACTTTTGAATTACACCATTCATTTTACCACACAGTGTACTCGGAAACGGGGAAAAAATTCCAAGTGCGGTGAAATTGTGAAAAAAACACATTTCTGACATTGTTTCTTGGGAATTGTTTGTACAGGGTAATTTTGTTGTAAAAATGACCATGTAGTATGATTCTCATCATCAATACAATTACAGTGATACCAAATATGTACACTTTTTATTAATATTTTAGTAGTGAAGAAAAAAATCGGAAGTTTTGCAAAAAATCTTTGAAGTGGTGTTGCCATTTTCTGAGACCCGAAACTTTTTAATTTTTCGTTCAATGGAATTGTATGTTGACTTATTTTTTGCAGGGCGAGACAAAGTTTTTATTAGTACCATTTTGGGATAGATGTAACTTTTTGATTGCTTTGATTGCCACAGGCATAGTTTCATAGGAGTTCCGTAATGACAATCACGGGGGTCATCAGCTGACACCAAGCTGTAATTGCAAACCATCGGAGACCCGCTATCATAGTTAGTAAGGCCGAAAAAAGACATTTGTCCATCCAGTTCAGCCTATATTCCATCATAATAAATCCCCAGATCTACATCCTTCTACAGAACCTAATAATTGTATGATACAATATTGTTCTGCTCCAGGAAGACATCCAGGCCTCTCTTGAACCCCTCAACTGAGTTCGCCATCACCACCTCCTCAGGCAAGCAATTCCAGATTCTCACTGCCCTAACAGTAAAGAATCCTCTTCTATTTTGGTGGAAAAACCTTCTCTCCTCCAGACGCAAAGAATGCCCCCTTGTGCCCGTCACCTTCCTTGGTATAAACAGATCCTCAGCGAGATATTTGTATTGTCCCCTTATATACTTATACATGGTTATTAGATCGCCCCTCAGTCGTCTTTTTTCTAGACTAAATAATCCTAATTTCGCTAATCTATCTGGGTATTGTAGTTCTCCCATCCCCTTTATTAATTTTGTTGCCCTCCTTTGTACTCTCTCTAGTTCCATTATCACATTATGGGTACACCAATGAGCGAAAGTAAGGACACTCATATCCATCAGTGCTCTTTAAATGCCGCTGTCAGATTGACAGCAGCATTTAACAGGTTATCAATCGCAGGTGGCAGGTCCTGGCTGTAATACTCAGCCATCACCCATACACCCACTTCTGGCTTGCACCGTATATATGCAGCGCATGTTGTGAAGAGGTTAAGGGGCCTTAAACCTCAGCACAGCTCTTTTATGGCACTGATGATTAAGTGAGAATATCCCACGGGTGACAGTTATATGTCATGGCTGACACCCTGCGGCATCAGCTCCTACCAGTTTTGGAACCGATTGGGGCCTATTCATTTCTTAAATACAATTGTCATTCGCAACAGCTGCATCAAAGTGGTTAAAAGTGGGTTAAAAGACCACCTTTGACACCATCGGCCCCCGAGATCGTAATAGCAGGTGCTGATGGTTGCCATGGTACTCTGAGGTCATCTGATATCCGCAGGTTACAGTGGCCTGTTAGATCCTGCAATAAGTCTGGTCTAACAGGCACAGTCAGTGAGAGACTGAAGGGACTCAGGCACTGATGTACACGATTACTGCAATGAATGAGACCAGTGAGCAAAGTAAGAAATATAAGTTTCACCATGGGACTAATTGAAAAAGTTTTAAAAAAGTGAAATAGTAGAAAAACACAAAAAAGCCCAAAAATCACAAAAAAGCCATTTCACGAATAAAAATGCAGCATTTCTGTTGACACGAAAATAAGAAAAAAAAAAGTACACACAAGTGGTATCGCTCTATCCGAAATTACCATCATCATACTGACATAAAATAAATTTGAATAAAAAGTGATCAAAACATCTGCAGTCTAGTTTTTTCTGTCACTGTGTCAACAATGGGGTCCTCCTAGGTCTCCTGCCATAGCGTTTAACCCCTTTACCCCCAAGGGTGGTTTGCACGTTAATGACCCGGCCAATTTTTACAATTCTGACCACTGTCCCTTTATGAGGTTATAACTCTGGAACGCTTCAACGGATCTTGGCGATTCTGACACGGATTTCTCGTGAGATATTGTACTTCATGTTAGTGGTAAAATTTATTCAATACACCTTGCGTTTATTTGTGAAAAAAACAGAAATTTGGCAAAAATTTTGAAAACTTCGCAATTTTCCAACTTTGAATTTTTATGCCCTTAAATCACAGAGATATGTCATGCAAAATACTTAATAAGTAACATTTCCCACATGTTTGCTTTACAACAGCACAATTTTGGAATCAAAATTTTTTTTTGTTAGGGAGTTATAAGGGTTAAAAGTTGACCAGAAATTTCTCATTTTTACAACACCATTTTTTTTTAGGGACCACATCTCATTTGAAGTCATTTTGAGGGGTCTATATGATAGAAAATACCCAAGTGTGACACCATTCTAAAAACTGCACCCCTCAAGGTGCTCAAAACCACATTGAAGAAGTTTATTAACCCTTCAGGTGTATCACAGGAATTTTTGGAATGTTTAAATAAAAATGAACATTTAACTTTTTTTCACACAAAATGTATTTCAGCTCCAATTTGTTTTATTTTACCAAGGGTAACAGGAGAAAATGGACCCCAAAACGTGTTGTACAATTTGTCCTGAGTACGCAGATACCCCATATGTGGGGGTAAACCACTGATTGGGCGCATGGCAGAGCTCGGAATGAAAGGAGCGCCATTTTACTTTTCAATGCAAAATTGACTGGAATTGAGATGGGATGCCATGTTGCGTTTGGAGAGCCCCTGATGTGCCTAAACATTGAAACCCCCACAAGTGACACCATTTTGGAAAGTAGACCCCCTAAGAAATTTATCTAGATATGTGTGGTGAGCACTTTGACCCAACAAGTGCTTCACAGAAGTTTATAATGCAGAGCCGTAAAAATAAAAAATCATATTTTTTCACAAAAATGATCTTTTCGCCCCAAATTTTTTATTTTCCCAAGAGTAAGAGAAGAAATTGGACCATAAACGTTGTTGTGCAATTTGTCCTGAATACGCTGATACCCCATATGTGGGGGTAAACGACTGTTTGGGCGCATGGCAGAGCTCGGAAGGGAAGGAGCGCCGTTTGACTTTTCAATGCAAAATTGACTGGAATTGAGATGAGACATCATGTTGCGTTTGGAGAGCCCCTGATGTGCCTAAACATTAAAACCCCCCACAAGTGACACCATGTTGGAAAGTATACCCCCTAAGGAACTTATCTAGATGTGTTTTGAGAGCTTTGAACCCCCAAGTTTTTCACTACAGTTTATAACGCAGAGCCCTGAAAATAAAAATTATTATTTTTTTTCACAAAAATGATTTTTTAGCAACCAGTTTTGTATTTTCACGAGGGTAACAGGATGAATTGGACCCTAAAAGTTGTTGTACAATTTGTCCTGAGTACGCTGATACCCCACATGTGGGGGGAACCACTTTTTAGGCGCATGGCAGCGCTCGGAAGGGAAGGAGTGCCATTTGGAATGCAGACTTAGATGGATTGGTCTTCAGGCGTCACGTTGCATTTGCAGAGCCCCTGATGTACCCAAACAGTACAAACCCCCCACAAGTGACTCCATATTGGAAACTAGACCTCCCAAGGAACTTATCTAGATGTGTTGTGAGAACTTTGAACCCCCAAGTGTTTCATTACAGTTTATAACGCAGAGCCGTGAAAATAAAAATTCTTTTTTTTTCACAAAAATTATTTTTTAGCCCCCAGTTTTGTATTTTCACAAGGGTAACAGGATAAATTGGACCCCAAAAGTTGTTGTCCAATTTGTCCTGAGTATGCTGATACCCCATATGTGAGGGGGAACCACTGTTTGGGCACATGGCAGAGCTCGGAAGGGAAGGAGCGCCATTTGGAATGCAGACTTAGATGGATTGGTCTGCAGGCGTCACGTTTCGTTTGCAGAGCCTCTGATGTACCCAAACAGTAGAAACCCCCCACAAGTGACCACATATTGGAAACTAGACCTCCCAAGGAACTTATCTAGATGTGTTGTGAGAACTTTGAACTCCCAAGTGTTTCACTACAGTTTACAACGCAGAGCCGTGAAAATAAAAAATCCTTTTTTTTCCCAAAAAAATGATATTTAGCCCCCCAACTTTTTATTTTCCCAAGGATAACAAGAGAACTTCGACCCCAATAGTTGTCAAATTTGTCCTGAGTACGCTGATACCCCATATGTTGGGGTAAACCCCTGTTTGGGTGCACAGGACAGCTCGGAAGGGAAGGAGCACTATTTTACTTTTTCAACGCAGAATTGGCTGGAATTGAGATCGGACGCCACGTCGCGTTTGGAGAGCCCCTGATGTGCCTGAACAGTGGAAACTCCCCAATTCTACCTGAAACCCTAATCCAAACACACCCCTAACCCTAATCCCAACGGTAACCCTAACCACACCCCTAACCCTAATACACCCCTAACTCTAATCCCAACCCTAATCCCAACCGTAAATGTAATCCAAACCCTAACCCTAACTTTAGCCCCAACCCTAACCCTGACTTTAGCCCCAACCCTAACCCTAACTTTAGCCCCAACCCTAACCCTAACTTTAGCTCCAACCCTAGCCCCAACCCTAGCCCCAACCCTAGCCCTAGCCCTAACCCTAGCCCTAACCCTAGCCCTAACCCTAACCCTAGCCCTAACCCTAACCCTAGCCCTAATGGGAAAATGGAAATAAATACATTTTTTTAATTTTATTATTTTTTCCTAACTAAGGGGGTGATGAAGGGGGGTTTGATTTACTTTTATAGCATTTTTTTTATCGGATTTTTACGATTGGCAGCTGTCACACACTAAAAGACGCTTTTTATAGCAAAAAAGTTTTTGCATCTCCACATTTTGAGACCTATAATTTTTGGGGTAAACCCTAACCCTGACTTTAGCCCCAACCCTAACCCTAACTTTAGCCCCAACCCTAACCCTAACCCTAGCCCCAACCCTAGCCCCAACCCTAGCCCCAACCCTAGCCCTAGCCCTAACCCTAGCCCTAACCCTAACCCTAGCCCTAACCCTAACCCTAGCCCTAATGGGAAAATGGAAATAAATACATTTTTTTAATTTTATTATTTTTTCCTAACTAAGGGGGTGATGAAGGGGGGTTTGATTTACTTTTATAGCATTTTTTATATCGGATTTTTACGATTGGCAGCTGTCACACACTAAAAGACGCTTTTTATAGCAAAAAAGTTTTTGCATCTCCACATTTTGAGACCTATAATTTTTCCATATTTTGGTCCACAGAGTCATGTGAGGTCTTGTTTTTGCGGGACAAGTTGACGTTTTTATTGGTAACATTGTCGGACACTTGACAGGTTTTGATCGCTTTTTATTCCGATGTTTGTGAGGCAGAATGACCAAAAACCAGCTACTCATGAATTTCTTTTGGGGGAGGCGTTTATACCGTTCCACGTTTGGTAAAATTGATAAAGCAGTTTTATTCTTCGGGTCAGTACGATTACAGCGATATCTCATTTATATCATTTTTTTATGTTTTGACGCTTTTATATGGTAAAAGCTATTTTATAGAAAAAATAGTTATTTTGGCATCGCTTTATTCTGAGGACTATAACTTTTTTTTATTTTTTTGCTTATGATGCTGTATTGCAGCTCGTTTTTTGCAGGACAAGATGACGTTTTCAGCGGTACCATGGTTATTTATATCCGTCTTTTTGATTGCGTGTTATTCCACTTTTTGTTCGGGAGTATGATAATAAAGCGTTGTTTTTTGGCTCCTTTTTTTTTTTCTTACGGTGTTCACTGAAGGGGTTAACTAGTGGGACAGTTTTATAGGTTGGGTCATTACGGACGTGGCGATACTAAATATGTGTACTTTTATTGTTTTTTTTAAGATAAAGAAATGTATTTATGGGAATATTTTATTTTTCTTCTTTATTTAGGAATTTATTTTTTTTTATTTATTTATTTTTTTACACGTGGAAACTTTTTTTTTAATTTTTTTACTTTGTCCCAGGGGGGACATCACAGATCGCTGATCTGACAGTTTGCAGAGCACTCTGTCAGATCAGCGATCTGACTGACAGGGCTGCAGGCTTACCAGCGCCTGCTGTGGACCCGGAAGTACTCCCTGCAGGACCCGGATGCAGCCCCGCGGCCATTTTGGATCCGGGGACTGCAGGGAGGAGACGCTCGGTACAAGGTGAGTACATCGCCTTGTACCGATCGTCTCAGGGAAGCACGCAGGGAGCCCCCTCCCTGCGCGATGCTTCCCTATACCGCCGGTACACTGCGATCATGTTTGATCGCAGTGTGCCGGGGTTAATGTGCCGGGGGCGGTCCGTGACCGCTCCTGGCACATAGTGCCGGATGTCAGCTGCGATAGTCAGCTGACACCCGGCCGCGATCGGCCACGCTCCCCCCGAGAGCGCGGCCGATCGCATATGACATACTATCCCGTCGGTGGTCATACGGGCCCACCCCACCTTGACGGGATAGTACGTCAGATGTCAGAAAGGGGTTAATTTCATTCAAATATCGAGAGATAGTTTGTGCTGACAGGACAGCTTGAATTTCTTTGGAACTTGATTGAGGCTGCTTATCCACCATCTGGACTATCCTGAGTTGCAACCTTACATCAATTTTTCTCTGTTGTTTACATTCAAGGAGATTAGCTACAGTGTCATGGGTTGCAAACTTCTTGATCATGTTGTGCACCGTAGACAAAGGAACATCATTATCTCTGGAGATGGATTTGTAACCTTGAGATTGTTGAGTTCTATTTTCCTCTTTCTGTTCTGCATGCTTAGTGTGGCACACACAGACACTCAATGCAAAGATTGAGTCAATTTCTCACCTTTTTACCTGGTTTCAGGTGTAATTTTCAGATTGCCCACACCTATTACTTGCCATAGGTTACTTTGAATGAGCATTACATGCTTGAAACAATTTTGTTTACCCACAATTTTGGAAAGGTGCAATTTTGTCCTGCCAACTGTTGGGATTTTTTGTGAACTTATGTCCAATTTGCCTTTTTTTTTCTGTTGTTCCAATGCAGACAAATGAGATAAAAATGTGTCTAACAAAACATGTGTAATACTTTTGCGGGGGAAATACTTTATTTTCAGGAACAATTTCAGGGGTGCCAACACTTTCGGCTATGACTGTATTTGTTCATTCTACCTCCCTAAAATAATAATAAGGCTCGGTTCATATTTATCTTGTGCCCTCCAGTGAGCATTTACTTTAATGTTTCCATGTAAATCCAAAAACCATGATTCAAACAAAAGACCCGACGGATCCACTCACTATAATGCAGATGGAGTCACTTTTGACTCAGTCTGATCTCTGTTCTGAGGGTGCGTGCCCCATCATTTTAGATGTGTTTTCAGTGCACTAGTGTGGTCGGCCACAGTTCTGTGAATGCCTAAAAAGATAGATATCACCGTAACAGAAGCCAAATGGAGTCCAAAGTGAATTCAGCTGCCATGGCTGATTAACCTTTCTCAGTACATAACATGCTGCAGCAAACTTCCAGGTTCATATCACTGAAGCTAATAACCTCAGTAAACATACAGTATCTCCCCTCCAGTTTGTTACCAGGGATCTTCTTACACAACATATAAGGCATCATCGAATTCAGGAGAAATTGTAAAATAAATTGATGGGTCCAGTTTCACCTTTTAACCATTGAATAAATGACAAATTTGCAGCGAATTAAAAAAAAAAAAACATTATTACCACTACAATGTCCATTTCAATTACTCCATGTTATAAACTTCTGTGAGTTATCTGTTCAAAATACTTACTAGCCCCCTAGATGAATTCATTAACCCCTTAATCCCATATGACGTACTATCCTGTCAAGGTGACCTGGGACTTAATTCCCAGTGACGGGATAGTACGTCATATGAGATTGGCCGCGCTCACGGGGGGAGCGCGGCCGATCGCGGCCGGGTGTCTGCTGACTATCGCAGCTGACATCCGGCACTATGTGCCAGGAGCGGTCACGGACCGCCCCCGGCACATTAACCCCGGCACACTGCGATCAAACATGATCGCAGTGTTCCGGCGGTACAGGGAAGCATTGCGTGCTTCCCTGAGATGATCGGTACAAGGCGATGTGCTCACCTTGTACCGAGCGTCTCCTCCCTGCAGACCCCGGATCCAAAATGGCCACGGGGCTACTTCCGGGTCCTACAGGGAGGTGGCTTACCAAGTGCCTGCTCAGAGCAGGCGCTGGTAAGCCAGAAGCAGGGCACGCCAGATCGCTGATCTGACACAGTGCTCTGCAAAGTGTCAGATCAGCGATCTGTCACTATACAGTGATGTCCCCCCTGGGACAAAGTAAAAAAGTAAAACAAAAATTTTTTAAATGTGTAAAAAAAATTTTTAAAAAATAGTTCCTAAATAAAGAGAAAAAAAAATATTGTTCCCATAAATACATTTCTTTATCTAAATAAAAAAAAACAATAAAAGTACACATATTTAGTATCGACGCGTCCGTAACGACCCGACCTATAAAACTGGCCCACTAGTTAACCCCTTTTAGCGAACACCGTAAAAAAAAAAAACGAGGCAAAAAACAATGCTTTATTATCATACCGCTGAACAAAAAGTGGAATAACACGCAGTCAAAAAGACGGATATAAATACCCATGGTACCGCTGAAAACGTCATCTTGTCCCGCAAAAAATGAGCCGCAACACAGCATCTTCAGCAAAAAAATAAAAAGTTATAGTCCTCAGAATAAAGCGATGAAAAGATAATTATTTTTTTTATAAAATAGTTTTTATTGTATAAAAGCGCCAAAACATAAAAAAATTATGTAAATGAGCTATCGCTGTAATCGTACTGCCCGAAGAATAAAACTGCTTCATCCATTTTACCAAACGTGGAACGGTATAAACGCCCCCCCAAAAAAAGAAATTCATGAATAGCTGGTTTTTGGTCATTTTGCCTCACAAAAATCGGAATAAAAAGTGATCAAAAAATGTCACATGCCCGGGGGGCGTGGCCAGCAGCTAAAGGAGCAGGACGTGTTTCCCTTGAGCTCCTCCGCTGGCGATAACTATCTGCTCAAATCCACGATTTAGATGACCCATCCACTGGCCTGATTAACATCGACTGGCAGTCCTCCACCCAGAGAACATCTCCTGACTGCCCGAAGTGTGGACCTGTGTCCTGGGCACAGTGAAAACCTTAGACCCACGTGCGGTCTCCAGGGCCCACCAGGGAGCTGCTTTTCCCACTGGCTGGTGTCGGGACCGGTTTAGGTGAGGTGCCGGAGCGGCCTGTGAAGGTGGAGCCTCCCCATACCGTGGAGCCCCGGGGACTATCCGGATCTGGCCGCGATTCTCATGGAGCCGCCTTCCCCCGCTCCCTGGCCGGTGAGAGAGGTGAGCGGGACGTGGGGGCGCCATCTTGGTCCCAGCCTCATTCTTCTACCCTCCTATTCTTTTCCTCCCCCCCCCCAATTTGACATGGATAGTCGGTGCACATATTTTCACGGGGTCCTATGGTTTTGTGAAGTTTTATTATGGCCTTGCTGTAGGTACCTGTGACATTTAACAATTTGAAGGGGTTGGACTTGTTAGGGGTTTTCACATGTTACCCATTGTTAGTGAAACCTGGTCGTTTCCACATAATATGGACCACCAGTTCACTAAGTTACATGGGCTTTTAGCCCATTTGATTCTAAATGTTTGTTCTATGTTGTCCTGTTCCGTCTCCTTCCCCCCCCTTCTATTGTATTTGCTTTAGGTAGGTTCGTAGATGTCTGCTCGGAATGTTCAACCTTATTACATGGACTCCATGTGGATCGGTGCCGGGAGATGTTCAGGGCTGGGAGAAAACTCAGGGGTAAGCCTTTATATGCAACACTAACTCATCCCGTCTATGTGTAGGGTCTTATCCCATAATGTGAGGGGGTTTAATTCCCCCATCAAACGTAAAAAGGCCTTCCTGGACTATAAAAAACAGAATCCTGATGTCCTTTGTCTTCAGGAAACACACTTCTCCACCTTATCATGCCCAAAGTACTTTGACCAGAACTATTCTCGCGCTTTACCTCCTCAGGCACAAGTAAAACAAAAGGAGTAGCAATTTTTCTCAAAAACAATTTTCCAATACAGATAACAAATACCCTATCAGATGATGAGGGTAGGTTTTTAATCCTACTAGGCACATTACAAGGGCAAACACTTTGTTTAGTAAATAGCTACCTCCCTGCCTCCTCTCAGGTTCAGGTCTTTAAGTCCATTTTAAACAAGCTAGATAAATACTCCTTCCAGCACCTGATATGGTGCGGAGACTTTAATTTCACGATAAATCCTACATTGGACAGCAACGCTATAAGACGTACTGACATTACTAAAAATGAGAGGAAAAAAATTTCCCGATTATTAAAGGACCATCACCTAGCAGACATATGAAGAGAGATGAACGGTAATAATAGAGGTTATACGTACTACTCTCCCGCCCACAAAACATACTCCAGAATAGATCTGCAGTTAACAAAAACTACCTCACTTCCCACAGTTCTATTCTCACGCCACGTACATTCGGCATGGTCTGACCATGACGCTGTACTCTCAGTATTCAAATTTAATGTGTCCACCTCTAGCTTACATAGATGGAGACTTAACGAATCACTACTCACTGACCCTGTGATCACAAATACAATTAAGGACGAATTAATCGAATATTTTAAATTTAACACTTCTGGCGATGTATCCCCCGGAACCATTTGGATGGCACACAAGAAATTTATAACGGGCTCAATAATTAAGTTGGCTACTCAAAGGAAAAAAACAAGAACTGAACTACAAACCAGACTAGAAAATAAATTAGCAAAATTAGAACAAGCCAACCAGATGTCCACCTCTCTCTACCTTTCCAAACAAAGTCAGGAGACTAAAACTCAATTAGATGCCGTCCTCACCACTAGAACTGAGAAGACCTTGACATGGACGCGAGCCAAATTTTACAAATTTGCTAACAAGCCGAGCAAACTATTAGCCCGCAAGTTACGTTCTAGGGAAATGATCAACACGATTTTCTCAATAAAAGATGGTTCGGGGAGGATTTCCTCCCACCCAGATACTATATACAGAACATTCCACGAATATTATCAAAACTTATATACCCAGCCCAAACCCTTATCTCCTCACCCGATTCAACAATTTTTACAAAACCTACACTTACCTAAAATCACAGATGCAATAGCTAAACAACTTCACTCCGAAATATCTATAGAAGAGATCCAATCAGTTATTAAAGCGTTGAAAAAGGGAAAGGCCCCTGGCCCTGACGGACTCACGGCCATTTATTACCAAAAATTTGCTGAAATTCTTTCGCCCCATATCAAAAAATTTGGAGATGCCCTCCTTCATGGCTCAAAAATGCCCCCAGAGTTCCTGGTTTCCCATGTTACAATTCTACCCAAGCCAAAAAAAGACCACTTACTGACCAAGAACTTTAGGCCTATTTCTTTACTAAATGTGGATTTAAAAATATTCACTGCAATTATCACAAGTAGAATAAATCGCATATTGCCCTCTCTTATTCACAGGGACCAGGTGGGGTTTATCCCGTCTAGGCAGGCCCCGGACAATATCAGACGCAATATTAACCTTATCCACATGGCAAACTCCCGCAGGGAACAACTTTTAATACTAGCCTTAGACATTGAGAAGGCATTCAACTCACTCTCCTGGAACTATCTCTTTCATGTCCTATCTAAATTTGGTTTCACCCGGGAGTTTATAGAATGTATTAAATTACTCTATGACTTCCCCACAGCATATCTGAAGCTCCCGACGTTGAACCCTTCTCCCATATCTATTCAGCGTGGTACCAGACAGGGATGCCCACTCTCCCTGGCGTTATTTGCTCTGGCCATGGAGCCATTGGCAGAAGTCATTAGAACAAATCAGAACATTACTGGATTAACTAACTTAGGCGAACAATACAAGGTTAGCTTGTTTGCAGATGACCTCCTTTTGACTATTACTAATCCCCATACAACAATTCCCAATCTCCTCTGCTTAATATATTTGAAGACATTTCAGGGCTGAAAATTAATATAAATAAATCGGAAGCTCTCTTTATCAATACCAGCAAAACTATGCAGGATAATATCACCTCCCAATTTAAATTCACAAAGAGGGACAATTACTTAACCTACTTGGGAATAAATATTACAACAAACAGAGCCAACCTCTACAAATGGAACTACACGCCACTTATCCAGAACCTCCACACTGACCTATCCAGGTGGGCTCCGCTGAATCTATCTTGGCTGGGTAGGATCCACACAATAAAAATGGTGACCCTTCCGCGGTTTTTGTACCTTTTTAGATCTCTCCCAATACCGATTTCGGCTAAAATGTTTTCAGGCCTTCACGCCACGATCTCTAAATTTATATGGCAGAATAAAAGGGCTAGAATCCCCCAAAAATTAATGTTCTTCCATAGAAGACATGGTGGAGTTTCGCTTCCAAATCTATCCCTATACTATAAAGTGGCACAAATAGCACAACTAACAAGTATCTGCGCACAAAATAACAAGCCAAGGTGGGTTTACCTAGAGTCACATCTTATTAAGCCACTCTCACTACCAGGCCTAATGTGGTCTACGGGAAAAATCCCCAAACAACTATTTATAACAGCACCCTATACTGCTCACTCTTTCAATTTGTGGAGAAGAGCTAGATTCAAATATTCATTGCAATCAGACCCCTCCCCATTAACCTCTATATTAGGTAACCCGATGTTCACTCCTGGTCTGGACCCATGTTTGTTCACTTGGTGGATATTGAGAGGGATTACCACAATAAAACACTTGTGTGACCCCTTTGGTGTCCTGATGGACAGAGCAGAATTCGCGAGGAAGTTTGAACCCCCGATTAGAGAAACAATGCACATTAATCAGATTTTACACTTTGCAGGAAGCCTAACCAATGGTAAACGCCCCGTTCCTGTCTCCGGCTATGAATAAAAATGCCTTTCAGACCCAATGGGAAGAGGGACAATATCTTTGCTTTATTCTATTATAAACAAACCCCATGATACGAAGAAGTTGGGTTTCATGAAACGGTGGGAGGAGGAGTTGGGTGTCGAGCTGACGTTGGAAGATTGGAAGAGGTGCTGCGACACGCTAACTAAGGGCAGTCACCAATCATCTTTAGTGGAAACCTCGATCAAGGTCCTTCATAGGACTTATCTAGTGCCAACTAAACTTCATAGCATATTTCCCAATGTCTCAAATTTATGCTTTCGGGGATGTAACCTACCCGGGGACATGAAACATATATGGTGGACATGCCCAGTGGTGTCCAGCCTATGGCAAAAGATAAACCTTCTAGTTGACCAACTGGCGGGGAAAAAAACCAATCTAGACGCTTCTGTCTTTCTGCTTGGGGCGAGACACCTAGCTCTTCCTAAAAACCTATTTAAGTTGGTTTCCTTTCTCTTTATGGCTACTAAAATTCACATTGCTTCGAAATGGAGGAATCCCACGTTGTCGCTACAAATGGTTAAAGAAAGGATGAATAACATTATGTTCTATGAATGCATTGAGGCCACTAGAAATGATATGTGGGATCAGTTCTTTAGGGTGTGGGGCCCTTGGATGGATCTGCAACCTAATTTACACTTGAGTCAGACTCTTCATCTATCCCCATAGCGATTCGACTCCGTGGGGATAAGGTGTGTTATTAATTAAAAAGTAAATACAGTTTCCCCTCTCCTTCTTATTCTTCCCTTGTGTCGTCTTTGTCTTGTCCACCCTTGTATCTATAAGGAATATGTGTTCTTTTATTTCTTAGTAATAGACTCCCCTGCGAGGGAGTACATTCACATTGCAATTTCGTTTTATGAATGTTGAAGTTGAAATTTCAATAAAACCCTTTTTGAAACTAAAAAATGTCACATGCCCAAAAATGGTACCAATAAAAACGTCAACTCAACACGCAAAAAACAAGACCTCACATGACTCAATGGACAAAGATATGGAAAAATTATAGGTCTCAAAATGTGGTAACGCAAAACATATTTTTTGCAATAAAAATCGTCTTTTAGTGTGTGACAGCTGCCAATCATAAAAATCTGCTAAAAAAATAGTAAATCAAACCCCCCTTCATGACCCCCTTAGTTAGGGAAACATAAAAAAATTTTTTAAAGTATTTATTTCCATTTTCTTAATTAGGGTTAGGGTTAGGGTTAGGGTTAGGGTTAGGGCTAGGGTTGGGGCTGGGGTTAGGGCTAGGGTTAGGGTTAGGGTTAGGGATAGGGATAGGGTTTTGGCTAGGGCTAGAGTTAGGGCTAAGGTTAGGGTTAGGGCTAGGGTTGGAGCTAGGGGTTGGGGCTAGGGTTGGGGCTAGGGTTGGGGTTAGGATTGGGGTTAAGGGTGTGGCTAGGGTTAGGGTTGGGGCTAGGATTAGGGCTACAGTTAGGTTTAGGGCTACAGTTAAGGTTGGGGCTAAAGTTAGGGTTAAGGCTGGGGCTAAAATTAGGGTTAAGGCTGGGGCTAAGCTTAGGGTTAGGGTTGGGGCTAAACTTAAGGTTAGGGCTACAGTTAGGGTTGGGGCTAAAGTTATGGTTAGGGTTGGGGCTAAAGTTAGATATAAGGTTGGGGCTAAAGTTAGGTTTGGGGCTAAAGTTGGATATAAGGTTAGGGCTACAGTTAGGGTTGGGGCTAAAGTTATGGTTAGGGTTGGGGCTAAAGTTAGATATAAGGTTGGGGCTAAAGTTAGGGTTGGGGCTAAAGTTAGGGTTGGGGCTAAAGTTAGGGTTTGGATTACATTTACGGTTGGGATTAGGGTTAGGGGTGTGTCAGGGTTAGGGGTGTGGTTAGGGTTATGGTTGGGATTAGGGTTAGGGATGTGTTTGGGATAGGGTTTCAGTTAGAATTGGGGGTTTCCACTGTTTAGGCTCTCCAAACGCGACATGGCATCCGATCTCAATTCCAGCCAATTCTGTGTTGAAAAAGTAAAACAGGGCTCCTTCTCTTCTGAGCTCTCCTGTGCACCAAAACAGGGGTTTACCCCAACATATGGGGTATCAGCATACTCAGAACAAATTGGACAACAACTATTGGGGTCCAATTTCTCTTGTTACCCTTGGGAAAATAAAAATTTGGGGAGCTAAAGAAACATTTTTGTGGGAAAAAAATAATTTTTATTTTCACGACTCTGCGTTATAAACTGTAGTGAAACACTTGGAGGTTCAAAGTTCTCACAACACATCTAAATAAGTTCCTTTGGGGGTCTAGTTTCCAATATGGGTCACTTGTGAAGGATTTCTACTGTTTAGGTGCATCAAGGGCTCTGCAAATGCAACGTGACGCCTGCAGACCAATCCATCTAAGTCTGCATTCCAAATGGCGCTCTTTCCCTTCCGAGCTCTGCCATGCGCCCAAACGGTGGTTCACCCCCAAATATGGGGTATCAGTGTACTCAGGACAAATTGGACAACGACTTTTGGGATCCAATTTCTCCTGTTACCCTTGGAAAAATACAAAACAGGGGGCTAAAAAGTAATTTTGGGGGAAAAAAATGATTTTTTTATTTTCACGGCTCTGCGTTATAAACTGTAGTAAAACACTTGGGGGTTCAAAGTTGTCAAAACACATCTAGGTAAGTTCCTTAGGGGGTCTGCTTTCCAAAATGGTGTCACTTGTGGGGGGTTTCAATGTTTAGGCACATCAGGGGCTCTCCAAACGTGACATGGCGTCCCATCTCAATTCCTGTCAATTTTGCATTGAAAAGTCAAATGGCGCTCCTTCCCTTCCGATCTCTGCCATGTGCCCAAACAGTGGTTTACCCCCACATATGGGGTATCGGCGTGCTCAGGACAAATGGCACAACTTTAGGGGTCCAATTTCTTCTCTTACCCTTGGTAAAATAAAAAATTGGGGGCGAAAAGATCATATTTGTGAAAAAATATGATTTTTTATTTTGACGGCTCTGCATTATAAACTTTTGTGAAGCACTTCGTGGGTCAAAGTGCTCACCACACATCTAGATAAGTTCCTTAGGGGGTCTACTTTCCAAAATGGTGTCACTTTTGGGGGGTTTCAATGTTTAGACACATCAGGGGCTCTCCAAACGCAACATGGCGTCCCATCTCAATTCCAGTCAATTTTGCATTGAAAAGTCAAACGGCGCTCCTTCCCTTCCGAGCTCTGCCATGCACCTAAATAGTGGTTTACCCCCACATATGGGGTATCAGCGTACTCAGAACAAATTGTACAACAACTTTTGGGTCCATTTTCTCCTGTTACCCTTGATAAAATAAAACAAATTGGAGCTGAAGTAAATTTTTAGTGAAAAAAGTTAAATGTTCATTTTTTGTTTTTAAACATTCCAAAAATTCCTGTAAAACACCTGAAGGGTTAATAAACTTCTTGAATGTGGTTTTGAGCACCTTGAGGGGTGCAGTTTTTAGTATGGTGTCACACTTGGTTATTTTCTATCATATAGACCCCTAAAAATGACTTCAAATGTGATGTGGTCCCTAAAAAATATTGGTGTTGTAAAAATGAGAAATTGTTGGTCAAATTTTAACCCTTACAACTCCCTAACAAAAAAAAATTGGTTCCAAAATTGTGCTGATGTAAAGTGGACATGTGGGAAATGTTTGAACACATTTTCAAATGGTGGGTGCCACAAGAAAAATGAAGTGAGAGAGAAACTAATAAAAATCAATAAATTTATTCAGAACATTATTCTAAAAATGTATAACACATGATATAAAATTATACACACCAAAAGAAAATGCTAAACGGCACTAATAATTATAATATCAACTTTATTAAGGAACAGGTAAAACCAAATACATAAAAAATGAGACACCACAGAGAACAGACACAGCTGGCAGGGATGGCTGGAAACTAAGTGGCTAACATAGAACAACCACCTCCCAATATGATATTAAGGCAGATAGTAATAGCATTCAACCAGTACCAGAGTATAGCTACCGATATGGTGACTGACTAAAAAGTGCAAAAGTGCGAATCATACAATAGTAACAATTAATAAATATTCACAAATGTGATGTAGTACCAAGTGGTATACTATATACTATAAAAGTATGTAAAAGGCATCAGTCAACATATCGGAAAGCATAACATACATCCATTAGTAAATACCAGGAGGAACATATTTACCTAGTAGGTGCCACCAGCCAGGGACCCGACCACACCCGACGCACGTTTCGCTGGACGAAGCTTTCCTTAGCGAAACGTGCGTCGGGTGTTTTCCGTAATATTGGATCCGTCATGAGGATATTCCAATGTTTATGGAAGGCTGATTTTATATCTTTCCAACGGTTGTTGTATGTGGAGATGTACCTCACCTGATTGCTGTTATCTCGAGGTTTTTTGGAGGAATAAAGAAGTTGTTCCCTAGGGGTATTTTTTGCTTTTGTATAGCCATTTTTAATGCTCCGTTTGCTGTATCCTCGATTTAAATATCTTTTAGTAAGGTCAGCAGCCTGATCCTCAAAGTTGGGGGTTTCAGAGCATATTCTTTTGGCTCTAAGGAATTGGCCAACTGGTATGCCTTTAATGGTGGCCGGTGGATGTGAGGAAGTGGCGTGTAATAAGGAATTTGTGGCTGTAGGTTTTCTATATAAGTTGGTGTTGATTATGCCCTCCGTGGAGACTTTTATATTGATGTCAAAAAAGTCTAACTCTCTTCCATATTTGTATGTTAGTAAGATATTGGATTTGTTGTTGTTTTTATTGAAAATGAAAATGTTGTGTTTGCTCTGCATCAAAATGTCCCGCACAATGTCCCGCATGTCCTTATGGGACATCAAATTGTCCCACACGACGTCATGAACATAACACTACAGTGGTTATCATACCTTTTGTCACGTATTAACCACCCTCCTCTTCCCTTTGTGCTACTGTTGATTTTTTAGCACTCTCTCCCTTTCTCATTTCGGTAATTAAACATGTACTCATATAGGCACACCTAGGCATACCGCCGGGTTTCCCCGTTTGGGGCACACTCACCAGCCCTCACTTTGTCCCCCCATTTCACATTCCCCTCCTTTCCTGGTCCATCTAATTAGATATAATACATCTTTCCCCCACTAGCTTATAGTGCTTATCTCCACGGCAAAAGTCCATCGCCACCACGTACGTTCTCTTCCCTCATTCTACCTCAGATCTACAGGTCCCATCTCTATAGCAACCGCTTAGTATACCAACACGTCCCATTCTGCTTTAACCCCGCCCAGCCTCCTCCTTCCTTTCATGGCAGCCCGCTTCTCATTGCGCATGCACCGGTTACTCCATGCTCCTGGTCCGTAGGTCTACTGCGCACGCGGAGGTTCGGAACGCCCCCTCTGACTTCCGGAGGCGCCCACACACATGACCGCAGTGCGTTCCACTGCGTGTCATGGTGCGCTGGTCCGGAAGTCCCCTTGGCCAAGGGGGGACGGCCCTGCTGACGCGCGCTAATAATGACTGCTACGGACCTCCCCCTTCCTTCAAGCCACACTATAAAAACACCGCTGACACCCACGAAACTATCCACGCCCCATTTGGAAGAAGCTATCTGCGAAACAGCGCTTGTTGGGCGCGGGAGGCCTCCACATCACTCTGACCTGGGTGCACAGATCCTCTGACACTCATAATTACAGGTAATCTACCCCGTTTAAGAATTAAGATCTGCTCCAATGACATGTCTAATCAGTGCATATAGTGACATTTTCACTCCCCAAGTGTCTCACAGCGCATTGATGCTAATACACTGGGTATATCTGGTTGGTTATCATAGGCACTCCTCTTAAACATACTACCTTCTGACATTTAGTTCTGTGCGCTGTGCATCCCTTTTTTTTTTTTTTTTCTCTTAATCCTACAAGCTTTATGAACTCTGAATATAAATATAGCCTTGCGGTATATTAATCTAGCTTTTCTGGATTTCTTATTGTGCCATAGTGCTGTGGTGTGCCTCCCCTGGTTTTGGAGGTTTCCGTTCCCCCCCCTCTTTGTCTAATTTTATATCATGTGTTATACATTTTTAGAATAATGTTCTGAATAAATTTATTGATTTTTATTATCTCTCACTTCATTTTTCTTGTGGCACCCACCATTTGAAAATGTGTTCATACATTATGTCGAAGTGACCTTAGCCATTGCTAAATACAGGACTATGGAAATAATGTGGGAAATGTTACTTATTAATTATTTTGTGTAACATATCTCTGTGATTTAAGGGCATAAAAATTCAAAGTTTTCGCCAAATTTCAACCTTTTTCACAAATAAACGAACATTATATCGAAGAAATTTCACCACTGTCATGAAGTACAATATGTCACGACGAGGAAATAATGTCAGAATCACCAAGCGTTGAAGCGTTCCAGAGTTATAATCTCATAAAGGGACAGTGGTCAGAATTGTAAAAATTGGCCCGGTCATTAACGTGCAAACCAGCCTTGGGGCTTAAGGGGTTAAGCAATGGAGTATTCAATATGTGATCAGTTGTGGGTATTTCTGCTGATCTGGCACCTCATTTGCTTGGCTAATGGAGCTCGCAATTTGTGTTCTAAAAGCCAACAGTAGTGTACAACTACATATGGGGTAGTACCATATTCTTAAAAATTACATAACAAATTGTCTTTTCAATGTTCTCATTTTACTTCTTGTGTGAATTAAAATTGTGAGGCTAAAGTAAAATTTTAGCAGGAAAACCCTGTTTTTTATTTTCACAGCCCAATATTATAAAATTCTGTGATGTATTTTGTTGGTTAAAATGCTCACAACAACCAAGGATGAATTTATTATGAAGTTTATTTAGCCAAATGAGGTCACTTGTTGGTGTTTCTGCTTTTTTGGCATCTCTGGGCTCTGCAAATGCAACCCTTTGGCCAAATTTGTGTTCTAAAAATTACGGTAAATGGTGCTTTTTGCTTTCCAAGTTTTGAGAATGTTTTAAGGCATTTTTATTACCTACTGCAAAGTCAAAAGGTTACATACATTTCAATAGTATTTGATACCATTGCCCTTAATCTGAATGACTTGGGTCAAACGTTTGGGATATCCTTTCACAAGCTTCTCAAAATAGTTGGTCTGAATTTGAGCCCATTCCTCCTGACAAAACTGGTGTAACTGATCCAGGTTTGTAGGTCGCCTTGCTCGCACCTGCCTTTTCAGCTTTGCCCATAAATTTTCAATTGGACTGAGATCAGGGCTTTATGATGGCCACTCCAAAACATTGACTTTGTTATCCTTATTGTTGTGAACACTGTTCTCGAGCTCCCTCCTGTGATCAGGAATGGTATTTCTGTGAGTTCTGTCCGTGGGTTCCCTCTGGTGGCTGAAAGTGGAGCTGCTGGTCTGGAGGTGGCTTCCTCAGCTGCATCGTTTAGGACTGGGCTGGTTCCCCTATTTAACTCTGCTCAGATCTTTACCTGATGCCAGTTGTCAATGTATCTGTACTGGTTCAGATCTCACTTGGATCTCCTGATGACCTGTCTACTTCAGCAGAAGCGAAGTCCCTGTTAAGCTCATTTGTTGTTCATTTGTGTGCTGAATATATTTCTGAGTACCTGCTAAGTTTTGTCCAGCTGGCTATCATAATATTGTCTCGCTAGCTGGAAGCTCTGGGTTGCAGAGTGGCACCTACCGCGCCGTGAGTCGGCGCGGGGGGTTTCTTGCTCACTCTGCGTGGCTTTTTGTAGTTTTTTGTGCTGACCGCAAAGATCCCTTTATCTATCTTCTGTCTATTTAGTAAGTCGGGCCTCCTTTGCTAAAACCTGTCTCATTCCTATGTTTGTGCCTTCCTCTTAACTCACAGTCAATATATGTGGGGGGCTGCTCTTTTCCTTTGGGGAATTTCTCTGAGGCAAGGTGAGGCTATATTTCTCTTTAGGGGTAGTTACCTCTTAGGCTGTGAAGAGTCGTCTAGGCAGAGTCAGGTACGATCCACGGCTAATTCTAGTGTGTGTGATAATAGATTAGGGCTGCGGTCAGCAGAGCTCCCACTTCCCAGAGCTCGCTCTATTTTTCAGTTTTGACTATCAGGTCATTCCAGGTGCTCCTAACCACTAGGTCCAGCCATAACAGTACAACTGGCCCGAAAGTGTTAATGCATCTCAATAGAGGGATAAGAGAAGTTCTGAGACCATTTTTTTTTCTCTGCAGTGTGTTTAGTCTTTTTTTTCCCCTAAACCTCTGGGTGGTTCAGGACTCAGGTGTAGATATGGACATTCAAGGTCTGTCCTCTTGTGTGGATAATCTCACTGCAAGGGTACAAGGCATTCAGGATTATATAGTTCAGAATCCTATGTTAGAGCCTAGAATCCCAATTCCTGATTTGTTTTCTGGGGATAGATCACAGTTTCTGAATTTCAAGAATAATTGTAAACTGTTTCTTGCCCTGAAACCCCGCTCCTCTGGTGACCCTAGTCAGCAAGTAAAAATCATTATTTCCTTGTTGCGTGGTGACCCTCAAGACTGGGCATTCTCTCTTGTGCCAGGAGATCCTGCATTGCTTAATGTAGATGCGTTTTTTCTGGCGCTTGGATTGCTCTATGACGAACCAAATTCTGTGGATCAGGCAGAGAAAATCTTGCTGGCTCTATGTCAGGGTCAGGATGATGCTGAAATGTATTGTCAGAAGTTTAGAAAGTGGTCTGTGCTTACTCAATGGAATGAGTGTGCTCTAGCAGCAATTTTCACAAAGGGTCTTTCTGAGGGCCTTAAGGATGTTATGGTGGGGTTCCCCACTAGGGTTGAGCGACTTTCATTTTTTTAAGATCGAGTAGGGTTTTGGGAAACCCGATTTTGTCCAGAGTCGAGTCGAGTGCAGTCGGCCGATTATCGCTAAAAGTCGGGGATCGACCGAAACACGAAACCCAATGCAAGTCAATGGGGAAGCATAGTCGGCAGTGAGTGGAGGCCAGGAAAACACCTACAGTGCCCATTTTAATGCCAAAAACATCCATTCTTGTTTCTGAAGCTTGCCAATCTTAATTAACTGTATAATAATAGTTGGGCATAGGGAATTGGGGGAAAGTTGTGGGGGGAGTAGGGCTGGCTCAAGTTTTTCGTGGGCCCAGGAAATGCGGACTACGTCACGGCGGTGTTGCAGGGAAAGGTAAGTATTTAAAAGTTGCAAGTGCTGTGATCCTGAGCAAGCAGGGGGGGCCCACTCGTTCGCATTGCCACTGGCACAGGGCCCCTCAAAGTACGGCGGTGTGTTTGCATGGCGGGGGCGCCTCCCACCAGCAGCGACACTTTTGCGTACTCTGAGGGGCCCTGTGCCAGTGACGTCGCCAACGAGTATGCCCCCCCACCTGATGAAGGAACCTGCACTTTCATCTGCACCTTCCTCTTTGTCCCTGTGTAAGGTGGTATAACATGCGGGAAGGGGAACCTTACTTTCAGCAGGGACAGATTCTGGCTGTGTAGAGTACAAGGGGAATGTAGTGGTCTAGGTCAATGTACCAGCAGACTCATTTAGCAGTGGCTGGGCAATGGGCAGGATGAGGAGGAAACAGATATAGGGCCAAAGAATAAAGTAGGCTACATGCAGTTCAAAATTGGTAACAGGACTAAACAGGCGGCATTGCTTTGTTCAGTGGAGTAGCAAACCCAAGAGCAGCAGACACTGTTTCAAGGGCCTAACCACACTAGTAGGCCAAATGCAGTTTAATATCTGATAGTATAGGGCGAAAGCCAGAATGTGGAAGCTCAGCTTTGTTCAGTTGAGGACAACACCAGGGAGGGGCAGACACCTTTAGTAGGCCGGAAAAGCCTATTGCATTTTTTAAAATGGTAATTTGGAGCAGAAGGTTGAAGCTCAGCTTTATTTAGTTGAGGGCAACACCAGGGAGGGGCAGAAGCCGTTAGTAGGCCCTAACCACCATTTTTTTTTTTTTTAAAACCACTTAATGAGAGCCGGAAGGTTGAAGCTCAGCTTTATTTAGTTGAGGACAACACCAGGGAGGGGCAGAAGCCGTTAGTAGGCCCTAACCACCATTTTTTTTTTAAAACCACTTAATGAGAGCCGGAAGGTTGAAGCTCAGCTTTATTTAGTTGAGGACAACACCAGGGAGGGGCAGAAGCCGTTAGTAGGCCCTAACCACCATTTTTTTTTTAAAACCACTTAATGAGAGCCGGAAGGTTGAAGCTCAGCTTTATTTAGTTGAGGACAACACCAGGGAGGGGCAGAAGCCGTTAGTAGGCCCTAACCACCATTTTTTTTTTTTTTAAAACCACATAATGAGAGCCGGAAGGTTGAAGCTCAGCTTTATTTAGTTGAGGACAACACCAGGGAGGGGCAGAAGCCGTTAGTAGGCCCTAACCACCATTTTTTTTTTTAAAACCACATAATGAGAGCCGGAAGGTTGAAGCTCAGCTTTATTTAGTTGAGGGCAACACCAGGGAGGGGCAGAAGCCGTTAGTAGGCCCTAACCACCATTTTTTTTTTTAAAACCACATAATGAGAGCCGGAAGGTTGAAGCTCAGCTTTATTTAGTTGAGGACAACACCAGGGAGGGGCAGAAGCCGTTAGTAGGCCCTAACCACCATTTTTTTTTTTAAAACCACATAATGAGAGCCGGAAGGTTGAAGCTCAGCTTTATTTAGTTGAGGGCAACACCAGGGAGGGGCAGAAGCCGTTAGTAGGCCCTAACCACCATTTTTTTTTTTAAAACCACATAATGAGAGCCGGAAGGTTGAAGCTCAGCTTTATTTAGTTGAGGGCAACACCAGGGAGGGGCAGAAGCCGTTAGTAGGCCCTAACCACCATTTTTTTTTTTAAAACCACATAATGAGAGCCGGAAGGTTGAAGCTCAGCTTTATTTAGTTGAGGACAACACCAGGGAGGGGCAGAAGCCGTTAGTAGGCCCTAACCACCATTTTTTTTTTTAAAACCACATAATGAGAGCCGGAAGGTTGAAGCTCAGCTTTATTTAGTTGAGGGCAACACCAGGGAGGGGCAGAAGCCGTTAGTAGGCCCTAACCACCATTTTTTTTTTTAAAACCACATAATGAGAGCCGGAAGGTTGAAGCTCAGCTTTATTTAGTTGAGGGCAACACCAGGGAGGGGCAGAAGCCGTTAGTAGGCCCTAACCACCATTTTTTTTTTTAAAACCACATAATGAGAGCCGGAAGGTTGAAGCTCAGCTTTATTTAGTTGAGGACAACACCAGGGAGGGGCAGAAGCCGTTAGTAGGCCCTAACCACCATTTTTTTTTTTAAAACCACATAATGAGAGCCGGAAGGTTGAAGCTCAGCTTTATTTAGTTGAGGGCAACACCAGGGAGGGGCAGAAGCCGTTAGTAGGCCCTAACCAAAGTTGAAGGCCAAATGCAGTTTAATTTCTGATACTATAGGCCGAAAGCCAGAAGGTGGAAGTTCCGATTTAGACAGTGGAGGACAATTTGAATTAGGGACTGCAGACAGACTTAGTAGGCTGTCCCCTGTGGACCATGCATCCACCACATTAACCCATTGCGCCGTAATGGACACGTAATCTTCCGTGGCCATGCCTACAGGTCCATGCGTCTGTTGTCAGGTGCACCTTTGTACTCACAGATTGCCAGAGTGCATGGACAATGCGGTCTTCTACATGCTGGTGGAGGGTTGGGATGGCTTTTCTCGCAAAAGAAGTGTCGACTGGTTAGCTTGTAGCGTGGTACAGCGTAGTCCATCATGGCCTTATTAATAGTAAATAAAATATATAACTAGGCTCTATGAACTTTTAAATAGGTTCCAGGGGTACACGGGCAGCATTGGTGTGGTCAGTGGAGGAGTATTGCAAGTAGGGGCTGCAGACAGGCTATCAAAGGCCTAAAATAACAAACAGTAGGCAGTCATGGCAGTTTTACATCGGTTACATGGATACACAGGCAGGCACTCCAGGCAGCATTGTGCTCAGTGGAGGAGTATTGCAAGTAGGGGCCGCAGACAGGCTATCAAAGGCCTAAAATAACAAACAGTAGGCAGTCATGGCAGTTTTACATCGGTTACATGGATACACAGGCAGGCACTCCAGGCAGCATTGTGGTCAGTGGAGGAGTATTGCAAGTAGGGGCCGCAGACAGGCTATCAAAGGCCTAAAATAACAAACAGTAGGCAGTCATGGCAGTTTTACATCGGTTACATGGATACACAGGCAGCTAGGTGGTGAGTGGAGGAGTATTTAAAGTAAGGACCGCAGACAGGCTATCAAAGGCCTAACATAACAAACAATAGGCTCATGGCAGTTTTACAGCGGTTACATGGATACACGGGCAGGCAGCTTGGTGGTGAGTGGAGGAGTATTTAAAGTATGGACCGCAGACAGGCTTCGAAGGCCTAACACAATAAAATGGGCTGGCTGTAGGCACTTTAAAATTGGTTCCAGGGGTACACGGGCAGCAGTGGTCTGGTCAGTGGAGGCCTAGTGGAAGGAGGGACCGCAGACAGGCTTCGAAGGCCTAACACAATAAAATGGGCTGGCTGTAGGCACTTTAAAATTGGTTCCAGGGGTACACGGGCAGCAGTGGTCTGGTCAGTGGAGGCCTAGTGGAAGTATGGACCGCAGACAGGCTTCGAAGGCCTAACACAATAAAATGGGCTGGCTGTAGGCACTTTAAAATTGGTTCCAGGGGTACACGGGCAGCAGTGGTCTGGTCAGTGGAGGACTAGTGGAAGTATGGACCGCAGACAGGCTTCGAAGGCCTAACACAATAAAATGGGCTGGCTGTAGGCACTTTAAAATTGGTTCCAGGGGTACACGGGCAGCAGTGGTCTGGTCAGTGGAGGCCTAGTGGAAGGAGGGACCGCAGACAGGCTTCGAAGGCCTAACACAATAAAATGGGCTGGCTGTAGGCACTTTAAAATTGGTTCCAGGGGTACACGGGCAGCAGTGGTCTGGTCAGTGGAGGACTAGTGGAAGGAGGGAGCGCAGAAAGGCTTCAAAGGCCTAAAATAACAAACAATAGGCTCATGGCAGTTTTACAGCGGTTACATGGATACACGGGCAGGCAGCTTGGTGGTCAGTGGAGGAGTAGGGACCGCAGACAGGCTATCAAAGGCCTAAAATAACAAACAATAGGCTCATGGCAGTTTTACAGCGGTTACATGGATACACGGGCAGGCAGCTTGGTGGTGGTGAGTGGAGGAGTATTTAAAGTAGGGACCGCAGACAGGCTATCAAAGGCCTAACATAAAAAAACAATAGGCTCATGGCAGTTTCACAGCGGTTACATGGATACACGGGCAGGCAGCTTGGTGGTGGTGAGTGGAGGAGTATTTAAAGTAGGGACCGCAGACAGGCTATCAAAGGCCTAACATAACAAACAATAGGCTCATGGCAGTTTTACAGCGGTTACATGGATACACGGGCAGGCAGCTTGGTGCTGAGTGGAGGAGTATTTAAAGTATGGACCGCAGACAGGCTTCGAAGGCCTAACACAATAAAATGGGCTGGCTGTAGGCACTTTAAAATTGGTTCCAGGGGTACACGGGCAGCAGTGGTCTGGTCAGTGGAGGCCTAGTGGAAGGAGGGACCGCAGACAGGCTTCGAAGGCCTAACACAATAAAATGGGCTGGCTGTAGGCACTTTAAAATTGGTTCCAGGGGTACACGGGCAGCAGTGGTCTGGTCAGTGGAGGCCTAGTGGAAGGAGGGACCGCAGACAGGCTTCGAAGGCCTAACACAATAAAATGGGCTGGCTGTAGGCACTTTAAAATTGGTTCCAGGGGTACACGGGCAGCAGTGGTCTGGTCAGTGGAGGACTAGTGGAAGTATGGACCGCAGACAGGCTTCGAAGGCCTAACACAATAAAATGGGCTGGCTGTAGGCACTTTAAAATTGGTTCCAGGGGTACACGGGCAGCAGTGGTCTGGTCAGTGGAGGCCTAGTGGAAGGAGGGACCGCAGACAGGCTTCGAAGGCCTAACACAATAAAATGGGCTGGCTGTAGGCACTTTAAAATTGGTTCCAGGGGTACACGGGCAGCAGTGGTCTGGTCAGTGGAGGACTAGTGGAAGGAGGGAGCGCAGAAAGGCTTCAAAGGCCTAAAATAACAAACAATAGGCTCATGGCAGTTTTACAGCGGTTACATGGATACACGGGCAGGCAGCTTGGTGGTCAGTGGAGGAGTAGGGACCGCAGACAGGCTATCAAAGGCCTAAAATAACAAACAATAGGCTCATGGCAGTTTTACAGCGGTTACATGGATACACGGGCAGGCAGCTTGGTGCTGAGTGGAGGAGTAGTGCAAGGAGTGTCTGTCCCAGTACTCCCAAAATATAAATAGATGTTAATGTCTCGCAAAACAACCAAAACAAAAAAAAAGATGGCATACTTAGGTACAGGGGTGGGCTCATCTGCTGTGTTTCTGACATAGTAATTTGGCAGTAACTATTTAATGGTGCCAATATAGGACACAGACACAGACTACTTTAAGTTGCATCATAGATGTCTACAAATTTGTATTGTCAGTGCCAGACATTGAATGATGTCAGCGAATAGACTAACGATTGGTGGAGCTGTGCGACATAATTTTGCACGTAGTAGAGCCCAGTTTGAGCTGGGGTAGGGGGGAACTCTCTTGAGGCCGGCGGGACCGCCCCAGGGCCACTCATGTTACAACGGTGTGTCTGACGTTGGGTGCGCACCACCACCGCCAGAGACACTACATTGTACTATGAGGGACCCAGTAGCAATGCCGTCAACCAAAAGCGAGCACACCCACCTCTTCAGACAAACAGCAGTCTCACGGGTGCTTGCGCCAAGTCGCGATACCACGGCCCCGTGTGGGGAGTTTGGCCATTTAGGGAGGTGTAAACATGTCGTATGCTGTACAATCTGCAGCAGCAAATTAGACATTAGAAAAGTAATTCACAGGCAAGAGCTTTTCATAGGAAAGCTAGGTGTCGGCCGGGCAAGGTGGGGCAAAAGATTTTGAAATCCAGTTGTGGTTCATTTTAATGAATGTTAGATCGTCAACATTTTGGGTAGCCAGACGAGTCCTTTTTTCGGTTAATATTGACCCTGCAGCACTGAATACTCTTTCTGATAGGACACTTGCTGCCGGGCAAGCAAGCTCCTGCAATGCATATTCTGCCAATTCTGGCCAGGTGTCTAATTTGGAGGCCCAGTAATCAAATGGGAATGACGGTTGAGGGAGAACATCGATAAGGGATGAAAAATAGTTAGTAACCATACTGGACAAATGTTGTCTCCTGTCACTTTCAATTGATGCAGCAGTACCTGTCCTGTCTGCGGTCATAGCAAAATCACTCCACAACCTGGTCAGAAAACCCCTCTGTCCAACGCCACTTCTGATGTGTGCACCCCTAACACTCCTAGTCTGCTGCCCCCTGGAGCTCGTGTGAGAACGATCACGTGCGCTGTGTGCTGGGAATGCCTGAAGCAAACGGTCAACAAGAGTTGATTGTTTGGTTGCTAATATTAGTTCCAAGTTCTCATGTGGCATAATATTTTGCAATTTGCCTTTATAGCGTGGATCAAGGAGGCAGGCCAACCAGTAATCGTCATCGTTAGTGTTGAGCGATACCGTCCGATACTTGAAAGTATCGGTATCGGAAAGTATCGGCCGATACCGGCAAAGTATCGGATCCAATCCGATACCGATACCCGATACCAATACAAGTCAATGGGACTCAAGTATCGGACGGTATTCCTGATGGTTCCCAGGGTCTGAAGGAGAGGAAACTCTCCTTCAGGCCCTGGGAACCATATAAATGTGTAAAAGAAAGAATTAAAATAAAAAATATCGCTATACTTTACCTCTCCGACGCAGCCGGGACCTCAGCGCAGGAACCGGCAGCGTTGTTTGTTTAAAATTCCCGCTTTTACATGGTTACGCGAACTCCCGGCTTGTGATTGGTCAGGGCGCCCATGTTGCCGGGCCGCGGACCAATCACAGCAAGCCGTGACGAAAATACGTCACGGCTTGCTGTGATTGGTCCGCGTCCCGGCAACATGGCCGCCATTAACCAATCACAAGCCGTGACGTCACGGGAGGCTGGACTTGCGCGCTTTTGAAAAAGCGCGCGTGTCCAGCCTCCAGTGACGTCCCGGCTTATGATTGGTCACGGCGCCATGTTGCCGGGACGCGGACCAATCACAGCAAGCCGTGACGAAAATACGTCACGGCTTGCTGTGATTGGTCCGCGGCCCGGCAACATGGCCGCCATTAACCAATCACAAGCCGTGACGTCACGGGAGGCAGGACAAGCGCGCATTTTAAAATTGCGCGCGTGTCCAGCCTCCCGGCTTGTGATTGGTTGATCGCGGCGCAACCAATCATAAGCCGGGACGTCACTGGAGGCTGGACACGCGCGCTTTTTCAAAAGCGCGCAAGTCCAGCCTCCCGTGACGTCACGGCTTGTGATTGGTTAATGGCGGCCATGTTGCCGGGACGCGGACCAATCACAGCAAGCCGTGACGTATTTTCGTCACGGCTTGCTGTGATTGGTCCGCGGCCCGGCAACATGGGCGCCCTGACCAATCACAAGCCGGGAGTTCGCGTAACCATGTAAAAGCGGGAATTTTAAACAAACAACGCTGCCGGTTCCTGCGCTGAGGTCCCGGCTGCGTCGGACAGGTGAGTATAGCGATATTTTTTATTTTAATTCTCTCTTTTACACATTTTAACAATGTTAAAATGTGTAAAAGAGAGAATTAAAATAAAATGTTGTTCCGATACCCGATACCCGATACCACAAGAGTATCGGAATCCCGGTATCGGAATTCCGATACAGCAAGTATCGGCCGATACCCGATACTTGCAGCATCGGAATGCTCAACACTAGTCATCGTTCATCATTTTCGTAATGCGTGTGTCCCTTTGTAGGATACGTAAGGCATAATCCGCCATGTGGGCCAAAGTTCCACTTGTCAAATCTCCGGTTGTGATTGGTTGAGGGGCAGTTGCAGGCAAATCTACGTCACTTGTGTCCCTCAAAAAACCAGAACCCGGCCGTGACACGCAACCAATTTCCTGTGCCCCCGTGAAAGTTTCCGCATTAAAAATATACTCATCCCCATCATCCTCCTCGTCCTCCACCTCCTCTTCGCCCGCTACCTCGTCCTGTACACTGCCCTGACCAGACAATGGCTGACTGTCATCAAGGCTTCCCTCTTCCTCTGGTGCAGACGCCTGCTCCTTTATGTGCGTCAAACTTTGCATCAGCAGACGCATTAGGGGGATGCTCATGCTTATTACGGCGTTGTCTGCACTAACCAGCCGTGTGCATTCCTCAAAACACTGAAGGACTTGACACATGTCTTGTATCTTCGACCACTGCACACCTGACAACTCCATGTCTGCCATCCTACTGCCTGCCCGTGTATCCTCCCACAAATAAATAACAGCACGCCTCTGTTCGCACAGTCTCTGAAGCATGTGCAGTGTTGAGTTCCACCTTGTTGCAACGTCTATGATTAGGCGATGCTGGGGAAGGTTCAAAGACCGCTGATAGGTCTGCATACGGCTGGCGTGTACAGGCGAACGTCGGATATGTGAGCAAAGTGCACGCACTTTGAGGAGCAGGTCGGAGAACCCAGGATAAGTTTTCAATAAGCACTGCACCACCAGGTTTAAGGTGTGAGCCAGGCAAGGAATGTGTTTCAGTTGGGAAAGGGAGATGGCAGCCATGAAATTCCTTCCGTTATCACTCACTACCTTGCCTGCCTCAAGATCTACTGTGCCCAGCCACGACTGCGTTTCTTGTTGCAAGAACTCGGACAGAACTTCCGCGGTGTGTCTGTTGTCGCCCAAACACTTCATAGCCAATACAGCCTGCTGACGCTTGGCAGTAGCTGGCCCATAATGGGACAACTGGTGTGCAACAGTGTCATCTGCCGATGGAGTGGTTGGCCGACTGCGTTCTGTGGAAGAGCTGTAGCTTCTGCAGGAGGACGAGGAGGAGGAGGAGGGGGTGCGAACGCCTACAGCCAACTGTTTCCTAGACCGTGGGCTAGGCACAACTGTCCCTAAATTGATGTCGCCTGTGGACCCTGCATCCACCACATTCACCCAGTGTGCCGTGATGGACACATAACGTCCCTGGCCATGCCTACTGGTCCATGCATCTGTAGTCAGGTGCACCTTTGTACTCACAGATTGCCTGAGTGCATGGACGATGCGCTGTTTAACATGCTGGTGCAGGGCTGGGATGGCTTTTCTGGAAAAAAAGTGTCGACTGGGTAGCTCGTATCGTGGTTCAGCGTACTCCATCAGGGCTTTGAAAGCTTCGCTTTCAACTAACCGGTAGGGCATCATCTCTAACGAGATTAGTCTAGCTATGTGGGCGTTAAAACCCTGTGTACGCGGATGCGAGGATAAGTACTTCCTTTTTCTAACCAGAGTCTCATGTAGGGTGAGCTGGACTGGAGAGCTGTAGATCGTGGAACTTTCGGGTGTGCCGGTGGACATGGCAGACTGAGAGACGGTTGGAGACGGTATTGTTTCCGCCGGTGCCCTACATGCAATATTTCCTCCTACAAAACTGGTGATTCCCTGACCCTGACTGCTTTTGGCTGGCAAAGAAACCTGCACAGATACTGCCGGTGGTGCGGAAAATGGTGGCCTTACAGTGACGGAAGGGATGTTGCGTTGCTGACTAGCTTCATTGGCCGAGGGTGCTACAACCTTGAGGGACGTTTGGTAGTTAGTCCAGGCTTGAGAATGCATGGTGGTTAAGTGTCTATGCATGCAACTAGTATTTAGACTTTTCAGATTCTGACCTCTGCTTAAGCTAGTTGAACATTTTTGACAGATGACTTTGCGCTGATCAGTTGGATGTTGTTTAAAAAAATGCCAGACTGCACTCTTCCTAGACTCTGATCCCTTTTCAGGGATTGCAGACTGAGCTTTAACCGGATGGCAACGCTGTGCTCCAACAGGTTTTGGCTTTGACACGCGTTTTGGTCCAGATACGGGCCCGGCAGATGGAACCTGTTGCGATGTTGATGCCTGCTGCGGCCCCTCCTCCACCTCCGCTTCTGAACTACTGCCGCCTGCACCCTGTTCCCCCAATGGCTGCCAATCGGGGTCAATAACTGGGTCATCTATTACCTCCTCTTCGAGCTCGTGTGCAACTTCGTCTGTGTCACTGTGTCGGTCGGTGGTATAGCGTTCGTGGCGGGGCAACATAGTCTCATCAGGGTCTGATTGTGGATCTGTACCCTGAGAGGGCAATGTGGTGGTCTGAGTCAAAGGAGCAGCATAGTACTCTGGCTGTGGCTGTGCATCAGTGCACTCCATGTCAGAATATACTTGTAATGGGCATGGCCTGTTAAATGTTTCACTTTCTAAGCCAGGGACGGTATGTGTAAAGAGCTCCATGGAGTGACCCGTTGTGTCGCCTGCTGCATCCTTCTCTCTTGTTGTAGTTTTTGCTGAGGAGGACAAGGAAGCGACTTGTCCCTGACCGTGAACATCCACAAGCGACGCGCTGCTTTTACATTTACCAGTTTCGGAAGAGGAGGCAAAAGAGCTAGAGGCTGAGTCTGCAATGTAAGCCAAAACTTGCTGTTGCTGCTCCGCCTTTAAAAGCGGTTTTCCTACTCCCAGAAAAGAGAGCGTTCGAGGCCTTGTGTAGCCTGACGACGAAACTGGCTCCACAGCTCCAGACTTAGGTGGAATATTTTTATCCCCACGACCACCTGATGCTCCACTACCACTACCATCATTACCAGCTGACAATGAACGCCCACGACGACCTCTTGCACCAGACTTCCTCATTGTTTTAAAATCTTAACCAAAGTAACTTTATTTGTTGCTATCAAACAACTTACACGGTGAGCTATAACTTCAGTATGATTTCAATATCCCTTAACAGGTTGGTGAGACCACAAGGAAAATCAGGCACAATGTTACACACTCTGTTTTCTGTGGCACAAAATCACAGAGATGACACACACGCAGGACTGTCACTCAAGCACTAATGTCAATATTAATCTCCCACCTAATTTATTTATTTTTTTTTCTCAGGGAGACTTTAGAAACCAAATAATATTAAAAAAAAAAAAAAAAAAGGCTTTCTATGGCCCACAATTAGAGAGAGAGAGGTGGCACAACCAGGAGTCAAGACTGGCGCACAAGCTGAAAGGGCAATATTACTCTCCCACTGTTTTTTATGTTTTTTTTGTTTTTTTCAGGGAGACTTTAGAAACCAAATAATATTAAAAAAACCAAAAAAAAAAAAGGCTTTCTATGGCCCACTGAATGAGAGGGAGAGAGGTGGCACACCCAGGAGTCAAGACTGGCACACAAGCTGAAAGGGCAATATTACTCTCCCACTGTTTTTTTATGTATTTTTTGTTTTTTTCAGGGAGACTTTAGAAACCCAATAATATTTAAAAAAAAAAATAAATAGGCTTTCTATGGCCCACTGAATGAGAGGGAGAGAGGTGGCACACCCAGGAGTCAAGACTGGCACACAAGCTGAAAGGGCAATATTACTCTCCCACTGTTTTTTTAGGTTTTTTTTGTTTTTTCAGGGAGACTTTAGAAACCCAATAATATTTAAAAAAAAAAAAAAGGCTTTCTATGGCCCACAATTAGAGAGAGAGAGGTGGCACAACCAGGAGTCAAGACTGGCGCACAAGCTGAAAGGGCAATATTACTCTCCCACTGTTTTTTATGTTTTTTTTGTTTTTTTCAGGGAGACTTTAGAAACCAAATAATATTAAAAAAACCAAAAAAAAAAAAGGCTTTCTATGGCCCACTGAATGAGAGGGAGAGAGGTGGCACACCCAGGAGTCAAGACTGGCACACAAGCTGAAAGGGCAATATTACTCTCCCACTGTTTTTTTATGTATTTTTTGTTTTTTTCAGGGAGACTTTAGAAACCCAATAATATTTAAAAAAAAAAATAAATAGGCTTTCTATGGCCCACTGAATGAGAGGGAGAGAGGTGGCACACCCAGGAGTCAAGACTGGCACACAAGCTGAAAGGGCAATATTACTCTCCCACTGTTTTTTTAGGTTTTTTTTGTTTTTTCAGGGAGACTTTAGAAACCCAATAATATTTAAAAAAAAAAATAAATAGGCTTTCTATGGCCCACTGAATGAAAGGGAGAGAGGTGGCACACCCAGGAGTCAAGACTGGCACACAAGCTGAAAGGGCAATATTACTCTCCCACTGTTTTTTTATGTATTTTTTGTTTTTTTCAGGGAGACTTTAGAAACCCAATAATATTTAAAAAAAAAAATAAATAGGCTTTCTATGGCCCACTGAATGAGAGGGAGAGAGGTGGCACACCCAGGAGTCAAGACTGGCACACAAGCTGAAAGGGCAATATTACTCTCCCACTGTTTTTTTAGGTTTTTTTTTTTTTTCAGGGAGACTTTTGAAACCAAATAATATTAAAAAAAAAAAAAAAAAAAAAATATAGGCTTGCTATAGCCCACTGAATGAGAGATAGCGCACACACAGCAGTGGCACACAAGCCCTGACTGAGGCCAATATTTTTCTCCCACTGATTGATGTAGTGTTTCTGTGTTGAGGTAGATTTTAGAACACAAATCACGGAAAAAATAAATAGGCTTTCTATGGCCCACTCAGTGAGAGATGGCACACACAGGGATGGCACTGTAGCAGAAATGCCAATCTTAATCTCCCACAAAAAAAAAACAAAAAAAAAAAAAAAACTGTCCTACAATTACTATCTCCCTGCAGTAATGTAAGCCAGGTATGGCAGGCAGCAATAGGAGTGGACTGATGCACAAATTAAATAAAAAGTGTGGACAAACAAAAAAGATAGCTGTGCAGAAAGGAAGGAACAAGAGGATATGTGCTTTGAAAAAAGCAGTTGGTTTCCACAGTGGCGTACACACAGCAATACAGCTATCACGGAGCCTTCTAGGGCAGCCCAATGAGCTACAGCGCTGAGGGGAAAAAAAAAAAAAAATAGCTTCCACTGTTCCTGCACACCGAAGGTGGTGTTGGACAGTGGAAATCGCTGCAGCACAAGCGGTTTGGTGGTTAGTGGACCCTGCCTAACGCTCTCCCTGCTTCTGATGAAGCGGCAGCAACCTGTCCCTAAGCTCAGATCAGCAGCAGTAAGATGGCGGTCGGCGGGAACGCCCCTTTATAGCCCCTGTGACGCCGCAGACAGCAAGCCAATCACTGCAATGCCCTTCTCTAAGATGGTGGGGACCAGGATCTATGTCATCACGCTGCCCACACTCTGCGTTCACCTTCATTGGCTGAGAAATGGCGCTTTTCGCGTCATTGAAACGCGACTTTGGCGCGAAAGTCGCGTACCGCATGGCCGACAAGCACAGGGGTCGGATCGGGTTTCATGAGACGCCGACTTAGCCAAAAGTCGGCGACTTTTGAAAATGATCGACCCGTTTCGCTCAACCCTATTCCCCACGCCTGCTGGTCTGAATGCATCAATGTCCTTGGCTATTCAGATCGATCGGCGTTTGCGGGAGCGGAAAGTTGTTCACCATATGGCGGTGTCCTCTGAGCAGAGGCCTGAGCCTATGCAATGTGATAGGATTTTGACCAGAACTGAACGGCAAGAGCACAGACGTCAGAATGGGCTGTGTTTTTACTGTGGTGACTCCACTCATGCTATCTCTGATTGTCCTAAGCGCACTAAGCGGTCCGCTAGGTCTGTCACCATTGGTACTATACAGCCTAAATTTCTTTTGTCCGTTACTTTGATTTGCTCTTTGTCATCCTACTCTGTTATGGCATTTGTGGATTCAGGCGCCGCCCTGAATTTGATGGACTTAGAGTATGCCAGGCGCTGTGGTTTTTTCTTGGAGCCCTTGCAGCATCCTATTCCATTAAGGGGAATTGATGCTACGCCTTTGGCCAAGAATAAGCCTCAGTACTGGACCCAGTTGACCATGTGCATGGCTCCTGCACATCGGGAAGATATTCGCTTTTTGGTGTTGCATAATTTGCATGATGTGGTCGTGTTGGGTTTGCCATGGCTACAGGTCCATAATCCAGTATTGGACTGGAAATCTATGTCTGTGTCCAGTTGGGGTTGTCAAGGGGCCCATGGTGATGTTGCAGCGTTGTCAATTTCTTCTTCCACTCCTTCTGAAGTACCTGAGTTCTTGTCGGATTACCAGGATGTATTTGATGAGCCCAAGCCCAGTGCCCTGCCTCCTCATAGGGATTGTGATTGTGCTATTAATTTGATTCCTGGTAGTAAGTTTCCTAAAGGCCGACTTTTCAATTTATCTGTGCCAGAACACGCCGCTATGCGGAGCTATATAAAGGAGTCCTTGGAAAAAGGGCATATTCGCCCGTCGTCGTCACCGTTGGGAGCAGGGGTCTTTTTTGTGGCCAAGAAGGATGGTTCTCTGAGACCTTGTATAGATTACCGCCTTCTTAATAAAATCACGGTCAAATTTCAGTACCCTTTGCCTCTATTGTCTGATTTGTTTGCTCGGATTAAGGGGGCTAGTTGGTTTACCAAGATAGATCTTCGAGGAGCGTATAATCTTGTGCGTATTAAGCAGGGCGATGAATGGAAAACCGCATTTAATACGCCCGAGGGCCATTTTGAGTATCTGATGATGCCATTCGGGCTTTCTAATGCGCCATCTGTGTTCCAGTCCTTTATGCATGACATCTTCCGAAAGTATCTGGATAGATTCATGATAGTATATTTGGATGATATTTTGGTCTTTTCGGATGATTGGGAGTCTCATGTGAAGCAGGTCAGAATGGTGTTTTAAGTCCTTCGTGCTAATTCCTTGTTTGTGAAGGGGTCTAAGTGTCTCTTCGGAGTTCAGAAGGTTTCCTTTTTGGGCTTCATTTTTTCCCCTTCTACTATCGAGATGGATCCAGTTAAAGTCCAGGCCATTTATGATTGGACTCAGCCTACATCTGTAAAGAGCCTTCAGAAATTCCTGGGCTTTGCGAATTTTTACCGTCGCTTTATCGCTAATTTTTCTAGTGTTGTCAAACCACTGACTGATTTGACCAAGAAAGGTGCGGATGTGGTGAATTGGTCCTCTGCGGCCGTTGAGGCGTTTCAGGAGCTGAAACGTCGTTTTTCTTCGGCTCCTGTGTTGTGTCAGCCAGATGTTTCGCTCCCTTTTCAGGTCGAGGTTGATGCTTCTGAGATTGGAGCAGGGGCTGTTTTGTCTCAGAGAAGTTCTGATGGCTCTGTGATGAAGCCATGTGCTTTCTTTTCTAGAAAGTTTTCGCCTGCTGAGCGTAATTATGATGTTGGCAATCGGGAGTTGTTGGCCATGAAGTGGGCATTCGAGGAGTGGCGACATTGGCTTGAGGGCGCCAAGCATCGCATGGTGGTCTTGACGGATCACAAGAATCTGACTTATCTCGAGTCTGCCAAGCGGTTGAACCCTAGACAGGCTCGATGGTCACTGTTTTTCTCCCGTTTCGATTTCGTGGTTTCATACCTTCCGGGTTCTAAGAATGTGAAGGCTGATGCCCTTTCAAGGAGTTTTGTGCCTGATTCTCCGGGAGTTTCTGAGCCGGCTGGTATTCTCAAAGAGGGGGTGATTTTGTCTGCCATCTCCCCTGATTTGCGGCGGGTTCTGCAGGAGTTTCAGGTGGATAGACCTGACCGCTGTCCTGCAGAGAGACTGTTTGTCCCTGATAGATGGACTAGTAGGGTTATCTCGGAAGTTCATTGTTCGGTGTTGGCTGGTCATCCTGGAATTTTTGGTACCAGAGATTTGGTGGCTAGGTCCTTTTGGTGGCCTTCCTTGTCCCGGGATGTGCGTGCTTTTGTGCAGTCCTGTGGGACTTGTGCTCGGGCGAAGCCCTGCCGTTCTCATGCCAGTGGGTTACTTTTGCCCTTGCCGGTCCCGAAGAGGCCCTGGACGCATGTTTCCATGCATTTTATTTCAGATCTCCCTGTCTCTCAAAGGATGTCGGTCATCTGGGTGGTTTGTGATCGCTTCTCTAGGATGGTCCATTTGGTACCCTTGCCTAAGTTGCCTTCATCCTCTGATTTGGTTCCGTTGTTTTTCCAGCATGTGGTTTGTTTGCATGGCATTCCGGAGAACATTGTGTCGGACAGAGGTTCCCAGTTTGTTTCGAGGTTTTGGCGGTCCTTTTGTGCTAAGATGGGCATTGATTTGTCTTTTTCTTCTGCTTTCCATCCTCAGACAAATGGCCAAACTGAACGAACCAATCAGACTTTGGAGACCTATCTGAGATGCTTTGTTTCTGCTGATCAGGATGATTGGGTGACCTTCTTGCCATTGGCTGAGTTCGCCCTTAATAATCGGGCCAGTTCGGCTACTTTGGTTTCACCTTTTTATTGTAATTCTGGTTTCCATCCTCGTTTCTCTTCAGGGCAGGTTGAGCCTTCGGACTGTCCTGGTGTGGATTCTGTGGTGGACAGGTTGCAGCAAATTTGGACTCATGTAGTGGACAATTTGACATTGTCACAGGAGAAGGCTCAACGTTTCGCTAACCGCCATCGCCGTGTTGGTCCTCGACTTCGTGTTGGGGATCTGGTTTGGCTGTCATCTCGTTATGTTCCTATGAAGGTTTCTTCTCCTAAGTTTAAGCCTCATTATATTGGGCCTTATAAGATTTCTGAAATTCTCAATCCAGTGTCATTTCGTTTGGACCTTCCAGCTTCTTTTGCCATCCATAATGTGTTCAATAGGTCGTTGTTGCAGAGATATGTGGCGCCTATGGTTCCTTCCGTTGACCCTCCTGTTCCGGTGTTGGTCGAGGGAAAATTGGAGTATGTGGTGGAGAAGATTTTAGATTCTCGTATCTCGAGACGGAAACTTCAGTATCTGGTCAAATGGAAGGGCTATGGTCAGGAAGATAATTCCTGGGTTCTTGCCTCCGATGTCCATGCTGCCGATTTGGTTTGTGCCTTTCATTTGGCTCGTCCTAATCGGCCGGGGGGTTCTGGTGAGGGTTCAGTGACCCCTCCTCAAGAGGGGGGTACTGTTGTGAACTCTGTTCTCGAGCTCCCTCCTGTGGTCAGGAATGGTATTTCTGTGAGTTCTGTCCGTGGGTTCCCTCTGGTGGCTGAAAGTGGAGCTGCTGGTCTGGAGGTGGCTTCCTCAGCTGCATCGTTTAGGACTGGGCTGGTTCCCCTATTTAACTCTGCTCAGATCGTTACCTGATGCCAGTTGTCAATGTATCTGTACTGGTTCAGATCTCACTTGGATCTCCTGATGACCTGTCTACTTCAGCAGAAGCTAAGTCCCTGTTAAGCTCATTTGTTGTTCATTTGTGTGCTGAATATATTTCTGAGTACCTGCTAAGTTTTGTCCAGCTGACTATCATGATATTGTCTCGCTAGCTGGAAGCTCTGGGTTGCAGAGTGGCACCTACCGCGCCGTGAGTCGGCGCGGGGGGTTTCTTGCTTACTCTGCGTGGCTTTTTGTAGTTTTTTGTGCTGACCGCAAAGATCCCTTTATCTATCTTCTGTCTATTTAGTAAGTCGGGCCTCCTTTTCTGAAACCTGTCTCATTCCTATGTTTGTGCCTTCCTCTTAACTCACAGTCAATATATGTGGGGGGCTGCTCTTTTCCTTTGGGGAATTTCTCTGAGGCAAGGTGAGGCTATATTTCTCTTTAGGGGTAGTTACCTCTTAGGCTGTGAAGAGTCGTCTAGGCAGAGTCAGGTACGATCCACGGCTAATTCTAGTGTGTGTGATAATAGATTAGGGCTGCGGTCAGCAGAGCTCCCACTTCCCAGAGCTCGCTCTATTTTTCAGTTTTGACTATCAGGTCATTCCAGGTGCTCCTAACCACTAGGTCCAGCCATAACACCTTATGCCACTTTCTCATGATGCCATCTATTTTGTGAAATACACCATTCCCTTCTGCAGCAAAACAACCCCACAACATGTTGGTGCCACCCCTGTGTTTCACAGTTGGGATGGTTTTCTTAGTCTTCCAAGCTTCTCCCTTTTTCCTCCAAACATAACGATGGTCGTTATGCTTAAAAAGTTCAAGTTTAGTTTCAGACCACAAGACATGTCTCCAAACATTAAGATCTGTGTTTCTATGTGCATTTTCACACATTAATCTGGCTTTTTATGTTTCTTTTGGAGTAATGGCTTCTTCCTGGTAGAGTGGCCTTTCCGCCCATGTTGATACAGTACTCACTTCACTGTAGATATTGACTCAATCTTACCAGCTTCCACCATCATCTTCACAAGGTGTTTTGCTTTTGTCTTTGGGTTGATATGCACATGCAGGTTCATCTCTGGGACACAGAACCTGTCTCCTTCCTGAGTGGTATGATGTCTGGACATTCCCACCTTGTTTGAGTATAATTGTTTGTACAGATGAATGAGGCAACTTTAGGTATCTTGAAATTGTAGCCAAGGATGAGCCAGAATTGTGGAAGTCCACAATTATCTTCCTCATATCTTGGCTAATTTCTTGAGACTTTCCCATGATACAACACAAAGAAACAGTGTGTTTCAGGTGTGCATTAACCCCTTCATGACCTTGGGATTTTCCGTTTTTCCGTGTTCGTTTTTCACTCCCCTCCTTCCCAGAGCCATAACTTTTTTATTTTTCTGTCAATTTGGCCATGTGAGGGCTTATTTTTTGTGGGACGAGTTGTACTTTTGAACGACATCATTGGTTTTACCATGTCATGTACTAGAAAACGGGAAAAAAAAATTCCAAGTGCGGTGAAATTGCAAAAAAAGTGCAGTCCCACACTTGTTTTTTGTTTGGCTTTTTTGCTAGGTTCACTAAATGCTTAAACTGACCTGCCATTATGATTCTCCAGGTCACTACAAGTTCAAAGACACCTAACATGACTAGGTTATTTTTTATCTAAGTGGTGAAAAAAAATTCCAAAGTTTGCTAAAAAAAAAAAAATTGTGCCATTTTCCGATACTCGTAGCGTCTCCATTTTTCATGATCTGGGGTCGTTTGAGGGCTTATTTTTTGCATGCTGAGCTGGCATTTTTATTGATACCATTTCAGTGCAAATACGTTCTTTTGATCGCCCGTTATTGCATTTTAATGCAATGTCGCGGCGACCAAAAAACGTAATTCTGGCGTTTCAAATTTTTTTCTCACTACGCCGTTTAGCGATCAGGTTAATGCTTTTTTTCATATATCGGGCAATTCTGAACACGGCGATGCCAAATATGTTTAGGTTTGATTTTTTTTTTATTGATTTATTTTGATTGGGGCGAAAGGGTGGTGACTCAAACTTTTATATTTTTTTATTTTTTCACATTTTTTTACTTTTTTTTTTTACTTTTGCCATGCTTCAATAGCTTCCATGGGAGGCTAGAAGCTGGCACAACGCGATCGGCTCTGCTACATAGCAGCGATCTGATGTTCTCTGCTATGTTGCAGAAATGCAGGTGTGCTATGAGCGCCGACCACAGGGTGGCGCTCACAGCTACCGTGGATCAGTAACCATAGAGGTCTCAAGGATCTCTATGGTTACAATGTACAAGCATCGCCGACCTCCGATCATGTGACGGGGGTTGGAGATGCGCTCATTTCCGGCCACCTGGCCTGAAGCGCCGGTTACATGCCTCTGTCTGCATTTGACAGCGGCATTTAACTAGTTAATAGCCGCGGGTGGATCGCGATTCTGCCCGCGCCTATTACGGGCACATGTCAGCTGTTCAAAACAGCTGACATGTCCCGGCTTTGATGCAGGCTCACCGCCGGAGCCCGCATCAAAGCGGGGCTTCTGACCTCGGACGTACTATCCCATCCGAGGTCAGAAAAGGGTTAAAATACAATCACAGGTGTGTCTCTAATTAACTGAGATGTTGCCAAAAAAACTATCAGAAGCTTCCAAACACATGACATCATATGGGCAGTCCAAAATTGTTTAGAGGCATAGTAATCTTAGTGTATGTAAACTTCTGACCTTGCAGTAATGACAAAAAAGATCCTTAAAACATTCTCCCTCTCTCATTATTCTGGCATTTGGCAAACATTAATACTTATGGTAATCATAATTGACCTAAAACAGGAAAGGTTTATTTTGATTTCATGTCACATATTGAGAAAAATATGCATATGTGTCTTTTATATAGTGTATGTAAACTTCTGGTTTCAACTGTAGGTGCCTCAAACTCCATTTAAATCTGAATTGGTCCCTAAAGAAACAGGTTTTGTAAATTTCTTGAAAAAAATAGAAATTGCTGATAAACATTTAACTTTTCTAGCTTCCTAGCAAAAAAAGAATTATGTTTCAAATATGATGCAGATGTAAAGTAGACATATGGGAAATTTTATTATTAATTATTTTGTACAGCAAGACTAACTGGTTTAAGGATATAAAAATCTAAAGATTGAACATTGCTAATTTTTCAAAAATTTGGCCAAAATTCTGATATTTTCAAAAATGGGTTTAAACTCAAAATTTGCTCTGTCTTTAAGAGGTTAAGGTTGTGTACACACATAAAAGGGTGTTAGGTGTCGAGTTCCCGCCGCTGCACAGGGGGGATCATGAACCACCTCCACTGCAGTCTCTCATTCTCCTACAGCCGCAGTCGAGCCTGCTCAGCAGAGATGTCGGTCCCAGCGCCTGGCTCAGGCAGATACTGTGCGTTTTTTACTGCTACCGTTCCAGGTTCAGCCATTATAACCAGCACTGATCAGTGGCCAGCAGGTGCTCCTGGGACTAAGTCCTGCTTTTCTTCTTCTGAGCATGCCCAAGGGAAGACCTCTCATTGGAGGTCGGGGGTCACATGTTCAGGTCCTGTGGCAGCTCCTATTGGACCACTAGGAAGGTCCTAGAAACCTCCAGCTATAAAAGGTTCGCATGGCCGCACGGCCATGCGCTAGTATAAACCTGTTATCGTGTGTGTGGATAAATGCCTGTTCTGGTGAATGCTCTTTAATCATTCCCATTCCTAATGATGTTGAATGCCCACGAATGTTGGAGCTATCTAGCACCTGAAAGTGCTATCCTAAACACTGGAGCACAATCCTTACTGCGTCAAGCCAGTGGCGTCCGCCAGAGCGGCGCTGTACATACTCTGTGCGGTAATCTTTTATTAGTCCTGACAACCGGTCAGTGTAGGGTGGGAACTCCCACTTGATCTCAGCATCTGACTCAGGGCGTCCTCAGGCGCGGGCTCAAAAGCCAACGAGGGCCAGAGCAAGATCAATCATCAACATAAAGGGGGTGAATTTCAGGGATCCTGCTAGCGTCCATCTGCTGCACCCTGTAACTGCTAACAGGGCGCTGTGTTTCCTTTGCTTCCCGGCGACTCTGTGAAGCAACAGAACTTGCATCAGTTCATACAGGGTGACAGAGCCTGTGTTTATTCTGGCATAGTACTGCCATATAGTGCCACCATTACCTAGCATCAGAAACCATCTCTGCACGGTGGACCCCGGGCTGCGAACGCACCTTATTACCATCTCTATATTTATTCGGTGCGTTCCGCCAGCTCTAACAAAGGGGTTGTCCACTTTTATTGAACTAAATGTTTGACCACGATAAAATAGAAAACCTATATTCATCTCCTGTGCCGGCACAGCCCCCGCAGTGTTCGCAGTCGCTTTCCCCGAGGCTTTTGTGACTCTGGCACCCAATCAGCGCTGGCATGACTGTCACCGCCTACATACAGATTGAACATGAAGAGGTAGTCAGTGATCAGCTGCAGCTAGGACTTCCTCTTCAGTGATATCAGCACTGATTGGGTGTCTGGGTCACATGTCACAGCAGTGCACTAAAGCCCCAGGGGGAGTGAGTGTCGACACCACGGGAAAGGCACCGGCATAGGAGGTGAGTATAGACTTTTTCATTTTATCGGGGCCAAACATTTAGTTCAAGAAGGGGTTGTCCTAGTAGTGGACAACGCCTTTAAGCATTTGCTGCAGAAATTTCTACACCATCTTTGCATCTCTTTGCAGGAAAATCGCAGAGTAAAAGGAGCATGTTTTTGCCACATTTTTGACAAATGGGGTGTTTCACAGATTTTTCTTGAAGATTTTTCCCTAATAAATATGAAATCTGCAATGCTGAAGAATTGACTTGCTAAAGATTTAAATCTTCTTCAAGTCTGCAAGTAAAAAAATAAGCAATTTGTGCATGAGACTTCAGGAATCCCATTCACTTTTTTGGAATTAGGAAATAGTTCAGGCTTTGTGACAAAACTGTGCAGAAAAGATGTGACAAAAATGCAACTTGTGCACATACCCTTAGCTTTAACTGTGAGAAAATAAATATGGAAATCATAGTTAGTTTGTTGCATATTAACTTACAAATCTATATAAATAAGAGGCATCATGATTACTCGCTAATCCCGCCCCCTGCACAGTAGCTCTGCCCCCCACAAATCACCACACATAATCATGCCCCCACCCCATTACCACACACAATCCTGCCCCCACCCCATTACCACACATAATCCGGCCCCCCCACCACATTACCACACATAATCCTGCCCCTCTCCACATCACCACACATAATCTTGCCCCCCCACCACAGATAATCCCGCCCCCTGCACAGTAGCTCCGCCCCCACATTACCTCACAAAATCCCGCCCCCCACCACATTACCACACATAATCCCGCCACCCCACCACATTACCACACATAATCCCACCCCCCATGACATTACCACACATAATCCCGCACTGTTGTGAACTCTATTTTTGGGCTCCCTCTAGTGGTCACAAGCGGTACTGTGTAGTGTTGTCTTTCTGCAGGTTGGCTTCATCACCTGGTTCATTATCCTTGGTTGGTTTCCTATTTAGCTCACCTGGATACTCAGTTCCTTGCCTGCTATCAATGTATTCAGTGCTCTTCAGATTCCTGGTGACTACCTTGCTCCCAGTCTCTCCAAGACAAGCTAAGTTTTTGTTTGTTCAGTTTCTGATTATCAGCGTTCATCATGTTTTTTTGTCCAGCTTGTTAAAATGTGATTTCTTACTTGCTGGTTGCTCTAGGGGACTGAGTTTCTCCCCTCACACCGTTAGTTGGTGTGGGGGTTCTTGAAATCTCAGTGTGGATATTTTGTAAGGGTTTTTTACTGACCGCATAGACCCCTTTTCTCTTTTCTGCTATCTAGAATTAGTGGGCTTCTTTTGCTGAATCTGCTTTCACCCCTGTGTATGTGCCTTCCTCTTACCTCACTGTTATTATCTGTTGGGGGCTTCTATATCTTTTGGGGATTATTTCTCTGGAGGCAAGAGAGGTCTTTCTTTCTCTCTAGGGGTAGTTAGTTCCTCAGGCTGGCTCGAGACGTCTAGGATTTTAGACACGTTCACCGGCTGCCTCTAGTGTGGTTGGATAGGTTCAGTTTTGCGGTCAGTCCAGTTTTCCACCTCCCTAGAGCTTGTCCTATGTTTAGTCACCTTGCTGGAGTAATTTGTGATCCTCAACCACTAAGGATCATAACAGTATAGCAGGCCAAAAAGTGTTTTATGCATCGCAGAAGTGGGATTAAAAGAAGACCTGAGTACATTTTTTTTTTTTTCTTGCTGCAGTCTGTCTAGCTTCTTTCATCCCCTTGAACTCTGAGTGGTTTTGAGCTCAGCTGCAGACATGGATGTTCAGACTCTGACTTCTAGTGTGGATCATCTTGCTGCACGGGTGCAAAGTATTCAGGATTTTGTTATTCATAGCCCTATGTCAGAACCAAAGATACCCATTCCTGAGTTGTTTTCTGGAGATAGATCTAGGTTTCAGAATTTTAAGAATAATTGTAAGTTATTTCTATCTCTGAGACCTCGTTCCTCTGGTGATTCCGCTCAGCAAGTAAGAATTGTTATCTCCTTGTTGTGTGGCGACCCGCAGGATTGGGCTTCCTCTCTGGCGCCAGGAGATCCTGCACTGCTTAATGTGGATGCGTTTTTTCTGGCTCTTGGATTGCTTTATGAGGAGCCTAATCTTGAGAATCAGGCAGAAAAAGCGTTGCTGGCCCTCTCTCAAGGGCAGGATGAAGCAGGTCAGGATGGTGTTTCAGGTCCTGCGTGCTAATGCTTTATTTGTGAAGGGCTCAAAATGCCTCTTCGGAGTACAGAAGGTCTCCTTTTTGGGTTTTATTTTTTCTCCTTCTACTGTGGAGATGGACCCAGTCAAGGTCCAGGCTATTCATGACTGGACTCAGCCCACGTCTGTTAAGAGTCTTCAGAAGTTCTTGGGTTTTGCTAATTTTTACCGTCGTTTCATCGCTAATTTTTCTAGTGTGGTTAAACCTTTGACGGATTTGACCAAGAAGGGCTCTGATGTGACTAATTGGTCTCCTGCGGCCGTGGAGGCCTTTCGGGACCTTAAGCACCGGTTTTCTTCAGCTCCAGTCTTATGTCAGCCAGATGTCTCTCTCCCCTTCCAGGTCGCGATTGATGCTTCCGAGATTGGAGCAGGGGCTGTTTTGTCGCAGAGAAGCTCTGAGGGCTCTGTGATGAAGCCGTGTGCTTTCTTTTCAAGAAAGTTTTCGCCTGCCGAGCGAAATTATGATGTTGGTAATCGAGAGTTGTTGGCTATGAAGTGGGCATTTGAGGAGTGGCGACATTGGCTCGAAGGAGCTAAACATCGTGTGGTGGTCCTGACTGATCACAAAAATCTGATTTACCTCGAGTCTGCCAAGCGCCTGAATCCTAGACAGGCTCGTTGGTCGTTGTTTTTTTCCCGTTTCCACTTCGTGGTCTCGTACCTGCCTGGTTCGAAGAACGTGAAAGCTGATGCACTTTCTAGGAGTTTTGTGCCTGACTCTCCGGGAGTTTCTGAGCCGGCTGGTATTCTCAGAGAGGGAGTGATTTTGTCTGCCATTTCTCCAGATTTGCGACGAGTGCTGCAGAAATTTCAGGCGGATAGACCTGACCGTTGTCCACCAGAGAGACTGTTTGTCCCGGATAGATGGACCAGCAGAGTTATTTCCGAGGTTCATTCTTCGGTGTTGGCGGGTCATCCTGGGATTTTTGGTACCAGAGATTTGGTGGCTAGGTCCTTCTGGTGGCCTTCCTTGTCACGGGATGTGCGTTACTTTGTGCAGTCTTGTGGGATTTGTGCTCGGGCTAAGCCTTGCTGTTCTCGTGCAAGCGGTTTTCTTTTGCCTTTGCCTGTCCCGAAAAGGCCTTGGATGCACATTTCCATGGATTTTATTTTGGATCTGCCAGTATCTCAGAAAATGTCTGTCATCTGGGTGGTGTGTGATCATTTTTCCAAGATGGTCCATTTAGTGCCCTTGCCTAAGCTGCCTTCCTCCTCCGATTTGGTTCCTCTATTTTTTCAGAATGTGGTTCGCTTGCACGGCATTCCTGAAAATATTGTGTCTGATAGAGGATCCCAGTTTGTGTCCAGGTTTTGGCGAACTTTTTGTGCTAAGATGGGCATTGATTTGTCTTTTTCGTCGGCCTTCCATCCTCAGACTAATGGCCAAATCGAGCGAACTAATCAGACGTTGGAGACTTATTTGAGATGTTTTGTTTCTGCTGATCAGGATGATTGGGTGACTTTTTTGCCATTGGCCGAGTTTGCCCTTAATAATCGGGCTAGTTCTGCTACCTTGGTTTCACCTTTTTTCTGCAATTCTGGTTTCCATCCTCATTTTTCCTCAGGTCAGGTTGAGTCTTCTGACTGTCCTGGGGTGGATTCTGTGGTGGATAGGTTGCAGCAGATTTGGAGCCATGTGGTGGACAATCTGAAATTGTCACAGGAGAGGGCTCAGCACTTTGCCAACCGCCGCCGCGGTGTGGGTCCCCGACTTCGTGTTGGGGATTTGGTGTGGCTGTCTTCTCGGTATGTTCCTATGAAGGTTTCATCTCCTAAGTTTAAGCCTCGCTTCATCGGTCCTTATAAGATCTTGGAAATCCTTAACCCGGTGTCTTTTCGTTTGGATCTCCCGGCATCGTTTGCCATCCATAATGTGTTCCATAGGTCTTTGTTGCGGAGGTATGTGGTACCTGTGGTTCCTTCTGTTGAGCCTCCTGCTCCGATGCTGGTCGAGGGCGAATTGGAGTACCTGGTGGAGAAGATTTTGGATTCTCGTATCTCTAGATGGAGACTTCAGTATCTGGTTAAGTGGAAGGGCTATGGTCAGGAGGATAATTCCTGGGTTGTCGCGTCTGATGTTCATGCGGCCGATTTGGTTTGTGCCTTCCACGCAGCTCGTCCTGATCGCCCTGGGGGTCTTGATGAGGGTTCGGTGACCCCTCCTCAAGGGGGGGGGTACTGTTGTGAACTCTATTTTTGGGCTCCCTCTAGTGGTCACAAGCGGTACTGTGTAGTGTTGTCTTTCTGCAGGTTGGCTTCATCACCTGGTTCGTTATCCTTGGTTGGTTTCCTATTTAGCTCACCTGGATACTCAGTTCCTTGCCTGCTATCAATGTATTCAGTGCTCTTCAGATTCCTGGTGACTACCTTGCTCCCAGTCTCTCCAAGACAAGCTAAGTTTTTGTTTGTTCAGTTTCTGATTATCAGCGTTCATCATGTTTTTTTGTCCAGCTTGTTAAAATGTGATTTCTTACTTGCTGGTTGCTCTAGGGGACTGAGTTTCTCCCCTCACACCGTTAGTTGGTGTGGGGGTTCTTGAAATCTCAGTGTGGATATTTTGTAAGGGTTTTTTACTGACCGCATAGACCCCTTTTCTATTTTCTGCTATCTAGAATTAGTGGGCCTCTTTTGCTGAATCTGCTTTCACCCCTGTGTATATGCCTTCCTCTTACCTCACTGTTATTATCTGTTGGGGGCTTCTATATCTTTTGGGGATTATTTCTCTGGAGGCAAGAGAGGTCTTTCTTTCTCTCTAGGGGTAGTTTGTTCCTCAGGCTGGCTCGAGACGTCTAGGATTTTAGACACGTTCACCGGCTGCCTCTAGTGTGGTTGGATAGGTTCAGTTTTGCGGTCAGTCCAGTTTTCCACCTCCCTAGAGCTTGTCCTATGTTTAGTCACCTTGCTGGAGTAATTTGTGATCCTCAACCACTAAGGATCATAACACCGCCCCCCCACCACATTACCACACATAATCCCGCCCCATCACATTACCACACATAATCCCCCCCACCACATCACCATAGATAATCCCGCCCCCACCACATTACCACACACAATACTGCCCCCCACCACAGATAATCCCAACCCCTGCACAGTAGCTCACACACATTACCACACATAATCCCGCCCCCCACCATATTACCACACATAATCCTGCCCCCAGCACAATACCACACATAATCCCGCCCCCCCACCACATTACCACACATAATCCCGCCCCCTTCACCACATTACCACACATAATCCCACCCCCACCACATTACCACACATAATCCCTCCCCCACCACATTACCACACATAATCCCATCCCCCACCACATTACCACACATAATCCCACCCCCCACCACATTACCTCACATAATCCCGCCCCCACCACATTTCCACACATAATCCCACCCCCCACATTACCACACACAATCCCGCCCCACCACATTACCACACATAATCCCGCCCCCCACCATATTACCACACATAATCCCGCCCCCCCACATTACAACACGAGGCTCCGCCCCCACACATTACCACACAAGGCTCCATCCACACACATTACCACACGAGGCTCCGTCCCACCACATTAGCACATGAGGCTCCGTACCCACACATTACCACACGAGGCTCAGTCCTCACACATTACCACACGAGGCTCTGTCCCCACACATTACCATACGAGGCTCCGTCCTCACACATTACCACACGAGGCTCCATCCCCACACATTACCACATGAGGCTCTGTCCCCACACATAACCATATGAGGTTCCGTCCCTCCACATTACCACATGAGGCTCCGTCCTCACACATTACCACATGAGGCTGCATCCCCACACATTACCACACGAGGCTCTGTCCCCACACATTACCACACGAATCCAGTTTGCTTTTGATTTTACACTGTGAATATAATGTCTTAGTATTATTCTGATTTTCAATTATTATTATTATTGTTATTAACTTAATTTTAAGTTAATTTACCACCTGCGTAAGCGCTATTGAATGTTGTCATTATTTACTTTAGTTTAATCACTAGCAATGAGCATGCCGAGCGTTAGCTGGCTGGAAACAGCTAGAATTAAATAAATGCCATGATTTTACAGGGAAGTAAAGGATCTCCTGGACTAAGCGGCTTCAGGGGACCCATTGGGCACCCAGGACAGATTGGTCCTCTTGGACCACAAGGACCTACAGGACCAAGAGGAGATACAGGATTAAAGGTAAGATAATTCTAATGGACTACATTTTTTTCACTGAATTACAATTTTAGGCTACGTTCACACGTTCAGTTTTTTCATCAGTTTTTTTTCCTGTCCTGTTTTGAAAAACCGCAGCTAAAATTCAGCGCTGATTTTAGCTGCGGATTTTGATCCTTTTTCTTCTGCGGATTCCACTGCGGGTTTCCAAATGCAGTTTCCTATTGGTGCTGCTGGAAACCCGCAGCGGAATCCGGAGAAAGAATTGACATGGTACTTCTTTTTTCCGCAGGCAAATCCGCGCGGATTTTCCTGGGGAAAAAAGGATCGTCGGCACAGCGGATTTTGTTTTCCATTGGGTTACATTGTACTGTAACCTACATGGAAAACGGATGCGGATCCGCAGCTGAAATTCCGCTCCGGATCCGCACCAAAAAACGCACCGTGTGAACATAGCCTTAAAGTTTCCATATCCTACAGTAGATATTCATAAGGACTTGGGTGGTGTTTACTCCAATCAAGGTTTAGCATTGTAATTTTAAAATGCCTCAAAAGTACACAAATAAAGTACAAAAAAATAAGATCTTTGGAGGAGATTTAAAGAAAAAAAACATGCCCTAAAATCACACAGAAGGCATCTAACATTAACACAGATAGAAATTCATATTTTTCTGCTCACTGATCGTCAAACGTGACAAAAATAACAATAAAAAAAGGACATGACTAAAGTGATTAAAGATTTATTCAGATTTTTCCCATCTGCATACTGTCAGTATTATAAATCAACAATTACTTTTTTTTTTGTCTACAATCAAAGAAAAACTCAGTGCGTGTCCTATTTTAGTCTGTTTTACAGGTGTGACTTAAGTTTTCTGGAGAGAGAAAAATTAATTGCACACAGAAACCATATGTGAGCAAAGCAGTTTTTACAGGTGATTTTTTAGCGGATACTAAAATCAGACATGGCCATGTAAATGTAGGCTAAGGGTGAGTGCAAAATGTGTCTTTTAGACACTGGTGTACTTTTTTAAGATGAAGCTGCTTCAGGATAATGCTATCGGTAATTTTTCTGAACCAACATGTCTGATGTCTTTTCAGACATTTTTGCTGTGAAGCCGGTGTCTTTTCCTCTATACTTTGAATTTGGCCAGGAATCACACATACGCGAGATACGGCCAAGTCTCGCAGGTGAAATCCCTCCTCTGGCTCCGGCACTCCGGAGTGGAGCGTGCCGTCGCACAGCAACACATGGCGCTGCATGCTTCGCTCCCAAGTGCCGGCACCAGAGGAGGGATTTCACCTGCAAGACTTGGCCTTATCTCGCGTATGTGCAATCCCGGCCTTAGGCCGGTTTCACACGTCAGTGGCTCCGGTACGTGAGGTGACAGTTTCCTCACGTACTGGAGACACTGACACACGTAGACCCATAAAAATCAATGCATCTGTGCAGTTGTCATTGATTTTTTGCGGACCGTGTCTCCGTGTGCCAAACACGGAGACATGTCAGTGTTCGTGGGAGTGCACGTATTACACGGACCCATTAAAGTCATTGGGTCTGTGTAAAACATGTACCACACACGGACCTTCTCCGTTTGCAGTCCGTGTGGCATGCAGGAGACAGCGCTACAGTAAGCGCTGTCCCCCCCACTGGTGCTGAATCCGCGATTCATATGTTCCCTGCAGCAGCGTTTGCTGCAGAGAAAATATGAATAATAGTGTTTAAAATAAAGATCTATGTGTCCGCCGCCCTCCCACCCCCTGTGCACCCCCCCCCCGCTGTTCTGAAAATACTCACCCGCCTCCCTCGCAGTGTTCTGTGCTGGCCGCCCCTTTTACTGTATGTGGTCACATGGGGCCGACGATTAGAGTCATGAATATGTGGCTCCACCTCCCATAGGGGTGGAGCCGCCTATTCATGACTGTAAATGAGCGGCCCCACGTGACCGCATACAGGAGAAGATGGGGCCAGACCAGGAAGGAGCGACAGCCAATGAGAGAGCGGGTGAGTATTTTCAGAACAGCGGGGGGGGGCGCACAGGGGGTGGGAAGACGGCGGACACATAGATCTTTATTTTAAACACTATTATTCATATCTTCTATGCAGCAAACGCTGCTGCACAGAAGATATGAATCGCGGCTTCAGCACGATGCAGGGTACCACACGCGTGGGTACCACACGCTCCATGTGGTACCCACTCGGCACACGGGCGGCACACGTGTGCCGCACGTATGGCCTGCGTGAGCTCACGGGCACACGGACACGGATAACTCCGGTACCGATTTTTTCCAGTACCGGAATTATCTGGACGTGTGAGACTGCCCTTACAGAGAGTGGGCAGATTGCTAGCGGAAGCCTCCTGAAGCATAAGTCACTTTTATTATCTGCTTGAGGGTTTCTGATGCAGTTAAAATACGTGATGTAAGATGGAACATGTACACAGCAATGTTGTTTTGACATTGCTGTGCATTATTTTCATTTTATGGGGCACTTTTGCAGCACTTTTTTTTTCCAGCTGAATCCACCTAAAGCATATGCCTTCTGCACATACCCTAATAAATCACTTTTCCATCATTATTATAATATTTTTTAATATGTAAAACCCACTTATAGCAAGTATAGCTCACCTAATTAATTTGAAATAAAACTTTTCAACCAACAACTCAAACTTCAATTGCAATTTGCAGTAATATTAATGTTTCAAATTAAAAAAGGGGAGCCACAAATAAAATATGAATTAATCATCTACAATATAATTTTATTTTAATTACAAAAGAGACTATAATGCAGCTTCACATCTATTAAAAACCTCTATTAATATACCGTATTTAAGGCTGATGAGCAGCTTTAAAACGAGAATCACTCTGAAATTACTAATTATAATTCAAAATGAATACAAGCAAACTATTGCTAGATTCTTCCTTTAAATGTTGATGTAAATAAGCACTAATTACCATATGAAGTATGAATAATGGATACAATTATTGATAATAAAGGATTTTGGACATTAAGTCGCTTACCTTCTTTTTTTCAAAGACCATACAAAACATCATTCAAACTGACAGCTATATGGCATGTTCACATGAATTTTCTTGCACATATCTTTGTGTGAAAAATAACTGTCTGTGCCCCCGCAAAGTGATAATGCTCCACAACTGTATAGTACTCCCACAAATAAACAGTCTCTTCTGCAACTCCACAAATTTGTAGTGCCCAACTCTAATAGTGCCCTATTAACATTAACAATATTCGTTTGTGACAACATTTGTGCCCTATTATGGCTGTAGTTCGATCAGTTTGACGCAGGCAACATAATTCATTAGCCTTCACCTAATGTATCTGGTGGCTTACTAGAGTGACTGGCAGAGTAGGTGAGCGTGCGGCTTCTGCTCCACCAAACTGTACAATTATAGCTATGTATTTTACATAGCGGCACAATTTATGGAATCCTTTGGCATCTGTAATAATTAGAAAAACAGAATGGACAGGTTACACTTCAACTTGCAGAAATTATTGTTATTTTTGTGGCGTCTATGAACTGCTTATTTCATTTTTTTCTGTTGGAAAAAAAATACAGTACATACTTCATCCAACTCAGTGTGCATTTTTGTGGGGGCCAAGAAGAGCAAAATGTGTGTTGATAGCAAGGGCATTAGAATAGTAGAGTAGCAGCTTAAGCCTCTGATGGAACAAGCAGATTTCAGACTTTCTCATACTCCTAAAAATCAATGCAGCTCTGATGAAATTGTCATTACCAGGTAAGAAGTGCTCATTTATACTGAAATGTATATAACTAGTAAGACTGCAACTTGTAATCAGTTTTATAAGGGAACGATACATTTAAGTGACTTTTCAGAATAAACTGTACATGAGGAATAAAAACTAGTTTTAGCCATTATATAACTTGTATCCCGCTTTTTCAACAGTTTTTCCCTCTGCAGGCTCAATTTCTAATTTGCAATTGACTCTGAGCTAGTGGGTTGAAACTAGATGCATTGATGTCTCATATTAACTAAACTAAACACACAGAAAGGGATTCCTGCTATATTTCCAGTTGATAGCAGGGAAGCAGCAGTGGTTTGGAAGAAATTATACAGCAGTGGTGATCAGAGTAGCTGTGAATGTGGGATAATCTAGTCGAATTAGAATAATTTGTTTCTCTGCCTCTCACTCTGATCCTCTCTCTGCTCCTATCTCCTCCTCCACTTTCCCCTCTCTATAGACTTCAGTATGACAATTCACTGTGTCAAAGCAAGATGGACTGCCAGCAAAGAACTGTTTTTCAAGGGAATCTGTCACCTCAAATTGGCGGGATATGTAAATGCCTTTTTTCCGATCTGATGGGCGGCGTTTCGTCTTCATTTCTTCACCCTATCCGTCCCTGTTGTCTGCAATATGTTCGAGAATTAGAGTACTTGTCCTCCATAGTTCGCGCGTGCGCAATGCAATCTTCGCTCGCCACGCGCAGTATGCTTTGCCCAACTGCGGGCAAAGCCGAAAAGCATTACTGCGCATGCACCGGCGCACTATGTCCGGAAGTATTTCCGGACATAGTATTTATAAAATTGGATATTGCAGCGTTGAAAGGGACCCCAACTAAAAGAGCCACCTTGACAGAATACACCATTAGTGCTGCACAAGGTGGCTCTTCTAGTTAAAAATGCCTGGGGGGTGACAGGTTCCCTTTAAAGAAGACTTTTCAAAAGTCTCATTATCAAGACAGACAGCAGTGTAATGACAAATAACAGTGCTACGCAAAGCTGATAGCATGGGGTCCTCAAGTCACAGTTGGTAGTATTACAGCTTTACCTGTTCCTCTCCCTTCCCAACATCCTTTACTCATGGTCATTAGATACGATATGATACACTTTATTGATCCTGGGGGGAAATTACAGTATTACAGCAGCAATACAAACAGCAGTACATAAACTATTTGGACACAAATCTTGCACAGGTGTACCAACATTACATAACAAATAAATGTGGGTGGTTCAGGTATATAAATCACTGTTAATTGACATTAGTACACCTGCAATCAGTCATTATTATCTACCACCCTTAGGAAATTATTATACATCCCCATAGCAGTAGGTTCAAACGATTTCCTGAATTTCTCCTTCTTACACCTTAGTAGGATTAGACGGCTGCTGAATGTGCTCTTCTGCTTCAAGAACAGCTCGTATAGTGGGTGATGCTTCTTTTCAAAAGATAGGGGCAGTTAGTCTATTTGCTGCTAATGGACTTTTGGTTGTCATGTAAGAACAGAAAGTAGGAATAACCAAATTCATGAGTGTGAAAAAGGCAAGACGTCATTTTTATAATACAGGTCAGAACAAAAATAAAATATACCCAACATTTAAAAAAGTATATTTACCATAATTAACTGCTTTAAAGAGTAGGTTATTTGGTGATGACATATTCCCATTAAGCTGTCACAGGCAGCTATGTAGTATTATTTTCTACAATGCAGTATACATTTTAATTGAATTGTCTAATAATTGAAATTAACCCTTTCTTTTTAAACCAGGGTGAGAAAGGAAAAAGCGGAAAATCTTTGCCGTGTCCAAGAGCAAATTTAGGAATACCAGGAGTAAAGGGTGAAATGGTGAGGGAAGTGTAAATGATTTTTATATTTTGACAATGTTTTTAATAACTGCATTGTTGCAAAGACCTTTTGCTTTATTACCTTCTGGACAGAAGTCTATCCAGATATCTAAATGTTTGTAATAAACCTGGCGTTCTATTCTTGATCCCTGGGACCACTGCTATGTGTCACGCCGTAAACGGCGATATAGGGGCAGGACGGTGTACTGGGACCCGCACCTGATCCTGCCACAATAATGGGAACCTGGCTTTCCCGTATCTCAGGGGTACCTATGATGGTTAGGAGGCCTGAACCGCCAGCGTATCCCTGTATCCTGAGTTGGCCCTATCAGGGGCCCCCTCTCCCCCCAAAGGAGGTGGACTGCACCAGTGTAACTATACAACAAACAACAGGGTAAACAGACGAGGTAACTAAAAGTCTCAAACTCACCAAATGCTCACACAACCACAGAGGAAACACAGAGAAGGGAAGAGAAGGAATAAACTAGGAAGGAAAACAGGTTTTACATGCAACCAAAACAGCAGACACCAATCTCTGTAAATAAACCTCCAACACTACGCTCCTTCAACCTCCAAGCCAGGCAGTAGAACTGATCACTGACAATTAGTGTTGAGCGATACCGTCCGATACTTGAAAGTATCGGTATCGGAAAGTATCGGCCGATACCGGCAAAGTATCGGATCTAATCCGATACCGATACCCGATAGCAATACAAGTCAATGGGACACCAAGTATCGGACGGTATCCTGTATGGTTCCCAGGGTCTAAAGGAGAGGAAACTCTCCTTCAGGCCCTGGATCCATATCAATGTGTAAAAGAAAGAATTAAAATTAAAAATAGGGATATACTCACCCTCCGACGCAGCCTGGACTTTACCGCCGTAACCGGGAGCCGTTGTACCTAAAAATGCACGCTTGAAGGGCCTTAGAAGACGTCCGCAGCTTCTGATTGGTCGCGTAGCGGTCGCGTGACCGCTACGTGACCAATCTCAAAGCAGTGACATCACCTAAGGTCTTTCAAGCGCTTGAAAGACCTTAGGTGACGTCACTGCTTTGTGATTGGTCCGTAGCGGTCACGCGACCGCTACGGACCAATCAGAGCGCCGTGACGTCATCTAAGGCCCTTCAAGCGCGCATTTTTAGGTACAACGGCTCCCGGTTACGGCGGTAAAGTCCAGGCTGCGTCGGAGAGGTGAGTATATCCCTATTTTTTATTTTAATTCTTTCTTTTACACATTGATATTAATCCTGATACCGATTCCCGATACCACAAAAGTATCGGATCTCGGTATCGGAATTCCGATACCCGCAAGTATCGGCCGATACCCGATACTTGCGGTATCGGAATGCTCAACACTACTGACAATAGCTGAAGTCAGGACTGGGTCTATATAGAGGATCAGATTACAAGATCCACTTCAGCTGAGAGACCCAGCTCTCAGCAACACAGCAATAAGGTTAACTCCTGCATTGCTGGCACAAAGCAGCCAGGTCAGAATACAGGTGAAGAGCTTCTGTTCACTGTGTGTGAACGAGGCTCAGAGCGCTGCAGTTCTCTGGAACCTCTCTGTCGCTGAAGCCCTGTGACACTATGAGGACGGATACTAGGCATTTACTATGGAGCACTATACTAAATGATATATACAGCTCTGGCAAAAATTAAGAGGCCACTGCAAAATGTTCAGTTTGTCTGATTTTTCTCTTTATAGGTATATTTTTGAGTAAAATGTAAATTGTTCTTTTATTCTATAAACTTCTGACAACATGTCTCCGAATTTCCAAGCAATAAATTTTGTATTTTTTATTCTGACAAAGAAAAATGGTCAAAATAAAAAAAAACCCAGTGCTTTCAGACCTCAAATAATGCAAAGAATACACGTTCATAATCATTTAGAAACAACAATACTAATGTTATAACTCAGGAAGAGTTCAGAAACCAATATTTTGTGGAATAACCATGATTGTTAATCACAGCTTTCATGCGTCTTGGCATGCTTTCCACCAGTCTTTCACACTGCTTCTGGCACAAAAATGTAAGCAGTTCTTCTTTGTTTGATGGCGTGTGACTATCCATCTTCCTCTTGATTACATTCCAGAGGTTTTCAATGGGGTTCAGGTCTGGAGATTGGGCTGCCCATGACAGGCTTTTCATGTGGTGGTCTCTTTTGCCAGAGCTGTATATACTCATAATAATAAACTTACTGTATGGATGTGCACAAGAAAGCAAAGCTTATTATTATTATTATTATTATTATTCTGAGATAATGGTCAGCTAAACAGCTGAGAGTTGACCTGAAAGTTTATGTGTTTTCAACAGGGAGAGAGTAAAGATATAGAGGACAGTTCGCTTAGCTAATAAACCAAGCCAGCCCCCTTATAGCATGTCAGTCATACACAGAGTGGAAGGAAGGTCTTTGCTAGTGTTAGAACAAAATTGTAACAAAAGGGGTTCTTAAATAGGCGGATTCACGTAGTTTGAAAAAATAAATTATATTGGCAGATTCATTTATTTTGCATTAAAAATGAATACATTTGTTAATAAAGTATGTCCCTACAACATTTTAGAAATTTAGCGAGCTTCCATGGGAACTCTGGCCTTGATTCACCCTTTTATCCCTATACAGTGACCCCACTTATGCAAGGTTACCTTGGTTATATCCACAGAGTGGATGCTTAATGATGGAGCAAGCTGGCAGAGACTAAATGGTTAAAAAAATATTCTACATTGCTTCAAAATAGTTACATTTTTTCAATTTCTGGAATTACCCCCATTTTTTAAAAGGAAAGTAATCCAGTAAATTAAATAAGCACTAACTAGACTGTAGCTGTTAGGTATGTGCAACGTTAAGTATTTACTGCATTTTGGTCATGCTTTTTTCCATGAAGTTTTGTCACAAAAACTGATGGATTACCTAGTACCAGCAAAGTAAATGAGATTCCCAAAGTCTCATGAACATGTTGCTTGTTTTTTTCCTTTCAGGTCTGAAGCAGTGAGGCTCTGTGCACACGATGCGGAATTTGCTGCGTTTCTGCAGCTGCGGGTCCGCAGCAGTTTCCCATGAGTTTACAGTACAATGTAAACCTATGGAAAACTGAAAACGCTGTGCCCGTGCTGCGGAAAAAACCGTGCGGAAACGCAGCAGTTTACATTCCGCAGCAAGTCAATTCATTGTGCGGAATCCACAGCAGTTTTACACCTGCTCCATAATAGAAAACCGCAGGTGTAAAACCGCAGTGGAATCCGCACAAAATCCGCGGTAAATCCACTATAAATCTGCAGGAAAAACGCAGTGTTTTTGCCCTGCGGATTTACCAAATCCACTGCGGAAAAATCCGCAGTGGACCATTCTACGTGTGCACATACCCTTACAAATCAGCAGCATGTCAATTTTTTCACCTATTTTAATGAATGGGGAAAAAAGTGTGCAAAAAATGTGTCAAAATCGCATAACAATTAGACATTTGAATGGGGGATCCGACATTACAGTGTTTGACACGCTGTCATATGCAGCGCGGCAAACTCCGTTTTTGATCGGCTGAGAAATCCTGCCCACTGATCAGAGAGCCGCGGCTCCCACGCTGTCAGAAGACAGCGGGAGCGCTCAGCTGTGATCGGAGGTGTAAACTTCACCTCCGATCACTGGTGTCAGCTGATGGGACTACTGCTCCCATCATCTGACACCTGCTAAAGCTAAGTACTGTGCCAGCAGGAGAGGCAGATGGAAGTTTTCAACTGCCGCTCCTGATTTATAAAAAAAATTATTAAAAAAAAGATGGCGTGGGTTCTCCCCTAATTTTGATAACCAGCCAGACAAAACTCACAGCTGGGGGCTGCAACCCTCTGCTGTCAGCTTCAGCAGGGCTAGTTATCAAGAATAGAGGGGTCCTCACGCTTTTTTTTTAAATTATTTAAATAAATCATTTAAAAAAACGGCGTGGTGTACCCCCCATTTTTGACAACCAGCCTTGCTAAAGCTCACAGCTGGGGGCTGGTATTTTCAGACTGGTAAGGTGCCATTGATATAGGCCCCCCAGCCTAAAAATAGCAGCCCGCAGCTGCCCAGAAAAGGTGCATCTATTAGATGCGCCAATTCTGGTGCTTTGCCCGGCTCTTTCCACTTGCCCTGTAGCGATGGCAAGCGTTGTAATGAGGAGTTAATGTCACCTTGCTATTGTAAGGTGACATTAAGCCGGCTTAGTAATGGAGAGGTGTCAATAAGACACCTATCCATTACTAATCCTATAGCAGTGAAAGGGTTAAATAAACACACACACATGCAGAAAAAAGTCTTTTAATTAAATAAAACACCACACAGTTTTGACCATCTTTTTATTGTTCTGCCATTACAAAGCTAAGCCATCGATCTTCTGTAAAAAAAATAAAAAATAAAAAAGCAAAAGTATACTCCCTGATCTATCATAGTCCGATATAAAACGAGTGTCCCACGCAGTATCTGGGGGAGATAAAGCTTACAACCGGGAGTGATGCTAATGCGACCGCTCCCGGCTGTAAGTACTGGGGAATGAATGAGACGGAGCGGGCGCAGCTCAGTAACGTCACTGAGCCTGCGCTCCCTCACAGCCTGACATGAGGTAAGCTCTGCACCGTAGGAAAATGCTGGGGAAGAGGATACCGCAGGTAATGTATCGATCTATTCTATCTATCTATTTATCTATCTATCTATCTATCTATCTATCTATCTATCTATTCTATCAATCAATCTATTCTATCAATCTATCTATCTATTCTATCTATTCATTCTACAGTATCTACAGGAAGTCGTTTTTTTTTTCTGTGTGCATCCAAAAAAACGGCAAAAACGCAGCAAAAAATGCACCAAAAGCGCACCTAAACCTGCATTTTTGGCGCAGCTTCTTTCCTGCCATGATGATCAGGTTTTGCTGCAGCAAAAACACCCTGTGTGAACTTACTTTAAAGATCATTTCATTTTCAACTTGTTAAACTGTTCACTATAAGGGTATGTGCACACGTTGCGGATCTTGCTGCGGATCTGCAGCGGTTTTGATGCGGATTTGCAGCAGTTTTTCCTGAGTTTACAGTACCATGTAAACCTATGGAAAACAAAATCCGCAGTGCACATGCTGCGGAAAAAAATGCGCGGAAACGTAGCGTTGTTTATTCCGCAGCATGTCAATTATTTGTGCGGATTCCGCAGCGGTTTACACTTGCTCCATAATAGGAATCCACAGGTGTAAAACCGCAGGTGGAATCCGCACAAAATCCGCAACAAAATTGAGGTAAATCCACGGTAATTCTGCAGGAAATCCACAGTGCCGTTTACCTGCGGATTTACCAAAATCAGTCCGGAAAAATCCACAGAGTAATCCGCAGCGTGTGCACATACCCTAACACTAATTTTGACCAAGGGTGCCCAAACTTTTACATGCCACTGTATATGAAGCACCAAGCTTAGAACAGGAGACTCAGTTGTCAGACCGGGGATACTGACCTGAGCATGGTCAGACGTATGAAACCGAGTTTACTCTTTATTTACAATTTGAGTATAACTTTTTATTGTGAGCGTCATCATCTAAACTCCCTTCTTTATGTGTTGACCTCTAGCTTTATATAGTAACTTCAGAAAATATATGCTTTTAGTACCTACAGACTTTAGCACTTTTTTTGTAGGTATACTGCTATCATGTTGCTTTTTAGGCCTTTTTGTATGGAAATATTTATTGGTGTTACAGTATTACTGCTTACATTCGCTAAAATTTACTTCCAGGGAGAAGATGGATCTCAGGGTTCTAAGGGTGACAAGGGAGACCCTGGACTTTCTGTAAGTTATATAATTCCTTTTAACATATATGTCAATTGAGCTGCATTGCAGGTTCTACAAGAATAAAGATCTCAGCCATTGTATTTACTAGAATGCGATTATTTCCAAATTATCACTAGGAATTAGGGGTGGGCATACCATTGATAAAACTTGTTCAGTTGTACAAAAATCCAGGAAGTAAGGGAGGCATTTCCACATCCAAAGAAGCATGCAGCTTCTTTTAGAGAAACCTAAAGGGGCGTTTTATGACAAACTATTGTACAGAAAAGGGCCCATATACTGTACTGCCCTTGCCTGATCTGTTGGAATGGAGGTGACTTAAAGTGTAACCATTGTTTTAATTTTTATTTCAATAATTAATAATACACAATAAGATACTTTTCAATAAATCTTATTACACTGACTTATCTTGTATTGAATTTATTGTCTGCATATGTCTCCGCTTAATTGTAAAATGCTGCAGAATATGTTGGCACTATATGAATAAAAATGATTATTATTTATTAATATTAGAGAAATCTGCTTCTTTCTACTCCGAGGCTGATCTTTCATTTTCAATATTCTCAATTTATGGGTAAAATCTGTATTCAGTTGTGGCGCCCCAGGGTCCTGGTCGTCACAGTGGTATTGCTTTCCTCCAGGGGAGAGTGATGCTACGTTTGGAGGCAAAGAAGGATAACTGCATCCAGGTATCACAAACATGCAAAACAGTTCACACTACAGGCCACCAGGGGGAGCTTCTGCTCCTATTTATTAGGTCACTCCCCACATATATATAACTGGTAGTCTGTAGGGAAAGTTAGTTAGTTGCTGGCTGAGCTCAGCTCAGTCAGTTCCAGACAGTAGTCTGAGGAGGACAGAGGGTCAACGGAGCTGTGCATGCCCTCAGAGCTGCAGCTTCCAGAAAGAGACATTCTGACGGCAGAATTGTATTGCAGCGAGCATGAAGGAAGTCGAAGCAAAGGAGAGAATACCAGAAGGAGACTAGCCCTGAACAGGCTTCCTCCTTCTGAGGTGCAGAACCCTGGTAGCCAGAACACCGAGGGAATAAGGACCTCTACTGTTGTGAAATTGGATTCTGGGCTCCCCCGGTGGCCACTTGTGGAATTGAACTTGTGTGCATCATCCCCTCTGTTCACCTGCTCCTATCAGGATGTGGGAGTCGCTATATAACCTTGCTCCTCTGTCAGTTTCTTGCCGGTCAACAATGTAATCAGAAGCCTTCTGTGCTTGTTCCTGCTACTAGACAACTCCCAGCTAAGTTGGACTTTTGTCCTTGTGTGTTTTTGCATTTTGTTCCTGTTCACAGCTGCTGTTTCGTTACTGTGTCTGGAAAGCTCTTGTGATCGGAAATTGCCACTCTGGTGTTATGAGTTAATGCTAGAGTCTTAAAGGAATTTCTGGATGGTGTTTTGATAGGGTTTTCTGCTGACCATGAAAGTATCCTTTCTGTCTTCCTGCTATCTAGAAAGCGGACCTCGATTTTGCTAAACCTATTTTCATACTACGTTTGTCATTTCATCTAAAATCACCGCCAATATATGTGGGGGCCTCTGTCTGCCTTTTGGGAAAATTTCTCTAGAGGTGAGCCAGGACTGTCTTTTCCTCTGCTAGGATTAGGTAGTTCTCCGGCTGGCGCTGGGCATCTAGGGTTAAAAAACGTAGGCATGCTACCCGGCCACTTCTAGTTGTGCGGCAGGTTTAGTTCATGGTCAGTATAGTTTCCATCTTCCAAGAGCTAGTTCTCATATATGCTGGGCTATGTTCTCTCGCCATTGAGAACCATGACAGTTTGACCGGCCCAAAAAAGGGTTAAATTACTGGCTGAGAAAGGAGAGAAAAAAGAAGTCTGCTACATTTTTTTTTTTTTTTTTTTTTTCCCCTCTAGTTCTGAGTGTGCTCTTAATTGAATCACTTGCTAGTCTGCCTATACTGCAGCCTTCCTCTCTTTCTCTCCTTCTAATCCTTGAATGGCTCTGTGTTCACCTGTTTCAAATGGATCTTCAGAGTGTAGCTACAGGTTTGAATAATCTCGCCACAAAGGTACAAAATTTGCAAGATTTTGTTGTTCATGCACCTATGTCTGAGCCTAGAATTCCTTTGCCTGAATTCTTCTCGGGGAATAGATCTCACTTTCAAAATTTTAAAAATAATTGCAAATTGTTTTTGTCCCTGAAGTCTCGCTCTGCCGGAGACCCTGCACAGCAGGTCAGGATTGTAATTTCCTTGCTCCGGGGCGACCCTCAAGACTGGGCTTTTGCATTGGCACCAGGGGATCCTGCGTTGCTCAATGTGGATGCGTTTTTTCTGGCCTTGGGGTTGCTTTATGAGGAACCTCATTTAGAGCTTCAGGCGGAAAAGGCCTTGATGTCCTTGTCTCAGGGGCAAGATGAAGCTGAAATATACTGCCAAAAATTCCGCAAATGGTCTGTGCTTACTCAGTGGAATGAGTGCGCCCTGGCGGCGATTTTCAGAGAAGGTCTCTCTGATGCCATTAAGGATGTTATGGTGGGGTTCCCTGTGCCTGCGAGTCTGAATGAGTCCATGACGATGGCTATTCAGATCGATAGGCGTCTGCGGGAGCGCAAACCTGTGCACCATTTGGCGGTGTCTACTGAGAAAACGCCAGAAAATATGCAATGTGATAGAATTCTGTCCAGAAGCGAGCGGCAGAATTTTAGACGAAAAAATGGGTTGTGCTTCTATTGTGGTGATTCAACTCATGTTATATCAGCATGCTTTAAGCGTACTAAGAAGCCTGACAAGTCTGTTTCAATTAGCACTTTACAGTCTAAGTTTATTCTATCTGTGACCCTGATTTGTTCTTTGTCATCTATTACCGCGGACGCCTATGTCGACTCTGGCGCTGCTTTGAGTCTTATGGATTGGTCCTTTGCCAAACGCTGTGGGTATGATTTGGAGCCACTGGAGGCTCCGATACCTCTGAAAGGGATTGACTCCACCCCATTGGCTAGTAATAAACCACAATACTGGACACAAGTGACTATGCGTGTTAATCCGGATCACCAGGAGGTTATTCGCTTTCTGGTGCTGTATAATCTACATGATGTTTTGGTGCTGGGATTGCCATGGCTGCAATCTCATAACCCAGTCCTCGACTGGAGAGCTATGTCTGTGTTAAGCTGGGGATGTAAAGGAACTCATGGGGACGTACCTTTGGTTTCCATTTCATCATCTATTCCCTCTGAGATTCCTGAATTCTTGTCTGACTTTCGTGACGTTTTTGAAGAACCCAAGGTTGGTTCACTACCTCCGCACCGGGAGTGCGATTGTGCCATAGACTTGATTCCGGGTAGTAAATACCCTAAGGGTCGTTTATTTAATCTGTCTGTGCCTGAACACGCTGCTATGCGAGAATATATAAAGGAGTCCTTGGAAAAGGGACATATTCGTCCTTCGTCATCTCCCTTAGGAGCCGGTTTTTTCTTTGTGTCTAAGAAAGACGGCTCTTTGAGGCCGTGTATTGATTATCGACTTTTGAATAAAATCACGGTTAAATATCAATATCCGTTACCACTGCTTACTGATTTGTTTGCTCGTATAAAGGGGGCCAAGTGGTTCTCTAAGATTGATCTCCGTGGGGCGTATAATTTGGTGCGAATCAAGCAGGGGGATGAGTGGAAAACCGCATTTAATACGCCCGAGGGCCATTTTGAGTATTTGGTGATGCCTTTTGGTCTTTCAAATGCCCCTTCAGTCTTCCAGTCCTTTATGCATGACATTTTCCGCGATTATTTGGATAAATTTATGATTGTGTATCTGGATGATATTCTGATTTTTTCGGATGACTGGGACTCTCATGTCCAGCAGGTCAGGAGGGTTTTTCAGGTTTTGCGGTCTAATTCCTTGTGTGTGAAGGGTTCTAAGTGTGTTTTTGGGGTTCAAAAGATTTCTTTCTTGGGATACATTTTTTCCCCCTCTTCCATCGAGATGGATCCTGTCAAGGTTCAGGCTATTGGTGATTGGACGCAACCCTCTTCTCTTAAGAGTCTTCAGAAATTTTTGGGCTTTGCTAACTTTTATCGTCGATTTATTGCTGGTTTTTCTGATGTTGTAAAACCATTGACTGATTTGACTAAGAAGGGTGCTGATGTTGCTGATTGGTCCCCTGATGCTGTGGAGGCCTTTCGGGAGCTCAAGCGCCGCTTTTCTTCCGCCCCAGTGTTGCGTCAGCCTGATGTTGCTCTTCCTTTTCAGGTTGAGGTCGACGCTTCTGAAATCGGAGCTGGGGCGGTGTTGTCGCAGAGAAGTTCCGACTGCTCCGTGATGAGACCTTGTGCTTTTTTTTCCCGTAAATTTTCGCCCGCCGAGCGGAATTATGATATTGGGAATCGGGAGCTTTTGGCCATGAAGTGGGCTTTTGAGGAGTGGCGTCACTGGCTTGAGGGGGCCAGACATCAGGTGGTGACTGACCACAAAAATTTAATTTACCTTGAGTCTGCCAGGCGCCTGAATCCTAGACAGGCGCGCTGGTCGTTGTTTTTCTCTCGGTTTAATTTTGTGGTGTCGTACCTACCGGGTTCTAAGAATGTTAAGGCGGATGCCCTTTCTAGGAGTTTTGAGCCTGACTCCCCTGGTAATTCTGAGCCCACAGGTATCCTTAAAGATGGAGTGATATTGTCTGCCGTTTCTCCAGACCTGCGGCGGGCCTTGCAGGAGTTTCAGGCGGATAGACCTGATCGTTGCCCACCTGGTAGACTGTTTGTTCCTGATGATTGGACCAGTAGAGTCATCTCTGAGGTTCATTCTTCTGCGTTGGCAGGTCATCCTGGAATCTTTGGTACCAGGGATTTGGTGGCAAGGTCCTTCTGGTGGCCTTCCCTGTCACGAGATGTGCGAGGCTTTGTGCAGTCTTGTGACGTTTGTGCTCGGGCCAAGCCTTGTTGTTCTCGGGCTAGTGGATTGTTGTTGCCCTTGCCTATCCCGAAGAGGCCTTGGACGCACATCTCGATGGATTTTATTTCGGATCTGCCTGTTTCTCAGAAGATGTCTGTCATCTGGGTGGTGTGTGACCGTTTCTCTAAGATAGTCCATCTGGTTCCCTTGCCTAAGTTGCCTTCTTCTTCCGAGTTGGTTCCTCTGTTTTTTCAAAATGTTGTTCGTTTGCATGGTATTCCTGAGAATATCGTTTCTGACAGAGGGACCCAATTCGTGTCTAGATTTTGGCGGGCATTCTGTGCTAGGATGGGCATAGATTTGTCTTTTTCGTCTGCTTTCCATCCTCAGACTAATGGCCAGACCGAGCGGACTAATCAGACCTTGGAGACATATTTGAGGTGTTTTGTGTCTGCGGATCAGGATGATTGGGTTGCTTTTTTGCCTTTGGCGGAGTTCGCCCTCAATAATCGGGCCAGCTCTGCCACCTTGGTGTCCCCGTTTTTCTGTAATTTGGGGTTTCATCCTCGATTTTCCTCCGGTCAAGTGGAATCTTCGGATTGTCCTGGAGTGGATGCTGTGGTGGAGAGGTTGCATCAGATTTGGGGGCAGGTGGTGGACAATTTGAAGTTGTCCCAGGAGAAGACTCAGCTTTTTGCCAACCGCCGTCGTCGTGTTGGTCCTCGGCTTTGTGTTGGGGACTTGGTGTGGTTGTCTTCTCGTTTTGTCCCTATGAGGGTTTCTTCTCCTAAGTTTAAGCCTCGGTTCATCGGCCCGTACAAGATATTGGAGATTCTTAACCCTGTGTCCTTCCGTTTGGACCTCCCTGCATCCTTTTCGATTCATAATGTTTTTCATCGGTCATTGTTGCGCAGGTATGAGGTACCGGTTGTGCCTTCCGTTGAGCCTCCTGCTCCGGTGTTGGTTGAGGGTGAGTTGGAGTACGTTGTGGAAAAGATCTTAGACTCTCGTGTTTCCAGACGGAGACTCCAGTATCTGGTCAAATGGAAGGGATACGGTCAGGAGGATAATTCTTGGGTCACTGCCTCTGATGTTCATGCCTCCGATCTTGTCCGTGCCTTTCATAGGGCTCATCCTGATCGCCCTGGTGGTTCTGGTGAGGGTTCGGTGCCCCCTCCTTGAGGGGGGGGTACTGTTGTGAAATTGGATTCTGGGCTCCCCCGGTGGCCACTTGTGGAATTGAACTTGTGTGCATCATCCCCTCTGTTCACCTGCTCCTATCAGGATGTGGGAGTCGCTATATAACCTTGCTCCTCTGTCAGTTTCTTGCCGGTCAACAATGTAATCAGAAGCCTTCTGTGCTTGTTCCTGCTACTAGACAACTCCCAGCTAAGTTGGACTTTTGTCCTTGTGTGTTTTTGCATTTTGTTCCTGTTCACAGCTGCTGTTTCGTTACTGTGTCTGGAAAGCTCTTGTGATCGGAAATTGCCACTCTGGTGTTATGAGTTAATGCTAGAGTCTTAAAGGAATTTCTGGATGGTGTTTTGATAGGGTTTTCTGCTGACCATGAAAGTGTCCTTTCTGTCTTCCTGCTATCTAGAAAGCGGACCTCGATTTTGCTAAACCTATTTTCATACTACGTTTGTCATTTCATCTAAAATCACCGCCAATATATGTGGGGGCCTCTGTCTGCCTTTTGGGAAAATTTCTCTAGAGGTGAGCCAGGACTGTCTTTTCCTCTGCTAGGATTAGGTAGTTCTCCGGCTGGCGCTGGGCATCTAGGGTTAAAAAACGTAGGCATGCTACCCGGCCACTTCTAGTTGTGCGGCAGGTTTAGTTCATGGTCAGTATAGTTTCCATCTTCCAAGAGCTAGTTCTCATATATGCTGGGCTATGTTCTCTCGCCATTGAGAACCATGACACTCTACGCTTTATTCCAGAGACCGGCAGGACAGCTAATTGCAAGTTACCTGTCCACACCTACACCCAGGAGGCACGGTGATGCCCCATAGAGCTGGGTTATCTAAGAGACCCTATAAACAGGCTCCGGTCACCAGTCATACGGTTTTGTCCTATCCTATATGGGGGACAGAGAGAGCAAAACATCACATCTGTGAGACCCTTATGTGAAGCCATAGGCAGTAAGGGACTACTCCACTGCAGCGCAAGGGAAGGCTGTTGATTTCCACCTGGACAAGGGAACTCTAGACTTGCCTCCAAATCGGCCGGCTGACTTTTGTGGTCATGAAAAAGATTGTTTCCTCCTACACATGAGAAAGCTAAGAACTTGAACTCCACCATCTCCAATCTGTTGGCCATGGAAATGCTGCCATTCCATCTGGTAGATATAGATGGTTTCTGAAACCTGATGGCCATCGCTGTGCTCCATTACTAGTTGCCCAGTCGCCATTACTTCTCTAAGAAAGCTGTTCCTGCACTATACCAGCATGTCACAGACAAATGTGCAGAGCAAATCCACACCAACTTGGTACTGCGCAGTCAGGGCTCACTGCAGTCAGGCAGTGTTAAAATTGATATGCCCTCCAAGTCGAATTTGAGTAATGGCTCTCTCCACTGAATCTGGATTCAGGGAAGTCTATGTCCAAAAACAGTGCTGCAGCAACGAGCCCTGATGCAGTATCTCTTGTTATTTAGTCAGGGCCAACACAGTACAGACGTGGCACATATCATGTCCACACAGTGGGCACAGATTAAGGACCTCTGCACCCTTCTGCACAGTTTTGAAATGGCTACTAAGATGGTTAGCGTTGACAATGCCATCATCACCATAATTATTCTGGTCATCTACATGCTGGAACAGACTTTGAATAGCCTGCAGGAGGAGGTGGTGGTACCAGAAAAGGGTGAGGAAGCACAGGAGGATGCGAACGGGATAACAGTGTCTCAAAGTTCCAGACTGCCATCACACCGGCGGATGCCAAGGGAAGGTGGATTACTGCGCTTGAGGGGGACTAGTGATACCAGGCAAACTGTTAGTGAAGATGCAAAAGCAGAGCAACAAATGGAGAAGGAAGAGGTGATGGGCAACCAACTGTCAGAAGATGAAAAGGATAATCATCTTCTCTCTGTCTCTCTGTTGTTCGTGGTTGGCGGGAGGGGACTGAGAAAAAAGCATCAGTGTTACCCAGCCACTAACACAGTATAGGCTTGGACTTCATGGAAGAGCCCAACATAAGAGTGCCTTCTTGCTGCACTATCTGCAACATGATCCCTGAATAGTTATGATTCGAAATAGTGCTGACTACTGAGTTGCCACTCTGTTAGATCCACGTTATAAGACAAAAGGGATCAGCAAATGCTGGAGTATCGAAACACGATTTTACACAACCTCAAGAGAAGTTTTCCCCAAGACAGAAGTGTGGCATACAGTGTGCATCGCAGCTCTAGACTTCCAAACTCTGGCACGTCAATTCGTCAACACCAAAACATTAGCAACTGTAGCAGCAGCAGTTTTGTAAGTGGAAGAAGCAATTTCTGTGACACATTTTTTAGACCAGCTTGTGCACCAGCACAACAGAGTCCAGATCTGACATGTGGTGAACGACTGGAGAGGATGATGTAGAAATATCTAGAATTCAATATCAATACCTTCAGTGAGGGTTTGGACACTTTCACATTTTGGTCTTCAAAAATAGATGGATGACCTGAGCTTGCCTCTCACGCCTTGGAGGTTTTGTCATGCCCAGCAGTCAGCATTCTCTCAGAACGTTTATTCAGCACTGCTGGTGGTGTCCTGATGGATAAGCGCAGCTGGCTGTCCCCTGAAAGTGTAGACCGCCTAACTTTCATCAAAAGATAAACAAGTCATGGATCTCCAAAGACTTTTCCACCCCAATCGCAGACTGTACAGACTAGGCGATGCCGTTGATGCTGCTGCTGCAGATGTTAACACTAATTTGTGGAAATGTGAACAGTCTTGGTTGGGTCTACATCTGCTAGGTTGGCTGTAGTGGAAGAGATGTCGCTCCCCAATATACAATTTCTACTCTGTTGAATTTAGTTCCACTTTAGTGGTGTCTGCTCCTAATTATTTAAAATTTGAAGACTCCTGATTGGGTCTCTATCTGCTGGGTTGGCTGTAGTGGAAGACATGTCGGTCCCTATTATACTATTTGGAAATGTGAACACTTCTGGTTGGGTCTCCATCTCTTGGGATGGCTGTAGTGGAAGAGGTGTTGGTCCCTTTTATACTATTTCTAATCTTGTGAAATTGATGTCACTTCAGTGGTGCCTGCCACTAATGTTTGGAAATGTGAACACTCTTGGTTGAGTCTCCATCTGCTGGGATGGCTGTAGTGGAAGAGATGTCGCTCACCATTATACTATTTATACTCTGGTGAAATGTATGCCACTTTGGTGGTGTCTGACACTAATTTTTGGAAATGTGAACACTCCTGGTTGGGTCTCCATATACTGGGTTGGCTGTAGTGGAAGATGTGTCGGACCCTATTATACTATTTCTACTCTCGTGAAATTGATGCCACTTTGTTGTTGAGGCTGCTTTCCTGGTGTCTGACCCTAATTTGATTTGTTTTGGTACCTTTTGGGAACATTTGAAAGTGTTATGTATGCATTTGCTTTCGCCTACCCTTAACTTCAATGGCGTTCAGCTATGTTCAGTGAATATTCAACTATATAAATCAGTGAATATTGCTAAATCAGTGAATATTGCTAAATCGGAGATGATAATCCGAACCGAACATTGAAATATTCACTCTCTAGTAATGATCCTTTTTTAGTCCTTTATTTGCTAACTGATCTCTACCAGGTCCATTTTTTTAAATGGAAAAAGCTTTTTCTCGCTGGATTTGTTAGAAACTAGCGACAACAAATGCCAAATTGCCCTTTGACTCCAATATTAAAAAAACGGACGCGACAGAGATCAGTTAGTGAATAAGTACTAAAAAGTCATCACAACTTTTTTCCTAACCGATTTCTGCTGCATCCATTCCAACGGATCATTACTGGATATGTGAACAAAGCCTTACAGTCTGTCTTCACTGAATAAAGATTTCACCTTCGAGTTTAGAAAAATGAATGATCAGTCAAGGAAGCAAAGGAAGTGGATTTCTCTGATATACAGTGGGGAAAATAAGTATTTCATACACTGACGATTTTGCAAGTTTTCCCAGCTCATTTTTTATTGTAAGTACACTTACCGTATTTTTCGGACTATAAGATGCCCCCGACCATAAGACACATCCCAAATTTTCAGAAGGAAAATAGGAAAAAAAAATTAATGTGTCAAATGGGGGCCTGTCTTACAGTCATAATTCAGTTTACCGGGGGGGATCGGCAGCATTGGTGGAGCGTGGTCACAGGGAGGGTGTTCAGGGGTCCAGCGATATGGCTCCCATCCCAGAGTGGTGTGGCAGGTTTGGTGGTGGTAAAGGTGCGGGGGGCTGCTCTGGCATTTTGTGAAAGCCTGGAGACCCCGCACATCCATTGCTGTGATGCGGTGGCCTCCAGGAAATCCCATCCCAGGCTGGTGTGGCAGGTTTGGCGATGCTCTGTGGTGCGCGGGATGTGCTGGCATTTTGTGAAAGCCTGGAGGCCTCGCACATCCATTGCTGCTATACGGTGGCCTCCAAGAAAATGGGCACTGGGGTCAGCCCATGCTCAGATTGATATCTCGGCAGCAAAATCTCGTCCTGAAATCTCGTTGCTGAGATCTCAATTTGAGCATGCGTCGCCCTCGGAGTCCATTTTCCCAGAGGCCACCGCATCACAACAATGGATGTGCGGGGCCTCCGGGCTTTCACAAAATGCTGCCGCAGCCTCCGCACGACAGAGCACTGCCAAACCTGCTGCATCAACCTAGGAAGGGAGTGTGATCATCGCACTGCAGAGTTGGACCGCCGCAGAATTGCCCGACTCCTGCTGCCGCCACACTATTCGTAAGTATATTCCGACAATAAGACGCACCCGTATTTTCCCCAAACGTGTTTTGGAAAATAAGTATGTCTTATAGTCAAAAAATATGGTACAGTGTGGGAGACAGAAAATCACATTGTATGATTTTTACATAATTAATTTGCATTTTAAATTCACCAAATAATTATAAACTAAATACCTCAATTGGAGTAAAACGTAGAATTATAAAACCTAACTTTTAATATTTCATTTTAAAATTTTAAATGCTAATATTTCATTTTTATTATTGTATTATGTTATTTTAGTGTTCAATATAGCAGATACGTATCTAAAGAAAAACTAAGGATAGTATATTCTAGTCGCTGATTGGAGATTTAGGATGTCCTTTAAAGTGAATAAGTGGTTATGTTTGATAAGTGTTATTGAGGTCAGAATAATAATATAATAACCATTTAATACACTTGGGCCCAAATAATACTTCATTACAGAAATAGGATCATTCTTAGTCTGTGGCCTGAGAGAATGATTGTACTTTTGTATATTGATGTTGTTATTTAATTTGCATTTTACTGCATGAATTATTTGGTACAATAGAGGAACAGAACTTAATATTTGGTACAGAAATCTATGCAATTACAGAGGTCAGACGCAGGGTCAGACTGGCCCACCGGGAAATTGGAGAATCCTCCAATAGGGCCATCCCCCGGCCAGCACCACAACTCTTGCCACCTTAATTTGCCTGGTCTGCCCTGTATTCTGATCGCGTGCACCAAGAGGTGAGTCCCTTATTCTATCCCGATGCCTGCACTGCTCAGCAACAAATGATGTGAAGTGAGAGCTTTCTCATTACCTGCCGGTAGCAGCAGGTGATGAGAAAGCTCTCACTTCACATCACTAGTTGCTGACCAGTGTAGACGGCCGGCACCGGGTATAGAACAACGCACTCACTGCACAGCCGACTCAATCACAAACTGTGAGACTACGTACATAGCAAGAAGGCGTCTAGAACAGAGTTGATTTTTGGAGGGAATGATGTCACCAGAAGGGGCGGGGCCTTCTTCAGTCCAGTGAAGACCCGATAGCAGGAAGCAGCGCTGTGCTAGACTGCTGGAGAGGAGGGAAATTACATGCTGCACCATGGAGCTGTGTGAGGAGAGGACTGATGAGCTGCACAATGGACCCTTGTACGAATGGGAATGAGGACCCAGAACTCAGTGTGAGTACTCTGAGGATGTACAGTACAGACCAAAAGTTTGGACACATCTTCTCATTTAAAGATTTTTCTGTATTTTCATGACTATTAAAATTGTACATTCACACTGAAGGCATCAAAACTATGAATTAACACATGTGGAATTATATACTTAACAAAAAAGTGTGAAACAACTGAAAATATGTCTTATATTCTAGGTTCTTCAAAGTAGCCACCTTTTGCTTTGATGACTGCTTTGCACACTCTTGGCATTCTCTTGATGAGCTTCAAGAGGTAGTCACCAGGAATGGTGTTCCAACAATCTTGAAGGAGTTCCCAGAGATGCTTAGCACTTGTTGGCCCTTTTGCCTTCACTCTGCGGTCCAGCTCACCCCAAACCATCTTGATTGGGTTCAGGTCTGGTGACTGTGGAGGCCAGGTCATCTGGGGTAGCACCCCATCACTCTCCTTCTTGGTCAAATAGCCCTTACACAGTCTGGAGGTGTGTTTGGGGTCATTGTCCTGTTGAAAAATAAATGATGGTCCAACTAAACGCAAACCGGATAGAATAGCATGCCACTGCAAGATGCTGTGGTAGCCATACTGGTTCAGTATGCCTTCAATTTTGAATAAATCCCCAACAGTGTCACCAGCAAAGCACCCCCACACCATCACACCTCCTCCTCCATGCTTCATGGCGGGAACCAGGAGTCCATCCATTCACCTTTTCTGCGTCGCACAAAGACGCAGTGGTTGGAACCAAAGATCTCAAATTTGGACTCATCAGACCAAAGCACAGATTTCCACCTGTCTAATGTCCATTCCTTGTGTTCTTTAGCCCAAACAAGTCTTTTCTGCTTGTTGCCTGTCCTTAGCAGTGGTTTCCTATCAGCTATTTTACCATGAAGGCCTGCTGCACATAGTCTCCTCTTAACAGTTGTTGTAGAGATGTGTCTCTGTGTGGCATTGACCTGGTCTCTAATCTGAGCTGCTGTTAACCTGTGACTTCTGAGGCTAGTGACTCAGATAAACTTATCCTCAGAAGCAGAGGTGACTCTTGGTCTTCCTTTCCTGAGGCGGTCCTCATGTGAGGCAGTTTCTTTGTAGCGCTTGATGGTTTTTGCCACTGCACTTGGGGACACTTTCAAAGTTTTCCCAATTTTTCAGACTGACTGACTTTCATTTCTTAAAGTAATTATGGCCACTCGTTTTTCTTTACTTAGCTGCTTTTTTCTTGCCATAATACAAATTCTAACAGTCTATTCAGTAGGACTACCAGCTGTGTATCCACCAGACTTCTGCACAACACAACTGATGGTCCCAACCTCATTTATAAGACAAGAAATCCCATTTATTAAACCTGACAGGGCACACCTGTGAAGTGAAAACCATTCCCGGTGACTACCTCTTGAAGCTCATCAAGAGAATGCCAAGAGTGTGCAAAGCAGTCATCAAAGCAAAAGGTGGCTACTTTGAAGAACCTAGAATATAAGACATATTTTCATTTGTTTCACACTTTCTGTTAAGTATATAATTCCACATGTGTTAATTCATAATTTTGATGCCTTCAGTGTGAATGTACAATTTTCATAGTCATGAAAATACCGAAAAATCTTTAAATGAGATGATGTGTCCAAACTTTTTGTCTGTACTGTATTTTGGAAAGGGTTGATGTAACGTGAGTGGGGCTGCATAGGGAAGATGTTGATGAGGGGCTGTGTGGACAATGGAGGGGTGATGAGGGGCTGTGTGGAGAATGGGGGGATGATGAGGGGCTGTGTGGAGAAGAGGGATGATGAGGGGCTGTGTGGAGAAGGGGGATGATGAGGAGCTTTGTGGAGAAGGGGGAGTGAGATAAAGCCTCTCTTTTCACTGCAGTTCACCTGGAGAAATTTCTCAAACTAAACTGCGGTGAGCTCTCTGAGCTCAGCGCCGCACCGTGTGACTTTCTCACTGTGCTGAATTACAGCATGGGACAGAGTGACGGATAGGTGAGGGATATTTTGTTTTTTAATTTTGTTCTATCACAGGAGACAGTGGCTTCAGTGTAATGGGGGATGACGTGAGTATGGTTTAATTTAGATTCATTGAAAGAGTCTGTGTCATTCTTTTAATTAAAGGACTTTATCCTTGCTGTGTGTTTATTTACCATATAACTATAGGATTAGTAATGGATAGGTACCTTATATATGCCTCTCCATTACTAATCCATGGGCTTGACATTACAATGCAAGTGGAAAAAACAATGCTTGACAATGTAAAGGTGACATCAACCCCACAAATATGAACCCCACTTGCCACCTCTACAGGGCAAGTGGGAAGAGCAAGGCAGAGCTAATATATGTACCTTTTCTGTGTGGCTGTGGTCTGCTGTTTTCAGGCTGGTGGGGGGAGACAATATCAATGGCCCCTTACCAGCTTGAGAATACCAGCCCCCAGCTGTCTGCTTTGGCAAGGCTGGTTGTCAAAAATGGGGAGATCTCATGTCGTTTTTTTACAATTATTTATTTAAATAATTTAAAAAAACAGTGTGGGGACCCTTCTATTTTTGATAACCACCCTGTGCTGACAGCTGAGGGTTGCAAAAATACAGAGGAATTGTTTATTTAGATCGCAGGCTGATGAATAGTCAGCCGCTACTGCTCTCGCCGTTATTAACAGCAGCAGGTGTAGGCTGTTGGGAGCAGTAGTCCCATTTGCCAACGCCAGTGACAGGAGGTAAACTTTATACCTGGGCTCACGCTGTCATTTGACAGCGTGGGAATCGCAGCTGTCTTACCAGCGGTAATGATTTTACCGCCGATCAGAAGCGGTGTTTGCTGCGCCGTCATGCACATGACAGCATGGCAAACACTTGATGTTTGGGCCCCCAATTCATGTGAATGGAGTCCGGGTACTGTTCTGGTACCCGAACCCAAACTTTTTTTTTTTAACTGTTTGTCCGGACCCGAATATACAGAGGTCCGCCCATCTTTAATCCTGTGTCTAGCGTGTGACTGGTGTGCGTGTGTCCTCTGTTTAGTGTGTGACTAGTGTGTATATTTACCTATAGCAATATTGTATTTCCAATTTTTCAAAATTCCATATGTACATAATATAGCACTTACCTGTTTTCTATGGCAGTAATGCAGTTCCAATTTTCTAGATTTACCATTCTAAACAATCCAAAGTACAGCTTTATATTTTCTTAGTGCTGGTGTTTATGTGCCATGTATTTGGTGTGTGTATGTGGCACATGTCTAATTAATACAATCTTTCTGTGCTTAGAAAATATAATTGCTCTTAGCAGCACTTGACTTGTTTACACAAAATTATCTGCTGACGATAAGGATGTTTTTAAATCAAGCAAAAAAATCATTGTACCCAACATATAAGCATTTTGCTCATTTGTCAGATGATTGTTTGGACAGATATATAGTTGGAACAAATTCCCTGATTATCAGCTTGACAAAATGGAAGCTAAGGGAAGACTCTGCAGCTAGTACCCCTTAGGCATGGTGGGTCCCAAGTATGATTTTCTCTGTTGGGCCCAACTACTCCAGTCCAATGCTGGTCAGATGTATCCTGTAGTGCTTGACCAAGTTAACACACACTGCAGCAGGGATTTTGGCCTAATCCTCCATACAGATCTTCTCCAGCTCTTTCAGGTTTCAGGGCTGTCACTGGGCAACATTGCGTTTCAGCTGCCTCTAAAAATTTTCTATTGGGTTCAGGTATTGAGATTGGCTAGACCAATCCAGGACCTTTAAATGCTTCTTATCGAGCCACTCCTTAGTTGCCCTGGCTGTGTGTTTCGGGTCATTGTCATGCTGGAAGACCCAGCCACAACCCATCTTCAATGATCTCACAAAATCTCGCGATACATCACCCCATCCATCCTCCCTTCAATATGGTGCAGTTGTCCTGTCTCCTTTGCAGAAAAGCTCCCCCAAAGTATGATGTTTGGAACAACATGCTTCAAGGTTGGGACATTGTTCTTGGGGTTGTACTCATCCTTCTTATTTCTCCAAACACGGCGAGTGGAGTTGACAGCAAAACAATCTATTTAGGTCTCATCTGACTGCATGACCTTCTCCCATGCCTCCTCTGGATCATCCAGATGGTCATTGGTTAACTTCCATTGGGCCTGGACATGTGCTGGCATGAGCAGGGTGACCTTGCATGCTCAGCAGGATGACATAGTGTGTTACTAACGGTAATGTCAGAGACTGTGGTCCCAGCTCTCTTCAGGTCATTGAACAGGTCCTCCTGTGTAATTCTGGTCTGATTCCTGACCTTTCTCTGAATTATCCTTACTCCACGAGGCAAGATCTTGGATGGAGCCCCAGACTAAGGAAGATTGACAGTCATTTTGTGTTTTTTCCATTTTCTAATTATTGCACTAACAGTTGCTGCCTTCTCACCAAGTGGCTTGCCTATTGTCTTGTAACACTTGTGCAGGTCAAGAATTTTGTCCCTGGTGTCCCTAGGCAGCTCTTTGGTCTTGGCCATGGTGTAGAGGTTGAAGTGTGATTGAGTGTGTAGACAAGCATCTTTTATATAGGTAATGAGTTTAAACAGGTGCAATTACTACAGGTAATGAGTGCAAAGTAGGACGGATTCTTGAAGGAAAACTAAAAGGTCTGTCAGACCCAGAATTCTTGGTTGGTAGGTAATCAAATACTTATTTAATGAAATAAAATCTTATTTAATTATTTAAACATACAATATGATTTTCTGGTTTTTATTTTTAGATTCTGTCTCTCGTATATATACAATAAAAATTACAGACCTTTCCATTCTTTGTTGGTGGAAAAACTTGCAAAATCGACAGTGTATCAAATACTTATTTTCTCCAGTGTATTACATAGTTGCTTATTTTCACGTGTCATTAATTTTTGAATTAAGGAATGAAACGACAGTTATTCTTTAAGGTCATGCGCGCACGTAGCATTTTTTGACACATTTTCCCTAATTTTTTCCTTCATGTTCTTACCATGAAAAATGCAGCATTTTACCATTCCAGTAAAGTGAATCAGATTCCTGAAGTCTCATGAACAAGTTACATATTTTTTCCTTGCAGATTTAAAGCAGTTTCATATCTGCAGCATGTCAATTCTTTCAGCGTTTTTGCAATGTTTTTTATCCATTGTAATGACTGGGGAAAAAAATGCAGCAAAAACACGTGTTTTTTCATGCAGCATTTTTCATGCAAAGAGACAATTTTTCTATGCAGAAATGTCTCAGTTTTAAATATGCTGTAAAATGTATCAACTAGTGTAATATACTGTACATTAAGGAAATTACAAGGCACCAGAGTTGTTCCAAATAATTTATTTTTCAATCAGAAAAATCAATCAGGCATATAAAAAAGTGATGTTTTGGCCACAAATGTCTGTCATCAAGCAGCCAAGGTGTAAGAAAAAATATTCAGTATTGTCGACTGACAACAATGTCTGTTTTTGTTGTTGTTTTTTTATATTTTGACTTGACAAAGACAGTTTGTCGTAAGATGTCACTTTTTGATATACGTGATTGAGGTTTCTGATTGTATAATACATTATTGGGAGTGACTTTGGGGTCATGGAATTTCCTTTCCATGGAATAGTAGTTAGTTTTCAGACATTTATTAACCATGTCATCTCTTTGCAGTTTGAACCATCCAATGATTCATATTGTGCACTATGGATTTTGTGCATTTATTGTAGGAACACTGAATCTGTAATAATTGCAGATGTCATAATTAGTGTTGAGCATTCCGATACCGCAAGTATCGGGTATCGGCCGATACTTGCGGGTATCGGAATTCCGATACCGAGATCCGATACTTTTGTGGTATCGGGTATCGGTATCGAAACAACATTAATGTGTAAAATTAAGAATTAAAATAAAAAATATTGCTATACTCACCTCTCCGACACAGCCTGGACCTCACCGAGGGAACCGGCAGCGTTCTTTGCTTAAAATGCGCGCTTTTACTTCCTTCCGTGACGTCACGGCTTGTGATTGGTTGCGTGCCGCCCATGTGACCGCGACGCGACCAATCACAGCAAGCCGTGACGTAATTTCAGGTCCTCAATGCAGAAATAGGCATCAGGACTTGAAATTACGTCACGGCTTGCTGTGATTGGTCGCGTCGCGGTCACATGGGCGGCACGCAACCAATCACAAGCCGTGACGTAATTTTAAAAATGCGCTCGTCTCCTGCCTCCCGTGACGTCACGGCTTGTGATTGGTCGCGTCGCCCATGTGACCGCGACGCGACCAATCACAAGCCGGAACGTAATTTTAAATTCCTGAATGCCTAGAATTAGGCATTGAGGACCTGAAAATTACGTCACGGCTTGCTGTGATTGGTCGCGTCGCGGCCACATGGGCGGCACGCGACCAATCACAAGCCGTGACGTCACGGAAGGAAGTAAAAGCGCTCATTTTAAGCAAAGAATGCTGCCGGTTCCCTCGGTGAGGTCCAGGCTGCGTCGGAGAGGTGAGTATAGCAATATTTTTTATTTTAATTCTTTATTTTACACATTAATATGGATCCCAGGGCCTGAAGGAGAGTTTCCTCTCCTTCAGACCCTGGGAACCATCAGGGATACCGTCCGATACTTGAGTCCCATTGACTTGTATTGGTATCGGGTATCGGTATCGGATTAGATCCGATACTTTGCCGGTATCGGCCGATACTTTCCGATACCGATACTTTCAAGTATCGGACGGTATTGCTCAACACTAGTCATAATATATCTGATGTCAAATAATGAAGACTATGGCCCCGATTCATTATTTGTGGGGCTTTTTAAGTCATTTTTCTATTTTGTGTGGTAGTATTAGTTGCCATTTCTGTGCAAATTCATCAAAATGGCGCAAGGGATTCAGGAATTTGGAGCAAAGTAAAAAATGATCGTTCTTCCTATCTTGAACTGTTTTGCGACTTTGCACACATTGGAGCTAAAAGTCGCAAAAATTGCACCAAAATATTGGTGGACTCAAAAATACACAAGTAAACGACTGACGTGAAGTTACACTAAATTTGTGACTTTTTAAAAAGTTGCAATTGATGAATAAGGGGAAAACATCTGAAATCACTACACTCCACGCACAAAAGAGGAAAAAAATAAAACAGGCAAGTTCATATAAAATAGACTTAAAAAAAGGCACAAATAGAATAATGAATAAAGCACAAACAAAAAAAGGTAAAAAACTAGTCAAAAACAGGTGCAAAGAATATGATGTAACAGGCAAGGCCTTAGAATATAATTCATCACAGAAATCTATGTTATTTGCCATAATGTCTTTTGACCAGTCACCTTCTATGGTCATTGAAGTTTCTTTACTGTTGGAATTCAGGCAGTATTGACAATCCTTTATGTGAAATATTTCCTGATAACTGCAAATATTGAAAGAATTATCCAATGTCATAGTTCCACCCCTCAGTGTTTCTGGGATGCAGTTACTGACAGCTAAGCCGTCCAATCTGGTAAAGGGGAGTGCTGACGCTGTCAGTACTTTGATTGACAGCTCAGTAGTCTAGTCTGGTGCAGGGGCGTGCTGAGCTGTGAGTGTGTTGATTGACAGCTCGGCCATCCAATCTGAGACTAGGAGACGCAGGCTGTTTCCAGGTGTTCATTATCCCAGGTGATTGCCAGGCTACTTAACTGGTCTGTTACTCCCAGATCTCCATCAGGCGTACATTCAGCTACTGTGTAGTTTCATTCTGTTTGTAGATCTTTTGTTGCCAGGCCTTGGATCTTGTGTTGACCATCCCTCTATTTAACCCATGCTGCTCTGATCCACTATCCTCCTGGCATTCTTACCTCGAACCGTTACCTGACCGTTTTTGTCTCTTTCTTTTGTTTATGACGTTCCTTCCTAGCTTTTGACATTGGACTCCTTTTCGATGCTGTCTCATGGCTTGGCTGTGAGAAGTGATTCAGCGTCACATCCCTTACTGGAGAACCCCATTTAAATGCGCTCAGTGTGCTGAATAAAAGAACAAAATGGCATCTTACCTCTCAGACTAGTTCCGCTCCTCCTCTCTAAGCGCTGTGGTCACTGACAAGTCTGTGACATTGCTTATTTCACAGGAGCACTGCAACTTATCAATGGCCACTGATGGGCTGCAAACAGATGGAACAGTTCCTTCTGATAAAACTGTAAGGGTTCCAGCCCATCAGACGTAACTGATAGGCTGCAGCGCTCACGTGGGATAAATAATATCACAAGATTCCCAGGGGACCCAGCTCTCGGAACAGTGGAGACCACCTGGTATGGGAGGTCAAGTTTTTTTTTTACTTTTTTCCACTCTTTGGCTATGTCCATATTGTTCTGTATAAGCAAGAGAGACTGAATGAAGTCATGTTTAGTGGTATATTTAGAATAAAATTTTAATATTACGTATTTGCTATGAAGAAAGTTTTTTAACTGTTGTTTTTCCTCTATGTAACACTGTTTTTACAGGAGGAAGATGTGAAAGACCTAGTCAGAATGGAATTGATTGGAAAGTGTGGTAAGTTGAAGTAGAAATCAATTTCCATTTGTCTCACAGCAGATTTTTGTTTACTACATTGAAACCATTTGAAACACAAATGCCTCAACGCTATTGTAGCTCTTCGTATAGCAAACATCATATAGCCAAACTGTGAAACATGGATGTATTAGTCAATCTTAAGGCTCATTCAGACGTCCATATTTTTCTCGTAAGAGAAAAATGTTCCTTGTTTCATTAGTAGTTTTGTTGAGAGTTTGATCAGATTCTCATCAGCGTGTCAGTCGAGTTTCCTCCCAGTCTTGTGCCAAGTTTCATCAGTTTCTCTTGGATGATGTAAAAACAAGTTTCTAAACCTTCCAAGTGCAGTCTGATTTTTTTTAATGGACCTAATGACTTGCATTGATGATCAATATTGGACATGTCTCCGCGGTTTTGCAAGGACCACTTGGTCCACAAAAATAATCGAACATTTGAACAGCCCAGTAGAAGACTATACTATGTACGAGTTCCCATGTTGAAAAACAGAGAGAACTTGTACAAGATAAATGGAAAGTGTGAATGAGCCTTTACAAATATAGAATCTAAAGGAAAAGATGACCATGACCAAGAACTTAAGGGGGTGGGAATGTAGGAAGTGCAGTTAATTAAAGGGTTGGCCCACTTTTTTTTATAAATTTGCCCAAACTTTAACATGTGATGCAACTTACAGATTTTAAGTCGGTGTTACTGCGGCCCTATTTTCTTAAAATTCAGAGATCAGCATGAGTACATTGCAAGGTTCTTCATTTTAGAAACAGTCAGATGACACCTGATGGCCTCATATGACATTTTCATCCATTAACTATTTACTATGCGCACGCATGTGCATACACTATTGTGGTAGAAGCTCCTCTGCATGTGTGCCTACAGGGGGGGAAAGTTAGGCTGGTCAATGACAATATGTAACAAAAAAAATTGAGATAGGATTGCTTTCTTTTTGCTACATGAAAATAAATGTCATACTTGCTACCTCATTATATATATATACATATATACAGTGGGGCAAAAAAGTATTTAGTCAGTCAGCAATAGTGCAAGTTCCACCACTTAAAAAGATGAGAGGCGTCTGTAATTTACATCATAGGTAGACCTCAACTATGGGAGACAAACTGAGAAAAAAAAATCCAGAAAATCACATTGTCTGTTTTTTTATCATTTTATTTGCATTTTATGGTGGAAAATAAGTATTTGGTCAGAAACAAACAATCAAGATTTCTGGCTCTCACAGACCTGTAACTTCTTCTTTAAGAGTCTCCTCTTTCCTCCACTCATTACCTGTAGTAATGGCACCTGTTTAAACTTGTTATCAGTATAAAAAGACACCTGTGCACACCCTCAAACAGTCTGACTCCAAACTCCACTATGGTGAAGAGCTGTCAAAGGACATCAGAAACAAAATTGTAGCCCTGCACCAGGCTGGGAAGACTGAATCTGCAATAGCCAACCAGCTTGGAGTGAAGAAATCAACAGTGGGAGCAATAATTAGAAAATGGAAGACATACAAGACCACTGATAATCTCCCTCGATCTGGGGCTCCACGCAAAATCCCACCCCTGTTATGATCCCAATGGCAAAGGATCTCAAAGATTACAGCAAAGTCTGCAAACATAAATACCAGCTCATAGGGACGTGGTAACTAGGCTGACCATATACCTGATCCTAGCACAAACACTAACAGTAGCCGGGGAACGTGCCTACGTAGATCCTAGACGTCTCGCGCCAGCCGGAGAACTAACTAACCCTATAAGGGAAAATAAGACCTCTCTTGCCTCCAGAGAAAAGACCCCAAAGTAATACAAGCCCCCAACAAATAATAACGGTGAGGTAAGAAGAAAAGACAAACGTAAGAATGAACTAGATTTTAGCAAAGAGAGGCCCACTGACTAATAGCAGAATATAGTAAGATGACTTATATGGTCAGCAAAAACCCTGCAAAATATCCACGCTGAATATCCAAGAACCCCCAAACCGACTAACGGTGTGGGGGGAGAATATCAGCCCCCTAGAGCTTCCAGCGATATCAGGAATCACATTTTGTACAAGCTGGACAAAAATATAAACAATGCAAATGATCAAAAATAAGAAAGCAGGACTTAGCTTATCTTGCAAAGAACCAGGACCTGAAGACAGGAGCAAACAGAAATGAACTGATTACAACGATGCCAGGCACTGGACTGAGAATCCAGGAAGTTTAAATAGCAACACCCCAGGCCTAACGAAGCAGGTGAGAACCAACCTGGTAAAAGACAATCCAAGTGCCAAATCACTAGTGACCACAAGAGGGAGCCAAGGAGTATAGTTCACAACAGTACCCCCCCTTTAAGGAGGGGTCACCGAACCCTCACCAAGACCACCAGGGTGACCAGGATGAGCAGCATGGAAGGCACGAACCAAATCGGCCGCATGAACATCAGAGGCGGCCACCCAGGAATTATCCTCCTGACCATAGCCCTTCCATTTGACCAAATACTGAAGCCTCCGTCTAGAGAGACGAGAATCCAAGATCTTCTCTACCACGTACTCCAACTCGCCCTCAACCAACACCGGAGCAGGAGGCTCAACAGCAGGAACCACAGGCACAATGTACCGCCGCAACAAAGACCTATGGAACACGTTGTGAATGGCAAACGACACCGGAAGATCCAAACGAAAAGAAACCGGGTTAAGAACTTCCAAAATTTTATAAGGACCAATAAAGCGAGGCTTAAACTTAGGAGAGGAAACCTTCAAAGGGACATACCGAGAAGACAACCAAACCAAATCCCCAACACGAAGTCGGGGGCCCACACCGCGGCGGCGGTTGGCAAAACGCTGAGCCTTCTCCTGTGACAACTTCAAGTTGTCCACCACAAGATTCCAAATCCGCTGCAACCTATCCACCACGGAATCCACCCCAGGACAGTCAGAAGACTCAACATGACCCGAGGAGAAACGAGGATGAAAACCAGAGTTGCAGAAGAATGGCGAAACCAAAGTAGCAGAACTAGCCCGATTATTAAGGGCAAACTCCGCCAATGGCAAGAAGGTCACCCAATCATCCTGGTCCGCAGAAACAAAACATCTCAAATAAGCCTCCAGTGTCTGATTAGTTCGCTCCGTTTGACCATTAGTCTGAGGATGGAAGGCAGATGAAAACGACAAATCAATGCCCATTTTAGCACAAAAAGATCGCCAGAATCTGGACACAAACTGGGATCCTCTGTCGGACACGATATTCTCCGGAATGCCGTGTAAACGAACCACATTCTGAAAAAACAAAGGAACCAGATCAGAAGAGGAAGGCAACTTAGGCAAGGGTACCAAATGGACCATCTTGGAAAAACGATCACACACCACCCAGATGACAGACATTCCTTGAGACACCGGAAGATCAGAAATGAAATCCATGGAAATGTGTCCAAGGCCTCTTCGGGACGGGCAAGGGCAGAAGCAACCCGCTAGCACGAGAACAACAAGGCTTAGCCCGAGCACAAGTCCCACAGGACTGCACAAATGACCGCACATCCCGTGACAAGGAAGGCCACCAAAAGGACCTAGCCACCAAATCTCGGGTACCAAAAATTCCCGGATGCCCTGCCAACACCGAGGAATGAACCTCAGAAATGACTTTGCTGGTCCATTTATCAGGAACAAACAGTCTGTCGGGTGGACAAGAGTCAGGTCTACCAGCCTGAAATCTCTGCAACACACGTCGCAAATCAGGAGATATGGCCGACACGATTACTCCCTCTTTAAGAATACCAGCTGGCTCCGAGACTCCAGGAGAGTCAGGCACAAAGCTCCTAGAAAGAGCATCAGCCTTAACATTCTTCAAACCAGGCAGGTACGAGACCACAAAGTCAAAACGAGAGAAAAACAATGACCAACGAGCCTGTCTAGGATTCAGGCGCTTAGCAGACTCGAGATACATCAGATTTTTGTGATCAGTCAAGACCACCACACGATGCTTAGCACCCTCGAGCCAATGACGCCACTCCTCAAATGCCCACTTCATGGCCAACAACTCCCGATTACCAACATCATAGTTCCGCTCAGCAGGCGAAAACTTCCTAGAGAAAAAAGCACATGGTCTCATCACAGAGCAACCAGAGCCTCTCTGCGACAAAACAGCCCCAGCACCGATCTCAGAAGCATCCACTTCAACCTGAAAGGGAAGTGAGACATCAGGCTGGCACAAAACAGGCGCCAAAGTAAACCGGCGCTTCAGCTCCTGGAAGGCCTCCACGGCTGCAGGGGCCCAACTAGTCACATCAGAACCTTTCTTGGTCATATCCGTCAAAGGTTTAACAATGCTAGAAAAGTTAGCGATAAAGCGACGGTAGAAATTAGCAAACCCCAAGAACTTCTGAAGACTCTTAACAGACGTGGGCTGAGTCCAATCATGAATAGCTCGGACATTGACTGGGTCCATCTCCACAGCAGAAGGGGAGAAAATAAAACCCAAAAAGGAAACCTTCTGCACTCCAAAGAGACACTTTGAGCCCTTCACAAACAAAGCATTATCACGCAAAACCTGAAACACCATCCTGACCTGCTTTACATGAGAATCCCAATCATCCGAGAAAACCAGAATATCATCCAGATAAACAATCATAAATTTATCCAGATACTTCCGGAAGATATCATGCATAAAGGACTGAAACACTGAAGGAGCATTAGAGAGCCCAAAGGGCATCACCAAGTATTCAAAATGACCTTCGGGCGTATTGAATGCAGTTTTCCATTCATCTCCCTGCCTAATGCGCACAAGGTTGTACGCACCACGAAGATCTATCTTGGTGAACCACTTGGCACCCTTAATCCAAGCAAACAAGTCTGACAATAGTGGCAAAGGATACTGAAACTTAACAGTGATTTTATTCAGAAGCCGATAGTCTATACAAGGTCTCAAAGACCCGTCCTTCTTGGCCACAAAAAAGAATCCCGCACCAAGAGGGGAAGAGGATGGACGAATATGCCCCTTCTCCAAAGACTCCTTGACATAAGAACGCATCGCGGCATGCTCGGGTACAGACAAATTAAATAATCGTCCCTTAGGAAATTTACTGCCAGGAATCAAATCTATAGCGCAGTCACAGTCCCTATGAGGAGGAAGAGCACTGGACCTGGACTCACTGAATACATCCTGATAGTCACACAAATACTCAGGAACCTCTGAAGGAGTAGAAGTAGCAATAGACACCGGTGGAGAATCGTAATGAATTCCCTGACAACCCCAACTCGACACCGACATAGCCTTCCAATCCAAAACAGGATTATGGGTCTGTAACCATGGCAGACCTAACACGACCAAATCATTCATTTTATGCAGAACAAGAAAACTAATCACCTCCCGATGTTCAGGAGTCATGCACATGGTCACTTGTGTCCAATACTGCGGTTTATTTTCCGCCAGTGGCGTAGCATCAATTCCTCTGAGAGGAATAGGAACTTTTAAAGGCTCCAGGACAAAACCACAGCGCTTGGCAAACGACAAGTCCATAAGACTCAGGGCAGCACCTTAATCCACAAACGCCATAACAGGGTAGGAAGACAATGAACAAATTAAAGTCACAGACAAAATAAATTTAGGCTGCAAATTACCAATGGAGACAGGACTGACAACCTTGGTTAGGCGTTTAGAGCATGCTGATATAACATATGTAGAATCATCACAGTAAAAACACAGCCCATTCTGTCTATGATTTTGTCGTTCGGTTCTAGTCAGGATTCTATCACATTGCATTGCTGGATCGGGGTTTCTATCACATTGCATAGAAACAGGTGTCTGTTCAGACAACACCGCCAGAGGATTAGCGGATTTGCGCTCCCGCAAACGCCGATCAATCTGAATAGCCAGCGCCATAGAATCATTCAGACTTGTAGGAATTGTGAAACCCACCATCACATTCTTAATGGCTTCAGAAAGACCATTTCTGAAATTTGCGGCCAGAGCACATTCATTCCATTGAGTAAGCACGGACCATTTCCGAAATTTTTGGCAATACACTTCAGCTTCATCCTGGCCCTGAGAGATAGCCAGTAGAGCTTTTTCTGCCTGAATTTCAAGATTAGGCTCCTCATAAAGCAATCCGAGCGCCAGAAAAAACGCATCAACATCCGCCAATGCCGGATCTCCTGGCGCTAACGAGAAAGCCCAATCCTGAGGGTCGCCACGCAAAAAGGAGAAAACAATTTTAACTTGCTGAGCTGAATCTCCAGACGAACGAGGTTTCAAAGATAGAAACAATTTACAATTATTCCTAAAATTCCTAAATTTAAATCGATCTCCAGAGAACAGCTCAGGAATAGGTATCTTAGGCTCAGACATAGGACTGCTAACAACAAAATCCTGAATGCTCTGCACTCGTGCAGCAAGCTGATCCACACTAGTAATCAAGGTCTGAACATTCATGTCTGCAGCAAAGCTTACAGCCACTCTGAGAAAAAGGGGAAGGAAGAAAGAGGAGAAAAAAAACTCAGAACTCCTTTTCTTTTAATCCCACTTCTGCAATGCATTAACTATTCATAGGCCTGGCATACTGTTATGATCCCAATGGCAAAGGATCTCAGAGATTACAGCAAAGTCTGCAAACATAAATACCAGCTCATAGGGACGTGGTAACTAGGCTGACCATATACCTGATCCTAGCACAAACACTAACAGTAGCCGGGGAACGTGCCTACGTAGATCCTAGACGTCTCGCGCCAGCCGGAGAACTAACTAACCCTATAAGGGAAAATAAGACCTCTCTTGCCTCCAGAGAAAAGACCCCAAAGTAATACAAGCCCCCAACAAATAATAACGGTGAGGTAAGAAGAAAAGACAAACGTAAGAATGAACTAGATTTTAGCAAAGAGAGGCCCACTGACTAATAGCAGAATATAGTAAGATAACTTATATGGTCAGCAAAAACCCTGCAAAATATCCACGCTGAATATCCAAGAACCCCCAAACCGACTAACGGTGTGGGGGGAGAATATCAGCCCCCTAGAGCTTCCAGCGATATCAGGAATCACATTTTGTACAAGCTGGACAAAAATATAAACAATGCAAATGATCAAAAATAAGAAAGCAGGACTTAGCTTATTTTGCAAAGAACCAGGACCTGAAGACAGGAGCAAACAGAAATGAACTGATTACAACGATGCCAGGCACTGGACTGAGAATCCAGGAAGTTTAAATAGCAACACCCCAGGCCTAACGAAGCAAGTGAGTACCAACCTGGTAAAAGACAATCCAAGTGCCAAATCACTAGTGATCATAAGAGGGAGCCAAGGAGTATAGTTCACAACACACCCCGTGGGGTCAGAATGATCACAAGAACGATGAGCAAAAATCCCAGAACCATGCGGGGGGACCTAGTGAATGAACTGCAGAGAGCTGGGACCAATGTAACAAGGCCTACCATAAGTAACACACTACGCCACCATGGACTCAGATCCTGCAGTGCCAGACGTGTCCCACTGCTTAAGCCAGTACATGTCCGGGCCCGTCTGAAGTTTGCTAGAGAGCACAACTTGTCGTGTTTGGAGGAAAAAGAATACTGAGTTGCATCCATCAAACACCATACCTACTGTAAAGCATGGTGGTGTAAACATCATGCTTTGGGGCTGTTTCTCTGCAAAGGGGCCAGGACTACTGATCCGGGTACATGAACGAATGAATGGGGCCATGTATCGTGAGATTTTGAGTGCAAACCTCCTTCCATCAGCAAGGGCATTGAAGATGAAACGTGGCTGGGTCTTTCAACATGACAATGATCCAAAGCACACCGCCAGGGCCATGAAGGAGTGGCTTCATAAGAAGCATTTCAAGGTCCTGGAGTGGCCTAGCCAGTCTCCAGATCTCAACCCTATAGAAAACCTTTGGAGGGAGTTGAAAGTCCGTGTTGCCAAGCGAAAAGCCAAAAACATCACTGCACTGCACCCTCCCCATTATTTGATTTACAGCTTAGGTGCACTCTTTTTCTATATTTTCGTATATTGCACATCCATGTAGTATATAGCACAGCGAGGTAGAATATAACACAGCCCACGCAGTATATAACACAGCCCACGCAGTATATAACACAGCCCACATAGAATATAACACAGCCCACATAGTATATAGCAATGTGGGCACCATATCCCTGTTTAAAAAAGAAGTGAAATAAAAATTAGCTATATACTCACCTTCCGGCGGCCCCCGGATCCAGCCCAGGCCTTTAGCGATGCTCCTCGCGACACTCCGTTCACAGTAATGCCTTGCGGCAATAACCCGTGATGATGTAGTGGTCTTGTGAGACCGCTACGTCATCACGGGTCATTGCTGCAATGCATTCTTGGGACAGGAGCGTCGCGAGGAGCGGGAAAGGTTGCTGCGGACGCCAGAATGTGAGAATATAATTTTTTTAAAAATAATTTTTAACATTATATCTTTTTACTATTGATGCTGCATAGGCAGCATCAACAGTAAAAAGTGAAGCAGTGTTTAAATCCCGCCCCAATTTCGCTGATTGGCTGCGGCCGGCCAGGCACGACCAAGCAGCGACGCGGGATTTCCGTTAGACAAACAGACAGACAGATGGAAGTGGACCTTAGACAATTATATATATATATATATATATATATATATATATATATATATATATATATATATACAGTGCCTACAAGTAGTATTCAACCCCCTGCAGATTTAGCAGGTTTACACAAACTTGTGAACAGCACTCATACATGGTCAACATGGGAAAGACAAAGGAGCATTCCACGGCCATCAGAGACAAGATCGTGGAGGGTCACAAGGCTGGCAAGGGGTACAAAACCCTTTCCAAGGAGTTGGGCCTACCTGTCTCCACTGTTGGGAGCATCATCCGGAAGTGGAAGGCTTATGGAATTACTGTTAGCCTTCCACGGCCTGGACAGCCTTTGAAAGTTTCCTCCCATGCCGAGGCCAGGCTTGTCCGAAGAGTCAAGGCTAACCCAAGGACAACAAGGAAGGAGCTCCGGGAAGATCTCATGGCAGTGGGGACATTGGTTTCAGTCAATACCATAAGTAACGTACTCCACCGCACTGGTCTCCGTTCCAGATGAGCCCGTAAGGTACCTTTACTTTCAAAGCGTCATGTCAAGGCTCGTCTACAGTTTGCTCATGATCACTTGGAGGACTCTGAGACTGACTGGTTCAAGGCTCTCTGGTCTGATGAGACCAAGATCGAGATCTTTGGTGCCAACCACACACGTGACGTTTGGAGACTGGATGGCACTGCATACGACCCCAAGAATACCATCCCTACAGTCAAGCATGGTGGTGGCAGCATCATGCTGTGGGGCTGTTTCTCAGCCAAGGGGCCTGGCCATCTGGTCCGCATCCATGGGAAGATGGATAGCACGGCCTACCTGGAGATTTTGGCCAAGAACCTCCTCTCCTCCATCAAGGATCTTAAGATGGGTCGTCATTTCATCTTCCAACAAGACAACGACCCAAAGCACACAGCCAAGAAAACCAAGGCCTGGTTCAAGAGGCAAAAAATCAAGGTGTTGCAGTGGCCTAGTCAGTCTCCTGACCTTAACCCAATTGAAAACTTGTGGAAGGAGCTCAAGATTAAAGTCTACATGAGACACCCAAAGAACCTACATAACTTGGAGAAGATCTGCATGGAGGAGTGGGCCAAGATAACTCCAGAGACCTGTGCCGGCCTGATCAGGTCTTATAAAAGACGATTATTAGCTGTAATTGCAAACAAAGGTTATTCCAAAAAATATTAAACCTAGGGGTTGAATAATAATTGACCCACACTTTTATGTTTAAAATTTATAAAAATTTAACTGAGCAACAAAACTTTTTGGTTTGTAAGATTTATGCATCTGTTAATAAATCCTGCTCTTGTTTGAAGTTTGAAGGCTCTAACTTATTTGCATCTTATTAAACCTGCTAAATCTGCAGGGGGTTGAATACTACTTTTAGGCACTGTGTATATATATATATATATATATATATATATATATATATATATATATATACATACTGCTCAAAAAAAATAAAGGGAACACATCCTAGATATCACTGAATTAAATATTCCAGTTGTAAACCTTCATTCATTACATAGTGGAATGTGTTGAGAACAATAAAACCTAAAAATGATCAACGTAATTCACAACTAATATCCCACGGAGGTCTGGAGATGAAATGATGCTCAAAATAAAAGGGGAAATGAAGTTCCGGGCTGATCCAACTTCAGTGGAAATCCCTCAAGACAAGGAAATAATGCTCAGTAGTGTGTGTGGCATCCACATGTCTGTATGACCTCCCTACAACACCTGGGCATGTTCCTGATGAGGTCTCCTGAGGGATCTCCTCCCAGACCTGGACTAAAGCATCTGTCAACTCATGGACAGTCTGTGGTGTAACGTGACATTGGTGGATGGTACGGGACACGATGTCCCAGATGTGTTCAATCGGATTCAGGTCTGGGGAGCAGGCAGGCCAGTCCATAGCTTCAAGGCCTTCATCTTGCAGGAACTACTGACACACTCCAGCCACATGAGGTCTGGCATTGTCCTGCATTAGGAGGAACCCAGGGCCAACCGCACCAGCATATGGTCTCACAAGGGGTCTGAGGATCTCATCTCGGTACCTAATGGCAGTCAGGCTACCTCTGGAAAGCACATGGAGGGCTGTGCGGCCCTCCAAAGAAATACCACCCCACACCATTACTGACCCACTGCCAAACCAGTCATGCTGAAGGATGTTGCAGGCAGCAGATCGCTCTCCATGGCGTCTCCAGACTCTGTCACGTCTCTCACATGTGCTCAGTGTGAACCTGCTTTCATCTGTGAAGAGAACATGGCGCCAGTGGCGAATTTGCCAATCCTGGTGTTCTGTGGCAAATGCCAAGCATCATGCATGGTGTTGGGCTGTGAGCACAACCCCCATCTGTGGATGTCGGGCACTCAGACCATCCTCATGGGGTCGGTTTCTAACCATTTGTGAAAGAACGTCAGCGGTAAGTCATTATATGCAACTGTTATGTAGGGCTGGTATCTACCACTGACCATATGTTGGTAATATCCATGTTGGTCTTTATATAGAGATTATCTTCAGTAACAGCGCAGTCATCTGCTGAGGTTCTCCTCCACTATTAGGGGGTGTCACAGAGTTTTAATCAAGGTTACCTGGTTAGAGGCCCACTCAGAAGCTTCGCCCCTGAACCAAAATCCTAGCTACACCTCTGAGATGCACTCAATAAAGGAGTGGTTCTGCAGGTGTGGACCACAGAGGAACTCTCATTACCAATGCTTTCTGGCTGATGTTTTGGTCACTTTTGAATGTTCGTTATGCTTTCACACTCGTGGTAACATGAGACGGAATCTACAACCCACACAAGTGGCTCAGGTAGTGCAGCTCATCCAGGATGGCACATCAATACGAGCTGTGGCAAGTAGGTTTGCTGTGTCTGTCATCGTAGTGTCCAGAGGCTGGAGGCGCTACCAGGAGACAGGCCAGAACAACAGGAGATGTGGAGGGGCTGTAGGAAAGCAACAACCCAGCAGCAGGACCGTTACCTCAGCCTTTGTGCAAGGAGAAACAAGAGGAGCAGTGCCAGAGCCCTGTAAAATGACCTCCAGCAGGCCACAAATGTGCATGTGTATGCACAAACTGTTAGAAACCGACTCCGTGAGGATGGTCTGAGTGCCCGACGTCCACAGATGGGAGTTGTGCTCACAGCCCAACACCGCGCAGGATGCTTGGCTTTGCCACAGAACACCAGGATTGGTAAATTTTCCACTGGCGCCCTGTGCTCTTTACAGATGAAAGCAGGTTCATACTGAGTACATGTGACAGACGTGACAGAGTCTGGAGACACTTGTTATCAGTATAAAAAGACACCTGTGCACACCCTCAAACAGTCTGACTCCAAACTCCACTATGGTGAAGGCCAAAGAGCTGTCAAAGGACACCAGAAACAAAATTGTAGCCCTGCACCAGGCTGGGAAGACTGAATCTGCAATAGCCAACCAGCTTGGAGTGAAGAAATCAACAGTGGGAGCAATAATTAGAAAATGGAAGACATACAAGACCACTGATAATCTCCCTCGATCTGGGGCTCCACGCAAAATCCCACCCCGTGGGGTCAGAATGATCACAAGAACGGTGAGCAAAAATCCCAGAACCACGTGGGGGGACCTAGTGAATGAACTGCAGAGAGCTGGGACCAATGTAACAAGGCCTACCATAAGTAACACACTACGCCACCATGGACTCAGATCCTGCAGTGCCAGACGTGTCCCACTACTTAAGCCAGTACATGTCCGGGCCCGTCTGAAGTTTGCTAGAGAGCATTTGGATGATCCAGAGGAGTTTTGGGAGAATGTCCTATGGTCTGATGAAACCAAACTGGAACTGTTTGGTAGAAACACAACTTGTCGTGTTTGGAGGAAAAAGAATACTGAGTTGCATCCATCAAACACCATACCTACTGTAAAGCATGGTGGTGGAAACATCATGCTTTGGGGCTGTTTCTCTGCAAAGGGGCCAGGACGACTGATCTGGGTACATGAAAGAATGAATGGGGCCATGTATCGTGAGATTTTGAGTGCAAACCTCCTTCCATCAGCAAGGGCATTGAAGATGAAACGTGGCTGGGTCTTTCAACATGACAATGATCCAAAGCACGCCGCCAGGGCCATGAAGGAGTGGCTTCGTAAGAAGCATTTCAAGGTCCTGGAGTGGCCTAGCCAGTCTCCAGATCTCAACCCTATAGAAAACCTTTGGAGGGAGTTGAAAGTCCGTGTTGCCAAGCGAAAAGCCAAAAACATCACTGCTCTAGAGGAGATCTGCATGGAGGAATGGGCCAACATACCAACAACAGTGTGTGGCAACCTTGTGAAGACTTACAGAAAACTTTTGACCTCTGTCATTGCCAACAAAGGATATATTACAAAGTATTGAGATGAAATTTTGTTTCTGACCAAATACTTATTTTCCACCATAAAATGCAAATAAAATGATAAAAAAACAGACAATGTGATTTTCTGGATTTTTTTTTCTCAGTTTGTCTCCCATAGTTGAGGTCTACCTATGATGTAAATTACAGACGCCTCTCATCTTTTTAAGTGGTGGAACTTGCACTATTGCTGACTGACTAAATACTTTTTTGCCCCACTGTGTATATATATATATATATATATATATATATATATATATATATATATATATATATATATATATATATATATATATATATATCAAAAAAGAAGGCAGCACTCCATTGTGTCCAAAAAATGTAGGATTTATTCAAGGTAAACTTTACAGGTCCCTTAGAGCTATGGCTAATATACTGTTGAATAGGTGGTGCTATGTATAATGGTTGGCCTGGTGTAGCATGTTTTTGCAACATATATCTTTATATATATACAATTTTTGCAGATATATTTTGCATTGGGGTGTTGTGTTTACACTTGTTGTATTTTAAATGTTTTTATGCTTGTTGTGGTGTTGAATAAAACGTTTTCTACTTTTCAATACTACATGGTCATGCGGGCCTGATTTAGTCCAATCCTTTTTTCTTTGTCTTGGTTCTACACATATTATTTGGACTAGGCACTGCACCCTCCCCATTATTTGATTTACAGCTTAGGTGCACTCTTTTTCTATATTTTCGTATATTGCACATCCATGTAGTATATAGCACAGCGAGGTAGAATATAACACAGCCCACGCAGTATATAACACAGCCCACGCAGTATATAACACAGCCCACATAGAATATAACACAGCCCACATAGTATATAGCAATGTGGGCACCATATCCCTGTTTAAAAAAGAAGTGAAATAAAAATTAGTTATATACTCACCTTCCGGCGGCCCCCGGATCCAGCCCAGGCCTTTAGCGATGCTCCTCGCGACACTCCGTTCACAGTAATGCCTTGCGGCAATAACCCGTGATGATGTAGTGGTCTTGTGAGACCGCTACGTCATCACGGGTCATTGCTGCAATGCATTCTTGGGACAGGAGCGTCGCGAGGAGCGGGAAAGGTTGCTGCGGACGCCAGAATGTGAGAATATAATTTTTTTAAAAATAATTTTTAACATTATATCTTTTTACTATTGATGCTGCATAGGCAGCATCAACAGTAAAAAGTGAAGCAGTGTTTAAATCCCGCCCCAATTTCGCTGATTGGCTGCGGCCGGCCAGGCACGACCAAGCAGCGACGCGGGATTTCCGTTAGACAAACAGACAGACAGATGGAAGTGGACCTTAGACAATTATATATATATATATATATATATATATATATATATATATATATATATATATATATATATATATATATATATACAGTGCCTACAAGTAGTATTCAACCCCCTGCAGATTTAGCAGGTTTACACAAACTTGTGAACAGCACTCATACATGGTCAACATGGGAAAGACAAAGGAGCATTCCACGGCCATCAGAGACAAGATCGTGGAGGGTCACAAGGCTGGCAAGGGGTACAAAACCCTTTCCAAGGAGTTGGGCCTACCTGTCTCCACTGTTGGGAGCATCATCCGGAAGTGGAAGGCTTATGGAATTACTGTTAGCCTTCCACGGCCTGGACAGCCTTTGAAAGTTTCCTCCCATGCCGAGGCCAGGCTTGTCCGAAGAGTCAAGGCTAACCCAAGGACAACAAGGAAGGAGCTCCGGGAAGATCTCATGGCAGTGGGGACATTGGTTTCAGTCAATACCATAAGTAACGTACTCCACCGCACTGGTCTCCGTTCCAGATGAGCCCGTAAGGTACCTTTACTTTCAAAGCGTCATGTCAAGGCTCGTCTACAGTTTGCTCATGATCACTTGGAGGACTCTGAGACTGACTGGTTCAAGGCTCTCTGGTCTGATGAGACCAAGATCGAGATCTTTGGTGCCAACCACACACGTGACGTTTGGAGACTGGATGGCACTGCATACGACCCCAAGAATACCATCCCTACAGTCAAGCATGGTGGTGGCAGCATCATGCTGTGGGGCTGTTTCTCAGCCAAGGGGCCTGGCCATCTGGTCCGCATCCATGGGAAGATGGATAGCACGGCCTACCTGGAGATTTTGGCCAAGAACCTCCTCTCCTCCATCAAGGATCTTAAGATGGGTCGTCATTTCATCTTCCAACAAGACAACGACCCAAAGCACACAGCCAAGAAAACCAAGGCCTGGTTCAAGAGGCAAAAAATCAAGGTGTTGCAGTGGCCTAGTCAGTCTCCTGACCTTAACCCAATTGAAAACTTGTGGAAGGAGCTCAAGATTAAAGTCTACATGAGACACCCAAAGAACCTACATAACTTGGAGAAGATCTGCATGGAGGAGTGGGCCAAGATAACTCCAGAGACCTGTGCCGGCCTGATCAGGTCTTATAAAAGACGATTATTAGCTGTAATTGCAAACAAAGGTTATTCCAAAAAATATTAAACCTAGGGGTTGAATAATAATTGACCCACACTTTTATGTTTAAAATTTATAAAAATTTAACTGAGCAACAAAACTTTTTGGTTTGTAAGATTTATGCATCTGTTAATAAATCCTGCTCTTGTTTGAAGTTTGAAGGCTCTAACTTATTTGCATCTTATTAAACCTGCTAAATCTGCAGGGGGTTGAATACTACTTTTAGGCACTGTGTATATATATATATATATATATATATATATATATATATATATATATATATATATATACATACTGCTCAAAAAAAATAAAGGGAACACATCCTAGATATCACTGAATTAAATATTCCAGTTGTAAACCTTCATTCATTACATAGTGGAATGTGTTGAGAACAATAAAACCTAAAAATGATCAACGTAATTCACAACTAATATCCCACGGAGGTCTGTAGATGAAATGATGCTCAAAATAAAAGGGGAAATGAAGTTCCGGGCTGATCCAACTTCAGTGGAAATCCCTCAAGACAAGGAAATAATGCTCAGTAGTGTGTGTGGCATCCACATGTCTGTATGACCTCCCTACAACACCTGGGCATGTTCCTGATGAGGTCTCCTGAGGGATCTCCTCCCAGACCTGGACTAAAGCATCTGTCAACTCATGGACAGTCTGTGGTGTAACGTGACATTGGTGGATGGTACGGGACACGATGTCCCAGATGTGTTCAATCGGATTCAGGTCTGGGGAGCAGGCAGGCCAGTCCATAGCTTCAAGGCCTTCATCTTGCAGGAACTACTGACACACTCCAGCCACATGAGGTCTGGCATTGTCCTGCATTAGGAGGAACCCAGGGCCAACCGCACCAGCATATGGTCTCACAAGGGGTCTGAGGATCTCATCTCGGTACCTAATGGCAGTCAGGCTACCTCTGGAAAGCACAAAGAGGGCTGTGCGGCCCTCCAAAGAAATACCACCCCACACCATTACTGACCCACTGCCAAACCAGTCATGCTGAAGGATGTTGCAGGCAGCAGATCGCTCTCCATGGCGTCTCCAGACTCTGTCACGTCTCTCACATGTGCTCAGTGTGAACCTGCTTTCATCTGTGAAGAGAACATGGCGCCAGTGGCGAATTTGCCAATCCTGGTGTTCTGTGGCAAATGCCAAGCATCATGCATGGTGTTGGGCTGTGAGCACAACCCCCATCTGTGGATGTCGGGCACTCAGACCATCCTCATGGGGTCGGTTTCTAACCATTTGTGAAAGAACGTCAGCGGTAAGTCATTATATGCAACTGTTATGTAGGGCTGGTATCTACCACTGACCATATGTTGGTAATATCCATGTTGGTCTTTATATAGAGATTATCTTCAGTAACAGCGCAGTCATCTGCTGAGGTTCTCCTCCACTATTAGGGGGTGTCACAGAGTTTTAATCAAGGTTACCTGGTTAGAGGCCCACTCAGAAGCTTCGCCCCTGAACCAAAATCCTAGCTACACCTCTGAGATGCACTCAATAAAGGAGTGGTTCTGCAGGTGTGGACCACAGAGGAACTCTCATTACCAATGCTTTCTGGCTGATGTTTTGGTCACTTTTGAATGTTCGTTATGCTTTCACACTCGTGGTAACATGAGACGGAATCTACAACCCACACAAGTGGCTCAGGTAGTGCAGCTCATCCAGGATGGCACATCAATACGAGCTGTGGCAAGTAGGTTTGCTGTGTCTGTCATCGTAGTGTCCAGAGGCTGGAGGCGCTACCAGGAGACAGGCCAGAACAACAGGAGATGTGGAGGGGCTGTAGGAAAGCAACAACCCAGCAGCAGGACCGTTACCTCAGCCTTTGTGCAAGGAGAAACAAGAGGAGCAGTGCCAGAGCCCTGTAAAATGACCTCCAGCAGGCCACAAATGTGCATGTGTATGCACAAACTGTTAGAAACCGACTCCGTGAGGATGGTCTGAGTGCCCGACGTCCACAGATGGGAGTTGTGCTCACAGCCCAACACCGCGCAGGATGCTTGGCTTTGCCACAGAACACCAGGATTGGTAAATTTTCCACTGGCGCCCTGTGCTCTTTACAGATGAAAGCAGGTTCATACTGAGTACATGTGACAGACGTGACAGAGTCTGGAGACACTTGTTATCAGTATAAAAAGACACCTGTGCACACCCTCAAACAGTCTGACTCCAAACTCCACTATGGTGAAGGCCAAAGAGCTGTCAAAGGACACCAGAAACAAAATTGTAGCCCTGCACCAGGCTGGGAAGACTGAATCTGCAATAGCCAACCAGCTTGGAGTGAAGAAATCAACAGTGGGAGCAATAATTAGAAAATGGAAGACATACAAGACCACTGATAATCTCCCTCGATCTGGGGCTCCACGCAAAATCCCACCCCGTGGGGTCAGAATGATCACAAGAACGGTGAGCAAAAATCCCAGAACCACGTGGGGGGACCTAGTGAATGAACTGCAGAGAGCTGGGACCAATGTAACAAGGCCTACCATAAGTAACACACTACGCCACCATGGACTCAGATCCTGCAGTGCCAGACGTGTCCCACTACTTAAGCCAGTACATGTCCGGGCCCGTCTGAAGTTTGCTAGAGAGCATTTGGATGATCCAGAGGAGTTTTGGGAGAATGTCCTATGGTCTGATGAAACCAAACTGGAACTGTTTGGTAGAAACACAACTTGTCGTGTTTGGAGGAAAAAGAATACTGAGTTGCATCCATCAAACACCATACCTACTGTAAAGCATGGTGGTGGAAACATCATGCTTTGGGGCTGTTTCTCTGCAAAGGGGCCAGGACGACTGATCTGGGTACATGAAAGAATGAATGGGGCCATGTATCGTGAGATTTTGAGTGCAAACCTCCTTCCATCAGCAAGGGCATTGAAGATGAAACGTGGCTGGGTCTTTCAACATGACAATGATCCAAAGCACGCCGCCAGGGCCATGAAGGAGTGGCTTCGTAAGAAGCATTTCAAGGTCCTGGAGTGGCCTAGCCAGTCTCCAGATCTCAACCCTATAGAAAACCTTTGGAGGGAGTTGAAAGTCCGTGTTGCCAAGCGAAAAGCCAAAAACATCACTGCTCTAGAGGAGATCTGCATGGAGGAATGGGCCAACATACCAACAACAGTGTATGCTATGTGCAAAAAGAAAAAAAAAGAGCATGAACCGCACATCCCAAAATCATACGTTGATCTAAAGCCGCTAGGCAAAAATTTAAATACTGAACATGAGGTTTTCAGTTTAACATTCTGATCAGACTGTATGAAGCCCACTGCCCCTTCACGGCAAACCTCGTAGTGGGTCCTAACGCCCTAACGGAGCGGAGCCGTGCGGCGACCACCGCCGCAGCGGCCATGCACCAGCAGGGCGGACGGCCTGTTGCCCCACAGCACCCATGCTGCGAGACTGAGTCCCCAAGACTCCAGACCGCGCCGCCCCACCAGCACAAAGCCACAGCAACAATGGCCGCCACACAGCACCAGCACCAAAATGAAGGGAGCATTTAAACTCACCTTCCTCCAGCTCTTCAGTGAGAGCCAAAATGGGCTAGACCCCTTACTTTGCAGTCTCCTGCTAATTAAAATCACCTGAGCCAAATGGGAGGAGTGCTGGTCCAAAAAAAGAGACAAGTACATGCTATGTGCAAAAAGAAAAAAAAGAGCATGAACCGCACATCCCAAAATCATACGTTGATCTAAAGCCGCTAGGCAAAAATTTAAATACTGAACATGAGGTTTTCAGTTTAACATTCTGATCAGACTGTATGAAGCCCACTGCCCCTTCACGGCAAACCTCGTAGTGGGTCCTAACGCCCTAACGGAGCGGAGCCGTGCGGCGACCACCGCCGCAGCGGCCATGCACCAGCAGGGCGGACGGCCTGTTGCCCCACAGCACCCATGCTGCGAGACTGAGTCCCCAAGACTCCAGACCGCGCCGCCCCACCAGCACAAAGCCACAGCAACAATGGCCGCCACACAGCACCAGCACCAAAATGAAGGGAGCATTTAAACTCACCTTCCTCCAGCTCTTCAGTGAGAGCCAAAATGGGCTAGACCCCTTACTTTGCAGTCTCCTGCTAATTAAAATCACCTGAGCCAAATGGGAGGAGTGCTGGTCCAAAAAAAGAGACAAGTACATGCTATGTGCAAAAAGAAAAAAAAGAGCATGAACCGCACATCCCAAAATCATACGTTGATCTAAAGCCGCTAGGCAAAAATTTAAATACTGAACATGAGGTTTTCAGTTTAACATTCTGATCAGACTGTATGAAGCCCACTGCCCCTTCACGGCAAACCTCGTAGTGGGTCCTAACGCCCTAACGGAGCGGAGCCGTGCGGCGACCACCGCCGCAGCGGCCATGCACCAGCAGGGCGGACGGCCTGTTGCCCCACAGCACCCATGCTGCGAGACTGAGTCCCCAAGACTCCAGACCGCGCCGCCCCACCAGCACAAAGCCACAGCAACAATGGCCGCCACACAGCACCAGCACCAAAATGAAGGGAGCATTTAAACTCACCTTCCTCCAGCTCTTCAGTGAGAGCCAAAATGGGCTAGACCCCTTACTTTGCAGTCTCCTGCTAATTAAAATCACCTGAGCCAAATGGGAGGAGTGCTGGTCCAAAAAAAGAGACAAGTACATGCTATGTGCAAAAAGAAAAAAAAGAGCATGAACCGCACATCCCAAAATCATACGTTGATCTAAAGCCGCTAGGCAAAAATTTAAATACTGAACATGAGGTTTTCAGTTTAACATTCTGATCAGACTGTATGAAGCCCACTGCCCCTTCACGGCAAACCTCGTAGTGGGTCCTAACGCCCTAACGGAGCGGAGCCGTGCGGCGACCACCGCCGCAGCGGCCATGCACCAGCAGGGCGGACGGCCTGTTGCCCCACAGCACCCATGCTGCGAGACTGAGTCCCCAAGACTCCAGACCGCGCCGCCCCACCAGCACAAAGCCACAGCAACAATGGCCGCCACACAGCACCAGCACCAAAATGAAGGGAGCATTTAAACTCACCTTCCTCCAGCTCTTCAGTGAGAGCCAAAATGGGCTAGACCCCTTACTTTGCAGTCTCCTGCTAATTAAAATCACCTGAGCCAAATGGGAGGAGTGCTGGTCCAAAAAAAGAGACAAGTACATGCTATGTGCAAAAAGAAAAAAAAGAGCATGAACCGCACATCCCAAAATCATACGTTGATCTAAAGCCGCTAGGCAAAAATTTAAATACTGAACATGAGGTTTTCAGTTTAACATTCTGATCAGACTGTATGAAGCCCACTGCCCCTTCACGGCAAACCTCGTAGTGGGTCCTAACGCCCTAACGGAGCGGAGCCGTGCGGCGACCACCGCCGCAGCGGCCATGCACCAGCAGGGCGGACGGCCTGTTGCCCCACAGCACCCATGCTGCGAGACTGAGTCCCCAAGACTCCAGACCGCGCCGCCCTACCAGCACAAAGCCACAGCAACAATGGCCGCCACACAGCACCAGCACCAAAATGAAGGGAGCATTTAAACTCACCTTCCTCCAGCTCTTCAGTGAGAGCCAAAATGGGCTAGACCCCTTACTTTGCAGTCTCCTGCTAATTAAAATCACCTGAGCCAAATGGGAGGAGTGCTGGTCCAAAAAAAGAGACAAGTACATGCTATGTGCAAAAAGAAAAAAAAGAGCATGAACCGCACATCCCAAAATCATACGTTGATCTAAAGCCGCTAGGCAAAAATTTAAATACTGAGCATGAGGTTTTCAGTTTAACATTCTGATCAGACTGTATGAAGCCCACTGCCCCTTCACGGCAAACCTCGTAGTGGGTCCTAACGCCCTAACGGAGCGGAGCCGTGCGGCGACCACCGCCGCAGCGGCCATGCACCAGCAGGGCGGACGGCCTGTTGCCCCACAGCACCCATGCTGCGAGACTGAGTCCCCAAGACTCCAGACCGCGCCGCCCCACCAGCACAAAGCCACAGCAACAATGGCCGCCACACAGCACCAGCACCAAAATGAAGGGAGCATTTAAACTCACCTTCCTCCAGCTCTTCAGTGAGAGCCAAAATGGGCTAGACCCCTTACTTTGCAGTCTCCTGCTAATTAAAATCACCTGAGCCAAATGGGAGGAGTGCTGGTCCAAAAAAAGAGACAAGTACATGCTATGTGCAAAAAGAAAAAAAAGAGCATGAACCGCACATCCCAAAATCATACGTTGATCTAAAGCCGCTAGGCAAAAATTTAAATACTGAACATGAGGTTTTCAGTTTAACATTCTGATCAGACTGTATGAAGCCCACTGCCCCTTCACGGCAAACCTCGTAGTGGGTCCTAACGCCCTAACGGAGCGGAGCCGTGCGGCGACTACCGCCGCAGCGGCCATGCACCAGCAGGGCGGACGGCCTGTTGCCCCACAGCACCCATGCTGCGAGACTGAGTCCCCAAGACTCCAGACCGCGCCGCCCCACCAGCACAAAGCCACAGCAACAATGGCCGCCACACAGCACCAGCACCAAAATGAAGGGAGCATTTAAACTCACCTTCCTCCAGCTCTTCAGTGAGAGCCAAAATGGGCTAGACCCCTTACTTTGCAGTCTCCTGCTAATTAAAATCACCTGAGCCAAATGGGAGGAGTGCTGGTCCAAAAAAAGAGACAAGTACATGCTATGTGCAAAAAGAAAAAAAAGAGCATGAACCGCACATCCCAAAATCATACGTTGATCTAAAGCCGCTAGGCAAAAATTTAAATACTGAACATGAGGTTTTCAGTTTAACATTCTGATCAGACTGTATGAAGCCCACTGCCCCTTCACGGCAAACCTCGTAGTGGGTCCTAACACCCTAACGGAGCGGAGCCGTGCGGCGACCACCGCCGCAGCGGCCATGCACCAGCAGGGCGGACGGCCTGTTGCCCCACAGCACCCATGCTGCGAGACTGAGTCCCCAAGACTCCAGACCGCGCCGCCCCACCAGCACAAAGCCACAGCAACAATGGCCGCCACACAGCACCAGCACCAAAATGAAGGGAGCATTTAAACTCACCTTCCTCCAGCTCTTCAGTGAGAGCCAAAATGGGCTAGACCCCTTACTTTGCAGTCTCCTGCTAATTAAAATCACCTGAGCCAAATGGGAGGAGTGCTGGTCCAAAAAAAGAGACAAGTACATGCTATGTGCAAAAAGAAAAAAAAGAGCATGAACCGCACATCCCAAAATCATACGTTGCTGGTGCATGGCCGCTGCGGCGGTGGTCGCTGCACGACTCCGCTCCGTTAGGGCGTTAGGACCCACTACGAGGTTTGCCGTGAAGGGGCAGTGGGCTTCATACAGTCTGATCAGAATGTTAAACTGAAAACCTCATGTTCAGTATTTAAATTTTTGCCTAGCGGCTTTAGATCAACGTATGATTTTGGGATGTGCGGTTCATGCTCTTTTTTTTTTCTTTTTGCACATACCAACAACAGTGTGTGGCAACCTTGTGAAGACTTACAGAAAACTTTTGACCTCTGTCATTGCCAACAAAGGATATATTACAAAGTATTGAGATGAAATTTTGTTTCTGACCAAATACTTATTTTCCACCATAAAATGCAAATAAAATGATAAAAAAACAGACAATGTGATTTTCTGGATTTTTTTTTCTCAGTTTGTCTCCCATAGTTGAGGTCTACCTATGATGTAAATTACAGACGCCTCTCATCTTTTTAAGTGGTGGAACTTGCACTATTGCTGACTGACTAAATACTTTTTTGCCCCACTGTGTATATATATATATATATATATATATATATATATATATATATATATATATATATATATATATATATATCAAAAAAGAAGGCAGCACTCCATTGTGTCCAAAAAATGTAGGATTTATTCAAGGTAAACTTTACAGGTCCCTTAGAGCTATGGCTAATATACTGTTGAATAGGTGGTGCTATGTATAATGGTTGGCCTGGTGTAGCATGTTTTTGCAACATATATCTTTATATATATACAATTTTTGCAGATATATTTTGCATTGGGGTGTTGTGTTTACACTTGTTGTATTTTAAATGTTTTTATGCTTGTTGTGGTGTTGAATAAAACGTTTTCTACTTTTCAATACTACATGGTCATGCGGGCCTGATTTAGTCCAATCCTTTTTTCTTTGTCTTGGTTCTACACATATTATTTGGACTAGGCACTGCACCCTCCCCATTATTTGATTTACAGCTTAGGTGCACTCTTTTTCTATATTTTCGTATATTGCACATCCATGTAGTATATAGCACAGCGAGGTAGAATATAACACAGCCCACGCAGTATATAACACAGCCCACGCAGTATATAACACAGCCCACATAGAATATAACACAGCCCACATAGTATATAGCAATGTGGGCACCATATCCCTGTTTAAAAAAGAAGTGAAATAAAAATTAGTTATATACTCACCTTCCGGCGGCCCCCGGATCCAGCCCAGGCCTTTAGCGATGCTCCTCGCGACACTCCGTTCACAGTAATGCCTTGCGGCAATAACCCGTGATGATGTAGTGGTCTTGTGAGACCGCTACGTCATCACGGGTCATTGCTGCAATGCATTCTTGGGACAGGAGCGTCGCGAGGAGCGGGAAAGGTTGCTGCGGACGCCAGAATGTGAGAATATAATTTTTTTAAAAATAATTTTTAACATTATATCTTTTTACTATTGATGCTGCATAGGCAGCATCAACAGTAAAAAGTGAAGCAGTGTTTAAATCCCGCCCCAATTTCGCTGATTGGCTGCGGCCGGCCAGGCACGACCAAGCAGCGACGCGGGATTTCCGTTAGACAAACAGACAGACAGATGGAAGTGGACCTTAGACAATTATATATATATATATATATATATATATATATATATATATATATATATATATATATATATATATATATACAGTGCCTACAAGTAGTATTCAACCCCCTGCAGATTTAGCAGGTTTACACAAACTTGTGAACAGCACTCATACATGGTCAACATGGGAAAGACAAAGGAGCATTCCACGGCCATCAGAGACAAGATCGTGGAGGGTCACAAGGCTGGCAAGGGGTACAAAACCCTTTCCAAGGAGTTGGGCCTACCTGTCTCCACTGTTGGGAGCATCATCCGGAAGTGGAAGGCTTATGGAATTACTGTTAGCCTTCCACGGCCTGGACAGCCTTTGAAAGTTTCCTCCCATGCCGAGGCCAGGCTTGTCCGAAGAGTCAAGGCTAACCCAAGGACAACAAGGAAGGAGCTCCGGGAAGATCTCATGGCAGTGGGGACATTGGTTTCAGTCAATACCATAAGTAACGTACTCCACCGCACTGGTCTCCGTTCCAGATGAGCCCGTAAGGTACCTTTACTTTCAAAGCGTCATGTCAAGGCTCGTCTACAGTTTGCTCATGATCACTTGGAGGACTCTGAGACTGACTGGTTCAAGGCTCTCTGGTCTGATGAGACCAAGATCGAGATCTTTGGTGCCAACCACACACGTGACGTTTGGAGACTGGATGGCACTGCATACGACCCCAAGAATACCATCCCTACAGTCAAGCATGGTGGTGGCAGCATCATGCTGTGGGGCTGTTTCTCAGCCAAGGGGCCTGGCCATCTGGTCCGCATCCATGGGAAGATGGATAGCACGGCCTACCTGGAGATTTTGGCCAAGAACCTCCTCTCCTCCATCAAGGATCTTAAGATGGGTCGTCATTTCATCTTCCAACAAGACAACGACCCAAAGCACACAGCCAAGAAAACCAAGGCCTGGTTCAAGAGGCAAAAAATCAAGGTGTTGCAGTGGCCTAGTCAGTCTCCTGACCTTAACCCAATTGAAAACTTGTGGAAGGAGCTCAAGATTAAAGTCTACATGAGACACCCAAAGAACCTACATAACTTGGAGAAGATCTGCATGGAGGAGTGGGCCAAGATAACTCCAGAGACCTGTGCCGGCCTGATCAGGTCTTATAAAAGACGATTATTAGCTGTAATTGCAAACAAAGGTTATTCCAAAAAATATTAAACCTAGGGGTTGAATAATAATTGACCCACACTTTTATGTTTAAAATTTATAAAAATTTAACTGAGCAACAAAACTTTTTGGTTTGTAAGATTTATGCATCTGTTAATAAATCCTGCTCTTGTTTGAAGTTTGAAGGCTCTAACTTATTTGCATCTTATTAAACCTGCTAAATCTGCAGGGGGTTGAATACTACTTTTAGGCACTGTGTATATATATATATATATATATATATATATATATATATATATATATATATATACATACTGCTCAAAAAAAATAAAGGGAACACATCCTAGATATCACTGAATTAAATATTCCAGTTGTAAACCTTCATTCATTACATAGTGGAATGTGTTGAGAACAATAAAACCTAAAAATGATCAACGTAATTCACAACTAATATCCCACGGAGGTCTGGAGATGAAATGATGCTCAAAATAAAAGGGGAAATGAAGTTCCGGGCTGATCCAACTTCAGTGGAAATCCCTCAAGACAAGGAAATAATGCTCAGTAGTGTGTGTGGCATCCACATGTCTGTATGACCTCCCTACAACACCTGGGCATGTTCCTGATGAGGTCTCCTGAGGGATCTCCTCCCAGACCTGGACTAAAGCATCTGTCAACTCATGGACAGTCTGTGGTGTAACGTGACATTGGTGGATGGTACGGGACACGATGTCCCAGATGTGTTCAATCGGATTCAGGTCTGGGGAGCAGGCAGGCCAGTCCATAGCTTCAAGGCCTTCATCTTGCAGGAACTACTGACACACTCCAGCCACATGAGGTCTGGCATTGTCCTGCATTAGGAGGAACCCAGGGCCAACCGCACCAGCATATGGTCTCACAAGGGGTCTGAGGATCTCATCTCGGTACCTAATGGCAGTCAGGCTACCTCTGGAAAGCACATGGAGGGCTGTGCGGCCCTCCAAAGAAATACCACCCCACACCATTACTGACCCACTGCCAAACCAGTCATGCTGAAGGATGTTGCAGGCAGCAGATCGCTCTCCATGGCGTCTCCAGACTCTGTCACGTCTCTCACATGTGCTCAGTGTGAACCTGCTTTCATCTGTGAAGAGAACATGGCGCCAGTGGCGAATTTGCCAATCCTGGTGTTCTGTGGCAAATGCCAAGCATCATGCATGGTGTTGGGCTGTGAGCACAACCCCCATCTGTGGATGTCGGGCACTCAGACCATCCTCATGGGGTCGGTTTCTAACCATTTGTGAAAGAACGTCAGCGGTAAGTCATTATATGCAACTGTTATGTAGGGCTGGTATCTACCACTGACCATATGTTGGTAATATCCATGTTGGTCTTTATATAGAGATTATCTTCAGTAACAGCGCAGTCATCTGCTGAGGTTCTCCTCCACTATTAGGGGGTGTCACAGAGTTTTAATCAAGGTTACCTGGTTAGAGGCCCACTCAGAAGCTTCGCCCCTGAACCAAAATCCTAGCTACACCTCTGAGATGCACTCAATAAAGGAGTGGTTCTGCAGGTGTGGACCACAGAGGAACTCTCATTACCAATGCTTTCTGGCTGATGTTTTGGTCACTTTTGAATGTTCGTTATGCTTTCACACTCGTGGTAACATGAGACGGAATCTACAACCCACACAAGTGGCTCAGGTAGTGCAGCTCATCCAGGATGGCACATCAATACGAGCTGTGGCAAGTAGGTTTGCTGTGTCTGTCATCGTAGTGTCCAGAGGCTGGAGGCGCTACCAGGAGACAGGCCAGAACAACAGGAGATGTGGAGGGGCTGTAGGAAAGCAACAACCCAGCAGCAGGACCGTTACCTCAGCCTTTGTGCAAGGAGAAACAAGAGGAGCAGTGCCAGAGCCCTGTAAAATGACCTCCAGCAGGCCACAAATGTGCATGTGTATGCACAAACTGTTAGAAACCGACTCCGTGAGGATGGTCTGAGTGCCCGACGTCCACAGATGGGAGTTGTGCTCACAGCCCAACACCGCGCAGGATGCTTGGCTTTGCCACAGAACACCAGGATTGGTAAATTTTCCACTGGCGCCCTGTGCTCTTTACAGATGAAAGCAGGTTCATACTGAGTACATGTGACAGACGTGACAGAGTCTGGAGACACTTGTTATCAGTATAAAAAGACACCTGTGCACACCCTCAAACAGTCTGACTCCAAACTCCACTATGGTGAAGGCCAAAGAGCTGTCAAAGGACACCAGAAACAAAATTGTAGCCCTGCACCAGGCTGGGAAGACTGAATCTGCAATAGCCAACCAGCTTGGAGTGAAGAAATCAACAGTGGGAGCAATAATTAGAAAATGGAAGACATACAAGACCACTGATAATCTCCCTCGATCTGGGGCTCCACGCAAAATCCCACCCCGTGGGGTCAGAATGATCACAAGAACGGTGAGCAAAAATCCCAGAACCACGTGGGGGGACCTAGTGAATGAACTGCAGAGAGCTGGGACCAATGTAACAAGGCCTACCATAAGTAACACACTACGCCACCATGGACTCAGATCCTGCAGTGCCAGACGTGTCCCACTACTTAAGCCAGTACATGTCCGGGCCCGTCTGAAGTTTGCTAGAGAGCATTTGGATGATCCAGAGGAGTTTTGGGAGAATGTCCTATGGTCTGATGAAACCAAACTGGAACTGTTTGGTAGAAACACAACTTGTCGTGTTTGGAGGAAAAAGAATACTGAGTTGCATCCATCAAACACCATACCTACTGTAAAGCATGGTGGTGGAAACATCATGCTTTGGGGCTGTTTCTCTGCAAAGGGGCCAGGACGACTGATCTGGGTACATGAAAGAATGAATGGGGCCATGTATCGTGAGATTTTGAGTGCAAACCTCCTTCCATCAGCAAGGGCATTGAAGATGAAACGTGGCTGGGTCTTTCAACATGACAATGATCCAAAGCACGCCGCCAGGGCCATGAAGGAGTGGCTTCGTAAGAAGCATTTCAAGGTCCTGGAGTGGCCTAGCCAGTCTCCAGATCTCAACCCTATAGAAAACCTTTGGAGGGAGTTGAAAGTCCGTGTTGCCAAGCGAAAAGCCAAAAACATCACTGCTCTAGAGGAGATCTGCATGGAGGAATGGGCCAACATACCAACAACAGTGTGTGGCAACCTTGTGAAGACTTACAGAAAACTTTTGACCTCTGTCATTGCCAACAAAGGATATATTACAAAGTATTGAGATGAAATTTTGTTTCTGACCAAATACTTATTTTCCACCATAAAATGCAAATAAAATGATAAAAAAACAGACAATGTGATTTTCTGGATTTTTTTTTCTCAGTTTGTCTCCCATAGTTGAGGTCTACCTATGATGTAAATTACAGACGCCTCTCATCTTTTTAAGTGGTGGAACTTGCACTATTGCTGACTGACTAAATACTTTTTTGCCCCACTGTGTATATATATATATATATATATATATATATATATATATATATATATATATATATATATATATATATATATATCAAAAAAGAAGGCAGCACTCCATTGTGTCCAAAAAATGTAGGATTTATTCAAGGTAAACTTTACAGGTCCCTTAGAGCTATGGCTAATATACTGTTGAATAGGTGGTGCTATGTATAATGGTTGGCCTGGTGTAGCATGTTTTTGCAACATATATCTTTATATATATACAATTTTTGCAGATATATTTTGCATTGGGGTGTTGTGTTTACACTTGTTGTATTTTAAATGTTTTTATGCTTGTTGTGGTGTTGAATAAAACGTTTTCTACTTTTCAATACTACATGGTCATGCGGGCCTGATTTAGTCCAATCCTTTTTTCTTTGTCTTGGTTCTACACATATTATTTGGACTAGGCACTGCACCCTCCCCATTATTTGATTTACAGCTTAGGTGCACTCTTTTTCTATATTTTCGTATATTGCACATCCATGTAGTATATAGCACAGCGAGGTAGAATATAACACAGCCCACGCAGTATATAACACAGCCCACGCAGTATATAACACAGCCCACATAGAATATAACACAGCCCACATAGTATATAGCAATGTGGGCACCATATCCCTGTTTAAAAAAGAAGTGAAATAAAAATTAGTTATATACTCACCTTCCGGCGGCCCCCGGATCCAGCCCAGGCCTTTAGCGATGCTCCTCGCGACACTCCGTTCACAGTAATGCCTTGCGGCAATAACCCGTGATGATGTAGCGGTCTTGTGAGACCGCTACGTCATCACGGGTCGTTGCTGCAATGCATTCTTGGGACAGGAGCGTCGCGAGGTGCGGGAAAGGTTGCTGTGGACGCCAGAATGTGAGAATATAATTTTTTAAAAAATTATTTTTAACATTATATCTTTTTACTATTGATGCTGCATAGGCAGCATCAACAGTAAAAAGTGAAGCAGTGTTTAAATCCCGCCCCAATTTCGCTGATTGGCTGCGGCCGGCCAGGCACGACCAATCAGCGACGCGAGATTTCCGTTAGACAAACAGACAGACAGATGGAAGTGGACCTTAGACAATTATATATATATATATATATATATATATATATATAGTATATATATATATATATATATATATATATATCAAAAAAAATAAAGGGAACACATCCTAGATATTACTGAATGAAATATTCCAGTTGTAAAGCTTTATTCATTACATAGTGGAATGTGTTGAGAACAATAAAACCTAAAAATGATCAACGTAATTCACAACTAATATCCCACGGAGGTCTGGAGATGAAATGATGCTCAAAATAAAAGGGGAAATGAAGTTCCGGGCTGATCCAACTTCAGTGGAAATCCCTCAAGACAAGGAAATAATGCTCAGTAGTGTGTGTGGCATCCACATGTCTGTATGACCTCCCTACAACACCTGGGCATGTTCCTGATGAGGTCTCCTGAGGGATCTCCTCCCAGACCTGGACTAAAGCATCTGTCAACTCATGGACAGTCTGTGGTGTAACGTGATGTTGGTGGATGGTACGAGACACGATGTCCCAGATGTGTTCAATCGGATTCAGGTCTGGGGAGCAGGCAGGCCAGTCCATAGCTTCAATGCCTTCATCTTGCAGGAACTACTGACACACTCCAGCCACATGAGGTCTGGCATTGTCCTGCATTAGGAGGAACCCAGGGCCAACCGCACCAGCATATGGTCTCACAAGGGGTCTGAGGATCTCATCTCGGTACCTAATGGCAGTCAGGCTACCTCTGGAAAGCACATGGAGGGCTGTGCGGCCCTCCAAAGAAATACTACCCCACACCATTACTGACCCACTGCCAAACCAGTCATGCTGAAGGATGTTGCAGGCAGCAGATCGCTCTCCATGGCGTCTCCAGACTCTGTCACGTCTCTCACGTGCTCAGCGTGAACCTGCTTTCATCTGTGAAGAGAACATGGCGCCAGTGGCGAATTTGCCAATCCTGGTGTTCTGTGGCAAATGCCAAGCATCATGCATGGTGTTGGGCTGTGAGCACAACCCACATCTGTGGATGTCAGGCACTCAGACCATCTTCATGCGGTCGGTTTCTAACCATTTGTGAAAGAACGTCAGCGGTAAGTCATTATATGCAACTGTTATGTAGAGCTGGTATCTACCACTGACCATATGTTGGTAATATCCATGTTGGTCTTTATATAGAGATTATCTTCAGTAACAGCGCAGTCATCTGCTGAGGTTCTCCTCCACTATTAGGGGGTGTCACAGAGTTTTAATCAAGGTTACCTGGTTAGAGGCCCACTCAGAAGCTTCGCCCCTGAACCAAAATCCTAGCTACACCTCTGAGACACACTCAATAAAGGAGTGGTTCTGCAGGTGTGGACCACAGAGGAACTCTCATTACCAATGCTTTCTGGCTGATGTTTTGGTCACTTTTGAATGTTCGTTATGCTTTCACACTCGTGGTAACATGAGACGGAATCTACAACCCACACAAATGGCTCAGGTAGTGCAGCTCATCCAGGATGGCACATCAATGCGAGCTGTGGCAAGTAGGTTTGCTGTGTCTGTCATCGTAGTGTCCAGAGGCTGGAGGCGCTACCAGGAGACAGGCCAGAACAACAGGAGATGTGGAGGGGCTGTAGGAAAGCAACAACCCAGCAGCAGGACCGTTACCTCAGCCTTTGTGCAAGGAGAAACAAGAGGTTCAGTGCCAGAGCCCTGTAAAATGACCTCCAGCAGGCCACAAATGTGCATGTGTATGCACAAACTGTTAGAAACCGACTCCGTGAGGATGGTCTGAGTGCCCGACGTCCACAGATGGGAGTTGTGCTCACAGCCCAACACCGCGCAGGATGCTTGGCATTTGCCACAGAACACCAGGATTGGTAAATTTTCCACTGGCGCCCTGTGCTCTTTACAGATGAAAGCAGGTTCATACTGAGTACATGTGACAGACGTGACAGAGTCTGGAGACACCATAGTAAGCGTTTTGCTGTCTGCAACATCCTTCAGCATGACCTGTTTGGCAGTGGGTCAGTATTGGTGTGGGGTGGCATTTCTTTGGAGGGCCACAGAGCCCTCCATGTGCTTGATAGAGGTAGCCTGACTGCTATTAGGTATATAGATGAGATCCTCAGACCCCTTGTGAGACCATATGCTGGTGCAATTTGCCCTGGGTTCCTCCTAATGCACGACAATGCCAGACCTCATGTGGCTGGAGTGTGTCAGCATTTCCTGCAAGATGAAGGCATTGAAGCTATGGACTGGCCCGCCCATTCCCCAGACCTGAATCCATTTGGACACATCTGGGACATCATATCTCGCACCATCCACCAACGTCACATTGCACCACAGACTGTCCAGGAGTTGGCGGATGCTTTAGTCCAGGTCTGGGAGGAGGTCCTTTAGGATACCATCCGCCGCCTCATCAGGAACATGCCAAAGCATTGTAGAGAGGTCATACAGGCATGTGAACGCTACACACACTACTGAGCATCATTTCCTTGTCTCTAGGCATTTCGACTGAAGTTGGATCAGCCTACAATTTTATTTTCCACTTTGATTGTGTGTGTGACTCCAAATTCAGGCCTCCATTGGTTAATAAATTTGATTTCCATTGATTATTTGTGTGATTTTGTTGTCAGCACATTCAGCTTTGTACAGAACAAAGTATTCAATGAGAATATTTCATTCATTCAGATCTAGGATGTGTTATTTGAGTGTTCCCTTTATTTTTTGAGCAGTGTATATATCCCAAAATAGTGCTATATGAAATATGGCTATGCCCACAAAAAACAAGCCTGTTACAATGATAGAAAAATAAAAAGTTATGGCTTTTATTATTAATATGCCTCAAAGTTTTAAAATTGTAACCTGTTTCTGTGTATTTTAAAATTGGTTAGCATTGAAATGATCTTTTCTCATGCATACATGGTATGTGGGCACTTTTCCAATGTAGTATGTTCATGTACTATATTGTAATCCTTTTTTTCTTTGCTTATGGCTGAAATAGCAATAACTCCAGCTATTAAACTGTTTAGGATTATTTTACAAGACAATGTATTTAATATAGCCATCTCCATGGATACCTCAGGTGCTGCTTTTAATAAGTATTACAATAATACCCTGAAATATGACCAATTTAAAGTACCATAGTCAGTTACTATGAGTTACTATAATCAGATTTCTAATAACTAATATGCCACATAGAAACCAAGTTATAGTTGATCAGTAATGACAGTGATACAGATAAGGACAATTATGTGTTGGATGTAATTCCAATGTTTGCTGCTGCTCTATCCAAAGCAGATAATTAAATTAAGTCTAATAGCTGAAATTGCAAAGGAAAAAAGGTTGCTTATTTTTGTTTTGACCACTTATCCTTTCTTAGAGTCATTGACCATACCCACATATTCATAGGCACTGTATAATATTAAAAATGCAAATAGTTACTGCAGTCTACACTATGAAGTGCAAGGTGTTGTGATACACAATGTAAATGCTACTTTTCCAAAAGCGGTTCACCTGAACAGAACTTACAGTCTCATTGACACATATGATGCTGTATGTTCGGGACGGGAGACTTGCAGTAAGTGTGAGTGATCAAGAGCGGTAGCTATCACCAAGCTGATGTCTCATTATGCCCTGGCACTTTACAGAAAAATTGTGCCCCAGCCCAAATGTGCTGCCCAGTGTGGGGTGCATACAACTCCAATGTACGCCACAGGCCTCCTCTGCTTCAAGGCTTCCATCTTCCAGAGCTGCTCAACATAACTAAGAGGACACACAGTTCATATTAACCAACAAAGGTTTACTAGACAGTTCAAGTTCATCAGATTGTTAAATGCAGTACTGGGCACAACACTTCTTGTTTCTTGTTTCCTCAATACAGTACATTTTCCTTAACAGAGTTTGTTTCCAGTATGGACTATTCCCACCTTGGCTATTCCTGCTGGCCCAGGGATTTCTTGTCCAGTCCTGAAGTGCACCTGGAATCCGTTCCCTTCCCTTCTCATGGTTCAGCATCCATCGTCCACTGTGCACCAGGAGATAAGGCACTCCTCCCAGTACCTATGCAGGGCCCTGAGCTCCAGACATCACAGGAATGTCTGCAAGGGATCCTAGTGAGGCATACCACTGACATGAACGAGTTCACCGCAGCTTAATATTAGCTTACTGCTGTATACTTCACCTTTCCTGGTTATTAAAATGGGGGACCCCAAAAAAATATCACATAGAGTACCCTATATTTAATAACCAGCAAAGGCTAAGAACACAGCTTCGTGCTGATATTAATAGCCAAGGAAGGGACAATGGATATTGGCCCCCTCCCAGCCTAAAAAGTCAGCTCTCAGATGCCCCAGAAATGGGGCATCCATAACATGCACCAAATCGGGCACTTAGCCTTGCTCTTCCCACTTGCTGTGGTGCTGTGACAAGTAGAGTGATAGTTGGGGATTTATATCGCCTTTGTATTGTCAGTCATATTGTAATATTGTATGAAAAAACACACAGCCAGAATAATGTCCTTTAATTTAAATAATTACACAGACTCCTTTAATGAGTCTAAATTAAGCCATACTTCATCACCCATTTCACAGAAGCCAATGTCTCCGGTAACAGAATTAAAATAATAAACAACAATATTTCTCACCTGTCTGAAAAGAAGATAATTTATTTGCCCTGCGACGGGTCTAGCTCTGCTACATCTATATAGCAAGCTGCATTGTTGCATGATGCAACTATACAGCCTGCCATCCAGCAGAGACACTGAGCATCATGTGCTAGGGCTGCTTAGTGTCTCGCAGTGAACTCCTATGACCTGACTGGTGTCTCACGGTGCCATCAGAAAGGTCCTGGGTGTTCACAGCCAATGAGTTCAGTTCAACTTGCTGACGTCAGAGCGAGCGATGTTACAACTTTTTCCAAGGTGCTCTTGCTGACATCAGTGAGTTGAACCAAACAATACAAAGGTGACATCAACCCCACAAATATGAACCCCACTTGCCACTGCCACAGGGCAAGTGGGAAGAGCCAGGCAAAGTGCCAGAATTGATGCATTTAATAGATGTGCCTTTTCTGGGGCTGCTGCGGGCTGCTATTTTTCGACTGGGAGGGCCCAATATCCACTGCCCCTTACCAGCTTGAGAAATACAGGGGAACCCAGGTCATTTTTTTTGTTGCTATTTATTTATTTATTTATTTATTTCTCTATAGCGCAGGTGGTGGCTGATTAATACTCCCATCAGGCGGCACCTTCTCTAAATTTTAAAAGTTGAATACAAATCTCAATATTCTCCTCTTCTAGCGCTGATAGCAGCGTAAGAAGGGGACAGTGATGTGAGCTGTCTTCACTTCAGCACACAGCGCAAGGGAATAGTGCAAACAGTGCTGCTAATTCCCAGGAGCCGGTGCATGTCAGACTGATGATACACGGATGTCATCCGCACTGAACTTTCCTCCCACCTCTCTTCTAACCTGCCCTATGACAATCTGCAATCTGGTTTCCATCCCCATCATTCAACTGAGAATGCCCTGACCAAAATTACTAACGACCTATTTACAACCAAAGCTATCGGACAATACTCTATACTCCTCCTTCTAGCCCTGTCCTCTGCTTTCGACACAGTTGACCACTGCCTCCTACTACAGATCCTCTTCTCCTTTGGCATCAAAGACCTCGCCCTATCCTGGATGTCCTCATACCTTTCCAACTGCACATTCAGCATCTCCCACTCCCACACTACCTCCTCACCCCACCCTCTCTCTTTTGGTGCCCCCCAAGGCTCTGCTCTAGGACAATTACTCTTCTCAATCTATACACTTGGCCTGGGACCACTCATAAAGTCCCATGGATTCCAGAACCACCTCTATGCTGATGACTCTCAGATCTAACTCTCTGGCCCAGACATCACCGCTCTGCTATCCAGAATCCCAGAGTGTCTATCAGCCAAATCCTCCTTCTTCTCCTCTCGCTTCCTCAAACTCAATGTGGACAAATCTGAACTCATCATCTTTCCTCCATCTCACAGATCTTCCTTATCTGATTTATCTATCACAATTAATGAGATCACGCTTTCCCCCGTACCGGAAGTCCGCTGCCTCTGAGTAACCCTTGACTCTGCCCTGTCCTTCAAAACGCACATCCAAGCTCTTTCCACCTCCTGTCGCCTCCAGCTCAAAAATATCTCCAGAATCCGTCCTTTCCTCAACCCCTAATCTGCTAAAATGCTTGTGCATGCCCTCATCATCTCCCACCTCAACTACTGCAACATCCTTTTCTGTGGCCTCCCTGCTAACACTCTTGAACCTCTCCAGTCCATCCTTAGCTCTGTTGCCCACTAATTCATCTCTCTCCTAGCTACTCCTCCGCTTCTCCCCTCAGCAAATCTCTTCACTGGCTCCCATTACCTCAGAGTATCCAGTTCAAATTACTAATACTGACCTACAAAGCCATCAATATCCTGTCTCATCCATAAATCTCTGAACTAATCTCCAGATATCTTCCCTCACATAATCTCTGGTCCTCTTAAGACCTCCTTCTCTCCTCTACACTTATTCGCTCCTCACCTAATCGCCTCCAAGACTTCTCCTGAATATCCCCCATCCTCTGGAATTCTGCGCCCCAACATGTCCAACTATCAACCACATTCGGATCCTTCAGATGGAACCTGAAAACCCACCTCTTCAAGAAAGCCTACAGCCTGCAATGACCCCTCTGCCTCCTCACCACTACCAGAACTACCGCCTCTCCAACACAGGAGCTGCCGCAACCCTCCAACCTACTGTCTCCTTCCCAACCTTTCTGTAGAATGTAAGTCTGTTATTGTTAGTCTGTTTACTGTAATTTGTATGTAACCCCTTCTCATGTACAGCACCACGGAATCAATGGTGCTATATAAATAAATAATAATAAAATTGATTATTAGAGGGAGTTGGTGTTGCCGCTACCACTACCTTCACTCAAGTTTGTTTATACACCAGTAACTAGCACTAAAACAACTCCTAGACCTCCCCGACATGTTTCACCAGCTAAACTGGCTTCATCAGGGTATGAGTCTAGATTTATCAAGCACATGGGTAACCAGATCTTTTAATGGATTTGGTATGATGTCATCAAACAGAGACAGATCGGGGTCAACAATTCCAAGCGCTCAGATCATTACACCAATCACAGCTAACATTTCTAAACGAACCAGGGTCAAATATTGCAAAAACTCTCTTTCATCACTAATGATACTCACATAACATTCTTAGATGGACAAATGGTTAAAGTGAAGACAGGTGGTTGGCACAGCTGCACTTTCCCAAAGATTAAATATAGTACCGACTTAGGGATCTTGGGTGCCATGCCATGTGAAAAATACAATGTCCATATCCAGAAAACGAAAAGGAAAAAGTGGCACTCACCGTCCCATAAAATTGTCCTTTATTCGGATTTACATAAAAAAAAACAGAGGCAGGAAAGTTCTCAGTGGAAACACACTGGACAATGGCCGTTTCACACTAGTATGCGCTTCCATGGGTCCTAGGTGGAAAGAAAGTAACGAGCCTCATATACAAGTATAGAGCCTCCCCTCCTCAGACGTCATCCAGATGAGTGGAGACCTCATACCACATATACAAATTTAGACGAACAACTGAACGAAAAATTACAACACAATTCTCATAAATTAAAAAACCACCTTTAAGGCTACAGGAAAACAGATATATCAAAACAGATATATCGACTTTGTCATTGAATCCTGATGCACTCTGTGCTCTAGTGCGCAGGGTCTACCTGGCTCCTCTTCTAAGTACAGTAGCATTTTCTGACGGTCCCCTCCTTGAACAGGTAATTTTACCCTCTCAATCCCAGCAAAATGTAAGAGCTCTGGATTGCGGCATAACTTTCCTTTACATGGTTGATTAGCCTGGGCACCCCTTTACCTGACAATATCTGACAATATAGAATTAAAATGTTCCCGGAATTGGACAAAAAGAGGGCAGATAGTTTTTCCAATATAGTAAAATCCACTAGGGCAAAATAAAACATATACTATATGGCATGTCCGACACTAAATAAAATCTCGTACCTCATGTGTAATCCCTCCTATTTGTAATTGTTTTGTGGTAAAATGAAATGGACAAAAAGAACAGTGGCCACACTTATGGTTACCCTCTGGTATGCTGTTTTTAAACCAAATTTTCGATTCCACTTTAATCTGATTGTGTGCCAAAAAAGATGCCAATTTTTATTAATTGCCATTCTAATTTGTCTATCCATGAGGCTGTACTTAAAGCTAAATATAAATCTCCTGCCTTTTTTTTAATTAGATGATCCTTGCTAAATTTTATATGACCAACAGGCGGTGGAGAAGAAGAACAGCCAGAGGGGGGAGTGTGTGAAATTGGCTCTATCCAGGGCTGTGTCCAATAGTATCTTAGGATAACTGGAGCGCCCCCACGCGTAAGGACAATGGGGTACTCAGTACCGGGTCTGTCTCTCGGTTCTGGGGATGTCACAGTGGCCGGACCCGGTCTGTGGCCCTTCTGAGGGGCGCTCAATTAAAGGTGTAGTTTGTCTGGTATTCGTAACGCCACCTGTGGTATTCGGTCAGGATGACCGACGCTGCTTAGGGGTCCACTGGGGTGATGGAATGGCATGTCCTGTATGAAGCCCCAACCCCTTTTAGGGTGAAAGGCTAATACGGTTCCTTGTTTCACCAAGTTCTTATTACCGCGTTCGGTCTTTGGCTTTTGTGCTTTCGGTGGGTCATTTTGTTCTGTCTCTTTTCTGTTTTTCCAATGTGAAATTAAGCATTGTTTGTATTGCTCCCAGGTGAGTACAGCAATATAGGTACCTTCTTGTTTAGACCCGTCCGGTCTAGTCTTTGGAGCGTCCCATTTGAAGATCACTCCCTCGGAGCTCACGTCTAACGGTTCGACCATAGCTGTCGGTAACGGGGGGGCAGTATCTCTTCTATCTTGCCCAGAGCCATCACAACTAGTTCGGCAGCAGGTGATTGGTCACCGGCGGGGTGGGGAGCAGTCACCGGAGCAGGATCGGTCGGTGGGGCAGGAGCGTTTCCCGTACCTGCACCTGATGTGGTTCCATCGATGTCGATCTGCTCCGCTGATGAGGACACTGGAGTCGGCAGCGGCTCAGTCCACGGTTCTTCCAATGCGATCTTCCTGCACAGCTCTGACTTCCATTACTTCACTGCAGTTGGTTCTACATCCAGGAGCCGATGGCTCGGCTCCTCCATTGGCGGATCCAAGGAGTTCGGATCCTCCAGCTGCGGCAGGTTCGGGTCTGCCTCCGGTCGACTGAGACAGCCCTGGGTCACTTCACCGTTGTTCAGGTACTCGCTGGTCGCCCTCACTGCCTCGAGGTCGGCGGCCACACATGCATGTTTCTCCTCCATTTTCTCGGGGTCGAGCGCCTTCTTCGCTTCGGGGCACGTCGTCTTCTCCCAGCAGTAGTCAGAGGGGGCGGTCGTTGCTTCTGGCGCCACTTTGGTAGTCTCCTCCCATAGCACGCCCTTCTTCTTCTCCTGCGCTCCTCGTGGCGCGGTAATGGCGGCAGTTTTGGTGGGAATTTTGGCGGCAAATGGCAGCACACAATCTTTACAATAAATCACAGTTCCAATACAATTCTGACACAGTTCTTAGGCACACATGACCTGATTTTCAGGCTTACGTAGATCCTGTTCGTGACGCCAAGTTTTTGGAGTGCCCCCACACGTAAGGACAATGGGGTACACGGTACCGGGTCTGTCTCTCGGTTCTGGGGATGTCACGGTGGCCCGACCCGGTCCGTGGCCCTTCTGAGGGGTGCCCAATTAAAGGTGTAGTTTGTCTGGTATTCGTGACGCCACCTGTGGTATTCGGTCAGGGTGATGGAATGGCAGCTAGATGGTATACCTTCCCACAGGTGAAGTGTGTCCCCAGGGCTTCCCAGATGTGTAGGTGGTGATGGTGGATGATGTAAGGCGCAATGAATGACGAGGACACAAGGTTGCAGTCTCTTTACCTTTTACTGAAGACTTCAGCGTCCACAGTCCAGAGAACCATTCACAAGGCAGGCAGAGTCCGGCCGGTCCAAAGGCACATCCAGAGTTCCCTTATCCAGGTGGAAATCAGTAGCCTTCCTACTAGCACCTTTGTGTTGTAGTACCTCCCTGCTGAGCACCACGGGATAGTCCTCACAACTTTCGTGGATGTTTCTGATCTTCTGTCTCTCTGTCCCCCAGATGTATGGATAGGACAACCCGTATGATGGGGTAGGCCTGGAGCTTATTTATAGGGACCCTAGTGATGCCCCTCTCCCACAATTTGCCTCCGTGTCTTCTTAGGTATTAAGGTCGGGCAACCAACTTGGAATTGACTGCCCTGCCAGTCTCTGAAGTAATACGTAGAGTCAATTACTCCCTCGGTGTTCCAGCCACCGGCTACGCGCCTCAGAAGGAGGCTGCCGATCTTGGGGCAGAACTCCTCCCGTTATTATCTCCTTGTGCTGTGACTTCGTTTCTTACTCTCCACAATACATTTCTCTTTGTGTCCTTTCTTAGGATGCTGCCGCAATGAGTGCAAGCGCAGCTCCGTAACATTCTATCTCTTGCTTGGCCTCTGTCAGGATCCCACCCCTGACAGGGACCCTCCGTCTGCAGCTCAGATGTTCCTCCTTTTCCCCCTGTCTGCCTGACAGGTCCTCTCTGGGTCAAACCCAGGCAGCTTCTGACTGACTTCCTATCCAACCCATCAGTTTTACCCGTGTGTGAGGAGTGCCCTAATAGATAGAAGCAAGGCTCCCCCTGGTGGACTGGAGTGTGAAGTGTAGTGTGTGACTTGTGATACCTGGTCAGGTGAACTCCTTTAGTACCATCAGACATAATATCACTCCCCCTAGTGGGAGAGCGACATTACTGCAACGACCAGGGCTCTGGGGCGCTGCATAACCCCTACTTGAAAATCCGTCAAAGAGGTCCAATGATTGTTCCCTATAGCGCCCAAGGTTATTATTAATCCTTTTCAATCTTAGAAATTGGCTATATGCTAGGGATTTTTTGTATGTAAAGGATGGCAACTGTTAAAGTGCAGTAACAAATTTGTGGAGGAGGACTTCTGAAAAACCTCTGTCCTCAGAGTGCCTTCATCAACCGTGACCTGCACATCTAGAAATTCAAACTCCAAACCTCCAAATTTTAAAGTAAATCCCATATTCATAGCGTTTGACGCATTCTGGTATTCCACAAAATTGTGGAATAACTCCCGAGATCCATCCCACACCATGAATATGTCATCGACCAGTCTAACGTATAGCCTAATATGTTTCAGAAAAGGATTCCCTGTTGAATACACATCTCTCTTCAAAAATCGCCAGAAACAGGTTAGCGAATGTACATGCATCGGGGGTACCCATTGCGGTGCCCACTGTTATGGTTTCCAATGGCAAGGAAACATCAGAAGCATAGAATAAACGGACAAGCTCTCGGGTGATGGAAACTAGAGCTGACCGCGATGCTAAACCTACACACCACACTAGAAGTAGCCAGGGGGCATTCCTGCGTTGTCTCTAGATGCCGCGCGCCAGCCGGAGAACTAACTACCCCTGGTAGAAGAAAACACAGTCCTGGCTTGCCTCCAGAGAATGTCCCCACAGGAGATAGCAGCCCCCCACATATAATAACGGTGAGAGCAGATGAAAAGACACACGTAGTATGAAAGCAGATTTAGCACAGAGAGGCCCGCTAACTAAATAGCAGAAAGATACAACAGAGGACTTCGCGGTCAGCTGCAAAACCCTTCAAAACACCATCCTGAAATTACCTTAACTCATGTGACAACTCATGCCACTGGAGTGGTAATTTCAGCCCAACAAGAGCTTCCAGCTGCAGAGATTCACATAAGTGCAAACTGGACAAAACATACAAAAATAGACTTAAGGACTAAAGTGTCCAACTTAGCTGAGCAGAAAACTGGGAGCAGGAACATGCAACAGAATCACTCTGGATACATTGATGGCCAGCATTAGAATGACTGAGGAGCAAGGTTAAATAGGATACTCCCACATCCTGATAGGAACAGGTGAACTGAGAAGGCAAAGCTTGCAGGACACCAGTACCACAAGAGACCACCGGGGGAGCCCACAAACCGAATCACAACAGTAGCCCCCCCTTAAGGAGGGGGCACCGAACCCTCACAAGAACCACCAGGGCGATCTGGATGAGCCCTATGAAAGGCACGGACCAAATCAGAAGCATGAACATCAGAAGCTGTAACCCAAGAATTATCCTCTTGACCGTAGCCCTTCCATTTCACCAGATATTGAAGTCTCTGTCTGGAAACACGGGAGTCCAAGATTTTCTCCACCACGTACTCCAATTCACCCTCAACCAGCACAGGAGCAGGAGGCTCAACAGAAGGCACAAGTGGTACCTCATACCTCCGCAATAATGATCGATGGAAGACATTATGGATAGCAAAGGATGCTGGGAGGTCCAAACGAAAAGACACAGGGTTAAGAATTTCCAAAATCTTATAAGGACCGATGAACCGAGGCTTAAACTTAGGAGAAGAGACCCTCATAGGGACAAAACGGGAGGACAACCACACCAAGTCCCCAACACGAAGACGAGGACCAACACGACGATGGCGATTAGCAAAACGTTGAGTCTTCTCCTGGGACAACTCCAAATTGTCCACCACCTGCCCCCAAATACGATGCAACCTATCCACCATGGTATCCACTCCAGGACAATCCGAAGACTCCACCTGACCAGATGAAAAACGAGGATGGAACCCTGAATTGCAAAAGAAAGGGGAGACCAAAGTGGCAGAACTGGCCCGATTATTAAGGGCAAACTCAGCCAACGGCAAAAAGGAGACCCAGTCATCCTGATCAGCAGACACGAAACACCTCAAATAAGTCTCCAAGGTCTGATTAGTACGTTCCGTCTGGCCATTTGTCTGGGGATGAAATGCAGACGAAAAAGACAAATCAATGCCCATCCTGGCACAAAACGCCCGCCAAAATCTGGACACAAACTGGGATCCCCTGTCGGAAACGATATTCTCCGGAATACCATGCAGCCGAACCACATTCTGAAAAAACAGGGGCACCAACTCAGATGAGGAAGGCAGCTTGGGCAAGGGCACCAAATGAACCATCTTAGAAAAGCGGTCACACACCACCCAAATGACGGACATCTTCTGAGAAACAGGGAGATCAGAAATAAAATCCATAGAGATGTGTGTCCAAGGCCTCTTAGGAACAGGCAAGGGCAACAACAACCCACTAGCCTGAGAACAACAAGGCTTGGCCCGAGCACAAACATCGCAAGACTGCACAAAAGTACGCACGTCCCGAGACAGGGAAGGCCACCAGAAGGACCTAGCCACCAAATCTCTGGTACCAAAAATTCCCGGATGACCTGCCAACGCAGAAGAATGAACCTCCGAGATGACTCTATTGGTCCACTCATCCGGCACAAACAATCTACCAGGCGGACAACGATCAGGCCGATCCGCCTGAAACTCTTGTAAAGCACGTCGCAGGTCTGGGAAGACAGCAGACAATATCACCCCATCCTTAAGTATACCCGTAGGTTTAGAATCACCAGGGGAATCAGGTTCAAAACTCCTAGAAAGGGCATCCGCCTTCACATTCTTAGTACCTGGCAGATACGAAACCACAAAATTAAACCGGGAGAAAAACAACGACCAGCGCGCCTGTCTAGGATTCAGACGTCTGGCCGACTCAAGATAAATCAAATTTTTGTGATCAGTCAAGACCACCACCTGATGTTTAGCACCCTCAAGCCAATGACGCCACTCCTCGAATGCCCACTTCATCGCCAAAAGCTCCCGATTACCGACGTCATAATTTCGCTCGGCGGGTGAAAATTTTCGAGAAAAGAACGCACAAGGTCTCATCACAGAACAATCTGAACTTTTCTGCGACAAAACCGCCCCCGCTCCGATCTCGGAAGCATCAACTTCCACCTGAAAAGGAAGAGAAACATCAGGCTGGCACAACACCGGAGCAGAAGAAAAACGGCGCTTAAGCTCCCGAAAGGCCTCCACAGCAGCAGGAGACCAATCTGCAACATCAGCACCCTTTTTAGTCAAATCAGTCAAAGGCCTGACAACGCTAGAAAAACCAGTTATGAATCGACGATAAAAGTTAGCAAAGCCCAAAAATTTCTGAAGGCCCTTAAGAGAAGTCGGTTGCGTCCAGTCACAAATAGCCCGAACCTTCACAGGATCCATCTCAATAGAAGAGGGGGAAAAAATGTACCCCAAAAAAGAAATCTTCTGAACCCCAAAAACACACTTTGAACCTTTAACAAACAGAGAATTGGTCCGCAAAACCTGAAAAACCCTCCTAACTTGTTGAACATGAGATTCCCAGTCATCCGAAAAAATCAAGATATCGTCCAAATACACAATCATAAATTTATCCAGATATTCACGGAAAATATTGTGCATAAAAGACTGAAAGACCGAAGGGGCATTTGACAGACCAAAAGGCATCACCAAATACTCAAAATGGCCCTCGGGCGTATTAAATGCGGTTTTCCACTCATCCCCCTGCTTAATTCGCACCAAATTATACGCACCGCGAAGATCAATCTTAGAGAACCACTTCGCCCCCTCAATGCGAGCAAATAAATCTGTCAGAAACAACAATATTAGGCAGGCACCACCGCCAGGGATCACCAATAGCATGCTACAAAAGGCACGACATGAAATGAAAGAAAAGAGAGGTAGCATGCATATTAAAGGGATCACCACAAGAATTATCAATAATAAAGGTTTATTTAAACACACTTAAACACTGCAAAAAGACATTAAAACCATTTAAAATTGCGAGAACACCGCAAAAAAATATAGAAACCAAGACCTAAAATGAGGTCATACCACGGTGCCACCCTCAGTATATATAAATCAAGCACATATTATTGTTCATCCATAGTTAACTCTAAATGCCACACAGATATAACAAAAATACTCCAACACAGCAGGACTGAATATAAAGGGACCAAAACAGGAATGGGGGTTAAAGAGTTAGAAAGATTATGATCACTCATGAAGAGATCCCCCTGAAGCTCAGGTATCAAGCAGTATAACACCCCATACAACCTGTCGCTGTTAGTAAGATTCCAGGATGAAATCCCTGTGTGGCATAGAAATAAAAGATGGAAAATGAAGGGAGAGGTGGCACCGGGCACAAATGCCCAACGCGTATCGCCAGTGATACTGGCTTCCTCAGGGGCAAATAAATCTGTCAGCAATGGCAAAGGATACTGATACTCGACTGTGATCTTATTCAAGAGTCTATAATCAATACAAGGTCTCAAAGAACCATCGCTTTTAGCTACGAAAAAGAACCCCGCTCCAAGAGGAGACGAAGAAGGACGAATATGTCCCTTTTCCAAGGACTCCCTAATATACTCTCGCATGGCAGCATGTTCAGGTACAGACAGATTGAATAGACGACCCTTAGGAAATTTACTGCCAGGGATCAAATCTATGGCGCAATCGCAATCTCTGTGAGGAGGAAGAGAATTAAGAGTAGATTCCTCAAAAACCTCACGATAATCAGACAAAAACTCAGGAATTTCAGAGGGAATAGATGAAGCAATGGAGACCAAAGATGTGTCCCCATGATTTCCCTGACATCCCCAGCTTAGTACAGACATTGTTTTCCAGTCAAGGACTGGGTTATGAGTTTGCAACCATGGCAATCCCAGCACCAACACATCATGTAGATTATACAGTACAAGGAAGCGAATCACCTCTTGATGGTCTGGAGTCATACGCATAGTCACTTGTGTCCAGTATTGTGGTTTATTACTAGCCAATGGTGTAGAATCAATACCCTTTAAAGGTATAGGAACTTCCAGAGGCTCTAGATCAAACCCACAGCGCCTGGCAAAGGACCAATCCATAAGACTCAAAGCGGCGCCAGAATCCACATACGCATCCGCAACAATAGAAGATAACGAACAAATTAGAGTTACAGACAAAATAAACTTGGACTGCAAAGTGCCAATAGCAGAGGATTTATCAACTTTCTTTGTTCGTTTAGAGCATGCTGATATAACATGAGTAGAATTTCCACAATAGAAGCACAAATGATTTTTGCGCCTATAAATCTGTCGTTCGCTTCTGGACAGAAAGCTATCACATTGCATACTCTGTGGTGCCTCTTCAGAAGACACCGCCAACTGGTGCACAGGTTTGCGTTCCCGTAAACGCCGATCAATCTGAATTGCCATTGTCATGGACTCATTCAGACCAGTAGGCGCAGGAAACCCCACCATGACGTCTTTACAGCATCAGAGAGACCTTCTCTGAAAATTGCCGCCAGAGCGCACTCATTCCACTGAGTAAGCACAGACCATTTTCGAAATTTTTGGCAATATATTTCGGCTTCATCTTGCCCCTGAGAGAGGGCTATTAGGGCTTTCTCAGCCTGAATCTCCAAATTTGGTTCCTCATAAAGCAACCCCAAAGCCAGAAAAAACGCATCCACATTGAGCAACGCAGGATCCCCTGGTGCCAATGAAAATGCCCAATTTTGGGGGTCACCCCGCAGTAAAGAAATAACAATTTTTACTTGCTGGGCAGGATCTCCAGCAGAATGAGATCTCAGCGAAAGAAACAATTTACAATTGTATTTAAAATTTAGAAAACAAGATCGATCTCCAGAAAAAAACTCCGGTATAGGAATTTTAGGTTCAGACCGAGGAGCATGTAACAAAAAATCTTGTATATTCTGAACTTTAGAGGCAAGATTATTCAAATTGGTAGCCAGACTCTGGGGATCCATATTTCAACAGATAAAGTCTGAGCCATTCAGGGGTTAAGAGGAGAGGAAAACAGGAGACTGCAATTAGAGCTGGAGTGCAACTTCAGAGGAAGGAAAAAAAAAAAAAAAAAGGTTTCACACAGTTCCTTTTCTCTCCTGCTTCAGCCTATAGATTAAACATTCCGGCTGGCCATACTGTTATGGTTTCCAATGGCAAGGAAACATCAGAAGCATAGAATAAACGGACAAGCTCTCGGGTGATGGAAACTAGAGCTGACCGCGATGCTAAACCTACACACCACACTAGAAGTAGCCAGGGGGCATTCCTGCGTTGTCTCTAGATGCCGCGCGCCAGCCGGAGAACTAACTACCCCTGGTAGAAGAAAACACAGTCCTGGCTTGCCTCCAGAGAATGTCCCCACAGGAGATAGCAGCCCCCCACATATAATAACGGTGAGAGCAGATGAAAAGACACACGTAGTATGAAAGCAGATTTAGCACAGAGAGGCCCGCTAACTAAATAGCAGAAAGATACAACAGAGGACTTCGCGGTCAGCTGCAAAACCCTTCAAAACACCATCCTGAAATTACCTTAACTCATGTGACAACTCATGCCACTGGAGTGGTAATTTCAGCCCAACAAGAGCTTCCAGCTGCAGAGATTCACATAAGTGCAAACTGGACAAAACATACAAAAATAGACTTAAGGACTAAAGTGTCCAACTTAGCTGAGCAGAAAACTGGGAGCAGGAACATGCAACAGAATCACTCTGGATACATTGATGGCCAGCATTAGAATGACTGAGGAGCAAGGTTAAATAGGATACTCCCACATCCTGATAGGAACAGGTGAACTGAGAAGGCAAAGCTTGCAGGACACCAGTACCACAAGAGACCACCGGGGGAGCCCACGAACCGAATCACAACAGCCCACCCCTTGAAGATACCATGTATCTAAGAATTTAAAAGCATTATGCTTTAGATTGAACCCAATCCCTTCACAGATTAAATCAGTGAATTCCCCACTTTTGTCTGTGCTGGATAATGCCGCTTTAATCGCCTCTACCCTTTCTGCCTGTGGGATTCTGGTATAGAGGCTTTCCACATCTATCGAGACAAGTGCAAAGCCATCCTGCCAATCAAATTCCCGTATGGAAGCTAAAAATTTGTTGATATTGATTATGCAAGAAGGAACTTTTTTCAATAGGGGATGGAGTAGCCAGTCTATGTACTGGGATAGAGGCTCAGTGAGTGACCCTATCCCTGAAACAATGGGGCATCCAGGAGGGTGATACCTGGACTTATGGATTTTCAGTATGTGATACCAGTGGGGTTTGTGTCGGAACTCCGGCAATAGTTTTTCTGCCTTTTTTTTGGGAAAGGATTCCTCTCTCTACCTGTTTTCTGAGAAATGTTCTCAATTCATTTTTATAACCATTATTTGGATCCTGCTTTATTAATAGATATGTATGGGTATCAGATAGTTGTCTATTTGCTTCTTCTAAATAATATTCCCTGGATAAGAGAACTATATTTCCTCCTTTTTCTGCTGGTCTGATTACAGTATCCTTCCAATTTCTAATTGTAGGAAGAGCTCTGCGTTCTGCAATGGATAAATTAGGTGGCATTTTTGGGTATATTAATACTTCTACATCTCTAGCGACATATTTTTTCATGGAATAAGAATAAAATTGGATAAAAGAAAAAAACCAATCATTTTTTAAGAGAAGGAATTACAAAAGGGCAAAAAAGGATTATCTGACAACCAATTCAGACTCTAGTGTGAACAAGGAAATGGAGGTCTCGGTTAATCATTCGCTGTCTCCTCAAACAGCTGTTGCCAGCAATACAGCGGCCCCTTTAGGAGAAATACCCGAAGAGGGGGCAGGAGGAAAAAACGCAAGGAAATACAGCAAGAGAAAACAGGTCTCATGGAGATTGAACGAGAAATCACTCCAACTGGTGACCAAATTATCAATTTGACTGATCATGTATTGGACTCTGACAGTATATCGGTCCTCTCTAAGGGTTTGGCTTTTTGTCTACCAGTGGAATTCAACTTAGTGGATTTTAAAATCGATATGTTTAAAACTACTAGAAATTGTGGCCAGTTATACATTTTCCATTGAGTTGCTACATGACAGAAATGTTGTACTTTATTCTAGCTTTTAAAGCAAATAGACGATCCTGTAATAGATAGTCAGGCCAGGCTCACCAGAGAGCGACTGCAGATACTCGATGGCTTTTCACTGTGAATAATACCGATGGTTCTAAAGCAAAAGAACCTTTCTGTAATCTCCTTATGTACAAGGCTTCTTGCAGTGAGGCAACTTCTTTAACTCCAGCCAGACTTGTGACTTACCTGTTGGCACAAGAGTATAAAACTGAGGCAACAGAACATGCAAAGTGTACTGCGGACATAATGATGCCCTCATATGGTTATATTGGTAGATAAATTAAAAAAGTTATGCGTTTTGGATGAAGTCACTAAAGCAGTGAAACAAAAGGGACTGAAACAAGATGGGACCAGTCAAATTTATTTGATTGAATTTGCATAAAAAAGGTCTTTTTACTAAACAAAGTACAAAAGAAGGTAATGCACCCATACCCACTATTATACTGGTACAACAAACCTTGAGTAATGCCAATAGTAACAAAAGTACAATGGAGTAAAAATGGATAATCAAAGTACCTTTTTAGTCTATCAGATGTCTCCAAAGATTATGATCTACTGGTGGAGTAATAGAAAAATCTAAGAGTATCCACAGATAGCAGCTGCAACCAAAGGAACATAAATTATCTTTTCCTATTATGCCTTACTAAAATCTTTGATTCTGTTACATCTTTTTCCATTCTTCCCGGACATGTTTTCATTGGTGATGCAACCAATTTCAACAGATCATTAGAGTCCAAAAGAAAAAGCAAACAAATGTAAGTTATGGTAGAAAAGAGTAAATGCGTCATTTAAAATAGCCTAGTAGTATTATATCAAACACTGGCTTAATCACCTGTAGGTCTGCATTATATGTGACAAGTAAATGTGACATGGGTCATACCAATAATAGAAACACATCTGGGATTTATGAATAAAAATGTAGCAGAATTTAGGGCCATAATAGGTTCTAAGCATTATATGGTGAAGATAGGATAAAGATAATGGGTAATTAACTCATTTATGGGGCATTGATCCAGGTAACTAGTCTGATTGCGATATCTGGAGTAATTAAGGAATTTTTCTCCTAATACGGAGCAATGAGAATCTGCCTCATAGGGTATTTGCCTTCCACTCGATCAACATGTTAGATTAGAAATTGAAAATGATGGACTTGTCTAACTTTAACAATAAAAACTATGAATCTATATTCCTGTCGCTGTATTGTTGCTATCTGTGCATGCCTCTTGGATCTACCTAAGAATCCACCTGGAGACCATAATCTTTGGTGACATCTCGTTAAGTGAGTAGGTACCTCATTATCTATTTTTATTACCCCATTTTGCTTTTGTTAGTATTGGCATGGTTGGTTGTGGCAGAGTTGTTGTACATGTGTATTAACTAATATTTTGTGATTACTTTTGTAATAAGAAATTTTTATTACATATTCAATAAAAGTGAAGTTTTAGGGATTGATTTTGCTATGATTCTTAGTTTAGATTGATATTCCAAGATATTTAATATCACTGTATCCTGTTTTTTGTTCAGGAAATTACCCACACAAATTCTCTTGAGCTCCCTCCAATCACAATAGTCAGGATATCATCTAAAGAAAAAGGTTGCACTAAATTGCACTAAGAAAGGTCAATATGAAATCTATGAAGTGTGAATAGCATAATGGCTTTTGAAATTTATGAAAAAACACATGAGAAGCAAAATTGTGAACCCATCCACCAGCGTCAAGGTAATGTCATGAATCGGATGGGTCCCTGACCTAACTGCCTATTGTGAACACTTACCTCTGGCTAATGTCTTGGTAAAGCCTATATAGGTAGGTCGGAACAAAGTGTAATTAGATGTAATTGACACTGGTTGATGGGCTCACAATTTCTTTGTTCAGTCAGTTTTCCATTACTCAGTTATGTACCATTTTTTCTGACTTGATTTTAATTGCATCCAATCACACTTTTTTCCGACCTACCTATAAATATAAATATAGGCTTTACCAAGACATTAGCCAGAAGTAAGTGTTTACACTAGGCAGTTCGGTCAGGGACCCATCCGATCCATGAGATTACCTTAATGCTGGTGGATGGGCTCACAATTTTTGGCCAAATTTTGTGCTAAGCATTTCATGTGATTTTTCATAAATTTCAAAAGCCATTATGCTATTCACACTTCATGGATTTCACGTTGACCTTTCTTAGTACAATTTTTAGTGCAACCTTTTTCTTTATTTGCTATGAGAGTTTTTTGGTATGCACTAGTTCAGACTAGTTCTTTGTTCTGTCAGTTTTCCATTACTTACTAGTCAGAATATGACATTCTCTTAAAGCTGGATGGTCTCAGCACAGCAGTCTTTACCATACTATTGAGCTGAAAATAAGCTTTCACAATGCAGTCAGTGGGAAATCTGGGTTACAGCTTAGTGGCGATACACTTTAAGCCTTAGGGCTCATAATCATTTGCATGAAAAATGGACGAGTGCAATCCGATAAAAAATCGGATTGCACTCTGACCAATGTTATTCAATGAGATTTTTTTCTCAGCTGAAATCAGACTGAGAAAAAAAATCACAGCATGCTGCGATTTGCTGCGTATCTCGGACAAGACTTGCCAATGCAAGTCAAAGGATATGAGAAAAAAAACGCACAGCACTCGCACCAACCGGTGTCCTTTGAAAAGCTGCTAATTCATGTGCGGTGTACAGTAAAATCACACTGACAGGTTAGAACAGAATAGATAGAATAGATAGAATAAAAATATACACATAGAATACATATATATATATATATATATATATACATGTCAGTAATACACACACACATATATATATATATATATATATATGTATTTATATTGAACTGAAAGAAAGAAGAAATGCAGGTAGTTCATCAGATATATAGATGTCTGTGACAAATATAATTAGTACAGTGTGTGTGCAAATTACTGGATATTTATTTAATTAATAAACGATTATTTATTGGAAAAAAATGGCGTGGGCTCCAGCGCAATTTTCAAAACCAGCAGAGGGAAAGCCAGAGACTGGGGGCAGATGTGTATAGCCTTGGAAGGGGGCAATACCCATGGAGCTTCCCAGGCTATTAAGATCAGTTCACAGCTGTATACTTAGCTTTTACTGGCTATTAAAATGGGGGACACCCCAAAAAATGACATGGGGTTCCCCCATAATTAATAACCAGCAAAGGCTATGCAGACAGCTGTGGGCTGATATTAATAACCTAGAAAGGGGCCATGCATATTGCCCCCGGCTAAAAACATCAGCACTCAGCTGCTCCAGAAAAGGCGCATCTATAGTGCAGTGGTAAATCATTTCAAAACAGCTGCTGAAACTGGAAAATCTGGGTTGTAGTGTAATGATCATTAAAGATGAGTGAATTTGATCGGGTCAGGGCTTATTCGGCAAGCTATAGCGCTTATCGAATAAGCTGCAGGGGGAACCTGGCTTCCTAGATCACTCTGGCTGATCAGCGGTTCAGGTCTGCAGCTGCATGTTTTGCGGCTGTGTGACAGTCATGACACATGCATGGAGAGCCTGGGTATCACACAGCTGCGACACATGTAGCTGCGGAGCCGAACCGCTGATCAGCCAGAGAGATCCAGGAAGCCGGGTTCCCTCTGCAGCTTATTCAATAAGAGATAAAGGTTGCAGCATAAGCCCTGACCTGATCAAATTCGCTCATATCTAGTGATGACTAGGGTTGAGCGACTTTTACTTTTGTAGGATCGGGTCGGGTTTCACGAAACCCGACTTTTTCAAAAGTCGGGTCGAGTGAAATCGGCCGATCCTATAAAAAAGTCGGGGTCGGGGTCGGCCGAAACTCGAAACCCAATGCAGTGCATTGGGTTTCCAATGGTTCCCAGGGTCTGAAGGAGCGAAAACTCTCCTTCAGGCCCTGGGATCCATATTTAAGTGTAAAATAAAGAATTAAAATAAAAAATATCGCTATACTTACGCTCTGACGGGCCCTGGTACTAACCGGGAACCTTCCTTCCTTAGAATCAGCCTTCCAGGACCCTGCGGTGACGTCACGGTGACGTCGCGGCTTGTGATTGGTCGCGCGGCCGCCCATGTGACCGCTCGCGCGACCAATCACAAGCCGCGACTTCACCGTGACGTCACCGAAGGTCCTGGAAGGGCTGATTCTTAGGAAGGAAGGCTGCCGGAAAGAAGCAGGGCGTGTCCGAGGGTGAGTATATAACTAATAGGAATATACTCACCCTCGGCTTCGTTCCGGCAGCCTTCCTTCCTAAGAATCAGCCCTTCCAGGACCTTCGGTGACGTCACGGTGACGTCGCGGCTTGTGATTGGTCGCGCGAGCGGTCACATGGGCGGCCGTGCGACCAATCACAATCACCGTGACGTCACCGCAGGGTCCTGGAAGGCTGATTCTAAGGAAGGAAGGTTCCCGGTTAGTACCAGGGCCCGTCAGAGGGTAAGTATAGCGATATTTTTTATTTTAATTCTTTATTTTACACTTAAATCTGAATTCTGATACCAATTCCCGATATCTTAAACATATCGGGAATCGGTATCGGAATTCCGATTCCAGATTCAGAAGATCGCCGACTTCATGGCCGACCCCACACAGGGGTCGGGTCGGGTTTCATGAAACCCGACTTTGCCAAAAGTCGGCGACTTCTGAAAATTGCCGACCCGTTTCGCTCAACCCTAGTGATGACACATTCCAAGACAGCTGCCACGATAAAAATGACAGACCTCTCTATTCTTTATAGGTGGAAAAAATAGCAAAATCGGCAGTGTATAATTATTTTCCAAAATGTAGGTGTATCTGTTTTATAAGGTGTAACATAGTAGACAACTCTCATACAAAGTTATACAGTAAAAAAAATATCTAAGACCACAACACACTTTCTGTACTGATTCTATTTCATTTTTTTCACTTATCATTTTTCCTGTCTGTTATACTAATTACAGTAGTATAAGAAAAAACATAAACATTGAGCTTGATTTAAGTTGGTATACATTTCCAGCTCAGGAGAGGGAGGCCACACCCTGGCTTGCACAGGATGCAAAAATACAGAGAAAAAACACAAAAATTGAGCTTGGTTTAAGATGGTATACATGCAATACATTAACGCATGTTCACATTGGCCATAAAGCATACAAAACCTACAAGAAGCTAAATGAGCAAAACCCTGCTGGAACTAAATAAGTAAAAAGCAAAAGTGCATTTAAATAACACAGGGTTCTTAGTAATACTGTTTTTGATCAAATATAGCATAAAAGCCATCCCACTGTAGACAAGGTTACTCTGATCAGGATGGAACCTACACTGTCTAATATTAACCCCTTCACCCCCGGAGCTTTTTCCGTTTTTCCGTTTTCGTTTTTCGCTCCCCTCCTTCCCAGAGCCATAACTTTTTTATTTTTCCGTCAATTTGGCCATGTGAGGGCTTATTTTTTGCGGGACGAGTTGTACTTTTGAACGACATCATTGGTTTTAGCATGTCGTGTACTAGAAAACGGGAAAAAAATTCCAAGTGCAGTGAAATTGCAAAAAAAGTGCAATCCCACACTTGTTTTGTGCTTGCCTATTTTGCTAGGTTCACTAAATGCTAAAACTGACCTGCCATTATGATTCTCCAGGTCACTACGAGTTCATAGACACCTAACATGACTAGGTTATTTTTCACCTAAGTGGTGAAAAAAAATTCCAAACTTTGCAAAAAACAAAACAAAACAAAATTGCGCCATTTTCCGATACTCGTAGCGTCTCCATTTTTCGTGATCTGGGGTCAGGTGAGGGCTTATTTTTTGCGTGCCGAGCTGGCGTTTTTAATGATAGCATTTTGGTGTAGATACGTTCTTTTGATCGCCCGTTATTGCATTTTAATGCAATGTCGTGGCGACCAAAAAAACGTAAATCTGGCGTTTCGAATTTTTTTTTCATTACGCCATTTAGCGATCAGGTTAATGCTTTTTTTTAATTGATAGATCGGGCGATTCTGAACGCGGCGATACCAAATATGTGTAGGTTTTTTTTTTTTTTTATTGATTTATTTTGATTGGGGCGAAAGGGGGGTGATTTAAACTTTTATGTTTTTTTTATTTTTTTCACATTTTTAAAAACTTTTTTTTTTTACTTTTGCCATGCTTCTATAGCCTCCATAGGAGGCTAGAAGCAGGCACAGCCCGATCGGCTCTGCTACATAACAGCGATCATCAGATCGCTGTTATGTAGCTAAAATGCAGGTGTGCTGTGAGCGCCGACCACAGGGGGGCGCTCACAGCCACCGGCAATCAGTAACCATAGAGGTCTCAAGGACCTCTATGGTTACAATGGAGGAGCATCGCCGACCCCCGATCATGTGACAGGGGTCGGCGATGCGCTCATATCCGGCCGCACGGCCGGATGCGGTAGTTAAATGCCGCTGTCTGCGTTTGACAGCGGCATTTAACTAGTTAATAGCGGCGGGTGATCGCGATTTCACCCGCCGCTATTGCGCGCACATGTCAGCTGTAAAAAACAGCTGACATGTCGCGACTTTGATGTGCGCTCACCGCCGGAGCGCACATCAAAGCGGGGGTCCCGACATGTGACGTACTATTCCGTCACATGTCGGGAAGGGGTTAAAAACCTTACCATGTGTCAGAGTTGAGTGAATAAGGGCAGACAAAAGGACCGGCGGGTTCCAACCTATGGACACCGGTCTGGGGAAGCCTTTAAATGTTATTTAAATGCACTTTTGCTTTTTATTTATTTAGTTATAACAGTGTTTTTGTTCATTTTGTTTCTTGTAGGTTTTGTAATTACGGAAGTATGCAAACATTGTACAGTATTTATATTTGGTCATAAAGCAATATCATGCAGCAATATTTAAGTTTTCACATGCTTAGAAAATGTTTGACTGTTCACTGTCACTGACTTTCCCTTTCCTTCTTTACAGCATGCACAGGTGAGTAAAGGAAATGCATCTTTCAGGTAAAATAGAGATGTTTCCTATGAATAAAGCCTGTCCATAATGTCTTGAAGAGAAAACAGATATGGCAGGCCAGTTGTCTGAGAACTGCTGAAGCCACTGCAGCAGCCATTCACTTCTCCATTCATTTCTGGCCCATCTACTACATGGTAACAGACAGTTTTCTCAAGCAGATGTCCTCAGTCTGTCTGCTCCATCCTGATAAAGTTATGCCTAATTCTTTATTTAGTTTTAACCCTGCGTTGGCTCAGTCACTTCCTGCCTGACTGAAGCACTTCGAATTCTGACACCAGTGTGTTTCTGATTGCCATAGCAACCATTATTTGTGCAGTCCTTATGTAAACCAGCGAAAAATGCCTTTTTAAAAGTTTGTAAAATTAATGAAGTTTTTTTTGTGATAACCTTTATTTGTTGGACAAGTGAGCTGAGGTGCAGGATTCGCGCGTAAATCCACCATCCCTCATTCACCAATTTATTGGAGAAAAAAAAACCATGCAGGTCTGCCATAATCTAACGAATCCGAACTAGTCCATAAATGGATACCTGAAAAACATAAAAAGACAGAAGTAAAGACAAGAGAGCAGTCCCTCGTTCACCAATTTATTACTCAACATGTTGCTTCGAAGCTCTGATGTAGTCCACATTCCCCAAATCTGGCTCCAGCGATTGTGGATAGCAGTACAGTGACCGCTATTAACAGGCTCCGAGTAGCGACATCAACGCTCATTATCGCCGCTGGTTCTTGGTGAGCTCAGTGAGACCCAGCTTCTCTGAAGAGAGTTGTAGTCACTACCTGGCGCCTATGAATAAAGGGAAACGTTACTGCTATTTACAGAGGCCAGAGACAGATTTGAGGAATGTGGACTGCGTGAGCCTAGGTGGCAACATTTTGGGCAATAAATTGGTGAATGAGGGACTGTTGTCTTTATTTATGTCTTTGTATGTATTTCAGGTATCCTATTCTGGATTACTTCGGATTCATTTAATGAAGGCAGACCTGGATGCTTTTGTTTTTTTCAATAAATTGATGAACGATGGATGGTGTTTTGGAGTCTTTATTCAAATAAAGTGTTTTTTTCTGTGTGTGTATTTTTATTTTTTATTACTGGGTTAGTAATGAGGGTGTTTGAGGGTGTTCTCCACTACTAACAGCTATTATCCCAATTGCCACAGTTGCAGTGCAATCAGTAAGACCCGGGCAAAGCGCCAGAATTGGCACATTTAATGTGATGCGCCAATTCTGCGGTGGCTGCCGGCATGTATTTTTAGGCTGGGAAGGGCCCAATTAGCACTTTTCCAACCTGATAATAAAAGCCTGCAGCTGTCTGCTTTACCTGGGCATGTCATTTTTTTTAAAATTATTTATTTATTAAAACCAGGCTGAAAACACCCACGTAAACACTTACAGTACATGTGCTTTTTTTTATCTACAACTTTATCGTATCTAATGCAAGTCCATAGGGAAATTCAATACAGAAACATGCTGTGGCTCGGAAACCAACAATGCAGAGTTTACAAAGTCTAAAAAAGAAGTACATTGGCATGGGATTTCTATTAATCCCATCCACTGTGATTGTACCCAAACATACGCTGCATCCAGAATGCTAGTATTACTGATTGTGGGCACGCAGCCTAAGGGCTGTCCCACACGTCCAGATAATTCCGGTACCGGAATAAATTGGTACCGGAGTTATTCGTGTCCGTGTGCCTGGGAACTCACGTAGGCCATACGTGCGGCACACGTGTGCCGCCCATATGGCGAGTGGGTACCACACGGAGCGTGTGGTACCCACGCGTGTGGTACCCTGCATCGCGCTGAAGCCGCGATCCATATCTTCTCTGCAGCAGCGTTTGCTGCAGAGAAAATATGAAGAATAGTGTTTAAAATAAAGATCTATCTGTCCGCAGGCCCCCCACCCCCTGTGCGCCCCCCCCCCCCCCGCTGTTCAGAAAATACTTACCCACCTCCCTCGCTGCTTCCTGGTCTGGCCGCGGCTTCTAGTGTATGCGGTCACGTGGGGCCGATCATTTACAGTCATGAATATGTGGCTCCGCCTCCCATAGGGGCGGAGCCGACTATTCATGATTGTAAATGATCGGCCCCACGTGACCGCATACAGTAGGAGGCGCGGGGCAGAGAGGAAGGAGTGACAGCCAACGTGGGAGCAGGTGAGTATTTTCAGGACAGCGGGGGGGCGCACAGGGGGCGGGGGGCCTGCGGACAGATAGCTGCTACAGGGAATATATGAATGGCGGCTTCAGCACCATGTGGGGGGGACAGCGCTTACTGTAGCGCTGTCTCCTGCACGCACACGGACTGCACACGGAGAAGGTCCGTGTGAGGTCCGTGTTTTACACGGACCCATTGACTCTATCGGGTCCGTGTAATCCGTGCGCTCCCACGAACACTGACATGTCTCCGTGTTTGGCACATGGAGACACGGTCCGCAAAAAATCAATGACATCTGCACAGATGCATTGATTTTTATGGGTCTACGTGAGTCAGTGTCTCCGGTACGTGAGGAAACTGTCACCTCACGTACCGGAGCCACTGACGTGTGAAACCGGCCTAAGGGGTGGAGGAGACATTTTTTCTCTCTTTTTAAAGTCATTATACAGGAAAGAATGTTTCCTAACATTTTTTCCTCTAAAAACCATTTTGTATTCGGTTTTGTATGTTTTATAGTCAGTGGTGTAATACTCTGAAATTATTGTTCCCAGCAGAAACCTGGGCAGATGCGTCCAGGCATCTTCCCCATGCTGTTCCAATTCCATTTGAGTGCAGTTTCCATCCATTTCAGCAATTTTCCTGCCTCCCCAGCCCATCTGTTAGGGTCTTCCAGAAAAATACTTGCGCTTCCCATTGACTTCCATTATACTCGGAACTTGAATCGAGCCCATACGAGTGTCCCACCTGCTCGATTTGAGTACCAAGCTCTAGAGCATTTTAGTGCTCTCTCATCACTAGTACTAAATGGACAGATATATCCCCAGTACAATATACGAGCAGAAATAGTTACTGACTTTTTCATATGCATCAAAGTCCATTCACCGATATCACAGACTTGTGAGCAGAAATTCCAACTTATGTCACTGGAACAAATGAAAACTTGTAATTTAATATTATGTTTGAACAGATATATAAATACATCATGTATAAAAACAGAATTTCACTACGTTTGTATTTGTATGGATATCTACATTTCTGTACTGTGTCACAGTAAGATTTTAAATGATGATAATTTTAACCTCTGGAAATAACTGAAGTCTCCTACTGTTCCTAGGGAAAATTACTTATCTCTCTGCCTTAATCAGTGTGGAAATGAGGTCCATTAACTTGAGTATCAGCAGTGATGTCTAAAGCTATCTACATATCAGCAGCCATTACGCTATGAATACAATTTAGAATCAACCAAGAATCACTATTATTGATGAACGAACATGCTTGGATAAGGTGTTATCTGAGCATGCTCGGGTGTTAACTGAGTGACTTTGGCGTGCTCGAAATCTATGTTCAAGTCCCTGCGGCTGCATCATTAATCACTATTAAAAAAAACTTTAACATTTACACCAAAACATAGGATATCAGTTATTTTTTGCTAAACATGACATTTAACATTATGGTGCTCCTGGACACCCGCGGTGCCCTGAACATCTAATATGTATATTGCATGACAGATTGTTCTCTTAAAAAGTAACTCAAGGAATTTGAAACTATAGGAATACCCGACATGGAGATATGCATACTTCACAACTCCATCTAATAATGCTTTTCTTATTTTACTTATTTTATTTATTTTCCACTATACATTTATATGTACATTTTCTTATATATATATATATATATATATATATATATATATATATATATATATATATATATATATATATATATATATATATATATATATATACTAGATGGTGGCCTTATTCTAACGCATCGGGTATTCTAGAATATGCATAGTAGTATATAGCACAGCCCACGCAGTATATAACACAGCCCACGTAGTATATAACACAGCCAAGTAGTATATTGCCCAGCCACGTAGTATATAGGACAGCCACGTAGTATATTGCACAGCCACATAGTATATTGCCCAGCCACGTAGTATATAGCACAGCCACATAGTATATAACATAGCCGCGTAGTATATTGCACAGCCACGTAGTATATTGCCCAGCCACGTAGTATATTGCCCAGCCACATAGTACATTGCTCAGCCATGTAGTATATAGCACAGAGACACAGTAGTATATAACACAGGCCACGCAGTATATAACAGCCCATGCAGTATATAACACAGCCCACGTAGTATATAACCCAGCCCACGTAGTAAATAGCACAGAGACGAAGTATATATAACACAGGCCACGCAGTATATAACACAGTCCATGTAGTATATAACACAGCCCACGTAGTATTTAGCAATGTGGGCACCATATCCCTGTTAAAAAAAAGAATTAAAATAAAAAATAGTTATATACTCTCCTTCCATCGGCCCCCGAGACCAGCCCAGGCATTTAGCGATGCTCCTCGCGACGCTCCGGTCCCAAGAATGCATTGCGGCAATAACACGTGATGATGTAGCGGTCTCGCGAGACCGCTACGTCATCTCTGGTTATTGCCGCAATGGATTCTTGGGACCGGAGCGTCGCGAGGAGTGGGAAAGGTGCCGGAAGGTGAGAATATAATGATTTTTTATTTTTTGTATTACTTTTAACATTAGATCTTTTTACTACAGTATTGATGCTGCACAGGCAGCATCAATAGTAAAAAGTTGGTCACACATGGTTAATAGCAGCAGTAACAGGCTGCGTTACACCGTGTTACGTCGTGGTGTAATGCAGTCCGTTTAACGGACTGCTAAAGTGCAATGGGGTCACTGACTGGAGGGGAGTAGGAAGGGGGCACTGACTGGAGGGGAGTAGGGAAGGACAAATTTGCGGCTGGACTGTGCCCGTCGCTGATTGGTAGCGGCCGGCCAGCCGCGACCAATCAGCAACGCCGGATTTCCGTGACAGACAAACAGTCGGAAGTGACCCTTAGACGATTATATAGATAGATATATATAGATAGACTAGATGGTGGCCCGATTCTAACGCATCGGGTATTCTAGAATATGTATGCAATATATAGCACAGTCCACACAGTATATAACACAGCCCTCGCAGTATATAACACAACCCACGTAGTATATAGCACAGCGACATAGTATATAGCACAGCCACATAGTGTATAACACAGCCCATGCAGTATATAACACAGCCCACGTACTATATAACAAAGCCCACGGAGTATATAGCAGTGTGGGCACCATATCACTTAAAAAAACAATTAAAATAAAAAATAGTTATATACTCACCTTCCGACGGCCCCCGGATCCAGCCCAGGCGTTTGCGATGCTCCTCGCGACGCTCTGTTCCCAGTAATGCCTTTCGGCAATAGCTCATGATCATGTAGCCGTCTCACGAGACCGCTACGTCATCATCTTGCGAGACCGCTACGTGATCTCGAGTTATTGCCGCCATGCATTCTTGGGACCGGAGCGTCGCGAGGAGCGGGAAAGGGTGCCGCGGATGCCGGAAGGTGAGAATATAATGGGGTTTTTTTATTATTATTTTTAACATTATCTGTTTTTATTATTGATGCTGCATAGGCAGCATCAATAGTAAAAAGTGAAACAGTGTTTAACTCCCACCCCAATATCGCTGATTGGTCGCGGCTAGCCGGCCACGACCAATTAGCGACCCGGGATTTCTGTTACGGAAGTTACAGACAAACAGATGGAAGTACCCCTTAGACAATTATATATATAGATGTATGATTTTTTTTTTCATTTTAATCTATTTCATCTTAGTCTGTCTGTCTGTCTCTTTGTTCAAAAGTTTGTCTAGAATTGCATGTAATAAATACCTAACACTGTGGGCTTGATATGTCCACAGGCAAGGAGTTCCAGCTGATCATTAAGTCTTCACATCCAGATGAAGACTATGAAGACCACGATAGCTTAGGTGAAGAGGTGACTTTGTCTCCTGGCTATGAAGACAACGATAGCCTAGGTGAAGAGTTGACTTTGTCTCCTGGCTATGAAGACAACGATAGCTTAGGTGAAGAGGTGACTTCGTCTCCTGGCTATGAAGACAATGATAGCTTAGGTGAAAAGGTGACTTTGTCTCCTGGCTATGAAGACAACGATAGCTTAGGTGAAGAGGTGACCGAGTCTCCTAAGGATATTGTGGCTGAAAATAAAACACAAGCTCCCTATTGGAATGAAACACTGACTACAACACATTCTCCAAGTTTCACAACACAGCAGATCCATGAAGGTACTTTATAGCTATAGTATCCCACTCTGTATTTATTCACACATCAGTATTTTTTATCAGTAATTCATCAGTATTTGTATGCCTAAACCAGGAGAGTCTCCAAAACAGAACAGAAGGAAAGGCCGTACTGAGCCCCTGGCCCTCAAGGGAGGCCAGCATTACGGGGTCACGGGGAATGGCAGAGCCTCAGGGTAGGCAAGGGCAAGTCGGGGTTAAATAGTTTCTTTGGACTGTGTATTTTTGAATTGGACACGGGGGGCGGGGTTTGTATGAGGCAGGGAGGAGCAAGCAGGGGGAGCTTTCTGAGGGGGTGATCTGGGCAAAAAACTGCCAATTTCACCTCAGCAACTGCCACGCTCACCTACTGGTCCGGCGGTTGCTGAAATCCCCAGTGATGGACTTGGAGGCCTTATTGCAGAGGCTGCACGAACAGGCCAGCACACAGGGCACCGAATGGCTGCAGCAGTCCGTCAGCAGCCTTCTGGATGGAGTGGTGACGGGACCGGCCCAGGTACCAGCAGAGGGACGCCGGCCGCGGAGGTCCAGGCCTCTGGCGCGCTTGAGCCCTGACGTCACCCCTCGGGCCCAGAGCCGTATCAGTCAGGAGCCCCTCTTGGGACCCTCCGGCGGGAGACACGAGCAGCGGTGCAGCAGCGGCCCGCGGCAGAGCCAGGAGGAATCCGGCGGCACGGCGGGGCCTGCAGCAGGGGGAGGTGTCGGCCTCCTCCTCGGCGTGTGTGTCTCATCAGGTGTCGGAACCAGGAGCGGCAGGCTGCACCAGGTCAGGTGAGCCTGCTCAGCGCAGAGGAGCGGGTGCTTCCAGGAGGCGGGGGCCATATTCCCAGGCCTCTCGGCATGGGGCATCGAGCGGGCGGCGTTCTGCCGGCCCTGTCAGCAGTGCTCTGCCTGGGACGGGGCACGGAGCTGGAGGGCTGACTTCCTCTAGCCAGCGCAGGCCGGGGCTGAGTCCAACCAGGGGGTCAGGTCATGTCACAGCTGCGGACAGGAACACTTCCCAGCACGGGCAGTGCTAGGCTGGCTCAGGCATCTTCACAGCGGCGGCGGCAGCAAGGGACCCTGCATCTACGGATAGGGTAGGAGCACGTTCATCTGGCTTCAGGATCTTTGGCTGCCGGGTCCACAGCGCTCAGGCAGCTAGGTGAGGACAATCCTTTTCTTTCATGTGCCCCTGTGTTAGCTCCCTCTGTCGGTGTTAATCGGGATGTATTTATGGGGGTAGTCGGGGGTTAGGTCTTATCATGCATGGGCTTAGAGATCTGGCGGCGCTATGGGGATCAGGGGGTTCAAACCTGGGGTCTTCTCCTTCTGCGGCATGGCTTGGGAATCCGGGGGAAGTTTTGGGTTGGAGGGGTTCTCTGGGGGGTTCACTGGTATTAGTTCTGGGAGTATGTCGTCAGATAATGTGGGGAATGATGCTGCGGCGCCGAGTGCTGCCGTACCATCGGTTAGCGTGTCTGTTGCCAGTCAGGCAGGGGAAGCGGAAAAAGATACCTCAGTGCGTTTGGATGACGCGGCCCGTGGGGAGGCATACGTTTGTTTCGAGGGACCGTTGGGTGCACACTTAAAAAGTGAAACTAGGGAGAAAATTTTGAAAGGGGATTATGTGGAAATATTCTTATTACCACTAGAGCGTTTTCAATTGGACAGGCTGCGCAAAGATGATTTAAAAAAAGAGCAGGAAGAGAAAAGGCGTTTTAGGCTGATTCTTAGGACGTTTTCTAATTGGTTGCAGGCATTTGCCATTTTGGCGAGTGTGATTGGGGAGAGGTCCCCCGAGAACTGCTCGGGGCTCTTTTGTTACATGGATGCGATTGGGGAAGCTTATCATGTTTTGAGGGTGGCAGACAGAGAAGCGGAGACAGTTCTGAAAAAAGGAATGACGCCAATTTGTCTGGACGTGATGGTGCCATTTCTAAATAGGTACCCTGATACACCAGCGGCAGCTTTGTTAGAAGGAGGTTTTCGGGATGGTTTCCGTATTCTATTCATGGATGCGGCACATAATTTTTCCACAAAAAATTTGAAATCGGCTCTGCAATTTCCTGACGTGGTTGCTAATAAGCTGGAAAGCGAAGTTAAATTGGGCAGGATGGCCGGCCCTTTTCCAGTTGTGCCTATATGCAATTTGAGGGTTTCCCCGTTGGGCGTGGTCCCAAAAAAGGAACCCAATAAATTCAGATTGATTCATCATCTGTCCTTTCCGGAAGGGTCCTCAGTAAATGACGGAATTGACCCTCAGTTATGTTCGGTGATTTACACTTCATTTGATGCGGCTATGGATTGGCTGCGGGTATGTGGGGGTGGCGCACTGTTGGCGAAAACGGATATCGAAGCCGCGTTCAGGCTACTACCGGTTCACCCGGAGAGTATGCATCTTCTGGGTTGCTATTGGGATGGAGGTTTTTTTCATCGATCGATGTCTCCCCATGGGTTGTTCCCTTTCCTGCACGTACTTCGAAACTTTTAGCACCTTTTTGGAGTGGGTAGTGAAAGACGTTTCGGGCTTGAAATCTTGCATTCACTATCTGGATGATTTCCTGTTTATAGACCAGGCTCAAAGTACCGATTGCTCGGTGCTATTGCACACTATGGAGAGAGTGTGCAAGATTTTCGGGATTCCTTTAGCTGCGGACAAAACTGTGGGTCCAGTCACTGTTCTGAGTTTTCTGGGTATAGAAATCGATACCTTAGAAATGGTGTGCAGGTTGCCTGGAGAGAATGTTAGCGCTCTGAGCGAAGAGGTGTCTAGGGCATGTAGTGCTAAAAAATTGAAGCTGAGGGAGGTACAATCTTTGCTTGGCAAATTGAACTTCGCTTGCCGTATCATGCCGATCGGAAGGGCATTCTGCCGCAGGTTGTCTTTGGTGACCAAGGGCGTTCGATCTCTGGTTCATTTTATCAGACTAAAGAAGGAATGAGTGAAGATTTGGCAGTATGGGCAAATTTTTTGGAGAATTACAATGGAAAGTCTATCTGGATAAAACCGGTCGTGAATTCAGATGATTTGGGTTTCATCATTGCCGTGGTGGACGATCGTGGTTTTGGTTTGTTTTTTCAAGGCAGTTGGTTGTTGGCTGAATGGCCTGGTTTCTGGCGGGACCAAGGTTGGCTACAAAATCGGGTTCTTCCTCATTTGTTTCCTATCGTTGTTGCGTTGTCGTTATGGGGTAACAGTGTACAAGACAGGAAGATTCGTTTTCCATGTGGGTCCGATGCGGTTGCCGTGGCGATAAATTCACTGTCGGCTGATTCACCGGCGGTAGTAAAAATTTTGCAGCGTTTGGTGTTTTTGGGCTTATCTTTGAATTTGTGGATTGTGGCGGAGGTCAGGACGATGGCTTCTAACCCTGTCTCTGTTGCTCTTTCTCACTTGCAGGGAGATCGTTTTCGAAAATTGGTACCTCAGGCGGAGTCAACAGGCCGGGAGTGCCCAGCGGAGTTATGGAAGCTTCCTGGCGGGCAGTAGATTATCTGTTTCAGAATTCTTTATCGGCTAGGTCTTGGAGGCAGTATCAGCAGGCATGGGGTACTTGGGAAGAGTGGGGTGTTTCTTTAGGGGCGGGGCTACAGGATGAGAGCAGATTATTGTTGTTGATCGGGCATGTTAAAGAGTCGGGGTGGTCCGTGTCGAGACTGAACAAGTTGTTGGTGGGCATTGCATTTGGTTTCAAGGCTCGGGGCCTTAAGGACGTCACAAAGTCTTTTTTGGTAGTTCAGACGTTAAAGGGATGGAGAAAAGGTTGGGCGGTGAGCGATAAGACGCCCGGTATCATACGAGGTATTGCTAATTTTGGGCAATCAGTTAGCTTCTGTCTGTTCATCGCAATGGGAAATAATTCTTTTTAAGGCGGCCTTCGCATTAGCGTTGTTTGGAGCCTTTCGGTTAGGGGAGTTGGTCAGCCCCTCTAAAAGAACCAAAGGGGGTTTGTTGAGGGAAGACGTGGACGTGTATAATGATAGGGTAGTTATTCGGCTTCGATTTTCCAAGACAGACAGTCAAGGTAAAGGCTGTAAAGTGGTGTTAATTAAGGTGGCCGGTTCCCCGTTATGCCCGGTCCTGTGGGTCAATGCTTTAATGGGGATGGGCGGTTGTCCAACCCCCTTTTGGTCCATGAGGACGGTTCCTTTTTATCTCGATTTCAGTTCTTAGCAGTTTTTAAGAAATGTTTGATCGCAGGGGGAATTTCACCGGGGGATTACAGTGGGCACTCATTTAGGATCGGCGCAGCGGTGGAAGCTGCCAGGAGGGGCCTGGGAGAGGAGGTGGTTAAAAAGATCGGGCGGTGGGAGTCGAGGAGTTTCATTTCCTATATCCGCCCGGACTTGGTCTAATGGTTTAATAGTTGAGTTGGTTTTTTCTTATTGTTGTGTTATCTATTTCAGGCTGCGAGCACCGGCTGGTGTGGATCATGTGCCACTCTTTCGTTTTTTGGGCGGCTTTGCGGGCCGAAATTCGGCCGGACGGGTGGCAACTGGGGTTCTCAAGAGAGACAGTGATTCTGTGGTGGATCGGGAAACGCGGAATGATATGGAGCCAGTTTTTTCCGGAGTTCCACCAGTTTGTTCGTTTGGATCGAGCTCCGGATGTGGTAGTAATTCATTTGGGCGGGAATGACTTGGGCAAGGGGCCCTGTAGGGAATTGATAAAGGACATGAAGTTCGACATTTTAAGACTTTGGGCGGCGTTTCCGAAGTTGTTAGTTGTCTGGTCGGATATTATCCCTAGGAAGGTGTGGCGCAGTGCTCGCTCAATTGAGGGGATAAATAAGGCCAGAATAAAAGTAAATAGGGCGATATCTCGGTTCATGGCGCGGAATGGGGCGTTGGTAGTACATCATGTAAATTTGGAATCCGGAAAGGGCGAATATTGGAGGGCAGATGGCGTGCATTTAAATGCAATCGGGGTCGACATGTGGTGTCTCGCTGTTCAGGAAGGAATTGAGACGGGTTTGAAGGTGTGGAGGGACACAAATGTTTGAGGTGTCAAAACATTTATGTTGGTGGCGGGGGAGGGAGGTCCTCGAAGTTGGTGGAAAGAGGGGAATGGCAGATTGTAGGGGGGGACCTCTAGTGGTCCTGGACTCCCCCGAAGTGGATTGCGAGTGGTTGTGGTAGATCAGCCCATGGAGGGGCTGATTAAAGGATTTGGTAATCGGTTGGTTTGGCCGGGTTGGTCATTACCTGCCTCCGAGCTGGTGCTTAGCGGCTGGAGGCAAGACTAAGCCTGGAGGCCAAGGTACACAATTTGAATTGATGCAAGGTTATTTTTTAAGGCTTCGAGGACCACCACTCCCTGGGGGGGATATTGTTTACATGTTGTATTGTATGTTTAATAAAAGGCTGCTGTGGCCATTTAATCCAAATCTGGTGTAATGTCATTATTCAGGAGGGGACCTTATGATAAGGCAGTTTACGATAGATCGGATTCAGTAAGCAATTAAGGTTAGGCAATTTAAGTCAGTAAAAGCGGTCATGAGTCACGTGTACCCCTTACGTCAAGGAAAGGCGGTACTGGGCCCCTGGCCCTCAAGGGAGGCCAGCATGACGGGGTCACGGGGAATGGCAGAGCCTCAGGGTAGGCAAGGGCAAGTCGGGGTTAAATAGTTTCTTTGGACTGTGTATTTTTGAATTGGACACAGGGGGGGCGGGGTTTGGATGAGGCAGGGAGGAGCAAGCAGGGGGAGCTTTCTGAGGGGGTGATCTGGAGAAAAAGCTGCCAATTTCACCTCAGCAACTGCCACGCTCACCTACTGGTCCGGCGGTTGCTGAAATCCCCACCCACCCTCCCTTCTCTTTTTTGATTTTGTTTAATCGCGTTTATTTTTAAGGTTATGTTTTTGTTTAAGGGGAAGGAGTAATTTTTGTCATAGCAGTTAGGCGTGGGAGGGAGGTCCTCGAAGTTGGTGGAAAGAGGGGAATGGCGGATTGTTGGGGGGGGACCTCTAGTGGTCCTGGACTCCCCCAGAGTGGATTGCGAGTGGTTGTGGTAGATCAGCCCGTGGAGGGGCTGATTAAAGGATTTGGTAATCGGTTGGTTTGGCCGGGTTGGTCATTACCTGCCTCCGAGCTGGTGCTTAGCGGCTGCAGGCAAGACTAAGCCTGGAGGCCAAGGTACACAATTTGAATTTATGCAAGGTTATTTTGTAGGCTTCGAGGACCACCACTCCCTGGGGGGGATATTGTTTACATGTTGTATTGTATGTTTAATAAAAGGCTGCTGTGGCCATTTAATCCAAATCTGGTGTAATGTCATTATTCAGGAGGGGACCTTATGATAAGGCAGTTTACGATAGAGCGGATTCAGTAAGTAATTAAGGTTAGGCAATTTAAGTCAGTAAAGGTGGTCATGAGTAACGTGTACCCCTTACGTCATGTCAATCTTTCAATTATAATTTTTCTCTGTAAGTTCCTCTCCCGATTTTGGCTTACAAACACTAAGGCTATGTGCACACGTTGCGGATTTTGCTGCGGAAAACGCAATCCGCCGTGCCCATGCTGCGGAAAAAAACGCGCGGAAACGCTGCGGGTTACATTCCACAGCATGTCATTTCTTTGTGCCGATTCCGCAGCGGTTTACACCTGCTCCATAATAGGGATCCGCAGGTGTAAAACCGCAGGTGGAATCCGCACAAAATCCGCATAAAAACCGTGGTAAATCCGTAGGTAAAGCGCAGTGCCTTTTACCTGCAGATTTCTCAAATCCGCTGCGGAAAAATCCGCAGAGCTCCTTTCTACGTGTGCACATACCCTTAGGTTGCAGTCACATGTTCAGTATTCGGTCAGTATTTTACATCAGTATTTGTAAGCCAAAACCAGGAGTGGAACAATTAGAGAAAAAGTATAATAGAAACATATGCACCACTTCTGTATTTATCTCCCACTCCTGGTTTTGGCTTACACATACTGAGGTAAAATACTAACCAAATACTGCTAGTGTGACGGCAGCCTTAATGCAAAATACTGACCAAACAATGAAGAGTGAATAAGCCCACTTATTCACCACACTGCGGTTTTCTGGAAATGTAGGAAATCCTGTTTACAAACATTTTTTAGTAAAATTTGCATGTTTTAAATGCATCACATATAATCTCAGGCTTTTGTATAGCATTTTGTACCCATATACTTTAGTGCAGAAAAACCGCAAAAGCTGCCTTAGGCTATGTGCACACGTTGCGGATTTGGCTGCGGATTCGCAGCAGTTTTCTATGCATTGTACAGTACCATGTAAACCTATGGAAAACAAAATCCGCAGTGCACATGCTGCGGAAAATACAGCGCGGAAACGCTGTGGTTTATTTTGCGCAGCATGTCAATTCTTTGTGCGGATTCCGCAGCGTTTTACACCTGCTCCATAATTGGAATCCGCAGGTGAAAACCGCACAAAACCCGCTGTAAATCTGCGGTTAATCTGCAGGTAATCCGCAGGTAAAATGCAGAATGTTTTACCTGCGGATTTTGTCAGAATCTGAGTGGAAAAATACGCACACGAATCCTCAATGTGTGCACATAGCCTAACAAGTCAAAGCTAATGATTATAAAAATAACGTTTTCTCTAAGAAAAACCCTTAATCAATCAGAATGGTTGATTCATTCAAGCCTTAGGCTATGTTTCCATGATGATTTTTTGGTGAGTTTTTTGCACTGCATATTTAAAAAAAAAATACGAGTTACCTATTTTATTTAATGTTTGCAGAAATGGTACAGAAAATCTGCAACGTCAAAAACACCAAAAACTCATTTGGGAACAGAAACTTATTCGGGCTATGGCTTTTTTTAATTCCCTTTTCAGAACCTTTTTAAAGGAAATCTGGTTTCTGCTACCTCAATTGAGAACAGCCTAATGTAGTGAAAGAGACTCTAATTCCAGTGATGTGTTTCCTAGTTTACTGGGTGCAGCAGTTGTGATACAATCAGTGTTTTCTCTGCTGTAGATATAGCAGAGTTCACAAAGCTAACCTCACCCACATAACTGATTAGCAGCTTTCTATGTATATTGTTTATTTACAGTAAGCTGCTAATCATTTCTGGGATTGTGGTTGGACCAGGATGCACGCTGTAGCTAGTCCTTCAATGATAATCTCCTGCTGATAAAACACTGTTTGATTAAAACAGCACACAGCCTAGTAAGTGACACATTGCTGAAATCAGTGTGTCAGCTCCTACCTCATGCTGCCCTCATATCATAGCAAAATCCTGGTGACATATTCCATGTAAGTGATAATCAATGCTAAATGGCCATTTAACTCAATGAATTCTTCCGATTAAGTTTATACAGCCACAGAAGGAATTAATGAAGACCTAAGAAGGAAACGTCGTTCTGGAATAATGTCTGAAGGTAACCTGCAATTGACAGACCTTTAATAATATAGTAATTAGTGATGAGCAAACGTGCTGCGATAAGGTGTTATCCAACCACGCTCGTGTGCTAATAGAGTATCTTCTGTGTGCTAGAAAATTATGTTCGAGACAAAGTGGCTGCATGTCTCGCCGCTGTTAGATAGATGAAACACATAAAGGAATTGCCTGTTTGTCAGACAATCCCTTCATGTGTTTTGGCTGTCGAACAGCTGCAAGACATGCATCCGCGGGGACTTGAACATATTTTTCCAGCGTGCGGAAGACACTCTATTAGCACATGAGCGTGGTTGTATAACACCTTATCACAGCACGTTCACTCATCACTAGGGTTGAGCGAAACGGGTCGATCATTTTCAAAAGTCGCCGACTTTTGGCTAAGTCGGCGTCTCATGAAACCCGATCCGACCCCTGTGCTTGTCGGCCATGCGGTACGCGACTTTCGCGCCAAAGTCGCGTTTCAATGACGCGAAAAGCGCCATTTCTCAGCCAATGAAGGTGAACGCAGAGTGTGGGCAGCGTGATGACATAGGTCCTGGTCCCCACCATCTTAGAGAAGGGCATTGCAGTGATTGGCTTGCTGTCTGCGGCGTCACAGGGGCTATAAAGGGGCGTTCCCGCCGACCGCCATCTTACTGCTGCTGATCTGAGCTTAGGGAGAGGTTGCTGCCGCTTCGTCAGAATCAGGGAGAGCGTTAGGCAGGGTCCACTAACCACCAAACCGCTTGTGCTGCAGCGATTTCCACTGTCCAACACCACCTTCGGTGTGCAGGGACAGTGGAAGCTATTTTTTTTTTTTTTTCCCCTCAGCGCTGTAGCTCATTGGGCTGCCCTAGAAGGCTCCCTGATAGCTGTATTCCTGTGTGTACGCCACTGTGGAAACCAACTGCTTTTATCAAAGCACATATCCTCTTGTTCCTTCCTTTCTGCACAGCTATCTTTTTTGTTTGTCCACACTTTTTATTTAATTTGTGCATCAGTCCACTCCTATTGCTGCCTGCCATACCTGGCTGAGATTACTGCAGGGGAGATAGTAATTGTAGGACAGTCCCTGTTTTTTTTTTTTTTGTTTTTTTTGTGGGAGATTAAGATTGGCATTTCTGCTACAGTGCCATCCCTGTGTGTGCCATCTCTCACTGAGTGGGCCATAGAAAGCCTATTTATTTTTTCCTTCATTTGTGTTCTAAAATCTACCTCAACACAAAAACACTACATCAATCAGTGGGAGAAAAATATTGGCCTCAGTCAGGGCTTGTGTGCCACTGCTGTGTGTGCTATCTCTCATTCAGTGGGCTATAGAAAGCCTATTTATTTATTTTTTTTTTTTAAATATTATTTGGTTTCTAAAGTCTCCCTGAAACAAAAAAAATACCTAAAAAAACAGTGGGAGAGTAATATTGCCCTTTCAGCTTGTGTGCCAGTCTTGACTCCTGGGTGTGCCACCTCTGTCCCTCTCATTCAGTGGGCCATAGAAAGCCTTTTTTTTTTTTTTTTTTTTAATATTATTTGGTTTCTAAAGTCTCCCTGAAAATAAAAAAAAAAATACATAAAAAAACAGTGGGAGAGTAATATTGCCATTTCAGCTTGTGTGCCAGTCTTGACTCCTGGGTGTGCCACCTCTGTCCCTCTCATTCAGTGGGCCATAGAAAGCCTTGTTTTTTTTTTTTTTTTAATATTATTTGGTTTCTAAAGTCTCCCTGAAAATAAAAAAAAAATACATAAAAAAACAGTGGGAGAGTAATATTGCCATTTCAGCTTGTGTGCCAGTCTTGACTCCTGGGTGTGCCACCTCTGTCCCTCTCATTCAGTGGGCCATAGAAAGCCTTGTTTTTTTGTTTTTTTTTTAATATTATTTGGTTTCTAAAGTCTCCCTGAAAATAAAAAAAAAATACATAAAAAAACAGTGGGAGAGTAATATTGCCATTTCAGCTTGTGTGCCAGTCTTGACTCCTGGGTGTGCCACCTCTCTCTCTAATTGTGGGCCATAGAAAGCCTTTTTATTTTTTTCCTTCATTTGTGTTTTAAAATCAACCTCAACACAAAAACACTACATCAATCAGTGGGAGAAAAATATTGGCCTCAGTCAGGGCTTGTGTGCCACTCCTGTGCGTGCCATCTCTCATTCAGTGGGCCATAGAAAGCCTTGTTTTTTTTTTTTTTTTTTAATATTATTTGGTTTCTAAAGTCTCCCTGAAAATAAAAAAAAAAATACATAAAAAAACAGTGGGAGAGTAATATTGCCCTTTCAGCTTGTGTGCCAGTCTTCACTCCTGGGTGTGCCACCTCTGTCCCTCTCATTCAGTGGGCCATAGAAAGCCTATTTATTTTTTCCTTCATTTGTGTTCTAAAATCTACCTCAACACAAAAACACTACATCAATCAGTGGGAGAAAAATATTGGCCTCAGTCAGGGCTTGTGTGCCACTGCTGTGTGTGCTATCTCTCATTCAGTGGGCTATAGAAAGCCTATTTATTTATTTTTTTTTTTTAAATATTATTTGGTTTCTAAAGTCTCCCTGAAACAAAAAAAATACCTAAAAAAACAGTGGGAGAGTAATATTGCCCTTTCAGCTTGTGTGCCAGTCTTGACTCCTGGGTGTGCCACCTCTGTCCCTCTCATTCAGTGGGCCATAGAAAGCCTTGTTTTTTTTTTTTTTTTTTAATATTATTTGGTTTCTAAAGTCTCCCTGAAAATAAAAAAAAAAATACATAAAAAAACAGTGGGAGAGTAATATTGCCATTTCAGCTTGTGTGCCAGTCTTGACTCCTGGGTGTGCCACCTCTGTCCCTCTCATTCAGTGGGCCATAGAAAGCCTTGTTTTTTTGTTTTTTTTTTAATATTATTTGGTTTCTAAAGTCTCCCTGAAAATAAAAAAAAAATACATAAAAAAACAGTGGGAGAGTAATATTGCCATTTCAGCTTGTGTGCCAGTCTTGACTCCTGGGTGTGCCACCTCTGTCCCTCTCATTCAGTGGGCCATAGAAAGCCTTGTTTTTTTGTTTTTTTTTAATATTATTTGGTTTCTAAAGTCTCCCTGAAAATAAAAAAAAAATACATAAAAAAACAGTGGGAGAGTAATATTGCCATTTCAGCTTGTGTGCCAGTCTTGACTCCTGGGTGTGCCACCTCTCTCTCTAATTGTGGGCCATAGAAAGCCTTTTTATTTTTTTCCTTCATTTGTGTTTTAAAATCAACCTCAACACAAAAACACTACATCAATCAGTGGGAGAAAAATATTGGCCTCAGTCAGGGCTTGTGTGCCACTCCTGTGCGTGCCATCTCTCATTCAGTGGGCCATAGAAAGCCTTGTTTTTTTTTTTTTTTTTTAATATTATTTGGTTTCTAAAGTCTCCCTGAAAATAAAAAAAAAAATACCTAAAAAAACAGTGGGAGAGTAATATTGCCCTTTCAGCTTGTGTGCCAGTCTTCACTCCTGGGTGTGCCACCTCTGTCCCTCTCATTCAGTGGGCCATAGAAAGCCTTGTTTTTTTTGTTTTTTTTTAATATTATTTGGTTTCTAAAGTCTCCCTGAAAATAAAAAAAAAAATACATAAAAAAACAGTGGGAGAGTAATATTGCCATTTCAGCTTGTGTGCCAGTCTTGACTCCTGGGTGTGCCACCTCTGTCCCTCTCATTCAGTGGGCCATAGAAAGCCTATTTATTTTTTCCTTCATTTGTGTTCTAAAATCTACCTCAACACAAAAACACTACATCAATCAGTGGGAGAAAAATATTGGCCTCAGTCAGGGCTTGTGTGCCACTGCTGTGTGTGCTATCTCTCATTCAGTGGGCTATAGAAAGCCTATTTATTTATTTTTTTTTTTAAAATATTATTTGGTTTCTAAAGTCTCCCTGAAACAAAAAAAATACCTAAAAAAACAGTGGGAGAGTAATATTGCCCTTTCAGCTTGTGTGCCAGTCTTCACTCCTGGGTGTGCCACCTCTGTCCCTCTCATTCAGTGGGCCATAGAAAGCCTTGTTTTTTTGTTTTTTTTTTAATATTATTTGGTTTCTAAAGTCTCCCTGAAAAAAAAAAAAATACATAAAAAAACAGTGGGAGAGTAATATTGCCATTTCAGCTTGTGTGCCAGTCTTGACTCCTGGGTGTGCCACCTCTCTCTCTAATTGTGGGCCATAGAAAGCCTTTTTATTTTTTTCCTTCATTTGTGTTTTAAAATCAACCTCAACACAAAAACACTACATCAATCAGTGGGAGAAAAATATTGGCCTCAGTCAGGGCTTGTGTGCCACTCCTGTGCGTGCCATCTCTCATTCAGTGGGCCATAGAAAGCCTTGTTTTTTTGTTTTTTTTTAAATATTATTTGGTTTCTAAAGTCTCACAGAGAAAAAAATAAAAATAAATTAGGTGGGAGATTAATATTGACATTAGTGCTTGAGTGACAGTCCTGCGTGTGTGTCATCTCTGTGATTTGGTGTCACAGAAAACAGAGTGTGTAACATTGTGCCTGATTTTCCTTGTGGTCTCACCAACCTGTTAAGGGATATTGAAATCATACTGAAGTTATAGCTCACCGTGTAAGTTGTTTGACAGCAACAAATAAAGTTAGTTTGGTTACGATTTTTAAACAATGAGGAAGTCTGGTGCAAGAGGTCGTCGTGGGCGTTCATTGTCAGCTGGTAATGATGGTAGTGGTAGTGGAGCATCAGGTGGTCGTGGGGATAAAAATATTCCACCTAAGTCTGGAGCTGTGGAGCCAGTTTCGTCGTCAGGCTACACAAGGCCTCGAACGCTCTCTTTTCTGGGAGTAGGAAAACCGCTTTTAAAGGCGGAGCAGCAACAGCAAGTTTTGGCTTACATTGCAGACTCAGCCTCTAGCTCTTTTGCCTCCTCTTCCGAAACTGGTAAATGTAAAAGCAGCGCGTCGCTTGTGGATGTTCACAGTCAGGGACAAGTCGCTTCCTTGTCCTCCTCAGCAAAAACTACAACAAGAGAGAAGGATGCAGCAGGCGACACAACGGGTCACTCCATGGAGCTCTTTACACATACCGTCCCTGGCTTAGAAAGTGAAACATTTAACAGGCCATGCCCATTACAAGTAGATTCTGACATGGAGTGCACTGATGCACAGCCACAGCCAGAGTACTATGCTGCTCCTTTGACTCAGACCACCACATTGCCCTCTCAGGGTACAGATCCACAATCAGACCCTGATGAGACTATGTTGCCCCGCCACGAACGCTATACCACCGACCGACACAGTGACACAGACGAAGTTGCACACGAGCTCGAAGAGGAGGTAATAGATGACCCAGTTATTGACCCCGATTGGCAGCCATTGGGGGAACAGGGTGCAGGCGGCAGTAGTTCAGAAGCGGAGGTGGAGGAGGGGCCGCAGCAGGCATCAACATCGCAACAGGTTCCATCTGCCGGGCCCGTATCTGGCCCAAAACGCGTGTCAAAGCCAAAACCTGTTGGAGGACAGCGTGGCCATCCGGTTAAAGCTCAGTCTGCAATCCCTGAAAAGGGATCCGAGTCTAGGAAGAGTGCAGTCTGGCATTTTTTTAAACAACATCCAAATGATCAGCGCAAAGTCATCTGTCAAAAATGTTCAACTAGCTTAAGCAGAGGTCAGAATCTGAAAAGTCTAAATACTAGTTGCATGCATAGACACTTAACCACCATGCATTTTCAAGCCTGGACTAACTACCAAACGTCCCTTAAGGTTGTAGCACCCTCGGCCAATGAAGCTAGTCAGCAACGCAACATCCCTTCCGTCACTGTAAGGCCACCATTTTCCGCACCACCGGCAGTATCTGTGCAGGTTTCTTTGCCAGCCAAAAGCAGTCAGGGTCAGGGAATCACCAGTTTAGTAGGAGGAAATATTGCATCTAGGGCACCGGCGGAAACAATACCGTCTCCAACCGTCTCTCAGTCTGCCATGTACACCGGCACACCCGAAAGTTCCACGATCTCCTGCTCTCCAGTCCAGCTCACCCTACATGAGACTCTGGTTAGAAAAAGGAAGTACTTATCCTCGCATCCGCGTACACAGGGTTTTAACGCCCACATAGCTAGACTAATCTCGTTAGAGATGATGCCCTACCGTTTAGTTGAAAGCGAAGCTTTTAAAGCCCTGATGGAGTACGCTGAACCACGATACGAGCTACCTAGTCGACACTTTTTTTCCAGAAAAGCCATCCCAGCCCTGCACCAGCATGTTAAACAGCGCATCGTCCATGCACTTAGGCAATCTGTGAGTACAAAGGTGCACCTGACTACAGATGCATGGACCAGTAGGCATGGCCAGGGACGTTATGTGTCCATCACGGCACACTGGGTGAATGTGGTGGATGCAGGGTCCACAGGCGACATCAATTTAGGGACAGTTGTGCCTAGCCCACGGTCTAGGAAACAGTTGGCTGTAGGCGTTCGCACCCCCTCCTCCTCCTCCTCGTCCTCCTGCAGAAGCTACAGCTCTTCCACAGAACGCAGTCGGCCAACCACTCCATCGGCAGATGACACTGTTGCACACCAGTTGTCCCATTATGGGCCAGCTACTGCCAAGCGTCAGCAGGCTGTATTGGCTATGAAGTGTTTGGGCGACAACAGACACACCGCGGAAGTTCTGTCCGAGTTCTTGCAACAAGAAACGCAGTCGTGGCTGGGCACAGTAGATCTTGAGGCAGGCAAGGTAGTGAGTGACAACAGAAGGAATTTCATGGCTGCCATCTCCCTTTCCCAACTGAAACACATTCCTTGCCTGGCTCACACCTTAAACCTGGTGGTGCAGTGCTTATTGAAAACTTATCCTGGGTTCTCCGACCTGCTCCTCAAAGTGCGTGCACTTTGCTCACATATCCGACGTTCGCCTGTACACGCCAGCCGTATGCAGACCTATCAGCGGTCTTTGAACCTTCCCCAGCATCGCCTAATCATAGACGTTGCAACAAGGTGGAACTCAACACTGCACATGCTTCAGAGACTGTGCGAACAGAGGCGTGCTGTTATTTATTTGTGGGAGGATACACGGGCAGGCAGTAGGATGGCAGACATGGAGTTGTCAGGTGTGCAGTGGTCGAAGATACAAGACATGTGTCAAGTCCTTCAGTGTTTTGAGGAATGCACACGGCTGGTTAGTGCAGACAACGCCGTAATAAGCATGAGCATCCCCCTAATGCGTCTGCTGATGCAAAGTTTGACGCACATAAAGGAGCAGGCGTCTGCACCAGAGGAAGAGGGAAGCCTTGATGACAGTCAGCCATTGTCTGGTCAGGGCAGTGTACAGGACGAGGTAGCGGGCGAAGAGGAGGTGGAGGACGAGGAGGATGATGGGGATGAGTATATTTTTAATGCGGAAACTTTCACGGGGGCACAGGAAATTGGTTGCGTGTCACGGCCGGGTTCTGGTTTTTTGAGGGACACAAGTGACGTAGATTTGCCTGCAACTGCCCCTCAACCAATCACAACCGGAGATTTGACAACTGGAACTTTGGCCCACATGGCGGATTATGCCTTACGTATCCTAAAAAGGGACACACGCATTACGAAAATGATGAACGATGACGATTACTGGTTGGCCTGCCTCCTTGATCCACGCTATAAAGGCAAATTGCAAAATATTATGCCACATGAGAACTTGGAACTAATATTAGCAACCAAACAATCAACTCTTGTTGACCGTTTGCTTCAGGCATTCCCAGCACACAGCGCACGTGATCGTTCTCACACGAGCTCCAGGGGGCAGCAGACTAGGAGTGTTAGGGGTGCACACATCAGAAGTGGCGTTGGACAGAGGGGTTTTCTGACCAGGTTGTGGAGTGATTTTGCTATGACCGCAGACAGGACAGGTACTGCTGCATCAATTGAAAGTGACAGGAGACAACATTTGTCCAGTATGGTTACTAACTATTTTTCATCCCTTATCGATGTTCTCCCTCAACCGTCATTCCCATTTGATTACTGGGCCTCCAAATTAGACACCTGGCCAGAATTGGCAGAATATGCATTGCAGGAGCTTGCTTGCCCGGCAGCAAGTGTCCTATCAGAAAGAGTATTCAGTGCTGCAGGGTCAATATTAACCGAAAAAAGGACTCGTCTGGCTACCCAAAATGTTGACGATCTAACATTCATTAAAATGAACCACAACTGGATTTCAAAATCTTTTGCCCCACCTTGCCCGGCCGACACCTAGCTTTCCTATGAAAAGCTCTTGCCTGTGAATTACTTTTCTAATGTCTAATTTGCTGCTGCAGATTGTACAGCATACGACATGTTTACACCTCCCTAAATGGCCAAACTCCCCACACGGGGCCGTGGTATCGCGACTTGGCGCAAGCACCCGTGAGACTGCTGTTTGTCTGAAGAGGTGGGTGTGCTCGCTTTTGGTTGACGGCATTGCTACTGGGTCCCTCATAGTACAATGTAGTGTCTCTGGCGGTGGTGGTGCGCACCCAACGTCAGACACACCGTTGTAACATGAGTGGCCCTGGGGCGGTCCCGCCGGCCTCAAGAGAGTTCCCCCCTACCCCAGCTCAAACTGGGCTCTACCACGTGCAAAATTATGTCGCACAGCTCCACCAATCTTTAGTCTATTCGCTGACATCATTCAATGTCTGGCACTGACAATACAAATTTGTAGACATCTATGATGCAACTTAAAGTAGTCTGTGTCTGTGTCCTATATTGGCACCATTAAATAGTTACTGCCAAATTACTATGTCAGAAACACAGCAGATGAGCCCACCCCTGTACCTAAGTATGCCACCTTTTTTTTTATTTTGGTTGTTTTGCGAGACATTAACATCTATTTATATTTTGGGAGTACTGGGACAGACACTCCTTGCACTACTCCTCCACTCAGCACCAAGCTGCCTGCCCGTGTATCCATGTAACCGCTGTAAAACTGCCATGAGCCTATTGTTTGTTATTTTAGGCCTTTGAAGCCTTTCTGCGCTCCCTCCTTCCACTAGTCCTCCACTGACCAGACCACTGCTGCCCGTGTACCCCTGGAACCAATTTTAAAGTGCCTACAGCCAGCCCATTTTATTGTGTTAGGCCTTCGAAGCCTGTCTGCGGTCCCTCCTTCCACTAGGCCTCCACTGACCAGACCACTGCTGCCCGTGTACCCCTGGAACCAATTTTAAAGTGCCTACAGCCAGCCCATTTTATTGTGTTAGGCCTTCGAAGCCTGTCTGCGGTCCCTCCTTCCACTAGGCCTCCACTGACCAGACCACTGCTGCCCGTGTACCCCTGGAACCAATTTTAAAGTGCCTACAGCCAGCCCATTTTATTGTGTTAGGCCTTCGAAGCCTGTCTGCGGTCCATACTTTAAATACTCCTCCACTCACCACCAAGCTGCCTGCCCGTGTATCCATGTAACCGCTGTAAAACTGCCATGAGCCTATTGTTTGTTATTTTAGGCCTTTGATAGCCTGTCTGCGGTCCCTACTCCTCCACTGACCACCAAGCTGCCTGCCCGTGTATCCATGTAACCGCTGTAAAACTGCCATGAGCCTATTGTTTGTTATTTTAGGCCTTTGAAGCCTTTCTGCGCTCCCTCCTTCCACTAGTCCTCCACTGACCAGACCACTGCTGCCCGTGTACCCCTGGAACCAATTTTAAAGTGCCTACAGCCAGCCCATTTTATTGTGTTAGGCCTTCGAAGCCTGTCTGCGGTCCCTCCTTCCACTAGGCCTCCACTGACCAGACCACTGCTGCCCGTGTACCCCTGGAACCAATTTTAAAGTGCCTACAGCCAGCCCATTTTATTGTGTTAGGCCTTCGAAGCCTGTCTGCGGTCCATACTTTAAATACTCCTCCACTCACCACCAAGCTGCCTGCCCGTGTATCCATGTAACCGCTGTAAAACTGCCATGAGCCTATTGTTTGTTATTTTAGGCCTTTGATAGCCTGTCTGCGGTCCCTACTCCTCCACTCAGCACCAAGCTGCCTGCCCGTGTATCCATGTAACCGCTGTAAAACTGCCATGAGCCTATTGTTTGTTATTTTAGGCCTTTGAAGCCTTTCTGCGCTCCCTCCTTCCACTAGTCCTCCACTGACCAGACCACTGCTGCCCGTGTACCCCTGGAACCAATTTTAAAGTGCCTACAGCCAGCCCATTTTATTGTGTTAGGCCTTCGAAGCCTGTCTGCGGTCCCTCCTTCCACTAGGCCTCCACTGACCAGACCACTGCTGCCCGTGTACCCCTGGAACCAATTTTAAAGTGCCTACAGCCAGCCCATTTTATTGTGTTAGGCCTTCGAAGCCTGTCTGCGGTCCATACTTTAAATACTCCTCCACTCACCACCAAGCTGCCTGCCCGTGTATCCATGTAACCGCTGTAAAACTGCCATGAGCCTATTGTTTGTTATTTTAGGCCTTTGATAGCCTGTCTGCGGTCCCTACTCCTCCACTCAGCACCAAGCTGCCTGCCCGTGTATCCATGTAACCGCTGTAAAACTGCCATGAGCCTATTGTTTGTTATTTTAGGCCTTTGAAGCCTTTCTGCGCTCCCTCCTTCCACTAGTCCTCCACTGACCAGACCACTGCTGCCCGTGTACCCCTGGAACCAATTTTAAAGTGCCTACAGCCAGCCCATTTTATTGTGTTAGGCCTTCGAAGCCTGTCTGCGGTCCCTCCTTCCACTAGGCCTCCACTGACCAGACCACTGCTGCCCGTGTACCCCTGGAACCAATTTTAAAGTGCCTACAGCCAGCCCATTTTATTGTGTTAGGCCTTCGAAGCCTGTCTGCGGTCCATACTTTAAATACTCCTCCACTCACCACCAAGCTGCCTGCCCGTGTATCCATGTAACCGCTGTAAAACTGCCATGAGCCTATTGTTTGTTATTTTAGGCCTTTGATAGCCTGTCTGCGGTCCCTACTCCTCCACTCAGCACCAAGCTGCCTGCCCGTGTATCCATGTAACCGCTGTAAAACTGCCATGAGCCTATTGTTTGTTATTTTAGGCCTTTGAAGCCTTTCTGCGCTCCCTCCTTCCACTAGTCCTCCACTGACCAGACCACTGCTGCCCGTGTACCCCTGGAACCAATTTTAAAGTGCCTACAGCCAGCCCATTTTATTGTGTTAGGCCTTCGAAGCCTGTCTGCGGTCCCTCCTTCCACTAGGCCTCCACTGACCAGACCACTGCTGCCCGTGTACCCCTGGAACCAATTTTAAAGTGCCTACAGCCAGCCCATTTTATTGTGTTAGGCCTTCGAAGCCTGTCTGCGGTCCCTCCTTCCACTAGGCCTCCACTGACCAGACCACTGCTGCCCGTGTACCCCTGGAACCAATTTTAAAGTGCCTACAGCCAGCCCATTTTATTGTGTTAGGCCTTCGAAGCCTGTCTGCGGTCCATACTTTAAATACTCCTCCACTCACCACCAAGCTGCCTGCCCGTGTATCCATGTAACCGCTGTAAAACTGCCATGAGCCTATTGTTTGTTATTTTAGGCCTTTGATAGCCTGTCTGCGGTCCCTACTCCTCCACTCAGCACCAAGCTGCCTGCCCGTGTATCCATGTAACCGCTGTAAAACTGCCATGAGCCTATTGTTTGTTATTTTAGGCCTTTGAAGCCTTTCTGCGGTCCCTACTTTAAATACTCCTCCACTCACCACCAAGCTGCCTGCCCGTGTATCCATGTAACCGATTTCAAACTGCCATGACTGCCTACTGTTTGTTATTTTAGGCCTTTGTGAGCCTGTCTGCGGCCCCTACTTGCAATACTCCTCCACTGACCACAATGCTGCCTGGAGTGCCTGCCTGTGTATCCATGTAACCGATTTCAAACTGCCATGACTGCCTACTGTTTGTTATTTTAGGCCTTTGTGAGCCTGTCTGCGGCCCCTACTTGCAATACTCCTCCACTGACCACACCAATGCTGCCCGTGTACCCCTGGAACCTATTTAAAAGTTCATAGAGCCTAGTTATATATTTTATTTACTATTAACACTGGCCAACAGTGAAAATGTGTCTGAAATGAAAATAGCTGGTTTGTAATAATTTTAGCATCCTAAAAACGAATATGTTACTTAAAAATCATTATTAGCTCTTGTTGCTGAGATACATGTCATCCCTTCACCCCCGGAGCTTTTTCCGTTTTTCCGTTTTCGTTTTTCGCTCCCCTCCTTCCCAGAGCCATAACTTTTTTATTTTTCCGTCAATTTGGCCATGTGAGGGCTTATTTTTTGCGGGACGAGTTGTACTTTTGAACGACATCATTGGTTTTACCATGTCGTGTACTAGAAAACGGGAAAAAAATTCCAAGTGCAGTGAAATTGCAAAAAAAGTGCAATCCCACACTTGTTTTTTGCTTGCCTATTTTGCTAGGTTCACTAAATGCTAAAACTGACCTGCCATTATGATTCTCCAGGTCATTACGAGTTCATAGACACCTAACATGACTAGGTTATTTTTCACCTAAGTGGTGAAAAAAAATTCCAAACTTTGCAAAAAACAAAACAAAACAAAATTGCGCCATTTTCCGATACCCGTAGCGTCTCCATTTTTCGTGATCTGGGGTCGGGTGAGGGTTTATTTTTTGCGTGCCGAGCTGGCGTTTTTAATGATAGCATTTTGGTGCAGATACGTTCTTTTGATCGCCCGTTATTGCATTTTAATGCAATGTCGTGGCGACCAAAAAAACGTAATTCTGGCGTTCCGATTTTTTTTCTCGTTACGCCGTTTTGCGATAAGGTTAATGCTTTTTTTTTATTGCTAGATCGGGCGATTCTGAACGCGGCGATACCAAATATGTGTAGGTTGGGGGTTTTTTTTATTGATTTATTTTGATTGGGGCGAAAGGGGGGTGATTTAAACTTTTATGTTTTTTTTATTTTTTTCACATTTTTAAAAACTTTTTTTTTTTACTTTTGCCATGCTTCTATAGCCTCCATGGGAGGCTAGAAGCAGGCACAGCCCGATCGGCTCTGCTATGCAGCAGCGATCATAAGATCGCTGTTACACAGCAGAATTGCAGGTGTGCTGTGAGCGCCGACCACAGGGGGGCGCTCACAGCCACCGGCAATCAGTAACCATAGAGGTCTCCAGGACCTCTATGGTTACCTTCCTGATGCATCGCCGACCCCCGATCATGTGACGGGGGTCGGCGATGCGCTCATATCCGGCCGGATGCGGTAGTTAAATGCCGCTGTCTGTGTTTGACAGCGGCATTTAACTAGTTAATAGCGGCGGGTGATCGCGATTTCACCCGCCGCTATTGCGCGCACATGTCAGCTGTAAAAAACAGCTGACATGTCGCGACTTTGATGTGCGCTCACCGCCGGAGCGCACATCAAAGCGGGGGTCCCGACATGTGACATACTATACCGTCACATGTCGGGAAGGGGTTAAGATTATTATGCAGGAAAATAGGGAAATTTTGAATTTTCAACAAATGTGTATTGGTAAACCTGATGACAGACCTGTTGAACCAATGTCAGCCATTTTATTCATTGTGTCTGCATAGTTTGTACTAATTGAAGTCTCTTTCTCTTGTTGCAGTAATTTTGTGGAGAGAATTTACACTTTGAAAATGCCTCGTAAATGTGCAAATATTGTTAACAATTTTTGTTACGTGTGTGGTTATGTGACATTTGCCAACCAAAGAAGACCAATTACTCCACTTGTGAAGACTGCTTACCATCATTACTTTGGTGTAAAGGTTGGTGATCAGGAGAAGCCCTGGGCTCCACACATTTGCTGCAATAGTTGTTCAGTAAATCTGGTTGCATGGTTGAAGAATAAAGGACGTTCTATGCGTTTTGGTGTGCCAATGATTTGGAGGGAGCCAAGAAATCATGTAGACGACTGCTATTTCTGCATGGTTGCTCCTCTTCAGCATGGCATGTCAAGAAAAAAGAAGGGGACTATTGAGTACCCTAACATCCCCTCGGCTATAAGACCAGTCCCACATGGGAAAGATCTTCCCGTTCCTCGCCCTCCAAAGGAATATGTACTGGAATCAGATCAGGAGGAAGAATCGCCCGGAAGTTCATCACAAGATCTTGAATATGATTCACAGTCTGCATCAAATGAACCACATTTGCTTTCTCAGGGTGAACTCAATGATCTGATACGCGACCTGGACCTGTCGAAAGAAAAGGCAGAGCTTCTGGCTTCAAGATTAAAACAATGGAACTTTCTACTGTACAATGTTAAAGTGACTGCCTATAGGCATCGACAAAGAGATTTACATGTTTATTTTAAAAAGCAAGACAATCTCGTTTTCTGCACCAGTGTTGATGGTTTAATGTCCGCTATGAATGTTCAGTACAACCCACTAGATTGGAGACTTTTCATCGACGGTTCAAAGGTTAGTTTAAAAGCTGTACTATTGCACAATGGAAATGTTCTTCCTTCCGTTCCTGTAGGCCATGCTGTTTGCATGAAAGAAACCTACAACAATATGAAACTGCTTCTGGACGCAATAAAATACAGTGACCACCAATGGCAGATCTGTGCAGACTTGAAAGTGGTTGCAATATTGTTAGGCATGCAGTTGGGATACACAAAATATTGCTGTTTCCTATGTGAGTGGGACAGCCGTGCTAGATCTTCTCACTACAATATAAAAGTGTGGCCTACAAGGGACAAAATGTGTCCTGGAATTAAGAATGTTCAACACTGTCCACTTGTTGAACGCAGTAAAATCATTCTGCCGGCGCTACACATTAAACTTGGTCTTATGAAAAATTTTGTTAAGGGAATGAACCAAGAAGGAAATGCTTTTAAGTACCTCAGAGGGAAGTTTCCACAACTCAGTGATGCTAAAGTGAAAGAAGGTGTCTTCATTGGTCCTCAAATTCGTGACCTACTTAGGGATGGAAATTTTGACGAGATCCTACAAGGCAATGAGAAGGCGGCATGGCAAGCCTTCAGAGATGTTGTACGTGGCTTCTTGGGAAACAGACGAGTTGATAACTATGTTGATATTGTGAATAACCTTCTTACGAAGTATCATAAATTAGGCTGCAACATGTCATTAAAAATACACTTTCTGGACTCTCATCTGGATTTCTTCCCGGACAATTGTGGTGCAGTAAGCGATGAGCATGGTGAGCGATTCCACCAAGATATTTTAAATATGGAACAAAGATATCAGGGCAAGTGGAATGCTTCCATGCTTGCAGACTACTGTTGGACATTAATCAGAGATGTACCAGAAGAAAACTTCAATAGACAAGCAAAAAGAAAGCGTTCTCGTGAATAGGTCTTGTCTGAACTGTTGTGTTCAGTTAATGTATTGTGTTCTTGCTATTTTAATCATATTTTAAACAATATTTCAAGTTTGAACATGACATTTGTGTGCAATTTATACTCTTGTAATGAATGCTTCTCGCTACCTACAGCACATACATCCATGGCGTGTATCTAAAAAACGAGAGCTAATTAAACAATTCTGTGGGTATATTTGAGTTTCTCGACCCAAAATTAGTAATATTTGCCTATTTTCATCAAAGAAACATAAAAAAAGTTGTTTTTTGTTGGCCTGTGTAATAAGGCCATGATGGACTACGCTGTACCACGCTACAAGCTAACCAGTCGACACTTCTTTTGCGAGAAAAGCCATCCCAACCCTCCACCAGCTTGTAGAAGACCGCATTGTCCATGCACTCTGGCAATCTGTGAGTACAAAGGTGCACCTGACAACAGACGCATGGACCTGTAGGCATGGCCACGGAAGATTACGTGTCCATTACGGCACAATGGGTTAATGTGTTGGATGCATGGTCCACAGAGGACAGCCTACTAAGTATGTCTGCAGTCCATAATTCAAATTGTCCTCCACTGTCTAAATCGGAGCTTCCACCTTCTGGCTTTCGGCCTATAGTATCAGAAATTAAACTGCATTTGGCCTTCAACTTTGGTTACGGCCTACTAACGGCTTCTGCCCCTCCCTGGTGTTGCCCACAACTAAATAAAGCTGAGCTTCAACCTTCCGGCTCTCATTAAGTGGTTTTGAAAAAACAAAATGGTGGATAGGGCCTACTAACGGCTTCTGCCCCTCCGTGGTGTTGCCCTCAACTAAATAAAGCTGAGCTTCAACCTTCCGGCTCTCATTAAGTGGTTTTGAAAAAACAAAATGGTGGATAGGGCCTACTAACGGCTTCTGCCCCGCCCTGGTGTTGCCCTCAACTAAATAAAGCTGAGCTTCAACCTTCCGGCTCTCATTAAGTGGTTTTGAAAAAACAAAATGGTGGATAGGGCCTACTAACGGCTTCTTCCCCTCCCTGGTGTTGCCCTCAACTAAATAAAGCTGAGCTTCAACCTTCCGGCTATCATTAAGTGGTTTTGAAAAAACAAAATGGTGGATAGGGCCTACTAACGGCTTCTGCCCCTCCCTGGTGTTGCCCTCAACTAAATAAAGCTGAGCTTCAACCTTCCGGCTCTCATTAAGTGGTTTTGAAAAAAAAAAATGGTGGATAGGGCCTACTAACGGCTTCTTCCCCTCCCTGGTGTTGCCCTCAACTAAATAAAGCTGAGCTTCAACCTTCCGGCTATCATTAAGTGGTTTTGAAAAAACAAAATGGTGGATAGGGCCTACTAACGGCTTCTGCCCCTCCCTGGTGTTGCCCTCAACTAAATAAAGCTGAGCTTCAACCTTCCGGCTCTCATTAAGTGGTTTTGAAAAAACAAAATGGTGGATAGGGCCTACTAACGGCTTCTGCCCCTCCCTGGTGTTGCCCTCAACTAAATAAAGCTGAGCTTCAACCTTCCGGCTTATTAAGTGGTTTTGAAAAAACAAAATGGTGGATAGGGCCTACTAACGGCTTCTTCCCCTCCCTGGTGTTGCCCTCAACTAAATAAAGCTGAGCTTCAACCTTCCGGCTATCATTAAGTGGTTTTGAAAAAACAAAATGGTGGATAGGGCCTACTAACGGCTTCTTCCCCTCCCTGGTGTTGCCCTCAACTAAATAAAGCTGAGCTTCAACCTTCCGGCTATCATTAAGTGGTTTTGAAAAAACAAAATGGTGGATAGGGCCTACTAACGGCTTCTGCCCCTCCCTGGTGTTGCCCTCAACTAAATAAAGCTGAGCTTCAACCTTCCGGCTCTCATTAAGTGGTTTTGAAAAAAAAAAATGGTGGATAGGGCCTACTAACGGCTTCTTCCCCTCCCTGGTGTTGCCCTCAACTAAATAAAGCTGAGCTTCAACCTTCCGGCTATCATTAAGTGGTTTTGAAAAAACAAAATGGTGGATAGGGCCTACTAACGGCTTCTGCCCCTCCCTGGTGTTGCCCACAACTAAATAAAGCTGAGCTTCAACCTTCCGGCTCTCATTAAGTGGTTTTGAAAAAACAAAATGGTGGATAGGGCCTACTAACGGCTTCTGCCCCTCCCTGGTGTTGCCCACAACTAAATAAAGCTGAGCTTCAACCTTCCGGCTCTCATTAAGTGGTTTTGAAAAAACAAAATGGTGGTTAGGGCCTACTAACGGCTTCTGCCCCTCCCTGGTGTTGTCCTCAACTGAACAAAGCTGAGCTTCCACATTCTGCCTTTCGCCCTATACTATCAGATATTAAACTGCATTTGGCCTACTAGTGTGGTTAGGCCCTTGAAACAGTGTCTGCTGCTCTTGGGTTTGCTACTCCACTGAACAAAGCAATGCCGCCTGTTTAGTCCTGTTACCAATTTTGAACTGCATTTAGCCTACTTTATTCTTTGGCCCTATATCTGTTTCCTCCTCATCCTGCCCATTGCCCAGCCACTGCTAAATGAGTCTGCTGGTACATTGACCTAGACCACTACATTCCCCTTGTACTCTACACAGCCAGAATCTGACCCTGCTGAAAGTAAGGTTCCCCTTCTCGCATGTTATACCACCTTACACAGGGACAAAGAGGAAGGTGCAGATGAAAGTGCAGGTTCCTTCATCAGGTGGGGGGGGCATACTCGTTGGCGACGTCACTGGCACAGGGCCCCTCAGAGTACGCAAAAGTGTCGCTGCTGGTGGGAGGCGCCCCCGCCATGCAAACACACCGCCGTACTTTGAGGGGCCCTGTGCCAGTGCCAATGCGAACGAGTGGGCCCCCCCCTGCTTGCTCAGGATCACAGCACTTGCAACGTTTAAATACTTACCTTTCCCTGCAACACCGCCGTGACGTAGTCCGCATTTCCTGGGCCCACGAAAAAATTGAGCCAGCCCTACTCCCCCCACAACTTTTGCCAAATGACCCCCAATTCCCTATGCCCAACTATTATTATAAAGTTAATTACGATTGGCAAGCTTCAGAAACAAGAATGGATGTTTTTGGCATTAAAATGGGCACTGTAGGTGTTTTCCTGGCCTCCACTCACTGCCGACTATGCTTCCCCATTGACTTGCATTGGGTTTCGTGTTTCGGTCGATCCCCGACTTTTAGCGATAATCGGCCGAATGCACTCGACTCGACTCTGGACAAAATCGGGTTTCCCAAAACCCTACTCGATCTGAAAAAAATGAAAGTCGCTCAACCCTACTCATCACTAATAGGAATATAATATTCCCCATGAATGATAGGTTTCATGATGTTTGCAGCAGATAAAATTACTTATGTTGTAGGGCATACTTTATCAAACATTATTGCAAGTTACCGTATATACTTAATGACTCGAGTATAAGCCTAGGGTGAAAAATGCAGCAGCTACCGGTAAATGTCAAAACTAAGTAAAAAAAGATACCAATAAAAGTAAAATTAATTGAGACATCAGTAGGTTACGTGTTTGTGAATATCCATATTGAATCAGGAGCCCTATATAATGCTCCATAAAGTTTATGATGGCCCCATAAGATGCTCCATATTAAAATATGCCCCACATAATCCTGCATAAAGGTTAATTATGGCCCCATAAGATGCTCCATAGACACATTTGCCCAATATAATGCTGCACAAATGTTGATTATGGCCCCATAAGATGCTCCATAAAGATATTTGCCCCATACAGTGCTGCACAAACCTTGATTATGGCCCCATAAGATGCTCAATACAGACACTTGCACCATATAATGCTCCACAAACGTTAATTATGGCCCCATAAGATGCTCCATAAAGATATTTGCGCCATATAGTGCTGCACAAACGTTGAGTATGGCCCCATTAGATGCTCCATAAAGATATTTGCCCCATATAATCCTGCACAAATGTTGATTATGGCCCCATAAGATGCTCCATACAGACACTTGCCCGATTTGCTGTTGCTGCGATAAAAAAAAAAAAAATCACATACTCACCTCTCCGTCGCTCAGGCCCCCGACACTTTCAATATTCACCTGACTTTGTTTTGGCGCCGCTCAATCTTCAGCATCTTCTGCACTGACGTTCAGGCAGAGGGCGCGCACTAACCACGTCATCGCGCCCTCTGACCTGAGCGTCACTGCAGAAGACGCTGAAGACAGAGCAGCACCGGAACGAGGAGCAGGTGAATAACGTGCAGCACTGTGCTCCCCTCCGCGTTATACTTACCTGCTCCTGGCACAGTGCAGTCCCTGCTTCCCCGGCGCCGCAGCTTCTTCCTGTATTGAGCAGTCACCGTTGCCACTCATTACAGTAATGAATATGCGGCTCCACCCCTATGGGAGGTGGAGCTGCATATTCATTACTGTAATGAGCGGTACCATGTTAACGCTCAGTACAGGAAGAAGCTGCGGCACCGGGGAAGCAGGGATCTGCAGGGACCGCGCCAGGAGTAGGTGAGTATAATTAGACAGCCCCCGCTCCCCCTCCCCTGTCGACCCCTGGGTATGACTCGAGTATAAGCCGAGAGGGGGACTTTCAACCCAAAAAAATGGGCTGAAAATCTCGGCGTATTCTTGAGTATATACGTATATTTATTACATTTATCTTGAGTGTTTATAAAGGGCATGAAATCATTGTTGGCAGTAGGCAAAAGAAGTGCATCCTTATTTAGACACTAGTCAATAATGCAACAGAAAGTAAGCAGAGAAATGTCAAGTGACTGATACTAAGCAAAACTAGAATAAGGGTAAGTTCACACAGGGCATTTTTGCTGCTTTTTTTTCCACAGCAAAACCTGATTTCTTGGCAGGAAAGAAGCTGTGGCAAAAACGCATGTTTTGGTGTGTTTTTCTTGCGGTTTTGGTGCGTTTTTTTCATGCATTTTGGGGGCTATCTTGTGTCTCTTTGTGCATGCTAATAAAGTTGAGTGCTCCCAAAGAAAAAAAAAGCTACTTCCTGTAGAACTATACCTCTAGACCCTTTCAAAAGCCAGCAATTCATGTGCTGCTTACAGTAAAATCACACTGACAGGTTAGAATAGAATATATATATATACACATAGAATACATAGATATATTGATGTCAGTGACACACACATACTGTATATATATATATGTATATATATTAGATAGATAGATAGATAGATAGATAGATAGATAGATAGATAGATAGATAGATAGATAGATAGATAGATAGATAAGAAAAGCCGGCAATTCATCTGCCGGGTACTGTAAAATCACAGCAGAAGCCGACAGGATAGAAGAGCTGGATTACATACAGTAAATACAAATAGAATAGGTAGATATATAGATGTCTGGGACAAATACAATTAGTACAGTGTGTGCAGCTTACTGTACATGTGTTTAATTATTAAAAAATTACTTTTCTGAAAAAAATGGCGTGGGCTCCCAAGTAATTTTCTTAACCAGCAGAGGGAGAAATGACAGCTGGGGGCCAATGTTTATAACCTGGTAAGGGGGTAACACCCATGGAGCTTCCCAGGCTATTAAGATCAGCTCACAGCTGTATACTTAGCCTTTACTGGCTATTAAAATGGGGAACCCCAAAAAAATGACGTAGGGTCCCCCTATAATTAATAACAGCAAAGGCTATGCAGACAGCTGCAGGCTGATATTAATATACTAGCAAACTAAAGGAATATAGATACTCAATACCATAAAAAAGCAATAAATGTTATTGAAAGATACAACAAGTATATTGTGTAAATAAAATACAACAGCATGACAGAATACATAACAAGATTCCAGCATGCGGACAGGAGGAAAACAACCAGTACATTGAGAGATAGGACACACTGCCAAATCTGACCTGGGTGAGTCTAAGATGGTATGATACAATATATTAAATATAAGGAAAGAGTCTCAAAGGGAACACCGCCCTCTACGTGTACTACATAACCATGGATTAGTATAACCAATAGCCTCCACCCAATGAAGACTTACCCATAGTTGGTCACGGTCTGTGTGTTGCCTTCCCACTACCCCTGACGCGCGTTTCGCACGATGGCTTTCTCAAAGGGGAGGTAATAGACCTATTCTACCTAGATCTATTACCTCCCCTTTGAGAAAGCCATCGTGCGAAACGCGCGTCAGGGGTAGTGGGAAGGCAACACACAGACCGTGACCAACTATGGGTAAGTCTTCATTGGGTGGAGGCTATTGGTTATACTAATCCATGGTTATGTAGTACACGTAGAGGGCGGTGTTCCCTTTGAGACTCTTTCCTTATATTTAATATATTGTATCATACCATCTTAGACTCACCCAGGTCAGATTTGGCAGTGTGTCCTATCTCTCAATGTACTGGTTGTTTTCCTCCTGTCCGCATGCTGGAATCTTGTTATGTATTCTGTCATGCTGTTGTATTTTATTTACACAATATACTTGTTGTATCTTTCAATAAAATTTATTGCTTTTTTATGGTATTGAGTATCTATATTCCTTTAGTTAGCTAGTATATGAGATGTTTCCTTGGGAGTGATGCTCCTTTAGATCTATTTTGATATTGGGAGAGTTTTTTCTGACTATTTAACATGCTCTCGGCCACCTATAGATGCTTATTGATTATTGTGTGTAGGCTGATATTAATAGCCTAGGAAGGGGCTATGGATACTGTCCCTCCTGCAGGCTAAAAACATCGGCTCTCAGCCACACCAGAAAAGCCACACCTATAAGATGTGCCAATTCTGGCACTTAGCCTCGCACTTCCCACTTGCTCTGTAGTGGTTGCAATTGGGGTGATAGTGGAGGGTTGATGTCACCTTTGCATTGTCAGGTGACATCAAGCCCCGAGGTTAGTAATGGAGAGGCATCAATAAGACACCCCCATTACTAACCCCATTGACATATTGTAAGAAAACACAGACACCCAGAAAAAAGTCCTTTAATTGAAAGAAAGACACAGACTCCTTTAATAATCTTAATTAAATCATACTTACGACTTCACCAAATTCCACCGAAGCCCTCGTTCTCCTGTAATAAACCAAAAATAAAAAGCAATATCCCTCACCTATCCGTCGTTCTGTCCCATGCTGTAATCCATATCTTGAGGAGAAATAGTTTTCAACCTGGATGGTGCTAAGATGCGATCGTCCAAGCAGTGAACCCCTGGTGAATGGGCTGCTGGGAGCTCAGTGTTAGTGACCGGCGGTGACATCATTGAGGTTACCTCCAGGCACAGAGGTTCCGTTCCCAGCCGGGCCTGATGTGCAGTGACCTCGGTGAGTTCCCCTTTAGCACCGCGATAAAATTGCACGGTGCAGAGGCGAGTTCACCACAGCTGAAATTCACCGCAGTGAAATTCTCCCGGTGAACTCACTTCTGCACCATGCGACTTTCCCACGGTGCTTGCGGGGATCTCACTGAGATCATGAGAGTTCAGCCCTGCTGGGAACGCAGCCTCAGTGACTGGAGGTAGCCTCTATGACATCAACTCTGGTCACCGAGGCTACGCTCCCAGCAACTCATTCACCAGTGGTTCTCAGCCTGGACGGTTGCATCTTGGTACCATCCAGGTTGAAAACTATTAATCCTTCAGACATGGATTATGGCGTGGGACAGAACCACGGAGGGGTTAGGGATATTGTTGTTTTTTATTTTGGGTTTATTACAGGAGAACGAGGGCTTCGGTGGAATAGGTGTTAGGTGAGTATAACTGTGTTTGTTATTTTTAAATAAAATGGAAAACTGTGTTTTGTTTTATTTCTAATAAAAGACTTTATTCTGTCTGTGTGTTTATTTACCATACAACTATAGGATTAGTTATGGATAGGTGTCTTATAGACGCCTCTCCATTACTAACCTGTGGGCTTGATGTCACCGGACAATACAAAGGTGACATCAACCCCACAAATATGAACCCCACTTTCCACCACTACAGGGCAAGTGGAAGGAGCCAGGCAAAGCACCAGAATTGGCACATCTAATAGATGTGCCTTTTCTGGGCAGCTGCGGGCTGCTATTTTTAGGCTGGAGAGGCCAATGTCCATGGCCCCTTACCAGCCTGAGAATACGGGCCACCAGCTGTCTGCTTTAGCACTCCATGCCGTTTTTTTTAAATTATTTATTTAAATAATTAAAAAACAGCGTGGGGGCCCCTCTGTTCTTGATAACCAGCCTTGTTGAAGCTGAAAGCTGAGGGTTGTAGCCCCCAGCTGTGAGTTTTGCCTGGCTGGTTATCAGAAATATGGGGGAACCTACGCAGGTTGTTTTTTAATTATTTATTTACAGCGCAGGAGCAGCTGATGAATACTCCCATCATACACTCCTGCTCTCACTGTTATTAGTGGCAGCAGGTGTCAGATGATTGGAGCTGTAGTCCCATCAGCTGATGCCAGTGACTGGAGGTAAACTTTATACTTCCGATCACAACTGAGTGCTCACGTCATCTTTTGACAGAGTGGGAACCACAACTCTTTGAAGGCGGGGATGGTTTCATTGCCGATCAGAAGCAGTGTTTGCCATTCTGTCATGCATATGACAGCGTGTCAAACACTGTATTGTCGGGCCCCTAATTCAAGTGAATGGGGTTCGGGTCCGCTCTGCAGGATCACAGGCTGTATGGATGCATTATGCAGCCTGCCATCTAGATGTAGCGGAGCTGACTGTGATGTCACATCCTGCAGTCCTTGACTTTTCTGCAGCAAATAAGCTGCAAAAAAGTCAACCTGCATATTTGAAGCTTTTTATGACCATCCGTTCAAGTCAATGGTTGAAAAACACTGCAAAAACTCTGAAAAAACACTGAAAGAAGTGACATGCTCTATGTCAAAAAAACGCTGCAAAACACAAAATCCTGATGAAAAAAAAAAAATGTGTGTGCACGAGATTTCTGAAATCTCATAGGTTTTGCTGGCACTGTGAAAAGCAGCTGAAAATTAGCATAAAAAATGCAGCAAAAAAAAGCAGTACAAACGCCCAGTGTGAACTTAAACTAAGGCCGGGTCACACTAGCGTAGAATACGGATGAGTGCTATGCAAAAAAGCATCACATAGCATTCGGACCACTGTTAATCTATGGGGCAGCTCACATCACCGTATTTTTTCTCCGGCGTATTCGGCGTGCTTGTAAAATCGCAGTCGGCTCCTACAGCGATTTTACAGAAGACGGCAGATGAACTACCGGTTTTTCTTCTGTCTATCTCTCTATGCAATATAAATACATATATGCAGTGGGGAAAAATTTATTTAGTCAGCCACCAATTGTGAAAGTTCTCCCATTACCTGTAGTAATGGCACCTGATTGAACTTGTTATCAGTATTAAAGACACCTAGCCACACCCTCAAACATTCACACTCCAAACTCCACTATGGTGAAGACGAAAGAGCCATTGAAGGGCACCAGAAACAAAATTGTAGCCCTGCACCAGGCTGGGAAGACTGTCTGCAATAGGCAAGCAGCTTGGTGTGATGAAATCAACTGTGGGAGCAATAATAAGAAAATGGAAGACATACAAGACAACTGATAATCTCCCTCGATCTGGGGCTCCACACAAGATCTCACCCCGTGGGGTCAACATGATCACAAGAACGGTGAGCAAAAATCTCAGAACCACACTGTGGGACCTAGTGAATGACCTGCATAGAGATGGAACCACCATAACAAAAGCTACCATTAGTAACACACTACGCCGCCAGGGACACAGATCCTGCAGTGCCTGATATGTCCCCCTGCTTAAGCCAGTACATGTTCAGGCCCATCTGAAGTTTGCTAGAGAGCATTTGGATTATCCAGAAGAGTATTGGGAGAATGTCATATGGTCTGATGAAACCAAAGTAGAACTGTTTGGTAGAAAAAAACTCATCGTGTTTGGAGGAGCCAGAATGCTGAGTTACATCTGGGGCTGTTTCTCTGCAAAGGAACCAGGACGACTGATTCGTGTACATGAAAGAATGAATGGGGCCATGTATCGTGAGATTTTGAGTGCAAACCGCCTTCCATCAGCAAGGTCATGAAAGATGAAACGTGGAAGGTCTTTCAGCATGATAATGATCCCAAGCACACCTCCAGGGCAACAAAGGAGTGGCTTCGTAAGAAGCATATGTAAGTCCTGGAGTGGCCTAACCAGTCTCCAAATCTCAACCCCATAGAAAACCTTTGGAGGGACTTGAAAGTCTGTGTTGCCCAGCGACAGGCCCAAAACATCTCTGCTCTAGAGGAGATCTGCATGGAGGAATGGGCCAACGTACCACCAGCAGTATGTGCCAACCTTGTGAAGACTTACAGAAAACGTTTGACTTCTGTCATTGCCAACAAAGTGGACAATCTCTTTAAGTGCAATTACAAACTATGCGGTAATGCCGGTAGAACTATTATAATAAATAGCTATTTAAAGCAAATTTACAAAATAATCAAATGTAGTTTAAACAAAATAAAGCTTTTTTGAATATTAACTGTTTGGTGCTCCAAATCCTGTATTATGACATTTCTTATACCTTCCAGAAATTGTCTCTTTTGGCCAGACTTACAGGGTCTGCATCACTAAGAAAACAGCAATTTTAGGAAAGGGGGTAATAAGAGCACTAGTCAAGTTGTTGTAACAATAAAACATATGCATACATCTATCTATAAGAGTTATATGTGTGAACAATGCCACCTGATATGGAAAATATGAATTTCTGTCATGGGTTTACCGTGACTGAGGAGCCAGAAAGACCGCAGCGTTTGATTTCTCCTACTCCTGCACGGATTAGAAGAACTTCATCTCTTATTAAACGGTGTAAATTTAGTTTGGTAGTGCAGGGGTTAATCCGCTCAATTGCAAGCTCCTGGAAGCTTTCCTGCATTAAGGCTCTCAGCTGTGCACAGTTAGCCAATCCTATCTCCTATATAATCTGGGCCCTGGCTAACGCTCATTGTTAGAGCTAGCTTATGCTGCATGGCTGGAGGTTGTTGTTAGTTATTATAGGAGAAGGCGGTTGGTGGATTTATCTGTGACTTTTGCTAGATTTTGAGTGTGTGATAATGCTTCTTCTCCTCCTTCTTCGGTTTAACCCCATCCTCGATTCCCCCGTTGCATACTTCTGTTATATGTGTGAGTATATTTGTATGCTTGTTATTTTTTGTTACCTCTGTTCATAATACCATGTTAGTCTAGTGGTGTATTACGGTACAATACTACTCCCCTCTTCCCTGGGTTGCGGAAGGGTACAGACTGAGGGTGAATTTAGGAGGTAAGGCAATGTACATGGCCCCGACATCTTCATCGTCAGAAGTTACAGGGTTAGCTAGGGCACTCGTAGCAGTAGGGACAGGAAAGGAGCCCCTTGTCCCAGGACATCCGACAACAGAGTCTTGACAATTTCCTACAAAGATCGGGTCTTCACAGGTGATTTAAGCAATAATTAAACAACGCATTAGCAAAATGTAAACAATTATTTGATTTCATTGATTATTTAGTCCAAAAGGACTTTGAGGCACCTTGTTTCTGTGAGTACATCTTATCTATAGAACAGCATCTTACAGAACATTCTAAGAATATCCGCAGCCTTGATTTCTTATATCTGAAATAATATAGCATTTTATGAAGCTTGTTATGAAGCCGTTCTGCTTATTTTCCTTATCACACGATATAGACCAAAAAGCTATTATTCTTAAAATATCTCCAACATTTGAAAACATACCGATGGGCAAATTTAGAGAAAAATCTATTTTCAAGTCTTTTTTATTGTACTGAATTAGAATAGAGTACATTCAATGTACAAAGTCAAGAAAAATGATTAGTTTTTGGTGTATTTGTGTCAAAATTAGGCAGTGCCTTGAAATGAATTACTCTGAGAAAAAGGATTTCAGGTTTAAGATATTTTCATGTAAGACACAGACTTTCTAAGCCAAGATGTCTTTCATTCCAGGTCCTTGTTTGCAACCCATGGATGAAGGATTTTGTTCACAATATATCTTGCTTTGGTACTACCATTTGAAGGCTGATGAGTGTCGTCCATTTGTTTATGGTGGTTGTGGAGGCAACCATAATCGTTTTAAAAGTAAAGAGAAGTGTGAACGGAGGTGTAAAACAAAACCAGGTTAGAACTTTTGTAAACTCTCAAATGATAAAAACTGCCGTAAGAAAAGACAGCAGAAAACGTAAAGAACATAAAAATTTCTGAGTGGAAGATGACATAGTAATCTGTCATGATATAATATTTTAGGCTTTACTAGTTATAGTCAAAATAACATGCAATGTATTTGGGGTTTTATTATTTTTGCTGTTTTTAATGTAGCACATAATACAATAGATATTAAAATTATGCTGCAAATTCTGTGTTGGAAAGAAAAACTCTGCGTAAAATATGTACGTTTTTGCTGAGTTTTTGTTGTTTTTTTTTGCATTTTTTGCAAGCATTTTTGTTGCTGAATTTTCCCTGCTCATTGTTATGTCTGAAATCTCAAGCAAAACAGCTGCAAGAATTGATATGCTGCAGTTAAAAAATCTGCTGAAATTATGGAAAGAGAAAATAAGTGAAGTGTGCATGAGACTTCAGGAATCTCATTCACTTTGCTGTTACTAGGAAATCTTTCAGGTTTTGTGACAAAACTGTGCAGGGGGGAAAAAAGTGTAAGAAATGTGACAAGAACACAAAGTGTGTTAACCGGCCGTCTGACTGCGCCATTATTCTAACATCATATGAATAATACGCAGTATATGTTAAACAGTGTACATTGATTCTATAATGCAATCATTAGCCCACATGGTAGATTTATTGCAGAGCAAAAAGCACTTCTTTAAGATCCTTCAAAAACTCTGGTTCCACTTTATGTATTTCTTGCCTTTCTTTAGATGTAAATTTCGTGGAACAGGAATATGAATAACTATCTTTAATGTTGTTCCAATTTTTCAAATCATCAGAACATCCTTTTATAATCACCAGCAAAGGCGACAAGACAGTAGATGTCATCTTATGAACCATGTCGGCGCTGATTTCACTACGTATCATGTCAGTGTAATCCTCTGTACAGACCATCTGCACCGCAGATTACAGTGATAAGAATACTCCATGAAAAGGATCCTACAGCTTCTCTGCTTAATGTGTGGTCAAGACCTGTATGCACTAAGACACAGGGCCCTGCATATAGAATATCATATTTAGAAAGTCCTACATCATACATCTAAATGATGCAAATGGATGTGGCAATCAAGTCTAACAGGATATAACCAAGATACCTAGATGTCAAGAGTTAAACTGACAACTTGAGCAGTAATCTAATGTATGGCATATTTTTTTGTCTTTCAGAACTGTCCCTGGGGAGGTGATAATGTTCCTGGTTGATCATATATCACATGTATTGGCAGATGATGCATTTTCATGCATTTGAAGACTTCATCCTGACTAAACCCAATCAGTGCAGGCTCGTTGTGTGGGAAGGGATTTGAAGTCAGAAGAATCCAAAATTTCAAAGTAACACAGTATTACTGAGAAGTATGATAAGGTCCAGTGTAAGCATATCAAGGACATGTCTATTGCAGGCTGCTACTTTGTACCTTACCCACATAGTAATTAGAAATTTGTTTATTTTGTGTCATTTTTTATTTGCATTTACGTTTTGTTTTTAAATTGTAATATTAACGTAAATTATATTTTTACAAAGAAATAAAGGGACAAACGGAAACACGTTGATTAAAGACAAAAATAGCACAGTGGATCTATAATAAAAAAAAAATTGAAGACAGTAAAAGTTTTCAATTTATTTTGTGATTCTGCTGTCATCCTTCTTTATTAAGTATAAAAAAGTTATCTTTCAATTAATGCTACAGCAAGTAACTAGTTATCTAAGAACACAACTGACAGTGCTCCTCTGAAGTTGTCGTAACACTTTTAGGCAATATTCTGTGTACTGTACCTTAATCAGTGCTATACACTAAGGCAGCCTCTGTCCATCATCTCCCCAGGGTGTTGCATACATCTAATATGTAAAAACAAAGAAACCAGCAGGAGCAAAAGTTAGTATCTGTGCAGTGTGTAAGAGCATGTTCTCACATTGGACATTTCACAGACAAAACCCAAGAACGAAAACAAAATGAACATATAAACTGCAGTAAGTAAATAAGTAAATACAGTAGTAATAGTACATGTAAACAACATAGGGTACTTAGTAGTGATGAGCGAATGTGTTCGGATAAGGTGTTATTCATGCATGCTCAGGTGGTAACCGAGTTTTTCGGCGTGCTCGAAAAATAGGTTCAAGTCCCCACAGCTGCATGTGTAGCACCCCAGGGTCCTGGTCGTTGCAGTAATATCATTCTCCTCTAGGGGGAGAGTGATGTTACGTTTGGAGGCAAAGAAGGACAACTGAATCCAGGTATCACAAACATGCAACACATTTCGTACTCCAGGCCACCAGGGGGAGCTATGCTCCTATTTATTAGGGCACGTCTCCCACTAAGGTAAAACTGGTTGCCTGGAAAGGAAATGAGTTAGTTGCTGGCTGAGCTTCGCTCAGGTAGCTGGTCCCTGACAGGGGTGGGATCCTGTCAGAGGCCGAGACAGAAGGACACGGAGATGTGCCTGCCCTGAGTGCGGCAGCTTCCAGAAAGAAACACTGAAGGAGAACTGTATTGTAGAGAGGGTGAAGAAGTCGTAGCAAAGGAGTGGATATCAGAGGAGTTCTGCCCTACACAGGCTGCATCCTTCTGAGGTCCAGGATCCCGGTAGCCAGAACACCGAGGGAGCAACAGTCCTTTATGACTTGCTCCAGAGACCGGCAGGACAGCTAATTTCACGTTACCTGCCCGCCCTATACCCAGGAGGCAAGGTGGCACCCTCAAGAGGCTGAGGCATGATAGAGTCCCTGTAAAACACCTCAAGCCACAAGTCATATGGGTTTGTCCTATCCTATCTGGGGGGCAGAGAGAGAGACATAACATCTGTAACATCTTCAACAGTTTTGAGGACCTTATGAGACGCTTAGCAGTAAGGTACTACAACACACGGCGCTAGAGGAAGGCTACTGATTTCCACCTGGACAAGGGGACTCTGGATTTGCCTCCAAACCGGCCGGACTCTGACTACCCTGTGATCTGGTGCTCTGGACTGTGGATGCTGAAGCCTTCAGTAAAAGGTAAAGAGACTGCAACCTTGTGTCCTCGTTCTTCACTGCGCCTTTCACCATTCACCAACTACACACTGGGAAGCCCTGTTAGACGGACACAACACATGCAGGGACTGCCTAACAAACAGTCGCGGGGTCTCGGACATATTTTTTTAGCACACCAAGCATGCTTGGATAACTCCCTATCCGAGCACGTTCACTCATCACTAGTACATACTTAACACTTTTATTATCAAAAAAGCATTTCAGCCATCCCACCGTTTCAAGGAGTACTCAATCAGGACGGTACTATCCTGTCTCTTATAATAAAACCTTACATTGTGTCACTCGACCTCAGTTTAGGCAGGAGGCAGGAGCCTGCAGCTGTGGCTAAAGCCTGTGCCTGCTGCTAAAGATAAATGAATATTTACTGCACTGGCAATGAATATTTATTTCTTTTATGGCGCACACAGCTACTTCCGCAGCCGCCGGCTTCCAGTTTTTAAAAAAAAACAAACATCCTTCCTGTGAACCCTTGCAGCATCTCGTTCCAGTGCCAGCAGCTCCTGGGCCTGAAGAGAGGTGAATATTCATTACCTTAATGAGCGGGGACACTTGACCGCCTGTCCACAGGAGCTGCTGGCATTGGAACGAGATGCTGCGAGGGCACGCAGGGAAGGTAAGTAGGATGTTTTGGTTTTTTTTTATGCTTTTCTCATGGGGGCCATTCATACAAGGATGGGGATAAAGAGCCATGCATACAAGGATGGGGATAAGGAGCCATGCATACAAGGATGGGGATAAGGAGCCATGCAGACAAGGATGGGGATGAGGAGCCATGCAGACAAGGATGGGGATGAGGGGCCATGCATACAAGGATGGGAATAAGGAGCCATGCAGACCAGGGTGGGAATAAGGAGCCATGCAGACAAGGATGGGAATAAGGTGCCATGCATACAAGAATGGGAATGAGGAACCATGCATACCAGAATAGAGATTAGGGGACAATGCATACCCGGCTTATGCAATTTTCCATTTTTACACTTACGTTTTATCCTCCCCTTTTTCCAAGAGCCATAACTTTTTTATTTTTCCGTCGATATAGCCGTGTGAGAGCTGATTTTTTTTGTGGGATGAGTTATACTTTTGAATAACACCCTCCATGTTAACACTTAGTGTACTTGAAAGTGGAAAAAAATGACAAGTGCTGTGAAATAGCAAAAAAAAAATTAAATCCACAATTGTCTTTATTTACAGTGATCCTCATACGGTAAAAGTGACCTAAATATATGATTCTCCATGTCAGTCCAATTAAGGTGATAACAAATATGCATAGCTGTTTTTTTTTTATTTATTTAAGTCATGAAAAAAAATTCTGAAATTTGTAAAAAAAATTTACTTGTGTCGCCATTTTTCGAGAGCCGTAACATCGGGTGATGGAACTGTGTGAGTGTGAACTTGTTTTGTTTGCGATGAGCTCATGTTTTTATTGACACCATTTTGGGTAGATATGATGTTTTGATCGTCTCTTATTGTATTTTGTTTTTGCATTACTAGGCAAAAAAATGCAATACTGGCATTTTGATTTTTTTTCTCATTTAGCCATTTACCAATCAGGTTAATTCATTTTATATTTTCATAGATTCAACTTTTATGGACATAGCAATATCACATATGTTTATTTTTTTACTTTTCTTTTTTTGTGGGAAAAAGAAGGTGATTAGAAGTTTTTTTATTTTTTTCATTTATTTAAACTTTTTTTTACTCTTTATTGTATTTATTAGTGCCCTTTAGGGGACTTGAAACTGTGATCATCTGATATCACAGTACTCTTGTATATTAGCACAAATCCACAGGCTGGCTTTCATAGGAGTACTAACATTACAGGCAGGGGGTCTTCATCAGATTCCTGGCTTTCATGGCAACCCATCAGTACCTCCTTGCTGGGCCACTGTAAATGCTGCTGTCACAGATTGACAAAATAACAGCTGCAGGAGGAGCTTTGCGCCATGTGTGGCTGTTAGAAGCAGTTTCTGAGCCCACATTGATGTCAAGGAGCCGGCATATGACGTACTATGATTCAGTTTTCCTCTCGACAGGGTCTAGACATTAGAAACTAAAGCAGCTTTTTTTGAGTACTCAGTTTTTTCCCTACAGCTTCTCTCTTCTTTTCATAGACCTACATAGGCAGCAGTTGTAATCTGATCTGATCTTACTGACGACAAAACTGAAGACAGATTTGCCCCCTTCCTGCCGTGGCTAATTTTAATTTTTGTGGTTTCATTTTTTTCCTCTTATTCTTAGAAAAAATCATAGTTTTTATTCTTTCTGTCAACATGGCCTTATGAGGGCTTTTGTTTTCAAGAGGAGTTGCAGTTTTGAATGACACAATTTATTTTACTGTTCAATGTGGTGGAAAATGGAAAAATTTAAGGCAATTGTGACATTGTTTTTGGGCTTCAATTTTACAGTGCTCACTATATGATAAAGATGATTTTCTAGGTCAATATAACTAAATGGTGAAAAAAAATGTACATTTTTCATAAAAAAATATTTGGTTTGTGTAGCCATTTTCTGAAAACTTTAGCTCTTTTACCTGTCCGTTCATGGATGTCTAGTGACAGAGATCTGGAATTTCAATTCTTTATGACGTTTATCACCCAGGTAAATTGATTTTATATTTGGATAGACTGGGCTTTTATGGACCTGGTGGCACCAAATAATTTTGATTTATTTATTTTTAAGGCGGAAAGGGGTGTGTGATAAAACACTTTTGATTACATTCTACATCACGAAAGGCAAAACAAATAAATAGTGAATCACCAGTGCCCCCGATAAAAGGGAGAAGTACAGTAGCGATTGACATAATACAAGTTTCTTGTCTTTGCTTCTTCTGTTAATTTATAAAAAAGCAAATTGAATGTGTAGTTTTTCTGCAGATGTAGGGTTAATCTGCAGCACTCTAAAGCCATGCGGCCCATGCATGCTAACTAACATTTATGTTCCTGTCGCCCCAACACACGTTTCACCCTTCTTCATCAGGGGTTGTGTGTTGGGAGTTGACTTTTCAGCATTAAGGCCGGCTGTCAGTCAGTGCGGGAAGCACCATCACAGCCACCGTTCTCTATACACTGAGCGGTGACTGAAACCATGCCGACCCACCCCTATGACTGAAAGAGTGAGCCTGCCTGTAGGGATAAAGTTAATTTCCTCCCGGCAGCGGGTCTCTCAGTGTGGGCGCCGCACAGTGTCAGAACACTATTAACCTACATATTAACCCCATATCCACAGGTTAATTGCATTATTTTACACGGCAGGCCCCCTTTTAAAGAGTAACTAATACATTGTTTGGTTTTTTTTAGTATTTTGTTTAGCATAGAATGTTATGAAACCTTGCAAATTACTTTATTAGGGAATTTGCCTTCATTCCTGTTAACAAACACATGTCTGTGGCTTCCAAACCACTGCATTTCTCTGTTTATTTACCTGCCTTCAGCTACAATAAAATCAGAATGTAATCATTTGGAATACTGATGCTGGCAGTTAAATAGTTGACTTGGCACCTGTCTTCTTTTCTGAGTGTTCTGCTTATCAGATTAATCTCCTGCAGCAACTTATCCAAAGAACTAGTGAGACACATGCTTTCACTGCCATCATCTGTACTCCAAATGAGTACATTCTGATGTCAGTGCAGTTAAAGGCAGGTACATAGATGGGGGAAAAGCAGGGGTTTGGAAGCCACTTACATGTATTTTTTTACAAGAATGAAGATGCATTCACTAATAGGGTTGAGCGAAATGGATCGGACAAATTCAAAAATCGCCGACTTTCGGCAAAGTCAGGTTTCATGAAACCCGACCCGATCCTAGTGTGGGATCGGCCATGCGGTCGGCGATCTTCACGCCAAAGTCGCGTTTCGTATGACGCGTTCAGCGCCATTTCTCAGCCAATGAAGGAGGACGCAGAGTGTGGGCAGAGTGATGACATAGGTCCTGGTCCCCACCATCTTAGAGAAGGGCATGACAGTGATTGGCTTGCTTTCTGCGGCGTCACAGGGGCTATAAAGGGGCGTGCATGCTGACCGCCATCTTCTGCCGATCTCAGCATAGAGAGAGGTTGCTGTAACTTCGTCAGAAGAAGGGATATAGTTAGGGAGGGAAGATTAACCCCCAAACCGCTTGTGCTGTAGCGATTTCCACTGTCCAACACCACCTTTTTTTGCAGGGACGGTGGAGGCTATTTTTTTGTGCATCAGCTCTGTAGCTTATTAGGCTGCCTTATAAGGCTCCGTGATAGCTGCATTGCTGTTTGCACGCTGCTGTGCAAACCAACTGCTTTTTTAAAAGCAAAAATCCTGTTGATCCTTTCTGCAGTTATCTTGTTTATTTGTCTACACTTTTGTGTGCAGCAGTCCTTTTTATTGCTGCCATACTTGTCCTGAGATCATTGGAGGGAGATTGAAATTGTACTACAGTCCTTGGATTTTTTCAGATATCTTCCAACCACTTTCTGCCACACTATGTTCCAAATTATTATGCAAATGACATTTTTCTCGGATTTTCCTAAATGGTCGGTGCAAATGACAGTCAGTCTAATAAAAGTAATCACCCGTTAGAGTATACATCGAATTTTATTGAATAAACCTCCCAATGATAACAGTATAATCTCCAAAATGAATAAAAACTTAAAATGCACTGTTCCAAATTATTAGGCACAGTAGAATTTCTAAACATTTGATATGTTTTAAAGAATTGAAAATGCTCATTTGTGGAATTTGCAGCATTAGGAGGTCACATTCACTGAACAAAAAGCTATTTAACTCCAAAACATCCTAATAGGCCAAGTTACATGTTACCATAGGAACCCTTCTTTGATATCACCTTCACAATTCCTGCATCCATTGAGTTTCTGCTTGTATTTCTTTGCATGAAGCCACTGTTTAAGGGTAGCCGAATAGTAGGTTTATGCACCACAGATTAAGTGTTGAGCCAGCGTCATCGTCTGGCTACACAAGGCCTCGAAGGCTCCCTTATCTTGGAGTAGGAAAACCGCTTTTTTTTTCGTTTCAATAAGTTTTATTATGTTTTTAACATTTAATAGATCAGGAATAACTTTTCCATGCAGGGGATAATTACATGCTTAAAACATTCAATGGAGGATTCCTGAAGTGATCCAAATTTTACATATAAAGACAAGACAATAACAAGGGGGAAGACACATTAGGAATGGGGGTGTTGCCACTCCACCTCATGGCAATATATTGAATTCGAAGGTTCCATATATACCACCTTTAGAGTTCTATAAGTAAAAAGAAACAGGTAGACTGGACTCTCAGTAGGCTGTATGCAGAAGGGGAGTTTGGTAACAGAAGCTAAAGTTCAAATTGAACAATAGGAGATCCATCCAGGTCCACCACACATACAGGAGACCGTCATGGTGATAGCACGAGAGCCTGAGTCAAGCAAACATTGGGGTCCAAATCCAGCCAGGGAGTCCATATCTGAAAGAATGCATTCCAATTATTAGTCCTAGTGGCTTGAATACGTTAGTATATAATTATTGTATTCATTCTATCCCTGACCAAGGACAGGAAAACCGCTTTTAAAGCCGGAGCTGGAGGAAAAAGTTTTGGCTTTCCTAGCTGACTCAGCCTCTAGCTCTTTCGCCTCCTCTTCAAAAAGTTCAAAATATAAAAGCAGCGAGTCGTCAGTGGATGCTCCCGGTCAGGAACAAGACTTTTCCTTGTGTCCTTCACCCAAGCCAAAAGTGAAGGATGCGTCAGGCGACACCACAGGTTACTCCATGGAGCTCTTTACACATACCGTGCCTGGGTTACAAAGGGAAATTGTTAACTGCCCATTACAAGATGAATCGGACATGGAGTGCACTGATGCACAGCCACACCTAGATTATTATGCTGTTCCATTGACTCAGATCACTACATTACCCTCGCAGTGTACTGAGCCAGAATCTGACCCTGATGAGACAATGGTGCCCCATCCCGAACGCTATAGCACCTTACACGGTGACACAGAGGAAGGTGCACATGACATTGAAGAGGAGGTGATAGATGACCCAGTTGTTGACCCAGATTGGCAGCCATTGGGGGAAGAGGGTGCCACTGCCAGTAGCTCAGAAGTGGAGGAGGATGATCCGCAGCAGCCATCTACATGGCAACAGCTGTCATCTGGCAGGCCCGTATCAGGCCAAAGACGTGTGTCTAAAACAAAAACAGTTTTAGGACAGCGTGGCCATCTGGTGAAAGTAGCACAGCGTGCAATGCCTGAAAAGGTATTCGATAGTAGGAAGAGTGCAGTGAGGCAATTTTTAACCAATATTCGAATGATCAGTCAAAAGTTATCTGTAAGAAATGCTCAAAGACCTTTAGCAGAGGGAACAATCTTCAAAATTTAAATACGTGCATGCGTAGACATTTAACCAGCATGCACTTGCAAGCCTGGACTAACTACCAAACGTCATGTACCGTTGGTGCACCTGCTCAGAATGAAGGTAGTCAGCAATGCTACATTGCTTCCCTCACTGTAAGCCCACCGGTTAGGACACCACCAGCAGCAAATGTGGAGGTATTGTCGCAAGGCCAAAGCAGTCAGGGAATCACAAAGTTATTGGTAGGAAACACTGTATGTAGGCCAACATCAAGAATACCATCACCAACCCTCTCTCAATCTGCCATGTCCACCACCACCACCACCGCTAGTTCCACCATATGCAGCTCTCCAGTCCAGCTCACCCTACAAGAGACTCTCGTTAGGAAAAGAAAGTATTCATCCTCTCATCCGCGTACACAGGGTTTGAACGCCCACATTGCTAGACTAATCTCGTTAGAGATGATGCCCTACCAGTTGGTTAAAAGCGAAGCTTTCAAAGACCTGATGGCCTACGCAGTACCATGCTATGACCTATCCAGTCGGCACTTCTTTGCGAGAAAAGCCATCCCAGCCCTCCACCAGCATGTCAAAGACCACATTGTCCATGCACTGAGGCAATCAGTCAGTGGAAAGGTGCACCTCACAACAGATGCATGGACCAGTAGGCATGGCCAGGGATGTTACGTGTCCATCATGGCGTACTTGGTTAATGTGGTGGATGCAGAGTCCACTGGAGACAGCCATAGTGGGACAGTTCTGCCTAGCCCATGGTCTAGGAAACACTTGGCTGTAGGCGTTCGCCACCCCTCCTCCTCCTCCTCCACCTCCAGAAGCGAAAGCTCGTCCACAGCGCAGTCGCACGACCACTCCATCTGCAGCTGCCAGTGTTGCACACGAGGTTTCCCATTATCGAACAGCTAGTGATAAGCGTCAGCAGGCTGTGTTACAAATGAAGTGTTTGGGCGACAACAGACACCGCGGAAGTACTGGCCGAGTACTTGCAGCAAGAAACTCAGTCATGGCTGGGCAGTGTACATCTTGAGGCAGGCAAGTTAGTCAGTGATAATGGAAGGAATTTTATGGCTGCCATAGCCCTATCAGAACTGAAACACATACCTTGCCTGGCTCACACCTTGAACCTGGTGGTGCAGTGCTTCCTGAAAAATTATCCGGGGTTACCAGCCCTGCTACTGAAGGTGCGAAGACTTTGCTCGCACATCCACCGGTCGCCCGTAAACTCCAGCCGTATGCTGAACCATCAGCGATCACTGAATCTTCCCCAGCACGCCTAATAATCGATGTTGTAACAAGGTGGAACTCCACACTGCACATGTTTCAGAGGCTGTGCGAACAGAGGTGTGCTGTAATTTATTTGTGGGAGGATACACATACACGGGCAGGCACTTGGATGGCAGACATGGAGTTGTCTGGTGTGCACAGTGATCGAAGCTACAAGACCTCTGTCAAGTCCTTCAGTGTTTTGAGGAATGCACACGGCTTGTAAGTACAGATGACGCCATCATAAGCATGAATATCCCACTAATGCGTCTGCTGATGCAAAGTTTGACGCACATTAAGGAGCAGGCGTCTGCAGCCGAAGAGGAGGGAAGCCTTGATGACAATCAGCCATTGTCAGCTCAGGGAACTCTCCTGGATGAGGTGGCGGATGAAGAGGAGGAGGAGGAGGATGATGGGGATGAATATTTATGGGAGGAGGATGCTTCTCAGGGGGCAATAGAAACTGGTGGCATTGCAAGGTCAGATACAAGGTTTTTGCGGGACACAAGTGATGTTGATTTGCAAGAAAGTGCTCCTCAACCCAGCCCAAGCAGTGAATTGACACCTGGAACATTGGCCCACATGGCTGAGTATGCCTTGCGTATCCTAAAAAGGGACGCCCGCATTATCAAAATGATGACCGATGATGATTACTGGTTGGCCTGCCTCCTGGATCCACGATATAAAGGAAAATGACAAAATATCATGCCACATGAGAACCTTGAGCAAATATTGGCTACCAAACAAGCAACTCTTGTAGACCATTTGGTTCAAGCATTCCCAGCACACAGCAGCGGTGATGGTTCTCACACGAGCCGTAGTGGGCAACATGGCAGAGGTGTTAGAGGTGCACAAATCCGAAGTGGCGTTGGACAGAGGGGTTTTATGACCAGGTTGTGGAGTGATTTCGCAACAACCGCTGACACGACAGATACTGCTGCATCGATTCAAAGTGACAGGAGACAGCATTTTTCCAGTATGGTTACGAACTACTTTTCCTCCCTTATCGATGTTCTCCCTCACAGGTCATTCCCCTTTGATTACTGGGAATCTAAAATAGACACCTGGCCTAAATTGGCAGAATATGCATTACAGGAGCTTGCATGCCCTGCTGCTAGTGTGCTATCAGAAAGAGTATTCAGTGCTGCTGGTTCAATACTGACCGAAAAAATGACACGTCTGGCTACCCAAAATGTTGATGATCTAACCTTCATTAAAATGAAAGAATCATGGATTTCAAATTATTTGGCCCCACCTTCCCCTGCTGACACGTAGCTTGCCTGAAAAATGTCTTGCTTTTGGCCTCCTCTTACTGACTTCTCCAATTCCTCCATTTGCAGCTGCTGAATGTCCACCATAGGCCATTTTTATACCTCCCTAAATGGGCTGACCCCCACCACAGGGCCGTGGTCACCACCTGGCGCAAGCACCCGTGCGAGTGCTGTTTGCCTGGACAGGTGGGTATGCCCACTCTTGGGCGACGGCACTGGCACAGGGTCCCTCATAGTAAAATGAAGTGTCTCTGACGGTGGTGGTGAACAACTAACGTCAGACACACCATCGTAATAAGAGGGGCCCTGTGCCAGTACCGCCGCCCACGAGAGTGTTCACCCCCAGCTCGAACAGTGCTCTACCACTTGCAATACTTACCTCTCCCTACTCCACCACTGTGTAGTCTGTGCTGTTAAATCCTTCAATGGCACTGCCAATACAAATTTGTTGAAATGACAGATGATAGTTAAAATATACAGGGGCCCTGGCCTCCATTTAGACCAGTAAATACTTTGCGCCTACTACCACTGTCTGCTACTCAGCAGAGGAGCCCACCCCTGTACCTAGCTATGCCACCTGTTTATTTATGAACAATTTTTTGGCAGACATTTAGCCCACTTTATTATTTGGGCCTACTAACTGTGTCTGCCGCTCATTACAGTTGTCCTCCACTGAGCAAAGCAATGCCGCCTGTTTAGTCCTGTTACCACATTTGAACTGCATTTAGCCCACTTTATTATTTGGGCCTATATCTGTGTTTCCTCCTCATCCTGCCCATTGCCCAGCCACTGCTAGATGAGTCTGCTGGTACATTGACCCAGACCACTACATTCCCCTTGCACTCTACATAGCCAGAATCTGACCCTGCTGAAAGTCAGGTTCCCCTTCCCGCATACTATACCACCTTCCACGGGGACAAAGAGTAAGGTGCAGATGAAAGTGTAGGTTCCTTCATCAGGTGGGGGGGCATACTCGTTGGCGACGTCAAGCTTCAGTAATAAGAATTGATGTTTTTGGCATTAAAATGGGCACTGTAGGTGTTTTCCTGTCCTCCACTCACTGCCGACTTTGATTCCCCATTGACTTGCATTGGGTTTCGTGTTTCAGTCGGCCCCCGACTTTACGCAATAATTGGCCGATTTCACCCGACCCGACCTTTGACAAAGTCAGGTTTCGCGAAACCCGACTCGATCCGAAAAAAGTAAAAGTCGCTCAACTCTATTCACTAATAGTGTTTTATGACTTTTCATGTTTGACAAAATTATTAGTGATGAGCGAATATACTCGTTACTCGAGATTTCCTGAGCACGCTCGGGTGTGCTCCGAGTATTTTTTAGTGCTCGGAAATTTAGTTTTTATTGCCACAGCTGAATAATTTACATCTGTTAGCTAGCATAAGTACATGTGGGGGTTGCTAGGGAATCACCACATGTACTTATGCTGGCTAACAGATGTAAATCATTCAGCTGCGGCAATAAAAACTAAATTTCCGAGCACTAACAAATACTCGGAGGACACCCGAGCGTGCTCGGGAAATCTCGAGTAATGAGTATATTCGCTCATCACTAAAAATTATTAAAAAATAAATAAAAGTTCAGTTATTCTTTAACATTCTGCTGCCAGACCAGACTATGTGTTTAAAATGACAGGTTCCCTTTGTAAAGCAAATTAAATTATTATGACTTGGAACTACTAAACATGAAAATTGGGTTTTATTTTATTTTATTTTTTTATTATTTTAAGCAGAAATCATAAAATAAATTAGTTCAGAAAAGGGACATAAGCTATATTATGAAAACATATAAATTGCACTTTTTACTGTTTTCACATCTTTACTCTTCATTGTGTCATTTGCTTTGTCTCTCAAGACAAAGCATTTGGTATTCTATTTTTAGTAAGCTAGCTACAGAAGTATAGTCATCTTACCATTATTGCAAGTTTCATTTACCGAACATTTAGGAGGGGGTGACAACTTAGTCATTTACTTCCACACAGAACTTTTATATTGCACCAAGAAAGGTTACAACCTATTAGTGACACTCATGCTGTTTGATCAGGTGGGCTGCTTAAAGCACCACTCATGGGGTTATATGCTTACCCCTTGATATCTTCATCTTTTATCAGTGTAACTCCAGTCCCATGGTGCCATCTTGTGACTGCAACTTCTGACTTACTGGAAGTCAGAAGTAATGGTCGCAAGCGCTCAATGTAACTCTATAAGCACCAGAACCAGGCTCTCGAAGCTGGAACAATCTGACAGGTCACAACTTGCTGGAGAGTGGCTGGAGTGGTGCTGATAGAAGATGAACGCAGCGGGTAAGTATGAGTCTGTTGTCAGTGACTTTAGACTAAAAACATCACTCCAGTGTAGCAATCAAAAAATGCTAGAGTGGTCCTTGAACATCTTTTAAATGTCCCACAAAATTAAAAAGGTACCCATCCTCTCATCGTAACAAGGCCAAACTGCATCCTGTAAAGATGATAACATAAGGTAATAGTTGATATTTTGGCCAAATCACTTACGGTAATTTTGCATCTAGAGATAAGCAGTTAATTGCTTCCTGCAACAATGATCCATGGTCCAGGTCAGTGCTCTCTAGTAGGGGACAGGAGCTTCTAGGTTCCTTAGCACATCACATAATTCGCCGGCTTAAAGAACATCATCACCGTGGTGTGCGGTTCACACGTGACATCTTGCCAACCCGGATAATCATAAGCCGAGCATAAGGAAGTTCACACAGCTCCTGCAAATGGCCAGAGAGTGATCCACTCATCTTTACTTGCAACTCATTTCAAGCAGTGTGGCCTCTTGTCATTCTGCTGGTAATTGGTGTGGGTCTTGGTAGGTAATAGAGAAACAAGACGTGCACTCTGAGAGTCGTGTGGTAGGTGCTGGTTGAACCCGGAGAAATCCAGATAATACGAATTTTTAGAAGAAAACAACCGCACTCAAACTGTAGATTTGCGTCATAAATGTAAGGAATTTAATAGGGACACCACAGTGATACAATCAATTGTTCAGGTATTGCAGATACCTGAACAATTGATTGTATCACTGTGGTGTCCCTATTAAATTCCTTACATTTATGACGCAAATCTACAGTTTGAGTGCTGTTGTTTTCTTCTAAAAATTGGTCTTGGTAGGTAAGCAAGAGTCTAAAGTAATAGTGTTTGCTTCTGGAGGATTTGTAGTGAGCGCATTTGTTGGAGTGTAGAGAACAGTGGAACATTAAAATGTTGTCTTTCCTTTATATTGTTTCCCTATGTAAGATCAATGCTCTTCTCAGAACCACTGCAAAGCCTCTCATGGAGTAGGTATGGACATGGAGTATGTGTAGAATGTAATCATAGAGGGGCCCTTATTGGCATTCTTTATATCTGTTATGCCTTATCTTTAAGCAGATTATCATTCAATTTTCAGGTCCAAGGGCAGCTCAGATATGTGAGCAATCATATGATCAGACCACACTTTATATTGCCTATTGAGACATGGGGTTGCAAGGATAGTACACAGTGACTGAGAAAAAAAACTGTAATCGTGGCTGTATGAGGTATGTGAAGAAGGATAGTAAAATTTTCCCTTCATGAGATCATTATGCGCCATGTCAGTTGAAGATCATAATGTGCTCATTTTAGAGAGCATAATTGTCTTGCAGGAACTGGGCTCTGTTCAAAAATGGTGTCTAAAGCTTAATCTGGTAGGACATTGAGGTCGGTGATAGTGATCAATGTTTCTAATGTGAATTAAGAGATATGTTACAGAACCAAATTGTTAACCCTGATTTGGTGCTCCCCCAACTTTTTCCTCTCTCTCCACTCCAATTTTTTTCTTCTTTCCTTTTCTGTTCAGTGTACCCTCCTGTTACATTCAACATGACATGTCACCTTTGGGTCATGCAATACTCTTACGTTAAAAAGGGGGAGGAGTGTAGACAATAAAAGAGGTGGATTGCAGAGATGTGGCCGCTAAGAAAAATAGTGAAACTAATACAGATGTTCTATTTTCAGAAAAGTGTCAATGAAACAGGTCAATCTTCCAAAATGGGGGGAATTAGAAAAAAATAATTACAGTACCTTATACTATACATTGCCGAACTCGGTGTGAGTGAAAGACAGTCTACAGGGGTCCTATTTTAAAAGCAAGCTGTGGTCAGTAAAAATAATTGACATTGAATACACTTTAGATGGCTGACAGTAAAAACATCCATCTTGGCAGTCTGTCCCATACACAGGAGCACTCATTCAGCCAAGCCTGTCTATGAGTAAGCCGCTAACAGACATATGTGCTGGCGGCTAAACTGCTAGAGAGGAATTCAGAAAATTTGAATTTCATAAGATCCGCTTATCTCTAGATGGCACTAATATCTGAACATGGGTGGCAGTGGTATAGGTGATCCTGGGTTATTTGGTCATCCTTGTTAGAAAATATCACTGGATTGGATGGACTGAAAGACACGCTGAGCAGGTATGTATTGTGCTCTCAAAGGATCCCAATTTCTTTAGGATTTAAGCAAATCCCTAAAGGTGAAGTCATGAGCACAGTTGTATTTTATTGCATGTAATGAATCAATTGTAATAAGTGCAAAAATAACGGAGCTGAATTTGTAATTTGCATCTTGATAATTTATGAAAGTGTACTTCTAATTACCGTATATAGAAAATGATGTAGCACTGTATACAAAAATAATTTTTGGCGTTTTTTTCCCCTAAATAGCAGCAAAGATGGCCTATACCCTATGAGAAAAAGCATTCTGCTCCGTCTCCTAGGCTCCCATATTTATTTTTCACACTTCTACTTTTCAATGTGTATTTCCTTTGTTTATGCAGACATACAGTAGCATTTGGTTTGCTATATTTAGTAAGCTAGCTGCAGAACTAAAGTAGTTTTACTATTATAATTTATAATTATCTTTCTTGCAGGTATCCTTCTAGTCCAGGGTTAAACCACTAGCAGCATGTGAGATATATATATATATATATATATATATATATATATATATATATATATATATAGTAGAAAAAATGAAATGGAACAGCACACTCCACTACTTATCTTCGGGTGCAAAGCCCAGACAACCCGTCCTCGGTTGTTTCCAATTCATATACTTCGCAAAAACAGGCAGCACTCCATAGTCTTTAGGTCAATATGCAGGTGTTTATTGTGCCCACATCTCCATGCAACGTTTCGGCTCTAACTGAGCCTTTCTCAAGGGCTTGAGAAAGGCTCAGTTAGAGCCGAAACGTTGCATGGAGATGTGGGCACAATAAACACCTGCATATTGACCTAAAGACTATGGAGTGCTGCCTGTTTTTGCGAAGTATATATATATATATATATATATATATATATATATATATATATATATATATATATATATATATATATATATACACACTGCTCAAAAAAATAAAGGGAACACTTAAACAACAGATTATAACTCAATGCACATTAATGCGAGCTGTGGCAAGAAGGTTTGCTGTTTCTGACAGCGTAGTGTCCAGAGGCTGGAGGCGCTACCAGGAGACAGGCCAGTAAGCCAGGAGACGTGGAGAGGGCTGTGGAGGGCAACAACCCAGCAGCAGGACCGCTACCTCAGCCTTTGTGCAAGGAGGAACAGGAGGAGCGCTGGCAGAGCCCTGGAAAATGACATCCAGCAGGCCACAAATGTGCAAGTGTCTGCACAAACTATTAGAAACCGACTCCATGAGGATGGTCTGAGTGCCCGACATCCACAGATGGGGATTGTGCTCACAGCTAGAGTTGAGCGACTTTTACTTTTTTTGGATCGAGTCGGGTTTTTTGTCAAAAGTCGGGTCGGGTGAAATCGGGCGATTATTGCAAAAAGTCGGGGGCCGACTGAAACACGAAACCCAATGCAAGTCGATGGGGAATCAAAGTCGGCAGAGAGTGGAGGACAGGAAAACACCTAGAGTGCCTATTTTAATGCCAAAAACATCAATTCTTATTACTGAAGCTTGTCAATCTTAATTTACTTTATAATAATAGTTAGGCATTGAAAATTGGGGGTCATTTGGCTAAAGTTGTAGGGGGGTAGGGCTGGTTCAAGTTTTTCGTGGGCCCAGGAAACGCGGACTACGTCACGGCGGTGGAGCAGGGAGAGGTAAGTATTTCAACTTTGCAAGTGCTGTGATTCTGAGCAAGCAGGGGGGGCCCACTCATTCGCATTGGCACTGGCACAGGGCCCCTCAAATTACGGCGGTGTGTTTGACGGCGGGGGCGCCTCCCACCGGCGGAGACACTTTTGTGTACTATGAGGGGCACTGTGCCAGTGACGTTGCCAACGAGTATGCCCCTTTCCATCTGATGAAGGAACCTGCACTTTCATCTGCGCCTTCCTGTTTGTCCCCATGTAAGGTGGTATAGTATGCGGGAAGGGGAACCTGACTCTCAGCAGGGTCAGATTCTTGCTGTGTACAGTGCAAGGGGAATGTAGTGGTCTGGGTCAATGTACCAGCAGACTCTCTTTCTTGACTTTCTTCAGTGGAGGAGAAAAGCAAGGAGCGGCAGACACCATTACTAGGCCCAACCAAACAAGTAGGCCAAATGCAGTTTAATATTTGATATAGGCTGAAAATTGAAGATCAGCTTTGTTCAGTGGAGGAGAACAACAAGCAGCGGCAGACACCGTTAGTAGGCCCAACCAAACAAGTTGGCCAAATGCAGTTTAATATTTGATATAGGCTGAAAATTGAAGCTCAGCTTTGTTCAGTGGAGGAGAACAACAGGCAGTGGCAGACACCGTTAGTAGGCCCAACCAAACAAGTAGGCCAAATGCAGTTTAATATTTGATATAGGCTGAAAATTGAAGCTCAGCTTTGTTCAGTAGAGGAGAACAGCAAGCAGCAGCAGACACCGTTAGGAGGCCCATCCAAACAAATAGGCCAAATGCAGTTTAATATGTGATATAGGCTGAAAATTGAAGCTCAGCTTTGTTCAGTGGAGGAGAAAAGCAAGGAGCGGCAGACACCATTAGTAGGCCAAACCAAACAAATAGGCCAAATGCAGTTTAATATTTGATATAGGCTGAAAATTGAAGCTCAGCTTTGTTCAGTGGAGGAGAAAAGCAAGGAGCGGCAGACACCGTTAGTAGGCCCAACCAAACAAGTAGGCCAAATGCAGTTTAAAATTGGTTACAGGGGTACACATGCGACATAGCGTTGTTCAGCAGAGGACAATTGTAAGAAGTGGCGCAGACAGACACAGGTAGTAGGCCTAAAATAATAAAGTAGGCTCAATGCTGTTTAAAATTGGTTACAGGGGTACACAGGCGGCATAGCATTGTTCGGCGGAGGACGATTGTAATGAGTAGCGCAGACAGACTTAGTAGGCCTAAAATAAAAAAAGTAGGCTCAATGCAGTTTAAAATTGGTTACAGGGGTACACAGGTGGCATAGCGTTGTTCGGCGGAGGACGATTGTAATGAGTGGCACAGACAGACTTAGTAGGCCTAAAATAAAAAAGTAGGCTCAATGCAGTTTAAAATTGGTTACAGGGGTACACAGGCGGCATAGCGTTGTTCAGCGGAGGATGATTGTAAGGAGTGGCACAGACAGAATTAGTAGGCCTAAAATAAAAAAGTAGGCTCAATGCAGTTCAAAATTGGTAACAGCAGAAAACTGGCGGCATAGCTTTGTTCAGTGGAGGACAACTGTAAGGAGTGTCTGACACAGTTAGTAGGCCAAAATAATAAAGTGAGGTAAATGTCTGCCAAAAAATTTTTCAAAAATAAACAGGTGGCATAGCTACGTACAGGGGTGGGCTCCTCTGCTGAGTAGCAGACAGTAGTAGTTGGCACAAAGTATTAAATGGTCTAAATGGAGGCCAGGGCCCCTGTATATTTTAACTATCATCTATCATTTCAACAAATTTGTATTGGCAGTGCCATTGAAGGATTTATCAGCACAGACTACACTGTGGTGGAGCAGGGAGAGGTAAGTATTGCAAGTGGTAGAGCACTGTTCGACCAGGGGTAACACTCTCTCATGGGCGGCGGTACTGGCACAGGGCTCCTCATATTACGACGGTGTGTCTGACGTTGGTTGTACACCACCACCGTCAGAGACACTTCATTGTACTATGAGGGACCCTGTGCCAGTGCTGTCGCCCAAGAGTGGGCACACCCACCTGTCCAGGTAAACGGCACTTGCACGGGTGCTTGCGCCAGGTGGTGTCCACGGTCCTGTGGGGGGGAGTCAGCCTATTTAGGGAGGTAAAAAAATGGTCTATGGTGGACATTCAGCAGCTGCAAATGGAGGAATTGGAGCAGTCAGTAAGAGGAAGCCAAAAGCAAGACATTTTTCAGGCAAGCTACGTGTCAGCAGGGGAAGGTGGGGCAAAATAATTTGAAATCCACGATTGGTTCATTTTAATGAAAGTTAGATCATCAACATTTTGGGTAGCCATTTTCGGTCAGTATTGAACCAGCAGCACTGAAGACTCTTTCTGATAGCACACTAGCAGCTGGGCAAGCGAGTTCCTGTAATGCATATTCTGCCAATTCAGGCCAGGTGTCAATTTTAGATGCCCAGTAATCAAAGGGGAATGACGTGTGAGGGAGAACATCGATAAGGGAGGAAAAATAGTTCGTAACCATACTGGACAAATGTTGTCACTTTGAATTGATGCAGCAGTACCTGTCGTGTCTGCGGTCATTGCGAAATCACTCCACAACCTGGTCATAAAACCCCTCTGTCCAACGCCACTTCTGATTTGGGCACCTCTAACACCTGCCATGTTGCCCCCTGCAGCTTGTGTGAGAACCATCACCGCCTCTGTGTGCTGGGAATGCCTGAACCAAACGATCTACAAGAGTTGCTTGTTTGGTAGCCAATATTTGCTCAAGGTTCTCATGTGGCATGATATTTTGTAATTTCCCTTTGTAGCGTGGATCCAGGAGGCAGGCCAACCAGTAATCATCATCGGTCATCATTTTGATAATGCGGGGGTCCCTTTTTAGGATACGCAAGGCATAATCAGCCATGTGGGCCAATGTTCCAGGTGTCAATTCACTGCTTGTGCTGGGTTGAGGAGCACTTTCTTGCAAATCAACATCACTTGTGTCCCGCAAAAACCCTGTACCTGACCTTGCAACGCCACCAGTTTCTATTGCCCCCTGAGAAGCATCCTCCTCCCATAAATATTCATCCCCATCATCCTCCTCCTCCTCTTCATCCGCCACCTCATCCAGGAGAGTTCCCTGAGTGGACAATGGCTGACTGTTATCAAGGCTTCCCTCATCCTCGGCTGCAGACACCTGCTCCTTAATGTGCGTCAAACTTTGCATCAGCAGACGCATTAGTGGGATGCTCATGCTTATGATGGCGTCGTCTGCACTTACCAGCCATGTGCATTCCTCAAAACACTGAAGGACTTGACAGAGGTCTTGTAGCTTCGACCACTGCACACCTGACAACTCCATGTCTGCCATCCAACTGCCTGCCCGTGTATGTGTATCCTCCCACAAATACATTACAGCACGCCTCTGTTCACACAGCCTCTGAAACATGTGCAGTGTGGAGTTCCACCTTGTTGCAACGTCGATTGTTAGGCAGTGCTGGGGAAACTTCAGCGATCGCTGATGGTTCTGCATACGGCTGGAGTGTATGGGCGACCGGTGGATGTGCGAGCAAAGTCTTTGCATCTTCAGGAGCAGGGCTGGTAACCCCGGATAACTTTTCAGGAAGCACTGCACCACCAGGTTCAAGGTGTGAGCCAGGCAAGGTATGTGTTTCAGTTCTGAAATGGCTATGGCAGCCATAAAATTCCTTCCGTTATCACTGACTACCTTACCTGCCTCAAGATGTACACTGCAAACCATGACTGAGTTTCTTGCTGCAAGTACTCTGCCAGTACTTCCACGGTGTGTCTGTTGTCGCACAAACACTTCATTTCCAACACAGCCTGCTGACGCTTACCACTAGCTGTTCCATAATGGGACACCTCGTGAGCAACACTGGCAGCTGCGGATGGAGTGGTAGGGCGACTGCGCTCTGTGGATGAGCTTTCGCTTCTGGAGGAGGAGGAGGGGTGTTGAATGCCTACTGCCAACTGTTTCCTAGACCGTGGGCTAGGCAGAACTGTCCCACTATGGCTGTCCCCTGTGGACCCTGCATCCACCACATTAACCGAGTGCGCCGTGATGGACACGTAACTGCATAGGCCACCAGGGCTTTGAAAGCTTCGCTTTCAACCAACCGGTAGGGCATCATCTCTAACGAGATTAGTCTAGCAATGTGGGCGTTCAAACCCTGTGTACGCAGATGAGAGAATGAGTACTTCCTTTTCCTAACGAGAGTCTCTTGTAGGGTGAGCTGGACTGGAGAGCTGCATATGGTGGAACTAGCGGGGGTGGTGGTGGACGTGGCAGATTGAGAGAGGGTTGGTGATGGTATTCTTGATGTTGGCCTACATATAGTGTTTCCTACCAAGAACCTAGTGATTCCCTGACTGCTTTGGCCTTGCGACGATACCTCCACATTTGCTGCTGGTGGTGTCTTAAACGGTGGGCTTACAGTGAGGGAAGCAATGTAGTGTTGCTGACTACCTTCATTCTAAGCGGGTGCACCAACGTTACGGGACGTTTGGTAGTTAGTCCAGGCTTGCAAGTGCATGCTGGTTAAATGTCTACGCATGCACGTTGTATTTAAATTTAGGGAATTCTTCCCTCTGCTAAAGGTCTTTGAGCATTTCTTACAGATAACTTTGCACTGATCATTCGGATCTTGGTTAAAAAATTGCCACACTGCACTCTTCCTACTATCGAATACCTTTTCAGGCATTGCATGCTGTGCTACTTTCACCGGATGGCCACGCTGTCCTAAAACTGTTTTTGTTTTAGACACATGTTTTTGGTCTGATACGGGCCTGCCAGATGTTGCGATGTTGATGCCTGCTGCGGATCATCCTCCTCCGCTTCAGAGCTACTGCCAGCGGCACCCTGTTCCCCCAATGGCTGCCAATCTGGGTCAATAACTGGGTCATCTATCACCTCCTCTTCAATGTCCTGTGCACCTACCTTCCTCTGTGTCACTGTGTAAGGTGCTATAGCGTTCGGGACGGGGCACCATAGTCTAATCAGGGTCAGATTCTGGCTCAGTACACTGCGAAGGCAATGTACTGATCTGAGTCAATGGAACAGCATAATAATTTAGCTGTGGCTGTGCATCTGTGCATTCCATGTCCGATTCATCTTTTAATGGGCTGTTAACTATTTCCCTTTCTAACCCTGGCACGGTATGTGTAAAGAGCTCCATGGAGTAAACTGTTGTGTCGCCTGCCGCATCCTTCACTTTGGGTGAAAGACACAAGGAAGCGAGTTGTTCCTGACCAGGAGCATCCACTGACGACTCCCTGCTTTTATATTTCGAACTTTCTGAAGAGGAGGCGAAAGAGCTAGAGGTTGAGTCAGCAATGAAAGCCATAACTTGCTCCGGCTTTAAAAGCGGTTTTCCTACTCCCAGATAAGGGAGCATTCGAGGCCTTGTGTAGCCAGACGATGACGCTGTCTGAACAACTCAAGCCTTAGGTGCTATTTTTTTAAAATGTAACCAAACTAACAACCATTATATGGTACTGTAAAACAAGGTAAAAGGTGTATATAAACTTGTTGAGAATTTAAATCTCCCTTTTTTGTGTGGGAGACAGCTGCAAAAACCAGGCCCACTGTATTACACTACACAATGTAAGTTGCAGAACGTGGCTGGCAGATATACGACAAACAGAACTGACGCAGATCCACTTAGTGGCAATTTAAATCTCCCTTTTTTGTGTGGGAGACAGCTGCAAAAACCAGGCCCACTGTATTACACTACACAATGTAAGTGGCAGAACGTGGCTGGCAGATATACGACAAACAGAACTGACGCAGATCCACTTAGTGGCAATTTAAATCTCCCTTTTTTGTGTGGGAGACTGCTGCAAAAACCAGGCCCACTGTATTACACTACACAATGTAAGTGGCAGAACGTGGCTGGCAGATATACGACAAACAGAACTGACGCAGATACACTTAGTGGCAATTTATATCTCCCTTTTTTGTGTGGGAGACTGCTGAAAAAACCAGGCCAACTGTATTACACTACAAAATGTAAGTGGCAGAACGTGGCTGGCACATATACGACAAACAGAACTGACACAGATCCACTTAGTGGCAATTTAAATCTCCCTTTTTTTGTGGGAGACTGCTGCAAAAACCAGGCCCACTGTATTACACTACACAATGTAAGTGGCAGAACGTGGCTGGAATATATATATATATATATATATATATATATATATATATATATATATATATATATATATATATATATATATATATATATATAAAAAGGGGACTGTACTACAATAACAATCTCCCTACAATGATCTCAGGACAAGTATGGCAGCCAGCAATAAAAAAGACTGCTCAGGCTCGGACTGGCCCACCGGAGAACCGGAGGATCCTCCGGTGGGCCCAGGCACAGACACCTGCTGGTAGGGCCCCCACTGCTCCAGGGCCCCCCCCCGCGCCCCCCCCCCCCTTGAAGATGATACTCACCAGGACCATGCTCCAGCGATGGTCTCGGCATCTGCACTGCAGCTCGTCCTGCTTGTGCGGTCACGTGGTACCGCTCATTAAGGCCATGAATATGCGCATATTCATGACCTTAATGACAGTATCACATGACCGCAAAAGCAGGAAGCAGATGCGATGCTGCGCCGCCACCGGGAGTCAGGACAGAGCGCGAGGGATGTCGGCACGGCCGTGCAGTGTGTGGGACAGGTGAGTATGAGGACGGGGGTACTGGGGGCTGAAGGAGGACATAAGCCGGCGTGCGGTGCAGGTGCGGCGGCGGCGGCGGTGGCGGGGGGGTTGAGGTAAGTCTGGGGAAGATTTCTGGACACACTGGGGGCAATGCTGGACAGTAGGGCAGATTGCTTTTCACACTGGGGGCAGTGCTGTACACTGGGGCAATGCTGGACACTGGGGCAGATTGCTGGTCACACTGGGGGCAGTGCTGTACACTGGGGCAATGCTGGACACTGGGGCAGATTGCTGGACAATGGGGCAGATTGCTGGTCACACTGGGGGCAGTGCTGTACACTGGGGCAGATTGCTGGTCACACTGGGGGCAGTGCTGGACACTGGGGCAGATTGCTGGACACACTGGGGCACTGCTGGACACTGGGGCAGATTGCTGGACACACTGGGGCAATGCTGGACACTGGGGCAGATTGCTGGACAATGGGGCAGATAGATTGCTGGACACTGGGGGCAATGCTGGACACTGGGGCAGATTGCTGGTCACACTGGGGGCAGTGCTGTACACTGGGGCAATGCTGGACACTGGGGCAGATTGCTGGACACTGGGGCAGATTGCTGGACACTGGGGCAGATTGCTGGTCACACTGGGGGCAGTGCTGTACACTGGGGCAATGCTGGACACTGGGGCAGATTGCTGGACACTGGGGCAGATTGCTGGTCACACTGGGGGCAGTGCTGGACACTGGGGCAATGCTGGACACTGGGGGCAATGCTGGACACTGGGGGCAATGCTGGACACTGGGGCAGATTGCTGGACACACTGGGGGCAATGCTGGACACTGGGGCAGATTGCTGGACACACTGGGGGCATTGCTGGACACTGGGGCAGATTGCTGGACACACTGGGGGCAGTGCTGTACACTGGGGCAGATTGCTGGACACTGGGGCAATGCTGGACACTGGGGGCAATGCTGGACACTGGGGGCAATGCTGGACACTGGGGCAGATTGCTGGTCACACTGGGGGCAGTGCTGTACACTGGGGCAGATTGCTGGACACGGGCAGATTGCTGGACACCGGGGCAGATTGCTGGTCACACTGGGGGCAGTGCTGTACACTGGGGCAATGCTGGACACTGGGGCAGATTGCTGGACAATGGGGCAGATAGATTGCTGGACACACTGGGGGCAATGCTGGACACTGGGGCAGATTGCTGGTCACACTGGGGGCAGTGCTGTACACTGGGGCAATGCTGGACACTGGGGCAGATTGCTGGACACTGGGGCAGATTGCTGGTCACACTGGGGGCAGTGCTGTACACTGGGTCAATGCTGGACTGGGGCAGATTGCTGGACACTGGGGCAGATTGCTGGTCACACTGGGGGCAGTGCTGGACACTGGGGCAATGCTGGACACTGGGGCAGATTGCTGGACACACTGGGGGCAATGCTGGACACTGGGGCAGATTGCTGGACACACTGGGGGCAATGCTGGACACGGGCAGATTGCTGGACACACTGGGGGCAATGCTGGACACTGGGGCAGATTGCTGGACACACTGGGGGCAGCGCTGGACACTGGGGCAGATTGCTGGACACACAGGGGGCAGTACTGGACATACTGGGGCAATGCTGGACACTGGGGCAGATTGCTGGTCACACTGGGGGCAGTGCTGCACACTGGGGCAATGCTGGACACTGGGGCAGATTGCTGGTCACACTGGGGGCAGTGCTGGACACTGGGGCAGATTGCTGGACACACTAGGGGCAGTGCTGGACACACTGGGGGCAGTGCTGGACACTGGGGCAGATTGCTGGACATACTGGGGCAGATTGCTGGACAACCTGGGGGTAATATGCTTGACATACTGGGGAAGATTGCTGCACACACTGTCTGGGGGCAATGCTGGACACTGGGGCAGATTGCTGGACACACTGGGGGCAGTGCTGGACATACTGGGGCAGATTGCTGGACACACTGGGGGTAATATGCTGGACACACTGGGGCAGATTGCTGGACACACTGTCTGGGGGCAATGCTGGACACTCTGGGGTAATATGCTGGACACACTGGGGCAGATTTCTGGACACACTGGGGGAAATGCGGGACACACTGGGGCAATATGCTTGACATACTGGGTAAGATTGCTGGACACACTGTCTGGGGGCAATGCTGGACATACTGGGGCAGATTGCTGGACACACTGGGGGCAGGACTGGAGGCATGGGCAGAATGTAGACACGGGGCATGATTGGAGACACGGGGCAGAATGAAAGACATGGGGCAGGATTGGATCATGGGGCAGGATGGATACGAAGGAGACAGAATGGGGCAGGATGGGGAGATCATATGGGGTAGAATGGATACTCATGAGGGCAGGATGCGAGAACATATGGCTGGAGCCAGGAATGAGATAAACGGGGCCAGGGTGGGGAATATTATTACCATAGGGGCTAATTAAGGGATATTATTACTGCAGTGATGTATTTATTTTATTTTTTGAGGACACTGTTTTAAATGGGGGGGCCGTCCTGTTACTGTGTAGAGTGACACTATATCGCCTTTTTTTCTTCATGTGGTGTAATGTAGAAGTTGTTAAAAATTAAGTAATGTGTTCTGCAAGCGGAGCTCGAGATAACTGTGTTATTTCCTGCAGAAACGAGTCCTGGCTGGATGAAGTGACGGCGGTCTGTGCTGGATGAAAGATGAAGGACTTCACCTAGACACGTCACTGGTGAGTCAGTGTTACCTATACACTGACACTATACACTGTATACTATATACAGAGGTCCTGTGTACAATGTCACCAGTGATCTCTGTATTACCTCTACACAGACACTGCATACTAAGTACAGATCTCCTGTGTATAATGTCACTTAGGCTGCCGTCACACATTCAGTATTTGGTCTGTAATTTACATCAGTATTTGTAAGCCAAAACCAGGAGTGGGTGATAAATACAGAAGTGGTGCATATGTTTCTATTATACTTTGCCTCTGATTGTTCCACTCCTGGTTTTGGCTTACAAATACTGATGTAAAATACTGACCAAATACTGCTAGTGTGACGGCAGCCTTATGATGATAGTATTGTGTTTTGTTTTTGTTTTTTTTATTTCTGATCAGTATTGTAGTATTCAGTCACTATGTGGTGGTAATATGTGGTCTGGAAATGGTGTTGTGGTATTTGTCCCTTGTATGTGCTATTTGGTCACCAAGTGGTGGTAATATGTGGTCTTGACATGGTGCGGTGGTATTTGTCCCTTGTATGTAGTATTATTCGGTCACTATGTGGTCTGGTCATGGTGTGGTGGTATTTCTTCCTGTATGTGGTATTATTGGTCTTGGTATAGTGGATTGTGTTGTGTATGGCGGTCATTTGTTCTCTCTGATATTAATTAGGAGAAGATTCTTTATTTCCATTAGAGTTGTAATGCTTTGTACACAGCGGCGGAGATGCACTTACAGGGGTTTCCTGTGGAAAAAAGTAATCACCTCTCCACAGGATAAGTGATAACGTATTGATTGGTGGAGGTCTGACTGCTTGGACCCACTCCGCAAAATGTGGAACTTTTTATCCCCATTAGACTGGAGTGGCATGTCCGACTAGATCACTGATCCATTCATTCCCTTAGTGGCTGCACTTGTTTTTTTCTGGAAGCCCCAAAGAGAATGAATGGAGATGCGGTCAGAAATCCCACCTGCCGCTGCATTTTAAAATAGTGATAAAAGTGTCCTGTCAGGGATAAAACTTCCCCATTCTTCCGATCGGTGCAATTTCTAATGGTCGGATCTAAGCGATCACCTATCCTGTGGAGCCCATGGATCAGTGATAACTTGTTTTAACCAAGAACCCCATTAATGTAAACTACCGTAATTATACATCCCAGTTATTGGGGTACACGGTATATGTGCACAGCCACCGGTGTTTTACAGCCGATGCTCCACTATAATGACAGATATTTGCATATAGCTGTAGGGTGGGCCCCTAGAGTCCATTCCTCTGGTGGGCCCCAGACACCCCAGTCCGACGCTGGGACTGCTGCACACAAAAGTGTGGACAAATAAACAATAGAACTGTGCAGAAAGGAGCAACAGGATTTTTGCTTTTAAAAAAACAGTTGGTTTGCACAGCGGCGTACAAACAGCAATGCAGCTATCAGGGAGCCTTATCACTGTCATGCCCTTCTCTAAGATGGTGGGGACCGAGACCTATGTCATCACGCTGCCCACACTCTGCGTCCTCCTTCATTGGCTGAGAAATGGCGCTGAAAGCGTCATACGAAACGCGACTTTGGCGCAAAGATCGCCGACAGCATGGCAGATCCCACACCGGGATCGGGTCGGGTTTCATGAAACCCAACTTTGCCGAAAGTCGGCGATTTTTCAATTTGTTCGATCCGTTTCGCTCAACCCTACTCACAGCCCAACACCGTGCAGGACGCTTGGCATTTGCCACAGAACAACAGGATTGTCAAATTCGCCACTGGCGCCCTGTGCTCTTCACAGATGAAAGCAGGTTCACATTGAGCACATGTGACAGACATGACAGAGTCTGCAGATGCCGTGGAGAGCGATCTGCTGCCTCCAACATCCTTCAGCATGACCGGTTTGGCAGTGGGTCAGTAATGGTGTCGGGTGGCATTTCTTTGGAGGGCCGCACAGCCCTCCATGTGCTTGCCAGAGGTAGCCTGACTGCCATTAGGTACCGAGATGAGATCCTCAGACCCCTTGTGAGACCATATGCTAGTGTGGTTGGCCCAGGGTTACTCCTAATGCAGGACAATGCCAGACCTCATGTGGCTGGAGTGTGTCAACAGTTCCTGCAAGATGAAAGCATTGACGTTATGGACTGGCCCACCCGTTCCCCAGACCTGAATCCGATTGAACACATCTGGGACATCATGTCTCGCACCATCCACCAACATCACGTTGCAGCACAGACTGTCCAGGAGTTGGCGGATACTTTAGTCCAGGTCTGGGATGAGATGCCTCAGGAGACAATCTGCCGCCTCATCAGGAGCATGCCCAGGTGTTGTAGGGAGATTATATAGGCACGTGGAGGCCACACACTACTGAGCATCATTTCCTTGTCTTGAGGCATTTCCACTGAAGTTGGATCAGCCTGTAACTTCATTTTCCACTTTGACTTTGAGCATCATTCCAACTCCAGACCTCCGTGGGATATCAGTTGTGACTTACGTTGATAATTTTTTTTGTTTTATTGTTCTCAACACGTTCCACTATGTAATGAATAAAGATTTACAACTGGAATATTTCATTAAGTGACATCTAGGATGTGGGATTTTAGTGCTCATTTTATTTTTTTGAGTAGTGTATATACAGTGGGTACGGAAAGTATTCAGACCCATTTAAATTTTTCACTCTTTGTTTCATTGCTGCCATTTGGTAAATTCAAAAAAGTTAATTTTTTTCTTATTAATGTACACTCTGCACCCCATCTTGATGGGAAAAAAACTACAGAAATGTAGACATTTTTGCAAATTTAATAAAAAAGAAAAACTGAAGTATCACATGGTCATAAGTATTCAAACCCTTTGCTCAGACACTCATATTTAAGTCACATGCTGCCCATTTCGTTGTGATCCTCCTTGAAATTGTTCTACTCCTTCATTGGAGTCCTGCTGTGTTTAATTAAACTGATAGGACTAGGTTTGGAAAGGTGCACACCCGTCTATATAAGACCTCACACCTCACAGTGCATGTCAGACCAAATAAGAATCATGAGGTCAAAGGAACTAGCCAAGGAGCTCAGAGACAGAATTGTGGCAAGGCACAGATCTGGCCAAGGTTACAACAGAATTTATGCAGTACTCAAGGTTCCTAAGAGCACATTTGTCTCCATAATCCTTACATGGAAGAAGTTTGGGACCACCAGAAGTCTTCCTAGACCTGGCCGTTCAGCCAAACTGAGCAATTGTGGGAGAAGAGCCTTGGTGACAGAGGTAAAGAAGAACCCCAAGATCACTGTGGCTGAGCTCCAGAGATGCAGTAGGGAGATGGGAGAAAGTTCCACAAAGTTATCTATCACTGCAGCCCTCCACCAGTCGGGCCTTAATGGCATAGTGACCCAACGGAAACCTCTACTCAGTGCAAGACATATGAAAGCCGCATAGAGTTTGCTAAAAAAAACATGAAGGACTCCTAGATTATAAGAAATTAGATTCTCTGGTCTGACGAGACGAAGATAGACTTTTTTGGTGATAATTCTAAGCGGTATGTGTGGAGAAAACCAGGCACTGCTCATCACCTGCCCAATACCATCCCAACAGTGAAACATGGTGGTGACAGCATCATGCTATGGGGGTGTTTTTCAGCTGCAGGGACAGGACAACTGTTTGTCATTGAAGGAAACATGAATGTGGCCAAGTGCAGAGATATTCTGTATGAAAACCTCTTCCAGACTGCTCTGGACCTCAGATGTGGCCAAAGGTTCATCTTCCAACAAGACAATGACCCCAAACAAACAGCTAAAATAATAAAGGAGCGGCTTCAGAACAACTCTGTGACCATTCTTGACTGGCCCAGCCAGAGCCCTGACCTAAACCCAATTGAGCATCTCTGGAGAGACCTGAAAATGGCTGTCCACCAACGTTCACCATCCAACCAGACGCTACTGGAGAAGATCTGCAAGGAAGAATGGCAGAGGATCCCCAAATCCAGGTGTGAAAAACTTGTACCATCATTCCCAAGAAGACTCATGGCTGTACTAGCTCAAAAGGTGCTTCTACTCAATACTGAGCAAAGGGTCTGAAGACTTATGACCATGTGATATTTCAGTTTATCTTTTCTAATAAATTTGAAAACATTTCTGGGTTTTTTTTCAGTCAAGATGGGGTGCAGAGTGTACATTAATGAGAAAAAAAATAACTTTTTTGAATTTTTCCTAATGACTGCAATGAAACCATTAGAGTCACCAACTCCTATACAGTCAAGCAAAAAAGGCAAAAAAGAGAGATGCCGTAAAGTGGCTACCAGGTACACATAAAATTGGCCTTTTTTATGCGCTAAACGCTCTCATTTTTCATATTTTTAGTGCAGTAATGCAGTTCAATTTCTGTGTTTCATTTTTTCATGTGTTAGCGCTGCAGTGTGCTGCCTTTTTTGCTTGACTGTATAGGAGTTGGTGACTCTAAGGTTCAGCATCTGTTCACACTTGATCTATGTTTGGATGTGACGGTCAGTTTTTTCAAATGTATTGTCTAGCCTTCTGACCGAGCACTCCGCCTCCTAGTCACAAGTGTCTTAATTGCAGCAGGTCCAGTACCCCTCCACAGAGAAGGAGAATGTTAGTCTCATGAGAGGTTTTCATAGGTGCCCATTCACATGGAGACGTTTATTCTCAGCGAGGAAGGATAGAGCAGGACCTGGTATAAGAGAGATGCCGTAAAGTGGCTACCAGGTACACATAAAATTGGCCTTTTTTATGCGCTAAACGCTCTCATTTTTCATATTTTTAGTGCAGTAATGCAGTTCAATTTCTGTTTCATTTTTTCATGTGTTAGCGCTGCAGTGTGCTGCCTTTTTTGCTTGACTGTATAGGAGTTGGTGACTCTAAGGTTCAGCACCTGTTCACACTTGATCTATGTTTGGAGGTGACGGTCAGTTTTTTCAAATGTTAACTGAGGAAGAGTTCGGAAATCAATATTTTGTGGAATAACCATGATTTTTAATCACAGCTTTCATGCATCTTGGCATGCTTTCCACCAGTCTTTCACACTGCTCCTGGCGCAAAAATGTAAGCAGTTCTTCTTTGTTTGATGGCTTGTGACTATCCATCATCCTCTTGATTATATTTCAGAGGTTTTCAATGGGGTTCAGGTCTGGAGATTGGGCTGCCCATGACAGGGTTTTGATGTGGTGCTCTCTTAATTTTTGCCAGAACTGTATATATATATATATATATATATATATATATATATATATATATATATATATATATATATATATATATATATTAAATTGTATATAAGAGTGATGTCATATGCTCACTACATATGCCTGTCTATGGCATATGAATTTATGCCAGTTAATAATTTAACCCCTTCACCCTTGGCTATTTCCTGTTTTCATTTTCATTTTTTCCTCCCTGTCTTCCAAGAGCCATAACCTTTTTTATTTTTAAGCCAATATAGCTGCATGATGGCTTGTTTATTTGCAGTAAGAGTTGTACTTTTGAGTTATGCCAGGTCCGGCCTGGCAATCTACCCAATTGGGCAGATGCCCGCTGAGCTGCCAGGAGACTGTGCTGCTTTGGCCTGGGAGATTCCACTCCCTTCTTCCCATTTACAAATGTATTTGCGTCTTTCAGAACAGGTATACTATATCTGCTGAATGTGCACACTGTCTAAGGCCTCTTTCACACGTCCAGATAATTCCGGTACCGGAGAAATCGGTACCGGAGTTATCCGTGTCCGTGTGTCCGTGTGCTCAAGTGGCACATCAGTGTGGCACACGTGCGGCATCCGTGTGCCGCCCGTGTGCCGCCTGAGGACCACACGGACCGTGCAGGAGAGACAGCGCTACACTAAGCGCTGTCCCTCCTGTGTGGTGCTGAAGGCGGCATTCATCTCTTCTCCCCCCGCGTTCGCTGGAGAGAAGAGATGAAAGATCATTTTTTTCTTCTTTTTTGTTAAAAAAAAAACTTTGCTGGTGTCCTCCCATCCCCAGTGCGCCGCCCGGCCCCTTGCAGATGCAGAGAAATACTCACCTAGCTCCCGCGATGTCTCCTCTCTCCTCTCAGCGCTGGCAGCTTCTCCTGTGTGAGCGGTCACGTGGTACTGCTCATTACAGTCAGTGAATATTCCCTGACTGTAATGAGCGGTACCACGTGACCGCTCACACAGGAGAAGCTGCCAGCGCTGAGAGGAGAGAGGAGACATCGCGGGAGCTGGGTGAGTATTTCTTCTGCAAGGGGCCGGGCGGCGCACTGGGGGGGAGGCGGGGGGCACATGCAAATTTATTTTTCACAAAAAAACAAATACTTGAACTTTCATCTCTTCTCTCCTGCAGGGTAGAAGAGATGAATGCTGCCTTCAGCACCACAGCGGGGGGACAGCGCTTACTGTAGCACTGTCTCTCCTGCGGGCGGTACGTGCACACGGAGGAGAGTGCACACTGTTCTCCGTGTGCACGTGTGCTGTCCGTATTGTGGTCCGTGCTGCCGGTAAAAAACGGACATGTCGACGTGTTTTCCACACGGACACACGGTCCGTGTGAAAACACGCACATGTGCAGAAACACATAGATTCTAATGGGTCTACGTGTGTCAGTGTCTCCGGTACGTGAGAAAACTGTCAATACACGTACCGGAGACACTGACGTCTGAAAGAGGCCTAACAGGTATATGTAGATGTGTACTGGAAAGCGGGAACAAAAACCAAGAGAGGTGAAAAAAACCCCAGCAATTACACAATTGTTTTTTTTTTTTTATTTACCATGATAACTATATGGTGAAAAAGACCTAGCAATATGATTCTCCATGTCAATACAAGTACGCAGATAACAAACATGTATAGGTCTTTTCTATTCAAATGATAAAAAGAAATTGGAAATTGGAATAAAACTTTTTTTGGTATTTGTCGCAATTTTCCGGGATATTGGGCTGTGCAATGGCTTTTTTTGTGTGCCCTGTGCTGATGTTTTTACTGATACTATTTTGGGGTAGATAAGATGTTTTTATCGCCTTTTATTGCAATGTTGTGGCAGTAAAAAAAAGTAACTCTGGCGTTTTGATTTTTTTCTTGTTACGCCATCTGCTGATTGGATTCATTTATTTTATATTTTGATAGATTGGATATTTCTGAACGCAGCGATACGAAATGTGTGTTTTTTATTTATTTATTTTTTTCAATAGGGAAAAAGGAAAGTGATTTGAACTTTTGTGGGTTTTTTTTAATTTACCTGCGATTGCCCTATCACTTGAGCTATACATAGCAGTGCGTCAGCAGAAATTACGATCTCCTATGAACACCAGCTACAGCCGGGCATTCACAGGAGGATCATAATGACAGGCATGTGAATCATCAGCAGACCTCCGTCTATCATGACAACCCATCGGCAACCCACGATCATGTCATGGGTGCGCTGATGGGAGCATGGAATGACATGTGGACTGGTCAGCGCATGTTAAATCCCACTGTCAGAGTTTGACAGCATGATTTAACAGGTTCAGAGCTCTGTACCACCAGTAACTGTTAAAGGAACATGATCGCTGATTAAATCAACCTACATGTGGGGGGACAGATGCATGTGATGTAAATATATCTGATACGTCGTGAAGGGGTTAAAGAAGTTGTCCACCGTTAAGGGCATTCTTCTAGTTTTTACTTCTACAAATGTATTTATAAATAATTTTTGTAATCAGGATTCATTACAAATTTTACATTGTCTGACCATTTGAAACACAGTCCAAAAAATATTTTTATGGCAAGATATTACCTCTAAACTAAATATAATATCAACACTTCCCTAAGTGAACAACTGTTTAGGGGAAAAGAGGATCCATTGCAAAAGATAATTTAAAAGGTTTAATTTTTAAGGAATTATATTTAAAATAATAATAAAAATTCAAGCAGCTAGAACAATAGTAGCTTACTTACCATACATAGTAAACACGAATACATCCTGTAAAGAGCTTTCTTATATGGGGCAAAGTTAGGTATTCAATTTTACTGACTGAACTAGTGTTGAGCATTCCGATACCGCAAGTATCGGGTATCGGCCGATACTTGCGGTATCGGAATTCCGATACCGGGATTCCGATACTTGCCGCGTATCGGATACCGGAATCGGAAGTTCTAAGATTCAAAAAGCAGAAATTCAGCCAATGAGATTGATTCCAAGTGTGGGCACATCCTGTTTAGCATGGAGGGCATGAAACTACTGGCAAGGCTGTGATTGGCTGGTGTAATGATGTCATGATGCAGTTTAAAAGTCGCTGGCGCCATTTTGCGATCACTCTGCTGTGAATTCAGTTAGTGACAGGACGCTGTTTGCTGACTGAGGGACAGTTTAGAGATAGCGATTTGCTTCTTTGTGCTTTCCAAAGGCTAATTTAGCAACCGCTGTGTTCACCTACTATTCACCTTGCTTTTGCCTTGTAGCGCTGTTTTCACAGCGATCTGCAGGGTCTGTGTGTGTGTGTGTGTGAGTGCAGCCCACTCTCTAGTCTGAGTGCAGCCACATAGGCCATCCATAGCTGGTTGTATTCAGTTCAGGGAGGGTGGTTCATTGCCTCATACTGTTCCTTTTTTTTTTTTTTTTCCCAAGTAGTGTAGTCTGCTGCTAATTTATTCAAAAAAATCCTATTAGTGTCTTTCCACCCGTCTCCAGCTAATTTGTGGAAAAACACTACATAGGATAAAGTAGAGGAGGGTTTTTGGGCCTTGCAGCGCCGTTTACGGCTGTCTGCACGGTCTCCGTGTGACTGCAGCTCGCCCTGTAATCTGTGAGCAGCTATAGCCTGGTTGTCTCCAGCTCAGGGTTTTTCACTGCGTCATACCGCCAAATCAATTTTCTTTTTTTTCAAAGTAGTGTAGTCTGCTGCTAATTTATTTTAAAAAATCCTATTAGTGTCTTTCCACCCGTCTCCAGCTAATTTGTGGAAAAACACTACATAGGATAAAGTAGAGGAGGGTTTTTGGGCCTTGCAGCGCCGTTTACGGCTGTCTGCACGGTCTCCGTGTGACTGCAGCTCGCCCTGTAATCTGTGAGCAGCTGTAGCCTGGTTGTCTCCAGCTCAGGGTTTTTCACTGCGTCATACCGCCAAATCAATTTTCTTTTTTTTCAAAGTAGTGTAGTCTGCTGCTAATTAATTTAAAAAAATCCTATTAGTGTCTTTCCACCCGTCTCCAGCTAATTTGTGGAAAAACACTACATAGGATAAAGTAGAGGAGGGTTTTTGGGCCTTGCAGCGCCGTTTACGGCTGTCTGCACGGTCTCCGTGTGACTGCAGCTCGCCCTGTAATCTGTGAGCAGCTATAGCCTGGTTGTCTCCAGCTCAGGGTTTTTCACTGCGTCATACCGCCAAATCAATTTTCTTTTTTTTCCAAATAGTGTAGTCTGCTGCTAATTTATTCAAAAAAATCCTATTAGTGTCTTTCCACCCGTCTCCAGCTAATTTGTGGAAAAACACTACATAGGATAAAGTAGAGGAGGGTTTTTGGGCCTTGTAGCGCCGTTTACGTCTGTCTGCACGGTCTCCGTGTGACTGCAGCTCTATCTGTTGTCAGCTCAGCCCCCAAAAAATAAATAAATAATAAAGTTCACCAAACACACCAGTTACACCACTTTACATTTCTGTAGGCCACATTAGCTCATATTAAAGTCTAGTCCACACTTTAGATAATTAGTGCTTCTTATACCTGTTAGGAGGAGTTGCTCAGGAATAAGCACACAAATCCGTTAGTACTTTTCTGCTTATCTTTATCAGTCAACCAAGATGAAGAAGGCAGTGAGTAAGGCACGGGGGCGTGGGAGCCGTCGCGGAGCAGGGAGGGGACGTGGGGATTCTGTGCCTGCTGCGGGCACCGGTGACTCATCAGCACCCACTTTCACCAGGCAACAGTCGTTCATGCGAAGCTTTGTGTCCGAGCGCCGTACACCGCTGCTGCGTGAAGAACAAATTGAAGCTGTTGTCGGATGGATGGCAGCTAATGCATCAACTTCCATTAGTGCCACATCCTCTCAGACACAGAGCACTGGAGAGCAGCCATCTGTCTCTTCACCACCTGCCAAATTGCCCAGGCAGACAGAGAGCCCAGGACAGGAGCCGTCTCTACTTCTGTTCTCTGAATCTCTTGGCTTGGAAACAGGGGGCCAGCCAAGCAGCATTGGAGAAATGGAAGAAGAGGCAGGGTGCAGTGATGCCCAACAGCTTTTTCTGTCTTCCTCTGAAGAGGCGGGTGGGCCAGTGGCTCCGGTCACCACATCGCAGGCCGCATCAGCTGATGATGACACTCAGGTGCCACTTACTGGTGCGTGCTCTGCTGCTGAGACTACCCAGGAGGAGCAGTTGGGGGCAGAGGGTAGTGTAGATGATGAGGTCCTCGACCCATCTTGGCGTGAGGGACAGGAAGGTGGTGGGAGCAGCTCTGAGGAAGAGATTCCCCGTACGGCCCAAAGAGGGAGAGGGAGGGGGAAGACTGCGGATCCTGCAGCCTCCGCTTTGGCACCCGTTAGGAGCATGTCTCTTCCAAAAGCCAAAAAGGGCGCTCCCAAGACTTGCAGTGCCTGGTCCTTTTTTGACACAGTTGCAGATGACATTTGCTATGTCAGATGCAACGTGTGTCATCAAAAAGTCAAAAGAGGGAAAAATGTCAGCAACCTCAATACCTCCAACATGTGGAAACATGTGCGCAACAGGCACCCGGCGGAGTTAGAAAAACACACTGAAGAGGTAGGCCAACCAACAGCGGCAGCTACCACCTCTTCAGCTCGTGTTGCCTCTTCCTCTACCTCACACGCAGCTGGTTCGGCGTCCTCCCAGGATCGCCGTGGAAGAACCTCTGCCCCTGTTGTCCAGAGACCCGCTGTAATTCCACCCGCAGCGCCACTTTCCCAGTCATCCACACACTCCCAGCCCAGTCTACAGCCATCGGTAGTACAGGCATGGGAGAAAAGGCGGCCTTTCTCGTCAAACCACCCACGAGCACAGGCTCTGACTGCAGGCATTGCCAAACTTCTGTCACTGGAAATGCTGTCATTCAGGCTGGTGGAGACTGACAGCTTCCGTGACTTGATGTCATTGGCAGTCCCACAGTACAATGTGCCCAGCCGCTTTTACTTCAGCAGGCAAGCCGTCCCTGCCCTGCAGAAGCATGTGGAGGGACACATAAAACACGCGCTACTGAACGCCGTCAGTAGCAAGGTCCACCTCACCACCGATGCGTGGACCAGTCAACATGGACAGGGGCGATACCTTTCCCTCACTGCCCATTGGGTTAATGTCGTTGAGCCGGGTACAGACCGTGCGAGTGGCGCAGGACGTGTCCTGCCCACTCCAAGGATTGCAGGAATCCATTCTGTACGCATTGACTCCTCCTCTTACACCAGTTCCTCAGAATCATCGCTGCAGGAGCCGTCACAGTCCACCTCCACATGGACCCGTGATGAACGTGTACCTGTTACGACCGACATGAGCACAGCCGTGGCCAAACGTCAACAGGCCGTCTTGAAATTAATTTTCTTGGGGAATCGTAGCCACACAGCGCAGGAGCTCTGGAATGCCATCAAGCAGGAGAGCGATGTGTGGTTTGTGCCAGCGAATCTCCAGCCAGGCATGGTAGTGTGTGATAATGGCCGAAATCTGGTGGCAGCTCTGGGCCTCGGCAACCTCACTCACATCCCATGTCTGGCACATGTGCTCAATTTGGTCGTGCAGAGCTTTTTGAGGGACTATCCGGATCTTGATGCACTGCTGCACAAGGTCCGCCTAGAGTGTGCTCACTTGCGGCGTTCCAGCACGGCAAAAGCGCGCATTGCGGCTCTGCAGCGCCGACACCGCCTGCCGGAACATCGCATCATATGTGACCTACCTACCAGGTGGAATTCCACGTTACATATGTTGGAGCGGTTGTGTGAGCAGCAGCAAGCTGTAATGGAGTACCAGCTGCTTCAGGCGCAAAAAAGTCGCAGTCAGCGCCGTACAGACTTCACAACCACAGAGTGGGCCACTATGAATGACGTCTGCCAGGTTTTGCGTCCCTTTGATTATTCCACGCGGATGGCGAGTGCAGATGATGCACTAGTCAGCATGACTGTCCCCCTTATCTGCCTGCTTGAAAAATCACTGCAAGCGCTAAGGGATGATGTTGTGGAAGAGGTGGAGGATGAGGATTCACCATTTCCATCATCTTCTGGACAGTCAGCGCCACGTGGTTCCTCACAAACGCGTAGGCAGGGGACCGTTTGTGAGGAGGATGAGGAGGAGTCAATGGAGGAGGAAGACATCCGTCCAGAGGAGGGAGTTACACAATTGTCCAGTACTCAGTGTGTACAGCGAGGGTGGGGTGATGACGAGCGGGCAGAGATCACGCCTCCAGCAGGGGACAGCGTTTCTTGGGCAGTTGGCAGTCTGCAGCACATGGTGGATTACATGCTGCAGTGCCTGAGAAACGACCGCCGCATCGCCCACATTCTCAACATGTCTGATTATTGGGTGTTCACCCTCCTCGATCCTCGCTACCGGGACAACGTAGAAAGCCTCATCACACCGTTGAACCGGGAGCGAAAAATGCGGGAGTACCAAGACACACTGGTCAATTCCATCATCTTCTCCATTCCAACTGAGAGAAGTGCTGCTAGTGCATTCCAAAGCAGCTCAGTGCGTCCAGGCCGTGGTGGAGGCTCTGCACAAAGAGGGAGCAGAAGCAGTGCCTCTGCCCAAGGCAAGACCAGTATGGCCGAACTGTGGCACAGTTTTCTGTGCCCGCCACAAAAGTCTACACCATCACAGACGGCTCCAGTCAGCAGGAGGCAACGGTTCCGTCAGATGGTGACAGACTACATGTCTTGCCCTCTTGCTGTACTCCCAGACGGCTCTTCCCCTTTCAAGTTTTGGGTCTCAAAGCTGGATACATGGCCAGAGCTAAGCCAGTATGCATTGGAGGTGCTGTCTTGCCCTGCGGCCAGTGTATTATCGGAACGTGTCTTTAGTGCTGCAGGTGGTGTACTAACTGACCGTCGCATGCGACTATCCTCCGATAACGTTGACCGGCTTACTTTCCTGAAAATGAACAAGGCCTGGATCTCGCCGGAATTTGCCACTCCTCCTCCTGATTGAATAATTAGGTCACTGTATACGTTATCCAGGTCTCCTGTTGTGTTCATCTTTCTACCACCTGAACTTAAATTCCTGGGCTCCAACACCGCCAGTTGAGGCTCAGACGTGCCGTCTGCACAGTCAAAACATACGACCCAGTGTTATTGGGTTTCAGTAACGTCAGCTGATCCCCAGCTGTGTAGCCGGCAATGTGTCATGCGACCGCCACGCTGACACAACAACTGAAATGTAAGGGAATCTGTCCCCCCCCCCCCCCCAAGGCGTTTGTTACTGAAAGAGCCACCTTGTGCAGCAGTAATGCTGCCCAAGGAAAAGGTAGCTATTTTTGTTTAGCTCCTTGCACACGCAGAACTTAACACTTATAAAATGTGTCCACTGATACCGTAAAACGGTCCCGGAGGTGGGACTTTCCTTCGTAATGTGACGCAGCCCAGCCGTCATTCCTACCCCCCCGGCGCCGCGCACCGGCTCCTCAGCGTTGTTTTATTCCGTCCAGGAGCCTGCGCTGTTATGTTATCCCGTGGCCAGGCACACTTAGCGCTGCCCGTCTTCTGGCATCATTTGGTGTCTGGATGGCTGCGCCTGTGCGGCCACGCTGGCAGAGAGCCCGCCTCGCAGTGTCTTCTGATTTAATCCCACTGGGGGCCTGGGATCCATGGACATGCGCAGTGCATATCTGAACCTCCACCTCTCACTCATTTCCCTATGGCTTCTTCAGACTGTTCGGTGTCAGCTGGTCCCTAACAGCATGCCACGGCCGTGACACCGCACAGTCTGAAGAAGCCATAGGGAGATGAGTGAGAGGTGGAGGTTCAGATATGCACTGCGCATGTCCATGGATCCCAGGCCCCCAGTGGGATTAAATCAGAAGACACTGCGAGGCGGGCTCTCTGCCAGCGCGGCCGCACAGGCGCAGCCATCCAGACACCAAATGATGCCAGAAGACGGGCAGCGCTAAGTGTGCCTGGCCACGGGATAACATAACAGCGCAGGCTCCTGGACGGAATAAAACAACGCTGAGGAGCCGGTGCGCGGCGCCGGGGGGGTAGGAATGACGGCTGGGCTGCGTCACATTACGAAGGAAAGTCCCACCTCCGGGACGGTTTTACGGTTGCAGGGGACACATTTTATAAGTGTTTAGTTCTGTGTTTGCAAGGAGCATGATGAAAAGAGCCACCTTTTCCTTTTGCATCTTTTGTGCTGCACAAGCTGGCTCTTTCAGCTACAAACGCCTTGGGGGGGGGGTTAAAGGTTCCCTTTCGACTTTCTCAGGCTTCGGCCTACATTGTGTTCCTCTGCTTTTCCACCTGTCCCTGGGCTCCAACACCGCCAGTTGCCGTCCAGAAGTGCTGTACGCACAGTCAACAGTCCCTCCTCTGTTATTGGGGTTCAGTAACGTCAGCTGTTCCCCTGCTGTGTGTGTGGCAATCCCTCCTACCTCCTCCTACCTCCTCCAACCTCCTCCTCCTCCACCCGTCCCTGGGCTCCAACACCGCCAGTTGCCGTCCAGAAGTGCTGTACGCACAGTCAACAGTCCCTCCTCTGTTATTGGGGTTCAGTAACGTCAGCTGTTCCCCTGCTGTGTGTGTGGCAATCCCTCCTACCTCCTCCAACCTCCTCCTCCTCCACCTGTCCCTGGGCTCCAACACCGCCAGTTGCCGTCCAGAAGTGCTGTACGCACAGTCAACAGTCGCTCCTCTGTTATTGGGGTTCAGTAACATCAGCTGTTCCCCTGCTGTGTGTGTGGCAATCCCTCCTACCTCCTCCAACCTCCTCCTCCTCCACCCGTCCCTGGGCTCCAACACCGCCAGTTGCCGTCCAGAAGTGCTGTACGCACAGTCAACAGTCCCTCCTCTGTTATTGGGGTTCAGTAACGTCAGCTGTTCCCCTGCTGTGTGTGTGGCAATCCCTCCTACCTCCTCCTACCTCCTCCAACCTCCTCCTCCTCCACCCGTCCCTGGGCTCCAACACCGCCAGTTGCCGTCCAGAAGTGCTGTACGCACAGTCAACAGTCCCTCCTCTGTTATTGGGGTTCAGTAACGTCAGCTGTTCCCCTGCTGTGTGTGTGGCAATCCCTCCTACCTCCTCCAACCTCCTCCAACCTCCTCCTCCTCCACCCGTCCCTGGGCTCCAACACCGCCAGTTGCCGTCCAGAAGTGCTGTACGCACAGTCAACAGTCCCTCCTCTGTTATTGGGGTTCAGTAACGTCAGCTGTTCCCCTGCTGTGTGTGTGGCAATCCCTCCTACCTCCTCCAACCTCCTCCAACCTCCTCCTCCTCCACCCGTCCCTGGGCTCCAACACCGCCAGTTGCCGTCCAGAAGTGCTGTACGCACAGTCAACAGTCCCTCCTCTGTTATTGGGGTTCAGTAACGTCAGCTGTTCCCCTGCTGTGTGTGTGGCAATCCCTCCTACCTCCTCCAACCTCCTCCTCCTCCACCTGTCCCTGGGCTCCAACACCGCCAGTTGCCGTCCAGAAGTGCTGTACGCACAGTCAACAGTCGCTCCTCTGTTATTGGGGTTCAGTAACATCAGCTGTTCCCCTGCTGTGTGTGTGGCAATCCCTCCTACCTCCTCCAACCTCCTCCTCCTCCACCTGTCCCTGGGCTCCAACACCGCCAGTTGCCGTCCAGAAGTGCTGTACGCACAGTCAACAGTCGCTCCTCTGTTATTGGGGTTCAGTAACATCAGCTGTTCCCCTGCTGTGTGTGTGGCAATCCCTCCTACCTCCTCCAACCTCCTCCTCCTCCACCCGTCCCTGGGCTCCAACACCGCCAGTTGCCGTCCAGAAGTGCTGTACGCACAGTCAACAGTCCCTCCTCTGTTATTGGGGTTCAGTAACGTCAGCTGTTCCCCTGCTGTGTGTGTGGCAATCCCTCCTACCTCCTCCAACCTCCTCCAACCTCCTCCTCCTCCACCCGTCCCTGGGCTCCAACACCGCCAGTTGCCGTCCAGAAGTGCTGTACGCACAGTCAACAGTCCCTCCTCTGTTATTGGGGTTCAGTAACGTCAGCTGTTCCCCTGCTGTGTGTGTGGCAATCCCTCCTACCTCCTCCTACCTCCTCCAACCTCCTCCTCCTCCACCCGTCCCTGGGCTCCAACACCGCCAGTTGCCGTCCAGAAGTGCTGTACGCACAGTCAACAGTCCCTCCTCTGTTATTGGGGTTCAGTAACGTCAGCTGTTCCCCTGCTGTGTGTGTGGCAATCCCTCCTACCTCCTCCAACCTCCTCCTCCTCCACCTGTCCCTGGGCTCCAACACCGCCAGTTGCCGTCCAGAAGTGCTGTACGCACAGTCAACAGTCCCTCCTCTGTTATTGGGGTTCAGTAACGTCAGCTGTTCCCCTGCTGTGTGTGTGGCAATCCCTCCTACCTCCTCCAACCTCCTCCAACCTCCTCCTCCTCCACCCGTCCCTGGGCTCCAACACCGCCAGTTGCCGTCCAGAAGTGCTGTACGCACAGTCAACAGTCCCTCCTCTGTTATTGGGGTTCAGTAACGTCAGCTGTTCCCCTGCTGTGTGTGTGGCAATCCCTCCTACCTCCTCCAACCTCCTCCTCCTCCACCTGTCCCTGGGCTCCAACACCGCCAGTTGCCGTCCAGAAGTGCTGTACGCACAGTCAACAGTCCCTCCTCTGTTATTGGGGTTCAGTAACGTCAGCTGTTCCCCTGCTGTGTGTGTGGCAATCCCTCCTACCTCCTCCAACCTCCTCCAACCTCCTCCTCCTCCACCCGTCCCTGGGCTCCAACACCGCCAGTTGCCGTCCAGAAGTGCTGTACGCACAGTCAACAGTCCCTCCTCTGTTATTGGGGTTCAGTAACGTCAGCTGTTCCCCTGCTGTGTGTGTGGCAATCCCTCCTACCTCCTCCAACCTCCTCCAACCTCCTCCTCCTCCACCCGTCCCTGGGCTCCAACACCGCCAGTTGCCGTCCAGAAGTGCTGTACGCACAGTCAACAGTCCCTCCTCTGTTATTGGGGTTCAGTAACGTCAGCTGTTCCCCTGCTGTGTGTGTGGCAATCCCTCCTACCTCCTCCAACCTCCTCCTCCTCCACCTGTCCCTGGGCTCCAACACCGCCAGTTGCCGTCCAGAAGTGCTGTACGCACAGTCAACAGTCCCTCCTCTGTTATTGGGGTTCAGTAACGTCAGCTGTTCCCCTGCTGTGTATACGGCAACGTGTACTGCGACCGCCACGCAGGCACAACAAGTTAAATGTAAGGGAACCTGACCCCCCCCCCCCAGGCGTTTGTTACTGAAGGAGCCACCTTGTGCAGCAGTAATGATGCAAAGGGAAAAAGTGCCTCTTTTCGTGATGCTCCTTGCACATGCTGAACCAAACACTTATGAAATGTGTCCCCACACAGCGTTAAACCGTCCGGTAGGTGGAACTTTCCTTTGTCGTGTGACGCAGCACAGCCATCATTTTTACCCCCTTGGCGCCGTGCGCCCCCTCCTCAGCGTTGTTTGAATCTGTCCCGGTGCCTGCGCTGTTAGGTTAGCCCTTGGCCATGCACACATGTTGCGCTGCCCGTCTTCTGACCTCATTTGGTGTCAGGCTGGCTGCGCCTGTGCGGGTGCGCTGGCCGAGATCCCGCCTCGCAGTGTCGTCTAATGTAATCCCACCGCGGGCCTGTGATCCGTGCCCGTGCGCAGTGCATATCCTCTCCTCTCACTCCCCTCCCTACGGCTTCTTCAGACTGTGCGATGTCAGCTGGTCCCTAATAGCATGCCACGGCCGTGACACCGCACAGTCTGAAAAAGCCGTAGGGAGGGGAGTGAGAGGAGAGGATATGCACTGCGCACGGGCACGGATCACAGGCCCGCGGTGGGATTACATTAGACGACACTGCGAGGCGGGATCTCGGCCAGCGCACCCGCACAGGCGCAGCCAGCCTGACACCAAATGAGGTCAGAAGACGGGCAGCGCAACATGTGTGCATGGCCATGGGCTAACCTAACAGCGCAGGCTCCGGGACAGATTCAAACAACGCTGAGGAGGGGGCGAACGGCGACAAGGGGGTAAAAATGATGGCTGTGCTGCGTCACACGACAAAGGAAAGTTCCACCTACCGGACGGTTTAACGCTGTGTGGGGACACATTTCATAAATGTTAGGTTCCGCATGTACAAGGACCATAATTAAAAGAGCTAAGTTTACCTTTTCCAGCATTAGTGCTGTACACAATGGCTCTTTCAGCTACAAACGCCTGGGGGGGGGGGGTTAAAGGTTTCCTTTCAACTTGCTCGAGTGCAGGCTTCGGCCTACACTCCGCTCCCCCTGCTCCTCCTGCTGACCCTGGGCTCTAACACCGCCAGTTTTTGCCCAGATGTGCTAGCTGCACAGAGAAAAACACCAGCCAATGTGTCAGTGGGGTCCAGCACCGCCAGCTGTTCCCCTGCTGTGTAGCCGGCAACGTGTCCTGCGACCGCCACGCAGACACAAGAACTGAAATTGAAGGGAACCTGTCCCCCCTCCCCCAGGTGTTTCTATGTTTTACAGCTACCTTGAACAGCAGTAATGCTGCATGTGTTCAAGGTGGCTCAGAAACTTATTCTCCTTGCCCATGTTGAAGTGAACACGTCTAAAATGTGTCCTCTGTGACCATTAAAACGTCCCTCAGGTGTGATTTGACTTTGTATTGACACGCGCAACAAGCTCCTTGGTAACGCTGCCCGTCTTCTGGCATCATTGTTTGGCTGGCTGCGCTTCTGCGGCCGCCCTGACCCACACAACAGCCCTCGTTGTCTTATTTAATGGGACTGCGAGGGTGTGATTGATGGGCAGGATCAGTGCATCAGTTCGCCTGTCCCTCCTCTCCTTCCGCCTTCTTCGGACTGTGCGGCTTCATGGCCGTGGCATGCGATAAGGGATCAGATGACGCCGCACAGTCTGAAGCGGGTGTAAGGACCCGAGTGTGAGAGGCGAACATATGTGCTGCGCCAGGCCCTGAATCCCAGCCCCGCAGTGTTTTAACAATGTTAAGACACTGCGGGGCTGGGATTCATGGGCATCGCGAACCGCACCGGCCGACATTACATGATGCCAGAAGATGGGCAGCGCTAACGGCGCTAGGCCAGGGGATAACACGACAGCGCAGACTCCTGTACAGCAAATAACAACGCTCGGGAGGCTGCACCCAGCACCAAGGTGGGATTCTTGACACCTGTGCTGCGTCTCATTACAAAGGGAACTCTCGCCTCCATTACACAGTTTGACTGTATAAAGGGCTAAATGTTATACGTGTTCCATTCAGCGTGTGCAAGGAGAAAAATTACAAGAGCAACCTTTGACTTGCGCAGCACTGCTGCTGCATAAGCTGTGGCTCTTCTACTTTGTAACCCCTGAGGGGGGGTTAAAGGTGACTTTTGAAATCGGTTCAATTAGGCTTCGGCCTACACTCTGCTCCACCTGCAGAGCCCGGGCTCCAACAACGCTAGTTGCTGTCCGGAAGTGCTGGCTGCACAGAGCCAAACACCTCGCCAATGTGTCAGTGGGGTCCAGCACCGCCAGCTGTTCCCCTGCTGTGTAGCCGGCAACGTGTCCTGCAAAAGCCACGCAGACACAACACACCCAAAGCTGCCGCCTGTGCAGGCTTCGGCCTACACTCCCCTCCCCCTGCTCCTCCTCCTCCTGCTCCTCCTCCTGCTGTCCCTGGGCTCTAACACACCGCCAGTTTTTGCCCAGATGTGCTAGCTGCACAGAGAAAAACACCAGCCAATGTGTCAGTGGGGTCCAGCACCGCCAGCTGTTCCCCTGCTGTGCAGCCGGCAACGTGTCCTGCAAAAGCCACGCAGACACAAGAACTGAAATTGAAGGGAACCTGTCCCCCCTCCCCCAGGCGTTTTTACGTTATCCAGCCACCTTGTACAGCGGTAATGCTGCATGTGTGCAAGGTGGCTCAGAAACGTATTCTCCTCGCACATGTGGAACTGAAAACACGTCTGCAATGTGTCCTCTGTGTGACCATTTAACCGTCCCGGTGGTGTGACTTTCCTTTGTAATGACACGCTGCAACCCCCTTGGTAGCGCTGCCCGTCTTCTGGCATCATTGTTTGGCTGCCTGCGCCTCTGCGGCCGCCCTGACCCACACAACGCCCCTCGGTGTCTTATTTATTGGGACTGCGAGGGTGTGATTGATGGGCAGGATCAGTGCATCAGTTCGCCTGTCCCTCCTCTCCTTCCGCCTTCTTCGGACTGTGCGGCTTCATGGCCGTGGCATGCGATAAGGGATCAGATGACGCCGCACAGTCTGAAGCGGGTGTAAGGACCCGAGTGTGAGAGGCGAACATATGTGCTGCGCCAGGCCCTGAATCCCAGCCCCGCAGTGTTTTAACAATGTTAAGACACTGCGGGGCTGGGATTCATGGGCATCGCGAACCGCACCGGCCGACATTACATGATGCCAGAAGATGGGCAGCGCTAACGGCACTAGGCCAGGGGATAACACGACAGCGCAGACTCCTGTACAGCAAATAACAACGCTCGGGAGGCTGCACCCAGCACCAAGGTGGGATTCTTGACACCTGTGCTGCGTCTCATTACAAAGGGAACTCTCGCCTCCATTACACAGTTTGACTGTATAAAGGGCTAAATGTTATACGTGTTCCATTCAGCGTGTGCAAGGAGAAAAATTACAAGAGCAACCTTTGACTTGCGCAGCACTGCTGCTGCATAAGCTGTGGCTCTTCTACTTTGTAACCCCTGAGGGGGGGTTAAAGGTGACTTTTGAAATCGGTTCAATTAGGCTTCGGCCTACACTCTGCTCCACCTGCAGAGCCCGGGCTCCAACAACGCTAGTTGCTGTCCGGAAGTGCTGGCTGCACAGAGCCAAACACCTCGCCAATGTGTCAGTGGGGTCCAGCACCGCCAGCTGTTCCCCTGCTGTGTAGCCGGCAACGTGTCCTGCAAAAGCCACGCAGACACAACACACCCAAAGCTGCCGCCTGTGCAGGCTTCGGCCTACACTCCCCTCCCCCTGCTCCTCCTCCTCCTGCTCCTCCTCCTGCTGTCCCTGGGCTCTAACACACCGCCAGTTTTTGCCCAGATGTGCTAGCTGCACAGAGAAAAACACCAGCCAATGTGTCAGTGGGGTCCAGCACCGCCAGCTGTTCCCCTGCTGTGCAGCCGGCAACGTGTCCTGCAAAAGCCACGCAGACACAAGAACTGAAATTGAAGGGAACCTGTCCCCCCTCCCCCAGGCGTTTTTACGTTATCCAGCCACCTTGTACAGCGGTAATGCTGCATGTGTGCAAGGTGGCTCAGAAACGTATTCTCCTCGCACATGTGGAACTGAAAACACGTCTGCAATGTGTCCTCTGTGTGACCATTTAACCGTCCCGGTGGTGTGACTTTCCTTTGTAATGACACGCTGCAACCCCCTTGGTAGCGCTGCCCGTCTTCTGGCATCATTGTTTGGCTGCCTGCGCCTCTGCGGCCGCCCTGACCCACACAACGCCCCTCGGTGTCTTATTTATTGGGACTGCGAGGGTGTGATTGATGGGCAGGATCAGTGCATCAGTTCGCCTGTCCCTCCTCTCCTTCCGCCTTCTTCGGACTGTGCGGCTTCATGGCCGTGGCATGCGATAAGGGATCAGATGACGCCGCACAGTCTGAAGCGGGTGTAAGGACCCGAGTGTGAGAGGCGAACATATGTGCTGCGCCAGGCCCTGAATCCCAGCCCCGCAGTGTTTTAACAATGTTAAGACACTGCGGGGCTGGGATTCATGGGCATCGCGAACCGCACCGGCCGACATTACATGATGCCAGAAGATGGGCAGCGCTAACGGCGCTAGGCCAGGGGATAACACGACAGCGCAGACTCCTGTACAGCAAATAACAACGCTCGGGAGGCTGCACCCAGCACCAAGGTGGGATTCTTGACACCTGTGCTGCGTCTCATTACAAAGGGAACTCTCGCCTCCATTACACAGTTTGACTGTATAAAGGGCTAAATGTTATACGTGTTCCATTCAGCGTGTGCAAGGAGAAAAATTACAAGAGCAACCTTTGACTTGCGCAGCACTGCTGCTGCATAAGCTGTGGCTCTTCTACTTTGTAACCCCTGAGGGGGGGTTAAAGGTGACTTTTGAAATCGGTTCAATTAGGCTTCGGCCTACACTCTGCTCCACCTGCAGAGCCCGGGCTCCAACAACGCTAGTTGCTGTCCGGAAGTGCTGGCTGCACAGAGCCAAACACCTCGCCAATGTGTCAGTGGGGTCCAGCACCGCCAGCTGTTCCCCTGCTGTGTAGCCGGCAACGTGTCCTGCAAAAGCCACGCAGACACAACACACCCAAAGCTGCCGCCTGTGCAGGCTTCGGCCTACACTCCCCTCCCCCTGCTCCTCCTCCTCCTGCTCCTCCTCCTGCTGTCCCTGGGCTCTAACACACCGCCAGTTTTTGCCCAGATGTGCTAGCTGCACAGAGAAAAACACCAGCCAATGTGTCAGTGGGGTCCAGCACCGCCAGCTGTTCCCCTGCTGTGCAGCCGGCAACGTGTCCTGCAAAAGCCACGCAGACACAAGAACTGAAATTGAAGGGAACCTGTCCCCCCTCCCCCAGGCGTTTTTACGTTATCCAGCCACCTTGTACAGCGGTAATGCTGCATGTGTGCAAGGTGGCTCAGAAACGTATTCTCCTCGCACATGTGGAACTGAAAACACGTCTGCAATGTGTCCTCTGTGTGACCATTTAACCGTCCCGGTGGTGTGACTTTCCTTTGTAATGACACGCTGCAACCCCCTTGGTAGCGCTGCCCGTCTTCTGGCATCATTGTTTGGCTGCCTGCGCCTCTGCGGCCGCCCTGACCCACACAACGCCCCTCGGTGTCTTATTTATTGGGACTGCGAGGGTGTGATTGATGGGCAGGATCAGTGCATCAGTTCGCCTGTCCCTCCTCTCCTTCCGCCTTCTTCGGACTGTGCGGCTTCATGGCCGTGGCATGCGATAAGGGATCAGATGACGCCGCACAGTCTGAAGCGGGTGTAAGGACCCGAGTGTGAGAGGCGAACATATGTGCTGCGCCAGGCCCTGAATCCCAGCCCCGCAGTGTTTTAACAATGTTAAGACACTGCGGGGCTGGGATTCATGGGCATCGCGAACCGCACCGGCCGACATTACATGATGCCAGAAGATGGGCAGCGCTAACGGCGCTAGGCCAGGGGATAACACGACAGCGCAGACTCCTGTACAGCAAATAACAACGCTCGGGAGGCTGCACCCAGCACCAAGGTGGGATTCTTGACACCTGTGCTGCGTCTCATTACAAAGGGAACTCTCGCCTCCATTACACAGTTTGACTGTATAAAGGGCTAAATGTTATACGTGTTCCATTCAGCGTGTGCAAGGAGAAAAATTACAAGAGCAACCTTTGACTTGCGCAGCACTGCTGCTGCATAAGCTGTGGCTCTTCTACTTTGTAACCCCTGAGGGGGGGTTAAAGGTGACTTTTGAAATCGGTTCAATTAGGCTTCGGCCTACACTCTGCTCCACCTGCAGAGCCCGGGCTCCAACAACGCTAGTTGCTGTCCGGAAGTGCTGGCTGCACAGAGCCAAACACCTCGCCAATGTGTCAGTGGGGTCCAGCACCGCCAGCTGTTCCCCTGCTGTGTAGCCGGCAACGTGTCCTGCAAAAGCCACGCAGACACAACACACCCAAAGCTGCCGCCTGTGCAGGCTTCGGCCTACACTCCCCTCCCCCTGCTCCTCCTCCTCCTGCTCCTCCTCCTGCTGTCCCTGGGCTCTAACACACCGCCAGTTTTTGCCCAGATGTGCTAGCTGCACAGAGAAAAACACCAGCCAATGTGTCAGTGGGGTCCAGCACCGCCAGCTGTTCCCCTGCTGTGCAGCCGGCAACGTGTCCTGCAAAAGCCACGCAGACACAAGAACTGAAATTGAAGGGAACCTGTCCCCCCTCCCCCAGGCGTTTTTACGTTATCCAGCCACCTTGTACAGCGGTAATGCTGCATGTGTGCAAGGTGGCTCAGAAACGTATTCTCCTCGCACATGTGGAACTGAAAACACGTCTGCAATGTGTCCTCTGTGTGACCATTTAACCGTCCCGGTGGTGTGACTTTCCTTTGTAATGACACGCTGCAACCCCCTTGGTAGCGCTGCCCGTCTTCTGGCATCATTGTTTGGCTGCCTGCGCCTCTGCGGCCGCCCTGACCCACACAACGCCCCTCGGTGTCTTATTTATTGGGACTGCGAGGGTGTGATTGATGGGCAGGATCAGTGCATCAGTTCGCCTGTCCCTCCTCTCCTTCCGCCTTCTTCGGACTGTGCGGCTTCATGGCCGTGGCATGCGATAAGGGATCAGATGACGCCGCACAGTCTGAAGCGGGTGTAAGGACCCGAGTGTGAGAGGCGAACATATGTGCTGCGCCAGGCCCTGAATCCCAGCCCCGCAGTGTTTTAACAATGTTAAGACACTGCGGGGCTGGGATTCATGGGCATCGCGAACCGCACCGGCCGACATTACATGATGCCAGAAGATGGGCAGCGCTAACGGCGCTAGGCCAGGGGATAACACGACAGCGCAGACTCCTGTACAGCAAATAACAACGCTCGGGAGGCTGCACCCAGCACCAAGGTGGGATTCTTGACACCTGTGCTGCGTCTCATTACAAAGGGAACTCTCGCCTCCATTACACAGTTTGACTGTATAAAGGGCTAAATGTTATACGTGTTCCATTCAGCGTGTGCAAGGAGAAAAATTACAAGAGCAACCTTTGACTTGCGCAGCACTGCTGCTGCATAAGCTGTGGCTCTTCTACTTTGTAACCCCTGAGGGGGGGTTAAAGGTGACTTTTGAAATCGGTTCAATTAGGCTTCGGCCTACACTCTGCTCCACCTGCAGAGCCCGGGCTCCAACAACGCTAGTTGCTGTCCGGAAGTGCTGGCTGCACAGAGCCAAACACCTCGCCAATGTGTCAGTGGGGTCCAGCACCGCCAGCTGTTCCCCTGCTGTGTAGCCGGCAACGTGTCCTGCAAAAGCCACGCAGACACAACACACCCAAAGCTGCCGCCTGTGCAGGCTTCGGCCTACACTCCCCTCCCCCTGCTCCTCCTCCTCCTGCTCCTCCTCCTGCTGTCCCTGGGCTCTAACACACCGCCAGTTTTTGCCCAGATGTGCTAGCTGCACAGAGAAAAACACCAGCCAATGTGTCAGTGGGGTCCAGCACCGCCAGCTGTTCCCCTGCTGTGCAGCCGGCAACGTGTCCTGCAAAAGCCACGCAGACACAAGAACTGAAATTGAAGGGAACCTGTCCCCCCTCCCCCAGGCGTTTTTACGTTATCCAGCCACCTTGTACAGCGGTAATGCTGCATGTGTGCAAGGTGGCTCAGAAACGTATTCTCCTCGCACATGTGGAACTGAAAACACGTCTGCAATGTGTCCTCTGTGTGACCATTTAACCGTCCCGGTGGTGTGACTTTCCTTTGTAATGACACGCTGCAACCCCCTTGGTAGCGCTGCCCGTCTTCTGGCATCATTGTTTGGCTGCCTGCGCCTCTGCGGCCGCCCTGACCCACACAACGCCCCTCGGTGTCTTATTTATTGGGACTGCGAGGGTGTGATTGATGGGCAGGATCAGTGCATCAGTTCGCCTGTCCCTCCTCTCCTTCCGCCTTCTTCGGACTGTGCGGCTTCATGGCCGTGGCATGCGATAAGGGATCAGATGACGCCGCACAGTCTGAAGCGGGTGTAAGGACCCGAGTGTGAGAGGCGAACATATGTGCTGCGCCAGGCCCTGAATCCCAGCCCCGCAGTGTTTTAACAATGTTAAGACACTGCGGGGCTGGGATTCATGGGCATCACGAACCGCACCGGCCGACATTACATGATGCCAGAAGATGGGCAGCGCTAACGGCGCTAGGCCAGGGGATAACACGACAGCGCAGACTCCTGTACAGCAAATAACAACGCTCGGGAGGCTGCACCCAGCACCAAGGTGGGATTCTTGACACCTGTGCTGCGTCTCATTACAAAGGGAACTCTCGCCTCCATTACACAGTTTGACTGTATAAAGGGCTAAATGTTATACGTGTTCCATTCAGCGTGTGCAAGGAGAAAAATTACAAGAGCAACCTTTGACTTGCGCAGCACTGCTGCTGCATAAGCTGTGGCTCTTCTACTTTGTAACCCCTGAGGGGGGGTTAAAGGTGACTTTTGAAATCGGTTCAATTAGGCTTCGGCCTACACTCTGCTCCACCTGCAGAGCCCGGGCTCCAACAACGCTAGTTGCTGTCCGGAAGTGCTGGCTGCACAGAGCCAAACACCTCGCCAATGTGTCAGTGGGGTCCAGCACCGCCAGCTGTTCCCCTGCTGTGTAGCCGGCAACGTGTCCTGCAAAAGCCACGCAGACACAACACACCCAAAGCTGCCGCCTGTGCAGGCTTCGGCCTACACTCCCCTCCCCCTGCTCCTCCTCCTCCTGCTCCTCCTCCTGCTGTCCCTGGGCTCTAACACACCGCCAGTTTTTGCCCAGATGTGCTAGCTGCACAGAGAAAAACACCAGCCAATGTGTCAGTGGGGTCCAGCACCGCCAGCTGTTCCCCTGCTGTGCAGCCGGCAACGTGTCCTGCAAAAGCCACGCAGACACAAGAACTGAAATTGAAGGGAACCTGTCCCCCCTCCCCCAGGCGTTTTTACGTTATCCAGCCACCTTGTACAGCGGTAATGCTGCATGTGTGCAAGGTGGCTCAGAAACGTATTCTCCTCGCACATGTGGAACTGAAAACACGTCTGCAATGTGTCCTCTGTGTGACCATTTAACCGTCCCGGTGGTGTGACTTTCCTTTGTAATGACACGCTGCAACCCCCTTGGTAGCGCTGCCCGTCTTCTGGCATCATTGTTTGGCTGCCTGCGCCTCTGCGGCCGCCCTGACCCACACAACGCCCCTCGGTGTCTTATTTATTGGGACTGCGAGGGTGTGTTTGATGGGCAGGAGCAGTGCATCACTTCGCCTGTCCCTCATCTCCTTCCGCCTTCTTCGGACTGTGCGGCTTCATGGCCGTGGCATGCGATAAGGGATCAGCTGACGCCACATAGTCTGAAGCAGGTGTAAGAACCCAAGCGAGAGGCGAACATATGTACTGCACCAGGCCATGAATCCCAGCCCCGCAGTGTTTAAACTATGTCAATACACTGCGGGGCTGGGATTCATGGGCATCGCGAACCGCACCGGCCAACATTAAATGAGGTCAGAAGATGGGCAGCGCTAACAGCGCTAGGCCAGGGGATAACACGACAGCGCAGACTCCTGTACAGCAAATAACAACGCTCAGGAGGCTGCACCCAGCACCAAGGTGGGATTCTTGACATCTGTGCTGCGTCTCATTACAAAGGGAACTCGCGCCTCCAACACAGTTTGACTGTATAAAGGGCTAAATGTTATACGTGTTTCATTCAGCGTGTGCAAGGAGCGAAATTAAAAGAGCAACCTTTGACTTGTGCAGCACTACTGCTGCATAAGCTGTGGCTCTTCTACTTTCTAACCCCTGAGGGGGGGTTAAAGGTTACCTTTGAAATTGGTTCAAGTAGGCTTCGGCCTACACTCTGCTCCCCCTGCAGAGCCCGGGCTACAACACCGCTCGTTGCTGTCCGGAAGTGCTGGCTGCACAGAGCCAAACACCTCGCCAATGTGTCAGTGGGGTCCAGCACCGCCAGCTGTTCCCCTGCTGTGCAGCCGGCAACGTGTCCTGCAAAAGCCACGCAGACACTTGCTCTTGTACCTTCTGCTCCACATCCTGGTTCCAGTACCGTCAGCTGGTTCCGGGCAGAGCCTTTGGCTTAGGTGCCTCCCTCTGGGTATCCGAGTTCCACCAACGTCAGGTGGTCCTTGGTAGTGCTTTCAGGCACGGGTACCTCCTGCTTAGTAACCGGGTTCCAGTAACGTCAGCTGGTCCTCGGTAGTTCCATTGGCTCTTGGACCTTCGGCTACCCATCCGGGTTCCAGCACCGTCAGCTGGTTCTCGGCAGTGTCTTTTGCTCTTGTACCTTCTGCTCCCCATCCTGGTTCCAGTACCGTCAGCTGGTTCCGGGCAGAGCCTTTGGCTTAGGTGCCTCCCTCTGGGTATCCGAGTTCCACCAACGTCAGGTGGTCCTTGGTAGTGCTTTCAGGCACGGGTACCTCCTGCTTAGTAACCGGGTTCCAGTAACGTCAGCTGGTCCTCGGTAGTTCCATTGGCTCTTGGACCTTCGGGTAGCCATCCGAGTTCCAGTTCCATCAGCTGGTTCTCGGCATTTTCTCAGCCTTCTTGTACCTTCTGCTACATTTCCAAGTTCAAGAGACTAAACACGATGACCCGGAAGAACACCCCTAAGATGACGACGACACCAGAGACGACAACCACCGTGATGACGACGACCCTGGAGACGATGACCCTGAAGACCACCCCGATGACGACGACCCCGGAGACCACCCCGATGACGACGACCCCGGAGACGACGACCCTGGAGACGACGACGACCTGGAAGACCGAGAAGCAGAAGAACAAGAGGCTGCAGAACAAAGAGCAGAAGGACATTAAGCATAACACAAAATATCAGAGCAAAAAAATATTATGTAAATTATAAGCAGAAGAAGACTAAGCAGTGTATGGGGGTGAGTCCGTTCCTCCTCGTGGTGCCCCTGGATAAAGCCTGATGCTGCAGGCCAAACTGAACGCGGACAAATGTAACTGGTTTGTGACAGGCAGAACGGAAGGTGTAATCTTCAAACTTTTATAGATAACAACTACGGGAATGCCTGTCACAAATAAGAATATGATGAAGAAGTTGAATATGATGAAGATAATAGTAAAATAAAAAGAATATGAACAATGTAAGCAAAAAAATAATAGGTAGAAGATGAAGAAGAAGATGAATAAGGTGAAGAAGTTGATGTCAAAGAAGCTGATGATGAGGATAATTAAGAAGAAAGCGTGGGAGAAGTAAAAAAGAAGGTGAAGGGCGTGGAAGTAGTGAAACATCAATATCTGACATAAAAAAAAAAAAAAATTACATAGTCAAATTCTTTCTAACGCCGAACTTCATAAAAAAAAATTAAAAATCATGCTATTCTATTACATTGGGCTAAACCTCTGTCCCTTTAATATCTCCGCCACGTCCCCCAATACATCCTACATTATTCTTAGTTGTTTTCCTTCATGTAGAATGAACCTACAAGTTTATAAAGGGTTTATTTTAATTCCGATATTTTCGTCCCATTGACTTGCATTGGGATCGGGTATCGGTATCGGATTGGATCCGATATTTTGACGGTATCGGCCGATACTTTCCGATACCGATACTTTCCGATATCGGAAAGTATCGCTCAACACTAGACTGAACCTATCTATCAGTTTTGACACCCAGAGCAATTAATCAAAATGCGTGGTTTGTGTATAGCCTAATTGTAAAGTACATGTGCATAGTTTATAGGGCTGAAAATATGATTAATGTGCTGCAGGAGTAGGAAAAGGGTGCAAGGTTTTAAATGAGTCAAGACACAGTAAATAAATATACTTACAAAGTGCCCAGTGCTTTAGGCCTGTTTCACACGTCAGTGGCTCCGGTACGTGAGAAAACTGACACTGACTCACGTAGACACATTAAAATCAATGTGTCTCTGCACATGTCAGCGTGTTTTCACGGACCGTGTGTCCGTTTGAAAAACACGGAGACATGTCAGTGTTCATGGGAGCGCACGGATCACACGGACCCATTAAAGTCAATGGGTCCGTGTAAAACACGTACCGCACACGGATGCTGTCCGTGGGCTGTCCGTGTGCCGTGCAGGAAACAGTGCTACAGTAAGCGCTGTCCCCCCAGCGTGGTGCTGAAGCCACCATTCATTTCTTCTCTCCAGCAGCGTTCGCTGGAGTGAAGAAATGAAAAATCATTGTTTTGTTTTTTTTGTGCGGTTGAAATAAACATCTTTGTCACCTCCCCCCTCCCACCTGTGCGCCCGCCCGCTGGAAATAAAATACTCACCCAGCTCCCTCGATGCGTCCTCTCAGCACCGCAGCTTCTCCTGTATGAGCGGTCACGTGGTGCCGCTCATTACAGTGATGAATATGCGGCTCCACCTCCTATACAGGAGAAGCTGCGGCACTGAGAGGACGCATCGAGGGAGCTGGGTGACTATTTTATTTCCAGCAGGCGGGCGCACAGGGGGTGGGAGGGGGGTGGTGACAAAGATGTTTATTTCAACCGCACAAAAAAAAACAATGATTTTTCATTTCTTCACTCCAGCGAACGCTGCTGGAGAGAAGAAATGAATGGCGGCTTCAGCACCCAAAGCAGGGGACAGATCTTACTGTAGCGCTGTCTCCTGCACGGTCCGTGTGGTATTCAGTCGGCACACGGGCGGCACACGGATGCCGCACGTGTGCCACACTGATGTGCCACGTGAGCTCATGGACACACGGACACGGATAACTCCGGTACCGATTTTTCCGGTACCAGAATTGTCTGGACGTGTGGGACAGGCCTTAAGGTGTAAATGCAGTAAGCCACCACAACACCTTTTAAATTGTCTTTTGCAATGGATTGTCTGACCATTGTCTATTGCAGGCTGCAAAATGAGTTAACTGACAATCATTCAGCTTCCTATGATGGTCTGACAGGGAGTTTGTAACTCTTCTGTCTTTTCCTGAGCTTGTCGCAGTTGATTTATGACCCCAGGCTGCATAAAAGTTGAAAGTTCTGGGACGCATAGAGCGTGTAAAAGCCAAACTGTGCAAAATTATTAATGAAACCAAATTGCAAAAGTTATTTTTTGCCACAAATAAATGCATTTACGGTAATTAAAAAAATAAATTAACTGTCCCCAAATGTGGACAACGCCTTTAACATGGACAGGGCCTTTACCTTCAAAGATTTAATAAAAAGACTGCAATTCATATCATGTTTATTTAATATGCCTTTCTCTAAATAATTGCAGTATTATTTTTTATTCATCCACAATAAGCAGATTAATTGTAGACCACGAGGTCACACTACTAGACCTAAGCACCTAATATGTCAAGGATCTTACATCAGCAGAAATTGCTGAGGAAATAGATCAGGAAAAGAATTCCTTTAAGATTTACACACACTTGACTTGTTCATGGCCTTTTGAGTATGGGTAGCAAAGTCCATTTTACTGGTGTAAGGCTTCCTTTAGAATTCCTTGACCTATTGCCCTTTGCAAGTGCATGAATAACCAACGTCTTAACTTAAACTATTCTTATGTGTAGTTCTAATTAAATCGAGGAAATATTATAGGTCTATGACCTTTCAGAACTGTGGGCAAATTCATTTTTAATCATACCCACACAATTCGATGACATAATATCAAGGTAAGTTAAAGGGAATCTGTCACCTCTTGGACACTTTTAAGCTATTACTATGTGCATCCAGGTAATACAATGGTTAAACCAGTCTTACCTGTATGCCTCATACCTGCGGTGTAGATGTTGAGAAAAGAACTTTTAATCTTTTATGTTAATAATTTCTTCCAGGCTCTGTCACACTGACCTATGATGTGCAGTTGCGGCGCAGTTATCCCGCCCATGCGCCGTGCACTTGCGCAGTTATGGATGCCTTAGCCGCCCTTCTATGGACAGTATCTTCATCCTGCTTCTGCGCAGGCGCTGGCGAGTCACTGGGCATCCCAGGGTGTGACAGATTCCCTTTAAATACTTCTAAGAAAATGATTTTAGTAATATAAACATTCGGAAAGGACATTTACATACTTTAGATTTGTTGAAGAAATTTCTGATACTGAAAATATTGTTTTATATGAATGGGGTACTTTGGGGGCAGATGAATTTGTGTAGTTTCATTCAGATTAATGAACAATCATATAAATGTGTCCCAAAAAATCTGTCACTTGGGCACTTGCCATAAAAGAGAACTCTGATTTACCATAATGTTTTTTCTTTATTTATTGGATATCTTTTTCTAACCAGTAAGTTATCAAATTGAAATTATGATAGAGTTGATTATTACTAGAGATTAGCAAATGTTTTGTTATTTGAATTTAACTGGTTCACCAAATTATTTTAAAAAATCCCAGTCAATCACATGTACTCCAATTGCCAAGAAAAGATGTGTAAAACACTCTCAGGTCTCCTAGGACTCGATCAACTAATTTCAACCTCTTTATCAAAAACATTGCCTAAGTACTGTCAGAGTGATCGATATAGCTATGGGTAAATAGATGGTAACCGTTCGTCACTGTTGTGCTATCACACGCTATCTGTAATGTTCACTGTTTTCTAACGCTCACTTAATTACGCAATTACCTGACGATTGACGGACGAGGTCTAGACTGCTCTCATTACTAGGCCTGATATTAGGGAGCTCACAGTGAATGTATACTGTAAACATCTATGATTCCAATGCATTGAATACATTATATATATATATATATATATACAGTACAGACCAAAAGTTTGGAAACACCTTCTCATTTTTCTGTATTTTCATGACTATGAAAATTGTACAATCACACTGAAGGCATCAAAACTATGAATTAACACATGTGGAATTTATTATATACTAAACAAAAAAGTGTGAAACAACTGAAATTATGTCTTATATTATAGGTTCTTCAAAGTAGCCACCTTTTGCTTCGATGACTGCTTTGCCCACTCTTGGCAGGTTCTTTTTTATCTAAGTGGTGAAAAAAAATTCCAATGTTTGCTAAAAAAAATAAAATAAAAAAAATTGTGCAATATTCCTATACCCGTAGCGTCTCCAATTTTCCTGATCTGGGGTTGGGTGAGGGCTTATTGTTGCGTGCTGAGCTAACGTTTTTAATGATACCATGTTTGTACCGGATACGTTCTTTTGATTGCCCGTTATTGCATTTTAATGCAATGTTGCGGCGACAAAAAAAATGTAATTCTAGGGTTTTTAATTTTTTTCTTGCTACGCCGTTTATTGATCAGGTTAATCCTTTTTTTTTTTGATAGATCGGGTGATTCTGAACTCGTCGATACTAAATATGTGTAGGTTTGATTTCATTTTTATTGTTTTATTTTGAATGGGGCGAAAGGGAGGTGATTTGAACTTTTATTTATTTTATTTTTTTTCATATTTTGAAACACATTTTTTTTTATTTTTGGCATGCTTCAATAGCCTCCATGGGAGGCTAAAATCTGCCACAACTCGATCGCCCCTGCTACATATCGCCCCTATGTAGCAGAATTACAGCATTGCTATGAACGCCGACCACTGGGTGGCGCTCATAGCAATCTGGCATCAACAACCATAGAGGTCTTCAGGAAACCTCTGGTTGTCATGCCGACGCACTGATGACCCCCGATCACATGACGGGGGTCAGAAGTGCGCGTATTTCCGGTCCGATGGCTGTAAACACTTGTTAAATGCTGCTATCGGAGTTTGACAGCGGCATTTAACTAGTTAATAGGCGCGAGTGGATCGCAATTCCACCCGCGCCTATTGTGGGCACAAGTAGGCTGTTGAAAACAGCTGACATGTCGTGGCTTTGAGGTGGGCTCACCACCGGAGCTCACCTCAAAGCAGGGCTTCTGACGTCGAACGTACTAGCCCGTCCGACGCCAGAAAGGAGTTAAGGTTCATTGCAAAATTTTCCAAATTTTTGCCAAATTTCCATTTTTTACACAAATAAACGCAAGTTATATCTAAGTCATTTTACCACTAGCGTGAAGTACAATATGTCACGAAAAAACAATCTCAGAATCGCCAAGATCCGTTGAAGCGTTCCAGAGTTATTACCTCATAAAAGGACAGCGGTCAGAATTGTAAAAATTGGCCAGGTCATTAATGTGCAAAGATTTTCACATAGAGACATTCAAATAATTTTTGCATCACTTTTTCATGAAATATGAAGTGTAATTTTCATGTTATTTTCATGTTCTCTTTTATTTTGTTTCCGATTTTGGGCAATATCGTTGGGAAAAAAGTGAAACACAAAAGGAATATTTCTCTTAGTTTTGCTTTCTTTTTTTTATTACCATATATGATCCCTAAAGTACCTTTCATTTTTTTTCCCTTTCTGTATTAATTTACATACTCTTTTTTTTCCTGGAGTGTGTCTAGTAATAGCATTTTGGTATAGCAGTGGCTTTTCCATTTTTTTTTTTCCTGCTTTTATTCATTTATGTATTTACCGTATATATTCGAGTATAAGCCGAGATTTTCAGCCCATTTTTTAGGCTGAAAGTGCCCCTCTCGGCTTATACTAGAGTCATTGTCCTAGAGGTCGGCAGGGTAGGGGCAGCGGCAGCTGTCAAATCATACTCCCTGCTTCTCCGGCGCCCGCAGCTCTTCATGTGTTCAGTGGTAACGTGGTACTGCTCATTAAAGTAATGAATATGGACGCGACTCCACTCCCATAGGGGTGGAGCGCATATTCATTACTTTAATGAACGGTACCATTGACCGTTGAAACACAGAAACAAGCTGCCGGCGTCAGAGACCATCGCATCGGAGAAGCTGCCAGGGACCGCACTGGGAGGGTGAGTATAACGGGGGAGGGTGAGCATTGCGATATTCACCTGTCCCCGTTCCACTGCCACTGTGTCTTCCGCGTCCTCTGGATGTGACATTCAGGTCAGAGGTCACAATGACGTGTTTAGTGTGTGCGGCGGTGGAACGGGGACAGGTGAATATCGCAAGTGCCGGTGTCCCCGCCTGCTCAGGACAAGAGGTGAGTGTGTCATTTTTTTTTAATAGCAGCAGCATATGGGGCAAATGTTTCTATGGAGCATCTTATGGGGCCATAATCAACCTTTATGCTGCATTGTATGGGGCATAATATTCTATGGATCATCTTATGGGGCCATAATCAACCTTTGTGCAGCATTATGTAGGGCAAATGTTTCTATGGAGCATCTTATGGGGCCATAATCAACATTTATGCAGCATTATATGGGGCAAATGTTTCTATGGAGCATCTTATGGGGCCATAATCAACCTTTATGCAGCATTATATGGGGCACATTTTCTATGGATCATCTTATGGGGCCATAATCAACCTTTATGCAGGATTATATGGGGCATTTTTTTGTATGAGGCATCTTATGGGTCTCATCATAAACTTTATGGAGCCTTATATGGGGCATATTTTATTATGGAGCATCTTATGGGCCCATCATGAACTGTATGGGGCATTATATGGGGCTCCTGATTAAATATGGATATTCAAAAACACTTAACTTACTGATGTCTCAATTAATTTTACTTTTATTGGTATCTATTTTTATTTTTGAAATTTACCAGTAGCTGCTGCATTTCCCACCCTAGGCTTATACTCGAGTCATTAAGTTTTCCCAGTTTTCTTGCGGCAAAATTAGGGGTCTCGGCTTATACTCAGGTCGGCTTATCCTCGAGTATATAAAGTATTTATTTTTTATTTATTTAATATATCGGTCATAAAAAACATATGGTGGGCACTTCAACATTTCAATACTTCTTTTTTAGCCAAATTAACCGAGTAACTGGTGCTGGTATATAAGCCCCAGCTACAGGAGAAATTGAGCCTTTTGACTTCATAGCATAGCTGACTGTGTCTCCTAGGACCCTGGCAGCTACTGCTACATGACAGCTGGAGCTGGCGGAAGATGTACCATTAGCGCTTTTTATTATTGTATATGCAGTTGCAGTATATGCTTGTTTAACGCAGTGCATATGGCGATTGGGAAGGCAAAGATGGTAATAAACTGTCTCAGCTTTCTCTATGAGGAGTCTGGCTGTGTCAGACAAACAGCTTCCTACACATGCAACTGCGCAATTGCTTGCAGCTGCTTTACTATGCGGTGACATATTAGGATGTCACTGAGAAGTATTAATATATTGAAAGTCTGTTATGATACTGAAAATTCTCATACCTTTACAATTTAAATATTAGCATTAAAAAAATAATGTCCATCTTTTTTTCCGTGAAGAGACAATTTTTTGACTTTTTGGCAGTAAAAGAAAATCCCTTATGCAGCTTTAACCAGAGGGAATTTTTCCTACAGCAGGAACCAGATCTGAAGAAGACACCTTCAGTATCTATACACAAATATTGTTATATTTGTAGTGTATATTGGGTATCCCCAACATTTTATTAGTATTGCTGATTACAGAGCTACCACAATTTATACATTTTTAAAATTTCCCAAATATGGAGTAATGAAGACAGGAAAAATTGAATGCTGCAACATTTAAAAAAAAATATAGTTGTGTATGTTATTTTAAGGTTAAAGGCCACAAGATGTCACTAAAGAACAAGAAGATGTTAAGTTGTACTGCTATGGGATTCTTATATTTAAAACATCCAAAATACTTTGTTTACAGTATTATTATATAATTTACAATTATTTATTAGAAAAAGTATCTCATGCTTTTTAAGAATTTATGATTTCTAACAATGAAAACAACCAAACTAAATAAACATAAGTCAAGTTGTAAAATGCCCTATTTAGGGTACTTTCACACTAGCGTTTTTTGCAATATGTCGCAATGCGTCGTTTTGGCGAAAAAACGCATCCTGCAAAGTTGTCTGCAGGATGCGTTTTTTCCCCATTGACTAACATTAGCGATGCATTGCGACGCATTGACACACGTCGCAACCGTCATGCGACGGTTGCGTCGCGTTGTGGCGGACCGTCGGCAGCAAAAAACGTTGCTTGCAACGTTTTTTGCTACATCGAGAACGTCTTTTACGACCACGCATGCACGGCCAGAACTCCGCCCCCTCCTCCCCGCACCTCACAATGGGGCAGTGGATGCGCTGAAAATCAGCATCCGCTGCACCCGTTGTGCAGCGCAAACAACACTAGTGTCGGTACGTCGGCCCGAAGCACTGCGACGGGCCGAGTACGATGCTAGTGTGAAAGTAGCCTAAGGCATATGGAAAATATAGAGGGGTGTTCTGCTCTCAAATAGTAGTTCTTGCAGACCTCTTTCAATTTATTACATGGTCAATTTTTTACATATGTCAGACTGGGGTGGCAAGGGCCCACCAGTAACATTGAATTAAGGGGCCCCCTGTTCAGCTTCATGCAAATATTATATTAGCCACTTTCACAAATTTACTTCTGCTTCTATATAAAAATAAACTAGTTAGTTTGTAGAATGAATGACGAGATCCTGCTTTTGTCTGTATATAGTGAACTAGATGGTGGCCCGATTCTAACGTATCGGGTATTCTAGAATATGTAGGTAGTATATAGCACAGGCTACGTACTATATTGCACAGTGACGTAGTATATAACACAATCGACGTAGTATATAACATAGCTATGTAGTATATAACAGAGCTACGTAGTATGTAACACAGTGTACTTAGTACATAGCAGAGTTACATAGTATATAAAACAGCCACGTAGTGTATTGCACAGGTATGTAGTATATTGGTCAGCCACGTAGTATATAGCAGAGCCACGTAGTATATAACATAGCCACGTAGTATATTGTAGAGCCACGTAGTATATTGCACAGGCACGTAGTGTATTGCACAGCCACGTAGTATATAACAAAGTCACGTAGTGTATTGCACAGTTACGTAGTGTATTGCACAGCTACGTAGTATATTGGTCAGCGATGTAGTATATAGCAGAGCCACATAGTATATAACATAGCCACATAGTATATTGCATAGTGTGATGCAGTGACCCCTGTAATAGGTAGGGGGCGCTGTATGGTCTCCCCAGTATGCGCACGGAGTCGTATTGAGGCCGTGAAAATACATGGCAGTTGTATGCATGGATGTGATAGTGAGACAGTGTCCGGCATTGTGGTTAATGGGAGGTATGTGTCGCAGAGGAGGAGGTCTTCTGCTCTGTAAGTCTCCCTTGATATGGGGAGATGCTCCCTACAATGCAACCCGGAGTATTTGGTCTTTGGTGCACATGAGCATTAAGATGTTGTTTAGTGAATCTGGGTCCGGGTTGCGGGTAGCTATGAGAGATGGGAGGGTCTGGCTACCCACATACCTCACCACTGGGTGAGGGTGCTCACTGTACCTCTTTTTCCTATTCGGGAGTGCAGGTGTTTTGAGGACCTGCAATGATGTCAGGATCACATGACCAGCCCATGTGATCCATACCTCACCTGTGGGAGTGGTTACAGGTACATAATGTGACCAGGGTGTGGGTCACATGTTCCTGTAGGTTCCTGTATGCTCTCTGAGTTTGTGATCCTGAGTAACCTTGGTGTTGGGAGGTCCTGGGAGTAGGACCGGATCCCTGAACAACACGAGGTGAGGACAGGTCACATGTGGTGAGGACCATGGACTGACGAGGAGTGAGCCTGTGGAGCAGGAGCTCCTACGATGTAACCCGGACATGGGGAAAGGACTATGTGCTTTATTGAAGGTCAGTTACTGGACTGTGCGGCATGCAGTCACCCAGGACAACTGGACAAAGTAAGGTCCTGCATGCTTACTGACTGTGCTTCAAAGCCATATACTGTGAAATGCTAAGTATTATGTGAGGTCTGTGATGTGGAACATGGCCTTCCGTGGTTTATGCTGAGTGGATAATAAACCACATGGACTATTTATGAGAAAAAACCGTGCCTGTCTATGTTTATCCTGCTGCCAAGCGAGTATTCCCAAACCCGTAAGTAAGTGCAATCTTACATATGGTGCTCGAATGCAGGCAACGGTCCAGGAGGCACGTTCAGAGTTGTTTGCTGTGGCTCGGCGGGGTCACGAAGATTGTGTCTGGCTGTAACTCGGCGGGGTTACGAAGCTGACAAGCGGCTTGCTGTGGATCGGCGGGTCCACGAAGGTGACAAGCAGCTTGCTGTGGATCGACGGGTCCACGAAGTTTGCGGAGGAGCCGTGCAGAGCCTTGTGGAGCATAGCTGCAGTTGCAGCAAGAGGTTCCACAGCAGGCGGAGCTGCAGTGGCGGTGGCTTGTGGTCGGCAGCCAGAGGTGCCGGTTGTATGTGACTGCAGCGGGAGCTGCGCCAGTACCAGCAGGAGCTGGTGAAGGGACATAAAAAAGAAAAAAAATATATTTTTTTTTCCCTCAAGTCGTGCAGACTCTTGAAGGGCCAGTACAAGTCCAGAGACATAGGGGTGTACTGTGCGAACTGGGGCCTGAGTGCCGTGGGGAAGTCCACGGGGTGGTGTCCCTAAAAGGGGTGGTGACCCAAACGGGGATGATTGCCCAAAAGGGGGCAGAGTCCCAAAAAGGGGCGGTAACCCGAAGAGGGGTAGTAGCCCAAAAAGAGGTGGAATCTCAGGAAATGGTGGTTTCCCAAAAGGGGCAGGAGCATCCCAAAGGGGAACCGCAGACAAATTGGTGCCCGGGGCCTGTAAGTTATGTGTGTCCGGTATGCTGTGTGAACTATCCACCTGGTGAAAGTTTACGGGGGTGTGCCCTGCGGATGCATGAGAAGGAAATGTACGGACTGGTTGATTCTGGGGGCCCGGTGACTCTAGTGAGGGTTGCACCTGAGGGATTCGAAATACCCGATAGGAAGGTCAGGGTCACCTGCATCCATGGCCACACTAAGGGCTATCCATTGGCCAGAGTGGTCCTCGAGACGGCCAAGGACAGTGCCATCCATGATGTGGCCATAGTCTCAACCTTACCCTGCCCAGTGATAATTGGCCGGGACTCTGGGCTGTTCACAGACTTGTGGGAGAAGGGAGCTTCTTTACAGCAGGAGAATGGAGGGCTCTCAGCTGGTGGTGTTGCTTACCCTAAAACATGCATTCCTCCCAAAGTTGAAGGGTCAAATGTCGCTTTGACCAGTGGGGAGGGAGCATCTGCCCAACTTACGGACATGTCACCTGATGTGTACCCCAAGAAGACACTAAGTGACGTGGTTAATAAAGCCCCTGAAGCTGACACCCGGTTAGGGAGCAGCGGGAAGGTTCACCATGTTGTGGGGGGTGAGACTGGCTCTGGGGGTGACTGTGACATGTCATGGCCAGTAACAAGCGCTAGAGCGGAGTATGATGCTGTGCTATCAGAGGTACTGACACAGAGAAACGACAGGGCTCCACAGGCTGAAGTCATGATAGCGATGGCAGCATTCCAGAAAATGTGACCTGTTTAGATGGGGACGGCTGGTTCCCGGATGACCGATCGGGTGGTGGTGACTCCCTTTCAGGCGGTGACGAAAGCGGAAAAGAGGGCAGTAAGACTGACTCTGGTATAAATAGCAAAACTTCCTCCCGTCGCCGGAGACGTAAAAGAGGAAAAGGGGCTGAACAAATTGCACCCTCGGAGAAGAGTGTTAAAGAGGAGACAGGGACAGGTGCCAACAAAGATAATGTCTCTGAGATAGAAGTCGCCAACTCCGCGCAGCTGGATCAAGTGCGTTACCTGGAGTCCGAGCTCTCAGCAGTCAAGGCCTGGCTTGTAGCGAAGGAAGCACAGGGGTTCCAGGAACTCGTTAAAGGATTATCTCGTGAGAAGGAAAAGGTGGCAGATCTACGGGCCGAAATAAAAACACTAAAAGGGCATGTTGAACGAGAAAAGGCCCTGAGACAAATGGCGGAGCACAGGTTGGGTGAGCTGGAGAAGGACGTCTCTGAGCTCAGAAGTCACCTGACAGCGTGGCACAGTGAGAATAAGGCCTTAGGCAAAAATGTGGTAGTGCTACAAGAAGCAGTAAAAGATCTTCTGCCAGAGGAGAAGTTACGAGTCCGAGACGTACAGCTGTCAACCCCGAGTGATAACAAGGCGGAGCTGCTGATGCCCATCTTGGCAAAGGATGTTGAGAAGTTTAAAACTGAGGAAGAGCTCGCGCTAAAGGCAGAACAAGACAGTCACCCGGTCATGACAGATGTCTTGATGGAAGTTTTGGAGGTAAACCAGGAGCCATCTGTTCGTGAACAAAATGAGACCTCATTCTTCAAGTGCGTGGTGGAGATACCCGAGGACGTGCGGGGTGCATGTACCAGTGACGGTGCGCATGAGGCCTTTAAAAAGGCACTAGAAGCATGTAGTGTGCACTGGGCACCAGAGACAGAACAGTTGGTGATACTGTCGAGTAAGGAAGTCACAGTGAAGTGGGTGGCTATTCTAAGGGATATGCACCTACAATGTCTCCACACGAAACAGATGATCCTGTTGAGAAATGAGGAAGCCGCTCGACGTCTGGAGATTGCGAGAGAAGCTCAAAATCGGTTAGGCCTTGTGGAAGAAGTCATCCAAGTGCCCAAAGCTCTGGTGGCGAAAGTCGTCGGAAGACTTGGGAGAGTGATGCAGGAGATAGTGAATAAATCCGGTGTGAAGAGGCTGAGGATTCCGGCTGATGACAAGGCCCAGGACGTGGGTGAAGATGGGATGGTTCCATTCCTTATTGTCGGGTCCATGGAGAGTCTTGAGAATATCCGGATGCTCCTGGGGTATCGCGTGGCGTACCTAAAAGAAATTGAGCAGCTAAGACGTGAGAGGGAGCAGATCAATAAAGAGCTGCAGAAAATGGGAAACAGATGGCCGCCAGCATCATCTCATGGGTTAGAGAGGCGAAGAGGTTCGCTAAGGGCTGAAGCTCCTCAAGATGAAACTAACAGAAGACATAAATACCATGGAAGAAATGGCCAGCAGAGAGGTTACAGAAAGAGGCCTGATGAAAGAGATAAAAGTAGTGTCGTCTCAGTTAGCTCAGGGCTGAGTGTTATGGTTCTCAATGGCAAGAGAACATAGCCCAGCAAACATACGAACTAGCTCTTGGAAGGATGGAAACTAAACTGACCATGAACTAAACCTGCCGCACAACTAACAGTAGCCGGGTAGCGTAGCCTGCGTTTTATCCCTAGACGCCCAGCGCCGGCCGGAGGACTAACTAATCCTGGCAGAGGAAAATATAGTCCTGGCTCACCTCTAGAGAAATTTCCCCGAAAGGCAGACAGAGGCCCCCACAAATATTGGCGGTGATTTTAGATGAAATGACAAACGTAGTATGAAAATAGGTTTAGCAAAATTGAGGTCCGCTTACTAGATAGCAGGAAGACAGAAAGGGCACTTTCATGGTCAGCTGAAAACCCTATCAAAATACCATCCTGAAATTACTTTAAGACTCTAGTATTAACTCATAACATCAGAGTGGCAATTTCAGATCACAAGAGCTTTCCAGACACAGAAACGAAACTACAGCTGTGAACTGGAACAAAATGCAAAAACAAACAAGGACTAAGTCCAACTTAGCTGGGAGTTGTCTAGCAGCAGGAACATGCACAGAAAGGCTTCTGATTACAATGTTGACCGGCCTGGAAGTGACAGAGGAGCAAGGCTAAATAGCGACTCCCACATCCTGATGGAAACAGGTGAACAGAGAGGATGATGCACACCAGTTCAATTCCACCAGTGGCCACCGGGGGAGCCCAAAATCCAATTTCACAACAGTACCCCCCCCTCAAGGAGGGGGCACCAAACCCTCACCAGAACCACCAGGGCGATCAGGATGAGCCCTATGAAAGGCACGGACCAAATCGGAGGCATGAACATCAGAGGCAGTCACCCAAGAATTATCCTCCTGACCGTATCCCTTCCATTTGACCAGATACTGGAGTTTCCGTCTGGAAACACGGGAGTCCAAGATTTTTTCCACAACGTACTCCAACTCGCCCTCAACCAACACCGGAGCAGGAGGCTCAACGGAAGGCACAACCGGTACCTCATACCTGCGCAATAATGACCGATGAAAAACATTATGAATAGAAAAAGATGCAGGGAGGTCCAAACGGAAGGACACAGGGTTAAGAATCTCCAATATCTTGTACGGGCCGATGAACCGAGGCTTAAACTTGGGGGAAGAAACCCTCATAGGGACAAAACGAGAAGACAACCACACCAAGTCCCCAACACAAAGCCGAGGACCAACCCGACGCCGGCGGTTGGCAAAAAGCTGAGTCTTCTCCTGGGACAACTTCAAATTGTCCACTACCTGCCCCCAAATCTGATGCAACCTCTCCACCACAGCATCCACTCCAGGACAATCCGAAGATTCCACCTGACCAGAAGAAAATCGAGGATGAAAGCCCGAATTACAGAAAAAGGGAGACACCAAGGTGGCAGAACTGGCCCGATTATTGAGGGCAAACTCCGCTAAAGGCAAAAAAGCAACCCAATCATCCTGATCTGCAGACACAAAACACCTCAAATATGTCTCCAAGGTCTGATTCATCCGCTCGGTCTGGCCATTAGTCTGAGGATGGAAAGCAGACGAGAAAGACAAATCTATGCCCATCCTAACACAGAATGCTCGCCAAAATCTAGACACGAATTGGGTACCTCTGTCAGAAACGATATTCTCCGGAATACCATGCAAACGGACCACATTTTGAAAAAACAGAGGAACCAACTCGGAAGAAGAAGGCAACTTAGGCAGGGGAACCAAATGGACCATCTTAGAGAAACGATCACACACCACCCAGATGACAGACATCTTCTGAGAAACAGGAAGATCCGAAATAAAATCCATCGAGATGTGCGTCCAGGGCCTCTTCGGGATAGGCAAGGGCAACAACAATCCACTAGCCCGAGAACAACAAGGCTTGGCCCGAGCACAAACGTCACAAGACTGCACGAAGCCTCGCACATCTCGAGACAGGGAAGGCCACCAGAAGGACCTTGCCACCAAATCCCTGGTACCAAAGATTCCAGGATGACCTGCCAACGCAGAAGAATGAACCTCAGAAATGACTTTACTGGTCCAATCATCAGGAACAAACAGTCTACCAGGTGGGCAACGATCAGGTCTATCCGCCTGAAACTCCTGCAAGGCCCGCCGCAGGTCTGGAGAAACGGCCGACAATATCACTCCATCCTTAAGGATACCTGTAGGTTCAGAATTACCAGGGGAGTCAGGCTCAAAACTCCTAGAAAGGGCATCCGCCTTAACATTCTTAGAACCCGGCAGGTAGGACACCACAAAATTAAACCGAGAGAAAAACAACGACCAGCGCGCCTGTCTAGGATTCAGGCGTCTGGCGGACTCAAGATAAATTAGATTTTTGTGGTCAGTCAATACCACCACCTGATGTCTAGCCCCCTCAAGCCAATGACGCCACTCCTCAAAAGCCCACTTCATGGCCAAAAGCTCCCGATTCCCAACATCATAATTCCGCTCGGCGGGCGAAAATTTACGCGAGAAAAAAGCACAAGGTCTCATCACGGAGCAATCGGAACTTCTCTGCGACAAAACCGCCCCAGCTCCGATTTCAGAAGCGTCGACCTCAACCTGAAAAGGAAGAGCAACATCAGGCTGACGCAACACAGGGGCGGAAGAAAAGCGGCGCTTAAGCTCCCGAAAGGCCTCCACAGCAGCAGGGGACCAATCAGCAACATCAGCACCCTTCTTAGTCAAATCAGTCAATGGTTTAACAACATCAGAAAAACCAGCAATAAATCGACGATAAAAGTTAGCAAAGCCCAAAAATTTCTGAAGACTCTTAAGAGAAGAGGGTTGCGTCCAATCACAAATAGCCTGAACCTTGACAGGATCCATCTCGATGGAAGAGGGGGAAAAAATATATCCCAAAAAGGAAATCTTTTGAACCCCAAAAACGCACTTAGAACCCTTCACACACAAGGAATTAGACCGCAAAACCTGAAAAACCCTCCTGACCTGCTGGACATGAGAGTCCCAGTCATCCGAAAAAATCAAAATATCATCCAGATACACAATCATAAATTTATCCAAATAATCACGGAAAATGTCATGCATAAAGGACTGAAAGACTGAAGGGGCATTTGAAAGACCAAAAGGCATCACCAAATACTCAAAGTGGCCCTCGGGCGTATTAAATGCGGTTTTCCACTCATCCCCCTGCTTAATTCGCACCAAATTATACGCCCCACGAAGATCTATCTTAGAGAACCACTTGGCCCCCTTTATGCGAGCAAACAAATCAGTCAGCAGTGGCAACGGATATTGATATTTAACCGTGATTTTATTCAAAAGCCGATAATCAATGCACGGCCTCAAAGAGCCATCTTTCTTAGCCACAAAGAAAAAACCGGCTCCCAAGGGAGATGACGAAGGACGAATATGTCCCTTTTCCAAGGACTCCTTTATATATTCTCGCATAGCAGCATGTTCAGGCACAGACAGATTAAATAAACGACCCTTAGGGTATTTACTACCCGGAATCAAATCTATGGCACAATCGCACTCCCGGTGCGGAGGTAATGAACCAAGCTTAGGTTCTTCAAAAACGTCACGATATTCAATCAAGAATTCAGGAATCTCAGAGGGAATAGATGATAAAATGGAAACCACAGGTACGTCCCCACGTCCCCATGCGTCCCCTTACATCCCCAGCTTAACACAGACATAGCTTTCCAGTCAAGGACTGGGTTATGAGATTGCAGCCATGGCAATCCAAGCACCAACACATCATGTAGGTTATACAGCACAAGAAAGCGAATAATCTCCTGGTGATCCGGATTAATCCGCATAGTTACTTGTGTCCAGTATTGTGGTTTATTGCTAGCCAATGGGGTGGAGTCAATCCCCTTCAGGGGTATAGGAGTTTCAAGAGGCTCCAAATCATACCCACAGCGTTTGGCAAAGGACCAATCCATAAGACTCAAAGCGGCGCCAGAGTCGACATAGGCATCCGCGGTAATAGATGATAAAGAACAAATCAGGGTCACAGATAGAATAAACTTAGACTGTAAAGTGCCAATTGAAACAGACTTATCAAGCTTCTTAGTACGCTTAGAGCATGCTGATATAACATGAGTTGAATCACCGCAATAGAAGCACAACCCATTTTTTCGTCTAAAATTCTGCCGTTCACTTCTGGACAGAATTCTATCACATTGCATATTCTCTGGCGTCTTCTCAGTAGACACCGCCAAATGGTGCACAGGTTTGCGCTCCCGCAGACGCCTATCGATCTGGATAGCCATTGTCATGGACTCATTCAGACCCGCAGGCACAGGGAACCCCACCATAACATCCTTAATGGCATCAGAGAGACCCTCTCTGAAATTCGCCGCCAGGGCGCACTCATTCCACTGAGTAAGCACAGCCCATTTACGGAATTTCTGGCAGTATATTTCAGCTTCGTCTTGCCCCTGAGATAGGGACATCAAGGCCTTTTCCGCCTGAAGTTCTAACTGAGGTTCCTCATAAAGCAACCCCAAGGCCAGAAAAAACGCATCCACATTGAGCAACGCAGGATCCCCTGGAGCCAATGCAAAAGCCCAATCCTGAGGGTCGCCCCGGAGCAAAGAAATCACAATCCTGACCTGCTGAGCAGGATCTCCAGCAGAGCGAGATTTCAGGGACAAAAACAACTTGCAATTATTTTTGAAATTTTGAAAGCAAGATCTATTCCCCGAGAAAAATTCAGGCAAAGGAATTCTAGGTTCAGATATAGGAACATGAACAACAAAATCTTGTAAGTTTTGAACTTTCGTGGTGAGATTATTCAAACCTGCAGCTAAACTCTGAATATCCATTTTAAACAGGTGAACACAGAGCCATTCCAGGATTAGAAGGAGAGAGAGAGAGAAAGGCTGCAATATAGGCAGACTTGCAAGAGATTCAATTACAAGCACACTCAGAACTGAGAAAAAAAAAAAAAAAAATCTTCAGCAGACCTCTCTTTTCTCTCCTTTCTCTGTCAATTAATTTAACCCTTTTCTGGCCGGTCAAACTGTTATGGTTCTCAATGGCAAGAGAACATAGCCCAGCAAACATACGAACTAGCTCTTGGAAGGATGGAAACTAAACTGACCATGAACTAAACCTGCCGCACAACTAACAGTAGCCGGTTAGCGTAGCCTGCGTTTTATCCCTAGACGTCCAGCGCCGGCCGGAGGACTAACTAATCCTGGCAGAGGAAAATATAGTCCTGGCTCACCTCTAGAGAAATTTCCCCGAAAGGCAGACAGAGGCCCCCACAAATATTGGCGGTGATTTTAGATGAAATGACAAACGTAGTATGAAAATAGGTTTAGCAAAATTGAGGTCCGCTTACTAGATAGCAGGAAGACAGAAAGGGCACTTTCATGGTCAGCTGAAAACCCTATCAAAATACCATCCTGAAATTACTTTAAGACTCTAGTATTAACTCATAACATCAGAGTGGCAATTTCAGATCACAAGAGCTTTCCAGACACAGAAACGAAACTACAGCTGTGAACTGGAACAAAATGCAAAAACAAACAAGGACTAAGTCCAACTTAGCTGGGAGTTGTCTAGCAGCAGGAACATGCACAGAAAGGCTTCTGATTACAATGTTGACCGGCCTGGAAGTGACAGAGGAGCAAGGCTAAATAGCGACTCCCACATCCTGATGGAAACAGGTGAACAGAGAGGATGATGCACACCAGTTCAATTCCACCAGTGGCCACCGGGGGAGCCCAAAATCCAATTTCACAACAGCTGAGTGACTTAGGTGGGAGAGGGCCCTCTCGACTAGTAGGGCAAGGTGATTTGGGTACCCGGTCTCGAGTCCCCTGGTGTCTGACAGATGTTCAACCCCACAAGTTTGAACAGAGGGGGGGATGTGTGATGCAGTGACCCCTGTAATAGGTAGGGGGCGCTGTATGTCTCCCCAGTATGCGCACGGAGTCGTATTGAGGCCGTGAGAATCCATGGCAGTTGTATGCATGGATGTGATAGTGAGACAGTGTCCGGCATTGTGGTTAATGGGAGGTATGTGTCGCAGAGGAGGAGGTCTTCTGCTCTGTAAGTCTCCCTTGATATGGGGAGATGCTCCCTACAATGCAACCCGGAGTATTTGGTCTTTGGTGCACATGAGCACTAAGATGTTGTTTAGTGAATCTGGGTCCGGGTTGCGGGTAGCTATGAGAGATGGGAGGGTCTGGCTACCCACATACCTCACCACTGGGTGAGGGTGCTCACTGTACCTCTTTTTCCTATTCGGCAGTGCAGGTGTTTTGAGGACCTGCAATGATGTCAGGATCACGTGACCAGCCCATGTGATCCATACCTCACCTGTGGGAATGGTTACAGGTACATAATGTGACCAGGGTGTGGGTCACATGTTCCTGTAGGTTCCAGTATGCTCTCTGAGTGTGTGATCCTGAGTAACCTTGGTGTTGGGAGGTCCTGGGAGTAGGACCGGATCCCTGAACAGCACGAGGTGAGGACAGGTCACCTGTGGTGAGGACCATGGACTGACGAGGAGTGAGCCTGTGGAGCAGGAGCTCCTACGATGTAACCCGGACATGGGGAAAGGACTATGTGCTTTATTGAAGGTCAGTTACTGGACTGTGAGGCATGCAGTCACCCAGGACAACTGGACAAAGTAAGGTCCTGCATGCTTACTGACTGTGCTTCAAAGCCATATACTGTGAAATGCTAAGTATTATGAGAGGTCTGTGATGTGGAACATGGCCTTCCGTGGTTTATGCTGAGTGGATAATAAACCACATGGACTATTTATGAGAAAAAAATGTGCCTGTCTATGTTTATCCTGCTGCCAAGCGAGTATTCCCAAACCCGTAAGTAAGTGCAATCTTACAATAGCTACGCAGTATATTGCACAGTCGACACAGTATATAACAGAACCGACACAGCCACATAGTATATTGCACAGCTACGTAGTATATAACACAGAGCACGTAGTATATTGCACAGCCACGTAGTATATTGCACAGTCACGTTGTATATTGCCCAGCTACATAGTATATAGCACAGAGATGTAGTATATAACAGAGCCCACACAGTATGTAACACAGCCCACGTAGTATATAGCAATGTGGCCACTATATGCGTGGTTAAAAAAGACTTAAAATAAAAAATAAACATATACTCACCTTCCGAAGGCCCCGTGAAGTCCTGGCGCCTGTGTGCGGTGCACACAGCAGCTTCCGGCCCCAGGGTTGGTATAAGCACAGGACCTGTGATGACGTTGCGGTCACATGACCGTGATGTCATGGCAGGTCCTTCTCGCATAGCATCCTTGGCATCAGAACCTGCCGCTTGCACTGCCGAGGACAGCGTCCGTCGGAAGTTGAGAATAACCTTTTTTTTAATTATTATTATTTGTAACATTAGATCTTTTTACTATTGATGCTGCATAGGCAGCATCAATAGTAAAGATTTGGTCACACAGGGTTAATAGCTGCGTTAACGGAGTGCGTTACACCGCGGCATAACGCGGTCCGTTAACGCTGCCATTAACCCTGTGTGAACGCTGACTGGAAGGGATTAAGGAGCGGGCACTTACTGCGGGGAGGAAGGAGCAGCCATTTTGCTGCCAGACTATGCCCGTCGCTGATTGGTCGTGGCTGTTTTGCCACGACCAATCAGCGACTTGGATTTCCATGACAGAGGCCGCGACCAATGAATATCCCTGACAGACAGACAGAAGGACAGACGGAACTGACCCTTAGACAATTATATAGTAGATTAATGTATTGGCAAAATACTGCTCATGTAGAGGGTAAGTGGCTTATTATGACAGCAGTACGGCTTGCCTGAAGCGTGTCCCTTTCTCATCAGCTGGGATCACAGTGAAAGCCCGCCACCGTGCTCTGCAGACTGGGGGTGGGCCGTGGGGTTCTCACTGTCTGCCTTGTGCCACGTGCGCGAGAAGCAGGGAGCAGAGAAAGTACGTCAGGAGGCCTGGGCCAGAGTCAACGGTATAGGCCCACATACAGGGCTGGGGACAAAAAAGCCACCCTGCCACACAAACCCCACCAGCCCACATACTATAACACTCCCCACCCCGATCAGTGAATTTTTTGCTATACTTTGTCGTACCCCTCAACACTCTCTTTAAAGAATTATTTGAAGAGTCAAATGTGAATGGCGCCACATGATCGACCACAGGTCCATTACATGGTGCTCTTCAGAGCGCTGGTTCTCAGGATCGTGGTGGTCCCATATGAGAGGGGATTATTTTAATTTGCCCTTAGGAATATAGAAAATTATAAACAAATAATTTGCCCACAACTCACGTTACGTCCAAAGATCACATTACTAACCGACCTCAATGCACAAGAACGTAAGAAAATGTGGTTGCTGGTGCAAAAAATCAAAATGATTTGGGTTTTTTCCACTTGTGTGTCACGGTCCAGAAAACTTGCCGGATGCAATGCAGCCACATTCCCTTACATTGGTGCATTGTAGCTGCAGCATATTGGGATTTTTGGCCGCACGCTTAATTATGGCCAAAGTTGACGAGTAGCACCAGCAAAATATTACCTCTGTGCAGTACAAGCTCTGCAAAGCAATTTATATACAGCATCTTACTAAGGCCTCGCTCACATGGCTGGAGAAATTGGAAAGAGAAATTGACATGCTGCAGTCTAGAGAGAGGTGCCGCATGTCCGTCTCTCTGGGTGAGCCACAGGCATCGGTGCACGCACAGTGGGCATGGGATTTCTTGAAATCCCATCCACTATGCTGTAATATCTGGACGCTGCGGGTTGGACGCATCACGAGTACACAATGTCCAACTCACAGCGTTTACTGATCATGGGCACATACCCAGGGCCGGCTCCAGGTTTTTGAGGGCCCCGGGCGAAAAAGTCTCAGTGGCCCCCCCCTTTAACACACACCACAATTCATGATGCACAGATACAGCAGAGAAATATAGGTATAGTACAATGCCAGAATTCACTTCTTACATGAATGATAGCTATTGTAAATTCTATAAAACCATACAGCAGAGGGGCTTTATATAAGTCAGCCCCTTATACATACCTCCCAACTTTTGAAGATGGGAAAGAGGGACAAAGTTTGCGGCGCGCGAAGCGCGCCGCGGCAAATTTTAGGCCACGCCTCTGACCACACCCATTCATAATTAGTCACACCCATATCCACGTCCCAAGCACACCCATTTAGCACTGCTGATCACACTGTTTCATATACAATAGTTATAAACAAAAAAATATGGCCACACAGTGCTCCATACTGTATAATGACCACACATGATGCCCCATACTGTATAATGGCCACACATGACGCTCCATACTGTATAATGAACACACATGATGCTCCATACTGTATAATGACCGCATGCATACTGTATAATGGCCGCACATGATGCTCCATACTGTATAATGACCGCACATGATGCTCCATACTGTATAATGACCGCACATGATGCTCCATATTGTATAATGACCGCACATGATGCTCCATACTGTATAATGACCGCACATGATGCTCCATATTGTATAATGACCGCACATGATGCTCCATACTGTATAATGACCGCACATGATGCTCCATACTGTATACTGGCTGCACATGATGCTCCATACTGTATAATGACTGCACATGATGCTCCATATTGTATAATGACCGCACATGATGCTCCATACTGTATAATGACTGCACACACTCACACATATATACAAATACATATGATATATACACAGTAACACATATGTATATACATAGTGGACGTTAATTGAGTACTTACTGGCTGCTGTCTGCTGGTTCTGGCGGGCAGGTGTGGTGACAGTGGTGTGCAGCGGGCCAGCGGCGGTGAACCTGCCGATACGAGGGGAGATGGGGAGATCGAGATGGGCAAGTGGACGGCCGACGGCCGTGGTCTGGAGCCGGTGGCTCTGTGACTGTGACACAGACAGAGCCACCTGTGTCCTGCGAGCCGGCGGGTTCTGCGTCCGGAATTCCGCCGGGGTGCAGCAGTGGCTCGCTTCCGGGTCCAGCAAGCAACGGCTGAAGGACGTTCCGCGTGGAGGGGCCGGGCAACATATGGCTGGGCGGGGCTTTCAGCGGGGACTCCGTCTCCTCCGTCCCCTCTGTCTCTGGATCGGCGAGTCGGCGGCCAGTCCCAAGTAAGAAAAAAAAAATTAAAAAAAATTGCCGTCGGATCCTGGGGGCCGGGGGGCCCCCAGAAGTCAGGGGGCCCCGGCATCTGCCCGACCCTGCCGTCCGCTGACGCCGGCCCTGCACATACCCTTAGAGTTTGTAGTATATGGCAGAAGATTAATGTTAGTGAGTCGCTCGCTGGGGCCATGGGGTACCGGGTACCGGGTCCGGTGTTTACAGGGGGATGTCACAGTGGCGACCCAGTCCATGGCCCTGGGCACCCATGTAAAAGGGGAAAGTCTTTAAAAGGGAATTGGTGAATAAAGATTAAGTTCGTGACGCCACCTGTGGTATTCGGTCAGTGGGGACCGACACTGCTTTAAGGCTACTTTCACACTAGCGTTTACCTGATCTGCGGCAGGCTGCGGACTTCCTCCGTGAAGCCCCGCCGTCGGCCGCACCTCCGCCGCTAGCTCCGCCTACTTCTGCATGCGGCCCGCATGCGACCTCCGTACCTATCTTTAACATTAGGTACGCAGTTCGTGCGGCTGTATGCGGATGCTGCCACATGCGTCGTTTTGACGATGCGGAAAAAAAAATGCTACAGGCTGCGTCCTACGCTGGTCGCCGCATCGTCAAAACGACGCATGCGGCAGCATCTGCATACAGCCGCACGACCTGCGTACCTAATGTTAAAGATAGGTACGGAGGTCGCATGCGGGCCGCATGCAGAAGAAGGCGGAGCTAGCGGCAGAGGTGCAGCCGAGGGCGGGGCTTCACGGAGGAAGTCCGCAGCCTGCCACAGATCAGGGAAACGCTAGTGTGAAAGTAGCCTAAGGGGTCCGTCCCCTGGGGCGATGTTATGGCAGCTAGATGGTATAACTTTCCACAGGTGAAGTATATCCCCAGGGCTCCCGGTGTGTAGATGGAAGATGGTGGTGAATGGTGCAGTAAGGAATGAGGACACAGGTTTGCAGTCTCTTTACATTGTTTACTGAAGACTTCAGGCAGTCACAGTCCAGGGCACCAGATCACAGGGCAGGCAGGGTTCGATCGGCTTGGAGGAAAATTGTGAGTCCGCTTATCCAGGTGAAGATGAAAAACCTTCCTCTAGTGCGGTAATGTTGTAGTTCCTTACTGCCTATGGCTTCAGAGAAGGTCCTCACAGATGTTCTTTCTGTCCCCCATATAGGATAGGACATAACCTGTATGACTGGTGACTTGAGCCTTTTTACAGGGACTCTAGCACAACGCCGGGCTCTATAGGTGTCACCGTGCTTCCTGGGTATTAAGGCAGACAGGTAACTTGCAGTTCAGCTGTCCTGCCGGTCTCTGATGTAAGTCGTGGAGTCCCTTACAACCTCAGTGTTCTGGCTACTGGTGTCTGCACCTCAGAAAGAGGCAGCCTGCTCATGGCTGGTCTCCCACTGGTGTTCCTCTCCTGTGCTTCGCTCTCCTACACGCTCACTGCAATATATTCGTCTATCGTATAATCACTTCCCAGGAGTTGCAGCACTGCGGCTACACAGCTCTGTACACCTTCTTCTGCCTCAGACTGCTCCAGTCTGCTTCCTGGCACTAACTGACTAACTTTCCCTTCAAACTACCATATATATGGGGAGTGACCTAGTAAATAGGATCAAACGCTCCCCCTGGTGGCCTGGAGTGTGAACATGTTGCATGCTTGTGTTTACCTAGTGACAGTTATCCTTCCTTGCCTCCAAACACAACATCACCTTCCCCGTGAGGAAAGCAATGCTACTGTGACGACCAGGACCCTGGTGCGCCACACTCCACCCCGTTAAATCCAGTACTCCCAGACTGGGAAAAGAAGAACAACAATATTTGTCAGCAAATAAGACATACAGATTTTGAAATGCTAGAAAACATGTAAAACAAGTTAATAGTACAAACTGGAGCTTACCTTTACGGGAGGAAGTAATACATGAATGTTGCAGAACTTATTTACATTGTAGGCCTACTTTTAACAATAGAGAACAATATAATACCTAACTAACTATGAAATACGATAACTCTTACGGGTATACTATCTCTTAAGGCTTCGGAGTGCAAAACAAACGTTATAGTACTTTCTTTAAAGTGCAGAACTTTCCTACAAACGGAGACTACCCCTACGGGTATGCTACATCAGGTCCGTTTAATTCAACAGTGTAACATCTGACATTTTCAATACTTTCTGCACATAACATTATCCGGAATCAAGTTTCAGTTTTATTCAGTATATCAACTCACTAAGGCTAGTTTCACACTAGCGTTTTGAGGAGCTGCGGAGGGCTGCGGACTTCCTCGGTGAAGCCCCGTCCTCGGCTGCACCTCCGCCTCTAGCTCTGCCTACTTCTGCATGTGACCTGCATGCGACCTGCGTACCTATCTTTAACATTAGGTACGCAGGTTGTGTGGCTGTATGCGGATCCTTCAGCATGCGTCATTTTGACGATGCGGAGAAAAAAAGAAATTGCTACAAGCTGCGTCCTACGCTGGTCGCCGCATTGTCAAAACAACGCATGCATAAGCATCCGCATACAGCGGCACGACCTGCGTACTGTTGTGAAATTGGATTCTGGGCTCCCCCGGTGGCCACTTGTGGAATTGTACTTGTGTGCATCATCCCCTCTGTTCACCTGCTCCTATCAGGATGTGGGAGTCGCTATATAACCTTGCTCCTCTGTCAGTTTCATGCCGGTCATCAATGTAATCAGAAGCCTTTCTGTGCATGTTCCTGCTACTAGACAACTCCCAGCTAAGTTGGACTTTTGTCCTTGTGTGTTTTTGCATTTTGTTCCTGTTCACAGCTGCTGTTTCGTTACTGTGTCTGGAAAGCTCTTGTGAGCGGAAATTGCCACTCTGGTGTTATGAGTTAATGCTAGAGTCTTAAAGTAATTTCTGGATGGTGTTTTGATAGGGTTTTCTGCTGACCATGAAAGTGCCCTTTCTGTCTTCTTGCTATCTAGTAAGCGGACCTCGATTTTTGCTAAACCTATTTTCATACTACGTTTGTCATTTCATCTAAAATCACCGCCTATATATGTGGGGGCCTCTGTCTGCCTTTTGGGAAAATTTCTCTAGAGGTGAGCCAGGACTGTCTTTTCCTCTGCTAGGATTAGGTAGTTCTCCGGCTGGCGCTGGGCATCTAGGGATAAAAAAACGTAGGCATGCTACCCGGCCACTTCTAGTTGTGCGGCAGGTTTAGTTCATGGTCAGTATAGTTTCCATCTTCCAAGAGCTAGTTCTCATATATGCTGGGCTATGTTCTCTCGCCATTGAGAATCATGACAGTTTGACCGGCCAAAAAAAAAAGGGTTAAATTACTGGCTGAGAAAGGAGAGAAAAAAGAAGTCTGCTACAATTTTTTTTTTTTTTTTTTTTTTTTTTTCCTCTAGTTCTGAGTGTGCTCTTAATTGAATCACTTGCTAGTCTGCCTATACTGCAGCCTTCCTCTCTTTCTCTCCTTCTTATCCTTGAATGGCTCTGTGTTCACCTGTTTCAAATGGATCTTCAGAGTGTAGCTACAGGTTTGAATAATCTCGCCACAAAGGTACAAAATTTGCAAGATTTTGTTGTTCATGCACCTATGTCTGAGCCTAGAATTCCTTTGCCTGAATTCTTCTCGGGGAATAGATCTCACTTTCAAAATTTTAAAAATAATTGCAAATTGTTTTTGTCCCTGAAGTCTCGCTCTGCCGGAGACCCTGCACAGCAGGTCAGGATTGTAATTTCCTTGCTCCGGGGCGACCCTCAAGACTGGGCTTTTGCATTGGCACCAGGGGATCCTGCGTTGCTCAATGTGGATGCGTTTTTTCTGGCCTTGGGGTTGCTTTATGAGGAACCTCATTTAGAGCTTCAGGCGGAAAAGGCCTTGATGTCCTTGTCTCAGGGGCAAGATGAAGCTGAAATATACTGCCAAAAATTCCGCAAATGGTCTGTGCTTACTCAGTGGAATGAGTGCGCCCTGGCGGCGATTTTCAGAGAAGGTCTCTCTGATGCCATTAAGGATGTTATGGTGGGTTTCCCTGTGCCTGCGAGTCTGAATGAGTCCATGACGATGGCTATTCAGATCGATAGGTGTCTGCGGGAGCGCAAACCTGTGCACCATTTGGCGGTGTCTACTGAGAAAACGCCAGAAAATATGCAATGTGATAGAATTCTGTCCAGAAGCGAGCGGCAGAATTTTAGACGAAAAAATGGGTTGTGCTTCTATTGTGGTGATTCAACTCATGTTATATCAGCATGCTTTAAGCGTACTAAGAAGCCTGACAAGTCTGTTTCAATTAGCACTTTACAGTCTAAGTTTATTCTATCTGTGACCCTGATTTGTTCTTTGTCATCTATTACCGCGGACGCCTATGTCGACTCTGGCGCTGCTTTGAGTCTTATGGATTGGTCCTTTGCCAAACGCTGTGGGTATGATTTGGAGCCATTGGAGGCTCCGATACCTCTGAAAGGGATTGACTCCACCCCATTGGCTAGTAATAAACCACAATACTGGACACAAGTGACTATGCGTGTTAATCCGGATCACCAGGAGGTTATTCGCTTTCTGGTGCTGTATAATCTACATGATGTTTTGGTGCTGGGATTGCCATGGCTGCAATCTCATAACCCAGTCCTCGACTGGAGAGCTATGTCTGTGTTAAGCTGGGGATGTAAAGGAACTCATGGGGACGTACCTTTGGTTTCCATTTCATCATCTATTCCCTCTGAGATTCCTGAATTCTTGTCTGACTTTCGTGACGTTTTTGAAGAACCCAAGGTTGGTTCACTACCTCCGCACCGGGAGTGCGATTGTGCCATAGACTTGATCCCGGGTAGTAAATACCCTAAGGGTCGTTTATTTAATCTGTCTGTGCCTGAACACGCGGCTATGCGAGAATATATAAAGGTGTCCTTGGAGAAGGGACATATTCGTCCTTCGTCATCTCCCTTAGGAGCCGGTTTTTTCTTTGTGTCTAAGAAAGACGGCTCTTTGAGGCCGTGTATTGATTATCGACTGTTGAATAAAATCACGGTTAAATATCAATATCCGTTACCACTGCTTACTGATTTGTTTGCTCGTATAAAGGGGGCCAAGTGGTTCTCTAAGATTGATCTCCGTGGGGCGTATAATTTGGTGCGAGTCAAGCAGGGGGATGAGTGGAAAACCGCATTTAATACGCCCGAGGGCCATTTTGAGTATTTGGTGATGCCTTTTGGTCTTTCAAATGCCCCTTCAGTCTTCCAGTCCTTTATGCATGACATTTTCCGCGATTATTTGGACAAATTTATGATTGTGTATCTGGATGATATTCTGATTTTTTCGGATGACTGGGACTCTCATGTCCAGCAGGTCAGGAGGGTTCTTCAGGTTTTGCGGTCTAATTCCTTGTGTGTGAAGGGTTCTAAGTGTGTTTTTGGGGTTCAAAAGATTTCCTTCTTGGGATACATTTTTTCCCCCTCTTCCATCGAGATGGATCCTGTCAAGGTTCAGGCTATTGGTGATTGGACGCAACCCTCTTCTCTTAAGAGTCTTCAGAAATTTTTGGGCTTTGCTAACTTTTATCGTCGATTTATTGCTGGTTTTTCTGATGTTGTAAAACCATTGACTGATTTGACTAAGAAGGGTGCTGATGTTGCTGATTGGTCCCCTGATGCTGTGGAGGCCTTTCGGGAGCTCAAGCGCCGCTTTTCTTCCGCCCCAGTGTTGCGTCAGCCTGATGTTGCTCTTCCTTTTCAGGTTGAGGTCGACGCTTCTGAAATCGGAGCTGGGGCGGTGTTGTCGCAGAGAAGTTCCGACTGCTCCGTGATGAGACCTTGTGCTTTTTTTCCCGTAAATTTTCGCCCGCCGAGCGGAATTATGATATTGGGAATCGGGAGCTTTTGGCCATGAAGTGGGCTTTTGAGGAGTGGCGTCACTGGCTTGAGGGGGCCAGACATCAGGTGGTGGTATTGACTGACCACAAAAATTTAATTTACCTTGAGTCTGCCAGGCGCCTGAATCCTAGACAGGCGCGCTGGTCGTTGTTTTTCTCTCGGTTTAATTTTGTGGTGTCTTACCTACCGGGTTCTAAGAATGTTAAGGCGGATGCCCTTTCTAGGAGTTTTGAGCCTGACTCCCCTGGTAATTCTGAGCCCACAGGTATCCTTAAAGATGGAGTGATATTGTCTGCCGTTTCTCCAGACCTGCGGCGGGCCTTGCAGGAGTTTCAGGCGGATAGACCTGATCGTTGCCCACCTGGTAGACTGTTTGTTCCTGATGATTGGACCAGTAGAGTCATCTCTGAGGTTCATTCTTCTGCGTTGGCAGGTCATCCTGGAATCTTTGGTACCAGGGATTTGGTGGCAAGGTCCTTCTGGTGGCCTTCCCTGTCACGAGATGTGCGAGGCTTTGTGCAGTCTTGTGACGTTTGTGCTCGGGCCAAGCCTTGTTGTTCTCGGGCTAGTGGATTGTTGTTACCCTTGCCTATCCCGAAGAGGCCTTGGACGCACATCTCGATGGATTTTATTTCGGATCTGCCTGTTTCTCATAAGATGTCTGTCATCTGGGTGGTGTGTGACCGTTTCTCTAAGATGGTCCATCTGGTTCCCTTGCCTAAGTTGCCTTCTTCTTCCGAGTTGGTTCCTCTGTTTTTTCAAAATGTTGTTCGTTTGCATGGTATTCCGGAGAATATCGTTTCTGACAGAGGGACCCAATTCGTGTCTAGATTTTGGCGGGCATTCTGTGCTAGGATGGGCATAGATTTGTCTTTTTCGTCTGCTTTCCATCCTCAGACTAATGGCCAGACCGAGCGGACTAATCAGACCTTGGAGACATATTTGAGGTGTTTTGTGTCTGCGGATCAGGATGATTGGGTTGCTTTTTTGCCTTTGGCGGAGTTCGCCCTCAATAATCGGGCCAGCTCTGCCACCTTGGTGTCCCCGTTTTTCTGTAATTCGGGGTTTCATCCTCGATTTTCCTCCGGTCAAGTGGAATCTTCGGATTGTCCTGGAGTGGATGCTGTGGTGGAGAGGTTGCATCAGATTTGGGGGCAGGTGGTGGACAATTTGAAGTTGTCCCAGGAGAAGACTCAGCTTTTTGCCAACCGCCGTCGTCGTGTTGGTCCTCGGCTTTGTGTTGGGGACTTGGTGTGGTTGTCTTCTCGTTTTGTCCCTATGAGGGTTTCTTCTTCTAAGTTTAAGCCTCGGTTCATCGGCCCGTACAAGATATTGGAGATTCTTAACCCTGTGTCCTTCCGTTTGGACCTCCCTGCATCCTTTTCGATTCATAATGTTTTTCATCGGTCATTGTTGCGCAGGTATGAGGTACCGGCTGTGCCTTCCGTTGAGCCTCCTGCTCCGGTGTTGGTTGAGGGTGAGTTGGAGTACGTTGTGGAAAAGATCTTGGACTCTCGTGTTTCCAGACGGAAACTCCAGTATCTGGTCAAATGGAAGGGATACGGTCAGGAGGATAATTCTTGGGTCACTGCCTCTGATGTTCATGCCTCCGATCTTGTCCGTGCCTTTCATAGGGCTCATCCTGATCGCCCTGGTGGTTCTGGTGAGGGTTCGGTGCCCCCTCCTTGAGGGGGGGGTACTGTTGTGAAATTGGATTCTGGGCTCCCCCGGTGGCCACTTGTGGAATTGTACTTGTGTGCATCATCCCCTCTGTTCACCTGCTCCTATCAGGATGTGGGAGTCGCTATATAACCTTGCTCCTCTGTCAGTTTCATGCCGGTCATCAATGTAATCAGAAGCCTTTCTGTGCATGTTCCTGCTACTAGACAACTCCCAGCTAAGTTGGACTTTTGTCCTTGTGTGTTTTTGCATTTTGTTCCTGTTCACAGCTGCTGTTTCGTTACTGTGTCTGGAAAGCTCTTGTGAGCGGAAATTGCCACTCTGGTGTTATGAGTTAATGCTAGAGTCTTAAAGTAATTTCTGGATGGTGTTTTGATAGGGTTTTCTGCTGACCATGAAAGTGCCCTTTCTGTCTTCTTGCTATCTAGTAAGCGGACCTCGATTTTTGCTAAACCTATTTTCATACTACGTTTGTCATTTCATCTAAAATCACCGCCTATATATGTGGGGGCCTCTGTCTGCCTTTTGGGAAAATTTCTCTAGAGGTGAGCCAGGACTGTCTTTTCCTCTGCTAGGATTAGGTAGTTCTCCGGCTGGCGCTGGGCATCTAGGGATAAAAAAACGTAGGCATGCTACCCGGCCACTTCTAGTTGTGCGGCAGGTTTAGTTCATGGTCAGTATAGTTTCCATCTTCCAAGAGCTAGTTCTCATATATGCTGGGCTATGTTCTCTCGCCATTGAGAATCATGACAGCGTACCTAATGTTTAAGATAGGTATGCAGGCTGCAAGCACGCTGCATGCCGAACTAGGCGGAGGTAGAGGCGGAGGTGCGGCCGAGGGCGGGGCTTCACGGAGGAAGTCTGCAGCCCTCCGCAGCTCCTCAAAACGCTACTGTGAAACTAGCCTAATATATTAACTTCATAGCATATAAAGTACAATTCTAACTAACTTTAGATATTATTTCAGCAAAGTGCAACAAGTCAACATTCCCTTTAAGGGTGCAAACAACTTTCAAGTTTTTCAATACGGAGGTAGTTCAATTAAAGGTGCAATTTAATACTCAAGTCAGTTAATACTTTAGAACAGCAGCAACGATGCAAGGGACCCGTCATGAACCCCCAACATAGGCTTGGGCGGGCTACAAGGCGTGTATCCAGACCTGGAATCCTGCTGCGCCAAACGGGTTTTTCTTCAGGTCTCTGTAAAACAAATCTACTTCTAAGGAAAATATTAATCCACAGTTACTTTAAGAGCTTGTATGAAAAACCAGTAGAAAGCACCTTAAGAGGTGCAAACTATTTACAAGGGAAAGTTTTTGATCATGCACAGTTCATGATTCACAGTTCTTGAAACAGTTAAACTTTTAGTGCAAAACTTTGGTTAGGTAAACAACTTTTAAACGATAAACTTATTCACAGTCATGTTTAAACTTGCAAGCAAAACTGTTTATCTCCTTGGCCAGGGTAGCTTTAGATGGCTAATGTTTCCTGACTGGGAAAAGACAAATGTCACAACAGGTGACTCAAATGGTTTCAGTACAGTATCTGTGGAATGATGGCTCTGCATATCTCTTTCCTCATACATTGCTTGCTGGGCCAGGGGTTGCTGTTTCTCCATACCAGAGTCCTTGTCCCAGGGGATGTTGTCATGGCCCCAACCATGTTGCACGGCTGATTGTACTGGGAGCTGGCCTACCAGTGACTCGTCGGCCTGTAGTGTGGCAGTCAGTGGCCGCGGTAAGGTCAGTCACTGGAGCGGGGTTAGTAACTGGGGCAGTAGCAGTCGCTGGAGTGGGGTCGGTCACCGGGGCAGGGTCATTCCTCATACCTGCTTCAGATGCGGTCCCTCCGGTGCCAGTCTGCTCCGCTGGAGTCTGGAACGCTGCTTGCAGGGTCTGGTGCTGCGGCTTTGTTGTCTCCTGTTGCAGCGTCTCACTTTCCGGCTGCGCTGGGGTAAAAGCTGTGGGCTGCAGGTCTTTTGTCAGCGCCGCCATCTTTTTCAGCTCCGGAGCTCCGGAACTTCTTTCCTGCTCCAGACCAGACGAGGCTGCCGACAGACGTCCAGTAAGGCTCACGATGAGGGTCTTCTTCCACCTGGCCACAGTTTCCATCTGCTTCCGTACAAGCTGCCAGGTAAGTTCTTCTTTCCACAAGAGGTCCAGTTCAATCAATGATGTTGGGTACAGTTCTTGCAGACTCCGGCTGGGAGAGTCCTCTTGCTCCATCCCACACTTCGATGTCCACTCACCTCCCTCTGCCATGTTGCTTTCCGGCACTTCCTCCTTCCTCACATCACAGTGCTGGCAAGGGGACGGGCATGTTCTTCGCACCACTCTGCTGGACTCGCCCACGATGGCACGCCCTTCTTCTCCGGCGCTCCTCGTGGCGCTGTAATGGCGGCGGTTTTGGCGGCAATTTACAGTCCAATATTCACACAGTCAAATGGCAGTTTGGCACAGTCTTTTAGGCGCACATGACCAGATGTCAGAACTCTGAACATTTTTTACCTTTTGTGCATTACTGCCCTTTTCCAAGATGGCATCTTTGGTCTCATGTGCACTGTGTCTTCCTGCTATAAAACTCCACCCCAGTCTTTAGTCTGTGCTAGAGTATTCTGCCTTGCATCCAGCTCCTGACCTCTGATTACTCCCTGGCTATATACCTGCTCCTGTGAACCTGTGTGGTGATCCTGCTACTCTGCTCTGAGTTCCTGCTGCATACACCAGTTTCCAGTAATCCTCCTTCATCTGCTGCTCGTGTTTACTTCCATCTGCATTTGCTGGACATGTAAGCTGTTTCTGCTCTGCAAATACCTGAGACTATTAACCAGGCCTCCCTGGTTGAGCTAAGATATGATTTGAACTGCCTTATAAGCTTATCTATCTGTTTGGACTAAGACAAGGATTTATTCGTGCCAAGTATCCTCAAGAGTAACTGTGCTTCATAGACTTTCTGCATGATTGCATTTTCCTCTGAAGTTTCCTATAGACTGCTAAGCTGCGTTTAATATTTACACCAAGTGTTGTGGACTTGAGTTTCTCTCTGCACCTGTTTGAATCACCGTGTGATAATATAGACTTTACCACTTATAAAACTGTGTCCTGTAGTTGTCTTGTTCCACGCAAAGAGTCTCCTGAGTTATCCCCTATAATTATTACACCAGATTTGTTGGGTCAGTCCGTCCTGTTTGTGATGCCAAGGTGAGTCACCCGCTAGGGCCGTGGGGTACCCAGTATCGGGTCCGGTGTTCACAGGGGGATGTCAACGGTGGCGACCGGTCCGTGGCCCTGGGAGCACATGTAAAAGGGGAAAGTCTTTAAAGGGGAATTGGGGAATAAAGTTTATGTTCATGACGCCACCTGTGGTATTCGGTCAGTGGGGACCGACGCTGCTTTAAGGGGTCCTCTGGGGTGATGTTATAGCAGCTAGATGGTATAACTTCCCACAGGTGAAGTATATCCCCAGGGCTCCCGGTGTGTAGATGGAAGATGGTGGTGAATGGTGCAGTAAGGAACGAGGACACAGGTTTGCAGTCTCTTTACCTTGTTTACTGAAGACTTCAGGCAGTCACAGTCCAGGGCACCAGATAACAGGGCAGGCAGGGTTCGGCCGGCTTGGAGGAAAGTTGGGAGTCCCCTTATTCAGGTGAAGATTAAAAGCCTTCCTCTAGCGTGGTGGTGTTGTAGTTCCTTACTGCCTATGGCTTCAGATAAGGTCTTCACAGATGTTCTCTCTGTCCCCCATATAGGATAGGACATAACCAGTATGACTGGTGACTTGAGCCTTTTTACTGGGACTCTAGCATGCCCTGGGCTCTATAGGTGTCACTGTGCCTCCTGGGTATTAAGATGGACAGGTAACTTGCAGTTCAGCTGTCCTGCACCGGCATCAGGTATCTGATGTATGTTGTGGAGTCCCTTACAACCTCGGTGTTCCGGCTACCGGTGTCTGCACCTCAGAAGGAGGCAGCCTGCTCGTGGCTGGTCTCCCGCTGGTGTTCCTCTCCTGTGCTTTGCTCTCCTACATGCTCACTGCAATATATTCATCTTTCGTATAATCTCTTCCCAGGAGCTGCAGCACTGTGGCTACACAGCTCCGTACACCTTCTTCTGCCTCAGACTGCTCCAGTCTGCTTCCTGGCACTAACTGACTAACTTTCCCTTCAAACTACCATATATCTGGGGAGTGACCTAGTAAATAGGATCAAAAGCTCCCCCTGGTGGCCTAGAGTGTGAACATGTTGCATGCTTGTGTTTACCTGGTTGACAGTTATCCTTCCTTGCCTCCAAACGCAACATCACCTTCCCCGTGAGGAAAGCAACGCTACTGTGACGACCAGGACCCTGGGGAGCCACATTAGCAATTCTAAATATGTATATTATACAGAGGTCAGGAACAGAAACTGAGAGAACAGGGCCCTTGTGCAAGAATTGTGTATGGGTCACCACTTCTAAATAACACGTCATAACATAAGAACAAGTTGTATATGCATAAGCACCATACACATGACTCACAAGTCACACAAGCACCATGTATGGTCGTCCCACGTGCACCGTGTACACTTGTCACACTAGCATCGTGCACGCACATCACACAAGCACTGTGCACGCTCGTCACACAAGCACTATGCATGCTCGTCACACAAGCACCATGCGCACTCGTCACACAAGCACCATGCTCTCTGGTCACACAAGCATCATGCACACTGGTCACACAAGCATTAAGCACACTGGTCACATAAGCACCACGCACACTGGTCACACAAGCACCGTACACGTTCGTCACACAAGCACCATGCAAGCTCAACACACAAGCACCATGCACACTGGTCACACAAGCACCATGCACACTGGTCATACAAGCACCATGCACCCTGGTCACACAAGCACCATGCACCCTGGTCACACAAGCACCATGCACCCTGGTCACACAAGCACCATGCACCCTGGTCACACAAGTACCATGCACACTAGTTACACAAGCGCTATGCACACTGAGCACACAAGCACCATGCACACTGGTAACACAAGCAGCATGCACACTGGTCACACAAGCACCAGGCACACACATCACACAAGCACCATGCACGCTCGTCACACAAGCACCATGCACACAAGTACAGCAGTTCACATGAAACAAGTGCAGTGTACACAAATATACAGTACAGAATATACACAGCACAAACACATTCTAAACATGACAGTAAAGTCACATTGTTGCTTACTTACTTCATCCTGTCTCCATTCCACCGAGATACATCCTGCACTTAGAGTAGTGGGCCCTAAATGGTAAGCTCCGACCACAAAGCCGCTAAACTCCACGCCCAGGTCAACAAATTTAAACAAGTTATAATACCCTTCTTAAAACTTTATGCCACAGGCGGGTCACTGTGCAGCTGCTCTGAGCCTGGAGACTCCTCACAGCTCACAGATACAGAGCAGTCTGCAGAGTCTACCGTATTCATCTGGCTGCACACAGCATGAGAACAGAGGAGCTCGAGAGTGAAGCAGCCATAGCTCTGCCCTTACAGGGCACTCTGGTGCTGGTGCCACGCACAGAGAAGGACGCTGTGTTTCATCGATACCCCGCCAAGCCAGACTGACCCTGGTGCAAAAGGTATGCTAAAGGAAATTAAACAAGCAGAGGTAATCAGGGACAGCTGCAGTCCTTGGGCGACTCCTCTGGTGTTAGTCAAAAAGAAAGACGGTACCATGCGCATGTGTGTAGATTATAGACAAATTGACAAAATTACTCACAAAGATGCATACCTCTTACCGCGCATAGAGGAGCCCTAGCAGCATTAAATTTGTCTAGGTACTTCTCCACTCTGTACTTAACCAGCGGGTACTGGCAAGTTCCTGTTGCTGAGGCGGACAAAGAATAAACTGCATCCACTACTCCTATAAGGCTATGTGAATTTAATTGCATGCCGTTCAGATTGTGCAATGCCCCCAGAAAATTTCTGACACTTATCAAATGTTGCCTTGGACATAAGAACTTTGAGACTGTGCTATTGTACTTGGATGATGTCATTGTATACTCCCGGACCTACTAAGAACACCTGCAACACCTGGCAGAGGTCTTTGAGGCATTGTCCAACTTCAGCTTAAAGGTAAAACCCATCTAAATGTCATCTACTAAAGCCCAAAGTGCAGTATTTAGGTCATGTTGGGAGTACAGAGGGAGTAGCACCCGACCCAGACATAGTGAGTGTCATCAGAGACTGGCAGGTACTCACCAACATCCAAGAGGTCAGACAATTCCTAGGACTAGTGGGATACTACAGACACTTTATTAAAGACTTTACTAAATTGGCAGCCCCCTTTCAATACCTCCTAGTGGGCCAACCCAAAAAGGCCAGAAGTAAGAGTCCTCCGATAGAGTGGGATGCTAGATTGGATGAGTTGATCAAAAGCCTTAAGCAAGCACTCACCGGAGAAGAGATCTTAGCTTATCCAGACTATGATCGACCATTTATACTGGACACCGATGCTAGAAATACTGGGTTAGGAGCTGTCCTATCTCAAAAGCAGCAGGGTAAGGAGGAAGTCATTGCTTATGCAAGTTAGAAGCTTCGTCCTACTGAGAGGAACTCTACCAACTATAGCTCCTTCAAGTTAGAATTCTTGGCTTTCGTTTGGACAGTGACCGAGAGGTTCAAGCACTATTTGGCCTTGTCTAAATTTACCATCTATACAAACAACAATCCACTGACCCCTCTAGAGACAACCAGGCTCAGCACCTTGGAACAAAGATGGATGGCTCGGATTTCCAGCTATGAGTTCATCATTAAATACTGAGCTGGAACTAAAAATGCCAATGCTGATGCTTTGTCCCGTATGCCAAATTCTCCTGATCTAGAAGATCTAGCGGACCTGGAAGAGATAGAGATGCCGGCTTTCCACTGTCACGGTGGCTTCCAAGACTCTAATGGCATGACAGGGAGAAGTCTTGCCATTCAAGAAGTTTCCCTTAATCCACTACCCCACCATGGTTGGGCAGAGATGCAGAGCAGTGACCCCGCAATATGTATTATCAAATAACTCCTTGGTGAAGCAAATTCCTCTGCTGCTCTTGAAGAGCTATTAACCCACTAATGCATGAACTGGTATGGAAGATCATGGTTCCAAGAAAAGACATGCCCATGGTCTTAGAAGCTTACCACAATCAAGCGGGACACTTTGGTTGGAAAAAGCTAGAAGTTGTCATCCACGGCTGCTTATCCTGGACAGTTATTGAACAGTGATGTAGGGAATGAGGCCCATGTAGTCTTAGAAGGAAGAATTTCACCAGTTAAGGGGCCTCCTTGCAGCCCATCATCACTAAACAACCTCTGGAGCTAGTGGCCTTAGACAACGTGCAACTATCCCCAAGCTGATCAGGGTATACCTATGCCTTACCAATAGTGGATCACTATTCCCGTTTTCTAGTGGTCATTCCAGTGAAAGACATGACAGCAAGAACAGCTGCAAAGGCATTCCAAGAGTATTTCTGTAGACCCCATGGCTAACCTGATCAAGTGCTGACAGTCAGAGGTCCAGCCTTCGAAGCAGAAGTCTTCCAAGACTTTTGCTCCCAATATGGATGTAAAAAGATCAGAACAATGCCATACCACCCACAAAGCAATGGTCTTTGCGAAAAACTGAATCATCTGGTAATCAATTTTTTGCAGATCCTACCACTAGAAGAAAGGAACCAATGGCCGGAGAAATTGCCTGATTTGAACGAGATGTACAATCATATGCCACCCAGCTCAACCGGATATTACCCAGCTTACTTGATGCGTGCATGGCCAGGTAAACTCCCCATTGACCTGGAATTGGGAGTCCTAACTCCTGAAACCATATCCAGCCAGTTAGACACTGATTGGAATATGGAAAGACAATTGCAGTATCAAAAAGTTCATCAGCTGTGTGTAGAAGAAAGTCTTACTTAAGCTAGGCAAAAACAGGAAAGATACTTTAATCGATGTGCTGTGGCAATCTCCTTACCACCAGATGAACAAGTGTTAAAGAAAAAGAGAAGAGACCACAAGTTAGATGACCAATGGGAAACCCAGCCTTACACTATTCAACCGTCTAACTATGACAACAGCAAAGTGTGTACCATTTTCAAAGACGGTATAAAAACATGTACTACCATATCCAGAGACAATCTGAAAGTATGTCCAGCACAATTGCGTGAAAGAGTTGAGGCTAAGGAAGATCCTCAGCTAATAGAAAAACTGACGCAAAGATTCACACTGTTCTAGGTGAATTCCCCAGTTCTTGGCTACAAGTCAACAACGCAGTGGTAGTTCCAGTGATGTTGTTCCCACAATGGTCTTTACCAGAGACACCAAATCATACTGAAAGCGACAAACAGCTAATGCCAACTACTGACACTTGGAAAGTGGAAGAATCAGAAGACTTGTCCACAGTCAACAGTGAACATGACGTACCTGGGGTAGGTTCAACGAGTCATAGGAAGTTGCCTAGCATTGCTATTTTGCGCAGATCACAGCATAGAAGACAGGGACAAATCCCTTCTCGCTACCGAAATGATTTATAAAGTATTCTCATGGAGTATTAAGATTAATAAGTATGTTTTGAATTTGTACTTACACTGAACTATGCCTTATGTAGCATTATTAAAAATGTTGAAGTTGTGTCCACATGGACTAATGTGAGATTTCAGTATCCGATACACTTTCTTCTACTACAAGAACTCTTGTAAGGATTCATAAACTTGAGAGGAGACCCTATTCATTGTGCCTTGGCAAGAAGCCACTTAAAACAGCCAGTGCAGTCAATTTTATATTATCATCAGAGAGCCCTGCAGCTGCACTCAGGGATGATCCAACCAATCAGAAATGGTTTGGGGCTGTAATCCACGACGCAATCAATGTGACTGTTTACTTATACTCAGGTTAAATGTTTTGTAATTTTATTATACGCCGGCATTTGGTGGTGTAGCCCGAGGAAGTGCTATTATTAACTAGGGGGAATATGGCGCCCTGTGTCTGTGTCACTACAAAATGGTTGCATATGTACTATTTTATATCTGTATTGCAAATGATGGGAGTTATACTTCCTCTGCTGGGGACAACTACACAAACAATTTACCTTGCTCCCCTACTCTGCCTGAAGCTTAGAGCTTTGCACAGATACCCTAACTGGAAGGGCAGGGGCCTAGTTAGTCTGTGAAGGAACAGTAGAAAAGAAAATAGAGAATGTTCAGGAAGGAGAGACATGTGCTTCCTCCAGGGATTGTGCTGAGAAGGATCAGGGTATCAGCTCCTAGGCAATCCAGACTTCCAGAGTGGGGTGGTAAGCTGAGATACTGTGTGGTTTTCATAATCAGCGGTGAAGTGTTTTTCCCAGGAGCTCTGTAGCAACAGAGAATCAGTGAGAGACTGTGCAAGAATAAACACATGCTTCACATAGGATTCACATTGCAAGTTGCCGGGGGAGAAAACACCATGAGTACTTGGCTGTACTGGAAGTTTCAGACTCCAGGAAACCTTTGTCCTAGAAGGGATTAGAGCAGCAGGAGACCTGAGTACCCCGCTCTGGGCGATACATGCACATGTTGAGTATTTGGTCAGTATTTTACCTCAGTATCTGTAAGCCAAAACTAAAAATGGGTGAAAAATATAGAAGTGGTGACGTGTTTCTATTATACTTTTCCTCTGATTGTTCCATTCCTTGTCTTAACTTACAAATACTGAGGTAAAAAACTCACTAAATACTTAATGCTGAGAAGAGAGCAGGTTTTGGCCACAGAAACAAACGTAGCAAAAATGATGTGTGTTTCGTAAATCAGTTAGCAAATCGGTCTGCAGTCCCTATAAGGCTGGAGTCACAGTAGCATATATCATCCAATGCAATATGCTAATGACACTCGGTTCCAGTTCTGCTGCGAGCGTGAGCCAAGTGTCAGTGCTCTGTGCTCCGATCCTCTTGCATGCAAGAATCACAGCAGGAGATGGAGAAATTCATTTCTCCATCTCCTCCATTGCCAGCATCCGTGGGAATCGCACTGCTTTCAGGTCGCATCCGAGTGCTGTGCGGTGTTTCACACGCACCCATAGGCTTGTGTTGGTGTGTGCGGTCCAATTCTCGGTTGTAATCTGCTGTGATTGTTTTCGCATGCCAAATCAGTATGAGAAAATAATCGCAGATGTAAACTGCACCATAGTTTAACATTGGGCCAACCGCAATCTCATTTTTTATGGGATTGCACTGGTCCGATTTCATTGCAAGTATAAGCAAGCCCTAAAGATCTATGAAGAGGGGAGGAATAAATGGACTTGATGCACAAAGAGAGAATGTAGCAGTAAAAACTGCTAAAAGTGCAAGCTACAAGGTATATAATGGTCAGAAATAGAATCATTCCTCATGTACCCAGAAAGCTTATTCTAAAAAGTCTCCTGAAAGCACAGGTATACCTTAATCAATATACTACTTTCTATAATCTATCTATAAATTCAATTCAACAAATACTTAGAAGTTGTGTGGGTTAAAAAATAATGCTTATTGTGAAAGCATTAATTACTAAATATGAAGAAAAGAAGCAATTAAAACACCATCAGAAATGCATGACGCTGTCAAAGACATGATGGTATTTAGAGAGCAAAGAGTTCTCAAAAGACCTCCATTTACTCCTCAGAGGAAATCTCTACACACTGGCCAGACAGCTTTCTTTACACTCTAGTTGCTTTTTTATTAATTAGAACTATTTGCATTGCTATCAAAACAAGCTCTACAAAAATGTGGACACATGATTGTACAGTATATCCAAATATAATTTGCAGTATTCTTGTCACTTAGGTTTTACGCAGTTTCTGGCTTTTGGAACTGTGGTAATAGAAGTACAGACTGGGGATGGTGGGAGGGAGATATAGCACATCCGTGACACTGACCTCTCTTTCAAACCGCATATCCAAACCCTTTCCACTTCCTGCCGCCTTCAACTCAAAAATATTTCACGGATCCATACATTCCTCAACCAAGAATCTGTAAAAGCCATAGTGCACGCCCTCATCATCTCCCGCCTCGACTACTGTTACTTCCTGCTCTGTGGCCTCCCCTCTAACACTTTCGCACCACTCCAATCTATTGGATGGCAAGCATCCTGCACGGTGTTGGGCTGTGAGCACAACCCTCATCTGTGGACGTCGGGCACGCAAACCATACTCATGGAGTCGGTTTCTAAAACTTTGTGCAGACACATGCACATTTGCGGCATGCTGGAGGTCATTTTGCAGGGCTCTGGCAGTGCTCTGGCAGTGCTCCTCCTGTTCCTCCTTGCACAAAGGCTGAGGTAGCGGTCCTGCTGCTGGATTGTTGCCCTCCTACAGCCCCCTCCACATCTGCTGGTGAACTGGCCTGTCTCCTGGTAGCGCCTCCAGCCTCTGGGCACTATGCTGACAGACACAGCAAACCTTCTTGCCACAGCTCGCATTGATGTGCCATCCTGGATGAGCTGCACTACCTGAGCCACTTGTGTGGGTTGTAGAGTCCGTCTCATGCTACCACGAGTGTGAAAGCACAACCAACATTCAAAAGTGACCAAAATATCAGCCAGAAAGCATTGGTACTGAGATGTGGTCTGTGGTCCCCACCTGCAGAACCACTCCTTTATTGAGTGTGTCTTGATAATTGCCAATAATTTCCATCTGTTGTCTATTCCATTTGCACAACAGCATGTGAAATTGATTGTCAAACAGTGTTGCTTCCTAAGTGGACAGTTTGATTCCACAGAAGTTTGATTTACTTGGAGTCATATTCTGTTGTTTAAGTGTTCCCTTTATTTTTTTTGTGCAGTGTATATTGCACCCCCATAGGTAGCCTGAATAGTATAATGTACCCCCATATGCAGCTTGTATAGTATAATGCACCCCCATAGACAGCCTATATAGTATATTGCACATCCATAGGTAGCCTGTATAGTATATTGCACCCCATAGATAGCCTGTATAGTATAATGCACCCCCATATGCAGCCTGTATAGTATATTGCACGCCCATAGGTAGCCTGTATAGTATATTGTACCCCATAGGTAGTCTGTATAGTATAATGCACCCAGATATGCGGCCTGTATAGCATAATGCACCCCCATAGGCAGCCTGTATAGTATATTGCACCTGCATAGGTAGCCTGTATAGTATATTGTACCCCCATTTGCAGCCTATATAGTATAATGCACCCCCATAGGTAGCCTGTATTGTATATTGCACCCCTACAGGTAGCCTGTGTAGTATAATGCACCCCCATAGGCAGCCTGTATAGTATATTGCACCCGCATAGGCAGCCTGTATAGTATATTGCTCCCCCATAGGCAGCCTGTACAGTATATTGCACCCCTATAGACAGCCTGTATCATATATTGCACCCCCATAGGCAGCCTGTATAGTATATTGCATCCCCATAGGTAGCCTGTATAGTATATTGCACCCCCATCCATAGACAGCCTGTATGGTATATTCAATATGCTGGATGGGGGTGCAATATACTATACAGACTGCCTATGGGGATGCAATATACTATATTGCATCCCAATAGGCAGCCTGTATACTATATTGCATCCCCATAGCCTCTACAGTATAATACACCCCCCAAAGGTAGACTCTATAACATGATGCACCCCCCAAAAAAATAAATCCAATACTCACCTCTCTTCCTCCTGGTTCCTCCGCTGCTCTGAGCGCCTGCACGTCTCCGGACCACGGGTGCTAAGCAGTGACATCATAGCTCCCACTGTCAGTGTCAGCATCGGTGACATCAGATGCTGACAGGGGGATGACGGGAGTGGTAGCATAGTGCTCCTTCTATCATCAATGCGGTCAGCTGTATCGGCTAGATGCTGATACAGCTGAACCTGCCATGATGGGCGGGGGGCCAACTGCTGGCACAGGGCCAACCACCTGCTCAGGGGCTGCATAGCAGCCAGGCAGCAGTGAAGGGAGATTTATTCTCCCTGCTCTGCCGCAGAATGTAACTCTATCGGCGCGCAGTGCGCTGATGCAGTTGCAGTAGTGTAGCTCCAGGTGGGGCACCTCAGAGCACAGGGCCCAGGGCGATGGCCCCCTCTGCCCCCCCCCGGTAGCTACACTACTGTATACAGATGAAGACTTTATTCTAAGAGAGGAAAGGCATTGCTAGGTCCTGGAAACGAGAAACTCCTTAACATGGCTTCCATGTACACATGAATTGGCCAATTTATGCGCTAAGCTTTCTCAATTTTTCATATTTCTAATGCAGTAATGCAATCCAATTTTCATATTTCATACTTGTATGCTATGGCACCACAGAGTGCTGCCTTTTTTGTTTGAGTGTATATGAGTTGGTGACTCTAGGTCAGCACCTGTTCACACTTAGTTTATGTTTGGATGTGATGGTCAGTTTTTTAAAATTTGTATTCATTAGCCTTTTGACTGAGCACTCCACCTTTTAGCCACATGTGTTTTTAATCTCAGTAGGACCACTACCCCTCCACAGAGATATAGATTTTAGTCTAAGAGAGGATTCATGTTCCCATACAGATGAAGACTTTATTCTAAGAGAGGAAAGGCATTGCTAGGTCCTGGAAGCGAGAAATGCCTTAACGTGGCTTCCAAGTACACATGAATTGGCCAATTTATGCGCTAAGCGTTCTCAATTTTTCATATTTCTTAATGCAATAATGCAATTAAATTTTCATATTTCATACTTGCATGCTATGGTGCCACAGAGTGTTGCCTTTTTTGCTTGAGACACTACAATAGTATGACAAATTTAATTAGGTGCTATATCCAGTAGTTAAAAAATAGGATACATGGACCAGAAGGAGAAAGCACTACTGTATGATTTGCACACTAAAATTTAATAGACAATGTAGAAAAAAAATCTTTATTGGCACACAGTTACAACAATTAAAATATAAGTAAAAGCATGGGGATCCAACCACTCAAGCTCATGCTCATAAGTGGAAATGCAGGAAGACCTGGGTATATGGACTTCTGTGCCCACCTACAGAGACCATGGATCATACAAAATAGTTGTAATTAAATTGACACTCCCAAGTGTCTAACAAGTTAAAAGTGAGCAATTTGGTTTACTGACTGCCAAGTACAATACCTATAGCCCTAGATGAAATAATAAAAGGATGCAACAACACCTATAGAGTAGCTAAGGTTAGCATAAATGAATGCATCATAATGGAATTTAGCTTGATGCTAAAATTAGCATAGGGTATATGCTCGCCAGGCACTGTGCTGCAAAACCAGCACAGACAGAAGGAAATGCCAGATCAATATAGTCCTGAGACAAAATAAGGAAGAGCTGCTAGCTGAAGGAATTGCAGCCGATAGGTGATGAAAGAACATCTAGTAGATGCTCACCAGGTATCCATGAAGTAAGGCTGGTGCCAATGGGGGACCAGCGAGAGCAGATCCACGAGAGCAGGAGTGCAGGTGGTGACCCAGCAATGGCCCCACGCGCATTGCTGTATCTGGTACAGCTTTGTGAGGGGAAATCAACTGACAAACTCTATGGATGGAAAGCTTATTACTATAGATGAGTGAACCCAATCTGTAAAGTTCAGGGTTCGTACCGGATACCTCCCGCAAGTCTTGTCCCACTAGTGTTCGGAGTTCAGGGAGAGAGAGAAAGATTGCCCAATAATTATGCACACAAACAGTAGATATTCTCCTAAAAAAGAGAAAACTTCCCTTTAACTTTTTTATATATTCAGATTTATTAACATTTAGGATTGACCGACAGCACTGTAGTTGTTAAAAAATAAAATTAATCACCAAAATATAAATTGCCTAACAATTGAGCACACGGTGTATGTAACTATGAAGGTGTGCTTCTCTCTTCATCCTTCACCTTATGTAGCTCAAGAGACAAAATACTACCTAGCTACAGTACATTGCTAAAGTACACAGCATTCATAACATATATCAAATAATATGTCATACAACAGAACAAAATTGACATCTCTTTAGCAAAAACATAACTTAGGTAGCCAGGTGCTATCTTAGCTTCAACAGAATCTACAGTAATTATGCATTTTATGTTTAGTAGACTGCCAATATCAGAAGTGTAATATGCTGTTTGTTACAGAACCTCTTTGTTGCACAGCACTCACTTGTAAGATTCCTGACTTTTTTCTGACAGTTTCTGCTATCACATTTCTACCACTCACGGTGTCCTATGGACGTTGTGAATGATGGCTCTGTCGCCCATGGAATCGTGGGCTTGATGAGATGTGAGTATTGGGAATGACAGCTAACATTGAAAAATTAAGAAAAACATACCATAAGGGAACAGAGCACTAACAGGTTGCAGCAGGCCCCCACTATAAAGGTAGGGGCAGCACAGGTGCAAACTACTGATAGAAACAGACACCCACACACCTACCAAATTATGGAGGGGTTGGCTGCTTAGTAGAAAAAATGCACACAATTGAGGTTGATATTTGGCCAAAATATCAACCAATACCTCATTTAATGTATCTATTATATGCATTATTTTTGTCATCTTCATTGCACTTTTTATCATATTTTGAACGATGCAGCCAGGCCCCCCCTTTTTGTTGGGTGGGTGTACTGGGGCGTCTGTCCCTGTAGGGTGCATGTATATAGTGCTGGGCAGCCCGCCTGACCTAATATTATGGGCGTCATCGATAGGCTGCACCTATTCACACTAGTCTGGATGTGCCAGTCAGTTTTTTTGCCATTTGTATTGTATTTTAATTATAGCAGGTTCCTACTTACTCATAAATGCAGGCATTGCTGACAGAGGTGTCCACATTCATATAGGAATTCAGACATCAGCCTAACAGACTTGTTCACACACGTAGGTACCCATCAGTTTTTGAGACCACCTTGACGATGGTTGATGGGCAGATATAATTTGGCTAAATTTTATGCTAAGTGTCTCAAATTATTTTTCCCTAATATTCAAAAGTCGTATTGCTATTCATATTTCATATATTTCACATTGACATGCTTTAGCATGATAGAGTGCAACCTTTTTTTGTATATTTTTTTGAATACCCCCTCTTGTGGTTGTCTTGGTGCACTGGGGCATCTGTCACGGTGGGGTGCATTTATATAGTGATGGGCAGCCCACCTGACGTAATATTATGGGTGTCATCAATAGGCTGTAAGCCAGACACTTTGCATGACACATACAGTGGGGGAAAAAAGTATTTCATCAGCCACCAATTGTGCAAGTTCTCTCACTTAAAAAGATGAGAGAGGCCTGTAATTAACATCATAGGTAGACCACAACTATGAGAGTCAAAATGAGAAAAGAAATCCAGAAAATCACCTTGTCTGATTTGGTAAGTTTTATTTTGCAAATTATAGTGGAAAATAAGTATTTGGTCATTAACAAAAGTTCATCTTAATATTTTGTTATATATCCTTTGTTGGCAATGACAGAGGTCAAACGTTTTCTGTAAGTCTTAACAAGGTTAGCACACACTGTTGGTGGTATGGTGGCCCATTCCTCCATGCAGATCTTCTCTAGAGCAGTGATGTTTTGGGCCTGTCGCTGGACAACACGGACTGTCAACTCCCTCCAAAGGTTTTCTATGCGGTTGAGATCTGGAGACTGGCTAGGCCACTCCAGAACCTTCATATGCTTCTTACGAAGCCACTCCTTCGTTGCCCTGGCGGGGTGCTTGAGATCATTATCATGCTGAAAGACCCATCCACATTTCATCTTCAATGCCCTTACTGATAGAAGGAGGTTTGCACTCAAAATCTTCCGATACATGGCCATATTCATTCTTTCATAGACACGGATCAGTCGTCCTGGTCCCTTTGCAGAGAAACAGCCCCAAAGCATGATGTTGCCACCCCCATGCTTCATAGTAGGTATGGTGTTCTTTAGATGCAACTCAGAATTCTGTCTCCTCCAAACATGATGAGTTTTGTTTCTACCAAACAGTTCTACTTTGGTTTCATCAGACCATATGACATTCTCCCAATACTCTTCTGGATAATCCAAATGCTCTCTAGCAAACTTCAGATGGGCCCAGACATGTACTGGCTTAATCAGGGGGACACCTCTGGCACTGCAGTATCTGAGTCCCTGGTGGCATAGAGTATTACTGATGATAGCCTTTGTTATGGTGATCCCAGCTCTATGCAGGTCATTCACTAGGTCCTCCGTGTGGTTCTGGGATTTTTGCTCACCGTTCTAGTGATCATTTTGACCCCATGGAGTGAGATCTTGCGTGGAGCCCCAGATCGAGGGAGATTATCAGTGGTCTTGTATGTCTTCTATTTTCTTATTATTGCTCCCACAGTTGATTTCATCACAGCAAGCTGCTTGCCTATTGCAGAATCAGTCTTCCCAGCCTGGTGCAGGGCTGCAATTTTGTTTCTGGTGTTCTTCGACAGCTCTTTGGTCTTCACCATAGTGGAGTTTGGAGTGTGACTGTTTGAAGTTGTGGACAGGTGCCTTTTATATTGATAGCAAGTTCACACAGGTGCCATTACTACAGGTAATGAGTGGAGGACAAAGTAGCTTCTTAAATAAGAAGTTACAGGTCTGTGAGAGCCAGGAATCTTGCATGCTTTTAGATGACCAAATTCTTATTTTCCACTATAATTTGCAAAATAAAACTTACCAAATCAGACAAGGTGATTTTCTGGATTTGTTTTCTTATTTTGACTCTCATAGTTGTGGTCTACCTATGATGTCAATTACAGGCCTCTCTCATCTTTTTAAGTGGGAGAACTTACACAATTGGTGGCTGACTAAATACTTTTTTTCCCCACTGTACCTGTGACTGGCATTCTATTCAAGCCTCATTTGTGTTCATTTTTTATGCTAAGCAGCCAACCCCTCCATAATTTGGTAGGTGTGTGGGTGGCTGTTTCTATCTGTAGTTTGCACCTGTGCTACTCCTACCTTTATAGTGGGGTCCTGCTGCATCCTGCTAGTGCATTTTTGACAGGTTTTGGTATGGCTGTTTCCTTGTAATATTGGGAACCGACCTATCTGGCTGGGTCTTTGGGATCTCCTGCAGGTGTCATCTTTTCTGGAAGATTTAGGCTATGTGCACACGTTCCGGATTTTTTGCGCATTTTTTGGTGGTCTTCCACGGCAAAAAATGCTTTAAAAACGCATACATTAAGCATCCCATCATTTTTAATGCATTCCGCAATTTTTGTGCACACGTTGTGTTTTTTCCGCGATAAAAACGTATCGCGGGAAAAAAACGCAGCATGTTCATTCATTTTGCGGATTTTTCACAGATTCCCCTCTATTTATTGCATTGGGAAGCTCTGGGAAAAAAAATTGAAAAATCTGCGCAATTGTACATGTCCAAACATGTACAATTGTTTCCAATTCTTTCTCATTTTGAATGGGGATGGCTATAATTACTTTTTCCACTGCATGGCATGTTTAGAACAGTGTCAAAATCACTGTATTTTGTAAGTATTTTAGATTAAATACAAAACTACTTTTAATTTTAATTTAGTCTTATTATATCAAAACCGTGCAAATATTTTTTTGTTTTTGATGATCTTTCGGTATATGGAATATTTGATACTGTGTGTTCTGAGAAATCTAATACATCACTATCCTAAAAGTAATGTGGAATTATATTTCAGTGGAACATGTTTAAAATTTACAGAATATACATACATTGATATGAAATCTATGCTCAGATGTCAGTAAGAGAAGTATATCAGGAAAATTTGTCATCAAATCCGAGCTCTTAATTATTTTGGCAGCTATCCACTAGCTTCAGACCGGAAAACTTCACCAACACCACATAAAGGCAGATAAGATAGCTAATATAAGTACAATAAAAGGTAATTGTTAGTTCAGTGGAGCTTAATTTGTATCATAAAACCTTCTAGTGACTATGACAGCGCAGTTTCCTGGTATCACCATTATTCATGTTGCTAGCCTAAATTATTGGACGTAAAGGAGAATTTCAGAAAAAAAAAATACAATATTTAAAAATGTGAGTAGATCACAAATTAAAATGATAGTAGAAAAAGCTGGCCATAGAAATTCGATAGCCGACAGCGATCTTAAAGTAGAATACATTTAATGTATTAAAAATCATTTTGGTCTTTCAGTGGCAGCCACCTATCTTGTGCTACCTCCCAAAGACACCACTGGCAGAGAAAACGTCACTGCTATTCTGTAGCTCCAGAAGTTAAGTGGGTTAATCTAGCACCAAGGGCTGGAATTACCTTAGAAGTTTTCTGTTATGGATGAAGATGGTTGCTCTCTTGTGGAGTCAGTCTCTTCAAAGCAAAATCGTCTTAAAAATTAGAAGAGGTAGACCAGTGGAGAAAGCATAGTCTCTCCATAACCAGCATTAGAGTAAGAACCTGCCTCAAAAGGGGCTCACTCTCAATATTATTTATCTCTTCACATTGATGGTAAAAGTCAAATCCTTCTGATGTTTAAAGGGTTGTCCTCTCTGTAAAAAGTTAAACTTGCCTGGTCATGCACAGATCCTACATCAAGGGTCTCAAACAGGTGGCCCTTAAGATTGCTTCATGTGGCCCACAGGCACTGTAGACCGCTTGGCGATCCCTGCCTGGTCCAGGGGGCAGCTAATGGCAGAATTTTAAATCAGCTGAACTGCTGCCCCCAGAATGGGAGTCGGCATCTCTCTGTGCCGGCTGTCAAGCTGACAGCTGGCACAGAGAAGCTACAGCACACCGCCTCCCAGTAACCAATTGTACGCGAATCAATTGAAGCTCTGACTGCCAGGTCAGAGCGACTCCAGCAGCGTGATCAGGTCATCTGATCATGCTGCGCTGACGTCACTCATTGGTGCCAAGAGGCGCAGATAGGTCGTTAGAGGAGCTGAAGACACCGCAGATTGGGCTGTGTGGGTGTGATTACTGTCTGTGTCTGTGTGTGTGTGTGGTATTTGCTGTGTGTGCGTGGGGTATTACTATGTGTGGGGGTATTACTGTGTATGAGGGTATTTACTGCCATGAGGGAGGTATTTACTGTGTGGGGGAGGTATTTACTCTGTGGAGGGTATTTATTGCCATGGGGGGAGGTATTTACTGTGTAGGTAAAGTATTTACTGCCCTGTGGGGAGATATTTACCGTGTGGGGGAGACTTACTGTAACAGGCCTAGGGGAGATTTACTGTAATGGGAGTATTTAGTGTAACGGGCCTAGGGAAGATTTGGTGTAACAGGGGGTATTCAGTGTAACAGGCCTGGAGGTGATTTACTGTGATAGGAGTATTTAGTGTAACAGGCCAATTATTTATTCAGGGGCTCAGCGCAGGGCAGATATTTTTATTCAGGAGCATCATAATGACACTGCTATCTTTAAGGGCATAGTGTTAGGATGTGATGCAGGAGACCGGAGAAAATGGAAGTCTGCAGCAACAAGCTGTGGATGAGAAAACTCCTCCTCATGGTGTCTGCACAAGATAAAGAAGAAAAGAAACAGAACGACTCCAGAGAGTCATCTGTAAGGTACCTGGATGTAAATGTTTTTTGTGATACTGACTAATTCTCATATTTTTATTTGTTAGAAACATTAAAGGGGTTGTCCAAGTTTGTGATAAGTCTGCACTGCAGTCATTCTTTGTGATTGCAGACTTCTGAATTCTCACAGTGAACACTGCCTATAGTGACTGAAGACTTTCATTTCCAACCTGGACAAGCCCTTTAATTATAAAATGAAGCCCTGTAGCCAAGCCTAAGGGTACTGTCACACAGTGGCACTTTGGTCGCTACGACGGCACGATCCGTGACGTTCCAGCGATATCCATACGATATCGCAGTGTCTGACACGCTACTGCGATCAGGGACCCCGCTGAGAATCGTATGTCGTAGCAGATCGTGTGGAACTTTCTTTCGTCGTCAAGTGTCCCGCTGTGGCGGCATGATCGCATCGTGTGACACAGGTTGTATACGATGTGCGCACAGTAACCAACGGCTTCTACATCGCAAATACGTCATGAAATTATCGCTCCGTGTATTGCAACGTGTGACCGCAGTCTACGACGCTGGAGCGATAATCATACGACGCTGCAACGTCACGGATCGTGCCATCGTAACGACCAAAGTGCCACTGTGTGACAGTACCCTAACAGCGTGTAATATCCTCACTCTCAGGATTCAGCTCTGCAGGTTCCAACAGTCATCACATGGCCACGTCATTCATGCAATTTTCATACTTATGTTCACGTGACAACGAGCTTCTCTTCTGCTTCTTAGTTTTTCACTGAACATTGAATTAGGCTGGAATCACGCTAGCGTATGGCATCCCATGCGAGAGCATCCGATGCGATATGCTAAGGACCCTCGCCTCCTGCTCTGCAGCGAGCGGGAGCCAAGTGTCATGCTACTGTGCTCTCATCCTACTGCACAGAGAGGATCGGAGCACAGCTGCATAAGAGGCGAAGAAATTATTTCTCTATTGCCTCTGTTTTAAAGCAATACACATTCATAGTTTGAAAAATACAATTTTTTAGCAATTTGAAAACATTCTTATAAATAAATGCAAAATATATCAACCTAAATTTACCAATAATTTAAAACAACTTCAGAATCACTGGGATGTGCAGAAGCATTCCAAAGATTTTCGTGTAGTGTGGAATGTCATATTTGAAGAACGGCCTTTGTCAGGAAAGTCAAAACTGGCCTCATTGATAAGGGATTAAAAAGGAGAGCTGTCCTCACAGCCGGTGACATATCATGAAGGACGTAAGGCCGCACAACTGCTATCAGACTCGTCCCAGAAAAAAAGACAAAATGCCAGAATTACGTTTTTTTGGTCGCCACAACATTGTATTGAAATGCAATAATGAGCGATAAAAGATTGTATCTACATCTATGCAGGTATATGATCTTGTCCCTGACATCCTTATAAAGCTCTTTGGTCTTGCCCATGTTGTAGAGGTTAGAGTCTGACTGACTGAGTCTGTGGACAGGAGTCTTTTATAAAGGTGACTATGTAAGACAGCAGTCTTTAATGCAGGTAATGAGTTGATTAGTAGCGTCTAACTGGTCTGTAGGAGCCAGAACTCTTAATGGTTGGTAGGGGATCAAATACTTATTTCTCATTGCAAAATGCAAATAAATTTATATAATTTATACAGTGTGATTTTCTGGATTTTATTTTTGTTATTGTATCTCTCAATGTTAAAATTAACGTACCCTTAAAATTATAGACTGTTCATGTCTTTGTCAGTGGACGAACTTACAAAAATCAGCAAGGGATTAAATATTTATTTCCTTCACTGTAGATTCATAATCACTTATTTTGTTTTTTCAGTGTGTCTGTAAAAATATTGTCTGTCTATGATTTTTTGAAAAGCTGTCCAGAAAAAATAAAAAGTCAAGTTGGCAACTCGATTGCTGTCCTTTTCTTCTAGTGGGGAAGTTACCATTTAACCCCTTTGAAATGTACCAATAGTTCCTTCACACTAACCACTTTGACTTATCGAAACACAGATCTAGGGCAGTGGATTGAAAATTTGCTGCAGTTAATGATTTGTAACATCAGGAATATTTAATTTCTTTCATCAATTCCTTTTTCTCAAATCTACACAGATTTTAAGAAATCTTTGTTTTTCACCAGTGAAACAAATAACTCTGTAACTATAAGGGTACGTTCACACGATCCGTTTTTCACTGCGGATTTTTCCGGTCCTTTTTCGGGGAAATCCGCAGTGGAAAACGGCGGTGCTTCTCTCGGCGGATTTGTGTCCTTTTTCTTCTGCGGATTCCACTGCGGGTTTCCAACTGCAGTTTCCTATTGGTGCTGTTGGAAACCCGCAGCGGAATCCGCTGAAAGAATTGACATGGTACTTCTTTTTTCTGTTGGCAAATCCGCGCGGATTTTCCAGCGAAAAAAAGGATCGTCGGCACAGCGGGTTTTGTTTTCCATAGGGTAACATTGTACTGTACCCTGCATGGAAAACGGCTGCGGATCCGTAGCTGCAATTCCGCTACGGATCCGCAGCAAAAAACGGATCGTGTGAACGTAGCCTAAAACTAACAAGCAGTGAGTGGGTGGATAAAAGGGCAGCTTTAGGTAACATGACTGATCATGTAGGAAGGAAGTCTGCTTTGTATAAGGAATATTACAAGATATTCCAGTAAACTCTTCCAGTACTTATGTGATGTTTGGACAAGATGCTGAAATGTTGGAAATGACCATATATGACATGGATGTGATGGTTTGTTGCTGCAACTTTCCTGCTAGAACTTTGCAATCTAAAAATGGAAACCAATCTAATAAAACAATATTACTATTACTTATTATTATTCAACAAACTTTTTTTCTTCCAAGACTACTAAACTTATCATTCACGTTCTAAAACTGATAGAATCAGTCTCCAGGCAGACTTTTAGCAGGTGTATTTGTAGAGAAATTCTTATATAACACTTAGATTGCCATTTCAGTCTTCAGGTATAAAAGAAAATTCAGCCGGTATAATATGCACCAAATTCGATAAAAGGCGCACACCCTTTAACCCCTTCACCACTGGGCAATTTTCCGTTTTCTTTTTAGTTTTTTCCTCCCCTGCTTCCAATAGACATCCACTTAGCCATTTGAGGGCTTGTTTTTTGTGGGATAAGTTGTAATTCTGAATGACAGCATTCATTCTGCCATATCGTGTACTGGAAAACGGAAAAACAATTTCAAGTGCGGTGAAACTGGAAAAATAGAGCAATTCCACAATTTTGGGGTTTTTTATTTACCATGTTCACTATATGCTAAAACTGACTTGGCATAATGATTTCCCAGGTCAGTACGAGTACGCAGATACCAAAAATAGTTGTTTTATTTAAGTGGTGAAAAAAAATTCTGAAATTAGTAAAAAAAAATGTTGCTTTTGTTGCCATTTTCCAAGGCCTGTAATTTTTTTGGGATCTGGGACTGTGCGAGAGCTTATTTTTTGTGCCCTGAGCTGACAATTTTACTGATAGCATTTTGAGTAGATATAATGTCTAATGTCTGTATTGCTGCATACAGTAAAAATCACACTCTCCTTTGAAGCCCAGCCACAAGCTGAATTTCAACAGAACTTTGCGATGGCAGACATGGCAGTCTTCAGGAGATGACCGGCTGCAAAGCAACCCATCAATGCCCCACGATCGTATCACGGTGATATCAATGGACTATAGAATAACGTACCCCCATGACAGCGGCATTCAACAGGTTAACAGTTAGAGATTGAGAATGACAACGACAGAGGCAGATTCTGGTCATGAAACACAGCCAATATCTGCAGGTACAGGATGGCCTCAGCCCATGAGCCCAATCCATACAGCCACACTTAACTTGCGCGGTACATGTATGGCAGATGACAGTTATGGGGTCAAGAAAAACTGCCAACAATGAGCTGATTCTTTGTTTTCTGCTATCAGATATTATCATTCCGGAAAGCAGCCAGGGAGTTCTCTTTTTGATGTTATTGCATGGGCTCCTGAAATTACATAATGTGTGTCTCCAGAGTGAGAGCCACTACTCTTTTTCCCTCCACTCTAGATACTAGAGCAGGGGGCTTCGTAACTTATCTAGATCCCCTAATAAGTTTAAACTATAATTTGCAAAGTTGGTCTTTGTGGGTCAGCAGTTATATACTATATACACAAATTAACATCTGCTCTGATTTTACAGGCTCGGGTAAATCTGGGCAGAACCCAGTCCTATTCTGCTGCCAAAGCTTAAAGGTTAGTTATTGATTGAAATATTTATTTTATGAAGCTCATATGTTTAAATAGCCATTCAGCCATGGAGTTATTCATCTTGTGCTCAGCTGACTGGAAGCAACCCTTTTGAATTACTGAAAACTGTTTTCCTGTGACTAAATCTAGGTCTTTTCGCTACAAGGTAGGTTGTATAAATCAGTATTTTTTTCTGTAAAATACAACATAGTTCTGGAAAGTAAAAAAAAGTGCAATAAATAAAACCATACAGATTGCAGATACCGTCCTTAATACTGCACATTTAAAGTTGACAAAAAAACTAATTTGGCCACATACAATTAAAACAACTGCTAACCATACTGTTGAGATAATCTGCAAATGTTCATTGATTATCGTCTACTCAAGATGGCCAAAATATTGCTCAGTAAAGAGTAAATAACAATAAATCAAAAGTTTTGTAATATTTCAGTATCTGGAGAATCCTCCTCACCTAAAAAAGTGCTCACTTAGTCTAGCTGTGTGGAGGACATAACTTACCTAGACATGTGGATTATGGTGCAGCCATTCTAGGACCATCAGACAGCATCAGACACAACCCCTGGAGTGTATCACTTCTTTTTTCTGTTCTAAGATTTTAGTGAAAAAAATAAAGAACTACCATATTTTTCGGACTATAAGATGCACTTTTTTCCTCAAAAAATGTGGAGGAAAATGAAGGGTGCATCTTATAGTCTGGATGTACCAGCTCGGGCTGTGGTGGCTAGGTGGGTTGCGGCATCGGAGGAGCAGTGGATCACAGGAGGCTGGAGCCGGTGGCTGTGGCTACCTCCTGGGCCCGCTGCTAAAGAGAAATTAACATTAGCTGCACTCCACGCCCATGGTGTGGAGGGCAATGAATATTCATTTCTCTTTAATAACGTCTTGGTATGATTGGCCCCCAACCCCGGTCCTGGTATGCATGGCTTCATCCTTATGATTGGCCCCCATCCTGGTATGCATGGCCCCATCAGAAACATTAAAAATAAAACCATTCCACTTACCTTCCCAGCACTCCCTCCCAGCATCTTGTTCCGATGCCAATAGCTGCTTTATGCTTGTAAGCAACGCATGGCAGGGACGTCATGCACTGCTTGCAAGCCGAAGGGCAGCTGCCTGAATACTACTGCTCTGCACGATGGGACTGTGCGCACAGAGAGCAGTGAGAATTCATTGCTCTCAAGTAGCGCCCACAGTGTCAGCCGCCATCTTCCTGCTGCTGCCGGCGGTCAGGTGTGCCGCTACTTAAGAGAAATGAATATTCGCCTCTCTTGTGATATATTGTACACAGTCTATTTAAACTCTTGTGCCTGGGTGCGAAGAAAACACAGGAGACACAGGTTTGGTTATGACTTGCTTGTATTACTTCATACAAGTATGCCACAGAGAAAAAGGTTTTACACAATTGCAGGTACAGAGGCAGGCGAAACAGCAGACCAGAGTAAACATTAAGTTCAGCATTAAGCACAAAACAGGGTCAGAGTCTCCCTCTCTGTTAGGGTTGAGCGAAATGGGTCGGCCATTTTCAGAAGTCGCCGACTTTTGGCAAAGTCGGGTTTCATGAAACCCGACCCCTGTGTGGGGTTGGCCATGAGGTCGGCGATCTTCTGAATCTGGTATCGGAATTCCGATACCGAGTTCCGATATGTTTGCGATATCGGAAATCGGTATCGGAATCCACATTTCAGTGTAAAATAAAGAATTAAAATAAAAAATATTGATATACTCACCTCTCCGACGCAGCCTGGACATCGCCGCTGGTAACCGGCATCTTCCGTTCCTAAGAATGGCGCTTGAAAGACCTTTCGATGATGTCGCGGCTTGTGATTGGTCGTGGCGGCCCACGTGACCACTCAGCGACCAATCACAAGCCGTGACGTAATTCTCAGGTCCTTAAATTCCTCATTCTAGGAATTTAGGATATGAGAATTACGTCACGGCTTGTGATTGGTCGCTGGGCGGTCACGTGGGCCGCCGCGACCAATCACAAGCCGTGACGTCACCGAAAGGTCCTTCACGCGCTCATTCTTAAGAAGGAAGGCTGCCGGAAAGAAGCAGGGCGCATCCGAGGGTGAGTATATACCTAATAGGAATATACTCACCCTCGGCTTCTTTCCGGCAGCCTTCCTTCTTAAGAATGAGCGCGTGAAGGACCTTTTCGGTGACGTCACGGCTTGTGATTGGTCGCGGCAGCCCACGTGACCGCTCAGCGACCAATCACAAGCCGTGACGGAATTCTCATGTCCTAAATTCCTAGAATGAGGAATTTAAGGACCTGAGAATTACGTCACGGCTTGTGATTGGTCGCTGAGCGGTCACGTGGGCCGCCGCGACCAATCACAAGCCGTGACGTCATCGAAAGGTCTTTCAAGTGCCATTCTTAGGAACGGAAGATGCCAATTACTACCAGGGCGCGTCAGAGGGTGAGTATATCAATATTTTTTATTTTAATTCTTTATTTTACACTTAAATATGGATCCCAGGGCCTGAAGGAGAGTTTCCTCTCCTTCAGACCCTGGGAACCATAGTATCCCATTGCACTGCATTGGGTTTCGTGTTTCGGCCGACCCCGACCCCGACTTTTTTATAGGATCGGCCGATTTCACTCGACCCGACTTTTGAGAAAGTCGGGTTTCGTGAAACCCGACCCGATCCTATAAAAATAAAAGTCGCTCAACCCTACTCTCTGTTACTTCCCTTGCAAATGTTGATTAGCACGCAGCAGGGTTCCAGTGTCCACAAGTGTCCCAGACATCCACAGTAGGAGATGGCTGGAATACTAACTTCCAGGAGCCAGGTCACAGGCTAACTGCGGACATGATACAGAAGCACTGATTGAATAGCTGAGGCTGCTTAAAAAGGCAACAGGCAGAGAACAGGATGGAAACATAGAAACTAGAAACTCCATACTGACTCAGGGCAAGGTAGCTGCAGTAGGACAAAGCAAAATGGCCGACGGAAAAATTAGGTTTCAATAACAGAAAGTAACAGCAGATATAGCAAAAAGACTGAGAACCTTACATCTCTCCACACTCAGAGAGGTGAATATTCATTTCTCTTAAGTAGTGGCACACATGACCACCCAGCAGCTGCAGGAAAGCCAATTATACCGGAATTGGGAGGGGCCATGCTTACTAGGATGAGAAGGGGGCCCTGCATACCAGGATAGGGATGGGGCCATGCATACTGGGATGAGATGGGGGCCCTGCATACCAGGATAGGGATGGGGCCATGCATACTGGGATAGGGAAGAGGGCGATCATTTCTGCCAGGATAGGAATGAGGAGGACCATTTATACCAGGATAGGGATAAGGGGGACCATTCCTACCAGGATAGGGATGAGGGGGCCATGCAAACCAGGATAGGGATGAGGGGGGATGCATACCAGGATAGGAATGAGGGGGCCATGCATACCAGGGTAGGGATGAGGGTGCCATGTGTATCAGGATGGGGATGAGGGGACCATATATACCAGGATAGGAGATATTAAGTACAGAATTGACCACATTTTTTGCTTCAATTTTTTTCCCTAATTTCCTCCTCTTAAACCTAGGTACGTCTTATGGTCCGGTGAGTCTTATAGTCCGAAACATATGGTAGTTATCTTTTCAGCTGACTTATCTTTATACTGATCTCTAGTACAAAGCAATCCACTTTCTGGGAAGACAAAAGTGTTGCATTATAGGGGCAATCTATGCACAATGGCTGAGGAATTATTACAGTTACTGTTGTATCAGTAACTACTATATGGGTACTTTCATGGAAAATATGTGACAAGCATATAATATGGATAATTCTTTGTACCAGGCACATTATAGGCACCACTTGCATACAATTCTTCATGGGAAAAGTTAGTGTCACCATAATGAGAGTCACATAGTCTGTTGACAGTATTGTGAACAGTAGTACTTACTACATTTTAGGTTATGTGCACATGTTGCGGATTAGCTTGGGGAAATTTCTGGGTGGTTTCTGCGTTTCTTGGCAGAAAACGCAGTGGAAATTCCGCACGTTTTTTATGCAGATTTTATGCGGTTTTTCATGCAGATTTTCATGCGTTTTTGTAAATCCATAGAGCTAAATAAAGATATAATATTTAAAAAAAAAGAATTTTGATATAATTTCCTTGTTCAACCTCTTCAGCCAGATACCCACATTAATATTAAATAAAGACACACACGCCAGCCTATGTAGGAGCATTAACATAATTAACCTACATATGCTGTAACAAAAAAGCAACTGTCAGAAATCTGCGTAAAATACAATGTTTATTTGAAAAAAAAATTTTTTTTTTAAAATTGCATGTGCTACCGCATAATTTTAATAACCAGCAGAGGGAAAGCCGAGAGCTGAAGGTTGATGTTAATATTCTGGGAAGGAGTCGATAGCCATAAAGGTCCCCAGGCTATTAATATCAGCTCACAGCTGTTTGCTTAGCTTTTACTGGTTAGTTTACAGGAGAACACCAGAAAAAAATTGACATAGGGTCCCCCTATAAAAATCAAACCAGCAAAGGCTAGGCAGACAGCTGTGGGCATCCCCCCAGGTTAAAAACATCAGCTCTGAACCACCCCAGAAATGGCGCATCTTATAGATGCACCAATTCTGGCACTTAGCCTCGCTCTTACCACTTGCCCTGTAGCGGTGGTAAGTGAGGTTCATATTTGTAGGGTTGATGTCACCTTTGTATTGTCAGGTGACATCAAGCCCATGGCTTAGTAATGGAGAGGCGGCTATAAGACACCTATCCAGTACTAATCCTATAGTTACATGGTAAATAAAGACACAGCCAGAATAAAGTCCTTTATTTGAAATAATCACACAGACTCCTTTATGGAATCATAAGTTTCCATACTTACTGAATGCCTAATCCCCGACGCCCTCGTCTCCTGCAAAGAATAAAAAAATAATAAACCAACATATAATACTATCCTGTCAGACATAGTCCATTTAATACCGAGTGTCCCACGGCGATCTCATGTGTAGAACAGTCACATCGGGAGATGTGACTACTCTACCTGGCCAATGGCGATACACTGACAGGAGGTAATCGCTCCCACAGTGCATCACTGCGCTGCCTGAGAGTTCACCTGAGTTCATCAGCTCCGGTGCTCTCACTTACGGCACCGTTGCGTGAGAACTTTCCCATGCAGTGGTGCCATAAGTGAGAGCACCAGAGCTGATCAGCTGATGAACTCTGGTGAACTCTCACAGCGGCTCAGTGATACACTGTGCGAGTGATCACCTCCTGTCAGTGTATCACCAACAGCTGGGTGAGATCGACGTGGGACACTCAGTATTAAATGGACTACGATGGAAAGGTGAGCATATGTTGGTTTATTATTTTTGATTGTTTGCAGGAGACACGGGCATCAGGGACTAGGTGTTCGGTGAGTATGTATTGTGTATGTGAATATGTAAATGTTTTGATTTTTTTTACAATTGAACACAGGCGCCAGATGATGAGACTATTATCCCATCATCGGCTCGTGCTGTCACTGTTATATGTGACAGTAGACATAGCCGGATGAGAGTAGTAGTCCCATCAGACGACGCCTTTGTACACACACAGACACCCACAGACAGATGCAGACACCCGCAGACAGACACCCGCAGACAGACACACACAGATACCCGCAGACAGACACCCGCAGACAGACACACAAGCAGAGACCCGCAGACAGACAGAGACAGACACCCACAGACAGACACACACAGACTCCCGCAGACAGACTGTAATAATTATAGGGGATAACTCAGGAGACTCTTTGCGTGGAACAAAACAACTACAGGACACAGTTTTATAAGTGATAAAGTCTATATTATCACACGGTGATTCAAACAGGTGCAGAGAGAAACTCAAGTCCACAACACTTGGTGCAAATATTAAATGCAGCTCAGCAGTCTATAGGAAACTTCAGAGGAAAATGCAATCAAGCAGAAAGTCTATGAAGCACAGTTATTCTTGAGGATACTTGACACGAATAAATCCTTGTCTTAGTCCAGGCACAGATAGATATGCTAATTAGGCAGTTCAAATCATATCTTAGCTCAACCAGGGAGGCCTGGTTAATAGTCTCAGGTTATTGCAAAGCAGAAACAGCTTACATGTCCAGCAAATGCAGATGGAAGTAAAAACGAACAGCAGATGAAGGAGGATTACTGGAAACTTGTGTATGCAGCAGGAACTCAGAGCAGAGTAGCAGGATCACCACACAGGTTCACAGGAGCAGGTGTATAGCCAGGGAGTAATCAGAGGTCAGGAGCTGGATGCAAGGCAGAATACTCTAGCACAGACTGAAGGCTGGGGTGGAGTTTTATAGCAGGAAGACACAGTGCACATGAGACCAAAGACGCCATCTTGGAAAAGGGCAGTAATGCACAAAAGGTAAAAAATGTTCAGAGTCCTGACACAGACACACACAGACACCCGCAGACAGACACAGACAGACACCCGCAGACAGACATGCACATATTCTCCGCTCACACATATTCTCCGCCCACACATATATTCTCCACCCACACACATATTCTCCACCCACACACTCTTCCTCCTTTTGACATCATTTCCCTTTGACAAATCGCAGCATTTTTGGCAGCAAATATGCAGCAAATCCACAAAAAAATCCTCAAACCTTTCTACACCTGCGTTTTTGCTCCGGATTAGACTGAATCAATGGAAGTCAATGGGTGCAGAAACGCTGCAAATCTGCAAAAAGAATTGACATGCTGTGGAAAATAAAATGCTGCAAATAAGGACGGAAATTTCCAGATCATGTGCACAACACTTCAGAAATGTCATTGATTAACATTGCTTAAGTAATCCTTTGCATTTTTGGAGCATTTCCATGCGGAAAAAATGCTGCAGAAACACTAAAAATTTGCATCGTGTGCACATAGCCTTAGGCTCATCAATTGTACCACTAGTTTGGGGCATTAGATATTCCTGAGATTATAATTAGGGTGGGTTTTGTTGGTGTGGCTAGCAGGGCCGGCTCCAGGTTTTCGGGGGCCCTGGGCGAAAAAGTCTCAGTGGGCCCCTTTAAAACATACCACAATTCATGATGCACAGATACGGCAGATAAATATAGGTATAGTACAATGCCAAAGATTTCACTTACTTCTTATATTACATGAGTGATATCTATTGTACATTCTAGAATAGCTCAGAAATCGGACAGTATATCTCTCCATACAGTATTATGAGCCCCATATATTGCTCCATACAGAATAATCAGTCCTATATATTGCCCCACATATTGCTCCATACAGTGTAATCCGCTCCATACAGTTTGAGCCCAATATAATGCTCTATACAGTATAATGAGCCCCATAAATTGCTCCACACAGAATGGGCCCCATATAATGCTCCAGTATATGATGAGCCCCATGTATTGCTCCATATAGTATAATGAGACCAACAAAAATGCTCCATACAGTATAATGAGGGGCCCATGGTACATTAATATAGGGGTGCATAAAGATATTAGGGGGTGCGCACGGGCATAAGATTGGTGTATAGGGGTGCATATACAGTGGGGCAAAAAAGTATTTAGTCAGTCAGCAATAGTGCAAGTTCCACCACTTAAAAAGATGAGAGGCGTCTGTAATTTACATCATAGGTAGACCTCAACTATGGGAGACAAACTGAGAAAAAAAAATCCAGAAAATCACATTGTCTGTTTTTTGATCATTTTATTTGCATTTTATGGTGGAAAATAAGTATTTGGTCAGAAACAAACAATCAAGATTTCTGGCTCTCACAGACCTGTAACTTCTTCTTTAAGAGTCTCCTCTTTCCTCCACTCATTACCTGTAGTAATGGCACCTGTTGAAACTTGTTATCAGTATAAAAAGACACCTGTGCACACCCTCAAACAGTCTGACTCCAAACTCCACTATGGTGAAGACCAAAGAGCTGTCAAAGGACACCAGAAACAAAATTGGAGCCCTGCACCAGGCTGGGAAGACTGAATCTGCAATAGCCAACCAGCTTGGAGTGAAGAAATCAACAGTGGGAGCAATAATTAGAAAATGGAAGACATACAAGACCACTGATAATCTCCCTCGATCTGGGGCTCCACGCAAAATCCCACCCCGTGGGGTCAGAATGATCACAAGAACGGTGAGCAAAAATCCCAGAACCACGCGGGGGGACCTAGTGAATGAACTGCAGAGAGCTGGGACCAATGTAACAAGGCCTACCATAAGTAACACACTACGCCACCATGGACTCAGATCCTGCAGTGCCAGACGTGTCCCACTGCTTAAGCCAGTACATGTCCGGGCCCGTCTGAAGTTTGCTAGAGAGCATTTGGATGATCCAGAGGAGTTTTGGGAGAATGTCCTATGGTCTGATGAAACCAAACTGGAACTGTTTGGTAGAAACACAACTTGTCATGTTTGGAGGAAAAAGAATACTGAGTTGCATCCATCAAACACCATACCTACTGTAAAGCATGGTGGTGGAAACATCATGCTTTGGGGCTGTTTCTCTGCAAAGGGGCCAGGACGACTGATCAGTGTACATGAAAGAATGAATGGGGCCATGTATCGTGAGATTTTGAGTGCAAACCTCCTTCCATCAGCAAGGGCATTGAAGTTGAAACGTGGCTGGGTCTTTCAACATGACAATGATCCAAAGCACATCGCCAGGGCAACGAAGGAGTGGCTTCGTAAGAAGCATTTCAAGGTCCTGGAGTGGCCTAGCCAGTCTCCAGATCTCAACCCTATAGAAAACCTTTGGAGGGAGTTGAAAGTCCGTGTTGCCAAGCGAAAAGCAAAAAACATCACTGCTCTAGAGGAGATCTGCATGGAGGAATGGGCCAAAATACCAACAACAGTGTGTGGCAACCTTGTGAAGACTTACAGAAAACGTTTGACCTCTGTCATTGCCAACAAAGGATATATTACAAAGTATTGAGATGAAATTTTGTTTCTGACCAAATACTTATTTTCCACCATAAAATGCAAATAAAATGATAAAAAAACAGACAATGTGATTTTCTGGATTTTTTTTTCTCAGTTTGTCTCCCATAGTTGAGGTCTACCTATGATGTAAATTACAGACGCCTCTCATCTTTTTAAGTGGTGGAACTTGCACTATTGCTGACTGACTAAATACTTTTTTGCCCCACTGTAGATATAAGGGGTGCACACAGACACAGGACAGGTGTACAGGGATGCATTTAGATATATGGGAGTGCACACAAACATATAGGACAGGAGTATAAGGGGTGCATAAAGATATATAGGGTGCACACAGACACATAGGACAGGCGTATGGGGGTGCATATAGATATATGGGGTGCAAACAGACAGGACAGGCATAAAGGAGTGCATATAGATATATAGGAGTTAGGAGTGCACACAGACACATAGGACAGGCATATAGGGGTACATATAGCTATATGGGGTGCCCCCAGACACATGACAGGCATATAGGGGTGCGTAGATATATAGGGGTGCACACAGACACATAGGACAGGCATTGGGTGCATATAGATATATAGGGGTGCACACAGACACATAGGACAGGTGTATAGGCGTGCATATACATATATAGGGGTGCACACAGACACATAGGCGTATAGGGGTGCATATATAGATATATAGGGGTGCACACAGACACAGGACAGGCATTGGGTGCATATAGCTATATGGGGGTGCACATAGTCAGCCATTTAGGGGTACATAAAGATATATAGGGGTTCTCACTATACCATGTCTGCTCTCACTTACAGGATCCCACACGATACAGGGGTGCAGACAACTGGGGGTCGCAGCACATATATGGCGCTGTTTGGGGTCACTATTTACAGCAGCTATCAGTGACAACAGCAGCAGCGCAAGTTAGTAAGTGCTGCGTGCAGATAGTGCCCTGTGGGGGGGACTTACACAGTGCCAGGTGCAAAAGGGGCAACAGCAGGGCTCTGAGCCCGAGGCAGCTCAACACTCCCAGTCCCATGCCGACCCCGGTACCTCCATGTGCTTCATGCGTCGGAGTGCTGACCGCGCATCCCCGGAGCCCTGCGTTGCTGCGGGCACATTACTTGTTAGAAGCCCCCAGCCACCGAGTGAGAAGAGCGGCGGCGCCAGGTGTATGAGCCTGAGTTTCGCAGCTCCGTCCTCACTGTCTGCAGCAGCCACAGCCTGACATCAACTGCTCCTCCAGCCGCTGCCAGGCCCTCTGCCATCTTTTGGGACACTCAGTGCTCTATATCCGTCATTCAGCCTCTGTCTCACGGAGCACACAGTCCCACTCGTATCTGTGCCGTCTCATGGAGAGCTCAGAGCCCGAGCTCAGTCTCACGGCGCATCCACTGCGCATGCCGGTGTCCCTGATGGCGAGTGGGCCCCTCGCCTGCTCAGGGCCCCGGCACTTGCCCAGGTGCGCCGGGTGCTGACGCCAGCCCTGGTGGCTAGGATAATAAAGGAAAAATACGTGTAATAAATAATTTTTGGAACATCCTTCTGCGAATGAATACTGTTGACTTGCAGCTATTCATTACTCTGGCTCTCAAAAGGGAAGGAACTCGGACACCAGTGTTGTACTTAGTAAATAATAAAATGGAATTTGCAACAGCATCAGTTATTTCACTTACCATCAGTTGAACTAGATGGACCTAGATCTTTTTTCAACCTATGTAACTATGTAAGATTGGTTTTAATTTTCAACTTATCCCTGAAAAACAATTGACGGTCCGTGATTCCTCAAATCCAGCAAAATTATGTGGATTGCTGTAGAGAAAAATTGTAAAATCCAAAAAGACATCTAAGGAGAGGGGACATATCACCCTCGCATTGAACATACGGAATTAATTATAACTGGGGAAGTTAGAAACTAATTATAACTAGGGAAGTGAGAGAGAGATGACAATTCAACCTCCATTGCAGTAGGACCTTCTGCAGTAGGACAGTGAACAAGTAATTACAGCAGAGATCTGCTTTGAGAACCAGCCTCAAAGACTAGGATTCATTTATTCAGAGGTGGGGAAATACACTTCTGAGGCAAGAGCTTCCTCTGTTCAAAGGACTGGTTGCAGACATTTTGGAGACAGTGGTAAATGTTAAATAATGGGGTTGGCATCGATTCGATATTTATGGGAGATATATTATTGGTGTCGTAGTGAAGGGACGAACATATCGAATTCACTCACATCACCACAAGGCCATTCTAATGCCTCCAACTGAATATCAATCACATAAATAATGCTATCCATGCCATGCTTCATCTCTATAAAAAGGTAAAATAGTGATAGTAAACATGATCACAATATTTGGGACCTCCAGGGTCTAAGATATCCTAGAAGTTGGGGATCACATAATCTTATAAAAATAACAAAAGACTGACCATCACATCATAAATAGGTCTGAACAGGTGCTTACCTAGAGTTGCCAACTCATATACATTCAAACAAAAAGCAAAGAATGAGGAAAAAACGAACTGAAGGGTCAAAGAGTAAATAAACAATACAAAAGATATGTAATACAAAAAATAGTTTATTGATGATAAGAACAACTAAGGGAAACAGAAATTGGCAAAACGGTGCTGGTCACACACAGTGTGTATCCGCCCATACAAACCCAATCAAGAGATGAAATAATGGCCAACTGAACAAGATACCGACTAAGCAGATCATGCACACAAGATATAAAGAGAGTATCAAGAAAGTGCACTACGTATATGGTAAGTATCCAAAGAGTTATGTGCTATGCAGAAGATACTCAAAACACTATACGTCATGCAACAAGTTAATGTGTCCCAATAGAGTATAACATGTAAATATGAATTATACACAAAAAAGCAAATGGTAGCATGAGAAACTTTAGTATGAGTATATATCTAAATAGCAGTGCAAGGTGCACAAAATAGTAGGTATAGCAAGTGCACTGTCAAGTAATTGGTATAAATAGTATGACTAGCAAATGCATAAAGGTAGAGAAACAAATGCATATATGTATCTATATGTGACAGTATATCCAAAAGTAGAGCAAGCGCTGAAATGATCAAACAGATAATCATTGTAATCAGAGCGACATCCAAGGGAAAGTGGTGTAAAGATGTATATACATGGCAAAAAAAGGGGACAAAAACTATATGAAGAAATGAGGACCTAAGAAAACAGTATGCAGCGCTGCAATGAATCTCAGGTACATGCACTGTGAGTTGTCCTAAATACTGCCTGAAACGGCCTAAATACAAAATGAAATAGCTAAAACGTCAAGCCAATAATACTAGTATGGCCATTATATATCAAATACAATTAGATGTCAGGGAATAGAATGGATGATGCTCTAAGACATGGTTAACTGTACGATTGGGTGGGTATGGGCAGACATTCCTAGTGCCAAGTTGCCAAAAGCTCGCCTGTACAATTTGTCAGGGCCTGAACAGACCACCATGAAAAAATATGTTAGCGAAATTTTACGAAAGGGTCATACCAGTCCTTCCTCCTCCCTTATGGCTGATGCATTTTTCTATGTTAAAAAAAAGATGGGGGTCTCCGTCCTTGCCTTGATTTCCGAGAACTAAACAAGATCATGGTTAAAAATACTTACCCACTTCCACTCATTCCTGACTAATATAATCAGCTTCTGAGGGCAAGGGTGCTTTATAAATTTGATCTTAGAGGGGCTTACAATTTGATATGCATCCGGAAGGGTGATGAGTGGAAAACGGCATTTTTAACATCTAAGGGTCTTTTTGAAAACCTTTTCATGCCTTTTGGATTATCTAATGCACCTGCTGCGGTTCAAAATTGTATGAATATTTTCTCTGATTGCATTGGAAGATCAGTTGTGATTTACCTCGATGACATTCTAATTTTCTTGCCAGACTTGGACACTCACAAGGAACATGTCCGTGTTCTGTTAGAGAGATTGAGGCAGAGATTTCTATTTGCTAAATTAGAGAAATGTGTTTTTTTTTGTTCAGGAAATCTCTTTTTTGGGGTTTATCTTGTCACCAGAAGAGTTTAAGATGAACCCTGGGAAAGGTGTAGGCTATAATTGATTAGGTTCAACCTCGTGATCGTAAGGCTTTGAATCGCTTTCTGGGATTCGCCAACTATTATAGAAAATTTATCAAGGGGTTTTCACAGATTGCTAAACCACTTACTGACCTTACATGTAAGGGGGTGAATCTCAAGGTTTGGTCGCTGGGTGCTATCAGGGCTTTGAAAGATTAAAATAGTGTTTTATGTCCGCACCCATACTGATCCAACCTGATCTACAAGAACCGTTCATTGTGGAGGTGGATGCTTCAGAGATCAGAGTGGGGGCAGTCTTACCACAGGGGCCCAAAACTCTGATTAACCTGTGTCCATGTGCTTTTCTTTATTAAAAATTTTCACTGGCAGAGAGAAAATATGATGTTTGGAATCGGCAGTTACTTGCTGTCAAATTGGACTTTGAGGAATAGAGGCATTTTCTGAAGGGGCGGTTCATCCAGTTAAGGTGATCACGGATCACAAAAATTTAGCTTACATTGAATCAGCTAAAAGGTTAACTCCTAGACAGGCCAGATGGTCCTTGTTTTTCTCTTGGTCTAATTTTTCTAATACATTCATGCCAAGGTCTAAGAATGTGAAAGTTGATGCTTTATCTCGTAGTCTAGATTCCATTTCTCCTCCAGAACCTCCATCCTCCATTATTCCTCAGGGTATTGTGGTGTCTATGGTAACCTCGGAATTGGAAGAGGAGATTCGTAAAGTCCAGTCGTTGGCTCCTTCCACTTCCCTGGGGTCCAAATTATTTGTGCCTGTGTACCTAAGATTACGGGTGTTATAGGAATTTTGTGATTCAATTTTAAGTGGTCATCCTGTGGTTACTGCCACGAGGAAAGCTGTTCCTAAACTTTTTTGGTGGCCATCCATGCATAATGATATTAAAGATTTTGTATCTGCTCGTGAAGTCTACGCACGTGCCAAAGTCAGTCAAAGCTGGCCAGCTGGGGAATTGGCTACAATGCCTATTCCAGAAAGACCATGGACTCATTTGTCGATGGATTTCATTACATATTTGCTTTTGTCTGATGGGAAGACTGCTATCTGGTTGGTAGTTGATCAATTCAGCAAACAAGCTAATTTTGTTCCTTTGTCAGGATTACCTAATGCAGAGACATTCTCCAGGTTGTTTATTTATCACATTGTATTGTTACATGGGATTCCTCTGAACATTGTGTCTGATAGGGGAGTACAATTTGTCTCTAAATTTTGGAGAGCTTTCTGCAGTAAACTAGGGATTGACTTGTAATTTTCATCTGCTTATCACCTTGAAACCAATTGTCAGACTGAGAGGACAAATCAAACTTTGTAACAAATTTTAAGTTTCTTTGTGGCACTGCCCAGATTTGCCAAAAATGGAAGGCCGAAAGAAGACATTCGGTGGGACCTGTTTTTAAGATTGGGGATAAGGTTTGGTTGTCTTCTAGGAATAGTACACTTAAAGTGCCGTCGGCGGAGTTGGGACCAAAGTTTATTGGTCCATATGAGATCTTAGAGGTGGTCAATCCTGTGGTATTTAGATTAAAGCTTCTTCCATCCCTTCGCATCCCTAACGTATTCCATAAAACCCTATTAAAGGAGTCCCTTCTGCATTGTGCCCTTAATCCCTGCTTCCCCCACTTTCAGTAGATGGTGACCTGGAGTATGAGGTTCAGAGGGTTGTGGATTCTCGGAGGGTCTGTAATTCCCTCCAGTACTTCATTCACTGCTGGGGATATGGACCAGAGGAGAGATTTTGGGTCCCTTCTCGAGATGTGAAGGCTGATCAGTTAGTCAGGGCCTTCCATCTAAAATTTCCTGGGAAGCCTGGGGGTCCGGTGGCACCTAGAACAGGGGGTACTGTCACGGTTTCACCACTCAGTGTGTCTGGGATGCAGTTACTGACAGTTCGGCCATCCAATCCGGTATAGGTGTGTGCTAAAGCTGTCAGTACTTTGATTGACACATTGGCCATGCAATCTGGTACAGGGGTGTGCTGAGCTGTCAGTGTGTTGATTGACAGCTCGGCAATCCAGACTGAGACTGTGAGGCATCAGCTGTCTCCAAGTGTTCATTATTCCAGGTAATCGCCATGCTACTTAACAGAGCTGTGTCTCCCAGAACTCTGTCACATGTACATTCAGCTTATGAGGTTTGTTCTCCTGTGTCTTGAGTTCTGTATGATTGATCTGTTGCCTGACCTTGGACTTCGTTCTGACCATCTGCCTGTTTAACCCCTTCAGCTCTGATCCATTATCATCCCAGTACCCTGACCTCGGAATATTACCTGACTATGCTTTTGTCTCTTCCTTATGTTTATGACGTACCCTCCTGGCTTCTGACCTTGGACTCATTGACCATTCTGACTCACGACATAGCCATGAGAAGTGACTAGCGGCACACTCGTCAGTCAATTGTATAATTGTCCTGACTATTGGAGGCAGCGGAGTTGCATTTCCTGACAAACTGGCAGCAGCGGTAGGATCTGCGTGATCTCCCTGGTGTCATTCTTGACAGGGATATTTAGATACTAGTTTACACAACAGTCGGTGCTTGTTCCTTTCATAATTTAGAGTAAAGTGCCCCAAGGCACTTTGATTGAAGTTCCATTTCTGACATGGATTGACCTCAAACTGGTAATCTGGTATCCACCTGCTTAATCAACCCACTATCTCCCTAGTAGAATAATTGTAATTGTGTCATTGAATTACATAAAAATTGTCCCTGTTCTATTTTTTCCTCAGTGATCACATGAATACCACTGCAATGTTGTGATCCTGGTATACTGACATAATGTAAACAAGTTACAGGGTTCAGTGCCCCTTAAGTCCTTCCCTGTCAACAGGTTGTCAACAATAGTGCTGGAAAAAGTACTTTCAGCATGATGCTAAGATGACTCATGCACCCCACTACTGCAGCCCCTGGAAATACTGTAAATAAGCAGAGCGTGTCAGGAAAGTGAATATTAGCAGGAACATTTCTTAAGGTACAGTATGTACATAGAGAGTTAGATGTGCAACATGATTGCTTTTTTTCTATTTAAAGTGAGTTAGTCACCCCAACAATGCAATTTGAATGACTTATAAAGTAGGGGACTTAGCCCCTATAAAACTCATACCTGCTGTATAGATTTTACTTCTGTAGTTGGACAGAAAACGAATTTTACTTCATATATAAATGGGGCGCACCCTTGGTGTGGCCAAGGGCTCAGTGCACTATTTCACCACCTCAATCACCATACCACTTACCTCCCCTTTGCTCGATTGACAGCGCTCACTTGTCTAGAGTAAGGGCTGTCTGCAATGAATCCCCAGCCCTGTGTATGCACACTGACACTGACAGAGCATGAGCTGTGTGTGCACATACAGTGTAAGTACATGCTTTCATCCCCTACTGCAACTGCGTTGCATGATCACCACACATAGGAACACACAGTAGTGAGTGTCTGATGCAGACAAGGGAGCGATGAGGGCACACCTGCACTGACACTATGTGTGTGGGCTGGACTCCTGCAGTGTCAGTGCAGATGTGCAGCACCGAAGATTCAGTTCATTCAGCATTCTCTCTGCCCTCGTGGCTATTTCACCAGTTTTTGTTGTCATCCTGCAATACAACAACCTCAAATCATTGCTGTTCTGCATTGCTTAGCAATTTTCCAATATGCATATCCACAATGTATCAGGCTGTCTAACGCCTGGGACAATAGGTTTATTGATAGGTTATTTCCAAAAGGCTATATTGCCCTAAGCAAGTGAGACTCTCTACCTTGCCTCTCATTCTGATGGGCACGAGACTCCATTTTCAGCAGAAAGAATTTATAACATGGCACGTTAATCAAGTTACCTTTTCTTGTATTGTTTCATTTACTGAGGGTTTGAAATGCAAAATGACTGTGACTGGCGCACAGTGATGAGTAGAGTTGAGCGACTTTTACTTCTTTTGGATCGAGTCGGGTTTTTGTCAAAAGTCGGGTCGGGTGAAATCGGCCGATTATTGCGAAAAGTCGGGGGCCGACTGAAACACGAAACCCAATGCAAGTCAATGGGGAATCAAAGTCGGCAGTGAGTGGAGGACAGGAAAACACCTACAGTGCCCATTTTAATGCCAAAAACATCAATTCTTATTACTGAAGCTTGTCAATCTTAATTTACTTTATAATAATAGTTAGGCATTGAAAACTGGGGGTCATTTGGCTAAAGTTGTGGGGGGGTAGGGCTGGCTCAAGATTTTCGTGGGCCCAGGAAACGCGGAATACGTCACGGCGGTGGAGCAGGGAGAGGTAAGTATTTCAACTTTGCAAGTGCTGTGATCCTGAGCAAGCAGTGGGTGCCCACTCGTTGGCATTGGTACTGGCACAGGGCCCCTCATAGTACGGCGGTGTGTTTGACGGCGGGTGGCGCCTCCCACCGGCAGAGATACTTTTGCGTACTATGAGGGGCCCTGTGCCAGTGACATCGCCAATGAGTATGCCCCCCCACCTGATGAAGGAACCTGCACTTTCATCTGCACCTTCCTCTTTGTCCCCGTGTAAGGTGGTATAGTATGCGGGAAGGGGAACCTGAGTTTCAGCAGGGTCAGATTCTGGCTGTGTAGAGTGCAAGGGGAATGTAGTGGTCTGGGTCAATGTACCAAAGTATATGAAAAGCTAGCACTCAATCAGTGCCAGTGAAAGGGGCTTAAAGTCCCATAAATCATGTATAAAAGAGATCACTGCACTCGTATATTTCAAAATGCTTGTGCCAAAGGTTTATTCGGATAAAAGTTTATGCAAATAGCGACAGGCGATAATAACGTTTCGGCCAGCCCGTGGCCTTGATCACAAAATCGCTGTAATAAGCAAAAAAACAGACAAAATTACAAAGGAGGAACACTTATACATACAATAACATATATATTTGCATATTTACATAGATGAATGCATGTCAGAAGCTAATGGTCATGGTGAGGCTTATCAGTCCAAGACCAAAGTGTATATACATATATATATATATATATATATATATATATATATATATATATATATATGACATACAGTACATGGAGTCCCGAGTGACCTGAGATCAAGGAGAATGGCTCGAAGAGATACAATATATAGCATTGAGATGAAAAGGGCAAGCGAACATACCCCAAATAGACTTCATTACAGTAAGGACACTGTGTGCTTGCTGAGTCTGGTAAAGGACGCAGTTATGTAACCTGCAACGGATAATACATAGTAAAATTGCTATGCAAGAGCTATATTTCAACCACCATTGTTTGTGGGGACACTGCCAAAGTTACAAGAGATGAGTTATACCACTTCTGGTCTCACCCAGGGTCCACAAGAGCTAGTGAGTACTAACCAAATTGGTATGGTCTAGGTGTTTGCCTGTGTAATGTGAAAGCAGTCCCAGCTGGAATCAATCCTATAGTTGTATGAGGACCAGGCAAATGTAAAAAAATAAAATAAAATACAATTCAGTAAGGTAAATATAGGAGAGTATGTCGAACTATCCCTATGTGGGTACGTGGAGGCCAATACCTGTTTTGTATACTGAGTCTGGGGTACAGATAAGGCTGTATGGTCCCCAAGTGGCTTGGTATTCTCCAGTGGGAGTAAGGGTAGACAGTGCTGTGGACAACAAAATCAACACAGGGCTAGGAGCTATAGTAAGGTTGGCCAGTGGAAAGGACAGTACATATTACAGTATCTAGAGCGTGTATCAAATACCTGTCTTGCCTATAGGGTCAGGGGTATATTTCAGGTTGTATAGTCCCTGTATGGTTTGACAAATCCCAGAGGGAACAGGGGATGATATCACTGTAAACAAGAAAACAACATATGGCTGAAGGCAGAGCCGAGCGGTGTGTTACTTATCTTCAGACTGTGCTGGGGTCTTACGTCCTGGTTATTGCGCTTTCTGCACCTGGGGCGAGGTAAAATAATAAAGTAAGCTAAATGCAGTTCAAAATTGGTAACAGGACTAAACAGGCGGCATTACTTTCTTCAGTGGAGGACAACTTTAATGAGTGGCAGACACAGTTAGTAGGCCGAAATAATAAAGTAGGCTAAATGCAGTTCAAATGTGGTAACAGGACTAAACAGGCGGCATTGCTTTGTTCAGTGGAGGATAACTGTAATGAGTGGCAGACACAGTTAGTAGGCCCAAATAATATGGGCTAAATGCAGTTCAAAATTGGTAACAGGACTAAACAGGCGGCATTGCTTTGTTCAGTGGAGGACAACTGTAATGAGTGGCAGACACAGTTAGTAGGCCCAAATAATAAAGTAGGCTAAATGTAGTTCAAATGTGGTAACAGGACTAAACAGGCGGCATTGCTTTGTTCAGTGGAAGACAACTGTAATGAGTGGCAGACACAGTTAGTAGGCCCAAATAATAAAGTAGGCTAAATGCAGTTCAAATGTGGTAACAGGACTAAACAGGCGGCATTGCTTTGTTCAGTGGAGGACAACTGTAATGAGCGGCAGACACAGTTAGTAGGCCCAAATAATAAAGTAGGCTAAATGCAGTTCAAATGTGGTAACAGGACTAAACAGGCGGCATTGCTTTGTTCAGTGGAGGAAAACTGTAATGAGTGGCAGACACAGTTAGTAGGCCCAAATAATAAAGTGGGCTAAATGCAGTTAAAAATTGGTAACAGGACTAAACAGGCGGCATTGCTTTGTTCAGTGGAGGACAACTTTAATGAGTGACAGACACAGTTAATAGGCCCAAATAATAAAGTAGGCTCAATGCAGTTCAAAAATGGTAACAGGACTAAACAGGCGGCATTGCTTTGCTCAGTGGAGGACAACTGTAATGAGTGGCAGACACAGTTAGTAGGCCCAAATAATAAAGTAGGCTAAATGCAGTTCAAATGTGGTAACAGGACTAAACAGGCGGCATTGCTTTGTTCAGTGGAGGACCACTGTAATGAGCGGCAGACACAGTTAGTAGGCCCAAATAATAAAGTAGGCTAAATGCAGTTCAAAATTGGTAACAGGACTAAACAGGCGGCATTGCTTTGTTCAGTGGAGGACAACTGTAATGAGCGGCAGACACAGTTAGTAGGCCCAAATAATTAAGTAGGCTAAATGTCTGCCAAAAAATTGTTCATAAATAAACAGGCGACATTGCTTTGCTCAGTGTCGGAAAATTGTAATGAGTAGCAGACTAAGTTAGTAGGCCCAAATAATAAAGTGGGCTAAATGTCTGCCAAAAAATTGTTCATAAACAGGTGGCATAGCTAGGTACAGGGGTGGGCTCCTCTGCTGAGTAGCAGACAGTGGTAGTAGGCACAAAGTATTAACTGGTCTAAATGGAGGCCAGGGCCCCTGTATATTTTAACTATCATCTATCATCTCAACAAATTTATATTGGCAGTGCCATTGAAGGATTTAACAGCACAGACTACACAGTGATGGAGCAGGGAGAGGTAAATATTGCAAGTGGTAGAGCACTGTTCGAGCTGGGGGGGAACACTCTCTCATGGGCGGCGGTACTGGCACAGGGCCCCTCATATTACGACGGTGTGTCTGACGTTGGTTGTGCACCACCACCGTCAGAGACACTTCATTGTACTATGAGAGACCCTGTGCCAGTGCCGTCGCCCAAGAGTGGGCACACCCACCTGTCCAGGCAAACGGCACTCACACGGGTGCTTGCGCCAGGTGGTGACCACAGCCCTGTGGGGGGAGTCAGCCCCTTTAGGGAGATATAAAAATAGCCTATGGTGGACATTCAGCAGCTGCAAATGGAGGAATTGGAGAAGTCAGTAAGAGGAGGCCAAAAGCAAGACATTTTTCAGGCAAGCTACGTATCAGCAGGGGAAGGTGGGGCCAAATAATTTGAAATCCATGATTGGTTCATTTTAATTAAGGTTAGATCATCAACATTTCGGGTAGCCAGACGTGTCCTTTTTTCGGTCAGTATTGAACCAGCAGCACTGATGATTCTTTCTGATAGCACACTAGCAGCAGGGCAAGCGAGCTCCTGTAATGCATATTATGCCAATTCAGGCCAGGTGTCTATTTTAGATACCCAGTAATCAAAGGGGAATGACCTGTGAGGGAGAACATCGATAAGGGAGGAAAAGTAGTTTGTAACCATACTGGACAAATGCTGTCTCCTGTCGCTTTGAATCGATGCAGCAGTACCTGTCATGTCAGCGGTCATTGCGAAATCACTCCACAACCTGGTCATAAAACCCCTCTGTCCAACGCCACTTCGGATTTGTGCACCTCTAACATCTCTGCCATGTTGCCCCCTACGGTTCGTGTGAGAACCATCACCGCCGCTGTGTGCTAGGAATGCCTGAACCAAACGGTCTACAAGAGTTGCTTGTGTGGTAGCCAATTTTTGCTCAAGGTTCTCATGTGGCATGATATTTTGTAATTTTCCTTTATATCGTGGATCCAGGAGGCAGGCCAACCAGTAATCGTCATCGGTCATCATTTTGATAATGTGGGGGTCCCTTTTTAGGATACGCAAGGCATACTCAGCCATGTGGGCCAATGTTCCAGGTGTCAATTCACTGCTTGTGCTGGGTTGAGGAGCACTCTCTTGCAAATCAACATCACTTGTGTCCCGCAAAAACCCTGTACCTGACCTTGCAACCCACCAGTTTCTATTGCCCCCTGAGAAGCATCCTCCTCCCATAAATATTTATCCCCATCATCCTTCTACTCCTCCTCCTCTTCGTCGGTCTCCTTGTCCAGGAGAGTTCCCTGAGCAGACAATGGCTGACTGTCATCAAGGCTTCCCTCTTCCTCGGCTGCAGACGCCTGCTCCTTAATGTGCATCAAACTTTGCATCAGCAGATGCATTAGTGGGATGCTCATACTTATGATGGCGTCGTCTGCACTTACCAGCCGTGTGCATTCCTCAAAACACTGAAGGACTTGACAGAGGTCTTGTAGCTTCGACCACTGCACACCAGACAACTCCATGTCTGCCATCCAAGTGCCTGCCCATGTATGTGTATCCTCCCACAAATAAATTACAGCACGCCTCTGTTCGCACAGCCTCTGAACCATGTGCAGTGTGGAGCTCCACCTTGTTGCAATGTCGATTATTAGGCGGTGCTTGGGAAGATTCAGCGATCGCTGATGGTTCAGCATACGGCTGGAGGGTACAGGCGACTGGCGGATGTGCGAGCAAACTCTTCACACCTTCAGGAGCAGGGCTGGAAACCCTGGATAATTTTTCAGGAAGCACTGCACCACCAGGTTCAAGGTGTGAGCCAGGCAAGGTATGTGTTTCAGTTCTGAAAGAGCTATGGCAGCCATAAAATTCCTTCCGTTATCACTGACTACCTTGCCTGCCTCAAGATGTACACTGCCCAGCAATGACTGAGTTTCTTGCTGCAAGTACTCGGCCAGTACTTCCGCCGTGTGTCTGTTGTCACCCAAACACTTCATTTGTAACACAGCCTGCTGATGCTTACCACTAGCTGTTCGATAATGGGACACCTCGTGTGCAACACTGGCAGCTGCGGATGGAGTGGTCATGCGACTGCGCTCTGTGGACAAGCTTTCGCTTCTGGAGGAGGAGGAGGGGTGGCGAATGCCTACAGCCAACTGTTTCCTAGACCGTGGGCTAGGCAGAACTGTCTCACTATGGCTGTCCCCTGTGGACCCTGCATCCACCACATTAACCCAGTGCACCGTGATGGTCACGTAACGTCCCTGGCCATGCCTACTGGTCCATGCATCTGTTGTGAGGTGCACCTTTCCACTGACTGATTGCCTCAGTGCATGGACAATGCGGTCTTTGACATGCTTGTGGAGGGCTGGGATGGCTTTTCTCGCAAAGAAGTGCCGACTGGGTAGGTCATAGCGTGGTACTGCGTAGGCCATCAGGTCTTTGAAAGCTTCGCTATTGTAGGGCATCATCTCTAACGAGATTAGTATAGCAATGTGGGCGTTCAAACCCTGTGTATGCGAATGAGAGGATGAGTACTTTCTTTTCCTAACGAGAGTCTCTTGTAGGGTGAGCTGGACTGGAGAGCTACATAGGGTGGAACTAGCGGTGGTGGTGGTGGTGGACATGGCGAATTGAGAGAGGGTTGGTGATGGTATTCTTGATCCTACCAAAAACCTTGTGATTCCCTGACTGCTTTGGCCTTGCGGCGATACCTCCACATTTGCTGCTGGTGGTGTCTTAACCGGTGGGCTTACAGTGAGGGAAGCAATGTAGCGTTGCTGACTACCTTCATTCTGAGCAGGTGCACCAACGGTACAGGACGTTTGGTAGTTAGTCCAGGCTTGCAAGTGCATGCTGGTTAAATGTCTACGCATGCACGTTGTATTTAAATTTAGGGAATTCTTCCCTCTGCTAAAGGTCTTTGAGCATTTCTTACAGATAACTTTGCACTGATCATTCGGATCTTGGTTAAAAAATTGCCACACTACACTCTTCCTACTATGGAATACCTTTTCAGGCATTGCAAGCTGTGCTACTTTCACCAGATGGCCACGCTGTCCTAAAACTGTTTTTGTTTTTGACAAACATTTTTGGCCTGATACGGGCCTGCCAGATGACAGCTGTTGCGATGTAGATGGCTGCTGCGGATCATCCTCCTCTGCTTCTGAGCTACTGGCAGCGGCACCCTCTTCCCCCAATGGCTCCCAATCTGGGTCAACAACTGGGTCATCTATCACCTCCTCTTCAATGTCATGTGCACCTTCCTCTGTGTCAACGTGTAAGGTGCTATAGCGTTCGGGACGGGGCACCATAGTCTCATCAGGGTCAGATTCTGGCTCAGTACACTGCAAGGGCAATGTAGTGATCTGAGTCAATGGAACGGCATAATAATCTAGCTGTGGCTGTGCATCAGTGCACTCCATGTCTGATTCATCTTGTAATGGGCTGTTAACAATTTCCCTTTCTAACCTAGGCACGGTATGTGTAAAGAGCTCCATGGAGTAACCTGTTGTGTCGCCTGACGCATCCCTCACTTTTGGTTTGGGTGAAGGACACAAGGAAACGTCTTGTTCCTGACCGGGAGCATCCACTGACGACTCGCTGCTTTCATATTTGGAACTTTCTGAAGAGGAGGCGAAAGAGCTAGAGGCTGAGTCAGCAAGGAAAGCCAAAACTTTTTCCTGCTGCTCCGGCTTTAAAAGCTGTTTTTCTACTCCCGGATAAGGGAGCCTTCAAGGCCTTGTGTAGCCAGATGATGACGCTGGCTCAACACCTCCAGCCTTAGGTGCTATTGTGCTTTTGACACTACCACCAAATGCACCACCACCACCACCATCGGTACCAGCTGGCAACGACCGCCCACGGGCTCTTCCACCAGACTTCCTCATTTTTTTGAAAATCTAACCAAAATAACAACCGTTATATGGTACTGTAAAACAAGGTAGAAGGTGTATATAAACTTATTGAGAATTTATATCTCCCTTTTTTTGGGGGGAGACTGAACCAAAACTCAGGCCCAGTGTATAAAACAACACAATGTAAGTGGCAGAAAGTGGCTGGCTGATATACGAGAAACTAACAGGACTGTAGTATATCCACTTTGTGAGAATTTGAATCTCCCTTTTTTTGGGGGGAGACTGAACCAAAACTCAGGCCCAGTCTATAAAACAACACAATGTAAATAGCAGAAAGTCGCTGGCTGATATACGACAAACTAACAGGACTGTAGTATATCCACTTTGTGAGAATTTGAATCTCCCTTTTTTGGGGGGGAGACTGAACCAAAACTCAGGCCCAGTGTATAAAACAACACAATATAAGTGGCAGAAAATGGCTGGAAGATATATGAAAAAATACAAGGACTGTAGTACAATTTCAATCTCCCTACAATGCTCTCAGGACAAGTATGGCAGCAATAAATAGGACTGCTGCACACAAAAGTGCACTGTGGACAAATAAACAAGATAACTGTGCAGAAAGGAGCAACAGGATTTTTGCTTTTAAAAAAGCAGTTGGTTTGCACAGCAGCGTGCAAACAGCAATGCAGCTATCAGGGAGCCTTGTAAGGCAGCCTAATAAGCTACAGAGCTGATGCACAAAAATATAGCCTCCACTGTCCCTGCAAAAAAAAGGTGGTGTTGGACAGTGGAAATCGCTACAGTACAAGCAGTTTGGGGGTTAACCTTTCCTCCCTAACTATATCCCTTCTTCTGATGAAGCTGCAGCAACCTCTCCCTATGCTAACATCGGCAGAAGTAAGATGGCGGTCGGCGTGCATGCCCCTTTATACCCCCTGTGACGCCGCAGAAAGCAAGCCAATCACTGTCATGCCCTTCTCTAAGATGGTGGGGACCGAGACCTATGTCATCACGCTGCCCACACTCTGCGTCCTACTTCATTGGCTGAAAAATGGCGGTGAAAGCGTCATATGAAACGCGACTTTTGCGCGCAGATCGCCAACCTCATGGCCGATCCCACACTAGGATCGAGTCGGGTTTCATGAAACCCGACTTTGCCGAAAGTCGGCGATTTTTGAATTTGTCCGATCCATTTCGCTCAACCCTAGTGATGAGTAGTAGCAGTCCTGTGGCTCTTACTGGAAACTCTGTGGCTGATACTGAAGGCACTGTGATAGATACTAGTGACTAGTGAAGCTAGTCGCCCTGTGGCGAGCACTGATGACATTCTATACAACCCTAAATTGACATGGATATTGATGACTGGTGAATCACCAGAGTAGCGCTAGTCTCTGCACATTAGGTAGTCTTAGAGCACACATTAACAGTGCGCTCTGCTGCCAGCCCGTTACTGCTAATCTGAGCCGGCAACAGAGCATGATCTGTCACTGTACACATCATACAGCGCAGTGACTATCCCAGCCCCTGAAATGAGCGTCACTAATGACACTCCACTTCAGGGAGGTGGCAGGGGCTGAGGCCCCCTGATGATGCTTCATTTGAGTATCCCATCATGCAATGAGATTCTCAAAGGAAGCGTCATTAAAAAAGGATGTAGCAAAATGCAGCTAGTGTAGTTGTGGAAGTACAGGCAATTTTTAATTCAAGTATACTTGAAATTAGTTTAAATTATGGTATGAAATAGATAAGGATTTAGGATGAAAATTACATTGTATGATGGCCCACCTTTTAAGTAACCTCAAGGTACAGGCTAAGAGTTGTGTGAGAACAGTTAAATGATATGTCACTTCGTCAGGCCACAAAAAATATATATAACTATTAATAAAGAGAAGTCAAATAAATAAGGCAGCACTCTGTAGTGCCATAACTTGCAAACATGAAATATGAAAATTGAATTGCATTACTGCACTAGAAATATGAAAAATTGAGAAAGCTTAGCACATAAATTGGCCAATTCATGTGTACCTGGTAGCCACGGTAAGGCATTTCTCATTACCAGGAACTAAACAATGCCAATCCTCTATTAGAATAAAGTCTTCATCTGTATGGGAACCTGTGAGTCCTCTCTTAGACTGAAATCTATATCTCTGTGGAGGGGTAGGATCCTGCTGTGATTAAAAACGCCTGAAGCTAAGAAGCAGAGTGCTCAGCCAGAAGACTAATTAAAACAAATGTAAAAAAAACTGACCGTCACATCCAAACATAGACTAGATGTGAACAGGTGCTAACCTAGAGTCACCAACTCATATACGATGAAGTAAATAAGGCAGCACAATGTCTGTAATAACTGAAAAATAAAAAAAGACTAAACTTTAGACAGCAATTGTATTGCTGGACAGAACAATATGCGCCCAGACCCCAGTGATGTATATGCCCACCAGCCCTTCCCAGTGATGTATATGCCCCTAGCCCTTCCTAGTGATATATATGACCCACAGCCCTCCCCAGTGATGTATATGCCTTCCAGCCCTCCCCAGTGATGTACAGTGGGGTAAACAAGTATTTAGTCAGCCACCAATTGTGCAAGTTCTCCCACTTAAAAAGATGAGAGAGGCCTGTAATTGACATCATCATTGACATCATCAAATCCAGAAAATTACCTTGTCTGATTTGGCAAGATTTATTTTTCAAATTATGGTAGAAAATAAACATTTGATCATTAACAAAAGTTAATCTCAATATTTTGTTATATATCCTTTGTTGGCAAAGACAGAGGTTAAATGTTTTCTGTAAGTCTTCACAAGGTTGGCACACACTGTTTGGAGTATGTTGGCCCATTCCTCCATGCAGATATCCTCTAGAGCAGTGATGTTTTGGGCCTGTCGTCGGGCAACATGGACTTTTAACTCCCTCTAAAGGTTTTCTATGGGGTTCAGATCTGGAGACTGGCTAGGCCACTCCAGGACCTTCATATGCTTCTTACGAAGCCACTCCTGGCAATGTGCTTGGGATCATTATCATGCTGAAAGACCAACCATGTTTGATCTTCAGTGCCCTTGCTGATGGAAGGAGGTTTGCACTCAAAATCTTCTGATACATGACCCCATTCATTCTTTCATGTGCACAGATCAGTCATCCTGGTCCCTTTGCAGAGAAACAGTGCCAAAGCATGATGTTGCCACCCCATACTTCACAGTGGGTATGGTGTTCTTTAGATGCAACTCAGCATTCTGTCTCCTCCAAACACGACGAGTTTTGTTTCTACCAAACAGTTATACTTTGGTTTCATCAGACCATGTGACATTCTCCAAATACTCTTCTGGATAACCCAAATGCTCTCCAGCAAATTTCAGATGGGCCCAGACATGTACTGGCTTGAGCAAGGGGACACATCTAGCACTTCAGGATCTGAGTCCCTGGTGGCGTAGTGTGTTACTCATGGTTGCCTTTGTTACGATGGTCCCAGCTCTATGCAGGTCATTTACTAGGTCCCCCCGTGTGGTTCTGGGATTTTTGCTCACCGTTCTTGTGATCATTTTGACCCCACGGGTGTTATGACCCCAATGGCAGAGGGTCTCAGAAATAATTACTAAGTCTGCAAACACAAAAAACCAGCTCATAGGGCAGTGGTAACTGAGCTGACCATATATCTAATCCTAGCACCACAAATAGCAGCAGCCGGGGAACGTGCCTACGTTGGTTCTAGACGTCTCGCGCCAGCCGGAGAACTAACTAACCCTGGAAGGGAAAAGAAAGACCTTTCTTGCCTCCAGAGAAAAGACCCCAAAAGTTGGATACAAGCCCCCAACAAATAATTACGGTGAGGTAAGAGGAAAAGACAAACGTAAGAATGAGCTAGGTATTTAGCAAAGAGAGGCCCACTAGCTAATAGCAGAATATAGTAAGATGACTTATATGGTCAGCAAAAACCCTATCAAAATATCCACGCTGGATATTCAAGAACCCCCGAACCGTCTAACGGCCCGGGGGGAGAACACCAGCCCCCCTAGAGCTTCCAGCAAAGTCAGGAATCACATTTAGTACAAGCTGGACAAAAATAAGAGCAAAGCAATAACCAAAAAACAAAGAAGCAGGACTTAGCTTAATTTTGCACGAACCAGGACAGCAGACAGGAGCAAACAGAAAGGATCTGATTACAACGATGCCAGGCACTGGACTAAGGATCCAGGAAGTTTATATAGCAACACCCCTGGGCTAACGACCCAGGTGGGTGCCAAACTGAGGAAAGACAATCCCAGAGTCATATCACTAGTAACCACAAGAGGGAGCCAAAAGGTCTAATTCACAACAGTACCCCCCCCCTTAAGGAGGGGTCACCGAACCCTCACCAAGACCACCAGGCCGATCAGGATGAGCAGCGTGAAAGGCACAAACTAAATCGGCCGCATGCACATCAGAAGCAACCACCCAGGAATTATCCTCCTGACCATAGCCCTTCCACTTGACCAGATACTGAAGCCTCCGTCTGGAGAGACGAGAATCCAAGATCTTCTCCACCACGTACTCCAACTCGCCCTCAACCAACACCGGAGCAGGAGGCTCAACAGAAGGAACCACAGGTACAACGTACCGCCGCAACAAAGACCTATGGAACACGTTGTGAATGGCAAACGACACCGGAAGATCCAAGCGAAAGGACACAGGATTAAGGATTTCCAATATCTTGTAAGGACCGATGAAGCGAGGCTTAAATTTAGGAGAGGAGACCTTCATAGGAACAAATCGAGAAGACAGCCATACCAAATCCCCAACACGAAGTCGGGGACCCACACCGCGGCGGCGGTTGGCAAAACGCTGAGCCTTCTCCTGTGACAACTTTAAGTTGTCCACCACATGATTCCAGATCTGCTGCAACCTATCCACCACAGAATCTACCCCAGGACAGTCAGAAGGCTCCACATGTCCCGAGGAAAAACGAGGATGGAAACCAGAGTTGCAGAAAAATGGCGAAACCAAAGTAGCGGAACTAGCCCGATTATTAAGGGCAAACTCAGCCAACGGCAAGAAGGTCACCCAATCATCCTGATCTGCCGAAACAAAACACCTCAAATAAGCCTCCAGAGTCTGATTAGTTCGCTCCGTTTGTCCATTAGTCTGAGGATGAAAGGCAGACGAAAACGACAAATCAATGCCCATCCTAGCACAAAAGGATCGCCAGAACCTGGAAACAAACTGGGATCCTCTGTCAGACACAATATTCTCAGGAATGCCGTGTAAACGAACCACATTCTGAAAGAACACAGGAACCAAATCGGAAGAGGAAGGCAGCTTAGGCAAAGGCACCAAATGGACCATTTTAGAAAAGCGATCACATACCACCCAGATGACAGACATGCCCTGAGACACCGGGAGATCTGAAATGAAATCCATGGAAATGTGTGTCCAAGGCCTCTTCGGGACAGGCAAGGGCAAGAGCAACCCGCTGGCACGAGAACAGCAAGGCTTAGCTCGAGCACAAGTCCCACAGGACTGCACAAATGACCGCACATCCCGTGACAAGGAAGGCCACCAAAAGGACCTAGCCACCAGATCTCTGGTGCCAAAAATTCCCGGATGCCCTGCCAACACCGAGGAATGAACCTCGGAAATGACTCTGCTGGTCCACTTATCAGGAACAAACAGTCTGTCAGGTGGACAAGAGTCAGGTCTACCAGCCTGAAATCTCTGCAACACACGTCGCAAATCAGGAGAAATGGCCGACAAGATAACTCCCTCTTTAAGAATACCAACTGGTTCTGCGACTCCAGGAGAGTCAGGCACAAAGCTCCTTGAAAGAGCATCAGCCTTCACATTCTTTGAACCTGGTAAATACGAGACCACAAAGTCAAAACGGGAGAAAAACAATGACCAGCGGGCCTGTCTAGGATTCAGGCGTTTAGCAGACTCGAGATACATCAAATTTTTGTGATCAGTCAAGACCACCACACGATGCTTAGCACCCTCGAGCCAATGACGCCACTCCTCAAATGCCCACTTCATGGCCAGCAACTCCCGATTGCCAACATCATAATTCCGCTCAGCAGGCGAAAACTTCCTAGAGAAGAAAGCACATGGTCTCATTACCGAGCAACCAGGGCCTCTCCGCGACAAAACGGCCCCTGCCCCAATCTCAGAAGCATCCACTTCGACCTGAAAGGGAAGTGAGACATCAGGCTGGCACAAAACAGGCGCCGAAGTAAACCGGAGCTTCAAATCTTGGAACTCCTCCACGGCTGCAGGAGCCCAGTTAGCAACATCAGAACCTTTCTTGGTCATATCCGTCAAAGGTTTAACAACGCTAGAAAAATTAGCGATAAAACGACGGTAGAAGTTAGCAAAACCCAAGAACTTCTGAAGACTCTTAACTGACGTGGGTTGAGTCCAATCATGAATAGCTCGGACCTTGACTGGGTCCATCTCCACAGCAGAAGGGGAAAAAATAAACCCCAAAAAGGGAACCTTCTGTACTCCAAAGAGACACTTTGAGCCCTTAACAAACAAAGCATTCTCACGCAAAACCTGAAACACCATCCTGACCTGCTCCACATGTGAGTCCCAATCTTCAGAGAAAACCAGAATATCATCCAGATAAACAATCATAAATTTATCCAGATACTTCCGGAAAATATCATGCATAAAGGACTGAAACACTGAGGGAGCATTAGAGAGCCCAAAAGGCATCACCAAGTACTCAAAATGACCTTCGGGCGTATTAAATGCTGTCTTCCATTCATCTCCTTGCTTAATGCGCACAAGGTTGTACGCACCACGAAGATCTATCTTGGTGAACCACTTGGCACCTTTAATCCGGGCAAACAAGTCCGACAATAGAGGCAAAGGATACTGAAATTTAACAGTGATTTTATTCAGAAGCCGATAGTCAATACAAGGTCTCAAAGATCCATCCTTCTTGGCCACAAAAAAGAATCCCGCACCAAGAGGGGAAGAGGATGGACGGATATGCCCCTTCTCCAGAGACTCCTTGATATACGAACGCATTGCGGCATGCTCAGGTACGGACAGATTAAATAGTCTTCCCTTAGGAAATTTACTACCTGGAATCAAATCTATGGCGCAGTCACAGTCCTTATGAGGAGGCAGAGCACTGGACCTGGACTCGCTGAATACATCCTGATAATCAGACAAATACTCAGGAACTTCCGAAGGAGTAGAGGAAGCAATAGACACCGGGGGGGAATCACCATGAATTCCCTGACAGCCCCAACTTGACACAGACATTGCCTTCCAATCCAAGACTGGATTGTGGGTCTGTAACCATGGCAGACCCAAAACGACCAAATCATGCATTTTATGCAGAACAAGAAAACGAATCACCTCCCGATGTTCAGGAGTCATGCACATGGTTACCTGCGTCCAAAACTGCGGTTTATTTTCCGCCAATGGCGTAGCATCAATACCTCTAAGAGGAATAGGATTTACCAACGGTTCAAGAACAAAACCACAGCGCTTGGCAAATGACAGATCCATAAGACTCAGGGCAGCACCTGAATCCACAAACGCCATAACAGGGTAAGAAGACAATGAGCAAATTAAAGTCACAGACAAAATAAATTTAGGTTGCAAATTACCAATGGCGACAGGACTAACAACCCTTGTTAGGCGTTTAGAGCATGCTGATATAACATGTGTAGAATCACCACAGTAAAAACACAACCCATTCTGACGTCTATGATTTTTCCGCTCATTTCTAGTCTGAATTCTATCACATTGCATTAAATCAGGTGTTTGTTCAGACAACACCACCAGAGGATTAGCGGTTTTGCGCTCCCGCAAACGCCGGTCAATTTGAATAGCCAGCGCCATGGAATCATTCAGACTTGTAGGAATGGGGAAACCCACCATCACATTCTTAATGGCTTCAGAAAGGCCATTTCTGAAATTTGCGGCCAGAGCACACTCATTCCACTGAGTAAGCACGGACCATTTCCGAAATTTTTGGCAATACACTTCAGCTTCATCCTGGCCCTGAGAAATAGCCAGCAAGGCTTTTTCTGCCTGAACTTCAAGATTGGGTTCCTCGTAAAGCAATCCGAGCGCCAGAAAAAACGCATCAATATTTGCCAATGCCGGATCTCCTGGCGCTAGCGAGAAAGCCCAATCCTGAGGGTCGCCCCGTAAAAAAGAGATAACAATTTTAACTTGCTGAGCTGAATCTCCAGATGAATGGGGTCTCAGAGATAGAAACAATTTACAATTATTCCTGAAATTCCTAAACTTAAATCGGTCTCCATAAAACAGTTCAGGAATAGGTATTTTAGGTTCAGACATTGGACTACTGGTAACAAAATCTTGTATGCCCTGCACACGAGCAGCAAGCTGGTCTACACTTGTAATGAAGGTCTGGACATTCATGTCTGCAGCAAGCACAAGCCACTCAGAGGTAAAGCGGAGGAAGAGAGGAAAAAAAAAAAAAAACTCAGAATTTCCTTTCTTATTATCCCACTTCTGCAATGCATTAAACATTCAATGTTGGCCTGGCATACTGTTATGACCCCAATGGCAGAGGGTCTCAGAAATAATTACTAAGTCTGCAAACACAAAAAACCAGCTCATAGGGCAGTGGTAACTGAGCTGACCATATATCTAATCCTAGCACCACAAATAGCAGCAGCCGGGGAACGTGCCTACGTTGGTTCTAGACGTCTCGCACCAGCCGGAGAACTAACTAACCCTGGAAGGGAAAAGAAAGACCTTTCTTGCCTCCAGAGAAAAGACCCCAAAAGTTGGATACAAGCCCCCAACAAATAATAACGGTGAGGTAAGAGGAAAAGACAAACGTAAGAATGAACTAGGTATTTAGCAAAGAGAGGCCCACTAGCTAATAGCAGAATATAGTAAGATGACTTATATGGTCAGCAAAAACCCTATCAAAATATCCACGCTGGATATTCAAGAACCCCCGAACCGTCTAACGGCCCGGGGGGAGAACACCAGCCCCCTGAAGAGCTTCCGGCAAAGTCAGGAATCACATTTAGTACAAGCTGGACAAAAATAAGAGCAAAGCAATAACCAAAAAACAAAGAAGCAGGACTTAGCTTAATTTTGCACGAACCAGGACAGCAGACAGGAGCAAACAGAAAGGATCTGATTACAACGATGCCAGGCACTGGACTAAGGATCCAGGAAGTTTATATAGCAACACCCCTGGGCTAACGACCCAGGTGGGTGCCAAACTGAGGAAAGACAATCCCAGAGTCATATCACTAGTAACCACAAGAGGGACCCAAAAGGTCTAATTCACAACAACGGGGTGAGATCTTGCATAGAGCCCCAGATCAAGGGAGATTATCAGTGGTCTTGTATGTCTTCCATCTTATTATTGCTCCCACATTTGATTTCATCACGCCAAGCTGCTTGCCTATTGCAGATTCAGTCTTCCCAGCCTGGTGCAGGGCTGCAATTTTGTTTCTGGTGTCCTTCGACAGCTCTTTGATCTTCACCATAGTGGAGTTTGGAGTGTGACTGTTTGAGGTTGTGGACAGGTGTCTTTTATACTGATAAGTTCAAACAGGTGCCATTACTACAGATAGTGAGTGGAGGACAGTGGAGCCTCTTAAAAGAAGAAGTTATAGGTCTGAGAGAGCCAGAAATCTTGCATGTTTTTAGGTGACCACATACTTATTTTCCACCATAATTTGCAAAATAAATCTTGCCAAATCAGACAAGGTGATTTTCTGAATTTGTTTTCTCATTTTGACTATAATAGTTGTGGTCTACCTATGATGTCAATTACAGGCCTCTCTCAACTTGCACAATTGGTGGCTGACTAAATACTTTTTCCCCATTGCCCCCAGTCCTTCCCCAGTAATGTCTATGCCCCTCAGCCCTTCTCAGTGATGTATATGACCTCAGCATCTTCTGTGATGCATATGTTCCCAGTGTCTCTTGTGATGTGTATATAGCAGTCCCAATGTCTCCTATGTGATGTATATGCTTTACAAAATTTATTATCACAAAGAGTTGACTGCGCCGACACAAACCTGTAGAAGCAGTTGCGAGTAGTAAAGTCATCACTATAGCATAACATCATACATCTGACCAAAGAGAAGCAGCTCCAGCCATCACTTTAGGGGTGAGTTAACTAATTGTTTCACCAAATATAGCAGGGTAATTTTCAAGTTGATGCTTTTGAGTGGTCCCTGAATGATGGTAGAAATTTCCCAATGGCCCTTGACAGAAAAAAACGTTTCCCACCCCTGATCTAGACTGATAGCATCTAAGAAACATATGTACTGAGTATCAGAACTACATTAGGGAAAGTTACTAAAAAGTTGTATAAGAATTAAAGAAATACTCCATCAATTTGCTTTTTCATCCCTGTACTCCCTACATATCTCACTAGCGCTGCAGCCAAACAGTGATCTAAGGCTACTTTCACACTTGCGTCGGTACGGGTCCGTCGCTAAACGTCGGCGCAACGTACCGACGCATGTTGTGAAAATTTGGAACGACGTGGGCAGCGGATGCAGTTTTTCAACGCATCCGCTGCCCATTCTAAAGTCCGGGGAGGAGGGGGCGGAGTTCCGGCCGCACATGCGCGGTAGGAAATGGCGGAAATGGCGTTCCCTTGAACGTTTTTTCGTGCCGACGATCCGCCAAAACACGACGCATCCAATGCACGACGGACGCGACATGGCCATACGTCGCGATCCGTCGGCAATACAAGTCTATGGGAAAAAAACGCATTCTGCAGGCACATTTGCAGGATCCGTTTTTTCCCCAAAACGACGCATTCCGACGGACGTCACACGATGCAAGTCTGAAAGTAGTTTTAGTTGCTCAAGCTTTGTACAGAAGCAGAGACTTCACTGCTTGGCTGCAGTGATGTTAATGTGATGTAAGCGCTGCAGTCAAACAACAAAGACTGGGGCAGCAGATTGCCGGAGTTAGTCCCAAGGGAAGGTAAGTAATCCTCGATTTGTATTTTTATACCTGCCACAAGCTGATGAAAAACAGATTTCTTTTATATATCAGTTATATGTAAGAGTTTGTAAATCAGTTATATTTAAGGCTAGAAACTGGAATGAAATTATAAAAATAATGCAAGAATGTATTATCATATTCAGAATATATTTTTATTTTCTCAACTAATTTGAGAAATTATATATTATCTGCCAAATATATAGTGACTTTTCAAACTTTAATGGTAGTATTTGCCTCCGCAATATTACAACAAATTTGTAATTCATGTTTGAACTTTTTTTATTATACATCATATTTCCATTAGCTATATTCTCTCAAGATGCAGTCTATAGATCTTGAGACGTCACATGCGTCACGTCCATTCTGACAAACCTGACAACTATCTGAAGGCTATCTCAATGTCTAACAACTTGTCTTTTTCTACAGATTATCGCAAGACACTGCGATCGTTCCATTGCTTTCCACACCGGAGAGGGGAGCGTTTCCATAGAGAAAATATCAGAGCCCCTTCCATAAGAGTGAGGAGGGGGAATGAGAGAGAGAGGGAGAGGGGGAGCAGACTTTGAAGTCAGAGGCAAGCTTCCTGATGATTTCTTTATCCTGAGAGGCAGAGAGAAGGGAGCGTCACTCATCAGCACTGCCACATTCAGGTAAGCACACACTGCTACTGACACCGTACCTAAAAGTCTTTATTAAAAGTGGAATAATGTCACTAATAACTTCTTTGTGATGTTGGAGATTTAAGAATAGGGGTGTTGATGTGTCCAGCATCTCTATAATAATAATAATAATAATTTTTATTTATATAGCGCCAACATATTCCGCAGCGCTTTACAACTTAAAGCTATCTTCTTAAATTTATGTTATGTTTTTTTTTCTCTTTTTGAATGGAAAAGTTAGGAAATAATGGAGCTGTTAAAAGAAAAAAAGGCAGGTTATATTTCAAAAAGTCATTGGGCAAAAGTTAAATATTGTTTCCACAATTAATTGATCTATTGATCTATCATCTCTTCACAGTAAATATAAATTTTCAATATTAAATAATACATTCAAATTTATTAGTTATTGTTGATAAGACATTGTTAGAAGCCAAGGAGAGATGCACTCCAAAAGACACAGGAGTATTTTTTTTTCTATTCCTAGGAGCAATGCTTTATAGAAAATGTAAGCAACTTGAGTCCCATGTACTCATATCTGTTATCTCAATCATATATATATTTATCTGCATTTTTACAGACTGGTACATTAGAGAAAATATTATAAAATATATTTAATAAAAAAAAGCTGATATCCTATTGAAGCATTGTTCATTTACATGTAATATTATGAATATTATGTTGCATGCTACAAATGAATATTCTGCCTGGTTACTACATATGTTCCCACAAAGTTTATAGCAGTTATCTAATATGTAAAATATCTTATCTAAACTATCAACAAATCAATGAATAAAATGCTTAAAACACCAAAGTACAGATAGGATACATTAGAAAGATTAGATCAGATAAATTGATAATACATTATAGATAAATAGATGATAAATAACATAGATAGATAGATAGATAGATAGATAGATAGATAGATAGATAAATAGATAGATAGATAGATAGATAGATAGATAGATAGATAGATAGATAGATAGATAGATAGATAGATAGAAGATAGATAATGGGTAGATAGAAAGATATGGGATAGATAGACAGATAGATAGATAATGGGTAGATAGAAAGATATGGGATAGATAGATAGATAGATAGATAGATAGATAGATAGATAGATAGATAGATAGATAAATTGTAGATACATAGATAGATAATAAATCAAAAAAGTTGTAGCAGCACACCATAGATCAAATATAAGGTGCTATTTATTAGCCCATGTAGTGACGTTTTGGTCCAGAGGAGTGGACCTTTCTCAAGCCTTGAGAAAGGTCCACATCTCTGGACCGAAACGTCGTCACATGGGCCAATAAACGGCACCTTATATTTAATCTATGGTGTGCTGCTACAACTTTTTTTTATTTATCTTGAAGGACTGGTATTTACCTATGGGGCTTTGTACCCTATACCCATTTGCACTGATTTTTACTCTTTATTTTCCAGATTGATGATAGATAGATAATAGACAGATAGACACATAGATAGTTAGAAAGAAAGATAGATACGCAGATAATAGATAGATGATAGATACATAGATAAATATGGGATAGATAGATAGATAGATAGATAGATAGATAGATAGATAGATAGATAGATAGATATAAGATAGATAGACAGACAGACAGATAGGAAGATAATAGATAGATGATATAGACAGATGGATAGATAGATAGATAGATAGATAGATAGATAGATAGATAGATAGATAGACAGATAGATATATCATAGATAGATATAGGATAGATAGATAGATAGATAGATAGATAGATAGATAGATAGATAGATAGATAGGCATATCATAGATAGATATATAGATAGATAATAGATAGATGATATAGACAGACAGATAGATAGATAGATAGATAGATAGGCATATAATAGATATAGGATAGATAGATAGACAGATAGAAAGACAGATAGGAAGATAATAGATAGATAGACAGATAGACATATAATAGATATAGGATAGATAGATAGATAGATAGATAGAGAGATAGATAGAGAGATAGGAAGATAATAGATAGATTAGATAGATAGATAGATAGATAGATAGATAGATAGATAGATAGATAGATAGATAGATATAGGATAGATAATGGATAGATAATAGATAGCGCTGATCCGAATAGTAAACAAGTTGACATTTCATACTAAACGCTGTGAATATCCCTCCCTATTCATGTGTAGATCCAGTGCTTTACAGATATATATTTTGCAGTTATGTGACAGCATTTGTATACATGTAATTTACATTCCTGAAATTATGACTAATTGTAATCCCGGCTATTGGAAGCCATTCTTGTGACTATGTAAATGTGCTAATGAGGAAGCGTTCCTCCTTCCCTATAAAGTGTAAGCTCTTTCTTTCTGCCCATCCTCATGTACAAGTGATGCAGTGTATCTATTACCGCCTTGTAGAAACCACCACAAACATTTCTATAAATTATAATAATAGATAGCAGTGAACCCTTTTATGTCTGCCGAGGGGATGGCATCATTATCACAGAAATGTGTAAAATGTTTTCTGTCTTGTCAGAGAAAAGTGCTAAATTCAAGGAAAACTGGCATCAAAGTGTGATTTATAAAATCGTCACTAAAGTTGGGGAAGACTAAGCCTTGCAATTAGATCATGCAAAGCTAAGAATATAACGCCGTGTTATGAAGCTTGCTCTTTTCTTGTGGAACGTTGTCTTCAAAGCCTGATGATCTACAGAAACACCATTTCTTACACAAAGTTATAATAATTACTGCATAAACATGTAAGGAGAGATTAGCTAAGCAAAACGCGCCAGACCGTGGCCCAGAACGTGGCAAAACACTGGTGCACATGAAATGGACAGATTTATATGTGTTTTAGACACTTTTACGTGAAAGTAGACAGGTTTGAAAAGTTTCTAGAAATGGCTAAAAGGAGTTGTTTTTAAATGGCTACAAATTAAAATGCTAAAGTAGTTATTGAATATTTGCACTTTGCAAGAATTCCCCTACAGATTTCCCACGTGCCAGCAGAATGCTACAGAGCTGGAGGGGTTAAACAGAGTGATGTACCTATTCTGTGATGTACCTATATGCCTTTCTTATGTTAGGGATGTACATTCAGATATTTAATTGCATATTGTTAACATATCAAGTGCAAAATATTATATTAATTCATTATATAAACATTGCATTAAAGTGCATACTAATGACTTAATATAATAAAGTGACAGTGCAAAATTTCATATATCAAATCTTTAACAGTTTTAAGATTTGATATATGTAATTTTGCACTGTCACTTTATTATATTAAGTCATTAGTATGCACTTTAATGCAATGTTTATATAATGTATTCATGTAATATTTTTCACTTGATATGTTAACAATATGCAATTGTAACAGCTTGTGAGGCCTTGCCCCCGAAGTAACTTTTCCATGTGTGATTTACCAGTTTTTTCATAAATATATATATATATATATATATATATATATATATATATATATATATATATATATATATATATATATATACATACTGTGGTGGAAATAATAAGTATTTGATCCCTTGCTGATTTTGTAAGTTTGGCCACTGACAAAGATTTGAACAGTCTATAATTTTAAGGGTAGGTTAATTTTAACACTAAGAGATAGAATATCAAAAATAAAATCCAGAAAATCACATTGTATAAATTATATACATTTATTTACATTTTACAGTGAGAAATAAGTATTTGATCCCTCTGGCAAACAAGACTTAATACTTGGTGGCAAAACCTTTGTTGGCAAGCACAGCAGTAAGACTTTTTTGTAGTTGATGATGAGGTTTGTGCACATGTCAGGAGGAATTTTGGTCCACTCCTCTTTGCAGATCATCTCTAAATCACTAGGATTTTGAGGCTGTCGCTTGGCAACTCGGAGCTTCAACTCCCTCCTAAAGTTTTTTATGGGATTAAGGTCTGGAGACAGGCTAGGCCACTCCATGACCTTAATGTGCTTCTTTTTGAGCCACTCCTTTGTTGCGTTGGCTGTATGTTTTGGGTCATTGTTTTGCTGGAAGTCCCAGCCATGACCCATTTTTAATGTCCTAGCAGAGGGAAGGAGGTTATCACTCAGGATTTTACGGTACATGGCTCCATCCATTCTCCCATTGATGCGGTAAAGTAGTCCTTCCTGTGCCCTTAGCAGAGAAACACCCCCAAAACATGTTTCCACATTCATGCCTGACAGTGGGGACGATGTTCTTTGGGTCATAGGCAGCATCTCTCTTCCACCAAACACGGCGAGTTGAGTTAATGCCAAAGACCTCAATTTTTGCATCATCTGACAACAGCACCTTCTCCCAATCACTCACAGAATCATTCAGGTGTTCATTGGCAAACTTCAGATGGGCCTGCACATGTGCCTTCTTGAGCAGAATGTGTTAACAATGGTTTTCTTGGTGACTGTGGTCCCAGCTGCCTTGAGATCATTAACAAGTTCCCCCATGTAGTTTTAGACTGATCTCTCACCTTCCTCATGATCAAGGATACCCCACGAGGTGAGATTTTGCATGGTGCCCCAGATCAATGTCGATTAACAGTCATTTTGTATTTCTTCCATTTTCTTACTATTGCACTAACAGTTATCTCCTTCTCACCCAGTGTCTTACTTATGGTTTTGTAGCCCATTCCAACTTTGTGCAGGTCTATGATCTTGTCCCTGACATCCTTATAAAGGTGTTTGGTCTTGCCCATGTTGTAGACATTAGAGTCTGACTGATTAACTGAGTCTGTGACAGTAGTCCTTTATAAAGGTGACTATGTAAGACAGCTGTCTGTGATGCAAGTAACGAGTTGATCAGGAGCGTCTAACTGGTCTGTAGGAGCCAGAACTCTCAATGGTTGGTAGGGGATGAAATACTTATTTCACACTGCAAAATGCAAATGAATTTATATAATATGATTTTCTGGACTGTATTTTTGATATTCTATCTCTCAATGTTAAAATTAACCTACCCTTAAAATTAGACTGTTCATGTCTTTGTCAGTGGGCAAACTTATAAAATCAGCAAGGGATCAAATATTTATTTCCCCCACTGTATTATCTTGTTAATTAAAGTCCCTGCTATTTCTAGATTTATACATTTAGCGTGTGGTCCTACAGTAAATGATGGTTACCTTTTATGCATACTTGCTGAACTTGTTTAATATGATTCTTTTTAGGTGGAATTAGTGGCCAGGTAAGTCTCCCCGGTGACTTCCCACTCCATGTTGAACCCTATCTGCTCATCAACAGTGTGATAGGACTTGCAAAAAACAAAATTTGTGCGCATCTTTCTAGCTCCCCTAGGGAATCATTCAATAGATATGATGAGGACAAGAATAAATAAATTGAAAAGTAAGACGTTCATGCTGACGCACATGATTGTGCTGGGAAAAGTAGGAGGGATTTTACTGTTACATGTAGCATGATTCATTTACTAATAATCTCTATCACTTTTCTTACTTACAAAAATGGTGGCAAACAGCACTGTCTGATCTGGAATTCTTTTTAGCCAATAAACAGAATTAATGAAGCTCTACTATGTTATTAGATCATTTTAACAATTATAATTTAATGCCAGTCTTTGTAATTTGTGAATGTATACAAGCAATTGCTCAGTAATGAAGAACAGTAAGGTCAAAAAGGTGAAAAATCATGGAACTTCTCATTAGAACATAAAGATAATTAGTTGTTAGTAAGGTAATAAATATCTGACTTGTTTAGGAACCCTGGTCACACATAAAGAATTGTTAGGGTTAAGTCATCTGTGGAGATAGAATGGTCCAAATCTTTTTATATCAGGACATCCCATGTATCAGTAGAAGTACTAATGCCTGGACAATGCCTGTTTAAAACAAATGATGGAAGTCAATCAATGACATGGTGTGATATTGCACTTGTAAATTACTGTACTCTTACATAAGGATAATAATGTCTGACTATGTTGCATTAGATATTAACTACTCTGATGCCTACAGACAGCTAATGGGACTATTATATACAGTGGGGAAAATAAGTATTTAATACGCTGCCAGTTTTGCAAGGTTTCCCACCTACAAAGAATGGAGAGGTATGTAATTTTTATTAGGTTCATTTCAACTATGAGAGATAGAATCTTGAAAAAAATCCAGAAAATCACATTGTATGATTTTTACATAATTAACTTCCATTTAATTGCATGAAATAAGGATTTTCTAAAATAGAAAAACAGAACAGAACAAAAGCAGGGGGACATTGCATGCCCTGCAGGATTTTAATCCATGACGGCGTAACGTGTTACTAACAGTAATGTTTGAGGCTGTGGTCCCAGCTCTCTTCAGGTCATTGACCAGGTCCTCCCATGTAGTTCTGGGCTGACTCCTGACCTTTCTCAGAATCATCCTTACCACACGAGGAAGACTGACAGCCATCTTGTGTTTCTTCCATTTTCTAATAATTGTACCAACAATTGTTGCCTTCTCATCAAGTTGCTTAGATATTGTCCTGTAGCCCATCCCAGCCTTGTGCAGGTCTACAACTTTGTCACAGATATCATTAGACAGCTCTTTGGTCTTGACCATGGTGGAAAGGTTGGAGTGTGATTGATTGAGTGTGTAGACAGGTGTCTTTTATACAGGTAATGAGTGCAGAGTAGGAGAGTTTTTTAAACAAAAACTAACAGGCCTGTGAGAGCCAGAATTCTTGCAGTTTGGTAAGTGATCAAATATTTATTTCTTTCAATAAAATGCTATTTAATTATTTAAAAATCATACAATGTGATTTTCTGTTTTTTCATTTTTAGATTCTGTCTTTCACAGTTTAAGTGTATTATGATACAAAAATTACAGACTTTTCCATACTCTGTAGGTGGCAGAATCAGCAGTGTATCAAATACTTATTTTTCTCACTGTATGGTTTTGTCAACTATATAGTGACACTGAATAGAAATTTATGAATTTTCATAAACACATTGCTTTTTTGTACCCTTTGATTTTCTGGTGGTTTGAGGTCATACTGGGAACTATACACTGCACACAATGTGACAGATCTGCAGCCACACCAGCCTCATACAAAGTTGGCCTTAGGCTGTATGGTATCCTGTGCAAATTTGCTTTTGGTGCCCTCAGCCCATTAGATACACAAATACTCATGGCCGAAAGTGTTGGCATCCTTGAAATTGTTCCGGAAAGTGAAGTATTTCTCCCAGAAAATTATTGTCATTACACATGTTTTGCTATACACATGTTTATTTCTGTTTTGTGTATTGGAACAACACAAAAAAAACAGAAAAAAAGTAAAATTGGACATAATTTCACACAGTGCCTCAAAAATGGGCAGAACAAAATTGTTGGCACCTTTCCAAAATTGTGGGTAAACAACTTTGTTTCAAGAATGTGATGCTCATTAAAACTCACCTGTGGCAAGTAACAGGTGTGGGCAATATGAAAATGACACCTGAAACAATATAAAAAGGGGAGAAGTTGACTCAATCTTTATATTGTGTGTCTGTGTGTGCCACACTAAGCATGGAATACAGAAAGAGGAGATGAGAACTGTTTGAGGACTTGTGAACCAAATTTTTTCCTTTTTTCCATAAAAATGACACTATAGCTAATCTCCCTGGACGTGAACAGCAGAGAAAATCGATGAAAGGTTACAACGCAGGATAGTTCGAATGGTGGATAAGCAGACCAAATCAAGTTCCAAAGAAATTCAAGCTGTTCAGCAGGCTCAGGGTGTATCAGTGTCAGTGTGAACTATCCATTGACATTTTAACTAAATGAAATACTTTGGCAGGGGACCCAGGAGGACCCCACTGCTGACACAGAGACATAAAAAAGTTAAACTGAAGTTTGCCAAAATGTAGGTGAGTAAGCCAAAATCCTTCTCTGAAAGAGTCTTGTGGACAGAGTAGACAAAGATAGAGCTTTTTGGTAAAGCACATCATTTTACTGTTTACCAAAAACTGAATGAGGCCTACAAAGAAAAGAACACAGTATTTACAATCAAATATGGTGTAGGTTTTGGGGTGATTTTGCTGCCTCTACCACTAGGTGCCTTGACTGTGTGCAAGGCATTATGAAATCTGAAGATTACCAAAGGATTTTGGGTTACAATGTAGTGCCCAGTGTCAGAAAGCTGGGTTTGTGTTCTAGGTTATGCGTGTTCAAGCAGGAGAGTGACTCCAAACATACTTCAAGAAGAACCCAGAAATGAATTGAAATAAAGTGCTGGAGAGTTATGAAGTGACCAGCAATGAATGTAACGGGGGCCAGAGAGATAGTTGTGGCAAGAGCCTGCTGCTGTTCTGGGACACCCTGATGCTCCGCTACAGAAACATTAGATTCCTTATGCTGTGTGCTGTGTGCGTGGTACACTTTACCCACCTGTGGGTCAGAAGTCTTCTCAGACTGCAAAGTCCCGATCTGTTTCAGCAATGCACAAATATTCTCAAAGTCCAGATTCATTTTCAGCAAAACTTTACTTAACTTATTCAGATTCCTTACAGACACTGTCCAACTGTCTTCACATTTCATATATGTTTCACCTTCTAAGCTGTCCCTGATCTTCCTTAACAACACATCATCTGGTACGGTGATCTCCATTCCTGCATTTTTTTCTGGATAGCCGGTCTAGCTGGTCCCTGGTGCTCCCTGTCCACTTTCCCCTTCTTGGGCGAAATTACAGGATTACGCTTCTAATCCTTGCCGGAATAGGTCCTGGATGTCACGAGAGTTCCCAAAAGCCTAACTGCTGACCACTCCAACTGCCCAGATCACACCAGTCACGAAGACGGCCGTGTCACACTTCTAATCTTCTTCTAATCTTCTCTGTTCTCTCATTTCTTCCAGAACAATTCTGCTCACCCTTGGCTAACTCCTCCCACCAACTAGCTTTCCAATGGCTGACTCTTCCTATCTTATCTGACATCTAAATCTGAATCTGACGCTATAGTGCCCCCACTGTCCTAAATCGTACATGACCCTTACTGAACACTAAACCTAACTGTATCACTACATATCCCTACCCCTATCCCTCACACCTAGAACCATATAAACATTACTTGCACAATGTATCAACACAAGTACATTGGTCAGCACACTAAAATAGAATAAAATGCTACCACATTACATGGTACACATATTAAAACATATAAATCGTACCCGATGGTGTGGAATCTGCTGGTACAATTCATGGTCAGCATATATCGCAGCTCCAGGCCAGGGGGAAGAAGCACATATAAGTTACGCCAGCAGTAATGAGCAGAGATTAATTATGTCACTTGCGAGATTGCCGCTGATCTCTGCAGTCTTAGAACACACACTAACAGTGCGCTCTGCTGCCGGCTTGTTACTGCTGATTTGAGCCGGCAACAGAGAGCAGGTTTTAATTGTGCACAGCGTGCAGGGACTAGCCCAACCCCTGAAATGAGCCTCATTGACTTTGGCTGTCGCTGCCACAGCCTCTGCCCCCTGATGACTCTTTGCTTCCGTATCCCAGCACTTAATTCTGAATCTCTGAAACGAAGCCTAGTCAAAAAAGAAAGTGGAAAAAAGAAAAGCAATTAGATAGTGTAGTTAGGGAACGATAGAGTATTTTTAATTCACTTATATTAGAAAATGGTTTAGATTATGGCATTAAATAGATTTAGGATAAAAATGAATTTGGACTTCGGATCACCCCTTTAAATTGAAAATTACTTTTTTAAGTTTCAAATGATTTCGGAGACCATTATGGGTTTTTCTTCCTTTAATAGAAGGGCGACAACAATTTTGTCCACGTGTGTAAATAGTATCGCTGCGCCTGTAAAAGTGCGAACAATCAAAATATAAAATTCATTAACCCATATGTTAAAAGCTGTAAAAAGAAAAGCATCAAAACACTATCAAAGGATCACCATTTAAAAACAAAACATTATAAATTTGGTATTGTTGTAATTGAAATGACTTGAAAAATCATATTGCCATGTAGTTTTCACTGCAAATGAACACTAAAACCAAAACCCACAAAACTATTGCAGATTTCATTTTTTTGTTACATTTTTTTGCAAAAACCAAGCCTTCTTATGGATTTGCCAAGGGAAATTTAGAAAGGTATGGCTCTCTGAAAAAGAAGAGGAAAAAATGAGAGCACAAAGCTTTTGTTTCTTAGGCTATGTGCACACGATGCGGATTTAGTGCGGATCCGCAGTGGATTTTTCAGCACAGAAATGCTGCAGACCCGCACTGTGATGTACAGTACAATGTAAATCAATGTGAAAAAAAAACTGTGCAGAAGGGAGCGGAAAAATCAGCACGGAAACACTGCGGATTTAAAAGAAGTGCATGTCACTGCTTTTGTGTGGATCTGCCGTGTTTCTGCACCCTTCCATTATAGAAATCCGCAGTGGTAAAAACCGCAGAAAATCCGCACCAATTCCGCATAAAAACCCGCACAAAATCCGCGGCAAATCTGCACCTGCGGATTCTGCCAGGAGATGCGGATTTTGTGCAGAAAATTCTGCACCCCATTCCGCAACGTGTGCACATAGCCTAAGTCTACCAATGTTATTTGGGGACATTATTTCTTCGTATCATATTACAGGTTTTGTTTTTTCTTGTATATTGTTGAGTACAGTGTGAATTCTCATCAATAGGGAAGGTCACCAACTTAGAAAATTTGATGCAACCAGTATATTGAGGGACAGTGGCTTTATTAGATGTTTTTGTTGTATATATATAGGTATCCAGATAATGTACAGTACAACGTACAGCTATTTGGAATCTAATTTAATTATTCAAATAAAGTTGTACGAACAAAGCCTCCAACTACTCCAACCTACCTTTGCCCTACTTTTGGTAAATGTCCCCCACAGTGGTATTATGCTGTGTGCTGCTGAAAGCTTGTCGACTTTTTAAGACAGATATGTATACCCTTATGGTGTGAATTAGCTTCACATAACAATAGCATATGTTCAATTTAAAATAGTGTGTGATCTGAAATATCAAAACAGTGATATCATCTGCAGCTAATTAGAACGTTATACGGAGCCATAGATTTACTGCTGTTAAAAAATGTATATATATATAAAAAAAAAATACTTCACAGTATATTCCTGTACACAAAACACATGGCTGGAGTCCGCAACTGGCAAGTTGAGCAAATACTGGGGCCCACTGAAGACAGGAGGGCACAATGCTGCTCTCTATTCCGTGTTTCTTGTGAATTTTCTAACACACAGGACAGAAGGAGAATCTCCTGGCGCTATATATATTTAACCTCCTATTTTACCCAGTCTCAAATTCAGGACCTTATTTATGGGAGGCAGAAACACTAACAGTGAGCCACAGGCTGAGATGTTGTCTATGAGAGCATTACACTTACATAAAAAAGGGCCGTTTGAAACCAATTCAAAGTCTGATGCAAAAAACCTACAATGGTAAGTACATGGAAGAGGAAGGAAGTTGTTGAGGTCATGTGGGCCTTTGTGACTCTTAATGCCCAAATACCCACATAAATCTATACAGAACTATTGTAATAATTATAGGGGATAGCTCAGGAGACTCTTTGCGTGGAACAAGACAACTACAGGACACAGTTTTATAAGTGGTAAAGTCTATATTATCACACAGTGATTCAAACAGGTGCAGAGAGAAACTCAAGTCCACAACACTTGGTGGAAATAATAAATGCAGCTCAGCAGTCTATAGGAAACTTCAGAGGAAAATGCAATCAAGCAGAAAGTCTATGAAGCACAGTTATTCTTGAGGATACTTGACATGAATAAATCCTTGTCTTAGTCCAGGCACAGATAGATATGCTAATTAGGCAGTTCAAATCAAATCTTAGCTCAACCAGGGAGGCCTGGTTAATAGTCTCAGGTTATTGCAAAGCAGAAACAGCTTACATGTCCAGCAAATGCAGATGGAAGTAAATAGGAACAGCAGATGAAGGAGGATGACTGAAAACTTGTGTATACAGCAGGAACTCAGAGCTGAGTAGCAGGATCACCACACAGGTTCACAGGAGCAGGTGTATAGCCAGGGACTAATCAGAGGTCAGGAGCTGGATGCAAGGCAGAATACTCTAGCACAGACTGAAGGCTGGGGTGGAGTTTTGTAACAGGAAGACACAGTGCACATGAGACCAAAGACGCCATCTTGGAAAAGAGCAGTAATGCACAAAAGGTAAAAAATGTTTAGAATCCTGACATTACTCCCTCCTTAGAAGCGGCCTCAGGACGATCCTGGACCTGGTTTCTCAGGGAATCTCTGATGAAAAGGAGAAATCTTCTGTTGGGCATTGATGTTTTCCAGAGGTTCCCAAGAGTCTTCCTCAGGGGGATATCTCTGCCATCTTATCAGATATTGGAGTCAATTCCTGCAAATCCTGGAATCAATAATTTCCTCCACCACAAATTTTTCTTGCCCATCAATCACCACAGGCTGCGGAGGTGGCACAACATGTCCCTGGAAGGTATTAGGAGATACAGGCTTTAGTAAAGATACATGAAAAACTGGGTGTGCCTTCATTGTCCTAGGCAGCTTCAGCCGGCAGGCCACAGAGCTCACAATACCGTTGATCTTGAAAGGGCCAATTAATTTCTGTCCAAGTTTTTGTGAAGGAACGTTTAACTTCAGATTCTTAGTTGCTAACCACACGGAATCTCCTACCTTGAACATGGGTGCAGGTTTACAGAATCTATCAGCCGATCTCTTATAACGTTCTTGAGCTGTGATCAGGGATTCCTTCAAAACCTCCAGATTTTGCCTCATCGCAGTCAGCCTTTCCTCCACTGCCGGAACCGGAGAATTAATTGGAGACCTAGGTAAGATACATGGATGATAACCCTGATTGGCAAAGAATGGTGTAAATTTAGTGGAGACGCTTTGAGAATTATTATATGAAAATTCGGCTAACGGCAACAACTCCAACCAATCATCCTGGAGATGGCTGACATAGCATCTTAGATATTGTTCCTGCGTCTTGTTGGTACGCTCAGTCTGACCATTTGTCTGGGGATGGTAAGCAGAAGAGAGACAGACATTAATATTGAGTGCAGAGAAGAACCCCTTCCAGAATCTTGAAGTGAACTGTACTCCACGGTCAGAGATGATCTCATCCGGAACCCCGTGCAACCGAAAGACATTCTGTATAACCAAGTTAACTGTATCTTTAGCTGAGGGGAGGCCGGTGCATGGAACAAAATGAGCAGCTTTAGTCAGGCGATCAACTACCACCATGATTGTATTCATGCCCCACGATGTAGGCAGCTCCACAATAAAGTCCATTGATATAGACCCCCAAGGGCGGGACGGAACAGCTAATGGTTGTAGAAGGCCCGTAGGTGCTACATGAGGAGTCTTGTAACGGGCACATACCTCGCAAGAGAGAACATAGTCCTTAGTATCCTCCAGGCAAGTTGGCCACCAGAAGAATCGGCTCAGGAACTCTTGTGTCTTCTGTACCCCCCTGAGACCAGCCAACTTGGAGTCATGTACCAACTTGAGGATCTGCAGACGGAACGACCTCCGGGATGTAGATACGTCGATCTCTGAACCACATGCCACCCTTAAAGACAAGATTAATATCCACAGGTGGGTTGGCCAGAAATACATCACCTTCATAGGCCTCCCTGCACTCCTTCCACAAGTCCTGATCGTGGATAACTCTGATGAAATTAGCATCAGATAGAATGGTCTTGGATGGGGCTCCAGGTACGGAATCCGCAGCATGGATTTGGGATAAAGCATCAGCCTTCCCATTATGAGAACCTGGACGGTACGAGATAACAAAGTTAAATTGATTTAAAAATAAGTTCCAACGAGCCTGACGAGGAGAAAGACATCTAGCGGATCTAAGGAACTCTAGATTGCGATGGTCAGTTAGCACTATGATCTATTGTGCAGCTCCTTGCAGATGATGCCTCCATTCTTTGAAAGCCGCAATAATAGCCAGCAATTCCTTATCAACGAGCCTGATGAGGAGAAAGACATCTAGCGGATCTAAGGAACTCCAGATTGCGATGGTCAGTTAGCACTATGATCTATTGTGCAGCTCCTTGCAGATGATGCCTCCATTCTTTGAAAGCCGCAATAATAGCCAGCAATTCCTTATCTCCCACATCGTAATTCTTCTCTGCTGAGGTTAGTCTACGGGAAAAGAAAGGACAAGGATGTAGCAGACCCTTCTCTCCAGTTCTTTGGGAGAGAATAACCCCCAAAGCATTATCAGAAGCGTCCACCTCCACAATGAAAGGAAGTGTTGGATCTGGGTGTATCAACAGCGGTGCTGATGTGAAACAGATCAAAAAGCTTAAGCCGATCAAAAGCTTCTTGAGCCTGTGATGACCACTTAAAGGACTTTTCCTTCTTTGTCAAGGAAGTAATGGGACGGACAATATCAGAAAAAGTTCGAATGAAGCATCTGTAGAAATTTGCAAAACCAATAAAACATTGGACCTCCTTAACGTTCTTGGGTACCGGCTAGGGTTGAGCGAAACGGGTCGATCATTTTCAAAAGTCGCCGACTTTTGGCTAAGTCGGCGTCTCATGAAACCCGATCCGACCCCTGTGCTTGTCGGCCATGCGGTACGCGACTTTCGCGCCAAAGTCGCGTTTCAATGACGCGAAAAGCGCCATTTCTCAGCCAATGAAGGTGAACGCAGAGTGTGGGCAGCGTGATGACATAGATCCTGGTCCCCACCATCTTAGAGAAGGGCATTGCAGTGATTGGCTTGCTGTCTGCGGCGTCACAGGGGCTATAAAGGGGCGTTCCCGCCGACCGCCATCTTACTGCTGCTGATCTGAGCTTAGGGACAGGTTGCTGCCGCTTCGTCAGAAGCAGGGAGAGCGTTAGGCAGGGTCCACTAACCACCAAACCGCTTGTGCTGCAGCGATTTCCACTGTCCAACACCACCTTCGGTGTGCAGGGACTGTGGAAGCTATTTTTTTTTTTTTTTCCCTCAGCGCTGTAGCTCATTGGGCTGCCCTAGAAGGCTCCGTGATAGCTGTATTGCTGTGTGTACGCCACTGTGGAAACCAACTGCTTTTTTCAAAGCACATATCCTCTTGTTCCTTCCTTTCTGCACAGCTATCTTTTTTGTTTGTCCACACTTTTTATTTAATTTGTGCATCAGTCCACTCCTATTGCTGCCTGCCATACCTGGCTTACATTACTGCAGGGAGATAGTAATTGTAGGACAGTTTTTTTTTTTTGTTTGTTTTTTTTGTGGGAGATTAAGATTGGCATTTCTGCTACAGTGCCATCCCTGTGTGTGCCATCTCTCACTGAGTGGGCCATAGAAAGCCTATTTATTTTTTCCGTGATTTGTGTTCTAAATTCTACCTCAACACAAAAACACTACATCAATCAGTGGGAGAAAAATATTGGCCTCAGTCAGGGCTTGTGTGCCACTGCTGTGTGTGCTATCTCTCATTCAGTGGGCTATAGCAAGCCTATTTTTTTTTTTTTTTTTTTAATATTATTTGGTTTCTAAAGTCTCCCTGAAAAAAAAAAAAATACCTAAAAAAACAGTGGGAGAGTAATATTGCCCTTTCAGCTTGTGTGCCAGTCTTGACTCCTGGGTGTGCCACCTCTCTCCCTTTCATTCAGTGGGCCATAGAAAGCCTATTTATTTATTTTTTTAAATATTATTGGGTTTCTAAAGTCTCCCTTAAAAAACAAAAAATACATAAAAAAACAGTGGGAGAGTAATATTGCCCTTTCAGCTTGTGTGCCAGTCTTGACTCCTGGGTGTGCCACCTCTCTCTCTCATTCAGTGGGCCATAGAAAGGCTATTTTTTTTTGGTTTTTTTAATATTATTTGGTTTCTAAAGTCTCCCTGAAAAAAAAAAAAAAAACATACAAAAAACAGTGGGAGAGTAATATTGCCCTTTCAGCTTGTGTGCCAGTCTTGACTCCTGGGTGTGCCACCTCTCTCCCTTTCATTCAGTGGGCCATAGAAAGCCTATTTATTTTTTTTTAAAATATTATTGGGTTTCTAAAGTCTCCCTTAAAAAACAAAAAATACATAAAAAAACAGTGGGAGAGTAATATTGCCCTTTCAGCTTGTGTGCCAGGCTTGACTCCTGGGTGTGCCACCTCTCTCCCTCTCATTCAGTGGGCCATAGAAAGCCTATTTATTTATTTTTTTAAATATTATTGGGTTTCTAAAGTCTCCCTTAAAAAACAAAAAATACATAAAAAAACAGTGGGAGAGTAATATTGCCCTTTCAGCTTGTGTGCCAGTCTTGACTCCTGGGTGTGCCACCTCTCTCTCTCATTCAGTGGGCTATAGAAAGCCTATTTTTTTTTTTTTTTTTTTTTTTTTTTTTTATATTATTTGGTTTCTAAAGTCTCCCTGAAATAAAAAAAAACTTAAAAAAACAGTGGGAGAGTAATATTGCCCTTTCAGCTTGTGCGCCAGTCTTGACTCCTGGGTGTGCCACCTCTCTCTCTCTAATTGTGGGCCATAGAAAGCCTTTTTTTTTTTTTTTTTTTTAATATTATTTGGTTTCTAAAGTCTCCCTGAGAAAAAAAAAAAAATAAATTAGGTGGGAGATTAATATTGACATTAGTGCTTGAGTGACAGTCCTGCGTGTGTGTCATCTCTGTGATTTTGTGCCACAGAAAACAGAGTGTGTAACATTGTGCCTGATTTTCCTTGTGGTCTCACCAACCTGTTAAGGGATATTGAAATCATACTGAAGTTATAGCTCACCGTGTAAGTTGTTTGACAGCAACAAATAAAGTTACTTTGGTTAAGATTTTAAAACAATGAGGAAGTCTGGTGCAAGAGGTCGTCGTGAGCGTTCATTGTCAGCTGGTAATGATGGTAGTGGTAGTGGAGCATCAGGTGGTCGTGGGGATAAAAATATTCCACCTAAGTCTGGAGCTGTGGAGCCAGTTTCGTCGTCAGGCTACACAAGGCCTCGAACGCTCTCTTTTCTGGGAGTAGGAAAACCGCTTTTAAAGGCGGAGCAGCAACAGCAAGTTTTGGCTTACATTGCAGACTCAGCCTCTAGCTCTTTTGCCTCCTCTTCCGAAACTGGTAAATGTAAAAGCAGCGCGTCGCTTGTGGATGTTCACGGTCAGGGACAAGTCGCTTCCTTGTCCTCCTCAGCAAAAACTACAACAAGAGAGAAGGATGCAGCAGGCGACACAACGGGTCACTCCATGGAGCTCTTTACACATACCGTCCCTGGCTTAGAAAGTGAAACATTTAACAGGCCATGCCCATTACAAGTATATTCTGACATGGAGTGCACTGATGCACAGCCACAGCCAGAGTACTATGCTGCTCCTTTGACTCAGACCACCACATTGCCCTCTCAGGGTACAGATCCACAATCAGACCCTGATGAGACTATGTTGCCCAGCCACGAACGCTATACCACCGACCGACACAGTGACACAGACGAAGTTGCACACGAGCTCGAAGAGGAGGTAATAGATGACCCAGTTATTGACCCCGATTGGCAGCCATTGGGGGAACAGGGTGCAGGCGGCAGTAGTTCAGAAGCGGAGGTGGAGGAGGGGCCGCAGCAGGCATCAACATCGCAACAGGTTCCATCTGCCGGGCCCGTATCTGGCCCAAAACGCGTGTTAAAGCCAAAACCTGTTGGAGCACAGCGTTGCCATCCGGTTAAAGCTCAGTCTGCAATCCCTGAAAAGGGATCCGAGTCTAGGAAGAGTGCAGTCTGGCATTTTTTTAAACAACATCCAACTGATCAGCGCAAAGTCATCTCTCAAAAATGTTCAACTAGCTTAAGCAGAGGTCAGAATCTGAAAAGTCTAAATACTAGTTGCATGCATAGACACTTAACCACCATGCATTTTCAAGCCTGGACTAACTACCAAACGTCCCTCAAGGTTGTAGCACCCTCGGCCAATGAAGCTAGTCAGCAACGCAACATCCCTTCCGTCACTGTAAGGCCACCATTTTCCGCACCACCGGCAGTATCTGTGCAGGTTTCTTTGCCAGCCAAAAGCAGTCAGGGTCAGGGAATCACCAGTTTTGTAGGAGGAAATATTGCATCTAGGGCACCGGCGGAAACAATACCGTCTCCAACCGTCTCTCAGTCTGCCATGTACACCGGCACACCCGAAAGTTCCACGATCTCCAGCTCTCCAGTCCAGCTCACCCTACATGAGACTCTGGTTAGAAAAAGGAAGTACTTATCCTCGCATCCGCGTACACAGTGTTTTAACGCCCACATAGCTAGACTAATCTCGTTAGAGATGATGCCCTACCGGTTAGTTGAAAGCGAAGCTTTCAAAGCCCTGATGGAGTACGCTGAACCACGATACGAGCTACCCAGTCGACACTTTTTTTCCAGAAAAGCCATCCCAGCCCTGCACCAGCATGTTAAACAGCGCATCGTCCATGCACTCAGGCAATCTGTGAGTACAAAGGTGCACCTGACTACAGATGCATGGACCAGTAGGCATGGCCAGGGACGTTATGTGTCCATCACGGCACACTGGGTGAATGTGGTGGATGCAGGGTCCACAGGCGACATCAATTTAGGGACAGTTGTGCCTAGCCCACGGTCTAGGAAACAGTTGGCTGTAGGCGTTCGCACCCCCTCCTCCTCCTCCTCCTCGTCCTCCTGCAGAAGCTACAGCTCTTCCACAGAACGCAGTCTGCCAACCACTCCATCGGCAGATGACACTGTTGCACACCAGTTGTCCCATTATGGGCCAGCTACTGCCAAGCGTCAGCAGGCTGTATTGGCTATGAAGTGCTTGGGCGACAACAGACACACCGCGGAAGTTCTGTCCGAGTTCTTGCAACAAGAAACACAGTCGTGGCTGGGCACAGTAGATCTTGAGGCAGGCAAGGTAGTGAGTGATAACGGAAGGAATTTCATGGCTGCCATCTCCCTTTCCCAACTGAAACACATTCCTTGCCTGGCTCACACATTAAACCTGGTGGTGCAGTGCTTATTGAAAACTTATCCTGGGTTCTCCGACCTGCTCCTCAAAGTGCGTGCACTTTGCTCACATATCCGACGTTCGCCTGTACACGCCAGCCGTATGCAGACCTATCAGCGGTCTTTGAACCTTCCCCAGCATCGCCTAATCATAGACGTTGCAACAAGGTGGAACTCAACACTGCACATGCTTCAGAGACTGTGCGAACAGAGGCGTGCTGTTATTTATTTGTGGGAGGATACACGGGCAGGCAGTAGGATGGCAGACATGGAGTTGTCAGGTGTGCAGTGGTCTAAGATACAAGACATGTGTCAAGTCCTTCAGTGTTTTGAGGAATGCACACGGCTGGTTAGTGCAGACAACGCCGTAATAAGCATGAGCATCCCCCTAATGCGTCTGCTGATGCAAAGTTTGACGCACATAAAGGAGCAGGCGTCTGCACCAGAGGAAGAGGAAAGCCTTGATGACAGTCAGCCATTGTCTGGTCAGGGCAGTGTACAGGACGAGGTAGCGGGCGAAGAGGAGGTGGAGGACGAGGAGGATGATGGGGATGAGTATATTTTTAATGCCGAACCTTTCCCGGGGGCACAGGAAATTGGTTGCGTGTCACGGCCGGGTTCTGGTTTTTTGAGGGACACAAGTGACGTAGATTTGCCTGCAACTGCCCCTCAACCAATCACAACCGGAGATTTTACAACTGGAACTTTGGCCCACATGGCGGATTATGCCTTATGTATCCTAAAAAGGGACACACGCATTACGAAAATGATGAACGATGACGATTACTGGTTGGCCTGCCTCCTTGATCCACGCTATAAAGGCAAATTGCAAAATATTATGCCACATGAGAACTTGGAACTAATATTAGCAACCAAACAATCAACTCTTGTTGACCGTTTGCTTCAGGCATTCCCAGCACACAGCGCACGTGATCGTTCTCACACGAGCTCCAGGGGGCAGCAGACTAGGAGTGTTAGGGGTGCACACATCAGAAGTGGCGTTGGACAGAGGGGTTTTCTGACCAGGTTGTGGAGTGATTTTGCTATGACCGCAGACAGGACAGGTACTGCTGCATCAATTGAAAGTGACAGGAGACAACATTTGTCCAGTATGGTTACTAACTATTTTTCATCCCTTATCGATGTTCTCCCTCAACCGTCATTCCCATTTGATTACTGGGCCTCCAAATTAGACACCTGGCCAGAATTGGCAGAATATGCATTGCAGGAGCTTGCTTGCCCGGCAGCAAGTGTCCTATCAGAAAGAGTATTCAGTGCTGCAGGTTCAATATTAACCGAAAAAAGGACTCGTCTGGCTACCCAAAATGTTGACGATCTAACATTCATTAAAATGAACCACAACTGGATTTCGAAATCTTTTGCCCCACCTTGCCCGGCCGACACCTAGCTTTCCTATGAAAGGCTCTTGCCTGTGAATTACTTTTCTAATGTCTAATTTGCTGCAGCTGATTGTACAGCATACGACATGTTTACACCTCCCTAAATGGCCAAACTCCCCACACGGGGCCGTGGTATCGCGACTTGGCGCAAGCACCCGTGAGACTGCTGTTTGTCTGAAGAGGTGGGTGTGCTCGCTTTTGGTTGACGGCATTGCTACTGGGTCCCTCATAGTACAATGTAGTGTCTCTGGCGGTGGTGGTGCACACCCAACGTCAGACACACCGTTGTAACATGAGGGGCCCTGGGGCGGTCCCGCCGGCCTCTAGAGAGTTCCCCCCTACCCCAGCTCAAAATGTGCTCTACCACATGCAAAATTATGTCGCACAGCTCCACCAATCTTTAGTCTATTCGCTGACATCATTCAATGTCTGGCACTGACAATACAAATTTGTAGACATCTACGATGCAACTTAAAGTAGTCTGTGTCTGTGTCCTATATTGGCACCATTAAATAGTTACTGCCAAATTACTATGTCAGAAACTCAGCAGATGAGCCCACCCCTGTACCTAAGTATGCCACCTTTTTTTTTGTTTTGGTTGTTTTGCGAGACATTAACATCTATTTATATTTTGGGAGTACTGGGACAGACACTCCTTGCACTACTCCTCCACTCACCACCAAGCTGCCCGTGTATCCATGTAACTGCTGTAAAACTGCCATGAGCCTATTGTTTGTTATTTTAGGCCTTTGAAGCCTGTCTGCGGTCCCTCCTTCCACTAGTCCTCCACTGGCCAGACCACTGCTGCCCGTGTACCCCTGGAACCAATTATAAAGTGCCTACAGCCAGCCCATTTTCTTATGTTAGGCCTTTGAAGCCTGTCTGCGGTCCCTACTTTAAATACTCCTCCACTGACCACCAAGCTGCCTGCCCGTGTATCCATGTAACCGCTGTAAAACTGCCATGAGCCTATTGTTTGTTATGTTAGGCCTTTGATAGCCTGTCTGCGGTCCCTACTTTAAATACTCCTCCACTCACCACCAAGCTGCCTGCCCGTGTATCCATGTAACCGCTGTAAAACTGCCATGAGCCTATTGTTTGTTATTTTAGGCCTTTGAAGCCTGTCTGCGGTCCCTCCTTCCACTAGTCCTCCACTGACCAGACCACTGCTGCCCGTGTACCCCTGGAACCAATTATAAAGTGCCTACAGCCAGCCCATTTTCTTATGTTAGGCCTTTGAAGCCTGTCTGCGGTCCCTACTTTAAATACTCCTCCACTGACCACCAAGCTGCCTGCCCGTGTATCCATGTAACCGCTGTAAAACTGCCATGAGCCTATTGTTTGTTATTTTAGGCCTTTGAAGCCTGTCTGCGGTCCCTCCTTCCACTAGTCCTCCACTGACCAGACCACTGCTGCCCGTGTACCCCTGGAACCAATTATAAAGTGCCTACAGCCAGCCCATTTTCTTATGTTAGGCCTTTGAAGCCTGTCTGCGGTCCCTACTTTAAATACTCCTCCACTGACCACCAAGCTGCCTGCCCGTGTATCCATGTAACCGCTGTAAAACTGCCATGAGCCTATTGTTTGTTATGTTAGGCCTTTGATAGCCTGTCTGCGGTCCCTACTTTAAATACTCCTCCACTCACCACCAAGCTGCCTGCCCGTGTATCCATGTAACTGCTGTAAAACTGCCATGAGCCTATTGTTTGTTATTTTAGGCCTTTGAAGCCTGTCTGCGGTCCCTCCTTCCACTAGTCCTCCACTGACCAGACCACTGCTGCCCGTGTACCCCTGGAACCAATTATAAAGTGCCTACAGCCAGCCCATTTTTTTATGTTAGGCCTTTGAAGCCTGTCTGCGGTCCCTCCTTCCACTAGTCCTCCACTGGCCAGACCACTGCTGCCCGTGTACCCCTGGAACCAATTATAAAGTGCCTACAGCCAGCCCATTTTCTTATGTTAGGCCTTTGAAGCCTGTCTGCGGTCCCTACTTTAAATACTCCTCCACTGACCACCAAGCTGCCTGCCCGTGTATCCATGTAACCGCTATAAAACTGCCATGAGCCTATTGTTTGTTATGTTAGGCCTTTGATAGCCTGTCTGCGGTCCCTACTTTAAATACTCCTCCACTCACCACCAAGCTGCCTGCCCGTCTATCCATGTAACCGTTGTAAAACTGCAATGAGCCTATTGTTTGTTATTTTAGGCCTTTGATAGCCTGTCTGCGGCCCCTACTTGCAATACTCCTCCACTGACCACAATGCTGCCTGGAGTGCCTGCCTGTGTATCCATGTAACCGATGTAAAACTGCCATGACTGCCTACTGTTTGTTATTTTAGGCCTTTGATAGCCTGTCTGCAGCCCCTACTTGCAATACTCCTCCACTGACCACACCAATGCTGCCCGTGTACCCCTGGAACCTATTTAAAAGTTCATAGAGCCTAGTTATATATTTTATTTACTATTAATAAGGCCATGATGGACTACGCTGTACCACGCTACAAGCTAACCAGTCGACACTTCTTTTGCGAGAAAAGCCATCCCAACCCTCCACCAGCATGTAGAAGACCGCATTGTCCATGCACTCTGGCAATCTGTGAGTACAAAGGTGCACCTGACAACAGACGCATGGACCTGTAGGCATGGCCACGGAAGATTACGTGTCCATTACGGCGCAATGGGTTAATGTGGTGGATGCATGGTCCACAGGGGACAGCCTACTAAGTCTGTCTGCAGTCCCTAATTCAAATTGTCCTCCACTGTCTAAATCGGAGCTTCCACCTTCTGGCTTTCGGCCTATAGTATCAGAAATTAAACTGCATTTGGCCTTCAACTTTGGTTAGGGCCTACTAACGGCTTCTGCCCCTCCCTGGTGTTGCCCTCAACTAAATAAAGCTGAGCTTCAACCTTCTGCTCCAAATTACCATTTTAAAAAATGCAATAGGCTTTTCCGGCCTACTAAAGGTGTCTGTCTGTGTGCCCCTGCCTGGTGTTGTCCTCAACTAAATAAAGCTGAGCTTCAACCTTCCGGCTCTCATTAAGTGGTTTTAAAAAAAAAAAATGGTGGTTAGGGCCTACTAACGGCTTCTGCCCCTCCCTGGTGTTGCCCTCAACTAAATAAAGCTGAGCTTCAACCTTCCGGCTCTCATTAAGTGGTTTTTAAAAAAAAAAATGGTGGTTAGGGCCTACTAACGGCTTCTGCCCCTCCCTGGTGTTGCCCTCAACTAAATAAAGCTGAGCTTCAACCTTCTGCTCCAAATTACCATTTTAAAAAATGCAATAGGCTTTTCCGGCCTACTAAAGGTGTCTGTCTGTGTGCCCCTGCCTGGTGTTGTCCTCAACTAAATAAAGCTGAGCTTCAACCTTCCGGCTCTCATTAAGTGGTTTTAAAAAAAAAAAATGGTGGTTAGGGCCTACTAACGGCTTCTGCCCCTCCCTGGTGTTGCCCTCAACTAAATAAAGCTGAGCTTCAACCTTCTGCTCCAAATTACCATTTTAAAAAATGCAATAGGCTTTTCCGGCCTACTAAAGGTGTCTGTCTGTGTGCCCCTGCCTGGTGTTGTCCTCAACTAAATAAAGCTGAGCTTCAACCTTCTGCTCCAAATTACCATTTTAAAAAATGCAATAGGCTTTTCCGGCCTACTAAAGGTGTCTGTCTGTGTGCCCCTGCCTGGTGTTGCCCTCAACTAAATAAAGCTGAGCTTCAACCTTCTGCTCCAAATTACCATTTTAAAAAATGCAATAGGCTTTTCCGGCCTACTAAAGGTGTCTGTCTGTGTGCCCCTGCCTGGTGTTGCCCTCAACTAAATAAAGCTGAGCTTCAACCTTCTGCTCCAAATTACCATTTTAAAAAATGCAATAGGCTTTTCCGGCCTACTAAAGGTGTCTGTCTGTGTGCCCCTGCCTGGTGTTGTCCTCAACTAAATAAAGCTGAGCTTCAACCTTCTGCTCCAAATTACCATTTTAAAAAATGCAATAGGCTTTTCCGGCCTACTAAAGGTGTCTGTCTGTGTGCCCCTCCCTGGTGTTGCCCTCAACTAAATAAAGCTGAGCTTCAACCTTCTGCTCCAAATTACCATTTTAAAAAATGCAATAGGCTTTTCCGGCCTACTAAAGGTGTCTGTCTGTGTGCCCCTGCCTGGTGTTGCCCTCAACTAAATAAAGCTGAGCTTCAACCTTCTGCTCCAAATTACCATTTTAAAAAATGCAATAGGCTTTTCCGGCCTACTAAAGGTGTCTGTCTGTGTGCCCCTGCCTGGTGTTGCCCTCAACTAAATAAAGCTGAGCTTCAACCTTCTGCTCCAAATTACCATTTTAAAAAATGCAATAGGCTTTTCCGGCCTACTAAAGGTGTCTGTCTGTGTGCCCCTGCCTGGTGTTGTCCTCAACTAAATAAAGCTGAACTTCAACCTTCCGGCTCTCATTAAGTGGTTTTAAAAAAAAAAAATGGTGGTTAGGGCCTACTAACGGCTTCTGCCCCTCCCTGGTGTTGCCCTCAACTAAATAAAGCTGAGCTTCAACCTTCTGCTCCAAATTACCATTTTAAAAAATGCAATAGGCTTTTCCGGCCTACTAAAGGTGTCTGTCTGTGTGCCCCTGCCTGGTGTTGTCCTCAACTAAATAAAGCTGAGCTTCAACCTTCCGGCTCTCATTAAGTGGTTTTAAAAAAAAAAAATGGTGGTTAGGGCCTACTAACGGCTTCTGCCCCTGCCTGGTGTTGCCCTCAACTAAATAAAGCTGAGCTTCAACCTTCTGCTCCAAATTACCATTTTAAAAAATGCAATAGGCTTTTCCGGCCTACTAAAGGTGTCTGTCTGTGTGCCCCTGCCTGGTGTTGTCCTCAACTAAATAAAGCTGAGCTTCAACCTTCCGGCTCTCATTAAGTGGTTTTAAAAAAAAAAAATGGTGGTTAGGGCCTACTAACGGCTTCTGCCCCTCCCTGGTGTTGCCCTCAACTAAATAAAGCTGAGCTTCAACCTTCTGCTCCAAATTACCATTTTAAAAAATGCAATAGGCTTTTCCGGCCTACTAAAGGTGTCTGTCTGTGTGCCCCTGCCTGGTGTTGCCCTCAACTAAATAAAGCTGAGCTTCAACCTTCTGCTCCAAATTACCATTTTAAAAAATGCAATAGGCTTTTCCGGCCTACTAAAGGTGTCTGCCCCTCCCTGGTGTTGTCCTCAACTGAACAAAGCTGAGCTTCCACATTCTGGCTTTCGCCCTATACTATCAGATATTAAACTGCATTTGGCCTACTAGTGTGGTTAGGCCCTTGAAACAGTGTCTGCTGCTCTTGGGTTTGCTACTCCACTGAACAAAGCAATGCCGCCTGTTTAGTCCTGTTACCAATTTTGAACTGCATGTAGCCTACTTTATTCTTTGGCCCTATATCTGTTTCCTCCTCATCCTGCCCATTGCCCAGCCACTGCTAAATGAGTCTGCTGGTACATTGACCTAGACCACTACATTCCCCTTGTACTCTACACAGCCAGAATCTGTCCCTGCTGAAAGTAAGGTTCCCCTTCCCGCATGTTATACCACCTTACACAGGGACAAAGAGGAAGGTGCAGATGAAAGTGCAGGTTCCTTCATCAGGTGGGGGGGCATACTCGTTGGCGACGTCACTGGCACAGGGCCCCTCAGAGTATGCAAAAGTGTCGCTGCTGGTGGGAGGCGCCCCCGCCATGCAAACACACCGCCGTACTTTGAGGGGCCCTGTGCCAGTGGCAATGCGAACGAGTGGGCCCCCCCCTGCTTGCTCAGGATCACAGCACTTGCAACTTTTAAATACTTACCTTTCCCTGCAACACCGCCGTGACGTAGTCCGCATTTCCTGGGCCCACGAAAAACTTGAGCCAGCCCTACTCCCCCCACAACTTTCCCCCAATTCCCTATGCCCAACTATTATTATACAGTTAATTAAGATTGGCAAGCTTCAGAAACAAGAATGGATGTTTTTGGCATTAAAATGGGCACTGTAGGTGTTTTCCTGGCCTCCACTCACTGCCGACTATGCTTCCCCATTGACTTGCATTGGGTTTCGTGTTTCGGTCGATCCCCGACTTTTAGCGATAATCGGCCGACTGCACTCGACTCGACTCTGGACAAAATCGGGTTTCCCAAAACCCTACTCGATCTTAAAAAAATGAAAGTCGCTCAACCCTAGTACCGGCCAGTCAAGTATAGCCTGAATCTTACCAGATTCCATGTTCAGCCCCTGGGGAGAGATGATATAACCTAAGAACTGTATCTCAGAACGATGGAACTCGCATTTCTCCAGCTTAATATACAGATGGTTCTCTTTCAGACGTCTTAAAAAAGTTTTGACATGTTCTTCATGTTCCTGTAGAGAGTCAGAAAAGATTAGTATATCGTCCAAATAGATCACTACAAACTGGTCCAACAAATCTCTGAAAATGTCATTAGCAAGTTGTTGAAATGTTGCAGGGGCATTACAAAGCCCGAAGGGCATCACAAGAGATTCAAAGTGTCCATACCGGCATCTGAATGCTGTCTTCCACTCATCCCCTGGACAAATACGCACCAAATTATAAGCCCCACAAAGATCCAGTTTAGAGAACACCTTAGCATGGCGGACTCTTTCCAGTAATTCGGGAATCAGAGGCAAAGGGTAATGGTTTCGTACGGTTACCTTATTGAGTTCTCGATAGTCAACACAGGGTCTCAGGGTCCCATCCTTCTTCTTTACAAAAAAGATAGGTGCCCCTGCTGGTGAGGAAGAAGGACGTATGAAGCCTTTGGCCAGATTTTCATCAATATACTCTTTTAAGGCTTGAAGCTCAGGTGCCACCAAAGGGTATACGTTACCAAAAGGAATGGCTGCCCCGGGAAGCAGCTCAATGGGACAGTCATAATGCCTGTGTGGAGGAAGCTGATCTGCATTCTTCTTGTCACAGATGTCAGAGAACTCTTTATAAGCTGGAGGTAAAGAAAATACCTGTACATGTGGTTCCGTAGCCGTGGACTCAGGGACAGCTTCTGTTAACGCTGAGTTGCTCCTTGTTGGGAAGATAATCTCTTTGGTCTCCTAGTTGATAATTGGGTTCTGAGAACGCAACCAAGGAATGCCTAAAATCACAGGAAAATGATGAGAAGAAATTAGCATGAAAGAAAGTTGCTCCTGATGATTAGGCTCCAACAAAATTTCTAGGGGTACGGTCTCCTGATCCACAGGCCCAGATCTTAAAGGTGACCCATCCACTGTTTCCATGGTAATTGGAGAGGCTCTTTGCTGAATTTTAATACCATGTTCTGTTATGGTTTCCAATGGCAAGGAAACATCAGAAGCATAGAATAAACGGACAAGCTCTTGGGTGATGGAAACTAGAGCTGACCGCGACGCTAAACCTACACACCACACTAGAAGTAGCCAGGGGGCGTTCCTGCGTTGTCTCTAGATGCCGCGCGCCAGCCGGAGAACTAACTACCCCTGGTAGAAGAAAACACAGTCCTGGCTTGCCTCCAGAGAATGTCCCCACAGGAGATAGCAGCCCCCCACATATAATAACGGTGAGAGCAGATGAAAAGACACACGTAGTATGAAAGCAGATTTAGCACAGAGAGGCCCGCTAACTAAATAGCAGAAAGATACAACAGAGGACTTCGCGGTCAGCTGCAAAATCCTTCAAAACACCATCCTGAAATTACCTTAACTCATGTGACAACTCATGCCACTGGAGTGGTAATTTCAGCCCAACAAGAGCTTCCAGCTGCAGAGATTCACATAAGTGCAAACTGGACAAAACATACAAAAATAGACTTAAGGACTAAAGTGTCCAACTTAGCTGAGCAGAAAACTGGGAGCAGGAACATGCAACAGAATCACTCTGGATACATTGATGGCCAGCATTAGAATGACTGAGGAGCAAGGTTAAATAGGATACTCGCACATCCTGATAGGAACAGGTGAACTGAAGGCAAAGCTTGCAGGACACCAGTACCACAAGAGACCACCGGGGGAGCCCACGAACCGAATCACAACAGTACCCCCCCCTTAAGGAGGGGGCACCGAACCCTCACAAGAACCACCAGGGCGATCTGAATGAGCCCTATGAAAGGCACGGACCAAATCAGAAGCATGAACATCAGAAGCTGTAACCCAAGAATTATCCTCTTGACCGTAGCCCTTCCATTTCACCAGATATTGAAGTCTCCGTCTGGAAACACGGGAGTCCAAGATTTTCTCCACCACGTACTCCAATTCACCCTCAACCAGCACAGGAGCAGGAGGCTCAACAGAAGGCACAAGTGGTACCTCATACCTCCGCAATAATGACCGATGGAAGACATTATGGATAGCAAAGGATGCTGGGAGGTCCAAACGAAAAGACACAGGGTTAAGAATTTCCCAAATCTTATAAGGACCGATGAACCGAGGCTTAAACTTAGGAGAAGAGACCCTCATAGGGACAAAACGGGAGGACAACCACACCAAGTCCCCAACACGAAGACGAGGACCAACACGACGATGGCGATTAGCAAAACGTTGAGTCTTCTCCTGGGACAACTCCAAATTGTCCACCACCTGCCCCCAAATACGATGCAACCTATCCACCATGGTATCCACTCCGGGACAATCCGAAGACTCCACCTGACCACATGAAAAACGAGGATGGAACCCTGAATTGCAAAAGAAAGGGGAGACCAAAGTGGCAGAACTGGCCCGATTATTAAGGGCAAACTCAGCCAACGGCAAAAAGGAGACCCAGTCATCCTGATCAGCAGACACGAAACACCTCAAATAAGTCTCCAAGGTCTGATTAGTACATTCCGTCTGGCCATTTGTCTGGGGATGAAATGCAGACGAAAAAGACAAATCAATGCCCATCCTGGCACAAAACGCCCGCCAAAATCTGGACACAAACTGGGATCCCCTGTCGGAAACGATATTCTCCGGAATACCATGCAGCCGAACCACATTCTGAAAAAACAGGGGCACCAACTCAGATGAGGAAGGCAGCTTGGGCAAGGGCACCAAATGAACCATCTTAGAAAAGCGGTCACACACCACCCAAATGACGGACATCTTCTGAGAAACAGGGAGATCAGAAATAAAATCCATAGAGATGTGTGTCCAAGGCCTCTTAGGAACAGGCAAGGGCAACAACAACCCACTAGCCCGAGAACAACAAGGCTTGGCCCGAGCACAAACATCGCAAGACTGCACAAAAGTACGCACGTCCCGAGACAGGGAAGGCCACCAGAAGGACCTAGCCACCAAATCTCTGGTACCAAAAATTCCCGGATGACCTGCCAACGCAGAAAAATGAACCTCCGAGATGACTCTATTGGTCCACTCATCCGGCACAAACAATCTACCAGGCGGACAACGATCAGGCCGATTCGCCTGAAACTCTTGTAAAGCACGTCGCAGGTCTGGGGAGACAGCAGACAATATCACCCCATCCTTAAGTATACCCGTAGGTTTAGAATCACCAGGGGAATCAGGTTCAAAACTCCTAGAAAGGGCATCCGCCTTCACATTCTTAGTACCTGGCAGATACGAAACCACAAAATTAAACCGGGAGAAAAACAACGACCAGCGCGCCTGTCTAGGATTCAGACGTCTGGCTGACTCAAGATAAATCAAATTTTTGTGATCAGTCAAGACCACCACCTGATGTTTAGCACCCTCAAGCCAATGACGCCACTCCTCGAATGCCCACTTCATCGCCAAAAGCTCCCGATTACCGACGTCATAATTTCGCTCGGCGGGCGAAAATTTTCGAGAAAAGAACGCACAAGGTCTCATCACTGAACAATCTGAACTTTTCTGCGACAAAACCGCCCCCGCTCCGATCTCGGAAGCATCAACTTCCACCTGAAAAGGAAGAGAAACATCAGGCTGGCACAACACCGGAGCAGAAGAAAAACGGCGCTTAAGCTCCCGAAAGGCCTCCACAGCAGCAGGAGACCAATCTGCAACATCAGCACCCTTTTTAGTCAAATCAGTCAAAGGCCTGACAACGCTAGAAAAACCAGTTATGAATCGACGATAAAAGTTAGCAAAGCCCAAAAATTTCTGAAGGCCCTTAAGAGAAGTCGGTTGCGTCCAGTCACAAATAGCCCGAACCTTCACAGGATCCATCTCAATAGAAGAGGGGGAAAAAATGTACCCCAAAAAAGAAATCTTCTGAACCCCAAAAACACACTTTGAACCTTTAACAAACAGAGAATTGGTCCGCAAAACCTGAAAAACCCTCCTAACTTGTTGAACATGAGATTCCCAGTCATCCGAAAAAATCAAGATATCGTCCAAATACACAATCATAAATTTATCCAGATATTCACGGAAAATATTGTGCATAAAAGACTGAAAGACCGAAGGGGCATTTGACAGACCAAAAGGCATCACCAAATACTCAAAATGGCCCTCGGGCGTATTAAATGCGGTTTTCCACTCATCCCCCTGCTTAATTCGCACCAAATTATACGCACCGCGAAGATCAATCTTAGAGAACCACTTCGCCCCCTCAATGCGAGCAAATAAATCTGTCAGCAATGGCAAAGGATATTGATACTTGACTGTGATCTTATTCAAGAGTCTATAATCAATACAAGGTCTCAAAGAACCATCACTTTTAGCTACGAAAAAGAACCCCGCTCCAAGAGGAGACGAAGAAGGACGAATATGTCCCTTTTCCAAGGACTCCCTAATATACTCTCGCATGGCAGCATGTTCAGGTACAGACAGATTGAACAGACGACCCTTAGGAAATTTACTGCCAGGGATCAAATCTATGGCGCAATCGCAATCCCTGTGAGGAGGAAGAGAATTAAGAGTAGATTCCTCAAAAACCTCACGATAATCAGACAAAAACTCAGGAATTTCAGAGGGAATAGATGAAGCAATGGAGACCAAAGGTGTGTCCCCATGATTTCCCTGACATCCCCAGCTTAGTACAGACATTGTTTTCCAGTCAAGGACTGGGTTATGAGTTTGCAACCATGGCAATCCCAGCACCAACACATCATGTAGATTATACAGTACAAGGAAGCGAATCACCTCTTGATGGTCTGGAGTCATACGCATAGTCACTTGTGTCCAGTATTGTGGTTTATTACTAGCCAATGGTGTAGAATCAATACCCTTTAAAGGTATAGGAACTTCCAGAGGCTCTAGATCAAACCCACAGCGCCTGGCAAAGGACCAATCCATAAGACTCAAAGCGGCGCCAGAATCCACATACGCATCCGCAACAATAGAAGATAACGAACAAATTAGAGTTACAGACAAAATAAACTTGGACTGCAAAGTGCCAATAGCAGAGGATTTATCAACTTTCTTTGTTCGTTTAGAGCATGCTGATATAACATGAGTAGAATTTCCACAATAGAAGCACAAATGATTTTTGCGCCTGTAAATCTGTCGTTCGCTTCTGGACAGAAAGCTATCACATTGCATACTCTGTGGTGCCTCTTCAGAAGACACCGCCAACTGGTGCACAGGTTTGCGTTCCCGTAAACGCCGATCAATCTGAATTGCCATTGTCATGGACTCATTCAGACCAGTAGGCGCAGGAAACCCCACCATGACGTCTTTACAGCATCAGAGAGACCTTCTCTGAAAATTGCCGCCAGAGCGCACTCATTCCACTGAGTAAGCACAGACCATTTTCGAAATTTTTGGCAATATATTTCGGCTTCATCTTGCCCCTGAGAGAGGGCTATTAGGGCTTTCTCAGCCTGAATCTCCAAATTTGGTTCCTCATAAAGCAACCCCAAAGCCAGAAAAAACGCATCCACATTGAGCAACGCAGGATCCCCTGGTGCCAATGAAAATGCCCAATTTTGGGGGTCACCCCGCAGTAAAGAAATAACAATTTTTACTTGCTGGGCAGGATCTCCAGCAGAATGAGATCTCAGCGAAAGAAACAATTTACAATTGTATTTAAAATTTAGAAAACAAGATCGATCTCCAGAAAAAAACTCCGGTATAGGAATTTTAGGTTCAGACCGAGGAGCATGTAACAAAAAATCTTGTATATTCTGAACTTTAGAGGCAAGATTATTCAAATTGGTAGCCAGACTCTGGGGATCCATATTTCAACAGATAAAGTCTGAGCCATTCAGGGGTTAAGAGGAGAGGAAAACAGGAGACTGCAATTAGAGCTGGAGTGCAACTTCAGAGGAAGGAAAAAAAAAAAAAAAAAAAGGTTTCACACAGTTCCTTTTCTCTCCTGCTTCAGCCTATAGATTAAACATTTGGGCTGGCCATACTGTTATGGTTTCCAATGGCAAGGAAACATCAGAAGCATAGAATAAACGGACAAGCTCTTGGGTGATGGAAACTAGAGCTGACCGCGACGCTAAACCTACACACCACACTGTCATGATCTCAATGGCAAGAGAACATAGCATAAGCATATATAGGAACTAGCTCTTGGAAGATGGGAACTAAGCTGACCATGAACTAAACCTAACGCACAACTAGCAGTGGCCGAGTAGCATGCCTACGTTGATTCTAGATGCCCAGCCCAGCCGGAGGACTAAATAAAGCTAGCAGAGGAAAATATTAGTCCTAGCTCACCTCTAGAGAAATACCCCGAAAGGAGACAGAGGCCCCCCACATGTATTGGCGGTGAGTTGAGATGAAATAACAAACGTAGTATGAAAATAGGTTTAGCAAATTTGAGGTCCACTTACTACATAGCAGAAGACAGAAAGGACACTTTCATGGTCAGCTGAAAACCCTATCAAAAACACCATCCAGAAATTACTTTAAAACTCTGGCATTAACTCATAACACCAGAGTGGCAATTCCCGTTCACAAGAGCTTTCCAGACACAGTAACGAAACTACAGCTGTGAACTGGAACAAAATGCAAAAACAAACATGGACAAGAGTCCAACTTATCTAGTAGTTGTCTAGGAGCAGGAACAAGCACAGAGAGGCTTCTGATAACATTGTTGACCGGCAAGCAACTAACAGAGCAGCAAGGTTATATAGCGACTCCCACATCTTGATGGGAACAGGTGAACAGAGAAGATGAAGACACCAGTTCAATTCCACCAGTAGCCACCGGGGGAGCCCAGAATCCAAATTCACAACAGTACCCCCCCCCTCAAGGAGGGGGCACCGAACCCTCACCAGAACCACCAGGGCGATCAGGATGGGCCCTATAAAAGGCACGAACCAGATCGGAGGCATGAACATCAGATGCATTCACCCAAGAATTATCCTCCTGGCCGTATCCCTTCCACTTGACCAGATACTGGAGTCTCCGTCTGGAAACACGAGAGTCCAAGATTTTCTCCACAACGTACTCCAACTCACCCTCAACCAACACCGGAGCAGGAGGCTCAACGGAAGGCACAACCGGTACCTCATACCTGCGCAATAATGACCGATGAAAAACGTTATGAATAGAAAAGGATGCAGGGAGGTCCAAACGGAAGGAAACAGGGTTAAGAATCTCCAATATCTTATACGGGCCGATAAACCGAGGCTTAAACTTAGGAGAAGAGACCCTCATAGGGACAAAACGAGAAGACAACCACACCAAATCCCCAACAGAAAGCCGAGGACCAACACGACGGTGGCGGTTGGCAAAAAGCTGAGTCTTCTCCTGGGACAACCTCAAATTGTCCACCACCTGCCCCCAGATCTGATGCAATCTCTCCACCACAGCATCCACTCCAGGACAATCCGAAGATTCCACCTGACCAGAGGAAAATCGAGGATGAAACCCCGAATTACAGAAAAACGGGGACACCAAAGTGGCAGAGCTGGCCCGATTATTGAGAGCGAACTCCGCCAATGGCAAAAAAGCAACCCAATCATCCTGGTCAGCAGACACAAAACACCTCAGATATGTCTCCAGGGTCTGATTAATCCGCTCGGTCTGGCCATTCGTCTGAGGATGGAAAGCGGACGAAAAAGATAAATCTATGCCCATCCTAGCACAGAATGCCCGCCAAAATCTAGAGACGAACTGGGTCCCTCTGTCAGAAACGATATTCTCAGGAATACCGTGCAAACGAACAACATTTTGAAAAAACAGAGGAACCAACTCGGAAGAAGAAGGTAACTTGGGCAGAGGAACCAAATGGACCATCTTAGAAAAACGGTCACACACCACCCAGATGACAGACATCTTCTGAGAAACAGGCAGATCTGAAATAAAATCCATCGAGATGTGCGTCCAAGGCCTCTTAGGAATAGGCAAGGGCAACAATAATCCACTAGCCCGAGAACAACAAGGCTTGGCCCGAGCACAAACGTCACAAGACTGCACAAAGCCTCGCACATCTCGTGACAGGGAAGGCCACCAGAAGGACCTTGCCACCAAATCCCTGGTACCAAAAATGCCAGGATGACCTACCAACGCAGAAGAATGAACCTCAGAGATGACTCTACTGGTCCAATCATCAGGAACAAACAGTTTATCAGGTGGGCAACGATCAGGTCTCTCCGCCTGAAACTCCTGCAAGGCCCGCCGCAGGTCTGGAGAAACGGCTGACAATACCACTCCATCCTTAAGGATACCTGTGGGCTCAGAGTTACCAGGCGAGTCAGGCTCAAAACTCCTAGAAAGGGCATCCGCCTTAACATTCTTAGAACCCGGTAGGTATGACACCACAAAATTAAACCGAGAGAAAAATAATGACCAGCGCGCCTGTCTAGGATTCAGGCGCCTGGCGGTCTCAAGATAAATCAAATTTTTGTGGTCAGTCAATACCACCACCTGATGTCTGGCCCCCTCAAGCCAATGGCGCCACTCCTCAAAAGACCACTTCATGGCCAAAAGCTCCCGATTCCCAACATCATAATTCCGCTCAGCGGGCGAAAATTTACGGGAAAAGAAGGCACAAGGCCTCATCACGGAGCAGTCAGAACTTTTCTGCGACAACACTGCCCCAGCTCCGATCTCAGAAGCGTCGACCTCAACCTGAAAAGGTAGAGCAACATCAGGCTGACGCAACACAGGGGCAGAGGAAAAACGGCGCTTAAGCTCCCGAAAGGCCTCCACAGCATCAGGGGACCAATCAGCAACATCAGCACCCTTCTTAGTCAAATCGGTCAATGGCTTAGCAATATCCGAAAAACCAGCAATAAATCGACGATAAAAGTTAGCAAAGCCCAAAAATTTCTGAAGACTCTTAAGAGAAGAGGGCTGCGTCCAATCACAAATAGCTTGAACCTTGACAGGATCCATTTCAATGGAAGAGGGGGAAAAAATATATCCCAAAAAGGAAATCCTCTGTACCCCAAAAACACACTTAGAACCCTTCACACACAAAGAATTAGACCGCAAAACCTGAAAAACCCTCCTGACTTGCTGGACATGAGAGTCCCAGTCATCCGAAAAAATCAGAATATCATCCAGATACACAATCATAAATTTATCCAAATAATCGCGAAAAATATCATGCATAAAGGACTGGAAAACTGACGGAGCATTAGAAAGACCAAAAGGCATCACTAAATACTCAAAGTGGCCCTCGGGCGTATTAAATGCGGTTTTCCACTCATCCCCCTGCCTGATTCGCACCAAATTATACGCCCCACGAAGGTCAATCTTAGAGAACCACTTGGCCCCCTTTATGCGAGCAAACAAATCAGTCAGCAACGGCAATGGGTATTGATATTTAACAGTGATTTTATTCAAAAGCCGATAATCAATACATGGTCTCAAAGAGCCGTCTTTTTTTGACACGAAGAAAAAACCGGCTCCTAAGGGAGATGACGATGGACGAATATGTCCCTTTTCCAAGGACTCCTTTATATATTCTCGCATAGCAGCATGTTCAGGCACAGACAGATTAAATAAACGACCCTTTGGGTATTTACTACCCGGGATTAAATCTATGGCACAATCGCACTCTCGGTGCGGAGGTAACGAACCAAGCTTGGATTCTTCAAAGACGTCACGATAGTCAGACAGGAACTCAGGAATTTCAGAGGGAATAGATGATGAAATGGAAACCACAGGTACATCCCCATGAGCCCCCTTACATCCCCAGCTCAACACAGACATAGCTTTCCAGTCGAGGACTGGGTTGTGAGATTGCAGCCAAGGCAATCCTAGCACCAAATCATCATGTAGATTATACAGCACCAGAAAGCGAATAATCTCCTGGTGATCCGGATTAATACGCATAGATACTTGTGTCCAGTATTGTGGTTTATTATTAGCCAATGGGGTGGAGTCAATCCCCTTCAGAGGAATAGGAGTCTCCAAAGGCTCTAAATCATACCCACAGCGTTTGGCCAAGGACCAATCCATAAGACTCAAAGCGGCGCCAGAGTCGACATAGGCGTCCGTGGTAATAGATGACAAAGAGCAAATCAGGGTCACAGATAGAATAAATTTAGACGGTAAGGTGCAAATGGAAACAGATTTACCAAGCTTTTTAGTGCGCTTAGAGCATGCTGATATAACATGAGTAGAATCACCACAATAGAAACACAACCCATTTTTCCGTCTAAAATTCTGCCGCTCGCTTCGGGACAGAATTCTATCACACTGCATACTCTCTGGCGACTTCTCAGTGGACACCGCCAGATGGTGCACTGGTTTGCGCTCCCGCAAACGCCTATCGATCTGAATAGCCATTGTCATGGACTCATTCAGACCCGCAGGCACAGGGAACCCCACCATAACATCCTTAATGGCATCAGAGAGACCCTCTCTGAAAGTCGCCGCCAGGGCGCACTCATTCCACTGAGTAAGCACAGACCATTTACGGAATCTTTGGCAGTAAATTTCCGCTTCATCTTGCCCCTGAGATAGGGACATCAAAGTTTTTTCTGCCTGAAGCTCCAAATGAGGTTCGTCATAAAGCAACCCCAAGGCCAGAAAAAACGCATCCACATTGAGCAACGCAGGATCCCCTGGTGTCAATGAAAAAGCCCAGTCTTGAGGGTCGCCCCGGAGCAAGGAAATCACAATCCTGACCTGCTGTGCAGGGTCTCCGGCAGAGCGAGATTTCAGAGACAAAAATAATTTGCAATTATTTCGAAAATTCTGAAACCCGGATCTATTCCCCGAGAAAAATTCCGGCAAAGGAATTCTCGGCTCAGATACAGGTGCATGACAAACAAAATCTTGCAAATTTTGTACTTTCGTGGCGAGATTATTCAAACCTGCAGCTACACTCTGAAGATCCATTACAAACAGGTGGACACAGAGCCATTCAAGGGTTAAGAGGAGGTAAGAAGCAGCTAGACAGCAATTAAGGGCTAGGCAGCAAAATTCTGAGGGGAAAAAAAAAAAATAAAATTTCCCTTCAACACTTCTTTTTCTCCTGCTTCAGCCCAAACAATTAACACTTTGCGGGCCGGTCAAACTGTCATGATCTCAATGGCAAGAGAACATAGCATAAGCATATATAGGAACTAGCTCTTGGAAGATGGGAACTAAGCTGACCATGAACTAAACCTAACGCACAACTAGCAGTGGCCGAGTAGCATGCCTACGTTGATTCTAGATGCCCAGCCCAGCCGGAGGACTAAATAAAGCTAGCAGAGGAAAATATTAGTCCTAGCTCACCTCTAGAGAAATACCCCGAAAGGAGACAGAGGCCCCCCACATGTATTGGCGGTGAGTTGAGATGAAATAACAAACGTAGTATGAAAATAGGTTTAGCAAATTTGAGGTCCACTTACTACATAGCAGAAGACAGAAAGGACACTTTCATGGTCAGCTGAAAACCCTATCAAAAACACCATCCAGAAATTACTTTAAAACTCTGGCATTAACTCATAACACCAGAGTGGCAATTCCCGTTCACAAGAGCTTTCCAGACACAGTAACGAAACTACAGCTGTGAACTGGAACAAAATGCAAAAACAAACATGGACAAGAGTCCAACTTATCTAGTAGTTGTCTAGGAGCAGGAACAAGCACAGAGAGGCTTCTGATAACATTGTTGACCGGCAAGCAACTAACAGAGCAGCAAGGTTATATAGCGACTCCCACATCTTGATGGGAACAGGTGAACAGAGAAGATGAAGACACCAGTTCAATTCCACCAGTAGCCACCGGGGGAGCCCAGAATCCAAATTCACAACACCACACTAGAAGTAGCCAGGGGGCATTCCTGCGTTGTCTCTAGATGCCGCGCGCCACCCGGAGAACTAACTACCCCTGGTAGAAGAAAACACAGTCCTGGCTTGCCTCCAGAGAATGTCCCCACAGGAGATAGCAGCCCCCCACATATAATAACGGTGAGAGCAGATGAAAAGACACACGTAGTATGAAAGCAGATTTAGCACAGAGAGGCCCGCTAACTAAATAGCAGAAAGATACAACAGAGGACTTCGCGGTCAGCTGCAAAACCCTTCAAAACACCATCCTGAAATTACCTTAACTCATGTGACAACTCATGCCACTGGAGTGGTAATTTCAGCCCAACAAGAGCTTCCAGCTGCAGAGATTCACATAAGTGCAAACTGGACAAAACATACAAAAATAGACTTAAGGACTAAAGTGTCCAACTTAGCTGAGCAGAAAACTGGGAGCAGGAACATGCAACAGAATCACTCTGGATACATTGATGGCCAGCATTAGAATGACTGAGGAGCAAGGTTAAATAGGATACTCCCACATCCTGATAGGAACAGGTGAACTGAAGGCAAAGCTTGCAGGACACCAGTACCACAAGAGACCACCGGGGGAGCCCAAGAACCGAATCACAACAATGTTCCTTGGCAAATGCGATATCCATGAAATTGCCACCTGCACCAGAGTTAATCATAGCTGAACTGGAAATCCACTGTCCTGAACACAGGATCTTAATAGGGAGAGAACAGTGAGAGTTCTTTTCCTTCAGCTCCTTGGGGGGTGAAGTCATAGAAAGTAAATGGAATACAGAGTTTAAAGGCAGGCTACATTCAGAGATGTCAGATTCATCATCACAGTTGTAATACTCCCCTATTGCTGCTAGCACCTTGTTAGGCCGTCTAGGACACTTAGGACATTTGATCAAGAAGTCGTCAGACTGGCCGCAGTAGAAACATAGATTTTCACGAAGGTGATGCTCCCGGCGCTCATTGATCTCGCGCCTCTGAACGGAATCAATTTGCATGGGTACCTCCTCCACCTCCAGAGAGGTTTTACCTGCAGGCTCTTTGGAAGGAAGGGAAAAGTTAGAAACACGGTTATATGCAGCAAATATCTCCTGCCTGCGCTCAGTAAGGCGAATGTCTATGCGCACACAATGCTGTATAAATGTCTCTAGCTCTAGTGGTGACTCAGAGTGGGCTAGTTCATATTTTACAATACTAGACAGACCCCTTTTAAAAATAGGCAATTGTTCATAACTGTCCCAATTGGTATCTACCGCCAATCTCCTGAATTCAGTGGCATACTCAATAACAGAACGTTTAGCCTGGCGTAAAGACAACAAAGCAGATTCAGCAGTTGCACGGCGATTAGGGTCTTCAAATATTAATGCCATAGCGGCCAAGAAATCATCCAAGTCATTTAACCGTGGGTCACGAGACTCAATCATCGGATTCACCCAGGTGAGCGCTCGTGAGGTCAGTAGCATTATTACACACTATACTTTGGATCTATCAGTAGGAAAACGGTCAGCATGCACATCAAAATATAGCGTACATTGATTCACAAAGCCACGAAATTTGTCGCGATCACCATTAAATCTGAATGGGGCAACTTAGGTGGGCCAGCTGGTGGTGGTTGCCCAGAGGGTAAAATCACTTGTGCAGCTATTTGCGTGCTTATGTCCTGAAAATCCCATCCATACTGGGACTCTATGCCAGCAAGTTTGTTTTCCTGGGCTGCCATGCGGTTGCTCAAGTCCTGCAAAGTTTGTCCAAACACTTGTTGATTGTGTTCAAAGCTTCCAAACTTCTTTTGCAGACCTTCCACATCTTTCTGCAGTGATCTAATTATGGAAAACACCTGCTCTAATTTGCTTTCTGCAGTCATTGTTCCAGCAGTCTCCTTTTTTTTTTTTGCTAGAGTATCCTGTAATAATTATAGGGGATAACTCGGGAGACTCTTTGCGTGGAACAAGACAACTACAGGACACAGTTTTATAAGTGGTAAAGTCTATATTATCACACAGTGATTCAATCAGGTGCAGAGAGAAACTCAAGTCTACAACACTACAAAAACAAAAACAAAAAAATGCAGCTCAGCAGTCTATAGGAAACTTCAGAGGAAAATGCAATCAAGCAGAAAGTCTATGAAGCACAGTTATTCTTGAGGATACTTGACACGAATAAATCCTTGTCTTAGTCCAGGCACAGATAGATATGCTAATTAGGCAGTTCAAATCATATCTTAGCTCAACCAGGGAGGCCTGGTTAATAGTCTCAGGTTATTGCAAAGCAGAAACAGCTTACAAGTCCAGCAAAAGCGGATGGAAGTAAACACAAACAGCAGATGAAGGAGGATTACTGGAAACTTGTGTATGCAGCAGGAACTCAGAGCTGAGTAGCAGGATCACCACACAGGTTCACAGGAGCAGGTGTATAGCCAGGGAGTAATCAGAGGTCAGGAGATGGATGCAAGGCAAAATACTCTAGCACAGACTGAAGGCTGGGGTGGAGTTTTACAGCAGGAAGACACAGTGCACATGAGACCAAAGACGCCATCTTGGAAAAGGGCAGTAATGCACAAAAGGTAAAAAATGTTCAGAGTCCTGACAACTATACACTAAAATTTGTGTGTCAATAAGAAAGTGAACTGCTTAATGTTTTGGACATTTTCCATTTACATCAATTTTAAAGCGACACTGACAACACATTCATGCTGCCTATACCATGGGTTTCATGAATCAGCGTCTGAGTCAGAGATTATTGCAGCCATGTATATTTTACTTTGAGAAGCTGCGATGTTTCAGAGATATCATGCTTTTAAAAGCTGGCCAGGAATGATGCAACTAAGAGGAAGGTTCCTGGTGACATCTGCCTGTCCTGCTCTGCTAAACTGACATTTGGGGAGATAAAAGCTACTGGGGATCTGCCTTTAGATCCTAGTTGCATTGTCCCCACCAACATTAAAAAAATTGTGCTTTTTATGAAACTTCACAGCATTTCGGAAAAAAACACACAATTACAATAATGGAGCTGGACTCTGTTTCATGCTGCCTGTGCTTCATACAGCTTGAATTAGCTTTCCTGCAATGGTTAAACAGGTTGTAACTTATTTGCTTCTTTGGCACTAACCAAGTATTCTTAGAATAAACCATCAATATTGCTGGGAGTTGGACTCTCGACAACCTTGCCAATCAGCAGTGTCCACTTTATTGATTACACTGCTCTGATTTGTACTTTTAGTTGTGTCTGTGCCTGTCTGGCAGATATTCAAAGGAATATGGCAGCCTTTCCACCAGCTATTCATGGGCTGGTGAGAGTTGGACCACCATCAATTTGACATTAATAGCTTATCATAATCTGAAATGTATTTCTTAATATACAGCATTATCCTTATTGCTCCTGAACCTAGAGTCATCAAAAGATTAGAAGGATCCTTCAATAAGTTACTGTAGCGTCTTCATAGTGTTTTAACATTTAAAAGGATTGCCCATGTTTAAGACAAAAGTCTCCATTAACACTGACATTAACGGTATTAATATTAGTCCTTGTCATATTTTCCTTAATCTTTGATAAGCTCATGATCATGAAGTTCCAAATAGCAATTATCTAGCTCTCTTTTAATAGGTGTAGCATCTGTTTGCTTTAGTGGAGCATGTTCATTACAAATTCATGGTCAGTTCCACACTCTGTTATATCTTTGAATAGTCTTTAAATAATAAAATAAGTTACTTTTCCTGTTGACGTTGAGTATGCTTACTATTTGAGTTCAGTGATTCATGTCTAGTGATGTCCTCATCTAGATAAATCGCTATGATATATACTTACAAGGGCCCATTCAATATTTGCTATCCTGATCTCTACAACATTTATGAAAAAGTCATTCATTTTCACCATTTCCCTTTTTAGCTTTGCTGGTGTTACTTTTTTCATCATCTAATATAAAATGTCATGTAAACGTTTGAGCACCCCAGGTCAAAATTACTGTTATTGTGAACAGTTAAGCAACTTGAAGATGAAATGATCTCTAAAAGACCTAAAGTTAAGGCGGACACATTTCCTTTGCATTTTAGCCAAAAAAAAAACGTATTTTTTTAATCTTTTACATTTTAAAAATTCCAAAAAGGAAAATGGGCAAATGCAAAAGTATGGGTAAACCACTTTGTTTCAAGCATGTGATGCTCGCTCAACCTCACCCCTGGCAACTAACAGGTGTGGTCAATATAAATATCACACCTGAAACCAGATAAAAAGGTGAGACGGTGACTCAACCTTTGCTTTGTGTGTCTGTGTGTGCCCCACTAAACATGGTGAACAGAAAGAGGAGAAGAGAGTTGTCTGAGGACTTGAGAACCAAAATTCTTGAAAAATATCAACAATCTCAAGGTTACAAGTCCAACTCCAGAGATCTCGATGTTCCGTTGTTCACTGTGCGCAATATATTCAAGAAGTTTACAACAACTTCTGCAATTGCCGTGACTTTTGAGAAACTGTTCAATACCCTTCCAATAGCTATACATTTAACTATAATTAACATGAGCAAATCACAATAGATGCAATTGTTGTACCCTCCTGTATAATTAGATCTGCTTTATACCTGCATTTTAATTTGTTATAGGGATTTTACACTAAAGGTACCGTCACATTAAGTGACGCTGCAGCGATATAGACATCGATGCCGATCGCTGCAGCGTCGCTGTTTCGCCGTTGTGTGGTCGCTGGAGAGCTGTCACACAGACAGCTCTCCAGCGACCAACGGTGCCGAAGTCCCCGGGTAACCAGGGTAAACATCGGGTTACAAAGCGCAGGCCCGCGCTTAGTAACCCGATGTTTACCCTGGTTACCAGTGTAAATGTAAAAAAAAACAAAAAACACTACATACTTACATTCCGGTGTCTGTCGCGTTCCCCGGCGTCCGCTTCCCTGCACTGTGTAAGCGCCGGCCGTAAAGCAGAGCGGTGATGTCACTGCTGTGCTCTGCTTTACGGCCGGCCGGCGCTGACACAGTGCAGGGAAGAGGACGCCGGGGGACGCGACAGACACCGGAATGTAAGTATGTAGTGTTTGGGTTTTTTTACATTTACAATGGTAACTAGGGTAAATATCGGGTTACTAAGCGCGACCCTGCGCTTAGTAACCCGATGTTTACCCTGGTTACCAGTGAAGACATCGCTGAATCAGCGTCACACACGCCGACTCAGCGATGTCAGCGAGTGATCCAGCGACGAAATAAGGTGCTGGCCTTCTAGCTCCGACCAACGATGTCACAGCAGGATCCTGATCGCTGCTGCGTGTCAAACACAACGATATCACTATCCAGGATGCTGCAACGTCACGGATCGCTATCGTTATCGTTGTTAAGTCGTTCAGTGTGAAGGTACCTTAAACCTAAACTTGTTAGCTGTCCTGTCCCTAGTCACAAACATGAGAATTAATAGCCTCCACTTACACAAACATTGATAGTATATGAATAGCTGTTTCCTGCACCAAACAATACTATGGATCAGTAAATCATTTACTTATAATGTGATGATCTTTCTCTGCTATGGGGCTTTTATGTACAGTACATCAGTATGCCTGAGACTTTATACAGACATACATAAATATTTTGTACTTATGGATTAAAAAGGAATCAATAAGCAAAAAAACTTGCTCAATTGTATGCCAAATTACTGATGTAATATCCCAATGTAATACCCCAAGGTATGCATGCACCTATCACATTTCAGTTGGCTTCTGCTAATTATCAAAGTGGTTATCTTTCAAGTCGAGTATAAAAACTTGCAATGCTAAATTACATATGTGGTCATTGCCAAAGCTGCTTCTTCATTATCCCCTTTTTTTTCAGTGACACATAAAATAAATAGTTCTAGCATGGTTGATTTTTGAGGAAATTAATTTGAAAATGAAATAACCTACAAAATTACATGCAAAACCCACAACATGGAATAAGACATGTAGGGGCAGATTTATTAAGACTAGTTTTGCGCACACCAGTCTTAATGAAGGGGCTCGCTGGAGTATACTGGGCCTAAATCATTAAGTGATGATTAATGGATAAGGCTTATATTTTAATCAACATGTACCACTGCCAGAAATGTGCTCCAGTCAGGGACTCAAAAACATTTCTGGAGTAAGGTAAGCCACTAAAGTGGCATAATTGTAAACGCTAAATGTTGCAATATTTTTGCGCAACTTTCAAGTTGTGCAAAAATTTGGTGACTTATAGTGTTTTACAAAAGGATTCTGACCTAATTGGCCTAATGAATTGACCTCTTTATTTTTATGAACAGATATAATGGAATAAATAATATGCAATAAAGGAAAATAACGGCACCATTCGTAAATCATACAGCTTCAAAGGATAACGGCACACACCTAGTGATTAATCGGGAACTCCGGGTGCTTCACCATATGCAAGATTTTCGTGAAACTTCTTAGAGAGGAAAGGTGGCACTCTATGTGCCATAAAAAAATGTGTTTTATTACACAATCATGAAAAAATGGAAGCAGGAGAATGCAGGTGCATAAAACGGATGATGGCCATTTCGCACACAATGGTGTTTCAAAGAAGGCGTTGAAACAACATTGTGTGCAAAACGGCCGTCGTCTGTCTCATACACCAGCATTCTCTTGCTTCCACGTTTTCATGATTTTGTAATAAAACACGTTTCTATGGGACGCAGAGTGTCGCCCTTCCTCTCTTTGAAGATACAGTGGAATATCACTATTGTCCTTATATATACCTGCTTTATTAAAATTCTTATCTTTATAGAAAAAAATGAATTCCAAAAATATAAGCTGTTACATAACTAATTATTCTAAATCTGTAACATTTATTTAATGCATAAAAGTTAATTTAGATTTCCTTTTATGAGTGAAGATTTAATTTTACCACCGAATACTTGTTCATTACCAGACACTGACATCTGTTAAAGGTTTGATTGTCTAAACTCTTTTTAGAGGACTGCTAGATAACTTTGCTAATTAGAAATGGCTAATTATAAAATGGTTTCTATGTTGTAATAATAGTTATGATAGTAAAAGAATTGTAAATTAGCCTTCCCCAGTATTACATTATTCAATGAAGCCAACTAAGCATGCTTTATATTAGTCAATACTGTAAAGTGAAACTTATTTGACATAACCATGCTTAATTGTAACTTAAAGTATTTTTCTAGGGGGTGGTCTTTTCAACAAGATGACTTTTAAGCATATAGTACATATATTACAATACTGCTGAAAAGTTTTAGGCAATTAAACAATATTACACAATGGAAAAAAAAGAAATAAATTTACATCTCAGAATCTATCCTCTGAGTGCCATTACATATTTTCTTTCCCACTTTTCCTAATTTTCCATACAGAAAATTGCCTAAACTAGGCATCAAAGACTGTTCGTGTCTACTTAAAGGTCGCAATAAAGATATTATAGCAAATTTTCAAACTTTAAAATTTGCATTCTGTCTACCAGATCAGGAACTCTTCAACCTCATAGATCTTAGAACATGTATAAGAAGTAAAATATCTCTCCCCTTAGTTTTAACTAAGGCTATTAATACTCTTTTAAGAAATCCCCATTTGGTTTTAGTGTGGAATATGAAAAATATATACTGTTTTTAATTCAGACACGGAATTTGTTAAGCAAAATCACATAATCAAATGGGAACAAGATGTAAATAAAAACTTTTCTAATAAAGCTTGGCAACAAACCTTTAAATTGATGTATAAAAACAATATCAACTACAATATTCACAAAAATTATTTTAAACTTCTTGCAAGATGACATCTTACCCCTACTAGATTCAACTCAGCTTTCCTGTCTTATCCAGACACATGTTGGAGAGTACATAGGTTTAAAGGCAATATAATGCACATTTTTTGATTGTGTTAAAAAATAAAACCCTTTTGTAAGGAGGTTTATGATCTTATTTTTTAAAATAGGGAAAAGCAAAATAATGATGTCTCCTCAATTCTCTCTTTTGTCCCTAGACTTTGACTCTCTTCCTAAAGATACTAAATTAATCTCCTTTCATATTTTATCAGTTGCCAAAATGGTTATAGGTGCCAAGTGGAAATCTGATACCATTCACAGTCTCAAGATGCTAATAGACAGATTAGCATCCCAATACCTTCAAATTAGTTTTGGCCATGAACAACAACTTCCTACAAAATATAAATCTAAGTGGGCATTATGGAATCCAGTTTTTTATCCACATACAGAGTCCTTTACAACTGATTGATATGCCAGTGGATATGTTAAGTAGTAATCTTTTAAGATTGTTGCTCTTTACAATGTGACCACTCTCAATGGACTATTGTTTTGTTCTGTTCACCATTTTTTCCCTTGTTTTATCCCTAATTTCCTCTTTGTTCTACCTTATCCAAGTTCACCGCATTCCCCCCTTTTTTTCTTCCCTTTTTTCCTTTTCCCAATTATCCTGTATAAATTTGACTTATTATTCTTCATATAGTTTCTTACCTTCCCTGCGCGCCCTCGCTGTAGCTCATTCTGTGCCAGCAGCTCTTCCTGCCCAGCTATCATGTGTCCCCACTCATTAAGGTAATGAATATTCACCTCTCTCCACTCCCATAGGCGTGGAGTGAATATTCATTACCTTAATGAGCTGGGACACATGATAGCTCGGCTGGAAGAGCTGCTGGCACAGAACGAGATGCAGTGAGGGCGTGCAGGGAAGGTAAGTAGGATGTGTTGCTTTTTTTTTTTCAAGGAGCCATGCATACAAAGACAGGGATGGGAAGCCATGCATACAAGGATAAGGGATAAGGAGCCATGCATACAGGGACGGGGAGTCATGCATACAAGTACAGGGATGGGAGCCATGCATGCAAGGATAGAGATGGGGAGCCATGTATACCAGGATAGAGATGAGGGGACAATGCATACCCAGCTTATACTCAAGTCAATACATTTTCCAAGTTTTTCATGGCAAAAATAGGTGCCTAGGCTTATACTCGGGTGGGCTTATACTCGAGTATATACGGTATGTTGAATTTCAATTTTCAACTCATGTTATATTGTCGCAAATAATCTTTTCCCCTATTTTGATTTTGTAAAATTTCCCCAAATAAAAATTATTGAAAAAAAAAGTTTTAAACAGATGTGGTAAACCAGTATATTTTTATCAGTTATCAAAAGGCGAAGGGAATGAACAAAAGATAAATCTAAATCAGATCAAGATTTGGTGTGACCACCCTTTGTGCTAGAGTACCTAGCCAAATTGGTGCTGTTTTGAATACTCGATTTCTGAAAAAATGAACTCAACAGGGAGATTTTTGCAAACATCTTGGATAAATAACCAGAGAACTTCTGTGGATGTAGACTTGCGCAAATCCTTCTGTTTCTTCATGTAATCCTACACAGAGTTGATCACGTTTATACCTTATACATTACAATGTCTTCACAGCTCCCTATATACAGAATGATGTCCCCTCTGCTCCCCTATACACAGTATCATGGCCCCCAAAGCTCCCCTACATACAGTATGATATCCCGACAGCTTACTAAATATAATGTTCCCACTTCTCCCTGCATACAGTATGATGAACCCCACTGCTCACTTATACAATGAAGACACTATTGTTCCCCTATGCACAATATGATGGCCCCACAGGCCCCTATAAACAGTATGATGATCGTTATACACAGTATGATGTCCCTACAGCTCTCAAAGACCCCTATGCACAGTATAATGCACACAAAGCTCTCCTATAAACATTATAATCCCCCCACACTGTATAATGGCCCCAATAGTCAGTATCACACAGTATAATGCCCCAAAAGCCCACCTATATACGGTATAAAGCCCCCTAAACATAGTATATGCCCCCAAATACCACCCTATATACAGTATAATGCCCAAAATCACCTATACACAGTATAATATCCAAAAGTCCCACTAAACAATGTTTGATGCCCCCCACCCCAGTAGTTCTCAAACTTCAGGACGCCCTCACTGTCTCCTTATAAGTTCTATTAAAATAAACAACATAGAATGTAAGTCCGCAAGGACAGGGTCCTCTCCCCTCTGTACCAGTCTGTCATTGTAAATTTAGTTTCTGTTAATGATTTCTATAACCCTATATGTAACCCTTACTTCATGTACAGCACCATGGAATTAATGGTGCTATATAAATAAATAATAATAATAATAAAAATCTTCCCCTAAGCCCAGATCCTGGTAAGTTTGTCGGCAGTCAGCTGCAAATGACAAGCAGACCAAAGCAGACATCATCAGGTATACAGAAGACATCAGAGTTCTCATGCGATTATGTCATCACGTTGCTCCACACTTGGAAACATCCAGTGCATCGCCATGCAATTCTGTAGACCACAGGGCAAAAGCGACCTGAGGCCCACAGGACAGAAAGTGGTAGTAAAGGGAGGCCATGGCTTCTTGGACTGTCGTAGAGTTTAACTCCGATACAGTTAAGAGTAGCGGTTGCTCCGGGTGGACCCCTCTGACAACTGAGACAACTGCCCCTTTTGCCTTTCCAGTAGCTACCTTACTGAGTGTAGGATTACATGAAGGTAAAAAAAAAGGTTTTGGTACAGTGTTAGCCAGTTGAAAAAATATTGATTGTTCTCAATGGGAGAAACAAAATAATCTTATAGTTATTATACCTTTTATTGGCTAACAAAAATAAAATCAGTGGTATTACAAAGCAAGCTTTCGAAGCTACTTAGATCTCTTCATCGGGCATGGTATAGCAAAGTATCTGAAGAAACACCAATGTATATGCAAAACGAGCAGAGACATGACATAATAAATGAACATATAAGAAAACAAACAAACTGAACCCAGAGATTTAATGTCTCATTAGCATGGATAAGTGGTGTGAAAGTTTTATTGTCCCAGATCTGATGCCCTCATTGTCACTGGAGCAGATTTCTCAGATTTTGTAGTAATTCATAATCCTTTTAATAGATTTAGTCCTATGTGGAGGGGTATCAAAGATTGCCGTAAATTTTTGTTCACAGACCCTTCAATGTATTTGTGATATGAAGTTGCCTTTGAATATAACAACTTTCATATTGTTTATGTTGTGTTCTGGACCACAGAAATGTTTGGTCCAAAAATTAAACAAAACAAACGAAAATTAATGTCCGTCTTTGATACCCTAATACTAATTACTAATTCAGAAAAATAAACTATTAACACTTCTATTTTTGAAAGCACTCTTACCGTGCATAATTTTTTCCACACCTGTCTAAAACTTTTGTACATATACTTTTGTATATATTTGTGTATATATACTGTACGTGCTGGCTGAAATATACAATGGCATGTAAAAGTTTGGGCACCCCTGGTCAAAATTACTGTTATTGTGAATAGTTAAGCAAGTTGAAGATCAAATGATCTCTACAAGGCCTAAATTTAAAGATGACACATGTTCTTTGTAATTTAGGCAAGAAAAAAATATATACATTCATGTTTTACATTTTAAAAATTACAAAAAGGAAAACGGGCCGATGTTTGGGCACCCTTGGAAATTTGTCTGCTCAGAAACCTTTGACCAAGATTTCAGACCTCAATTAGCCTGCTAAGAGTTTTGGCTTGTTCACTATCATCATTAGGAAAGGCCAGGTGATGCAAATTTCCCAGCTTTATAAAAACTCAACCTCCTCTAACCTTGTGTTAAAAAACCACAGCCATGGGTTCCTCTAAGCAGCTGCCTAGCACTCTGAAAATCAAAATGGTGGAGGCCAATAAAGCAGAAGCCTATAACAAAATACCAAAGCTTTTTCAAGTTGCTATTTCATCAGTTCAAAATGTAATTAAGAAATGGCAGCTAAAAGGAACAGTGGAGGTCAAGATAAGGACTTGAATATCAAGCAAATATTCAGCGATAGCTGCTCGTAGGATTGCTAGAGAGGCAAATCAAAACCCATGCCTGACTGCAAAAGACCTTTAGAAAGATTTTGCAGACTCTAGAGTTGTGGTACATTGTTCTACTGTTCAGAGACACCTGCACAAATATGGCCTTCATGGAAGAGTCATCAGAATAAAACCTCTCCTGTGTCCTCACCATAAAATTCAGCGTCATAAGTATGCAAAACAACATCTAAAAAAGCTGATGCATTTTGGAAACAAGTCATGTGGACCAATTAGGTTACAATAGAACTCTTTGGCCACATTGATCAAGGTATGTGTGGAGAAAAAAGGGGATAGAATTTTAGGAAAAGAAAATCTTGCCAACCATTAAACCCATCAGCCCCCAAGCCTGTTTTCACCTTCATGACCAGGACAAATTTTACAATTCTGACAATTGTCACTTTATGAGGTAATTACTCTGGAAAGCTGCAATGGATCCCTTTGATTCTGACACTGGTTTTTTTGTAACATATTGTAGTTCATGATTGTGGTAAAATTTCTTTGATATGACTTGTGTTTATTGGTGAAAGAAAAGGAAATTTGGTGAAACTTTAGAAAATTTTGCAATTTTAAAAAATTTAATTTTTATGCCCTGAAATCAAAGAGTTATGTCACACAAACTAGCCAATGCATAACATTTCCTACATGTCTACTTTACATCAGCACAATTTTGGAAACATATTTTTTTAGGAAGTTATAGTAGTTAAAAGTTGACCAGCAATTTAAAATTTTTCAAGCAAAATGTAAAAAACTATTCATATTACATTTGAAGTGATTTTGAGGAGTCTATATGACAGAAAATACACAAAAGTGCTCAAAATTGACCAGAAAATTTGTTGTGCAATTTATCCTGAGCAAGCCAATACCCCATATATGAAAAATTACTGTTTGGACTCATGAAAGGGCCTGGAAGGGAAGGAGTGCCATTTGACTTTTTGAATGTAAAATTTGCTGGAATAATTAGTGGATGCCATGTCGGGTTTGGAGAGCCCCTGATGTGCCTAAACAGTGGAAAACCTCCACAAGTGACACCACTTTGGAAACTAGACCCCTCAAGGAACTTATCTAGATGTGTGGTGAGCAACTTGAATCCCCAGGTGTTTCACATGTTATAATATTGAGCATTGAAAATTAAAAAAAATAATTTTTCCCACAAAAATGTTTTTTAGCCCCAAATTTTGCATTTTCATAAGGGTAACAAGAGAAATTGCTCCATACAATTTGTTGTGCAATTTCTCTTGAGTACGCAGATACATAATATGTGGAGGAAAACAACTGTTTGGGTGCACGGCAAAGCTTGCAAGGGATGGAGCGCTATTTAACTTTTTGAAAGCAAAATTTGTTGGAATAATTAGAGGACACCATGTCACATTTGGAGAGCACTTGATATGCCTAAACAGTGGAAATCCCCCAAAAGTGACACCATTTTGGAAACTAGACCCCTCAGGGAACTTAACTAGATATGTGCTGAGCACAATTCCCAAGTGCTTCACAGAAGATTACAATGTAGAGCCGTGAAAATCAAAAATCAAGTTTCCCGCAAAAAATTATTTTAGTCCCGATTTTTTTATTTTCACAATATAACAGGAGAAAATGTACCCCCAAAGTTGCTGTGCAATTTCTCCTGAGTACGCACATACCCCATATGTGGTGGAAAACTACTGACACAGCAGAGCTCAGAAAGAAAAGTGATGTTTTAAAATGCAGATTTTGACGGAATGTTCTTCGGGTATCATGTCGCATTTGCAGAGCCAATGCTGTATCTAAACAATGGAAACCCCCCACAAGTGACCCAATTTTGTAAACTAGACCCGTTAAGGAATGTATCTAGATGTGTAGTGAGCACCTTGTACCCCCAGGTGCTTCACAGAAGTTTATAATGTTAAGCTGTGAAAATTTAAAAAAATCACATTTTTCCAACAAAAATGTTTCTTAGCCCCAATTTTTATTATTTTCACAAGGGTAACAGGTGAAAATGGACCCCAAAATTTGTTGTGCAATTTCTCCTTAGTAAGTAGATACTCCATATGTGGTCAAAAACTACTTTTGAGGCACAGTGCAAACCTCAGAAGTGAAGAAGCGTCATATTGGAGTTCAGATTTTGCTGGACTGGTTTGAGGGTGCCATGTCACATTGGCAGAGCACCTGAGGTGCCAGAACAGCAGAACCCCATAAGAGAAACCATTTTACAGAATAACACTTAGAAAACAGAGGGAAATATAGGGTACAGGAATAGTCAGCTCACCAAACTTTGGTTAGCAGTCTACATCTGTTAGGCAGCGCAAAGCCGTCCCAGTCTGAGACGTGGAGATACACATCAGAAAAAAGGGAAAATCCTCCAGCGGTAGCCAAAAATATAAAAAATATAGTTTATTAATCACATTAAAAACTGTAGTAGCAGGTCACCAAAAGAGATTCATAGACATGGGAGAAACAGATAACTAGTTTCAGCTTAACCATGATTAAGGTGTTAAGCTGAAACTAGTTGATCTGTTTCTTCTATGTCTATGGATCACTTTTGGTGGTCTGCTACTACAGATTTTAATGTAATTAATAAATTATATTTTTTATATTTTTGGCTACTGCTGGAGGATATTCCCTTTTTTCTGCTATTTTACAAACTACACCTCTCAATGAATTCATCTAGGGGTGAAGTGATCATATTGCCACCACAGGTGGGTCACAGAATTTTATACCATTGTGCAGTGAAGAAAAAACTAATTACATTTTTACCACCAAAATTTAGTTTTAGCCCCAGATATTACATTTTCAAGCTGGGAAATAGGTAAAAAATGGTACCAAAACTTGTTCCACATTTTCTGCTGAATGTAGAAATACCCTATATATGGCTATACAGGACTGCTGCCATATGTCGAGACAAGAAAAGGACGGAGCACTATTTGCCTCTTGGAGCACAGATTTTCCTACAATAGTTTGTAAACTCCATATACAGAGCCCCTAAGTGCTAGAAGAGCAGAATCCCACCTCAAGTGACCCCATTTTCAAAATTATACCCCTTTAGGAATTTATCTACAGGTGTAGCAACGATTTTGACTCCATTGGTGTTTTCCAGAAACAAGCTCAGTGAATATTGCTGAATGAAAATTGCAAACTGCCAATGTAGTGACCGGTACTTTCAGGGATGAACCTAGCCTCTCTGCTGCCTGAGGCGAACTTCAAAATGGCACCCTCCCTCCAAACACAAGTATGTCAGCGCCATCACACACACATACAAGAACCACACAGAAGAATCCAGAACAAGGATCATCAATGGCAATGGCAGGATTGGCACAAACATACAGATACACAGTGATGGCTGTAGAGCTGTGGTCCTTACAGGTAGACACAGTCCTGCATCCTTATAGCACAGGCCTTATAGCATACACACAGAAGGCAGCACTGATTACCAACCTATTACCTCTGGCACACGCCTACAGAACTCTGGGCAGCTCCAATGTGACCACTGCCAGGCACTGACCAGTTAGACATTTCCACCATGCAGCATAGTCCACACACCACATGCAATGACCTGCAGTCTGAGCATCAACAAGCTGCCACTGCACTAAGCTGGTAAATGGTGCGTCTTCCCCAACAGACCACGCCTCCTCCCAAAACGCTTAGCCAATCACAACTCCATCTCAGATTCCACCTAAAACTAAGCTGCATTTTTTTCCAACACAATGATGAACCCCATGAAGAACTGCATTGTATTCAACGCCTCTGGACCCATTGTTTTCTCTCATGTGATGGATTAACTAGAGTATTGAATTACATTTTTCTGCTCCTCAGAAAAAGCAAAAAATATAATTCTTATCTCTGATAACAAGGCAGAATTGCAAGCTTTATTTTCTTTGTAATGATGTGTACACTTTAAAAGTATGTGTGGGGTAACTTCAAATTGGTCAATAAACCTAAGTTGCACACAATTTTCTAATTTTCTCATGAAGAATTCAATGCAGGTTTCTCATTAGGGCTTTTGAATGGCATAATATCTAATATACAGCTATACTGATAAATTATATATAGATAAATATATAACTCTTCTTTGCATAAGTCCTGAAATTAAAAAAATGTTTTTTTTTCCTAGGTGCATGGTGAAAGTATGCCACACACAAGGCTACTCTTGCTACTGCTCATATTGTGCATGGCCCGGTCAAGTCTTCACTACAACTTTTACAAAACAGAGTCAATTTTCAGCTGTCTCAAAGAAGCCCTTGAGGAGGCCAAAAGAAGAAGTTTAGAAGACAATTCAATTCTCAACAAGAGGGGCTATGACTTTGGACCAAGTGATAACCTATTATCCCAGGAAGAAGAGGAAGAAGAAGAGGATGAGAAAGAAAAGAGGACATTTCCAGCTGCACGGTACAGATATCTGTCACAGGCCCAGGTGAAGGGTAAGGTGTATCAAAACAAGGCAAAAAGTGACCGTCGGACCAAATTCACTCTTTCATTGGATGTACCTACTAATCTAATGAACATCCTATTCGACATTGCAAAGGCTAAAAACATGAGGGCAAAGGCTGCAGCAAATGCCCAACTGATGGCTCAAATTGGTAGGCGAAAGTAAGGATGGCTAGGCCGTGCGTGGCTCACAAATGGAGGTAGATAAACTAGCACAGAACTTGTGTCATGAAATCTCCTGTCCCACACATGGCCGAAACTTGGAACTTCTCTTTGTACAGTACATTGCTATATTATGAGTCCTTCAAAGCTGCATTTAATTCCTACATGTCTATGCCCAAGGGGTGATATGTCACCCTCCTTGCCCTCTTTTATAATTCATTAATAAAATAATTTTGTTCTATTTTGTTATATCTTCTCTATCTTTATCTTTTGCGAACTCTCTGAAAGTACTGTATTTTTGCTTTATTGATGTCCTATAGATTTTATTACGGTATATCTTTTTTTCTTTGTTTGCTATTTTCTTTGTAGTTTCTGTTCCTTTACATTGAGATTTTACTGCACCAATTGAAAATTATTAAAAAAAAAATGTTTGCATCTACCACTGTGATGTTTTTTTTTTATTAAAACAAGTTTCAGAAAATGTTGTTTTTCTTTTTATGTGTATGTTCAACTCAAGCCATTGATATTAAGTAAATAAATATATTGAGAAAAAACTGCTGCTGTACATGTTTAACATATGTACTTTTGCTGTTCTGAATAGTGTAGTACACTTTACTTTTAGAATAGTGTCAAGAAAAAAAATTATCAAGGAACAGTGTCCAGCTTTTAAAGGGGTTGTCTAATGAATTTATTCTGTGCCTATTGTCCTATTTCAGGCAGTCTTGATGGAACATTAAGTAGGAATTACACCTAGACCCTTAAGGTGTCATTAGCCAATGAGATGCCAGCACATATGCAAAGATAACCTGAGCCTATAATTTTGCTAAATTAATTTGCAGGCAATGAAGATACGGATTCGGATACAGCTAAGGAATTGGTCAATTTCAAACCAAAACCTAAAACGTTTCCATCACTTAGCATGTTTCTGATCATAGAAATGTTTGTTAAACTTGTTTCAGAGGAATTTGACAGGCTACTGAGAACGGTTGTGCATAACACTCTAACAATCTAACTTTGGAACAGAAAAAGGCACTGAACGAACTAAAAAGGCTAAAGGGTGTGGTCATAAAACCAGCTAACAAACGCGGGAATATTGTAATCTGGCCCCAAAATCTTTATGAAAAAGAAGCGTTTCCCCAATTAGGGAATTCAAATTGTTACAAAAGATTATCCTTTAATCCCATGATCGCTTTTCATATTTCTTTACAGAATATGATTGAGGAGGCCTTCATAAATGATGCAATCTCTAAAGAGCAAAAAGAATTTCTCTTGTGGAACATCCCCTGGTTTTGTGTTTTTATCTACTACCAAAGGTTCATAAGGACAGAAACATACCACCGGGTTGACCAATCTTGTCAGGGAATGGTCAAATGTGAGAACCCTTGTGCCAATTTCTAGATGGTCATTTGAAATGTTTGGTCAAAACCATGCCCTCCTTTTTAATGGATTCCACCAATTTGCTGCATTAAATTGAAGACAATCGTCTAGAGTTATATGTGGATGGTGGCCCTAGACGTAGAAGCCTATATACAGTGATAAAACACGAAGATGGACTACGGGCATCAAGTTTCTTCCTTTCCACAAGTATGTTGGAGTCTAATGTGATCAACCTCTTTATGGAAGCCCTGGAATTTGGCCTAACCCACAACTTTTTTATCTTTAAGGAGACCTTCCACCTGCCGCTCCAGGGAACGGCTATGGGGATGGCCTTTGTCCCCTCAACACCAACCATTTCCTGAGCCGTGGTCAAGGGAAATCTTCCTAAGCAACACAGAACATCATGACTAAGACTAGGTTCACTGATTACATCTTCATAATTTGGCAGGGCACAGGGGATGATCTTCAAACATTTATACAAGATCTGAATAACAACTAAATTAACATAGAACTGACGAGCCACTCAAGTCAAGTGAGTATGGACTTTTTGGATTTACCATATTTTTCGAACTATAAGACACACTTTTTTCCTCCCAAAATGTGGAGGAAAATGGGGGGTACACCTTATAGTCCTTGATATATTGGCTTTGGCTGTGGTGCAGGTGGGGAGCGGTATCGGAGGAGCAGCGGGTCACAGAGGCAGGAGCCGGCAGCTCCGGCTAACTCCTGTGCCCACTGCTAAAGAGAAATTAATATTAACTGCATTCCATGCCCATGGGCATGGAGGGCAACGTGTGCCGATGCTTAAGAGAAATGAATATTCAGAATATTAATTTCTTTTAAGTATCGGCACAGGTGGCCAACGGCAGCAGCAGGAAGCAGGCGGCTGACATTGCGCGCTACTGAAGAGGAATGGATACTCACCACGATCTCTGATGAACACCCAGGTGAGTATTCCGGCAGCTGTCCCTGCCATGCGCTGCTTACAAGCATTAAGCAGCTGCTGGCACTGGAGCAGGACGCTGCGACTGCGAGGGGGCGGAGGAAGGTAAGAGCAAAGGTTTATTTTTTTAATCTTTTCTGATGGGGCCATGGATACCAGGACTGGGATGGGGCCAATTATACCAGCAAGGGGATGGGGCCAATCAATCCTACTAGGAACTGGATGAGGCCAATCAATCATACCAGGAACTAGATGGGGCCAATCAATCATACCAGCAAGGGGATGGGGCCAATCAATCATACCAGGAACTGGATGGGGCCATGTATACCAGGAACGGGATGGGGCCAATCAATCATACCAGGAACTGGTGGGGCCAATCAATCATACCAGGAACAGGATGGGGTCAATCATTCATACCAGGAATGGGATGGGGCCAATCAATCATACCAGGAAAGGGATGGGGCCAATCAATCATATCAGAATAAGAATGGGACAATGCATATCAGGACTGGGATGGGGCCAATCATACCAGAATAAGGATGGGCCATGCATTCCAGGATGGGGATGAGGGCCATGCATACCAGGATGGGGATGAGGGCCATGCATACCAGGATAGGGATGAGGGGACCATATTTACCAGGATAGGTGATCTTAAGTACAGAATTTACCAAATTTTTTGCTACAGTTTTTTTCCCAATTTCCTTCTCTAAAACCTTGGTGCGTCTTATGGTCCAGTGTTGTGAATTCCGTTCTCGGGCTCCCTCCTGTGGTCATGAGTGGTACTGTGTGAGTTTGTTCTTGGGCTCCCTCTGGTGGCCTTTAGCGATATGGCTGGGCTCAGCTGTTTCATCTCCTGCTAGGCTGGGCCTATTTAACTCACCTGGACCTTTACTTGTCGCCTGCTGTCGGTGTATTCAGTCCTGATCCTGTGCTCCCCTGAATATTCCTTGTGACCAGTCACCTGCTATGAGAAGCTAAGTTTGCTTGTTCAGTTTCTCATTATTTCCTTGAATACGTTTCTCATTATATTATGAGTTCAGCCCAGCTTGCTTTCATGTGATTTTTTGCTTGCTGGTTAGTTCTGGGGTGCAGAGTGCGCCCCTCACATCGTGAGTCGGTGTGGGGGTTCTTGTATTCTCTGCGTGGTTTACTTTTGATAGTTTTTGTACTGACCGCACAGACACCTATCTTTATCTGCCTATCTAGTATTAGCAGGCCTCATTTGCTAAACCTGTTTCATCTCTACATTTGTGTTTTCCCCTTAACTCACCGTTATTATTTGTGGGGGGCTATCTAAAACTTTGGGGATATTTCTCTGAGGCAAGTGAGGTCTTTGCTTTCTCTCTAGGGGTAGTCAGTTTCTCAGGCTGTGACGAGGCGTCTAGGTTTTCAGGTAACGCTCCACAGCTGCCTTTAGTGTGTTTGGATAGGATCAGGATTGCGGTCAGAACTTGTCCTATATTTTCAGGGTATATGTGTCAGGTCAGTTTGAGATCCTACCACCAGGATCATAACAGTACAGCAGGCCACAAAGTTTTAATGCAGCAGAAGAGGGAGAAGAGAGATCCTGAAGTCATTTTTTTTTTTTCCTCTGCACTGTGTTTGGCTTCTCTCCTCCCCTTAATCTCTGGGTGGTTCTGAATTCAGTTGCAGATATGGACATTCAGAGTCTGTCTTCTAGTGTGGATCATCTCACTGCAAGGGTGCAGGGCATTCAGGATTATGTAGTCCGCAGTCCTATGTCAGAGCCTAAAATACCAATTCCTGAACTGTTCTCCAGAGATAGATCTAGGTTTTTGAACTTTAAGAATAATTGTAAGTTGTTCCTTTCTCTGAGACCTCGCTCCTCTGGTGACTCTGTTCAGCAAGTTAAAATTGTCATTTCTTTGTTACGTGGTGACCCCCAAGATTGGGCATTCTCTCTGGCGCCAGGAGATCCTGCATTGCTAAATGTGGATGCGTTTTTTCTGGCGCTTGGAGTGCTTTATGAGGAACCAAATCTGGTAGATCAAGCAGAGAAGGTTTTGTTGGCTCTCTCTCAGGGTCAAGATGAAGCAGAGATTTACTGTCAGAAGTTTAGGAAGTAGTCTGTGCTCACTCAATGGAATGAGTGCGCCCTGGCGGCGATTTTCAGAAAGGGTCTTTCTGAAGCCCTTAAAGATGTCATGGTGGGGTTCCCCACGCCTGCGGGTCTGAATGAGTCAATGTCTTTGGCCATTCAGATTGATCGGCGTTTGCGGGAGCGCAAACCTGTGCACCATCTGGCAGTAATTTCTGAGCAGAAACCTGAGCCTATGCAATGCGACAGGATTCTGACCAGAGTTGAACGGCAAGACTACAGACGTCAGAATGGGTTGTGCTTTTACTGTGGTGATTCTGCTCATGTTATCTCAGCATGCTCTAAGCGCACAAAAAGGTTTACCAAATCTGTCACCATTGGTACTGTACAACCTAAATTCATTCTGTCTGTTACTTTGATTTGCTCTCTGTCATCCTACTCAGTTATGGCTTTTGTGGATTCAGGTGCCGCCCTGAATCTGATGGATTTGTCATTTGCCAGGCGCTGTGGTTTTATCTTGGAGCCTTTACAATTCCCCATTCCACTAAAGGGAATTGATGCTACGCCTTTGGCCAAGAATAAACCTCAGTACTGGACTCAAGTGACCATGTGTATGACTCCTGCACATCAGGAGGTGATTCGCTTTCTTGTGCTACATAATTTGCATGATGTTGTCGTGTTGGGTCTGCCATGGCTGCAGGCTCATAATCCAGTCCTGGATTGGAAAGCAATGTCTGTGTCAAGTTGGGGTTGCCAGGGAATTCATGGCGATGCCCCTTTGGTGTCAATTGCTTCTTCTACTCCTTCTGAAGTCCCTGAATTTTTGTCGGACTACCAGGATGTATTTGATGAGCCCAAATCCAGTGCCCTACCTCCTCATAGGGATTGTGATTGTGCTATAAATTTGATTCCTGGTAGTAAGTTCCCTAAGGGACGACTTTTTAATTTATCTGTACCAGAACATGCCGCTATGCGGAGTTATATAAAGGAGTCCTTGGAGAAGGGGCATATTCGCCCGTCCTCGTCCCCTTTGGGTGCGGGGTTCTTTTTTGTGGCCAAGAAGGATGGTTCTCTGAGACCCTGTATAGATTATCGCCTTCTAAATAACATCACGGTCAAATTTCAGTACCCCTTGCCACTGTTGTCTGATCTGTTTGCTCGGATTAGGGGGGCCAGTTGGTTCACCAAGATAGATCTTCGAGGAGCGTATAATCTTGTGCGCATAAAACAGGGCGATGAATGGAAAACAGCATTTAATACGCCCGAAGGCCATTTTGAGTACTTGGTGATGCCTTTTGGGCTTTCTAATGCTCCCTCTGTGTTTCAGTCCTTCATGCACGACATCTTCCGAGAGTATCTGGATAGATTTATGATTGTGTACCTGGATGATATTTTGATCTTTTCTGATGACTGGGAGTCTCATGTGAAGCAGGTCAGGATGGTATTTAAGGTCCTACGTGCCAATGCCTTGTTTGTGAAGGGCTCTAAATGTCTCTTCGGAGTCCAGAAGATTTCTTTTTTGGGCTTTATTTTTTCTCCGTCTACTATTGAGATGGATCCAGTCAAGGTCCAGGCTATTCATGACTGGACTCAACGTACATCTGTGAAGAGTCTTCAGACATTCTTGGGTTTTGCTAATTTTTACCGTCGCTTCATCACTAATTTTTCTAGCATGGTTAAGCCTTTGACGGATTTGACCAAGAAGGGTTCTGATGTGACGAATTGGTCTCCTGCGGCCGTGGAGGCCTTTCAGGAGCTTAAGCGTCGGTTTTCTTCGGCTCCTGTCTTGCGCCAGCCCGATGTCTCTGTTCCCTTTCAGGTTGAGGTTGATGCTTCTGAGATTGGAGCAGGGGCTGTCTTGTCGCAGAGAAGCTCTGATGGCTCTGTGATGAGACCATGTGCTTTCTTTTCAAGAAAGTTTTCGCCTGCCGAGCGGAATTATGATGTTGGTAATCGTGAGTTGTTGGCAATGAAGTGGGCATTTGAGGAGTGGCAACATTGGCTTGAGGGAGCCAAGCATCGTGTGGTGGTCTTGACGGATCACAAGAATTTGACTTATCTCGAGTCTGCCAAACGGCTGAATCCGAGACAGGCTCGATGGTCGTTGTTTTTCTCTCGTTTCAATTTCGTGGTTTCATATCTTCCGGGTTCGAAAAACGTGAAGGCTGATGCCCTTTCTAGGAGTTTTGTACCTGACTCCCTGGAAGTTTCTGAACCGACTGGTGTTCTCAAAGAGGGGGTGATTTTGTCTGCCATCTCTCCTGATCTGCGACGGGTGTTGCAGGAGTTTCAGGCCAATAGACCTGACCGTTGTCCACCGGAGAGACTGTTTGTCCCAGACAGATGGACCAGTAGAGTTATTTCCGAGGTTCACTCTTCGGTGTTGGCAGGTCATCCTGGGATTTTTGGTACCAGGGATTTGGTGGCAAGATCCTTTTGGTGGCCTTCCTTGTCGCGGGATGTGCGTTCCTTTGTGCAGTCCTGTGGGATTTGTGCTCGGGCCAAGCCTTTTCTGTTCTCGTGCCAGTGGATTGCTTTTGCCTTTGCCTGTCCCGAAGAGGCCTTGGACGCATATTTCCATGGATTTTATTTCGGATCTTCCTGCCTCTCAGAAGATGTCTGTCATCTGGGTGGTTTGTGATCGTTTTTCCAAAATGGTCCATTTGGTACCCTTGCCTAAGTTGCCTTCCTCCTCCGATTTGGTGCTACTGTTTTTTCAGAATGTGGTTCGTTTACATGGTATTCCGGAGAACATTGTGTCTGACAGAGGATCCCAGTTTGTGTCCAGATTTTGGCGATCCTTTTGTGCTAAGATGGGCATTGAATTGTCTTTTTCGTCAGCCTTCCATCCTCAGACGAATGGTCAAACCGAACGAACTAATCAGACCTTGGAAACTTATTTGAGATGTTTTGTTTCTGCTGACCAGGATGATTGGGTGACCTTTTTGCCATTGGCTGAGTTCGCCCTCAATAATCGGGCTAGTTCTGCTACTTTGGTTTCACCTTTCTTTTGCAATTCTGGTTTTCATCCTCGTTTCTCCTCGGGTCAGGTTGAGTCTTCTGACTGTCCTGGGGTGGATTCTGTGGTGGATAGGTTGCAGCAGATTTGGAACCATGTGGTGGACAATTTGACTTTGTCCCAAGAGAAGGCTCAGCGCTTTGCTAACCGCCGTCGCTGTGTGGGTCCCCGACTTCGTGTGGGGGATTTGGTATGGTTGTCTTCTCGTTATGTCCCGATGAAGGTTTCCTCTCCTAAGTTCAAGCCTCGTTTCATCGGTCCTTATAAGATTTTGGAAATCCTCAACCCTGTGTCTTTTCGATTGGACCTCCCAACATCGTTTGCCATTCATAATGTTATATAGGTCTTTGTTGCGGAGATATGTGGTGCCTGTGGTCCCTTCTGTTGATTCTCCTGCTCCGGTCTTGGTCGAGGGGGAGTTGGAATATGTGGTGGAGAAGATCTTGGATTCTCGTATTTCGAGACGGAGACTTCAGTACTTAGTGAAATGGAAGGGTTATTGTCAGGAGGATAATTCCTGGGTTGTCGCCTCCGATGTCCATGCGGCCGATTTGGTTCGTGCCTTTCATTTGGCTCGTCCTGATCGGCCTGGGAGCTCTGGTGAGGGTTCGGTGACCCCTCCTCAAGGGGGGGGTACTGTTGTGAATTCCGTTCTCGGGCTCCCTCCTGTGGTCATGAGTGGTACTGTGTGAGTTTGTTCTTGGGCTCCCTCTGGTGGCCTTTAGCGATATGGCTGGGCTCAGCTGTTTCACCTCCTGCTAGGCTGGGCCTATTTAACTCACCTGGACCTTTACTTGTCGCCTGCTGTCGGTGTATTCAGTCCTGATCCTGTGCTCCCCTGAATATTCCTTGTGACCAGTCTCCTGCTATGAGAAGCTAAGTTTGCTTGTTCAGTTTCTCATTATTTCCTTGAATACGTTTCTCATTATATTATGAGTTCAGCCCAGCTTGCTTTCATGTGATTTTTTGCTTGCTGGTTAGTTCTGGGGTGCAGAGTGCGCCCCTCACATCGTGAGTCGGTGTGGGGGTTCTTGTATTCTCTGCGTGGTTTACTTTTGATAGTTTTTGTACTGACCGCACAGACACCTATCTTTATCTGCCTATCTAGTATTAGCGGGCCTCATTTGCTAAACCTGTTTCATCTCTACGTTTGTGTTTTCCCCTTAACTCACCGTTATTATTTGTGGGGGGGCTATCTAAAACTTTGGGGATATTTCTCTGAGGCAAGTGAGGTCTTTGCTTTCTCTCTAGGGGTAGTCAGTTTCTCAGGCTGTGACGAGGCGTCTAGGTTTTCAGGTAACGCTCCACAGCTGCCTTTAGTGTGTTTGGATAGGATCAGGATTGCGGTCAGTATAGCTTCCACATCCCCAGAACTTGTCCTATATATTCAGGGTATATGTGTCAGGTCAGTTTGAGATCCTACCACCAGGATCATAACAGTCCAGTGCGTTTTATAGTCCAAAAAATACAGTAACTATCTATAAGGATGAAAATAACATGTTACAGACCAAAACATTCTGCAAATTAACAGCAGCCAATGCCTTGCTATACATGCAATCCTCATATCCATGACCATTGATTCAAAATATCCCCACTGGCCAATATCTAAGATTGCAAAGGAATTGCTCAGAAAACATTGTTTTTCTGGAACAGGCAGGAGATTTATCTGCCAGGTTTCGGGAGAGGTAATATAGCTGAAGAGTCTCAGAAAGGCATCTAAGAGAGCAAGTGAAACACCAAGAAAAGATCTCTTTAGACTGAAACGACAACCATCTACTGGCCAAGAGGTAAGATCTATCTCACAATATAATGGAAACTGTGCCCTAATGAAGGACGCTCTTGGTAAATTCTGCTCCATTCTATTAACTGACCCTATTCTAAGGGATTATGTACCAGAAAGACCCACAATCCCCTATAGGAGATCGCATAACCTAAGCGATACCTTGGTGAGAAGTTTTATCAAGGGTATAAGATCCAAAATGCTTTCGGAACAAAATAAGGTTTCTTTCCCTGTGAAAAATGCATAGCTTGTCCAAATATGAAAAGGGCATCTTCTTTTTTTCTCCAGCAATGGCAAGGAGAAATTTTCCATTACCCAACACATCACTAGTGAGACTGAAGAAGTGGTTTACTATGCAACCTGTCGTTGTAATATGATCTATGTCAGATTAACGATGAGGAAGCTAAAGGTCTGCATTCATTAACATGTTTTGGATATTAGGAATGCCCATAAAATTGAAAACAATGAACAACTGAAACCTATAACCCAGCATTTTAAGGAAATTCATAATTGTGACCACACCTTATTGAAAGCACTTGGTACTGACCCTATCCTAACCAACTCTATGGGTGGTGATATAAAGAAGAGTTTGTTGCAGCTTGGGATGAGGTGGCTCTAGAGGCTGAAAGCAGTGCGTCCTGACAGCCTAAATGAGGTTCGCCTCTTTTTTGTGAATGAGTAGACAATATGGGTTTAGTTATTTTATTTTTTTGGAGTTTTGATTGTTTTTAATCGGTTCTGTTTTAGATTATTTATGTATTTTTTCTGCAACTGGTATATTGTGAGTTATTGAAGAACACGCGGGAATGAAACATGGGAGAAGTCTAACATCTATGAAGAATAATTTTAGGTCACGGACCGCAGAGAAGTCTGATTGATTGCCAGAGCTTACCATTTATATATTTGGCCCATATGGAGAAATGTATATATGCAATTTTTATCAACAATTTTATTTGTCTGCTTTTCTCTCCTTCAAAAGATTTTCATTTTTTAAATAGAATTGTAGAATCTTTAGAATAATGTTTAAAAACAGGGGTCTCTTATGTGCGTAATTATTCAACTTACTTTTTATAATACACTCCATATAGTTCATGGGGGTTATTTCTTTCAATTTATTTGCACTTTTTCTTATGCATTTACATACAAAAATAATTTTTGGAGCAAGTGGGTCATAATTTGATTCATGTGATATTTGAACTAATAAAATCTTTTTTCCTCACTTTGACTTGTGTGTCCTTTTTTCTTCACACTCTGATTCTCACACATGAGCACATTTCTCTTCTCCCCCTTGTTTGTGGGGTCCTACTGAGGTATATTCACTTGGCACATCGTTCACAAAAAATTGTTGATATAATTTAATTATTTCCCCATGTGCATGTACATAATGTTTGCATTTATTAGAAAGAATTATTTTGTTTGCTGTTTAGGGACAGACGAATGGTAGTATATTTATCTATATATGGTATCCACATTATTTAACACTTTCACTTAGACAGATATGCACTGCACACATTACACTTTTTCACCTTTTTATTATTATTTTATATTATTGATATTTTATTTTATTTTTCATTGCATGAACATACACACTTTATTATATGACCATCTTAATCATGGTCCCTCAATATAATATTATTATTTTTTTTATTTTTTTTTACTTATGTTCCCAATTGAGATCCCTTTTATAACCTGGTTATCTTATGTCCTTTTATTGTAAATACCAATTAGACAAACAATAAACAGGGTTATCCTTAAATACACCCTATGTCCATCAGGAGATATATACCATAACGGTCCCGTACAAAGTACGTGTATATAACCTATAAGAAATTGCACAAAATGACCTCAATGTACAAAAAACTTCCAAATTTTATTGAAAAATAATCCAAAACTATAAAAAGCAGTCAAGATGGAAATGGTACCAATATGAAGGCACCCCAAACCAGAGGTAAGTTTATCACAACATTAAATCCCACCGCCACATATATTCAATTGTCATTAGGGTAAAAAAGTCTCTCGCCCAACGGCATAGTAGAGTATACCACCCCAAATACATCACAACAATTGCGGCACGATAGGAATACACTAAACATAGTAATCACGTTTACATTACCTCTGGTCCGACGGTGCCACGGCCCCTACGCGCGTTTCGGCTACCTGTGCCTTCTTCCGGGGGTCCATATTGTAGACTATTACTAGCCTATAATGAGATTTTCATTTTGAACTCCTGACCGATAGATTGTTCCTGGCGGTTGTCTAAATCCTCTATCAGCTGTGTGCTCCCTGTGTGAGTCCAACGTCGTGGTTGCCTGGGCAAAGTGTCCTTCTCATCATCTCGCTGACTTCGCCCAGCTGTGACATGCTCTGGGGCATGCCTAACCACCTTATGGCGTCGGTTGGGTGTGTCAGCGTGCTGCTTGGACGCCGCACCCAAGGAAGCTGTGAAACGGACTCACTATCTGCGCGTCATTATGTAGCTGGTCTCCAGCAATAACGCATCTGACAGGCTGTATGGGCACATTAAAATCCAGCATGTATCAACTCTGTATACCCTTTCTGAGGAAGCACTAAGCGAAACGTGTGTCAGAAGTTCTAATCTGGTAAGTATAATGTGTATACTTGTCTTCTGAAGTGTCTGTTTACCCTCTATTTGCATTGACTACTGAGTAACTGGAACTTGCCCTTGCTCCTATAGTGGAAGATTGGCCAAATACACTTGCAGTTTACGTAGTTAAACACTCTATTTGATGTATCATTATTTCGTTCAAATAAATTTCCTTCCACTGAACCGAGCATTTGCCCAACACTTGGATGTCAATTACAATATGTTCATATACTCATTTATTCTGTATACTATTGGATAACCATTTCTGTTTACTATTTCTATTTGAATTTATGCATTGTGCATCATTAGGAGACACTATATTATGATATTATGAATGACATGATTCATTTACCTATGTGATTTTTCTATATATAATAGTATGTTTTTCTTCTTATGGGTCTATAACATTCTATGAATATCCTTTTACCTATGTACATCAATTGCTTACATGTCTAACACGTCTTAAAAGACACACATAATCTATTTATAGTTACCAGTTGTTCATCTCTGCAGTATGTCTTTTTAACAGTTGTTATATAGTAATGTATTGTTATGTAAGATTTCTCAATAAAGATTTATTAATTTCATTTTTCTTGTATGGGAGTATTTCTATTGGTTTTATGATTCTTACAAACTCCCATTGACTCATAAGACCTTTCTAGGCTACATGTTGCTAAAAGGTATGTCCAGGAAATTCCTATATAATAGAGTGAAAATGATGGAATAAACAGAGATCTGCTTTGATACTTAGTGTGTCAGCGTGGTGCTTTACATTGTATGTACTTGGTCTCTGTAATTTAATTTGGAGCAGGCACAACATCTCAGAACGTCGCACACAATATTGCGACGACAAAACCTGGTGCCACCAACATGGACACGCTAATACGGAGGATTGCTGACCCAGCCACCTTGGTGGCCCCCAGACAGACGGACAATTCGGGACAGCTGCTGCAAAAGGTAAGCAGCTTTATTCTTACACCCCCTGCACTTGTCCATCTGTCCTGGTTTCGGGGTGTGTCAGGTGTGTCCCAGATCACTCAATCTGTTCATAGTTAGTGGGTCCACTATTTTTAGACAAAGAACCCTGAGGAGACCTTGTGAACTGTGTTGAATTCCTGTATTGAAGTTGCATGTTGTGTAGGAAGTGTGGATTTGGCATTTCACTGGTCATCTGACCATGTGGTTGGAATGTAGTATGGATAGATTGGGAGAGTTCTGGAGGTAAAAAGTAATTATTAGTGGATTGTACCCATTGGAGCTGACATTGGTGATTACTGGCAGCAGCCTCCTTTAGTACAAAGAAAACCCATATGGTTCTGACCCCTAGATGTAGGGGCCAAAGGTATTTTGTCTGATTATATAGTCAGGCAAGGAGAGACAGAGAAAAAGACCATAGTGAAAGGTAGAGTACCCGCTTGTTTACCTTGTGTTCCTGTTGTAAAAGAGAGAAGATGAGTAATCTGTCCACTAATGGACAGACCGAAAGGTAGGGCGGCTGTCGAAGTATTAAAGGAAAATAGAGGAAAGAAATTTGCCCAGAAAATGTGTAGGTTTTGTTCAGAGTCCACCGGAAGGAGAAGAAGGGATGTTTAAAGAGATAAGCGAATATTTCAATGTTCGGTTCGGTTTACGATTGCCGAATTTGCAATATTTCGCCTATTAATTCGTCGAATATTTGCTGAACATAACCGAACGCCATTCATCTCAGTGGGAGGCAAAAACAAACACATGCACAACACCTTTTAACGGCCCCAAATGCTGGCAAAACACATCAAATGAGGGACAGACACCAGGAAAGTGGCCTCATTTCACCCAGAGTACAAATTGTAGCATGGCACAGCAGAAATCAGCCAGGTATCAGGTATCGGGGTCTGGAACAGTATTTACAGCTTTCAATTGAACGTCACAGCAAAACCAGGTGGGTGTGGGATCGGTGTAGGCCTACTTTTCTGGGAGCCCTGATACTAATTGCAACACCTCTACCTGCTTTCATGCTGAGCCACACTTAGGTGGCACAAATATCAGTTTAGTAGACTACCATTGTCAGACAAATTTAAGGATATTAAGATGGGTACTTCAGTACAAGAAGGTGGAGGCCTGACGGTCTCGGAGGCCTACCACTACAGGCAACATGCATGAAGGAGACCCAATCAGGAGTGTTCACATTTCCAAAAATTATTGGCAGACAATACAAAAGTGGCATCAATTTCACCACAGTATAGATAGTATAATAGGGATCGACAGGTCTTCCACTACACTCAATCCAGCAGATGGACACCCAACCAGGAGTGTTCACATTTAAACAAATGAGGGCCTTACACCACAGAAGTGGCATCAATTTCCCCACAGTAGAAATAGTATAATAGGGACCAACAGGTCTTCCACTACGCCCAATCCAGAAGATGGACACCCAACCTGGAGTTTTCATATTTTAAAAAATGAGGGCCTGACACCACCAAAGTGGAATAACTGTCACGAGAACAGAAATAGTATAATTGTGACTGACACGTCTTCCACTACAGCCTACCCAGCAGATGTAGACCAACCATGACTGTTCACATTTCCACAAATTTGTGTTAACATCAGCAGCAGTCACAGTAGGCACAGAAGCCACACTAAAGATATCACAGAGTGCAGCTACGTGACATTAGTGCATCACACTAAAAATGCAGTATCATCTAGTCTGTGCAGTCTGCAATTGGGGTGCAAAAGTCCTTGGAGATACATGACTTGTTCATCTTGATGAAAGTGAGGTGGTCTACACTGACAGCCGGTTGTGCTTATCTATCAGGATACCACCAGCAGTGATAAAGACACGTTCTGAGAGAACGATAAAACCTCCAAGGCATGTGAGGCAAGCTCAGGCTACTCATCCATTTTGAAAGACCAAAATGTGAAAGGGTCCAAACCCTCCCTGATGGTATTGATATTTAGGTTTAGATACTCCTGGACCAACCTCTCCATTTGTTCACCACAAGTATGACTGGGACTCTGTTGTGCTGGTGCATGAGCTGGGATGCGAACTGTGTGCTTCATTGCTGTCTTGGGGAAAAGCTCTCTTAAGGTTGTGTATAAGCATGTTTTGATACTCCAGCATTCACGGGTACCTTTCCAGGGTGGGAAGCATCTGGCAAAATTTGGTTTAATAATGTGGATCTAACAGAGTAGCAACCCAGTAGTCAGCAATATTCCTAATCATAACTATACGGGGATCATGTTGCAGATAGTGCAGCAAGAAGGCACTCATATGTCGGGCACTAATATGAGGTCCAAGCCCATGCTGTGTTGGTGGGTAACAATGATTCTCGTTTCCTCCGTCCCCTCACGCCAACCACGAACAACAGGGAGGGGAGGATTATCCTCTTCATCTGACAGTTGCTCGCCCATCACCTCTTCCTCCTCAATTTGTTCCTTGGATCTTGCACCTTCAATAACAGTTTATTATCACCAGCCCCCCTCGGTCGCAGTAATCCACCCTCCCTTGGCACCTACCTGTGTGACGACAGTCTTGAACTTAGAGACAATATTATCCCTTCCGCATCCTCCTCTGCTTCCTCCTCTTCTGGGATCACCATCTCCTCCCGCAGACTATTCAAAGTCTATTCCAGCATATAGATGACCGGAATAGTGATGCTGATGATGGCGTTGTCAGTGCTAACCATCTTAGCAGCCATTTTGAAACAGTGCAGAAAAGTGCAGAGGTCCTTAACCCCTTTAACCCCAAGGGTGGTTTGCACGTTAATGACCAGGCCAATTTTTACAACTCTGACCACTGTCCATTTATGAGGTTATAACTCTGGAACGCTTCAATGGATCGCGGTGATTCTGACACTGTTTTCTCATGACATATTGTACTTCATGATATTGGTAAAATTTCTTAGATATTACCTGCGTTTATTTGTGAAAAAAACAGAAATTTAGTGAAAATTATGAAAATTTCGCAATTTTCCAACTTTGAATTTTTATGCAATTAAATCACAGAGATATGTCACACAAAATACTTAATATGTAACATTTCCCACATGTCTACTTTACATCAGCACAATTTTGGAACCCGAATTATTTTTTTAGGGAGTTATAAGGGTTAAAAGTTGACTAGCAATTTCTCATTTTCACAACACTATTTTTTTTAGGCACCACATCTCATTTGAAGTCATTTTGAGGGGTGTATATGATAGAAAATAACCAAGTGTGACACCATTCTAAAAACTGCACCCCTCAAGGGGCTCAAAACCACATTCAAGAAGTTTATTAACCCTTCAGGTGTTTCACAGGAATTTTTGGAATGTTTAAATAAAAATTAACATTTAACTTTTTTTCACAAAAATTTACTTCAGCTCCAATTTGTTTTATTTTACCAAGGGTAACAGGAGAAAATGGACCCCAAAAGTTGTTGTACAATTTGTTGAGTATGCCGATACCCAATATGGGGGGGTAAACCACTGTTTGGGCGCATGGCAGAGCTCGGAAGCGAAGGAGCGCCATTTGACTTTTCAATGCAAAATTGACTGGAATTGAGATAGGACACCATGTTGCGTTTGGAGAGCCCCTGATGTGCCTAAACATTGAAACCCCCCCAGAAGTAACACCATTTTGGAAAGTAGACCCCCTAAGGAACATATCTAGATGTGTGGTGAGCACTTTGACCCATTAAGTGATTCACAGAAGTTTATAATGCAGAGCCGTAAAAATAAAAAATCATATTTTTTCACAAAAATGATCTTCTCGCCCCCAATTTTTTATTTTCCCAAGGGTAAGAGAAGAAATTGGACCCAAAAAATTGTTGTTGTCCAATTTGTCCTGAGTACGCTGATACCCGATATGTGGGGGTAAACCACTGTTTGGGCGCATGGGAGAGCTCGGAAGGGAAGGAGCGCCGTTTGACTTTTCAATGCAAAATTGACAGGAATTGAGATGGGATGCCATGTTGCGTTTGGAGAGCCACTGATGTGCCTAAACATTGAAACCCCCCACAAGTGACACCATTTTGGAAAGTAGACCCCCCTTAGGAACTTATCTAGATGTGTGGTGAGCACTTTGACCCATTAAGTGATTCACAGAAGTTTATAATGAAGAGCCGTAAAAATAAAAAATCATATTCTTTCACAAAAATTATATTTTTGCCCCCAATTTTTTATTTTCCCAAGGGTAAGAAAAAAAATTGGACCACAGAAGTTGTTGTACAATTTGTCCTGAGTACACTGATTCCCCATATGTGGGGGTAAACCACTGTTTGGGTGCATGGGAGAGCTCAGAAGGGAAGGAGCGCCGTTTGACTTTTCAATGCAAAATTGACAGGAATTGAGATGGGATGCCATGTTGCGTTTGGAGAGCCACTGATGTGCCTAAACATTGAAACCCCCCACAAGTGACACCATTTTGGAAAGTAGACCCCCTAAGGAACTCATCTAGATGTGTTGTGAGAGCTTTGAACCCCCAAGTGTTTCACTACAATTTATAACGCAGAGCCGTGAAAATAAAAATTCTTTTTTTTACCACTAAAATTATTTTTTAGCCCCAGTTTTGTATTTTTCCAAGGGTAACAGTTGAAATTGGACCCCAAAAGTTGTTGTACAATTTGTCCTGAGTACGCTGATACCCCATATGTGGGGGGAACCACTGTTTGAGCGCATGGCAGAGCTCGGAAGGGAAGGAGCGTCATTTGGAATGCAGACTTAGATGGATTGGTCTGCAGGCGTCACATTGCGTTTGCAGAGCCCCTAATGTACCTAAACAGTAGAAACCCCCCACAAGTGACCCCATATTGGAAACTAGACCCCCCAAGGAACTTATCTAGATGTGTTGTGAGAACTTTGATCCCCCAAGTGTTTCACTACAGTTTATAACGCAGAGCCGTGAAAATAAAAAATCCTTTTTTATCCACAAAAATTATTTTTTAGCCCCCCGTTTTGTATTTTTTCAAGGGTAACAGTTCAAATTAGACCCCAAAAGATGTTGTCCAATTTGACCTGAGTACGCTGATACCCCATATGTGGGGGGGGAACCACCATTTGAGCGCATGGCAGAGCTTGGAAGGGAAGGAGCGCCGTTTGACTTTTCAATGCAAAATTGACAGGAATTGAGATGGGACGCCATGTTGCGTTTGGAGAGCCACTGATGTGCCTAAACATTGAAACCCCCCACAAGTGACACCATTTTGGAAAGTAGACCCCCTTAGGAACTCATCTAGATGTGTTGTGAGAGCTTTGAACCCCCAAGTGTTTCACTACAATTTATAACGCAGAGCCGTGAAAATAAAAATTCTTTTTTTACCACAAAAATTATTTTTTAGCCCCAGTTTTGTATTTTTCCAAGGGTAACAGTTGAAATTGGACCCCAAAAGTTGTTGTACAATTTGTCCTGAGTACGCTGATACCCCATATGTGGGGGGAACCACCGTTTGAGCGCATGGCAGAGCTCAGAAGGGAAGGAGCGTCATTTGGAATGCAGACTTGGATTGGTCTGCAGGCGTCACATTGCGTTTGCAGAGCCCCTAATGTACCTAAACAGTAGAAACCCCCAAGTGACCCCATATTGAAAACTAGACCCCCCAAGGAAATTATCTAGATGTGTTTTGAGAACTTTGAACCCCCAAGTGTTTCACTACTGTTTATAATGCAGAGCCGTGAAAATAAAAAATCCTTTTTTTTCCACAAAAATTATTTTTTAGCCCCCAGTTTTGTATTTTTCCAAGGGTAACAAGAGAAATTGGACCCCAAAAGTTGTTGTCCAATGTGTCCTGAGTACGCTGATACCCCATATGTTGGGGTAAACCCCTGTTTGGGCGCACAGGAGAGCTCGGAAGGGAAGGAGCACTGTTTTACTTTTTCAACGCAGAATTGGCTGGAATTGAGATCGGACTCCATGTCGCGTTTGGAGAGCCCCTGAAGTGCCTAAACAGTGGAAACCCCCAATTATAACTGAAACCCTAATCCAAACACATCCCTGACCCTAATCCCAACGGTAACCCTAACCACACCCCTAACCCTGACACACCCCTAACCCTAATCCCAACCCTATTTCCAACCGTAAATGTAATCCAAACCCTAACCCTAACTTTATCCCCAACCCTAACCCTAACTTTAGCCCCAACCCTAACTGTAGCCTTAACCCTAGCCCCAACCCTAACCCTAGCCCTAACCCCAACCCTAGCCCTAACCCCAACCCTAACCCTAACCCTAGCCCCAACCCTAGCCCTAACCATAACCCTAACCCTAGCCCTAACCATAACCCTAGCCCTAACTCTAACGGAAAAATGGAAATAAATACTTTTTTTAATTTTTCACTAACTAAGGGGGTGATGAAGGGGGGTTTGATTTACTTTTACAGTGGGTTTTTTAGCGGATTTTTATGATTGGCAGCCGTCACACACTGAAAGACGCTTTTTATTGCAAAAAATAATTTTTGTGTTACCATATTTTGAAAGCTATAATTTTTCCATATTTTGGTCCACAGAGTCATGTGAGGTCTTGTTTTTTGTGGGACGAGTTGTCGTTTTTACTGGTAACATTTTCGGGCACGTGACATTTTTTGATCGCTTTTTATTCCGATTTTTGTGAGGCAGAATGACCAAAAACCAGCTATTCATGAATTTCTTTTGGGGGAGGCGTTTATACCATTCAGCGTTTGGTAAAATGGATAAAGCAGTTTTATTCTTCGGGTCAGTATGATTACAGCGATACCTCATTTATATCTTTTTTTATATTTTGGCGCTTTTATACGATAAAAACTATTTTATAGAAAAAATAATTATTTTTGCATCGCTTTATTCTGAGGACTATAACTTTTTTATTTTTTCTTTGACGATGCAGTATGGCAGCTCGTTTTTTGCGGGACAAGATGACGTTTTGCAGCGGTACTATGGTTATTTATATCCATCTTTTTGATTGCGTGTTATTCAACTTTTTGTTGGCAGTATGATAATAAAGCGTTGTTTTTTGCCTCGTTTTTTTTTTTTGGCGGTGTTTACTAAAGGGGTTAACAAGTGGGACAGTTTTATAGGTCGGGTCATTACGGATGCGGCGATACTAAATATGTGTACTTTTGTTTATTTTTTATTTAGATAAAGAAATGTATTTATAGGAACAATATTTTTTTGGGAGGGGAATTTTTTTTAATTTTTTTTACACATGTGAATATTTTTTTTAACACTATAACATTGCCCGCCGGGGGGGCATCATGTTATTGTGTAAGATCGCTGATCTGACACTTTGCTGTGCACTGTGTCAGATCGGCGATCTGAGGTGCACAGATCCAGGCTTCCCGGCGCCTGCCCTGAGCAGGCTCTGTGAAGCCACCTCCCTGCAGGACCCCGATGCCGCGGCCATTTTGGATCCGGGCCTGCTGCAGGGAGGAGGAGGTAAGAGACCCTCGGAGCAACGCAATCACATCGCGTTGCTCTGTGGGTCTCAGGGAAGCCCGCAGGGAGCCCTCTCCCTGCGCGATGCTTCCCTATACTGCCGGAACACTGTAATCATGTTTGATCGCAGTGTGCCGGGGGTTAATGTGCACATAGTGCCGGATGCATGTAAAAAAACCGTGAAGACACCATCACAGTTTCTCAACGCAAGAAATAAATAGCCAGGTCTTTCACCGGGAAGGAACAACCACGGGAAGGGCAGCATCCAATAAAGGAAAACCACCTATGCCAAAACATGGTATCCATCCACAGACAGCTGTTTCGGGGTATTTGCCCCTCTTCAGTGTGGAGTAGGAAACTGGCTATCAGGAGCAGTGCCTAGTGAAAAGTCTATAAACATAAGGATGAATGACCTCGGGGAGATCAAAACATCCAACACCGCGGAGACACCATCACGTGTTTCTCAACGCAGTGATCCAGAACACTGCCCCCATCCCTAAAGGGAAATATGCAAATGCATGTAAAAAAGCCGCGGAGACACCATCACAGTTTCTCAACGCAAGCAATAAATAGCCAGGTCTTTCACCGGGAAGGAACAACCAAAGGAAGGGCAGCATCCAATATAGGAAAACCACCTATGCCAAAACATAGTATCCATCCACAGACAGCTGTTTCGGGGTATTTGCCCCTCATCAGTGTGGAGTAGGAAACTGGCTATTAGGAGCAGTGCCTAGTGAAAAGTCTATAAACATAAGGATGAATGACCTCGGGGAGATCAAAACATCCAACACCGCGGAGACACCATCACATGTTTCTCAACGCAGTGATCCAGAACACTGCCCCCATCCCTAAAGGGAAATATGCAAATGCATGTAAAAAAGCCGCGGAGACACCATCACGTGTTTCTCAACGCAAGCAATAAATAGCCAGGTCTTTCACCGGGAAGGAACAACCACGGGAAGGGCAGCATCCAATAAAGGAAAACCACCTATGCCAAAACATGGTATCCATCCACAGACAGCTGTTTCGGGGTATTTGCCTCTCATCAGTGTGGAGTAGGAAACTGGCTAATAGCAGCAGTGCCTAGTGAAAAGTCTATAAACATAAGGATGAATTAACTCGGGGAGATGTTTGGCAGTATGATAATAAAGCGTTGTTTTTTGCCTCGTTTTTTTTTTGCGGTGTTTACTGAAGGGGTTAACTAGTGGGACAGTTTTATAGGTCGGGTCGTTACGGACGCAGCGATACTAAATATGTGTACTTTTATTGTTTTTTTTTTAAATTTAGATAAAGAAATGTATTTATAGGAACAATATATATATATTTTTTTTTTTTAATTTTTTTTACACATGTGAATATTTTTTTTTACACTATAACATTGCCCCGGGGGGGGGCATCATGTTATAGTGTAAGATCGCTGATCTGACACTTTGCTGTGCACTGTGTCAGATCGGCGAACTGACGTGCACAGATCCAGGCTTCCCGGCGCCTGCCCTGAGCAGGCGCTGTGAAGCCACCTCCCTGCAGGACCCGGATGCCGTGGCAATTTTGGATCCGGGCCTGCTGCAGGGAGGAGGTAAGAGACCCTCGGAGCAACGCAATCACATTGCGTTGCTCTGAGGGTCTCAGGGAAGCCAGCAGGGAGCCCTCTCCCTGCGCGATGCTTCCCTATACTGCAGGAACACTGTGATCATGTTTGATCGCAGTGTGCCGGGGGTTAATGTGCCGGGGGCGGTCCGTGACCGCTCCTGGCACATAGTGCCGGATGTCAACTGTGATAGTCAGCTGACACCCGGCCGCGATCAGCCGCACTCCCCCCGTGAGCGCAGCCGATCGCATATGACGTACTATCCCGTTGGTGGTCATACGGGCCCACCCCACCTCGACGGGATAGTACGTCCAATGTCAGAAAGGGGTTAATCTGTGCACACTCTGTAAACGTGATATGCGCCATGTCTGTGGACAAAAAAGAGAAAGACAGAGCAAATAAAAATGTACATACCCCACATAGCAAGTGAAAAAAAAGGCATAATTGAGAACACAAAGTGCAAAAAACATAAACATTTAAGAACATCCATAAAAAAGCATGTATAGTCATGCACAAACTCTCAATAGAGTATACTCTCTCTTTTTTGTCCATTACATGTTTTCATGTGCAATAGTTGCACCCCTAATTATTATTTTGTAACTATTATAAGCGGTGTTTTCTAATTTCTCTTTTCCATGCGCCACATCCATACTGCATTGGCCCAGGCTATATGACATGACATACTGCGTCAGGGATCGTTGCTGCCGCCACAGTCGCTGCAATATGTGCAGGGTGGAATTCCTCCATGTAGGCACATCACATATCAGCCTGTTAACTGGCATGGACAAAGACCTTGTATCAATGTAAGCCGATGACCTGAGGGGTGCGAACGGCGGAAATGAGCACACAGCTTATGTGCTTTATGTAGCAGCTCAGCTGTACCACCAGGTTGAGGACGTGAGCCATGCAAGGCACATGTGTGAGCTTCCCTCGCCGTATGGCTGCCACCAGGTTTGCACCGTTATTGGACACGATATTCCCTGGATGCAGGTTCAGCAGAGACAGCCATTGATCAAACTGAGCTGGGAGAGCTATCCACAACTCTTCAGCTGTATGACTGCGATCTCCAAGGCATATCAATTTTAATACTGCCTGAGTGCAGTGAGCCCTGGCTGCTCAGTACGGAGGTAGTGGGGATTCACTCTGCACTGTTGGAATGCGTTTCTCATTATTGCAGAGGTTGAGGGCGCAGATGGAGGCCCTAGAGAAGATAGAGGAGGAGGGAGAAGCAATGTAGGAAGTGTTAAAAGTAGAGGTTTGTCCTGCAAGCCTTGGGGATTCCAAGACTTGAGGAGCAATGCCTGCTCCCACAGTCACTAGAGTCACTCAGTGAACAGTCAGATATGTAACGCCCTTGACCATGCTTACTCATTCAAGTGTCTGTGGTGAAATGCACCCTGGCCGACAGAGACTTAGACAAGGAACGGGTGATGTTGTCTGTGACATGCTGGTGCAGTGCAGGCACAGCTTTCTTAGAAAAGTAATGCAACTGGGCAGTTGGTACTGGGGGACTGCGACAGCCATCATCTTTCGGAAACCGTCTGTATCTACCAGGTGGAGGAAGCATTTCTGTGGCCAACAGATTGGACATGGTGGAGTTCATCCTCTTAGGTGTGTCGTCCTTGGACTGGCTGCAGTGCTGAGAGAGGGTGGAGTACGGTGAACTGGACAAACTGCTGGACTGTGAGAGAGGTGCAGGTAGAGATGTTACGGTGGATTGAGAAGGTTGTGGTGTGCTAATTCTCTGAGATCAGTCAAAAACAGCAGGCATGTGTGCTTCCGTTACCGCTGATGGCGGGCTCTCTCAGCAGTACTGGAATGGGTAAAGAACTCGAGGTTCTGCGGTCGAAGACCTGCGTCTCAACAGTTGGCACAGAGGAGGAGGAAGAAGCAGCAGATGCAATTGACAGGCCGGCTGATGGTTGTTGAGGTCCGCAGGTCTGAATTTTAGCGCAGTGGGATTCCCAGAGTAATGCATGTTGATTGTGCATGTGAAGGTTCATACATGTAGTAGTCAAATTATTGTACTTTTTACCTCTACTCAGTTATTTTTGCAGAGTTGGCAGATTACATGAGTTGGCTCAACCTTTGCAGTATCAAAAAAGTCCAAGACTAGGCAACCCTAGCTACCCCTGCGAGCTGCCGAGCCGTGGATGCTGCTGGCCACAGTAGTGGCTGAAGATTCACTGCTCATCCTGCCAACTGGGATCTAACACCTCATCATCATTATCCTCTGTGTTATCACATTCCTCACCCTGGGAGTCACCCTCCTCCTCTTCCCTGACAGCACATTACAGTCCGCGTGAGCCTCAGATATCTAAGTCTCATCAGGATCATCTCATCCCAAAGGGTTAATGTCAAATGACGAGGGTAAGGATGCTGATCGAACCCTACTTCATCCTGCCCCAGATCCAAGTTAAAAAAAATTGGGGCGTCAGTGCAGATTTCCTCCTCTTGACTCTGTGAAGCTTTTGAGCACACTTCCGATAAACATTTCATAGAATGTGTGAACAGCTCTTCAGAGTCACCCATACGTTGTTCCATACAGTCAGTTGTACAGTTGGAGAGTTGGGATGTGGAGGGAAGCAAGGGGAATTTGGGTGCCACCTCTGTGGACTGTACTGGGTGTGTTGTTGAGGTGGAGGAAGAGAAGGAGAAGCCACTTGAAGCTGCGCTTGCCATCCACATGAGCACATGCTCTTTCTGGGCTTCATCAACAAGGCGTACCGCTGTGGGTCTGCCAAAGAAAGGGAGTGGAGTAGCCCTTCCAGTAACAGAAGTTGTCAGTTGTCTTTGCATAGGACGTGACATTGGTTCACTAGTGCTTTCTCAAACATTACCACCTACCCCACGTACACCTTGCACACCAAGCCTAATTCCCCTTCCACCACGGCCTCGCTTTTTCCCAATGATGTTGCTCAGATAGTGTGGTTAAACTCTGCACCACCTCTGCAAACAGCTAAATTTCAGAGACAGTAAATTCAAAGATTAAATATGGCATGCTGTATCATGTTAGTCACAGAAGAAAGAATTGTTTGAGTGCGGATGAGGCCTGTATGACAAAGAAGATATGCTAGAAGCAATTTGAAAGTTAGATGTCCCCTAATGTATGACGTTAGGAACACAAGAATTTTTTGTGGCCTCTGGATCAAGCCTCTATAGCACACCAGATGCTGCAAACTATTTGAAAGTCAGGGTCCCTACTGTATGACACTAGGAACAGAAGATTTTTTTCTGGCCTTTAGATCAAGCCTCTGTAACACACTACATGCTACAAACTATTTTAAAGTCAGGTCCCCTACTGTATGACACTAGGAACAGAACAATTTTTGTGGCCTTTTGATCAGACCTCTATTACACACTAGATGCTACAAACTGTTTTAAAGTCAGGTCCCCTACTGTATGACACTACATATGGTATGGTACTATGGTATGTACTATGGTACTATGATATGGTGGGCTGTCTAACATTTTGCAACTGAAAAATTATAATTTTTTTAATGTGCCTTAGGTCTGCAGACAGTTTCATATCACCACAGCACTAAATGACAACGTGGGATATGGAAGGCTTCATCATATTCAGCAACAGAAAAAAAATATAATTTTTTTATGTGCCTTAGGTCTGCAGTTTCATATCACCACAGCACAAAATGACAAGGTGGGATACAGCAGGTTGTTTCACATTTAGCTAGTGAAACAATACTATTTAGAATGCTATACTCATGCATGGAGCACAATAGAAGCAGTGCACAACACACTTGTATGAAAATTGCCTTGCTGGCTTTGTCTGTGGACCTCAGTAATGGCAAAAAAAATTGCTGGAAGGTAAATTTAGCAGCCACTGGACATTAGCTAGCTCCACTATCTAACTGATATACAACCACCTAGCTAACTAGCTAAAATCTTGCTGCTCACAGCGTCAGTGTCAGGAGCAGCCTCTCTGCGCTGTTACAGTGTCAAAATGGCACTGAAAAAAGATGTTCGCTATTTATATGGAGAGGGACATGTGATTTCAGCAGCCAATGACACAAGCCTTTGTGTCAGGACATTGTGGGTGTTTCCTGCAGGTTGATTGGCTAGCCACAATGTGCACACATAAAGTGAGGGAAAAAAATGACTGTTTAAAAGAAATAAGATAGGCTGTCATATTTGTTATGGCATTTACAAAATGCTTGTCTAACATTTACTCTCGAGTTTACTCTTCTCTTCCAGATCCAGATTCTGTGGAAGAAAGCCACCACCTACAGCCTGGAAACTGGGTGGTGGTCAAAAGACACATTAGAAGAGCCCTTGAGCCTAGATTTGATGGGCCCTTCCAAGTTCTATTGACAACTGAGATCGCAATAAAGCTTGAGGGAAAGCCTAATTGGATCCATGCCTCACATTGCAAGAAGACAGCTGAGCCCAGGAAAGCCACCAAATGATTTGGATGCACACCCTGTGCCTTCTCCTTTTTGCCTTGATAAATGGGACTCATCTAGGGCTATATTCCAAGAGATCAAGAATATGGAGCTAGTGACCACTTTCTGATTTAATACCTCAGACCCTGTAGTCAGTTATAAGTTTGTGTCACATGGTCGCCTGTCCTATGGTGGAGTGGCAGTTTAGTCTTACCCAAAAGTGTATATGCCTCATCACCGCCAACACTGGCTATGGGTATGATTGTAAGTCCAGGAGTATGGTGGGGTGGAACACTGGGACAGACTGGGTCTACAAACCTTCCGTAGCCCGAGAGAAGACAGACAACAAGGATAGGAACCTCCTTACGCGTTTCAGGTGCATGCAGCACCCTTAGTCATATGATATACAATTAAAATCACAGCCAGAATAAATATGAATGAACAACCAATCACAGATGACAAATAATTAATTACATACGCACAAGGTGTGGATGCAAACACAGCAGCAGCAGCAGCAAAAAAAAACAAAAACATAGAAAAACATATCAATAAATATAAAATAGATCGTTTCTTGAGTTCATTCCCATCGGAAATCTTGTGTCCAACTTTAGAATACAGAATGCCTCCCTTGAAGTCCATAGTTTCGGTTTCTTTCCACCCCGAATGGGATTAAAAATCTTTTCAAATGCATAAAAAGCAAAATGTGTGACGTCTGCTTGGTGAATATTCACAAGCTTGGTGAAGATTCACAAAGTGTTTTGAGGCACCGGAGTAAGCTGCATTTTTCTTTATATATTGGTTTGGCAGATATGTGGATGATCTGATCTTTATATGGCAGGGTTCTACAGCAGATCTGGAAAAATGTCATATGTATCTTAATAAGGCTGCCGTCACACTATCAGTATTTGGTCAGTATTTTACATCAGTATTTGTAAGCCAAACCCAGGAGTGGGTGATAAATGCAGAAGTGGTGCATATGTTTCTGTTATACTTTTCCTCTATTTGTTCCACTCCTGGTTTTGGCTTACAAATGCTGATGTAAAATACTGATCAAATACTGCTAGTGTGACGGCAGCCTAACAATGATTTAAATTTATCTTTTACTATCAGTGGTGTAGGCACAAAAATTCCTTTTTTGGATGTATTGTTAACAGGAGATTCCATTTTACATAAGATACATACTTCGACATATAGAAAAGGTAATTCAGGAAACTCTTTAATTCTTTCTTCCTCCTCTCATTCGAAACATACTATTAAGGCGATCCCTTATGGTGAGTTTAACAGAATCAAACGTCTATGTTCTAATCAAAATATTTTTTACAGGAAAGTCATGTTGTTACTGAACGTTTGATAGATAGAGGCAGGGCCGGACTGGCCATCGGGCAGTTCTGGCAAATGCCAGAAGGGCCGGTGGCAGTAGTGGGCCGCTCGAGTGTGCCGCTGTCGGCACACTCCCCCCGCTGTTGGCACACTCCCGGCCCCGCATTCAACTATACTGGCGTCATAGACGCCGGTACTGTTGAATGCAATGATGGAGGAGAGAGCGTCTGCTGATGCTCCCTCTCCCATCATTCCCCGCTCTGCCTGCCGCTGACACTGCGGGTGCGCGATGACGTCATATCATCGCGCACCTGCTGTGTGACCGGGCGGGCAGACAACAGCTGCTGAGACTGGAGCCAGGAGCAGCGCGGGGCAAGAGGAAAGGCGAGTAGAGTGTTTTTTTTAATTACTATATATCAATGACTGAGTGCTAACTGGATTGTTGGGCTATTGGGGGGGGGCTGCAATACATTCTATGGGGCTGGGCTGCATTACATTCTATGGGGCTGTGCTGCATTATATTGTATGGTGGCTGTGCTGCATTACATTCTATGGGGACTGGCTGCATTACATTCTATGGGGACTGGCTGCATTACATTCTATGGGGGCTGGCTGCATTACATTCTATGGGGGCTGGCTGCATTACATTCTATGGGGGCTGGCTGCATTACATTCTATGGGGGCTGGCTGCATTACATTCTATGGGGACTGGCTGCATTACATTTTATGGGGGCTGGCTGCAATACATTCTATAGGGGCTGGGCTGCATTACATTCTATGGGGCTGTGCTGCATTACATTGTATGGTGGCTGTGCTGCATTACATTCTATGGGGGCTGGCTGCATTATATTGTATGGTGGCTGTGCTGCATTACATTCTATGGGGACTGGCTGCATTACATTCTATGGGGACTGGCTGCATTACATTCTATGGGGGCTGGCTGCATTACATTCTATGGGGGCTGGCTGCATTACATTCTATGGGGGCTGGCTGCATTACATTCTATGGGGGCTGGCTGCATTACATTCTATGGGGACTGGCTGCATTACATTTTATGGGGGCTGGCTGCAATACATTCTATAGGGGCTGGGCTGCATTACATTCTATGGGGCTGTGCTGCATTACATTGTATGGTGGCTGTGCTGCATTACATTCTATGGGGGCTGGCTGCAATACATTCTATAGGGGCTGGGCTGCATTACATTCTATGGGGCTGTGCTGCATTACATTGTATGGTGGCTGTGCTGCATTACATTGTATGGGGGCTGGCTGCATTACATTCTATTGGGGCTGTGTTGTATTACATTCTATGGGGACTGGGATGTATTACATTCAATGGGGGCTGGCTGCATTACATTCTATAGGGGCTGGGCTGCATTACATTCTATGGGGCTGTGCTGCATTACATTGTATGGTGGCTGGCTGCATTACATTCTATTGGGGCTGTGTTGTATTGCATTCTATGGGGACTGGGATGTATTACATTCTATGGGGGCTGGCTGCATTACATTCTATGGGGGCTGGCTGCATTACATTCTATAGGGGCTGGGCTACATTACATTCTATGGGACTGTGCTGAATTACATTCTATGGGGGCTGGCTGCATTACATTCTATTGGGGCTGTGTTGTATTACATTCTATGGGGACTGGGATGTATTACATTCTATGGGGCTGTTCTGCATTACATTCTATGGGGGCTGGCTGCATTACATTCTATGGGGGCTGTGTTGTATTACACTCTATGGGGGCTGTGTTGTATTACATTCTATGGTGACTGGGATGTATTACATTCTATGGGGGCTGGCTGTATTACATTCTATGGGGGCTGGCTGTATTACATTCTATGGGGGCTGTGTTGTATTACATTCTATGGGGACTGGGCTGTATTACATTCTATGGGGGCTGGCTGTATTACATTCTATGGGGGCTGTGTTGTATTATTCTATGGGGACTGGCTGCATTACATTCTATGGGGACTGGCTGCATTACATTCTATGGGGACTGGCTGCATTACATTCTATGGGGGCTGGCTGCATTACATTCTATAGGGGCTGTGCTGCATTACATTCTATGGGGCTGTGCTGCATTACATTGTATGGTGGCTGTGCTGCATTACATTCTATGGGGGCTGGCTGCATTACATTCTATTGGGGCTGTGTTGTATTAGATTCTATGGGGACTGGGATGTATTACATTCTATGGGGCTGTTCTGCATTACATTCTATGGGGGCTGGCTGCATTACATTCTATGGGGGCTGTGTTGTATTACATTCTATGGGGACTGGGATGTATTACATTCTATGGGGGCTGGCTGTATTACATTCTATGGGGACTGGGCTGTATTACATTCTATGGGGGCTGGCTGTATTACATTCTATGGGGGCTGTGTTGTATTACATTCTATGGGGACTGGGCTGTATTACAATCTATGGGGGCAGACTGTATTACATTCTATGGGGACTGGGCTGTATTACATTCTATGGGGGCTGGCTGTATTACATTCTATGGGAGCTGTGCTGTATTACATTCTATGGGAGCTGTGCTGTATTACATTCTATGGAGACTGAGCTGTAATGCTGGATACAGCTGTGATTATATGTTATATAGTCGTGTTACACTCCCCTCACTTCTTGTAACCTACAAGTGTACAAAGATATTATACAGTCACCATGTGACAAGTGGGCCTGTATGACTTCAAATGCCAGGGCTGAATTTTAGTCCCAGTCCGGCCCTGGATAGAGGTTATAATTGTCATGATATTAGAGAAGCTTTCAACAAGGTTTGCAGACAACCTAGATCTCTTTCACCTATCAGAGCCCTTCTCCCTACGGATTCAGATTCCATTGTTACATTTGCTACTCCTTATAGTCCCTAATTTCAATTAATAAAAAATATAGTGAAAAAATAATTACCTGTAGTTAATCAGGATGACAAATTTACGTCAAACTACCAGGAATGGCTGCAGATATGTAGCAAGAAAAGGAGTTAGTTTAGGTAATCGGCTTTCTCCTAGTGTTCTTAACTAGTGTTGAGCGATACCGTCCGATACTTGAAAGTATCGGTATCGGAAAGTATCGGCCGATACCGGCAAAGTATCGGATCTAATCCGATACCGATACCCGATACCAATACAAGTCAATGGGACACCAAGTATCGGACGGTATCCTGTATGGTTCCCAGGGTCTGAAGGAGAGGAAACTCTCCTTCAGGCCCTGGGATCCATATCAATGTGTAAAAGAAATAATTAAAATAAAAAATAGGGATATACTCACCTCTCCGACGCAGCCTGGACTTTACCGCCGTAACCGGGAGCCGTTGTACCTAAGAATGCGCGCTTGAAGGGCCTTAGATGACGTCACGGCGCCCTGATTGGTCCGTAGCGGTCGAGTGACCGCTACGCGACCAATCACAAAGCAGTGACGTCACCTAAGGTCTTTCAAGCGCTTGAAATACCTTAGAAGACGTCCGCAGCTTCTGATTGGTCGCGTAGCGGTCGCGTGACCGCTACGCGACCAATCACAAAGCAGTGACGTCACCTAAGGTCTTTCAAGCGCTTGAAAGACCTTAGGTGACGTCACTGCTTTGTGATTTGTCGCGTAGCGGTCACGCGACCGCTACGGACCAATCAGAGCGCCGTGACGTCATCTAAGGCCCTTCAAGCGCACATTTTTAGGTACAACGGCTCCCGGTTACGGCGGTAAAGTCCAGGCTGCGTCGGAGAGGTGAGTATATCCCTATTTTTTATTTTAATTCTTTCTTTTACACATTGATATTAATCCCGATACCAATTCCCGATACCACAAAAGTATCGGATCTCGGTATCGGAATTCCGATACCCGCAAGTATCGGCCGATACCCGATACTTGCGGTATCGGAATGCTCAATACTATTCTTAACCCCTTCACCCCAAAGCCTGTTTTCAACTTTCTGACCAGGCCATTTTTTTCAATTCTGACATCTGTCACTTTATGTGGTCATAACTCTAAAAACGCTTCAACGGATCCTGGTGATTCTGAGAATGTTTTCTCGTGACATATTGTACTTTATGATAGTGATAAAATTTCTTCGAAATGACTTGCGTTTATTTGTGAAAAAAAATGGAAATTTGGAGAAAATTTTGCACTTTTCAAACTTTTAGTTTTTATGCCCTTAAATTATAGAGTCATATCACACAAAATAGTTAATAAATAACATTTCCCACATGTCTGCTTTACATCAGCACAATTTTGGAAACATAATTTTTTTGTTAGGAAGTTAGAAGGGTGAAAAGTTGACCAGCGATTTCTGATTTTTACAAAAAAATTTCCAAAACCATTTTTTTAGGGACCACCTCACACTTGAAGTGACTTTGAGGGGCCTATATGACAGAAAATGTCCAAAAGTGACACCATTCTAAAAACTGCACCCCTCAAGGTACGAAAACCACATTCAAGAAGTTTATTAAACCTTCACTTGCTTCAAAACAATTTTTGGAATGTTTAAAAAAAACATTTAACTTTTTTTCACAAAAAATTTACTTCAGATCCAATTTGCTTATTTTATCAAGTATAACACTGTTTGGGCGCATGGCAGAGCTCAGAAGGGAAGGAGCCCCGTTTGATTTTTCAATGCAAAATTTGCTGGAATTGAGATCGGACACCATGTCGTGTTTGGAGAGCCCCTGATGTGCCTAAACAGTGGAAACCCCCCACAAGTGACACCATTTAGGAAAGTAGACCCCCTAAGGAACTTATCTAGATGTGTGGTGAGCACTTTGACCCACCAAGTGCTTCACAGAAGTTTATAATGTAGAGCTGTAAAAATAAAAATCATTTTTTTCACAAAAATGATCTTTTCGCCCCAAATTTTTATTTTCCCAGGGTAACAGGAGAAATGGGACCCCAAAAGTTGTTGCGCAATTTGTCCTAAGTACGCCGATACCCCATATGTGGGGGTAAACCACTGTTTGGGTGTATGGCATAGCTCGGAAGGGAAGGAGCGCCGCTTGACTATTCAATGCAAAATTTGCTGGAATTGAGATCGGACACCATGTCGCGTTTGGAGAGCCTCTGATGTGCCTAAACAGTGGAAAGCCCCCACAAGTGACACCATTTTGGAAAGTAGACCCCCTAAGGAACTTATCTAGATGTGTGGTGCGCACTTTGACCCACCAAGTGCTTCACAGAAGTTTATAATGTAGAGCCGTAAAAATAAAAAATCATGTTTTTTTCACAAAAATGATCTTTTTGCCCCAAATTTTTATTTTCCCAAGGGTTACAGGAGAAATTGGACCCCAAAAGTTGTTGTGCAACTTGTTCTGAGTACGCTGATTCCCCATATGTGGGGGAACCACCATTTGGGTGCATGGCAGAGCTCGGAAGGGAAGGAGCATGGCAATGCACATGGCAGAGCTCGGAAGGGAATGAGCGCTGTTTTGGAATGCAGACTTTGATGGAATGGTCTGCGGGTGTCACATTGCATTTGCAGTTGCGTTTGCAGAGATCCTGTTGTACCTAAACAGTGGAAACCCCCACAAGTGACCCCATTTTGGAAACTAGACCACCCAGGGAACTTATCTAGATGTGTGTTGAGCACTTTGAACCTCCAATTGTTTCACTAAAGTTTATAATGTAGAGCCGTGAATATTAAAAAATCCTTTTTTTTCCACAAAAATGATCTTTTAGCCCACAATTTTTTTTATTTTGTCAAGGGTATCCAGAGAAATTGGACCCCAAAAGTTGTGCAATTTTTCCTGAGTACGCTGATACCCCATATGTAGGGGGAACCACCATTTGGGCGCATGGCAGAGCTCGGAAGGGAAGGAGCGCTGTTTTGGAATGCAGAGTTTGATGGAACGGTCTGCGGACATCACGTTGGGTTTGCAAAGCTCCTGATGTACCTAAACAGTAGAACCCCCCCACAAGTGACACCATATTGGAAACTAGACGCCCCAAGGAATTTATCTAGATGTGTTATGAGAACTTTGAACCCTCAAGTGTTTCACTAAAATATATAACGCAGAGCCGTGAAAATACAAAATCTTTTTTTTCCACAAAAATGATTTTTAGCCCCCAAATTTTTATTTTCACAAGGGTAACAGGAGAAATTGGACTGCAAAAGTTGTTGTCCAATTAGTCCTGAGTACGCTGATACCCCATATGGGGAAAACCACAGTTTGTGTGCACGGCAGAGCTCGGAAGGGAAGGAGCACCGTTTTACTTTTTCAACGCTGAATTGGCTGAAATTGAGATCGGACGCCTTGTCGCACTTGGAGAGCCCCTGATGTGCCTAAACAGTGGAAACACCCCAAATCTAACTCCAACCCTAACCCCAACACACCCCTAACTCTAATCCCAACCCTAACCCTAACCACACCTCTAACCCCAACACATCCCAACCCCAACACACCCCTAACCCTAACCCTAACCACACCCCTAACCCTGACACACCCCTAACCCCAACCCTAAACCCAACCCTAACCCCAACCATAAATGTAATCCAAGCTCTAACCCCAACTTTATCTCCAACCCTAGCCCTAACTTTAGCCCCAACCCTAACCATAACTTTAGCCCCAACCCTAACTTTAGCCCATACCCTAACCTTAACCCTAACCCTAATGGGAAAATATAAATAAATACATTTTTTTATTTTATTATTTTTCCCTAAGGGGGTGATAAAGAGGGGTTTGATTTACTATTTATAGTGAGTTATAATAGCGTATTTTTATGATTTGCTGCTGTTACACACTAAAAGATGCTTTTTATTGCAAAAAATAGTTTTTGCATCACCACATATTGAGAGCTATAATTTATCCACATTTCGGCCCCCAGAGTCATGCGAGGTCTTGTTTTTTGCAGGACAAGTTGACATTTTTATTGGTACCATTTTCAGGCACATGACATTTTTTGATCGCTTTTTATTCCGATTTTTGAGAGGCAGAATGAACAAAAACCAGCAATTCCTGCATTTCTTTTATTTGGGGGGGCGTTTATACCGTTCCGGGTGTGGTAAAATTGATAAGGCAGTTTTATTCTTCAGGTCAGTACAATTACAGCAATACCTCATTTATATTTTTTTTATGTTTTGGCGCTTTTACACAATAAAAACTATTTTATATAAAAAATATTTTTTTTGCATCACTTTATTCTGAGAGCTATAACTTTTTTATTTTTCTGCTGATGGAGCTGTATGGCAGCTTGTTTTTTGCAGAACAAGATGACGTTTTCAGCTGTACCATTCTTATTTATATCCGTCTTTTTGATCGCGTTTTACTGCACTTTTTGTTTGGTGGTGAGATGATAAAGCATTGTTTTTTGCCTCTTTTTTTACGGTGTTCACTGAAGGGGTTAACTAGTGGGATAGTTTCATAGAGCGGGTGGTTACGGACGCGGCAATACCAAATATGTGTACTTTTATTTTTTTTTCAATTTACATAAATAAATGGATTTATTGGAAAAAAAAATGTATTCTTTATTTAGGGATTTTGTAAAAATATTTTTATACATTCTAATATATATATATATCTTTTTAACTTTATAACATTCTCCCAGGTTGGGACATCTGTTATGGACCTGGTGGTTAGGTGCACCTGGAATGACCTGATGGTTAAACTAGAAGACAGGACAAGCTCTGGGAAGTGGGAACTCTGCTGACCGCAAATCCTAATCCTAACACACACACTAGAAATAGCTGTGGAGCGTACCTAACTCTCCCTAGACGCCTCTTCACAGCCTAAGAGCTAACTACCCCTAAAGATAGGAAAATAAGCCTTACCTTGCCTCAGAGAAATTCCCCAAAGGTAAAGGCAGCCCCCCACATATATTAACTGTGAGTTAAGAGGAAAGTCACAAACACAGGGATGAAACAGGTTTCAGCAAAGGAGGCCAGACTTACTAGATAGACTGAGGATAGGAAAGGGATCTATGCGGTCAGCACGAAAAACTACAAAAAGCCACGCAGAGTGTGCAAAAAGACCCCCGCACCGACTCACGGTGCGGAGGTGCCACTCTGCAACCCAGAGCTTCCAGCTAGCAAGGCAATATCATGTTAGCAAGCTGGACTAGAACTTAGCAAGCACTAAGAAACATATTCAGTACACAATGAACAACAAATGAACTAGCAGGGACTTAGCTTTTGCTGGAGTAGACAGGTCATCAGAAAGATCCGAGAGAGATCTGAACCAGTACTGATACATTGGCAGCTGGCATGGAGTAACGATCTGAGTGGAGTTAAATAGAGAAGCCAGCCTAGCCGCAAACGAGGGCAGCTGAGGGAGCAACCTCAGAACCAGCAGTTCCACTCACAGCCACCAGAGGGAGTCCACGGACAGAACTCGCCGAAGTACCATTCATGACCACAGGAGGGAGTTCGAGAACGGAATTCACAACAGTACCCCCCCCTTGAGGAGGGGTCACCGAACCCTCACCAGAGCCCCCAGGCCGATCAGGACGAGCCAAATGAAAGGCACGAACCAACTCGGCCGCATGGACATCGGAGGCAAAAACCCAGGAATTATCCTCCTGACCATAGCCCTTCCATTTGACCAGGTACTGAAGTTTCCATCTCGAAATACGAGAATCTAAAATCTTCTCCACCACATACTCCAACTCCCCCTCGACCAACACCGGAGCAGGAGGGTCAACGGAGGGAACCATAGGCGCCACATATCTCCGCAACAACAACCTATGGAACACATTATGGATGGCAAAAGAAGCTGGAAGGGCCAAACGAAACGACACAGGATTAAGAATTTCAGAAATCTTATAAGGACCAATGAAACGAGGCTTAAACTTAGGAGAAGAAACCTTCATAGGAACATGACGAGACGACAACCAAACCAAATCCCCAACACGAAGTCGGGGACCAACACAGCGACGGCGGTTGGCGAAACGTTGAGCCTTCTCCTGGGACAATGTCAAATTGTCCACTACATGAGTCCAAATTTGCTGCAACCTGTCCACCACAGAATCCACACCAGGACAGTCCGAAGGCTCAACCTGCCCTGAAGAAAAACGAGGATGAAAACCAGAATTACAAAAAAAGGCGAAACCAAAGTAGCCGAACTGGCCCGATTATTAAGGGCGAACTCAGCCAATGGCAAGAAGGTCACCCAATCATCCTGATCAGCAGAATTAAAGCATCTCAGATAGGTCTCCAAAGTCTGATTAGTTCGTTCGGTTTGGCCATTTGTCTGAGGATGGAAAGCCGAAGAAAAAGACAAATCAATGCCCATCTTAGCACAAAAGGACCGCCAAAACCTTGAAACAAACTGGGAACCTCTGTCCGACACGATGTTCTCCGGAATGCCATGCAAACGAACCACATGCTGGAAAAATAGTGGAACCAAATCAGAGGAGGAAGGTAATTTAGGCAAGGGTACCAAATGGACCATCTTAGAGAAGCGATCACAAACCACCCAGATGACCGACATCCTTTGAGAGACAGGGAGATCTGAAATAAAATCCATGGAAACATGCGTCCAAGGCCTTTTCGGGACTGGCAAGGGCAAAAGTAACCCACTGGCACGAGAACAGCAGGGCTTGGCCCGAGCACAAGTCCCACAGGACTGCACAAAAGAACGCACATCCCGTGACAAGGAAGGCCACCAAATCTCTGGTACCAAAAATCCCAGGATGACCAGCCAACACAGAACAATGAACCTCAGAGATAACTCTACTAGTCCATCTATCAGGGACAAACAGTTTCTCTGCTGGACAACGGTCAGGTCTATCAGCCTGAAACTCCTGCAGCGCCCGCCGCAAATCAGGTGAGATGGCAGACAGAATTACCCCCTCTTTGAGAATATCAGCCGGCTCAGGAACTCCCGGGGAATCAGGCACAAAACTCCTTGAAAGGGCATCGGCCTTCACATTCTTAGAACCCGGAAGGTATGAAACCACAAAATTGAAACGGGAGAAAAACAGCGACCATCGAGCCTGTCTAGGATTCAACCGCTTAGCAGACTCGAGATAAGTCAGATTCTTGTGATCCGTTAAGACCACTACGCGATGCTTGGCTCCCTCAAGCCAATGTCGCCACTCCTCGAACGCCCACTTCATAGCCAACAACTCCCGATTGCCAACATCATAATTACGCTCAGCAGGCGAAAACTTTCTAGAAAAGAAAGCACATGGCTTCATCACAGAGCCATCAGAAGATCTTTGAGACAAAACAGCCCCTTCTCCAATCTCAGAAGCATCCACCTCGACCTGAAAAGGGAGCGAAACATCTGGCTGAAACAACACAGGGGCCGAAGAGAAACGACGTTTCAACTCCCGAAAAGCCTCAACGGCCGCAGAGGACCAATTCACCACATCAGCACCCTTCTTGGTCAAATCAGTCAATGGTTTAACAACACTAGAAAAATTAGCGATGAAGCGACGGTAAAAATTAGCAAAGCCCAGGAATATCTGAAGGCTCTTCACAGATGTAGGCTGAGTCCAATCATAAATGGCCTAAACTTTTACAGGATCCATCTCGATAGTAGAAGGGGAAAAAATGAAGCCCAAAAAGGAAACCTTCTGAACTCCGAAGAGACATTTAGACCCCTTCACAAACAAAGAATTAGCACGAAGAACCTGGAACACCATTCTGACCTGCTTCACATGAGACTCCCAATCATCCGAAAAGACCAAAATATCATCCAAATATACAATAATGAATCTATCCAAATACTTTCGGAAGATGTCATGCATAAAGGACTGAAACACAGATGGAGCATTAGAAAGCCCGAATGGCATCACCAGGTACTCAAAATGGCCCTCGGGCGTATTAAATGCTGTTTTCCATTCATCGCCTTGTTTAATACGCACAAGATTATACGCCCCTCGAAGATCTATCTTGGTGAACCAACTAGCCCCCTTAATCCGAGCAAACAAATCAGACAGTAGAGGCAAAGGGTATTGAAATTTGACCGTGATTTTATTGAGAAGGCGGTAATCTATAAAAGGTCTCAGAGAACCATCCTTCTTGGCCACAAAAAAGAACCCTGCTCCCAACGGTGACAACGACGGGCGAATATGCCCTTTCTCCAAGGACTCCTTTATATAACTCCGCATAGCGGCGTGTTCCGGCACAGATAAATTGAAAAGCCGTCCCTTAGGAAATTTACTACCAGGAATCAAATTAATAGCACAATCACAATCCCTATGAGGAGGTAGGGCACTGGATTTGGGCTCATCAAATACATCTCGGTAATCCGACAAAAACTCAGGGACTTCAGAAGGAGTAGAAGGAGAAATTGGCAACAACGGAACGTCACCATGTACCCCTTGACAACCCCAACTGGACACAGACATTGATTTCCAATCCAATACTGGATTATGGACCTGTAGCCATGGCAAACCCAACACGACCACATCATGCAAATTATGCAACACCAAAAAGCGAACATCTTCCTGATGTGCAGGAGCCATGCACATGGTCAACTGAGTCCAGTACTGAGGTTTATTCTTGGCCAAAGGTGTAGCATCAATTCCCCTTAATGGAATAGGATACTGCAAGGGCTCCAAGAAAAAACCACAGCGCCTGGCAAACTCCAAGTCCATCAAATTCAGGGCAGCGCCTGAGTTCACAAATGCCATAACAGAGTAGGACGACAAAGAGCAAATCAGAGTAACGGACAAAAGAAATTTAGGCTGTACAGTACCAATGGTGACAGACCTAGCGAACCGCTTAGAGCGCTTAGGACAATCAGAGATAGCATGAGTGGAGTCACCACAGTAAAAACACAGCCCATTCTGACGTCTGTGTTCTTGCCGTTCAGCTCTGGTCAAAGTCCTATCACATTGCATAGGCTCAGGCCTCTGCTCAGAGGACACCGCCAAATGGCGCACAACCTTGCGTTCACGCAAGCGCCGATCGATCTGAATGGCCAAGGACATTGATTCATTCAGACAAGCAGGTGTGGGAAACCCCACCATAACATCCTTAAGGGCTTCAGAAAGACCTTTTCTGAAAATTGCTGCAAGGGCACACTCATTCCATTGAGTAAGCACAGACCACTTTCTAAACTTCTGGCAATATACCTCCGCTTCATCCTGACCTTGACACAAAGCCAGCAGGATTTTCTCTGCCTGATCCACAGAGTTAGGTTCGTCATAAAGCAATCCAAGTGCCAGAAAAAACGCATCTACATTAAGCAATGCAGGATCTCCTGGCGCAAGGGAGAATGCCCAGTCTTGTGGGTCGCCACGTAACAAAGAAATAATGATTTTTACTTGCTGAATGGGGTCACCAGAGGAGCGGGGTTTCAAAGCAAGAAACAGTTTACAATTATTTTTGAAATTCAGAAATTTAGATCTATCTCCAAAAAACAAATCAGGAATTGGAATTCTAGGCTCTAACATAGGATTCTGAACTACATAATCTTGAATGCTTTGTACCCTCGCAGTGAGGTGATCAACACAAGAGGACAGACCTTGAATGTCCATATCTACACCTGAGTCCTGAACCACCCAGAGGTTAAGGGGAAAAGAAAAACAAACCACACTGCAGAGAAAAAAAATGGTCTCAGAACTTCTCTTATCCCTCTATTGAGATGCATTAACACTTTGTGGTCCAGCTGTACTGTTATGGACCTGGTGGTTAGGTGCACCTGGAATGACCTGATGGTTAAACTAGAAGACAGGACAAGCTCTGGGAAGTGGGAACTCTGCTGACCGCAAATCCTAATCCTAACACACACACTAGAAATAGCTGTGGAGCGTACCTAACTCTCCCTAGACGCCTCTTCACAGCCTAAGAGCTAACTACCCCTAAAGATAGGAAAATAAGCCTTACCTTGCCTCAGAGAAATTCCCCAAAGGTAAAGGCAGCCCCCCACATATATTAACTGTGAGTTAAAAGGAAATCACAAACACAGGGATGAAACAGGTTTCAGCAAAGGAGGCCAGACTTACTAGATAGACTGAGGATAGGAAAGGGATCTATGCGGTCAGCACAAAAAACTACAAAAAGCCACGCAGAGTGTGCAAAAAGACCCCCGCACCGACTCACGGTGCGGAGGTGCCACTCTGCAACCCAGAGCTTCCAGCTAGCAAGGCAATATCATGTTAGCAAGCTGGACTAGAACTTAGCAAGCACTAAGAAACATATTCAGTACACAATGAACAACAAATGAACTAGCAGGGACTTAGCTTTTACTGGAGTAGACAGGTCATCAGAAAGATCCGAGAGAGATCTGAACCAGTACTGATACATTGATAGCTGGCATGGAGTAACGATCTGAGTGGAGTTAAATAGAGAAGCCAGCCTAGCCGCAAACGAGGGCAGCTGAGGGAGCAACCTCAGAACCAGCAGTTCCACTCACAGCCACCAGAGGGAGTCCACGGACAGAACTCGCCGAAGTACCATTCATGACCACAGGAGGGAGTTCGAGAATGGAATTCACAACAGACATCACTGTATTAGCGATATTGGGGCGGGATTTAAACACCGCTTCACTTTTTACTATTGCTATGCACTACGCAGCATCAATAGTAAAAAGAAATAATGTTAAAAATAATAATAATAAAAAAAATCGTGATATTCTCACCTTCTGGCGTCCCCGGCAGCGTTTCCCACTCCTTGCGATGCTCCGGTCCTAGTAATGCTTTGCGGTAATGACCCCAGTTGACTTAGTGGTCTCACGAGACCGCTACATCATCACGGGTTATTGCCGCAAAGCATCACTGGGAACAGACCTGGCGGGAGCATCGCTAAATGCCTGGGCTGGATCCGGGTGCCGCCGGAAGGTGAGTATATAACTATTTTTTATTTTAATTATTTTTTTAACAGGGATATGGTGCCCACACTGCTATATACTATGTGGCTGTGTTATATACTACATGGGCTGTGTTATATACTAAGTGAGCTGTGCTTTATACTACGTGGGCTGTGCTATATACTACGTGGTCTGCGTTATATACTACGTGGCTGTGCTATATACTATGTGGCTGTGCTATATACTACGTGGGCTGTGTTATATGCTACGTGGGCTGTGCAATATACTACGTGGCTGTGTTATATACTATGTGGCTGTGTTATATGCTACATGGGCTGTGTTATATACTACGTGGGCTGTGTTATATGCTACATGTCTGTGCTATATGCTACGTGGGCTGTGTTATATACTACGTGGGCTGTGTTTTATGCTTCGTGGCTGTGCTATATTTCTCTGCTATATCTGTGCATCATGAATCATGGTATGTGTTAAAGGGGGGCCCACTGAGACTTTTTTGCCTGGGTCCTCAAAAACCTGGCCCAATCAGCGACAGGTGCAGTCCGGCCGTGAATTGGTGCGGTATTTAAAGCACGCTTTGCTGATTGGTTGCGCCCGCCCAGCTTGCCGAATCCTGTGGATTCACTCCGTTATTCTTAAATCTTCATAAATATACTGCACACATATTCTAGAATACCCGATGTGTTAGTATCGGGCCACCATCTAGTCTGTTAATACCCAGATAAGACCCTATTGCGCTTTTGCTTTCCTTCCAGCTTTTTATAGATTCTAAAGTTGGACACGAGATATCCGATGGGCATGAACTCAAGAAACGATCTATTTTATATTTATTGATATGTTTTTTTCTATGTTGCTTTTTTTTGCTCCTGTGTTTGCATCCACACCTTGTTGCACATGTAATAATTTTTTGACTATAAGACGCACTGGACCATAAGACATGCCGGGGGAACCCAGAAGCTCAGGAAAATTTGCATCTCTAGAGAGCACTGACCTGGACCTTTAATTTCAACACTTTGCTAATAGTTTTATTAAGTATCATTTGTTTTATGTTTTAAGCCTCTACCAGCAGTTATGTGTAAAAAGCAACGATACACGTGAGATTTGAATATGTATCATGCTCAGTCCACAATTTATGTTTATGCACCAGCGAAATAGCCACCGATCCCCTATCCATCTGCAAGGTACATCTCTGTGCTCTCACCCCGTTGTCCTGGTTCGGTCTTATGCCTTCTGTAGTAGCTTCCTGTTGATATCTTGGTGATACCCCTGGGGCATGTGCGCAATGACTGACAGGATCTTAAAGAGCCAAAGTATCTTTCCCAATCAATGCCCAGCTGACACAGGATATGAAAGGGTCCCAATCGTTCTCTTCCTATCCAATAGGTTTTCTCTGGTTTCTACCTATGCAAAGGTGTGCTTACGCATTGTCTTCCATTTACTAACCCATCCGGTATTGTGCAATTTCTGTTTCTTCCAGCCTGCCCTGACTTTATCTAACAATACTTTATGGATCTTGTTGCTGCCCTACGTTTTGGATAAAATTATCCAAAAAAAAAATCATTACTAAGTGCTATTATACATAATTAATATCTAGAGTTATCCCATGGCTACACAATTATGCTGTAAACCCAAAGGACCTTTGGGTTAATGACATTGACATTGCTATAGAAAATAAATTACACTTGTTGCCTTAATGAATTAAAGTATTATCAAGAATGGATTTAATGCCAATAACGATTTACTGACTTACTTTGCCACATATGGTAATAATGTTAAATACAGAATATGATTTTGTATCAGACAAGGAATATGCTGTTTCTTCTATCAAAACTCTTTAGATGTATTCAATGAATTATATTTAGAAGAATATTCATGCTAAATCACATATTTTGAGAAAATTACCTATGACTAGGACTGCACAGAACTCCAGTAAAGACAAATCTCTGCAAATCGGGTATCCAAGTAAATGAGTGATGCACTTAATTAGCACCTGATGGTCAAGTAAGTTCTAAAGGTGAAAACAGGAAGCACTGAGACATCAGACTAGAAGTGGGAAGTATCATGTCTAAAGGAGGCCAGTAGTCAATTAAAGGGAATTTGTCAGCAGGTTTTTGCTATGTAATCTGAGAGCAATAGGATGTAGAGGCAAATTGCCTTATTCAAATGCTGTATCATTTACTGGATTGCTTGGTGTAATTTGGAGAATCCCTGTTTTGTGCATGTAGCAGTGGTCAGAATGCTGAGCTGTGTATAACCTCGCCCACACCCCCAGGGCCCTAATAGTGGGGCCCTAAATGCTAAGATACTGCATCATCACAAACAATCATTTAGGTTCTATTTACACAAGCTGATTTCAGACTGATTAAATTAACACAAATACCTATATTGAGTCATATAAATATATATATAGTAGCATTTCACCTACTACGTGTCTTGGGGGATACTCGCTTGGCACGGGATTCAAGCACTCAGGCACGGTTTCCTCATATAAATCAGTCTCTTAGGTTTATTAACCATCATAAACCACATAACGCAAAGTTCATGATCAACCAGGTATATTACAATCCCCTTGTCCAGGGTTACCTTCCAGGAGCTTCTTCTCCACAGACTGACTCCTCATCAGTCCAAGGTCCTCAACACAGGTGACCTGTCCGGGTGCTATTCAGGACGTGTGTCCCCGGCTTGGGCCGTCTAACACCCAGACCACCAGTACCAGAGTCCCACCACGTGCTCTTCAGGGAGACAGCACTCCCAACACCTAGACTTCAAGGACCTTCCAGCACAGGACCATTCAGGTCCACACTCAAAGACCATGTGACCCACACCCTGGTGACATTACATACTTGTAACCACTCCCATAGGTGGGAGTTGTATGAGTCGCTAGTTTGACCAGCCCATCTCTCATAACTAGCCCTGTCAGTCTCCCTTGTTAAGCAACACAATTTACTTGTAGGACTACAGGTCCCAGAACATCCTTACTTCAGGCTGACAGTGCAGAGTGTCTTCCTCTGCGACACACATACCGGCCATTCACAATAACGCCAGACTTTGTCTTATCACCACAGTTATGCCTATGGCCTCAATACACCTCCATTCACATTCTGGGGAGACCATATAGCACCCCCTACCTGTAACAGGGGTCACTGCACCACATATTCCCCCACTCTGTTCAATCCTGTGGGGTTGAACACTTATAACACACCCGGGATCTCGAGGCCGGGTACCCAAGTCACCTTGCCCTACCAGTCGAGAGCACCCTCTCAGTCTGGTTCGAGCATCCTTCATCACCCCTACCCTTGTTAGGCCTCCCCTGCCCCCCAGCGTTCAGTATGTAAGTCTTGAGTTTTGGTCCTCAGGTCATAGTCCTTCTGCGTCACCAGACCTTTAGTCACCACATTTTTCCAGAACGCCCCATTACCCGACCTTTCTCTCCATGGCCGCCACCCACGGTTTGTGCGGTCATGAGACCCACTTACAGTCGAGCCTGTTGTCTGGTCTGGGTTTGAGTCTGGCCCATCTAACACTTGACAGAGGCTACTGTCCAGGTCTTTCAGTCTCGTACTGGGAATAGAGCTGCCACTTGCAGATTCTCGGCCTGCTACTCTTGCTGAGCAACTTTGGCTGTAAACATTTCCATCAATTGGGCGCAGCAGTCCTGTAAGGCGCCGTCTTTCAAGCCTTAACTGCTTCATCTCTCTTAAACACGCCACACGATACTCCAGCAGAGTCCGTACTTTGCTAAGACTCTCCTCTGTTCTTACAACGAAGAAGGGAACCATACCCTTTTCCCGGGGTAACTGGACTTCGTGGACACCAGGTTTTCTCAACCTCACCACTCCAAACTTATCCACCATCTCTTGCATGGCTCGAACATTCCTTCCAATTACTTACTTCACCATAGAGACGGGTACCTGCATTACATCTTCCTGAAGATTCTGCGCTTTTCTCACATGCTCCAGCCGCCTAGCAGCATCTTCATTCCTCAATTCAACCATCCACTTTGTACCCACATATCTCAAGTGCATGTCACTCAGGGTAGCTACTCTCTTTGCTGTGACATCAGTTGTGGACAGTATCACTAATTGACTAGTTTCTGGGGTCCAGTTCACCTTACACATCTCCACAGCCTTCTTGAACTCTTCATGCATAGACTCCCTGGCACATGCCTCTCTCAGGTCTTCAGGAACATCTATAAAAAAAAAACAAAAAAAAAACACACACCAGTATACAGGCAGATATGCTTACCTGTTGAAGGCCTCCAACAATTGCACTAACCAAGGTACAGCGGACCCAAGTTAAGATGGCAAATACACAGGTGCAATAATACCGATAATGCAGCCACCCTACAATCAGGAATTGGCCGCTTGGTGCACCTGTGCAAACAAATAGTCTGTATGTGGCATGTTCACACAGGAATGCAAAGTATATGGCTCAAAGCCTATTAATGACGCCATGTAGCTGGCTCACCATAATGCATCCTGTGTGAACAGAGGCCACAGTGTACAGAGCCATCTAGGGCCCAGCTGTACCCTGGAAAAATATACAGCGCACCAAAAACATAACAATGTATGCAAGGTATTGGTCGATATTATGGCCACAATAATTAAGCTGTCAACCCGCGTCAAGGGTCCTTACATATTGGCAGTCCTAATCTAAAAAAACATCACAAGAGGAAAAACCTCCACTATTCTAAAAAAAAAAAACACCAGTATACAGGCAGAGATGCTTACCTGTTCAAGGCCTCCAACAATTGCACTAACCAAGGTACAGCGGACCCAAGTTAAGATGGCAAATACACAGGTGCAATAATACCGATAATGCAGCCACCCTACAATCAGGAATTGGCCGCTTGGTGCACCTGTGCAAACAAATAGTCTGTATGTGGCGTGTTCACACAGGAATGCAAAGTATATGGCTCAAAGCCTATTAATGACGCCATGTAGCTGGCTCACCATAATGCATCCTGTGTGAACAGAGGCCACAGTGTACAGAGCCATCTAGGGCCCAGCTGTACCCTGGAAAAATATACAGCGCACGAAAAACATAACAATGTATGCAAGGTATTGGTCGATATTATGGCCACAATATTTAAGCTGCCAACCCGTGTCAAGTGTCCTTACATATTGGCAGTCCTAATCTAAAAAAACATCACAAGAGGAAAAACCTCCACTATTCTAAACAAAAAAAAAACACCAGTATACAGGCAGAGATGCTTACCTGTTCAAGGCCTCCGACAATTGCACTAACCAAGGTACAGCGGACCCAAGTTAAGATGGCAAATACACAGGTGCAATAATACCGATAATGCAGCCACCCTACAATCAGGAATTGGCCGCTTGGTGCACCTGTGCAAACAAATAGTCTGTATGTGGCGTGTTCACACAGGAATGCAAAGTATATGGCTCAAAGCCTATTAATGACGCCATGTAGCTGGCTCACCATAATGCATCCTGTGTGAACAGAGAAATAAATCCAAAATGGAGGGTATATTAGTCAAAGACACCACCATGCTCCAAAACCAGATGGAGTGGAGCACGTGGAGGAGAAAAAGGTACCAATAAAATGTACCAGGACACTCCAAACGATTAATTATAACAGGAGAAAAAACGGAGTAAATGTCCAGCAATCACTTAAATGATATATTTATTAAATCAATAAGTCACAAAGAATTAGTCCAAACATTTTACATACACAAGTAATTTAACAAATTCATTCAGCTAAAGAGAGCCGGGTAGCACAGACAAAAACTGGTGTAGAACCAGCTAGACGCCTGCTGTATAACGTAAAGTGCATAGTGCAACCATATATGGGTACATGTCCCTGGGATATGCTACTAAAGTAGTATATGCGCTCACATGAGCCCTGTACACAGGCTCGGAGATAACGTATGCATCGTAAATAGCCACCAGGTTCTTACCCCTAAGCAGGCGTCAGATGAGGGTCCACACCGTCGCCCCAACGCGCGTTTCGCGTCGGCTTCTTCGGGGGGCGGAGCCTCTTGTGATGTTTTTTTAGATTAGGACTGCCAATATGTAAGGACCCTTGACGTGGGTTGGCAGCTTAAATATTGTGGCCATAATATCGACCAATACCTTGCATACATTGTTATGTTTTTGGTGCGCTGTATATTTTTCCAGGGTACAGCTGGGCCCTAGATGGCTCTGTACACTGTGGCCTCTGTTCACACAGGATGCATTATGGTGAGCCCACTACATGGCGTCATTAATAGGCTTTGAGCCATATACTTTGCATTCTTGTGTGAACACGCCACATACAGACTATTTGTTTGCACAGGTGCACCAAGCGGCCAATTCCTGATTGTAGGGTGGCTGCGTTATCGGTATTATTGCACCTGTGTATTTGCCATCTTAACTTGGGTCCACTGTACCTTGGTTAGTGCAATTGTTGGAGGCCTTGAACAGGTAAGTATCTCTGCCTGTATACTGGTGTTTTTTTGTTTTTTTTGTTTAGAATAGTGTAGGTTTTTCCTCTTATGATGTTTTTTTAGGAACATCTATCAATCAAGCATTTAAATAGAGAAGTATCTTTCTCTCCTGTTATTAGACACTGTCATGCCGTTCTGTCTGTTTCTGGTTTTTGGCATGACAATGCATGTTTGCTTTAACCCTTTACTCTTTTCCCCCTAATTTGAGCTGGGAGACTGTTGGCTGTTACCTGGATGGAGCTGTCACGGGAGTACTGGGTAAACTAAGGCTGGTTACCCGGGCCCCTGCGATATCCCTCAGGCTAGGGAAACCCTATCTGACCCTTTCCCAGAAGTTACACTAAAGTTGTGCATGTACCCCGCCTTCTACGAGGAACCCCAGGGCCCTCACGACTTATAGGACCCGGCTTGTCCGGATGGCGGCGGTGAAACATACTGACCAGCCGGTCCACATGAATGTCCGAGGTTGGTACCCAGGACCTCTCTTCTGGCCCATAACCACGCCAGTGTACCAGGTACTGTAATGTGCAGCGCACTACTCGAGAGTCAACCACCTTGGAGACTTCAAACTCCAAATTGCCATCCACCAAAACTGGAGGTGGCATAGGCACCGTGTCCACAGAACCCACCACCTTTTTTAATAAAGATCTGTGGAACATGTTCTGTATTTTATATACCGTAGGGAGCACCAAACGGTAGGCTACCGGGTTAATGATGGCGGCAACCCTGTTGTGAATTTGGATTCTGGGCTCCCCCGGTGGCTACTGGTGGAATTGAACTGGTGTCTTCATCTTCTCTGTTCACCTGTTCCCATCAAGATGTGGGAGTCGCTATATAACCTTGCTGCTCTGTTAGTTGCTTGCCGGTCAACAATGTTATCAGAAGCCTCTCTGTGCTTGTTCCTGCTCCTAGACAACTACTAGATAAGTTGGACTCTTGTCCATGTTTGTTTTTGCATTTTTGTTCCAGTTCACAGCTGTAGTTTCGTTACTGTGTCTGGAAAGCTCTTGTGAACAGGAATTGCCACTCTGGTGTTATGAGTTAATGCCAGAGTTTTAAAGTAATTTCTGGATGGTGTTTTGATAGGGTTTTCAGCTGACCATGAAAGTGTCCTTTCTGTCTTCGGCTATGTAGTAAGTGGACCTCAAATTTGCTAAACCTATTTTCATACTACGTTTGTTATTTCATCTTTATTCACCGCCAATACATGTGGGGGGCCTCTGTCTCCTTTCGGGGTATTTCTCTAGAGGTGAGCTAGGACTAATATTTTCCTCTGCTAGCATTATTTAGTCCTCCGGCTGGTGCTGGGCATCTAGAATCAACGTAGGCATGCTACCCGGCCACTGCTAGTTGTGCGTTAGGTTTAGTTCATGGTCAGCTCAGTTCCCATCTTCCAAGAGCTAGTTCCTATATATGCTGATGCTATGTTCTCTTGCCATTGAGAACATGACAGTTTGACCGGCCCACTAAAGGGTTAAAATCCTTGGCTGAGAAAGGAGAGAAATAAGAAGTCTGCTGAGATTTTTTTTTTTTTTTCTCCTTCTAATCTTTGAATGGCTCTGTGTCCACCTGTTTATAATGGATCTTCAGAGTGTAACTGCAGGTTTGAATAATCTCGCCACGAAGGTACAAAATTTGCAAGACTTTGTTTGTCATGCACCTGTATCTGAGCCGAGAATTCCTTTGCCGGAATTTTTCTCGGGGAATAGATCTGGGTTTCAGAATTTTCGAAATAATTGCAAATTATTTTTGTCCCTGAAATCTCGCTCTGCCGGAGACCCTGCACAGCAGGTCAGGATTGTGATTTCCTTGCTCCGGGGCGACCCTCAAGACTGGGCTTTCTCATTGACACCAGGGGATCCTGCGTTGATCAATGTGGATGCGTTTTTTCTGGCCTTGGGGTTGCTTTATGACGAACCTCATTTGGAGCTTCAGGCAGAAAAAACTTTGATGTCCCTATCTCAGGGGCAAGATGAAGCGGAAATTTACTGCCAAAGATTCCGTAAATGGTCTGTGCTTACTCAGTGGAATGAGTGCGCCCTGGCGGCGACTTTCAGAGAGGGTCTCTCTGATGCCATTAAGGATGTTATGGTGGGGTTCCCTGTGCCTGCGGGTCTGAATGAGTCCATGACAATGGCTATTCAGATCGATAGGCGTTTGCGGGAGCGCAAACCAGTGCACCATCTGGCGGTGTCCACTGAGAAGTCGCCAGAGAGTATGCAGTGTGATAGAATTCTGTCCCGAAGCGAGCGGCAGAATTTTAGACGGAAAAATGGGTTGTGTTTCTATTGTGGTGATTCTACTCATGTTATATCAGCATGCTCTAAGCGCACTAAAAAGCTTGATAAATCTGTTTCCATTTGCACCTTACCGTCTAAGTTTATTCTATCTGTGACCCTGATTTGCTCTTTGTCATCTATTACCACGGACGCCTATGTCGACTCTGGCGCCGCTTTGAGTCTTATGGATTGGTCCTTTGCCAAACGCTGTGGGTATGATTTAGAGCCTTTGGAGACTCCTATTCCTCTGAAGGGGATTGACTCCACCCCATTGGCTAATAATAAACCACAATACTGGACACAAGTAACTATGCGTATTAATCCGGATCACCAGGAGATTGTTCGCTTTCTGGTGCTGTATAATCTACATGATGATTTGGTGCTAGGATTGCCTTGGCTGCAATCTCACAACCCAGTCCTCGACTGGAGAGCTATGTCTGTGTTGAGCTGGGGATGTAAGGGGGCTCATGGGGATGTACCTGTGGTTTCCATTTCATCATCTATTCCCTCTGAAATTCCTGAGTTCCTGTCTGACTATCGTGACGTCTTTGAAGAATCCAAGCTTGGTTCGTTACCTCCGCACCGAGAGTGCGATTGTGCCATAGATTTAATCCCGGGTAGTAAATACCCAAAGGGTCGTTTGTTTAATCTGTCTGTGCCTGAACATGCTGCTATGCGAGAATATATAAAGGAGTCCTTGGAAAAGGGACATATTCGTCCATCGTCATCTCCCTTAGGAGCCGGTTTTTTCTTTGTGTCAAAAAAAGACGGCTCTTTGAGACCATGTATCGATTATCGGCTTTTGAACAAAATCACTGTTAAATATCAATACCCATTGCCGTTGCTGACTGATTTGTTTGCTCGCATAAAGGGGGCCAAGTGGTTCTCTAAGATTGACCTTCGTGGGGCGTATAATTTGGTGCGAATCAGGCAGGGGGATGAGTGGAAGACCGCATTTAATACGCCCGAGGGCCACTTTGAGTATTTAGTGATGCCTTTTGGTCTTTCAAATGCTCCGTCAGTTTTCCAGTCCTTTATGCATGATATTTTTCGCGATTATTTGGATAAATTTATGATTGTGTATCTGGATGATATTCTGATTTTTTTCGGATGACTGGGACTCTCATGTCCAGCAAGTCAGGAGGGTTTTCCAGGTTTTGCGGTCTAATTCTTTGTGTGTGAAGGGTTCTAAGTGTGTTTTTGGGGTACAGAGGATTTCCTTTTTGGGATATATTTTTTCTCCCTCTTCCATTGAAATGGATCCTGTCAAGGTTCAAGCTATTTGTGATTGGACGCAGCCCTCTTCTCTTAAGAGTCTTCAGAAATTTTTGGGCTTTGCTAACTTTTATCGTCGATTTATTGCTGGTTTTTCGGATATTGCTAAGCCATTGACCGATTTGACTAAGAAGGGTGCTGATGTTGCTGATTGGTCCCCTGACGCTGTGGAGGCCTTTCGGGAGCTTAAGCGCCGTTTTTCCTCTGCCCCTGTGTTGCGTCAGCCTGATGTTGCTCTACCTTTTCAGGTTGAGGTCGACGCTTCTGAGATCGGAGCTGGGGCAGTGTTGTCGCAGAAAAGTTCTGACTGCTCCGTGATGAGGCCTTGTGCCTTCTTTTCCCGTAAATTTTCGCCCGCTGAGCGGAATTATGATGTTGGGAATCGGGAGCTTTTGGCCATGAAGTGGGCTTTTGAGGAGTGGCGCCATTGGCTTGAGGGGGCCAGACATCAGGTGGTGGTATTGACTGACCACAAAAATTTGATTTATCTTGAGACCGCCAGGCGCCTGAATCCTAGACAGGCGCGCTGGTCATTATTTTTCTCTCGGTTTAATTTTGTGGTGTCATACCTACCGGGTTCTAAGAATGTTAAGGCGGATGCCCTTTCTAGGAGTTTTGAGCCTGACTCGCCTGGTAACTCTGAGCCCACAGGTATCCTTAAGGATGGAGTGGTATTGTCAGCCGTTTCTCCAGACCTGCGGCGGGCCTTGCAGGAGTTTCAGGCGGATAGACCGGATCGTTGTCCACCTGATAAACTGTTTGTTCCTGATGATTGGACCAGTAGAGTCATCTCTGAGGTTCATTCTTCTGCGTTGGCAGGTCATCCTGGCATTTTTGGTACCAGGGATTTGGTGGCAAGGTCCTTCTGGTGGCCTTCCCTGTCACGAGATGTGCGAGGCTTTGTGCAGTCTTGTGACGTTTGTGCTCGGGCCAAGCCTTGTTGTTCTCGGGCTAGTGGATTGTTGTTGCCCTTGCCTATTCCTAAGAGGCCTTGGACGCACATCTCGATGGATTTTATTTCAGATTTGCCTGTTTCTCAGAAGATGTCTGTCATCTGGGTGGTGTGTGACCGTTTCTCTAAGATGGTCCATTTGGTTCCTCTGCCCAAGTTGCCTTCTTCTTCCGAGTTGGTTCCTCTGTTTTTTCAAAATGTTGTTCGTTTGCATGGTATTCCTGAGAATATCATTTCTGACAGAGGGACCCAATTCGTGTCTAGATTTTGGCGGGCATTCTGTGCTAGGATGGGCATAGATTTATCTTTTTCGTCCGCTTTCCATCCTCAGACGAATGGCCAGACCGAGCGGACTAATCAGACCCTGGAGACATATCTGAGGTGTTTTGTGTCTGCTGACCAGGATGATTGGGTTGCTTTTTTGCCATTGGCAGAGTTCGCTCTCAATAATCGGGCCAGCTCTGCCACTTTGGTGTCCCCGTTTTTCTGTAATTCGGGGTTTCATCCTCGATTTTCCTCTGGTCAGGTGGAATCTTCGGATTGTCCTGGAGTGGATGCTGTGGTGGAGAGATTGCATCAGATCTGGGGGCAGGTGGTGGACAATTTGAGGTTGTCCCAGGAGAAGACTCAGCTTTTTGCCAACCGCCACCGTCGTGTTGGTCCTCGGCTTTGTGTTGGGGATTTGGTGTGGTTGTCTTCTCGTTTTGTCCCTATGAGGGTCTCTTCTCCTAAGTTTAAGCCTCGGTTCATCGGCCCGTATAAGATATTGGAGATTCTTAACCCTGTTTCCTTCCGTTTGGACCTCCCTGCATCCTTTTCTATTCATAACGTTTTTCATCGGTCATTGTTGCGCAGGTATGAGGTACCGGTTGTGCCTTCCGTTGAGCCTCCTGCTCCGGTGTTGGTTGAGGGTGAGTTGGAGTACGTTGTGGAGAAAATCTTAGACTCTCGTGTTTCCAGACGGAGACTCCAGTATCTGGTCAAGTGGAAGGGATACGGCCAGGAGGATAATTCTTGGGTGAATGCGTCTGATGTTCATGCCTCTGATTTGGTTCGTGCCTTTAATAGGGCCCATCCTGATCGCCCTGGTGGTTCTGGTGAGGGTTCGGTGCCCCCTCCTTGAGGGGGGGGTACTGTTGTGAATTTGGATTCTGGGCTCCCCCGGTGGCTACTGGTGGAATTGAACTGGTGTCTTCATCTTCTCTGTTCACCTGTTCCCATCAAGATGTGGGAGTCGCTATATAACCTTGCTGCTCTGTTAGTTGCTTGCCGGTCAACAATGTTATCAGAAGCCTCTCTGTGCTTGTTCCTGCTCCTAGACAACTACTAGATAAGTTGGACTCTTGTCCATGTTTGTTTTTGCATTTTTGTTCCAGTTCACAGCTGTAGTTTCGTTACTGTGTCTGGAAAGCTCTTGTGAACAGGAATTGCCACTCTGGTGTTATGAGTTAATGCCAGAGTTTTAAAGTAATTTCTGGATGGTGTTTTGATAGGGTTTTCAGCTGACCATGAAAGTGTCCTTTCTGTCTTCGGCTATGTAGTAAGTGGACCTCAAATTTGCTAAACCTATTTTCATACTACGTTTGTTATTTCATCTTTATTCACCGCCAATACATGTGGGGGGCCTCTGTCTCCTTTCGGGGTATTTCTCTAGAGGTGAGCTAGGACTAATATTTTCCTCTGCTAGCATTATTTAGTCCTCCGGCTGGTGCTGGGCATCTAGAATCAACGTAGGCATGCTACCCGGCCACTGCTAGTTGTGCGTTAGGTTTAGTTCATGGTCAGCTCAGTTCCCATCTTCCAAGAGCTAGTTCCTATATATGCTGATGCTATGTTCTCTTGCCATTGAGAACATGACACAACCCTAAATGGACCAATAAACCTTGGACCCAATTTCAAGGATGGAATCTTGAGTTTTATGTTTCTTGTGGACAACCACACCCAGTCACCCACACTCAGGTCCGGACCTGTCACACGTTTACTGTCAGCCACTCGTTTGTACCTTGCACCTACGTTTAGCAAGCGCTGTTTCACTCTCCTCCACACAGATGCCAGTTGTGTTCCTAACTGGTCCTCCTCCGGGACGCCAGTAGAACCCCCCTGATGCAGAGTACAAAACTGAGGATGGAGCCCGTAAACACAAAAGAACGGGGACTCCCCAGGCGATTCCTGACGGTGATTATTTATAGCAAACTCAGCCAAAGGAAGGAACGTCGACCACTCCTCCTGATTGTCAGAAACAAAACAGCTACTGTTTTTTTACTGCTCCAAATTCTGGTTCATACGCTCGGTCTGACCATTTGACTGAGGATGAAACGCAGAAGAATGCGACAACTTGATCCCCAGCCGTGAGCAAAAAGCTTTCCAAAATTTTGCCACAAACTGAGTACCCCTATCAGACACGATGTCAGACGGGACCCCGTGAAGTCTGACCACCTCCTGCACAAATACCTGAGCCAGAGTTTTAGCGTTAGGCAACGAAGGCAAGGACACAAAGTGCGACATCTTTGAGAACCGATCAACAACCACCAGAATGACCGTGTTCCCAGCAGAGGAGGGCAAATCTGTGATAAAATCCATGGAAATCTCCGTCCATGGCCTACTGGATACCCCGAGAGGATGTAGTGTGCCAGCAGGACGGGAGCGGGACGTTTTAGCCCTAGCGCACGTGGTACATGCTGATATGTACGAGACCACGTCCTGTTGGATTTCGGGCCACCAAAACCGACACGACACCAACTCCAAGGTACCCCTAACCCCTGGATGGCCAGCCAGGACAGCATCATGATGCTCACCCAACACCTTTAGGCGAAGATGGAGCGGTACAAATGATTTATTAATGGGAAGCTCTGGTGGTACCTCCTCCTGAGCCTCGGCAATCTCAGCCTCAACTTCGGTCGTGAGAGCCGAGACCACTACACCCTTTTGGAGGATGGGTACCGGATCTTCCCGAGGTTCTCCCCCCGGAAAACACCTGGACAAAGCATCCGCCTTAGTGTTTTTAGACCCAGGTCGGTGCGTAACAAAAAAGTTGAACCGCGTGAAAAACAATGCCCAGCGAGCCTGCCTGGGGGACAGATGCTTGGCTGACTCCAAATACAGCAGATTTTTATGGCCGGTGATAACTGTAACCTGATGGACCGACCCCTCCAAAAAGTGTCGCCATTCCTCAAAAGCCAACTTGATAGCCAACAACTCCCTGTTGCCGATATCGTAATTACGTTCGGCGGGCGATAGCTTCTTGGAAAAGTAGGCGCATGGACGCAACTCGCCCAAGGATGAGCCTTATGACAGCACCGCCCCCACTCCAACCTCAGACGCATCAACTTCCATGGTAAACGGTTTTGATACGTCTGGTTGCACCAGAATGGGGGCCAAAGCAAAACTGTTCTTCAGAAATTCAAAAGCGCGCACAGCAGCCTGAGGCCAGGCGGAGAAATTGGTACCCTTTTTCGTCATGTCAGTAAGCGGTTTAGCAATGGTAGAAAAATACTTGATAAACTTTACATAATAGTTGGAAAACCCAAGGAACCGCTGGAGTGCTTTTAGGTTATCAGGCCGTTCCCAATGCAGCACCGCTTGCACCTTAGCGGCGTCCATTTTAAACCCTGAAGCTGACACAATATAACCCAAGAAAGGCAACTCCTGAAATGAAAATACACATTTCTCAAGTTTAGCATAGAGCTTATTTTCCCTGAGTAGCTGTAACACCTGCCTCACATGCTCTAAATGAGTATCACAGTCGCATGAATAAATGAGAATGTCATCTAGGTACACAATAACAAATTTCCCCAGAACATGCGAGAATACATCATTTATGAAATGTTGAAAAACTGCAGGAGCGTTTGTCAACCCAAATGGCATCACCAAATTTTCAAAATGACCCTCAGGAGTATTAAAAGCCATCTTCCACTCATCACCTTGACAGACTCTTATGAGGTTGTACGCCCCCGAGGTCAAGCTTGGAAAAAACCTTAGCACCAGCCACCTGGTTGAACAAATCAGGTATCAGTGGCATAGGGTATGGATCACGAACCGTAATCTGGTTTAACTCCCTGAAATCCAGACACGGGCGTAGTCCGCCATCTTTCTTTTTAATGAAGAAAAACCCCGATGCCACCGGCGAGGACGAAGGCCTGATGTGCCCTTTGCTCAGACTCTCAGCAATGTAGTCTTTTAACGCTTGCCTCTCAGGACCAGAGATGTTGAACATCCTAGCTTTCGGCAATTTGGCCCCTGGTTTAAACCTAATAGAACAGTCATAGGGGTGATGTGGTGGCAATTCTGAGCAACCCTTCTCTGAGAACACATCCGCAAAATCCAGCAGTGACTCAGGAATGCTTGGACTCACAGCGGACACACATGTGGCCAGGCAATTCTCCTGGCAAAATCCGCTCCACTGAATTATGTCCTGAGTTTTCCAGTCAATAACCGGGTTGTGCATAGATAACCATGAAAAACCCGGAACCATTTGTGCAGGAAGATTACTGAGCACCCTACATGTAACCTGCTCAGAATGTAGGACCCCAATGTGGAGTTTCACCTCAGCCACAAACTCAGTAATCTCCCCCTGTGAGAGAGGGGTAGCATTGATGGTGACCACCCGGATAGGATGAGGCAATTTTTCGACCGTGCGCGCAAACTCCTCATCAATGAGATTAGTGACCGAACCACTATCCACAAAAACAGTGATTGCAGCTCTCTGCCGCGACCATAACTCTGGCAGGGAGCATACATTGAGAGACCACCATGGAGGATATGCATAAGCTCAGATTGGCCTCCTCCACACCCTCTGAGCTTAGAAGTTTTCCGCCGTTGCGCTTTTCTTAGAAAACAGAGGACAAGAATTTACATAATGCCCCTTTTTACCACAGCAAAAACAGGCTCCCTGCTTCCTGAGCGAGGGGGCTTGCTGACGTGACACCCCTGCGATTTGCATAGGCTCCGTGGGCTCACCTGCAGCAACCTCACGTGCACCTACGCCCTCCTCCATAAGCGGCATCTCTTGCACCCCCTGACGCAAACGGCGATCAATGCGGACAACAAGACTCATGGCAGACTCTAGAGAAGCAGGAGTCTCATACATCAGGAGGGCTTGTTTAACCCTTCTCAAAACCCCATGTACAAACTGACTCTGCAGGGTCATTCCATTGCGTGTCTACCGCCCAGCGGTGAAATTCAGAACAGTAATCCTGCGCCATTTGCTCCCCCTGGCGGGGAGCGCGTATTTTAGATTCTGCTAGAGCCAATCTGTCAGGATCATCATATATGAGTCCAAGAGCAGAAAAAAAACTCTCCACTGAGTTAAATGCAGCTGAATCAGAAGGTAATGAAAACGCCCATGCTTGGGGATCTCCGTTCAGCAATGACAAAACCAAGCCCACATGCTGAGCCTCATTACCTGAAGAAAGCGGGCGCATACGAAAACATATTTGCAAGCTTCACGGAAAACAACAAATTTACTGCGTTCCCCAGCAAACCTCTCAGGTAAAGGGATTTTTGGCTCTGCAACTCTACCTGCAGTTTCCACTTGCACATTAGATACTACTAGACCCTGTTGCTGAACCGCCCCCTTCAATTCAGTGACCTGTAAGGACAGCGCCTCCAACTGGCAGGTTATGGAAGTCATGGGATCCATGACATAAATAAACTTTCCTTTTTTTTTTTTTTCTTTTTGGGCCGATTATAATGTCACGGGAGAACTGGGTAAACTAAGGCTGGTTACCTGGGTCCCTGCGATATCCCTCAGGCTAGGGAAACCCTGTCTGACACTTTCCCAGAAGTTACACTAAAGGTGTGCATGTCTGGGCCGCCAGGCCTGACCCTGTTTCAGCCCTAAGCTGAAACCACCACCCGCCACCCAGTGAAGAGACCACACACCAATCCCCACAGAAAGCACAGACAGGGAAAACTGAAAAACGCACCACGCCGCAGACACACAGGATTACACTATCATGTGCACAGGGCAAAACAAATACAAATATAGGAAGGAGGAATATGACAAAGGATAATACACCACCATTTATGATATTCCTACAACAAGACCACCACTCCAGACCGGAATCGCTAGGCACAAAGCACAAGCTATAATTGGTGACGCCCAAAGTCCAGCATGACTATTTAAAGGCCGTGGGCGTGACCCAGCCTCCAACCAAATTACCAGCTAGATTAACCCCGAGCAAGCTGGATAAAGTCTAGCCGACGCCACTGAGCGTGTAGTGGACGTATGTGGAATTACTGCTGTCTGTCGGACGCCCTAGTGTGAACAGCGTCTGACATGACAGGAGCCTTCTCAGTTCCCTGCTCTGCTGCGCAGCCGTACATGGTGGTTAGGTCTTTTCTGTTGTAGGACCATCCGCATGTGCGGTCCCTGGTTGCTGCTGTGAAGCTGTTTGTGGGTTGTGAGGTCATTTGCAGCTGTTGCATGACTTTCCACGTGGGTCAGCGCATGCAGTTTCAGTCAGGTACCCTGAGCCTCAGATCCTGCACTGATTGTGCTGTAATGGTTTCTGTTTGTGCTTAGGGCGTGCGCGGCCACACCTCCCCTGCTTTTATCAGGGTTAGGGTGTGTACTTCAAATGCTGTCCCCAGCCAATTGCTGAGGTGCAGCTCCTATATAAAGTTCTCCTGCCCTATGGGCAGGGCCTGAGCTACTCACAAAGCTCCTGAACTTTGCTATGTGTGTTTGTGTTTCTGCACCTCTCCTGTCTATGTTTTGGTACCAAAGTCCTTGCCTTGATTCCTGTTTTGTCCTGTTCTGGAGCCTGTCCTGGAGGCGGTATATCCAGGCCCGAATCCTTGATCCTGTACCTGTCCTGTACCTGAACCTGTCCTGTACCTGAACCTGTCTGAACTGTGTCTGCTGTGATTATGTTCCTGGAATCCCTCTGCATCTGGAGCCTCACTCCCAGTGACTTTGAGTCTCTTGAAACCGGTGTTTTTGCTGAGCATCTACTACTCTGTGCTCTGACTAACATGCGGTGTTAATCCCGTCTGGCTCATGTCCAGTACGGCGGTGTTTGCACCATCACGCTTGAGTTCCTTCTTAGGTCCGATGCCCGGAGCCTGACGACAGCAGTCTGGAACCTGATGACCGCTGTCTGGAGCTTGGAGCCTGAATACTCTGGTGGTGCCTGTAGGTCGTGTCGGATGTCCGGAACAGAACGACTCCTGTCTGATGTCTGCCAGTGGGCTGCCACGCCAGTGTCCCAGATGTCTATCTAGTATTCCTGTGTCCTGATGCCCTGCCTGTGTCGTTCCTGAGTCCAGATGTATCCTGATGTCCTGTCTGTATCCTGATGTCTTGCCTGCGCCCTGATGTCCTAGTGTACCCTGATGTTCTGCCTGGGTCCTGATGTCCCGCCTATGTGTGCCTCGGTGATCCGTTGGTGCCTTGGGGTCCACTGGGTGGTACCCTTCTGGAGGTGTGGAATCGGGAGCCTGACATTGTCATGTTTTGTTTATGTACTGTGTGACTTTACTTTAGTAAACTTTACTTTCTTTATACCTGAAGTTGTGCGGTGTAATCAAGTCCTACATGTCTCTTTCCTTGTCCACATGCTCAGCTGCCACAGAACCCTGGTCGCTGCCCTCCCCTAGTTCGGGTAGGCCCGGGTCCCCCTCTGCGGTTTAAAGGGTCTGTATTGCGTCCCTGGGGGACGCGCACCCCACGCCTTCTGAGGTTGGTCGGCTTGGGGGCGTCTATGGGCTGGGCTGCATCATTGGCGGCCGCAGCTGACCGTGACAGACACCCATGTTGTTCAGCTTTCAGGGCCATCTTCCTCTGAACGTCACCTGCTTCCAAATGTTTGGCCAGGATAGACACCTGCCGCTCCATCTTCCTGAAGGCTGCCGTATTCATCGACTGACTTTCTGCCAGGTGACCTCTGAGCTCCGCAACCTCTTTCTCTAAGGCACCCACACGCCACTCAGCAGCCTGTCTCCGAAGCTCCTCTTGCTTCAACTGTACATCTACAGTCTCTTGGACCCTCCTTAGCTCGCTTCCTCCTTCCTCTTGATTGGCTGAGCTTTCATCACGCGAGGAGGTATCTACTTCAGGCCCAACTTCTTTGGTGGCCTCCTCCACTTCTGTACTCTTGGTCTTCACTTGCGCTACAGCAACGGCATCTTCAACCCTCTCTTGGGTATCTGGGTACCCCAGCTCTTCCGCATCAGGTACTACGGAGCCTTCACCACACTCCGCTACTTTATCCTTCTCTGTCACCGCAGACGGGGGTCTACAACAGGTCAGTTCCTTATGACCTCCACGGATTCTCACTCCACCAGTGCTCTCCAGGTTTTCTTCACCTCCAGTGCTATCATCTGGTCGGTCATCCAACTCCAACCTAGCGGTTGCTACGGGCAACAAGAATGCATCCTTCTTCCTGGTACAGTCTGGAAGAGAATCCACATCCTGAACAAAAGCACAAGATAATGTTTTTCCTTCATTCACTTCTTCACAAGGTGCAACTGGTACAACGTATTTGCACCCTTTACGTCTCCGGTGACAGGAGGACTTTTTCTTCTTGTGGGGCTCTTCTTTACTGTACTCCCTTACTTCCTCAGAGTCACAGTCATCCCCTGAGTCTGTGTCACACCTCATAGTATGGTGAACCCCCAAGTCACTCTCTATCTGGGTGTCAGCTCCGTTCTTCTTTTCTACCACATCATTTTCAGTCACATTGTGGTACCCTTCAGGTAACGTCAGGTCAGTAAGATGGGCAGGCGCATCCTTATCAGTCACACCCTTTCCTCCCACAAGTTCCAAAACCTTTCAAAGTCCTGGCCTATTACTACAGGGAATGGCAAGTCTGGGACTACAGGGACGTCATGGCTGGAAATACTAGTGGGCGTTTCAATGATTACCCTGGACACCGGATAATCCCTAGCGACCCCATAAATCCAGTGGACTTCAATCTTCCTTCCGAGAATCAGATAGACAGGGAGTGTGGCGCTCACCAGCGTCACCAGGCTCCCCGAGTCCAGAAGTCCAGTCACACACTCCATTAATTTCTACAGAACAGCTCTGTGAAATCTTGTCAGAGGAAAAGTCAGTACAACATCCTGGACATGCGCTGTTCAAACACTGAACCCGGCAACAGTCCATTGTTGCATTCACCGCCGCCCTTTTAGGACCACCACCCCTTTAGGGGGACCACCACCCGTTTAGGGTCAACACCCTTTTTGGGCAACTACTCCCTTTTGGGATACCGCCCCTTTAGGGTTGCCATCCCTTTTTGGGCAACTACTCCCTTTTGGGATACCGCCCCTTTTGGGACTCCACCACTTTTTTGGCAACCATCCCTGTTTCGGTCACCGCTCACTTTTAGGGACACCACCCCTTCCCTGGGGTACACCCCGTGGACTCCCCCATGGTATTTTCAGGCCCCAGTTCGCACAGTACACAAACAAAAAAAACCCATGTCTCTGGGCTTGCACTTGCCCTTTAAGAGTCAGCACGATCTGGAGCACAATGTCTTTGCAACACCTCACCAGTTCCTGCTGGTACTGCCAAAGCTCCCGCTGTAGTCACAAACCACTGACACCTCTGGGTGCTGATCACTAGCCGCTGCTGCTGCCACTGAAGCTCCGGCTGCTGCGGAACCTCTTGCTGCACCTGCAGCTACACTCCACTGCAGACTTTGTGGACCCGCCGATCCACAGCAAGACGCTTGTCACCTTCGTGGACCTGCCAATCCACAGCAAGTTGATTTGACGGACGAAAAAAAAACAGTCTCTCACTTTCTCTCTCTCTCTGACCCTGGTCAGTATAACACGGATCCTTTTCCATTACCTGTTGGTGCCAACTACACAGGTTCCCGGATACCTCTTATCCTCAGAGGTATCCCACAGACATCTCTCACTGACCCAGGTCAGTATAACACAGACTCCTGTCTGTTACACACTCTGCTTTTCAGCCTAAACACAGTTTCTCACTGACCCCGGTCAGAATAACACAGACTCGTGGCTGTTACACACTCGGCTTTACAGCACAAACACAGTTTCTCACTGACCCCAATCAGAATAACACGGACTACTTACATAGTTACATAGTTATTAAGGTTGAAGGAAGACTTTAAGTCCATCTAGTTCAACCCATAGCCTAGCATGCCCTAACATGTTGATCCAGGGGAAGGCAAAAAAAACCCATGTGGTAAGAGTAAGCTCCACCATGGGGAAAAAAATTCCTTCCCGACCCCACAGGTACCAACAGGTACTGTCCATTACCTGTTGGTGTCGGCCACACAGGTTCCCAGATCACTTTTATCCTCAGTGGTATCCCACAAACAGTTCTCACTGGCCCCAGTCAGCATAACACACGGTTGTCAGACTGTCGACTCCTCTGGCTCAGACCAGCCAGCACTGCAACATGCGCTTCTTGGACCGTTGCCCGCAGTCTAGCACAAATTGTAGCATTTCGCACCGTCAAAAATATTCTGTTCTGTAACAATATCAACAAGATCTCATATCTGAAAATAAATTAGGATTCGGTGGTGGATTGGAGATTAGTGTATTAGAGAGAGTGTTTCAAAGTTTGTTGCTGCCACGTATAAGAAATAATCCTTTCAGTGACAATTCAAATATATTCTGCCCACGCGCTGGAACTCAACATTGCACATGTTGGCAAGACTTTGTGAGCAGCAGAGGCAGGACCGTATTTAGAGTTTCTGCTGCCCTAGGCACTTTTAGTGCTGCCTCCCCCTTTGGTGAGTATGACACTATCGGCAGTGACTTTGGCAAAAATCACTGATGTGAAAGTAGACTTTTGCAGCAGATCGGGCAGTTTTTCCGCATCTGCCATGTAACAGATCACTTACGGCAACACTGCGTTCGGCCTCATTCATTCCCTATGGGACTTGCAGACATGTGCGGCACTTGCGGTTTTGCCGCGATCCGGCAAATGCGGTACTTACAGCAATGGAAAAAACACTGCTAGCAGTGTTTTTTGTATCACCGCAAGTGCAAAACCGCAATTGCCGCACATGTCCGCAAGTAGCCATCGCTACCTGTCCCTGCACCTTGCTAGCTCTGTTATGATCCTGGTGGTAAGGAACACATGAACTGACCTGATGGGTAAACCAAAAATAAGGACAAGCTCTGGGAATGTGGGAACTTTACTGACCGCAATTCTGATCCTATCAAACCACACTATAGGCAGCCGTGGAGCGTTCCTAACACGGCCTAGATGCCTCGTTCACAGCCTGAGAAACTAGCTACCCCTAGAGAGAAACAAAGCCTCACTTGCCTCAGAGAAATTTTCCCCAAAGTGTAAGCAGCCCCCCACAAATAATAACAGTGAGTTTAAGGGGAAAACACAAACATAGAAATGAAAATAGGTTTTAGCAAATGAGGCCCGCTAATAACTAAATAGTCAGAAGATAGCAAGGAATCTGTGCGGTCAGTATAAAATACTACAAAAGTATCCACGCAGAGAATACAAAAAGACCCCCACACCGACTCACGATGTGAGGGGCGCAACTCCGCACCCCAGAGCTTCCAGCTAGCAATCAAATAGCATATAAGCAAGCTGGACTGAACTCATAACATACTGAGAAACATTTTCAAATAGAAATGAGCAAAAATGGACTAGCATGAACTTAGCTTCTCCACGAGGAGACAGGTCACAAGGGAAGTCCCAGAGAGATCTGAACCAGTACTGAATACAACGACAGCAGGCAACAAGTAAAGGTCCAAATGGAGTTAAATAGGCAGCAGGCAAAGCAGGAAACAAGGCAGCTGGAGTCCAGCTACAGACCAGCCGTAACACTAAAAGCCACCAGAGGGAGCCCATGAACAGAACTCACAAAGTACCACTCATGACCACAAGAGGGAGCCCGAGAACGGAATTCACAACAGTACCCCCCCCTTGAGGAGGGGTCACCGAACCCTCACCAGAGCCCCCAGGCCGATCAGGACGAGCCAAATGAAAGGCACAAACCAAATCGGCAGCATGGACATCAGAGGCAACAACCCAGGAATTATCCTCCTGACCATAGCCCTTCCATTTAACTAAGTACTGAAGCTTCCGTCTCGAAATACGAGAATCCAAGATCTTCTCCACCACATACTCCAATTCTCCCTCGACCAACGCCGGAGCAGGAGGGTCAACAGACGGAACTACAGGCACCACATATCTCCGCAACAATGACCTATGGAACACATTATGAATGGCAAAAGATGCTGGGAGGTCCAAACGAAATGACACCGGATTGAGGATTTCCAAAATCTTATACGGACCGATGAAACGAGGTTTGAACTTAGGAGAGGAAACCTTCATAGGAACATAACGAGATGACAACCATACCAAATCCCCCACACGAAGTCGGGGACCCACACAGCGACGGCGATTAACAAAGCGCTGAGCCTTCTCCTGTGACAACGTCAAATTGGCCACTACGTAATTCCAAATCTGCTGCAACCTATCCACCACAGAATTCACCCCAGGACAGTCAGAAGGTTCAACCTGACCTGAGGAAAAACGAGGATGAAAACCAGAATTACAAAAAAAAGGCGAAACCAAAGTAGCGGAACTAGCCCGATTATTGAGGGCGAACTCAGCCAATGGCAAAAAAGTCACCCAATCATCCTGATCAGCAGAAACAAAACATCTTAGATAAGTTTCCAAGGTGTGATTCGAACGTTCGGTTTGGCCATTCGTCTGAGGATGGAAGGCCGAAGAAAAAGACAAATCAATGCCCATCTTAGCACAAAAGGACCGCCAAAATCTGGACACAAACTGGGACCCTCTGTCAGACACAATGTTCTCCGGAATACCATGCAAACGGACCACATTCTGAAAAAACAGCGGAACCAAATCAGAGGAGGAGGGTAACTTAGGCAAAGGCACCAAATGGACCATTTTAGAAAAACGATCACAAACCACCCAGATGACAGACATCCTCTGAGAGACTGGAAGATCCGAAATAAAATCCATGGAAATATGCGTCCAAGGCCTCTTCGGGACAGGCAAAGGCAAAAGCAATCCACTGGCACGAGAACAGCAAGGCTTGGCCCGAGCACAAATCCCACAGGACTGCACAAAGGAACGCACATCCCGCGACAAAGAAGGCCACCAAAAGGACCTAGCCACCAAATCCCTGGTACCAAAGATCCCAGGATGACCCGCTAACACTGAAGAATGAACCTCGGAAATAACTCTACTGGTCCATCTATCCGGGACAAACAGTCTCTCCGGTGGACAACGGTCAGGTCTATCGGCCTGAAACTCCTGCAGCACCCGCCGCAAATCAGGGGAGATGGCAGACAAGATCACCCCTTCTCTGAGGATACCAGCCGGCTCAGAAACTCCCGAAAGAGTCAGGCACAAAACTCCTAGAAAGGGCATCAGCCTTCACATTCTTTGAGCCCGGAAGGTATGAAACCACGAAATCAAAACGGGAGAAAAACAGCGACCATCGAGCTTGTCTAGGATTTAACCGCTTGGCAGACTCGAGATAAATCAAATTCTTGTGATCTGTCAAGACCACCACGCGATGCTTGGCTCCCTCAAGCCAATGTCGCCACTCCTCGAATGCCCACTTCATTGCCAACAACTCCCGATTACCAACATCATAATTCCGCTCGGCAGGCGAAAACTTTCTAGAAAAGAAAGCACATGGTCTCATCACCGAGCCATCAGAGCTTCTCTGTGACAAGACAGCCCCTGCTCCAATCTCAGAAGCATCAGCCTCGACCTGAAAGGGAAGAGAGACATCAGGCTGACGCAAGACAGGAGCCGAAGAAAACCGACGTTTCAGCTCCTGAAAGGCCTCAACGGCCGCAGAAGACCAATTAGTCACATCAGCACCCTTTCTAGTCAAATCCGTCAAAGGCTTAACCACACTAGAAAAATTAGCGATGAAGCGCCGGTAAAAATTAGCAAAGCCCAAGAACTTCTGAAGGCTCTTCACCGATGTAGGTTGAGTCCAGTCGTAGATGGCCTGGACTTTAACTGGATCCATCTCAATAGTAGAAGGGGAAAAAATAAAGCCCAAAAAGGAAACCTTCTGGACTCCAAAGAGACATTTAGAGCCCTTCACAAAAAAGGCATTGGCACGCAGGACCTGAAACACCATCCTGACCTGCTTCACATGAGACTCCCAATCATCAGAAAAGACCAAAATATCATCCAGGTACACAATCATGAATCTATCCAGATACTCTCGGAAGATGTCGTGCATGAAGGACTGAAACACGGAAGGAGCATTAGAAAGCCCAAAAGGCATCACCAAGTACTCAAAATGACCTTCGGGCGTATTAAATGCTGTCTTCCATTCATCGCCCTGCTTTATACGCACAAGATTATAAGCTCCTCGAAGATCTATCTTGGTGAACCAATTAGCCCCCCTAATCCGAGCAAACAGATCGGACAGCAGAGGCAAAGGGTACTGAAATTTGACCGTGATTTTATTTAGAAGGCGATAATCAATACAGGGTCTCAGAGAACCATCCTTCTTGGCCACAAAAAAGAACCCTGCACCCAAAGGTGATGAGGATGGATGAATATGCCCTTTCTCCAAAGACTCCTTTATATACAGTGGGGCAAAAAAGTATTTAGTCAGTCAGCAATAGTGCAAGTTCCACCACTTAAAAAGATGAGAGGCGTCTGTAATTTACATCATAGGTAGACCTTAACTATGGGAGACAAACTGAGACAAAAAAATCCAGAAAATCACATTGTCTGTTTTTTTATCATTTTATTTGCATATTATGGTGGAAAATAAGTATTTGGTCAGAAACAAAATTTCATCTCAATACTTTGTAATAAATCCTTTGTTGGCAATGACAGAGGTCAAACGTTTTCTGTAAGTCTTCACAAGGTTGCCACACACTGTTGTTGGTATGTTGGCCCATTCCTCCATGCAGATCTCCTCTAGAGCAGTGATGTTTTTGGCTTTTTGCTTGGCAACACGGACTTTCAACTCCCTCCAAAGGTTTTCTATAGGGTTGAGATCTGGAGACTGGCTAGGCCACTCCAGGACCTTGAAATGCTTCTTACGAAGCCACTCCTTCATTGCCCTGGCGGTGTGCTTTGGATCATTGTCATGTTGAAAGACCCAGCCACGTTTCATCTTCAATGCCCTTGCTGATGGAAGGAGGTTTGCACTCAAAATCTCACGATACATGGCCCCATTCATTCTTTCATGTACCCCGATCAGTCGTCCTGGCCCCTTTGCAGAGAAACAGCCCCAAAGCATGATGTTTCCACCACCATGCTTTACAGTAGGTATAGTGTTTGATGGATGCAACTCAGTATTCTTTTTCCTCCAAACACGACAAATTGTGTTTCTACCAAACAGTTCCAGTTTGGTTTCATCAGACCATAGGACATTCTCCCAAAACTCCTCTGGATCATCCAAATGCTCTCTAGCAAACTTCAGACGGGCCCGGACATGTACTGGCTTAAGCAGTGGGACACGTCTGGCACTGCAGGATCTGAGTCCATGGTGGCGTAGTGTGTTACTTATGGTAGGCCTTGTTACATTGGTCCCAGCTCTCTGCAGTTCATTCACTAGGTCCCCCCGCGTGGTTCTGGGATTTTTGCTCACCGTTCTTGTGATCATTCTGACCCCACGTGGTGGGATTTTGCGTGGAGCCCCAGATCGAGGGAGATTATCAGTGGTCTTGAATGTCTTCCATTTTCTAATTATTGCTCCCACTGTTGATTTCTTCACTCCAAGCTGGTTGGCTATTGCAGATTCAGTCTTCCCAGCCTGGTGCAGGGCTACAATTTTGTTTCTGGTGTCCTTTGACAGCTCTTTGGTCTTCACCATAGTGGAGTTTGGAGTCAGACTGTTTGAGGGTGTGCACAGATGTCTTTTTATACTGATAACAAGTTTAAACAGGTGCCATTACTACAGGTAATAAGTGGAGGAAAGAGGAGACTCTTAAAGAAGAAGTTACAGGTCTGTGAGAGCCAGAAATCTTGATTGTTTGTTTCTGACCAAATACTTATTTTCCACCATAATATGCAAATAAAATGATAAAAAAACAGACAATGTGATTTTCTGGATTTTTTTTTCTCAGTTTGTCTCCCATAGTTGAGGTCTACCTATGATGTAAATTACAGACGCCTCTCATCTTTTTAAGTGGTGGAACTTGCACTATTACTGACTGACTAAATACTTTTTTGCCCCACTGTAGCTCCGCATAGCGGTATGTTCTGGTACAGATAAATTAAAAAGTCGACCCTTAGGGAACTTACTACCAGGAATCAAATTTATGGCACAATCACAATCCCTATGAGGAGGTAGGGCACTGGATTTGGGCTCATCAAATACATCCTGGTAATCCGACAAAAATTCAGGGACTTCAGAAGGAGTAAAAGAAGCAATTGACACCAAAGGAACATCGCCATGTACCCCCTGACAACCCCAACTTGACACAGACATTGCTTTCCAATCCAGGACTGGATTATGAACCTGCAGCCATGGCAGACCCAACACGACAACATCATGCAAATTATGTAACACCAGAAAGCGAATAACCTCCTGATGTGCAGGAGTCATGCACATAGTCACTTGAGTCCAGTACTGAGGCTTATTCTTGGCCAATGGCGTAGCATCAATTCCCTTTAGTGGAATAGGGAATTGCAATGGCTCCAAGATAAAACCACAGCGCCTGGCAAATGACAAATCCATCAAATTCAGGGCAGCGCCTGAATCCACAAAAGCCATAACAGAGTAGGATGACAGAGAGAAAATCAAAGTAACAGACAAAATGAATTTAGGCTGTACAGTACCAATGGTGACAGACTTAGCTAACCTCTTTGTACGCTTAGAACAATCAGAGATAACATGAGTGGAGTCACCACAGTAAAAGCACAACCCATTCTGACGTCTGTGATTTTGCCGTTCAATTCTGGTCAGAATCCTGTCACATTGCATAGACTCAGGCTTCTGTTCAGAAAACACCGCCAGATGGTGCACAGGTTTGCTCTCCCGCAAACGCCGATCAATTTGAATGGCCAAAGACATCGACTCATTCAGACCCGCAGGCGTGGGGAACCCCACCATAACATCCTTAAGGGCTTCAGAAAGACCCTTTCTGAAAATCGCTGCCAGGGCACACTCATTCCATTGAGTGAGCACAGACCACTTCCTAAACTTCTGACAGTAAACCTCTGCTTCATCCTGACCCTGAGAGAGAGCCAGCAAAATCTTTTCTGCCTGGTCTACTAGATTAGGTTCCCCATAAAGCAATCCGAGCGCCAGAAAAAACGCATCACAATTTAGCAATGCAGGATCCCCTGGTGCCAGGGAGAATGCCCAATCTTGAGGGTCACCACGTAACAAAGAAATAATAATTTTAACTTGCTGAGTAGGGTCACCAGAGGAATGAGGTCTCAGAGAAAGAAACAATTTGCAATTATTTTTGAATTTCAAAAACCTAGATCTATCTCCAGAGAACAGCTCCAGAATTGGTATTTTAGGTTCTGACATAGGACTGCGAACTACATAATCCTGAATGCTTTGTATCCTTGTAGCAAGCTGATCCACACAAGAGGACAGACCTTGAATGTCCATATCTGCAGCTGAGTCCTGAACCACCCAGAGATTAAGGGGAGGAGAGAGGCTAAACACACTGCAGAGGAAAAAAAAAAAACCTCAGAGCTTCTCTTATCCCTCTTTTGCGATGCATTAACACTTTACGGGCCTGCTGTACTGTTATGATCCTGGTGGTAAGGAACACATGAACTGACCTGATTGGTAAACCAAAAATAAGGACAAGCTCTGGGAATGTGGGAACTTTACTGACCGCAATTCTGATCCTATCAAACCACACTATAGGCAGCCGTGGAGCGTTCCTAACTCGGCCTAGACGCCTCGTTCACAGCCTGAGAAACTAGCTACCGCTAGAGAGAAATTTTCCCCAAAGTGTAAGCAGCCCCCCACAAATAATAACAGTGAGTTTAAGGGGAAAACACAAACATAGAAATGAAAATAGGTTTTAGCAAATGAGGCCCGCTAATAACTAAATAGTCAGAGGATAGCAAGGAATCTGTGTGGTCAGTATAAAATACTACAAAAGTATCCACGCAGAGAATATAAAAAGACCCCCACACCGACTCACGATGTGAGGGGCGCAACTCCGCACCCCAGAGCTTCCAGCTAGCAATCAAATAGCATATAAGCAAGCGGGACTGAACTCATAACATACTGAGAAACATTTTCAAATAGAAATGAGCAAAAATGGACTAGCATGAACTTAGCTTCTCCACGAGGAGACAGGTCACAAGGGAAGTCCCAGAGAGATCTGAACCAGTACTGAATACAACGACAGCAGGCAACAAGTAAAGGTCCAAATGGAGTTAAATAGGCAGCAGGCATAGCAGGAAACGAGGCACCTGGAGTCCAGCTACAGACCAGCCGTAACACTAAAAGCCACCAGAGGGAGCCCATGAACAGAACTCACAAAGTACCACTCATGACTAGTGTTGAGCGATACTTTCCGATATCGGAAAGTATCGGTATCGGAAAGTATCGGCCGATACCGTCACAGTATCGGAATCCAATCCGATACCGATACCCGATCCCAATGCAAGTCAATGGGACGAAAATATCGGAATTAAAATAAACCCTTTCTTTCCTTGTAGGTTAATTCTACATGAAGGAAAACAACTAAGAATAATGTAGGATGTATTGGGGGAGGTGGCGGAGACATTAAAGGCACAGGGGTTTATCCCAATCAAATAGAATAGCAGTATTTTTAATTTTTTTATGACGTTCGGCGTTAGAAAGAATTTGACTATGTTAATTTTTTATTTATTTTGTCAGATATTGATGTTTCACTACTTCCACGCCCTTCACCCTATTTTTTACTTCTCCCACACTTTCTTCTTCATTATCCTCATCATCAGCTTCTGTGACATCAACTTCTTCACCTTATTCATCTTCTTCTTTTCTACGTATATATATATTTTTTTTTTTACATTGTTCATATTCTTTTTATTTAACTATTATCTTTTTTATATTCAACTTCTTCATCATATTCTTATTTGTGACAGGCATTCCCGTAGTTGTTATCTATAAAAGTTTGAAGATTACACCTTCCGTTCTGCCTGTCACAAAACAGTTACATTTGTCCGCGTTCAGTTTGGCCTGCAGCATCAGGCTTTATCCAGGGGCACCACGAGGAGGAACGGACTCACCCCCATACACTGCTTAGTCTTCTTCTGCTTATAATTTAGATAATATCTTTTGCTCTGATATTTAGTCTTATGCTTAATGTTCTTCTGCTCTTTGTTCTGCAGCCTCTTGTTCTTCTGCTTCTCGGTCTTCCAGGTTGTCGTCGTCATCTCCAGGGTCGTCATCTCCAGGGTCGTCGTCATCGGGGTCGTCGTCATCGGGGTCGTCGTCATCGGGGTCGTCTTCAGGGTCATCGTCTCCAGGGTCGTCGTCATCTCGGTGGTTGTCGTCTCTGGTGTCGTCATCATCTTAGGGGTGGTCTTCCGGGTCATCGTCTTTCGGGTCTTGAACTTGGAAATGTAGCAGAAGGTACAAGAAGGCTGAGAAAATGCCGAGAAACAGCTGATGGAACTGGAACTCGGATGGCTACCCGAAGGTCCAAGAGCCAATGGAACTACCGAGGACCAGCTGACGTTACTGGAACCCGGTTACTAAGCAGGAGGTACCCGTGCCTGAAAGCACTACCAAGGACCACCTGACGTTGGTGGAACTCGGATACCCAGAGGGAGGCACCTAAGCCAAAGGCTCTGCCCGGAACCAGCTGACGGTACTGGAACCAGGATGGGGAGCAGAAGGTACAAGAGCAAAAGACACTGCCGAGAACCAGCTGACGGTACTGGAACCCGGATGGGTAGCCGAAGGTCCAAGAGCCAATGGAACTACCGAGGACCAGCTGACGTTACTGGAACCCGGTTACTAAGCAGGAGGTACCCGTGCCTGAAAGCACTACCAAGGACCACCTGACGTTGGTGGAACTCGGATACCCAGAGGGAGGCACCTAAGCCAAAGGCTCTGCCCGGAACCAGCTGACGGTACTGGAACCAGGATGGGGAGCAGAAGGTACAAGAGCAAAAGACACTGCCGAGAACCAGCTGACGGTACTGGAACCCGGATGGGGACCTATTCAAGCTTGTCTTCCTAGGGCCCCAACTGGCGGTGTGTTAGAGCCCAGGGACAGCAGGAGGAGGAGCAGGAGGAGGAGGAGCAGGGGGAGGGGAGTGTAGGCCGAAGCCTGCACAGGCGGCAGCTTTGGGTGTGTTGTGTCTGCGTGGCTTTTGCAGGACACGTTGCCGGCTACACAGCAGGGGAACAGCTGGCGGTGCTGGACCCCACTGACACATTGGCGAGGTGTTTGGCTCTGTGCAGCCAGCACTTCCGGACAGCAACTAGCGTTGTTGGAGCCCGGGCTCTGCAGGTGGAGCAGAGTGTAGGCCGAAGCCTAATTGAACCGATTTCAAAAGTCACCTTTAACCCCCCCTCAGGGGTTACAAAGTAGAAGAGCCACAGCTTATGCAGCAGCAGTGCTGCGCAAGTCAAAGGTTGCTCTTGTAATTTTTCTCCTTGCACACGCTGAATGGAACACGTATAACATTTAGCCCTTTATACAGTCAAACTGTGTAATGGAGGCGAGAGTTCCCTTTGTAATGAGACGCAGCACAGGTGTCAAGAATCCCACCTTGGTGCTGGGTGCAGCCTCCCGAGCGTTGTTATTTGCTGTACAGGAGTCTGCGCTGTCGTGTTATCCCCTGGCCTAGCGCCGTTAGCGCTGCCCATCTTCTGGCATCATGTAATGTCGGCCGGTGCGGTTCGCGATGCCCATGAATCCCAGCCCCGCAGTGTCTTAACATTGTTAAAACACTGCGGGGCTGGGATTCAGGGCCTGGCGCAGCACATATGTTCGCCTCTCACACTCGGGTCCTTACACCCGCTTCAGACTGTGCGGCGTCATCTGATCCCTTATCGCATGCCACGGCCATGAAGCCGCACAGTCCGAAGAAGGCGGAAGGAGAGGAGGGACAGGCGAACTGATGCACTGATCCTGCCCATGAATCACACCCTCGCAGTCCCAATAAATAAGACACCGAGGGGCGTTGTGTGGGTCAGGGCGGCCGCAGAGGCGCAGCCAGCCAAACAATGATGCCAGAAGACGGGCAGCGCTACCAAGGGGGTTGCAGCGTGTCATTACAAAGGAAAGTCACACCACCGGGACGGTTAAATGGTCACACAGAGGACACATTTCAGACGTGTTTTCAGTTCCACATGTGCGAGGAGAATACGTTTCTGAGCCACCTTGCACACATGCAGCATTACCGCTGTACAAGGTGGCTGGATAACGTAAAAACGCCTGGGGGAGGGGGGACAGGTTCCCTTCAATTTCAGTTCTTGTGTCTGCGTGGCTTTTGCAGGACACGTTGCCGGCTGCACAGCAGGGGAACAGCTGGCGGTGCTGGACCCCACTGACACATTGGCTGGTGTTTTTCTCTGTGCAGCTAGCACATCTGGGCCCCAACTGGCGGTGTGTTAGAGCCCAGGGACAGCAGGAGGAGGAGCAGGAGGAGGAGGAGCAGGGGGAGGGGAGTGTAGGCCGAAGCCTGCACAGGCGGCAGCTTTGGGTGTGTTGTGTCTGCGTGGCTTTTGCAGGACACGTTGCCGGCTACACAGCAGGGGAACAGCTGGCGGTGCTGGACCCCACTGACACATTGGCGAGGTGTTTGGCTCTGTGCAGCCAGCACTTCCGGACAGCAACTAGCGTTGTTGGAGCCCGGGCTCTGCAGGTGGAGCAGAGTGTAGGCCGAAGCCTAATTGAACCGATTTCAAAAGTCACCTTTAACCCCCCCTCAGGGGTTACAAAGTAGAAGAGCCACAGCTTATGCAGCAGCAGTGCTGCGCAAGTCAAAGGTTGCTCTTGTAATTTTTCTCCTTGCACACGCTGAATGGAACACGTATAACATTTAGCCCTTTATACAGTCAAACTGTGTAATGGAGGCGAGAGTTCCCTTTGTAATGAGACGCAGCACAGGTGTCAAGAATCCCACCTTGGTGCTGGGTGCAGCCTCCCGAGCGTTGTTATTTGCTGTACAGGAGTCTGCGCTGTCGTGTTATCCCCTGGCCTAGCGCCGTTAGCGCTGCCCATCTTCTGGCATCATGTAATGTCGGCCGGTGCGGTTCGCGATGCCCATGAATCCCAGCCCCGCAGTGTCTTAACATTGTTAAAACACTGCGGGGCTGGGATTCAGGGCCTGGCGCAGCACATATGTTCGCCTCTCACACTCGGGTCCTTACACCCGCTTCAGACTGTGCGGCGTCATCTGATCCCTTATCGCATGCCACGGCCATGAAGCCGCACAGTCCGAAGAAGGCGGAAGGAGAGGAGGGACAGGCGAACTGATGCACTGATCCTGCCCATGAATCACACCCTCGCAGTCCCAATAAATAAGACACCGAGGGGCGTTGTGTGGGTCAGGGCGGCCGCAGAGGCGCAGCCAGCCAAACAATGATGCCAGAAGACGGGCAGCGCTACCAAGGGGGTTGCAGCGTGTCATTACAAAGGAAAGTCACACCACCGGGACGGTTAAATGGTCACACAGAGGACACATTTCAGACGTGTTTTCAGTTCCACATGTGCGAGGAGAATACGTTTCTGAGCCACCTTGCACACATGCAGCATTACCGCTGTACAAGGTGGCTGGATAACGTAAAAACGCCTGGGGGAGGGGGGACAGGTTCCCTTCAATTTCAGTTCTTGTGTCTGCGTGGCTTTTGCAGGACACGTTGCCGGCTGCACAGCAGGGGAACAGCTGGCGGTGCTGGACCCCACTGACACATTGGCTGGTGTTTTTCTCTGTGCAGCTAGCACATCTGGGCCCCAACTGGCGGTGTGTTAGAGCCCAGGGACAGCAGGAGGAGGAGCAGGAGGAGGAGGAGCAGGGGGAGGGGAGTGTAGGCCGAAGCCTGCACAGGCGGCAGCTTTGGGTGTGTTGTGTCTGCGTGGCTTTTGCAGGACACGTTGCCGGCTACACAGCAGGGGAACAGCTGGCGGTGCTGGACCCCACTGACACATTGGCGAGGTGTTTGGCTCTGTGCAGCCAGCACTTCCGGACAGCAACTAGCGTTGTTGGAGCCCGGGCTCTGCAGGTGGAGCAGAGTGTAGGCCGAAGCCTAATTGAACCGATTTCAAAAGTCACCTTTAACCCCCCCTCAGGGGTTACAAAGTAGAAGAGCCACAGCTTATGCAGCAGCAGTGCTGCGCAAGTCAAAGGTTGCTCTTGTAATTTTTCTCCTTGCACACGCTGAATGGAACACGTATAACATTTAGCCCTTTATACAGTCAAACTGTGTAATGGAGGCGAGAGTTCCCTTTGTAATGAGACGCAGCACAGGTGTCAAGAATCCCACCTTGGTGCTGGGTGCAGCCTCCCGAGCGTTGTTATTTGCTGTACAGGAGTCTGCGCTGTCGTGTTATCCCCTGGCCTAGCGCCGTTAGCGCTGCCCATCTTCTGGCATCATGTAATGTCGGCCGGTGCGGTTCGCGATGCCCATGAATCCCAGCCCCGCAGTGTCTTAACATTGTTAAAACACTGCGGGGCTGGGATTCAGGGCCTGGCGCAGCACATATGTTCGCCTCTCACACTCGGGTCCTTACACCCGCTTCAGACTGTGCGGCGTCATCTGATCCCTTATCGCATGCCACGGCCATGAAGCCGCACAGTCCGAAGAAGGCGGAAGGAGAGGAGGGACAGGCGAACTGATGCACTGATCCTGCCCATGAATCACACCCTCGCAGTCCCAATAAATAAGACACCGAGGGGCGTTGTGTGGGTCAGGGCGGCCGCAGAGGCGCAGCCAGCCAAACAATGATGCCAGAAGACGGGCAGCGCTACCAAGGGGGTTGCAGCGTGTCATTACAAAGGAAAGTCACACCACCGGGACGGTTAAATGGTCACACAGAGGACACATTTCAGACGTGTTTTCAGTTCCACATGTGCGAGGAGAATACGTTTCTGAGCCACCTTGCACACATGCAGCATTACCGCTGTACAAGGTGGCTGGATAACGTAAAAACGCCTGGGGGAGGGGGGACAGGTTCCCTTCAATTTCAGTTCTTGTGTCTGCGTGGCTTTTGCAGGACACGTTGCCGGCTGCACAGCAGGGGAACAGCTGGCGGTGCTGGACCCCACTGACACATTGGCTGGTGTTTTTCTCTGTGCAGCTAGCACATCTGGGCCCCAACTGGCGGTGTGTTAGAGCCCAGGGACAGCAGGAGGAGGAGCAGGAGGAGGAGGAGCAGGGGGAGGGGAGTGTAGGCCGAAGCCTGCACAGGCGGCAGCTTTGGGTGTGTTGTGTCTGCGTGGCTTTTGCAGGACACGTTGCCGGCTACACAGCAGGGGAACAGCTGGCGGTGCTGGACCCCACTGACACATTGGCGAGGTGTTTGGCTCTGTGCAGCCAGCACTTCCGGACAGCAACTAGCGTTGTTGGAGCCCGGGCTCTGCAGGTGGAGCAGAGTGTAGGCCGAAGCCTAATTGAACCGATTTCAAAAGTCACCTTTAACCCCCCCTCAGGGGTTACAAAGTAGAAGAGCCACAGCTTATGCAGCAGCAGTGCTGCGCAAGTCAAAGGTTGCTCTTGTAATTTTTCTCCTTGCACACGCTGAATGGAACACGTATAACATTTAGCCCTTTATACAGTCAAACTGTGTAATGGAGGCGAGAGTTCCCTTTGTAATGAGACGCAGCACAGGTGTCAAGAATCCCACCTTGGTGCTGGGTGCAGCCTCCCGAGCGTTGTTATTTGCTGTACAGGAGTCTGCGCTGTCGTGTTATCCCCTGGCCTAGCGCCGTTAGCGCTGCCCATCTTCTGGCATCATGTAATGTCGGCCGGTGCGGTTCGCGATGCCCATGAATCCCAGCCCCGCAGTGTCTTAACATTGTTAAAACACTGCGGGGCTGGGATTCAGGGCCTGGCGCAGCACATATGTTCGCCTCTCACACTCGGGTCCTTACACCCGCTTCAGACTGTGCGGCGTCATCTGATCCCTTATCGCATGCCACGGCCATGAAGCCGCACAGTCCGAAGAAGGCGGAAGGAGAGGAGGGACAGGCGAACTGATGCACTGATCCTGCCCATGAATCACACCCTCGCAGTCCCAATAAATAAGACACCGAGGGGCGTTGTGTGGGTCAGGGCGGCCGCAGAGGCGCAGCCAGCCAAACAATGATGCCAGAAGACGGGCAGCGCTACCAAGGGGGTTGCAGCGTGTCATTACAAAGGAAAGTCACACCACCGGGACGGTTAAATGGTCACACAGAGGACACATTTCAGACGTGTTTTCAGTTCCACATGTGCGAGGAGAATACGTTTCTGAGCCACCTTGCACACATGCAGCATTACCGCTGTACAAGGTGGCTGGATAACGTAAAAACGCCTGGGGGAGGGGGGACAGGTTCCCTTCAATTTCAGTTCTTGTGTCTGCGTGGCTTTTGCAGGACACGTTGCCGGCTGCACAGCAGGGGAACAGCTGGCGGTGCTGGACCCCACTGACACATTGGCTGGTGTTTTTCTCTGTGCAGCTAGCACATCTGGGCCCCAACTGGCGGTGTGTTAGAGCCCAGGGACAGCAGGAGGAGGAGCAGGAGGAGGAGGAGCAGGGGGAGGGGAGTGTAGGCCGAAGCCTGCACAGGCGGCAGCTTTGGGTGTGTTGTGTCTGCGTGGCTTTTGCAGGACACGTTGCCGGCTACACAGCAGGGGAACAGCTGGCGGTGCTGGACCCCACTGACACATTGGCGAGGTGTTTGGCTCTGTGCAGCCAGCACTTCCGGACAGCAACTAGCGTTGTTGGAGCCCGGGCTCTGCAGGTGGAGCAGAGTGTAGGCCGAAGCCTAATTGAACCGATTTCAAAAGTCACCTTTAACCCCCCCTCAGGGGTTACAAAGTAGAAGAGCCACAGCTTATGCAGCAGCAGTGCTGCGCAAGTCAAAGGTTGCTCTTGTAATTTTTCTCCTTGCACACGCTGAATGGAACACGTATAACATTTAGCCCTTTATACAGTCAAACTGTGTAATGGAGGCGAGAGTTCCCTTTGTAATGAGACGCAGCACAGGTGTCAAGAATCCCACCTTGGTGCTGGGTGCAGCCTCCCGAGCGTTGTTATTTGCTGTACAGGAGTCTGCGCTGTCGTGTTATCCCCTGGCCTAGCGCCGTTAGCGCTGCCCATCTTCTGGCATCATGTAATGTCGGCCGGTGCGGTTCGCGATGCCCATGAATCCCAGCCCCGCAGTGTCTTAACATTGTTAAAACACTGCGGGGCTGGGATTCAGGGCCTGGCGCAGCACATATGTTCGCCTCTCACACTCGGGTCCTTACACCCGCTTCAGACTGTGCGGCGTCATCTGATCCCTTATCGCATGCCACGGCCATGAAGCCGCACAGTCCGAAGAAGGCGGAAGGAGAGGAGGGACAGGCGAACTGATGCACTGATCCTGCCCATCAATCGCACCCTCGCAGTCCCATTAAATAAGACAACGAGGGCTGTTGTGTGGGTCAGGGCGGCCGCAGAGGCGCAGCCAGCCAAACAATGATGCCAGAAGACGGGCAGCGCTACCAAGGAGCTTGTTGCGTGTGTCAATACAAAGTCAAATCACACCTGAGGGACGTTTTAATGGTCACAGAGGACACATTTTAGACGTGTTCACTTCAACATGGGCAAGGAGAATAAGTTTCTGAGCCACCTTGAACACATGCAGCATTACTGCTGTTCAAGGTAGCTGTAAAACATAGAAACACCTGGGGGAGGGGGGACAGGTTCCCTTCAATTTCAGTTCTTGTGTCTGCGTGGCGGTCGCAGGACACGTTGCCGGCTACACAGCAGGGGAACAGCTGGCGGTGCTGAACCCCACTGACACATTGGCTGGTGTTTTTCTCTGTGCAGCTAGCACATCTGGGCAAAAACTGGCGGTGTTAGAGCCCAGGGTCAGCAGGAGGAGCAGGGGGAGCGGAGTGTAGGCCGAAGCCTGCACTCGAGCAAGTTGAAAGGAAACCTTTAACCCCCCCCCCCCCCCCCAGGCGTTTGTAGCTGAAAGAGCCATTGTGTACAGCACTAATGCTGGAAAAGGTAAACTTAGCTCTTTTAATTATGGTCCTTGTACATGCGGAACCTAACATTTATGAAATGTGTCTCCTCACAGCGTTAAACCGTCCGGTAGGTGGAACTTTCCTTTGTCGTGTGACGCAGCACAGCCATCATTTTTACCCCCTTGGCGCCGTGCGCCGCCTCCTCAGCGTTGTTTTAATCTGTCCCGGAGCCTGCGCTGTTAGGTTAGCCCTTGGCCATGCACACATGTTGCGCTGCCCGTCTTCTGACCTCATTTGGTGTCAGGCTGGCTGCGCCTGTGCGGGTGCGCTGGCCGAGATCCCGCCTCGCAGTGTCGTCTAATGTAATCCCACCGCGGGCCTGTGATCCGTGCCCGTGCGCAGTGCATATCCTCTCCTCTCACTCCCCTCCCTACGGCTTCTTCAGACTGTGCGGTGTCACGGCCGTGGCATGCTATTAGGGACCAGCTGACATCGCACAGTCTGAAGAAGCCGTAGGGAGGGGAGTGAGAGGAGAGGATATGCACTGCGCACGGGCACGGATCACAGGCCCGCGGTGGGATTACATTAGACGACACTGCGAGGCGGGATCTCGGCCAGCGCACCCGCACAGGCGCAGCCAGCCTGACACCAAATGAGGTCAGAAGACGGGCAGCGCAACATGTGTGCATGGCCAAGGGCTAACCTAACAGCGCAGGCTCCGGGACAGATTAAAACAACGCTGAGGAGGCGGCGCACGGCGCCAAGGGGGTAAAAATGATGGCTGTGCTGCGTCACACGACAAAGGAAAGTTCCACCTACCGGACGGTTTAACGCTGTGTGGGGACACATTTCATAAGTGTTTGGTTCAGCATGTGCAAGGAGCATCACGAAAAGAGGCACTTTTTCCCTTTGCATCATTACTGCTGCACAAGGTGGCTCCTTCAGTAACAAACGCCTGGGGGGGGGGGGTCAGGTTCCCTTACATTTAACTTGTTGTGCCTGCGTGGCGGTCGCAGTACACGTTGCCGTATACACAGCAGGGGAACAGCTGGCGGTGCTGAACCCCACTAACACATTGGCGAGGTGTTTGGCTCTGTGCGTACAGCACTTCTGGATGGCAACTAGCGGTGTTGGAGCCCAGGGACAGGTGGAGGAGGAGGAGGTTGGAGGAGGTTGGAGGGATTGCCACACACACAGCAGGGGAACAGCTGACGTTACTGAACCCCAATAACAGAGGAGGGACTGTTGACTGTGCGTACAGCACTTCTGGACGGCAACTGGCGGTGTTGGAGCCCAGGGACAGGTGGAGGAGGAGGAGGTTGGAGGGGGTAGGAGGGATTGCCACACACACAGCAGGGGAACAGCTGACGTTACTGAACCCCAATAACAGAGGAGGGACTGTTGACTGTGCGTACAGCACTTCTGGACGGCAACTGGCGGTGTTGGAGCCCAGGGACAGGTGGAGGAGGAGGAGGTTGGAGGAGGTGGAGGAGGTAGGAGGGATTGCCACACACACAGCAGGGGAACAGCTGACGTTACTGAACCCCAATAACAGAGGAGGGACTGTTGACTGTGCGTACAGCACTTCTGGACGGCAACTGGCGGTGTTGGAGCCCAGGGACAGGTGGAGGAGGAGGAGGTTGGAGGAGGTTGGAGGAGGTAGGAGGGATTGCCACACACACAGCAGGGGAACAGCTGACGTTACTGAACCCCAATAACAGAGGAGGGACTGTTGACTGTGCGTACAGCACTTCTGGACGGCAACTGGCGGTGTTGGAGCCCAGGGACAGGTGGAGGAGGAGGAGGTTGGAGGGGGTAGGAGGGATTGCCACACACACAGCAGGGGAACAGCTGACGTTACTGAACCCCAATAACAGAGGAGGGACTGTTGACTGTGCGTACAGCACTTCTGGACGGCAACTGGCGGTGTTGGAGCCCAGGGACAGGTGGAGGAGGAGGAGGTTGGAGGAGGTTGGAGGAGGTAGGAGGGATTGCCACACACACAGCAGGGGAACAGCTGACGTTACTGAACCCCAATAACAGAGGAGGGACTGTTGACTGTGCGTACAGCACTTCTGGACGGCAACTGGCGGTGTTGGAGCCCAGGGACAGGTGGAGGAGGAGGAGGTTGGAGGAGGTTGGAGGAGGTAGGAGGGATTGCCACACACACAGCAGGGGAACAGCTGACGTTACTGAACCCCAATAACAGAGGAGGGACTGTTGACTGTGCGTACAGCACTTCTGGACGGCAACTGGCGGTGTTGGAGCCCAGGGACAGGTGGAGGAGGAGGAGGTTGGAGGAGTTTGGAGGGGGTAGGAGGGATTGCCACACACACAGCAGGGGAACAGCTGACGTTACTGAACCCCAATAACAGAGGAGGGACTGTTGACTGTGCGTACAGCACTTCTGGACGGCAACTGGCGGTGTTGGAGCCCAGGGACAGGTGGAGGAGGAGGAGGTTGGAGGAGGTAGGAGGGATTGCCACACACACAGCAGGGGAACAGCTGACGTTACTGAACCCCAATAACAGAGGAGGGACTGTTGACTGTGCGTACAGCACTTCTGGACGGCAACTGGCGGTGTTGGAGCCCAGGGACAGGTGGAGGAGGAGGAGGTTGGAGGGGGTAGGAGGGATTGCCACACACACAGCAGGGGAACAGCTGACGTTACTGAACCCCAATAACAGAGGAGGGACTGTTGACTGTGCGTACAGCACTTCTGGACGGCAACTGGCGGTGTTGGAGCCCAGGGACAGGTGGAGGAGGAGGAGGTTGGAGGAGGTTGGAGGAGGTAGGAGGGATTGCCACACACACAGCAGGGGAACAGCTGACGTTACTGAACCCCAATAACAGAGGAGGGACTGTTGACTGTGCGTACAGCACTTCTGGACGGCAACTGGCGGTGTTGGAGCCCAGGGACAGGTGGAGGAGGAGGAGGTTGGAGGAGGTTGGAGGAGGTAGGAGGGATTGCCACACACACAGCAGGGGAACAGCTGACGTTACTGAACCCCAATAACAGAGGAGGGACTGTTGACTGTGCGTACAGCACTTCTGGACGGCAACTGGCGGTGTTGGAGCCCAGGGACAGGTGGAGGAGGAGGAGGTTGGAGGAGGTAGGAGGGATTGCCACACACACAGCAGGGGAACAGCTGACGTTACTGAACCCCAATAACAGAGGAGGGACTGTTGACTGTGCGTACAGCACTTCTGGACGGCAACTGGCGGTGTTGGAGCCCAGGGACAGGTGGAGGAGGAGGAGGTTGGAGGAGGTTGGAGGAGGTAGGAGGGATTGCCACACACACAGCAGGGGAACAGCTGACGTTACTGAACCCCAATAACAGAGGAGGGACTGTTGACTGTGCGTACAGCACTTCTGGACGGCAACTGGCGGTGTTGGAGCCCAGGGACAGGTGGAGGAGGAGGAGGTTGGAGGAGGTAGGAGGGATTGCCACACACACAGCAGGGGAACAGCTGACGTTACTGAACCCCAATAACAGAGGAGGGACTGTTGACTGTGCGTACAGCACTTCTGGACGGCAACTGGCGGTGTTGGAGCCCAGGGACAGGTGGAGGAGGAGGAGGTTGGAGGAGGTTGGAGGAGGTAGGAGGGATTGCCACACACACAGCAGGGGAACAGCTGACGTTACTGAACCCCAATAACAGAGGAGCGACTGTTGACTGTGCGTACAGCACTTCTGGACGGCAACTAGCGGTGTTGGAGCCCAGGGGCAGGTGGAAAAGCAGAGGAACACAATGTAGGCCGAAGCCTGAGAAAGTCGAAAGGGAACCTTTAACCCCCCCCCCAAGGCGTTTGTAGCTGAAAGAGCCAGCTTGTGCAGCACAAAAGATGCAAAAGGAAAAGGTGGCTCTTTTCATCATGCTCCTTGCAAACACAGAACTAAACACTTTTAAAATGTGTCCCCTGAAGCCGTGAAACCGTCCCGGAGGTGGGACTTTCCTTCGTAATATGACGCAGCACAGCCATCATTACTACCCCCCCGCCGCCGTGCCCCGGCTCCTCAGCGTTGTTTGATTCCGTCCCGGAGCCTGCGCTGTTATGTTATCCCGTGGCCAGGCACACTTAGCGCTGCCCATCTTCTGACATCATTTGGTGTCAGGCTGGCTGCGCCTGTGCGGCCGCGCTGGCCGAGAGCCCGCCTCGCAGTGTCTTCTGATGTAATCCCACTGGGGGCCTGGGATCCATGGCCATGCGCAGTGCATATCCTCGCCTCTCACTCCCCTCCCTACGGCTTCTTTTTCAGACTGTGCGGTGTCACGGCCGTGGCATGCTATTAGGGACCAGCTGACACCGAACAGTCTGAAGAAGCCATAGGGAGATGAGTGAGAGGTGGAGGTTCAGATATGCACTGCGCATGTCCATAGATCCCAGGCCCCCAGTGGGATTAAATCAGAAGACACTGCGAGGCGGGCTCTCGGCCAGCGTGGCCGCACAGGCGCAGCCAGCCTGACACCAAATGATGCCAGAAGACGGGCAGCGCTAAGTGTGCCTGGCCACGGGATAACATAACAGCGCAGGCTCCGGGACGGAATCAAACAACGCTGAGGAGCCGGGGCGCGGCGCCGGGGGGGTAGGAATGACGGCTGTGCTGCGTCATATTACGAAGGAAAGTCCCACCTCCGGGACGGTTTTACGGTATCAGTGGACACATTTTATAAGTGTTAAGTTTTGCGTGTGCAAGGAGCAAAACCAAAATAGGTACCTTTTTCCTTGTGCAGCATTACTGCTGCACAAGGTGGCTCTTTCAGTAACAAACGCCTTGGGGGGGGGGGGGACAGATTCCCTTACATTTCAGTTGTTGTGTCAGCGTGGCGGTCGCATGACACATTGCCGGCTACACAGCTGGGGATCAGCTGACGTTACTGAAACCCAATAACACTGGGTCGTATGTTTTGACTGTGCAGACGGCACATCTGAGCCTCAACTGGCGGTGTTGGAGCCCAGGAATTTAAGTTCAGGTGGTAGAAAGATGAACACAACAGGAGACCTGGATAACGTATACAGTGACCTAATTATTTAATCAGGAGGAGGAGTGGCAAATTCCTGCGAGATCCAGGCCTTGTTCATTTTCAGGAAAGTAAGCCGGTCAACGTTATCGGAGGATAGTCGCATGCGACGGTCAGTTAGTACACCACCTGCAGCACTAAAGACACGTTCCGATAATACACTGGCCGCAGGGCAAGACAGCACCTCCAATGCATACTGGCTTAGCTCTGGCCATGTATCCAGCTTTGAGACCCAAAACTTGAAAGGGGAAGAGCCGTCTGGGAGTACAGCAAGAGGGCAAGACATGTAGTCTGTCACCATCTGACGGAACCGTTGCCTCCTGCTGACTGGAGCCGTCTGTGATGGTGTAGACTTTTGTGGCGGGCACAGAAAACTGTGCCACAGTTCGGCCATACTGGTCTTGCCTTGGGCAGAGGCACTGCTTCTGCTCCCTCTTTGTGCAGAGCCTTCACCACTGCCTGGACGCACTGAGCTGCTTTGGAATGCACTAGCAGCACTTCTCTCAGTTGGAATGGAGAAGATGATGGAACTGACCAGTGTGTCTTGGTACTCCCGCATTTTTCGCTCCCGGTTCAACGGTGTGATGAGGCTTTCTACGTTGTCCCGGTAGCGAGGATCGAGGAGGGTGAACACCCAATAATCAGACATGTTGAGAATGTGGTCGATGCGGCGGTCGTTTCTCAGGCACTGCAGCATGTAATCCACCATGTGCTGCAGACTGCCAACTGCCCAAGAAACGCTGTCCCCAGCTGGAGGCGTGATCTCTGCCCGCTCGTCATCACCCCACCCTCGCTGTACACACTGAGTACTGGACAATTCGGGAACTCCCTCCTCTGGACGGATGTCTTCCTCCTCCATTGACTCCTCCTCATCCTCCTCACAAACTGTCCCCTGCCTACGCGTTTGTGAGGAACCACGTGGCGCTGACTGTCCAGAAGATGATGGAAGTGGTGAATCCTCATCCTCCACCTCTTCCACAACATCATCCCTTAGCGCTTGCAGTGATTTTTCAAGCAGGCAGATAAGGGGGACAGTCATGCTGACTAGTGCATCATCTGCACTCGCCATCCGCGTGGAATAATCAAAGGGACGCAAAACCTGGCAGACATCCTTCATAGTGGCCCACTCTGTGGTTGTGAAGTCTGTACGGCGCTGACTGCGACTTTTTTGCGCCTGATACAGCTGGTACTCCATTACAGCTTGCTGCTGCTCACACAACCGCTCCAACATATGTAACGTGGAATTCCACCTGGTAGGTAGGTCACATATGATGCGATGTTCCGGCAGGCGGTGTCGGCGCTGCAGAGCCGCAATGCGCGCTTTTGCCGTGCTGGAACGCCGCAAGTGAGCACACTCTAGGCGGACCTTGTGCAGCAGTGCATCAAGATCCGGATAGTCCCTCAAAAAACTCTGCACGACCAAATTGAGCACATGTGCCAGACATGGGATGTGAGTGAGGTTGCCGAGGCCCAGGGCTGCCACCAGATTTCGGCCATTATCACACACTACCATGCCTGGCTGGAGATTCGCTGGCTCAAACCACACATCGCTCTCCTGCTTGATGGCATTCCAGAGCTCCTGCGCTGTGTGGCTACGATTCCCCAAAAAAATTAATTTCAACACGGCCTGTTGACGTTTGGCCACGGCTGTGCTCATGTCGGTCGTAACAGGTACACGTTCATCACGGGTCCATGTGGAGGTGGACTGTGACGGCTCCTGCAGCGATGATTCTGAGGAACTGGTGTAAGAGGAGGAGTCAATGCGTACAGAATGGATTCCTGCAATCCTTGGAGTGGGCAGGACACGTCCTGCGCCACTCGCACGGTCTGTACCCGGCTCAACGACATTAACCCAATGGGCAGTGAGGGAAAGGTATCGCCCCTGTCCATGTTGACTGGTCCACGCATCGGTGGTGAGGTGGACCTTGCTACTGACGGCGTTCAGTAGCGCGTGTTTTATGTGTCCCTCCACATGCTTGTGCAGGGCAGGGACGGCTTGCCTGCTGAAGTAAAAGCGGCTGGGCACACTGTACTGTGGGACTGCCAATGACATCAAGTCACGGAAGCTGTCAGTCTCCACCAGCCTGAATGACAGCATTTCCAGTGACAGAAGTTTGGCAATGCCTGCAGTCAGAGCCTGTGCTCGTGGGTGGTTTGACGAGAAAGGCCGCCTTTTCTCCCATGCCTGTACTACCGATGGCTGTAGACTGGGCTGGGAGTGTGTGGTTGACTGGGAAAGTGGTGCTGCGGGTGGAATGACAGCGGGTCTCTGGACAACAGGGCCAGAGGTTCTTCCACGGCGATCCTGGGAGGAAGCCGAACCAGCTGCGTGTGAGCTAGAGGAAGAGGCAACACGAGCTGAAGAGGTGGTAGCTGCCGCTGTTGGTTGGCCTAGCTCTTCAGTGTGTTTGTCTAACTCCGCCGGGTGCCTGTTGCGCACATGTTTCCACATGTTGGAGGTATTGAGGTTGGCGACTTTTTGACCTCTTTTGATTTTTTGATGACACACCTTGCATCTGACATAGCAAATGTCATCTGCAACTGTGTCAAAAAAGGACCAGGCACTGCAAGTCTTGGGAGCCCCCCTTTTGACTTTTGGAAGAGACATGCTCCTTACGGGTGTCAAAGCGGAGGCTGCAGGATCCGCAGTCTTCCCCCTCCCTCTCCCTCTTTGGGCCGTACGGGGAATCTCTTCCTCAGAGCTGCTCCCACCACCTTCCTGTCCCTGACGCCAAGATGGGTCAAGGACCTCATCATCTACACTACCCTCTGCCCCCAACTGCTCCTCCTGGGTAGTCTCAGCAGCAGAGCACGCACCAGTAAGTGGCACCTGAGTGTCATCATCAGCTGATGCGGCCTGCGAGGTGGTGACCGGAGCCACTGGCCCACCCGCCTCTTCAGAGGAAGACAGAAAAAGCTGTTGGGCATCACTGCACCCTGCCTCTTCTTCCATTTCTCCAATGCTGCTTGGCTGGCCCCCTGTTTCCAAGCCAAGAGATGATTCAGAGAACAGAAGTAGAGACTGCTCCTGTCCTGGGATCTCTGTCTGCCTGGGCAATTTTGCAGGTGGTGAAAAGACAGATGGCTGCTCTCCAGTGCTCTGTGTCTGAGAGGATGTGGCACTAATGGAAGTTGATGCATTAGCTGCCATCCATCCCACAACGGCTTCAATTTGGTCTTCACGCAGCAGCGGTGTACGGCGCTCGGCGACAAAGCTGCGCATGAACGACTGTTCCCTTGTGAAAGTGGGTGCTGATGACTCACCGGTGCCCGCAGCAGGCACAGAATCCCCACGTCCCCTCCCTGCTCCGCGCCCACGCCCACGCCCACGTGCCTTACTCACTGCCTTCTTCATCTTGGTTGACTGATAAAGATAAGCAGAAAAGTACTAACGGCTTTGTGTGCTTATTCCTGAGCAACTCCTCCTAACAGGTATAAGACACACTAATTTTCTAAAGTGTGGACTAGACTTGAATATGAGCTAATGTGGCCTACACAAATGTAAAGTGGTGTGTAACTGGTGTGTTTGGTGAACTTTATTATTTATTTATTTTTTTGGGGCTGAACTGACAACGGATAGAGCTGCAATCACACGGAGACCGTGCAGACAGCCGTAAACGGCGCTGCAAGGACCAAAAACCCTCCTCTACTTTATCCTATGTAGTGTTTTTCCACAAATTAGCTGGAGACGGGTGGAAAGACACTAATAGGATTTTTTAAAATAAATTAGCAGCAGACTACACTACTTTGAAAAAAAAGAAAATTGATTTGGCGGTATGACGCAGTGAAAAACCCTGAGCTGCAGACAACCAGGCTACGGCTGCTCACAGACTACAGGGCGAGCTGCAGTCACACGGAGACCGTGCAGACAGCCGTAAACGGCGCTGCAAGGCCCAAAAACCCTCCTCTACTTTATCCTATGTAGTGTTTTTCCACAAATTAGCTGGAGACGGGTGGAAAGACACTAATAGGATTTTTTAAAATAAATTAGCAGCAGACTACACTACTTTGAAAAAAAAGAAAATTGATTTGGCGGTATGACGCAGTGAAAAACCCTGAGCTGGAGACAACCAGGCTATAGCTGCTCACAGATTACAGGGCGAGCTGCAGTCACACGGAGACCGTGCAGACAGCCGTAAACGGCGCTGCAAGGCCCAAAAACCCTCCTCTACTTTATCCTATGTAGTGTTTTTCCACAAATTAGCTGGAGACGGGTGGAAAGACACTAATAGGAATTTTTGGAAAAAATGTGCAGCAGCCTGCACTACTTCAAAAAAAAAAAAAAAAAGGACAGTATGAGGCAATGAACCACCCTCCCTGAACTGAATACAACCAGCTATGGATGGCCTATGTGGCTGCACTCAGACTAGAGAGTGGGCTGCACTCACACACACACACACAGAGAGACCTTGCAGATCGCTGTGAAAACAGCGCTACAAGGCAAAAGGAAGGTGAATAGTAGGTGAACACAGCGGTTGCTAAATTAGCCTTTGGAAAGCACAAAGAAGCAAATCGCTATCTCTAAACTGTCCCTCAGTCAGCAAACAGCGTCCTGTCACTAACTGAATTCACAGCAGAGTGATCGCAAAATGGCGCCAGCGACTTTTAAACTGCATCATGACATCATTTCAGCAGCCAATCACAGCCTTGCCAGTAGTTTCATGCCCTCCATGCTAAACAGGATGTGCCCACACTTGGAATCTTTCTCATTGGCTGAATTTCTGAATTTTGAATCATTGAACTTCCGATTCCGGTATCCGATACGCGCCAAGTATCGGAATCCCGGTATCGGAATTCCGATACCGCAAGTATCGGCCGATACCCGATACTTGCGGTATCGGAATGCTCAACACTACTCATGACCACAGGAGGGAGCCCGAGAACGGAATTCACAACATAGCTCATCCCAACCATCCCTCTGACCTAAAACTACACTATAAAGCTTTAGAAAAACAATTTATTAACTGACATATTCCATTGACATATAATGAGGGCTCCAGGCTACGGCGTAGACTAGGACGGGCAATCTCCGGGTCTCCATTCTCTCTGTGCACACCCTCAGTCCCTGCCTCGCTGCCTGTGCTGCACTGTGCACAGACCTCCCTCCACCGGACCCGGTAATCGCCGCTTGCAGTAGCATACCGGCCAAGGTGTATCTAGGGTTTCTGGCACCAGGGACAAGAATTCATTTTGGTGCCCCCCCTCCACCAAGGACATATGCGATTTGCACACTTAGTCATGTGCCCACGAGGTCCTCTCCCTAATGCTCTCAATGTTCAGTGAAAAACTGAGAGAAGCAGAAGAGAAGCTCGGTGTCACAGGACCATAAGTGTGAAAGTCGCATGTGAGTGAAGTGTCCATGTGATGACTACTGGAACCTGCAGAGCTGAATCCTGACATCGCAGGCTTCTGAATTCTCACAGCTAATGCACTGCACACTTTTAGGATCCTCCCTTGCCGGTGGACAGTCATGTCAGCACAAGCATGCGATTTGTATACTTCTGACCACATTCCGACTAGACGTGCCCGGCCACGCTTAGTTTATTTTCATTGAGTGAGGCCACACATGTCTAGTCAGCACGTGACCGCATTAATGTAAATCCCCAGCATGAGAGAATTCTGACAGCGTGCAGTGCGCACTGTGAGAACTCAGAAGTCTGCAGTCACATAGAATTACTGCAGACTCATTACAAACCTGGACATCCCCTTTAATGTTCCTAACATAAATAAAAACATGAGAGTTAGTATCACAAATAACATTTACATCCAGGTACCTTATAGATGACGTCGCCTCTGGAGCCATTCTTCTTTTCTTCATCTTGTCCAGATCCCATGATGAGTTTTCTCATCCACAGCCGTCTCTGCAGACTTACATCTTCTCTGCTCTTTTGTAGAAAATCTCCACATGACGCCCTTAAAGATACAAGTGTCATTATAATGCTCCTGAATAAAAAACTGCCCCTCACTGTATTGTCTGCACAAAATATGACCCCCACACTGTCCCTCTTATGGTACATACTCTTCACACTGACCTCTCCTTTCCACACCGGCCCCCTCTTCACACTGTCCTCTCACACTGTGTCCCCCCTATAGGGCCCAGTATTTATACTCCATATTTATACTCCATCCTCCCACCCTGTGTGCATGGCTCCCCCATCTTCCCACCCTGGGTGCATGGCTCCCCCATCTTCCCACCCTGCTTGCATGGCTCCCCCATCCTCCCACCCTGCGTGCATGGCTCCCCCATCTTCCCACCATGTGTGCATGGCTCCCCCATCTTCCCACCCTGCGTGCATGGCTCCCCCATCCTCCCACCCTGCGTGCATGGCTCCCCCATCCTTCTCCCCTGCGTGCATGGCTCCTCCATCCTCCTCCCCTGCGTGCATGGCTCCTCTATCCTCTCACCCCGCGTGCATGGCTCCCCCATCCTCCTCCCCTGCGTGCATGGCTCCTCTATCCTCCTCCCATGCGTGCATGGCTCCCCCATCCTCCTCCCCTGTGTGCATGGCTCCTCTATCCTCTCACCCTGCGTGCATGGCTCCCCCATTCTCCCACCCTGCGTGCATGGCTCCCCCTCCTCCCACCCTGCGTGCATGGCTCCCCCATCCTCCTCCCCTGCGTGCATGGCTCCTCTATCCTCTCACCCTGCGTGCATGGTTCCCCATCCGCCTCCCTTGCGTGCATGGCTCCCCCACCTCCTCCCCTGCGTGCATGGCTCCTCTATCCTATCACCCTGCATGCATGGCTCCCACATCCTCCTCCCCTGCGTGCATGGCTCCCCTATCCTCCTCCCCTGCGTGCATGGCTCCCCTATCCTCCCACCCTGCGTGCATGGCTCCCCCATCCTTCTCCCCTGCGTGCATGGCTCCCCTATCCTCCTCCCCTGCGTGCATGGCTTCCCTATCCTCCTCCCCTGCGTGCATGGCTCCCCTATCCTAATCGTCTGCATGCATGGCTCTTATATCCTCCTCCCGTGCGTGCATGGCTCCCCTATCCTCCTCCCCTGCGTGCATGGCTCCCCTATCCTCCTCCCCTGCGTGCATGGCTCCCCTATCCTCCCACCCTGCATGCATGGCTCCCCCATCCTTCTCCCCTGCGTGTATGGCTCCCCTATCCTCCTCCCCTGCGTGCATGGCTCCCCTATCCTCCCACCCTGCGTGCATGGCTCCCCCATCCCTCTCCCCTGTCATGCTCACCTCTCACCGCGCGATGCAGAACTTCCCGGCATCTCTGCAGCATCTTCCTTCCTGTATGAGCGGTCACGTGGTACCGCTCATTAAGGTGATGAATATGTGCATATTCATCACCTGTTGTGAATTCTGTTTGTGGGCTCCCCCGGTGGTGTTTTATGGTAGTGCCACTTATTTGCCTTCTTCTATCCTTGATAACCTGTTGACACCCATTAGGGGAGTTTCCTATTTAAGGCTGCTTGGCTGCTGGTCTGATGCCGGCCAACAATGTATCAGTAGCATTCTGTTGCATTCTCCTGCCTCAAGATCCTGTTCAGCTAAGTTGAATTTTGTTTCTAGTTTATTCTATTTTTGTCCAGCTATTTGCAATGTGACTCTCTGTAGCTGGAAGCTCTCGTGGACTGGAATTGCCACTCCAGTGGCATGAGTTGTCACTGGAGTTTTAAAGTAATTTCAGGATGGTGTTTTTGAGTAGTGTTTTGAAGTTGACCGTGAAGTGACTCTTTCCTGTACTTCTGCTATCTAGTAAGCGGACCTCACTGTGCTAAATCTGCTGTTCATCCTACGTATGTCTTTTCCTCTTGACTCACCGTCAATATCTGTGGGGGGCTGCTATCTACTTTTGGGGTTCATCTCTGGAGGTAAGGCAGGCCTGTATATTCCTCTGATAGGGGTAGTTAGATCTCCGGCTGGCGCGTGGTGTCTAGGGCATCGTAGGAAACACTCCCCGGCTACTTCCAGTGTCGTGTCAGGTTCAGGTCACGGTCACTTTAGTTCCCATCACCCGAGAGCTAGTCCGTTGTTATTTTGATTTCCCTGCCATTGGGAAAATCATAACAGTTTGGCCGGCCCACATGTGTTAAAACTATGCACTAAAGCAGGAAAGGATATGAAAAGGTTTTTTTTCCTTCTGTGTTTGGAAAGTGCACCTTAGTGCTTATTTGTACTCCTTGCTTAAACTGCAGTCTTCAGCCTTTTTTTTTTCCTCTCCTCTTAATCTCTGAATGGCTTTGGTTACACCTGTTTGAATCATGGATCCACAGAGTTTGGTTGCAGGTCTGAATAACCTGGCTACAAAGGTCCAGAACTTACAAGATTTTGTTATACGTGCTCCAATGTCTGAACCTAAGATCCCTATGCCTGAATTTTTTACCGGAGACAGATCCCGTTTTTTGAATTTCAGAGAGAATTGTAAATTGTTTTTGTCTCTGAAATATCACTCTGCTGGTGATCCTGCGCAACAGGTTAAAATTGTTATTTCTCTATTGCGGGGTGACCCACAAAGTTGGGCATTTGCATTGTCGCCAGGGGATCCTGCGTTATTAAATGTAGATGCGTTTTTTCTGGCTTTGGGGTTGCTTTATGAAGAACCTAATTTAGAGATTTTGGCTGAGAAAGCCTTGATAGCTCTTTCTCAAGGGCAAGATGAAGCTGAGATATACTGCCAAAAATTTCGTAAATGGTCGGTGCTTACTAAATGGAATGAGTGCGCTCTAGCAGCTAATTTCAGAGAAGGTCTCTCTGATGCCGTGAAGGATGTCATGGTGGGGTTCCCTGTGCCTACAGGTCTGAATGATGCCATGAAATTGGCTATCCAGATTGATCGGCGTTTACGGGAGCGCAAATCTGTGCACCATATGGCGGTATCTTCTGAGCAAAAATCTGTGCACCATATGGCGGTATCTTTTGAGCAAAAACCTGTGCACCATATGGCGGTATCTTCTGAGCAAAAACCTGTGCACCATATGGCGGTATCTTCTGAGCAAAAACCTGTGCATCATTTGGCGGTGACCTCTGAAAAGGCACTAGAGCATATGCAATGCGATAGTGTATTGTCTAGAGGCGAGCGACAGAATTACAGGCGCAAAAATGGGTTGTGCTTCTATTGTGGAGATCCAGCTCATGTTATATCAGCATGCTCTAAACGCATAAAGAAGGTTGATAAAAAGGTTGATAAATCTTTTTCTATGGGTACCTTGCAGTCTAAATTTCTTTTGTCCGTGACATTGATTTGTACTTTATCATCTGTTACTGTGGATGCTTATGTGGATTCTGGCGCCGCTCTGAGTCTCATGGATTGGTCCTTTGCCAAGCGTTGTGGGTTTGATTTAGAGCCTCTGGAGGTTTCTATTCCCTTAAAGGGTATTGATTCTACACCTTTGGCTAGCAATAAACCACAATATTGGACACAAGTGACTATGCATCTGTCCCCAGACCATCAGGAGATTATTCGTTTCCTTGTGTTATATAATCTACATGACGTATTAGTACTTGGATTACCATGGTTACAAATTCATAATCCAGTCTTGGACTGGAGATCAATGTCTGTGCTGAGCTGGGGATGTCAGGGGATTCATGGGGATGCACCTTTGGTTCCCATTTCTTCATCTACTCCCTCTGAGATCCCAGCATTTCTGTCAGATTTTTATGATGTCTTTCAGGAGCCTAAAACTGATTCTCTCCCTCCTCACAGAGAGTGTGACTGCGCTATTGAGTTGATTCCCGGTAGTAAATTTCCTAAGGGTCGCTTGTTTAATTTGTCTGTACCTGAACATACTGCTATGCGGGAGTATATCAGAGAATCTTTGGAAAAGGGTCATATTCGCCCCTCTTTGTCTCCACTGGGGGCAGGGTTTTTCTTTGTGGGTAAAAAGGATGGTTCATTGAGACCTTGTATCGACTATCGACTTCTGAATAAGATTACAGTTAAATACCAGTATCCGTTACCTTTACTGACTGATCTTTTTGCTCGCATAAAGGGGGCGAAGTGGTTCACTAAGATCGATCTACGTGGTGCGTATAATTTGGTGCGGATTAAGCAGGGGGATGAGTGGAAGACCGCATTTAATACGCCTGAAGGCCATTTTGAGTATTTGGTAATGCCTTTCGGTCTCGCGAATGCCCCTTCCGTTTTTCAGTCCTTTATGCACGATATTTTCCGTGAATTCTGGATAAATTTATGATTGTGTATTTGGATGATATTTTGATTTTTTCGGAGGACTGGGAATCTCATGTTCAACAGGTCAGGAGAGTTTTTCAGGTTTTACGAGCTAATTCTCTATTTGTGAAGGGCTCAAAGTGTATTTTTGGGGTTCAGAGAATTTCCTTTTTGGGATATATTTTTTCCCCTTCATCTATGGAGATGGACCCTGTTAAGGTTCAGGCTATTTGTGATTGGGTACAACCTACTTCTCTAAAGTCTTCAGAAATTCTTGGGATTTGCTAATTTCTATCGCCGATTCATAGCGGGTTTTTCTGCCATTGCTAAACCTTTGACTGATTTGACCAAGAAGGGTGCTGATGTTGCTAATTGGTCCTCTGCGGCTGTGGAGGCCTTTCGGGAGCTTAAGCGCCGCTTTTCTTCTGCTCCTGTGTTGCGCCAGCCTGATGTTTCGCTCCCGTTCCAGGTTGAAGTAGATGCTTCCGAGATCGGAGCAGGTGCAGTTTTGTCGCAGAAAGGTCCTGACTGCTCAGTGATGAGACCATGTGCGTTTTTCTCTCGAAAGTTTTCGCCCGCTGAGCGAAATTATGATGTTGGAAATCGGGAGCTCTTGGCCATGAAGTGGGCATTTGAGGAGTGGCGTCATTGGCTTGAGGGTGCTAGACACCAGGTGGTGGTCTTGACTGACCACAAAAATCTAATTTATCTTGAGTCAGCCAGGCGTCTGAATCCTAGACAGGCGCGCTGGTCGTTGTTTTTCTCTCGATTTAACTTTGTGGTTTCATATCTGCCTGGGTCTAAGAATGTGAGGGCGGATGCCCTCTCTAGGAGTTTTGAGCCTGACTCGCCTGGTGATTCCGAACCTACTGGCATCCTGAAGGATGGGGTGATATTGTCAGCTGTCTCCCCAGACCTGCGGCGCTCTTTGCAGGAGTTTCAGGTGGATAGGCCTGATCGCTGTCCGCCTGGTAGATTGTTTGTCCCTGATGACTGGACCAGTAGAGTTATTTCGGAGGTTCACTCTTCCGCGTTGGCAGGTCATCCTGGAATTTTTGGCACCAGGGATCTGGTGTCTAGGTCCTTCTGGTGGCCTTCCTTGTCTCGAGATGTACGTATTTTTGTGCAGTCTTGTGATGTTTGTGCTCGGGCTAAGCCCTGCTGTTCCCGGGCCAGCGGGTTGTTGTTGCCCTTGCCTATTCCTAAGAGGCCTTGGACGCACATCTCTATGGACTTTATTTCTGACCTTCCTGTTTCTCGTAGGATGTCCGTCATCTGGGTGGTGTGTGACCGTTTTTCCAAGATGGTTCACTTGGTACCTTTGCCCAAATTGCCCTCCTCCTCTGAGCTGGTCCCTCTATTTTTTCAGAATGTTGTGCGTTTGCATGGTATTCCTGAGAATATAGTGTCTGACAGGGGTACTCAGTTTGTGTCTAGATTTTGGCGGGCGTTCTGTGCCAGGATGGGCATCGACTTGTCTTTTTCGTCTGCATTCCATCCTCAGACTAATGGCCAGACTGAGCGTACTAATCAGACCTTGGAGACTTACTTGAGGTGTTTTGTGTCCGCTGATCAGGACGATTGGCTTGATTTTTTGCCATTGGCAGAGTTTGCCCTTAACAATCGGGCCAGTTCTGCCACTTTGGTTTCTCCATTTTTTTGTAATTCAGGGTTTCACCCTCGCTTTTCGTCCGGTCAATTGGAGTCTTCGGATTGTCCTGGAGTAGATGCTGTGGTTGATAGAATGCATCAGATTTGGGGACAGGTTGTGGACAATCTGAAGTTGTCCCAGGAGAAGGCTCAACAGTTCACTAATCGTCATCGGCGTGTCGGTCCTCGTCTTTGTGTTGGGGACCTGGTTTGGTTGTCTTCTCGATTTGTTCCTATGAAGGTCTCGTCTCCTAAGTTTAAGCCTCGGTTTATCGGCCCTTATAGGATTCTGGAGGTTCTCAATCCTGTGTCCTTTCGTTTGGACCTCCCAGCATCTTTTACTATTCATAATGTTTTTCATCGGTCATTGTTGCGGAGGTATGAGGTGCCGGTTGTTCCGTCTGCTGATCCTCCTGCTCCTGTGCTGGTTGAGGGTGAGTTGGAGTATGTGGTGGAAAAGATCTTGGACTCCCGTGTTTCCAGACGGAAACTTCAGTATCTGGTTAAGTGGAAAGGCTATGGTCAGGAGGATAATTCTTGGGTGACAGCATCTGATGTTCATGCTCCTGATTTGGTTCGTGCATTTCATAGTGCTCATCCAGATCGCCCTGGTGGTTCTGGTGAGGGTTCGGTGCCCCCTCCTTAAGGGGGGGGTACTGTTGTGAATTCTGTTTGTGGGCTCCCCCGGTGGTGTTTTATGGTAGTGCCACTTATTTGCCTTCTTCTATCCTTGATAACCTGTTGACACCCATTAGGGGAGTTTCCTATTTAAGGCTGCTTGGCTGCTGGTCTGATGCCGGCCAACAATGTATCAGTAGCATTCTGTTGCATTCTCCTGCCTCAAGATCCTGTTCAGCTAAGTTGAATTTTGTTTCTAGTTTATTCTATTTTTGTCCAGCTATTTGCAATGTGACTCTCTGTAGCTGGAAGCTCTCGTGGACTGGAATTGCCACTCCAGTGGCATGAGTTGTCACTGGAGTTTTAAAGTAATTTCAGGATGGTGTTTTTGAGAAGTGTTTTGAAGTTGACCGTGAAGTGACTCTTTCCTGTACTTCTGCTATCTAGTAAGCGGACCTCACTGTGCTAAATCTGCTGTTCATCCTACGTATGTCTTTTCCTCTTGACTCACCGTCAATATCTGTGGGGGGCTGCTATCTCCTTTTGGGGTTCATCTCTGGAGGTAAGGCAGGCCTGTATATTCCTCTGATAGGGGTAGTTAGATCTCCGGCTGGCGCGTGGTGTCTAGGGCATCGTAGGAAACACTCCCCGGCTACTTCCAGTGTCGTGTCAGGTTCAGGTCACGGTCACTTTAGTTCCCATCACCCGAGAGCTAGTCCGTTGTTATTTTGATTTCCCTGCCATTAGGAAAATCATAACATCACCTTAATGAGCGGTACCACGTGACCGCTGAAGACAGGACGCGCTGCCGGCGCTGAGACGGAGTTGCAGCCAACACTGGAGGAAGGTGAGTATGACGTCTTCAGGGAGGGGGGCGGGAAGGAGGGAAGGATGGAGGGAGGGGGGCAGGAAGGAGGGAGGGAGGAGGAGGGGGCGGGCACTTGACCCCGGACTTTTATAAAAAAAAAACCTAGCTCAAGTGCGCCCCCCCCGCATCCTGCCGCCCTAGGCACGTGCCCTCAAGTGCCTAGTGGCAAATACGGCCCTGAGCAGAGGGCAGAAGTTGAATGCCATCTCTAACATAGTGACATAATTAGCAAGGACGAAAAAAGACATTTGTCGATCCCGTTCAGCCTATATTCCGTCAGAATAAATCCCACACATCTACGTCCTTCTAAAGAACCTAATCGATATTCCGCTCAACCTCTGCACATAACTGACAAGTAGCCATGGATGTCTGACATCTGTGCAGTACTCCAAAATTTTGAGGAATCAACCAATATGGTGAGCGACGATGACAACATAATTAGCATGACCATCCCGCTTCTGTGTCTACTCAAACATTCGCTGCTCACAATGAAAGAGGAAGCTCTGCATGTGGACCAGGTGGTAGTGGAGGAAGAAAATAGACAGGGTGATACTACCCAGCCCTGCCTCATTTCATCTTCTCAGCTCGGATTGGGTGGTAATGGGGAGGAGGAGGAACAGGGAGATGGTTACCTGCGCTGTTGTGAATTCCGTCTGGGCTCCCTCTGGTGGCCTTTAGCGATACTGCGGGTCTGGAGTTGGGCTCAGCTGCCTCATTTCCTGCTTTGCTGGTTCCTATTTAACTCCACCTGCACCTTTGTTTGTTGCCTGCTGTCGTTGTATTCAGTACTGGTTCTGATCTCTCTGGACTTCCTTGTGACCTGTCTCCATCCGGAGAAGCTAAGTCTTGCTAGTTCATGTTTGCTCATTTTTCTCTTGAAAATATGTTTCATTATATGATGAGTTCAGTCCAGCTTGCTTATATGTGATTTTTTGCTTGCTGGAAGTTCTGGGGTGCAGAGTGCGCCCCTCACATCGTGAGTCGGTGTGGGGGTTCTTGTATTTTCTGCGTGGATAGTTTTTGATAGTTTTTGTACTGACCGCACAGATCCCTTGCTATCTTCAGTCTATTTAGCTTTAGCGGGCCTCATTTGCTTAAACCTGTTTTTCATTACTACGTTTGTATTTTCCCCTTAACTCACCGTTATAATTTGTGGGGGCTGTCTAAACTTTGGGGTCATTTCTCTGAGGCAAGTGAGGCTTGGCTTTCTCTCTAGGGGTAGTTAGTTCCTCAGGCTGTGACGAGGCATCTAGGTTTTTAGGTAACGCTCCACGGCTGCCTTTAGTGTGTATTGGATAGGTTCAGTGTTGCGGTCAGTAAAGTTTCCACATCCCCAGAGCTCGTCCTAATATTCTGGTTTACCTATCAGGTCAGTTTGGTGATCCTACCACCGGATCATAACAGTACAGCAGGCCAATAAAGAGTTAATGCATCGCAAAAGAGGGATAAGAGAAATCCTGAGTTCATTTTTTTTTTTTTTGTTCTGCAGTGTGTCTTGCCTCTCTCCTCCCCTTAATCTCTGGGTGGTTCAGAATTCAGCTGCAGCTATGGACCTTCAGAGTCTGTCTTCTAGTGTGGATCATCTCACTGCTAGAGTACAAGACATTCAGGATTATGTAGTTCGCAGTCCTATGTCAGAGCCTAAGATACCTATTCCTGAGTTGTTCTCCGGAGACAGATCTAGGTTTTTGAACTTTAAAAATAATTGCAAATTATTTCTTTCTCTGAGACCTCGTTCCTCTGGTGATCCGGTTCAGCAAGTTAAAATTATTATTTCTTTGTTGCGTGGTGACCCTCAAGACTGGGCATTCGCCCTGACGCCAGGAGATCCTGCATTGCGTAATGTAGATGCGTTTTTTCTGGCGCTGGGTTTGCTTTATGATGAACCTAAATCTGTGGATCAGGCAGAGAAAATCTTGCTGGCTTTGTGTCAGGGTCAGGATGAAGCAGAGGTTTACTGTCAGAAGTTTAGGAAATGGTCTGTGCTCACTCAATGGAATGAGTGTGCCCTGGCAGCGATTTTCAGAAAGGGTCTTTCTGAAGCCATTAAGGATGTTATGGTGGGGTTCCCCACGCCTGCGGGTCTGAGTGAGTCAATGTCTTTGGCCATTCAGATTGATCGGCGTTTGCGGGAGCGCAAACCAGTGCACCATCTGGCGGTATTTTCTGAGCAGAAGCCTGAGTCTATGCAATGTGACAGGATTCTGACCAGAATTGAACTGCAAAATCACAGACGTCAGAATGGGTTGTGCTTTTACTGTGGTGATTCTGCTCATGTTATCTCAGATTGTTCTAAGCGCACAAAAAACTTCGCTAGGTCTGTCGCCATTGGTACTGTACAACCTAAATTCATTTTGTCTGTTACTTTAATTTGCTCTCTGTCATCCTACTCAGTTATGGCTTTTGTGGATTCAGGTGCCGCCCTGAATTTGATGGATTTGTCTTTTGCCAGGCGCTCTGGTTTTGTCTTGGAGCCTTAGCAATTTCCTATTCCACTTAAGGAATTGATGCCACGCCATTGGCCAAGAATAAACCTCAGTACTGGGCTCAAATGACTATGTGCATGACTCCTGCACATCAGGAGGTGATTCGCTTTCTTGTGTTACATAATTTGCATGATGTTGTCGTGTTGGGTCTGCCATGGCTGCAGGCTCATAATCCAGTCCTGGAATGGAAAGCAATGTCTGTGTCAAGTTGGGGTTGCCAGGGGATTCATGGCGATGCTCCTTTGGTGTCAATTGCTTCTTCTACTACTTCTGAAGTCCCTGAATTTTTGTCGGACTACCAGGATGTATTTGATGAGCCCAAGTCCAGTGCCCTACATCCTCATAGGGATTGTGATTGCGCCATAAATTTGATTCCTGGTAGTAAGTTCCCTAAGGGACGACTTTTTAATTTGTCTGTACCAGAACATGCCGCTATGCGGAGTTATATCAAGGAGTCTTTGGAGAAGGGGCATATTCGCCCGTCCTCGTCCCCTTTGGGTGCGGGGTTCTTTTTTGTGGCCAAGAAGGATGGTTCTCTAAGACCCTGTATAGATTATCACCTTCTAAATAACATCACGGTCAAATTTCAGTATCCTTTGCCACTGTTGTCCGATCTGTTTGCTCGGATTAGGGGGGCCAGTTGGTTCACCAAGATAGATCTTCGTGGAGCGTATAATCTTGTGCGTATAAAGCAGGGCGATGAATGGAAAACTGCATTTAATACGCCCGAAGGCCATTTTGAGTACTTGGTGATGCCTTTTGGGCTTTCTAATGCCCCTTCTGTGTTCCAGTCCTTCATGCACGACATCTTCCGAGAGTATCTGGATAGGTTTATGATTGTGTACCTGGATTATATTTTGGTCTTTTCTGATGATTGGGAATCTCATGTGAAGCAGGTCCGTATGGTATTTCAGGTCCTGCGAGCCAATGCCTTGTTTGTGAAGGGCTCTAAATGTCTCTTCGGAGTCCAGAGGGTTTCCTTTTTGGGCTTTATTTTTTCTCCTTCTACCATTGAGATGGATCCAGTCAAGGTCCAGGCTATTCATGACTGGACTCAACCTACATCGGTAAAAAGTCTTCAGAAGTTCTTGGGTTTTGCTAATTTTTATTGTCGCTTCATCACTAATTTTTCCAGTCTGGTTAAGCCTTTGACGGATTTGACTAAGAAGGGTTCTGATGTGACGAATTGGTCTCCTGCGGCCGTGGAGGCCTTTCAGGAGCTCAAACGTCGGTTCTCTTCAGCTCCTGTCTTGCGTCAGCTGGATGTCTCTCTACCATTCCAGGTCGAGGTTGATGCTTCTGAGATTGAAGCAGGGGCTGTCTTGTCACAGAGAAACTCTGATGGCTCTGTGATGAGGCCATGTGCTTTCTTTTCAAGAAAGTTTTCGCCTGCCGAGCGGAATTATGATTTTGGTAATCGGGAGTTGTTGGCAATGAAGTGGGCATTTGAGGAGTGGCGACATTGGCTTGAGGGAGCCAAACATCGTGTGGTGGTCTTGACTGATCACAAGAATTTGACTTATCTCGAGTCTGCTAAACGGCTAAATCCTAGACAGGCTCGATGGTCGCTGTTTTTCTCCCGTTTCAATTTCGTGGTTTCATACCTTCCGGGTTCGAAGAACGTGAAGGCTGATGCTCTTTCTAGAAGCTTTGTGCCTGACTCTCCGGGAGTTTCTGAACCGGCTGGTGTCCTCAGAGAAAAGGTGATTTTGTCTGCCATCTCCCCTGATTTACGACGGGTACTGCAGGAATTTCAGGCCAATAGACCTGATCGTTGTCCACCGGAGAGACTGTTTGTCCCGGATAGATGGATCAGTAGAGTCATTTCCGAGGTTCATTCTTCGGTGTTGGCAGGTCACCCTGGGATTTTTGGTACCAGGGATTTGGTGGCTAGGTCCTTTTGGTGGCCTTCCTTGTCGCAGGATGTGCGTTCCTTTGTGCAGTCCTGTGGGATTTGTGCTCGGGCCAAGCCTTGCTGTTCTCGTGCCAGTGGTTTGCTTTTGCCTTTGCCTGGCCCGAAGAGGCCCTGGACGCATATTTCCATGGATTTTATTTCGGATCTTCCAGTCTCTCAGAAGATGTCTGTTATCTGGGTGGTTTGTGATCGTTTTTCTAAAATGGTCCATTTGGTGCCCTTGCCTAAGCTGCCTTCCTCCTCTGATTTGGTTCCACTGCTTTTTCAGAATGTGGTTCGTTTGCATGGTATTCCTGAGAATATTGTGTCTGATAGAGGATCCCAGTTTGTGTCCAGATTTTGGCGGTCCTTTTGTACTAAGATGGGCATTGAATTATCTTTTTCATCGGCCTTCCATCCTCAGACAAATGGCCAAACCGAACGTACTAATTAGACCTTGGAGACTTATCTGAGATGTTTTGTTTCTGCTGATCAGGATGACTGGGTGACTTTTTTGCCATTGGCTGAGTTCGCCCTCAATAATCGGGCTAGTTCTGCTACTTTGGTTTCGCCTTTTTTTTGCAATTCTGGTTTTCATCCTCGTTTTTCCTCAGGTCAGGTTGAGCCTTCTGACTGTCCTGGGGTGGATTCTGTGGTGGATAGGTTGCAGCAGATTTGGAACCACGTGGTGGACAATTTGACGTTGTCACAAGAGAAGGCTCAGCGCTTTGCTAACCGCCGTCGCTGTGTGGGTCCCCGACTTCGTGTGGGGGATTTGGTGTGGTTGTCTTCTCGTTATATTCCGATGAAGGTTTCCTCTCCTAAGTTCAAGCCTCGTTTCATCGGTGCTTATAAGATTTTGGAAATCCTCAACCCTGTGTCATTTCGTTTGGACCTCCCAGCATCATTTGCCATTCACAATGTGTTCCATAGGTCATTGTTGCGGAGATATGTGGTGCCTGTGGTTCCTTCTGTTGATCCTCCTGCTCCGGTCTTGGTCGAGGGAGAATTGGAGTATGTGGTGGAGAAGATCTTGGATTCTCGTGTTTCGAGACGAAGGCTTCAGTACTTAGTTAAATGGAAGGGCTATGGTCAGGAGGATAATTCCTGGGTTGTCGCCTCTGATGTCCATGCGGCCGATTTGGTTCGTGCCTTTCATTCGGCTCGTCCTGATCGGCCTGGGGGCTCTGGTGAGGGTTCGGTGACCCCTCCTCAAGGGGGGGGTACTGTTGTGAATTCCGTCTGGGCTCCCTCTGGTGGCCTTTAGCGATACTGCGGGTCTGGAGTTGGGCTCAGCTGCCTCATTTCCTGCTTTGCTGGTTCCTATTTAACTCCACCTGCACCTTTGTTTGTTGCCTGCTGTCGTTGTATTCAGTACTGGTTCTGATCTCTCTGGACTTCCTTGTGACCTGTCTCCATCCGGAGAAGCTAAGTCTTGCTAGTTCATGTTTGCTCATTTTTCTCTTGAAAATATGTTTCATTATATGATGAGTTCAGTCCAGCTTGCTTATATGTGATTTTTTGCTTGCTGGAAGTTCTGGGGTGCAGAGTGCGCCCCTCACATCGTGAGTCGGTGTGGGGGTTCTTGTATTTTCTGCGTGGATAGTTTTTGATAGTTTTTGTACTGACCGCACAGATCCCTTGCTATCTTCAGTCTATTTAGCTTTAGCGGGCCTCATTTGCTTAAACCTGTTTTTCATTACTACGTTTGTATTTTCCCCTTAACTCACCGTTATTATTTGTGGGGGCTGTCTAAACTTTGGGGTCATTTCTCTGAGGCAAGTGAGGCTTGGCTTTCTCTCTAGGGGTAGTTAGTTCCTCAGGCTGTGACGAGGCGTCTAGGTTTTTAGGTAACGCTCCACGGCTGCCTTTAGTGTGTATTGGATAGGTTCAGTGTTGCGGTCAGTATAGTTTCCACATCCCCAGAGCTCGTCCTAATATTCTGGTTTACCTATCAGGTCAGTTTGGTGATCCTACCACCGGATCATAACACTGCGCTACAGAGAGTGTTAACAACACCAACTTATCGTCTGTTCAGCATGGATGACCTGAAGAGGAGAGGGAGGAGGAGATGGAGAGTTGTTCTCCTGGTAGGGACAATGAACTCTTGACTGTTGGGAGTCTGGCACACATGGCAGACTTTAGGTCCCGCTGCCTTTCACGTGACCCTCGCATTGTACGCATTTTGGACACTACATATTACTGGTTGTTTACTCTTCTTGATCCTTGCTACAAGAAGAACTGGCTTTCCACCGGGTCACTCCACTGAAAATGCCCTAACAAAAGTCACCAATGACCTACTGACTGCCAAAGCCAAGCGACACTACTCTGTCCTCCTCCTTCTGGACATGTCTTCTCTCTGCCTTTGACACAGTGGATCACTCCCTATTACTACAGACCCTCTCATCTCTTGGCATCACTGACTTGGCCCTATCTTGGATCGAGTCACACCTAACAGACCAGACATTCAATGTCTCCAACTAACACACCACCTTCTCACCTCGCCACCTATTTATTGGAGTCCCGCAAGGTTCAGTCCTAGGGCCCCTGCTCTTCTCCATTTACATCTTCGCCCTGAGACAGCTCATAGAATCTCACAGTTTGCAGTATCACCTCTATGCTGATGACACACAGATCTACCTCTCTGGACCAGATATCACCTCCCAAGTAAGCAAAATCCCACAATGTCGGTCCGCTATTTCATCCTTCTTCTCCGCTAGATTTCTAAAACTTAATATGAATAAAACAGAACTCATCATCTTTCCCCCATTTCACTCAACTCCCCCAACAGACCTATCCATTAAAGTAAATGGCTGCTCACTCTCCCCAGTCCCACAAGCTCACTGCCTAGGGGTAATCCTTGACTCTGATCTCTCCGTCAAGCCACATATCCAATCCCTTTTCACTTCCTGCCGACTTCAACTCAAAAATATTTCCTGGATTCATGCATTCCTCAAGCTAGAATCTGCAAAAACTCTAGTGCATGCCCTCATCATCTCCTGTCTTGACTACTGCAACCTCCAACTTTGTGGCCTCCTCTCTGACACTCTCGCGCACCTCCACTCTATCCTAAACTCTGCTGCCTGACTAATCCACCTGTCCACCCGTTAATCCCCAGCCTCTCCTCTCTGTCAATCCCTTCAATGGCTCGCTATTACCCAGAGAATTCAGTTAAAAAAAACCTTAACCATGGCATACAAAGCCATCCACAACCTGTCTCCTCCATAAATCTGTGAACTTGTCTCCCGGTACTTACCTGCATGCAACCTCCGATCCTCATAAGATCTTTCTCCTTCTCTACTCTCCTCTTATCTCCTCTTCCAACAATCGCATACAAGCTTTCTCCAGCACATCCCAACTACTCTGGAACTCTCTACCCCAACATACCAGACTCTCGCCTACAAAAGGAACCTGAAGACTCACCTCTTACTACAAGTCTACAACCTGCAGTAACCACCGATCTACCAAACCACTGCATGACCAGCTCTGCCCTTGCCCATTGTATCCTCACCCATCCCTTGCAGATTGTGAGCCCTCGTGAGCAGGATCCTCTCTCCTCCTGTACCAGTCATGACTTGTATTGTTTAAGGTTACTGTACTTGTTTTTTACTATGTATACCCCTTTTCACATGTAAGCGCCATGGAATAAATGACGCTATAATAATAAATAAGAATAATTCTCTATGTGTCTTGTTGGCTGTATTGCAATACCTCCTTGTAAGTTTAAGTAGGTCTTGCACTGACTGCAAAAGCTTTACTAGTTTTGGACTCAGAATATCTGTAAAATTGTACCAGAAATTAATCAAAGTCCCTCGTCTACGTGTCTTGCTGGCAGTATTGCAATGCCTCCTTGTAACTTTTGGTAGGCCTCACAGTGCCTGCATGACTTTGCCAGTTTCTAAGTCAGAATCTTTTTAAAATAGTACCAGAATTAAATCAAGAGTCCCTCCTCTACCTGTCTATGCATCTGAGGCCCTAACCCTCCTAGAGGGTGTATCGGAGAGCTTCCTTCTAAGTTTTGTTAGACCTTGCACACAGTGCATTGGCTTTATAAGTGTAGGAGTCACAGTGCGCGTATCTAAGAATTTTAACAGAATGTGTATGAGGCCCTCCTTTATTTCTAATACAGGGTGTAACGGAGTCCCTCCTCCTTCTAATTTTTTTCCAGTTCTTCCATTGTCTGCAAGGGTTTGGTTGCGAATCACAGTCCCTTCTTCATAAATTAAACAGGATGTGTTTCACAATGTTACACACCCACATGCCCAGACAGTAGGTAGTGAAATGTTAAAACTGAATTTACCGGAAAATGGGTTATTCACCATTTAAAGCAATGAGAAAAAATGCAGCAAAAACACAATGTGTGAACATAGCCTAAAGGGGTGAAGGAGGCTTTCTTATTTTCTTTTTTGCCTTATATATGAGGGGCATTCATTAAAGATTTCCCATGACCCACTCTGAAACTCTTGGCACAGTTATTAGTCCTTCTCTTCATAGGTGCTACCTAAGGACACACACTTCTCCCATCTCTTTAAGGAACTGTAAACACCTCGACAGAATGCTGCAAAAGCTACATTGTGACTTCGGAAATCAGAGTCTCATCATCTGGAAAATGCTTGCCCTTCAAAAATAACGTAATTGTTGGAAAGAGGTGGAAGTCCGACGGTGAGAGGTCGGGTGAATAAGGGGGATGCAGTAAAATTTTAAAGCTACAGGAGCATGTTTCCATTTGGGCAACATGTGAGTTGTGAACTGGTGCATTGTCTTGCAGAAGGCGGATACCTTTGGTGAGCATGCCACGTCTCATGGTTTTGATGGCCTTCCGCAATTTCTGTAGCAGTGAAGCATAGTATGCTCCAGTGATCATAAAACCCTTTGCTAGGAAATCCATTAATATTACTCCATGCTGGCCTCAAAATACTGTGAGCATGACCTTGCCTGTCGAGGTTTGGGCACATGTCTTCTTTGGAGGTAGTGAGTCATGATGCTTCCATTGCATCGATTGACCTTTAGTCTCAGGATTATAGTGATGGACCCAGCTTTCATCCTACATAGTAACATAGTTATTAAGGTTGAAAGGAAGACTTTAAGTCCATCTAGTTCAACCCATAGCCTAACCTAACATGCCCTAACATGTTGATCCAGAGGAAGGCAAAAAACCCCATGTGGCAAAGAGTAAGCTCCACACTGGGGAAAAAAATTCCTTCCCGACTCCACATACGGCAATCAGACTAGTTCCCTGGATCAACACCCTAACAAGGAATTTAGTATATATACCCTGTAACATTATACTTTTCAAGAAAGGCATCCAGTCCCCTCTTAAATTTAAGTAATGAATCACTCATTACAACATCATACGGCAGAGAGTTCCATAATCTCACTGCTCTTACAGTAAAGAATCCGCATCTGTTATTATGCTTAAGCCTTCTTTCCTCCAGACGTAGAGGATGCGCCCTTGTCCCCGGCCTCAGGTCTATGATTAAAAAGATCATCAGAAAGGTCTTTGTACTGTCCCCTCATATATTTATACATTAACATAAGATCACCCCATAGCCTTCATTTTTCCAAACTAAATAGCCCCAAGTGTAATAACCTATCTTGGTATTGTAGACCCCCCAGTCCTCTAATAACCTTGGTCGCTCTTCTCTGCACCTGCTCCAGTTCAGCTATGTCTTTCTTATACACCAGAGACCAGAACTGTACACAGTATTCTAAGTGTGATCGAACTAGTGACTTGTATAGAGGTAAAATTATGTTCTCCTCATGAGCATCTATGCCTCTTTTAATGCATCCCATTATTTTATTTGCCTTTGTAGCAGCTGCCTGACACTGGCCACTAAATGTAAGTTTGTCATCCACCCATACTCCCAGGTCTTTTTCATTGACGGTTTTACCCAGAGTTTTAGAATTAAGCACATAGTTATACATCTTATTACTTCTAGCCAAGTGCATGACCTTACATTTATCCCCATTAAAGTTCATTTGCCATTTATCAGCCCAAGCTTCTAGTTTGCATAAATCATCCTGTAATATAAAATTGTCCTCCTCTGTATTGATTACCCTGCAGAGTTTAGTGTCATCTGCAAATATTGAAATTCTACTATGTATGCCCCCTACAAGATCATTAATAAATATGTTAAAAAGAAGAGGGCCCAATACTGACCTCTGTGGTACCCCACTGCTAACCACGACCCAGTCCGAGTGTGCTCCATTAATAACCACCCTTTGTTTCCTATCCCTGAGCCAGCTCTTAACCCACTTACACATATTTTCCCCTATCCCCATTATTCTCATTTTATGTATCAACCTTTTGTGTGGCACCGTATCAAAAGCTTTTGAAAAGTCCATATACACTACTCCTGTGTGATCAGTCTGTTGAAAAAGTCCTCCTGGTTTCCATGGCATATTGTCAATAGGGCCTGAGAGCATTCGACTTGTTCCTGCTTCTGGAAAGGTGCGAGCAGCTGGGGAACCCAGAGAGCAGATACACATGTGAAGATGGTCTTGGATGATTTTTTCCATGGACCTCACACTAATCTTGACATGGTTACGCGGCAATATTCCAAAATAGCGACCTCCACTTTCTGGATGGTGTTTTGATCAATAGCAGAGTGGGAGCACCCTGGAATTGGAGCTGTTTGCATCGATGTGCGATCAAATTTGAATTGACGATGCCAGTTCTTGACTACATCATATGATGGGGAATCATCACCATAAACCTCTTTCATCTCATCGAACGTCTCCTTTGGTGTGCGGTCTTTCAAGTAAAGGAACTTGATGATTGCTCTGCATTCCACTGAGCCCATTATCAAACCTCACACCACTTCAGCACCTGTAAAATCAAGACCGTTATCAGTTCTGAGTTGCAAATTGGCATGTAACCTATAAAGACTTATATCATTACACATGTGCAGTTTCAGCATCCTGTGATAAATAGACATGGGTCAGGGGAAATCTTTAATTAACGCCCCTCATACAAGTCATTATGCAAGAAAGAATGTTACCTAACATTTTTCCTGTAAAGTCCGTATTTGCTTTGGGGTTCTCTGTTTTATTTCCAGTCCGTAAAAGTGGAATAATACTCTGACAAGGAAGGTAAGGATCCAGCTTCAGTCCATAAAATTTTATTGTTTCTTTTTAATAAAACGTTATGGATTTTATGAACTGGAGCTAGATCCTTACCTTCTTTGCAAGTATACATTGATGACTGGCAGAGACGTGATCCCATACTTCCAACACTGAAACTCGCAGGGACTTACCACCAAGGGTGAGTTGATTTTTTCATAAACTGTGTACCTAATACTCTGACAACATTGTTCCTAGAAGCAAACTGGGAGTCAGAGATATGTCTTGGAATTTTCCCCATGCTGCTCCCATTCCAAATGAGCACTTTTTCCAATGCCCCCCAGACCAATATTTTTTTAATGCCCTCCAGACCTCCTGGGAAAGTCTACTGTAAAAATGCTTGAGTTTCCCATTCACTTCCATTATACTGGTTACTCGAGATGAGCACTGGAGCAGTACAACGTGTTCGACAGAAATACCCAGCGTATTTTAGTGCTCGCTCTTCACTAGTTAACAACATCACTTGGCAACTGTGCCTCATCATCATCAACCGCTTGAGACTCTAATTGACATAGCACACCGTCGTCGCCTTCTTCTGACCATGGTTGCACAAATATTTGGCCATCAATACACACGATTTCCTCATGTCCCTCATGTATCCAGGGCAAAAGACTGTAATCAATAAATGCAAATGTCAACACTCGCTCCTCGGATCAGTTTTATGATTAGGTGGTTCAGACTCTTGGATAGTGAGACAGAACTGTGTGGAAGACAGGTTGATGTTGGGAAATAGACTGGAAGCATTATGTGCCATACAACCGAACAACTGTTCACACCATTCTGCTTTAAAGAGTGTTGTTCCCTGCCCCCCTGCAAACTAGGACTGGAATCTAGGTCACGAGGATGAGCATATTTGCTCCAAAAATTTGTATTTATGAGTGAGAGATGACTACTGGCTCTCCAAAACTAATAAGTGAGGGACAACTCCTGGCTCTCCAAAATTTGTGAGTGTATTTATGAGTTCTCCTCAAAGCATATAACATGTGGGTCACGGCGGTAAACGCAGTGATACATAAAGTTAGCCATGTCTGACAGAGTCCCAACAGTCAACACTTTTGTTTCCCCACAGGACTCTCCATGCCCTCCTCCTCCTCCTCCTCCACACTTCAGTATTTTTGCTGGCCCCAAATTTTTCAAGATTTTGCAAAAAGCTTGTGAGGCAGTTCATTTATAGTGATTGCGACAATGTGAACTGATGATCTGTCAGAAAATTATTCCTACTGGTTTTTAGCTTCTGTAAATCCAAAAAAAGGCACTTCCAAAATTGGTAGAGGACCGACTGAGGGCCCACCCAAAATGATGGTAGAGGGCTGCTTAGGGTCCTCCCAAAAGTATAGTAGAGGGCTGCCTGGGGACCATCCCAGATGTGTCACTGAGAGCCGGCTGGTTGACCTCTAAATTTTTGGAGTGTATTTATGAGTTCTCCTTGAAGTGTGGGTCGAGAAGAGTGAACAACCAGTAATGAGTATTGTCCAAACTGCATATAACACATGGGTCACGGTAAACACGGTACATAAAGTTAGCCATGTGTGCAAGAGTCACAACAGTAAAGACTCTCCATTGCATCCTCCTCCTGACATTTCAATATTGTTGCTGGCCCAAAATTTTTAAAGATTTTGCAAAAAGCCTGTGAGGCAGATTATTTATAGTGATTGCGACACTATCTGCTGATCTGACAGAAAATTATGCCTGCTGGATTTACAGCTTTTATAATAAAAAAGGCCCTTCCAAATGTATAGTAGAGGGCCATCCAAGGGCCCTCATAAATGTATGAGTGAGGACTGCCTGAAGGATAAGCCGAAATTCAGTGGGGGCACCATTGCGTAATTTTTGGGTGCAAACCTCCAAGGTCAGGTAGGGTTAAATCAGGGTCAGGTTTAGGCAACTATTAGCCTGTTTAGGGTTCTTTGGTTGTATCTCCTCTGCTTTGTCCATCCTTGTGTGTATAAGGATGCAGTCGTAAAAGAAACTTAGTGTCCCTGACCACAAGCACTTGTTGACCTGACAGTAACTGCATTGATCAGGGCACAGATGTTGTTATGAGACACGTGCTGGTGTAAGACAGGGATGGAACACAGTGAAAAATTGTGGTGGATGGGCACCGATGGACCTACGCCACCCCATGTTGCAGAAACGCAAAGTTTCCACAAGCCTAAATGGCACAATTTCCAGGACAAGCAGTCTGTAAATGTGCCCATTTTGTGTTTGGGCCTGTTGCTAAATGGGTGGGTGGTATAGTATTTCCTTTGCCTTTCAAGGCCTGGGGTAGGAACAGCTAAATGCTGCACTGGGACAAGAAAGTGGACATTGAGCTGATGATGCTTGCAAATGTGCAACGATAGTTGAAGAGCTGGACACATCCGTGCCTGCATCCTGGAAAGGGGATTAGTAGCACCCTGTGTACTTTCTTCCTCCATCTCCGCCTCATTCACATGCAAACATTCCTCTTTAAACCATCTTGGTTTATTCTCCACAGATGTCATACATCGATGGCCACTCATCCCTTGTTATGCGTGGAGGCTGAGCGGAATACCGACGGGCATGTTGGAGCTGGTATGCAACTACTGCCTGCTGCTGCTGCTCATAAAGCCTTGCCAAGTATATATTTAATGTTGAATTCCAGCATACGAGCAGATTGCAAACCAGTTACAAAACAGTTGGCCACCATCTCATTCTTGAAACCCCACTGCCTCTGATGACCCTTTAAAGGTTGAATGAGGGCCTCATGATGACTCTATAGAAATAATGGAAGAGAAGGCAAAGAAAAAAACTCAACCATATTCACTTTTTGATTTGATTTGGGAAGGGGTGAGGAACACCTAACCCTTGTTGTGGGATACTGCCACATTTGTGTCTCCTTTGGGGAACAGTTGGCCACCTTCTCCTTCTGGACACCCCACTGCCTCTGATGGCCCTCTAAAAATTGAGTGAGGGCCACATGATGATTCTGTGGATATTGTGGAGGAGGAGGAGGACAAAAAAAACATGAACCGTAAACCATTTTGTAGGTGGGAAGGGGGAAGGAAACTCTGCGTGTGCATGCTCTGGTGAACAATTGCCTGCCTTCTCCCTCTGGCCCCCCACTGTATCTGATGGCCCTATAAAAATTATTAACCATAGGAAGGATGACATCACAGCTTCAGAGATGACCGTCTAATAGCCGCGCTCGACTACTCATCTCTACTGAAAACCATTCATTATCCCGGGATTATTTTGGAGTGGTTCTTGTGGTGGGATGCACGTCTGGACAACTGTCGTCATCCTATCAGATAGATAAGAATTAATGTATGTATGCATATGCTTTATTAAAGATGGTGTTATGCGCACAAGGTATTCTACTCGGTAGGGACTCGCATCGGACCAGTAAATATGCAGTCACAGTTGCACTTAGCGAAATACACCACTTCTAGGTAAATACAAAGGACTGGGATATTCTTGATCCACTCCCAATAAGGAGGGGGGCTTTACAGAGCCCTTCCCAGACTGCTGTTGCAGGTTAGCTGGCATGTGGTGATGTGGATGATGTTAGAGTCAGGATAATAGAGTAAGTCCTAAGCTAGCAGCATTAAACCAAAACAAAAAGCAAAATGGAACCCCAAAACAAAAGCTAACAAAGAACCGGAAAAGACTGTAAGCAACTGCTGAGAAGCAACCTGAACATCAACAGGAAGAACTCACCCCACCACTACGCAATGGAACTTAAAAGGAACCTGTTAGCAGGATTGCGCTGAGTAACCTACAGACAGTGTCAGGTTGGTGCCTTTATACTGATTAAGATGCTGATTAAGATACCGAAAGATGCTACTGCATAGGCACGGCCAGCGCTATTTTGAGAAAGATATTTTTCAGAATAAATGTATATGACTAAATAAAACAATTTAATGCACACTATACATGCAATCATGCTACACTGCAACCGCCACCGCCAGCACCTGCCTGCTGAATGTGACATTCTTTTTTTTCAATACATTTAATATTCAGTATGTAAAATAGGGGGCAGGTTACTGATGGATCAGTGACCAGTCATAAGCCATACAGATGCATATGTAAGCAGAGCACCCTTTAAAGACCCACCCCCAAAAGGCCCACCACGGAGTACGAGAATCTCAATAACTGAAAATAAAGATTGAACAACAACCACAAGATGGATTTCATCAACCAAGGTATCATTTTAATCAGTATAACAGTGCCAACTTGACAGTGTCTGTAGGTCACGCAACACAATCCTGCTGACATGTTCCCTTTAATAAACAGCACTGGACAGGAAAGGAGCAGGCTTTAAATAGCCAACCCAATGCTAAAGATAAAAATCAAGGGCTGCATTCTGCCCAGTCATGTCCAGGGAGCCACTCCCTGCTCACCTGAACAGCAGGGTGCTCACATTCCCAACATTGGCTTATACCAGAAAAGGCAGCCTCCTGCATTGTTGGCAACCAAGAGACACAGTGTTTCATGACTCCCGGGCCACCAAACAAGTGGGAAATGTGGCATCATGGGTTCCTACATCACTCACTACTTCGACATACAAGAAACCACCATGTGTAGTTGCACCATCCAAGTGCGCGGTAGCTCTGCCCCCAGCACAGACAGACTGGCAAGGAATTCTGGAAACCGTAGGAAATAATTGTGTTCATGGCAGATATTCCGAACAGATGGAGTGAATCATTAGCCTATGGGGAAGAGAGGGGTTTTTTTTCTCTCTCTTTTTTTTTAGTTTGCCTTATATACAAGTCATTATAAAGGAAAGAATGATTTCTAATATTTTGTCCAGTAAAATCCATATTTGCTTTGGGTTTGTCTGTTTTATTGCCAGTCCATAAAAGTGATGTAATACTGTGACATTTTATTATCATTATTTATTATTATAGCGCCATTTATTCCATGGCACTTTCATGTGAAAAGGAGTATATATAATAAAAAACAAGTAAAATAATCTTGAACAAAAAGAGTCACCAACTGATACAAGAGAAGAGAGGACCCTGCCCGCGAGTGCTCACAGTCTATAAGGGATGGGTAGGATACAGTAGGTGAGGGTAGAGCTGGTCATGCAGCGGATGCAGAGGATACAGTAGGTGAGGGTAGAGCTGGTCATGCAGCAGTATGGTGGAACGCTTGTCGGAAGAGGTAGGTCTTCAGGTTCCTTTTGAATGTGGAGAGTGAGCAGCCATTGACTTTGGGGGGTTGAGTGAGATGGGGGAAAGATGATATATTCTATTTTATCCATGTTAAGTTTTAGAAATCTAGCAGAGAAGAAAGATGAAATAGCGGACAGACATTGTGGCATTCTGGTTAGTAAGGAGGTGATATCGGGTCCAGAGAGGTAGATCTGTGAATCATTAGAATAAAGGTAAAACTGAAAAGCCGTGGGACTCTATGAGCTGTCCCAAGCCAAAGGTGTAGATGGAGAAGAGCAGGGGTCCTAAAACTGAAAACTGGGGGACACAGACAGATAGGGGGTGAGATGAGTAGTATGTAAGTAGGAAATGCTGAATGTCCGGTCTGTTAGGTATGAGAAGATCCAAGATAGGACAAAGTCTGTGATGCCAAGAGATGAGAGAATCTGAAGTAAGAGGGAACGCTCCACTATTTCAAAGGCAGAGCACAAGTCCAAGAGGAGGATGCATTTTAGTCACAGGTGTTTTTAATTACACCAGGACCCTACCCCTCCACAGAGATATAGATTTTAGTCTAAGAGAGGATTTACAAGTTCCCATACAGATGAAGACTTTATTCTTAGAGTGGATTGGCAGTATTAGGACCTGGAAAAGAGAAACGCCTTAACGTGGCTTCCAGGTACACATGAATTGGCCAATTTATGCCCTAAGCTTTCTCAATTTTTCATATTTCCAGTGGGTAATGCAATTCAATTTTCATATTTCATGTTTGCAAGCTATGGCGCTACAGAGTGCTGCCTTATTTATTTGAATATAAAGATGTACCGGCAGTAGTCAAGGGGTTAAAAAAGTAATATTTTTGCCTGTTAGATTTGGTTCTTTTTACCCACCTTTAGCAATTATGTGAAATATGATGTATTTTTAGTTTACATTTATGCAGAAATATGAAAACTTCTCAAGGTGTTTACAAACTTTCAAGCAGAAATGTATCTTTTTAAATACTTTACTGCAGTAAAGCACCAAAGTAAAACATTGTCTTTACTGGTCAACTCAAGCAATAAAGACTAGCTGGAAGACAAGTTATTTTAAAATGGTTAAATTATCTGACAAAAGTGATAATGTAATAAAAACCAAATAAAAACTCAATGAAAAAAATGCAAGTAACCTAATTTACTTAGTAGGTGCAGAGATGCTGCAGAAAATGCGCAATTTCAAAAACTCCGGTAAAGCTCACTGTGGGAACGCAGGCTTTTTGCAGTTTTCCTGCACCTATTGAGTAAACTAGGTTACTTGCTTTTTTTCATTGTGTTCTAGAGTGCATTTTTTTACATGCCTTTTTAGCATGTTTTAAATGCTGTGGTTTTGTCTCTTGTTGGTGTGTCACATTTAAAATAAACTTGCTTTATGTTTGATACTTGTAAGGAGAAAGTTTATAGAGTAGCGGCGCTCGTGAGGTGGATAAGAATAGCTGCGGGTAATGCTCCTTACCACACAAAAGGAGGAAAAGGAACTAAAACCAAATGAAAAATATTTGTAGAATATTTTTACCTGCGCTAAACTATACAATACAACAGTCAAACTACCACAATGGGTAAATACCTGTTTGACAGAAGAAGTGTTCAAATTGCCCTATTAGTCGTATACAGCAGATCAGAGATTGGCAATAGAAAAGGACTGAAATGGGAAACAATGAAAAAATATAAATCAAATCACAATAACTAAACAACTCGTGTGCCACTTATTTGTTGTATATAAATATGGTAATCCCACTTAAAAGTGATTGAAATAATAAAATTATTAAAAATAGATAGTAGTGTGTTGCTTGAAAAGTGCTTAAAAACTATTACTCCAAAAATAGATGTCCCCAGATAAAGGATTTGTGCTTCTCTGGTTGGTTATTAAACTAGGATGCACATAAGTATAGTCCAGTACCTGTAGTACCGATACTTGCGAGGGAAAAAATATTCTTAAATTAAAAGCTGTCCTTAAATCCTGGGCTGCTGCGGTGAAACAAATAAAGCCCGTTACTTAGCTTAATAGGCGCTGTCTTGTGTCGGCTTCCAAGCAGCTTGTGCAAGCGCCGTCCCGGCCGGTGACGGACGCTCGCGCGGCCTGTGCTTGATCCTAATGCGATGCTGTGCAGGACCTGCGAAGACATTCGGGTCACGTGATCGTCAATCACGTGGTGCCCCTCGTGCTACGGAACGCTGTGGGAGCCACAAACCTACGCATTTCGGAAATGCTATGGTTTCCTTCATCAGGGTTCCTGATGAAGGAAACCGTAGCATTTCCGAAACGCTGATGGTGGAGCCGCATGTAACACACATCAACAGCGGCACTTAACACGCACAGAGCCCTCGTCACTCCACACTCCCATCAGCGTTCCCGTGATATTAACATGGGGTGCAGACAGATTGTCATGTTAGCTTGAGGTCTGCTGATGACCCCCATGCCTGTCACTATGATCCTCCTGTTCATAGGAGATTGAGATTTCTGATATACAGTACATAGGAGAACTTCAGTACTGCTATGCATAGCACAAGCAATCAAACGATTGCAGCTTCAAGTCCCCCAATGGGACTGTTAAATACAGTAAAAAGGTGTTTTTTTTAAAGTTTTTTAAAATAAGAAAAAAAATAAAAAACACAAAAGTTCAAATCTTGCCCTATTGAAAATAAAACGATGAAGAAAAAAATACACATATTTGAAATTTTTATTACGATGGTCACAAAAGAGGTTGAGAGTTTACCTCCTATCCCCAATTGGATCTCAAATTTAAAGGTCAATGAGAATAGGGCACTAAGAGAGCTACAGGCCTTGGATGACGTAGTCATTAAGCAGGCTGACAAAGGTGGCAACACTGTATTATGGCCTAACACAATGTGTGAAAGACAGGCAGCAATGATTTTGGGTAACACTAGATGTTAAAAAAAACTATGTTAGTCAGCATACTTGAGTCTGCTTTTGAAGATGGCATTATCCCTAAAAAATTAGCTGAAACTATAAGTAAATTACAGCCAAGATTAGCAACTTTTTATTTATTGCCTAAGCTACATAAAAATCCAATAGACCCGCCCGGAAGGCCTATAGTGTCTGGTAAGGGTAGCCTATGTGAAATTATATGCACTGTGATTGATTACTATCTTCAGCCATTGGTACAGGCATTACCTTTGTATATCAAAGACACCACCATGATGCTAAAAAGATTGGACTCTTTGCAGTTGGAAGAAGGGGCGGTTTTGGTTACAGCAGATGTGGAAGCCCTCTATTCTTCCATAAAGCACATGGATGGTCTGGAAGCAGTTTCTCATTATCTACAGTACATGAGAGCAATCTGGAAACTCCACTAGTTGATTTGATCTTGACCTTATTAAAATTTGTGTTGGAGCATAATGTATTCATATTTAATAAGGACATATATTTGCAGCAACAAGGTACAGCGATGGGGGCTACATGTGCCCTGCATATGCAAATTTTTTCATGGGCTATTTGGAGCGAATAATTTTTCAAGATGATGTCACAGGAAGTGAAGCTATACACGGATGAAGTCGTTATATCGACGACATCCTTTTCATCTGGGAAGATGTGACCGATAAACTGACTGCTCTCAAGGAAAATTGAATCAGAATGACTTCAACATAAAATTAACATATAATTATGGTAGAATGGTAGATTTCCTGGATTTGAGAATAAAAGCCTTGGCAGATGGGAAAATCACCACCGATGTCTTCAGGAAGCCTATGGCAACCAACACCTTGTTGCATGCTTCCTCTGCTCACCATAGATCTACCATCAATGGCATATCAACTGGCCAATTTCTTAGGGTGAAGAGGATCTGTACCACAACAAAAGATTATGAGAATCAAGGATCAGATCTCATTAGAAGGTTTAGTAATAGAGGATACAGCAACAGGCAGATCAAAAAAAGGTATAAGAAAGCTGCAGGTTTTCACAGAGAAGAACTTTTATACAGTAACAGAAAAAAGAACAAGGAACAGTGTAACAATAATGAAATAAGATTTATTACTAAAACAATAAACAATGGCCTGAGTTGATGGCTATTATGCATAAACACTGGAGTATCTTGCAGTCGGATCCGGTATTGAAACAACTCCTACCTGCTCGTCCTTTAATAGTTCCAAGAAGATCTAGAAATTTGAAAGATCTACTTGTGTCATTTCTCAACAGTTTCTTTTAGACCTGCAGCACCAGACGATAACGTTTTTTCCATGCAATATGTGTAAAGGGTGCAAGAATCTTTTTAGGAACAAAACATTTACTAATCATGACGGTTCTAGGATACTTCAAAAACATAAAAAACTTACCTGTGCATCCAAAGGGATTATTTATCATGCCAAATGCCCATGTAAAAAAATATACATAGGCCTCACTACGCGAGAATTAAAGGTAAGAACGAGGGAGCACGTACGGGATATTGGAAAATCGACGGCTGTAGAAGACATTAGCACTTTAAAAACCCTGCCTAGGTACTTTAAGCTATACCATCACTCAGACTCCCGAGGCCTTAAGATTCAAGCAATTGATCAGGTACCACTGGGGGGGGGGCAATTTGGCCAAGATCTTGGCTCACAAAGAGAGAAAATGGATTTATCTGTTAGGAGCCATGGCGCCACAGGGCTTAAATGAAACTTTGGGTTTTAATTCATTTTTGTAGTCCTTTTTTATAGTTACACTAATATGATCCCCATCTTTTGATCCAAGGTTTATATAAAAAAACTTTTGGTTTTAATTCACCATATTGTAGTCCTCAGAATTTATGAGTTGTTTAAACCAACATGGTCCCTTGGTCCCTATTTTGATACATCTTTCTATTTATCCTGTTCTTTTATCCTATTTTAATATTTTATGTGTTTATGTGTCTTATTTTAATATCAATTATATGTATTTTAATAATTTATTTGTAGTAACGGCATCATTTGTCGGTGGCAATTTACTTCTTTTCGGCTTCTCGTGGACCATGTGGGTTCTTCATCCTGGTGACTTTTCTACAAGCAACAGATGTTTCGTCACGTTTTTCTACATGGACCAATTCTCCAGATCTCTTTTGGATTTTGTTATTAAATTATTTTTTGATGGGTGTCCAACTGAACTTAAATTTTCTGGTTTTCCCCTTATTTTTGTTTTTGTATTTCATTGCATACATGTATGGCTCACATATTGTGGTTTGGGTTTATACATTTAAAGATTTATTTGTACATGTTATGTGCATAAATAATTTTCACTTATTATTATAATACACTAGATGGTGGCCCGATTCTAACGCATCGGGTATTCTAGCATATATATGTATATAGCATCCACATAGTATATAACACGCAGTATATAACACAGCCCACGCAGTATATAACACAGCCCACGCAGTATATAACACAGCCCATGCAGTATATAGCAGCCATGCAGTATATAACACAGCCCACGTAGTATATAACACAGCCCACGCAGTATATAACACAGCTATTGTTATATAACAATAGCAGGTTTTTTGTTTTTTTATTATTTTTAACATTAAATATTTTTACTATTGATGCTGCACAGGCAGCATCAATAGTAAAAAGTTGGTCACACAGGGTTAATAGCAGCGTTCACAGAGTGCGTTACCCGCGGCATAACGCGGTCCGTTAACGCTGCCATTAACCCTGTGTCAGTGCTGACTGGAGGGGAGTATGGAGCGGGCGCCGGGCACTGACTGGATGGAAGTAGGGAGGGACTAATTTTCGGCCGGACTGTGCCCGTCGCTGATTGGTCGCGGCCTGGCGGCCACGACCAATCAGCGGCGTGGGATTTCCGTTACAGACAGACAGACGGAAGTACCCCTTAGACAATTATATATATAGATTATCTGTATATATTATTTGTAATTTTAAATATTAATAGCTATTATCTTATGGGATTATTTATGCGGGTGTCCCCCAACATAGTATTCACTTTCTTTCTACACAATGTTTATAACAATACTTATAGTATCATGTTTTATCTTTGATATTGCTCAACTTTTACAAAGCTCAGCCTTTATAAATTATATTTTTTGTACACATTATTTATTTGGTTTCCTGGCCATACACATCTGCGGCACGTTTATATATTTATTTATTCTTTATCGCCCCATTTTAGTTTTGTCACTTTGTCACTGCATACTTGTTTTGTGGCGTTCTGCACTTAAATTTCCATGTCTTTCATGTTTTTCTGTGTATTCCTTTCCAATAATTAGGCTTCGGTATTCAGTTCGTGCATTCGCCGGTCTGTGACGACCTTGTGACTTCCGGCCCCAAAATGGTATCAGTAAAAAAGCCAACTCAGGGCACAAAAAAAAGCTCTCACCCAGCCCCATATCCCAAAAAATGAAAATATTACAAGTCTCAGAAAATATTGAGAAAAGCAAAAAATATTTTCATAAAAATAACCAATTTTTTTCACCACTAAAAAACAAGCAAACAATGCATGTTTGGTACCTGCATAATCATACTGACCTGGAGAAGCAACATGTCAGGTCAGTTTTACCATATAGTGAACATGGTAAATAAAATATGCAAAAATCAATTGTGGAATTACACATTTTTTGCAATTTCAAAGCACTTGAAATGTTTTCCTCACTTTCCAGTGCACCATATGATAAAGTGAATGGTGTCATTCAAAAGTACAACTTGTCCTGAAAAAAATAAGCCCTCATACGGCTATGGAGATGGAAAAATAAAAAAGTTAGGCTGGTTTCACACATCCATTTTTTTCCGGTACTGGAGATGTCCGTGTGTGCATTACGTGTGGCACACGCGTGGCAACCGTGTGCCAGCCATGTGCCGCATCAGTACCCCACGGACGGCCCCCGGAAAAGAAGCGCTACAGTAAGCGCTGTTCCCCAGCGGCAGGTGCCGAAGCCGGCTCTCTTCATTCTCCCCTGCTCTGCCGGCAAGCAGAGGAGAATGATGAGCGTTATATTAAAGTCCAAAAGATAGCAGGTGGGGGATTTTGGGACGCTTACCCCCATCATCCGACACCTGCTGCCACTAATAACAGTGACAGTAGGTGCGGATGATCGATGTATTCCACAGCCGCCGGCTGCAATCTAACTAACTAAATGAATGAAAAACCCGACGTGGGTTCCCCCCTATTTTCTTGAACCAACCAGACAAAATTCACAGCTGGGGGCTGCAAACCTCAGCTGTGAGCTTCTGCAAGGTTGGTTATCAAGAATAGAGGGCTCCCCAGGCTGTTTTTTTAATTATTTAAATAATTTAAAAAAACGGTGTGGGGTCCCCCCCATTTTTGGCAGCAAGCCTTGTTAAAGCTCACAACTAGGGGCTGCTATTCTCAGGCTGGTAAAGGGCCATTGATATAGGCCCCCAACCTAAAAACAGCAGCCCGCAGCTGCCCAGAGAAGGCGTATCTATTAGTTGCGTCTTTTTTGGCGCTTTGCCCAGCTCTTCCCACTTGCCCTGTAGCGGTGGCAAGTGGGGTAATATTTGTGGGTTGATGTCACCAAGTCCATGGCTTAGTAATGGAGAGGTATCTATAAGACACCCATCCATTACTAATCCTATAGTTGTATTATTTGTAAATAAATACACAGCCAGAAGAAAATTCTTTATTTTAAAAAATTACATAGACACCTTTAATATTCTAAATTAAACCATACTTACTGCAACACCTAATTCCCTGATGCCCTCGATCTCCTGTAAAAAAAAAAGTAAAATAATAAACCAACAATATACCATACCTGTCCGTTGTTGTGTCCCACACTGTAATCCATGTCTGGGGGCTAAATAGTTTTCAACCTGTACGGTGCCAAGATGTGACCGTCCCGGCTGAAAACCACTGGTGAATGAGCTGCTGAGAGCGCAGCATCATTCACCAGCGGTGACATCATCGAGGCCGGGCTGAACTGCGGTGACCTCAGGACCATGGGAAAAAGCTGGTGATGGTATGGACAAGTATGGTATATTGTTGGTTTATTATTTTACTTTTAATACAGGAGATCGAGGGCATTGGGGAAATAGGTGCTGCAGTAAGTATGGTTTAATTTAGAATATTAATGGTGTCTGTGTAATTTTTTCAAATAAAGGATTTTATACTGGCTGTGTCTTTATTTACAAACAATACAACTATAGGATTAGTAATGGATGGGTGTCAGATAGATGCCTCTCCATTACTAAGCCATGGGCTTGATGTCACCTGAAAGGTGACATCAACCCACAAATATTACCCCACTTGCCACTGCTACAGGGCAAGTGGGAAGATCCTGGCAAAGCGCCAGAAAAGGCGCATCTTATAGATGCGCCTTTTCTGGGCAGCTGCAGGCTGCTGTTTTTAGCCGGGGGGGCCTATATCAATGGCCTGTTACCAGCCTGAGAGTAGCAGCCCCCAGCTGTGAGCTTTAGCAAGGCTGGTTGTCAAAAGTGGGGGGGACCCCACGCTGTTTTTTTCTAATTATTTTTTTAAACAATTAAAAAAAACCGCGTGGGGACCCCTCCCCTCTATTCTTGATAACCAACCTTGCAGAAGCTGACAGCTGAGGGTTGCAGCCCCCAGCTGTGAGTTTTGTCTGGTTGGTTCAAGAAAAAAGGGGGAACCCACCTCGGGTTTTTCATTCATTTAGTTAGATTGCAGCCGGCGGCTGTGGAATACCCCGTTCATCTGCACCTACTGTCACTGTTATTAGTGGCAGCAGGTGTCGGATGATGGGGGTAAGAGTCCAAAAGCCCCCACCTGCTGTCATTCGGACTTTAATATAATGCTCATCATTCTCCTCTGCTCACTGGCAAAGCAGGGGAGAATGATGAGAGTCGGCTTCAGCACCTGCGCCAGGGAACAGTGCTTACAGTAGTGCTTCTTCTCCGATGCCGATGCGTGTCACATGGAGGACATCAAAGTGTGTTCTCCGTGTGCACGTGTGCAGGACGTTTTGCCATCTGTGCTAACGGTAAAAAACGGCATTTTAAATGACCTAGATGTCTATAGAATTCCGTGTATGCATTCACCTTGTACATTGTTTCCAGTATTACGCCCATCCCGTTCTATTCCCCCTCCCCCTACCCCTTTTTCCTCTTCATGTCACTAGGTCCACCGCAGGACACTACTGCGCAGGCACCGTTCTCCCCACCTCCTCCCCACCTGATCCTCATGACAACTAAAAAAAACCCTGTCAGCTTTCACAGCGCAATTACCAGCGTCTCTATCAGAGCACCATTGCGCAGGCGCCGATCTCCCCACTCGATCCCCATGACAACACACAAACGGTGCCGGCCACATACATCTGCAGCCTGAACAGCGCAAGCGCCAGCGTCCCCACCACTTCCGGTCACATGACCCCACAGCGCTCTATGATTAGAAGCGCGCACAGTCTCCCAGCGCCAGTCTCAGCTTAGACACGGGAGTGTCAGCCTCACATCCGCTGCGCCACCTATGGACGTAGGTTACAAACTCAAAGATAAGTATACTCACGTTATCCTCATTATGCCTCACGGTGGCTAATGTTATATTACTAATTTTCACAGCCATTGCCGGACAGACGCTGGGCATCACAATAACATACCCATTGGGGTCTGGACACCACACCTGGACACGGAAATCCCCGTGCATACCACTGGGGTAGGTTCCTACCATACCCTACAGGACACATTAGACAACTTGTTCCAGAATGACTTTATCATACCTTTCCACAGGCCCCTTGACATAGGATTCCCATCCTCATTCCAACCATTACGTTGATTGTGCCCCACAAGGCAGAGGATACTCTATGCTATATGACAACCAACTAAATTTCAAGGGTAGGTCCTAGTTACCTCTTCACACGGTAAAGACACACCATGCTTACCCCATGGGACTTCAACGTATATATGCCCCTCTTTTTATCTACTCTGACAGGATACACCATTTCCATTGCCCTACAACACCACGGTCTCAGACCAAGATAGACTCTCCATATATTGGGTAGGCCACCGTATTACCTTACTCACTCTATATAGGATATACACCATGATATGAATCTCCCTATACTTGTCTCTCTTAATAAATATGTCTTTATGCCTCTTTATCTGCATATGTTTTTCTATGACATCTCGTTACTAGGTTACACAGAGACCTATTCTCTGTACATGAATACCTCAATTGTAAATTCTGTATATTAATGTACATTCCTTGATATATGTATACTAGCTATTGAACCCGTTCTACGCCCGGGTGGCGAGCATTTATATTGGTATATGGTCTCCATCCTGGTATGTGCTACTCCATCCTGCATCCCCATCCTGTCATGTGCTCCCATCCTGCGCCCCCATCAGTGCGGGCGGCTGTGCTGAGTGCGGGCAGCTGTGCTGAGTGCGGGCGGCTGTATGTGGCTGTGCTGTGCGTGGGCGGCTGGGCGTGGCTGTGCTGGGTGCGGGCGGCTGGGCGTGGCTGTGCTGGGTGCAGGTGGCTGTGCTGGGTGCGGGCGGCTGTGCGTGGCGGTACTGAGTGCGGGCGGCTGTGCGTGGCTGTGCTGGGTGCGGGCGGCTGTGCGTGGCTGTGCTGGGTGCGGTGGCTGTGCTGGGTGCGGTGGCTGTGCTGGGTGCGGTGGCTGTGCTGGGTGCGGTGGCTGTGCTGGGTGCGGTGGCTGTGCTGCTCCATCCTGCGCCCCCATCCTGTCATGTGCTGCTCCACCCTATCATGTGCTGCTCCATCCTGCACCCCATCAGTGCGGGCGGCTGTGCTAAGTGCGGGCGGCTGTATGTGGCTGTGCTATGCGTGGGCGGCTGTGCGTGGCGGTGCTGAGTGCGGGCAGCTGTGAGTGGCGGTGCTGAGTGCAGGCGTCTGTGCGTGGCTGTGGGCGGCTGTGCGTGGCTGTGCTGAGTGCAGGCGGCTGTATGTGGCTGTGCTATGCGTGGGCGGCTGTGCGTGGCGGTGCTGAGTGCGGGCGGCTGTGCGTGGCTGTGCTGGGTGCGGGCGGCTGTGCGTGGCTGTGCTGGGTGCGGCGGCTGTGCGTGGCGGTGCTGGGTGCGGGCGGCTGTGCGTGGCTATGCTGGGTGCGGCGGCTGTATGTGGCTGTGCTGTGCATGGGCGGCTGTGCGTGGCGGTGCTGAGTGCGGGCGGCTGTGCGTGGCGGTGCTGAGTGCGGGCGGCTGTGCTGGGTGCGGGCGGCTGTGCGTGGCTGTGCTGGGTGGGCGTGGCTGTGCTGGGTGCGGTGGCTGTGCTGGGTGCGGCGGCTGTGCTGGGTGCGGCGGCTGTGCTGGGTGCGGCGGCTCAGGCTGTGCTGGGTGCGGGCGGCTGTGCTGGGTGTGGCCGGCTGTGCGTGGCTGTGCTGGGTGTGGGCGGCTGTGCGTGGCTGTGCTGGGTGCGGCGGCTGTTTGTGGCGGTGCTGGGTGCGGCGGCTGTGCGTGGCTATGCTGGGTGCGGCGGCTGTGCGTGGCTATGCTGGGTGCGGCGGCTGTGCGTGGCTATGCTGTGCGTGGGCGGCTGTGCGTGGCGGTGCTGAGTGCGGGCGGCTGTGCGTGGCGGTGCTGAGTGCGGGCGGCTGTGCGTGGCGGTGCTGAGTGCGGGCGGCTGTGCGTGGCGGTGCTGAGTGCGGGCGGCTGTGCGTGGCGGTGCTGAGTGCGGGCGGCTGTGCGTGGCGGTGCTGAGTGCGGGCGGCTGTGCGTGGCGGTGCTGAGTGCGGGCGGCTGTGCGTGGCGGTGCTGAGTGCGGGCGGCTGTGCGTGGCGGTGCTGAGTGCAGGCGGCTGTGCGTGGCTATGCTGAGTGCAGGCGGCTGTGCGTGGCTGTGCTGAGTGCAGGCGGCTGTGCGTGGCCGTGCTGGGTGGGCGTGGCTGTGCTGGGTGCGGTGGCTGTGCTGGGTGCGGCAGCTGTGCGTGGCTGTGCTGGGTGCGGTGGCTCAGGCTGTGCTGGGTGCGGGCGGCTGTGCTGGGTGCGGTGGCTGTGCTGCTCCATCCTGCGCCCCCATCCTGTCATGTGCTGCTCCACCCTATCATGTGCTGCTCCATCCTGCGCCCCCATCAGTGCGGGCGGCTGTGCTAAGTGCAGGCGGCTGTGCTGAGTGCGGGCGGCTGTATGTGGCTGTGCTGTGCGTGGGTGGCTTTGCGTGGCGGAGCTGAGCGCGGGCAGCTGTGCGTGGCGGTGCTGAGTGCAGGCGGCTGTGCGTGGCTGTGCTGGGTGCGGCGGCTGTGCGTGGCTGTGCTGGGTGCGGCGGCTGTGCGTGGCTGTGCTGGGTGCGGCGGCTGTGCGTGGCTGTGCTGGGTGCGGCGGCTGTGCGTGGCTGTGCTGGGTGCGGTGGCTCAGGCTGTGCGGTGGCTCAGGCTGTGCTGGGTGCGGCGGCTGTGCGTGGCTGTGGGCGGCCGTGCTGGGTGCGGTGGCTCAGGCCGTGCTGGGTGCGGTGGCTCAGGCCGTGCTGGGTGCGGTGGCTCAGGCCGTGCTGGGTGCGGTGGCTCAGGCCGTGCTGGGTGCGGTGGCTCAGGCCGTGCTGGGTGCGGTGGCTCAGGCCGTGCTGGGTGCGGTGGCTCAGGCCGTGCTGGGTGCGGTGGCTCAGGCCGTGCTGGGTGCGGTGGCTCAGGCCGTGCTGGGTGCGGTGGCTCAGGCCGTGCTGGGTGCGGTGGCTCAGGCCGTGCTGGGTGCGGTGGCTCAGGCCGTGCTGGGTGCGGTGGCTCAGGCCGTGCTGGGTGCGGTGGCTCAGGCCGTGCTGGGTGCGGTGGCTGTGGGCGGCCGTGCTGGGTGCGGTGGCTCAGGCCGTGCTGGGTGCGGTGGCTCAGGCCGTGCTGGGTGCGGTGGCTCAGGCCGTGCTGGGTGCGGTGGCTCAGGCCGTGCTGGGTGCGGTGGCTCAGGCCCTGCTGGGTGCGGTGGCTCAGGCCGTGCTGGGTGCGGTGGCTCAGGCCGTGCTGGGTGCGGTGGCTCAGGCCGTGCTGGGTGCGGTGGCTCAGGCCGTGCTGGATGCGGTGGCTCAGGCCGTGCTGGGTGCGGTGGCTCAGGCGGTGCTGGGTGCGGTGGCTCAGGCGGTGCTGGCTGCGGTGGCTCAGGCCGTGCTGGCTGCGGTGGCTCAGGCTGTGCTGGGTGCGGTGGCTCAGGCCGTGCTGGGTGCGGTGGCTCAGGCCGTGCTGGGTGCGGTGGCTCAGGCCGTGCTGGGTGCGGTGGCTCAGGCGGTGCTGGGTGCGGTGGCTCAGGCCGTGCTGGCTGCGGTGGCTCAGGCCGTGCTGGCTGCGGTGGCTCAGGCTGTGCTGGGTGCGGTGGCTCAGGCTGTGCGCGGCGGTGCTGGGGGCCTGAGCAGGCGGGGACACCGGCGCGCTGTGGGGGTCAGGTGCCGGAGTCGCCGCTAGCTCAGGCCCCCGGCACTTGCTATAGTTACCTGGCCCTGATCCAGCGCTGCGCGCCGGTCTGTCTTCCGGGTCCTCTGCCTGTGACTGTTCAGTCAGAGGGCGGCGCGCATTAAGCGCGTCATCGCGCCCTCTGAACTGTGAACGTCACAGGCAGAGGATGTGGACCGGAGGACGGAGGGGCAGCGCGCAACGGAGGAACGGGACAGGTAAATATATCATACTTACCCTCCTGGCGGTCCCTGCTTCTCCGTTGGAGATCGCGGTGAGCGTTCAGTGTTTACGCATACCGCGATCTCCTGGGAGCGTCGCTCTGTGGGGCCTAGACTGCGCCGGCGCGTGCGCTTGCGCAGTCTATAGAGGCTTCGGACAGAGTGACGCTCCCAGCGTTATATTATAGATACACTACTTATTGTTCATATCTAATTGTAAATATTTGTATTTTTTCTAGCGACGTTGTGATCAAGGCTATACATTAGCCGAAACGTCAACGCTCACCAGTCGCTCTTTTTTTCTGAAAATCACTATAAATAAATTTCCACTTAAAGCATACTTTCTATTTGTACGTGTGCAGTGATCTCCATACCTAGTATATTAGGAACCTCTGGCTCCTTTCACTAGCACCGTCACTCTCAATTTTGTCGTGTGCGGGCCATCACAGCTTCATAGATCTACAAAAATTTTTGGCTACCAGCACCGACTGAACTCATGTCCTCCGAAACCTACATGTACGATGATGCCACTGGATCTACAATCTTATCTAAGATAAGAACAAAGACTGACTTTTTACGCATACCCAATAAAGACATCAAAACGAGAGATTGGGAAAAGGAGAAAAAAAGACTTATAGCATATGATCTGCATTGCGCCACTCTTGGGGAATATCATAGACAAGGGAAGATACCACGGGGCCTACGCTGTAACCTACGACCAACCTTGTTCTCAGACAACCCACAATATTGCACTACCTTTCAAAAAATACTCAATAAATGTTCACTTGATATCATCTTACTAACAATTGAATTCTTACAGGAAGCCATCAAAGAAACCGAGGAAAAGATCACTACCATCGAGACGCAGCTCACCTCTACCCTTACCAGCACCGAGTTCAACACCTTGAAAAGTAAGGTTGACTCCATCTTGTCTACACACCAAAAGACTCTCGAGGAAAGAAAACGGACCAAATTTCAAAGAGACACCGAGGACTACCTGAGCAACAGAGTCTACCGATGGGAGGACACAGCCCACAGAAGACAATATCCGAGATCACGCCGCCCAGGAAGAAACACAGCATCCGGGGACTCCTCACCGGCTGGGGGATCCTCCCCTGGCTCTGGAAGCGACACTGGCGGAGCCTCAACCACAAGAACGGCTTTTTTAGGCCCAAGCGGACGCCATGCAGGAGGTCGAGAAGGAAAAGATCGAGAACGCCAGATGACACTTCGATCACAGGTAGGGGTCCAAACCTAGTTGTAAACATCTCTGACTACTCTCTTTCTCCCTTGGAGCTTAAGGTATTGAACAAAGGCCTATCTTTCTGCCCCACCCCCAGATGGGACTCTTTTCAGTTAGAAAGGGATCTACAAAGCTTCTACCGCAACATAAGATTAAAAGTACATTTTGAGGGCAATTCACACCCCACTGGCAACACATTAGGGACATTACCCAATCGAGACGAAGGGTCATTAATCACATTGGACCAACTGGGACTGAGAAACCCCAGCAAATTCATGCCCCCCAAGACAAACCATGCCGTAGAGACCTTTATTGACCTCCTAGATAGAGACATCAAGGAGACTATCCACGACCAACGTGTAGGTCTCCTCCCAGTCCGTCACAATTTAACACCACCTGAAAAACAAGCACTCTCTTCACTCAAAAACAATAGCAACATTGTTATCAAACCCGCGGATAAGGGAGGAGCTGTCGTAGTGATGAATAAAAACCAATATACAGCTGAGGTCAAAAGGCAGTTATCAGACACCACAACTTACAAAAAAATCCAATCAGACCCTGTCTATAACATCCGGAGAAAGATTGACGCCATTCTCACTAGACATTCACAACTAAAAACCATCGATGCCAAAACCAAAACATACTTGACAAATGAACACCCAGTAACTCCAGTCTTATACATCCTCCCAAAAATCCACAAAAATCTGCAAAATCCACCGGGACGCCCCATTGTAGCATCCACCGATTCCATTCTTAACCCCATATCTATCTACCTAGAGAAATTGCTCACGCCATACACTCACAAAACTAAATCTTTCATCCTGGACACTAGTGACTTCCTGAAAAAAATCCAAGATACCAAGATAGTTCCAGCTAACAGTATCCTATACACCTTAGACGTTAGCAGCCTGTACACCTCAATCTCACATGATAAGGGGATTGAGGCAGTCTCCCTCACACTAACGGAGGCTAATATCGACAGACGTTCCCACGACCTTTGTCTTGAATTACTCAATTTGGTACTTAGAGAGAATTATTTCCTTTTTGAGGATGAATTTTATGTCCAAACGTGCGGGACCGCTATGGGCTCAAACGTAGCCCCGGCGTACGCCAACCTATATATGGACCGCTTTGAGCAGGATTTCATTTACCCCAACTCACTATTTCAACAACATGCTCTTCTATGGTACCGTTACATAGATGATATTTTTTGCATTTGGCAGGGTGACCACACCACTTTAACCACATTTTACAATACCATCAACGAAGTGAGACCGGAACTCAAATTTTCAATTTCACATCACACAGAGACCATCACTTTCCTGGATACCAAAATATGTAAAGATATCCAAGGGGTTCTCACTACCGACATTTACAGCAAACCCACCGACCGCAACAATCTCCTATTGTACAACAGCTGCCATCCCAAATCCACAAGAAACAGCCTTCCCCGATCTCAATTTAAAAGAGTCTCTAGAATCGTATCAAGTCCCACTGTCAGACAAACCAGACTGAGTGAAATGGCCAAAAAGTTCGAAGACAGACAATACCCACGTACACTTCTTAACACGGAAATGACCAAAATATTGTCAGACGTAGATTCTGCAGCAATCCCGCCACAGAAACCACCAAGATTACCCTTTGTCCATGGTCATCATCCCTCCATGCAAAGAATTCACAACTTGATCCAAAGACAGTGGCCCCTACTCACCAAAGCTTATCCCAAAGTGGAGATCTTCAGAAATCCCCCCCTTATGTGCCTACGTAGACCACCGAACATTAGGGACAAATTGGTTAGGGCTGACATTGGATCACATAAACAAACACTGACTCGCACATTGAGTGGACAAAAAAGAAGGGGCACATTTCCATGCTTGAATTGTATGTGCTGTTCTAATATCATTAAAGGAAGTGAGGTAGTTCATCCACGTACAGGTAAAACCTACCCCATAAGGGACTATCACACCTGCGAATCCAACTATGTGATATACATCATCAAGTGCCCCTGTGGCTTACTTTACGTAGGTGAAACTATCCAGGCCATCAGAGACCGTATCTCAAGCCACAAATCAACCATCAGATGTGGTAAGACCTGGCTACCTCTACCCGCCCACTTTCAGGAAGCTAGGCACAATATATCTCAATTACGATTCCAAGTTCTCGAAAAAGTTCCCAGACCGAGACGGGGTGGGAATCATACCCTACTATTAAAACAGCGTGAAACTTACTGGATCTACACACTGGACACACTCAGCCCAAGAGGCCTCAATCGAGAAATAGACTGGCTAACGTAATGCATTTCTTTCCTTAGACCCACTGAATAATCGCACGCATCCACTCGGCTTTCCCCACCGGTGGAGTTGGTAAGATCCCCTACCACTATATAGAGTCTATCTAAGTTTCCTTCTGCTTTTGTTCTCCTTTCCCCCTTTTTTTTCAATATATGGTTTGGACTCCTACTCAAATGTAATATGTATGTTTATAACATATGCATCTGCAAATTGCCTGTATACACAACACAGCATATCTCTGTGTCCATTCTCGTATATATCCTGTCGTTGGACAGTGCTAATTGCATTTTAAATGACCTAGATGTCTATAGAATTCCGTGTATGCATTCACCTTGTACATTGTTTCCAGTATTACGCCCATCCCGTTCTATTCCCCCTCCCCCTACCCCTTTTTCCTCTTCATGTCACTAGGTCCACCGCAGGACACTACTGCGCAGGCACCGTTCTCCCCACCTCCTCCCCACCTGATCCTCATGACAACTAAAAAAAACCCTGTCAGCTTTCACAGCGCAATTACCAGCGTCTCTATCAGAGCACCATTGCGCAGGCGCCGATCTCCCCACTCGATCCCCATGACAACACACAAACGGTGCCGGCCACATACATCTGCAACCTGAACAGCGCAAGCGCCAGCGTCCCCACCACTTCCGGTCACATGACCCCACAGCGCTCTATGATTAGAAGCGCGCACAGTCTCCCAGCGCCAGTCTCAGCTTAGACACGAGAGTGTCAGCCTCACATCTGCTGCGCCACCTATGGACGTAGGTTACAAACTCAAAGATAAGTATACTCACGTTATCCTCATTATGCCTCACGGTGGCTAATGTTATATTACTAATTTTCACAGCCATTGCCGGACAGACGCTGGGCATCACAATAACATACCCATTGGGGTCTGGACACCACACCTGGACACGGAAATCCCCGTGCATACCACTGGGGTAGGTTCCTACCATACCCTACAGGACACATTAGACAACTTGTTCCAGAATGACTTTATCATACCTTTCCACAGGCCCCTTGACATAGGATTCCCATCCTCATTCCAACCATTACGTTGATTGTGCCCCACAAGGCAGAGGATACTCTATGCTATATGACAACCAACTAAATTTCAAGGGTAGGTCCTAGTTACCTCTTCACACGGTAAAGACACACCATGCTTACCCCATGGGACTTCAACGTATATATGCCCCTCTTTTTATCTACTCTGACAGGATACACCATTTCCATTGCCCTACAACACCACGGTCTCAGACCAAGATAGACTCTCCATATATTGGGTAGGCCACCGTATTACCTTACTCACTCTATATAGGATATACACCATGATATGAATCTCCCTATACTTGTCTCTCTTAATAAATATGTCTTTATGCCTCTTTATCTGCATATGTTTTTCTATGACATCTCGTTACTAGGTTACACAGAGACCTATTCTCTGTACATGAATACCTCAATTGTAAATTCTGTATATTAATGTACATTCCTTGATATATGTATATACACTACTTATTGTTCATATCTAATTGTAAATATTTGTATTTTTTCTAGCGACGTTGTGATCAAGGCTATACATTAGCCGAAACGTCAACGCTCACCAGTCGCTCTTTTTTTCTGAAAATCACTATAAATAAATTTCCACTTAAAGCATACTTTCTATTTGTACGTGTGCAGTGATCTCCATACCTAGTATATTAGGAACCTCTGGCTCCTTTCACTAGCACCGTCACTCTCAATTTTGTCGTGTGCGGGCCATCACAGCTTCATAGAACGGTAAAAAACGGACATATCAGCGTGGTTTGCCCACGGACACACAGTCTGTGGAAATACACTGACATGTGCACAAACCCATTCATTTGAATGGGTTTACGAGTGTACATGCTTCCGATACGTGTGAAAACTCACCACACGTAATGAAGACACGGACGTGTGAAAGAGGCCTTAGAAGAAGAGGAGGAAAAAACAAAAAAAGGAAAATGGCCTGGGGTGAAGCGGTAAACACCAAACCGCACAACCTAGTAAAATGTAGAAATAAATAATGATAATACAAGGATACGTCGTGCACAGTATGGACTAACACTAATGCCTAAATTGTCTATATTGCATCTTAGTAATAAATGCCTAAAAAATAGTAAATGAAAAAGTAATGGATACATATTGCAAGTCAAACAATAAGCAAAATAAAATTAGGATCTATTTGTAAATGTACTGTAGAAATGGAATAAAATGTCAGTGACACAAATAAAAGAAGATGAATGACTTAGAGCAGACTAAATGCTGAATGTATTGATGTCGTCACTTGGGTTGAAACACCACAAGGGAAGACGGTGTAATTATCCTAACCACCTGTCTAGCAGAAATAACCCCACATTCCCACTTTCCCACCCACTGTCAAAGGTGACAGATTTGTGAATTAAACTTTAGCAGTGGGCTTAATAGAGGGCCTGAATTTTAATGAAGGAACTGAGCTGGAGGCAAAACATCAGTGCTTAATTGTGTAAACACCTGTTGTCTTTTATGAGAAGCCTTAGCATTGCAAATGGCAGTTGAGTAATTTTGACAGCTGCAATATAGCTGTCATATCTGCTGTGATATAGCGCAGCCACTCGTTTGCCTGAAGTTATTTCATCCATTGTTATAAAATAAAAACAGTTGAATTCTTCCTGTTTGTACGCAGTTATTTTATCTGCTGCATTGTACTGTGCAGTCACCAGGGCCGGTTTTCGACAAAGTGGGGCCCTAGACAAAAATTTTAAGTGGGGCCCCAAATGCTAACATTGTAAAATCACACAAACATTTAGGTTACAGTACATGAGCAGGATGCGGATACAGTTGGTGGAGGGGCCTGGAGCCAGTGCTCACACTGTGGCCCCCATATTTAGGGGCCTAATATCGGCTAACAGGTCTGCCACTATTAGCTGAATGCAGGGGCGTTGCTAGGGTTAGAAAAGAAACATATAATTTAAACCTGGCCTATTAGAATGACTCTTCCAAAATATCATGAAAAAACCCCAAAAAATGCATACGGAAGCAAATGTCATAGGTATACAAACAACGAAAACTTTATTGAATACTGATTAAAACAACTTCTTTTTGTAAAAAATATTATTATAAACCATCCTCTGGGAAATACACATGCAAAATACAACTGCAGGTGCAAGGCTACGCATAACAACCATTAAAGTATATAGACAAATCAGTATGCAAAGGGGTTTGGATAACTATTACACAGTAAATTGATAGGCAAAGTAGTACATATTGTCATTTAAGATAAATCCAACATCATAGGTATATATCTCTAGCTTATAAGGGTCACCGTACCCAGTATTATAATATGCATGGACCAATGCCAAAAATATAAGTAATAAGTAAAGTGCTTAGTGCTGTGTAAACCAGTCTACATAAATGCCACTAAATAGTCAATAGTAATCAGAATAGGCTGTGCATAAGAGGCTTGTCACCACGCCATACCCCATACTAAATGCGTATCAAAGATAGAGAAAAGTGGAGGTAATGCATAACCTGCACGTGCAGTCCTGAAGGCCCCAACGCGCGTTTTGCGTCTTGCTTCTTCCGGGGGAAGATATATACCTATGATGTTGGATTTATCTTGAATGACAATATGTACTACTTTGCCTATCAATTTACTGTGTAATAGTTATCCAAACCCCTTTGCATACTGATTTGTCTATATACTTTAATGGTTGTTATGCGTAGCCTTGCACCTGCAGTTGTATTTTGCATGTGCATTTCCCAGAGGATGGTTTATAATAATATTTTTTACAAAAAGAAGTTGTTTTAATCAGTATTCAATAAAGTTTTCGTTGTTTGCATACCTATGACATTTGCTTCCGTATGCATTCTTTTGGGTTTTTTTAGGGTTAGAAAAGGTTAGGGCCCAAGCCCCAAGACAAAGAGTTGCCACCAACCCCCTCTTAATTTTTTTTAACACCACAGATAATACAGTGATAACTCACTGAGTACAGATAATTTAGTATATATCACATGCAGTCCTATATAACACCACAGATAGACATAGCGTTTCAGAGTAAGACTATGTTCACATGCAGCATTTTTTTTTAGTAGCCAAAACCTTTTCTATTAGGCTACTTTCACACTAGCTTCGTGCACTGCACATCGCTATGCGTCGTTTTGCAGAAAAAACGCATCCTGCAAAAGTGCTTGCAGGATGCGTTTTTTCTCCATAGACTTTTATTAGCAACGCAGTGCGACGCATTGCCACACGTCGCAACCGTCGTGCGATGGTTGCGTCGTGTTGCGTCAGACCGTCGCCACCAAAAAACGTTGCTTGTAACGTTTTTTGGTGCGTCGTCTGCAGCATTTCGGAACTCCGCCCCCGCCTCCCCGCACCTCACAATGGCGCAGCGGATGCGTTGGAAAACTGCATCTGCTGCCCCCGTTGTGCGGCGCATTCACAGCTAGCGTCGGTGCGCCGCAACGTCGCATAGCGACGTGCAGTGCACGACGCTAGTGTGAAAGTAGCCTTAGAAGTAAAAACGTTGCGTTCAAAACATCGGTTTTTCAGCTTGTTTTGTGGTGTTCTTCACACTTTTTTCAGCTTTTTTTGGAGTGAGGATGTTTGCTTTGTCTACAGTATGTTTAAGACCACATTCATACGATCAGTATTTGGTCAGTATTTCACATCAGTATGTGTAAGCCAAAACCAGGTGGGTGATAAATACCGAAGTGGTGATGTGTTTCTCAGGGTAAGTGCACACGCTGTTATTTTGCTGTGGATCTGCAGCAGTTTTCTGTGCGTTGTACAGCACCATGTAAACATATGGAAAACAAAATCCGCCGTACACATGCTGTGGAAAATACCGCGCAGAAACGCTGCGTTGTATTTTCCGCAGCATGTCAATCCTTTGAGCAGATTCCGCAGCGTTTTACACCTGCTCCATAAAAGGAATCAGCAGGTGTAAAAAAGCTGTTGAAAACCGCACAAAAAACGCAGGAATTCCGCGATAAATCCGCAGGTAAAACGCAGGGCGTTTTACCTGCAGATTTTTAGGAATCTGCGTGGAAAAATCCGCAGCAGATTCCGCAACGTGTGCACATACCCTCATTGTTCCACTACTGTTTCTGCATTACAAATACTAATGTGAAATACTGAACATGTGAACGAGACCTAATAGTTTAATTCACCAAAACCACTTAAAAAATTGCAGTGAAAAATGCCGTCGCAATATCTGTAGCTTTTTTATTCTTTCATTGCTTTCTACAGGTGAAAACACACTGAAAGAAGTGACACGCTGCAGATTTAAAAAGCGCTACAGTTCTGAAATCCAGTCAGAAAACAAACAAGCGCGTGCAGGAGATTTCGGAAATCTCCTATGTTTTGCTGGCACTTTAAAAAGCAGCTTTTCGCCATGTTCATATGCAGAATTTTTGCAGCTTTTTCTTCTGCAAATAAGAAGTTTACAGCAGTTTACAGCACAAGCAAAAACTGCGATTTTCAGAAATCTCCTGCGCACCCTTTTATTTCTCCTGACTGAATTTTACAACTGCAGTGTTTTTTAAATCTGCAGCGTGTCACTTTCACCAATATTTTTCACCCGTAGAAAGCAATGAAAAAGTTTAAAAAATGCTGCAAATGTTGCAACGTTGTTTTTCGCTGCGTTTTTTGTGAATAACACTAACTTTATTAAACATGTACTGTAGACAAAATGCATACTGTAAAAAACAAACAGCAAAAGCTCTAAGGGTATGTGTCCACAATCAGAAAACGCTGCGGGTCGGCTGCTGTGTACTTGTGCAGTGTCCAACCCGCAGCGGCCACATGTTACAGTATAGTGGATGGGATTTTAAGAAATTCCATCTCTACTATACGTGCACTGACACCCACACCTCCCCTGCGGGGCGCGTCTCTCCAGACAGCAGCATGCCAATTTATCTGGCGCAGAGGCGAGTCTCCACCAGAGAAATCTCACCCCTGCAATGTATAGGATGCAGGGATTCCGCACAGATCAAGGAACACCTGTGTTCAAAAGATGGCAGCACTTTGGATGCAGCACATGTCCACTGCGTCCAAAGGGCTGCCATTTCCGGATCCTCTGCACATACCCTAAAAAATGGGTGCTTTGAAAGCATTGTTTTTACTGCCAAGAGAGCAGGCTTTGGCTGCAAAAAAAATGCACCAAAAACGCTGATTCCTATGCACACCTGTACTATATATGTGTATGATTTACCCTTATTATTTCACATGGGAATTCATTTATTTCTATATAATAAGTACCCTGATTCAGCAGACAATATTCCTGTCTTGTGTCATCCAGACAGTAGTGACAGCAGGTCGCCCTGTCAGATTACAAGCAATGATTCAGTGACTGTGGTCAGAGCCGATGCTGATGGCTGCTGTATGTGACTGTGAAACCTGATCCTACAGCAATCAGCACAGAGCTCCGGGACCACAGTGAGCAAATCACTGCACTGAGGGGGTCTCAAGGGGGGTTTGGAAGACACTTTCTGGGACTACAGAGCAATGCACAGCATTATTCACTGATGAAAACCCTCTGGGCACTTCATACAGGGGTTGCAGATGCAGGGGGCCCCCTTGTAGGTGGGGGCGCCAGGCGTCTGCCTGTGCCAAACGCCGGCCCTGGCAGTCACTTACTAAATAAAACTAAATTTTGCTTAGTAAAAGCGATAAATAGTGATATTTCCTGTAGTAGTAATGACACTACCCAAGAAAACTCTCTCAAGAAGCACCATGAAGAAATGTAATAAACCTCATTTGTTGGTAATATAGCAGTCCTCAGACAGCTCTCTTTCATCTTCCACACTTCTCCTCTTTATGTTCTCAACTAAAGATATGTATGCAAGGCATCATTTTCAAGCAAATTATGCCCAAAATTCGCCTGGAAAAGCTCCCCATCAAATGAGCATAGTGCACAGCAATGGCAAAATGGCCTTCCTATGCAGATCTTCTGTCTTATATTACTTATTTTATCTGCTTTGGGGTCCGGAAACATGACAAGCTTATTCCTTGACAGTTTCCATTAAGAAGCAGCCCACTCTATACTTATTAATATCATAGTGCATAAGCTACTTGTGAAACTACTTAAGGAAAATGACAGCCAGCATTTCTTCTGAAGCAACCTCACCTGGTAAAAACCTGGAGGCTCTGCCAACGTCTAAAAGGTGTCATATTAATATATCATAACATAAATTGCGAAGCGTCATTTTCACCCCTCCCAATTAGTTATAGAGAAAGAAAATAAAGCTGCTAGAATGGCCCAGCCAATCAAGAAGGAACTAAAACTCAACATTCATAGAAGGAGCTGTGATGCTGTGTCACTTTTCAGACAAGTCAAGTGAATTCAAATGTGAGGAGGGTACGTCATAAACAGAAGGAAGAGACAAAGGCATAGTCAGGTAACGGATTGAGGTCAAACTATCAAGAGGATAGTAGATCAGAGCAAAGGGGTTAAACTGGTGAATGGTCAGAACGAAGACCAAGGTCAGGCAATGAAAGATCAACAAACAGAACATAAGGCACAGAGATACAAAACACACAAAAGCTGAATGTACATTTGCAGACGTAAAGTCTGGTAAAGTAGCCTGGCAATCACCTGGGACAATGAACACCTGGACACAGCCAGCACCTCGTGAGCTGTCAATCAAAACACTGACAAGTCAGCACGCCCTGCATCAGACTGAATGACTGAGCTGTCAAACTACTTACAGCTTCAGTATGCCCCTGTACCAGATTGGACTGCTGAGCCATCAATAACTGCATCCCAGATACAGTGGGGGTGAAATCGTGACAGGAGCCCACAGAACCTTCCGGATTTGAAGAGTGTTTGTGTGGAAGAATGGGTCAAAATCACACTTAAGCAATGCATGCGACTAGTTTCAACATACAGAAAGCATCTTGAAACTGTCATCATGTGAAGCAGAGTAATAGATGTGCGTCCCCGTGCCTCAATGCGCTTATCACCCTTTCCTCATCAGGGGGTGTGTAAAAAAGAGCTAAAGGGTTGAGTAAATAAGAAAGGGTGAAATGCGCGTTGGTGAGGGTGGACATACATTTACTACTCTGTTGCACATGTGAGTCTCACTATGGGGATTACTACCATTACTTTATTCAGTTCAGTGATCTTCCCATTTTCTTTGGATGCAGTGAATAGCTATGCCTACTTATATTCTATGGACTGTCTTGTTTGTTTAGTGGCCAGTGTGAACATGCGCCTACACGTTGCATGCATACGATCAGGCTTTTGCACTCTGTGCAAATAAGACTCGGCCTCCCGTTTCCTTGAGCTGGACATTACATTTCTATAGCTCCCCATGGGTGTCCATTAGTCGGGGTCTCGGTCTTGCTCCTCCCTTATTCACATTTACTTCAATTGACATATGGCAAGATTTTTACCCTTAAACGGCGATCGTTAAGGGTACTTATTCCTCAGCTTTTTAACGGTGCTGAGAAATAAGAGCATCATGCCGCCGAGCGGGTGGCAGCTGTATGTAACAGCTGACACCCTGCGGTATCAGCCCCGGCTGGTTTTACAACTGATCGGGGCTGATTAACCCCTTCAATACCGCTGTCAATTGCAACAGCGGTATTTAAGTTGTTACAAGGGGGTCACAAGACCCTCTTAGTAACCATCAGATCCCTGTGATGACAATTGTGGGTCCCAATAGTTACCATAGTAGCCTGAGGTCATGTGATGACCCCAGGGTACGGTGACCTGTGAGATCCAGCAATGAGCTGAGTCTCACAGGCAGAGTCAGTGAGACACTGACAGTCTCATACAATTTATAACTCAAATAAGTCATCCAGTAATGTACCCGTAACCATAAGTTGGGTTTTAGCACTTCCAAAAATACATATTATTATTATTATTAATAACATATTATGATTTTATTCTTTAATTTAAATGTACTTCTTCTTTACCTTAGTTACATTCTAGAGGTAATTCTTATGTGAGTTAAGTCTCATACACTGCCATACATGAGTACAGCAGTGTATGAGATCAGTATGGGACCAGTGATCAAAATAAAAATCACACGTGTCCCACAGTGAAAAAGTGTTAAAAAAAAGTGATGGAAGTAAAATAGAATATGTGAAAGAGTTAAAACGAAACACGGAATAGCGCACACAAATCACGAAAATTCGCTTTGATACTCAAAATGAAGCATTTGGGATAAAACAAAAATAAACACACAAAAAATACACATTGGTATCAACGAGTCTGGAGCGACCCGCTCTAAAAAACTGGCACCTTATTTATTCAATTTGGTGAACGCCACAAAAAAAAAAAGCCAAATGTCGCTTTTTCAACATAAAGACTCCCAAAAAAAAGACTAAAAAGCAATCAAAAAGTCAAATGTAAAATAAAATGGCATAAATGAAAATGCCGAACTGTCCCACAACATACAAGCTTTAATATGGCTCATTCGGCAAAAAAATAAAAAAGTTACAGCTCTCATAAGATGACGATGGAAAATTCATTTTGCTAAAATATTGTTTTTAGTGTGTAAAAATAGCAAAGCAGAAAAAAATATAAATCTGCTATCTTTGTAATCATAATGACCCTACGAACAAATCGGTCTTATCACTTACCACATGGTGAACGGCACAAAAAAATAAAATAAATACAATAACTGAATTTCTGGGTTTTGTTCATTCTGTGCCTGAAAAATCTGAATAAAAAGCGATCAAAAAAATATGAAGTACCCCAAAATGGTGCTAAAAAAATCTCCAAATATGGCAACAAAAAAACTACTGTTTATTAAAAAAAAAGCATTTTTACTGTAAGATATTAGTAAAACCTAAAAAAAATATAAATCTGGTATCACTGTAATCACACTGACCTGAGGAATAAACCCGCCTTATTACTTATACCGCACGGTGAACCATGCAAAAATGAAAATAAGAACTATTCTTGTACTGCTGTCTATTTGTTAATTCTACCTCCCAAATATCAGAATAAGGCTTAGCTCACATTTATCCTGTTCTCTCCGTTGAGCACTTGCATAAGGGTTTCAGTGTAAATTCCCCAAAACCATGATTCAGACAAAACCACGGACAGAATCACTCACTTATGAGGCAGAATGAGTCACTTTGGACTGTTCTGTGTTCCAACGTTATCCCATCATTTTAGGCGTCTTTTTAGTGCACAAGTGTAGTCGACCACAGATCTGTGCACGCCTAAAAAGATAGATACCACCGGAGCAGATGCCAAACGGAGTAAGAAGTGTCTCTATCTGCCTCATGGTGGGAGGTTCTGTTGATGGTTTCGTCTGAATCGCATTTCTGTGGATTTACACGGAAACCCCTAGGTGAGTTACCAGCGTACAAAACAAGAATGTGATCCAACCTGAAAGAGGTTGAAAAACATTATTTACCCCAAAATGTTACGAATAAAAACCTTAAATTATCCTGCACAAAACCAGCCCTCACTCAGGTCCATCATCTGTCACTGGAACTATAGGGGGTTCCCACATTACTGGTAGAACAAAGATTCCGGCAAAGCGACATAGCTCCCACCCCCTCAAATAAAATCCAGTGAATTCTGCGCTCCCAAATCCAAATGGCCCTCTGAGCCCCATTGTACCTAAACCACAGTAAGCGGCCACATGTTTGGCATTCTTGTCACAGAGAGAAGGCACTTAATTTATGGGTGCATATCGCCAGAAGCACAAGTGGGGCACAATGTATGGGGGTGCTACAATACAGTTGTGCTCAAAAGTTTACATACCCCGGCAGAATTTTTGCTTTCTTGGCCTTTTTTCAGATAATATGAATGATAACACCAAAACTTTTTCTCCACTCATGGTTAGTGAAGCCATTTATGGTCAAACTACTGTGTTTTCTCTTTTTAGATCATAATGACAACCCAAAACATCCAAATGACCCTGATCAAAAGTTCACATACCCTAGTGATTTTGTCCTGATAACATGCACAGAATTTGACACAAATGGGTTTGAATAGCTACTAAAGGTAACATCCTCACCTGTGACCTGTTTGCTTGTAATCAGTGTGCGCACATAAAAGCTGAGTGAGTTTCTGGGATCCAGACAGACTTTTGCATCTATAGTCAAGTAAAAAAGGCAGCACACTGCAGCGCTAAGACATGCAAACATGAAACATGAAAACTGAACTGCAATACTGCACTAGAAATATGAAAAATGAGAGCGTTTAGCGCATAAAAATGGCCAATTTTATGTGTACCTGATAGCCCCTTTACCAACTCTAGGTTCAGCACCTGTTCACACTTAGTCTATGTATGGATGTGACGGTCAGTTTTTTCAAATATATTATTTAGCCTTCTGACTGAGCACTCCGCCTCCTAGCCCAGGTGTTTTAATCGCAGCAGGTCCAGTACCCCTCCACAGAGAGAGAGAATATGAGTCTAGGAAGAGGTTTTCACAGGTACCCATTCACATGGAGACGTTTATTCTCAGCGAGGTAGGCAAGCGTAGGACCTGATATACGAGAGATGCCGTAAAGGGGCTATCAGGTACACATAAAATTGGCCATTTTTATGCGCTAAACGCTCTCATTTTTCATATTTCTAGTGCAGTATTGCAGTTCAGTTTTCATGTTTCATGTTTGCATGTCTTAGCGCTGCAGTGTGCTGCCTTTTTTACTTGACTATATATGAGTTGGTTACTCTAGGTTCAGCACCTGTTCACACTTAGTCTATGTATGGATGTGACGGTCAGTTTTTTCAAATATATTATTTAGCCTTCTGACTGAGCTCTCCGCCTCCTAGCCCAGGTGTTTTAATCGCAGCAGGTCCAGTACCCCTCCACAGAGAGAGAGAATATGAGTCTAGGAAGAGGTTTTCACAGGTACCCATTCACATGGAGATGTTTATTCTCAGCGAGGTAGGCAAGCGTAGGACCTGATATACGAGAGATGCCGTAAAGGGGCTATCAGGTACACATAAAATTGGCCATTTTTATGCGCTAAACGCTCTCATTTTTCATATTTCTAGTGCAGTATTGCAGTTCAGTTTTCATGTTTCATGTTTGCATGTCTTAGCGCTGCAGTGTGCTGCCTTTTTTACTTGACTATATATGAGTTGGTTACTCTAGGTTCAGCACCTGTTCACACTAAGTCTATGTATGGATGTGACGGTCAGTTTTTTCAAATAGACTTTTGCATCTGTCATCCAGCCACTGATGTTTCTGGATTGTGAATCATGGGGAAAGCAAAAAAATGATCAACAGATCTACAGGAAAATGTAGTTGGACTGTATAAAAGAGGAAAGGGATACAAAAAGATATCCAAGGAATTGATAATGCCAGTCAAAAGCGTTCAAACTATGATTAACAAATGGAAAATCAGGGCTCTGTAAAAACAATACCATGGTCAGGTCGACCAACAAAAATGTTATCCACAACTGCCAGGAAAATTGTTTGTGATGCAAAGAAAAACCCACAAATAACATCAGCAGAAATACAGGACTCTCTGAAAACTAGCGGAGTGACTGTTTCAAGATGCACAATAAGGAGTTACTTGAAGAAAAGTGGGCTGCATTGTCGAGTAGCCAGAAGAAAGCTACTACTGTGCAAATGCCACAAAGTATCTCACCTACAATATGCAAAACAGCACAGAGACAAGCCTCAAAACTTCTGGAACAAGGTAATTTGGAGTGATGAGACCAAAATTGAACTTTTTGGCTACAACCATAAACATTACATTTGGAGAGAGGTCAACAAGGCCTATGATGAAAGGAACAACATGTGGTGGATTGCTGATGTTTTGGGGATGTGTGAGCTACAAAGGCACATGAAACTTGGTCAAAGTTGAAGGAAGGATGAATGTAGCACATTATCATCAAAAACTGAAGGCAAATTTGCACTCATCAGCACGGAAGCTGCGCATGGGCCACACTTGGACGTTCCAACATGACAACGATCCAAAACAGCAGAACAAAGTGAAGGTTCTGGAGGTTCTGGCCATCTCAGTCTCCTGACCTCAATATCATTGAGCCACTCTGGGGAGATCTCTGGGGAGCCTTGCCACATGACTTAGAATAAAAACCAAACAAGAATCTCAATTTGCAGACACTGTGCTTCAGGGTACTGCCCCTCGTCAGTGCAAAGTGATATCTGTCCGATGCCTCTCACACAGCCAAACCAGATCTCCACTTTGCACTGAGGAGGGGCAGTACCCCGAAACACAGTGTCTGCAAATTGAGATTCTGGTTTGGCTATTATCCTAAGTCATGTGACAAGGCTCGTTAAAGGGTTGACATTGACTTGTAGGATTGCTACTTTCCAATAGGTGGCACTAGAGTTCTAGTTCTCTTCCTCTCTGAAGAGACAAATAGCATATTTCCCATAAGAGCATTGCGGCTTTAAGTCTCCATACCTCGGCATGCTTAGCATGTCAATCTCCGCAAGGAGAAACGATACTTCTTGGATATCGTGAAAAAAAATGAAAATTTCCAATATGACGAACTAATGTTATCAAATTCTGTGTAGTACTTGTGGGTTCAAAATGCTCATTATAGCCCTGGATAAAATACTTGAGTGTAATTTTCATATTGGGGTCACTTGTGGGGTTTTTCACTGTTTAGGCACATCAGGGGCTCTCCAAACGCGACATGACGCCTGCAGACCATTCCATCAAAGTCTGTGTTCCAAAGCATTACTCATTCCTCTCCGAGCCCTGCCGTATGCACAAACAGTGGCATCCTCCACATATGGGGTATTGGCGTGCTCTGGAGAAATTGCACAACAAATTTTTGGGTCCAATTTCTCCTGTCACTCATGTGAAAATAAAAAATTTGGTGCTATAACTACATTTTTGTGGTTATAATGTGATTTTGCATTTTCACAGCTCTATTATTATTATTTATTTATATAGCACCATTGATTCCATGGTGCTGTACATGAGAAGGGGTTACATACAAATTACAGATATCACTTACAGTAAGCAAACTAACAATTACAGACTGAAACAGAGGGGTGACGACCCTGCCCTTGCGGGCTTACATTTTACAGGATGGTGGGGATGGAGACAATAGGTTGAGGGTGGCAGGAGCTCCGGTGTTGGTGAGGCGGTAGCTTCGGTAGTGGTGAGGAGGCAGCAAGGTCAGTGCAGGCTGTAGGCTTTCCTGAAGAGGTGGGTTTTCAGGCTCCGTCTGAAGGTTCCGAATGTGGTTGATAGTCGGATGTGTTGGGGCAAAGAATTCCAGAGGATGGGGGATATTCTGGAGAAGTCTTGGAGGCGGTTGGGTGAGGAGCGGATAAGTGTGGAGGAGAGAAGGAGGTCTTGGGAGGACCGGAGATTATGTGAGGGAAGATATCGGGAGATTAGTTCAGAGATATAAGGAGGAGACAGGTTATGGATGGCTTTGTAGGTCAGTATTAGTAATTTGAACTGGATACACTGAGGGAACGGGAGCCAGTGAAGAGATTTGCAGAGGGGGGAAGCGGAGGAGTAGCGAGGAGAGAGATGAATTAGTCGGGCAGCAGAGTTAAGAATGGACTGGAGAGGTGCAAGGGTGTTAGCAGGGAGGCCACAGAAAAGGATGTTGCAGTAGTCAAGGCGGGACATGATGAGGGCATGCACAAGCATTTTGGTAGATTGACGGTTGAGGAAAGGACAGATTCTGGAGATATTTTTGAGCTGGAGGCGACAGGAGGTGGAAAGAGCTTGGATGTGGGGTTTGAAGGACAGGGCAGAGTCAAGGGTTACTCCAAGGCAGCGGACTTCCGGTATGGGGGAAAGCGTGATGTCGTTAATTGCGATAGATAGGTCAGGTATTGAAGATCTATGAGATAGAGGAAAGATGATGAGTTCAGATTTGTCCACATTGAATTTGAGGAAGCGAGAGGAGAAGAAGGAGGATATGGCTGATAGACACTCTGGGATTCTGGACAGCAGAGAGGTGGCATCTGGGCCAGAAAGGTAGATCTGAGTGTCATCAGCATAAATGTGGTACTGGAAACCATGGGACTTTATGAGTTGTCTCAGGCCAAGTGTATAGAATGAGAAGAGTAGGGGTCCTGGAACAGAGCCTTGGGGGACTACAACAGAGAGAGGGTGGGATGAGGAGGTAGTGTGGGAGTGGGAGACGCTGAATGTGCGGTTGGAAAGGTATGAGGAGATCCAGGATAGGGCAAGGTCTTTGATGCCAAAGGAGGAGAGGATCTGTAGTAGGAGGCAATGTTCAACTGTGTCAAAAGCAGAGGACAGATCTAGAATGAGGAGTACAGAATATTGTCCGTTAGCTTTGGCTGTAAGTAGGTCATTAGTGATTTTGGTCAGGGCTGTCTCAGTTGAGTGATGGGGGCGGAAACCAGATTGTAGATTGTCAAATAGCAAGTTAGATGAGCGGTGGGAGGACAGTTCAGCGTGGACGTGCTGCTCCAGTATTTTGGAAGCGAATGGAAGCAACGATATTGGGCGATAGCTGGACATAGCTGTTGCGTCGAGGGTTGGCTTTTTAAGGATAGGCGTGATTATGGCATGTTTGAAAGCAGAAGGGAAAGTGCCAGAAGTTAGTGATAGGCTGAAGAGGTGGGTTAGGGATGGGATAAGTGTGGTGGTGAGGTTGGTGAGGAGTCGGGATGGGGTCAAGCGCATACGTGGTGAGGTGCGATTTGGAGAGGAGACAATTAAGCCCCCCTTCAGTGATCTTGGAGAGGGAGGTTATGGGGTTTGGGCATTGGTTTAGTATACAAAGGGTTTGTGGTGGTTGAACAATGAAGACTTGCCTTGTTTGGTCGATCTTATTTTTAAAGTGTGTGGCAAAGTCCTCAGCAGAGATGAGGGAGGTTGGAGAGAGCAGTGGGGGATGGAGGAGGGGTTAAAGGTTTTGAATAACTGTTTGGGGTTGTAGGATAGGGAGGATACGAGGGATGTGAAGTAGGCCTGTTTAGCAGAGGTGAGAGCAGATTTAAAAGTGAGTGTTGCCTGTTTGAATGCAGTGAAGTCGTCTTACGAATGTGTTTTCTTCCAATGCCGCTCTGCAACCCCGGACAGTTGCCGGAGCTTTTTAGTGGTGTTATTGTGCCAGGGTTGTCTATTGATACGTCGCACTCTGCCATGAACAAGAGGGGCAACCGTGTCAATAGCTGATGTGAGAATGGCATTGTAGAAAGCAGTGGCACTGTCTGTGTCGTGGAGTGAGGATATGGATGCCAGTGGTAGGATAGTCAGACAGCGTGTGGGAGTCGAGGTGTGCAAGGTTTCTGCAGGGGTATGCATGTTGTTGGACATGGGTGACCGGTGAGGAGGACAGGGATGAGAAAGTGAGCAGATGGTGGCCGGATAGAGGGAGAGGGGAGGTGGTGAAGTTAGATAGTGAGCAGAGATGGGTGAAGACCAGGTCCAGTGTATGTCCGTCTGTGTGGGTGGCTGCGGAGGACCACTGAGTAAGTCCAAAAGATGAAGTAAGGGACAGAAGTTTGGAGGCTGTTGACTGAGGGGTATCAGTGGAGATGTGGATGTCACTCATGATGATGTTGGGAATGTCAACAGAGAAAGTGAAGAAGCCAGGTGGAGAATTGGTCAATAAAGGCAGTGGCCGGGCCCGGAGATTGGTATATGACGCCACTTGGAGGTTGGAGGGAGAGTAGATGCGGACAGAGTGGACTTCAAAAGAGGGGAATATAAGGGAGGGTAGAGGTGGGATTGGGTTAAAGGTGCAGTTAGAAGAAAGGAGAAGACCCACTCCTCCACCATGTCTGTTGCCGGGACGAGGAGTGTGGGTGAAGTGAAGGCCGCCGTAACACAGCGCAGCAGGGGAGGCGGTGTCTGAGGGTGTCTATAAACTCTATAAACTTCTGGGAAGCACCAGAGGGTTCAACGTGCTCATGACACATCTATGTAAATTCCCTAAGGGGTCTAGTTTCCAAAATGGGGTAACTTGTGGGGAGTGGCCACTGTTTAGGCACATCAGGAGCTCATGAACATGAAATGGTGTCTGCTCTCGATTCCAAACGATTTTGCGTTCAAAAAGTCAAACTGTGCTCCTTCCTTTCTGAGCATTGCCGTGCGCCCAAATTCTAGTATTCCTCAACATATTAGCTATCGGCATACTCAGTAGAAATTGTACAACAAATTTTGGGGGCCATCTTCTCCTGTTACCCTTGTAAAAATAAAAAATTGTGGCTAAAAATACATTTTTGTGGCTAAAATGTGATTTTTTTTAAATTTTCACTGATTTATGTTATAAACGTCTGTGAAGCACCTGGGGTTTCAAAGTTCTCACCACACATCTAGATAAGTTCCTTAAGGGGTCTAGTTTCCAAAATGGAGTCACTTGTGGTGGGGGTTTCCACTGTTTATGCACATCAGGGGCTCGCCAAACACAACATGACGTCTGGTCTCGATTCCAGCCATCTTTGTATTCAAAAAGTCAAACGGTGCTTGTGATACCTGCCGTGCTTCCAAAGAGTAGATTTCCCCTACATATTGGGTACTGGCACACTGAGGAGAAATTGCACAACAAATTTATGATCCATTTTCTTCTGTTACCCTTGAGAATATAACAAATTTGGAGCTAAAGTGAAATTTTTGTGAAAAAAGTTAAATATTAATTTTTTTTTTCCACATTGCTTTAGTTCCTGTGTAGCACAAGAAGGGTTAATACACTTCTTGAATGTAGTTTTTCAGGACTTTGAGGGGTGCAGTTTTTAGAATGGTATCACTTATGAGTATTTCCTGTCATTTAGGCCCTCTAAAGTCACTTCAAATTTGATGTGGTCACTAAAAAATGGTTTTGTAAATTTTGTTGGAAAAATTAGAATTTGCTGATCAACTGTTACTCCTTGTAACATCCTAACAAAAAATGTTTAAAAAAATAATGCAGATGTAATGTAGACATGTGGGAAATGTTATTTATCAACTATTTTGTATAACATAACTTTCTGATTTAAGGGCTTAAGAACTAAAAGTTTGAAAATTGTGAAATTTTCACCAAATTTCCGATATTTTCACAAATAAATGCAAGTCATATCGAACAAACGTTACCACTAATATGTAGTACAATATGTCACGAAAAAACATTCTCAGAATCAGTGGGATCCGTTGAAGAGTTCCAGAGCTACAGTATAACCACATAATGTGACACTGGTCAGATTTTAAAAATTTGGCCTGGTCACTAAGGGATTTATAATAGAGGTTAAGACTGTTTCAAAAAGGGCCACCTTGATGTGGTGGGATAGCTTTTAAATTTTATTGATCAAAATTAACTGAGTACCTGATGATACTTTCATGCACCATTGCTATTTATTTACTGCAGAGTATTTGCTCATTTTCTTAGTTTTTTTTTCCCTGGATGCTTTATCTATATTTCAATACTTAAGGGATACTTATACACATACAGCGAGTGAAGTAAGTATTGAACTTGTTACCAGTTTTCTAACTAAATATATTTCTAAAGCTGCTGTTGACATCAAATTCTCACCTGATGTTGGCAACAACCCATCCAATCCACACGGGCAAAGAAATTAAATCATAGAGGTCTATAAATTAAGTTGTGTGTAATAATGAGAAATGACACAGGGAAAAACTATTAAACAAGATTACTGAAAGGTATTTACTACTTTATATAAAATCTTTTGTTGGTGATGACTAGAGATGAGCGAATATTTCAATGTTTGGTTCAGATTACGATCGCCGTTTTGCAATATTCACTGATTTATTTGTTTAGTCAACGGGAGGCAAAAAAATGCAAACACAACATTTTCAAACAGGCCCAAAAGCTGCCAAAACACATCAAATTAGATGCAAACACCAGCAAAATGACCTCAATTCACCCACAATACAAATTTTAGAAAGGCACCGAAGCAATCAGCCATGCATGAGACATCAGCTTCTGGTCCAGCATTTACAACTTTGAATTGAACTTCAAACTAAGACTAAGTGGGTGATGGATCGGTGTTGGCCTGCTGTTCTGACAGCCCTGATACCTCATGCAACAGCTCAACCTGCTTTCATGCTTCAGTTTCATAGACTAATATTGTCAGAAAAATGTAAGGATAGTAACATGGGTAGTTGACTCAAAGGAAGTGGAGGCCTGCCAGTCTCAGAGGCCTACTGCTACAGGCATCACACATGAACGAAACCTAACTAGGAGCGTACATTTCCAAATATTAGTGTCAGACATCAACAATGCATCAGGAGTCTTTAAATTTTAAAAAAATTAGGGCCTGACACCACCACAGTGGCATCAATTTCACGAGAGTAGAAATAGTATAATAGGGACCGATACATCTTCCACTACAGCCAATGCAGCAGATATAGACCCAATCAGGAGTCTTCAAATTTCAAAAAAATAGGGCCTGACACACCGATTGGCATCAATTTCACGAGAATACAAACAGTATAATAGGGACCAACACTTCTTCCACTACACCCAACCCAGCAGATCGAGACCTAATCAGGAGTCTTCAAATGTAAAATAATTAAGGGCAGGCACCAAAGTGGCATCAATTTCACCAGAGTAGAAATAGTATAATGGGGAGCGACATCTCTTCCACTATAGCCAACCCAGCAGATGGAGACCCAACCTGGAGTGTTCACATTTCCACAAATTAGTGTTAACATCTGCAGCAGCAGCAACAGCAGACACAGAAGCCCCATTAAAGATATCACAGACTGCAATTACACAAGGTCAATGCAGCACACTAAAAACTACAACAGTGCCTAATCATGCGGGCACTGTCTTGCCTGCGCCAATGTTCTACGCTGCTCTTCCTTTGTCTCATCAGATGGGTCGAAGGAATTTAAAATCAGACAACGTATTTCTTGTGGTACTTCTAATGTTGTATATTACGCCACTTGTTCGTGCCCCAAGATATACGTGGGTCTTACCACAAGAGAACTGAGAATACGGGTGCGTGAGCATGTGTGGGACATTGGCGCGGCCAAGACAGTGTCCGATATTTCGGAGTTGAAAACAATCCCCGGTCACTTTAAGTTATATCACAATAGTGACGCAAGAATTTTGAAGGTGATCGATGCCCTTCACTTGGGCATAAGAGGAGGTGACAATAAAAAACTCCTCGCACAAATTGAGACAAGGTGGATCGTCCAACTAGATACCATGACACCGAAAGGTCTCAATGAATCTTTGAGTTTTGCCCCTTTTTATAGTGTTCCCAATACATATCTCTTGGCTGTTCAGCCTCCTGTTCCCACATGCCCCCATGTCTATTAACCCCGCGGATGTGTTTTTAATTTTATTTTAATATGATTGTCTTTTTGTTTATCTAGTGGTTGTGACTCTGCTGATCTATAGCGCTTTCTTATGCTTCTTTATCCGGCCCTTCCTTTGGACCAGAAAATGACCCTGGACTTCCATTACGTTATATGGGAAAAGCACAGCCACCACAGCGATTGCGGATGAACTGAATATTTGCCATCTGTTAATGTTATCTGTGATGCCATATCATGTGTGGTGGTTCCTCTGTTTGCCATTCTGGCTGTTGCTCACTTGCATGTTTGGATGGTTGTGCGCATCGCGCTGTGACCTGCCGTTTCCTGTCTGCGGGTGGGCGTCTTTATGGTGTGCGCATCGCTCCGTGGATCTTTCCCTGGCGTGTGTGCACTTTCCATGACGCCTTACCCGCACTCCAGGACCTGGCGGCCGCAGTGCGCATGTGCCGACTTGTAGATCCATGACTTGTTCATCTTGATAAAAGTTAGGCAGTTTACACTTTCAAGGGACAGCCAGCTGCGCTTATCAGTCAGGACACCACCAGCAGCGCTGAAGACATGTTCTGAGAGAACGCTGGCTGCCAGGTATGATAAAACCTCCAAGGCTTGTGAGGCAAGCTCAGGCCACTCATCCATTTTTAAAGACCAAAATGTAAAATGGTCCAAACCTTCCTTATGGTATTGATATTCAGTTCTAGATACTCCTGCACCATCCTCTCCAGTTGTTCACCATGTGTCAGACTTGGACTCTGTTGTGCTGGTGCACAAGCTGGTCTAAAAATGTGTCAATGGACTCACAGAAGTTGCTTCTGTCACTTACAATGCTGCTGTTTCTGCAATATTTTGGCGTTGACGAATTGATGTGCCGGAGGTTGAAAGTCTAGAGCTGCGATGCACAGTGTGCCTCACTGCTGTCTTGGGGAAAAACACTCTTAAGGTTGTGTAAAAGCGTGTTTTGATACTCCAGCATTCGTAGGTCCATTTCCAGGGCGGGAAGCAACTGGAAAATTTTTGTCTTATAACATGGATCTAACAGAGTGGCAATCCAGTAGTCAGTACTATTTCAAATCATAACTATACGGGGATCATGTTGCAGATAGTGCAGCAGGAAGGCACTCATTTGTCGGGCTCTTCCATAAGGTCCAAGCCCATGCTGTGTTGGCGGCTGGGTAACACTGATGCTTGTTTCCTCCATCCCCTCCCACCAACCACAAACAACAGAGAGGGGATGATTATCCTCTTTATCTTCTAACAGTTACTCACCCATTACCTCTTCCTCCTCCATTTGTTCCTCGACTCTTTCACCTTCACTAACAGTTTGTCTATTATCATCAGCCTCCCTCAATCACAGGAATCCACCCTCCTTGGTACACGCCTGTGTGAGGACAGTCTGGAAATTTGAGACAATGTTATCACGTCCGCATCCTCCTCAGCTTTCTCCTCTTCCTCTGGGACCACCACCTCCTTCTACAGGCTATTCAAAGTTTGCTCCTGCATGGAGATGAAAACAATAGTTATGCTGATGACGGAATTTGAAACTGTGCAGAAGGTGCAGAGGTCCTAAATCTGTGCCTACTCTGTAAATGTGATATGCACCAGGTCCGTACTGCATTGGCCTAGGCTATACAACATGACATACTGTGTCAGGGCTCATTGCTGCTGCCACAGTCACTGCAACATGAGCAGAGTGGAATTCCACCAAGTCGGCACATTACATATCGATCTGTTAACTGGCATGGATTAAGACCTCTGTGTCGATGCATGTCGATGACCTTAGGGGTGCGAACAGTGGAAGTGAGTACACAGCTTTCTTGCTTTCTGAAACAGCTCACACATGCCAGAATAGTGGCAGAGTAATCACTATACCACCAGGTTGAGGACGTAAGCCATGCAAGGCACGTGTGTGAGCTTGCCTCGGCGTTGAGCCGCCACCAGTCTGAAAAGCTGTCCACAACTCTTCAGCTAAATGACTGCGATCTCCAAGGCATATCAATTTTAACACTGCCTGATTGCGGTGACCCCTGGCTGCGCAGTACGGAGGTGGTGGGGATCCACTCTGCACTGTTGGAACACATGTCTCATTAAGGCAGAGGTTGAGGGTCCTGATGGAGGCCCTAGAGGAGGTAGGGAAGGAGGCAGAAGCAGTGGAGGAAGTGTGAAATACAGGGGCCTCTTCCCCGCCTGCCTTCACAGCCATCAGTCACCCAGTGTCCAGTCAGCGAGATGTAACGCCCTTGGCCATACTTACTTGTACAAGTGTCTGTAGTGAAATGCACCCTGGCAGACATAGATTTAGTCAAGAAATGGGTGATGTTGTCTGTGACATGCTGGTGTAGCACAGGCACAGCTTTTTTAGAGAAGTAATGGCGACTGGGCAATCGGTACTGGGGGACTGTGACAGCTCTCAGCTTTCATAAACCATCGGTATCTACCAGGCAGAAAGGTAGCATTTCCTTGGCTAACAGATTGGAGATGAGTTCAACCTCTTAGCTTTGTCATGTGTAGAAGGAAACAGTCTTTTATGTGACCACAACTGTGGGACCAATGGGTGGCTGCAGTACTGAGAGAGGGTGGAGTATGGTGAACCAGACAAACTGCTGGATCATGAGTGAGGTGCAGGCGGAGATGTTAAGGTGGATTGATAAAGTTGTGGTGTGCTCATTCTCTGAGATCGATCAATAACAGCAGGCATGTCCGAATCTGTTACAGCTGATGGGCTCTCACTCAGCCTGACAGGAGCAGATAAAGAACCGGAGGTTCTGCGGTCAGAGACATGCGTGACAATACTTGGCATGGTAACAGAGGAGGAGGAAGGAGCAGCAGATGCGGTTGATGGGGTAGCTGATGGTTGTTGAGGTCTGCTGGTCCGCATTTTATCGCAGTAATGCATGTTGATTGCGCATGTGAAGGTTCATGCATGTAGTAGTCAATTTATTGCCCTTTTGCCCTCTATTCAGATTTTTTTTGCAAAGCTGGCAGATAACGTGAGTTATAAAGCGCAGGTTATAGGGTGCCAACCTCCGCTGGCAGGCAGGGCGATTTAGGCCATATATAGGGACAGGCACCTCCCCTGGGTGCTTTCATATTTTAGTGCATTGGTGTTGGTGTTTATTCACATATTTTTGTGTATATTTGTTTTAAATATTATTAATAAAATTGAAGTTTTATATTCACACATTAGAGTCTAGCGGTGATTATAATTTAAGAAAAACTCTAATTTATTATCTCTGTACTGTGAAATTTATCAGATAACGTGAGTTGGCTCATCCTTTGTGGTGTCAAAAAAGGCCCAGCCTAGGCAACCTTTGCCAACCCTGTGAGCTGCAGACCCGCGAACACTGCTGGCCACAGCCCCAGTTGTGGCTGAGGTAGCAGTGATCGTCGTAGTTGCATTATTATTGTCTGCGCCTTATGGTGCAATGTAACCTCCTCCATCTCCACAGATTACCTACTCAGCTGAGTGCCTTTGTGCTCACTGCAAGTGGGATCTACAACCTCATCATCACTCTCTGTGTTATCCCATTCCTCACCTTGAGAGTCACTCTCCCCCTTTTCCTGCCCTGACAGCACAGTACAGTCCGCATGAGCCTCAGATATCTGAGCTTCATCAGGATCACCCCCCCCACCGGGGTCAATGTCTGGTGACGAGGGTCAGGATGCTGCTCGGACCCTACTTCATCCTGCCCCGGATCCATGCTAAAAAAATGTGGACATTGGTGCAGATTATTTCCTCTTCTTGACTCTGTGATCTTTGGAGTACACTTCTGATGACCATGACATAGAATGTGCGAACAGCTCTGCAGACTCACTCATCTGTGGTTCCCTACAGTCAGTTGGGGGGTTAGAGAGTTGTGACACGGGGGAAAGCAAGAGTAATTGGGGAGCCACCACTGTGGACTGTACTGTGTGTGATGTTGAGGTTGAAGAAGAGGTGAAGCCACTTGAGGCTGCGCTTGCCATCCATTCGAGCACATGCTCTTTCTTGGCCTCATCAAAGTTGTCAGTTGTGTTTGTATAGGACGTGACATTGTTGTTTCACTAGTGCTTTCACTAAGGCTAGTTTCACACTAGCGTTCGGCAGGGCTGCGGATGAAAGCCTTCTTCCTTCGTTAAGCCCTGCCCACTGCCGTGCCTCTTCCTTCAGCTCCACCTACGTCTGCATGCATCCTGAGTACCCTATCTTTAACATTGAGTATGCAGGCCATGCGGATGTATGCAGATGCCTCCGCAGGCTTCGTCTTGACACTGTGCTGACCTGCATCGAACGCAACATGTTGCATTTTGTTGCGGTTGGCGCAGGGTCAAAATGACGCATGCAGAGGCATCCGCATACATCCGCATTGCCTGCGTGCCCAATGTTAAAGATAGGGTATGCAGGACGCATGCAGACATAGGCGGAGCTGAAGGAAGAGGCGCAGCAGTGGGCGGGGCTTAATGGAGGAAGAAGGATTTCATCCGCAGCACTGCCAAACGCTAGTGTGAAACTAGCCTAACATTACCACCTACATACACCTTGAACACCAAGCCTATTTCCCTTTCCACCACAACCTCGCTTTTTCCCAGTCATTTTGTTCAGATAGTTTGGTATAAGCATACTATTAGCAACAAAAAGTAATTTTTTTACTCTGCACCAGCTCCGCACACAGCTGAATTTCAGCGGTACAAAATGAGAAAGTGAAATATGGCGTGCTGAATCGCGATAGTAACCGAAGGAAGAATTGTTTCAGCGTGGATGAGGCCTGTATAACAAAGAAGATATGCTCTAAACTATTTAAAAGTTAGATCTCCCCTACTCTATCATGTTAGTACCAGAAGAAAGAATTATTTCAGTGTAGATGAGGCCTGTATAACAAAGAAGACATGCTACAAACAATTTAAAAAATGAGATCACCCCTAGTGTATCACATTAGTAACAGAAGAAAGAATTGTTTCAGTGTGGATGAGGCCTGTATAACAACGAAGATATGCTACAAACAATTTCAAAGTGAGATCTTCCCTACTGTATCACGTTAATCACAGAAGAATAATTTCAGTGTGCATGAGGACTGTTTAACAATGAAGATATGCTCCAAACTATTTCAAACTGGGATCTCCCCTAATGTAACACGTTAGTAACAGAAGAAAGAATTGTTTTAGTGTGGCTGAGGTCTGTATAACAAAGAATATATGCTCCAAAAAATGTCAAAATACTTTAGTGGTAACACAAATATTTTCCCACACTTTTATCAAATGTTACCGATTTTTACCAATTTTTTGAAAATTTGCTTGCGTTTCCAATCACAAATCCAAATGTGCCATATTCATGCCGAATGTATGTTTGGTGATCATTTTTCAAACATATTCACTCATATCTAGTGATGACAGCTTCAAGATGCCTACTGTATGGGGAAACTAGTCACATGCATTGCTCAGGTATAATTTTGGCCCATTCTCCCACACAAACACTCTTCAAATCTTGAAGGTCCTGTATAATAATAATAATAATCTTTATTTTTATATAGCGCTAACATATTCCGCAGCGCTTTATAAATTCTGAGCTTTAGTTCATTCCATAAATGTTCTATTGGATTCAGGTCAGGTGATTTTCTGGGCCATTCGAGCAGCTGTATTTTCTTTCTCTGAAACCAATTGAAAGTTTCCTTGGCTATGTGTTTGGGATCATTGTCTTGCTGAAATATCCACTCTTGTTTCATCTTTAACATACTGGTAGATGGCAAGAGATTTTTATGAAGAATGTCTCGGTACATTTGTCCATGTATCCTTCCTTCAATTACATGAAGTTTACAGTATTGTATGCTGAAAAACAGTCCCACCCCATGATTTTCTCATCTCCAAACTTTACTGTTGGTATGGTATTTTGAGGAATGATACCCAGTACCTCCAAACATGGTGTGTATTATGGCATCCAAAGAGTTCAATTTTGGACTCATCTGACCAGACAATATTCTCCCAGTATTTCCCAGGCTTGTCTAAATGTTGTTGAGCAAACTTTAAACACACTTAAACATGCTTACGGAAATGTATTTAATACTTTGTACAAAAGCTTTTGTTGATGATGACAGCTTCAAGATGCCTCCTGTATGGAGAAACTAGTCACATGCATTGATCAGGTATGATTTTAGCCCATTCTCCCACATAAACACTCTTCAAATCCTGAAGGTCTGGTATGCTCCTTCTATGAACTCTGAGCTTTAGTTCATTCCATAAATGTTCTATTGAATTCAGGTCAGGTGATTTTCTGGACCATTCTAGCAGCTAGGGTTGAGCGAAACGGGTCGATCATTTTCAAAAGTCGCCGACTTTTGGCTAAGTCGGCGTCTCATGAAACCCGATCCGACCCCTGTGCTTGTCGGCCATGCGGTACGCGACTTTCGCGCCAAAGTCGCGTTTCAATGACGCGAAAAGCGCCATTTCTCAGCCAATGAAGGTGAACGCAGAGTGTGGGCAGCGTGATGACATAGATCCTGGTCCCCACCATCTTAGAGAAGGGCATTGCAGTGATTGGCTTGCTGTCTGCGGCGTCACAGGGGCTATAAAGGGGCGTTCCCGCCGACCGCCATCTTACTGCTGCTGATCTGAGCTTAGGGAGAGGTTGCTGCCGCTTCGTCAGAAGCAGGGAGAGCGTTAGGCAGGGTCCACTAACCACCAAACCGCTTGTGCTGTAGCGATTTCCACTGTCCAACACCACCTTCGGTGTGCAGGAACAGTGGAAGCTATTTTTTTTTTTTTTTCCTCAGCGCTGTAGCTCATTGGGCTGCCCTAGAAGGCTCCGTGATAGCTGTATTGCTGTGTGTACGCCACTGTGGAAACCAACTGCTTTTTTCAAAGCACATATCCTCTTGTTCCTTTCTGCACAGCTATCTTTTTTGTTTGTCCACACTTTTTATTTAATTTGTGCATCAGTCCACTCCTATTGCTGCCTGCCATACCTGGCTTAGATTACTGCAGGGAGATAGTAATTGTAGGACAGTCCCTGTTTTTTTTTTTTTTTTTTTTTTTTTTGTGGGAGATTAAGATTGGCATTTCTGCTACAGTGCCATCCCTGTGTGTGCCATCTCTCACTGAGTGGGCCATAGAAAGCCTATTTATTTTTTCCGTGATTTGTGTTCTAAATTCTACCTCAACACAAAAACACTACATCAATCAGTGGTAGAAAAATATTGGCCTCAGTCAGGGCTTGTGTGCCACTGCTGTGTGTGCTATCTCTTATTCAGTGGGCTATAGAAAGCCTATTTATTTATTTATTTTTTTTCTTATTATTTGGTTTCTAAAGTCTCCCTGAAAAAAAAAAAAATAAATAAAAAAACAGTGGGAGAGTAATATTGCCCTTTCAGCTTGTGTGCCAGTCTTGACTCCTGGGTGTGCCACCTCTCTCTCTCATTCAGTGGGCCATAGAAAGCCTTTTTTTTTTTTTTTTTTAAATATTATTGGGTTTCTAAAGTCTCCCTTAAAAAACAAAAAATACATAAAAAAACAGTGGGAGAGTAATATTGCCCTTTCAGCTTGTGTGCCAGTCTTGACTCCTGGGTGTGCCACCTCTCTCTCTCATTCAGTGGGCCATAGAAAGGCTATTTATTTTTTTGGTTTTTTTAATATTATTTGGTTTCTAAAGTCTCCCTGAAAAAAAAAAAAACATAAAAAAACAGTGGGAGAGTAATATTGCCCTTTCAGCTTGTGTGCCAGTCTTGACTCCTGGGTGTGCCACCTCTCTCTCTCATTCAGTGGGCCATAGAAAGGCTATTTATTTTTTTGGGTTTTTTAATATTATTTGGTTTCTAAAGTCTCCCTGAAAATAAAAAAAAAAAAACTTAAAAAAACAGTGGGAGACTAATATTGCCCTTTCAGCTTGTGCGCCAGTCTTGACTCCTGGGTGTGCCACCTCTCTCTCTCTAATTGTGGGCCATAGAAAGCCTTTTTTTGTTTGTTTTTTTTTTTTATATTATTTGGTTTCTAAAGTCTCCCTTAAAAAACAAAAAATACATAAAAAAACAGTGGGAGAGTAATATTGCCCTTTCAGCTTGTGTGCCAGTCTTGACTCCTGGGTGTGCCACCTCTCTCTCTCATTCAGTGGGCCATAGAAAGGCTATTTATTTTTTTGTTTTTTTTAATATTATTTGGTTTCTAAAGTCTCCCTGAAAAAAAAAAAAACATAAAAAAACAGTGGGAGAGTAATATTGCCCTTTCAGCTTGTGCGCCAGTCTTGACTCCTGGGTGTGCCACCTCTCTCTCTCTAATTGTGGGCCATAGAAAGCCTTTTTTTTTTAAATATTATTTGGTTTCTAAAGTCTCCCTTAAAAAACAAAAAATACATAAAAAAACAGTGGGAGAGTAATATTGCCCTTTCAGCTTGTGTGCCAGTCCTGACTCCTGGGTGTGCCACCTCTCTCTCTAATTGTGGGCCATAGAAAGCCTTTTTTTTTTTTTTTTTTTTAAATATTATTGGGTTTCTAAAGTCTCCCTTAAAAAACAAAAAATACATAAAAAAACAGTGGGAGAGTAATATTGCCCTTTCAGCTTGTGTGCCAGTCTTGACTCCTGGGTGTGCCACCTCTCTCTCTCATTCAGTGGGCCATAGAAAGCCTTTTTTTTTTTTTTTTTTTAAATATTATTGGGTTTCTAAAGTCTCCCTTAAAAAACAAAAAATACATAAAAAAACAGTGGGAGAGTAATATTGCCCTTTCAGCTTGTGTGCCAGTCTTGACTCCTGGGTGTGCCACCTCTCTCTCTCATTCAGTGGGCCATAGAAAGGCTATTTATTTTTTTGGTTTTTTTAATATTATTTGGTTTCTAAAGTCTCCCTGAAAAAAAAAAAAAAAACATGAAAAAACAGTGGGAGAGTAATATTGCCCTTTCAGCTTGTGCGCCAGTCTTGACTCCTGGGTGTGCCACCTCTCTCTCTCTAATTGTGGGCCATAGAAAGCCTTTTTTTTTTTGTTTTTTTTAAAATATTATTTGGTTTCTAAAGTCTCCCTTAAAAAACAAAAAATACATAAAAAAACAGTGGGAGAGTAATATTGCCCTTTCAGCTTGTGTGCCAGTCTTGACTCCTGGGTGTGCCACCTCTCTCTCTCATTCAGTGGGCCATAGAAAGGCTATTTATTTTTTTGGTTTTTTTAATATTATTTGGTTTCTAAAGTCTCCCTGAAAAAAAAAAAAACATAAAAAAACAGTGGGAGAGTAATATTGCCCTTTCAGCTTGTGCGCCAGTCTTGACTCCTGGGTGTGCCACCTCTCTCTCTCTAATTGTGGGCCATAGGAAGCCTTTTTTTTTTTTTTTTTTTTTAATATTATTTGGTTTCTAAAGTCTTCCTTAAAAAACAAAAAATACATAAAAAAACAGTGGGAGAGTAATATTGCCCTTTCAGCTTGTGTGCCAGTCTTGACTCCTGGGTGTGCCACCTCTCTCTCTCATTCAGTGGGCCATAGAAAGGCTATTTATTTTTTTGGTTTTTTTAATATTATTTGGTTTCTAAAGTCTCCCTGAAAATAAAAAAAAAAAAACTTAAAAAAACAGTGGGAGAGTAATATTGCCCTTTCAGCTTGTGCGCCAGTCTTGACTCCTGGGTGTGCCACCTCTCTCTCTCTAATTGTGGGCCATAGAAAGCCTTTTTTTTTTTTTTTTTTTTTAATATTATTTGGTTTCTAAAGTCTCCCTTAAAAAACAAAAAATACATAAAAAAACAGTGGGAGAGTAATATTGCCCTTTCAGCTTGTGTGCCAGTCTTGACTCCTGGGTGTGCCACCTCTCTCTCTCTAATTGTGGGCCATAGAAAGGCTATTTATTTTTTTGGTTTTTTTAATATTATTTGGTTTCTAAAGTCTCCCTGAAAAAAAAAACAAAACATAAAAAAACAGTGGGAGAGTAATATTGCCCTTTCAGCTTGTGCGCCAGTCTTGACTCCTGGGTGTGCCACCTCTCTCTCTCTAATTGTGGGCCATAGGAAGCCTTTTTTTTTTTGTTTTTTTGTTTAATATTATTTGGTTTCTAAAGTCTCCCTTAAAAAACAAAAAATACATAAAAAAACAGTGGGAGAGTAATATTGCCCTTTCAGCTTGTGTGCCAGTCTTGACTCCTGGGTGTGCCACCTCTCTCTCTCATTCAGTGGGCCATAGAAAGGCTATTTATTTTTTTGGTTTTTTTAATATTATTTGGTTTCTAAAGTCTCCCTGAAAATAAAAAAAAATAAAATTAAAAAAACAGTGGGAGAGTAATATTGCCCTTTCAGCTTGTGCGCCAGTCTTGACTCCTGGGTGTGCCACCTCTCTCTCTCTAATTGTGGGCCATAGAAAGCCTTTTTTTTTTTGTTATTTTTTTAATATTATTTGGTTTCTAAAGTCTCCCTTAAAAAACAAAAAATACATAAAAAAACAGTGGGAGAGTAATATTGCCCTTTCAGCTTGTGTGCCAGTCTTGACTCCTGGGTGTGCCACCTCTCTCTCTCTAATTGTGGGCCATAGAAAGGCTATTTATTTTTTTGGTTTTTTTAATATTATTTGGTTTCTAAAGTCTCCCTGAAAAAAAAAAAAACTTAAAAAAACAGTGGGAGAGTAATATTGCCCTTTCAGCTTGTGCGCCAGTCTTGACTCCTGGGTGTGCCACCTCTCTCTCTCTAATTGTGGGCCATAGAAAGCCTTTTTTTTTTGTTTTTTTTAAAATATTATTTGGTTTCTAAAGTCTCCCTTAAAAAACAAAAAATACATAAAAAAACAGTGGGAGAGTAATATTGCCCTTTCAGCTTGTGTGCCAGTCTTGACTCCTGGGTGTGCCACCTCTCTCTCTCATTCAGTGGGCCATAGAAAGGCTATTTATTTTTTTGGTTTTTTTAATATTATTTGGTTTCTAAAGTCTCCCTGAAAATAAAAATAAAAAAACTTAAAAAAACAGTGGGAGAGTAATATTGCCCTTTCAGCTTGTGCGCCAGTCTTGACTCCTGGGTGTGCCACCTCTCTCTCTCTAATTGTGGGCCATAGAAAGCCTTTTTTTTTTTGTTTTTTTTTTAATATTATTTGGTTTCTAAAGTCTCCCTGAGAAAAAAAAAAAAAATAAATTAGGTGGGAGATTAATATTGACATTAGTGCTTGAGTGACAGTCCTGCGTGTGTGTCATCTCTGTGATTTTGTGCCACAGAAAACAGAGTGTGTAACATTGTGCCTGATTTTCCTTGTGGTCTCACCAACCTGTTAAGGGATATTGAAATCATACTGAAGTTATAGCTCACCGTGTAAGTTGTTTGACAGCAACAAATAAAGTTACTTTGGTTAAGATTTTAAAACAATGAGGAAGTCTGGTGCAAGAGGTCGTCGTGGGCGTTCATTGTCAGCTGGTAATGATGGTAGTGGTAGTGGAGCATCAGGTGGTCGTGGGGATAAAAATATTCCACCTAAGTCTGGAGCTGTGGAGCCAGTTTCGTCGTCAGGCTACACAAGGCCTCGAACGCTCTCTTTTCTGGGAGTAGGAAAACCGCTTTTAAAGGCGGAGCAGCAACAGCAAGTTTTGGCTTACATTGCAGACTCAGCCTCTAGCTCTTTTGCCTCCTCTTCCGAAACTGGTAAATGTAAAAGCAGCGCGTCGCTTGTGGATGTTCACGGTCAGAGACAAGTCGCTTCCTTGTCCTCCTCAGCAAAAACTACAACAAGAGAGAAGGATGCAGCAGGCGACACAACGGGTCACTCCATGGAGCTCTTTACACATACCGTCCCTGGCTTAGAAAGTGAAACATTTAACAGGCCATGCCCATTACAAGTAGATTCTGACATGGAGTGCACTGATGCACAGCCACAGCCAGAGTACTATGCTGCTCCTTTGACTCAGACCACCACATTGCCCTCTCAGGGTACAGATCCACAATCAGACCCTGATGAGACTATGTTGCCCCGCCACGAACGCTATACCACCGACCGACACAGTGACACAGACGAAGTTGCACACGAGCTCGAAGAGGAGGTAATAGATGACCCAGTTATTGGCAGCCATTGGGGGAACAGGGTGCAGGCGGCAGTAGTTCAGAAGCGGAGGTGGAGGAGGGGCCGCAGCAGGCATCAACATCGCAACAGGTTCCATCTGCCGGGCCCGTATCTGGACCAAAACGCGTGTCAAAGCCAAAACCTGCTGGAGGACAGCGTGGCCATCCGGTTAAAGCTCAGTCTGCAATCCCTGAAAAGGGATCCGAGTCTAGGAAGAGTGCAGTCTGACATTTTTTGAAACAACATCTGTTGTGAAATTGGATTTTGGGCTCCCCCGGTGGCCACTGGTGGAATTGAACTTGTGTGCATCATCCCCTCTGTTCACCTGTTCCCATCAGGATGTGGGAGTCGCTATTTAACCTTGCTCCTCTGTCACTTCCATGCCGGTCAACATTGTAATCAGAAGCCTTTCTGTGCATGTTCCTGCTACCAGACAACTTCCAGCTAAGTCGGACTTTTGTCCTTGTTTGTTTTTTGCATTTTGTTCCAGTTCACAGCTGCAGTTTCGTTTCTGTGTCTGGAAAGCTCTTGTGATCTGAAATTGCCACTCTGATGTTATGAGTTAATACTAGAGTCTTAAAGTAATTTCAGGATGGTGTATTGATAGGGTTTTCAGCTGACCATGAAAGTACCCTTTCTGTCTTCCTGCTATCTAGTAAGCGGACCTCGATTTTGCTAAACCTATTTTCATACTACGTTTGTCATTTTCATCTTAAATCACCGCCAATATATGTGGGGGCCTCTGTCTGCCTTTCGGGGAAATTTCTCTAGAGGTGAGCCAGGACTATATTTTCCTCTGCCAGGATTAGTTAGTCCTCCGGCCGGCGCTGGGCGTCTAGGGATAAAACGCAGGCTACGCTACCCGGCTACTGTTAGTTGTGCGGCAGGTTTAGTTCATGGTCAGTTTAAGTTTCCATCCTTCCAAGAGCTAGTTCCTATGTATGCTGGGCTATGTTCTCTTGCCATTGAGAACCATAACAGTTTGACCGGCCCACAAAGGGTTAAATTAATTGGCAGAGAAAGGAGAGAAAAAAGAAGTCTGCTGAAAAATTTTTTTTTTTTTTTTTTTTCCTTCAGTTCTGAGTGTGCTTTCAATTGAATCACTTGCAAGTCTGCCTATATTGCAGCCTTCCTCTCTCTCTCTCCTTCTAATCCTGGAATGGCTCTGTGTTCACCTGTTTAAAATGGATATTCAGAGTTTAGCTGCAGGTTTGAATAATCTCACCACGAAAGTTCAAAATTTACAAGATTTTGTTGTTCATGTTCCTATATCTGAACCTAGAATTCCTTTGCCTGATTTTTTCTCGGGGAATAGATCTTGCTTTCAAAATTTCAAAAATAATTGCAAGTTGTTTTTGTCCCTGAAATCTCGCTCTGCTGGAGATCCTGCTCAGCAGGTCAGGATTGTGATTTCCTTGCTCCGGGGCGACCCTCAAGATTGGGCTTTTGCATTGGCTCCAGGGGATCCTGCGTTGCTCAATGTGGATGCGTTTTTTCTGGCCTTGGGGTTGCTTTATGAGGAACCTCATTTAGAGCTTCAGGCGGAAAAAGCCTTGATGTCCCTATCTCAGGGGCAAGATGAAGTTGAAATATACTGCCAAAAATTCCGTAAATGGTCTGTGCTTACTCAGTGGAATGAGTGCGCCCTGGCGGCGAATTTCAGAGAGGGTCTCTCTGATGCCGTTAAGGATGTTATGGTGGGGTTCCCTGTGCCTGCGGGTCTGAATGAGTCCATGACAATGGCTATCCAGATCGATAGACGTCTGCGGGAGCGCAAACCTGTGCACCATTTGGCGGTGTCTACTGAGAAGACGCCAGAGAATATGCAATGTGATAGAATTCTGTCCAGAAGCGAACGGCAGAATTTTAGACGAAAAAATGGGTTGTGCTTTTATTGTGGTGATTCAACTCATGTTATATCAGCATGCTCTAAGCGTACTAAGAAGCTTGATAAGTCAGTTTCAATTGGCACTTTTCAGTCTAAGTTTATTCTATCTGTGACCCTGATTTGTTCTTTATCATCTATTACCGCGGATGCCTATGTTGACTCTGGCGCCGCTTTGAGTCTTATGGATTGGTCCTTTGCCAAACGCTGTGGGTATGATTTAGAGCCTCTTGAAACTCCTATACCTCTGAAGGGGATTGACTCCACCCCATTGGCTAGTAATAAACCACAATACTGGACACAAGTAACTATGCGAATTAATCCGGATCATCAGGAGATTATTCGCTTTCTTGTGCTGTATAATCTACATGATGTGTTGGTGCTTGGATTGCCATGGCTGCAATCTCATAACCCAGTCCTCGACTGGAACGCTATGTCTGTGTTAAGCTGGGGATGTAAGGGGATGCATGGGGACGTACCTTTGGTTTCCATTTCGTCATCTATTCCCTCTGAGATTCCTGAATTCTTGTCGGACTATCGTGACGTTTTTGAAGAACCTAAGCTTGGTTCATTACCTCCGCACCGGGAGTGCGATTGTGCCATAGATTTGATTCCGGGTAGTAAATACCCTAAGGGTCGTTTATTTAATCTGTCTGTGCCTGAACATGCTGCTATGCGAGAATATATAAAGGAGTCCTTGGAAAAGGGACATATTCGTCCTTCGTCATCTCCCTTAGGAGCCGGTTTTTACTTTGTGTCTAAGAAAGATGGCTCTTTGAGGCCGTGTATTGATTATCGGCTTTTGAATAAAATCACGGTTAAATATCAATATCCGTTGCCACTGCTGACTGATTTGTTTGCTCGCATAAAGGGGGCCAAGTGGTTCTCTAAGATAGATCTCCGTGGGGCGTATAATTTGGTGCGAATTAAGCAGGGGGATGAGTGGAAAACCGCATTTAATACGCCCGAGGGCCACTTTGAGTATTTGGTGATGCCTTTTGGCCTTTCAAATGCCCCTTCAGTCTTTCAGTCCTTTATGCATGACATTTTCCGTGATTATTTGGATAAATTTATGATCGTGTATCTGGATGATATTCTGATTTTTTCGGATGACTGGGACTCTCATGTCCAGCAGGTCAGGAGGGTTTTTCAGGTTTTGCGGTCTAATTCCTTGTGTGTGAAGGGTTCTAAGTGCGTTTTTGGGGTTCAAAAGATTTCCTTCTTGGGATACATTTTTTCCCCCTCTTCCATCGAGATGGATCCTGTCAAGGTTCGGGCTATTTGTGATTGGATGCAACCCTCTTCTCTTAAGAGTCTTCAGAAATTTTTGGGCTTTGCTAACTTTTATCGTCGATTTATTGCTGGTTTTTCTGATGTTGTTAAACCATTGACTGATTTGACTAAGAAGGGTGCTGATGTTGCTGATTGGTCCCCTGCTGCTGTGGAGGCCTTTCGGGAGCTTAAGCGCCGCTTTTCTTCCGCCCCTGTGTTGCGTCAGCCTGATGTTGCTCTTCCTTTTCAGGTTGAGGTCGACGCTTCTGAAATCGGAGCTGGGGCGGTTTTGTCGCAAAGAAGTTCCGACTGCTCCGTGATGAAACCTTGTGCTTTTTTTTCTCGTAAATTTTCGCCCGCCGAGCGGAATTATGATATTGGGAATCGGGAGCTTTTGGCCATGAAGTGGGCTTTTGAGGAGTGGCGTCATTGGCTTGAGGGGGCTAGACATCAGGTGGTGGTATTGACCGACCACAAAAATTTAATTTATCTTGAGTCCGCCAGACGCCTGAATCCTAGACAGGCGCGCTGGTCGTTGTTTTTCTCTCGGTTTAATTTTGTGGTGTCATACCTACCGGGTTCTAAGAATGTTAAGGCGGATGCCCTTTCTAGGAGTTTTGAGCCTGACTCCCCTGGTAATTCTGAACCTACAGGTATCCTTAAGGATGGAGTGATATTGTCTGCCGTTTCTCCAGACCTGCGGCGGGCCTTGCAGGATTTTCAGGCGGATAGACCTGATCGTTGCCCACCTGGTAGACTGTTTGTTCCTGATGATTGGACCAGTAAAGTCATTTCTGAGGTTCATTCTTCTGCGTTGGCAGGTCATCCTGGAATCTTTGGTACCAGGGATTTGGTGGCAAGGTCCTTCTGGTGGCCTTCCCTGTCACGAGATGTACGAGGCTTTGTGCAGTCTTGTGACGTTTGTGCTCGGGCCAAGCCTTGTTGTTCTCGGGCTAGTGGATTGTTGTTGCCCTTGCCTATCCCGAAGAGGCCTTGGACGCACATCTCGATGGATTTTATTTCGGATCTTCCTGTTTCTCAGAAGATGTCTGTCATCTGGGTGGTGTGTGACCGTTTCTCTAAGATGGTCCATTTGGTTCCCCTGCCTAAGTTGCCTTCTTCTTCCGAGTTGGTTCCTCTGTTTTTTCAAAATGTGGTTCGTTTGCATGGTATTCCGGAGAATATCGTTTCTGACAGAGGAACCCAATTCGTGTCTAGATTTTGGCGGGCATTCTGTGCTAGGATGGGCATAGATTTGTCTTTCTCGTCTGCTTTCCATCCTCAGACTAATGGCCAGACCGAGCGGACGAATCAGACTTTGGAGACATATTTGAGGTGTTTTGTGTCTGCAGATCAGGATGATTGGGTTGCTTTTTTGCCTTTAGCGGAGTTTGCCCTCAATAATCGGGCCAGCTCTGCCACCTTGGTGTCTCCTTTTTTCTGTAATTCGGGGTTTCATCCTCGATTTTCCTCCGGTCAGGTGGAATCTTCGGATTGTCCTGGAGTGGATGCTGTGGTGGAGAGGTTGCATCAGATTTGGGGGCAGGTGGTGGACAATTTGAAGTTGTCCCAGGAGAAGACTCAGCTTTTTGCCAACCGCCGGCGTCGGGTTGGTCCTCGGCTTTGTGTCGGGGACTTGGTGTGGTTGTCTTCTCGTTTTGTCCCTATGAGGGTTTCTTCTCCTAAGTTTAAGCCTCGGTTCATCGGCCCGTACAAGATATTGGAGATTCTTAACCCTGTGTCCTTCCGTTTGGACCTCCCTGCATCTTTTTCTATTCATAATGTTTTTCATCGGTCATTGTTGCGCAGGTATGAGGTACCGGTTGTGCCTTCCGTTGAGCCTCCTGCTCCGGTGTTGGTTGAGGGCGAGTTGGAGTACGTTGTGGAAAAAATCTTGGACTCCCGTGTTTCCAGACGGAAACTCCAGTATCTGGTCAAATGGAAGGGATACGGTCAGGAGGATAATTCTTGGGTGACTGCCTCTGATGTTCATGCCTCCGATCTGGTCCGTGCCTTTCATAGGGCTCATCCTGATCGCCCTGGTGGTTCTGTTGAGGGTTCGGTGCCCCCTCCTTGAGGGGGGGGTACTGTTGTGAAATTGGATTTTGGGCTCCCCCGGTGGCCACTGGTGGAATTGAACTTGTGTGCATCATCCCCTCTGTTCACCTGTTCCCATCAGGATGTGGGAGTCGCTATTTAACCTTGCTCCTCTGTCACTTCCATGCCGGTCAACATTGTAATCAGAAGCCTTTCTGTGCATGTTCCTGCTACCAGACAACTTCCAGCTAAGTCGGACTTTTGTCCTTGTTTGTTTTTTGCATTTTGTTCCAGTTCACAGCTGCAGTTTTGTTTCTGTGTCTGGAAAGCTCTTGTGATCTGAAATTGCCACTCTGATGTTATGAGTTAATACTAGAGTCTTAAAGTAATTTCAGGATGGTGTATTGATAGGGTTTTCAGCTGACCATGAAAGTACCCTTTCTGTCTTCCTGCTATCTAGTAAGCGGACCTCGATTTTGCTAAACCTATTTTCATACTACGTTTGTCATTTTCATCTTAAATCACCGCCAATATATGTGGGGGCCTCTGTCTGCCTTTCGGGGAAATTTCTCTAGAGGTGAGCCAGGACTATATTTTCCTCTGCCAGGATTAGTTAGTCCTCCGGCCGGCGCTGGGCGTCTAGGGATAAAACGCAGGCTACGCTACCCGGCTACTGTTAGTTGTGCGGCAGGTTTAGTTCATGGTCAGTTTAAGTTTCCATCCTTCCAAGAGCTAGTTCCTATGTATGCTGGGCTATGTTCTCTTGCCATTGAGAACCATAACAAACATCCAACTGATCAGCGCAAAGTCATCTGTCAAAAATGTTCAACTAGCTTAAGCAGAGGTCAGAATCTGAAAAGTCTAAATACTAGTTGCATGCATAGACACTTAACCACCATGCATTTTCAAGCCTGGACTAACTACCAAACGTCCCTTAAGGTTGTAGCACCCTCGGCCAATGAAGCTAGTCAGCAACGCAACATCCCTTCCGTCACTGTAAGGCCACCATTTTCCGCACCACCGGCAGTATCTGTGCAGGTTTCTTTGCCAGCCAAAAGCAGTCAGGGTCAGGGAACCACCAGTTTTGTAGGAGGAAATATTGCATCTAGGGCACCGGCGGAAACAATACCGTCTCCAACCGTCTCTCAGTCTGCCATGTACACCGGCACACCCGAAAGTTCCACGATCTCCAGCTCTCCAGTCCAGCTCACCCTACATGAGACTCTGGTTAGAAAAAGGAAGTACTTATCCTCGCATCCGCGTACACAGGGTTTTAACGCCCACATAGCTAGACTAATCTCGTTAGAGATGATGCCCTACCGGTTAGTTGAAAGCGAAGCTTTCAAAGCCCTGATGGAGTACGCTGAACCACGATACGAGCTACCCAGTCGACACTTTTTTTCCAGAAAAGCCATCCCAGCCCTGCACCAGCATGTTAAACAGCGCATCGTCCATGCACTCAGGCAATCTGTGAGTACAAAGGTGCACCTGACTACAGATGCATGGACCAGTAGGCATGGCCAGGGACGTTATGTGTCCATCACGGCACACTGGGTGAATGTGGTGGATGCAGGGTCCACAGGCGACATCAATTTAGGGACAGTTGTGCCTAGCCCACGGTCTAGGAAACAGTTGGCTGTAGGCGTTCGCACCCCCCCCTCCTCCTCCTCCTCGTCCTCCTGCAGAAGCTACAGCTCTTCCACAGAACGCAGTCTGCCAACCACTCCATCGGCAGATGACACTGTTGCACACCAGTTGTCCCATTATGGGCCAGCTACTGCCAAGCGTCAGCAGGCTGTATTGGCTATGAAGTGTTTGGGCGACAACAGACACACCGCGGAAGTTCTGTCCGAGTTCTTGCAACAAGAAACGCAGTCGTGGCTGGGCACAGTAGATCTTGAGGCAGGCAAGGTAGTGAGTGATAACGGAAGGAATTTCATGGCTGCCATCTCCCTTTCCCAACTGAAACACATTCCTTGCCTGGCTCACACCTTAAACCTGGTGGTGCAGTGCTTATTGAAAACTTATCCTGGGTTCTCCGACCTGCTCCTCAAAGTGCGTGCACTTTGCTCACATATGCGACGTTCGCCTGTACACGCCAGCCGTATGCAGACCTATCAGCGGTCTTTGAACCTTCCCCAGCATCGCCTCATCATAGACGTTGCAACAAGGTGGAACTCAACACTGCACATGCTTCAGAGACTGTGCGAACAGAGGCGTGCTGTTATTTATTTGTGGGAGGATACACGGGCAGGCAGTAGGATGGCAGACATGGAGTTGTCAGGTGTGCAGTGGTCTAAGATACAAGACATGTGTCAAGTCCTTCAGTGTTTTGAGGAATGCACACGGCTGGTTAGTGCAGACAACGCCGTAATAAGCATGAGCATCCCCCTAATGCGTCTGCTGATGCAAAGTTTGACGCACATAAAGGAGCAGGCGTCTGCACCAGAGGAAGAGGAAAGCCTTGATGACAGTCAGCCATTGTCTGGTCAGGGCAGTGTACAGGACGAGGTAGCGGGCGAAGAGGAGGTGGAGGACGAGGAGGATGATGGGGATGAGTATATTTTTAATGCCGAACCTTTCCCGGGGGCACAGGAAATTGGTTGCGTGTCACGGCCGGGTTCTGGTTTTTTGAGGGACACAAGTGACGTAAATTTCTACATTCCAAAAAATGGTAACACCACTACTTAAAAAGGAAGTCAGTGACCCCAAGATGCATACTAAGCCGCTATATAGTGGTATAAGGGGCTCACCTCCGGTAAAATACAGACTAGAACAGGACAATTTCCTGAGAAAATTGTTGACATCTAATGCAAATGAGGAGATTTTGGTGCCCCCCCTATGACAGGTCTATTGGCCAATGAATGAAGTAAGGAGCCGCATATAACATGTATTCTCCACTCTCTCCTTCTCTTTAGGCTGTGTTCACACATGGAAGGTTTTGCTGCATTTTTACCTTGGTTTTATTTTCATCTAAACCTTCATTTTTTATAGCTGTGAACACACATTGGTTTTATTTATTTGCAGAAAGTGAAACCTGCACAGGTTTTGCTGCGATTTGGAAAGAATGAGCCCCAATTCTTTTCAGCGCTTTTGCAGCGTGCTATGGGCGAAAACACAGAAATGCAGTGTGTGAACATAGCCTAAGGGTATGTGTCCACGTTCAGGATTGCATCAGCATTTGGTCAGGATTTTTCATCAGTATTTGTAAGCCAAAACCAGGAGTGGGTGATAAATGCAGAAGTGGTGCATATGTTTCTGTTATACTTTTCCTCTAATTGTTCCACTCCTGGTTTTCGCTTACAAAAACTGATGAAAAATCCTGACCAAATCCTGATGCAATCCTGAACGTGGACACATACCCTTAGGGTATGTCTCCACTTTCAGGATTGCATCAGTCTTTGGTCAGGATTTTATGCAAGTAAAATCCTGACCAAAACTGCACCTGAGGTCACTGGCAGGTCACCTGTGGTGTACCTGCGTGTTTTGCTCATAGTAGCAACATGCAGCGTTTTGAAAAAACGCACAACGCATGCGTTTTCGCGGCAAAAACGCATGCGTTTTTAAACGCATAGTGGAGTCTGGATTTCATAAAATCCCATCCACTATGCTGTAACATCTGGACGCTGCGTTTTTGACGCAGCAGAAAAACGCAGCGTCATAAACGCAGCGTTTCCTGAACGTGGAAACATACCCTTAGGGTATGTGCTCAGCATCTGGAGGGGCTGCGCCTTGGAAGCAATGTCTCCGGACCTGTGGGAACCCGGGGGTGAATGCAGGGAGACCGCCCTGTACCTACGATCTGCAGTGAGTGCAGGGCGGCTTCTCCCCGCATTCACCCGATGGAGATCTCTTTTGACTCCGAAGCATGAAATGAACATGCTGTGGTGATGCGGAAGTCCCAAAACCTGCACTGCAGCTAAAATAACGCTGCGGAGGGGAGAAACATAGTGAGGATGGAATTTCTAGAAGACTAGTGTCTTCTTCTCATACTGAATTGGCATGACAAAAAAAAAAAAATCACAGAATGCTGAGTAGCAGGGTATATTGGATGGCATGCAAACATTCAAATCAGTGAGCAGGGGCAGAACATTGGACTGCACTTGGATGACATCTGAGTGCAGTCTGATTTCCGCAAAGTGATAAGATAAGGAAGATAGAGAATTATTTCCTCCATCTTCTCCTCAGTGTGCTCCGATTCTCTCATGAGATTATTGGACCATGTTAAGCCGACATTCTGATCAGAGGCATTAACTTAATACCATTATCCAACAGAGGAACTGCACAAAAGAGTCCACCACAGTCATTAGGTCGTTGTGCTATGTCAGCAATACGTATTGTTCTCAACAGAAATAGTATGTAGTACTATGCGCCCCCTGCTGGTTGTCCTCATATGACCTCGAGCGTGGGAAAAAGTTCCCAGGCTGCTGTTCATGAGGACATCCACCAGGGGGCGCATCACCGCGACTGAAGGTAACTATAGGTCATTGACCTACATTTCCTTCATTCCCCGGGGCTTACAAGCACGAGCACAGCTGCATTAGCAGGGCTCCTGCTTGTAAAATATTTTAACCCCTTCAGATGGATTACCTCGTGGGACGTGACAGGTCATCTGAAGGTATGTATATTGTTGGTTTATTATTTTTCCAAGCGAGGGTCATCACATGGATTGAGAGAGCAATAAAATATTAAAACAACCTGTGTGTTTATTTCATTAAAATACTTTTTAATCATGTGTGTGTGTTTTTTTAACCCTTTCATACAATTGGATTAATAATGGATAGGTGTCATAATTGACGCCTCTCCATTATTAACCTGGCTTAATGTCACCTTACAATAGCAAGGTGGCATTAACCCTTCATTACCCCATATCCCACCGCTACACGGGAGTGGGAAGAGAGTGGCCAAGTGCCAGAATAGGCGCATCTTCCAGATGTGCCTTTTCTGGGGTGGCTGGGGGCAGATGTTTGTAGCCAAGGGGGGCCAATAACCATGGACCCTCTCCTGGCTATTAATATCTGCCCACAGTCACTGGCTTTACCACTCTGGCGGAGAAAATTGCGCGGGAGCCCACGCCAATTTTGTTCCGCGATTTAACCCTTAAATTTAATAGCTACAGTGCCGAAATTTTGCACATACACACTACTAACATTAGCAGTGTGGAATATGCAAAAAAAAGGGGGATATGACATGGTTTACTGTATGTAAACCATGTCTCATATCCTGTCGGGTTTGGGAAGGAGAAATGAAAAGCCGGTAATTGAATTAACGGCTTTAATGCTGTCTTGCGCTGCATTAAATATAAATATACATATATAGGTGTCTCACTGACATATATATATGTATATATACCTATTCTATGTGTATATATCTACTCTATTCTAACCTGTCAGTGTGATTTTACTGTACACCGCGCTGAATTACCTGCTTTTGAAAGGACACCGGTGCGTAAAAATCGGACAGAACTCGCATGGTGCGAGTGCTGTGCGATTTTTTTTCTCGCACCCATTGACTTGCATTGGCGAGTCTCGTCCGAGACTCGCAGCAAATCGCAGCATGCTGCGATTTTTTTCTCAGTCCGATTTCGGCTGAGAAAAAAATCGCAAATGAAAAGACACCTATTGAATAACATTGGTCCGAGTGCAATCCGATTTTTTATCGGATTGCACTCGTCCGTTTTCCTCGCCAGTGGAAATGAGCCCTAATAGGAATATACTCACCCTCGGACGCGCCCTGCTTCTTTCCGGCAGCCTTCCTTCCTAAGAATGAGTGCGTGAAGGACCTTAGATGACGTCGCGGCTTGTGATTGGTCGCGTGACCGCCCATGTGACCGCTCGCGACCAATCACAAGCCGCGACGTCACCGCAGGTCATTCACGCGCTCATTCTTAGGAAGGAAGGCTGCCGTTTAGTACCAGAGTGCGTCCGAGGGTGAGTATATCAATATTTTTTATTTTGATTCTTTATTTTACACATTAATATGGATCCCAGGGCCTGAAGGAGAGTTTCCTCTCCTTCAGACCCTGGGAACCATAGTATCCCATTGCACTGCATTGGGTTTCGTGTTTCGGCCGACCCCGACTTTTTTATAGGATCGGCCGATTTCACTCGACCCGACTTTTGAGAAAGTCGGGTTTCGTGAAACCCGACCCGATCCTATAAAAATAAAAGTCGCTCAACCCTACTGGACAGGACTCCGGATACTCAGGGGAGCGCGCATCACGTACACCAGCACCGCACCGCCTGCACATTACTGGACAGGACTCCGGATACTCAGGGGAGCGCACATCACGTACACCAGCACCGCACTGCCTGCACCCCAGCACATTACTGGACAGGACTCTGGATACTTAGGGGAGCGCACATCACACACACCAGCACCGCACTGCCTGCACCCCAGCACATTACTGGACAGGACTCCGGATACTCAGGGGCGCGCACATCACGTACACCAGCACTGCACTGCCTGCACATTACAGGACAGGACTCCGGATACTCGGGAATTCACAGGTTACACTGTGCTGGATATATGCAAAGGATTGTTATTGGAGGGAATTTATTTTGTGGGATCCTGCCAAGCAGAAGCAATTGTGGGTTCAGGCCTGATCATACTGAAGAATCACAGGCCATATAGCCAAATACACTCATTTATAAACAGAGACACACATACTGTACACTACACACACTATTACATACACAAGAAACCTCTGCATCTATTCACACACAGGAAAGCAGACACTATACACACTATTATATACCCTATAAATGACATTCCATATACTCACGTGCTGAAGCAGAGCCGTCACTGCTCGCCCCATCCCAGGTCACCGGGGCAGAGGAGACAGGAGGACACAGGGAGCTGCGCCTCCTCTAGGAGTCTGTGTAGGCCAGGCAGGATCTCCCCCTCCTCCTCCTCCGGTCCGATTGCATCCTGTGATCTCAGAGGAACTAGGAAGGAGTTATGGAGGGGACAGTGTACAGAGGCACCAACAGGCAGCATCAGCAACTAGTCTCAGGAAATTGGGGGCTGGGGGAGGGAGCTGTCATGGTTCCCAATGGCAGGGACTCAGGCAAAAACGGACTAGCTCTAGGAATGATGGAATCTCAGATGACCGCGACGCTGAACCTAACACGCAACTAATAGTAGCCAGGGGGTGTGCCTACGATTATCCCTAGACACCTCGCACCAGCCGGAGATCTAGTTACCCCCTAGTAGAGGAATACACAGACCTGGCTTGCCTCCAGGGAAACCCCAAAAGTGATAGTAGCCTGTTGTGAATTTGCTTTTTGCTCCCTCTAGTGGTTACTAGTTTTTTGACTCTGGTTTTTCTGTCATTCCTTTTATCCGCACCTGGGTCGTTAGTTAGGGGTGTTGCTATATAAGCTCCCTGGACCTTCAGTTCAATGCCTGGCAACGTAGTTATCAGAGCTAGTCTGCTGTGCTCTTGTCTACTGATCCTGGTTCCAGTTATATCAGCTAAGTCTGCCTTTTGCTTTTTGCTATTTGTTTTGTTTTTGTATTTTTGTCCAGCTTGTTCCAAATCTATATCCTGACCTTTGCTGGAAGCTCTAGGGGGCTGGTGTTCTCCCCCCGGACCGTTAGACGGTTCGGGGGTTCTTGAATTTCCAGTGTGGATTTTGATAGGGTTTTTGTTGACCATATAAGTTACCTTTCTTTATTCTGCTATCAGTAAGCGGGCCTCTCTGTGCTAAACCTGGTTCATTTCTGTGTTTGTAATTTCCTCTTACCTAACCGTCATTATTTGTGGGGGGCTTCTATCCAGCTTTGGGGTCCCCTTCTCTGGAGGCAAGAAAGGTCTTTGTTTTCCTCTACTAGGGGTAGCTAGATTCTCCGGCTGGCGCGTGTCATCTAGAATCAACGTAGGAATGATCCCCGGCTACTTCTAGTGTTGGCGTTAGGAGTAGATATATGGTCAACCCAGTTACCACTGCCCTATGAGCTGGATTTTTGTATTCTGCAGACTTCCACGTTCCTCTGAGACCCTCGCCATTGGGGTCATAACAGTTTGCCAGGCCAGTATTAAATGTTTAATGCATTGCAGAAGAGGGATTATAAGAAAGAAGATTCTGAGTTTTTTTTTTTTTTTTTTTTTCTCTTCTTCCCCTTTACCTCAGAGTGGCTATGCTTGCTGCAGACATGAATGTCCAGACCTTGATTACAAGTGTGGACCAGCTGGCTACTCGTGTGCAGGGCATACAAGACTATGTTATCAGAAATCCTAGGTCAGAACCTAAAATACCGATTCCTGAACTGTTTTCCGGAGACAGGTTTAAGTTTAGGAATTTCGTGAATAATTGTAAATTGTTTTTGTCCCTGAGACCCTGTTCATCTGGAGATTCTGCTCAGCAAGTAAAGATTGTTATTTCGTTCTTACGGGGCGACCCTCAGGATTGGGCTTTTTCGCTGGCGCCAGGAGATCCGGCATTGGCTGATCTTGATGCGTTTTTTCTGGCGCTCGGTTTACTTTATGAGGAACCCAATCTTGAGATTCAGGCAGAAAAGGCCTTGCTGGCTATGTCTCAGGGGCAGGACGAGGCTGAAGTGTATTGCCAAAAATTTCGGAAATGGTCCGTGCTGACACATTGGAACGAGTGTGCACTGGCCGCTAATTTTAGAAATGGCCTTTCTGAAGCCATTAAGAATGTTATGGTGGGTTTTCCCATTCCCACAGGTCTGAATGATACTATGGCACTGGCTATTCAAATTGACCGGCGGTTGCGGGAGCGCAAAACCGCAAATTCCCTCATGGTGTTGTCTGAACAGACACCTAATTCGGTGCAATGTGATAGAAAAACCGCAAATTCCCTCATGGTGTTGTCTGAACAGACACCTGATTTAATGCAATGTGATAGAATCCTGACTAGAAATGAGCGGAAAATTCATAGACGCCGGAATGGCTTGTGCTACTACTGTGGTGATTCTACACATGTTATCTCAGCATGCTCTAAACGTATAGCTAAGGTTGTTAGTCCTGTCACCGTTGGTAATTTGCAACCTAAATTTATTCTGTCTGTAACTTTGATTTGCTCACTGTCATCTTATCCTGTCATGGCGTTTGTAGATTCAGGTGCTGCCCTGAGTCTCATGGATCTCTCATTTGCTAAGCGCTGTGGATTTACTCTTGAACCATTAGAAAATCCTATTCCTCTTAGGGGTATTGATGCTACACCATTGGCAGCAAATAAACCGCAGTATTGGACACAGGTTACCATGTGCATGACTCCTGAACACCGCGAGGTGATACGTTTCCTGGTTTTACATAAAATGCATGATTTGGTTGTTTTAGGGCTGCCATGGTTACAGACCCATAATCCAGTCCTGGACTGGAAGGCTATGTCAGTCTCAAGTTGGGGCTGTCGTGGTATTCATGGGGATTCCCTGCCTGTGTCTATTGCTTCTTCTACGCCTTCGGAAGTTCCGGAGTATTTGTCTGATTATCAGGATGTCTTCAGTGAGTCTGAGTCCAGTGCACTGCCTCCTCATAGGGACTGTGACTGTGCTATAGATTTGATCCCAGGCAGTAAATTTCCTAAGGGAAGACTGTTTAATCTGTCGGTACCTGAACATACCGCTATGCGTTCATATATCAAGGAGTCTCTGGAGAAAGGACATATTCGTCCGTCTTCTTCCCCTCTTGGTGCGGGATTCTTTTTTGTGGCAAAAAAGGACGGATCTTTGAGACCTTGTATTGATTATCGGCTTTTAAATAAGATCACTGTCAAATTTCAGTATCCTTTACCGCTGTTGTCTGACTTGTTTGCCCGGATTAAGGGTGCCAAGTGGTTCACCAAGATAGACCTTCGTGGTGCGTACAACCTTGTGCGCATTAAGCAAGGTGATGAATGGAAAACCGCATTCAATACGCCCAAAGGTCATTTTGAGTACTTGGTGATGCCTTTTGGGCTCTCCAATGCGCCTTCAGTTTTTCAGTCCTTTATGCATGACATTTTCCGGAAGTATCTGGATAAATTTTTGATTGTTTATCTGGATGATATTTTGGTTTTTTCTGATAATTGGGATTCGCATGTGGAGCAGGTCAGGTTGGTCTTTAAAATTTTGCGTGAAAATTCTTTGTTTGTCAAGGGCTCAAAGTGTCTCTTTGGTGTACAGAAGGTTCCCTTTTTGGGGTTCATTTTTTCCCCTTCTGCTGTGGAGATGGACCCAGTCAAGGTCCGAGCTATTCTTGATTGGACTCAGCCCTCGTCAGTTAAGAGTCTTCAGAAGTTCTTGGGCTTCGCTAACTTCTACCGTCGTTTTATCGCTAATTTTTCTAGCATTGTGAAACCTTTGACGGATATGACCAAGAAGGGCTCCGATGTGGCTAACTGGGCTCCTGCTGCCGTGGAGGCTTTCCAGGAGTTGAAACGCCGGTTTACTTCGGCGCCGGTTTTGTGCCAGCCTGACGTCTCACTTCCCTTTCAGGTTGAGGTGGATGCTTCGGAGATTGGGGCAGGGGCCGTTTTGTCGCAGAGAGGCCCTGGTTGCTCTGTTATGAAACCTTGTGCCTTTTTCTCTAGGAAGTTTTCGCCTGCCGAGCGAAATTATGATGTGGGCAATCGGGAGTTGTTGGCCATGAAATGGGCATTTGAGGAGTGGCGTCATTGGCTCGAGGGTGCTAAGCATCGTGTGGTGGTCTTGACTGATCACAAAAATCTGATGTATCTCGAGTCTGCTAAACGCCTTAATCCGAGACAGGCCCGCTGGTCATTGTTTTTCTCCCGCTTTGATTTTGTTGTCTCGTATTTACCAGGTTCAAAGAATGTGAAGGCCGATGCTCTTTCTAGGAGCTTTGTGCCTGATGCTCCTGGAGTCGCTGATCCTGTTGGTATTCTTAAAGATGGAGTTATCTTGTCAGCTATTTCTCTGGATCTGCGACGTGTGTTGCAGAGATTTCAGGCTGATAGGCCTGAGTCTTGTCCACCTGACAGACTGTTTGTCCCGGATAAGTGGACCAGCAGAGTCATTTCCGAGGTTCATTCCTCGGTGTTGGCAGGTCACCCGGGAATTTTTGGCACCAGAGATCTGGTGGCCAGGTCCTTTTGGTGGCCTTCCTTGTCAAGGGATGTGCGGTCATTTGTGCAGTCCTGTGGGACTTGTGCTCGAGCTAAGCCTTGCTGTTCTCGTGCCAGCGGTTTGCTCTTGCCCTTGCCTGTCCCGAAGAGACCTTGGACACATATCTCCATGGATTTCATTTCTGATCTTCCGCTATCTCAGGGCATGTCCGTTATCTGGGTGATATGTGATCGCTTCTCCAAGATGGTCCATTTGGTTCCTTTGCCTAAGCTGCCTTCCTCTTCCGATCTGGTTCCTGTGTTTTTCCAGAACGTGGTTCGTTTGCACGGCATCCCTGAGAATATTGTGTCAGACAGAGGATCCCAGTTCGTTTCCAGGTTCTGGCGATCCTTTTGTAGTAGGATGGGCATTGATTTGTCGTTTTCGTCTGCTTTCCATCCTCAGACTAATGGACAGACGGAGCGAACCAATCAGACTTTGGAGGCTTATTTGAGGTGTTTTGTCTCTGCTGATCAGGACGATTGGGTGACATTCTTGCCGTTGGCTGAGTTTGCCCTTAATAATCGGGCTAGTTCCGCCACCTTGGTTTCGCCTTTTTTCTGCAACTCTGGTTTCCATCCTCGCTTTTCTTCGGGTCATGTGGAGCCTTCTGACTGTCCTGGGGTGGATTCTGTGGTGGATAGGTTGCAGCAGATCTGGAATCATGTGGTGGACAACTTGAAGTTGTCACAGGAGAAGGCTCAGCGCTTTGCCAACCGCCGCCGCGGTGTGGGTCCCCGACTACGCGTTGGGGATTTGGTATGGCTTTCTTCCCGCTTTGTTCCTATGAAGGTCTCCTCTCCCAAATTTAAACCTCGTTTTATTGGGCCTTACAAGATATTGGAAATCCTTAATCCTGTATCTTTTCGTCTGGATCTTCCTGTGTCGTTTGCTATTCACAATGTATTTCATAGGTCCTTGTTGCGGCGGTACATTGTGCCTGTAGTTCCTTCTGCTGAGCCTCCTGCTCCGGTGTTGGTTGAGGGCGAGTTGGAGTACGTGGTGGAGAAGATCTTGGATTCTCGCCTCTCCAGGCGGAGGCTTCAGTACCTGGTCAAGTGGAAGGGCTATGGTCAGGAGGATAATTCCTGGGTGGTCGCCTCTGATGTTCATGCGGCCGATTTAGTTCGTGCCTTTCATGCCGCTCATCCTGATCGCCCTGGTGGTCGTGGTGAGGGTTCGGTGACCCCTCACTAAGGGGGGGGGTACTGTTGTGAATTTGCTTTTTGCTCCCTCTAGTGGTTACTAGTTTTTTGACTCTGGTTTTTCTGTCATTCCTTTTATCCGCACCTGGGTCGTTAGTTAGGGGTGTTGCTATATAAGCTCCCTGGACCTTCAGTTCAATGCCTGGCAACGTAGTTATCAGAGCTAGTCTGCTGTGCTCTTGTCTACTGATCCTGGTTCCAGTTATATCAGCTAAGTCTGCCTTTTGCTTTTTGCTATTTGTTTTGTTTTTGTATTTTTGTCCAGCTTGTTCCAAATCTATATCCTGACCTTTGCTGGAAGCTCTAGGGGGCTGGTGTTCTCCCCCCGGACCGTTAGACGGTTCGGGGGTTCTTGAATTTCCAGTGTGGATTTTGATAGGGTTTTTGTTGACCATATAAGTTACCTTTCTTTATTCTGCTATCAGTAAGCGGGCCTCTCTGTGCTAAACCTGGTTCATTTCTGTGTTTGTAATTTCCTCTTACCTAACCGTCATTATTTGTGGGGGGCTTCTATCCAGCTTTGGGGTCCCCTTCTCTGGAGGCAAGAAAGGTCTTTGTTTTCCTCTACTAGGGGTAGCTAGATTCTCCGGCTGGCGCGTGTCATCTAGAATCAACGTAGGAATGATCCCCGGCTACTTCTAGTGTTGGCGTTAGGAGTAGATATATGGTCAACCCAGTTACCACTGCCCTATGAGCTGGATTTTTGTATTCTGCAGACTTCCACGTTCCTCTGAGACCCTCGCCATTGGGGTCATAACAGTAGCCCCCCACATATAATAACGGTTAGGTAAGAGGAAAACACGTACGCAGTATGAATATAGATTCAGCAAAGAGAGGCCCTCTGACTAGATAGCAGAAAATACAAAAGAGGACTTCGCGGTCACCTCAAAACCCTAAACAGCCATCCTGAAATTACTTTAACTCCGTTATCAACTCATGACACTGGAGTAGTAATTTCAGATCACTAGAGCTTCCAGCAGCAAGAGAAATATAAATGCATGCTGGACAAACAAACACAAAAAATGCCAAAGATCCAACTTAGCTGAATTGCAGACTTGGAGCAGGTAGCAAGCAACAGAGGTGCTCTGGTAACATTGATTGCCGGCACTAGAATGACTGAGAAGCCAGACTAAATAGGAAACTCCCAGTTTCCTGATGGGAACAGGTGCAAGACAAAAGTCAGCCAGTACCACCAGTAACCACCAGAGGGAGCCCAAAAACAGAATTCACAACAGTACCCCCCCTTAAGGAGGGGGCACCGAACCCTCATGAGAACCACCAGGGCGATCTGGATGCGCCCTATGAAAGGCGCGAACCAAATCAGAGGCATGAACATCGGAGGCAGTTACCCAAGAATTATCCTCGACCTGAAAAGGGAGCGAAACATCAGGCTGGCGCAACACAGGGGCGGAAGAAAAGCGGCGCTTAAGCTCCCGAAAGGCCTCCACAGCCGCAGAGGACCAATTGGCAACATCAGCACCCTTCTTAGTCAAATCAGTCAGAGGTTTAGCAACACTTGAAAACCCAGTTATAAATCGACGATAGAAATTAGCAAAGCCCAAGAACTTCTGAAGACTCTTCAGGGAAGTAGGCTGCGTCCAATCACAAATAGCCCGAACCTTGACAGGGTCCATCTCAACAGAAGAAGGGGAAAAAATATACCCCAAAAAGGAGATCTTCTGAACCCCAAAAATACACTTTGAACCCTTTACAAACAAAGAATTGGCCCGCAAAACCTGAAAAACCTTCCTAACCTGTTGAACATGCGACTCCCAGTCATCCGAAAAAATCAAAATATCATCCAAATACACAATCATAAATTTATCCAGGTATTTACGGAAAATATCGTGCATAAAGGACTGAAAGACTGAAGGAGCATTAGAAAGACCAAAAGGCATTACCAAATACTCAAAATGGCCCTCGGGCGTATTAAATGCAGTTTTCCACTCATCTCCCTGCTTAATCCGCACCAAATTATACGCACCCCGAAGATCAATCTTAGAGAACCACTTTGCCCCTTTAATACGAGCAAATAAATCAGTCAATAGTGGCAAAGGATACTGGTATTTGACTGTAATCTTATTCAACAGGCGATAATCAATACAGGGCCTCAGGGAGCCATCTTTTTTACCCACGAAAAAAAAACCTGCTCCTAAAGGGGATGAGGATGGACGGATATGTCCCTTTTCCAAGGACTCCTTAATATACTCCCGCATAGCAGCATGCTCAGGCACAGACAGATTAAACAAACGACCCTTGGGAAACTTGCTGCCCGGAATCAAGTCTATAGCACAATCACAATCCCTGTGAGGGGGGAGAGAACTAAGTTTGGGCTCCTCAAAAACATCACAATAGTCAGACAAAAATGCCGGAATTTCAGAGGGAGTAGATGAAGCAATGGAAACCAAAGGTACTTCCCCATGAGCCCCCTGACATCCCCAGCTTAACACAGACATTGTTTTCCAGTCAAGGACTGGATTATGAGTTTGCAACCATGGCAATCCAAGCACTAAGACATCATGCAAGTTATGCAACACAAGGAAGCGAATCACCTCCCGATGGTCAGGAGTCATACACATAGTCACTTGTGTCCAGTATTGTGGTTTATTCCTAGCCAATGGTGTGGAGTCGATACCCTTCAGAGGGATAGGAACTTCCAAAGGCTCTAGGCTAAACCCACAGCGTCTGGCAAAGGACAAATCCATAAGACTCAAGGAAGCGCCAGAATCCACATAGGCATCCACAGTAATAGATGATAATGAACAGATCAAAGTTACAGACAAAATAAACTTAGACTGTAAGGTGCCAATTGCAAAAGACTTATCAACCTTTTTTGTGCGTTTAGAGCATGCTGATATAACATGAGCAGAATCACCACAGTAGAAGCACAACCCATTTTTACGCCTATAATTCTGCCGTTCACTTCTGGACAGAATTCTATCACATTGCATAATCTCCGGTGTCTGCTCAGAAGACACCGCCAAATGGTGCACAGGTTTGCGCTCCCGTAAACGCCGATCAATCTGAATAGCCATAATCATGGATTCATTCAGACCTGTGGGCGTAGGAAACCCCACCATGACATCTTTAACGGCGTCAGAGAGACCTTCTCTGAAATTCGCCGCCAGGGCGCACTCATTCCACTGAGTAAGCACAGACCATTTTCGAAATTTTTGACAATATATTTCAGCTTCATCATGCCCTTGAGAGAGGGCTATCAAGGCCTTTTCAGCCTGAATCTCCAAATTAGGTTCCTCATAGAGCAACCCCAGTGCCAGAAAAAACGCATCCACATTGAGCAGCGCAGGATCCCCTGGTGCCAATGCAAATGCCCAATTCTGGGGGTCACCCCGCAACAAGGAAATCACAATTTTAACCTGCTGAGCGGAGTCTCCAGCGGAGCGAGATCTCAGAGAAAGATACAATTTACAATTGTGCTTAAAATTCAAAAAACGAGATCTATCTCCAGAAAAGAACTCAGGTATAGGAATCTTGGGTTCTGACATAGGAGCATGTATAACATAGTCTTGGATATTTTGAACCTTAGAAGCAAGAGCACTCAGGCCTGTAGCTAAACTCTGGATATCCATTTCTCAACAGCTGAGATCTGAGCCATTCAGGGGTTAAGAGGAGAGAAAAAAGCAGCAGATTGCAATTATGGCTAGACAGAACTTCTGAGTAAAAAAAAAAAAAAAAAAAGTGTCAGAAACTTCTTCTTTTCTCTCTTTCTTCAGCCAATACCTTTAATACATTTGCGGCCGGCAATACTGTCATGGTTCCCAATGGCAGGGAGTCAGGCAAAAACGGACTAGCTCTAGGAATGATGGAATCTCAGATGACCGCGACGCTGAACCTAACACGCAACTAATAGTAGCCAGGGGGTGTGCCTACGATTATCCCTAGACACCTCGCACCAGCCGGAGATCTAGTTACCCCCTAGTAGAGGAATAAACAGACCTGGCTTGCCTCCAGGGAAACCCCAAAAGTGATAGTAGCCCCCCACATATAATAACGGTTAGGTAAGAGGAAAACACGTACGCAGTATGAATATAGATTCAGCAAAGAGAGGCCCTCTGACTAGATAGCAGAAAATACAAAAGAGGACTTCGCGGTCACCTCAAAACCCTAAACAGCCATCCTGAAATTACTTTAACTCCGTTATCAACTCATGACACCGGAGTAGTAATTTCAGATCACTAGAGCTTCCAGCAGCAAGAGAAATATAAATGCATGCTGGACAAACAAACACAAAAAATGCCAAAGATCCAACTTAGCTGAATTGCAGACTTGGAGCAGGTAGCAAGCAACAGAGGTGCTCTGGTAACATTGATTGCCAGCACTAGAATGACTGAGAAGCCAGACTAAATAGGAAACTCCCAGTTTCCTGATGGGAACAGGTGCAAGACAAAAGTCAGCCAGTACCACCAGTAACCACCAGAGGGAGCCCAAAAACAGAATTCACAACAGGGAGCAGCCCTACATCTGGAGCCAGGAGGGGGCAGCATCAATTTATGACGCTGCCACCTACTGGCCACTTTAATTGTCACACACTGAGGAGATTTCTGGCTCCGAGCTCCTCCTGCTTTGTCCCTCACTGCCGATGTCCTGATCAGCCAGAGATTGAGGGGGAGAGAAGACAGAGGAGGAGCCAGTGCTGGAGGCGGCACCAGGAGCAACGCTCAGGACTTTGTGCATCGGGTCTCCTGCACTGAGCGCTCCCACTGCCGCCCAGCAGATGGCGCCGCCTGAGGCAACAAGCTCAAGTTGCCTCATTATAGGGACGCCCCTGCCTGCAGGACCCGGATGCCGCAGCCATTTTGGATCCGGGCCTGCTGCAGCGAGGAGGAGGTAAGAGACCCTCGGAGCAACGCGATCACATCGCGTTGCTCCGGGGGTCTCAGGGAAGCACGCAGGGAGCCCCCTCCCTGCACGATGCTTCCCTATACCGTCGGAACACTGCGATCATGTTTGATCGCAGTGTGCCGGGGGTTAATGTGCCGGGGGCGGTCCGTGACCACTCCTGGCACATAGTGCCGGATGTCAGCTGCGATAGTCAGCTGACACCCGGCCACGATCGGCCGCGCTCCCCCCGTGAGCGCGGCCGATCGCATATGACGTACTATCCCGTCGGTGGTCATACGGGCCCACCCCACCTCGACGGGATAGTACGTCTAATGTCAGAAAGGGGTTAAACATGTTTGAACATGCCTTTTGCTCAGCAATGGAGTCTTGCGTGGTGAGGGTGAATACATGCCATGGAGGTTAGGTGCATTATTTATTGTTTTCTTTGAAACAATTGTACCTGCTGATTCCAGTTATTTCTGTGGCTCTCTACAGCTAATATTATTTTTCAATAAGTGGCAGGATTGCTTTTTACTTGTTGATAGACTTCAGCTGGTGTCATGACTTTCCATGATGTATTGCACCTCTCTTGCTTCATGTGTTCAATACTTTTCCCTAGTATCATTTCTCATTATAACACATAACTTATTTTATGGACATCTATTGTTTGATTTCTTTTCCTATGGAGATTGGATGGTTTGCTACCGATATCCTATATCTGGTGAGAATTTCATGTCAATAGCAGAGTTAGAAATATATTTACTTAGAAAATTGGTGACGTATTCAATACTTATTTCACCCACTGTATATGTTTGCATGAATTGCATCTTATTACTGTGTTACATAATCCACTATGCTTCTATTAAGACTTTTTACCTTCTCTTAATATACTGTATTGTGGGCATATACATATGTGCATATTGTCATGAATCTATATAGTTTTATCTCATGGTAGACTTTTTTACTTTTGATGTTTGCCAGTCCCCGTCTCTTTTTCATAGAGGCCTTTCATTATATGCTAACCTTTGTATTTTAATAAATTTCAATAAAATGTACACTGTGTTCCAAGTTATTAAGCAAATTGGATTTAAGTGTCAAAACTTTTGTTTTGTTTTTCAAATAAACTCATGGATGGCATTGTGTCTCAGGGCTCAATGGATCACTGAAATCAATCTTAAACACATGTGATAATTAGTTTTCCAGGTGATTCTAATTAAAGGAAAACTACTTAAAAATGATGTTCCACATTATTAAGCAGGCCACAGTTTTCAAGTAACATGGGAAAGAAAAAGGATCTCTCTGCTGCCGAAAAGCATCAAATAGTGCAATGCCTTGGTTAAGGGATGAAAACATTAGATATTTCTTGAAAATTTAAGTGCGATCATCTTACTGTAAAGAGATTTGTGGCTGTATCTGAGCACAGATGTGTTTGTGCTGATAAAGGCATAATGAGGAAGGTTTCTGCCAGCAAGTTAATCGGATTAAGAGAGCAGCTGCTATAAAGCCATTATAAACCAGCAAACAGATATTTGAAGCCACTGATGCCTCTGGAGTCCCTCGAACCTCAAGGTGTAGGATCCTTCAAAGATAAACCTACTATTCGGCCACCCCTAAACAGTGTTCACAAGCAGAAACGGTTGTAGTGGGCCCAGACATACATGAAGACTTAGGGCTTGTTTCCATTTGCGAGATATACGTCCGTGTCTCGCATGTGGAAACCAAGCTCTGGTGCCGGCTCTTGGGAGCGGAGTGTGCGGCCGCATAACAACACATGGAGCCGCACGCTCCGCTCTGGAGTGCCGGCACCAGAGCTTGGTTTCCACATGCGAGACACGGACATGTTTCTCGCAAATGGAAACAAGCCCTAATTTTCAAACAGTCTTGTTTACTGATTTAGTGTCGAGCAACCCTGGACGGTCCAGATGGATGGAGTAGTAGATAATTGGTGGATGGCCACCATGTCCCAACAAGGCTGCAACATCAGCAAGGATGTGGAGGAGTCATGTTTTGGGACGGAATCATGGGGAAACAGCTGGTAGGGCCCTTTAACCCCTTCAAGTCGCGGCCCTTTTTCGTTTTTGCGTTTTCGTTTTTCACTCCCCTCCTTCCCAGAGCCATAACTTTTTTATTTTTCCGTCAATATGGCCATGTGAGGGCTTATTGTTTGCGGAACGAGTTGTACTTTTGAACGACACCATTGGTTTTACCATGTCTTTTACTAGAAAACGGGAAAAAAATTCCAAGTGCGGTGAAATTGCAAAAAAAGTGCAATCCGACACTTGTTTTTTGCTTGGCTTTTTTGCTAGGTTCACTAAATGCTAAAACTGACCTGCCATTGTGATTATCTAGGTCATTACGAGTTCATAGACACCTAATATGTCTAGGTTATTTTTTATCCAAGTGGTGAAAAAAAATTCAAAACTTTGCTTAAAAAAAAAAAAAAAAAGTGTCATTTTCCGATACCCGAAGCGTCTCCATTTTTCGTGATCTGGGGTCGGGTGAGGGCTTATTTTTTGCATGCCGAGTTAACGTTTTTAATAATATCACGTTTGTGCAGATACGTTCTTTTGATCGCCCGTTATTGCATTTTAATGCAATGTCGCGGCGACCAAGAAAACGTAATTCTGGCGTTTTGAATTTTTTTCTCTCTACGCTGTTTAGCGATCAGGTTAATGCTTTTTTTTATTGATAGATCGGGCAATTCTGAACGCGGCGATACCAAATACATGTAGGTTTGATTTTTTTTTTATTGTTTTATTTAGGATGGGGCGAAAGGGGGGTGATTTAAACTTTTATGTATTTTACGTTTTTTTCATATTTTTAAAAACATTTTTTTTTTACCTGTGCCATGCTTCAATAGCCTCCATGGGAGGCTAGAAGCTGGCACAACTCGATTGGCTCAGCTACATAGCAGCGATCATGAGATCGCTGCTATGTAGCTGAAATGCAGGTGTGCTATGAGCGCCTACCACAGGGGGGCGCTCACAGCAGGCCGGCATCAGTAACCATAGAGGTCTCAAGGACCTCTATGGTTACTGTCCTGACACATCGCCGACCCCCGATCATGTGACAGGGGTCGACGATGACGTCATTTCCGGCCGCCCGGCCGGATGCTTTAGTTAAATGCCGCTGTCTGCGTTTGACAGCGGCATTTAACAGGTTAATAGCGGCGGGTGAATAGCGATTTCACCCGCCGCTATTGCACGCACATGTCAGCTGTAAAAACAGCTGACATGTCGCGACTTTGATGTGGGCTCAGCGCCGGAGCCCACATCAAAGGGGGATTCATGGCATGCGCAGTACATGTACGGCGCATGTCGTGAAAGGGTTAAAGTTCCTGAAGATGTGAAAATGACCTCTGCAAAGTATATAGAGTTTCTGACTAACAACTTTCTTCCATGGTATAAAAAGCAGAAACATGCCTTGAGGAGCAAAATCATCTTCATGCATGACAATGCACCATGTCATGCTGCAAAGAATACCTCTGAGTCATTGGCTGCTATGGGCATAAAAGGAGATAAACTCATGGTGTGGCCACCATCTTCCCCTGACCTCAACCCTACAGAGAACCTTTGGAGTATCATCAAGCAAAAGATCTATAAGGGTGGGAGGCCGTACACATCAAAACAGCAGCTCTGGGAGGCTATTCTGACTTCATGCAAAGAAATACAAGCAGAAACTCTCCAAAAACTCACAAGTTCAATTGATGCAAGAATTGTGAAGGTGATATCAAAGAAAGGTTCCTATGTTAACATGTAACTTGGCCTGTTAGGATGTTTTGGAGTTAAATAGCTTTTTTGTTCAAGTGAATGTGACCTCTTAATGCTGCAAATTCCACAAATGAGCATTTTCAGTTCTATAAAACATATCAAATGTCTAGAAATTCTACTATGCCTAATAATTTGGAACAGTGCATTTTGAGATTTTATTCATTTTGGAGATTATACTGTTATCATTGGGAGGTTTCTTCAATAAAATTCGATGTATACTCTAAAGGGTGATTACTTTTATTAGACTGACTGTCATTTGCACCAACCATTTAGGAAAATCAGAGAAAAATATCATTTGCATAATAATTTGGAACATAGTGTATATACCTTTTGAGATACCTTTCATGCCTTCTGTGCAGAGCTAATGGAGGGAAAGAGGCAGCAAACTCCCTGTCAATCTCTTTAATTGAGGTAGTACAGGGTACTGACAGCACTCCTTCCCCACTGCTATGTCTGTATTAGCAATGGGGATTGAACACTGTTAACCCCTTTCTGACATTAGACGTACTATCCCGTCGAGGTGGGGTGGGCCCGTATGACCACCGACGGGATAGTACGTCATACGCGATCGGCCGCGCTCACGGGGGGAGCGCGGCCGATCGCGGCCGGGTGTCAGCTGCATATCGCAGCTGACATCCGGCACTATGTACCAGGAGCGGTCACGGACCACCCCCGGCACATTAACCCCCGACACACCACGATCAAACATGATCGCGGTGTACCGGCGGTATAGGGAAGCATCGCGCAGGGAGGGGGCTCCCTGCGGGCTTCCCTGAGACCCCCGGAGCAACGCGATGTGATCGCGTTGCTCCGAGGGTCTCCTACCTCCCTCCTCGCCGCAGGTCCCGGATCCAAGATGGCCGCGGCATCCGGGTCCTGCAGGGAGGGAGGTGGCTTACCGAGTGCCTGCTCAGAGAAAGCGCTTGGTAAGCCTGCAGCTGTGCACACTGTCAGATCACCGATCTGTAATGTCCCCCCCTGGGACAAAGTAAAAAAGTTAAAAAAAAATTCTCCACGTGTGTAAGAAAAAAAAAAAAAAAAACCTAAATAAATAAAAAAAAAAAATATTTATTATTCCCATAAATACATTTCTTTAGCTAAATAAAAAAAACAAAACAATAAAAGTACACATATTTAGTATCGCCGCGTCCGTAACGACCCAACCTATAAAACTGCCCCACTAGTTAACCCCTTCAGTAAACACCGTAAGAAAAAAAAAAAAAAAAAAACGAGGCAAAAAACAACGCTTTATTATCATACCGCCGAACAAAAAGTGGAATAACACGCGATCAAAAAGACTGATATAAATAACCATGGTACCGCTGAAAACGTCATCTTGTCCCGCAAAAAACAAGCCGCCATACAGCTTCATCAGCAAAAAAATAAAAAAGTTATAGTCCTGAGAATAAAGAGATACCAAAATAATTATTTTTTCTATAAAATAGCTTTTATCGTATAAAAGCGCCAAAACATAAAAAAATGATATAAATGAGGTATCGCTGTAATCGTACTGACCCGAAGAATAAAACTGCTTTATCAATTTTACCAAACGCAGAACGGTATAAACGCCTCCCCCAAAAGAAATTCATGAATAGCTGGTTTTTGATCACTCTGCCTCACAAAAATCGGAATAAAAAGCGATCAAAAAATGTCACGTGTCCGAAAATGTTACCAATAAAAACGTCAACTCGTCCCGCAAAAAACAAGATCTCACATGACTCTGTGGACTCAAATATGGAAAAATTGTAGCTCTCAAAATGTGGTAACGCAAAAAATATTTTTTGCAATGAAAAGCGTTTTTCAGTGTGTGACGGCTGCCAATCATAAAAATCCGCTAAAAAACCCGCTATAAAAGTAAATCAAACCCCCTTCATCACCCCCTTAGTTAGGGAAAAATAAAAAAAATTAAAAAATGTATTTATTTCCATTTTCCCATTAGGGTTAGGGATAGAGTTAGGACTAGAGTTAGGGCTAGGGTTAGGGTGAGAGCAAGGGTTAGGGCTAGGGTTAGGGCTAGGGTTGGGGCTAGGGTTAGGGCTAGTGTTGGGGCTGGGGTTAGGGTTAGGGCTAGGGTTAGGGCTAGGGTTGGGGCTAGGGTTAGGGCTAGGGTTAGGGCTAGGGTTGGGGCTAGGGTTGGGGCTAGGGCTAGGGTTAGTGTTACAGCTAGTGTTAGGGCTAGTGATAGGGCTAGGGTTATTGCTAGGGTTAGGGCTAGGGTTAGGGCTAGGGTTGGGGCTAGGGTTGGGGCTACAGTTAGGGTTAGGGTTTGGATTACATTTACGGTTGGGAATAGGGTTGGGTGTGTCTGGGTTAGAGGAGTGGTTAGGGTTACTGTTGGGATTAGGGTAAGGGGTGTGTTTGGATTAGGGTTTCAGTTATAATTGGGGGTTTCCACTGTTTAGGCACATCAGGGGCTCTCCAAAAGGGACATGGCATCCGATCTGAATTCCAGCCAATTCTGCGTTGAAAAAGGAAAACAGTGCTCCTTCCCTTCAGAGCTCTCCCGTGTGCCCAAACAGGGGTTTACCCCAACATATGGGGTATCAGCGTACTCAGGACAAATTGGACATCATCTTTTGGGGTCCAATTTCTCCTGCTACCCTTGGGAAAATACAAAACTGGGGGCCAAAAAATAAGTTTTGTGGGAAAAAAAAGATTTTTTATTTTCACGGCTCTGCGTTGTAAACTGTAGTGAAACACTTGGGGGTTCAAAGTTCTCACAACACATCTAGATAAGTTCCTTGGGGGGTCTAGTTTCCGATATGGGGTCACTTGTGGGGGGTTTGTACTGTTTGGGTACATCAGGGGCTCTGCAAATGCAACGTGACGTCTGCAGACCAATCCATTTAAGTCTGCATTCCAAATGGCGCTCCTTCCCTTCCGAGCTCTGTCATGCGCCCAAACAGTGGTTCCCCCCCACATATGGGGTATCAGCGTACTCAGGACAAATTGGACAACAACTTTTGGGGTCCTATTTATCCTGATACCCTTGTGAAAATACAAAACTGGGGGCTAAAAAATCATTTTTGTGAAAAAAAAAGGAATTTTTATTTTCACGGCTCTGCGTTATAAACTGTAGTGAAACACTTGGGGGTTCAAAGCTCTCAAAACACATCTAGATAAGTTCCTTAGGGGGTCTACTTTCCAAAATGGTGTCACTTGTGGGGGGTTTCAATGTTTAGGCACATCAGGGGCTCTCCAAACGCAACATGGCGTCCCATCTCAATTCCAGTCAATTTTGCATTGAAAAGTCAAATGGCGCTCCTTCCCTTCCGAGCTCTGCCCTGCGCCCAAACAATGGTTTACCCCCACATATGGGGTATCGTCGTACTCAGGACAAATTGCACAACAACTTTTGTGGTCTAATTTCTTCTCTTACCCTTGGGGAAATAAAAAAATGGGAGCGAAAAGATAATTTTTGTGAAAAAATATGATTTTTTATTTTTACGGCTCTGCATTATAAACTTCTGTGAAGCACTTGTTGGGTCAAAGTGCTCAACACACATCTAGATAAGTTCCTTAAGGGGTCTACTTTCCAAAATGGTGTCACTTGTGGGGGGTTTCAATGTTTAGGCTCATCAGGGGCTCTCCAAACGCAACATGGCGTCCCATCTCAATTCCAGTCAATTTTGCATTGAAAAGTCAAATGGCGCTCCTTCCCTTCCGAGCTCTGCCCTGCGCCCAAACAATGGTTTACACCCACATATGGGGTATCAGCGTACGCAGGACAAATTGCACAACAATTTTTGGGGTCCAATTTCTTCTCTTACCCTTGGGAAAATAAAAAATTTGGGGCGAAAAGATCATTTTTGTGAAAAAATATGTTTTTTTATTTTTACGGCTCTGCATTATAAACTTCTGTGAAGCACTTGTTGGGTCAAAGTGCTCACCACACATCTAGATAAGTTCCTTAGGGGGTCTACTTTCCAAAATGGTGTCACTTGTGGGGGGTTTCAATGTTTAGGCACATCAGGGACTCTCCAAATGCAACATGGCGTCCCATCTCAATTCCAGTCAATTTTGCATTGAAAAGTCAAATGGCACTCCTTTCCTTCCGAGCTCTGCCATGCGCCCAAACAGTGGTTTACCCCCACAGATGGGGTATCAGCGTACTCAGGACAAATTGTACAAAAAATTTTGGGGTCTATTTTGTCCTGTTACCCTTGGTAAAATAAAACAAGTTGGAGCTGAAATAAATTTTGTGTGAAAAAAAGTTAAATGTTCATTTTTATTTAAACATTCCAAAAATTCCTGTGAAACACCTGAAGGGTTAATAAACTTCTTGAAAGTGGTTTTGAGTACCTTGAGGGGTGCAGTTTTTAGAATGGTGTCACACTTGGGTATTTTCTATCATATAGACCCCTCAAAATGACTTCAAATGAGATGTGGTCCCTAAAAAAAAATGGTGTTGTAAAAATGAGAACCTGCTGGTCAAGTTTTAACCCTTATAACTCCGTCACAAAAAAAAATTTTGGTTCCAAAATTGTGCTGATGTAAAGTAGACATGTGGGAAATATTACTTATTAAGTATTTTGCATGACATATGTCTGTGATTTAAGGGCATAAAAATTCAAAGTTGGAAAATTGCGAAATTTTCAAAATTTTCGCCAAATATTCGTTTTTTTCACAAATAAACGCAAGTTATATCGAAGAAATTTTACCACTATCATGAAGTACAATATGTCACGAGAAAACAATGTCAGAATCGCCAAGATCCGTTGAAGCGTTCCAGAGTTATAACCTCATAAAGGGACAGTGGTCAGAATTGTAAAAATTGGCCTGGTCATTAACGTGCAAACCACCCTTGGGGGTGAAGGGGTTAAAGGGGTGTTCTGAAGTTTGAACGTTATCTTCTACCAGAGGAACACCAAAGATCAGAAGAGCACTCCTATTAAGAATGAATAGATTTGTAGTGCGCACGATCAACCTCTGCTCCATTTAGCCGAGGCTCTTCAGAGCTCAGGTTTGATGGGGGCCACAGGGATCAAACCCTCAGCAATCTAAAGATCATCCCCTTTCTCTTGAATAAGTGATAACTTTTAAACTTGTAAACATTCCTTCAAGAAAAGGGAGTCCCAGGATCACGATCCTTGAATGAAGAATCACCGTTTCAATGGAAAGTGGCACGTTCTTTTAGGACGCAAAAAGGCAGTGCTGTGACGACATTTGCATACCATTCAGAAGACCCTGGAAAAAATATGTTGACGGAATCTAGTGCATAAGGTGACAGCCAAATAATGCCCATAATCTGCTGTTGAGAGAAAAAAAAACAGGTATGTTTAACCCCAAAAAACAGGTATGTTTAACCCCTTAGTAATCAGGTCAAATGTTTTAAATCTGATCATTGTAATTTTATATGGTAATATCTCTGGAATGTTACAACAGGTGCCTATGATTTTTGAGAGACTGTTTATTTGTGACAGATTATATTTTATGATAATGGTAAATTTAAGTCAATATGTTTTGTGTTTATTTATAAAAATATCAGAAATCTGACAAAAATTTCTAAAAATTAGCAATTTTGAAACTTTTAATTATCCTCAGTCATGTCACACAAAATAGTTAACAAATAACATTTACCTTATGTCTGTTTTACATCGGCATCATCTGTAAAATGTTCTGTTATGTTGTTAGTAGGATACAAGGTTTTAAATTGCAGCAGTTTTTTTTTTTTTTTTTCAATGAAAATTACAAAACATATTTGTTTAGGGGCGTATTCAGTTTTGAAGTGACTTCGGGGGCTGTATATATTGGAAAAAATAAACAATATAATACCATTTGAAAAACAGCACATTCAAAACTGCTTACAGGTAATTTATTAACCTTTCTGGTGCTTTTCAGGGATTAATGCAACATGGCATGACAGGAAAGAAAAATGTTATTTTTACCACCTAAATGTTGGTAATTTCTGAACAGGTCACTACAGTATAGCTGTGAAGGAACAGATGATTGGCCTCGAGGAGACCAAAACATCTAACACCGCGGAGACACCATCACGTGTTTCTCAACGCAGTGATCCAGAACACTGCCCCCATCCCTTATGGGAAATATGAAAATGCATGTAGGATAGCTGCGGAGACACCATCACGTGTTTCTCAACGCAAGCAGTGAATAGCCAGACCTTTCCCCGGGAAGGAACAACCACGGGAAGGGCAGCATCCAATAAAGGAAAACATCCAATACAGGAAAACCACCTATGCCAAGCATGATATCCATCCACAGACAGCTGTTTCGGGGTGTTTGCCCCTCATCAGTGTGGAGTAGGAATCTGGCTATTAGGAGCAGTGCATAGTAAAAGGCTGTGAAGGAACAGATGATTGGCCTCGGGGAGACCAAAACATCTAACACCACGGAGACACCATCACGTGTTTCTCAACGCAGTGATCCAGAACACTGCCCCCATCCCTTATGGGAAATATGCAAATGCATGTAGGATAGCTGCGGAGACACCATCACGTGTTTCTCAACACAAGCAGTGAATAGCCAGACCTTTCCCCAGGAAGGAACAACCACGGGAAGGGCAGCATCCAATAAAGGAAAACATCCAATACAGGAAAACCACCTATGCCAAGCATGGTATCCATCCACAGACAGCTACTGCTCAACTGCTTGCATTGAGAAACACGTGATGGTGTCTCCGCAGCTATCCTACATGCATTTGCATATTTCCCATAAGGGATGGGGGCAGTGTTCTGGATCACTGCGTTGAGAAACACGTGATGGTGTCTCCGCGGTGTTAGATCTTTTGGTCTCCCCGAGGCCAATCATCTGTTCCTTCACAGCCTTTTACTAGGCACTGCTCCCAATAGCCAGATTCCTACTCCACACTGATGAGGGGCAAACACCCCGAAACAGCTGTCTGTGGATGGATACCATGCTTGGCATAGGTGGTTTTCCTGTATTGGATGTTTTCCTTTATTGGATGCTGCCCTTCCCGTGGTTGTTCCTTCCCGGGGAAAGGTCTGGCTATTCACTGCTTGCGTTGAGAATCACGTGATGGTGTCTCCGCAGCTATCCTACATGCATTTGCATATTTCCCATAAGGGATGGGGGCAGTTTTCTGGATCACTGCGTTGAGAAACACGTGATGGTGTCTCCGCGGTGTTAGATGTTTTGGTCTCCCCGAGGCCAATCATCTGTTCCTTCACAGCCTTTTACTAGGCACTGCTCCTAATAGCCAGATTCCTACTCCACACTGATGAGGGGCAAACACCCCGAAACAGCTGTCTGTGGATGGATACCATGCTTGGCATAGGTGGTTTTCCTGTATTGGATGTTTTCCTTTATTGGATGCTGCCCTTCCCGTGGTTGTTCCTTCCCGGGGAAAGGTCTGGCTATTCACTGCTTGCGTTGAGAAACACGTGATGGTGTCTCCGCAGCTATCCTACATGCATTTGCATATTTCCCATAAGGGATGGGGGCAGTGTTCTGGATCACTGCGTTGAGAAACACGTGATGGTGTCTCCGCGGTGTTAGATGTTTTGGTCTCCCCGAGGCCAATCATCTGTTCCTTCACAGCCTTTTACTAGGCACTGCTCCTAATAGCCAGATTGCTACTCCACACTGATGAGGGGCAAACACCCCGAAACAGCTGTCTGTGGATGGATACCATGCTTGGCATAGGTGGTTTTCCTGTATTGGATGTTTTCCTTTATTGGATGCTGCCCTTCCCGTGGTTGTTCCTTCCCGGGGAAAGGTCTGGCTATTCACTGCTTGCGTTGAGAAACACGTGATGGTGTCTCCGCAGCTATCCTACATGCATTTTCATATTTCCCATAAGGGATGGGGGCAGTGTTCTGGATCACTGCGTTGAGAAACACGTGATGGTGTCTCCGCGGTGTTAGATGTTTTGGTCTCCCCGAGGCCAATCATCTGTTCCTTCACAGCCTTTTACTAGGCACTGCTCCTAATAGCCAGATTCCTACTCCACACTGATGAGGGGCAAACACCCCGAAACAGCTGTCTGTGGATGGATACCATGCTTGGCATAGGTGGTTTTCCGGTATTGGTTGTTTTCCTTTATTGGATGCTGCCCTTCCCGTGGTTGTTCCTTCCCGGGGAAAGGTCTGGCTATTCACTGCTTGCGTTGAGAAACACGTGATGGTGTCTCCGCAGCTATCCTACATGCAACTACAGTATAGCTAGCAGACCGTTATTTGGCATGAATTGCCATGGCAAACATCAGGACCAGACAAGCATGATCTCAGGGTGCCAATGGGATTTAAGAGAGAGCCCCCACACTGTTAACCACATTTATGCCGTAGCCACTATTGACAGCAGCATCAAAGAGGTTAAATAGCAGCAATCGGTGTGCTATTTACTTACTGTATATCTCAGGACAGCTTTTACTCATTCGTGGTCACTGAGGAGTTAATTTAAGGAGCTGTAACTATCAGCAGCTTATCCTCCTCTTCCTATAGCAGTACCATTGTATACTGCGAGCATATATTGGAAGAACATACATTTAACATCTCTTAAAAGTCCTAAATGTTACTGCACCAAAGGTGTAAATTGGCTGGTCTAAGAATTAGATAGATCAGTCTCATCATGGTGTCATCAAACTGCTCGCATGTTAGAAAGTTGGCAGCAGTTATAATGCTGTTGCCCTGTGGGATCAGTAGCAATGGACCCTGTTCCTTTAGGTTAAAGGGGTCTTCTCACATTTGAAAGTTATCCCCAATCCACAGTTTACGGGATAATTTCTCTTCTCTGTACTCCAACCAATCCTGAGAACTGTATGGCTCTGAAGATCCTGATGTGAATGGAGTGGAGATCAATCACACACACTGCAGCTCCACTCATTCTGATTAGAGTGCCGAAAACCAACTGAGTGCATCGCTGAATAGAATAGAACGAATAGAGCGGCGCTGCGCCTGAATGAACCCTCTCCATTCTTCAGAGTCCCATTTCTCGGGATTGGTGGGATCCCAGTGGTCGGAGCCCCATTGATCGCGAATTATCCCTTATACATTGGAAGGGGAATGACTGTTAAACTTGAGAATATGATCCAAAACTGCATCTTTCTAAAGGTGTTCACTGTATGTGTAAACCATCGTTAATCCATATACTTTAGATATGGGACTGATTGTTCTATAAATATGTGATACCCATTATATAGTAATAGTTATCATTTCTACAATTCGAAAAATCAATGTTCATCTCATTCAGCAGCTTTAGTTTTAATGTTATATATAAAAATATCACAAGCATCCGCCATCATTAATAAGGTATGCTTGTTGATTCATCCATCCATCATACATGTACTTACCATAGTGTGACTACATGTACGTTACAGAAATTAAAATTAATATGTGTTACGTGACTTATGAGTTGGAAGACAGATTCCACAGGTGAAAAAGGGAGAAGACTTAATTAATTTTTCTACATATGTTTCCATGATGCCAATATGTTCACAATCATGAATCTAAGAAGTGATTGCTGAATGACTATATACTACTACAATGGCAGAAGAGCTATAATATTTGCCTGACAAGTGTTAGATATAATACAGACAAAAAACTGAATAATGCACCGAACTAATGTACTGGAAAAATCTATAACAACATTAAACAGGTTTCCCAGAACTCTTCAAATAATGAAGAGGAAAGAGATAGTTGAAAAATAAAAAAGAAGCGTTACCTGCTATTAAAATCCCTCTACTTAGGGGCGGCAGGTGATGACGATCCATCCATCAGTTATTTGACTGCTGAGGTTTCTGGCTGGCTTTGAAGGAAATCTATCACAAGATTTTTTTTTGCCACCTAATCTGAGATCAGTATAAGTAGGGTCGAGACCCTGATTCCAGTGGTGTGTCACTTACTGGGCTGCCTTATGGAGTTTTTATGAAATCAGTCTTATCACCAGATTATCACTAGACGACTAGTAAACTTGCTCCGATGTAGTCCTTCATCCTTCAAATTCATGATATTTGTACAACCCTGCACTCCAAAACTGTCAGCTTTCTTCCTATGCACAGTGTAGACAGAAAGCTGTCAATCGGTGGCGTGGGCAGGGTTATAAAGAGATCAGCATTCAGAGAATTGGTATTAATTTATTAAAATAATCAACAGTGCTCACTGCCAACCACTAAGACAACATTCCGCCCTATTAATCTTATCTGATTTGATCTGGTAAATCTACAGAAAATATAAGAATGATTTTCTTAAAAACTGCAGCCCAGTAAATGATACATCACTGGAATCAGGATCTGTGACCCTATATCATGCTGCTTTAGAAGGGGTAGTGTTATGATCCGGTGACTTTGGAGCCGCATGAACTTTCTCTGGAGTAGGTGGAAACTGTACTGACCGCAAAACCTGAACTAACATCGCAACTAGAAGTAGCCGTGGGGTGTGCCTAACAAACCCTAGACACCTCGACACAGCCGGAGGACTAAATACCCCTATAGATGGAAATAGGAATACTACCTTGCCTCAGAGCAGAACCCCAAAGGATAGGCAGCCCCCCACGAATATTGACTGTGAGTAGGAGAGGAAAGACACACGCAGGCAGAAAACAGGATTCAGCAAAAGAGGCCACTCTAGCTAAATAGGGAAAGATAGGACAGAATACTAAGCTGTCAGTATTAAAACCCTTCCAAAAATATCCACAGCAGATAATACAAAAAGTTCCACAATCTAACTAAAGACATGGAATGTATATCTGCCACTCAAGAGAATCCAACAAGACTGAGAAAATACTGACACAATCTAAGCTGGACAAAAAACACTGAATAGCACAGAATTATTAGGCACACAGCATGTGTGCCACAGAAACAAAACCAGACACTTATCTTTGCTGATTTGGCAGAAGGCAGAAGGAACCAAACCAGGACCAAAACCTCCCAACAACCATGGACAACTGGCAAGGACTAATGAATCCTGCACGCCTAAATACCCCAGTCAGAACTGCAATCAGCATACACCTGACCAGGACTGCAACTCAGGGACAACTGCATTACCACCTACAACCACCAGAGGGAGCCCAAAAGCAGAATTCACAACAGTACCCCCCCTTGAGGAGGGGTCACCGAACCCTCACCAGAGCCCCCAGGCCAATCAGGATGAGCCAGATGAAAAGCATGAACCAAATCAGCAGCATGTACATCAGAGGCAAAAACCCAAGAATTATCCTCCTGGCCATAACCCTTCCATTTGACAAGATACTGAAGCCTCCGCCTCGAAAAACGAGAATCCAAAATCTTCTCAACCACATACTCCAACTCCCCATCAACCAACACAGGGGCCGGAGGATCAACAGAGGGAACAACGGGTACCACACATTTCCGCAATAAAGATCTATGGAAGACATTATGGATAGCAAAAGAGGCCGGAAGCGCCAATTGAAAAGACACTGGATTAATAATCCCAGAAATCCTATAAGGACCAATAAACCGAGGCTTAAACTTAGGAGAAGAAACCTTCATAGGAACATGACGGGAAGACAACCAGACCAGATCCCCAACCTGAAGCCGGGAACCAACACACCGACGACGGTTAGCAAAACGTTGAGCCTCCTCCTGAGACAACACCAAATTGTCCACCACATGAGCCCAAATCTGCTGCAACCTGTCAACCACCGAATCCACACCAGGACAGTCAGAAGGCTCAACCTGCCCAGAAGAAAAACGAGGATGAAAACCAAAATTACAAAAAAAAAGGCGAAACCAAAGTAGCCGAACTAGCCCGATTATTAAGGGCAAACTCGGCCAATGGCAAAAAGGCCACCCAATCATCCTGATCAGCAGACACAAAGCATCTCAAACAAGTCTCCAAGGTCTGATTAGTTCGCTCGGTTTGGCCATTTGTCTGAGGATGAAATGCAGAGGAAAAAGATAAATCAATGCCCAGCCTAGCACAAAAAGCCTGCCAAAACCTAGAAACAAACTGGGAACCTCTGTCAGACACAATATTCTCCAGAATACCATGCAAATGAACCACATGCTGAAAAAACAACGAAACTAAATCTGAAGAGGAAGGCAATTTAGGCAAAGGCACCAAATGAACCATCTTAAAAAACCGGTCACAAACAACCCAGATAACCGACATCCTCTGGGAAACCGGAAGATCAGAAATAAAATCCATAGAAATATGCGTCCAGGGCCTCTCAGGGACCGGCAATGGCAAAAGCAACCCACTAGCACGGGAACAACAAGGCTTGGCCCGTGCACAAGTCCCACAGGACTGCACAAAAGAACGCACATCACGTGATAAAGAAGGCCACCAAAAGGACCTACCAACCAAGTCTCTGGTACCAAAAATACCAGGATGACCAGCCAACACAGAACAGTGAACCTCAGAAATCACTCTACTAGTCCATCTGTCAGCAACAAACAGTTTCCCCACTGGACAACGATCAGGTCTGTCAGCCTGAAATTTCTGAAGAACCCGTCGTAAATCAGGGGAAATAGCAGAAAGAACCACCCCTTCTTTCAGAATGCCGACCGGTTCAAGGACCTCAGGAGAATCAGGCAAAAAACTCCTAGAAAGGGCATCAGCCTTAATATTCTTGGAACCCGGAAGATACGAGACCACAAAATCAAAACGGAAAAAAAAAAACAAGGACCATCGAGCCTGTCTAGGATTCAGCCGCTTGGCAGACTCGAGGTAAATCAAATTCTTATGATCGGTCAAGACCACAATACGGTGCTTAGCTCCCTCAAGCCAATGTCGCCACTCCTCAAATGCCCACTTCATAGCCAACAACTCCCGATTGCCGACATCATAATTGCGTTCAGCAGGCGAAAATTTACGGGAAAAGAATGCACACGGTTTCGTCAAGGAACCAACATGATCCCTCTGGGACAAAACGGCCCCTGCGCCAATCTCAGAAGCGTCAATCTCAACCTGAAACGGAAGGGAAACATCCGGTTGGCGCAACACCGGAGCAGAAGTAAATCGACGTTTAAGCTCCTGAAAGGCAGAAACAGCCGCAGAGGACCAATTCGCCACATCAGCGCCTTTTTTCGTCAAATCGGTCAAGGGTTTAACCACGCTGGAGAAGTTAGCAATGAAACGGCGATAAAAATTTGCAAAACCCAAAAATTTCTGAAGGCTCTTTACGGACGTGGGTTGAATCCAATCATGAATGGCCTGAACCTTAACCGAATCCATCTCAATAGATGAAGGAGAAAAAATAAAACCCCAAAAAGAAACCTTCTGCACCCCAAAGAGACACTTAGACCCCTTCACAAACAAAGCATTGTCACAAAGGATCTGAAATACCATCCTGACCTGTTCCACATGAGACTCCCAATCATCAGAAAAAATCAAAATATCGTCCAAATATACAATCAAGAATTTATCAATATAAGTCTGGAAGATATCATGCATGAAGGATTGAAAAACAGATGGAGCGTTAGTGAGCCCGAATGGCATCACAAGGTATTCAAAATGGCCTTCGGGCGTATTGAACGCAGTTTTCCATTCATCACCCTGCTTAATACGAACAAGATTATACGCCCCCCGAAGGTCAATCTTCGTAAACCAACTAGCCCCCTTAATCCTAGCAAACAAATCGGAAAGCAAAGGTAAAGGGTATTGAAACTTGACCGTGATCTTATTCAAGAGGCGATAATCAACACAGGGTCTCAAGGAGCCATCCTTCTTAGCAACAAAAAAAAATCCCGCTCCCATCGGTGAAGAAGATGGCAGAATATGCCCTTTCTCCAAAGACTCCTTAACATAACTCCGCATAGCGGTATGTTCAGGCACAGACAGGTTGAAGAGTCGGCCCTTAAGAAACTTACAGCCTGGAATCAAATCAATAGCACAATCACAGTCCCTGTGCGGTGGAAGAGAACTGGACTTGGGCTCATCGAATACATCCTGAAAATCAGACAAAAACTCTGGAATTTCGGAAGAGGAAGAAGAGGAGATGGACATTAAAGGAACATCATTATGAACCCCCTGACAACCCCAACTAGTCACAGACATAGACTTCCAATCCAACACAGGATTATGTACCTGCAACCACGGAAAACCCAACACGATAGCATCATGTAAATTATGCAATACCAGAAATCGACAATCTTCCTGATGGGCTGGCGCCATGCGCATGGTCACCTGTGTCCAAAACTGGGGCTTATTTTTAGCCAAAGGTGTATCATCAATGCCCCATAAAGGAATAAGGTTCTGCAAGGGCTGCAAGGGGAAACCACAACGCCTGGCAAACTCAAGGTCCATTAAGTTTAAAGTGGCGCCTGAATCCACAAACGCCAAGACAGAAAATGATGACAATGAGCAGATCAGGGACACCAATAACAGAAATTTAGGTTGTACAGTACTGATGGTAAATGAACTAGCGATCCTCTTTGTCCGTTTAGGGCAGACTGAAATGACATGAGAAGCGTCGCCACAATAATAACACAACCTATTCTGACGTCTGAGTCCTTGTCGTTCTGTCCTAGACAGAATCCTATCACACTGCATTGGCTCAGGACTCTGCTCTGAGGACAACGCCACAGCGCGCACAGTTCTGCGCTCCCGCAAGCGCCGATCAATCTGAATGGCCAAAGACATAGAATCACTCAGACCGACGGGCGTGGGAAACCCCACCATAACATCTTTAACGGATTCAGAAAGACCCTTTCTGAAAATTGCAGCCAAAGCATCATCATTCCATTTAGTCAACACAGACCATTTTCTAAATTTCTGACAATACAATTCTGCCGCCTCTTGACCCTGAGATAGCGCCAACAAGGTCTTCTCCGCTTGATCCACAGAATTAGGTTCATCATATAATAGTCCTAAAGCCTGAAAAAAGGAATCTACATTAAGCAAAGCCGGATTCCCAGATTCCAGGGAAAATGCCCAATCCTGTGGATCACCACGCAGCAGGGAAATGACGATTTTAACCTGCTGAATAGAATCCCCAGAGGATCGAGGTCTCAAAGCAAAAAACAGTTTACAGTTGTTTTTAAAACTCAAAAATTTGGACCTGTCACCATAAAACAAATCAGGAGTAGGAATCTTCGGCTCTAAAACAGGAGTCTGAACAATATAATCAGAAATTCCCTGTACCCTAGCAGCAAGCTGGTCTACACGAGAAGCTAATTCCTGAACATCCATGCTAACACAAGACTCCTTAGCCACCCAGAGAAAAAGAGGGAAGAAAAGGCAAAGCAAACTGCAGAAAAAAAAATAACTCAACACCTTTCTTCCCTTCTTCTGAGATGCATTTAACTCATAGTAGGCCAGTTGTACTGTTATGATCTGGTGACTTTGGAGCCGCATGAACTTTCTCTGGAGTAGGTGGAAACTGTACTGACCGCAAAACCTGAACTAACACCGCAACTAGAAGTAGCCGTGGGGTGTGCCTAACAAACCCTAGACACCTCGACACAGCCGGAGGACTAAATACCCCTATAGATGGAAATAGGAATACTACCTTGCCTCAGAGCAGAACCCCAAAGGATAGGCAGCCCCCCACGAATATTGACTGTGAGTAGGAGAGGAAAGACACATGCAGGCAGAAAACAGGATTCAGCAAAAGAGGCCACTCTAGCTAAATAGGGAAAGATAGGACAGAATACTAAGCGGTCAGTATTAAAACCCTTCCAAAAATATCCACAGCAGATAATACAAAAAGTTCCACAATCTAACTATAGACATGGAATGTATATCTGTCACTCCAGAGAATCCAACAAGACTGAGAAAATACTGACACAATCTAAGCTGGACAAAAAAACACTGAATAGCACAGAATTATTAAGCACACAGCATGTGTGCCACAGAAACAAAACCACTTATCTTTGCTGATTTGGCAGAAGGCAGAAGGAACCAAACCAGGACCAAAACCTCCCAACAACCATGGACAACTGGCAAGGACTAATGAATCCTGCACGCCTAAATACCCCAGTCAGAACTGCAATCAGCAGATACACCTGACCAGGACTGCAACTCAGGGACAACTGCATTACCACCTACAACCACCGGAGGGAGCCCAAAAGCAGAATTCACAACAGGGTAGCAAACATTTAGTGACAGATTCCCTTTAAGATAAGGTGATGGGTGTACTGGACATCATCACTTTCAATCCTGATAAAAACCTTTGGACTGGCAGTGCATTAGAACATTAAAGGGAATCTGTTAGCAGGTTTTTGTCATTTAATCTGAGAGAAGCCTGATGCAGGAGCAGAGACCAATTCTAGTGATGTGTTTGTGTGTTGTTCCAATAAAATCAGTGTTTTATTAGAAAAGATTATCACTAGAGGACTTGTCTCATGCCATGTAGGCCTCCTGGTGTGTAACCTCACCCTCATTTTATCAAAAAGAGAGCAAGCAGACTAGCAAGTGAATCATCGCTGTAATCAGGGTCTATGCCCTCATATTATGCTGCTTCCAGATAAAGTAGCAAAACTTAGTGACTGATTTGCTTTAAGTAGCACGTATTTCTTTATTCTTGCTTCCCCTTCGCTCTAAAAAGTTGTGAAAAATCCTATCAATAAGAAAAATGTGTTGTCATTTCCATTTCTCACATGAGTGATGTAGATGTTAAACTTCATGACCCAGCCTATTTTGACCGTAATGACCTGGCCATTTTTTGCAATTCTGACCAGTGTCCCATGAGGTAATAACTCAGGAATGCTTCAACGGATCCTAGTGATTCTGAGACTGTTTTTTGTGACATATTGAGATTTATGTTAGTGTTAAATTTAGGTCGATAATTTTTGCGTTTATTTGTGAAAAAATCAGAAATTTGGCAAAAATTTCAAAAATTTTGCAATTTTCACATTTTGAATTTTTATTCTGTTAAACCAGAGAGTTACGTGACACAAAATAGTTAATAAATAACATTTCCCACATGTCTACTTTACATCAGCACAATTTTGGGAAAAAAATTTTTTTGTTAGGAAGTTATAAGGATTCAAAGTTTATAAGCAATTTCTCATTTTTCCAGCAAAATTTACAAAACCATTTTTTTTAGTGACCACATCACATTTGAAGTCCCTTTGAGGGGCCTACATGATAAAAAACACCCAAAAGTGACACCATTCTAAAAACTGCATCAAGCTACTCCAAACTACATTAAAGAAGATTATTAACATTTCAGGTGGTTCACCGGAACTAAAGCAATGTGGAAGGAAAAAATGGACATTTTAATTTATCCAGCAAAAATTTTCTTTTAGCCTCAATTTTTTTATTTTCACATGGGCAACAGGATAAAATTGTTGGGCAATTTCTCCTGAGTACACAGATACCTCATATGTGGGGGTAAACCACTGTTTGGGCGCACAGCAGGGCTCGGGAGGGAAGGAGCGCCATTTGACTTTTTGAATGGAAAATTAGCTCCAATCGTTACCATGTCGCGTGTGGAGAGCCCCAGTGTGCCTAAACATTAGAGCTCCCCCACAAGTGACCCCATTTTGGACATCCTGACATACACAACACACCAACCTGATATACACTACGTCAGGTTGGTGTGTGGTGTAGTGTACATCAGGTTGGTGTGCGGTGTGGTACAGTGTAGTGTATGTTAGGTTGATATGTGTGGTGTAATATACACCACACACATACTCAACAACCTGACGTACACTACAACACACACACCAACCTGATGTACACTATACCACACCGAACACCAACCTGACATACTGTATGTCAGGTTGGTGTGTGTGGTGTAGTGTACGTGTGGTGTAGTACAGGTCAGGTTGATGTGTGTGGTGTATACTACACCACACATACACCAACCTGACGTGTACTGCACCACATGTACACTACACCACACACCAACCTGACATACACTACTCCACATGCACCATCCTGACTACACAACACCACCCACCAACCTGACACACTACGTCAGCTTGGTTTGTGTGGTGTAGTGTACGTCAGGTTGGTGTGTGGTGTAGTGTACGTCAGGTTGGTGTGTGGTGTAGTGTATGTCAGGTTGATATGTCTGGTGTATTATACATCACACACACAACAACCTGAAGTACACTACAACACACACACACCAACCTGTCATACACTACACTATACCACACCGCACACCAACCTGACGTACTGTATGTCAGGTTGGCGTGGTGTAGTGTACGTCAGGTTGGTGTGTGGTGTGGTTTAGTGTATGTCAGGTTGGTGTGCGGTGTGGTTTAGTGTACGTCAGGTTGGTGTGTGGTGTGGTGTTGTGTATGTCAGGTTGGTGTGTGTGGTGTATTGTGTATATCAGGCTGGTGTGGGTGAGTTCTGTAGGGTAATGTCAGGATGTGTTTAGTCCATGGACATGTGATGAATTCTGAAGCATTCATTCAAACACAGTCCAGGTTTGTCAGGACACGTTTCACATTGGAAAGGAGTTTCATTTCTTATCCCCCTTTTATAGCATACCTGGCACCTTTATCATGCTCTCCCCTCACTGAGAAAATGTTGTCCTGGTACCATACGGGAAACATGAGTTCCAGGGGTGCTGGGGCCCGCTCCTTCCTCATCTCCAAACATCAGGGCCTTTATCACCGCCTCCTGGAACTGAAGGAAGGTGCTGTTGGTCTGGCCTGCAAATCGTGATAGCACGTATGCGTTATACAGTGCCATTTGTACGATGTGCACAGCCAGTTTTTTTTACCACACCTCTGCTTTCCGCATGGCACTATAGGGCTGAAGGACTTGATCAGAAAGATCAACTCCCCCCATGTGTTTGTTGTACCCCAGGGCACAGTCTGTTTGTGAACCTGTGCTGGGGTACCTCGAACGGTGGTGGCCATGGTGCTGGGACCATGGATGGTTGTCAAGAAATAGACGTCCCTTTTGTCTTTGAACTTGACCACAACCATGTTGCCGCTACATTGGGGTCGGCTCTCACCCTTTGGGAGAGGCTGCTCAATTAGCGACAAAGAGAGACCCCTAAGGTTTCTGCACACACTACCACAAGCTGCGGTGGCTCTAGCAGAGAGGGACTGAAAGAGTGGGATGCTTGTATAAAAGTTATCAGCGTACAGATGGCAACCTTTATCAAGCAGTGGGTGGACTAAATTCCACACTATTTTCCCACTCACCCCCAGAGCAGGTGGGCATTCTGGGGGCTGGATCCTGCTATCCTTCCCTTGGTAAACTCTAAAGCTTTGAGTGTACCCTAATGCATAGACAGAGAATGGCCCTAACTAAGCTTTTAAAATATGCTCTCAGCCAGCCCCCTGCACTCACTCCTATGAGGCAGTGCCAATGCAGGAAACAATGTCCTGAATCTAACAGGGAACAAGAAGGGTGCAGGAATAGCCTAACAAACAAGCAATCCTCGTATGTGTTGCAGCTGTCGAACAGCCACGAGAAATGCAGGCATGAGGACTGAAACATTATTTGAGCACGCAGAAGTCACTCTATATTAAGAAAATAAAAAATTTGATGGGAGGAGTGCTGCTTTAAACATAATATATAATTCATAGTAAAAAAAAAAATGTGATGTAGGACACAAACACTTTTTACAATATATTCATGGAAAATTGAAATCAAAAGATAGGAATCCCAACCAGCAAAAAAATATAAGGTGAATTCCAATGCCGTACTATAAATTTAAGAGCAAAGAGACAAAATATTTCAACAAAGTCAAGTAATGATGACACTAAATGATATCTTAAGACCATCCATCATAATCTTGTATTTGAAAAGGTCGCCACAATGTAATGTTATTTACTTGTCCACAGTATATACAGATGACTTACAGCTTGGTTTACATTATTACATTCTTTTATTACCTATTTAAAAGCATTTTCTATTTAAAACAGCTCTTAAAATCCCGTATGTACATCTAACACTTTGGGGTTTTAAGTGTTCAAAGATTCCAATAGAAAGAGAAATTGAAAACTAATACATTAAGGAAACAGAGCGCCATCTGGTGGTCAGGCTCATTCACTAGTGTTAATTGTGAATTCTAAATACAGCACATCTGCACAATTTGCTCTAAAACCTGGACATCCCCTTTAATATTTTGGACACTCGATGTGTAGGCACTAGGTGTTTGTATAATTTACAAACTAAAAGGTTGGAGCTTCCCATGATAAGAACTTAAGAACTATATATAAAGGTCACAGATATTGCTTCAATTAGAAAAATGGACATGTATAGATTTATTAAATAAATGGCATAAAGAAACAAACACATATGGTATCTCAGGAATCATAACAACTCAGCGATGACGTTGACAAGTGAATGGTGTGAAATAATATTGGATGAATTTCATTTATTTCCATTGCTTTGTTTTTAAATAGCAGCAAAGAAAACCTGTGGAATTTACCTAGTGGCTAAAAAGGTTTCAGACATAAAGGGTGATGGCCGTTTCACGCTGCCAAGCGCTTCATCCAGCTCCTATTTGTATTGCCTGTTTTCTGCTGACCACCACGTATGACTACGACATAACTGACTTGGGACTTAATGATACCATCTCCATATATTACTACTTTAATTTAAGTGCAAATATTAGCAGTGCCAACCTATTTTTTTTATTTTGTTTATAAACGAAACTATAATATGTGGACCCCAAAATGACTGTAAAAACACAACCTAAACAACATCATACACAGAACTTTTGGCCCTGTTCACAATATTTTTTTTATCATTTAAAATAGATGCCAGGAAAAGCTCATGATTATAAACAGATAGATAGATTATGAGGAGGCCATAAGAAATGCCTAACAGTGGCATCTGTCACCTTAGGCTACAATGGCATTCATTTAATGGTTGTACCATGAGATTTTAAACAGTTTTTCTTGATACTTCCGTTTAACAAGTGTTATTGTATTAATGTATTAACATAAACAATAAGCTCAACAGACAAGACTAAACACTCTATATACTCGACTATAAGCCGACCCGAGTATAAGCTGAGGAACCTAATTTTACCATGGAAAACTGGGTAAGCTTATTGACTCTAGTATAAGGCGGTTATGCATTGTCCCCTCATCCCTGTCCTGGTATGCGTGGCTCTCCCAGCCCATCGTTGTATGGCTCCCCCGGTCCCGTAGTTGTATGCATGGCTCCCCTGTCCATCGTTGTATGCATGGCTCCCCTGGTTCATCGTAGTACGCATGGCTCCCCCACTCCATCGTCCATGCGCTCCATGCCTATGGGAGTGGAGAGGCGTGCATATTCATTACTGTCACGCTCACGCCCTGACTGGTGGGCGTGAGATCAGGGGGTTTGTGGCCCCACTGTGCCACAAACCAGACTACCCTGGAAGGGGTGTGACTATGACAGCTGCCTGGGTTTACACTGGAGCCTCTGATGGTGAGGTCAGGCTTGTGCGGCAGGCAGCTGCCAGGTGCTACTCCAGGGTGGTGTCTGGCTGTGGCTGCTGATCCCACTTGGGAGACAGGAACACCAGGATTGGTGCGGGCATCAGGCAGGACTGACAGAAGAGCATGGCTGAAACTCAGACGAGTAGGCTGGCACGGCTGAGACACAGGGCTGTTTGATTTGGTGTATGAAGGAACAGGTAGGAACCTGTTCACACAGGAGGTGCAGGAACGGATATGAAGTATGGAGGAACAGGTAGGAACCTGTTCACACAGGAGATGCAGGAAAGGAAACAAGCAGAAAGGAATGAGGTATAAAGGAACAGGTTGGGACCTGTTCAGAAAGGAAGAGAACCGCAAGGCTGCGGATAGGAGCGGTAGAGCAGCAAGAGATAGCGCAGCAATAAAAGCTAAGCAGAGCAGAACCACAAGGAATATGGAGAGGAGCTGCAGTAAGAGATTACTGCAGCAGCCGAAGCTAAGCAGAGCGGAGCCACAACGAATGTGGAGAGGAGCTGCAGCAAGAGGTTCCTGCAGCAGCTAAGCAGAGCAGAACCGCAAGGAATGCGGAGAGGAGCTGCAGCAAAGGTTACTGCAGCAGAAGATAAGCAGAGTAGAAAGGAGCAGAACCGCAGGAGTGCGGAGCAGAGGTAAAGCCACAAAGGTACAGAGCAGGCAGAGCCGCAAGAGTGCGGAGCATAAGCAGACTGAGAAACACAAGGAAAGACACAACAGGGAAGGAAGCCACAGACAAGGAGACCGAGATAAGACTAAGTTCATACTAGGTAATGGAACAAGACAAGGAACAAGAACAAAGACACAGGGACCAGGATATTCTGCCTCCTGGAGGGCAGACAACAAGATCAAGGCAAGGAGAAAAGCCTCTAGAGTGAGTAGCACAGAGCCTGGCAAACTCAGAAGCTAAACACAAACTGAGCTAACACATTGCACAGGCCCAGTCCACTGGGTGGAGCTGCACTAAATACTGGAGGCCTCTTGGTCATGAACAGATTAGGCTACTTTCACACTAGCGTCATTTGCAATATGTCGCAATGCGTCGTTCAGGAGAAAAAACGCATCCTGCAAAGTCTGCAGGATGCGTTTTTCCCCATAGACTTACATTACCGACGCATTGTGATGTATTGCCACACGTCGCAAGCGTCGTGCGACGGTTGCGTCGTGTTTTGGCGGACCGTCGGCACAAAAAAACGGACCTTGCAATGGGGCAGCGGAAGCGTCGTAAGACTGCTTCCGCTGCCTACGTCGGGCATTTATTTCACAGTATGCGTCGGTATGTCGGGCCGACTACACTGCGACGGGCCCGTACCGACGCTAGTGTGAAAGCAGCCTTAGACAGATGCACCTGATTCCTATAAGAACCAGAGAGTTCAGGCGCCGCCCCCCCTATGCACACAGCCAGGAAGCATGCAGAGAGCAGAGACACAGAATATGGAGCGGGAGAGAAACAGAAACCGCAACATGACTTGGAGCAGTGGGTAAGATAGTGTGAGAGATGAGAGGCCATGCGGTGATGCCAGCAGAGTTGTTACAATTACCTTAATGAGCGGTGGCCATTTTTTCCGCTATATCAAAGGCGTAGATATAAGGGTTCAGCCTGGGGGGGTGAAACAACTCTGAGAGGGCCCCCAACCTGAGTAAATTTGTTTACATAATTATAGTGGTTTAAAACACTCTTGTGGGCACCTCAGAGGACTATGGTGCATTCCAAATGAGCAAGATGCTGCTGCTACATCACTACACATGAATAGATATTACATTATGCATAACAGACATGAAGTCATGGTCCTAAACCCCTATATGCAGAGCAGATGCAATCACAACTACAGATAGGGCTAAGGAAAGCAAATCTTTATTCTCTGGCAAAAAAAGTTAAATATTTTAATGCTAAATAGTAATAAATCATGGAGCTCACCAAATCGATGCCCATGTTGTTCCAAAACTAACTAAAGAATTTGACTTTTTCCAAAGAACAGATGAACTGAGCAACTCCAAAACTTTGATGAACTATGGAGAAGGAAAAGGTACTTCTTACAGTGCCATCCTTCTCTCCTTTAGTTGAGCTATTCTGCCAATCAACTTGCACAGGCGCTGTAAAGAGGCTCTCCGACCCTTATAATACCGCTATGTGTCCACCGGTGCTGTACAGAGGCTCTCCGGACCCTTATAATACCGCCATGTGTGCACCGGTGCTGTACAGAGGCTCTCCGGACCCTTATAATTCCGCCATATGTGCACCGGCGCTGTACAGAGGCTCTCCGGACCCTTATAATACCGCCATGTGTGCACCGGCGCTGTTCAGAGGCTCTCTGGACCCTTATAATACCGCCATGTGTGCACCGGCGCTCTACAGAGGCTCTCCGGACCCTTATAATACCGCCATGTGTGCACCGGTGCTGTACAGAGGCTCTCCGTACCCTTATAATACCGCCATGTGTGCAGCAGCGCTGTACAGAGACTCTTCAGACACTCATAATACCCCCATATGTGCACTGGTGCTGTACAGAGGCTCTCCGGACCCGTATAATACCGCCATGTGTGCACCGGTGCTGTACAGAGGCTCTCCGAACCCAAACCCTTATAATACCACCATATGTGCACCGGTGCTGTACAGAGGCTCTCCGGACCCTTATAATACCGTCATGTGTGCACCGGCGCTCTACAGAGGCTCTCCGGACCCTTATAATACCGCCATGTGTGCACCGGTGCTGTACAGAGGCTCTCCGTACCCTTATAATACCGCCATGTGTGCAGCAGCACTGTAGAGACTCTTCAGACACTCATAATACCCCCATATGTGCACTGGTGCTGTACAGAGGCTCTCCGGACCCGTATAATACCGCCATGTGTGCACCGGTGCTGTACAGAGGCTCTACGAACCCGAACCCTTATAATACCACCATATGTGCACCGGTGCTGTACAGAGGCTCTCCGGACCCTTATAATACCGCCATGTGTGCACCGGCGCTGTACAGAGGCTCTCCGGACCCTTATAATACCGCCATGTGTGCACCGGCGCTGTACAGGGGCTCTCCGGACCCTTATAATACCGCCATGTGTGCACCGGCGCTGTACAGAGGCTCTCTGGACCCTTATAATACCACCATGTGTGCACCGGCGCTGTACAGAGGCTCTCCGGACCCTTATAATACCGCCATGTGTGCACCGGCGCTGTACAGAGGCTCTCCGGACCCTTATAATACCCCCATATGTGCACTGGTGCTGTACAGAGGCTCTCTGGACCCTTATAATACCGCCATGTGTGCAGCAGCGCTGTACAGAGACTCTTCAGACCCTCATAATACCTCATATGTGCACTGGTGCTGTACAGAGGCTTTCCGGACCCGTATAATACCGCCATGTGTGCACCGGTGCTGTACAGAGGCTCTCTGAACCCTTATAATACCACCATATGTGCACCGGTGCTGTACAGAGGCTCTCCGGACCCTTATAATACCGCCATGTGTGCACTGGTGCTGTACAGAGGCTCTCCGGACCCTTATAATATCGCCATGTGTGCACCGGCGCTGTACAGAGGCTCTCCGGACCCTTATAATACCGCCATGTGTGCACTGGTGCTGTACAGAGGCTCTCCAGACCCTTATAATACCCCCATATGTGCAGTGGTGCTGTACAGAGTCTCTCCGGACCCTTATAATACCCCCATATGTGCACTCGTGCTGTACAGTCTCTACGGGCCCTTATAATACCGCCATGTGTGCACCGGTGCTGTACAGAGGCTCTCTGGACCCTTATAGTACCGCAATGTGTGCACCGGTGCTGTACAGAGGCTCTCCGGACCCTTATAATACCGCCATGTGTGCACCGGTGCTGTACAGAGGCTCTCCGGACCTTTATAATACCGCAATGTGTGCACCGGTGCTGTAGTCTCTCCGGACCCTTATAATACCCCATATGTGCACCGGTGCTGTACAGAGGCTCACCGGACATTTATAATACCGCCATGTGTGCACCGGCGCTGTAGTCTCTCTGGACCCTTATAATACCCCATATGTGCACCGGTGCTGTACAGAGGCTCTCTGGACCTTTATAATACCGCCATGTGTGCACCGGCGCTGTAGTCTCTCCGGACCCTTATAATACTCCCATGTGTGCACCGGTGCTGTACAGAGGCTCTCCGGACCCTTATAATACCGCCATGTGTGCACCGGCGCTGTACAGAGGCTCTCCGGACCCTTATAATACCGCAATGTGTGCACCGGTGCTGTACAGAGGCTCTCCGGACCCTTATAATACCGCCATGTGTGCACCGGTGCTGTACAGAGGCTCTCCGGACCTTTATAATACCGCCATGTGTGCACCGGCGCTGTAGTCTCTCCGAACCCTTATAATACTCCCATGTGTGCACCGGTGCTGTACAGAGGCTCTCCGGAATCTCATAATACCCCCATATGTGCACCGGCACTGTGCAGAGGCTCTCCGGACCCTTATAATACCCCCATGTGTGCACCGACACTGTACAGAGGCTCTCCGGACCCTTATAATACCCCCATGTGTGCACCAGTGCTGTACTGAGGCTCTCCGGACCCTTATAATACCCCTATATGTGCACTGGTGTTGTACAGAGGCTCTCCGGAACCTTATAATACCCCCATATGTGCACCGGCACTGTACAGAGGCTCTCTGGACCCTTATAATACCCCCATGTGTGCACCAGTGCTGTACTGAGGCTCTCCGGACCCTCATAATACCCCCATGTGTGCACCAGTGCTGTACTGAGGCTCTCCGGACCCTTATAATACCCCCATACGTGCACCAGCGCTGTACAGAGGCTCTCCGGACCCTTATAATACCCCCATGTGTGCGCCGGCGCTGTACAGAGGCTCTCCAGACCCTCATAATACCGCCATGTGTGCACCGGTGCTGTACAGAGGCTCTCCGGACCCTTATAATACCGCTATGTGTGCACCGGTGCTGTACAGAGGCTCTCCGGACCCTTATAATACCACCATATGTGCACCGGCGCTGTACAGAGGCTCTCCGGACCCTTATAATACCACCATATGTGCACCGGCGCTGTACAGAGGCTCTCCGGACCCTCATAATACCCCCATGTGTGCACCAGTGCTGTACTGAGGCTCTCCAGACCCTTATAATACCCCCATATGTGCACTGGTGTTGTACAGAGGCTCTCCGGAACCTTATAATACCCCCATATGTGCACCGGCACTGTACAGAGGCTCTCTGGACCCTTATAATACCCCCATGTGTGCGCCGGCGCTGTACAGAGGCTCTCTGGACCCTTATAATACCCCCATACGTGCACCGGCGCTGTACAGAGGCTCTCCGGACCCTTATAATACCCCCATGTGTGCGCCGGCGCTGTACAGAGGCTCTCCGGACCCTCATAATACCCCCATACGTGCACCGGCGCTGTACAGAGGCTCTCTGGACCCTTATAATACCCCCATGTGTGCGCCGGCGCTGTACAGAGGCTCTCTGGACCCTTATAATACCCCCATACGTGCACCGGCGCTGTACAGAGGCTCTCCAGACCCTTATAATACCCCCATATGTGCAGTGGTGCTGTACAGAGTCTCTCCGGACCCTTATAATACCCCCATATGTGCACTCGTGCTGTACAGTCTCTCCGGGCCCTTATAATACCGCCATGTCTGCACCGGTGCTGTACAGAGGCTCTCTGGACCCTTATAGTACCGCAATGTGTGCACCGGTGCTGTACAGAGGCTCTCCGGACCCTTATAATACCGCCATGTGTGCACCGGTGCTGTACAGAGGCTCTCCGGACCTTTATAATACCGCAATGTGTGCACCGGTGCTGTAGTCTCTCCGGACCCTTATAATACCCCATATGTGCACCGGTGCTGTACAGAGGCTCACCGGACATTTATAATACCGCCATGTGTGCACCGGCGCTGTAGTCTCTCTGGACCCTTATAATACCCCATATGTGCACCGGTGCTGTACAGAGGCTCTCTGGACCTTTATAATACCGCCATGTGTGCACCGGCGCTGTAGTCTCTCCGGACCCTTATAATACTCCCATGTGTGCACCGGTGCTGTACAGAGGCTCTCCGGACCCTTATAATACCGCCATGTGTGCACCGGCGCTGTACAGAGGCTCTCCGGACCCTTATAATACCGCAATGTGTGCACCGGTGCTGTACAGAGGCTCTCCGGACCCTTATAATACCGCCATGTGTGCACCGGTGCTGTACAGAGGCTCTCCGGACCTTTATAATACCGCCATGTGTGCACCGGCGCTGTAGTCTCTCCGAACCCTTATAATACTCCCATGTGTGCACCGGTGCTGTACAGAGGCTCTCCGGAATCTCATAATACCCCCATATGTGCACCGGCACTGTGCAGAGGCTCTCCGGACCCTTATAATACCCCCATGTGTGCACCGACACTGTACAGAGGCTCTCCGGACCCTTATAATACCCCCATGTGTGCACCAGTGCTGTACTGAGGCTCTCCGGACCCTTATAATACCCCCATATGTGCACTGGTGTTGTACAGAGGCTCTCCGGAACCTTATAATACCCCCATATGTGCACCGGCACTGTACAGAGGCTCTCTGGACCCTTATAATACCCCCATGTGTGCACCAGTGCTGTACTGAGGCTCTCCGGACCCTCATAATACCCCCATGTGTGCACCAGTGCTGTACTGAGGCTCTCCGGACCCTTATAATACCCCCATACGTGCACCAGCGCTGTACAGAGGCTCTCCGGACCCTTATAATACCCCCATGTGTGCGCCGGCGCTGTACAGAGGCTCTCCAGACCCTCATAATACCGCCATGTGTGCACCGGTGCTGTACAGAGGCTCTCCGGACCCTTATAATACCGCTATGTGTGCACCGGTGCTGTACAGAGGCTCTCCGGACCCTTATAATACCACCATATGTGCACCGGCGCTGTACAGAGGCTCTCCGGACCCTTATAATACCACCATATGTGCACCGGCGCTGTACAGAGGCTCTCCGGACCCTCATAATACCCCCATGTGTGCACCAGTGCTGTACTGAGGCTCTCCAGACCCTTATAATACCCCCATATGTGCACTGGTGTTGTACAGAGGCTCTCCGGAACCTTATAATACCCCCATATGTGCACCGGCACTGTACAGAGGCTCTCTGGACCCTTATAATACCCCCATGTGTGCGCCGGCGCTGTACAGAGGCTCTCTGGACCCTTATAATACCGCCATGTGTGCACCGGTGCTGTACAGAGGCTCTCCAGACCCTCATAATACCGCCATGTGTGCACTGGTGCTGTACAGAGGCTCTCCGGACCCTCATAATACCCCCATACGTGCACCGGCGCTGTACAGAGGCTCTCTGGACCCTTATAATACCCCCATGTGTGCGCCGGCGCTGTACAGAGGCTCTCCGGACCCTTATAATACCGCCATGTGTGCACCGGTGCTGTACAGAGGCTCTCCGGACCCTTATAATACCTCCATGTGTGCACCGGTGCTGTACAGAGGCTCTCCGGACCCTTAGGCTATGTGCACACGTCAGGATTTTGTCAGCATTTTGTCAGGCTTTTTCATCAGGTTTTGTAGCCAAAACCAGGAGTGGGTGATAAATACAGGAGTGGTGCATATGTTTCTATTATACTTTTCCTCTAATTGTTCCACTCCTGGTTTTGGCTACAAATCCTGATGAAAAATCCTGACAAAATCCTGACGTGTGCACATAGCCTTATAATACCCCCATGTGTGCACCGATGCTGTACAGAGGCTCTCCGGACCCTCATAATACCCCCATGTGTGCACCAGCGCTGTACTGAGGCTCTCCGGACCCTTATAATACCCCCATGTGTGCACCGGCGCTGTACAGAGGCTCTCCGGACCCTTATGTCGTGTAGTATGTACATGAGGGGGCGCCTGAGCTATGGCGCCTCTGTACCATTTGGAACCTCACATGCTTGGTGCACACTTGTCTGTTCTTAGTGCCCAACCTATAGAAGGAATGCTCCCACCACACGCCCCTCCAGACCCCCTTATAGACCTGATGTATGGCAGAGCATTTTGGGGGCTTTTTTGTATATAATATTCTGTCACAGATTGGTTTGACCCCTTGCACCACCAGCCCACCCAGCAAATTCCCTTCCAAATGCCAGAAGCTTCATCGCGCAGTCGCACTGTAGTGGAGAGGTCACATGACCGCTTTTCTATCACGTGATGGGACGTGGCTTCAGCTTGAGCAGTAAGCGCATGCTCAGTACACTTCGCTCTGTTGAGACTTCTCACCGCTACCGGGAATTTGGACTGCAGCACCGGAAATGATTAAGAAATTTGACAAGAAGGACGAGGAGGCGGGTGAGGCTTGTCCGTGTATATTATCCTTGCAGACCTGGCGTCTAGCCCGTGCAGGCCGCGAAGCCGCGGACTTTCCTGAAGCCGGAAGTCTTCTGTGCCAGGGAATCTGTGCATAGTGTCTGTGCAGGGAGGTGGTGATTCTGCGCTCTCCGCAGCCTCCATACTAGCACTTGTAGACGCTGCACGCAGCTGAGCATAGGCTGGGATGTGTCTCCTCACAGTAAAGGGATCCTGGCAGCTGATTCCTGCACACAAACCACGGGCAATCACCTGACAGGATCCCTTTAATGAGGACATGTCACCAGTTGGCACGTTATCTGGCCCCATCATGGAATATGGCTGCAGAGCTCAGAAGCAGAGTGTTTAGCCTTTATTTCCCATCGGCACTGCAGAGGTATTCGCTTGTAAGGTTTAGGTTCTAATTTCCCCTTAAACTAAGGAGGCGATATCAGAGCTGTTTCTCTGGGGATGGTTACTTTTCCCCCCTGCATGACATTGCTCAATTATTAGCAGGAGGCTTCATGCAGGGGGGAAAAACGCCCCCAGAGAATGTCAGACACCACTCTCCATATCCAATGACACACAGCACTGCTGTCACCTACTATAACCTATGGGGGACTACAGCAGAGCTGTGTGCCATTACAAACACCACTGCATCTATCCCAGGCATGGGGGTATAACGCTCTGATAGTGGGCACAGATCCAGAGCAGTGTGTGTGGCCTGATGTAGCTCTCCTCTCCCAGCACTGTCAGCTCTGCTCCCCTCTTCCTCCTGCCACATTGTCAGTGCCGTGAGATGAGAGCTGCAGTAGGTCACATTGCTCTGGATCTGTGCCATCTATCGGGACAGTATTCCCCCATGTCTGGGATAGATGGAGAGACTATAATCAAAGTAGATGCCAAAGTGAAATCCGTGAGGAGAGCAAGGCTGTGAGCCATTGCCCATATCACAAAGAGAGGCCTGGTGTGACATTGTCTAGGGCAGTGTTCCCCAACTCCGGTCCTCGAGAGCCACAACAGGTCATGTTTTCAGGATTTCCTTAGTATTGCACAGGTGATTGAATGCTTGCCTGTCCAGGTGATGCAATTATCACCTGTGCAATACTAAGGAAATCCTGAAAACATGACCTGTTGTGGCTCTCGAGGACCGGAGTTGGGGAACACTGGTCTAGGGCATGCTTTATTTGTTTTTTTCCTGCATGATGTCTCCAGCTTATGATTAGTCAGTGTTATGCAGGGAAAAAGTAAATGCCTCCTTTGTTGAAGGGAAGATCAGCATGTAAACTTTCCAAGTTATTCAATTTGTGGGCAGTTCATATTGGTGAAAGTTTTTTAGAGGTGTTATTCCCATATATTGGGATGTATAATCCCTTCCTGAAGATCCTAATGGCGCGTAAAGCCGCTTTCACATAAGTATAGTACATGCACATTTTTTTTTTTTTTTTTATAACAGTCAAAAGAAGTGAACTTAAAGGGAACCTGTCCCCAGTTTTTTAGTATCCCAACAAATCCCACCACTTTTTTCTACTGTTTGTATGTATTTCACAAATGATTACACATTGCCCCCTGATTTCCCCCGTACACCTCAAAAATACCATTTGATTTGGTCCTGCACTGTATTTAAATGAGGCTTATCTAGTACGATGGGCGCCGTCCTTGCAGCATTTGTTCCTCCACTCTGCTAGTAAAAAAACTACCTCCGGCTCTGATTGATGTCGATGACTCTTCCTTCGTCATCCACAAAGCTTTGCACGATCTGTGAGTATATCCTGTGCTAGTCCTTTTGGAGAGACACTACAATTGCTTACGTGCCTGTTTGAAGATGACAGTATAAATCTAGATGAGGGTTTCTAAGAAAGTCTTTGTGTTTTGCCTTTTTTTATTAGGAAGTGGCTCCAATCCCTTCCAGAATTTAGAGAAGAGTGCTGTTCTTCAAGAGGTGAGGTCTTCAAGATTCTAATTTGGTATTTTATTTCTAATGTTACTTCCATCTCATCCCTTAGTATACTGTTATAGCAGAAATACTGTATATTTTTGCAGGCTCGTTTATTCAATGAGACTCCAATAAATCCAAGACGATGCCTCCACATTCTGACCAAGATTTTGTACCTATTGAACCAGGTAAGCTAAACGCTATGCATACGTGCTAATGCAAACCAGTGTACCCCCCATCCCAATTAAGGTGGGGATCTCGTCCTAGGACAAGGAAACACTTTATTAACCTACCAGGGCATTGTAAAATTCTGGCTTTACTTCTAGATACACTGCTCTCACAAACATAATACAGGACTAAGGCTTTTTATTTTTCCTTGTATGGGAGTGTAAAGGCTGGTTTTGACAGTTAACCCCTTTCCACCCCCTGTCTATTTTTTGTCTTTGCACTTTTTTTCTTCCTTCCTGTGTAAGAGCCTTAACTCTTTTTATTTATTTTTTTTCTATCAAAATAGCTATATGAGGGCTGGTTTGAGTTTTCTTGCAGTACGATTTGTAGTTTTGTGTGTCAACATTCATTTTACCTTATAATGTGCTGGGAAAATAATTCCAAGTATGGTGAAGTTGTGTAAAAAATGGAGTCCCAGCATGGTTTCTTGGGTTTGTTTTAACGGCGTACATTCAGTGGTAAAAACGATGCTGAACCCTGATTCTCCAGATCAGTGCGATTACAGTGATACCAAACTTGTATAGATTATTGTTCATTTAAGTAAAGAAAAAAATGAAGGAGTTAAGCATAATTGTTTCCTACAAGTTGTTTTGGGAAGTCTTCCTTGCAATAATGTGATTTGATGCAATACAGAATATTTGCCATGAAACATTTGGCACAGGTTGTTCTATCACTCTGCCTATGAAATATCCATTGCCAGTATGACCAGCTTGGAGTCTTCAGTGTCGGGATACAGGACTATGGAGGGCAGAATTTCTGTATACTCACACACAATTCAAGGTCTGTACAAATGATTGATTTTGTGTCTGCCTTAGGGTGAACATTTTGGAACAATGGAAGCCACAGAAGCTTTCTTTGCAATGACCAGATTGTTCCAATCTAATGATGTAAGTATATAGTTTCCCATACACATTAGAGCACTGTTGACTGCACCCACAGATATTAACATGTTCGACCAACGCTGTATAATGTTTATGGGGCGCCAGAAAAGTAATTGTCAGGGAAGATGCTTAATTTTGGGCTGCCAGGAGATAAACTGCCGTTAGAAATGTCTGCAAGTTGCTTTCTCATAAACAACACAGGATCACTTGACGAAACGAGCGCTGCAGTGTATGGGAGAGACAAGCGAGTTAGTTGTCGGCCAAAGCAATGTTTGGCTGACATCCATCTAATGTGAATCTAATGTCTATTTATTTATTTTTGTAAGGAAATTTTATGTCGAAGGCTTATTCTAATAGGCATAATGTAGCAGTGTATAACTGTACATGTTTGATGCCACAGACTCCCCCACAATATGAGCAGTAGCACATGGGATGTTCTAGATGGTGGTAGTGTAATTGTGCAGCTGAGAATGACTTCGATTAGAAATTGAGCATTTTAGTTGTTAATAAAACTGCTCTTTCTGTTAATATGCAATGTTTTTCTTTCCCTTCTCTTAGCAAACCCTGAGGAGAATGTGTTACCTCACCATTAAGGAAATGGCGAATATTTCTGAAGATGTCATTATTGTCACAAGCAGGTAAACATTAAAGCCTTGCCAAGGTATTGTTTTTTTTTTCTATAAATATATGGCTTTTGAATTACTATACAATATAAAACAATTAGTTTGACTATATGTACCTACAAGTACAACATATAATAGTTGTATAGATAGGTTCCAGTAAATGTAAATCTCCTACCCCCTGTCTCATACTTACCTTCTGGCGTTTTCATCTGTTTTCGCCGCCACTCTCTAGCAAAAAGTGACCCGCCTGCAGCTCCAGTGTTTCATGGAGCTGAGTGGAGGTCGCTTTACAATACAAATCGCCATGTATACAATACAAGTCTATTAGGGACTCGTTCTGGTTGTCATAGACTTACATTGAGAGCTTGTGACTGTTACTTCCAACTTTTGGTCAGTCAGAAGCTGCGCTCACAAGATGACGCAGGGGGACCAAAACGGTCCCTTGGCGTAGCTACACATGGTAGCGATACGCGTAGGGACGCCCTGCATGGCTATACATTGATCTTGTAGCAAGTATGCATTGTTGCTTATATGGAAGCCCACTTATGTGATATGGGTTGTTTCATATGCCTATATATTGACTATCTGTTATATATTTGGTCCTCATGATTGTATTTAGACATTGCTTTTTATTGGATCACATGTATGCTTATCAAGCGGAACTTTGCTGTACCAGTGAATTTGCGCATATTTAATTATATCAAATATATGGGCTACATTTTAGTCTTGCATTACCGTATTTATTATTATGCCTATGATACAGAAACTTTTATAGATATAGCTTGCATACTATTCCTAGTTTTAACAGCTATGATATTAGCAAGCCATTAACACCTACAGCATTATTCATCGACCTTTGTTTATACCTAGCCATTATTACCCCATTGAGCCATGATTTGTATGTGTTTTATATTTGTATGTGCACCTGTTGTTGCTTCAATAAAGCTGTTTTTTTTTCACATATATATATATATATATATATATATATATATATATCAGGTGTGTGCACCTCTATTGGCGTCTCCTTTTTCGTCTCCAGCATGCATTTGTAAGACGCTATGGTAGCACCCCTATATATTACCTTTAGTGGTGCCCGCTCACTTTTTCTTGCTAAATAGTAAATACTAAGTACAGGGTGAGTGATATCAACTTCCTGTTTGTGGCACATTAGTATATGGGAGGGGGAAAACTTTTCAAGATGGGTGGTGACCATGGCGGCCATTTTGAAGGCGGCCATTTTGGATCCAACTTTATTTTTTCCAATAGGAAGAGGGTCATGTGACATATCAAACTTATTGAGAATTTCACAAGAAAAATAATGGTGTGCTTGGTTTTAACGTAGCTTTATTATTTTATGAGTTATTTAGAAGTTCGTGACCACTTATAAAATGTGTTCAAAGTGCTTCCCATTGTGTTGGATTGTCAATGCAACCCTCTTCTCCCACTTTTGACACACTGATAACACCGCAGAAGAAGTGCTAGCACAGGCTTCCAGTATCCGTTGTTTCAGATGCTGCACATCTCGTATCTTCACAGCATAGACAAAAAGTCTATGGGTGTCATATCGGGAGACCTTGATGGCCATTCAACTGGCCCATGATGACCAATCCACTTTCCAGGAAACTGTTCATGTAAGAACTTTTATCTTTGGGGGTCATCTGAAGGCAATTATCACCATTCCCATTTTATTTAGGTGTATCCATATAAATGGCCCACCCTGTACATTGCAGGCCTGAATAATATACCAATAGTCTAGCTATTTTCATACATTTTTAGAGAGAACAAGACGCATCCTCTCTGATGTTAAAGACTTTATTAATGTTTGACCCAAATATCGGCTCCATTTGCCAAAATTCAGGCACAGATCATGTTTCAGGATTTCCTGATAATTCCATCACCTGTGCAGTACTAGGGAAATCCTGATGGCATGATCTGTTGGTGGCTTTTGAAGACCTGAGTCGGGGAACACTGATCTGGAGCATTATCCCTAAATCTGGCTTCCCCGTCCCCCCTGCTTCATTAATTGACAGCACTGGCTTGAATTGGGCTGAGATTAGAACTGTGGATATGCTTCTTGTCAGTAAAATGATGTGCTGACTTCATAATGTAGTTTTGACTTGATAGATTGCCTTATAGGGGTTGTCTAGGCTTATCACGAAAGTTTGCTGTCACGCTATTCTCTGGTGCTTGCGGTGAGACCAAGCAGTCATGTGACCTCGTATGAGGCTATGCATACTCCTAGTCACACTCCAACTAGACATGCGCAGGCTTGCTCAATTCACTTATAATGAGCGCGAGGCTGCTCACATCTAGTCGAAATGTTGCCAGAAGTATGCTTATTGCATATTTGCAGTCACATGACTACTTGACTGTGCTGCCAGCACCGATGTGAGGATTCACAAGTCTGTAGTCACATATAGTGACTGCAGACTTTTGTGGCAATCCTAGACAATCCTTTTAAAGAGTACCTATAACTTGTCTGTGGTTGCCATTTTTATTTAAGAAAACAACGGGCAGCTGCAGACAGAGGATTACTAATTATAAGTTAATAAAAGAAAAAAAGTCCAAGAACACTCCCTAACGTCTGGCTTAAAGACCCAACTTTTTGGTGAAATGAGGAGGATAATTGTAAAACAAGTAGGTGCGGTGAAGTCACGGGACTACTACGAAGCATGTCAGTGGTATATTTCGGACAAAAACAGTAACGGATTATTAACAGGGTTGTGTCCCCCCACAAGGTGCTGTGCTTAGATCGAGTAGTCCTTTTGTGAGGTCAGACTCCCTTTAAAGGATTTTTCAGTTTAGGTCAACAATTTTTTTTTTTGCCCCAGAATGGATTTCTTTCCTTAGGTCAGTTTAGCAGTCATTTTAATATTGACTAGTGATGAGCGAATGTGCTCGGATGAGGTGTTATCTGCGCATGCTCGAGTGCTAACCGAGTGAATTCAGCATTCTTGAATATTATGTTTGAGTCTCCGCGGCTGCATGGCCGCATCACATGCAGAGATTGCCTGTTTGCTAGTCAATCTGTTACCACATGATCATGCTCGGATAACTCCTTATCCAAGCACGTTCGCTCATCACTAATACTGACGTTTGTTTATCTTAATATTCTATTTTCATGTCCTTCTTTCCTAATAGATCAGAAACCTGTCGAGTGTGTTTGACATGCCTAGGAATAGAATAGACCACAAGAATATATATAGCCACAGTTATTGGATTAACCTTTTACATAATTCAATTTTCATAGTCTGACCAAGGATATGACTGGGAAAGAAGATGTTTACCGAGGACCTGCTATCCGAGCCCTCTGCCGGATTACTGACGTAAGTAGCCAGCAGGGCTATGGTTCCTGCCATGGCCTTCTGATGATTGTGTTCTGTCTGTAACTTTTACGATGCAAGGACCTGTATGTCGCTCGGTCAGATAGTGCTAATGACTGTCCTTGTCTATAGTCTTGATGAACACGCAGTTTTTGTGCAGCGATCCTAATACCAAACATGCTAATGAACAGTAGTGTTTGCTCCCAATGTACCCATGTCTGTGATTTTGATGCCAGTTCACACAGCCACTTGTATGAATGGTGATTTTGTGTTTTTTTTTTTTTCTTTTTCTTTTCCTCTTTTGGCTTATCCCTAACGAGAAACGTGGGTTGTGTCCTTTCACAGGCCACCATGTTGCAAGCAATTGAAAGATACATGAAGCAAGCAATTGTGGATAAGGTTCCCAGTGTCTCCAGTTCTGCATTGGTATCTTCCTTGGTGTGTACATATTCATTATTTTACCACTTTATCGTGAACTATTCGTCATTTTTTCACTTCGCACCCACAAACTTAAATGTATTTTATTGGGATTTTTTGGGATATACCAACACAAAGTAGCAAGTATTTATGAAGTTTATAGGAAATAATACTTGGTTTTCTAAATATTTAAAAAATATAAATGTGTAAATTATGACATGCATTTGTATTTATTCCCCTTGAGTCAATACTTTTTTTTTTTTTAGGACCACCTTTCATTGAAAGTACTACTGCAATTTTTGGGGGTTATGTCTCTACCAGCTTTGCACGCCTAAAGGCTTCTTATGGCTTGCTTTAAAAGGCTTTCTTCTTGCCACTTTTCCATAAAGGCCAGATTTGTGGAGTATATGATTATGGCTGCGTTCACGTGTTCAGTATTTTACATCAGTATTTGGAAGCCAAAATCAGGAGTGGAACAATCAGAGGGTGAGCGTAATAGAAACACAGTCAACACTTTTGCATTTTTGAAGAAAGACGTGTAATCGGCTCACCTAGCCAGTGAGTGCAAAGGATCCAAATTCCACCGCAAGAGCAAACTGAAAAACCGTAGTTGATCCAACACTTCAGTAAAATGTAAAACTTTTTATTTTCGTCCATTTAAAACCATGTCACAAAAAATTGCATAATCATCGAATGAATACTCCCAGAGAAAAATACAATCAAGGTTGACTTGTTTTGAAGGGAGTCTGTGGTTTAATCACGATGAAGAAAGAGAAAAATGTTGTGAAGAAGAAACAGAGAGTGGTGGTCATGGGGGATTCCCTGTTGAGAGGAACAGAGGCCGCGATCTGCAGCTGGGTATAACCTCAAGAGAAATATGCTGTCTTCTAAGTGAAAAAATCAAAGATGTGTTTGACAGGATATCAGGACTCTTCAGATCTACAGATGACTACCCAGTCCAGCTAATATATGTGGGTGCAAGTGATAAAGCAAGAAAGGACATGGAAACCATCTGCAATGACTTTAAAGACTTAGGCAAGAAAGTGAAAACTATGAGCTCAAATGATCTCATCCATCCTCCCAGTGGATAGCCATGGAACAAGATGTGCAACAAAATCCTACAGGTAAACAACTGGCTACGTCGATGGTGCAGTCAGCAAGGATTTGGATTTCTGGATCATGGAGTGAATTATCTATACAATGGACTACTTGCTAGAGATGGGCTGCACCTCACCTAGACTGTAATACACATATTTGTAAGTCGCCTTGCTACACTCATCAAGAGAGCTTTTTGAACATTCTGGGAAGGAAAGCAAAAGGCCAGGGACAGCCATACAGCTATTGAGAACTTTGCAATTAGAAGTGGAAACTAAGAACAAACAAAAAAATCATAATAAAAATATTGGAGAAAGAGAAACCGATCACAGACTAAGATGTTTCTATACAAATGCACAGAGTATGGGCAACAAACAAGGAGAATTGGAGATACTAACGCAGGAAAATAAATATGTAATTGACATCACTGAAACTTGGTGTGATGATACACATGATTGTAAGACAAGGCTAGAAGAATACAGGTTACTTGCAAGAAATAGACTTAAAAACGGGGAGGAGGTGTCGCATTGTATGTTAGAAATGTGTATAACTCCAGAGATTGAAGCTTCAGAGACTGGGAGTAAAAATACAAGGAGAGAACAAAGGAAAGGACACCATTGTAAGTGTTTACTACAAGCCACCTGGGCAAGCTGAAGATATGAATGAGCTCTTTATGCATCAGATGGCCAAGTTCTAAAAAAAACATATGATATGTAGTGATTATGGGAGATTTCAACTATCCAGAAATTTGTTGGGAATCTCTGTCGAAAGTAACAAGTCCATCAAATTCTTATCCTCTCTTCCTGACAACTTTATCTTCCAAAAGATATAGAAGAAAAGAAGGGGTTCTGCTACCTTGAATATAATCCTTATCAACAGGGAGGAAATGGTTGAAGGTGGTAAGGGTGGCTGGGACCTTAAGAGGCAGCAATCATGCTATCATTGAATTTTGGATAACTATAGGAGGAAGACCTGTGAAGACTCAGACTTCAAGGTTGGATTTCAGAAAGGAAGATTTTAAGGGACTCAAAAATGGATAGGAGGGATCAAATGGCTGGATGTCCTTAAGAACAGAAATCTCCAGGAGGGATGGGAAATTTTGAAAAATGAGATTCTCAAAGCACAGACGTTAACAATCCCTACATGAGGGAAGAATAGTAAGTATTTAAAGAAACCAGGATGGATGAACACAGAACTTATGCTAAAAAGGAAGAAAGAAATGTTTATTAAATGGAAAAGATGGACGCATATCTAAAGAATATATGCTATCTACAGGGCACGAATCAGATTAACTAAAGCAGATAATTAAACTAAAAATCAAAGATGTTATAGGATTTTTTCAGGGTGAAAATGGTGAAGTGGCAAAAAAAAGATTCTTCTCAACCTTTTAAATTCCTATTTTGCATTGGTTTTCTCAGAAAGTAAATGTAACCTCAGCTGATCTTCACTGTACTATTGAAGGAATAGCAGAATCTACACTATAGTGAGGGAACACTTAGCGAACATAAATTAATTCAAGTCTCCAAGTCCAGATGAATTACATCCTAGGGTACTGAAGGAGATAGCAGAGGAAATTATTGAACCACTCGCCATAATTTTTGAAAGTTGTGGGAGAACAGGAGAAGTTCCAGAAGACTGGAGAAGAGCAAATGTTGTCCCTGTCTTCAAAAAGGGGAAGAAGGTGGACCCAGGGAACTATAGGCCAGTGAGCCTGACTTCTATACCAAGAAAGATCTTTGAGCAAATTATTAAATAACATGTATGCAAGTACCTGGATGAGAATGAAGTGATTAACCAGAGTCAGCATTGGTTTGTAACTAATAAGTCATGTCAGACTAACTTAATTTCCTTCTATGACAGAATCATTGACTGGGTGGCTCAGGAAAACGCAGTAGATATAGTATGTCTTGACTTCAGCAAAGGATTTGATAAAGTATCTCACAACATCCTCACTGAAAAAATTACCAAGTATGGAATGAACAAGGCAATTGTTAGGTGGATTCATAACTGGCTTAGTGATTGGACCCAAAGAGTGGTCGTAAATGGCTGCACATCCAGTTGGAAGAATGTTTCAAGTGAGGTTCCACAAGGCTCTGTCCAGGGTCCTGTGTCATTTAACATTTTTATCAATGACGTAGATTAAAGGTCCCGTCTCACATAGCGAGATCGCTGCTGAGTCACAAGTTTTGTGACGCAACAGCGACCTCAGTAGCGATCTCGCTATGTTTGACATGTACCAGCGACCAGGCCCCTGCTGCGAGATCGCTGGTCGTGTCGGAATGGCCTGGACCTTTTTTTGGTCGTTGAGGTCCCGCTGACATCGCTGAATCGGTGTGTGTGACACGGATTCAGCGATGTCTTCACTGGTAACCAGGGTAAACATCGGGTTACTAAGCGCAGGGCCGTGCTTAGTAACCCGATGTTTACCCTGGTTACCATCGTAAATGTAAAAAAAAAAAAACAGTACATACTCACATTCCGGTGTCCGTCAGGTCCCTTGCCGTCTGCTTCCCGCACTGACTGAGATCCGGCCGTAAAATGAAAGTACAGCACAGCGGTGACGTCACCGCTCTGCTGTTAGGGCTGGCGCTCAGTCAGTGCAGGAAGCGGACGCCGGGGGACGCGAAGGTGAGTATGTACTGTTTGTTATTTTTACTTTTACGCTGGTAACCAGGGTAAACATCGGGTTACTAAGCGCGGCCCTGCGCTTAGCAACCCGATGGTTACCCGGGACCTCGGCATCGTTGGTCGCTGGAGAGCGGTCTGTGTGACAGCTCTCCAGCGACCACACAGCGACTAAACAGCGACGCTGCAGCGATCAGCATCGTTGTCTGTATCGCTGCAGCGTCGCTGTGTGTGACGGGGCCTTAAGGAATTGAAGGTAAACTGATTAAATTTGCTGTTGACACAAAGCTAGGAGGTATAGCTAATACTAGAGAAGATCTTGACAAAATGGATCTTAACTTAAAAGGCTTAACAAAATGAAACTATAGGCATCAACTAACAGAATGGTTTTTAAAAGGGAGAAATGCAAAGTCCTACATCTGGGCAAGAAAAATGAAAAAAGCATTTGCAGAATGGGAGGAATAGGGCTAAGCAACAGCACATGTGAAAAAGACTTAGGTATACTACTAGATCGTAAACTGAACACGAGACAACAGTGTGATGCAGCAGCAAAAAGGAAAACACAATTCTGAGTTGAATTAACAGAAGCATACAGTCTAGATCACGTGAAGTCATTTTCCCCCTCTACTCATCTTTGGTCAGACCTCATCTAGAATACTGTGTCCAGTTCTGGGCACAACATTTTAAAAGATACATGAGCAAACTGGAGCAAGTTCAGAGAAGAGCAGCCAGAATGGTGAGTGGTCTGCAAACAATGTTAAAGGATTTGGGAATGTTTAGCTTGCAAGAAAGAAGACTGAGAGGAGACCTAATAGCTGTCTACAAATATCTCAAGGGCTGTCACACTGTAGAGGGATCAGCTTTATTCTCACAAGGAAAGACTAAAATCAATGGGATAAAACTGAATGGTAGGAGACACAGCTTAGATATTAGAAAAAACTTTTTGACAGTGAGAGTATTAACAAATGGAACAGGCTGCCACGAGAGGTGGTGAGTGCTCCTTCAATGGAAGTCTTCAAACAGAGGCTGGACAGACATTTGTCTGGGATGATTTAGTGAATCTTGCTTTGAGTAGGGGGCTGGACCAGATGACCCAGGAGTTCCCTGCCTCCTCTACCATTCTATGACTCTTAAGTCGGAAGACTTTTAAACATGTAGATATTAAAAAAGCTTCCTATTTATCGAGTCTCCTGGATTAATTCCATGGATTTTCAGCAGCAACACAGAGGAACCACTTTATCTGTCCCTTGGCATTTATGTCCAAACTGTAGTATAGGAATGTTACTGACATGCATCTTTTCTTTTTACCAGCATATGATGAAAATAAGTTATGACGTGGTGAAGCGCTGGATTAATGAGGCTCAGGAGGCTGCATCTAGTGACAACATCATGGTCCAGGTATTTCTTTTTTTCCCTAAATCATTTACTGCTGTGTTTATTTCTCAGATTTTTCACTTTGCCACATGTAATTTCTAGGTGCTTTTGTAGAAGATCCAGCTAGCTGGCATCACCTCCTCTTGGACAATAAATTGTGCTCTAGCTTTGCATATCTGCCAGTTAATAGCTTTGATGAACAACAAGGAGCAACCGTATCAATTGCCAAAAAAAGAAAACATTTCTTAAACACAATTAAAATCGTACAGTAAGTTACTATAATTAAGGTGACTGCTAGCCAAGCAAGGATAGCCAGCACAGTATTAGAATATGAAGTGATAGGAGTGCCTGCACAGTGTTGTAGAAGAGGAGCTAATAGTATATACTGTAAGTAGTCAATGGTATATAATGCTCCCTAACAATTCTGTGGCTAATGGTATATAAATAGTAAAGAGGGATTTTTGGTTCTTACCGTAAAATCTTTCTTGGAGCCTTCATTGGGGGACACAGGTATCCATGGGTGTATGCTGTTGTCATTAGGAGGCTGACACTATGCAAATAAAGAAGTAACTCCTCCCCGGCAGTATACACCCTCCGACAGGCACCAGGCAACTCAGTTGGTGCAAAAGCAGTAGTAGGAACAGGTAATATAAAACTCAACCTATGTACCAACCCACAACAACGGCCAATTGGCCAACACGGTACAACTTCAAGGGAGGGTGCTGTGTCCCCCAATGAAGGCTCCAAGAAAGAGATTTTACGGTAAGAACCAAAAATCCCTCTTTCTTTCTCGCTTCATTGGGGGACACAGGTAACCATGGGACGTCCAAAACCAGTCCCTAGGGTGGGATATTCTGCAGAAAAAGAGGAGTTAGGTCGGCCGGTCAGAAACCGCCGCCTGCAGTATCCTCCTACCCTGGCTCGCATCCGCAGAAGCCTGAGTATGCACCTTGTAGAATTTTACAAAGGTGTGAATTGATGACCACGTTGCGGCCTTGAAAACCTGCGAGGCTGAAGCTTGGTGACGAACTGCCCAGGGAGCTCCCACAGCCCGGGTAGAGTGAGCCCTCACTCCCGACGGAGGCCGTTTGTCTTGAACACGGTATGCCTCCAGAACCGCCGAACGGATCCAACGAGCAATTGTGGACTTGGACGCCGGGAGCCCCTTTCGCCGCCCTTCCGAGACGATGAACAGAGAATCGGCCTGACGAAAAGAGGCAGTTCTGGCGAGATAAATCCGGATAGCCCTGACCACATCCAACTTGTGAAGAGATTTCTCCAAGGGATGAACCGGGGAAGGGCACAAGGAAGGGAGGACAATGTCCTCATTGATGTGAAAAGCCGATACCACCTTTGGTAGAAAGGAAGGAACTGGACGAAGAACCACTTTGTCCTGATGCAGGACTAGAAAGGGAGAACGACAGGATAAGGCCGCCAGCTCCGACACTCTTCTAATGGAGGTGATGGCGACCAAAAAGGCCACCTTCCAGGATAGAAACGAGAAGGAAATGTCCTGAATCGGTTCAAAGGGCGCACGCTGGAGGGCGTCCAAAACGAGGTTGAGGTTCCAAGGCTCGACAGGAGGACGATAAGGGGGAGCTATATGAGCGACCCCCTGGATGAAGGTTCGCACCTGAGGCAGGGAGGCCAGGTCTCTTTGAAAAAGAATGGACAGAGCGGAAATCTGACCCTTCAAGGTGCTAAGGGAAAGACCCGAATCTAGACCCGCTTGAAGGAAACTGAGAAGAGATGGAAGGGAAAAGGTCCTAGGAAACAGATTGTTGTCCTGACACCACCGGAAAAAGGCCTTCCAACACCTGTGATAAATACGCGATGAAGCCGGTTTTCTCGCCCTTATCATAGTCTGGATGACGCTATGAGAAAAACCCGCGTCTTTCAGGACTGCGGCCTCAACGGCCATACCGTTAAATTCAGGGTGGAAGAGGGGCCCCTGCGAAAGAAGGTCCGGACGATCCGGAAGCCTCCATGGAACGTCCGATAGCATGTTCACCAGTTCCGCATACCAGGCCCTGCGAGGCCAATCTGGAGCTATTAAGAGTGCGGGGACCCCTTCTGTCTTGATCTTTTTTACGACCCTTGGGATCAAGGGGAGGGGTGGGAACAGAGAGGGCATCTGGAACTGAGTCCACAGGATCACGAGTGCGTCGCATCCGACGGCCATCGGATCCCGAGATCTGGAAACGTTCTGGGGAACCTTGTGGTTTGCCCGGGAGGCCATCAAGTCGACGTCTGGGACGCCCCACCGCTGGCAAAACTGGCTGAAGATTGCGGGAAGAAGAGACCACTCGCCCGCCACGATGCCCTGGCGACTGAGAAAGTCGGCTTCCCAATTGTCCACCCCTGGGATGTGGACGGCTGACAGAGAGGGAACGTGATCCTCCGCCCAACGCAGAATGTTTGCCACTTCCGCCATGACTTGTGTGCTGCGAGTCCCTCCCTGATGGTTTATGTAAGCCACGGCCGTGGCGTTGTTCGACTGAATGCGGACCGGTTGCACTGAAAGGAGAGACTCCCAGCGGATGAGGGCTAGGAAGATGGCTCTGATTTCCAAGAGGTTGATAGGGAGGCGCGCCTCCTGAGCAGTCCAGCAGCCCTGGGCCGTGAGGTGGAGAAAAACTGCTCCCCAACTTGGAGACTGGCGTCGGTGGTGATCACCTGCCAGCGGGGAGGGAGAAATGACCTCCCGCGCAGAATGGAGGTGGACAGCGTCCACCAAGAAAGAGACTGTTTCACTCTGGGGGAGAGGCGAAACGGGCGATCCAGGGAAAGTGGATTCCTGTCCCAGGGCGACAGAAGGGCCAGCTGGAGGGGACGAGAGTGGAACTGGGCATAGGAGACCGCTTCCATGGAGGCGACCATTTTTCCCAGAACCCTCATGGCAAGGCGGAGAGACGGACGATTCGGGCTCTTTAGTGCCCTGACCCCCCGACTAAGAGAAAGGAACTTCTCTTTGGGAAGAAAGACCTGAGCCTGAGAGGTGTCGAATTCCATGCCCAGGAACTCCAGCCGCTGAGATGGAATCAGGGAAGACTTCTGATAATTGATTATCCAGCCGAGGCGAAGAAGCGTGTCCAGAGTAAGCTGGAGGCTCTGGCTGCAATCCCGACGGGACGAACCCTTGATCAAGAGGTCGTCGAGGTATGGGATTGTCGGGGTCGTAACGACAATATACCCTCATTCACCAGTCATTCCAAATTAAACTATAAGCATGTGTTACCGGGTAAGAATGAGTCAGACAGGTAGCTGGTTCAATCTCAGTGCATGCTCATGTGACTATATGTGTCAGCCACAGTCATACCAACTGCGTTTATTTCCAAATACACAGCACTATATTGTTCTAGGAAAAGGAATGCATTAGGCGGAGTTTAAGCAGCATACGTCTAGTGCTCAGTCCTTCTGATTCGTCGGATGTCTTCTGGTGGATTCCTCCTCTTCTTTACTTTTCTAAGTTTCGATTTCAGAAGAAATGAATCTTAACCCTTCGGTCACTAAACTGAAACGAAACTGAACACTGGCAGCCATCTTTAAATACAATTACATTTGCATTAGCAAGGGAAAACTTATTGTTTCACAGTATAAGATATATAAAAGTACAAAAGGTATATAAGAAAATATATTTTCACCTTGACAATCCCCCCTAAACACTAAGTTTTTCCCTTAAAGAAAGATCCTTCGAGACTGTCCATGTGATGGGAAAAGGGGAGGTGGATTTCTTCATCCAGACACCTCAGAAACTCTCCCCTAGCGAGAGGCCTCCAGGCAGCTGAACCCTTCACTAACCTCACATGGAGTTCTCCCACTGTCCCTAAACTAAATCTCTTAGCATCATCTGAGAATGGGGGATTTTGTCTACTCTCTTGAGAGGAAATATACTTAGGGATCTCCCCTGGATCAGTACCATCGTACTCTGGTAAGTCTACTTCTTGATTAAGGAAGGTGCCAGTCGGAGTTGCCTTGGCAATAACCTTTTATACAAGGGAATAACACAACAGAGAATTATCGATCCAATTATAAGGAGGGCAATCAGTACCAAACAAACTTATTGAAGGAATCCCTTGATCCCACCTAACCAACTGGAGAAGAAAGATGTGTCTGCTCCAGCATACATGACACGTCGTCTTATTGTCCTAATTTGTTCAACTTCTTTAGAAACCTTCAGGTCTTTCGGATCTACATTTCGCCATTTAGGTCTGGCTGTCTATATTTTGTCTCGTAAGTCTTTGGTCATACCGTCAGTGAATGTATTTACCAATACTCTAACATCAAGTGGGTTTATGGGACTGTACTCCATGTCTTCCCATTTCAGCTGTAACCGTCCAAAGTATAGCTCTACACTCTCTCCTTTGTCACATCTGTAGAAAATCTTAATTTGCGTCCTAGCACGTCACCTGTTTTTGTGCTCACTAACTACCTAGGCCTGCCTAGGTGCACTTATACGTCCATCATATGATCATTATTTGTCTGTAGAATGAGAAAGGTTGGTTCTCAGGGTCAGCCAATTGTTTTTGCATAGCTAGCTAGTCAGAGGGCCTCCAGGGATAATACTCCTGTATCTGTCTTACCCTACCTGATGTGGTTGGTTCTCTGGTGGTGGGGAGTGACATGACATGCTGGTCTACAGCTCCTTCCCAAAAGGATTACTGTCAGCCTACTTCCAAAAGTTAATGTCCCCACTATCCACCAACCACAATCCTGTGTCAGCTTCTTATGTCACTACATGTGATCTTGTCTGGACAGGATTCAGTGTAATTCTCTTAGGTCGGGTTGCAGCACGGGTCATACAAGTGTTAGGGCCCAAGCCCTCAACTATATCCTGAAAGGCTTCTTGGCTAAAATTGACAAATCTTTGTTCTCTGTAATATATATAATTGATCCATTCAACATTTTTATTAATCTGCACCTGTGGGATTATAGAAGCAATGCCGGCATAAATCTGGTTCTGGGCTTTAAACTGGTCAGGCACCCCCCTTGGCACTCCAATGGCATCAATATATACTAGTGGATCTTCTTCATAACTCATGTGGAGCTGATTGAGACTTCTCCTCTTTCTGGTAGGTTCATCAGGTACCTCTGGATCCCAAGGTAAAATCTTGAACTGCATAGCCAGTCTAACAAGGGTGCATTGGCCTATCCAGGCATTAGGCAACCTAGGACGGAGCTTACCGTTTCCACATAACCAATAAATGTCGTACATATATTGTGTATGTTTGATTAGTAAATCAGTATCTAGAGGACTGTTCTCTTTGCAGTAACCTGTCTCGGAGATTTCAACTGGTATACCTGTGGTGTCGTGGGAATTATAGCAGGTGTAATTGTCAGCTAATACGGTTACTTCTCCTGGGACCTTTAGTTTGGGTTCCTCATGAATTAGTGGGACGTAGCCTGGGCAATCAGTGGGCTTCAAACCTTTCAACAGATTCATGACACAGGCAGTGGTGTTGTCATCAGGGAAAAGCAATGCATGTGTGTAGAGATGTGTATTCACAGCAGCACAAGCAATACATCCTACAGAGATATTCTGGACTCTTACATTGTATCTCACCCATTCTAACCACAGGTTTTTTCCTTGGGGCTGTTTGTGTTTCTATGGAGAAAACTTCTCGCCAACTGAGACCTGGAAGGGGGATTACTTCATTAACTACATTTCACAAACGCTCACCTGGGCCTACTTTAGCTGTACTGGTAACAGGGGTCATGGTTGGTCTGAAGCTAATATCCTGGAGCTGTATATGGCCTAAATTCCCATGGTATCCACTACTAAATACATAATTATAATGCCTTCCCAATACGAACGTCTGCAGATCAGCAGATTGGTGGTTTTCAAGATTCAGGAGGAGGGGGTGACAACTTCTACCCCATTTACAGCCTCTAGGTGATTGCGGAAAAGCTGTTAGAAGCATTCTCCCACGATGACTCCTACCCGTCCCATCCTTAGGGAACATGGCTTCGCTAGGTTTATATCCCCAATCATCTCCCGTATTCCAGGCATTATCTGACCAATAATAACGGTTATTGTTGTCATTTCTGGTAACACACACATATAAAACTGGATGATTCCCTCTACCACCCGTACAGTCTCAAGGCACTTGACTACATCACAGAAATCAAATCGCCAGATATTCACCGGGGCTGTCAGGTTTACCCAGAGAATAGTGGGACCTTAGTATTTTCATTTACATTGGGGGCCGAAAAGGTAGGGGCGAGGATGGCCCCCAGTTCCAAGGTCAAAAACAACAGCAACATTTCCCTTCAGTCACTACTGGGACTAAACACTGGTTCGGTCTCTTTTACAATGTGAGGCGTGGATCCAGGTGCTCTTTCCTTCAAGTTTTACTGCAGTGGGGTAACCAAGATCACCGTGTGAAGTCCTTCAAATCTCGGCTGGAGACAATCTCTGCGCACAAACTTTTTCACATACACCAGGTCTCCTGGCACAAAGGGATGGTGTCCAGGAACCTTGTCTGAGTCTGGAAGAGAACTGAAGACAGTTAAATGCACTTTAGCAAGGTGCCCATGTAAGGCCTGCACATAGCTAGTCAAGTCCTGGTACTTGAGCTGCAACTGTTGTGGAAAGAAACATTCAAGACTGGGGCTCCTGCCAAACAGAATCTCATACGGTGACAGTCCTGTCTTCCTGTTTGGGGTATATCTTACTGAAAACAAAGCTAGAGGAAGGCATTCTGTCCATGGTTTACCAGTCTCTGCCATTGCCTTCTGGATTTTAAGCTTAAGAGTTCCATTTAGTCTCTCCACTCTTCCACTACTCTGTGGATGGAGTATGCAATGCTTGACTTACCCCCAGTGCTGCCATTACCTCTGACATGATCTCTCCAGTAAAATGGGAACTCCGATCGCTTTCAATGACTTCAGGAACTCTATACCTGCATATGATCTCAGCCATCAGTTTCTTCGCCGTTGTCTTAGCCATAGCTTTGGCAACTGGGTAGGCTTCTGGCCAACCTGAAAATAAATCAATGCAGACCAACACATACTCATACGTCCCTACCCTGGGCAACTGAATTTAATCAATCTGCAGTCTCTGGAATGGGTTAAAGGGCCGGGGAGTGTGTTTGGATGGGGTTTTCACTGTCCTACTCTGATTATGTGTGGCACATATCATGCAGCTCTGTACCTGCCTTTCTGCGCAGGTGGAAAACCCGGGGGGGCAATCCATTGTTTCTGTAGGGTGTCACACATGGCCGTCTTCGAGTGGTGCACATTCCCGTGCAGAACCTGTGCCATCATTGGGTACAGTACCTGTGGTAGGCAGACCTTTTCACCCCTCCCCCATAGTCCAGTGACGGTATCAGAGCAAGCCCCTATCTTTTGCCACCTATTTTTCTCCTCCTTACTTGCCTGTTCTTGTAACCGGGCTAAGATGTCTTTCAACACAAGTGGAGATGGTGGGGTGTCTAGGTGATGTACTTTAGAGGCTACAGGAGTGCTTGCTGCTTTCTTGGCAGCCTGGTCTGCCAGTGCGTTACCCTTTGCCTGTCCATCAGTGCCTTTGCTATGTGCCTTTACCTTTATGATGCCTGCTTGGGTGGGAAGCTGTAGTGCATTCATAAGTTGCTGGACTGCCTCAGCATGTTTAATGGGGTGGCCATTTGCTGTCAGGAAAGCCCTGGCTCTCCAGATAGGCCCATAATCGTGTGTAATGCCAAAAGCATACCTGGAATCAGTGTAGATATTTACAGTCTTACCTTCTGCTAGTTTGCACGCTTCTATGAGCGCCTTGAGCTCTGCTTCTTGTGCAGACATATGAGCTGGCATTGACTCTGCCTTGATTACCTCATGTTCTGAGACCACAGCATATCTGGTACAGTAGCATCCTCGGTCATCTTGGTGACGGGGTCCATCTACAAAAAGCTCAAAATCAGCATTAGAATAGGCACACTAGAGACCAGCCGTTTCCTGAGACATCAATTCTAGACAATCATATGGTTTGGAAACCTAATCTTGTTCCTCTGGATCCATTCTAGAAAGAAAGTGTCCTTGCTCATGTCACCTACTCCTCCCCCCTTTGGATCCAGGGGAACTAGGAGAAAAGTAGCGGGGTTCAGGACAGGGCACCTTTTCAAAGTCACATTAGTAGGCATGAGAATAGCACACCAAAGTCGCAGCTGTCCAGCCATGGACATGTGGCCAGGTTGTACCTGGTTAAAGATACTATATACATCGTGTGGGGTGTGGACCATCAGTGGGTAATCCAAAACAATATCTGAAGATTTGTGTAGCAACAGCTGGACAGACAACACAGCCCAAACACATAAGGGATTTCCTCTTGCCACCGTATCCAGGCGGCCACTGTAATAAGCAACAGGTCTCTGTTTGTCTCCATAAAACTGAGTCAGCACACCTGTAGCATGTCCTGCATAGGTGAGCTCTGTCTGCAAAGCAGTCTGCAATACTGTACGGCAGTGCTCAGGTGTCTTGTAATCATATACGGGGCCTGCAATGTGTAACACTATATCACAGGGCAAATTCCCTCTTTGGGTGGACATAGCGTCTCCTGGATGCAAGGGGCCATAAGTGGCAAGGTAGGCCTGACACTCTTGGGCTATGACTGGGCCCCCCCTTTTTTTCTTTTTTTTTTTTTTTTTAGCTATCTGTTGGGCCAAACCACCTCTATGTGACAGGGTAGAATTAGCTGGGTTCACTATGGCTCCTACCTGGTGGGTAATTATGTCCCCATACCCTACTGAGAAAAGACCATATTATCTAACAAGGAGCCCCCCCCCTGTTTCTCTTCAATTTGCTATATATCAACCACTCAACTTGATACAGGTAATTACCAATCTTTCAATTACTTACAAGTTTTCCTCTAAGACTAGGCACAGGTCTATTTCACTTTCAATTTCATACAGTACTTATTGCTTTAAACATAAATCTCGCAGCGTGTACTAAACCAAGGACAGAGAAAACTTTGGAATGCAATACATGGCCCCCCTTTCTCTAGCCCACAACACCGAGGGGAGAAATTGCAAGCAGGTCGCGCAGGGATTCACTCACACGCCCCCTCCCATCCAGCACTGCATTCCTCAGCGAGTCAGCACAGAAGGGAGAACACAAAAGCCCAGATCTTTGCCCCCCCCCTTTCTCCAAGCTTGTAGCACAGATGAGGAAAGAGGAGAAATCCCACAGCAGTCCGCTCCCTCCTCCCCTCTCCTACACAGCACTGATAAAAGCTCCGTATCTTCTACAAAGTAACAAATTACAGCAGTTTTCAGACTTAATTTCTACAAAACTTTCCTATGATCCTCCGTGGTCTGGGCGGAGCCCCAAGGACGGCCCGTACGCACACACACGGCAGGTTTCCACCCAGGTTGGATTCTGCACAACACAAACAGGACACACCCACGCTTCTGGAGAGCTCATCCCGTCGCCATTATAAGGCGCTGGCTGGGACTGCATTTTCATCATCAGTGGCACGGCGGCCATTTTATAATCTGTAAAATCACAGTTCAAAGGCATTTTATAACCAAACACGGGTTCTACATTGTCTGATCCTTCCTCTCCATCAACCACTTTTCATCCTTTGTTCTTTAAGGCTCGCGCAACTCGCAGATGAGCTTGCGCTTGTTCTAACAATCCTTTATCTTTCAACATGTCCCTTTTATTTTCTATGAGATTGGGCCACATAGCTGGCTGCAATCTCCCTGACGAGGGCAATCCTACATGCTTATACAATCTCTCAACATTCCTGACTGCCTTCTTTCCCTCCCGTGACTCTACTATTATCTTGACTTCCACGGCATCCTCATCCAACTTGTGGGGCACAGACTTCTTTTGCTTTAAGAGACGCAACATGACTCTTACAGAATACTATGTCCTCCTGCAGTAGGCCACTGGCAGCGATATCAACGCTGTGTCCTAAAAAAAAAAAAAAAACAAACACGGAGCCTCTCGCTCAACGTATAAGGAAAAGAGCCTCGCGCTCAATATTTCCTGTCCCCTAACCTGAACAACAGTGATTAACAGACTATCCTGCCACGATATTCCAAACCGTTGGGAGGCGGTCTCCTAGTGAGAGCCCTCCACAGAAATACAGGTGGTCCCCCTCCGGGACGTCTTAAATTACCTAGTTGGTACAATATCACAGAGGCTGCGTCTCCTATCCCTTCCTCTAAGCCGCCCCACAATCTACAACTAGCTCAATCTATCACTCCACTTCACTACTAGACAATAGTCACGGGTAGGGTGGTTGAACGGAGTACAATGACCGGTGGAGGAGGTGTGGTGTACATGAGGACGCGCCGGATGCGACGTCTCTCAGTTGCTGGTTCAGAACGTGGCACAGGATCGCATTCGATCTCACCACTCGACCGGTCACTCCCCAGACCCAAGGAGACCACAGACAAACCAATAACGGCTGAGACACTAGCAAGTGTGACACATACAGTGTATATGATCGCCACTTACCGTGTTCGGAGGGTGATCAGTCCTCGAGGTCAGCCACTACGGGTATCATCCGCAGACATCCAGGCATGGGTCCAGGGGGTCTCGGATTGCTGGCCACGCCCCACGTTGGTCGCGCCAAATTGTCGGGGTTGTAACGACAATATACCCTCATTCACCAGTCATTCCAAATTAAACTATAAGCATGTGGTACCGGGTAAGAATGAGTCAGACAGGTAGCTGGTTCAATCTCAGTGCATGCTCATGTGACTATATGTGTCAGCCACAGTCATACCAACTGCGTTTATTTCCAAATACACAGCACTATATTGTTCTAGGAAAAGGAATGCAATAGGCGGAGTTTAAGCAGCATACGTCTAGTGCTCAGTCCTTCTGATTCGTCGGATGTCTTCTGGTGGATTCCTCCTCTTCTTTACTTTTCTAAGTTTCGATTTCAGAAGAAATGAATCTTAACCCTTCGGTCACTAAACTGAAACGAAACTGAACACTGGCAGCCATCTTTAAATACAATTACATTTGCATTAGCAAGGGAAAACTTATTGTTTCACAGTATAAGATATATAAAAGTACAAAAGGTATATAAGAAAATATATTTTCACCTTGACAGGATTACCAGAATCCCCTTTGAACGTAGGATGGCCATGACAGCTGCCGTGACCTTCGTAAAGACCCTGGGCACAGACGCCAGACCGAAAGGGAGGGCCGTGAACTGATAGTGATGACACTGGATCGCGAATCGGAAGAAACTCTGATGTCGTACGCAAATAGGGACGTGAAGGTACGCACCTCGGATATCCACGGAACACAGAAACTCTCCCGGTTCCATGGACGCGATCACCGAGCGTAGAGATTCCATCCTGAAACGCCAAATCCGGAGATGGCGGTTCAGCCGCTTGAGATCCAAAATTGGAGCCACGAACAGGTTTGAGTAAAAACCCAAAAACCTCTCGCGATGAGGCACCGGAACTACGGCTCCTGAGGCGGCGAGGAGCGACTCGACGGCCTGGAGAAGTCCTGAGAGGTGGGAGGGCTGTTTGGGAGGACGAGAGCGCAGGAAACGTCTTCCTGGGGGCGAAGAAAATTCTATCTTGTAGCCCGAAGTGACGATCTCCCTGACCCAGGTGTCGTTGACTACCGATAGCCACACCTCTGAGAACAGGAGAAGTCGGCCTCCCACCCTGAAGGGATTTCCAGGTGGGGGCGACCCGTCATTTATTAGAGAACCTGTGGCCCCGAGATCCAGAGGGTCTTGCGGGGTGGCTCTTGGCTCTCAAGCGCGGTGGAGGCCTGAAAGAAGGTTTCCTTTGGTCCCCTTGCGAGGAAGAACGGTCCTGGTTGGGGTTTCCTGAGGATCCAAAGGACCGAAAAGGACGAAAGGACTGGGGGCCCCTCCTGTTGAAGGGACATTTAGGCTTGGACTGGGGTAAGGAGGTACTCTTACCACCCGTAGCGTCCGAGATCATTTGATCCAGCTGTGTGCCGAAGAGTCTAGAACCCTGGAAGGGCAGACCAGTGAGGGATTTTTTAGAAGCGGGATCTGCATTCCACGCTTTTAGCCAGAGAATCCGGCGAATGGCCACAATGTTGCTGTTAGCCCTGGTGGAGCAGGCCGCTGCATCAAGGGAGGCATTCATGAGGTATTTTCCTGCAAGAGAAATCTGATCCGCCAAATCAGACAGTTCCTCAGCAGGAGCAGAGGCCAAAAGGCCCCTGCGCAGGGTTTTGGCCCAGGCTGACACAGCCTTGGCTACCCAGGACGAGGCGAAACTAGGGCAGAGGGAGGCTCCGGAAGCCTCAAATGCCGATTTTGCTAATGCCTCGATTTGCCTGTCCGTGGGGTCCTTAAGGGAAGCCGCGTCCGGGATAGACAGAACCGTCTGCGAGGATAGCCTGGAGACGGGCGGGTCAATCTTAGGAGACTCGGACCATTTGGAGACAAGGTCTGAGTGAAAAGGGTATAACACGTCAAGCCGTTTCCTGCCAGGGAAACGCTTGCCAGGGTTTTCCCAGTGTGTAGAGGTAGTGTTGTCGAACTCCCTGTGATTAGGAAAAAATCTAGAAGGACGTTTAATCCTTTTATACGCAACAGAGACGTCCTGGGAGCTCGCTTCATCATCCTTAAGATCAAGCGTCTGAATGATAGCCGAAATAAGGCTATCAACCATCTCCTGTGTTTCGGCAGTCTGATCTGCATCAGAGTCAGATTCCGACTGAGAGAATAGATCAGACCCGACGTCCGTTTGCGAGGAAGGGGAACGGGCAGATAGGGGAATCCCGTCCAGGGAACTGGATGAGGATCTAGATAAGGTCCGTTTTCTGTCTCTTTTGTCCGGTCTGGCTCTGTGAGGGTCTAGGACAGGTGCGAGCGAATCGCTGTGTGAGGCGTTCGTGGCACTGGTGGCATTAGAGAGAAGCGGGATACGTTCAAGTGCCTGGACCAGGGACTGAGAAACCTTAGTCAGGTCGGACACTGATTGAGACATTGCAACAGCCCACTCCGGGGGAGGGGTAGTGCACTCATCCCGGGACCTAGGAGCTTCTTGAGGGGCTGACATGATGGGAGGAACGCAGGATGGGCAGAAGGGTGAAGGCTGACCTGAGGCCCACTTTTTCTTACAGTGAGCGCAGGCGTAATGGATGGCCGTAATGGGAAAGGCCGGGGTGGGGTCGGACATAGGTGGATATTACCTTGTCCTGGAGCGGAGAAGTACTGCCGGAAGGAGTAGAGCCCGAGAGAGCAGTAGCGCTGAGCCTGCCGAAACAAACAGTGACAGCGGCAGCCGCAGGTGCCTGTGTTCCCCCGAAAAACTTCTGTCCCACGCGGTGAGCAGACGCTGACAGGGAACAGGAAGCGGTAAAAAGAGCGCTGAAACAGCGCGACGCTGTGGGTGGGCACAAGCGCTGAAGGGGGAAGCAGAGGAAACGCCCCCAACAGCGCTGAAAGATTCCTGGCCGCAATAATGACGGCCGCCACCAGAGGGCGCTCAAGCGCCAAAAAAAAGGAGAAAAATCGGGAGAGAAAGAGAAAAAAAATGGCGGGCGCGCGCCTGCAAGTTTAAATAAAAAGGAGGGAAAGAATGCCGGCGTTAATGTGAAGCCTTTCCCCGCGGTTTAGTGCGTCCCAGCGCCTGAAAAAGCGACCCTCTCTCCTATCACAGGGGAAGCCTGGTAAGCTATATGGAGATCGCTGCAGGGCAGGGTGAGGGAAGGAAGGGGGGCTTTGTTGATTGAAGATCCCTTACCTGGAGATGAGGAACCATCAGGATCCCTTGTAGACTAGAGGGTCCTGGAAGAAGTCCTCCTTCCCACGCCACGAACTCTACGGCGCAGAAGGAGGCGTCGACCCCTAACCAGGGGGAGAGGGTCACTGGAAGTGACCGCCGTCTTCCTCTCAGCCCTCTCCGAGGAGAGGGATGAGGAGGGGTAACGGGCAGGACTAGCCACCGAAAAAGGGTCACCCTGAACACCCGAAAGGGTGACAGGGGACAAAGTCCTGCCCAGCGGGTCCGAGAGGGTGCGATGTGGGTGATACCACACTGCTCTCTCGGTCGCTCAAAGTGGGGAAAACAGGGTGAGAAAAACTGCACCCTGTTACCCTGAAGGAAAAATCTGAAAAAGAAAGGGAAAAGGTTAATAAACAAAACAAATCCCTGTAAAAGAAATGCGGATCTGGTGTTAGATCCAGGTCCGCCTCCTACAGACACTAAGCAAAAACTGAGTTGCCTGGTGCCTGTCGGAGGGTGTATACTGCCGGGGAGGAATTATTTCTTCTTTATTTGCATAGTGTCAGCCTCCTAGTGACAACAGCATACACCCATGGTTACCTGTGTCCCCCAATGAAGCGAGAAAGAAAAGAGGCAGCAATTACATGGTTGGAAAGATGAGTGTGGCATCCCCGCCGCCCCAACGCATATTTTGCTTCTTCATCAGAAAGCGAAGGTGACGAAGAAGCGAAACGTGTGTTGTGGCAGCGGCGGCGCCACACTCATCACCTTTCCGTCCATGTAAGTGCTGCCTCTTTAACTATTTGTATACCATTAGCCATAGAATTGTTAGGAAGCATTGTATCCCATTGACTAATATACTATTGACACCTCTTATGCAATACTTTGCATTGTGTTTAATAAAATTTGTTACTATTGACAATCTCATACTCAGTTTACTTGCTGCTTTACCATCGATTTATGGGTTTAATTCTGAAGTTATTACAGTTAATTGCTTTGAAAAGCGGAGTAACTTTTACTGGTGACCTTTTCAGGTGCAAAAATGTTTTCTTTTCTACAATTTTTAAACAAGATTCTGAAAAATAATTGCCACACTTGCTAACACACACTTGTCAAATGTGACTGAAGGTAACAACTAAAACTCACCTCTCCTTGTTATAAATCCTGCATTGCACTTCCAACATTCATGGTCTGAGGACAGACCACAATGCCTGTAGTGGCCGCAATCTATTGACCCATCTCAGTAGCCAAATAGACATGTATAAAGCTTTTCAGTTTGGGTTAGGAGACCCGCAGCTCGTTTAGACATTGTAGTACTTACTGGTGCCCAGCATGTCGTCGGTGTGCGTAGTCCTCTATTTTTTTTATGAGCTTACTAGTAAATGAGCACATCTATATTTTTCTATCTCTTTGCCCTCAAAACTTAAGCAAGATGATTCATTTTGATGTATTTTTTTAAAATGTTTAAAGATTCAAGGTCTTAATATTTCTTACATGCTTGCCACTAGGGATAATCAATGGAATACATAATCTGTCTAATTACTCTATCACTTTTATATATCCATAGTGTTTACTGAGACAGACTAGGACCATATTTGGACAACTGCAATTGTACATAAATTATACTCAAAGCACCGGACAAGCAGTCAAAAAGTCCCAATTTATATAACCGTACAAAAACTTTATTCAGAAACATAAATGTAAAACAGGTATACAGCATGGCAGGCGAAAAAATCCCCTCCGCAAAACCCTACACCTATCAAAAAGGACAAGATAGGGTGCACGTGAATAATAATAGACAGTGATCCAGAAGTCCGTATTAGGTAAAAAACTACATCATGCATATTTAATAAAATGTAGGACAACTGTCATATGTACATGTGGCCATGTTTATACATATAGGATTATTACATACCACAGTAAAGGGACACAGTACACGTGCACGCCGTTCCCGTCCACCCCGACGCGCGTTTCGGTGACTACCTTCCTCAAGGTCATAGTTAGGGCTAGGGTTCTCTTTCTCCTGTAACTTCGAACACTAAGTAATGGACTTCAGTGCTGAACGCCAAACACTGACTTCTCACGGGACACTAGGTGTCTGGTACAAACCCTGAACTTTACAGTTTGGGTTTGCTCATCTCTACTAGCCACCTGTAAGTGGTGGTAGAGAGAGTATCCTTGCTCATTGAGTAGAGCTACTTTTCAATTTCTGATTCATAATTATATTCTAGTATAGTGTGTTCTGGTTAGTAGAGTGTGTATTTTTTTCCCGTTGAGTGTTTTTTTTCTTTATATAAATGTGGCATTTATAGTCTAGTTCACAATTTTAATGTCAATATTGGTTGTGTTTTTGACAGTACCATGCACTGGGACTTCTCTACTACCTGAGGAAAAATGACCGTCTTGCTGTTGCTAAAATGATTAACAAGTTTACTAAGTCTGGCCTCAAGTCTCCTTTTGCATACTGCATGTTAATTCGAATCGCTAGTCGTTTGCTGGAAGAATCTGATGAAGGGTGAGAATTATAATGTTCTGTATATAGTGCAGTGCATATATACTCAATACGGTCTGGCATTTAGGTAGCTTCTTTAAAAGGAACACACTTTCTTTGTTTTCCGTAGGCATACCAGCCCTCTGTTTGACTTCATTGAGAGCTGCCTTAGAAACAAACATGAAATGGTAATTTATGAAGCAGCTTCAGCAATTATTCACCTGCCCAACTGCACGGCGAGGGAGCTGGCCCCAGCAGTCTCTGGTATGTGTTCAATTCCTTGCCTGACAATTCTTTATGACTGTTTATTAGCCATCTTTCCACCTTTCCATCCTTTAAAGCAACAACAGTTGCACGATATGTACAGCACCCTCTGGCATCTCTGATATGTATTCAGTGCCAAGTATATATACAAGACGTTTCTTGAAGCCTACTGTCCAGGATTTAACATACACTTAATGAACAGTTATTTTTTCAGAGGTAAAATGGGTGTTATACCGTATTTCCCCTTCACCTCATTGGGGGACACAGGACCATGGGTTTATGCTGCTGCCACTAGGAGGGTGACACTATGTAGACACAAAAAGATTAGCTTCTCCTCTGCTGTATAAGCCGAACCAGTTCAAGCTTGGTGTCAGTAGGAGGCTATCTATAAGACACAATTTTTAACTAGAAAAACTATTGTTAAAAAGTGTGTGCATCTTGTAGTCTGGAGGTAGCTTCCTGTGATGGATGAGAACGCTGACACTGCGTCCTTGCGATCAGAGAGAGCTGTGCACTCCTCCTTTCTGACACTGATCTGTGTCATCGGTACAGAGTAGGAGAGGAAGATACCGGTACTGAAAGGAGGCTGCAGGACCTTCTGCACTAAGAATTACAGCACTTTTCACATCATGTGACTGGTCACATGACTTAAAAGTGCTTGAGTTAATCAAGTGGAAGGTCCTGCAACTGCTCAGTTGCATCCTCTACAGGCCCTGATCAGTAAATGCAGGATGTGGTATTGTGTTGTGTGTCTATATGTGCATGTAGCTGAGCTGTTCATGTAGCAGAGCTGTGTATGTCCTATATATGCGTGTAGCAGAACTGTTACTGTTTATGTGCATGTACAAGAGCTGTGTACGTCTATATGTGCATGTAGCAGAGCTGTGTATGTCTTTGTGGCAGACCTGTGTTGTGTGTATATAACACTGCAGCGAGACACTGACAATAGATTTATTACCGTATATACTCGAGTATAAGCCGAGATTTTCAGCCCAAATTTTTGGGCTGAAAGTGCCCCTCTCGGCTTATACTCGAGTCATGATCGGTGGTGGGGTCGGCGGGTGAGGACTGTCATATACTCACCTAGTTCCGGCGTTCCTGGCGCTCCCCCTGCCCGTCCCACGGTCTCCGGGTGCCGCAGCCTCTTCCCCTGAGCGGTCACGTGGGACCGCTCATTAGAGAAATGAATATGGACTCCACTCCCATAGGGGTGGAGCCGCCTATTCATTTCTCTAATGACGGTGCCGGTGACCGCTGATAGAGGAAGAGGCTGCGGCACCGAAGACCAGCTGTCCGGGGGAAGGAGCGGGACGCCGGGAGCAGGTAAGTATGACATATTCACCTGTCCTCGTTCCACACGCCGGGCGTCGCGCCATCTTCCCGACGTCTCTCCGCACTGACTGTGCAGGTCAGAGGGCGCGATGACGCATATAGTGTGCGCGCCGCCCTCTGCCTGATCAGTCAGTGCGGAGAGATGCCGGGACCGGACGCTGGGGAGACGCAAGCAAGAGAGGTGAGTATGTCGGTTTTTTTTTTATTGCAGCAGCAGCAATGGCACAGATTTATGTGGAGCATCTATGGGGCAACGGTGCAGAGCACTATATGGCACAGCTATGGGGCAACGGTGCAGAGCACTATATGGCACAGCTATGGGGCAACGGTGCAGAGCATTATATATATGGCACAGCTATCTATGGGGCAACGGTGTAGAGCATTATATATATATATGGCACAGCTATGGGGCAACGGTGCAGAGCATTATATATATGGCACAGCTATGGGGCAACGGTGCAGAGCATTATATATATGGCACAGCTATCTATGGGGCAACGGTGCAGAGCATTGTATATATGGCACAGCTTTATGTGGAGCATCTATGGGGCCATAATGAACGGTGCAGAGCATTATATATGGCACAGCTTTATGTGGAGCATCTATGGGGCCATAATGAACGGTGCAGAGCATTATATGTGGCACAGCTTTATGTGGAGCATCTATGGGGCCATAATGAACGGTATGGAGTATCTATTTTTAATTTTGAAATTCACCGGTACCTGCTGCATTTTCCATTCTAGGCTTATACTCGAGTCAATAAGTTTTCCCAGTTTTTTGTGGCAAAATTAGGGGGGTCGGCTTATACTCGGGTCGGCTTATACTCGAGTATATACGGTACCTCCCTATTCTACCATAGTACATTAAAATTGTTGATAATGACTAGAGATGAGTGAATTTGCTCGGGTTTCCTTTTATTTGGCCACAGAAGTTTTAATTAATTAAAAAAAAAGTTTTTCCTAATTTCTGCTGGCCCCTTAGTGACGGAGCAAAATTTTTGTGGTAATAACTCTGAAACGCTTCAACAAATTCCAGTGATTTTGAGATTGTTTTTTCATGTCACATTATACTTTATGATAATGGTAAATTTAGGTTGATATGTTTTGTGTTTATTTCTAAAAAAAAAATATCAGAAATTTGAGAAAATGTTTAAAAAAAATTGCAATTTTCAAACTTTGATCGATTATCCCTTCAATCCAGATAATCATACCACAGCAAAACATTAAAGGGAACCTGTCACAACCAAAATCGAAGATGAGCTAAGCCCACCGGCATCAGGGCCTTATGTACAGCATTCTGTAATGCTGTAGATAAGCCCCCGATGTATCCTGAAAGATGAGAAAAAGAGGTTAGATTTAACTTACCTGGGGCGGTCCCACTGCGGTCCGGTTCGATGGGCGTCACGGTCCGGTCCGGGGCCTCCCATCTTCTTAAGATGTCCTCTTCTTGTCTTCACGCTGCGGCTCTGGCGCAGGCGTACTTTGTCTGCCCTTTTGAGGGCAGAGCAAAGTAATGCAGTGCGCAGGCGACGGGAAAGGTCAGAGAGGCCCAGCACCTGCGCACTGCAGTACTTTGCTCTGCCCTCAACAGGGCCGCAGCGTGAATACAAGAAGAGGACGTCATCGTAAGAAGATAGGAGGCGCCAGACCGCGACGCCCATTGGATCGGACCGCCCGCCCAGTTGAGTATAATCTAACCTCTCTTTCTCATCTTTCAGGATACATCGGGGACTTATCTACAGCATTCCAGAATGCTGTAGATAAGCCCTTGATGCTGGTGGACTTAGCTCATCTTCGATTTTGGGGGTGACAGGTTCCCTTTAATAAATAACATTTCCCACATGTCTGCATTACATCAGCACCATTTGTAAAAATTGTTTTATTTTGTTAGCATTTTATGAGGTTTAAAAATGTAGGAGTATTTTTTTTATGGAAATGTACAAAATTTATTTTTTTAGGGACCTGTCCATGTGTGACGTGCCTTTAGGGGTCCCATATATTGGAAAACCCCTGAAATTTATACCATTTTAAAAACGGCACCCCCTGACATATTGAAAACTGCAGTCGGTTCGTTTATTAACCCTTCAGGTGATTTTCAGGAATTAATGCAAAGTGGCATGACAGGAATGAAAAAGTGTATTTTTACCACCTAAATGCCACTAACCTCTGAACAGGTTACAACAGCCATCAGACTCTAATGCTGATATTTGGTCATGAATTGCCACGGCAAACATCAGGACCACACAATCGTGATCTGAGAACACCAATTGGGATAAAGAAGAAGCCCCCACACTCTGTTAACCATTTGTATGATGTGGTCACTATTGACAGCAGCATCTAAGGGCTTAAAGAGATTTGGACGGTGCAAACACTGATCTTGGCTAATGCAGCAAGTTGTCAGCTATACACTACAGCTGACAGCTGCTGGATTGTCACCTCTATGGGGGAGGCTATTCTCTCATATCTCAGGTCAGTTAAAAGATGTATTGGCAATCATTAAGGGGCTAGTTTGAAAAAGAGGGATTTTTGGTTCTTACCGTAAAATCTTTCTTGGAGCCTTCATTGGGGGACACAGGTAACCATGGGTGTATGCTGCTGTCGCTAGGAGGCTGACGCTATGCAAATAAAGAAGAAATAACTCCTCCCAGCAGTATACACCCTCCGACAGGCACCAGGCAACTCAGTTGGTGCAAAAGCAGTAGTAGGAACAAGTAAAAATTAAACTCAACCTATGTACCAACCCACAACAACGGCACGTTGGCCAACACGGTACAACCTAAAGGGAGGGTGTTGTGTCCCCCAATGAAGGCTCCAAGAAAGACTTTACGGTAAGAACCAAAAATCCCGCTTTCTTTCTCGCTTCATTGGGGGACACAGGTAACCATGGGACGTCCAAAAGCAGTCCCTAGGGGTGGGATATTCTGCAGAAAAAGAGAAGTTAGGTCGGCCGGTGAGAAACCGCCACCTGCAGTATCTTCCTACCCTGGCTCACATCCGCAGAAGCCTGAGTATGCACCTTGTAGAATTTTACAAAGGTGTGAATGGATGACCACGTTGCGGCCTTGCAAACCTGCGAGGCCGAAGCTTGGTGACGAACTGCCCAGGAAGCTCTCTCAGCCCGGGTAGAGTGAGCCTTCACTCCCGAAGGAGGCTGTTTGTTTTGGACACGGTATGCCTCCAGAACCGCCTAACTGATCCAACGAGCAATTGTGAATTTGGAGGTGGGGAGCCTCTTTCGACGCCCTTCTGAGACGACAAACAGGATCGGCCTGACGAAAAGAAGTAGTTCTGGAAAGATAAATCCGGGTAGCCCTGACCACATCCAACTTGTGAAGAGATTTCTCCAAGGGATGAACTGGGGAAGGGTACAAGGAAGGGAGGACGATGTCCTCATTGATGTGAAATGCCGAAACTACCTTTGGTAGAAAGGAAGGAACCGGTCGAAGAACCACCTTGTCCTGGTGCAGGATTAGAAAGGGAGAACGACAGGACAATGCTGCCAGCTCAGAGACTCTCTTAATCGAGGTGATGGCGACCAAGCAGGCCACATTCCATGATAGAAGCGAGAAAGAGATGTCCTGAATCAGTTCAAAAGGCGCACACTGGAGAGCGTCTAACACGAGGTTGAGGTCCCAAGGCTCGATAGGAGGATGATAAGGGGGAACTATATGAGCGACCCCTTGGATAAAGGTCCTCACCTGTGGAAGAGAGGCCAGGTCTCTTTGAAAAAGGATGGACAGAGCGGAAATCTGACCCTTCCAGGTGCTCAGGGAAAGTCCCGAATCAAGACCCGCTTGAAGGAAACCGAGAAGTGATGGAAGGGAAAAGATCATAGGAAACAGACTGTTGTCCTCACACCATCGGAAAAAGGCTTTCCAACATCTATGGTAGACACGCGAGGAAGCCGGTTTTCTTGCTTTTATCATAGTCTGGATGACGCTGTGAGAAAAACCCACGTCCTTCAGGACCGCGGCCTCAACGGCCATACCATTAAATTCAGAGACCGAGAATTCGGGTGGAAGACGGGCCCCTGCGAAAGAAGATCCGGACGATCCGGTAGTCTCGATGGAACGTCCGATAGCATGTTCACTAGTTTCACATACCAGGCCCTGCGAGGCCAATCTGGAGCTACCAAGAGGACAGGGACCCCTTCTGTCTTGATCTTTTTTACGACTCTTGGGATCAAGGGGAGGGGTGGAAACAGATAAGGCATCTGGAACTGGGCCCACGAGATCACGAGAGCGTCGCATCCGACGGCCATCGGATCCCGAGACCTGGAAACATACTGGGGAACCTTGTGGTTTGCCTGGGAGGCCATTAAGTCGACGTCTGGAACGCTCCACCTCTGACAAATCTGGCTGAAGATTGAGGGGAGGAGAGACCAGTCGCCCGCCATGAGCCCTTGGCGACTGAGGAAGTCGGCTTCCCAATTGTCCACCCCTGGGATGTGGACGGCTGATATAGAGGGAACGTGGCTCTCCACCCAACGCAGAATTTTTGCCACTTCCGTCATGACCTGTCTGCTGCGAGTCCCTCCCTGATGGTTTATGTAAGCCACAGCTGTGGCGTTGTCCGACTGAATGCGGACCGGCTTTCCCGAGAAGAGGGACTGCCAGTGGATGAGGGCTAGGAAGATGGCTCTGATTTCCAAGAGGTTGATAGGAAGACGTGCCTCTTGAACAGTCCAGCGGCCCTGGGCCACCCCTGGAGGCTGGTGTCGTTGGAGATGACCTGCCAGCGGAGGGGAAGAAATGACCTCCCGCGCAGAATGGAGGTGGATAGCGTCCACCAAGTGAGAGACTGCTTCACCTTGGGAGAGAGGCGAAGCGGGCGGTCCAGGAAAAGTGGGTTCCTGTCCCAGGCAGCCAGAAGGGCCAGCTGGAGAGGGCGAGAGTGGAACTGAACATAGGGGACCGCTTCCATGGAAGCAACCATTTTCCCCAGAACCGTCATGGCGAGGCAGAGGGTTCGGGCCCTTTAGTGCTCTGATACCCCGACGAAGAGAAAGGAACTTCTCCTTGGGGAGGAAGACCTGAGCCTGAAGGGTGTCGAATTCCATGCCCAGGAACTCCAGACGTTGGGTTGGAATCAAGGAAGACTTCTGATAGTTGATTATCCAGCCGAGGCGAATAAGCGTGTCCAGAGTAAACTGGAGGCTCTGGCTGCAATCCCGACGAGACGAACCGTTGATCAGGAGGTCGTCAGGTAGGGGATCACGAGAATCCCCTTTGAACACAGAATGGCCATGACCGCTGCCATGACCGTCGTAAAGACCCTGGGAGCAGACGCCAGACCGAAAGGGAGAGCCGTGAACTGGTAATGATGTTCTTGGATCGCGAAACGGAGGAACCTCTGATGCTGTACGCAAATCGGGATGTGTAGGTACGCATCCCGAATGTCCACGGAACACAGAAATTCTTTCGGTTCCATGGACGCGATCACCGAGTGCAGTGATTCCATTTTGAAGTACCGAATTCAGAGATGGCGGTTTAACTGCTTGAGATCCAAAATTGGACGGAGAGAACCGTCCTTTTTTGGAACTACGAACAGGTTTGAGTAAAAACCCCAAATACCGCTCGCGATAAAGGCCCGGAACTATAACTCCTGAGGCGAGGAGGGAATCAACGGCCTGGAGAAGCCCTGGGAGATGGGAGGACTGTTTGGAAGGACGAGAGAGAGAGAAACATTTTCCTAGGGGCGAAGGAAATTCTATCTTGTAGCCTGAAGTGACGATCTCCCTGACCCAGGCGTCGTCGACTACCGATAGCCAAACCTCTGAGAACAGAAGAAGCTGGCCTCCCACCCTGGAAAGATTTCCAGGTGGGGGTGACCCGTCATTTATTAGAAAATCTGTGGCCTCGAGGTCCAGAAGGTTTTGAGGAGTGGCTCTTAGTTCTCCAGTGCGGGGGAGGCCTGAAGGAAGGTTTCCTCCGTTCTCCTTGGGAGGAAGACCGGTCCTGATGAGCGGGGTTTCCTGAGGAGGTAAAGGGGCGAAAGGACTGGGGGCCCTTCTTGTTGAAGGGACGCCTAGGCTTAGACTGAGGTAAGGAGGTATTCTTGCCACCAGTAGCGTCCGAGATTTGATCCAGCTGTGTGCCGAAGAGTCTGGAACCTTGGAAGGGCAGGCCAGTGAGGGATTTTTTAGAAGCGGGATCTGCGTTCCACGCTTTAAGCCAAAGAGCTTGGCGAATGGCCACAATGTTACTGTTAGCCCTTGCCGAGCAAGCAGCCGCATCCAGGGAGGCATTCATGAGGTATTTACCTGCAAGAGAAATCTGATTTGCCAAATCAGACAGTTCCTCAGCAGGAGCTGAGGCTAAAATGCCTCTGCGCAGGGTCTTGGCCCAGGCTGACACAGCTTTCGCTACCCATGAAGAGGCGAAACTAGGACAGAGGGAGGCTCCAGAAGCCTCAAACGCCGATTTGGATAATGCCTCGATTTGTTTGTCTGTGGGATCCTTAAGAGATGCCGCTGTCTGTCAGGATATTCTAGACACAGGCGGGTCTACCTTAGGAGACTCGGACCATTTGCTAACAAGGTCTGAGTGAAAAGGGTATAAAACGTCCAGCCCTTTCCTTCCAGGGAAATGTTTACCAGGGTTTTCCCAGTGTCAAGACGTAGTGTTGTCAAACTCCTTATGATTGGGAAAAACTCTAGAGGGACGTTTAATCCGTTTAAATGAAACAGAGAAGTCCTGAGAGGTTGTCTCTTCCTCTTTAAGCTCAAGCGTCTGAATAATAACCGAAATAAGGCTATCAACCATATCCTGTGTCCCGGAAGTCTGATCTGCATCCGAGTCAGATTCCGACTGAGAAGATATGTCAGACCCGACGTCCGCCTGCGAGGAGGGGGAATGGGCAGATAGGGGTATCCTGGTGTGATCCGGTGAACTGGAAGAGGATCTAGACAGGGTCCTCTTTTTGTATCTTTTTTCAAGTCTGCCTCTGTGAAGGTCTTGGACAGGTGCGAGCGAATCACCATGTGAGGCGTTCGTGGGACTGGTGGCATTAGATAGAAACGGGATACGTTCAAGTGCCTTTGCCCTGGACTGAGACACTTTAGTCAAGTCAGACACTGACTGAGACCTTGCAACAACCCACTTCGGGCGAGAGGGGGTGCACTCATCCCGAGATATAGGAGCTTCCTGAGAGACGGACATGATGAGTGGAACGCAGGACGGGCAGAAATGAGATTGCTGACACCTGAAGCCCACTTTTTCTTACAGTGGGCGCAGGCGTAGTGAATGACCGTAGTGGTATAGCCGGGGGCCCCTGCGGGGTTGAACATAGGTGGAGGATAGAACCACTTGTAGCAGGTGCAGAGACGATACTGCTGGGAGGAGTACATGCCAGGGGAAGAAGCAGCACAAGCCTACCGAAACCCAGCGGCAGTGCGGAAGTCTGTGTCCCCCAGGGATCCTAGTGCACCACGCGAAGCGATGGAGGCCAGGCAGGAGGAGGAAGTCAGCTTCTCTCAAAGAATTGCGGGAAGAACGCGCTGGAAGTGGGCATGGCCAGGCGCAGAAGGGAGAGAGAGCACCTCCCAAGAGAAACGCCCCCCGTCGGCGCTGGACCCCGGGGAAGGCAGGGGACGCAGGGCAGGGCAAAGATGCTGGGGGCGTGGCAAGCCGGGCGGAAAAAAAAAACCCCCGCCGAACAAAAAAAAAAAAAGTGGGCGAGAATTTTGAAAAGGAGAAGGAGCTAGGGGATAATGAAAGTTGCATGCCGCGCTAGCGGCCGAAAAGAGAAGATCGGCGCTGACTGGTGCGGCGCAGGTAACCAGGTGCAGCCGTCCTGTGCTCCCCGCTAAGTGACAGGTGCAGAGGTGAGGCGAGGTGATAGGTTGAGGGGGGGGTGATAGGTTGAGGGTGGGGGGGGCATCGGTTGATTGAAGATCCCCCTACCTGAAGACGAGGAACGCGTCAGGAGCCCTCGTACCGTGAAAAAGGGTCCTGGAAATGAAGTCCTCCTTCTCCCGCTATTTCAGCCGGCGCAGAAGACGGTGTCAACCCCTACACAGGGGGAGGAGGTTACTGGAGGTGACCACCGTCTTCTCTCAGCCCGCTCTGAGGAGAGGGATGAGGGGGGAAAAGGGCAAGGACTGGCCACCGATAGCGAACATGAACACCCCAGGGTGACATGAGTCGAAGTCCTGCCCAGCGGATCCGAGAGGGTGCGATGTGGGTGATACCACACTGCTCTCTCGGTCGCTTACTGTGGGGAATCAGGGTGAAAAGAACACTGCACCCTGTAACCCCAAAAGAAGCATCTGAAACAAAAGGGAAAAAAGATTAATAAACACACACAAACCCTAAAAAAAATAATAATAAATAAATAAAAAATGCGGATCTGGGGTTAGATCCAGGTCCGCCTCCTACAGACACTAAGCAAAAACTGAGTTGCCTGGTGCCTGTCGGAGGGTGTATACTGCCGGGGAGGAGCTATTTCTTCTTTATTTGCATAGTGTCACCCTCCTAGCAACAGTGGCATACACCCATGGTTACCTGTGTCCCTCAATGAGGCGAGAAAGAAATAGTTTGTCATTATTGCTGCAACATTGCTGATACCTATATCTTATAGAAAACAAGATTCCAATAAAAAAATTGAATTAATTCATAATGTAAAAATGCAATTTCATTAAAAAAACATATACAATTCAGGGGTAACATACATGATACACGGAACAAAATAAAATGGCGTGCTGAACTGAAATCAGATGATTACAAATGTATACACGATTGGTCAAGATACTTAAATATGCAACATACCCATTATAATGTCCATGACATTAGTCACATGAATTAATGTAAGGTGCACACAATCCCACACCTGTATAAGGTAAAAATTATAATAATTTCATAATTAGAGAAAAGTGCATATTGCAATGTAAAACACCATGTCAAAGGGGTGTGTTAACTATTGTTGCATAAACTATTGAACCATGTATACAGTCAATATCCATTGCAGGATTGTTTTAGATATGCGCCTAATTAAATGAAAATGATTTACAGAAAAAGCTCACGTTCAAAAGTGACACTCCTCGACAGTGAACAGCCCAGTGATAAAAATTTAGATTGCTGTGTTGGTCAGCCAAAGGAAGTATGTTGAGTATTGCAGTGTGAGAAAAACGTGCAGCATAGCGATGGTAAAGAAAGCAACCATAACAACTTACCGTATTTTTTTGACTGTAAGACGCACTTTTTCCCCCAATAATTTTTTGGGGGAATGGGAGTATGTCTTATAGTTTGAATGTACTTACCAGGAGTGTGGCGGCAGCAGGAGTCAGGCGATTCTGCCGGCCCTGACCTGGAAAGAGGGATTTTTCGGTGGTCTGACTCTGCAGGGCGATGATCTGACTCTCATCCATGGCGGGTGCAGCAGGTTCGGCGGTGCTTGGTGGTGCAGGGGCTCCGTAGACTTTTTGTGAAAGCCCGGAGCCTCCGCACTTCCATTGCTGCAATGCAGTGGCCTCTGGGAAAATGGCTGCCGGAGGCGGCGCATATGCATATTGAGAGCTCGGCAATGAACACCCTCCTGTGACCCCGCTCCAAAATAACCCCCCCCCCCCCCCCTGCCAGTAAGCTGAATATGGACTGTAAGACGGACCCCCAATTTGTTGCATTGATTTTTTTCCCTGTTCTTGTGAAAATTTGGGGTGCATCTTAGGGTAAGTTCACACCGGGCGTTTTTGCTGCTGCTTTTTACAATACCAGCAAAGCGTATGAGATTTCAGAAATCTCATGCACACACATTGGTTTTTTGTTTGATCAGTATTCTGTGCTTTGCTGCGTTTTTTGGACATAGAGCACTTCTTTCAGCGTTTTTACTGCGTTTTTTCACCCATTGACTTGAATGGGTGTTGAAAAAAACCGCAACAAAAACGCAGGTATCATTATTTGCTGTGTTTTTGCTGCTGAAAATCCAAAGACATTAGCATGGACAAAGAGAAAAAAAAACACTCCAAAAATGCTCCTAAACCTGCATTTTTGACGCAGCTTCATTTGCTGCAGAAGAAAAGCAGCAAAAACGCCCTGTGTGAACTTACCCTTATAGTGTGAAAAATACGGTAGATCATTGTATACATTACCTTGCATCAACACCCATGGCACCCTGATACATCTACAGTATGTGACTGTTGAAGGCGATCACAGACCTCAGCAGTCTCGTGATGTCTACCAAGGCATGATCGCTGAGACTGCATCATTGGCGAGCTGTTAAGGTGTTGTCATGGGTGCAGTCATGTCAACAAAGATCTTTGCATATAAACAAAATATGTTCATATTCATTTATGCAGTTGTAAATGATATGTTCCACCATCGTGTGAAAATCTTGATCTTATCCTTTATTTCAGTTCTGCAGCTCTTCTGCAGCTCTCCAAAACCTGCTTTGAAATATGCTGCAGTAAGGACTCTTAACAAGGTAGGCGTTCTATATTAATATATACAGTACTTACCTTGTAATGTCTTCACATCCTGTTCCGTCCAGATGTGTCCGGATCCCAGAATTCCAAGCGGCGGAAGTTCACCGACCTCCATATTGGGACACCGAAGCGATGGGTGTCTCGATATGAAAACTGCTGGTGGTACCAGCCTCTTGCGCGGTACCACCAGCGGAACACCATCACACCACACACACACACACTGTATACGCCGTACGCACCCCACACACACCGTACACAGCACACACACAGTGTATACCCTGTACGCAACACACACTGTATGCGCTGTACGCCGCCTCTTGCGCGATACCACCAGCGGAACACCATCGTGAACTTGCTGCCGGCGGGATGATTTACTGACCGCTACCATCTTTGTACAGGAGGAGTGCATGCGCAGTTTTAATGTGACCGCCGCTATCTGTCTGCACAAAGATGGCGGCGGTCTGATTTACTGCACCTGCGCGAATTCCGTGCCTGCGCAGTGAATCATTCGGCTGATCCCGGTGGCAGATGCGTGACGTGTCTACAGGCAGAGGAAGTCGGTCACATTAACCCCTTCACCCCCGGAGCTTTTTCCGTTTTCGTTTTTCGCTACCCTCCTTCCCAGAGCCATAACTTTTTTATTTTTCCGTCAATTTGGCCATGTGAGGGCTTATTTTTTGCGGGACGAGTTGTACTTTTGAACGACATCATTGGTTTTAGCATGTCGTGTACTAGAAAACGGGAAAAAAATTCCAAGTGCAGTGAAATTGCAAAAAAAAGTGCAATCCCACACTTGTTTTTTGCTTGCCTATTTTGCTAGGTTCACTAAATGCTAAAACTGACCTTCCATTATGATTCTCCAGGTCAGTACGAGTTCATAGACACCTAACATGACTAGGTTATTTTTCACCTAAGTGGTGAAAAAAAATTCCAAACTTTGCAAAAAACAAAACAAAACAAAATTGCGCCATTTTCCGATACTCGTAGCGTCTCCATTTTTCATGATCTGGGGTCAGGTGAGGGCTTATTTTTTGCGTGCCGAGCTGGCGTTTTTAATGATAGCATTTTGGTGTAGATACGTTCTTTTGATCGCTCGTTATTGCATTTTAATGCAATGTCGTGGCGACCAAAAAAACGTAAATCTGGCGTTTCGAATTTTTTTCTCATTACGCCATTTAGCGATCAGGTTAATGCTTTTTTTTTTATTGATAGATCGGGCGATTCTGAACGCGGCGATACCAAATATGTGTAGGTTGGGGTTTTTTTTTTATTGATTTATTTTGATTGGGGCGAAAGGGGGGTGATTTAAACTTTTATATTTTTCTTATTTTTTTCACATTTTTAAAAACTTTTTTTTTTTACTTTTGCCATGCTTCTATAGCCTCCATGGGAGGCTAGAAGCAGGCACAGCCCGATCGGCTCTGCTATGCAGCAGTGATCATAAGATCGCTGCTACACAGCAGATTTGCAGGTGTGCTGTGAGCGCCGACCACAGGGGGGCGCTCACAGCCACCGGCAATCAGTAACCATAGAGGTCTCAAGGACCTCTATGGTTACAATGGAGGAGCATCGCCGACCCCCGATCATGTGACGGGGGTCGGCGATGCGCTCATATCCGGCCGCACGGCCGGATGCGGTAGTTAAATGCCGCTGTCTGCGTTTGACAGCGGCATTTAACTAGTTAATAGCGGCGGGTGATCGCGATTTCACCCGCCGCTATTGCGCGCACATGTCAGCTGTAATAAACAGCTGACATGTCGCGACTTTGATGTGCGCTCACCGCCGGAGCGCACATCAAAGCGGGGGTCCCGACATGTGACGTACTATACCGTCACATGTCGGGAAGGGGTTAAAGGGGTTTTCCCATGAACAAAAGTTCATTTTAAAAATTGACTGTCTGACCGTGTACGGAGCATACCACAGCTCCTGGGCAGGGGAGGAAGCAAAAGACAGTACTGACATTACAGCAGGGGATCACAGAGGATTCATTTTGTGAGGTAAAATATTTCACTGACTGTTTTTAAACAATATTTTACCTCACAAAATGTATCCTCTGCGATCTCCTGCTGTAATATCAGTATTGGTGGTGGAGAAAGAGAGAGCAGACAAGGGGGGTAGCACATGGGGTACACAGGTCAAAGAAGAGAGCACAGACGGGAGAAGTCAGCACATGGGGAAAGAGAGAGTGGAGAGCACATGGGGGGGAGAGATTCTCAACGCTGCAAAGCCTGCCCGCATTGTGACATTATCGCCCTCCCAATGCGATAGCTTCGGGCCTCCATCTAGTTTCAATATATTTATAGAATGAATTTATAGAATGAAACGATGTTCACCTAAGCGCATATATGCACAGATTTAGCCTGTATTTTGTTAATGAATGACAAATGAACAAACAGCAGCAGATAGCCATTTTATTTGACAACTTTATATAAAGAGTAGACACAGTAAAGTTAGGGCTGCACATTAGAAGAGTCAACTGAACCTGTTGATTTTAGTTGGCATTGGCTTTTGGCACTGATGTGTATGGTTGCAGCTCAATGGTCTATTAAGTTATGTGTAATAATTCTTATTTTTAGATTATTGTTCCAAGTAGTTTTTTCTTTTCTTCTATCATATTGTGTCTGCTTGGATGGTGTTTAGTACAAAACATATTCCTATGTTAATATTTATGGGATAATTTCCCTTTTACCTAGGTTTCAAACATACTTCATCATGACCAGTACTGCAAATCTTTTTGCAATATCATCTAACCAAGCAACACTTATTTAAAGAAGCACTCCCATCAAAGTTTTTAACCTGTGAAGATATTGGAATCATCATATTATACAGCACTGTGACAATTGCTCATTTTGCCTATCTTCCCAGTTTAATTCTTCTATTTTCCCTACTCTAAGTAGAAACAGGAAGTCTCTTGTCCCTGCATTTATCATTCCCCTCTTCCACTCCTGACCAGCTGCTCAGCTTCTCCCCCCTACCAGGAGCTTTTGCAGTGACTGATGACTCATACAGGGAAATTGACTTCCTGTTTCTACATAGAGCTTAGAAGGAGTCAGCGAATTTGTTTTTAATCACGTGTTGTCATGAACCTAAAGGAAAACAGAAGAATTAGCTGGGCAGAAAGGTAAAATAGAGGATAACAATTTTGGTGGGAGGAGTATAACAGGAAGTAATAAAGGTGTGAAAATCACAGTAGAGTATAAACTGGATGATAATTAAATGCTTGTCTGTTGTAACCCAAGTCCTTATAACATGTAACAATCATTGTGTTATGTGTAATTATCCAAGGTTTATAGAGGAACTGTCTCATGCCGCTGTGTAATTGTTTTACCTGGTGTAAATGCCGCTGTTCTCATGAATGTATCGTTTTTCTTTTGTTCCTGTTCCTCTCTCTTCCTGAGATATGGTCCCTCTTCCCTGTATATAAATCTACTCTAATTAGGCAAGTGTGCGTGATCCTCAATTATTCTGTGTGCATCTTATTGAAAACTTTTCCCAGTTCAATAAAGAAGAGGCTATATCGCTGGAATAAGGGAGAACAAAAGGAAAACTACATCCGAGTCAGAAGAACAATGTCATTTACACCAGTAAAAAAAAAAACATATTTATGACAACATACAGGTCCCCTCTTTAACACATTTTCTGCCAGGAGTTTCTGGACTTAGTCCTTCCTACCAGAGGCGCACAATGTTCATAGTTTACTTTTGATATGAATTTGGAATTCCTTTTCTGGGCTAAGCTGTCAAATTGGCGATCCTACTCATTGGTTGACAGCTGTCTCTATGCACTTACACTAGGGGCTACAGAAAGACATGAATAGGAATAATATTCTGTAGAAAATGTGGTGCTTTTCCGGAGATCAGCATAAATGATTGTGTCTATGCCTTTTTATTTCTCCCTCAGGTGGCAATGAAGCACCCTTCTGCAGTCACCGCATGTAACCTGGATCTGGAAAACCTTATTACTGATTCCAACCGCAGTATTGCGACCCTCGCTATTACCACACTGCTGAAAACTGGAAGTGAGAGCAGTGTCGACAGGCTCATGAAGCAGATCTCTACCTTTGTATCGGAGATCTCTGATGAATTTAAAGTAAGTAAACATTTAATGGTTGTTACATTTATTTTTATATTAATGCTGCAGAAAAGGGGCAGCAGTGCTTACCTGCCCCGGTCTCCGAACAAATGCACTCTCAGGCTACGTTCACACGTTCCTTTTTTTCTTCCTTTTTTTTTCAGGTCCTGTTTTGAAAAACCGCAGCCAAATTCAGCGCTGATTTTAGCTGCGGTTTTTGATCCTTTTTCTTCTGCGGATTCCACTGCGGGTTTCCAAATGCAGTTTCCTATTGGTGCTGCTGGAAACCCGCAGCGGAATCCGCAGAAAGAATTGACATGGTACTTCTTTTTTCTGCAGGCAAAACCGCTGCGGATTTGCCTGTGGAAAAAAGGATCGTCGGCACAGCGGATTTTGTTTTCCATTGGGTTACATTGTACTGTAACCTACATGGAAAACTGCTGCGGATCCGCAGTGCAAATCCGCTGCGGATCCGCAGCAAAAACCGCACCGTGTGAACATAGCCTCAGGATGCTGCAAACCCATGTAGCAAAGATGGCAGCAACACGGGTGCAAAACACTAATAAGACAACCACTGACGGCCTACCAATTCATGGAGGGGGTGATTGCTCAGTATATGATTACACAAAAGAGGCTTGTATATGGCGCTGTTCACATGTAAGTAATGCACAGTGTCTGGTTTACAGCCTATTAGTCACGCCTATACTATTCGATCAGGCGGCCTGCCCAGCACTATCTAAATGCATCCCATGTGGACACCCCAATATACAAGACCTTTATTTTTATATGCACAGATCATTTTGAGAAAAAGTAAATGTATGTTTGACAAACTTGTTAATTTGCACGGGGCATAATTGCATTGATTTGCACATCGAATGGATGTAAGCAATGTAAAAAAAAATGCAAAATGGGCCGAGTACTATAGTCACTTGCTACCACCATTTTATTGTAATGATAAATGTATTTCTATCTGTTCTTAATGTTTTGACCATAAAGAAGAGTTTAAGTTAATGTTTTAGGGTATGTACACACGCTGCGGATTTTGCTGCGGATTCGCAGCGTTTCCGCAGCTGCAGGTCCGCAGCAGTTTCCCATGAGTTTACATTACAATGTAAACCTATGGGAAACAAAAAACGTTGTGCACATGCTGCGGAAAAAAACGCGCGGAAACACATCGGTTTACAGTCCGCAGCATGTCACTTCTTTCTGCGTAGTAAATATAGAAAAACTGACTGAACAGCCATCTAGTCTGAACTGGTGCATAACCAAAAAGTCTTACATAGCAAATAGATAATGGCTGCACTCAAGTTTATTGTGCTAAAGCAAGGAAATGTGCAATACATGAAATGTGAACAGCATAATGGCTTGTGAAATTTATGAAAAAACACATGAGATTTTTAGCACAAAATTGGGCCAAATGTTGTGAGCCCATTCACCAAACGTCAAGGTAATCTCAGATCGAATGGGTAACTAACCTGTCTGCCTAGTGTGAACACTTACCTATGGCTAATAAAATGGTAAAGCCTGTATTTATAGAGGAGGTTAGAACTTCTTTCTGCGGATTCCGCAGCGGTTTTACACCTGCTCCTATAGAAAACTGCAGTTGTAAAACCGCAGTGAAATCCGCAGAAAAACCGCGGTAAATCAGCTCTAAATCTGCAGCAAAAACGCAGCGTTTTTGCCCTGCAGATTTATCAAATCCACTGTGGAAAAATCCGCAGTAGACCATTCTACGTGTGCACATACCCTAACAGGTTTTAACGCTAAATAAGATCAGACTGAAAATATTGTTTGTTTACCTTTTCTTTTTTTTTTTTTTTCTTTTTTTTAACAGGTTGTGGTTGTTCAAGCAATTAGTGCCTTATGCCAGAAATATCCACGCAAACACACAGTCATGATGACATTCCTATCAAACATGCTTAGAGATGATGTGAGTACCTGCATGTTTCTAGATAAATGATGGAAAACATCACCATCAGTGTTCTTGTGCAATGAGCAATTAAAACACATGCATAACCTGTCCTGTGTAGCGCTACTCCATTATGCAACTATATACTCAATGTATGGTAGTCACCAGTGATGAGCGATAAACTGTTATCAGGCATGCTCAGGTGCTAACCGAGTGACTTCGGCATGTTCAAAAAATATGTTCCAGTCCCCACACCTTCATGTCTCGCGGCTGTTTGACTGCCACAACAAAGGCATGGATTGCCTAACAAACAGGCAATCCCTGCATGTGTTGCGGCTGTCGAACAGCCGTGAGACATGCAGTAGCTGGGGCTTAAACATATTTTTTGAGCGCGCAGAAGACACTCTGTTAGCACATGAGCATGCTCAGATTACACCTTATTCGAGCACGTTCGCTCATCCGTAGTAGTCATATGTGACTCTGCAATAAACTCTATAAACTAAACTGACCAGCTTGTTTTCACACCTGTTTAAAGGCATGTTCCCATTATTCAAAGTTATCACCCGTCTTGCAGTTGGAGCCCCACTGGTCCCAAAAAAGTGGCTCTAATATTGCCTGTTGGAATTAAGCAGTGCATGTGCACAAATGCTCTGATCACTTGCTGTGAGACTGCCTGCCGATTCACATGTTAATGAGCAGTGCAAGGAATAACTTTTAGGCGACATTCTAATGACCGTGGCAGATTTGGCTTCAGTGACATACGTGTAGTAATAATAATCTTCATTTATATCATCTTTATTTATATAGTGCCAATATATTCTGCAACTCTTTATATTTCAGAGGTTCATATACAACAGTCATTCGTAACATAATTAAATATAGCATATAAATTGTGCATTCCGTAATTTTCCTTCCCATTGACTTGAATGACCAAGTCTGATCCGTAGAAACAGACCAGGATATGGCATGCACTGAAAAATTAAAAAAAAAAAAAAATGATGTTTAAATAGCGTCATTGACCGACCGCTGTCGGTGTTTTATAAATGAAACCGTGCAAAAAAAGAAAAATGGTCTTGTAGATAAGCGATTACTAGAGGTCTTGCCAGAAATTGATTTGATATGATATTTGCAGCTATAGTATGTTTTGCTCTAGATTATGGATGCTAGCCTAATTCTTAGCAAATACCGGTACTTAAAACGGTTAAGCTGACAGTCTGTTTGGTCTCTGAAGCCTTCATCCTCGTCTTTTTGCAGGGCGGATTTGAATACAAGCGAGCTATTGTGGACTGTATCATCAGCATTATAGAGGAGAACCCGGATAGTAAAGAATCTGGGCTAGCTCATCTGTGCGAGTTCATTGAGGACTGTGAACATACTGTGCTTGCCACAAAGATATTGCACTTATTGGGCAGAGAAGGTCCTCGGACACCTAACCCTTCCAAGTATATCCGCTTTGTTTTTAACAGAGTGGTCCTGGAAAATGAGGCTGTAAGAGCAGGTAAAGACATCATGATGTAGATTGCCTTGCACCATATTCTTGGTCATTCTGATCTGTACGAATTTAAACACCTAGTTATGAAATCATTTAATAATTCATTCTAAAGCCTAAAAATGTGTTTCAAATTTACATTCTTTACTCTTTTAGCATGATTCGTCACTTGCATGGTGCCAATAGGAGAAAGAGTGCTGATTACCAAAGTTTTTGGTCTGTCATCCTCCTATGTGGTTAGGATGTCCTCTTAACTTTTGTCAGAACTAACAAATTAGGGTTTTGGGGTTTTGTTTTGTTTTTACAACTTAGGAAGTCTGTCTGATATTCTGTAAGCTATGCTTTGCCCAAATATTTTGCTTCTGAAGCATAGGCCTAAGAAAACAGCCAGGTGTGCGTGAGAAAATCAGGGCAACGGCTTATGCAAATGGATTTATAACTTTATTGTTAGCTTTAAATACACTGAACCAGAGGTGTTTTATCTAAAGTCTTAAAACATTTGTGCATACATTTGGTCATAATATACAAATCCAGTAGAGATTAGCATAATAGTTTTCACTCTGGACGTTAAATCCAGTAGTGATCAGCAAATTGATTTGAAGAACCCTGTTTCCGCTGCCACCTCAATAGTCCCTGTGCGCCAGACAGTAACCCTGCAAACTGCCTCCTATCTGCCGACATTCCTGGTGCTTCATCTGATTGGTAGGCCTGGCGCATGTGCAATACTCCGCAATGATTTTGTAACCCCGGTCTACAAATCAGACAAGGACCCTGGGAATACAACAGATAGAAGGCGGTCCTCAAAGTTCCTGTCCGGTCGCCTCAGAATACTCATGTAAAAAGTCCTGCAAATCTATTCTTTCATCTCTAATATCCAGCAGTGTTTGCATCTTCACAGACTAACAGGTAATGGCACATGACATGGTGGCAAAGGGTCAGCCAAAGCTTAGAAGCATAACATGACAAGGACTACATTATTAAATGTGTAAAATTAGTAAATAAGGGTTTTTTTTCTATTTTTATTCCGCAGCTGCTGTTAGTGCACTGGCAAAATTTGGCGCTCAGAACGAATGTCTTCTTCCTAGTGTGCTGGTTCTCCTACAGAGGTAAGGAACATGCTTAAAAATAAATTTAGGAAGATATCGATGTCCGTTATTTAGGTCACCACTTCATAATTTATTTGAACCTGTTTCCTAAAAAAAAAAAAAATTGATACTCCAATTTAAAGGGATCTTGTTATCCGATTAATTCTGCAAACACCACAGTAGCACGAAAATCAGCACAAAATAGTCTGTTAGTGAAGTGAGAAAAATATAGGCATAAATTGAATTTATGGAACCAAATAAATAAAAATTGGTATATGCATTCACCTCTTTTACTACAAAGCCCCCAAACTTTTATAGTGTAAGCAGTTGCCTTCATAAGTCATATGCTTATTGAAAGGAAGTCCACTGTGCAATCTAAGTGTAACATGGTCTGTCAGTGTATACACCTTTTTCTGAAAGGCCACAGAGGCTGCAACACCATTAAGCAACAGGCACCACTTACCAAACAACACCATGAAGGCCAGAGATATCTAAAAAAAAAAAAATCCCAGTCTCTGATGAGCCCCCAGAGCGCCATCAAATCCAAATCTCAGGCTGGGCAAGGAGGGCATTAATCCGAGGCGGCACAGAAACCAAAGGTAACACTGAATAAGCTGCTGTGTTGCCTCGCAGAGGCTGGAGTATTGTATGTGACCATAATAAGGCCTCTTTCACGCTGCTGTCTTTTGTCTCATGTCGAAATCCGTAGATTTTTGAAAATGCAGGATCCTGCAAAAAAATTTGCAGGATCCTGCATTTTCCCATAGACTTGAATTAGCGACGGATTGTGATGGATGGTCATCCGTCTCATCTGTCGTGCACTGAAGCCTTAGGCTGCTTTCACACTAGCGTCGGTACGGGCCTGTCGCAGTGCGTCGGGCCGACGTACCGACGCATGCTGTGAAAGAAATGCCCGACGTGGGCAGCAGAAGCAGTCTTACGACGCTTCCGCTGCCCCATTGTAAGGTCCAGGGAGGAGGGGGCGGAGTTTCGGCCACGCATCCGCGGTCGAAAATGGCGGACACAACGCGCAAAAAAAAGTTACATGTAACTTTTTTTTTGTGCCGACGGTCCACCAAAACACGACGCAACCGTCGCACAACGGTTGCGACGTCTGGCAATACGTCGCAATGCGTCGATAATGTTAGTCTATGAGGAAAAAACGCATCCTGCAGACAACTTTGCAGGATGCGTTTTTTCTCCTGAACGACGCATTGCGACGTATTGCAAACGACGCTAGTGTGAAAGTAGCCTTAGCCATCCATTTGATAGAGGTGGCGTTTATGGAAGAATGGACAGAAAAAACAACAACTTTACTTACTCACACAAATTGTAAGGCTCATTTTGAGTTTACCAAAAGATGTGGGAGACTCCCCAAATGTATGGAGAAAGGTGCTGTGGTCAGATGAGACCAAAATTGAACTTTTTGGCTACCAAGGTAAATGTGATGTTTGGCGCCAAACCAACAGAGCGCATCACCCCAGGAACACCATCCCCACAGTGAAACATGGTGATGGTAGCATCATGCTGTGGAGATGTTTGTCAGCAGCAGGGACATGGAAAATTGTTTGAGTTGAGGGGAAGATGGAAGGTGTGAAATATAGGGATATTCTTGTGCAAAACCTGTTTGTCAGTGATTTGAAATTGGGACTGAGGTTCACCTTTCAACAAGTCAATCACCCAAAGCATACTACTAAAGCAACACTTGAGTGGTTTAAGGGCAAATTTGTATGTGGTGTGGCCTAGTCAAAGCCCAGACCTTAAACCAATTGAGAATCTGTGGTCAGACTTGAAGATTGCAACAGAGGAAACCATCTAAGTTGAAGGAGCTGAAGCAGGAATTCCTGGGCAAAAATCCCAGTGGCAAGATGTGGAAAGCTCATAGAGACTTATCCAAAGTGACTTGCAGCTGTGTTTGGCGCAAAAGAAGGATCTACAAAGTACCGACTTTAGGGGGTGAATAGTTATGGATGCTGAAGTTTTCAGTTATTTTGTCCTATGTTTTTTTTGCTTCACAATAAAAGGAAAACCAAATGTTCACAGTTGTAGGCATGCTCTTTACATGAACTAAGTCCTCTGAGGAGTATGTGCTTTGCCTGACTGATGCTTGTTCATAGAGCGAGAGCTTTCATTCATGGGAGCATGCTGTAGCATTTCAGTGTAAAACATACCTGCAATATCACAGCCAGGTTCTGTTTCATCCCGGTATGGGCATCATGAATTTGATGAGAAGATGCCTTTAAAGTGAAAAAGTAATTTTCTTTATTTCTTGCCTGTTTGTTAGAAACTAAAATTTGGCTGCAACCAATTACCATTTAGATCCAGTACGCTGGGTATAATCTACAATCCCAACATGCGAACACATCACTCCTGTTATAGGACCCGATTTTATTTTTGTGCAATGGCCCATTTTAGTACCCTGTTACTACTGTAGTGTCATGTCTTTTTAAATTGATGGTTTGTGAAGAATGTAATGTCCTGTTCTTATATACTTCACAGGTGCATGATGGACAGTGACGATGAAGTCCGGGACAGAGCAACCTTTTACTGCAATGTGTTAAAGCAGAAACAGTTAACTCTAAATGCAGCCTATATTTTGAATGGTTTGTATTTCTCTTTGTTATTGCCATATGTAAGATTTAATACAATTTGCAGTGCAGTATTAGGCAGGTGAGAGACTTGGCTGTGGATTGGATTCACATTTACAGTTTACTTCCCTTGTCTTGATATATTCTCAGGCCTGACTGTGTCTGTACTTGGTATGGAGAAAGCCTTACACCAGTACACTCTCGAGCCATCTGAAAAACCATTTGATTTGAAGTCTGTTCCTTTATCCACAGTTCCTCTTGTCGAACAAAAAGCAGGTAAATGCCACAAAGATTGTGTAAGCTAAAGTAAATGCACCTCTGTAGTGCCCTGCTGTGTTAAATGCTAGCTCTAACATTCTGATTCATTTCATTTGTTTTCCAGTTGTATTAAATGTCAGTATAACATTTTTTTTTTTTCTTTCAGATCTTGCCCCAGTGGCTGGCAAGCAGCTTGGCAAAACCGTTCCTGTGCGCCAAGACATATTTCAAGGTAATGGTGATTTTTTTTTTTTTAATGTGTATACAATACTTATATTAAATGTTATTGATTTTTCATTGGAAATGACATCCTATTATAAGAGAATTTCCAACCTCTTGGACCCTCGTAAATACTAGGAACTAATGTGAAGCCTTTATGTCTTTCATCTTTCTCCTTAGACAGTGGCTCTCCTAGCCACTCACTATGAAATAAAATGATGCTGATGCCTTTTAAGTATAAAACTAACACACTGGCCCAATTACATCGAGTGGGCTCCAAGTAATAAGAATATTACCCTCGCCCCCATAAACATTTGATTGTATATTTTAGTCAATGGTTATCAATTGTGATAAGAATCTCTAGAATTGTAGTTGTTAAATGTATAGGTAACCACGGAGGAAAAATTTTTGTGTGAGAATGATTGCAGTAATAAGGTGTAAGGAATTTGAATGTCCGAACTTGTTTTTGCTCAGACTTTTCACCTTCTCAGATTTGCCACAATTGATCTGATGCTCTTCTGCTTGCAGAACAACTGTCAGCCATTCCAGAATTCAGAAACTTGGGACCACTGTTTAAGTCCTCTGAACCTGTGCAACTCACAGAAGCAGAAACCGAGTACTTTGTACGCTGTGTTAAGCATGTTTTCACGGATCATATTGTATTTCAGGTTGGTGTGCTTTTCTTTCCTGTATATTTTGGGGTTTTAAGGCCACATGTACACCTTTTGCACATAGTTTTTATTGTTAATTTGATTTCTAAATGCAAAGATAAGCAACTTAGTAAATATTAAACATTTACTACCAGTTTGCTGCTTGAGTGTGTCTGCAAGTCCTTTATCTAGCACAGTGCTCTGCAAAGAAGATATAAATCCATCAGACTCTCTCTGTACTCCCATCCCTTTCATCGTTGGCTATAGTATAGTAGTAATACAAATTTCTCCACTGTGTAGAGAGGGGGAAACCATTTACAGTCTCTGGGATGGCAGAGAAAATGGGCTATAGGTGAGGATAAAAGCACATGGAGCGGAAACAAGTGCAATACTAGAGCTAAGATGACGTATGAAAGGAAGTGAAGACATCACACCCTGAATACACACAGAGATCACATCCAGCATTTATTACATGGAGGGACACTCCAACAAGAGAAAAATCTGAAACTTGGATCATGCAAACTGCATATCAGGGGTCTGAAAATGAATGATGATTGCTATTTTATTAACTTCCGGTATCCCCTGTCATATGGAAAAAAGATTTATTTCCACGTCAGAGGTGTTCATATCCTTTACATATATAAAGTATTCCCCTGTAAAATAGTTTCTTCATTTTCCCTTTGTTCATATAGTTTGACTGTACCAACACCCTGAACGACCAGCTCTTAGAAAAGGTTATTGTTCAAGTGGAGCCTTCAGAAGGGTATGAAGTAGTCTGTTATGTCCAAGCGCCGAGTCTCCAGTACAACCAGCCTAGCATATGCTACACTCTCGTCAGGCTTCCTGAAGATGAGTCCACAGCAGGTACATCAATGGAAAAGAAGTGTGTGCTGTGTGTTCCTATTTCCTTCTCATCTTGAATTATGTGATGGATTTATTTTCTTTTTCAGTGTCTTGCACATTTAACTGTACAATGAAGTTTGTGGTCAGAGACTGTGATCCTCACACAGGAGTCCCTGATGATGAAGGTTACAGCGATGAATATGTGGTATGTTCGTTCATGAGGGCTCTGCAGCAGAACATACTATTTATATGCCTCATTGTACCTTTAGTTTGTGTGCATTTTATGTAGATTTTTGGGGGAAATGTGGCCTCATAGATTTCCGTAGTAAAGCTTAAAGGATGAATTGGAATCTTTTATAAATGTTGACCATGATATAAATATAATATAAATGGGAGAAACAGTGATATTTCTACGATTTGTATTTATTTTATTTATGTAGCTTGAAGACTTAGAGGTTACTATTGAAGACCATATTCAAAAAGTGTTGAAGCCAAATTTTGGAGCAGCATGGGATGAGGTTGGAGACTCCCATGAAAAAGAGGAAACCTTTGCGCTCAGTACTACTAAAACCCTGGAAGGTAAGTAAATCTCTCTCAGTAATCTGTCACACAGACTTTGCTTTGTATGGGGCTTTATTGGGTGTATGAGAGATGTCCACATTCCTACTACAAAAAAGTTTTGCAACAGGACCTTGTTCATTGTGAGGCCCATAGTATATGGCGTTTTAGTGACATGTAAATCTGGTGTTACCTCGCAAATATTAACTCACTGACTCGCTTCATTCACAATACGCATTATAACACCAATACACTGTTCTCCGTGTGCACGTGTGTGGGACGTTTGGCGGTAAAGGTAAAAACGGACATGTCTGCGTGTTTTACACACGGGTCATCAAGACACGCTGAAATCTGCATAGACCCATTCATTTGAATGGGTCTACGAGTGTCAGTGTCTCCGGTACGTCAGCAAACCCTCACTATACGTACCGGAGGCACTGACGAGTGAAACCAGCCTAACACTGTGCTCGCAATTAAAGAGCAATGAATATTCACTGCTCTTCACACACATAGTTCCAGCGTGGAGAGCAGTGAGTATTCCAGCAGCTGTGCTCTGCTTGTACGCAGTGCATGACGTCCCTGCCATACGCTGCTTACAAGCATAAATCTGCTGCTGGCATCGGAACAGGACACTGCGAGGGAGCACAGGGAATATAAGTAGAAGGGTTTGTGTTTTGTTTTTTTCTGATGGGTTAATCATACCAGGATAAGGATGGGGCAATGCATACCAGGATAGGGATGATGGGACCATGCCTACCAGGCTAGGGATAAGGGGGCCATTCCTATCAGGCTAGAGATGAGGGGGCTATGCATACCAGGATAGGGATGGGGAGACCATGCCTACTAGAATAGGCATGGCCCCCTCATCCCTATCAGGCTAGGGATGAGGGGGCTATGCATACCAGTCTAGGGATTGGGGACCATGCCTACAAGGATAGTGATGAGGAGGGCCATGCATACCAGGACGGAGATGGGGGCCCTGCATACCAGGATAGGGATGAGGGGGACCATGCCTACTAGGAGAGGGATGAGGGGGCAATGCCTATCAAGCTGGAGATGAGGGGGCAGTTCAAACCTGGATGGGGATGAGGGGACCGTGCATACCAGTATAACTCGCTCTCTGGTTTAAGGTCATAAAAATTAAAAGTTTGAAAATTGTCAGATTTTCAAAATTTTCACCAATTTTCCAATGTTAACACAAATAAACATGAGTCATAAAGAACAAAATTTACTGCTATCATGAAGTACAATTTGTTGTGAAAAAACATCCTCAAAATCAATGGGATCCGTTAGTAACATTGGTCAGAACTTGAAAAAATTGGCCATGTCATGAAGGTGAAAACAGGCTTGGGGTGAAGGGGTTAACAATATTGTTAACTTTTTTTTTTTTTTAACATTTTTGTGACCATAGATGCTGTTACAAATATCATAAAATTTCTGGGAATGCAACCATGTGAGCGATCTGACAAGGTGCCAGAGAACAAGAACTCTCATGTGCTTTATCTCTCAGGTGAGCAGAAATTGAGCATACTTCTAGGTAGTCGCTTTGTTGTGGATTTCAGATTACTAGATTATTGTGTCCTACAATGCAATATGTAAAATGATCACGGACAGTTTATGCAACTCATGTGAAGCAAATCCAAATGGATTGAAATTGCTGGGTCTAAATTCTGCCTGAATTCGATTATGTTCATTACCTGCCTATATAGTGCAACATAGAGTAATTATTACAGAATAATGTAGAAGTTTTTGTCTGCTATTTTGATAGGTGAAGGATAAAACCCATGTTATGGTTTCCCTGATAACGATAATATTTACGACTATGCTTCTGATGGGTCATTATTATCTAACATTAGCCTGATGTAAAACAGTCTTTGCTGACCAGTCACACTGCAGATTACATTTTTCAGAGCAGTATAGAGAATGAAAACTTGTGTGACTACTTGCAGTGGCCAGCCAAAATAGTGTCCATGGTGGAGGATAGACAGAGAGACAACCAGGTCTGAACTGGGTATCAAGGGATCAGATGGGTGATATCATCCCAATAGTTGACAGGCAATCAGAGATTGACATTCTGTCTACACATAAGGGCTGTTTCCCATCAATTTTCAATATAGGACATGTCTACATGACTTTCCATGGGCCGCTCGGTCCTCGAAAAATCAAGGAATTGTGAACTGCCCCAATCACTATTTTAGGTACAATTGTTATCTTTGAAAAAGCAACTAACACTTGTATGCAAAAACTGACATTGGAATGAGCCATAAGGGCAGGTACTGGATAATGAATTGGCTCATCTGAGCTGTGACAGAGCTCTACTTACCTAACTGCTGACCTGATTTTTCATTTATAAACCCTTGTACACTACATCTCTGTATGACTGGGCTCTCACACATATTGACTCGTATTCCAAAGGTAGTATTACACAGAGAATCTCTAATTTCTCCAGGTAGATTAGAAATGAATGGACGTTAAAAGGATATTATCATCTCCAAGATCCTATCCTAATATGTAGGTGTAGTAGTAATAATAATTTCTCCTTCGCCTCATTGGGGGACAAAGGACCGTGGGTGTATGCTGCTGCCACTAGGAGGCTGCCACTAAGTGAATATAGAAAAATTAGCTCCTCTTCTGCAGTATACACCTACCACTGGCTCCAGCCAGAACCAGTTCATGCTTAGTGTCTGTAGGAGGCACATGGGTCTAGTCTTCAAACCACAATTTTTTATTCTATTTTTTACCTTTTACTATTTTTTCCATGGATTACAGGAGCAACAGATCCCTTCAGGGTTCCGATCTCCCCAAATCCGCAACAGGCGGGAACGTGGAGTGTCGCCTCCACGTAACCCTGCACCGTTAAAGCCATGCCTGAGCTTCTTTAGGGGCAACAGTTCCCTTCAGGGTTCCGATTTCCTCAAACCAACAACAGGCGGGAACGTGGAGTGTTGCCTCCACATACCTCCTCCTGCACCATTAAAAGGTATGCCTGAGCTTCTTTAGGGGCGACTGGTTCATTCAGGGTTCCGATCTCCCCACATCAACAACGGATGAGAACATGGAGTGTCACCTCCATGTACCCTCTCCTGAGCCAACCAACAGCCCTGCTCCATCCTAAGGGAGTCAACCCCTAGGATGTCCAGAGGCTCTTATGGTGTCCGTGCGGCCCCCACTGCATCGCCCTGACTGAACAGCAGCGATGAATGGAGGGCGGATGGTCCCTCTCCACCTCCCTGTCAAAGGGATGATGGATTGAGGGCTCCCTGCACCTTCCATAATGCAGTTGACCTGAAGGCAGGAGCGCTTCTGTCTGGGTCCTGCGCTTCGGCGGTCTCCAGACTGGGACGCACACAATCGGTAAGTGTGGGCCCGGGATGTGGCGAATGCAGCGGCACTGGCAGAGGGCTCCGACACCAGTGGGTGAAGCGCTTGGGCCACGGCCTCCCCTCTCCCCTGGGTGCGTTCCGGCAGGTATGTATAAATTTAGGCCCCTTCTTGGGCCTATTCTAAAGAAACTCCACCCCCTCTGGCCCCTGTCATGACATCGCAGCAGTGCTCCACCTATTTTCTTGAGATAGTAGCTCCAACTCCACCCTCCTCTTGGCACGTCTTGTTCCCGGCGAGACTTCCCCCTGCAAATCTTGGCGGCACTCTTTCTTCGCCGGATGCATCAATGGGATAATAGCGCTGTCACCGCCTACTGCGTCCCACACACGGTGAGACTTCCTGGACCCTCAGCGGCCATATTCAGCGCTCTGCACCTGCAGCCTGGTCGCATATGGTGGCAGCTCCTATACCGGTCACTTTGGATCTTTCTAACAGGCCGCCTCACTGCTCTGTCGGCCTGCCTAGTCCCCTGCGGAGGACCGCTCACTCGGGGCCTCAGGCAGGGTAAGATCAGGATGGTGCTCTCTCTATGTATATATGTAATATATATACAGTATATATACAGCACAGACCAAAAGTTTGGACACACCTTCTCATTTAAAGTTTTTCTGTATTTTCATGACTCTGAAAATTGTAAATTCACACTGAAGGCATCAGAACTATGAACTAACACATGTGGAATTATATACTTAACAAAAAAGTGTGAAACAACCGAAAAATATGTCTTATATTCTAGGTTCTTCAAAGTAGCCACCTTTTGCTTTGATGACTGCTGTGCACACTCTTGGCATTCTCTTGATGAGCTTCAAGAGGTAGTCACCGGGAATGGTTTTCACTTCACAGGTGTGCCCTGTCAGGTTTAATAAGTGGGATTTCTTGCCTTATAAATTGGGACCATCAGCTCTGTGGAGCAGAAGTCTGGTGGATACACAGCTGATAGTCCTACTGAATAGACTGTTAGCTGCTTTTTTCTTCCCATAATACAAATTCTAAGTAAAGAAAAACGAGTGGCCATCATTACTTTGTCAGTCCGAAAAATTGGGAAAACTTTGAAAGTGTCCCCAAGTGCAGTGGCAAAAGCTATCAAGCCCTACAAAGAAACTGGCTCACATGAGGACCGCCCCAGGAAAGGAAGACCAAGTCACCTCTGCTTCTGAGGATAAGTTTATCCGAGTCATCAGCCTCAGAAATCGCAGGTTAACAGCAGCTAACATTAGAGACCAGGTCAATGCCACACAGAGTTCTAGCAGCAGACACATCTCTACAACAACTGTTAAGAGGAGACTTTGTGCAGCAGGCCTTCATGGTAAAATAGCTGCTAGGAAACCACTGCTAAGGACAGGCAACAAGCAGAAGAGTCTTGTTTGGGCTAAAGAACACAAGGAATGGACATTAGACCAGTGGAAATCTGTGCTTTGGTCTGATGAGTCCAAATTTGAGATCTTTGGTTCCAACCACCGTGTCTTTGTGCGACGCAGAAAAGGTGAACAGATGGACTCTACCTGGTTCCCACCGTGAAGCATGGAGGAGGAGGTGTGATGGTGTGGGGGTGCTTTGCTGGTGACACTGTTGGGGATTTATTCAAAATTGAAGGCATACTGAACCAGCATGGCTACCACAGCATCTTGCAGCGGCATGCTATTCCATCTGGTTTGCGTTTAGTTGGACCATCATTTATTTTTCAACAGGACAATGACCCCAAACACACCTCCAGGCTGTGTGAGGGCTATTTAACCAAGAAGGAGAGTGATGGGGTGCTATGCCAGATGACCTTGCCTCCACAGTCACCAGACCTGAACCCAATCGAGATGGTTTGGGGTGAGCTGGACCGCAGAGTGAAGGCAAAAGTGCCAACAAGCGCTAACCATTTCTGGGAACGCCTTCAAGATTGTTGGAGACCATTCCCGGTGACTACCTCTTGAAGCTCATGAAGAGAATGCCAAGAGTGTGCAAAGCGGTCATCAAAGCAACCTAGAATATAAGACATAATTTCAGTTGTTTCACACTTTTTTGTTGAGTATATAATTCCACATGTGTTAGTTCATAGTTTTGATGCCTTCAGTGTGAATGTACAATTTTCATAGTCATGAAAATACAGAAAAATCTTTAAATGGGAAGGTGTGTCCAAGCTTTTGGTCTGTACTAGATAGATATATATATATATATATATATAGAGAGAGAGAGAGAGAGAGAGTTATATAGATATAGATATATAGATATATATATATATATATATATATATATATATATATATATATATATATATATATATATATATATATATATATACACTCACCGGCCACTTTATTAGGTACACCATGCTAGTAACGGGTTGGACCCCCTTTTGCCTTCAGAACTGCCTCAATTCTTCGTGGCATAGATTCAACAAGGTGCTGGAAGCATTCCTCAGAGATTTTGGTCCATATTGACATGATGGCATCACACAGTTGCCGCAGATTTGTCGGCTGCACATCCCAAAGATGCTCCATACAAGGCAGGATGGATCCATGCTTTCATGTTGTTTACGCCAAATTCTGACCCTACCATCCGAATGTCGCAGCAGAAATCGAGACTCATCAGACCAAGCAACGTTTTTCCAATCTTCTACTGTCCAATTTCGATGAGCTTGTACAAATTGTAGCCTCAGTTTCCTGTTCTTAGCTGAAAGGAGTGGTACCCGGTGTGGTCTTCTGCTGCTGTAGCCCATCTGCCTCAAAGTTCGACGCACTGTGCGTTCAGAGATGCTCTTAGGCCTACCTTGGTTGTAACGGGTGGCGATTTGAGTCACTGTTGCCTTTCTATCAGCTCGAACCAGTCTGCCCATTCTCCTCTGGCATCAACAAGGCATTTCCGCCCACAGAACTGCCGCTCACTGGATTTTTTTTCTTTTTCGGACCATTCTCTGTAAACCCTAGAGATGGTTGTGCGTGAAAATCCCAGTAGATCAGCAGCTTCTGAAATACTCAGACCAGCCCTTCTGGCACCAACAACCATGCCACGTTCAAAGGCACTCAAATCACCTTTCTTCCCCATACTGATGCTCGGTTTGAACTGCAGGAGATTGTCTTGACCATGGCTACATGCCTAAATGCACTGAGTTGCCGCCATGTGATTGGCTGATTAGAAATTAAGTGTTAACAAGAAGTTGGACATGTACCTAATAAAGTGGCCAGTGAGTGTATATATATATATAGATAGATAGATAGATAGATAGATAGAGAGATAGATAGAGAGATAGATAGATATAGAGAGATAGATAGATAGATATATAGATAGATAGATATATATATAGATATATAACACTACCATTCCAAAGTTTAGGGTCACGTAGAAATTTCCTTATTTTTGGAAGAAAAGCACTGTTTTTTCCAATTAAGCTAACATTTAAATGTTCAGAAATACACTGTTAATGTGGTAAATGACCATTCTAGCTGCAAATGTCTGGTTTGTAATGCAATATCTTCATAGGTGTATTGAGGCCCATTTCCAACAACCATCATTCCAGTGATCTTATGGTACTTTGTGTTTGCTAACTGTGTAAGAAGGCTAATGGATGGTGAGAATACCCTTGAAAACCATTGTGCAAGTATGTTAGCACAGCTGAAAACAGTTTGGCTGATTAGAGAACCTATAAACCTGACCTTCCTTTGAGCTAGTTGAGAATCTGGAGCATTACATTTGTTGGTTTCATTAAACTCTCAAAATGGCCAGACAAAAAGAACTTTCATGTGAAACTCGACAGGTTATTCTTGTTCTTAGAAATGAAGGCTATTCCATGCTAGAAATTGCCAAGAAACTGAAGATTTCCTACAATGGTCTGTACTACTCCCTTCAGAGGAGAGCACAAACAGGCTCTAACCAAAGTAGAGAAGTGGGAGGTCCCGCTGCACAACTGAGCAACAAGACAAGTACATTAGAGTATGTAGTTTGAGAAATCGATGCTTCACAGGTTCTCAACTGGCAGCTTAATTAAATAATACACGCAAAACGCCAGTGTCAACATCTACAGTGAAGAGGTGACTTCGGGATGCTGGCCTTCAGGGCAGAGAGGCAAAGAAAAAGCCATATCTGAGACTGGCTAATTAAAGGAAAAGATTAATATGGGCAAAAGAACACAGACATTGGACAGAGGAAGATTGGAAAAAAGTGTTATGGACAGCCGAATCCAAGTTTGAGGTGTTTGGATCACACAGAAGAACATTTGTGAGACGCAGAACACCTGAAAAGATGCTGGAAGAGTGCTTGACGCCATCTGTCAAGCATCGTGGAGGTAATGTCATGGTCTGGGGATGCTTTGGTGCTGGGAAAGTGGGAGATTTGTACAAGGTAAAAAGGATTTTGAATAAGGAAAGCTATCACTTCATTTTGCAACGCCATGCCATACCCTGTGGACAGCACTAGATTGGAGTCAATTTCATCCTACAACAGGACAATGACCCAAAGCTCACCTCCAAATTATGCAAGAACTATTTAGGGAAGATGCAGGCAGCTGGTCTGTCTGTAATCGAGTGGCCAGTGCAATCATCAGGTCTCAACCCCATTGAGCTGTTGTGGGAGCAGCTTGACCGTATGGTATGCAAAAAGTGCCCATCAAGCCAAACCAACTTGTAGGAGGGGCTTCTGGAAGCATGGGGTGAAATTTCTCCAGATTACCTCAGCAAATTAGCTGCTAGAATGCCAACGGTCTGTAATTGCTGCAAAGGGAGTATTCCTTGACGAAAGCAAAGTTTGAAGGAGAAAATTATTATTTCAAATAAAGATCTTTCTTTGAACCTTGCCAAATGAATTGAAAATCTAGGCCAGACATTGACAACTCATTTGATCAATAAAGGTAAGAAAACACAAAATTGTGTGGGTGACCCTAAACTTTGGAATCGTAGCGTGTGTGTATATATGTATATATATATGTGTGTGTGTGTGTATGTATGTATATATATGTGTGTGTGTGTGTATGTATGTGTGTATATATATATATATATATATATATATATATTATAGCATCGTGATTACTCGCCAATCCCGCCCCCTGCACAGTAGCTCTGCCCCCCACCACTTCACACATAATCCTGCCCCCCACCCCATTACCACACACAATCCGCACCACATCACCACACACAATCCCGCCCCCCCACAATTCCCACCCCATTACCACACACAATCCCGCCCCCCCACCACATCACCACACATAATCCCGCCCCCCCACCACATCACCACACACAATCCCGCCCCCCCACCACATCACCACACACAATCCCGCCCCCCACCACATTACAACACATAATCCCACCCCCCCACCACATTACTACAGATAATCCCACCCCCACCACATTACCACACACAATCCCGCCCCCCCACCACATCACCACACATAATCCCGCCCCCAACACATCACCACACAATCCCGCCCCCCAACATATCACCACACATAATCCTGCCCCCCACCCCTTTACCACACAATCCAGCCCCCCAACACATCACCACACATAATCCTGCCCCCCACCACATTACAACACATAATCCCGCCCTCCCAACATATCACCACACATAATCCTGCCCCCCACCCCTTTACCACACAATCCCGCCCCCCACCCAATTACCACACATAATCCCGCCCTCCCACCTCATCACCACACACAATCCCGCCACATCACCACACATAATCCCGCCCCCCAATATATCACCACACATAATCCTGCCCCCCACCCCTTTACCACACAATCCCGCCCCCCAACACATCACCACACACAATCCCACCCCATTACCACACATAATCCCGCCCCCCCACCTCATCATCACACACAATCCCGCCACTCCACACATTACTACACATAATCCCGCCCCCCACCACATTACCACAGATAATCCCGCCCCCCACCACATTATCACACATAATCCCGCGCCCCTACCTCATCACCACACATAATCCCACCACATCACCACACATAATCCCGCCCCCAACACATCACACATAATCCCATCCCCCACCCCATTACCACACACAATCCTGCCCTCCCACATCATCACTACACATAATCCCGCCCCCCACCACATTACCACAGATAGTCCCGCCCCCCACCACATTACCACACACAATCCTGCCCTCCCACATCATCACCACACATAATCCCGCCACTCCACCACATTACTACACATAATCCCGCCCCCACCACATTACCACAGATAGTCCCGCCCCCCACCACATAATCCTGCCCCCCACCACATTACCACACACAATCCCGCCCCCCACCACATTACCACACACAATCCCGCCCCACCACCACATTATTACGCATAATCCCGCCCCCACCACATTACCACAGATAATCCCACCCCCACATTACTACAGATAATCCCGCCCCCCAATATATCACCACACATAATCCTGCCCCCCACCCCTTTACCACACAATCCCGCCCCCCAACACATCACCACACACAATCCCACCCCATTACCACACATAATCCCGCCCCCCCACCTCATCATCACACACAATCCCGCCACTCCACACATTACTACACATAATCCCGCCCCCCACCACATTACCACAGATAATCCCGCCCCCCACCACATTATCACACATAATCCCGCGCCCCTACCTCATCACCACACATAATCCCACCACATCACCACACATAATCCCGCCCCCAACACATCACACATAATCCCATCCCCCACCCCATTACCACACACAATCCTGCCCTCCCACATCATCACTACACATAATCCCGCCCCCCACCACATTACCACAGATAGTCCCGCCCCCCACCACATTACCACACACAATCCTGCCCTCCCACATCATCACCACACATAATCCCGCCACTCCACCACATTACTACACATAATCCCGCCCCCACCACATTACCACAGATAGTCCCGCCCCCCACCACATAATCCTGCCCCCCACCACATTACCACACACAATCCCGCCCCCCACCACATTACCACACACAATCCCGCCCCACCACCACATTATTACGCATAATCCCGCCCCCACCACATTACCACAGATAATCCCACCCCCACATTACTACAGATAATCCCGCCCCCCACCACATTACCACAGATAATCCTGCCCCCCACCACATTACCACACATAATCCCGCCCCACCACATTACCACACATAATCCCGCCCCCTACATCACCACACATAATCCCGCCCCCAACACATCACCACACTATTGTTATTAACTTAATTTTAAGTTAATTTACCACCTGCGCAAGCGCTATTGAATGGTGTCATTATTTACTTTAATTTAATCATCAGCAACATTAATTAGATAGCAATAAGCGTGCTTAGCGTTAGCTGGCTAGAAACTTCTAGTATATATATGTATGTATGTGTGTGTATATGTATGTATGTGTGTGTGTGTGTGTGTGTGTGTGTGTATATATATATATATATATATATATATATATATATATATATATATATATATATATATATATATATATATTCTACTTTGAAGAACCTAGAATATAAGACATTTTCAGTTGTTTCACGCTTTTTTGTTAAATATATAATTCCACATGTGTTACTGTATTTTTCGGACTATAAGACGCACCCCAAATTTGGGGTGAAAATTGCAGAAAAAAGATTTTTTATAAGATGGGGGTCCGTCTTATTGTCCGAATTTAAGATCTCTTACCTGAGGGCAGGCAGTGGCAGAGCAGGGTCACAGGAGGCATGGTGGTGGCAGAGGTGAGGTGATGCTGAGGTGCGGGGGCCACTCCATGGCCTGGTGTCCATGGGGAGGTTGCGGCAGTGCTGTGGCGGCGGAAGATGTGCGGTCACTTCCTCAGGTGGCGGCGGCCAGGGTCCCTTCCACATTTGAGGTGAGGCCACGGCAGTATTGAAGGAGAGCAGCAGAGCTGGGTGAGTCACGGTTTTCCCGGTGGCGTCGGGCTTACCGGCATTGTGGCGGCGACAGAGGTGCGGGGATGATGTGGCGCGGTGAGCGGTATGGCGTGAGCAGGGTCCCGTCCACATTTGAGGTGAATCCGCGGCCCGGTATTGTAGGAGAGCAGCAGAGTTGGGTGAGTTACGGTTTTCCCGGTGGCGGCGGCCATCTTTCTGAGGCCGCACGTGCGCAGATTCAGTACTCTGCTTCCCAGGGCTTCAGGAAAATGGCCGCGGGAGGCCGCGCGTGCACAGATGGAGATCGCGGCGGCCATTTTCCTGAAGCCGAGATCTCAATCTGCGAACTCGGCTTCAGGAAAATGGCCACCGCGATTGTCATCTGCGCACGCACGGCCTCCCGCGGCCATTTTCCTGAAGCCCCAGGAAGCAGAAAACTCAATCTGCGCACGCGCGGCCTCAGGAAGATGGCCGCCGCCACTGGGAAAACCGTAACTCACCCAGCTCTGCTGCTCTCCTTCAATACCGGGCCGTGGATTCACCTCAAATGTGGACGGGACCCTGCTCACGCCATACCGCTCACCGCGCCACATCATCCCCGCACCTCTGTCGCCGCCACAATGCCGGTAAGCCTGCGTTCCAACTAGAAGACGCACCCCCCATTTTCCTCACAATTTTTTGGGGGAAAAAGTGCGTCTTATAGTCGGAAAAATACTGTAATTCATAGTTTTGATGCCTTCAGTGTGAATTTACAATTTTCATAATCATGAAAATACAGAAAAATCTTTAAATGAGAAGGTGTGTCCAAACTTTTGGTCTGTACTATACATACATACATACATGCATGCATATACACGCACACACACACACACACACATATACACATATATATATATCCCTCCCATCCTGGCCAAATGGTTCTTCCATTAAAGATCCCACGGACCATCAATTAGAAAATCTGGCCCGTTCGGTTTTTTGGAGCGTCAGATGCGGCTCTCTCTGCCTCTTTTGCCGCAACGTGGGTAGCTAAGGCTATGGTCTCTTGGGCTGACTCTGTCCAGAACCATTCAGGATAGTGACCTTTCCCTGGAGGCAGTGGACCTAGCAAACCAGATCTCCCTAGCCGGGGATTATTTGGTGTACGCTTCCCTGGAAGCAGCTAACGGGGCTGCTATTGCAGCTGCACACGACATCTCCATTAGACGAGCATTGTGGCTCAGGTAATGGTGAGTGGACTTTTCTTCTATAAGGTCCTTAATGTCTGCCTTACCAGAGCGGTCGTTTATTTGGAGGGAAACTGGATCAGCTTATCTCTGATGCCACAGGTGGGAAAAGTAGATTCCTTCCCCAGCAAAAAAACATGCGACCATTTCGGTGTCAGCAACAGACTCGTATCCGGTCCTTTGGCAGAAATCCGGGCTGGTCCACTACAACAGCCTCTTCCGGATCGGGACGTTCTCCGCATAGGGACAGGGGCCCCCGGGTTTCGTATAGACCCAACCAGTCGTGAAAGAGCCATTAAACAGCCAGCTCTAGGGCCCAATGACTCGTGGCATTTTCTGGTCGACACAAACAAGTACTACTTTGGTTTCGTCAGGCCTGGCTTTCTGTCGTTCTCGACAAATGGGTCAGGGACCTGGTGTCCTCCGGATACAGAATAGAATTTTCTTCTCGTCTTCCGGAAAGGCTCTTCCCCCCTCAAAACAGAGGCGCGGGCACAATCCTTTTACCGAGTCTTCGATTCGCTATGCCACCACAGGGTCATTATTCCGGTTCCAGAATTCGAGAGGTTCGAGAAGTTCTACTCAAACCTATTTGTGGTTCCAAAGAAAGTCGGAACGGTATGTCCTATCCTGGACCTGAAACTTCTAGACAAGTTTGTCAAGATCCAGCACTTCAGGATGGAGTCCTTCCACTCGGTCATCACCTCGAAGGGGAAGGGGGAGTTTCTAGTATCCATCAACATTCAGGATGCTTTTCTTCATATCCTCTTGACCGGCTGGGCCGCTTGTCCCCGCATGTCAAGCAGGTGTTCAGGGGGTGGAGGTTCAGATCTTCCCTCCACCCGGGGAAATCCCTTCTCCCGGTTCAATGGCTGGTGGTAAATACCGGCACCAGTCTTCTCGGCTGGGGAGCGGTCTTTCGTCACCACACTGCCCAGGGGCGCTGATCAGCATTCGGTCAACCCAGCAGTTCACATCCCAGACGTGGGAAACTAGGCGACAGACTTCCTCAGCTGTCGCCTCGGGAGAGTATTTACTTCATCCGGAGGTCTTCCAGCGGATCTGTGATTGCTGAGGGACACGGACGATGATCTGATGGCTTCAAGTTTATACGCCAAGGTACCAGAGTGCATAGCTCGGTCTCTAGATCCAGAATCCATTGCAGCGGATGCACAGGTTCTTCTGTGGCATCAGTTTCGACTTCCGTTACTTCTGTGGGTCATCAGGAAGATCATGGCGGAAGGGGTCCCAGGGATCCTACTCGCTCCGGATTGGCCACGCCAGGCATGGTATGCGAAGTTGGTGCAGTTCGTCGCCGACGTCCCCTGGCGATTGCAGGATCGACCACATCTGCTCTCCTAGGGCCCGATTTGCCACCAGAACTCAGGGACCCTGTGTTTAATGGCTTAGCCATTGAATCCTGTGTCCTAACCCAGGCTGGGTTCTTCCAACAGGTGGTTTCTACTATGATTAGTGTAGGTAAGCATGCGTCAGTATGCATCTGTCACCACACCTGGAAAACCTTTTTCGCACGGTGCAGAGGCCGTGGACGTACTCCTCTCGTCTTCTCCAATCCTACCATTTTGGAGTTCCTCCAGACCGGCCTGAATCTTAAACAGCGCTTAGCTCCCTCAAAGGTCAGATTTCGGCCTTACCGGTTTTGTTCCAGGCAGGATTGCTTCTAATCTGCAAATGAGGACTTTGATTCAGGGGGTCTCTCATGTGGTCCCCCCCCTATGCTGTTGATGTCTGGGACCTTAACCTGGTCCTGGGTGTTCTTCAGGAGACTCATTTCGAACCGTTGCAGGACGTCTCGCTGACCTTTTCTTGGAAAGTCGTTTTTCTTGTCGAGGTGGCGTCAATCAGGAGGGTCTCTGAGTTAAACGCCCCGTCCTGTCGAGCCCCTTACCTAATTTTGCACCAGGACTTAGGTGGTTCTCAGGCCGTCTCCCTCCGTTTTGCCCAAAGTGGTCTCTTCTTTCCACCTTAACAAGGACATTGTTGTGCCCTTGTTTTGCCTGGCACAGGTACATCATATTGAGGGCTCTTCACACTCTGGATGGGGTGAAGGCTCTCAGAAGGTGCTTCTCGCCGACGGCGTCCTTCCATAAGTCGGACGCCTTTTTTGTGCTTCCTAAGAGTCACAGGAAGGGATTACCCGCCTCAAAGTCCACGATAGATTATCCGGTCAACACCAGCAAAGTAGGCCATCGCCTATCGTTCTCGATGAAGGGGTCTGGGACCTGGTGTCCTCCGGATACAAAATGGAATTTTCATCTGGGCCACTCAGCGCCAGGTGTCGGCGGAACAGGTCTGCAAGGCTGCATCTTGGTCCGGTCTGCACACATTCTCGAAACACTATAGTATCCACACTCAGGCCTCCGCAGATGTGGGCCTGGGCAGACAGATTCTGTGGGTGGCAGTAGCGCACCTCTTGTCAGTTGGTATGTTGGGTTTGATCTGTTATGTTGCTACCCACCCAGGGAGTACTTTAGGACATCCCACGGTCCTTTGCCCCCCCCCCCCAATGAGGCGAAAGAGAAACCGGTATTTTTGTGTACTCACTATAAAATCCTTTTCTCCGAGCCACTCATGGGGGACACAGCACCCATCCTGTTACCTGACTTCTTTTGCTTGTTCTTTTGTTGACGTGTTGTATCTTTATTTGATGTTTATGACCTCCTACTGCTTTGTCACTGAAGTGGTTCGGGCTAGAGCCAGTGGTAGGTGTATACTGCAGAGGAGGAGCTAATTTTTCTATATTCCCTTTGTATCAGCCTCCTAGTGGCAGCAGCATACACCCATGGTCTTGTGTCCCCCATTGAGTGGCTCAGAGAAAAGGATTTTATGGCCAAAATCCCTGTATTAGCAAATACCTCCAATTGGAAATGTAGTAGTTTTTCTGATTCACTATGTATCTTTCCTCATGTGCAGGCATTGCATGACCTTAGGTACCCATGGTTACAACCTCTAGCAACTAGCTAACTGTCACTATATCAGTGGTTGTAACGATGGAGACATAAGGTGTTGCAATGCCTGCACATGAGGAAAGACATAGCAAATCAGAAAAACTATACTACATTTCTAACTGGAGGTATTTGATAATAATAATATTAGTACACCTACTACATATTGGGATAGGATCTTGGAGATGAGAATATCCCTTTAAGTATTTCCTCTTTTACCATTAACGAGTTGTAATGATGTTTTTTTTTTTTTTTCTTGTCCTGATCATTGTCCTAAAAAATGGTTGACTATCACAATTATTTGAATGACTAATGTAAAGGTTTTAGTTATATTACATTTCACTCGGAATCCATACAATGCTTTTTTTCCTCATCCATCTTTAGGGGTATATAGAGGCGGCCATGATATTTTGGTTCGGTCCAGACTGGCACTGGCTGATGGAGTCACCATGCAGGTAACGGTTAGAAGCAGCGATGAGACCCCAGCTGATGTCATCCTGGCCTCTGTTGGCTGAATCTTCCCACAGAGCGTGCATTCCATCTGCCATCCATGGCGGGTAACATTTCCGGGATCCCTTCTACACTATGAACATTATTTTATTATTAAAGTCTTAAATTGGAAGCAGAGTGGCAGATGATCCTGCTGTCACCTCACCCAGTTCTGTCTGGGAAAACGATTACAAGACTTTTCTTTCCATTACCAGACCTCTTTTATACTTGAAGAATTTGTTCCTCTTATCCTCCCAAATTTCCATCATGTGGCACAAAAATGGAAGTGGTCAAGACGCATTTACAATAAAAATACAGTACAAATAGTTTATACTATATCACTTTAGCAAATGTCTTATTTTAAAAACCACACTGGAGACATTGATATTTCTCTGATCATAATTCACCTGGTAACATAACATGACTATTAAGAATCAGCATTCGCTCACATCCCACCTTAAAGGGTTTGCTTCTCTCGGCTATTTCCTGCAGTCCCATGTAGAATGAATGGCGCAGATATGTACATTCTAGATTTATACCCAAACAGATGGGGCATTGCTGAGCCTCGTCCGCAGGAAGATTCCAGTGGATATGAATAAGATATCCCCCTATTCCATGGCTACACAAGGTATAGCTCCTTTAACTACTTATTTTCATAACTATAAAGTAATATTTTCCATTACTTCAACACCGGAAAGCACCAGGTTTGTTATATTAAAGAGTTGTAAATTACTGTATCATTGCTCGAAGTCAAAACGGTATAATTTATTTGCAAGGACCAGAATCAGTCCAGTGTTTGAAATTGTAATGCACCTGTGTATGTAATTCTTAAAGGGGTTGTTAACACAAAAAATCATACATACACACAGTTTATCTTCTAAATGTGCCCTTAGTGTAACTATATATAACTTATAAACACATACTGGTATTTTTATTGATGTGTCCTTTTTTCCTGTTTTGCCACCAAGGCTGTGGAGCCGGTATAAAATGGGCTCACTCCAACTCCTAAAATATATAATAAATTGGCTCAGTGCAGGATGTGTTGTAAATGTTTTCATAAGAGTTTGGGAAAGTTATGAAATGTCCTATAAATGTCTGTTCTGTTCCTGATCTAAAGGTACCGTCACATTTAGCGACGCTGCAGCCATCTAGACAACGATGCCGATCGCTGCAGCATCGCTGTGTGGTCGCTGGAGAGCTGTCAGACAGCTCTCCAGCGACCAACGATGCCGAAGTCCCCGGGTAACCAGGGTAAACATCGGGTTACTAAGCGCAGGGCTGCGCTTAGTAACCCGATGTTTACCCTGGTTACCAGTGTAAATGTAAAAAAAAAAAAACACTACATACTTACATTCCGGTGTCTGTCGGGTCCCCCGGCGTTCTGCTTCCCTGCACTGTAAGCGCCGGCCATAAAGCAGAGCGGTGACGTCACCGCTGTGCCCTGCTTTACGGCCAGCCGGCGCTGACACAGTGCAGGGAAGCAGAACGCCGGGGGACACGACAGACACCGGAATGTAAGTATGTAGTGTTTTTTTTTTTTACATTTACACTGGTAACCAGGGTAAATATCGGGTTACTAAGCGCGGCCCTGCGCTTAGTAACCCGATGTTTACCCTGGTTGCCAGTGAAGACCAGTGAAGACATCGCTGAATCGGCGTCACACACACCGATTCAGCGATGTCAGCGGGTGATCCAGCAACGAAATAAGGTGCTGGCGTTCTAGCTCCGACCAACGATGTCACAGCAGGATCCTGATCGCTGCTGCTTGTCAAACACAACGATATCGCTGTCCAGGACGCTGCAACGTCACGGATCGCTAGCGATATCGTTGTTAAGTTGTTCAGTGTGAAGGTACCTTAAGGATTTCTGCTTGTCATTGAGATGATTCTGTTCAGTCAGGGATATTGAGGAGTTTGAGATTTGGCTTACCGACTCCACAGCCTTGATTGCCACATCAAAACTGTGTGTTAAAGGGAAGGGGTCTTCAGAAAAGTACATGTAGTTTACATACATTAAAAAAGTAATAACTTTACAAAATTATTTTTTATTTTTCAAAATGTCCATAATGTATTTTAAAAAATAAAAATGGAAATCCTGTGTTAAGTGATGGTCACAGTTCACCTCCTCTGTCTCCCTGCACAAAAAGCTTCTGTATAATTCAATAGGGTTAGAGCATTCTCTTGCTTCTTAGTTCGATATCATTGTTAAAAATAACAGGATGTATGAGCCTAATGGGCGTATTGGCCAGTGTGAAAATTGAAATATTTTTACATTGTGATATGAAAAATTTTGAAAAAAATCTAATTATTTGCTGTCTATGCATTGACTGCGACATAGAATGCTAGGTTAAAGTCCAACTTTATTTGCATAGAAATCCACAGACCAGTACTATGACAATTAAAACCATTCAGAGACACCATAAGTACCAGGTTTTATCCAATAATAAGGCTAAAAACCAAGCCACATGGATAGTAAGTAACGAGATATCACAGAGAATAAGAACATTATTTCAGTCCTAATATATGTGATAGATGCATGTACAATAAGGCATTATGAATAATATGTGAATATTCATTCCAATACATATGTAATAGATGCATCTTCAATAATGGGCTCATTCCCACTTGCGATGAAATCGGACGAATTCAGTCCCATAAAAAAATCGAATTGCCTTCGATCCAATCAAACCATATCGTGTGTTCATCTGCGTTTTTTTTTCCAGCTCTGATCACGATCAGACTGGAAAAAACTCGCAGCACGCTGCGATTGTAATCAGAAATTAGATCGCATTCCGCAAATAGAAGTAAATGAGTGCGAGAAAAAACTTGCACAGCGCTCTGACCATGCAAGTGGTGTCTGATTTTTTTTTTTTTTTTTAACACACCAATCTCCTTGGAAAAGCCTGCAATTCATGTCCCACGTACAGTAAAATCAGTGTGACAGGTTAGAATAGATATACACAGATATATAGATGTCAGTGACACGTGTATGTATGTATGTATATATACCGTATTTTTCGCTTTATAAGACGCACCCCCAAATTTGGTGAAGAAAAAGAGAAAAAAATAATTTTATGTTAAATGGGGGTCTGTCTTATAATGCCAGTGTCCGTCTTACAAATCATATATATGTCCCTCATCCTGGTATCTATATAACCCCCATCCTGGCACATGGCCCCCCTGTGCTGCTGGCGCACTGCCCCCCCATCTCATCCTGGATATGGCCCCTCCGTCACTATAAGCCCCCTGCTGGCACGCACATGGCCCCCCAGTCACTACATGCCCCCCTGCAGGCACACACATGCCCCCCCCCAGTCACTACATGCCCCCCTGCAGGCACACACATGCCCCCCCCAGTCACTACATGCCTCCCTGCAGGCACACACATGGCCCCCCCAGTCACTACATGCTCCCCTGCTGGCAGGCACATGATAAAATAACAAACACTTAACTCACCTTCTGATGATAGCTCCATGCTCCTCAGTTGCACTTCCTGTTTCCCAAGCATCAGATCATGTGACCTGGGCACACACTTATGAGGTGAGTTACCGTATTTTTCGGACTAAAAGACGCACCGGACCATAAGACGCACCCCAAATTTTCAGAATAAAAATAAGGAAAAAAAAAAAATTTTTCAAATGGGGGTACGTCTTACAGTCCGAATTCAGCTTACCAGTGAAGGGATCGGCACAGGTGGAGAAGTGGTCACAGGGGTCTTTCGGTGGTCCAGGCTGGTGCGTTGGCCTCCAGGAAATCCCATCCCAGGCTGGTGCTCTGTGCTGGGGCAGTGGCTGGGCCCCGGGGCAGTGGCTGGGCCCCGGGGCAGTGGCTGGGCCCCGGGGCAGTGGCTGGGCCCCGAGGCAGTGGCTGGGCTCCGGGCTGTGCTGCGGGGCTGTGGCAGCGGCTCTGGGCTCAGTGGGGGCTCCACCAGCATTTCGTCAAAGCCCGGAGGCCCCCGCCCCTCCGGCATGTTGCGGTGGCCTCCGAGAACATGGGCGCCGGAAAAATGGCCGCCGAGCCGGCGCATGCTCAGATTCAGATCTTGTTGCCGAGATCTCGCCCCGAGATCTCGAGAGACGAGATCTCGTTGACGAGATTTGAATCTGAGCATGCGGCGGCCATTTTCCCGGCGCCCATGTTCTCGGAGGCCACCGCAACATGCCGGATGAGCGGGGGGCCTCCGGGCTTTGACGAAATGCCGTCGGAGCCCCCACTGAGCCCAGAGAGCCGCTGCCACAGCCCCGCAGCACAGCCCCTGCCCGCAGCACAGCCCCTGCCCGCAGCACAGCCCCTGCCCGCAGCACAGCCACAGCTGCACCAGCATGGGAAGGGAGGCTGCATCGGGACCGCTGCCGCATACGGTAATTTGTAAGTATATTCCAACTACAAGACGCACCCCCATTTTCCCCTTACATTTTTGGGGAAAAAAGTGCGTCTTGTAGTCCGAAAAATACGGTAAGTGTTTGTTATTTTATCTTGTGCCTGCCAGAAGGGGGGCATGTAGTGACTGGGGGGGGCTACTTGTGTGCCTGCAGGGGGCATATTCATGATGGGAGGAGGGGGAGTGCGGGCACATGTAATATGCACTGCTCCCCTGTCAAGCAACTGGGTGCAGCTTCAGCACCGAGGTGATGGACAGCGGGTGCAGTGATTATTACATGAGGCTAATGAGCGGGAGCACAGGACTTCTTGCTGTCTCTGCAGCCTGCAGCCAGCCCACTGACACCACTCCAGAGTTGCCCCCCCTCCTCTACAGCACATCACACAGATTCGGATTATAAGACGCACCCCCCACTTCCCCCAAAATTTGGGGGAACAAAAGTGCATCTTATAATCCGAAAAATACGGTATATATATATTTTATAGAAGAAAAGCCAGCAATTCATCTGCCGTGTATTCACTGCAGGAGCCGACAGGATAGAAAAGATGGATTGCATACAGTAAATACAAATAGAATAAGTAGATATACAGATGTCTGTGACAAATACAATTAGTACAGTGTATGCGCAGCTAAAAGATTATTTTTCTGAAAAAAATGGCATGGGCTCCCGCCCAATTTTTGCAAAGGGACAGCTGACTGCTTGGGGCCGATATTTCTAGCCTGGTAAGTGGGTAATACCAATGGAGCTTCCCAGGCTATTAATATCAGCTCACAGCTATATAATTAGCCTTTACTAGCTATTAAAATGGGGGACCCACCAAGAAAATGATGTGGGGTCCCCCTATAATTAATAACCAGCAAAGGGTATGCAGACACAGGGCTGTGGAGTCGGTAGGCTAAATCTCCGACTCCTCAATTTCCATGACACCGACTCCCTCATACATGGCTCATGTTTAAGTGATATATTTACTGTGGTAAAATGGTAACATCTTTTAATCATTGTTATGATACAATAATCAAGCCATTTAGATAGAACATACAATATATATTTATTGGAATACAACTTCAGAACAAAAAACTTTTTCATATTTACTATTTAATATACACTATGCAGTAAGTGTAAAAAAAAAAAAAAAAAAAAAAAGTTTTCAACAAACACTTTTACTGAATAACATTTGTGCAGTCTACGAATTTGTTCTGAGAAATAGTATCGCCTCCATCAGTTCCTCCTTTATAGATGACCTCAAATCTGACCTCTTTATTTTAAGGCTAGAGAACAACCTCTTTACACTAAAGGTACCGTCACACTAAGCGACGCTGCAGCGATACAGACAACGATGCCGATCGCTGCAGCGTCGCTGTTTGGTCGCTGGAGAGCTGTCACACAGACCGCTCTCCAGTGACCAACGATGCCGAGGTCCCTGGGTAACCAGGGTAAACATCGGGTTGCTAAGCGCAGGGCCGCGCTTAGTAACCCGATGTTTACCCTGGTTACCAGTGTAAAATGTAAAAAAACAAACAGTACATACTCACCTTCGCGTCCCCCGGCGTCCGCTTCCTGCACTGACTGAGTGCCGGCCCTAACAGCAGAGCGGTGACATCACCGCTGTGCTGTGCTTTCACTTTACGGCCGGCGCTCAGTCAGTGCAGGAAGCGGACGGCGGGGGACGCGAAGGTGAGTATGTACTGTTTGTTTTTTTACATTTTACACTGGTAACCAGGGTAAACATCGGGTTACTAAGCGCGGCCCTGCGCTTAGTAACCCGATATTTACCCTGGTTACCATTGTAAAACATCGCTGGTATCGTTGCTTTTGCTGTCAAACACAACGATACACGGCGATCTGACGACCAAATAAAGTTCTGAACTTTAATCAACGACCAGCGATATCACAGCAGGATCCTGATCGCTGCTGCGTGTCAAACACAACGATATCGCTATCCAGGATGCTGCAACGTCACGGATCGCTAGCGATATCGTTTAGTGTGACGGTACCTTAACTTGGGTTGGTGGCAAAGCAGTAACCACATGGGCGACATCTCTAACAATTTCAGGGTATAAAGGAATTGCCTCGTGCACAGTCAGTTTTGATGAACGATTAAACTCTTCTACTTCTTTGAGAGCAAGTGAAAAACGTTGCTGAAATATGGTCAATCTGTTTTCTATGGGAGTGGAATATTTTCCCTGTGGCGACGCTTTGCCTGCTCCATGTCGTCCAAATACTTTTCAAAGTCAAACCCCAACAGTCAAACAACAAGTTCATCCACTCCACTAAAAATGACAGTAGTTAAATATCAGCTTGTAACTTTTTAGTCACTGTAAATGGGTGATGAATAGTGATGAGCGAGGGTACTCGTTGCTCGGGTTTTCCCGAGCACGCTCAGGTGACCTCCAAGTATTTATGACTGCTCAGAGATTTAGTTTTCATCTCGGCAGCTGAATGATTTACAGCTAATAGTCTGCTTGATTACATGTGGTGATTCCCTAGCAACCCCCACATGTACTCAGCCTGGCTAGTAGCTGTAAATCATTCAGCTGCCGGGATGAAAACTAAATCTCCGAGCAGTCATAAATACTCAGAGGTCACCCAAGTGTGCTCAGGAAAACCCAAGCAAGGAGTACAGTCACTCATCACTAGTGATGAAGAAATTGCTTCAATTCAGCCACCTATGTCCATTGACCTTCATGTATTGTTACCTGAGGGTTGTCCATATCTACAAGGAAGGGTTTCAGCTCAAGCAATCGCTCAATCACTAAATAGGGTGCTGCCCCACCGAGTGGCATGATGCATGTCTCTTCAAGATGGAATCAATTTTAGGGGTTCTGGCAGCAATAGCCAATTTCCTCACTTTGCTAATCTGAGTTCCAGCATGTCCCTCTTGCAGACTATCTCTTATTGCCAGCTGCAGCGTGTGCACAACACAGTGCATGTGCTGAATAGGAAAGAGGTGTAAAGCATCTTCAACAAGATCATCTAATTGTAAAGAATCATTTTGGCTACGTTCACATTTGCGTTTTGCGACGCATGCGTCCTTTTTTTTTTTGGTTGATTTTGGACGCAGCAAAAATGCAACTTGCTGCGTCCTCTGCGCCCGGACGCGTGCGCCGCAGTGACGCATGCGTCGCAAAACGCAAGTGCAACGCATGTCCATGCGCCCCCATGTTAAATATAGGGGCGCATGACGCATGCGGCGACGCTGCGGCGCAGACCGCAAATGTGAACGTAGACTTTGCTGTTCTTCTGTAGTAATATCAGCTTTTTTTCTTCATTATGGAAACAGAACTGTGGCCTTCCATCTCCAACATACTGAATGTGAAATGAAATTCTAGCTTCTGTTCACCTTCATTATTCTCATTCATCGGTTTAATTGTACTTATCATGTTTGAAGCATTATCAGTTACACTAGCAAGAACCTGTTTTTTTTAGTTCATAATCTTGCAGAACTTTTTCCAGTAAGGTGTGGAGAAACTGGCTGCTGTGAAGAGCTTTAGTATCTTTTACTGCCAGCATCTTGGTAACAATATTTTGTTGTCACAAACAATATCGAACGTTGATAGCAAAATAGTTCACTCTGTGACGTGTGCTGGCATCCATTTTAAGAAACACAAAGCGTCTCTTGAGAGTCTTTTTAAGTCTAGACCTTAGATCAGAAATATGAGACATTTATAGGACATTTCATAGTTTTCCCAAATTCTTATGATAAAAATATTCCCCACAAACTGCATTGAACTACTGTACCCAATTATATATTTTAGGAGTCGGTCCATTTTATACCGACTCCAACTCCGACTCTACCAAAATGGACTCAAACTCCGACTCCACAGCCCTGTGCAGACAGCTGCAGGCTGATATTAATAGCCTTGGAAGGGGCCATGGATATTGCCCCCCAAGCTAAAAACATCAGCTCTCAGCCGCCTCAGAAAAGACACATCTCTTAAGATGCGCCAATTCTGGCACTTAGCCTCGTTCTTCCCACTTGCCTTGTAGCGGTGGCAAGTGGGGTGATAGTTGGGGGTGGGGGGTTGATGTCACCTATGTATTGTCTGGTGATATCAATCCCCGAAGTTAGTAATGGAGAGGTGTTAATAAGACGCCCCCTTTACTAACCCCATAGTCACATTGTATGAAAACACAGAAACCCAGAATAAAGTCCTTTAATTGAAAGAAAAACACAGACTCCTTTAATAAATCTTAATTAAACCATACTTACAACCTCGCCCGTTCCCTTGACGCCCTTGTCATCTGCAAAAGAGTTAAAAATATAAAACAACAATATTCCTCACCTTTCCACAGAGATGCTGCTAATCTATTTGCCCCACGACGGGTCCAGCTCTGCTACATCTAGATTGCAGGCTGCATGGTTGCTAGTCATCCAGCAAAGACATTGAGCACCGTGATGCTCATTGTCTCCCTGTGAACCCCTATTCCCTGTCTGAGGGCACCGCGAACGTGAGAAATTTTCCCCCGGCACTTGCATTGACTTCTGAAAGGTGAAGTGAGTTCACTATATCTCCCATGTAAAATGATAACCGCTATACTTCCTTCCATTCCCGCAGCTTGCGTGACATTAAAGTCATGTGAGCCCTGCAGCCAATCAGCAGCCGCTTCCTTTGTACAAAACTAACTTTAGTAGGAAGTCAAAGAACACTTCTTCCAGATTACTTCTCAAGGAGAAGTAAACGGCCGGTGATTGGCTGCAGGGCTCACATGACATAATGTCATGTGAGACCAGGTGGCAGCATCGCTGCATTAACACTCGCACTGGAGGCAGGTATAGACTTATTTTACATGGGGGAATATAATGATTCAGATTGGATTTTCCCACAAGTGGACAACACTGTTAATTGTTTTTAGATGTCTATGTACTGGTCTTTGGCTTTCTAAGTAACTAAAGCTCTCTATTCCTCAGCAAATGTGCAGCATTAATGTGTGGGGGGTTCCTCTTATTGGTTAGTTGTTGTTTTATACATACATATATATACACATACATATACATACTTTATATATCATATATTGATATATATTTCTGTTCTAGAATGCTACATTAGCTATTGAACTAAACAGTTGGCCAGCCCCTTCGCACACTGCTTTAACCCCTTTCTGCCATCGGACAGAATAGTACGTCCGATGGCAGAACCCCAGCTTTGATGTGAGCCCGCATCAAAGCCGGGACATGTCAGCTGTTTTGAACAGCTGACATGTGCCCGCAATAGGTGCGGGCGGATCACGATTAACTAGTTAAATTCCGCTGTCAAACTGTGACAGTGGCATTTAACAAGTGCATCCGGCCAAAAATGCGCGTACCAGTGACCCCCGGCACATGATCGGGGGTCATCGGTGCTTCGGCATGACAACCAGATTGCTATGAACGCCACCCTGTGGTCAGTGCTCATAGCCATGCTGTAATTCTGCTACATAAAGGCGAACTGATCATCACCTCTATGTAGCAGAGGCGATTGAGTTATGGCAGCTTCTAGGCTATTGCAGCATGGCAAAAGTACAAAAAAAAAAGTTTTTAAAAATATGAAAAAAAAAAAAGATAAAAGTTTAAATCACCGCCCTTTTGCCCCATTCAAAATAAAATAATAAAAAAAAATCAAACCTACATATATTTGGTATCGCCACATTCAGAATCACCTGATCTATCAATAAAAAAGGATTAACCTGATCGCTACACAGCATAGCGCGAAAAAGTCAAAATGGCAGAATTACGTTTTTTTTGTTGCGGCGACATTGCATTAAAATGCAATAATGGGCAATCAAAAGATCGTATCTACACCAATATGGTATAATTAAAAATGTCAGCTCGGCACGCAAAAAAATAAGCCTGCACCCAACCCCAGATCACGAAAATTGGAGACGCTACAGGTAATGGAAAATTGTGCACATTTTTTATTTATTTTTTTTAAGCAAAGTTTGGAATTTTTTTTCCACCACTTAGATAAAAAAAAAAAAAGAACCTAGACATGTTTGGTGTCTGTGAACTCATAATGACCTGGAGAATCAAAATGGCAGGTCAGTTTTGGCATTTAGTGAACCTAGCAAAAAAAGCAAAACAAATAAGTGTGGGATTGCACTTTTTTTTGCAATTTCACTGCACTTGGAATTTTTTCCCTGTTTTCTAGTACACGAAATGGTAAAACCAATGGTGTCGTTCAAAAGTACAACTTGTCCTGCACAAAATTAAGCCATATTGACGGAAAAATAAAAAAGTTATGGCTCTGGGAAGGAGGGGAGCGAAAAACGCTTCGGGGGTTAAAGGGTGTGCCAACAGAGGGAACAGTTTTCAGTGTCTTAACTCAGGGCCATAAATGGGAACGTGGGTTTAGCTTTGCTCAGATATATACATCCAGCACCAAACAAACGTTTGGACACACTTGATCATATCATGGTTTTCCTTGTTATTGGAATGTGCACATTATAGATTCAGACTGAAGGCAGCATAACCACAAAGGAACACGTATGGCAGCAAGGAGTAAATACACATGTGAAACAAACCAGAATATGTGTTAGATTGCACACAGGCAGTGAGACCATAAATTAACTATTGATGAGTCATCTCTGTTCACTGAAAGCCATTCCAGGTAACATACCTAATGAAGCCACACAAAAGATTGTCAGGGGGATGGAAAGCTGTTAGAGTAAAAGGGGGCTACTTTGAAGACTCTTAAGGTTGAATACATCCTGGTTGTTTCAATTGTTTCTTCATTCCTTCTTTCTATATTTGTTCCTTCATGGTGTTGCTGTCTTCAGTCTGAATCTACAGTGTGCACATTAAAATAAAAAGGAGAAAACATCTTTATTTTCAGTAGAAACACATTTAAAGGGAACCTTTCACCTCAGAAAAAAGCATTTATCTGCAGATTTAAGGTTAATGCTTTTGCACCACCTTACTGAAAATGTGGCAACCAGGAGAAAATTAACTTATTTCCTCCCACGAGATGACGACTTTCAGCCATGGGGGCATGCACGGACCAATTCTATCACTCACTATGCGTGAGCGGTGGCAGTAAGCACACCCCCACCACTTTGATTCTCAGGCTGTGTGCCCATAATCCAGAATGAGCCGCGCTTTGCACGCAGCATATTTTCACTGGGTCCAAAACGCTGCGTTCTATTGAACGCAGGTAAAGCCACATGTGTTCACTGAACCATGCAGATTTTCCGCATCCAATACATTCTATTACTTAAATTTCTGTTGCAGAGACGCATGTCAGTGTCCGCGGGTGATCCGCAAGTGCACAATCGCATAGTGGGCATGGGATTTCTAGAAATCCCATCTACTGTGCTGTAACATCTGGCTGCTGTGGGTTTGATGCTGCATAAGTATGCAGCGTCAAAACTGGATCAAATTCCTGAACATGGGAATATACCGGACAGCCTGTCTGTGGCACATCTGAGCAAAGGGTCAGGTCATGCTTAGGCTGTGTGCACACGTCGCTTTTTTCGCGTTTTTTTCACTATAAAACCACACAAAAAAGCTCACATTAAGCATCTTATTTAATAGAATGCAATCCGCATTTTTTGTGCACATGCTACGTTGTTTTCCTGAGCTGAAACGCATTCCAGAAAAAAGTGCAGCATGTTCATTAATTTGCGGAATCACGGGGATTCCTCACACCGTGTCATCGCAGGTCCTGCACACAAAGCATCTATAGGAACGGACGCCGCCGCGTGCACCGCTGAGGAGATCGGGGGCCTTTGGAAGGTGAGAATAACAATTTTTATTTATTTTTTATTTTTTTTTCTTTAACATATCTTTTTACTATTGATGCTGCATAGGCAGCATCAATAGTAAAAAGTTGGTCACACTTGTCAAACACTATGTTTGGCAAGTGTGACCAACCTGTCAATCAGTTTTCCAAGCGATGCTACAGATCGCTTGGAAAACGCTAGCATTCTGCACGCTAATTATTCTTGCAAAACGCTAGGAATATGCATGCCAATTCCGCATGCGATATACCCGCGGCAGGAGTTGCAGAATTTCCACGGAAATTTCCGCGGCAATTCTGCTACGTGTGCACTTAGCCTTACAGCTGCTGCTCACAGCATAAGGCTGCTTTCACACTAGCGTCGGCCTGACGTGCCGACGCGCGTTGTGAAAATAATGCCCGACGTGGGCAGCGGAAGCACTCTTACGATGCTTCCGCTGCCCCATTGTAAGGTCCGGGGAGGAGGGGGCGGAGTTTCGGCCGCGCATGCGCGGTCGAAAATGGCGGACACGACGCGCAAAAAAATTTACATGTAACTTTTTTTGTGCCGACGGTCCGCCAAAACACGACGCAACCGTCGTGCGACGGTTGCATCGTGTGGCGATACGTCGCAATGCGTCGGTAATGTAAGTCTATGGGGAAAAACCGCATCCCGCAGACTACTTTGCAGGATGCGTTTTTCCTCCTAAACGACGCACTGAGACGTATTGCAAACGACGCTAGTGTGAAAGTAGCCTAATAAACAATGATGGTAATCACTACCTGCACCATCACATAACTGAAAGCTGTCTGCTTCAAGGAAGAAATATGTTTAACCCTATATCTGGATGTATATAGTGTTCCTTTTTTAAAGGTTTTTGTTTGTTTTTTTAACCCTCTGGTACTATGTAACAAATAGTTGGAATTGATCACCCACATTTTCTTTTCACTGTTTACTACGAAAAATACAGGGTACATGCAGAATACATTACTGTAATGTGGAAAAAGCTGTAGGTTAAAATGAAAATCACTTGGCAGGCTGGGAAAATCCGTTTTAAGAAATGTTTACTTTTAAAAAGTTGATAATTTGTAATATTGATCCATGAAATACTGTTAATATCACTCTTAATAGACCATTAATTTAATACATTCTAAACCTTGGTTTCCCAGTATACAGTTTGCAGCTTTATTATCAAAATAAAATTTGATGTTACTGTGTGTCCTGTGAATCCTTAAACATTGCAACCAATGTTCTGCTATTGGCTGAATGATTCCCTACATTGACTTTACGCCATGATGAGATGTTCCATCCTTAAAGAGAACCTGTCATGTCAAGAAATGCTATTTACCTGCAGATGTAAGATTAACCTGCAGGTAAATAATGATAAAATCATGCCTGTCTTAGTGGACTGTGGTTACATAGAGAAAATCATATCTTCCTTGTGGCTGCTTGTTTCCAGTCATTGTAATCAGTTCCTCTACCAACCCAGTCGCGTCTCAATATGCTGTGCGCATAGGTATATTCTCTCCCCGGGAACTTTGACCGCCTAGTCTGCACTCACACAGCTTGTTGTGCAATCAACAAAGTGTTGAAGTGTGATGACAGCCGTGCTCAATAACGTGCCTGTTACAATTCCCTGCACTGCCCTGATGACTGACAGCAAGCAGCTGCAGAGAGAATAGAACTTATTTTCCAGCTTGTCCCTCCTGATGGCACCAAGGAGGTCATCCTTCTTATCCTTTCAGGGACAGGAAACACGTGAGGTTAAAAGGCCCCTCCCACCCTTTAGTGTTTTTCCTTTCCCTGAGAGGATAGGAACTGCCAGAGAAGAGCTTAAGACGTTACCTGAAACAGCCTTGGGTACGGTGGGGGGCAGCCTTTTCCTTACCCTTGTCAAGTGGTCTGTGGCCGACATGCCCCCAAAGGGGGGGAGTTTCTCAGCCTTAAGCAGTCGAGGGCTCCTCCCGATTTGTGAGCCGCTTCCCTCTGTGGGGCTCTCAACTAGAGCTGCTTCCGGCATGCTTAATATGCAACAGGTGCTGCGGTGCACTTCCAGGTTTTGGGCCTCAGCGTGCGTTCTATGATGGAATGTGGAAGAAGACAGAACCAGGGATATGTTAATGTATAACATCATTTCCGATTGACTGGCCTTATTGTGTCAGTCAATAAGGAGGACTTAGGCAGGACAGATGTTACATCAGAACAGGCCCAGGTGCACGAGTGGGAATTTTGTTATGGAAATGTTACAAGTCCTTTTGCCCCCATCTAAACATAGTGTTATACTCTGTATATTTAGGGGGGGAGCATTAACCTCTGCGGCATCAGCACCTAAAAAAGCATGGCAGGGAAATTAAGGAGATGTTCTATTTGCAATGTCAAATTACCTGAGACATGGGGAAAACAGCTATGCGCGAGCTGCACTTCTAAAGTCAACATGGAGGAAAAATCCTCTTTCCTAAGGGATATGAGATCCATGATCAGAGAGGAAGTTCAGGCTTCTATATCTTGTCTAATTTCTCCGCATACATCTCTGCCACGGTCTCAAGGTGGTGCTCGTGCTAAAAGACGGGAGATGGAGCTGAGTTCCGAGGAAGATATACGTTCCTTTCAATCAGATCATGAGAAGGAGGGAGAAACGGCTGCAGACCCTCCTGAAGAGGGGGAGAAAAATACCTCTTAACATCAGAAAATACGGATGAGCTCCTGTGTGCGGTTAGGAGTACCATGCGGATAGAAGAAGCCCAGAAGTCTCATTCTGTACAGGATGAGATGTTTGGGGGTCTGAGATCTCGGAGACGTAGTCTTTCCTGTAAATAACCACATCTGCACCATGATTATGGAAGAATGGGATGATGCGGAGCAAAGACTTAGGCCGGGATCACACATGCGAGAAATACGGCCGAGTCTCACATGTTAATCCCTGTCATTGCCGCCGTCACTCAGCAGCGGAGTGTGCGGATGCATGTATTGCTATGCGGCCACACGCTCCGCTCCTGAGTGACAGCGGCAATGCCGGGTATTAACATGCGAGACTCGGACGTGTTTCTCGCATGTGTGATCCCGGCTTTATAATTCCCCGGGACTTTAGACTCCATCTGCCCTTTGAGCCAGAGGATATTAAGCCCTGGGAAGAGATCCTGAAGACAGAAGTCCCGGTAGCCAGAGTTGCGGAAAAAAAAGGTCAATCTCTTTTGAAGATTATTCGAGTCTCAAGGAACCCATGGACAGGAAGGCACAGGGTCTCCTTCAAAAGAACCTGGGAAACATCGGCGGCTTTGATAAGAGCCAATATAGCAGCAACTTCAGTCGCTAGATCCATGCACCTGGAAGAACACTTAAGGCAGGGGTCTCAAACTCAGCTGGGTATATTGGCAGCATTCTTTGAAGGACAAAGTGATATTTTCACACCGGCAACACTTTAGGTAGAATATGAGCCCTTGCACGTAGATTCAATTGAAATGTATTGCTGCGCAGAGACTCTCCGCCCAGTAATACCAATGCAAGCCGCTGGCCAATCAGGCCACCAGCTGACATCTGCACACTGGCGCATGATAGCAGAGGTCTAGCTAGGTTTTCTAGCACGCAGGGTAAGAACTGAATTCGGCGCACCTCCCCCCAAGCACACATGGGATGTGTACACTTGGTCACGTGCCAACGAGCTGCTCTTCCTAATTCAATGTTCAGTGAAAAACAGAGAAGCCGAAGAAAAGCTTGTTGTCACGTGAACACATAAGTATGAAAATCGCATGAGTGACTGGGCCATGTGATGACTGCTGGAACCTGCCTGGCTGAATCCTGACAGTGAGGAAATTACATGCTGTTAGGATTGGCTACAGGGCTTCATTTTAAAATTAACCCCTTAGTGACAGAGCCAATTATGTACTTCATGACCAAGACAATTTTTACATTTTTGACCACTATCAATTCATGAGGCTATAGCTTTAACAGATCCCACTGATTCTGAGACTGTTTTTTCGTGACATATTGTACTTCAAGAAAGCAAAAATTCTGCTGAGGTATGTAAACTTTTGAGCACAACTGTATCTACTATACAGGCAAGTAGGAAGCCAGTAACATCAGCTATATATAACAACATCTGGAAAAGATTCTGTTCACAATGTGGGGAATTCTCGGTAGATATTGCACATCCAGATATTACTAGAATCCTAGATTTTTTGCAGGCAGGGTGCAACAAGGGATTAGGGCAAGTACTATGAGGGTTCAAATTTCAGCCTTAAAGGGAACCTGTCACCCCAAAAATCGTATATAGAGAGAGAGATAAGGCCACCGGCATCAGGGGCTTATCTACAGCATTCTGTAATGCTGTAGATAAGCCCCCGATGTAACCTGAAAGGTAAGAAAAACAAGTTATATTATACTCACCGAGGGGTGGTCCCGCTGCGGTCCGGGTCCGATGGGTGTCGTGGTGCGGGTCCAGCGCCTCCCATCTTCATACGATCACATCCTCTTTTCTTCCTGTAGCGGCTCCAGCGGAGGCGTACTTTGTCTGCCCCTTTGAGGGCAGAGCAAAGTACTGCAGTGCGCAGGCGCCTGGCCGTTCTGACCTTTCCCGGCTCCTGCGCACTGCAGTACTATGCTCTGCCCTCAAAAGGGCAGACAAAGTACGCCTGCACTGGAGCCGCAACAGGAAGAAGAGGACATGATCGTATGAAGATGGGAGGCGCTGGACCTACACTGCTTCACCCATAGGACCCGGACCGCAGCATTACAGAATGCTGTAGATAAGCCCCTGATGCTGGTGGCCTTATCTCATATATGATTTTTGGGGTGACAGGTTCCCTTTAAGTGTAGATTTTCCTCTTGCTTATCATCCCTGGTAGCTAGGTTTTCCAGGGCAGTTCAAAGTCTGAAACCCTTGGGCTATGTTTCCACTGTCAGGAATGGCTCAGGATTAGTGTTGAGCATTCCGATACTGCAAATATCGGGTACCGGCCGATATTTGCTGTATCGGAATTCCGATACAGAGTTCCGATATTTTTGCGATATCGGAATCGGAAGTGTGCGGTGCGTATGGTTCCCAGGGTCTGGAGGAGAGGAGACTCTCCTTCAGGCCCTGGGATCCATATTCATGTAAAAAATAAATAATAAAAATGAAAAATATTGATATACTCACCCCTCCGGCGGACCCTGGACCTTAGCGGTGCCTCCGTTCCTAAGAATGCAGGGAGTGAAGGACCTTCGATGACGTCGCGGCTTGTGATTGGTCGCGTGAGCGGTCACATGAGCGGTCACGCGACCAATCACAAGCCGCGACGTCATCGAAGGTCCTAGTTCACTCTGCATTCTTACGAACGGAGGCAGACGCTTGGAACGGTGAGAGACGGGGCCATCAGAGGGGTGAGTATATCAATATTTTTTATTTTTATTCTTTATTTTATACATGAATATGGATCCCAGGGCCTGAAGGAGTTTCCTCTCCTTCAGACCCTGGGAACCATTCCGATATTTTGTGTCCCATTGATATGCATTGGTATCGGGTATCTGTATCGGCGAGATCCGATATTTTGCCGGTCTCGGCCGATCCAATCCGATACCTTTGCATATCGGAAGGTATCGCTCAACACTACTCAGGATTTGACGCAGGTAAAATCTGCACCAAATCTGCATCGGAGGTCACTGGTAGGTCATATGTTTTTTTGATGCGTTTTTTCATTGCATGCATTTTTTTTTTTGTCACTTGAAATAAAGCTAATTGAAAGTTGGCATCTGGGAAGGAAAAAAAAAAGGTGATTTCCTGTTTGCAGATATATTGGGGTATGTTCCCACGGTCAGTAAACACTGCGGGCTGGATGCTGCGTACATCTACAGCGTCCAACCCGCAGCGGCCAGATGTTACAGCATACTGGATGGGATTTCAAGAAATCCCCTGCCCACTATGTGTGCACTGATGCCCACGGCTCACCCGCAGAGACGGACATGCGGAGCATCTTTCCAGACCGCAGCATGTCTATGTAGTGGAGACTCTCAGTCTCTGCTGCGTAAATTACCCATTCACTATCATTAGATGCGGTAAAACCACAATATCTTCCTAATCACATGCATAATAAGTGCGAAAATGCGGCTTACTACGCACGTGTACGAATTTAAATAATTGTGACTCTTTTGACACAGCCAGACATACCCGACAAAGGAAGTGGAGGAAAGTACAGAGGCCCCCTCTTTAATAATTTTTTTTTTTTTTTTTAATGGCGTGGGGTCCCACTATATTTGTTTACCAGCCAGAGTAAAGCAGGTTCAATATCCATGAACCTTTACCAGCCTGATAATACCAGGCCACAGCAGTCTGCTTACCTTGGATGGTCAGCAAAAATAGTGGGATCCCCGCCCAAAAAAATAGCGTGGGTTCCCCCTATATTTGTTAACCAGCCAAAGAAAAAGCAAACAGCTACAGCCTGGTATTCTCAGGCTGGCGAGGCTCATGGACTTTGGCCCTCACCAGCATAAAAATGGCAGCCCGCAGCTGCCCAATTAGCACACCCAAAGATGTGCCAATTGTGGCACTTTACACGAATCTTCCCACTTGACCTGTAGCGGTGGCAAGTGGGGTATTATTTGTGGGGTTGATGTCACCTTTCAGGTGACATCAAGCCCACAGCTTAGTAATGGAGAGGCACCTATAAGGCTACTTTCACACTAGCGTCGGTACGGGGCCGTCGCGCTGCGTCGGCCCGACGCATACTGTGCAAGCGCCGCACAACGGGGGCAGCGGATGCTGCTGCCCCATTGTGAGGTGGGGGCGGAGTTCCGGCCGCGCATGCGCGGTCGGAAATGGCGGACCGTCGGCACGAAAAACGTTACATGTAATGTTTTTTGCTGCCGGCGGTCCGCCACAACACGACGCAACCGTCGCACGATTGTTGCGACGTGTGTCAATACGTCGCAATGCGTTGCTAATGTTAGTCAATGGAGAAAAAATGCATCCTGCAGACGACTTTGCAGGATGCGTTTTTTCGCCAAAATGACGCATTGCGACGTATGCAAAAAACCGCTAGTGTGAAAGTAGCCTAAGACACCTATCCATTACTAATCCTATATTTATATGGTAAATAAACACAGCCAGAATAAAGTCCTTTTAATTGAAATGACAAACTCCTTTAACCCCTTTACCCCCAAGGGTGGTTTGCACGTTAATGACCGGGCCAATTTTTACAATTCTGACCACTGTCTCTTTATGAAGTTATAACTCTGGAACGCTTCAACGGATCCCGGTGATTCTGACATTGTTTTCTCGTGACATATTGTACTTCATGATAGTGGTAAAATTTCTTTGATATTACCTGCGTTTATTTGTGAAAAAAAATGGCATTTTTCCAACTTTGAATTTTTATGCAATTAGATCACAGAGATATGTCACACAAATTACTTAATAAGGAACATTTCCCACATGTCTACTTTACATCAGCACAATTTTGGAACCAACATTTTTTTTTGTTATTGAGTTATAAGGACCAGCAATTTCTCATTTTTACAACACCATTTTGTTTTTAGGGACCACATCTCATTTGAAGTCATTTTGAGGGGTCTATATGATAGAAAATAACCAAGTGTGACACCATTCTAAAAACTGCACCCCTCAAGGTGCTCATTCAAGAAGTTTATTAATCCTTCAGGTGTTTCACAGGAATTTTTGGAATGTTGAAATAAAAATGAACATTTAACTTTTTTCACAAAAAATTTACTTCAGCTCCAATTTGTTTAATTTTACCAAGGGTAACAGGAGAAAATGAACCCCAAAAGTGACACCATTTTGGAAAGTAGACCCCCTAAGGAACTTATCTAGATGTGTGGTGAGCACTGTGACCCATTAAGTGATTCACAGAAGCTTATAATGCAGAGCCGTAAAAATAAAAAAATCATATTTTTTCACAAAAATGATCTTTTCGCCCCCAATTTTTTATTTTCCCACAGGTAAGAGAAGAAATTGGACCCTAAAAGTTGTCCAATTTGTCGTGATTTCGCTGATACCCCATATGTGGGGGTAAACCACTGTTTGGGTGCATGGGAGAGCTCGGAAGGGAAGGAGCGCCGTTTGACTTTTCAATGCAAAATTGACAGGAATTGAGATGGGATGCCATGTTGCATTTGGAGAGCCACTGATGTGCCTAAACATTGAAACCCCCTACAATTGACACCATTTTGGAAAGTAGACCCCCTAAGGAACTCATCTAGATGTGTTGTGAGAGCTTTGAACCCCCAAGTGTTTCACTACAGTTTATAACGCAGAGCCGTGAAAATAAAAAATCTTTTTTTTTTCCACAAAAATTATTTTTTAGCCCCCAGTTTTGTATTTTTCCAAGGGTAACAGTTGAAATTAGACCCCAAAAGTCGTACGCTGATACCCCATATGTGGGGGGGAACCATCGTTTGAGCGCATGGCAGAGCTCGGAAGGGAAGAAGCGTCATTTGGAATGCAGACTTAGGGCTGTCCCACACGTCCAGATAATTCCAGTACCGGAAAAAATCGGTACCGGAGTTGTCCGTGTGCCCGTGAGCTCACGTAGGCCATACGTGCGGCACACGTGTGGTACCCACGTGTGTGGTACACTGCATCGTGCTGAAGCCGCGATTCATATCTTCTGTGCAGCAGCGTTTGCTGCATAGAAGATATGAATAATAGTGTTTAAAAGAAAGATCTATGTGTCCACCGCCCCCCCACCCCCTGTGCGCCCCCCCCCGCTCTTCTGAAAATACTCACCCGCTTCCCTCGTTGGCTGTCGCTGCTTCCTGTGCTGGCCGCCCCTTCTACTGTATGCGGTCACGTGGGGCCGCTCATTTACAGTCATAAATAGGCGGCTCCACCCCTATGGGAGGTGGAGCCACATATTCATGACTCTAATCGGCGGCCCCACGTGACCGCATACAGTAGAAGGGGCGTCCAGCACAGAACACTGCGAGGGAGGCGGGTGAGTATTTTCAGAACAGCGGGGGGGGGCGCACGGTGTGGGAGGGCGGCGGACACATAGATCTTTCTTTTAAACACTATTATTCATATCTTCTATGCAGCAAACGCTGCTGCAGAGAAGATATGAATGGCGGCTTCAGCACCATGTGGGGGGGACAGCGCTTACTGTAGCGCTGTCTCCTGCACGCCACACGGACTGCACACGGAGAAGGTCCGTGTGTGGTCCGTGTTTTACGGAGACACGGTCCGCAAAAAAATCAATGACATCTGCACAGATGCATTGATTTTAATGGGTCTACGTGTCAGTGGCTGCGGTTCGTGAGGAAACTGTCACCTCACGTACCGGAGCCACTGACGTGTGAAACCGGCCTTAGATGGATTGGTCTGCAGGCGTCACATTGCGTTTGCAGAGCCCCTAATGTACCTAAACAGTAGAAACCCCCCACAAGTGACCCCATATTGGAAACTAGACCCCCCAAGGAACTTATCTAGATGTGTTGTGAGAGCTTTGAACCCCGAAGTGTTTCACTAGTTTATAACGCAGAGCTGTGAAAATAAAAAATCTTTTTTTTTTCCACAATATTTTTTAGCCCCCAGTTTTGTATTTTCCCAAGAGTAACAGGAGAAATTGGACCACAAAAGTTGTTGTCCAATGTGTCCTGAGTACGCGGATACCCCATATGTTGGGGTAAACCCCTGTTTGGGTGCACGGGAGAGCTCGGAAGAGAAGGAGCACTGTTTTACTTTTTCAACGCAGAATTGGCTGGAATTGAGATCGGATGCCATGTCGCGTTTGGAGATCCCCTGATGTGCCTAAACAGTGGAAACCCCCCAATTATAACTGAAATGCTAATCCGAACACATCCCTAACCCTAATCCCAACGGTAACCCTAACCACACCCCTAACCCTGACACAACCTTAATCTCAACCATAAATGTAATCCAAACCCTAACTTTAGCCCCAACCCTAGTCCTAACCCTAATGGGAAAATAGAAATAAATACATTTTTTTAATTTTTCGTTAACTAAGGGGGTGATGAAGGGGGGTTTGATTTACTTTTATAGCGGGTTTTTTAGCGGATTTTTATGATTGGCAGCCATCACACACTGAAAGACGCTTTATATTGCAAAAAATATTTTTTGCGTTACCACATTTTGAGAGCTATAATTTTTCCATTTTTTGGTCCGCAGAGTCATGTGAGGTCTTGTTTTTTGTGGGACGAGTTGACGTTTTTATTGGTGACCTTTGCAGGCACATGACTTTTTTTGATTGCTTTTTATTCCGATTTTTGTGAGGCAGAATGACCAAAAACCAGCTATTCATGAATTTCTTTTGGGGGAGGCGTTTATACCGTTCCGCGTTTGGTAAAATGGATGAAGCAGTTTTATTCTTCGGGTCAGTACGATTACAGTGATACCTCATTTATATCATTTTTTTATGTTTTGGCGCTTTTATACGATAAAAACTTTTATAGAAAAAATAATTATTTTTGCAGCACTTTATTCTGAAGACTATAACTTTTTAATTTTTTCTTTGATGATGCTGTATGGCAGCTCGTTTTTTGCAGGACAAGATGACGTTTTCAGCGGTACCATGGTTATTTATATCCGTCTTTTTTATCACGTGTTATTCCACTTTTTGTTTGGCGGTATGATAATAAAGCGTTTTTTACCTCTCTTTTTTGTGGTGTTCACTGAAGGGGTTAACTAGTGGGACAGTTTTATAGGTCGGGTCATTACAGACGCGGCGATACTAAATGTGTACTTTTATTGTTTTTTTTTATTATTTAAAGAAATGTATTTATAGGAACAATATTTTTTGGGGGGGGGAATTTTTTTTATTTTTTTCCACATGTGAATATTTTTTTTTTACACTAACATTGCCCCAGGGAGGGGCATCATGTTATAGTGTAAGATCGCTGATCTGACACTTTGCTGTGCACTGTGTCAGATCGGCGATCTGACGTGCACAGATCCAGGCTTCCTGGCGCCTGCTCTGAGCAGGCGCTGTGAAGCCACCTCCCTGCAGGACCCCGGATGCCACGGCCATTTTGGATCCGGGCCTGCTGCAGGGAGGAGGGGGTCTCAGGGAAGCACGCAGGGAGCCCCCTCCCTGCGTGATGCTTCCCTATACCGCTGGAACACTGCGATCATGTTTGATCGCAGTGTGCCGGGGTTAATGTGCCGGGGTTAATGTGCCGGGGGCGGTCCGTGACCGCTCCTGGCACATAGTGACGGATGTCAGCTGTGATGGTCAGCTGACACCCGGCCGATCGCATATGACGTACTATCCCGTCGGTGGTCATACGAGCCCACCCCACCTCGACGGGATAGTACGTCTTATGTCAGAAAGGGGTTAATATTCTAAATTAAACCATACTTACTGCATCGCCCATTCCACTGAAGCCCTCGATCTCCTGTTAAAAAAAAAAAAAGTAAAATAAAAAAGCAACAGTATACCATACCTGTCCGCCAACAAGATAATCCATAATGTCCCTATGAGTCCAGCTCTGCTACATCTGGATGCCTTTGGCTGAACAGTGGCAATATGCCACCATCCAGCCTGACATCCAGACACAGAGGAGCTTGTAGATGACCACCGGAGATAACTCTGGCTCCGGCGGTCACCTGCACTGCAGTTCTCACGATCAGCTGACCGTGAGAACTAGGCAAGTGACCGGAGATAAAGCCTGGCGGTCACATGCACGATAATTCTCGTGGTCAGCTGATCTCATCGCGAGAACTGCAGTGGACGCAGCGTCAAACCCGCAGTGTTTACTGACTGTGGAAACATACCCTTGGTGAGGAAGTCCGTCCCACCATGGGATCTGAACTTAGTACTTAATGAGTTATGCAAACATTCGTGCGAGACTTTGAGTGATGTAAATATTAGCAGGCTTTCTTTTAAGACTGCTTTTTTGGTGGCCACTACCTCAGCCAAGAGAATTGGAGTGTTACAGGCTTTGTCCTTCAAAGATCCGTATCTTCAGATTGAGAACGGAATAGTTTGATCCAGCCTTTCTTCCCATAGTAGTCTACCTCAACTATGAACCAGAAAATTGTCCTGCCTTCATTTTGCCTGCATCCTAAAAATCACATAGTGCTTTTTTTCCACTCTTTTTAGATGTCAGGGAGGCAGTTAGTTATTCATTACCCAGAGGCCACCAGGGATTGGAGATCATATTCTTTCTTGGGTCAAACTGCATGTGTGTTTCCAGCTTTAGGCTTTATTAACCTTACATTTATTAGGAGTCATGCCAAGTCTGCTACAGGATGTCTACATGAAAGCGATTTCCCAAAAGTAATCCGAACGTAACATGCAATTGTATATCATCCTCACTTATTCACATGAATCTAATATATAATTGCCTAGAATACTACTTCCTGCAATTTGTGCCAACTTCCGTGGCTTTGTCCGGAGCTAATGTCCTGAGATAATGTCCTGAGATAATGTCCTGAGATAAGTGACGTCACCAGTGTCCTACACCCAGGCAGAGCACAGGGGCCCCAGGCAGCATATGGGGCCCCAGGCAGAGCACAGGGGCCCCAGGCAGAGCACAGGGGCCCCAGGCAGAGCACAGGGGCCCCAGGCAGAGCACAGGGGCCCCAGGCAGAGCACAGGGGCCCCAGGCAGAGCACAGGGGCCCCAGGCAGCATATGGGGCCCCAGGCAGCATATGGGGCCCCAGGCAGAGCACAGGGGCCCCAGGCAGAACATGGGGCCCCAGGCAGCATATGGGTCCCCAGGCAGAGCACAGTGGCCCCAGGCAGCATATGGGGCCCCAGGCAGAGCACAGTGGCCCCAGGCAGAGCACAGGGGCCCCAGGCAGCATATGGGGCCCCAGGCAGAGCACAGTGGTCCCAGGCAGAGCACAGGGGCCCCAGGCAGCTTATGGGGCCCCAGGCAGAGCACAGTGGCCCCAGGCAGAACATGGGGCCCCAGGCAGAGCACAGTGGCCCCAGGCAGAACATGGGGCCCCAGGCAGAGCACAGGGGCCCCAGGCAGCATATGGGGCCCCAGGCAGAGCACAGGGGCCCCAGGCAGCATATGGGGCCCCAGGCAGAGCACAGGGGCCCCAGGCAGCATATGGGGCCCCAGGCAGAGCACAGGGGCCCCAGGCAGAGCACACACCAAATCGGAGGCTGAGGGGCCCCGCCAACCAAATCGGAGGCCGAGGGGCCCCGCCAACCAAATCGGAGGCCGAGGAGCCCCGCCCACCAAATCGAAGGCTGAGCGGCCCCGCCCACCAAAGCGGAGGCCGAGGGGCCCGGCCCCGCCCACCAAAGCGGAGGCCGAGGGGCCCCGACCACCACATCGGAGGCCGAGGGGCCCCGCCCACCACATCGGAGGCCGAGGGTCCCCGCCCACCAAATCGGAGGCCGAGGGTCCCCGCCCACCAAATCGGAGGCCGAGGGTCCCCGCCCACCAAATCGGAGGCCGAGGGTCCCCGCCCACCAAATCGGAGGCCGAGGGTCCCCGCCCACCAAATCGGAGGCCGAGGGTCCCCGCCCACCAAATCGGAGGCCGAGGGTCCCCGCCCACCAAATCGGAGGCCGAGGGTCCCCGCCCACCAAATCGGAGGCCGAGGGTCCCCGCCCACCAAATCGGAGGCCGAGGGTCCCCGCCCACCAAATCGGAGGCCGAGGGTCCCCGCCCACCAAATCGGAGGCCGAGGGTCCCCGCCCACCAAATCGGAGGCCGAGGGTCCCCGCCCACCAAATCGAAGGCCGAGGGTCCCCGCCCACCAAAGCGGAGGCCGAGGGTCCCCGCCCACCAAAGCGGAGGCCGAGGGTCCCCGCCCACCAAAGCGGAGGCCGAGGGTCCCCGCCCACCAAATCGGAGGCCGAGGGTCCCCGCCCACCAAATCGGAGGCCGAGGGGCCCCGCCAACCAAATCGGGGGCCGAGGGGCCCCGCCAACCAAATCGGAGGCCGAGGAGCCACGCCAACCAAATCGGAGGCCGAGGAGCCCCGCCCACCAAATCGAAGGTCGAGGGTCCCCGCCCACCAAATCGGAGGCCGGTCCCCGCCCACCAAATCGGAGGCCGAGGGTCCCTACCCACCAAATCGGAGGACGAGGGGCCCCACCAACCAAATCGGAGGCCGAGGAGCCCCGCCCACCAAAAGTAAGTGCGGCCCCAAAAGTAAGTGCGCCCCCGGGTGCAAAAGTAAGTGCGCCCCCGGGTGCAAAAGTAAGTGCGCCCCCGGGTGCAAAAGTAAGTGCGCCCCCGAGTGCAAAAGTAAGCTCGCCCCCGGCCCCGGGTGCAAAAGTAAGCGCGCCCCCCAGTCCCGTGTGTGAAAAGTGCTGCTGTAAAGCTGGTAGCGCTGTTCAAGCACCATGTATTTCTTTCAGGAAATGCCCATCTAATATATAATTGCCTAGAATACTACTTCCTGCAATTTGTGCCAAAAAAGAACATACCAATATACATAGTTATTGATATATATTATTTATTATTTACATTATTGTTCTTAAGCAAAGAACCGTTGTTGTGGCATTTGCCACAACACGCAAAGTTGTTGTCTGATGTCTTTCATCACTCCCCTCATAAGCATGTTCATGGATCCTGTGTAACTGTACCTTAAATAACAAGAATTGTCAAGAGCTGGTGAGTGCAGCCATTTTTTGTTCTTTCTTACTATTATTTATTAATTGTATTATTCTTACATTTGAATAAATAAAGTATATATGGATTCTAGACTCCCGATTCTTTAGAATCGGGCTGCCATCTAGTCTAATATATAATTGCCTAGAATACTACTTCCTGCAATTTGTGCCAACTTCCGTGGCTTTGTCCGGAGCTAATGTCCGGAGCTAATGTCCGGAGATAAGTGACGTCACCAGTGTCCTACACCCAGGCAGAGCACAGGGGCCCCAGGCAGCATATGGGGCCCCAGGCAGAGCACAGTGGCCCCAGGCAGAGCACAGGGGCCCCAGGCAGCATATGGGGCCCCAGGCAGAGCACAGTGGTCCCAGGTAGAGCACAGGGGCCCCAGGCAGCATATGGGGCCCCAGGCAGAGCACAGGGGCCCCAGGCAGCATATGGGGCCCCAGGCAGAGCACAGTGGCCCCAGGCAGCATATGGGGCCCCAGGCAGAGCACAGTGGTCCCAGGCAGAGCACAGGGGCCCCAGGCAGCATATGGGGCCCCAGGCAGAGCACAGTGGCCCCAGGCAGCATATGGGGCCCCAGGCAGAGCACAGTGGTCCCAGGCAGAGCACAGTGGCCCCAGGCAGCCTATGGGGCCCCAGGCAGAGCACAGGGGCCCCAGGCAGAGCACAGGGGCCCCAGGCAGCATATGGGGCCCCAGGCAGAGCACAGGGGCCCCAGGCAGCATATGGGGCCCCAGGCAGAGCACAGTGGCCCCAGGCAGAGCACAGGGGCCCCAGGCAGAACATGGGGCCCCAGGCAGAGCACAGGGGCCCCAGGCAGAGCACAGGGGCCCCAGGCAGCCTATGGGGCCCCAGGCAGAGCACAGGGGCCCCAGGCAGCATATGGGGCCCCAGGCAGAGCACAGGGGCCCCAGGCAGCATATGGGGCCCCAGGCAGAGCACAGTGGCCCCAGGCAGAGCACAGGGGCCCCAGGCAGCATATGGGGCCCCAGGCAGAGCACAGTGGTCCCAGGCAGAGCACAGGGGCCCCAGGCAGCATATGGGGCCCCAGGCAGAGCACAGGGGCCCCAGGCAGAGCACAGGGGCCCCAGGCAGCATATGGGGCCCCAGGCAGAGCACAGTGGTCCCAGGCAGAGCACAGGGGCCCCAGGCAGCCTATGGGGCCCCAGGCAGAGCACAGGGGCCCCAGGCAGAGTACAGGGGCCCCAGACAGCATATGGGGCCCCAGGCAGAGCACAGGGGCCCCAGGCAGCATATGGGGCCCCAGGCAGAGCACAGTGGCCCCAGGCAGAGCACAGGGGCCCCAGGCAGAGCACAGTGGTCCCAGGCAGAGCACAGGGGCCCCAGGCAGCCTATGGGGCCCCAGGCAGAGCACAGTGGCCCCAGGCAGAACATGGGGCCCCAGGCAGAGCACAGGGGCCCCAGGCAGAGCACAGGGGCCCCAGGCAGCATATGGGGCCCCAGGCAGAGCACAGGGGCCCCAGGCAGCATATGGGGCCCCAGGCAGCATATGGGGCCCCAGGCAGAGCACAGGGGCCCCAGGCAGAGCACAGGGGCCCCAGGCAGCATATGGGGCCCCAGGCAGAGCACAGAGGCCCCAGGCAGAGCACAGGGGCCCCAGGCAGCATATGGGGCCCCAGGCAGAGTACAGGGGCCCCAGGCAGAGCACAGGGGCCCCAGGCAGAGCACAGGGGCCCCAGGCAGCATATGGGGCCCCAGGCAGAGCACAGTGGCCCCAGGCAGAGCACAGGGGCCCCAGGCAGCCTATGGGACCCCAGGCAGAGCACAGGGGCCCCAGGCAGCCTATGGGGCCCCAGGCAGAGCACAGTGGTCCCAGGCAGAGCACAGGGGCCCCAGGCAGAGCACAGGGGCCCCAGGCAGCATATGGGGCCCCAGGCAGAGCACAGGGGCCCCAGGCAGCATATGGGGCCCCAGGCAGAGCACAGGGGCCCCAGGCAGAGCACAGGGTCCCCAGGCAGAACATGGGGCCCCAGGCAGAGCACAGGGGCCCCAGGCAGAGTACAGGGGCCCCAGGCAGCATATGGGGCCCCAGGCAGAGCACAGGGGCCCCAGGCAGCATATGGGGCCCCAGGCAGAGCACAGTGGCCCCAGGCAGAGCACAGGGGCCCCAGGCAGAGCACAGTGGCCCCAGGCAGAGCACAGGGGCCCCAGGCAGAACATGGGGCCCCAGGCAGAGCACAGGGGCCCCAGGCAGAGCACAGGGGCCCCAGGCAGAGCACAGGGGCCCCAGGCAGCATATGGGGCCCAGGCAGAGCACAGGGGCCCCAGGCAGCATATGGGGCCCCAGGCAGAGCACAGTGGTCCCAGGTAGAGCACAGGGGCCCCAGGCAGCATATGGGGCCCCAGGCAGAGCACAGTGGCCCCAGGCAGAGCACAGTGGCCCCAGGCAGAACATGGGGCCCCAGGCAGAGCACAGGGGCCCCAGGCAGAGCACAGGGGCCCCAGGCAGAGCACAGGGGCCCCAGGCAGCATATGGGGCCCCAGGCAGAGCACAGCGATATTTTGGACCACTGTGCGGTGTTTCAGACCCCCTGTGTGATGTCTGGGGCCCTGTTCTTAAGTATATTAAAGATTAAAGTAACGTATATTAAAGTATATTATAGATCAAATTTGACACGTTTATGAGCACCATTGAGTGATATACTCAAGAATGACATAATTTTTCAACATTTTATGGTTTCAAACTGTAAACACTCAGAGTTTTTTTTACTTCAACCAGAAAACCTTAACGGTTCATAAAAAACTTGACTGTTCAGGATATGATAAAAGTCATAGTATTCTGAATCTTTAACTTATAAAGATACCTTTACATGGGGTGATTATTGGTTCCAGAGAGGCTTTCGGCCGATAATTCGTACACATGGCTGGTGACAGGACAATACAATATAAATGTTCAAAGGTAAACACTGATAACATTAACCCCTTAGTGACAGAGCCAATTTGGTACTTAATGACCGAGCCAATTTTTACAATTCTGACCAGTGTCACTTTATGAGGTTATAACTCTGGAACGCTTTATCGGATCTCACTGATTCTGAGATTGTTTTTTCGTGACATATTGTACTTCAAGTTAGTGGTAACATTTCTTCGATATTACTTGCGATTATTTATGAAAAAAATGGAAATATGGCGAAAATTTTTAAAATTTTGCAATTTTCAAACTTTGTATTTTTATGCCCTTAAATCAGAGAGATATGTCACAAAAAATAGTTAATAAATAACATTTCCCACATGTCTACTTTACATTAGCACAATTTTGGAAACAATTTTTTTTTTTGTTAGGGAGTTATAAGGGTTAAAAGTTGACCAGCAATTTCTCATTTTTACAACACCATTTTTTTTTAGGGACCACATCTCATTTGAAGTCATTTTGAGGGGTCTATATGATAGAAAATAACCAAGTGTGACACCATTCTAAAAACTGCACCCCTCAAGCTGCTCAAAACCACATTCAAGAAGTTTATTAACCCTTTACGTACTTCACAGGAACTGAAACAATGTGGAAGAAAAAAATGAACATTTAACTTTTTTTTGCAAACATTTTACTTCAGAACCATTTTTTTTAATTTTCACAAGTGTAAAAACAGAAATTTAACCACAAATTTTGTTGTGCAATTTTTCCTGAGTACGCCGATACCCCATATGTGGAGGTAAACCACTGTTTGGGCGCACCGCAGAGCTTGGAAGTGAAGGAGCACCGTTTGACTTTTTCAATGCAGAATTGGCTGGAATTGAGATCGGATGCCATGTCGCGTTTGGAGAGCTCCTGATGTGCCTAAACAGTGGAAACCCCCCACAAGTGATACCATTTTGGAAACTAGACCCCTTAAGGAACTTATCTAGATATTCGGTGAGCACTTTGAACCCCCAAGTGCTTCACAGAAGTTTATAACGTAAAGCCGTGAAAATAATCGCATTTTTTCTACAAAAATGATCTTTTTGCCCCCAAATTTTTATTTTCACAAGGGTAACAGGAGAAATTAGACCACAAAAGTTGTTGTGCAATTTCTCCTGAGTACGTCAATACCCCATATGTGGGGGTAAACCACTGTTTGGGCGCACCGCAGAGCTTGGAAGAGAAGGAGTGTCGTTTTACTTTTTCAATGTAGAATTGGCTGGAATTGAGATCGGACGCCATGTCACGTTTGAAGAGCCGCTGATGTGCCTAAACAGTGGAGACCCCCCACAAATGACACCATTTTGGAAACTAGACCCCTTAAGGAACTTATCTAGATGTGTGGTGAGCACTTTAAACCCCCAGGTGCTTCACAGAAGTTTATAACGTAGAGCCGTGAAAATAAAAAAATCGCATTTTTTCTACAAAAATGATCTTTTTGCCTCCAAATTTTTATTTTACCAAGGGTAACAGGAGAAAATGGACACCAGAAGTTGTTGTACAATTTGTCTTGAGTACGCCGACACCCCGTATGTGGGGGTAAACCACTGTTTGGGTGCATGGCTGAGCTCGGAAGCAAAGGAGCGCCATTTGACTTTTCAATGCAAAATTGACTGGAATTGAGATCGGACGCCATGTCGCGTTTGGAGAGCCCCTGATGTGCCTAAACAGTAGAAACCCCCCAAAAGTGACCCCATTTTGGAAACTAGACCCCCCATGGAACTTATCTAGATGTGTAGTGAGAACTTTGAATGCCCAAGTGCATCACAGAAGTTTATAATGCAGAGTCGTGAAAATAAAAAATATTTTTTTTTTAACAATAAAGATTTTTTAGCCCCCAAGTTTTTGTTTTCACAAGGGTAACGAGAAATTGGACCCCAAAAGTTGTTGTCCAATTTGTCCTGAGTATGCTGGTACCCCATATGTGGGGGTAAACCACTGCTTGGGCGCACGGCAGAGCTCGGAAGGGAAGGAGCGCCATTTTGGAATGCAGACTGATAGAATTGTCTGCGGGCGTTATGTTGCGTTTGCAGACCCCTAATGTACCTAAACAGTAGAAACTCCCAACAAGTGACCCCATTTTGGAAAATAGACCCCCCAAGGAACTTATCTAGATATGTGGTGAGAACTTTGAATGCCCAAGTGCTTCACAGAAGTTTATAATGCATAGTAGTGAAAATAAAAAATATTTTTTTTTCCCACAAAAAAGATTTTTTTAGCCCCCAAATTTTTATTTTCACAAGGGTAACAAGAGAAATTGGACCCCAAAAGTTGTTGTCCAATTTGTCCTGAGTATGCTGGTACCCGATATGTGGGGGTAAACCACTGTTTGGGCGCACGGCAGAGCTTGGAAGAGAAGGAGCGCCATTTTGGAATTCAGACTTTGATAGAATTGTCTGTGGGTGTTATGTTGCGTTTGCAGAGCCCCTGATGTACCTAAACAGTAGAAACCCCCCACAAGTGACCAAATTTTGGAAACTAGACCCCCTAAGGAACTTATCTAGATATGTGGTGAGAACTTTGAATGCTCAAGTGCTTCACAGAAGTTTATAATGCAGAGTAGTGAAAATAAAAAATAAAAAATTTCCCACAAAAAAGATTTTTAGCCCCCAAGTTTTTATTTTCACAAGGGTAACAGGAGAAATTGGACCCCAAAAGTTGTTGTCCAAATTATCCCGAGTACGCTGATGCCCCATATGTGGGGGTAAACCACTGTTTGGGCGCACGGCAGAGCTCAGAAGGGAGGGAGCACCATTTGACTTTTTTAGCGCAAAATTGGCTGTCGTGTTTGGAGACCCCCCTGATGTACCTAAACAGTGGAAACCCCCAAATTATAACTCCAACCCTAACTCCAACACACCCCTAACCCTAATCTTAACCCGATCCATAATCCTAATCACAACCCTAACGATAATCACAACCCTAACCCCAAAACAGCCCTAATCTCAACCCTAACCATAACCCTAATCAAAACCCTAAATCCAACACACCCCTAACCCTAATCCCAAACGTAACCCTAATCCCAACCCTAATCCAAACCCTAATCCCAACTCTAACCCTAACTTTAGCCCCAACCCTAACCCTAACTTTAGCCCCAACCGTAACCATAACTTTAGCCCCATCGTCACAAAAAAAGTTCAATGTAACCTTTTTTTTGTACGTCGCGTCCGCCATTTCCGCGCATGCGTGGCCGTAACTCTGCCCCCTCCTCCCCAGGACATAGACTGGGCAGCGGATGCGTTGAAAAACTGCATCCGCTGCCCACGTTGTGCACAATTTTCACAACGTGCGTCGGTACGTCGGGCCGACGCATTGCGACCGCCCCGTACCGACGCAAGTGTGATAGAAGCCTAAGGCTACTTTCACACTAGCGTCGTACTCGGCCCATCGCAGTGTGCCGGGCCGACGTACCGACGCTAGCGTTGTAAGCGCCGCACAACGGGTGCAGCGGATGCTGTTTTTTCAACGCATCCGCTGCCCCATTGTGAGGGGAGACGGGGGCGGAGTTCCGGCCGCGCATGCGCGGTCGGAAATGGCGGACACGTCGCACAAAAAAGTTACATGTAGCTTTTTTTGTGCCGACGGTCCGCCAAAGCACGACACATCCGTCGCACGACGGATGCGACATGTGGCAATGCGTCGCTAATGCAAGCCAATGGAGAAAAAACGCATCCTGCAAGCACTTTTGCAGGATGCGCTTTTTCTCCGACGCATTGCGACGGAAGCCAAAAAACGCTAGTGTGAAAGTAGCCTAACCCTAACCCTAAATTTAGCCCCAACCCTAACTCTAACCCTAACTCTAACCCTAACTCTAACCCTAACTCTAACCCTAACTCTAACCCTAACGCTAACCCTAACGCTAACCCTAACGCTAACCCTAACGCTAACCCTAACGCTAACCCTAACGCTAACCCTAACGCTAACCCTAACGCTAACCCTAACGCTAACCCTAACGCTAACCCTAACGCTAACCCTAACGCTAACCCTAACGCTAACCCTAACGCTAACCCTAACGCTAACCCTAACGCTAACCCTAACGCTAACCCTAACGCTAACCCTAACGCTAACCCTAACGCTAACCCTAACGCTAACCCTAACGCTAACCCTAACGCTAACCCTAACGCTAACCCTAACGCTAACCCTAACGCTAACCCTAACGCTAACCCTAACGCTAACCCTAACGCTAACCCTAACGCTAACCCTAACGCTAACCCTAACGCTAACCCTAACGCTAACCCTAACGCTAACCCTAACGCTAACCCTAACGCTAACCCTAACGCTAACCCTAACGCTAACCCTAACGCTAACCCTAACGCTAACCCTAACGCTAACCCTAACGCTAACCCTAACGCTAACCCTAACGCTAACCCTAACGCTAACCCTAACGCTAACCCTAACGCTAACCCTAACGCTAACCCTAACGCTAACCCTAACGCTAACCCTAACGCTAACCCTAACGCTAACCCTAACGCTAACCCTAACGCTAACCCTAACGCTAACCCTAACGCTAACCCTAACGCTAACCCTAACGCTAACCCTAACGCTAACCCTAACGCTAACCCTAACGCTAACCCTAACGCTAACCCTAACGCTAACGCTAACGCTAACGCTAACCCTAACGCTAACCCTAACGCTAACCCTAACGCTAACCCCAACTCGTCTTCTCCTGCCGGCCGGCAGATGGGAGCAGAGGGCGGGCGCACTGCGCATGCGCCCGCCATAAGGAAAAAGCCGGCTGGCAGGAGAAGACAGAAGAGGACCCAGGGACACCGGGTGAGTATGTTAGGGTCCCCGAATCCCCCTATTTCTCTGTCCTCTGATGTGTGATCACATCAGAGGACAGAGAAATACAGATCGCTTTTTTTTTTTTTTTTTTTTTTTTGCGGTCGCCGGTAAACTGTTAATTACCGGCGATCGCAAAACAGGGGTCGGTGCAAACCGACCCCGATCATGTTCTTTGGGGTCTCGGCTACCCCCGGCAGCCGAGACCCCAAAGATCTTCCGGGTGCCGGGCGGCGGGCGTACTGCGCGTGCGCCCGCCATTTTTTCCCGGAAAAAAGATGGCGGCGCCCATGGGGACCCACGAGGAGCACCGAGGGAGATAGGTGAGTATTGGGGGGCTACCGGAGGCCATTGGGGACCCTATTTCTCTGTCCTCCGATGTGCGATCACATTGGAGGACAGAGAAATTAAACGGCACATCGCGGTTTTTTTTTTTTGTTGCGACCGCCGGTAAACGGTTAATTACCGGCGATTGCAACTCGGGGGTCGGTAAAAAACCCCCGAATCATGTTCTCTGGGGTCTCGGCTACCCTCGGCAACCGAGACCCCAGAGAAAATCCGACTCTGGGGGGCGCAATTCACTTTTTCCACAGCGCCGTTAATTAACGGCGCTGTGGTTTAAGTACCCTTAGCGGCCGTCGTTAAAAGGCGTATCGGCGGTCGTTAAGGGGTTAAAATCTAATATATAATTGCCTAGAATACTACTTCCGGCAATTTGTGCCAACTTCCGTGGCTTTGTCCGGAGATAATGTCCGGAGATAAGTGACGTCACCAGCGTCCTACACCCGCTCAGGGTGGACAAAGATATATGCCTTCGTGGTGCGCGGCACTTTTCTGATTGGTTGCCGCCTGCCGCGAGCGACCAATCAGAAATGTGCCGTACTGTGACACACTCCGCCCGCCATTTTGGTGTGATTTTTGAATTTTTACCTCACAGCAAGTTTCTACTGCGTGGAGGCGGTCCCAGTGACGTCGCTCTTCAAGCTCCTGCCGAATTTCGTCAAAAAAATGATACCATTTACCAAAACTATATATATTTAGTTGTGAAGTGGTTCAGTGACATTTTCACACCAATTTTGAACTTTTGTTTGGTGTTTTCTCCATATACTGCCTATTATTCACTGACTGTTATACTGAGAGACTGCCGTTTATTAACCTCTTCTTTGCCACACTGGGTATATTGCTCTATTATTTGCCACATAAGGACATTGTCCATTATTGCCCAGCAATTTCTCTGCAATATAAACTGCCTATTTATTAATATTTGTATTCCTGCAAAGAACTATTGCCTATTATTAACTGGCTATTTTCCTACTACCTGACACTGCCTCTTATTAACCTGTTGTTTGCCACCACCACGCTTAAAGCTGTTTAGCTTAGCCAACATGAGCTCTAATAGTAAGGATACTAATGACACAGAGCCCAAAGCTGCTGATGGCGCACGTAAGATTAGGTCTGATATAAAGTATACTAATAATGCAGAGCAAAAAGACGCCGATGCCGCACGTAAGCGTAAACAGCGTGCTAACAAGAGTACAGAGGATAGATGCAAGCGCCTGGATACTGTTAAGTATAGTAATGACACAGAGTCCAAAGCTGCTGATGGCGCACGTAAGATCAGGTGTGATATAAAGTATGGTAATGATGCAGAGCGAAAAGCCGCCGATGCCGCACGTAAGCGCAAACAGCGTGTTAACAAGAGTACAGAGGATAGATGCAAGCGCCTGGATACTGTTAAGTATACTAATGACACAGAGTGTAAAGCTGCTGATGGCGCACGTAAGATCAGGTCTGATATAAAGTATGGTAATGATGCAGAACGAAAAGCCGCCGATGCCACACGTAAGCGCAAACAGCGTGTTAACAAGAGTACAGAGGATAGATGCAAGCGCCTGGATACTGTTAAGTATACTAATGACACAGAGTCCAAAGCTGCTGATGGCGCACGTAAGATCAGGTCTGATATAAAGTATGGTAATGATGCAGAGCGAAAAGCCGCCGATGCTGCACGTAAGCGCAAACAGCGTGCTAACAAGAGTACAGAGGAGAGATGCAAGCGCCTCGACACTGTTAAGTATACTAATGACACAGAGCCCAAAGCTGCTGATGGCGCACGTAACATCAGGTCTGATAATAAGTATACCAATGACGCAGCGCGAAAAGCCGCCGATGCTGCACGGAAGCGTAAACAGCGTGCTAACAAGAGTACAGAGGATAGATGCAAGTGCCTGGACACTGTTAAGTATACTAATGACACAGAGCCCAAAGCTGCTGATGGCGCACGTAACATCAGGTCTGATAATAAGTATACCAATGACGCACAGCGAAAAGACACCGATGCTGCACATAAGCGCAAACAGCGTGCTAACAACAGTACAGAGGATAGATGCAAGCGCCTGGACACTGTTAAGTATACTAATGACACAGAGCCCAAAGCTGCTGATGGCGCACGTAACATCAGGTCTGATAATAAGTATACCAATGACGCAGAGCGAAAAGCCGCCGATGCCGCACGTAAGCGCAAACAGCGTGCTAACGAGACTACGGAGGACAGACAGAAGCGCTTGGACACTGTTAATGCTGCTTGCAATAAACGCATTACTAATGAGTCTTTTGAGGACAAAACTAATCGATTAAGTAATAAAGCTGCTGCTGCACGCTCTCAACGTTGCAAACATAATATTTCCACGTCCTCAGTCATAGATTCTGCCCACAATACAGCTTCTTTGTCTCCATTCATAGAATGTGTGCAGCCTGAAGCTCCTTTAACCGTTGGTAAATCTGCACGTAAGCGCAAACACTGTCCTACTTACACTCCAAATGATAAACGCCGTCGCCTGTACACCGTTAAGTCTGCTTATAAGACATGCTTCACACCTGACTCTTCTAAGGCAACAAACAAACCATTACCAAATGCAGCTGGTGCACGCCGTGAACAGCGCAAAAAAACCGCTTGCACCTCCATATTAATAAACCCTGACCACGATACACCTTCCAACTCCTCAGTGATTGAATCTGTGGACAGTGAAGATCCTCTACCAGGTCCACGCTTTATATATGTTGGCTTAAAGAAACATTCCAATGCTCCGTTACCACAACCTTTACCTCAACATCCTACAGGTTTTACTAATGATGACAGTACCATAGTAGAACACTCCTGTGGTCCTATGAACTATTTATGTGAACATTGTCAAGCATTACATTTTAATGCTGAGATACCAGCAGATAAAAATTTTACTCTGTGTTGTCACAAGAGTAAAGTGCATATACCTATACCCCAATATCCCGAGGTCTTTAAACGATTGCTGACAGGGGAGAGTGAGTTCAGTAAGAATCTCATGGAAAATATTCGTAGTATTAACAGCTCATTTGCTTTCGCCTCCATGGGTGCCAATATATCCCCTCCACCTGGACATGGCCCTTACTGTTTCCGTATACATGGACAAATATATCATCGTACTGGAACCCTACATCCCAGTGATGATAAAGTTCCAGCTTATGCCCAACTGTATATTTTGGATACCGCTACCGCGAATGAACAACGTTTAAACTGTGAACAAAATCAAAAATGTCATCCCACTTTGATGAGTATAATTGCTCTTCAGTTAGACAATGTGAATCCCTTTGTTGCTGCCTACAAAATGTTACGAGATGTGGAACATGAAGAACATCTTAAAGCTGAAGCTAATGGCACTCTCATGCCAAATATCATCATGGCCCTTAAACAAGATCGGAATCAAGACCCTCGCCGATATAATAATCCAACTGTCAATGAAGTTGCTGTCGTATTTGAAAATGACAATGGAGAGCCACCATTTAATCGTGATATTTTAATACATTTACAACCGGACCCCAAAAATCCTTTGGCGCCAAGAACACAACAGGTCAGCATTCTACACAGTAATTTAGATGCTTTACTCTATCCTTTATTTTTCCCTTACGGAGACCAGGGCTGGCATGATGGCCTCAAGCAACAAGGGCAAAGTCCACGCAGAGTTACACAACTGCAATATTACTGCTATGTGCTGTCTGTCCGTAATCAGTTTAATCCACTCCTGAATGGTGGCAAACTCACTCAGCAGTACTTAGTGGATGCTTATGTGAAAATCGAGGCAAATCGCCTAAATTATATCCGTCAACACCAAAAGGATTTGAAAGTAGAGGATTATTGTGTACTCCAGGAACATCTCCAGAAAAAATCCATTGAGAAGGGCATCCCCATTGGAAAAACGGTCATTTTACCATCTTCGTTTGAAGGCAGTCCCAGGAATATGCAGCAGCGGTACCAGGATGCCATGGCTATTGTGACTAAATATGGTCGTCCTGATCTATTCATCACCATGACCTGTAATCCGAAATGGAATGAGATTACTGAGAATTTGGAACCTTGGCAGCGTGTGGAACATAGACCTGATTTGGTGGCACGTGTTTTCAAAATAAAACTGGAAGCACTCTTAAAAGACATTAACAACGGATTATTTGGGAAAGTTTGCGCTATGGTTCATGTAATTGAATTTCAAAAACGTGGCCTTCCACACGCTCACATTTTGATTATTCTGGACAGCAACTCCAAATTAAGGACTGAGGAGGACATAGACAATACAGTGTGGGCTGAAATTCCCAATCCTACCCACTACCGTCAGCTCCATAAAATTGTTCTCCAACATATGATTCATGGTCCGTGTGGAGAACACAACCCAAATTCTCCCTGTATGGATCTGGGGAAGTGTACAAGAGGTTTCCCTAAAGATTTGCAACTTAGAACCATCATAGCTAAGGACGCCTATCCTACTTATCGCAGACACTTTGGCCCATCTTTTCAACACCATTCTAACATGATTGACAATTCGTGGGTGGTTCCATATAATCCGTTCCTGCTATTAAAATACAAGTGCCATATAAATGTCAAAGTTTGTGGTTCCATTCAGGCTGTGAAATATTTATTTAAATACGTCTACAAAGGACATGATAAAGCCAATCTTGAAATCTGCCAGACTAACATCCAACATGATGAAACACACCAATTCATGGATTCAAGATATGTCAGTGCACCAGAGGCAGCTTGGCGAATATTCTCATATCCAATGCATAAACAATCTCATAGCATCATTCGCCTTGCTGTACATCTACCGCATTCTCAGCCACTCTATTTTCATGAGGATGACTCTATTGGAAACATCAAACAAAAGCTCCATCAAAATTCTACACTTATGGCCTACTTCAAGCTTAATCAGAACGACCATCATGCTCATATTTATTTATACCGTGAAATTCCCGAAAACTATGTTTGGAAAGAAGGTTCTTGGGAAGTTAAAAAGCGAGCAGGTGGTTCTGTGATTGGACGAATGTATACTGTCAGTGTGAAAGACCAAGAACGCTACTATTTAAGATTGTTATTGTTACATGTCAAAGGTGCAACCAGTTTTGACAGCATAAAAACTGTACACGGAGTCACACATGAAACCTTCAAAGATGCGGCATTAGCTCTTGGCTTACTATTTGATGATAGTCTGTGGAGAAATACATTACTTGATGCCAGTATTCTCAACATGCCAGCACAGCTACGTGACATGTTTGCCTACATTTGTATTTTTGGTCCTCCAGCTAAACCTCGGGACTTATGGGATGAATTTAAGGAACACTTTGTAGAAGACTACTGCTATGCATACCACTCCGACACTCTGGAGTGTGTCAATTGTGAAGGCTATGCTATGACAGATGTCCAACATGTTCTTAAAGCTCATGGCAAAACTTATACTGATTTTAATTTGCCACGTCCAGTCAAGAAACAACACCTCCTCCCACAGTATGATAAAGATTATGAGTTATCAGCAGCTGCTGAAATGAAAGCTACTCTAAATGAGGACCAACTTTTTGCTTTTGATGCTATCACTCAAGCTTTAGAAGACACTAATTCTACAGCAAAGTGTTTTTTCCTTGATGGTCCTGGTGGCAGCGGAAAAACGTACCTATATCATCTACTCCTACATCAGCTAAGAGGACAAGGAGACATTGTGTCACCTGCTGCCACTACTGGAATTGCCGCCAACTTGCTACAAGGTGGACGAACCATTCATTCTCTTTATGGGATTCCAATTCCTGTGAATGAAACATCTGTTTCCAGGATTAAAAATGATACCGATGCAGCAAAAGATTTGCACAGCACTAAACTTTTTATTATTGATGAGTGCACAATGCTATCCAAATATGCATTGCATGTCATTGATAGAGTTTTACGTGATGTCATGACAACAAATGTAGCTCACAAAGAAAAAAACACCGTTTGGAGGTAAAGTGATTGTTTTTGGAGGCGACTTTAGACAATGTCTTCCTGTCATCCCTCATGGGACAAGAACTGATGTTGTAGAGAGCTGTATAAAATATTCACAACACTGGCAACATTTTACTCGCCTGCCACTTATTAACAACATGCGCTCCATTGATCCTCACTACAGCAGTTGGTTGCTTCAACTGGGAAATGGTGAACTATCTAATGAACATAACCTTGGAGATGATGTAATTGAAATTCCTCCAGACATGGTATGCACTGGCTTTTTAATAATTGAAATTTTTGGAGATAATCTTTGTATTGATGTGAATGACACCGAAAGCATAAATACAGCTGCATCTCATGCAATTTTATGTCCAAAAAATGAGGACGTTGAGAAAGTCAATTCCCAAGTCATGGATTTATTGATAGGTGACTATACTGAATATATCAGTGATGATTCCATCAATCCTGATGAAGCTGATGACCTCGATCAATACCCACTTGAGTTTTTGAATTCACTAACACCAACTGGAATGCCTTCACATCGGCTGAAACTTAAAATTGGCACCATTGTTATTACGTAATCTGAACACGAACAAAGGTCTCTGCAATGGTACGCGGCTCATTGTCACTGCCTTACATGCCAATATCATACTGGCTAAAGTAATTAGTGGGTCAGCAGCAGGAAATGTGGTATTCATTCCACGAATTGATTTGTGTCCATCAGAGACTGGATTACCTTTTAAATTAAGACGGAGACAATTTCCCATCAAGCCCGCATTTGCAATGACCATAAATAAATCTCAAGGCCAGACCCTCCATCGAGTTGGCATTTATCTACCAGAACCTGCTTTTGCCCATGGTCAATTGTATGTTGCTTTTTCCAGGGTGAAGCAATGTTGCAATGTGAGGGTTAAAGTGGTTAATACACCACTTCAAGGACAATTATTGGCTGATAGTTCTAAAGTCTTCACACGTAATATTATCTACAAAAATATTTTAGTTTAAAGTTACTTTTCTTTTTTTTCATTATTCAGTTTTTCTAATAACATAGACAGCAATAGGCAAATTCTATGTATAGAGATAAGGAAAAAAAACAAAAACAAAAAAAAATTAGTGTAGCCATAGACATATAGATTTTAAGTACTTATGTAGGAAATACGTATATAACATACGTACTCATTAGCATATAGGGTTAATAACTCTATATCATATCTACATAAATTTAGAAATATGATATATCAATACATATTTTTATAGGTAAGTAGAACACACATTAAGTACAAGATGTAAGATGTGTATCATCCAAATGCCTGTATTTGGTGATAGGAACCTGTATTTGAAGCTCCAGCAGTATAGCTGCTGAGAGATTTCATTTTGTTTTTAAAAAGGGTGAGGTTTTTGTGAACAGGTAAGAGACGGGTGGGATGGCTGTTCACACACATCTCTATCTCCAGGTGTGTTCTGTACATAGAAATAGATATATAGATAGGTACATATTTAGATAGATAGGGAAAGAATAGAGATTTTGCTTTCACATCAACATTTTTCTGCTATTTGGAGAATTTATGGTGGAAAAAAGGCTATTTCTGCACTTCCTGCCTAAGGGCTGACCCACGCCACTCTTGCTGTAAGTTGCATGCAATGTATACGGAATTTGTACTTCACTTGCGGCAGGTGCGGCACATGTGGTTTCTGCAGTTTTCGCCACAAAATCTCCACTTACCAGTGTTTTTGTTGTGGCTGCATTTAATGCAATTGTCGAAGCCGCGTTTGCCGCATTTACTGCAAGTTAACTCCAAGCTTCATCTACATTGCATGGCACTTGCTGAAAGTGTGTTGTAGGTCAGTTCTTTGGTGCCAAGTGTGGAAGTTGTATTGTTTTTAACATTACTTCTGCAAATATCAGAAACATGCAGATGTGAAAGAGGTTTGAGTATTAAGAAATAGGAATCAGTTAGTTAGGACCCATCAGTTCAAAGGCTACCGTGACGTGGTTGATGGGCATGCTTATATTAGCCCATCGGTGTACTATGAACGTTGATTTCTTAAATTTTACACTTCTGTAAAAATAAACACAAAAAATTTGGATACACAAAAAGGCTTTTATTTCTGTTGTACTTATTAGAATTATTTAAAATGAAGGCTTAGCTAAGCCCAAGAGATGATTAAAAACGTTTCATACCAACCCATCAGATGTAAAATTACTGTGAAAATACCTGATGGGCACACAAGTATGCGCCAGTATGGGTACTAAGAGCTTTTCCACATAATAATGAAATATTTTAAAATGTCATAGAACATACCAATATACATAGTTATTGATATATATTATTTATTATTTACATTATTGTTCTTAAGCAAAGAACCGTTGTTGTGGCATTTGCCACAACACGCAAAGTTGTTGTCTGATGTCTTTCATCACTCCCCTCATAAGCATGTTCATGGATCCTGTGTAACTGTACCTTAAATAACAAGAATTGTCAAGAGCTGGTGAGTGCAGCCATTTTTTGTTCTTTCTTACTATTATTTATTAATTGTATTATTCTTACATTTGAATAAATAAAGTATATATGGATTCTAGACTCCCGATTCTTTAGAATCGGGCTGCCATCTAGTGAATTAATAAAAGGAGAAGGTAAAAGATCAAGTGAAAGCAAGTAAGATATTAGGATGTGTTTAGCACTAGAGAGTAAAGTTGCTGGTGCCACATGCTGTTACATTACATGTTACATATTGGAATATACTTTGTTTTCATCCATGTCCTCTCTGATCAGTTGTGTTGAAAGTCTCCCTGCTGGCATTTCTCTTTAACCCCTTAATGACCACCAACACGTGTTAAAATGGTGGTTGTTAAAGGGCCACTGTCACCCCCCTCCAGCCGTTATAAACTAAAAGAGCCACCTTGTGCAGCAGTAATGCTGCATTCTAACAAGGTGGCTCTTTTAGTTTTTGGTTCAAGTATTCCCAAAATAAAGCGTTTTGAAACTTATCCAAAATACCTGTCTCTAGCCAGGGAGGCGGGTCCTCACTCCCCAGCTTGAACCGCTACTCTGCCGTCACTCCAATGTTCAGGGGCTTTCGGCGGCGCCGCCCCCTCAGCGCTGTTTACGCTTCAAAACGGTGCCTGCGCTGTGTACTACTGTGCTGCGCAGGCGCAGTGAGCTCTGGCCGTCTGACGTCCCAGCCAGGCTTGCAGACTGCGCCTGTGCGGGCAGTGCGGCCACCCACCTTTGGAATCCCAGCCCCGCACTGTGCATAATGCATAACACTCCAGTTGCGGCTCACAAACCGGTGAATCCCCGGAGCACATAGTGCGTGAGTTGGGGGGATTCATAAGTATGCAGTCGACTCAGGTTAAAATTGGCTGTCACAAAGGGGTTAAAACCAAAATGCTTCTTCAAAGAGGAGAACTTGATCTCTAGTGCCAGCTATTGAAAGTAATGATCCTAAGGGTATGTGCACACGTTGTGGAAAGGTGTGCGGATTTTTCCGCACTGATTTTGGTAAATCTGCAGGAAATCTGCACTACGGATTTACCGCGGTTTTTGTGTGGATTTCACATGCGGATTCCTGTGGATCAGGTGTAAACCGCTGCGGAATCCAGACAAAGAATTGACATGCTGCTGAATAAACGCAGCGTTTCCGCGCGTTTTTTTTCACATGTGCACTGCAGATTTTGTTTTCCATAGGTTTACATGGTACTGTAAACTCATGGAAAACTGCTGTCAATCCGCAGCAAAATCTGCAACGTGAGCCTAAAAGTCAATGTCGACCCTTTAATGAGCCTTGCCATTGACTTAGTATAAAAGCCCAGACAGAATCCTAAATTGCAGTCTCGTGTTTCGGGGTGTGGCCCCACCTCAGTGCAAAGCATGAGATCTGATTTGGCTGTATGAGTGTATATGATTTTTTTTTTTTTTTTATTAAATGCATATATTGATCTAAAAATGTTTGCAATTAGAGGGCAAACCAGTCAAAATTTGTCATATTTAACCTATCTCCTATCAGCTGAGAGGAGGGCAGAAGAAGACAGATAAAAGTTATAGCTGTACAGCTTGAACAAACTAACTGATATATTCTTAGTTAAATTGTTCATCACTAGTGATGAGCGAATATACTCGTTACTCGAGATTTCTCGAGTATTTTTTAGTGCTCGGAGATTTAGTTTTTCTTCGCCTCAGCTGAATGATTTACATCTGTTAGTCTACGTTCACATTTGTGGTCGGCGCCGCAGCGTCGGGCGCCGCATGCGTCATGCTCCCCTATATTTAACATGGGGGCGCATGGACATGCGTCGCACTTGCGTTTTATGCCGCATGCGTCCCCCGCGTCCGGGCGCAGAGGACGCAGCAAGTTGCATTTTTGCTGCGTCCAAAATCAATGAAAAAAAGGACGCATGCGGCGCAAAACGCAGCGTTGTGCATGCGTTTTGCTGCGTTTTTGTTTGCGTTGTGCGTTGCGGCGCCGACGCTGCGGCGCACAACGCAAATGTGAACGTAGCCTTAGCCAGCATAATTACATGTGGTGATTCCCTAGCAACCAGGCAACCCCCACATGTACTTATGCTGGCTAAAAGATGTAAATCATTCAGCTGAGGCGAAGAAAAACTAAATCTCCGAGCACTAAAAAATACTCGGTGGTCACCCGAGCGTGCTCGGGAAATCTCGAGTAACTAGTATAATTCGCTCATCACTACTCATCATCCATCACTAGACAGGGCAACGCTGAGGCTTTAGGAGGCAAACGATGGCAAGTTTCTAATATGGAGTCCAATAGGCAAATTGCCTATTCAGAGATGAAGAGGACTTTAACTCTATAGCGCCACCTATTGAGAGAGGAGTGGGTCAAAAGAGGCCCAAAGAAAACGACCCAAAAGTCCATGAGTAACAATATATAAATAATCTTTATTAGTTAAAATATAACACAGGTTAGGGCACAACGCCGCATGGCGTACAAAAACACACCATGCGGCGTTGTGCCCTAACCTGTCTGTTATATTTTAACTAATAAAGATTATTTATATATTGTTACTCGTGGACTTTTGGGTCGTTTTCTTTGGGCCTCTTTTGACCCACTCCTCTCTTTATTGTGCATTAGCGACCGGTCCGTATTTTCTGTCCTTTATTGGTATCAGCGGAGTTACACTTTTTATATCCACCCCTTGAAATTTTTAGGGTGGTTTTCACTATGCTGATCAAAGTCGTGTTTCTGTTTAATTAGCGCCACCTATTGGAAGCAGCGATCCTACAAGTCACTATCAACCTTTTAACAAGGCTTGCAATATGACTTAGGATAAAAGCCAAATCAGAATCTCAATTTGCAGACATGGTGAAGGGGAAAACAACTTCATAGAAAGGTTCCTTTTAGTAAAGACCAGGTGACTGTTTTTCCTTCCTCCTAAAAGTCTTTTTTTTTTTTTTAGATTTCCATGGACAAGACCTCATATGGCTATATATTTTGCAAGAAGAGTTCTTGTTTTGAATACTCTATACAATGTACTAGGAAATTAGGGGAAAAATAAGGCCAAAAAACATGCAATGCTGCCATTGTTTTTTGGGTTTTCTTCATGATGCAGCAAACATTTCCTAGAAACATGATTTTTTTCAGATTAGGGTGAATTGTTTCAAGCTAGTGATTTTATTTGTATTATTTTGGAGCCGATATGGTGGTGTTTTTTTTGGTGGAGATGCAGAGACTGAAAAAACACTTTGGTATTTAAATTTTTTCCTCTACGGTTTTTAACATACTGTTTATATTTTGACTGATGGACAAAATTGTACAGTGGTCTCAGTCCAAAAATGTTTGTTTTTTTAAAGAGGATTTGTCAGCAGGTTTTTGCTATATAATCTTAGAGAAGGATGATGTTGGGGCTGAGATCCTGACTTCAGGTATGTGTCACATTTTTTTACAATCAGTTTTTTATACTGCTGAGCTGTGTATAATCCCGCTCACACCACTGATTAGCAGCTTTTTGTCAATGTATACACAGAAAGCTGTCACTCTGTGGTGGGGAAGGGGTTACATGCAGTAATTAACTAGGAGGTTTGAGAAACCTAGTCTTGTACTGAATCTCCTGCTGATAAAACACTGATTTTATTGAGCAGCAGCAAAAGACACACACTAGAGTAAGTGACATCACTGGAATCAAGATTCTCAACCACAACATTATGCTGCTCTCAGATTACATAACAAATACCAGCAAACAGATTTCATTTTAAACTTTTATTTTTTTTTTAAACATTTTATTGTTTTAGTCTCTCAGCTGCTGCTTTATCTGTATACTGCAATTTCAGTCTCCTATGAAGCCTAGCAAGTGACAGCTTGTTTTGAGTTACCCCCATGGCAACCTATCATAACTATACAGGGAGGTGGGCTGATGGGCAAATGGAACATACTACACACTTTATAGGGAATCTCACCACATTTTATCCAAATTATTGAGGCCGGAGTCACACTTAACGTATATAAAAAAAAAAATGGTCCGATTCTCTCGCTCGAGAATCGCAGCGCTGTTCTCCGTATGGTGATCCGTATGTAATCCGTTTGCAATGTGATTTCCTCACATCTAAGTATCTGTAAGACATCTGTATGGCTTTACATTTCTCATTGCTCTTCCTCATTGAATTTAATGGCTCAATGGGCTGAAATGAGGAAAATGTCTGCGTATTTCTCGCAAGTCACACAGATGGTCCATGTGGTGTCAGATTTTTTTTTTCTCACACCCACAGACTTGTATTGGGGAGACTCGGCCGATATACGCGTACAATCGCAGCATGCTGTGATTTCACTCACATGTAAAATACGCCCAAGAAAAACAGTAATGTTACCTTCCCCATAGAGGAACAGTGGTCCGAGTGCTATGCAATGATTTCTCGCATAGCATTCGTCCGTATTATACGCTAGTGTGACTCCAGCCTTAATATAGGCATACAGGTTATAGAATGCTGAAAATAATGATGCCTGTATGTCTGATATCAGATGCCTTGTTGTGGATAAATCAGCTTTTATCACTATATAAATGACATCTTTCAGGCTATGGGGAGGACGCTGCCTGGAAGATAACTGCCTCCAGAGGTTATTTCCCATCAAGGAGGGGATTACCAGTGTGATATGTAATGGCCGCTCGCAGCTCTCCGGATCTCACTGCAGAGCTGTGTGGGATTTCTCTCAGCATCCATCTCACAGGCAGCTGCAGAAAATGTGTTTGTAAGAGGACAACGTACCGTACTACTGTTCAGTGTTAGTTACTTGTCTCACATTGGTAACTCCCTTTCATGTAAAATAAGCTCTGGAAGCTGCGTTATGTTCCAGGCAGCACCCTCCACAGAGCCTGGAAGAGCTCATTTACATATTCCAGAGAAATCCAAGCGTCTCTTATAATAAGACATCAGAACACATATCAATGTATCATCTTATTCAGCTTCTTATGACCTGTGTGCCCATATATACTGCTTTGGAGGGTTTAACCTACTGACAGATTCCCTTTAATTGTTGGTAGGTTTTTGTTTTTTTTCTGACAGTCTACCAATGCATACTTCTAATAGAAGACAAGGTATATTGTAAAAGAATACAGTACTGAAATCTAATAAAAAGGGGCAAAACTGCAAAACTGAAAAATAATCCCAACTTGGGTACACCTTGATACTGGTGGAATGGCTTTTCCTTTTTTTTTTTTTTAAATAAAAACGGTTTTACTAAGTACCCTATGTTATTTATATGCATTATTACTTTTTATTTATAGCAGGGTATATGTTCACTTTGTTTCTGTCTTAAATCTGTCTGTTTAATGGTCAGTGTGAACACACTCCTATTTTGCATGTATACCAACTTACACTCCAGTTCATTGTCCGGTTACGTTTCACGTTTTCTTGCAGGTAAGGGTGTGCTGTCCTTGCTTTGAGCTGGACATTACATAATGTAGCTTCCCATTGCTGGGTATCCATATTCGGCACCAGGTCCTGCTCCGCCCTAATTCACATTGATGCCACTTTGACACATGGTATGGTTTTAATACTAGCGCTTAAGACTGTCCCGATTTGGGTACACCTTGATGCTGGTGTGATGGCTTTTACACATTTTTTGAAGGTGTTTAATCAAAAAGGTTGTTTACCAAGTACCCCATGTTATTTATATGCACTACTGCTCTTACTTATAGCAGGCTATATGTTCATTTTGCTTCTACCTTACGTTTTACATGGGAATATATTCTAAAGGTGATTGCTTCAGTAGAGAGTAGTAAGAAATTCCTGTCTCAGACAACAAAAAAAACCATCTACATCTTTGTTTAAACAACATAAAATAAAAAAAAAATCACTACAAACTAAAAACAAATATTGTTCTCTGAATATCAATGTGTCTGCTCTGGCGTGTTAGTAAAGAGGTCTTCGAACAAGTTTGTCAACTGTTTCTAGTTGTAACAAGGAATACTGTAAATGTAGGTTTGGCCTACAAGGGTGCTTTCACACTGCGCTTTGTCCCATGTTCAGTGGTCCCATCGGGGCATATGCATCTGAGTGTCATATTCCAGTAACCATATATGCCTGGAAATGATGCACAACAGAGCACACATTGACTTTGGTTGAGAACCCTGTTTTGAGGTCGGTTCAGACGTAAGCCCTGACGGGACCACCAGAATGTGGGGATAAACGCAATGCAAAAGGGGCTTAATACTGCAGCTCAAGATGAGATCTGAATCATCTGTTTGTATCTACAAATATTGTTTAGGTTATCATGTAGACACTATTAAAAGAAAATACAGTCCATACTACTTCACTAGCTTTTAAAATATTTCTATTAATGAAGAAAGTGAAAGTGTTGCCTCCCTTAAAGGGGGTGTCCACTACTTTAGCATTGATGACCTATGCTTAGGATAGGTCATCAATGTCTGATCGGTCAGGGTCCAACACCTGGCAGCCCCGGTGTCCGCCCGCTAGCCGAAAGTACTTGCTACAGAGCTGACCGTCTTCCGATAGTAGCCGAGGCTTGTACAACACATCTGCCTCCTATTCAAATCAATAGAAGATGGCCAGCTCCCGTGAGTACTTCCAGCCCCCGATAACATCTGACTGGCAGGGGTGCCAGATCAGATATTGATATCCTATCCTAAGGATATGTCATCACTGCTAAACTAGTGTACAACCTCTTTAAGGTCAAAACACTGCAGCCCTTTTAGTGCACTCACTGTATGGCTTAAAGTATTTTAAATACATCTTTCCAAACACCAAGGATCTTTAAATCTTCTTACTGTGCTGGCAATCCTGTCTGTTATATACTGTATAATCATCTCATATCACAATGGCTTCAAATAAAAATTAAACTAGGAACATGCAATTTGCTCCGTGCGGTCAGCAAAAACATTCATATAAAATTTGTCATTTATACAACTCATACATATTCACGAAGTGTTAAAAGGCAAGCCATCCCTGAGATATTCCGGAGGTCCCTGCTGGGGGGCTGGTGCAGAGCAATTCAAAAGCCCGTTCCATGAAAATTAAAAAATGTTATTGCTTTACAGGAGCTCCATGTTCTCCTAGGATGAAAAGGCAGTCGAGTTGTCCTTCATAGCTCAAAATGAATTGATAAAATTCAGATAAGCATTCAGAAATCCAGTGGGATCCTCAAGCTGAGGGTAGTGACTGATGTGATCATCCAGCACAGTAAAAGTTGACTTGGGAATAAGTTTCCTATAAGGCAAAAGACAAGAAAAACTTTTTTCACTATTTAATACTTCATAAGGGTACAATCACATTAATGTATTTTCGGGCAAAGTGTTGGTCATTTTAAAAATGGAAAGCACCCAGCCAATGTTGGCCAATATGCTACTGTTCACGTATCATACTAGTACACGGATCTAGTACACAGGTCCCTCACGCGTCTGCTATGCAGACTGGGATTTTTTTTTTTTTTATTTATTGTTTAATCGGCCCCAATATCACATGCATATTGCCTCCATAACAGCTTGGTTCCTCCACTAGACTAGGGCAGACTCTCAATCATACTCCAGTTTACCCCACTGGCATTTTTTACGATCTGCCCAGAAACTTAATCTCCAGCCAGTTGGTCTTCTGCACAGAGTTTGTCAAACTCACCAATGGGTTGGATGTTCGTGATGCCAAGATGGATTACACATGTAAAATCCCTGAATAAAGTGTTAGTATTAGGCTGGTTTCACATTTGCGGATGGAGGTGCTGCGGAGGGCTGCATACGTCCTCCGTGAAGCTCCGCCCACCACCGCACCTCCACCGGTCAGCTCCGCCTACGTCGGCATGCGTACCTATCTTTACCATTAGGTACGCAGGCCAGCCTTAGACAGTTACTAAATGGATAGTGCTTCTACCTAATATAATGTCTCTATTCTTTTTTACCCCCTTAGGTTCTCTCTATACAATAGCACATTGATTTGTGTTTCCTTACAATCCAACGCATACAGCTTTGGTGGCCTGTGTTATACACCAATGGTATAGAATGGAGGTGTAATTAATAGCTAAAAGGTATGTGAGACTTACTTGTATGCATCCAAGAATTCAGGATGGGGATTGACTGGATCCAACGGTCCATAAATTAAATGCACTATTGGTATAAAATGCAAATGGTAACAGAACAGTTTAGGATTTGGTAAGTAACTGCTCTGCTAACATCACACTGACAATATGTTTATGGTTTCTAAAAGCAGCACAGAACAGTATCCTCAAGGTACTTTACATTTTGGCGACTGCAGAGTTCAATCTGAATTTTTAGTTTTTCCCTGCAGTTTTGTAGAATCATGGAAGAGAGAGGGACAGATAATTTGCACCGATATATATTATGCTTGTCTGAAAGGAGACTGATGAGTAGTATTTAGCAAATTAAAGGCCGCTAATGTGCTGATCCAGGGCATGGGCAGGGAGTTCTGACCTGTCATTGGAGCAATAAAGATGGAAAATAAAGCTCATTTATCAGCCAGTCAGCCTGTTTTCTACAATAATTCATAAAAAAGAAGACAGCAATACAATAGCAAGAAATACACCAATAATGTAGCGATTTCTGCTGTGCTGTTGCCCTAACTCATTTGGCTGTATTCATAGACTCGCCTCTTGACTCGAACTTAGAAGCTTCCTGTCTCAGTTATGAAAGGCAGAGATTGGAATAACCCTTTAATAGATAAAAACTTTAAAAAAAACAAAACAGGAATGGCTTAAGTCCTATTATGTGCAGTTAGAAGGTAGAGGTTCTCTAAAATTGGTCTTTTATACGTATGCAAATTAGCTTTGCAAGTGCACTTGTGGGCGTATTGGTACACTTGTAGTCCTTGATTCCTGTTCGCTTCTCCTGGACTGTGCCATCCTTCACTTAATAGTGAAGAAAGATGATCTGCTACATAACGTCATCTCTGATCTTCACTGTCAATCAAGAAGTTAAAATTGGCCCAAAGAAGCACCATGAGTTGCAAGTGCACTATGTAAAGCCAATTTGCATATACATAAAAGATGAATTTTGATGGAAGATCTAATGGGAGAAACAGGTAGCCCTGGAATTATTTTACACTGATCAATCCTGCGGTGTCCCTGCTTGCTTAGGACAAATGTTACTGACAGATTCCCTTTAACACGAAACCCACTATAAATAATTAGAGATTTTAATTAGAGAGCTTTACAATTAGAGATTATAGGTACTCTATATTCTTAGCTATTGTAATATTCTTCTTTATATTGAAGTTTAGCTGAATTATGAGAAATTCTTTTAGATTTCAGAATATATTTAATCGTCTTTCTATATTCTACAATGATTATTGCTTCTAGGTTCATGGATACACGTACTTTATTTGTTTTGCTAAAAAAATAAAATAAAAAAATATTACTCACATGGAACTGATGTATTGATCAAAGCTCCCACCCAACGTTCTCTGTGCTTTTTGCGCTGGTTTATATACTGTAAAATACTAATAGCCAATATTAATATATACAACATTTTATTGTACATTTAGGAAACAAAGGCTGAAATGATTTAGCAGTTTAATTTGAACTAACATTCAACTCTGGTAGGTGAAGCCCTCAGATACCAGATACTGACAAAACAGACAGTAACCCTGCTTTCTGGACTTGTAGAAAAATGACTTCTTCTGGAAGGTCTACTTGAGATGAATAAAAGTTACATATGTACAGCAAGTTTCATGTTGGGTGACTAGCTTTGGTACAGAGAGGAGAAGACATTCATTGTCCTATGAAAACCAAAGTTGATTTATTATGCTTTACCTGTCTACTACTAGGTTGCCATCATTAATCCTGAGAGCAGTCCACATATCCCAATATTCAGACTCTGAAGGCTTAGTATAAGGACCAAATACTTCCCCGATACTGCCAACACAAAGTAAATAAATCCTGATTACAAAAGTATCACATAACATAGGTTATCCTTCTGCAATTACAGTATTACAAACTGTTGTTATTTTGTGATCTACATTCCTGTTGTAAGAAATACATTTCAAGAGAAGACACCAACCAAGGGGATGTTCTAAGGAGATAGCAAGGCCATGCCAAGGGGGCATAACTGGAGATAAGAATTCTTCACACCCCAGGCCTATTTCTGGGAACTATACAACTAAGGTCAAGAATTAATGTAAACTATATAGGTTTTTTATTGTATTTTATCTTCCTTTATGCAGATCTTCATATAAATCTCATAAAATGTAGAAGGTATATTACACAATATATACTTTTGTATATATACACTCTTATGTGTAATTTATTGACCGAACCTCAATCAGACACAGTAAGATGGGTGGATAAGAATTCCTACAGTAGCAAAGTTTGGGCACCCCTGGTCAAAATTAGGTACGTTCACATTTGCGTTGTTGTGTGTTGCGTCGGCGACGCAACGCACAACGCATGCAAAACGCTTTGTTTTGTGACGCATGCGTCCTTTTTTTGCTTGATTTTGGACGCACAAAAAATGCAACTTGCTGCGTCCTCTGCGCCCTGACATCACAAAACGCAAGTGCAACGCATGTCCATGCGCCCCCATGTTAAATATAGGCGCTGCGTCGCACAACGCTAATATGAATGTAGCCTTACTGTTATTGTAAACAGTTAAGCAAGTTAATTAAGAAATGACAGGTAACAGGAACAGTGGAAATCAAGATGAGGCCCGGAAGACCAAGAAACATTTCAGTGACAGCTGCTCATAGCATTGCTAGAAAAGCAAACCCGAATCCCCGCTTGACTGCATAAGAACTTTGGAAAGATTAAACAGACTCTGGAGCTGTAGTACATTATTCTACTGTTCAGAGACACCTGCACAAATATGGCCTTCATGGAAGAATCATCAGAAGAAAACCTCTCCCGCGTCAAACTTTTACATGCCACTGTATATTTCACATTTATATATTGCATAGCTTGTTGCACTTTACTATATCACAATCTATCACATTTATTGCTATAAAAACAACATTATTCACTACTATTGACATATGAGACAATGAAAATTGCAAAGTGTGAGAGAAGGTAGACAATGAAAACATAACTAGCACGACTAATACAACCAGAAGCAAGTTCTGGAGTAATCGCAAAATTCCTTCCTATTTTTCCAGCCATACATACAGGTTATCACATCTGTTTATGATACAAATGTTAATACTTACCCTTTGCTAAAGAAGTAAAAGTTCATCAGCCTTGTTATTACTGGTGAAAGAATCCCACTATCTTTCAGCAGCTAATGATAGGAAAAGAAATGTTTTGCTTTAACACGGCACCATCTATGAAAACTGAATACTACTTCAAATGAGTTGCTATCCTTGGTTTCGCTCTCCTATATCCTTCTACTAAAGCAGAGCTTGAAATGAGGCATAATCAAAATGTCAGCCTGTATTCAGATACATTTTTTTTGGAACGAGATTACTATTAGAGAGCTTCTGACTTAGCATTAGATGTACACAGTGGTGGGGGTCTCAGTACCTTGTTAGTAATGACAGAAGGGTTGAACAGTACACCTTTTAAGCTTGGGGTACAAGTTATTAATATGAAAATCTTTTGTGCATTTTCAAACAAAATAATGGCTTTCTGCTCCAGATTTACACATGAAAACCCTAGAAATGACAATCTTATATTAACCATAAATGAACAGACCTTCTGAATTAATCTGGGATAGTAATTCTCTGGGAAGATTCCTGTAATTTAAAAAAAAACAAAAAAACACATCATGCATGGCATCCCTACAAGTGTATAAACACACAAAAAAACACTTCATGTATTAGTAGTACAGTCACAGAAATTCCACCAAAACAAAATGTCTAAGATTTAGATTAGACAACAACATTACTGCAATGAAGAGAAAATGCAATATTGACCAATTCTCAGTTCTGCAAGGAAAGTTGGCTATAAGTGGATCACGTAACTGATCAATATAAACCCTATTAAAGGGAACCTGTCAGCAGTTTTGGCCAGTATAAGATACGGCCACCAACTTTCAGGGCAGATATATAGGATTCTATAATGCTGTATATCTGCCCCCAACCCGACCTGGAAGAACTGAAAACTAACTTTTATTTTACTCGCCTGCGGTCCGGTCCGAGGGATGTCGCTGGTCTGGTGCCTCCCATCTTCTTACAATCGCTGTCCTCCTCCTTGGTTCGTGTGGATGACGCGTTCCTGCATTATCCACACAGGCTCCCCGGCCCCGCAGGTGAGTATAATAAAAGTTGTTTTTCTTCTTTTCCAGGTTGGGTTGGGGTCAGATATACAGCATTATAGAATGCTGTATATCAGCTCTGAAAGGTGGTGGCCATGACTCGTATCGGCCTAACCTGGTGACGGGTTCCCTTTAAAATGAAATAGCTACAAGGGTAAAAGTACAAGCCTATCAGGAATGCACCCTAAAGCCACTTTCACACATTTTGTAGCAATAATTTTAAAGAGAATCTGTCATCAGATTTTTGCTATGTAATCTGAGAGCAGCATGATGTTGGGGTTGAGACCCTCATTACAGTGATGTGTCACATGCTGGTCTGAATGCTGTCAGCTTGAAACAATCACTGTGTTCTTTGCTGCATTTATAGCGGTGCTAAGAATTCTGCGCCCACACCACTGATAGGCAGATTCTTGTGTGCATAGACAGGAAGGTGCTAATCAATGGTGGGGCAGGGTTACAGAGAGGAGGACTACATGGCACAAGACAACTAGTCCTGTAGTATTAATATCCTGGTGATAAAACATTGGCTTTATTGAAGCTCTAACACAGACCATTAAGTGACATCACAAGAATCAGGCTCTCTGCCTCTACGCAATGCTGCTCTCAGACTATATAGCAAAAACATGCCGACAGATTCCCTTTGGTTTTAGGTTTTAATGACACCATTATATGTTACATGTAAGTTATCATTTAGTTTACTTTTTTTGTTTGTTTGTGTTTAGAGGGATGTAGATTTATTGTACACATTTTGCAATGTAATGATCTAGAGGTGTAGCTGTCCGACTTGTTGTTCATGCCCCCCATTGCATGGCTGGTATAGGTTAAAAGGGAATTTGTCAGCAGGGTTTCATACCACAATTTATATGTGCAGGTGCATATAGCTCCTTCGAAGTCAAGTCCAGCAATACCTTTAATTGGCCAGTCTGTTCCTCTGTTACTAGTGTTTGAATTGATATGCAAATGAGGCTGAGGAGCTCTTTGTAGATCTGAAGCCTCTGTGACTCCAGCTCTATTCCCCACCAAAAGTCACCTCCTCCTGCTCAGCTGACGGGCACTAAGCTGTGTGACTTGATTCTAAGAAGCGGTCAGTCAGGCAGAAGGAGGCATTGCTGGTTAGGGGAGAATAGAGGTGGAAAGACAGATGCTTAATATCTGCAACTAGTTATTCAGCTTCATTTGTGTGACCAATTCAAACTCTGATTTCTCAGGAACATACGGGCCATGTAAGGCCTCCTTCACATGCCAGTTTTTCTCCTGTGTGTGCTATCCATATTTTTCACAGATAACACTTGTACTTATAATAGTGAATGGGCAGATCACATTTTTCGCAGAATGAATGCAAAATCGTAGAGACATGTTTGATCTTGACCCAACTGTTAGATCAAAATCGTCAGTGCAAGTCTATAGCTCCTTAAAAACAATATATATCTGAATCTATTCAAATTTGCACAGACTGTTACATAGAGCCTGCATCCAATTCTGGTAGCCAGCATGTGACATGTTGGTAAGGGCTTAAAGAAAGTGTTAAGAAAATTGTGACCAGCTTCCCAAAGCACCAGAAACCTATCTAGTAAACGTGATACTAAAAGACCGCTGCCGCCCCAATAAAAATGTGAACTGATCATCTGCCCATACTTATTATTGTGCACTCTTATCATTAGTCCATAGCTAAATATGCATTTACACGAGCACCACCGGCAGCTCAATACAACATCGCGGCCATGTCTTGGTAAAAAAGAATGCTTCTCAATATCCTGGTAGGAGATGCCCGAGTGCATCATATGCCATTTCTGCAAACATTTCCTTACCTCCATTGGAGAGACACAAACTCCCAATGTTGAGGTGTCCTTGTCTTCGGTTTTCATACCTAAAGAAAAAAAAACATACGCAAGAAGAAAGGTGTGTAGGCTCCAATTCCTGAGCGCATGCCCTGCACCCCAATATCAATTTACTGCTCAGTATAAAAAAAAATCTAACAATTTTTGCATTGCATGGAGAATGTAAAATTCATTTTTTCACTATAGTTTTGGAGCCAAACAGGCATGTAAATATTGAACCAAGTGCTGCACTCATTTTACAAGAACAACATTCAGGCTAGCAATAGACAGGTGGGATCTCTGGAACAGTTTTGATCATTCACATGACCAGCACTTCCAAATATTCATCTCTTCTACCTTCTACTAGGCCACGGTTGTAAAAGTTGAGCAGCACTTGGTTACTGTCCAACTTTGGAGTCATGTAGAGCTCCTACGGACGCACCTATTATACACAACACACATGAAACCTACATGCAAAGAGGGCGATAGAACTGACCTATAAATCAATTCCTGGGCAACAGTGTCTCCATAATCGTGTGAAAGTAGGTTCACTCTTTGATCTCCCAAGCCGAGGTGACTGATGAGAGCTTCCACAATACTGGCCTGCTCAAAAATCGAGTAGTGGTGGAGTCTCTGCAAAAGAACGTTACTTCTGAAACATGATTCCCAGCATGGTATCTTGCAAAGTTATCTTGTAATTAATACTGTGCTTGTAGAACTCAGTGCAACTCCACACAAAGAAAAAAACTTTTTAAAACATGATTGGTAACATTTTTAACTTTGCCCTGCAATTTTTCTGTAGTAGAACACTAATATCTAGCATTTAGTACATGTAAAGGCAGACGTCCTAATACATGTAGGTTTTGATCAGCTACTGCACTCTCCTTTTCTAATTGCTGAAACATGTGAATAGCTGGAAAAGGGGGGCTTCTATGTACATGGGCGTCAGTTCATCAGCGTTTACTCCAGTACAATACTTTGAAAAGACGCTAAGTTTTTGCAACGTTTTCACATCAGTCCCAGCCAGGTTCCATCAAATTGAGTATGGGGCATGGTGACGCCCACCCACAGAACTCATTAAAAGTTATTTCACATCAGTTTAGAGCATTTCTGAGGAGGTGCACGCCACTGAGAAGATGGGCCAAATTCATTCAAGTGGTGTGTGCCTCTTAATTACTTCTGTACGGATTCGGTAGCCGGAACCGTTCATTCACACATCCGTTCCATGCGTTTATTGCCGAAAACGTCCCTTCAGGCTTTTTCGCGACACAGAAAAAAACGTTGCAGTCAACGTTTTTTGTATCCGGCAAAAAAGGCGCAATCTGACGCTAATACAACTCTATGGGAAAAACGGATCCGGAGTAAAAAAAAAAAAAAAAAAAAAAAAACGGATCCGTTTTTTTTCAAAAACTGCCGGATTGTGCCTGAAACAAAAAACCTGATGTGTGAAAGCAGTTAATGATTCAGGCCCCAATATTAACAAAATATGAGGACAGAAAGTGAGTAACAGAGCTACAGAATGCAGTAAAGGCAGATAATACATATTCAAGGCAGAAAGACCACTTCATGGTGACTACTTGGCAAGGAGGTGAAATCAATAATCCACATATATTCAGTGGTCAGATACGCGCTGAATACTACGAACAGGTGACCTTAAATACTTACTGGTTTGTCACTAAAGCCAAAGCCTAGAAAGTCAGGAGCAATTACTCTTTGGAATCTCTGTGTTAGCCCTTCCCAAATCTGGAAGAAAAATACCATACAAAACTGTGAACAACATGATGTGATAAAGTGATTTATAAATAAAGATAAAGTGATATAAATAAAGTGATTTATGAAATTGTAAGGGGCAGAAACGGAATGTTATTTGATGGCAAATGAAGCAGAGAAATTACTGGAAGAAAAACAACTTATACATTTTGCTACTGAGCATGTGCTACACATACGAAGATGTATCAGAAGAGAAACAATAGGTATGATTTCTGCGCTGCTGATGGAAATCCGAAAGAATGGTCCACGATACCAAGTAGATTTGATGTAGTTTTATCATCAATGCGTTTCGTAGTCTTCAGACTTGTTCATCAGGATATAACCACATGTGATACATAGCAAATTTCCACACAAGGGAAGACTTACCAGTATAAGGTTAGGCGTATCAGAAAGGTTAGAGATGGGTATATAAAATGTAACTTCTGGTAAAATCTAAAAAAGCCACCTGGCTATTAAAAAAAAAAAAAAAAAAAAAAAAAAAAACACAGGCAACATATGATCATTCTGCATGCAATTGGGTATAACCACAAGGAAAGACAAATAGAAATGTCCTAAAAGCTGTAAACATAATAAGAAAGGCGCAATCCCACCATGGATGTGGGTGATGTTCTATTAATGATCCTCTAAAATCTAACTGATTCAAGACCTAAGAACGCATAGGGTTAAATAAAATTAGGTGTCTATTGATTATGGTATTTTCAGGCAAGGAAACCAAAAAGGTAGTGATACCGTTAACTGAGGAAAAAAGTGTACAAAGTTTGAAAATGAGGAAACTGAAAAATTTATATTATAAAGGGAAAAAGATCAATGGGGGACATAAGGAAACAGACGGTCCACTATGAGAAAATGGGAATGGGTGAAATGGATAGGACACTAATTGACCCTGATGATAGGCTGATTAATTAATCCAACCCGGCCACAGGGTTTGGCACCCTAAAATAACGCAATGGCATCACCACTCAACGTACTCTCAATAATAATACCCGACTGCCTCTATCTCTAAAAGGAAACAACTAAATGTGAGGAGCTCATTAAGCCCAAGGGCTGTTTGTGTATGGAGAAGAAAAATCCACTTGGTCTCATATTGTAAAATGCGTCGATCCCAGTTGCCTCCCCTAACGGGGAAACTGACTTTGCCAATACCCATAATCCTCAAGTTAGAAGTGTTACCACCATGTGTTGTATTAACTAGGGGTGTGTGTCCTTATTCGCTAGGTCCCTATGGTGTTTGCCAACCCTCCTAAGAACACGTAGTTTTGCCTATACAGTGGGGCAAAAAAGTATTTAGTCAGTCAGCAATAGTGCAAGTTCCACCACTTAAAAAGATGAGAGGCGTCTGTAATTTACATCATAGGTAGACCTCAACTATGGGAGACAAACTGAGAAAAAAAAATCCAGAAAATCACATTGTCTGTTTTTTTATCATTTTATTTGCATTTTATGGTGGGAAATAAGTATTTGGTCAGAAACAAACAATCAAGATTTCTGGCTCTCACAGACCTGTAACTTCTTCTTTAAGAGTCTCCTCTTTCCTCCACTTATTACCTGTAGTAATGGCACCTGTTTAAACTTGTTATCAGTATAAAAAGACACCTGTGCACACCCTCAAACAGTCTGACTCCAAACTCCACTATGGTGAAGACCAAAGAGCTGTCAAAGGACACCAGAAACAAAATTGTAGCCCTGCACCAGGCTGGGAAGACTGAATCTGCAATAGCCAACCAGCTTGGAGTGAAGAAATCAACAGTGGGAGCAATAATTAGAAAATGGAAGACATTCAAGACCACTGATAATCTCCCTCGATCTGGGGCTCCACGCAAAATCCCACCCCGTGGGGTCAGAATGATCACAAGAACGGTGAGCAAAAATCCCAGAACCACGCGGGGGGACCTAGTGAATGAACTGCAGAGAGCTGGGACCAATGTAACAAGGCCTACCATAAGTAACGCACTACGCCACCATAGACTCAGATCCTGCAGTGCCAGACGTGTCCCACTGCTTAAGCCAGTACATGTCCGGGCCCGTCTGAAGTTTGCTAGAGAGCATTTGGATGATCCAGAGGAGTTTTGGGAGAATGTCCTATGGTCTGATGAAACCAAACTGGAACTGTTTTGTAGAAACACAACTTGTCGTGTTTGGAGGAAAAAGAATACTGAGTTGCATCCATCAAACACCATACCTACTGTAAAGCATGGTGGTGGAAACATCATGCTTTGGGGCTGTTTCTCTGCAAAGGGGCCAGGACGACTGATCCGGGTACATGAAAGAATGAATGGGGCCATGTATCGTGAGATTTTGAGTGCAAACCTCCTTCCATCAGCAAGGGCATTGAAGATGAAACGTGGCTGGGTCTTTCAACATGACAATGATCCAAAGCACACCGCCAGGGCAACGAAGGAGTGGCTTCGTAAGAAGCATTTCAAGGTCCTGGAGTGGCCTAGCCAGTCTCCAGATCTCAACCCTATAGAAAACCTTTGGAGGGAGTTGAAAGTCCGTGTTGCCAAGCGAAAAGCCAAAAACATCACTGCTCTAGAGGAGATCTGCATGGACGAATGGGCCAACATACCAACAACAGTGTGTGGCAACCTTGTGAAGACTTACTGAAAACGTTTGACCTCTGTCATTGCCAACAAAGGATATATTACAAAGTATTGAGATGAAATTTTGTTTCTGACCAAATACTTATTTTCCACCATAAAATGCAAATAAAATGATAAAAAAACAGACAATGTGATTTTCTGGATTTTTTTTTCTCAGTTTGTCTCCCATAGTTGAGGTCTACCTATGATGTAAATTACAGACGCCTCTCATCTTTTTAAGTGGTGGAACTTGCACTATTGCTGACTGACTAACTGACTAAATACTTTTTTGCCTATATATGTATAAATTACACTTTTGGTGCAGGAGTTGATAAAAGATCGAATGTTGAACTGTTCTCCCCTCACTTGGTTAGTAAACATACGCGCCGTTGACATGACAGAAATGCCACACAGCCACGACATTTGAAGCAACCCCTAATGCTTAAAGCCAGCCAAGCCATCTGTTTTGAAGGTACAAAATGTCTATGTACAAGTCTGGCTCCTTTGGATTTCCCCTCCATGTATGTGATAAGAGGGTGTGGACTGACAGACTCACCAATGTCGCAATGATCTAAAGAACAGGATTTTTTCATTGTCCCCTCCTATAAAATTTGAGAGTAGTAATAGGGCTTCGGTGTAAAGATACGCCACCTCTCTCAACACATTGACACTTTCCGGTTTCCCCAATCATGGACTTGGAACATTTCAACCCGGACCAACTCTGGCTGCTGGAAGTGATACATGCGTCTCATTGACTACGGGTTCATGTGTTCCACGAGCGGACACTCTGGCTAGGACATTGTGCACTCCGGTGCATGGAAATGACATACGTGCCGCCACTGCTATTTAAAGATGCGGGCTGCACAAATAAGAACCTGGTAACATGTTTAATGGCCAATGCAGTACTGTATATACCCAGCCATTCTGGCTCATTCCCCTTAAATCTATCCCCTCTGATACTTATGATGAAACGGGTCAGGAGATTTTGGGAGTATTTATGATCTACTGATTCTAGCTGGAGTAATGTGTGGCTGGATAAAGTAATGCCCCATCTTGTTTTCTACTTGGAGGATAAGTAACCTGGAGGATCATTGATAGAACATCACCCATGTCCACGGTGAGATTGTTCCTTTTTATTATTAAAGTTTACAGCTTTTGGGACCTTGGTATTCACCTTTCCTTGTGGTTACACACAAATGATAGCGAAATGATTACAAGTTGTGTCTGGTTTTTTTGTTGTTGTTTGTTTTTGTTTTTTTATAGCCAGGAGGCTTTTTTAGATTTTATATTAAAAGTTAAGTTTTATATACTGTACCTATTGCTACCCTTTCTGATACATATAACCACGTGGTATGTGGTTATACCCTGATGATGAAGTCTGAAGACTTTGAAACACATGGAACATTATTTTGGATTTCAGCAGCGCAGACGACCCACTGTTTCCCTTCTGTCATTTCAACAGTTTTTTAACCCGTGGACCAAAGCAGCTGAGAAATTTTAAAAACTTTATCCTTGTGTGATACACAGCTTTACCAGGTGAGTAATTCCCTGCACCTTATTGTCCTTTATTTTCAGATAAGACCTCATTGCACTTTTTGCTCCTCGGCTTTTTCCTAAATACCAAGTTCTAGCTCGCTGAATAAATTGTTTAAATGAAATTCATAGTCTGCAAATCTTGAGAGAGGATTTAGGTCCAAGGTTGTACAACACTAGATAATTCTAGTGAGACATTTTATCATTTTAATTTCTTTATGAACTACAGTATGACAAATGCAGCACATGCACATACAGTTGCAATCCAAATTATTCAACTCCCATTGCAAATTTAACTTATTAAAAATATTTACAAACTTTCTATAAATCCAAAAAATGAACTGGAAAGATTTAATCGGAAAGTACCGTATATACTCGAGTATAAGCAGAGATTTTCAGCCCATTTTTTTTAGGCTAAAAGTGCCCCTATCGGCTTATACTCGAGTCATTGTTCCCGGGGTTCGGCAGGGGAGCAGCAGGAGTGGCGGCTGTTACATCATACTCACCTGCTCCCGGTGCGGTCTCTGCACTTCCCTGCTTCTCCGATGGTCTCCGGCGCCCGCAGCTCTTCCTGTGTTCAGCGGTCACGTGGTACCGCTCAATAATGTAATGAATATGGACGCGACTCCACTCCCATAGGCGTGGAGCACATATTCATTACTTTAATGAGCGGTACCATGTGATCGCTGAACACAGGAACAAGCTGCCGGCGCCAGAGACCATCTGAGAAGCAGAGACCGAGCCAGGAGGGGGCAAGTATGACAGGGGAATGTGAGCCATGCGATATTCACCTGTCCCCGTTCCACCGCCGGGCTCTGTCTTCCGCATCCTCTTGCTATGACGTTCGGGTCAGAGGGCGCGATGACGTGATTAGTGCGTGTCCTCTGCCTGAACAGTCACTGCAGAGACCTGGAAGACACAGCAGCGCGCGGCAGGGGAACGTGGACAGGTGATCATTTTTTTTTTTTTTTTTTAAATCGCAGCAGCATATGGGGCATATTATTCTATGGAGCATCTTATGGGGCCATCAACCTTTATGGAGCATTATATGGAGAATATTATTCAACTGAGCATCTTAGACCCCTTTCACACACATCAGTTGTTTGCCTTCAGTCACAATCCGTTGGCTCGACGGATCTGTCGCAGATTGTGAAAAACTGATGCGACAGATCCGTTTTTTGGACGGATCCGACTAGTGGATCTGGCTAGTTGGATCGGAGCATGCTCAGTTAAAAAAAAAAAAAAAAACAATCTGATGTGTGAAAGGGACATTATGGGGCCATCAACCTTTGTGCAGCATTATATGGGGCAGAATATTCTATGGAGCATCATATGGGGCCAATAGCACGGTGGCTCAGTGGTTAGCACTGCAGCCTTGCAGCGCTGGAGTCCTGGGTTCTAATCCCACCTTGGACAACATCTGCAAGGAGTTTGTATGTTCTCCCCGTGTTTACGTGGGTTTCCTCCGGGTTCTCCGGTTTCCTCCCACATTCCAAAGACATACTGATAGGGAATCTAGATTGTGAGCCCCATCGGGGACAGTGATGATAATGTGTGCAAACTGTAAAGCGCTGCGGAATATGTTAGCGCTATATAAAAATAAAGATTATTATTATCACTAACCTTTTATGCAGCATATTTTAATATGGGGCATCTTATGGGGCCCATCATGAACTGTATGGAGCATTATATGGGGCGTATTTTAATATGGAGCATCTTATGGGGCCCTTCATGAACTGTATGGAGCATTATATGGGGCTCCTGATTCAATATGGATATGCAAAAACACTTAACCTACTGATGTCTCAATTAATTTTACTTTTATTGGTATCTATTTTTATTTTTGAAATTTACCAGTAGCCGCTGCATTTCCCACCCTAGGCTTATACTCGAGTCATTAAGTTTTCCCAGTTTTTAAATTAGGGGTCTCTGCTTATACTTGGGTCGGCTTATACTGGAGTATATACGGTAAATAGCTTCTGTGCTGAGTGAGCTTTCTTTTCTCCCCATAGCTGCACTACCAGTAAGGAGGCAGATAGCATTGTAACCTCATTTCCCTGCAGATTAACCATATGCATGCTGGAAAAGTTTTTTCGAGTTGACAGGTCACTTCAATTAGCACAAGATAACTACTATAACAAATGGTTTCTCCACATTCAACACAACTTTTCATAACTTATGCAGTCTTAGAATTATTCACCCCATGACATATTGCAACCTTGCATTCGTTTCCCTACAGTGTCACATTGTGACAGTGAAACAGTCGCCCATGTTTGTAAATGTGTTGGATTTTCTGTCGAACTTGCCATACACTTCCATGCAACGTGTGACTTATCAGCAACTTGGCTTTTTCATTTACAGCACATCTAAGAGGAAACATTTCTCCTTATGGCAAGTGCCAAGCTGATGTAAGGAGACTTACAGTCCATGCAATGCTCCTCTTGGAAATTAAAGGGAATCTGTCAGTAGGATCAACTACGTGAGACATGTAGATCAGTCATTACATGTCTCACACTGGTAATGCCCCCTTTCATTTAAAATAGTTTCTGGATGCAAATTCTCAGGGAGATCTATGTCCGGCCCATAGCACCTCATTTACATATTGAGAATGGGATTGTGGATTTCTCTAGAATAAGACATCTAATCGCAGATATCAAAGTATCATTTTATTCAGCTTCCTATGATCTGTGTGCCCATATAGATGGCTTAGGAGAGTTAATCCTACTGAAAGATTTAGGTTAATTAATGGGGGTTGAATCATTCCAATTGCAAATGTATTTTCTTAATTGGTTGAAATACTTAATAAAATGAGATATGCCCAAACAATATGCCATCATTTTTTATAGGGATCTCCCGACGAGCCTGTTGAGGCAGTCTGTAGTCACTGGGTCCAGGCAGAGGATGAATGGAGAAGTAGCTGTGCATTTGTGCTGCTCTCACCATTTACTGCTATAGGAGTTATCGAAACACCCGATTACGGATTGTCAGCTGCTTCCATAAACGCTCATGGAAATTAATGGAGAGAGTCCAGTGTGACGTTAATTTATTGTTACCTTATACCAGTCGTAGCTTGATGTTGGGAATCCATGTAAAATAATCACCACATCTGAGCTTCCAACAGCTCCAAAGGATTCTTAAAAGAAAAACATATAAAGATGAAAACAGCCTTAACTTTCATGCGTACAAACTCAGAGCGATGGATGGGGTGGAATCCCAGTTTATGAGGTAAGAAAAAAAAAACAATACATAAGGCTTTGGGGAAAGGTTTCTAATCTTACGGAATGGAATCCAGTCCTGTCCTTGACTCTAGACATACGTCTCATGCATGCTCCCTATTTCACTTCCCTGCCTAATAGTCCAAGAGCTTGTTTCGCTCAGCACAATTTTATCTATACCTCTAAATAATACCTCTATAAAAGATCCGTTGTTCTTGGAATGTGAAAAATGCACCGGATGACCTCCATGTGAAGAGTGCCGGGGAGAGGTTGGGTGGAGGAATGTGCAGGTAAACAGCAAGCAGAGGAACTGCAATCAGCCCAACCTGAATCCACCATTCCTTCATCCTGCAACACATACATAACCAGGTAACTTCACGTGTTCACAGAGGCAAACAGCTGTAAGAACATATCTGGTCAGAAATATTCTGTGCTCGACAAGTTACCCCAAACCTTGGAGGATGTGGTATTACTCCTCCCAACAAACCACAGATAGTCACATGTTGTATGTCCACATCACTGAGTTTCTGATTCTTCACGGCTCAACTAAATAACGGACTTTACACTCCGCAATTCACATTCCTGGATTTAGAGCAAATTCGAAAAGCCCAGCATCTTCAGGACCAATAAGGGTTTTCAGAAGCACAAAGGCCAAGAGGTACTGATGCCGATATGGCTAAATAGGCACTGCCAATGCTGTGCGCTGGAGACAGTTGTGTCATAGATAACAAATATGCCATTGACCTAGCATTTTTGAGCAATGGCGAATCCCCCCCCCCCCCCCTCCAGTGTAAATATGGACTCTGTGCATAAACTTGATCTATTTGTCAAGAAAAGTGTAAAAACTTTTCAAATACTTATAGTTGTATTTCAGCAACCATGGAACCATCTGAGTAACAGATACAAAAACGCTGAAGCAGCAAAGTTTGTGAAAAGCAAAATTTGTATCAGTCGCAAAACTTTTCGCCGCGGCTGTACACGTTATACGTCATGTACGTACATGCAGCTGTACATATGCCTTATACTGTCAGCAGTCTTGCAGAATGGGGACTACTGCTGTTCTGATAAAAGAGATCTGTGTTTCTCCTGAAAATATGGGGCTCCAGACTGCACCTGTAAATGGTTGTAAGCAGCTTTATAGCCACAGACATGTAATCTTCTTATCGTTTCTGCTTCCTCAGGACATACTGGTGTAGCAGATTTATCTAAAAATGTGTCAACAACACAATTAGCCACCACTAATCCATATCACTTTGGAACAACGTTTCAGATCACTACGGCTTTTAGAGGCTTTAACCATATGCGACACGAGTAACTAACCGTTGGAAGTAGAAGTGTATGTCTACCTGAGACTTACATATAAATAGTAGAAAAGGTGATGGGGCACAAAGATTATGTGCAAATAGGGCTGATCAGCTGTTTATTTCAGCATAAAAAAACCTACAAGAGAAAAAAAAGGAGCAACAACCCTGCTGTAACTAAGTAAAATGCAAAAAGTGCATCTACGGTAAATAACGGTTTTTAGTAATACTGTTTTTGATCAAAAATAGCATAAAAGCCATCCCACCTCGACAAGGTAACTCTGATCGGGACAGTCCTACGCTGTCTAATATTAAAACCTTACCATGTGTCAATGTTGACCTCAGTGTGAATAAGGGCAGGCAAAAGGACTGGGTTCAACCAGGGAACACCAGACTGAGGAAGCCTCATATACAATCTCCAGCTCAGAAAAAGGGAGGCCACACTACGGCTTTTTTCTCTTGTAGGTTTTATATGTTTTCTGGCCAATCTGAACATGCGTTTATGTGCTGCATGTATACCAACTTAAGTCAAGCTCAATTTTTGTGTTTTTTCTTTGTATTATTGCATTCTGTGCAAGCCGGGGTGTGGCCTCCCTTTTTCTGAGCTGGAGATTGTATATAAGTCTTCCCCAGTCTGGCGTTCCCTGGTTGGGCCCAGTCCTTGTGTCTGCCCTTACTCACACTGAGGTCAACATTGACACATGGTAAGGTTTTCAATATTAGACAGTGTAGGACCCGTCCCGATCAGAGTTATTAAGCTGTCTGGCGCCTGCACTTAGCCGACAGCCGCAGGGAGAAAATTAACTTTATTTCCCCCAGCAGTGTTCAGGTTTCAGTCACAGGTCTGAGAATACAGAGCGACGGCTCTGGCCCGCTCTGCATTGGGGCCGGCTCTCAGTCAGGGTCGTGGGTGCGGTTACAGCCGCCATTCTGTATAAAATAATTGGCTGGGTACAAGGGCAAAATGAGCAATTATAATGATACAGTGCTATATGATGACTGCAATATATTAAAGAGGATAAAAACTTGATGGCAGCGCTTCTTTAAATAACAATACTGGGTAATCTTTTCTTAGGACTCAGTATTGTGTTATTCCTCCATGACTAAGAATACAGTGATCATTGGGGATACTATTCTCCTTGTCACAAAGGTGGCCCCTCTGATCAGACAGAACCAGAGGGTGTGATCACAATTCCCATTCACGGGTAGTTGTACATTTCCATGGCGAAGAACAGTGAAATGACCCAATGTATGTTCTCAGTCACTGGAGCAATGTTACCTACATATATAAGCACAGCCATAACCCAGGTCTGGGCACACAGAGGTCAGAGTACATGTACACGGAGATATGGCGTTATCGCTCACTCTGTGCACGCAGATCTCTGAGCTCTTTTCTTCTTTTTTTTTTTTTTTAAGAAAATGTGAAAAGTATATAAACTGTAGACAGAAATGACGAGCCTAGACAAACACCATGGGTCGCATAACCCTCAATTTACCTTATGTTATAACACAAACCATAAGAGAATGTAAATGTGAAATAACCCAAACGGGAAACATCTATCAAGTAATGAGGCATCAAATCTATCAAAGAAGGAGGCAGCGGATACAAGGAGAGACATTAGATCACACGGGTTCTGGTAGGGGAGAACTCTGCTGACTCTTGTTAATGGGGGCACTGGGACCAGCTATTGTAATAAAGGAACAGAATTGCTATTTTTATGGCGGCACTAGGGCTCACTAGTATGGAGAGAACTCTGCTGACTTGCTTTGAGGTCACTGGGACCATCTAGTGTTGTAAAGGCACCTAATTCATATTGTTGTGGTGGCACTAGGGCAATTACTGGTAGCGGAGTATTCTGCTCATCTCTTGTTATGGGGGCACTGGGACCATCTACTGTAATGAAGGAACATAATTGCTATTGTTATGGGGGCACTAGGACAATCACTGGTAAAGGCACCACTCTGCCTGTCTTTGCATGGGGGCACTAGGACAATCACTAGGGCAGCACAGTGGCTCAGTGGTTAGAACTGCAGCCTTGCAACACTGGAGTCCTGGGTTCAAATCCCACCAAGGACAACATCTGCAAGGAGTTTGTATGTTCTCCTCGTGTTTGCGTGGGTTTTCTCCGGGTTCTCAGGTTTCCTCCCACATTCCAAAGACATACTGAGAGGGATAAAGATTATTATTATTATTATTATTATTATTATTAATCACTGGTAAGGAGACCACTCTGCCTGTCTTGATATGGGGGCACTAGGACAATCAATGGTAAGGGGACCACCCTGCCTGTCTTGTTATGGGGGCACTAGGACAATCACTGGTAAGGAGACCACTCTACCTGCTTTGTTATGGGAGCACTAGGACAATCACTGGTAAGTAGACCACTCTGCCTGTCTTGATATGGGGGCACTAGGACAATCACTGGTAAGGGGACCACTCTGCCTGCCTTGTTATGGGGGCACTAGGACAATCACTGGTAAGGAGACCACTCTGCCTGCCTTGTTATGGGGGCACTAGGACAATCACTGGTAAGGAGACCACTCTGCCTGTCTTGTTATGGGGGCACTAGGACAATCACTGGTAAGGAGACCACTCTGCCTGCCTTGTTATGGGGGCACTAGGACAATCACTGGTAAGGAGACCACTCTGCCTGTCTTGATATGGGGGCACTAGGACAATCACTGGTAAGGGGACCACTCTGCCTGTCTTGTTATGGTGGCACTAGGACAATCACTGGTAAGGAGACCACTCTGCCTGCCTTGTTATGGGGGCACTAGGACAATCACTGGTAAGGAGACCACTCTGCCTGTCTTGTTATGGGGGCATGTATTGTTCTGGTAAGGGGAGGGATACACGGTGTCCATTACTGGAGGCAGTGACACCAGCACAGTCTTTGTGGGGCCACTAGGTATGACGAGCAGCACCCTACAGCCACGCACTGTCCGCAGCAATGATCAGCCTGTGCTATGGGGCGCAGTCCCCGATCTCCACTCCACTGACATAGCGGCACTGCCCGCAGAGTGCCCAGGACGGCGGCTCACCGGCTGCCCCGAGTGCGCCCTCCTCTCACGGCTCGTCTTCCCTGCTGCCTGTCCCGCAGAGCATGGCGACAACCCTTCCTTACCTGAGCTCAACTTCCCATCCTGTTGCCTGCACCTCCTCAGGCGCGTCCACAACGAAAAAAGTCTGGTGTGCGCGCCTGTGACAGCAAAAAGCGGAACCAAGCCAGAGACACCTAGGCGGCCATCTTTAGTCCTGGCAGGGTCAGACACAGCTCTAGCACCACGTGTGTGGGCACAGTTCTGATCCCAGCAGCGAGGCCGACGTCTGCTGTCAGTCCTCTAGCCATTTCCATAAGGAGGATGTATGAGAACTGGAAGCTGCTGCCTAGTATTAGCTAGCGCCCTGGCCACATGAACTCACTTCTATAGGATTGCTTTCAGGCGCCTGTTTTACTCCACAATATAACCAGGGCTACAAAATTCCACTTTGTCTCTTTATTAGCCCTGTACCATCGTCCCACAGTCACACTCATATAGATATTAATAGTAATTGTGCAGACTATCTCCAGAAAAACTCAGTTACTCCACCCCATTGCAAAAAGGCTCCTGTCAGGTGAGCGGCCAGCACACAGTATGGGAACAGTTACCTCAGAGCAGGGCACCCAGAGCAAAGCTGCTAAGGCCTCATTCACACCGTGTTTAAACACGTACATACTGGCGGTACCGGTGTCATCAGTGTGTGGTCCAGGTGTCCAGAAAGTGACAAAGAAATTACAAAGCTTCTCCTATGCTTTGCAATATTAAACACTGACGGTACAATGATGCCATCCGTGTGCTATATGTGTTTTTCAATGACCCATAGACTTGCTCTGGCCCCTTGTTATCCGTGCTGGAAAAAAGGCACAGACACACAGTCCATGTAAAAACACCTACATGTCCATGGCAGCATAGGATATAACTGGTACATGTGGTATTTGTGAAGAAAACGGATACAACCCGTACTGGAAACCTGGACACGTGAAAGGGACTAACATTGTTGGATGGAGGCTAAAGGATAACTTTCTGGTTGCTTGGGGTTTGAGCAATTTCAGAGCTTTGCCTTGAATGGAGCAGAGATGCCACATACTCAACCTCTGCTCCTTTTCTTGTCTGTAGGAGGTCGAGCATGAGGACCTCAGCCACATTCAAAGCGGGGCCCCAAGATCACAGAGGATTCCAGTAGTCAGACCCCCAGCAATTAGGGAGTTTTAGGAATATCCCTTTAACAAAACTTAAAATTGTTGTTGTGACATTTTTGAGTCATTTAAAGTAAGCTGCGGAGACACCATCACGTGTTTCTCAACGCAAGCAATGAATAGCCAGGCCTTTCTCCGGGAAGGAACAACCACGGGAAGGGCAGCATCCAATAAAGGAGAATATCCAATAAAGGAAGACCACCTATGCCAAGCATGGTATCCATCCACAAACGGCTGTTTCGGGGTTTTTACCCCTTATCAGTGTGGAGTAGGAAACTGGCTATTAGGAGCAGTGCCTGGTGAAAGGCTATGAAGGAACAGATGAATGACCTCAGGGAGACCTAAACATCCAACACTGCAGAGACACCATCACGTGTTTCTCAACGCAGTGATCCAGAACACTGCCCCCATCCCTTATGGGAAATATGCAAATGCATGTAAAGTAAGCTGCGGAGATACCATCACGTGTTTCTCAACGCAAGCAAATAGCCAGTTTCCTACTCCACACTGATGAGGGGCAAAAACCCCGAAACAGCTGTTTGTGGATGGATACCATGCTTGGCATAGGTGGTCTTCCTTTATTGGATATTCTCCTTTATTGGATGCTGCCCTTCCCGTGGTTGTTCCTTCCCGGAGAAAGGCCTGGCTATTCATTGCTTGCGTTGAGAAACACGTGATGGTGTCTCCGCAGCTTACTTTACATGCGTTTGCATATTTCCCATAAGGGATGGGGGCAGTGTTCTGGATCACTGCGTTGAGAAACACGTGATGGTGTCTCCGCAGTGTTGGATGTTTTGGTCTCCCTGAGGTCATTCATCTGTTCCTTCATAGCCTTTCACCAGGCACTGCTCCTAATAGCCAGTTTCCTACTCCACACTGATGAGGGGCAAAAACCCCGAAACAGCTGTTTGTGGATGGATACCATGCTTGGCATAGGTGGTCTTCCTTTATTGGATATTCTCCTTTATTGGATGCTGCCCTTCCCGTGGTTGTTCCTTCCCGGAGAAAGGCCTGGCTATTCATTGCTTGCGTTGAGAAACACGTGATGGTGTCTCCGCAGCTTACTTTACATGCGTTTGCATATTTCCCATAAAGGATGGGGGCAGTGTTCTGGATCACTGCGTTGAGAAACACGTGATGGTGTCTCCGCAGTGTTGGATATCTTGGTCTCCCTGAGGTCATTCATCTGTTCCTTCATAATTTTTGAGTCATTGTCACATTTATAACTACATCCGAAGAACTGATGAAAACAATTCAAGCAATTACAAGTACCGAGTTTCACCAACAATATGACCAACCCCAAAAATAAGCCCTAGGATGATTTTACAGGATTTTTGTAGTATGCTTGAAATATATGCCCTACTCCAAAAATAAGTCCTAATTACAGTCTGGACTGGCGTGGAGGAGCCAACTGATCAATTGCCCAGGGCTCCCACTCTCTTAAAGGGAATCTGTCACCACATTTTAGGTTTATCAGATAAACATATCATTGGATTGAGTGTCAGCTATGCATTTCCCAACTACTTTTGAACCCCCCCTCCCCCGACTCCATTTGGATCACCCATAAATACCTTTTTTATTTCACCCGCCCTGTATGTTAATGAGTTGGGTCCAGTCCGATGGGCGTTGTCTTTGGTCCTTCATTCCACCCCTCCTTGGCTGCTGTACACAATATTTCTCGTAAATTTCGTAGTTCACGGCCATATTTCACATGTGCGCACTGCGATGTTCTCTCGCGCGTGGGCAGTATGCTTTGCCCAACTGCGGGCATAGCCGGAAATAAGTAGGGCACATTCTAAGGCAGTGTGTGTGTACATGTGTATATATTTACAGGTGTATGGCAATATCTGTGTGTGTGTATATTTACAGGTGTATGACAGTGTTTGTGTGTGTGTACATGTGTATATATTTACAGGTGTATGGCAGTGTGTGTGTGTGTATATACATTTACCGGTGTATGACAGTGTTTGTGCGTACATGTGTATATATTTACAGGTGTATGGCACTGTCTGTGTGTGTATATATTTACAGGTGTATGACAGTGTTTGTGTGTGTACATGTGTATATATTTACAGGTGTATGGCAGTGTGTGTGTATATATATTTACCGGTGTATGACAGTGTTTGTGCGTACATGTGTATATATTTACAGGTGTATGGCACTGTCTGTGTGTGTATATATTTACAGGTGTATGACAGTGTTTGTGTGTGTGTACATGTGTATATATTTACAGGTGTATGGCAGTGTGTGTACATATGTATATATAGTTAGGTCCATATGGATCACCCCCAGTAGGGCAGTGGGGTATTCGGTACCGGGTCCTTCGGTTCTCACAGGGGATGTCACGGTGGCTGACCTGGTCCATGGCCCTAGGGACGTCCGTGTAAATGGGGGAAAGGTCTTTAAAGGGGAAGTGTTCGTGACGCCACCTGTGGTATTCAGTCAGGGTGACCGACGCTGCTTTAAGGGGTCCGCTGGGGTGATGTTATGGCAGCTAGATGGTATACCTTCCCACAGGTGAGGTGTATCCCTAGGGATTTCCAGTGTGTAGATGGTGGATGGTGAAAGGCACAGTGAAGAAACAAGGACACAAGGTTGCAGTCTCTTTACCTTTTTACTGAAGACTTCAGCATCCACAGTCCAGAGCACCAGATCACAGGGCAGGCAGAGTCCGGCCGGTCTGAATGCAAATCCAGAGTCCCCTTATCCAGGTGGAAATCAGTAGCCTTCCTCTAGTGCCTTGGTGTTGTAGTACCTTATTGCTGAGCCTTTCATAAGGTCCTCACAACTGTTGTAGATGTTCTAGATGTTATGTCTCTCTCTGTCCCCCTGATGGATAGGACAACCCGTATGACCGGTGGCCTGAGGCTTTTTACAGGGACTCTAGCATGCCCGGCCTCTTGTGGGTGCCACCTTGCCTCCTGGGTATGGGGTGGATCAGTAACTTGAAATTAGCTGTCCTGCCGGTCTCTGGAGCAAGGCATAAAGGACTGTTGCTCCCTCGGTGTTCCGGCTACCGGATCCTGCGCCTCAGAAAGAGGCAGCCTGTGCAGGGCAGAACTCCTTCTGGTTTCCACTCCTTTTGCTATGACTTCCTTCTCACTCTCTACAATACAGTTCTCTCTTCGTGTCCTTTCTTAGGAACTGCCGCACGTAGGGCAGGCACAGCTCTGTGACCTTCGGTCTAGGCTTCTGACAGGCTCCCACCCCTGTCAGGGACCAACTACCTGAGCCGAAGCTCAGCCAGCAACTGCCTAACTTCCTCTCCAGGCCACCAGTTTTACCTAGTGTGAAGAGTGCCCTAATAAATAGGAGCATAGCTTCCCCTGCTAGACTGGAGTATGAAATTTGTTGTATGCATATGGTACCTGGTAAAGAGATCTCCTTTATTGCCTTGAAACGTAACATCACTCCCCCCTAGAGAAGAATGATATTACTGCAACGACCAGGACCCTGGGGCGCTGCACATATATATTTGGACAGAGACAACATTTTTCTAATTTTGGTCATAGACATTACCACAATGAATTTTAAACAAAACAATTCAGATGCAGTTGAAGTTCAGACTTTCAGCTTTCATTTGAGGGTATCCACATTAAAATTGGATAAAGGGTTTAGGAGTTTCAGCTCCTTAACATGTGCCACCCTGTTTTTAAAGGGACCAAAAGTAATTGGACAATTGACTCGAAGGCTATTTCATGGACAGGTGTGGGCAATCCCTTTGTTATGTCATTCTCAATTAAGCAGATAAAAGGCCTGGAGTTGATTTGAGGTGTGGTGCTTGCATTTGGAAGGTTTTGCTGTGAAGTAAACATGTGGTCAAAGGAGCTCTCCATGCAGGTGAAACAAGCCATCCTTAAGCTGCGAAAACAGAAAAAAACCATTGTAGTGTGAATATAAAAATGGCTATTTTGAGTCCATATTGAAATACAGTGGGGCAAAAAAGTATTTAGTCAGTCAGCAATAGTGCAAGTTCCACCACTTAAAAAGATGAGAGGCGTCTGTAATTTACATCATAGGTAGACCTCAAATATGGGAGACAAACGGAGAAAAAAAAATCCAGAAAATCACATTGTCTGTTTTTTTATCATTTTATTTGCATATTATGGTGGAAAATAAGTATTTGGTCAGAAACAAACAATCAAGATTTCTGGCTCTCACAGACCTGTAACTTCTTCTTTAAGAGTCTCCTCTTTCCTCCACTCATTACCTGTAGTAATGGCACCTGTTTAAACTTGTTATCAGTATAAAAAGACACCTGTGCATACCCTCAAACAGTCTGACTCCAAACTCCACTATGGTGAAGACCAAAGAGCTGTCAAAGGACACCAGAAACAAAATTGTAGCCCTGCACCAGGCTGGGAAGACTGAATCTGCAATAGCCAACCAGCTTGGAGTGAAGAAATCAACAGTGGGAGCAATAATTAGAAAATGGAAGACATTCAAGACCACTGATAATCTCCCTCGATCTGGGGCTCCACGCAAAATCCCACCCCGTGGGGTCAGAATGATCACAAGAACGGTGAGCAAAAATCCCAGAACCACGCGGGGGGGACCTAGTGAATGAACTGCAGAGAGCTGGGACCAATGTAACAAGGCCTACCATAAGTAACACACTACGCCACCATGGACTCAGATCCTGCAGTGCCAGACTTGTCCCACTGCTTAAGCCAGTACATGTCCGGGCCCGTCTGAAGTTTGCTAGAGAGCATTTGGATGATCCAGAGGAGTTTTGGGAGAATGTCCTATGGTCTGATGAAACCAAACTGGAACTGTTTGGTAGAAACACAACTTGTCGTGTTTGGAGGAAAAAGAATACTGAGTTGCATCCATCAAACACCATACCTACTGTAAAGCATGGTGGTGGAAACATCATGCTTTGGGGCTGTTTCTCTGCAAAGGGGCCAGGACGACTGATCCGGGTACATGAAAGAATGAATGGGGCCATGTATCGTGAGATTTTGAGTGCAAACCTCCTTCCATCAGCAAGGGCATTGAAGATGAAACGTGGCTGGGTCTTTCAACATGACAATGATCCAAAGCACACCGCCAGGGCAACGAAGGAGTGGCTTCGTAAGAAGCATTACAAGGTCCTGGAGTGGCCTAGCCAGTCTCCAGATCTCAACCCTATAGAAAACCTTTGGAGGGAGTTGAAAGTCCGTGTTGCCAAGCAAAAAGCCAAAAACACTGCTCTAGAGGAGATCTGCATGGAGGAATGGGCCAACATACCAACAACAGTGTGTGGCAACCTTGTGAAGACTTACAGAAAACGTTTGACCTCTGTCATTGCCAACAAAGGCTATATTACAAAGTATTGAGATGAAATTTTGTTTCTGACCAAATACTTATTTTCCACCATAATATGCAAATAAAATGATAAAAAAACAGACAATGTGATTTTCTGGATTTTTTTTTCTCAGTTTGTCTCCCATAGTTGAGGTCTACCTATGATGTAAATTACAGACGCCTCTCATCTTTTTAAGTGGTGGAACTTGCACTATTGCTGACTGACTAAATACTTTTTTGCCCCACTGTATATAGAATGCATTTAGACCATTACAGAGCAGCATTTCTTGTCATACATTAACAGACAGACAATGCTCATTGTGACACAATCTTGAGAACTATTTATTTATTGTCTGAAGACCTTTCAGTTCACAAACAGTTTTAAGTTTCTGTTTACTATTGTAAAACATTAAGGTTTAAGGTACCGTCACATTTAGCGACGCTGCAGCGATCTAGACAACGATTCCGATCGCTGCAGCGTCGCTGTGTGGTCGCTGGAGAGCTGTCAGACAGCTCTCCAGCGAACAACGATGCCGAAGTCCCCGGGTAACCAGGGTAAACATCGGGTTACTAAGCGCAGGGCCGCGCTTAGTAACCCGATGTTTACCCTGGTTACCAGTGTAAATGTAAAAAAAAACAAACACTACATACTTACATTTCGGTGTCTGTCGGGTCCCCCGGCGTTCTGCTTCCCTGCACTGTGTAAGCGCCGGCCCTAAAGCAGAGCGGTGACGTCACCGCTGTGCCCTGCTTTACGGCCGGCCGGCGCTGACACAGTGCAGGGAAGCAGAACGCCGGGGGACCCGACAGACACCGGACTGTAAGTATGTAGTGTATGTTTTTTTTTACATTTACACTGGTAACCAGGGTAAATATCGGGTTACTAAGCGCGGCCCTGCGCTTAGTAACCCGATGTTTACCCTGGTTACCAGTGAAGACATCGCTGAATCGGTGTCACACACGCCAACTCAGCGATGTCTGCGGGAGATCCAGCGACGAAATAAGGTGCTGGCCTTCTAGCTCCGACCAACGATGTCACAGCAGGATCCTGATCGCTGCTGCGTGTCAAACACAATGATATCGCTATCCAGGACGCTGCAACGTCACGGATCGCTAGCGATATCGTTGTTAAGTTGTTCAGTGTGAAGGTACCGTTATTTAACCTCTGTCTGTGGTAGTTTTATCTAACCCTTGTGGGCTTTTATATATCTATGGGTTTATGGCCCATTGTCTGATGTATGACTGATATCTTGGTCTCATCCTATCTTGAAAGCTGGCCACTTGAAGGGCAGTGTGAAACCAAATGAAGCATAGCGCAAATCACTATATAAGGCCAGAGAAACGTGACTAAAGGTACCGTTACACTAAAGGACTTACCAACGATCACGACCAGCGATACGACCTGGCCGTGATCATTGGTAAGTCGTTGTGTGGTCGCTGGGGAGCTGTCACACAGACAGCTCTCTCCAGCGACCAACGATCAGGGGAACGACTTCGGCATCGTTGAAACTGTCTTCAACGATGCCGAAGTCCCCCTGCAGCACCCGGGTAACCCGGGTAAACATCGGGTTACTAAGTGCAGGGCCGCGCTTAGTAACCCGATATTTACCCTGGTTACCATTGTAAAAGTAAAAAAAAAAAAAACAGTACATACTCATCTTCTGATGTCTGTCACGTCCCCCGGCGTCCACAGGGATACGCGCTGCTGCCGAGAGCTTCCTGCACTGACTGAATGTGTCAGCGCCGGCAGCAGCGGTGACGTCACCGCTGTGCTCTGCTTTACGGTCGGCGCTGACACAGGCAGTGCAGGAGCTCTCGGCAGCAGCGCGTAACCCTGTGGATGCCGGGGGACGTGACAGACATCAGAAGGTGAGTATGTAGTGTTTTTTTTTTTTTAACTTTTACAATGGTAACCAGGGTAAATATTGGGTTGCTAAGCGCGGCCCTGCGCTTAGTAACCCGATATTTACCCTGGTTACAAGTGAACACATCGCTGGATCGGTGTCACACACACCGATCCAGCGATGACAGCGGGTGATCAGCGACAAAATAAAGTTCTGGACTTCTAGCTCCGACCAGCGATATCACAGCGGGATCCTGATCGCTGCTGTGTGTCAAACACAACGAGATCGTTATCCAGGACGCTGCAACGTCACGGATCGTTGTCGTTCTCGCTGCAAAGTCGCTTAGTGTGAAGGTACCTGAAGACAGAAGCATAAACTGGTGTACCTCTACTTACATGTGTACAGTGTTGAAGATACCTGCATAAGTGGGGACGCCCGTGCAGTGTTGTGAATTTTCCAGGGGTTCTCTGTCTTGGTGTTGCTTCTCTGATTTTCCAGACGGATGATGTTTAAAAGCTCCTTGGTGATGGATGATGTGAGTATATGTACTTAATCATTATATGTATTTAATCCTTATATGTACTTAATCTTTGTATCATAAAATATACTAATGTTTATGCAATCATACTATTCAATCATATTATTCCTTTAATTTTGTACTTTGAAATAAAATTGCATTATATCGCAAGTAGTAGCCTTCTTTAAAGCCGTATCCGAACCTTAGTATTAAAAACTTGCCAATACACCCATCCGAGAAATTGCTACAATATAAGGAGTGGCAAAATCTACAGTTTGGTACATCCTGAGAAAGAAAGAAAGCACTGGTGAACTCATCAATGCAAAAAGACCTGAGCGCCCACGTAAGACAACAGTGGTGGATGATCGCAGAATAATCTCCATGGTGAAGAGAAACCTCTTCACAACAGCCAACCAAGTGAACAACACTCTCCAGGAGGTAGGCGTATCAATATCCAAATCTACCATAAAGAGAAGACGGCATGAAAGTAAATACAGAGGGTTCACTGCACGGTGCAAGCCACTCATAAGCATCAAGAATAAAAGGCTAGACTGGACTTTGCTAAAAAAACATCTAAAAAAGCCAGCGCAGTTCTGGAAGAACATTCTTTGGACAGATAAAACCAAGATCAACCTCTACCAGAATGATGGAAAGAGAAAAGTATGGCGAAGGCTTGGTACAGCTCATGATCCAAAGCATACCACATCATCTGTAAAACACGGCGGAGGCAGTGTGATGGCTTGGGCATGCATGGCTGCCAGTGGCACTGGGTCACTAGTGTTTATTGATGATGTGACACAGGACAGAAGCAGCCGAATGAATTCTGAGATATTTAGAGACATACTGTGTGCGCAGATCCACCAAATGCAGCAAAACTGATTGGTCGTCGTTTCAGACTACAGATGGATAATTACCCAAAACATAAAGCCAAAGCAACCCAGGAGTTTATTAAAGCAAAGAAGTGGAATATTCTTGAATGGCCAAGTCAGTCACCTGATCTCAACCCAATTGAGCATGCATTTCACTTGTTAAAGACTACATTTGAGACAGAAAGGCCCACAAACAAACAGCAACTGAAAACCACCACAATGAAGGCCTGGCAGAGCATCAAAAAGGAGGAAACACATTGTCTAGTGATGTCCATGAGTTCCAGACTTCAGGCAGTCATTGCCAACAAAGGGATTTCAACCAAGTACTAAAAATGAACATTTTATTTAAAATTATTGAATCTGTCCAATTACTTTTGGTCCCTTTAAAACAGGGTGGCACATGTTAAGGACCTGAAACTCATAAACCCTTCATCCAATTTTAATGTGGATACCCTCAAATGAAAGCTGAAAGTCTGAACTTCAACTGCATCTGAATTGTTTTGTTTAAAATTCATTGAGGTAATGTCTATAACCAAAATTAGAAAAATGTTGTCCCTGTCCAAATATATATGGACCTAACTGTATTTACAGGTGTATGGCAGTGAGTGTGTACATGTGTATATATTTACAGGTGTATGACAGTGTCTGTGCGTATGTATATATTTACAGGTGTATGGCAGTGTGTGTATACATGTGTATATATTTACTGGTGTATAGAAGTGTGTGTGTGAGTATGTACATGTGTATATATTAACAGGTGTATCACAGTGTGTGTGTGTGTGTGTGTGTGTGTGTGTGTGTGTGTGTGTGTGTGTGTGTGTGTGTGTGTGTGTGTGTGTGTGTGAGATTACATGATTATATTTTAATAAATATTGATTTTTTTTTTGTTCAAGAATAAATGTACATTGTTGCTCATGGAAAAAAAAAACAAGGCATCCCCAGAAAATAAGCTGTAACCCATGTTTCTGAGCAAAAAATAATATAAGACCCCATCTTATTTTCAGAGAAACACGGTACACGATATGGTGACTCCAGAGTAAGAATCTTTGCACTTCCACCTTGTGGTCTGCACAAATAAATTCTATAAAAGTGGTTAGGAAATCTGCATTAGGCCGGTTTCACTCGTCCTGATATTTCCGGCTGCGGAGATATCCGTGTCCGTGTGTCTGTGTACCGTGTGCCACATCAGTACCACACGGACGGCCACCGGGGAAGCAGAACTACAGTAAGCGCTGTTCCCCTGCATGTGGTGCTGAAGCCTGCTGTCATTCCTTCTCCCTTGTTCTGCCGGCAGCAGCGCGAGCAAGGGAGAATGAATGAAAGAAAAACCCGACGTGAGGTCCCCCCTATGTTTTTCAACCAACCTGGCAAAACTCACAGGTGTGGGCTGCTATTCTCAGGCTGGTAAGGGGCCATGGATAAGGGTCCCCTGTTGTGGATTCTGTTGGTGGGCTCCCTCTGGTGGTTACTGCTGGTACTGGGTGACTTTGGTGGGTTGCGGCCTTTGGTTTCCACCTGTCCATCAGAGGCTGGGTGTTTCCTATTTTACCTGGCCTTTCTGTCATTTCCCTTGCCGGCTATCAATGTGTTCAGATGTGCTCTGTTTGGTTCCTGCCTACCTGCTCCCAGATCTTTCAGGATAAGCTAAGTGCTGATTTTCAGTTGTTTGGTTTTTTGTCCAGCTTGCTTAGAATGTCTCTATGCTAGCTGGTTGCTCTAGTGGACTGAGGTTCTCCCCATGTGCCATGAGTTGGCACATGGGTTCTTGTAATCTCAGGATGGTTTTTTTGATTAGGGTTTTTTGCTGACCGCTCAGTCCCCTTTTGTATCATTCTGCTTTCTAGTTTTCAGCGGGCCTCTATTTGCTAAAACTATATACATCATCTCTATGTGTGTGCCTTCCTCTCATTTCACCATCAATACATGTGGGGGGCAACTATACCTTTGGGGTTAATTTCTCTGGAGGCAAGTGAGGTCTTGTTTTCTCTGCAGTACTAGTTAGCTCTTAGGCTGGTGCATGGCGTCTAGAACCAACGTAGGAACGCTCCCTGGCTATCTCTAGTTGCGTTTGTCAGGCGTAGGGCAGCGGTCAGCCCAGGTTCCATCACCCTAGAGCTCGTCCGATATTTGTTATACTTTGCTTGTCCTGTGCTATCCCTAGCCATTGGGGATTCATGACAGTATAGCCGGCCCACAAAGTGTTAATTGTTTGGGCTGAAGCAGGAGGAAAAGAAGTGTTCAAGGAAATTTTTTTTTTTTTTCCTTCAGAGTTTTGCTGCCTAGCCCTTAATTGCTGTCTAGCTGCTTCTTATCTCCTCTTAACCCTTGAATGGCTCTGATCTTAGCTGTTTATCATGGATGTCCAGAGTTTGGCTTCCAGCCTGAGTAATCTCGCGGCAAAGGTTCAAAACATACAGGATTTCGTTGTTCACATTCCCATGTCTGAACCTAGAATTCCTATTCCAGAGTTTTTTTCTGGAGATAGATCTACCTTCCTGAATTTCAGGAACAATTGTAAATTGTTTCTCTCTTTGAAATCTCGCTCCTCTGGAGACCCTGCTCAACAGGTCAAGATTGTTATATCGTTCCTACGGGGCGACCCTCAGAATTGGGCATTTGCATTGGCACCAGGGGATCCTGCGTTGCTTAGTGTGGATGCGTTTTTTCTGGCATTGGGATTGCTCTATGAGGAACCTAACCTAGAGATTCAGGCTGAAAAGGCTTTATTAGCCCTCTCTCAGGGGCATGATGAAGCGGAAATATATTGTCAGAAATTTCGGAAATGGTCGGTGCTTACTCAGTGGAATGAGTGCGCCCTGGCTGCAAACTTCAGAAATGGTCTTTCTGAGGCCATTAGGGATGTTATGGTGGGGTTCCCTGCGCCTACAGGTCTGAATGAGTCTATGGCTATGGCCATTCAGATTGATCGGCGTTTACGGGAGCGCAAACCCGTGCACCAGTTGGCGGTGTCTTCTGAACAGGCACCTGAGACTATGCAATGTGATAGAATTCAGTCCAGAAGTGAACGGCAAAATTATAGGCGGAAAAATGGTTTGTGTTTGTATAGTGGTGATTCAGCTCATGTTATATCAGCATGCTCTAAACGCACAAAAAGGGTTGATAAATCTTTTGCCATTGATACTCTGCAGTCTAAGTTCATTTTGTCTGTGACTCTGATTTTTTCACTGTCTTCCATTTCCGTCGATGCCTATGTGGATTCAGGCGCTGCCCTGAGTCTTATGGATTGGTCATTTGCTAAACGCTGCGGTTTTAGTCTAGAGCCTCTGGAAGTTCCTATTCCTCTGAAGGGAATTGATTCTACACCATTGGCTATGAATAAACCGCAGTATTGGACACAAGTGACCATGCGCATGACTCCCGTTCATCAGGAGGTGATTCGCTTCCTTGTACTGTATAATTTACATGATGTACTAGTGCTTGGTCTGCCATGGTTACAAACTCATAATCCTGTCCTGGACTGGAAAACAATGTCTGTGCTAAGCTGGGGATGTCAGGGGGTTCATGATGATGCACCTCCGATTTCTATCGCTTCATCGACTCCTTCGGAGATCCCTGCGTTTTTGTCAGATTATAAGGATGTTTTTGAGGAGCCTAAGCTCAATTCGCTCCCTCCTCATAGAGAGTGTGACTGTGCTATAGAATTGATTCCTGGCAGTAAGTTCCCTAAGGGTCGTTTATTTAATCTGTCACTGCCAGAGCATACTGCTATGCGGAATTATATTAAGGAGTCCTTGGAAAAGGGACATATTCGTCCATCTTCGTCCCCTCTGGGAGCAGGTTTTTTTTTCGTGGCAAAAAAAGATGGTTCCCTGAGGCCTTGTATAGATTATCGCCTTCTGAATAAGATTACAGTCAAATACCAGTATCCATTGCCATTATTTACTGATTTGTTTGCTCGCATTAAGGGGGCTAGGTGGTTCACTAAAATAGATCTTCGTGGTGCGTATAATCTGGTGCGGATAAAACAGGGTGATGAGTGGAAAACCGCATTTAATACGCCTGAGGGCCATTTTGAGTATTTGGTAATGCCTTTTGGACTCTCCAATGCTCCGTCAGTCTTTCAGTCCTTTATGCACAATATTTTCCGTGAATATCTGGATAAGTTTATGATTGTGTATTTGGATGATATTTTGGTGTTTTCTGATGACTGGGAGTCTCATGTTCTACAGGTCAGGAAGGTGTTTCAGGTTTTGCGGGCCAATTCTCTGTTTGTGAAGGGCTCAAAGTGTCTCTTCGGAGTCCAGAAGATTTCTTTTTTGGGGTACATTTTTTCTCCTTCTACTATTGAGATGGATCCCGTTAAGGTTCAGGCTATTTGTGACTGGACACAACCTACATCTGTTAAGAGCCTTCAGAAGTTCTTGGGGTTTGCTAATTTTTATCGTCGGTTCATTGCTAATTTTTCCAGTATTGTTAAACCTTTGACTGATTTGACTAAAAAGGGTGCTGATGTTGCTGATTGGTCTCCTGCGGCCGTGGAGGCCTTTCGGGAACTTAAGCGCCGGTTTTCTTCTGCTCCTGTGTTGTGTCAACCAGATGTTTCACTTCCTTTTCAGGTGGAGGTTGATGCTTCCGAGATTGGAGCAGGGGCGGTTTTGTCACAGAGAAGTTCTAATGGCTCGGTGACGAAGCCATGTGCTTTCTTCTCTAGAAAATTCTCGCCCGCCGAGCGCAATTATGATGTGGGTAATCGGGAGCTTTTGGCCATGAAGTGGGCATTTGAGGAGTGGCGTCATTGGCTTGAGGGTGCTAAACATCGCGTGGTGGTCTTGACTGATCACAAGAATCTCATTTACCTTGAGTCTGCCAGGCGTTTGAATCCTAGACAGGCTCGTTGGTCATTATTTTTTTCTCGTTTCAATTTCGTGGTTTCATACCTGCCAGGTTCAAAGAATGTGAAGGCAGATGCTCTTTCCAGGAGTTTTGTGCCTGATTCTCCTGGAGACACTGGGCCTGCTGGTATCCTTAGGGATGGGGTAATATTGTCCGCCGTATCCCCAGACTTGCGACACGCATTGCAGGAGTTTCAGGTGGATAAACCGGATCGATGTCCACCAGAAAGACTGTTTGTTCCGGATGATTGGACCAGTAGAGTCATCTCCGAGGTCCATTCTTCTGTGTTGGCTGGTCATCCTGGAATATTTGGTACAAGAGATTTGGTGGCCAGGTCTTTTTGGTGGCCTTCCTTGTCTAGGGATGTGCGTACCTTTGTGCAGTCTTGTGAAGTGTGTGCTCGAGCTAAGCCTTGCTGTTCACGGGCTAGTGGGTTGTTGTTATCTTTGCCCATCCCGAAGAGGCCTTGGACGCACATTTCCATGGATTTTATTTCTGATCTCCCGGTTTCACAGAAAATGTCCGTTATCTGGGTTGTGTGTGACCGCTTTTCTAAGATGGTTCATTTGGTGCCCTTGCCTAAGTTACCCTCCTCCTCTGAGTTGGTTCCTTTGTTTTTTCAGAACGTGGTTCGTTTGCATGGGATTCCGGAGAATATTGTTTCTGATAGGGGATCCCAGTTTGTGTCTAGATTTTGGCGGACGTTTTGTGCCAAGATGGGCATTGATTTGTCTTTCTCGTCTGCATTCCATCCTCAGACGAATGGCCAGACGGAGCGAACTAATCAGACCTTGGAAACTTATTTGAGGTGTTTTGTTTCTGCTGATCAGGATGACTGGGTTGCTTTTTTGCCACTGGCCGAATTTGCTCTTAATAATCGGGCTAGTTCTGCCACGTTGGTCTCTCCTTTTTTTTTGTAATTCGGGGTTTCATCCTCGTTTTTCCTCTGGTCAGGGGGAATCTTCGGATTGTCCTGGAGTGGACGTGGTGGTGGACAGGCTACATCAGATTTGGAATCAGGTGGTGGACAATTTGAAGTTATCTCAGGAGAAGACTCAGCAGTTTGCTAATCGCCGTCGCCGCGTGGGTCCCCGACTTCTTGTTGGGGACTTGGTGTGGTTGTCTTCTCGTTTTGTCCCTATGAAGGTTTCTTCTCCTAAGTTCAAGCCTCGGTTCATCGGTCCTTATAGGATCTCGGAGATTCTTAACCCTGTATCTTTTCGTTTGGATCTCCCAGCATCGTTTGCTATTCATAATGTGTTCCATCGGTCGTTGTTGCGGAGGTATGAGGTGCCCGTTGTTCCTTCGGTCGAGCCTCCTGCTCCGGTGCTGGTGGAGGGAGAATTGGAGTATGTTGTTGAAAAGATCTTGGATTCTCGTGTTTCCAGACGCAAACTCCAGTATTTGGTTAAGTGGAAGGGTTATGGTCAGGAGGATAATTCCTGGGTGGTCGCCTCCGATGTTCACGCGACTGATTTGGTCCGCGCCTTCCATAGAGCTCACCCTGATCGCCCTGGGGGTTCTCGTGAGGGTTCGGTGACCCCTCCTCAAGGGGGGGTACTGTTGTGGATTCTGTTGGTGGGCTCCCTCTGGTGGTTACTGCTGGTACTGGGTGACTTTGGTGGGTTGCGGCCTTTGGTTTCCACCTGTCCATCAGAGGCTGGGTGTTTCCTATTTTACCTGGCCTTTCTGTCATTTCCCTTGCCGGCTATCAATGTGTTCAGATGTGCTCTGTTTGGTTCCTGCCTACCTGCTCCCAGATCTTTCAGGATAAGCTAAGTGCTGATTTTCAGTTGTTTGGTTTTTTGTCCAGCTTGCTTAGAATGTCTCTATGCTAGCTGGTTGCTCTAGTGGACTGAGGTTCTCCCCATGTGCCATGAGTTGGCACATGGGTTCTTGTAATCTCAGGATGGTTTTTTTGATTAGGGTTTTTTGCTGACCGCTCAGTCCCCTTTTGTATCATTCTGCTTTCTAGTTTTCAGCGGGCCTCTATTTGCTAAAACTATATACATCATCTCTATGTGTGTGCCTTCCTCTCATTTCACCGTCAATACATGTGGGGGGCAACTATACCTTTGGGGTTAATTTCTCTGGAGGCAAGTGAGGTCTTGTTTTCTCTGCAGTACTAGTTAGCTCTTAGGCTGGTGCGTGGCGTCTAGAACCAACGTAGGAACGCTCCCTGGCTATCTCTAGTTGCGTTTGTCAGGCGTAGGGCAGCGGTCAGCCCAGGTTCCATCACCCTAGAGCTCGTCCGATATTTGTTATACTTTGCTTGTCCTGTGCTATCCCTAGCCATTGGGGATTCATGACAGTCCCCCCAGCCTACAAACAGCAGCCCGCAGCTGCCCAGAAAAGGCGCATCTATTGAATACAGACACAAATGAATGTTAACAGATCTACAAATTATTTCTCCGATTTCACAGAAAAAGAGCGAGATCACTTCAATCTTGTGCACATTTGATATAGGTTCATCCTCCTCTTAAAAGGTGATGACAGTTTTTCCTAAAGTGCAGCGTGACATTTTGATGAAAGATCAGTGGAGCACCACACGGTAGAAGCTTCAGTAACCAAGTATATATGACCAAACATTAGTACAGAATTGTTAAAATACGTTAATAAAGCAGGTGATCAAAGATGGACATTCACTTTCGAATGCTTTCAATAAGGCACAAATGGTGTAGAACTGAGTTCACACAGGACAGTTTTCGTTAATTCTGATGCTATAGCATACAAAAAAAAATGATGAATTAAGTAACATCACACTATAGTTTAGGTCTGGGCTACACTGCAACTTTTTTATAGCGCTACGGATTGATTTTAACTATTAAATGGCAGTTGCAGTCCACCCAATTGCACACAGCTCAATGTATTACTTTGGACTGCAGCTGTAGCTAGAAACACGGCACCTCATTTCTCACCCACTTCTCGTTTTGGCTTACAAATACTGGGGGGAAAAACTGACCAAACACTGACACTGACAATATACTGACTGTAGCCGTAACTTGAGAACACACACTGAGGCAAGCCACTCGGCCCACCTGGGTGGCCACCAATGGCTGCACGCATTAAGTTCATCATTCTTCACCCATTGGCTCAGTGGTGGGCTGGGCCTGGTGGCAGGGATGCATTTTTCCCCTGGGCCAGTCCCCAGGCAGCTGTTCATGGCCGCCGGAAGACCGGCACTGTACTTTTGATTGCAGCCAGGCTGGCAGACTCCTTCCTGATCTTGCATGATGCATCCACATGTATTCACCTCTTTGAGATGCGAATACATTTGAATGCATGATATCTGGCGCAGAGCAGAGCATCACGGTTGTTCCCACGCCGTGGCCTAGCGTGCAGCAGAGTGATGAGGTCATCATGCTGTGACCTCCTCACACTGCTCTGGCAATGCAGAGCGGGGCAGAAGAGGCGGGGACGCGGTGGCCGGCCTGGCATGAAGAATGGTGAGCAGCGCTCCGATGAGTAGCAGGAGTTGAGCTGCTGAAGATTAATGATCTGACATTTGCTGTGTATAGGGAATGGGCCATGGTGTTAGTAGTCCACGAGGGCAGCTGCATGGCATTGTGTGTGTGTATATATGTGTGTGTGTATATATGAGTGTATGTGTATGTATATGAGTGTGTATGTATATGAGTGCGTGTGTATATGAGAGTGTATGTGTGTGTGTGTGTGTGTATATATGTGTGTGTATATGACTGTGTGTAGGAGTGTGTGTATATATATATATATATATATATATATATATATATATGAGTGTGTGTGTGTATATGTGTGTATATATGAGTGTATGTGTATTAGTGTGTGTGTATATGAGTGTGTGTATATGAATGTGTGTGTCTGTATGAGTGTGTGTGTGTATGAGCATATGTGTGTGTATGAGTGTGTAAGGGCTCATACTCACATGTGAGAAACTCGGACGAGTCTCGCACAACAATACCCAGCACTGCCGCCGGTACTTGGATCGGAGCGTTCAGCTGCATAGAAATACATGCAGCTGAACACTCCGATCCGAGTGCCGGTGGCAGTGCCACATATTGACGTGCGAGACTCGTCCGAGTTTCTCGCATGTGAGTATGAGCCCTAAGAATGTGTGTGTGTATGACAGTGTGAATGAGAGTGTGTCGGCACGTTCCCACGTTCAGTACTCACTGCGTGTTGGACGCTGCGTACACCCGCAGCGTCCAGATGTTACTGCATAGTGGATGGAATTTCATGAAATCCCATCTCCACTATGCATGCAATGACGCCTCCGGCTTCCCTGCGGAGACACACATGAGGCGCGTCTTTACGGACTGAAGCATGTCTAATAATCTTGTGGAGACGCTTAGTCTCCGCAAGATAAATGTCACCCATGCAATGTATTGGACACGGTGATTCCGCACGGTTCAATGAACACATGAGGAATCACCTACGTTCAAAAGCCGGCAGCACTTTGGACGGAGCGGACATGCACTGCATCCAAAGTGCTGCTTAATACTGACCGTGAGAAAAGAAGAGGATAGACCGTTGTGCATTCAGGCAGGGATCACCATAAAAAATATATAACATTTTATTAGACTATATGTAAACTACACAAAAATATTAAAAACATATAAAAAAACAACACACAAAAATACAAAATCATGCCCTGTGAGGACAGGGGCTGCGGAACACTGGCCAACACCTGAAAAGTTTAGCCCCGATGGGCTTAGTACCAAATAATTAGGCTGTTATTGTGTAGTGGCAATTAAACAGTATAGTATATATTGTATATTTACAAAGAATAATGTCCAACCAATAAGAAGGTAATGATTGGTACCCAATATAAATGTTACCTAACATTGAGCGCAAACCAAAATCATGCTATTAATAGCCCGCATAGTCAGGTGCAAAACATCCAAAACTTATTGGGTACGAGACTTCATTAGTCCACAATATTCCCAAACTTATAAGGGTATGTTTCCACGGTCAGTAAACGCTGCGGATTGGACACTGCGTACAGCTGCAGCGTCCAATCCGCAGCGGCCAGATGTTGCAGTATAGTGGAGGGGATTTCATGAAATCCCATCTCCACTATGTGTGCAGGGACGTCTCTGGATTACCTGCAGAGACGCACATATGTCGCATCTTTCTAGACTGCAGCATGTCTTTATCTTGCGGAAATGCTGTTACTGACTGTGGAAACATACCCTAAGGTGAGCTTAAATATATGGAAAATACCCATAGTGGATATGCTCATGGAGAAAAACACATAGCAGCATATTACAGCATGTCGCAGGTGTAGAGGTTGGGTCTGGCTCCTGTTAGCCCAATGCGTGTCGTCACTAGAGTGACTTCATCAGGGGCTGTAGGTGTGGTGCCTTGTGGTGCATGTGGGGTAGAGTTTGTATTTTTTGACCTCCATGACAACCGCGGCGCATGCACCGTTTGACTGGTGACTACACTTCCGGCGTCCTAGTGAACACGTCGAGACCACACTCCGAAGGGGTGAGTTAATCAGCTGTGGAGACTTGATAATTTATGCGTGGTATATATACAGTATATAGACATCTGCAGCGCCCCAGAGTCCTGGTTGCTGCAGTAATGTTATTCCTCCACCAGGGGGAGTGATATTACGTCTGGAGGCAATAAAGATCTCCTGTCCAGGTATCACAAACACACCACACACTTCACACTCCAGTCCACCAGGGGGAGCAAAGGTTCTATCTATTAGGCCACTCCTCACAGTTAGGTAAAACTTGTGGGTTGGTTAGGAAGTTAGAAGGTTCCTGGCTGGAGACCGAGAGAGAAAGGTCTCCAGGCCGAGCTGTCTGGATTGATCTCCAGCAGATCCAGACTTTGGTCTGAGGAGGACGAGGGTCCACGGAGCTGCACCTGCACCCCATGCGGCAGCATCCTAAGAAAGAGACATTGAAAGGAAGCGTGTTCTAGTGAGTGAGAAACTAAGGCATAGCAACAAGTGGATACCAGAGAGGATAGTAGACGTGAGGAGCTGCATCCTTCTGGTGCGCGTTCCGGTAGCCAGGATACCGAGGGAGTAAAGTGCTCTACGCCATTGCTTCAGAGACTGGCAGGACAGTCAATTCCAAGTTGGCTGCCCGACCTAAAATACCTAAGACAGGTGGCAACTTGTGGGGGTCGGGGCGTCTCTAGGGTCCCTATAATCAAGCCTCAGGCCATCAGTCATACGGGTTTTGTTCGATCCGACCACAGGGAACAGAGAGAGAAGAGTAATAGCAGTGAGGACTTCATTAGAGCTTAAGCAAGTGAGGACCTACTGTGTTACTGAGCGCATAGGAAGGCTATTGCATTCCACCTGGATAAGGAGACTCTGGATTTGCCTTCAGACCGGCCGGACTCTGCCTACCCCGTGATCCGGTGCCCAGGACTGTGGACACTGAAGCCTTCAGTAAAAGGTAAAGAGACTGCAACCTTGTGTCCTCATTATTCACCGCGCCCTACACCATCACCATCTATACTTCTGGGAAGCCCTGGGGATACACTTCACCTGTGGGAAGGTATACCATCTGGCTGCCATAACGTCACCCCAGCGGACCCCTAAGCAGCGTCGGTCACCCTGACCAAATACCACAGGTGGCGTCACGAACATCATACAAACTTTCCTTTTCATTGGACGTCCCTCAAAGGGCCACGGACCGGGTCGGGCCACCGTGACATCCCAGAACTGAGAAGGACCCGGTACCGAGTACCCCATTGCCCTTAACGTGGGGGCGCTCCACATCACGATATGGTAACCACACTCTCTGCCCCTGATGAAGTCACTCTAGTGATGACACGTGTTGGGCTAACAGGAGCCGGACCCAGCCTCTACACCTGCAACATGCTGTAATATGCTGCAATGTGTTTTGCTCCATGAGCATATCCACTATGGGTATTTTCCATATATTTAAGCTCACCTTATAGGTTTGGGAATATTGTGGACTAATGCAGTCTTGTACCCAATAAGTTTTGGATGTTTTGCACCTGACTATGTGGGCTATTGATAGCATGATTTTGGTTTGCGCTCAATGTTAGGTAACATATTTATATTGAGTACCAATCATTACCTTCTTATCGGTCAGACATTATTTATTGGTGCTTTCTTTTCCACTTAGAAATTATGTAAGGATAATGTATATAAGGCCGGGGTCACACTTGCAACAAGCTCGCACGTCAATACCCGGCACTGCCATCGGCACTCAGGACCGGAGCGCGGGGCTGCATGCATTTCTATGCAGCTGAACGCTGCGGTCCGAGTGCCGGCGGCAGTGCCAGGTATTGAGGTGTGAGACTTGTGCGAGTTTCTCGCACGTGTGACCCTGGCCTAATACTGTATAATAATGTTTTTTGCTATTTAAATGGCATTGTTTGGTACGAAGCCCATTGCGGCTAAACTTTTTGGGTGTTAGACAGTGTTCCGCAGCCCCTGTCCTCACAGGGCATAATTTTGTATTTTTCTGTGTTTTTTATAATGTTTTTAATATTTTTGTGTGGTTTACTTATAGTCTAATAACATTTTATATATTTTTTATGGTGATCCCTGCCTGCTTGACAGTCTATTCTCTCTTTTATTGATCTTCAGTGACATGCGGCGGGTTGAACCCATTTACTAATTTGTTCATGGTGCCCTCCTATCTTGGGTTTTCTACTGACTGTGGGAACATACCCTAAGTGTTCAGATGGGCAGTGTGTAGGGAGGACATTGTAGAGACTAGGGACAGAATGTGGGGGACATTATGGAGACGAGCATTATGGAGAGGGACAGTGTAGGCGGGATATTATGGGGAGGGGTGGTGTAGGGGGTATATTATGGGGAGGGGCAGTGTATGGGGTATAATTTGTGGAGGTGTGGGGTAGGGGGTATATTATGGAGAAGGGTGGTGTGGGAGGGATATTATGGAGAGACACAGTCTGGGGGGATTTTTTGTGCAGGAAGCACATTCAGGGACAATTATTTAGTTAGGAGCGCAGCATGGTAGATATTTATATTTTGTTGGCAGTATAATGATACTTTTTATTTTTAAGGGCACCGTGTCAGCAAATGCTGCTGAAGATGGAAAAGAGGGAAGTTTGCAGACACTAGCTGTGGGCATGAAATCTCATCATGGCGCCTGTACTACATGAAGACAAAAGGGAAAGAATGACTCCAATCAGGTATGACGTCATCTATAAGGTACCAGGATGTAAATGTTTGTAATACTGACTACATTTCATAAGTAGTGAGGTCGCTGTATGGTACACAGTCTGATGATAAAGGTAACAACAACTCCCAGTATCTCCTTACCATAGTTAAGGACATACTGGGAGGTACATGTTCATGTCATACAAGTGTATCATGGGGCTGATCGAACACTGAAATTGACCACTGTAATAAGCCTGGTACTGCATTCATCTACTGACTGTGGTTCTAATGCTGTATTCATTTACTGGCTGTGGCTCTGTCTGCATTCATCTACTGATGGTGGTTTTGTCGCTGCACTCATCAACTGATGGTGGTTCTGACCCTGCATTCATCTACTAATGATGGTTCTGACCCTGCATTCATCTACTAATGATGGTTCTGTCTCTGCATTCATCTACGGATGGTGGTTCTGTCTCTGCATTCATCTACGGATGGTGGTTCTGTCCCTGCATTCATCTACTGATGGTGGTTCTGTCGCTGCATTCATCAACTGATGGTGGTTCTGTCCCTGCATTCCTCTACTGATGGTGGATCTGTCCCTGCATTCATCTACTGATGATGGTTCTGTCTCTGCATTCATCTACTGATGGTGGTTCTGTCCCTGCATTCATCTACTGATGGTGGTTCTGTCTCTGCATTCATCTACTGATGGTAGTTCTGTCCCTGCATTCATCTACTGATGGTGGCTCTGTCCCTGCATTCATCTGATGGTGGCTCTGTCCCTGCATTCATCTGATGGTGGCTCTGTTCCTCCATTCATCTACTAATGGTGGTTCTGTCCATCCATTCATCTACTGATGGTAGTTCTGTCCCTGCATTCATCTACTGATAGTGGTTCTAATGTTGTATTCATTTACTGACTGTGGTTCTGCCCCTGAATTAATCTACTGATGCTGGTTCTGTCGCTGCATTCACCTACTGATGGTGGTTCTGTCACTGCATTCATCTACTGCTGGTGGTTCTAATGTTGTATTCATTTACTGACTGGTTCTGTCGCTGCATTCATCTACTGATGGTGGTTCTGACCCTGCATTCATTTACTGACTGTGGTTCTGTCGCTGCATTCATCTACTGATGGTGGCTCTGTCCCTGCATTCATCTACTGGTGGTGGCTCTGTCCCTCCATTCATCTACTGATGGTGGTTCTGACCCTGCATTCATCTACTGGTGGTGGTTCTGTCGCTGCATTCATCTACGGACGGTGATTTTGACCCTGCATTCATCTACTGACGGTGGTTCTGACCCTGCATTCATCTACTGGTGGTGGTTCTAACCCTGCATTCATCTACTGATGGTGGTTCCGTCGCTGCATTCATCTACTGATGGTGGTTCTGACCCTGCATTCATCCACTGATGGTGGTTCTGACCCTGCATTCATTTACTGACTGTGGTTCTGTCGCTGCATTCATCTACTGGTGGTGGTTCTGTCCCAGCATTCACCTACTGATAGTGGTTCTGTCTCTGCATTCATCTACTGATGGTGGTTCTGACCCTGCATTCATCTACTGGTGGTGGTTCTGTCGCTGCATTCATCTACGGACGGTGATTTTGACCCTGCATTCATCTACTGGTGGTGATTCTGTCGCTGCATTCATCTACGGATAGTGGTTCTGACCCTGCATTCATCTATTGATGGTGATTCTGACCCTGCATTCATCTACTGGTGGTGGTTCTGTCGCTGCATTCATCTACGGACGGTGATTTTGACCCTGCATTCATCTACTGACGGTGGTTCTGACCCTGCATTCATCTACTGGTGGTGGTTCTAACCCTGCATTCATCTACTGATGGTGGTTCCGTCGCTGCATTCATCTACTGATGGTGGTTCTGACCCTGCATTCATCCACTGATGGTGGTTCTGACCCTGCATTCATTTACTGACTGTGGTTCTGTCGCTGCATTCATCTACTGGTGGTGGTTCTGTCCCAGCATTCACCTACTGATAGTGGTTCTGTCTCTGCATTCATCTACTGATGGTGGTTCTGACCCTGCATTCATCTACTGGTGGTGGTTCTGTCGCTGCATTCATCTACGGACGGTGATTTTGACCCTGCATTCATCTACTGGTGGTGATTCTGTCGCTGCATTCATCTACGGATAGTGGTTCTGACCCTGCATTCATCTATTGATGGTGATTCTGACCCTGCATTCATCTACTGGTGGTGGTTCTGTCGCTGCATTCATCTACTGATGGTGGTTCTGACCCTGCATTCATCTACTGGTGGTGGTTCTGTCGCTGCATTCATCTACTGGTGGTGGTTCTGTCGCTGCATTCATCTACTGGTGGTGGTTCTGTCGCTGCATTCATCTACTGGTGGTGGTTCTGACCCTGCATTCATCTACTGATGGTGGTTCTGGCGCTGCATTCATCTACTGATGGTGGTTCTGACCCTGCATTCATCTACTGGTGGTGGTTCTGTCGCTGCATTCATCTACTGGTGGTGGTTCTGTCGCTGCATTCATCTACTGGTGGTGGTTCTGTCGCTGCATTCATCTACTGGTGGTGGTTCTGTCGCTGCATTCACCTACTGATGGTGGTTCTGTCACTGCATTCATCTACTGCTGGTGGTTCTAATGTTGTATTCATTTACTGACTGGTTCTGTCGCTGCATTCATCTACTGATGGTGGTTCTGACCCTGCATTCATTTACTGACTGTGGTTCTGTCGCTGCATTCATCTACTGATGGTGGCTCTGTCCCTGTATTCATCTACTGGTGGTGGCTCTGTCCCTCCATTCATCTACTGATGGTGGTTCTGACCCTGCATTCATCTACTGGTGGTGGTTCTGTCGCTGCATTCATCTACGGACGGTGATTTTGACCCTGCATTCATCTACTGACGGTGGTTCTGACCCTGCATTCATCTACTGGTGGTGGTTCTAACCCTGCATTCATCTACTGATGGTGGTTCCGTCGCTGCATTCATCTACTGATGGTGGTTCTGACCCTGCATTCATCCACTGATGGTGGTTCTGACCCTGCATTCATTTACTGACTGTGGTTCTGTCGCTGCATTCATCTACTGGTGGTGGTTCTGTCCCAGCATTCACCTACTGATAGTGGTTCTGTCTCTGCATTCATGTACTGATGGTGGTTCTGACCCTGCATTCATCTACTGGTGGTGGTTCTGTCGCTGCATTCATCTACGGACGGTGATTTTGACCCTGCATTCATCTACTGGTGGTGATTCTGTCGCTGCATTCATCTACGGATAGTGGTTCTGACCCTGCATTCATCTATTGATGGTGATTCTGACCCTGCATTCATCTACTGGTGGTGGTTCTGTCGCTGCATTCATCTACGGACGGTGATTTTGACCCTGCATTCATCTACTGACGGTGGTTCTGACCCTGCATTCATCTACTGGTGGTGGTTCTAACCCTGCATTCATCTACTGATGGTGGTTCCGTCGCTGCATTCATCTACTGATGGTGGTTCTGACCCTGCATTCATCCACTGATGGTGGTTCTGACCCTGCATTCATTTACTGACTGTGGTTCTGTCGCTGCATTCATCTACTGGTGGTGGTTCTGTCCCAGCATTCACCTACTGATAGTGGTTCTGTCTCTGCATTCATCTACTGATGGTGGTTCTGACCCTGCATTCATCTACTGGTGGTGGTTCTGTCGCTGCATTCATCTACGGACGGTGATTTTGACCATGCATTCATCTACTGGTGGTGATTCTGTCGCTGCATTCATCTACGGATAGTGGTTCTGACCCTGCATTCATCTATTGATGGTGATTCTGACCCTGCATTCATCTACTGGTGGTGGTTCTGTCGCTGCATTCATCTACTGATGGTGGTTCTGACCCTGCATTCATCTACTGGTGGTGGTTCTGTCGCTGCATTCATCTACTGGTGGTGGTTCTGTCGCTGCATTCATCTACTGGTGGTGGTTCTGTCGCTGCATTCATCTACTGGTGGTGGTTCTGACCCTGCATTCATCTACTGATGGTGGTTCTGGCGCTGCATTCATCTACTGACGGTTCTGTCACTTCATTCTACTACTGGTTCTGGTCATGTACACATGTAGCAAACCATAATGTGCTTCATGGCTATGTTAAAACTGTAGGCAGGTCAAGGTGTGACCAGTATAGAGCGTTGTAAAAAAAAAATCGTAGGTAATGATGAGAGGCATAACATACTTTGCTTTACTACATATCTGAAAATGTGTATCCAGTTTAAAAATAATACATGAGCAAAATATGTGATTTGTCTGATCAGTAGAAATGCTCATCTGAGCTGATCTGAGTACTGTCAGGTTTTTCATTGAGCAGCTTTCAGACAAGCAATATAGTAGTAGGAATATAGCCTATGAAGCAGCTGGAGGTAAACATGTTAAAGGGGTTGTCCAGTTTTAAGTTACTCTGACTGCAGACTCGTGAATTCTCACAATGCTCGCAGGGCTGTGGTGATTCGGCAGGCGTGTGACTGCAGTTATGTGATTTGCATACATGACAACTAGCCTTGCTCGGCCTCACTTAATACACCTGTATTGAGCAAGGCCAGAAACAGTCTAGTTGTAATATGGCCGGGAATATATATATATATCACATACTTGATTGCATAACTGCCCACTCCTACCACCAGAGAATTCTCACAGCGCACATGATGTGAGGATTCACATATAGTGACTTTAGACTTGTAGCTTAAGATCGGACAAACTTTTTAAGGATGGGCCGCTACTCATGGGCCACTGCTGTGTGCTTGCCGCCCAGGCTAATATTTGCCAGCTAGCCCCTGCATTGGCTGCTGTAGATGGGTGGTCTTTTGGTAGCTCAACTAGCCGCACCGTGCCTTCCCACCATCACTGAAACATTACTTTTAGGATTGCTATCTACAATATCTGGCACTAGATTTCCAGTCCTCAGAGACAATTTGCTTATCAGGTTAAAAAAAAAAAATCACATCTTAAAAATTAAAGATCACACACAAGAAGTAGAAGTGGTTCAGTTCGTCAGACATTTACGATGTATGATTTTTTTTTTTGCAATAGTGTTTCAGTAATGCTATTAGCTATTTTTATGGTGTAAGGGTAAGTGCACATAATGTTGGTATTGTATGGGAGAAGGCGCTTCAGGAAAAAGCTGAATAAAGGATGACTAAAGCAGGTTGTGCCCATTATATAGAACACACATCATCACTCAAGCAAATAATCTCCCCAAACACACGTTTGGCTCAGGCCGAATTCACACCATTTCTTTCTCATATGGGAAAAGTGTATTGATGTTTTCTTTTTTTTCGGTATGCTGGATCCATTTTTGGTCCATTTATCAGTTTTTACAAACAGTGCGTCATCCATTTCTTTGTTCGTATGGAGAAAAAAAAAAATCTGAAGCTTCTTTTGCAGTGTTTCACACAGCCATTTATTCGAAGACGACTTTCGGACCACAAAATGGATAAATTTAGAAGTTTTATTTTGAAAAGGAGAGGGTAATCAATCTCCCCTCCACCAAAAGGCTCTTTTTGTCTCCTATATTAGCTTAGTAAACCCAACTCGAATGGAATTTCTACCTTTGGCTGTAATAATTTGAGCATAAAAGAATTTGAAAATCCGCTTCTTCACCCTACTTTATTCTCTGGCGTATGAAGATGCTGAACACAAACTTTACTTTTAAGTATAAGGTAATTGAGCAAAGAGATTCACGCATTCTTATTATTAAGGATATACAATGTTATGACATGGCGGGTCCTAGTAAACATAAGAGATGCCCAAGATGTCAGGCAGAGTAGACCGTCTACAGCAGGAATGGGTGTCCTGGTCCAGCAGCCACTGAGGATCGGATGACGGCAGCGCAAAATTTTATGTCTCAACTCTACCAAAAACAGGTTAACCTATATTGACATGTATGATATTACAGAACAAAGCACAAGATCACAATCGATGTTAGGATAGGGTCTTTGATCTTGTCCTGTTTTCATCTATTTTTATTTTAAAAATAAGAAAAAAACCACTGAACTTGAATAGTGATCAAAATGTACCACTGTATAAAGTCACAAAGACTTAAAGTATAGATTGGATGATTGGCAAATTATGGAGAAGTTGAATGGATCTGCTTAAAAATATCTAATGACTGAAGATCAGCTTAAATGCTTCATGATGTAATACACCAACAGAAATGAAGACGGCGAAGGAGCGATTGCCTGGGAAGAATAGCAGCATCAACTTTAACTGGCAACTGCTCGTCTTTCTCGCAAAATAGCATCCAACCAAACATGCTTCATGGGGAGGTCAGACGAAAAAAAAATGGTTTAGCGAACTGGTATCTTGGTATTAGAACAGCAATGAAAAGAAAATACCCATGAAATGCATTTATTCTTCTTCGAGAAGCCTAAGGCTATATTCAATAGTAAAGTAGGCAGTATACGGCATTTCGGGTTTTTATTCATGGTGCTCGAGTAGGGTTCCACTCCGTGTTCTAGCATGGATTCAAGAACTGGTGTAACACATACAGCAACAGATGCCGAAATTACTGCTGTTCATCCTCCTCTACTATTGCCTCTCCGTGGCAAATGGTTTTGGTCAGACCAAGGTCCAAAATGGGGACGGAGACGTTACTCTTTTCTGTTTTGTATTGCATATGAATAAATTACCATACCTGCCTTTCATAGTGGAGTTCTTTCATCTATGTAAGGCTACATTTACACATCAGTTTCTGCTTTTACAGCCATCAGAAAACAAACCAATTTTCTCCAATGTGTCATCCGATTTGCATGTTATTATTATTATATTATTATTTTTTTTTTATTTATTTTTTTAAGCTAAAGCCGGAAGATGCCTGAACTTTTGTTTATCACAGATTTTTTATTTTTAACAGATTCCCATAGACTTTAGTGGCCAAGTCTAAACGGATGCGAATAGGACTTGCTCGGAGTCTCACAGACAAGACGGATCAATTTTTTAAACAGATGCAGCGTATGGATAAATTAAACTCCATAGGTCAGTGAGCTGTCCAAGAAAAAAAAAGTGTAAATGTAGCCTATTCCAAGAGAACTGGTATACAGAGGTAAGCAAATACTTATCTGCGCCCATACTATCATCACTGATTTCCACATTAATTTTATGGTTTATGTAATATACCTAGAAAATATACCATATCTATGACAAGCTCAAAGGGGTTTCTCATGGTAAAAAAGCAGTTTCCTAAACCAGTGCCTCTCCAGCTGGTAGAAAAGTAGACTTCTCATCAAGCACTGACTGCAGCAGGCGATCACTTATCAGTAACATATGCCACCACTATATGATTTGTGAAGGTCTGACCTTTGGGACCCTCGCCAATCCAGAAAACTAAGTGGATGCAATTCTGGTGTAGTGCTGCAACCTTTTTATTTTTTCTTAAGGACAGTGCTTCATCGACTTGTGTCACGATTCACACCGTGACTGCCAACACTAGGTCACGGGTCCCACCAATGTGTCAGGGATCCCGGGGAGGATATCTTTATCGTTCCCACTACTCACACCAATTTGTCACGAACCGGAGTTGTTTGGTTGCCCCTGGTTCCTTCTGAAGGGGATTTATCTATATCCCACTTCCCAGTTCCGGTTTGGAACTTGCAGCTCTCTGGAGCCCCCCTTACCTCAGGTCAGACTGCACCTGGGGTAATTAGTTGCCAGAAAGGCTGTCTGCTATGTACTGGCTATTGGGCACAATGCAGCGAGGGCAATATAACTACTCCCACTAAAGCAGGAACAATAATTATCAACGCCGTCCGTCGCTACGAGTCCCAATTGCACAGAACAAGTATGCCACAAGCTCAGATTAAACGGGTCCGAAGCCAACCCCAAATCAGTAGCGCAATTCACTTCAGAGGACGCACAGTTCGTAATAGAGCAGAAGAGACAAGCTAGCAATTAAATATTTTACTCAATTAAAAATTAGGCAGTGTTTATAAAGTATAAAAAGATATCAGAAAGGAGACGATTCGTATACACATTACACAATAAAATAAGGATTAAAATAGAAGATTACACTCACATTTTGCTTAAGTCATTGCGGGCTAACCATGCTTGAGGATCCAGACATAACAGTGCATGACAAAGACTCTTCATTGATTAAGCTCCCAGGCAAGAATAAAACCCGGGCTAAGTTCAGGAACCTATACCTCTGAGCTTGTGACATCACTAAAGGGCTGGTTAAAGATATGTACTGGTCTCAGAGATATTTACGTTCTCCAAGGTCTGAGACAAAAGAAATTCCTGAGTGAAAAGGGAGGGACAACAGGTGGCTTTGCAGGATTGGTCATCTGCAGTTTAAAGCCACACCCTGCTCACACACTAGCTTCAATTTACCCAGTGTCTCGGCCATACGGCTTGTTTGTTGTATTCAGGGGGGAGAGAGAGGGGGGGTCAAAGCTGCCGTGTGCTTTCAGGACCATGGTCACATGTGCAAAACTCCCTCAGCTATGGTATTTTACATTAACGTGACACCTCCCCTTTTGGACTGCGCTACGAAGGCAGAACCTCTCGGTACTCCTGCATGCACACCTCAGCAGGTTCACCCTGGCGGGATAACCCATCCACATTGCCATGCTTCCTGCCCATTTTGTGTTCAATGGTGAAGTTAAACTGCTGAAGGGCAAGGCTCCAGCATAGCAACCTTCCATTGGTTCCACACAAGGCGTTTAGACAGCGCAGAGGGTTGTAGTCAGTCACCACAGTTAAGGTGCGACCGTACAAGTAGGGCTGCAAGCGCTGCTGGGCCCAGACTATGGGCAGGCACTCCTTCTCGATGGTGGAGTAGGCCACTTCCCTCGGCAGAAGTTTCTGGCTCAGGTACAACACGGGGTGCTCTTGGTTCCCAGAGACGACTTGGCTAAGCACAGCACCGAGGCCAAACTCGCTGGCGTCGGTCTGCACCAAGAACAGTCAACTGCTTTTAACACAGGGGTGTTGCACAGTGCTGTTTTCAACGCCTGAAAGGCCCCCTCGCAGCCATCGGTCCAGTTGACGATGTGTGATAGCTTCTTCTTGGTGAGATCCGTCAAGGGTTTTGTCAGGCTACTATAGTGCTGTACGAAGTGCCTATAGTACCCTGCGGTGCCCAGGAAGGACATCACCTGTTTCTTGGTCCTGGGGGTGGGCCAGTTCACGATCGCTCCCACTTTCTCAGGCTCTGGCTTTAGGGTGCCCCTGCCTACCCGGTGCCCCAGGTAGTGGACCTCACTCATGCCCATCTGGCACTTTCCCGGCTTGATAGTCAGACCAGCCCAGTGAAGTCGCCTTAGCACCTCCTCGAGATGCTGCAGGTGTTCTTCCCAGGAGGAACTGAAGATGGCAATGTCATCCAGGTACGCCACCGTGTACTTCTCCAGTCTCTGAAGCAGGTGGTTAACAATCCGCTGGAAAGTGGCAGGGGCATTCTTCATGCCGAAGGGCATGACTGTGGACTCGTACAGTCTGAAGGGTGTGATAAAGGCGGACCTCTCCTGCGCCTCTGGGCTCGGGAATCTGCCAGTATCGACTCAGATCCATTATGGTCAGATATTCTGCGTCAGCTAACCTCTCAAGCAGCTCCTCGATGCGCGGCATTGGGTGCGCGTCAGAGGCTGTGATGGCGTTGAGTCTCCTGTAGTCCACGCAGAACCGGGTGGTCCGATCCTACTTTGGCACGAGAACTACAGGTGAGGCCCACGCGCTCTTTGACCATTGAATCACCCCCAGCTGTAACATCTCATCGATCTCCTGGCACATAACCTGCTGCACCTGGTCGGAGATTCGATAGTATGTTTGCAGTAGTGGGACATGATTCCCGATGTCCACCTCGTGGACCACTAACTCAGTCCTTCCAGGTCGGTTGGAGAACATGGCCCGGAAGGGTTCCAGCGTTGTCCGCAACTGCAACCGCTAGGGTTCGGTTAGCGAGGCGCTTACCTCCACGTCCTCAATGGACCCACCGGCCTTGGCCAGCATGTCCAGGAGGGAGTCTTCCTCCCCGTCTTCGGGCAGGCTACAGGACGAAAGGTTCACGTTCGAGATTAGCCTTCATCATGTTGACATGAAAGGCCTTTCGCCTACCCCGAGCGTGGTCAAGCGTGACCACATAGGTGACTGGGTTGAGCTGTTGGTGGACGAAGTATGGGCCTACCAAGGCTGCCTGAAGCTTATCCTTTGGTACAGGGACCAGCACCCACAGGTCCGCTCCAGGGCGTTCTGGTCGTGCCAGTGTTTCTGATCAGTCAAATACCCAAAGATTAAAGACCAAAGTAATCATATGGCATACTTCCAAAAGTACATGAAACCAAAGAAGAAGGGAAGTACAAGACCAAAAAGTAAAATTTAAGATATTTTATTCACAATGAATTAAAATCTGAAAATCATCATTGCACAAAAAGGGGATTTAAACAAGGCAAAGTGAGCTCCAAGCAATCCATGGCATAAGTAAAAGATATCAGTCAAATGCAAAGTCTTAATGGTAAGTATGTCAAATAGTTCCAGTATATATTACACAACAGTGAAACAGCAGGCACTGGATTGAAAAAAGACAAGTTTCACGGTAAAGGCACAGACTGCCTATAAAGTCAAAGACTATCAACTATTAAAGTGCAAGAGCATGGCCCCCAAAATTTATATAGGTGTATAAAGTCTATTAAGGAAGATCCTATAGAGTTATATCAGTGTATAAGGTCTATAAAAGAAGATCCTATAAAAATTAAGGATGACTTTTAGTAAGGTGCAAGTGCATCATTATAAAGTAAATGTAAGCATAAGGAGACTATTCAGGGGTGCCAATATAAACAATAAGAAGGCAGCAACACCATATTATTACCCGCATTCGTAAGGATTGCTGTGAGAAGGGAAACCCGTTGTACTTCCCTTCTTCTTTGGTTTCAGTGTTTCTGATCAGCCTGAGCCTGCGTCAAGTTGTCATGCACCAACTGCGTCAAGGTCTGCATCTAACAAAATTAATAAAGGGGATGGGAGAACTACAATACCCAGATAGATTAGCGAAATTAGGATTATTTAGTCTAGAAAAAAAGACGACTGAGGGGTGATCTAATAACCATGTATAAGTATATAAGGGGACAATACAAATATCTCGCTGAGGATCTGTTTATACCAAGGAAGGTGACGGGCACAAGGGGGCTTTCTTTGCGTCTGGAGGAGAGAAGGTTTTTCCACCAACATAGAAGAGGATTCTTTACTGTTAGGGCAGTGAGAATCTGGAATTGCTTGCCTGAGGTGGTGGTGATGGCGAACTCAGTCGAGGGGTTCAAGAGAGGCCTGGATGTCTTCCTGGAGCAGAACAATATTGTATCATACAATTATTAGGTTCTGTAGAAGAACGTAGATCTGGGGATTTATTATGATGGAATATAGGCTGAACTGGATGGACAAATGTCTTTTTTCGGCCTAACTATGTTACTATCTTGTCACGGAAGTGCATGACATACTTCACGATGGACACTTCAGAAGGGCTCAGCTCCTCTTCCCAGGACTCTCTTACCAACCCAAGGGGTCCCCGGACTCACCTGCCGTACAGGAGCTTGAAGGGGGAAAACCCCGTTGAGGCCTGCAGAACCTCTCGGTAAGCGAACAGCAGGTGTGGGAGGTACCGCTCCCAGTCGCGCCCTTGGGTCTCAACCAGCATGCGGAGCATCTGTTTGAGGGTACCATTGAAGCGTTCATACAAACCATTGGTCTGTGGGTGAGAGGCACTCAATACCAGATGCTTCACCTGCATTCTCTTACAGAGAGCCTCCATTAGGCGAGACATGAATTGGGTCCCTTGATCGATAAGCATCTCCCTGGGAAATCCTACACGTGAAAACTTAGCCAACAGTGCATCCGCCACCTTATCTGCCCTAGTTGAGGACACAGCCACTGCCTCTGGGTACCGGGTAGCGTAGTCTAACCACAGTAAGGATGTATTGCTTTCCAGAGCTGCTGGGGACGGCCAGCGGGCCCACAATGTCCACCGCGTTTCTCTAGAAAGGCTCCTCTATAACTGGCAAAGGGATCAGGGGAGCCTTAGGAGCAGGCCCCGCCTTCCCCACTCTTTGACAGGTGACACAGGAGCAGCAGTAGTTTGACACATCTGTCCCCATCTTGGGCCAATAGAAGTGTTGAGACAGCCAGGCCTTAGTTTTGCTGATCCCCAAATGTCCAGCGAGCGGGATCTCATGGGCAATCCGCAACAACTCACTCCAGAATTGCTGCAGGACGACCAGCTGTCTTTCCCTCAACCACTCCTTTTGCGATTTTCCGGGTACTGTTTCCCGGTACAGCTCCCTCGTTCCCAAAACACCCTCTCTGTATCAGTCACGGAGGTGGGCGTCTCGGCAAGTTGTCTCAAATTCTCCAGGCTCGCATGTGAGCGCAAAGCAACCTGGAACTCCTGGCTAGGTGAAGACAGAAGCGACGTCAGGGTCCCTTCCTCAAGGGAACCCTCTGGGATCTACTCTGGGTCCATCTCTTGTTCAGTCACACCTGTGACTGAGGAGGGTCCAGAAGGCAGACGGTTATCTGCGTTTCGGGCACTCTGACTGCGGGTGACAGCAAATAGTCAGATCAGGAGTGGTGCACTCAATAAATCATGTGGTGCTCAAAGGAAAAAAAAGGTTCAAATCTGATAGAGAAAAACCTTCAGCACTCAACAAGTCCACAGGTGACAGCAGCGGGTGACAGCAGCTACGAAGGCTGTCTCGCCGGGGATTTCCACAGACCCATCAGCCGGCGCCGCTATGGGTGCTACCTCCCCATCCACCCCTATTACCTCAGGAGCAGTGCTACTTATGGGCCAGTTACCTTCCTTGGTGGCACTGGTCAGTTGCATGGCATCACCTTCCTCACGGTCCCCATGTACCTCCCCATTTTCTTGAGCACCGACACTTGCTCCTGTTAGGGGTTCCTCGGCCATCCCACCCCGCGGAGTGACATGGCTGAGCACTCCTGCACCTGTGGACACATCAACCTTTGCGGAAAAATGGTTATCAGGTTCAGTTGACACATTTACATCATTTTCAGCAACATTCCTAGGGAAAAATGGTTATCAGGTAAAACATGCCTATGCACTTCATTAGCATCATCAATATTACTCTCGGCGCTTCCTGAAAAATCATTATCAAGTACATCATTACCCGGGGAAGAAGTGTGAGGTAACACATGCAACTTCCAATCATTATCAGCATTCGATCGGGGAGAGGAGTCAGGGACATAGTATGCAACCATTCTCCCCAAATCAGTCCCCAATAAAACGTCAGTGGGCAAGTTATCAGTCAGCCCCACTTCCTTCACCCCGCTCCCGGCACCCCAATCAATGAAAACCCGGGCCATCTCCAAGGGACAGCGGATGCCCGCAATCCCTGTGACAGTCAGGGTTTTCCCCGGAATGATCTCTTCAGGGGCCGCCAGTTCGGGTCGGATGAGGGTCCGTTCTGCCCCGGTGTCTTTGAGGCCTGTAGCAACATGGCCCCCCACGGTGACATGCTGTACGTTGTCACACACCCTCCCAACCGCCCCCCACCGGCATTAGGCTCTGGGGCCTTGGCTGGGGTTTTTTTCTGTTTCGCTGGACAGTAGGCACTAATATGACCTGTCTGTTTGCAGGAAAAACACTGGCGGTCGGTGGTAGGTCTGGGGCTGTTGCTAACAGGGACAGGGCCTCTGTTGTGTTGGCTGGCCGGGGCACTGGCGTTGGTTGTAGGCTTACCCCCTCTCCAGCTGGCGGTGACTGGCTTTCGCACTTCCGATCTACGGTTGGCCTTGTAGGCATCTGCAATCTGCGCTGCTTTCGTCACGTCTTTGGGCTCTCTGTCCATCACGAACTGTCGCAGCTGGGCAAAGATGGTAAGAACTGGTCTTTGATCATCAGGACTCCCAGCTGCTCAAAGGTGGTCACTCAAATAACATTCACGGCACACTCTTGTGGATTCTCATGCCAAATTTGTACAGATTTATTACTTCATAATCTGGGAGCATAACAGAATAGGTGAAATATACAAGGAATGCGATATATAAGAATGTTTTGGCTCCCTCGGAGCCTTTTTCACAATCGCTTATTCCAGATGACAGAGAAGTGAGTAAGAGGAAGGGATGAAGATCCCAGTGGTGTCATATACAGGTCCTTCTCAAAAAATTAGCATATAGTGTTAAATTTCATTATTTACCATAATGTAATGATTACAATTAAACTTTCATATATTATAGATTCATTATCCACCAACTGAAATTTGTCAGGTCTTTTATTGTTTTAATACTGATGATTTTGGCATACAACTCCTGATAACCCAAAAAACCTGTCTCAATAAATTAGCATATCAAGAAAAGGTTCTCTAAACGACCTATTACCCTAATCTTCTGAATCAACTAATTAACTCTAAACACATGCAAAAGATACCTGAGGCTTTTAAAAACTCCCTGCCTGGTTCATTACTCAAAACCCCCATCATGGGTAAGACTAGCGACCTGACAGATGTCAAGAAGGCCATCATTGACACCCTCAAGCAAGAGGGTAAGACCCAGAAAGAAATTTCTCAACAAATAGGCTGTTCCCAGAGTGCTGTATCAAGGCACCTCAATGGTAAGTCTGTTGGAAGGAAACAATGTGGCAGAAAACGCTGTACAACGAGAAGAGGTGACCGGACCCTGAGGAAGATTGTGGAGAAGGACCGATTCCAGACTGGTGTGGAAACATCCAGAGCCACCGTGCACAGGCGTGTGCAGGAAATGGGCTACAGGTGCCGCATTCCCCAGGTAAAGCCACTTTTGAACCATAAACAGCGGCAGAAGCGCCTGACCTGGGCTACAGAGAAGCAGCACTGGACTGTTGCTAAGTGGTCCCAAGTACTTTTTTCTGATGAAAGCAAATTTTGCATGTCATTCGGAAATCAAGGTGCCAGAGTCTGGAGGAAGACTGGGGAGAAGGAAATGCCAAAATGCCTGAAGTCCAGTGTCAAGTACCCACAGTCAGTGATGGTGTGGGGTGCCATGTCAGCTGCTGGTGTTGGTCCACTGTGTTTCATCAAGGGCAGGGTCAATGCAGCTAGCTATCAGGAGATTTTGGAGCACTTCATGCTTCCATCGGCTGAAATGCTTTATGGAGATGAAGATTTCATTTTTCAGCACGACCTGGCACCTGCTCACAGTGCCAAAACCACTGGTAAATGGTTTACTGACCATGGTATTACTGTGCTCAATTGGCCTGCCAACTCTCCTGACCTGAACCCCATAGAGAATCTGTGGGATATTGTGAAGAGAAAGTTGAGAGACGCAAGACCCAACACTCTGGATGAGCTTAAGGCCGCTATTGAAGCATCCTGGGCCTCCATAACATCTCAGCAGTGTCACAGGCTGATTGCCTCCAAGCCACGCCGCATTGAAGCAGTCATTTCTGCCAAAGGATTCCCGACCAAGTATTGAGTGCATAACTGAACATTATTATTTGATGGTTTTTTAGTTTGTTATTAAAAAACACTTTTATTTGATTGGCCGGATGAAATATGCTAATTTATTGAGACAGGTTTTTTGGGTTATCAGGAGTTGTATGCCAACATCATCAGTATTAAAACAATAAAAGACCTGACAAATTTCAGTTGGTGGATAATGAATCTATAATATATGAAAGTTTAATTGTAATCATTACATTATGGTAAATAATGAAATTTAACACTATATGCTAATTTTTTGAGAAGGACCTGTAGATACTATTGGAGTATGTGTGTCTCAGTGCAAAAGCATATAGCTTGCTGCTGAGGATCTGTGGGTAAAGTTATAGGTAGCGGATCCACTGGTTAAAGTGGGTCCTGAGTCCATGCACTACATCACCGTAGCTGTCGTGTGGGCCACGTTGGAGGTTCCGGAATTTTTTATGGTAAACCTCAGGTGTAAGCTGGTACTTTGTTATCAAGGCCTGCTTGATGGCCTCAGTCACCATCTTGCTCTTGAGGAAGAGCCGCAAACGCCTCCAGAGCTTTACCTCTTAGCCCTGGGGTCAGGTATCGGGCCCATTTGTTCCAAGGCAACCGGTATTGCCTGCATGCTTTATCAAAGGCCTGCAGGAAAGTGTCCAAGTCCCCGTCCTTTTCCATCACAGGAAAGTGCTCCGGCCGGGGCTTCGGCATCGGAGCGCTGTGGGGCTCACGGCTCCGGGTGGTGGAGTGTATCCCCCCTGCCGGACCATCTCCAGTTCATATTCTTGCTGAGCTTGGCGCTCGGCTCTCTCCGCCTCTTGGAATTGCAGGACCAGCTGCAGACGTCTCTCTATGTCGTCCGCGGAGCATTGTTGCAGAGCCAGCTGCAGGTGGAGGTCCGCGCTGCCTTGGTTGCAAGTAGGGCCATCAGTCAGTGGTTGGACCTCTGCGGCAGCACCATTTTCGCGGATGCCGGCATCTGCGGCCACTGGGCTCAGAGCGGTCTGGAGCGGCTTCCTATTGCACCAGAGCCGTGACCAGTTGGTCTTTGTTTTTGCCTGCAAAGTCAATCTGCTGTGACATGCACAAGGCCATAAGAGTGTCCTTGGACTGCTTCTTATAAATGGTTTCTCCCAGCACAACCATGGTTGCCAAATAAAAGATAGGATAGAAAAACAAAGAGAAAGGGAGGGCGTAATCGCAAGTACACACGGTATCATCTCAGGACTAGTAAACACAGAGCTTGCTCTCCAAACTTATTGGCGCAGGGTCCACGCAAAAACTTTGCAAGTTTTTAGTGAGAGGAATGATTGCTCAAACCAGATCACAAATACTCTATTATCCCACCACCTGCCGCCAATATGTCCTGATTCACACCGTGACTGCCAACACTAGGTCACGGGTCCCACCAATGTGTCAGGGATCCCGTGGAGGATATCTTTATCGTCCCCACTACTCACACCAATTTGTCACAAACCTGGGTTGTTTGGTTGCCCCTGGTTCCTTCTGAAGGGGATTTATCTATATCCCACTTCCCAGTTCCGGTTTGGAACTTGCAGCTCTCTGGCGCCCCCTTACCTCAGGTCAGACTAGGTACTGTGCCTGGGGTAATTAGTCGCCAGAAAGGCTGCCTGCTATGTACTGGCTATTGGGCACAATGCAGCAAGTCCCAATTGCACAGAACAAGTATGCTGCCACCAGCTCCGATTAAATGGGTCCAAAGCCAACCCCAAATCAGTAGAGCAATTCACTTCAGACGACACACAGTTCGTAATAGAGCAGAAGAGACAAGCTAGCAATTAAATATTTTACTCCATTAAAAATTAGGCAGCGTTTATAAAGTATAAAATGATACTAGAAAGGAGACGATTCGCATATACATTACAGATTACAAAATAAAATAAGGATTAAAATAGAAGATTACACTCACATTTTGCTTAAGTCATTGCGGGCTAACCATGGTTGAGGAACCAGACATCACAGTGCATGACAAAGACTCTTCATGGATTAAGCTCCCAGGCAAGAATAAAAGCCAGGCTAAAGGTACCTTCACACTAAGCGACTTTGCAGCGAGAACGACAACGATCCGTGACGTTGCAGCGTCCTGGATAGCGATATCGTTGTGTTTGACACGCAGCAGCGATCAGGATCCCGCTGTGATATCGCTGGTCGTTGCTGAAAGTCCAGAACTTTATTTGGTCGTCAGATCGGCGTGTATCGTTGTGTTTGACAGCAAAAGCAACGATTCAAGCAGGGCCGCGCTTAGTAACCCGATATTTACCCTGGTTACCATTGTAAAAGTAAAAAAAAAAACCAGTACATACTCACCTTCTGATGTCTGTCACGTCCCCCGGCGTCCGCGCTGCTGCTCAGAGCTTCCTGCACTGAATGTGTCAGTGCCGGCCGTAAAGCAAAGCACAGCGGTGACGTCACCGCTGTGCTTTAGGGCCGGCGCTTACACAGTGCAGGGAAGCGGACGCCGGGGGACGCGACAGGCACCGAAATGTAAATATGTAGTGTTTGTTTTTTTTGGTAACCAGGGTAAACATCGGGTTACTAAGCGCGGCCCTGCGCTTAGTAACCCGATGTTTACCCTGTTTACCCGGGGACTTCGGCATCGTTGGTCGCTGGAGAGCTGTCTGTGTGACAGCTCTCCAGCGACCACACAGCGACGCTGCAGCGATCGGCATCGTTGTCGATATCGCTGCAGCGTCGCTTAATGTGACGGTACCTTTAGTTCAAGAACCTATACCTCTGAGCTTGTGACATCACTAAAGGGCTGGTTAATGATATGCACTGGTCTCAGAGATATTTATGTTCTCCAAGGTCTGAGACAAAAGAAATTCTTGAGTGAGAAGGGAGGGACAACAGGTGGCTTTGCAGGATTGGCCATTTGCAGTTTAAAGCCACTCCCCGCTCACACACTAGCTTCAAGTTACCCAGTGTCTTGGCCATAAGGCTTGTTTGTTGTATTCGGGGGGGGGGGGGGGGGGGGGAGAGGGAGGGGTCAAAGCTGCCATGTGCTTTCAGGACCATGGACCACGCAAAACTCCCTCAGCTATGGCATTTTACATTATCGTGACAACTTGCTATGCAGGAAACTGCTTCATTGAAGGGGTGAGGTGAATGGCGCTCTGTAAGGAAATGTTAAAAGAGAACACAGCCCTAAACATTATTGTCTGCTCTCAGAATCCCTGGGGTCTCAGAGGATGGACTCCCTAATTATAAGGGGGATGACATATTCTACAGATATGTTATCACTTTACATAGACAAGAAAACACCCATTTAGAAGAATATTATAGCAGAAAGTCACTGATCTATACATATAATTGTGCTTAAGAATTAAAACCTAAAATAGCGCTCAACCTGTTTATAAAGGGACAATTGCAGCTATATCCTTTACAATAAAAAAATAAAATAGCCATAAGCCATCTCTTATGTATCATAGCATTTATGCTGCAGAAAAAAACAGTACAAGAAGGTATTGCTTAAAAACCACAGAGACTCCCTTTTCTTTATCATGTTTTAAAGGAGATTTCCAGAATTCCTGAATGACAAGATGCTGATGACCCTTATGGGTCAATGTCAGATGGGTGGGGCCCAACATCCCACACTAATACCAATCAGCTGTAAGAAGCACAGGCAGCGGCCGGATGTACACATATTGACAAGAGCTGCACAGTGTAATGCCGCTTAATGTGTAGTGGCTGCGGCAGAGTACTGCAGAACAGCGCCTATTCGTCTCACACGCAGCCCTAGTGCTATTCGGTGTTGTGGTCACGCAAGTTTACTTTGGATTGGTACATTACTGGCAAAGGATCAAAATTTCTGGATTTTTTGTCTTTGGAAAGTGGATCAATTTTCAGAAAGATGCATATCTCAGCATAAAAAAAACCACACAGTATTTTACAATTTAACGTAAGACATACCAAAATTGAAATTTATTTTAGTCACAGATAAAATGAAAAAATATTAGTGAACTTTTTAAATAGAAATGCAGTGCCGTTATCCAATATTACCGTGATTGCTGTTAGAAGGAGCTGCACTAAATGCAGAATTTACATTTGTTTGATGAAGGTCTGTAGTACAACGCTGGCAAACTGTAGCCTGTACTCTATGGACTTAGGAAGGGTAAGGGGACTTGACAGAAAGGAAGCGTCAAAACGGTCCTTACACATGCTACAAACCAGACTGAACGCCTGGTATCATGCACATATATATATATTTAAAAAAAAAAGAATAGAAAAAAATGCACAGATTAGCAAAAAGTCTTCAGTCACAATGAAGGTGACATTTATGCTTATAAAAAAAAATAAAAATAAAACACCTAATTTTGTTTGTAGTTTATCATATACCACTGGGGGTTGTAAGGACACATGAAGCCAGCTAGTCACACAAAAAAAAGTTTGCACGGCTAATCTAAGTGTTCAGTCACAATGGATGGGGCCATGGGTTGTAAGGACAGACACAAAGTCAGGTAGTGAGTCGTAGACCATGGAGTGTTATGCACAAAAGTAAAAGTAAACCTGAAGAGTCCAGGAGCCCTTGGGGACCTGATCTATGGTCTACAAGAAAACTGCAACCAACTACATATAAATAAAAACTTAAATTAATTGTTCCTTCTATACATTGATTTAAATAATGTGTAAACAGCGTTCTATTTGACCCACACCCCTCCAACCAGTGTCAAGCTAGGAATACTGCTGGAGCATGGGTAAGAACTGCTCTACTGGGATAGACATGTGGGGATGAGCGAGAACAGTTGTCTATTACAGAGGGTGAACAATAATTATTTCCAGGGTTTGGAGTGTGGGCTGATGCTGCGGATAGACCGGGAACTGACGGAGCTAGCAGACGACGGGACTTGGCTGTTTCTTGAGTTGGCCGTTTTAGACTCTGATCTTCCAGTGGATAATCTGCTGAGACGACCTAAAAGCAACAAAATGTAGTGATACAATCTATATTGCAAATAATGTCTATTATATTCCGGGTTTAAGGTCCCCAGTAAAAGTCCCAACAGTAATTTTTCTTTTATGTATATATTTAGCAAGTGCAGTAAAAATATCTATTCACAGTAACGCACCAGTGACCTAAACATCTACTGTAAATGTTACTAATGGCATCTCCCTGGCATAAGTCACTATTATAGTGTATTAAAGCAGATCTGTCACTAGGTTTCTCAATGCAAACTACAAATATTATTAAAGAGAACCTGTCATTAGGTTTTTTGCTTATAAACCGTGCCCGTTACCTTTAAAGGGGTTGTCTGGTCTAAATCGATAAGTGGACAGCAGTGTCACTAGACGGGAAGAAACCTTGCTCAATACAAAAAAGAACCAGAAAACTGAGCCAGAGTATGACTTGAAAACATGCATGATGTAAGAGCATGTTCACACTGGCCATGGAAACAAACAAAGCCAAAGCACAGACCTTGAAAGGACAATAGACCTGCAGTACTAGCAGTTTCTCCACTATTTTCTATAGAAATATTAATATTTTCTTAGTATTTACAAATTAGTAAAATGATTTTTGTTTTCCCACAAAGCCATTTCTGGCTATAGAAACAGAGACAGCACAAGCCTGTACTTCTGCAATGCACCAGAATTGTACCCCATGAGCCATTTTGGGCTTGGTATCTGGGTCTATATCAACTAGTAGGTGTCAGGTTATCTGGGTACGGGCAGATTCTCTGCCTCTGGCACTCCGATTCTCACTGCACGTTTGTCCCAGCTCTCCCGCTGTCAATCATCTGACTACAATATGCACATTTTGGGTGCATACACGAGAAGAATTCATTACAGTCACAAGTAAATGTTACCATAGCATAAATGTATGTTCTTCTTGCTCTCCTGTTCCATCACAACTTCATGTATGATGAATGAGAAGATGAATCCTAGGAACACCCATGAACGTAGGAAAGCAGTGGCAGCAACCTTTCTTCGTATCAGAACAAGGGGAATGGTATTCTCTGCCATAAATCATATTCCTAAACAGATCAAGGTTTCATTTCACGAACCTATACTAGTGAGTACTCACTGGCAGTGTCTGATGGCATGAGTAATTTCTCTAGGTGTTGTTCTATTTTCTCCAGGTCTTCGCAAGAAAATCTGCATTTCTTCTCTGCAGCTGTGACAGGTTCTTTCAGAGTAGTCCGTTTGCGAGCAGATTTGGTTTGGTCTGGTTGGGGTAGGCAGGTAGCTGGGAATGAACCGGTTGTAAGGCCACCTTGGAATTTCTGAGCAATGACTTTCAAACCTGGGAGAAAACTACTTGGGTCAGAGGTCAACTCAGATCATATGATCTACAGTGATTACGTGCTACATTTCAAGAATATTTAACACTTCTTGTATTCCGAAATCCCACATTATACTTTAATATTTTTCAAGCATATACAGTGGGTACAGAAAGTATTCAGACCCCTTTAAATTTTTCACTGTTTCATTGCAGCCATTTGGTAAATTTAAAAAAAGTTCATTTTTTCTCATTAATGGACACTCTGCACCCCATCTTGACTGAAAAAAAAGTAGAAATGTTTGCATTTCTATTAAAAATATCAAATTGTCACAACTATTCAGATCCCTTGCTCAGACACTCATATTTAAGTCACATGCTGTCCATTTCCTTGGCTATTAACCTGGCGAAGGTTACAAAAGAAGTTCTGCAGTACTCAAGGTTCCTAAGAGCACAGAGGCCTCCATAATCCTTAAATGGAAGAAGTTTGGGACAACCAGAAGTCTTCCTAGACCTGTCTGTCCAGCCAAACTGAGCAATCGTGGGAGAAGAGCCTTGGGGAAAGAGGTAAAGGAGAACCCCCAAGATCACTGTGGCTGAGCTCCAGAGATGCAGTAGGGAGATGGGAGAAAGTTCCACAAAGCAAAGTCAACTATCACTGCAGCCCTCCACCAGTCCGGCTTTTATGGCAGAGTGGCCCCTGAAGGAAGTCTCTCCTCAGTGCAAGACATATGAAAGCCCGCATAGAGTTTGCTAAAAAAAAAATAAATAAATAAAATTAAAAAAAAAACATACGAAACACTCTCAGACTATGAGAAATAAGATTCGCTGGTCTGATGAGACAAAGATAGACCTTTTTTGTGATAATTCTAAGCGGTATGTGTGGAGAAAACCAGGCACGGCTCATCACCTGCCCAATACAATCCCAACAGTGAAACATGGTGGTGGCAGCATCATGCTATGGGGGTGTTTTTCAGCTGCAGGGACAGGACGACTGGTTGTCATTGAAGGAAACATGAATGTGGCCAAATACAGAGATATCCTGGATGAAAACCTCTTCCAGAGTGCTCTGGATATCAGACTTGGACGAAGGTTCACCTTCCAGCAAGACAATGAACCTTAAGCACACAGCTAAAATAACAAAGGAGTGGACCATTCTTGACTGACCTAAACCCAGATGAGCATCTCTGGAGAGAACTGAAAATGGATGTCCACAAATGTTCACCATCCAACCTGATGGAACTGGAGGGGATCTGCAAGGAAGAATGACAGAGGATCCCCAAATCCAGGTGTGAAAAACTTGTTGCATCATTCCCAAGACGACTCATGGCTGTACTAGCTCAAAAGGGTGCTTCTACTCAATACTGAGCAAAGGGTCTGAATACTTAAGACCATGTGATATTTCAGGGGGGGGGGGGTTTTGGGGGGGGGTTATACATTTGCAAAAATTTCTACATTTCTGTTTTTTTTTCAGTCAAGATGGGGTGCAGAGTGTACATTAAAGAGAAAAAAAATAGAGTTAGTCTTACCAGTAATTCGGTTTCTAGGAACCTTCCACGACAGCATAGGAGGTTGTCTCCACGCCCTAATGGGGAACAGGAAGAACAAAGAGGTTAAAAGACACTCCCACCTCCTACTCGCCCGTGACTTATAACGAATCCCAGAGCACTGGTTATTTTAAAATCCCAAGAAATAATCAAGGAACATAGGGAGGGAAATTAGCGCTGTCGTGGAAGGATCCTAGAAACCGAATTACCGGTAAGACTAATTCTATTTTCTCTAGTCACCTTCCACGACAGAATAGCAGGATTACCAACCTATTTTGCAGCTAGGAGGGGGGGGGGGACCACGGCCTGGAGAACCTTCCGGCTGAAGGCTAGGTCCTTGCTGGACAGCAAGTCCAACCTATAATGTTTTGTGAAGGTATGGATGGACAACCATGTGGCGGCCCTACAAATCTGCTCTGTAGATGCGCCAGCTCTTTCTGCCCAGGAGGCTGAGGTAGCTCTTGTGGAGTAAGCTTTAACCCCTTTCAGATCCCCTGCTTTGAGGTGGGCTCCGGCGCTGACCCCAGTCACATGATCGGGGTTCAGCGGTGCATTGCCATAACAACCAGAGGTCTCCTTGAGACCTCTATGGTTGTTGATGGCCGATTGCTTTGAGCGCCACCCTGTGGTCGGCGTTCAAAGTACACCTGGATTTCTGCTACATAGAGGTGATCTGTACTTCACCTCTATGTAGCAGAGCTGATCGAGTTGTGCATGCTTCTAGCCTCCTATGGAGGCTATTGAAGCATGCCAACATAAAAAAAAAAAATGTTTAAAAATATTAAAAAAATAAAAAACATATAAAAGTTCAAGTCACCCCCCTTTCGCCCCAATCAAAATAAAACAATTAAAAAAAATCAAACATACACATATTTGGTATCGCCGCGTTCAGAATCGCCCGATCTATCAATAAAAACAAAGGATTAACCTGACAGCTAAATGGCGTAGCGAGAAAAAAATCAAAACGCCAAAATTACGTTTTTTCGGTCGCCGTGACATTGCATTAAAATGCAATAACGGGCGATCAAAAGAACGAATCTACACCAAAATGGTATCATTAAAAACGCCAGCTTGGCACGCAAAAAATAAGCCCTCACCTGACCCCAGATCATGAAAATTGGAGACGCTACGGGTATCGGAAAATCGCGCAATTTTATTTTATTTTTTTAGCAAACTTTGGAATTTTTTTTCACCACTTAGATAAAAAATAACCTAGACATGTTAGGTGTCTATGAACTCGTAATGACCTGGAGAATCATAATGGCAGGTTAGTTTTAGCATTTCGTGAACCTAGCAAAAAAGCCAAACAAAAAACAAGTGTGAGATTGCACTTTTTTTGCAATTTCATCACACGGAATTTTTTTCCCGTTTTCTGTTACACGGCATGGTAAAACCAATGTTATCGTTAAAAAGTACATCTCGACCCGCAAAAAATAAGCCCTCACATGGCCATACTGACGGAAAAATAAAAAAGTTATGGCTCTGGGAAGGAGGGGAGCGAAAAACTAAAAAAAAAAACGGAAAAAGCTCCGGGGGTGAAGGGGTTAATGCCCACCGGAGGCATCATATCTTGAGCCAGGTATGATTCAGCAAATCGCTCTTCTGATCCATCCTGCAATGGTACTTTTCGCTACTTTCCTAGTTTCCTACCTTTATTCCGCCCTGAAGGGTTAATAAACAGGTTTGAGTCTATTCTCCATGGTTTGGTCTGCTCTAGGTAATATAAAATCGTTCTATGGACATCAAGAGTATGAAATTCTCTCTCCTGCATTTTTTGGGATTTTGGCAGGAGGGGAGCAGTATTTCCTGTAAGCGGTGGAAGTCCGAAACAACCTTGGGTAGGAATGATGGATACTAAACGGTCATCTCTAGCCGTAAATTAAGGGTCTCTAATGGACAGTGTTTGAAGTTCTCCACACGTCTTGCTGTGGTAATGGCCACCAAGAAAGCTGCTTTAAAGGAAAGTATCTGGGGAGTACATGACGAAACAGGTTCGAATGGAGGTTGCGTGAGGCCCTTAAGAACTATATTTAAGTCCCATGGAGGAATAGTAAGCTGTTTCCGGGGACAATTCCTTAGGGCTGACACCATGAATCTTTTAATCCACTGGTGGCCACCTAGGTCGCAGTGAGAGATGGAACTAAGGGCCGAGACCTGGACCTTTAAGGTACTAGGCCTCAGACCTAGCTCTAGGCCTTTTTATAAAAAGTCCAGGATCTGAGATCTATTGGGGTGAAAAGGGTCTGGTAGGTTAGGCATGCACCAGGATGAAATTTGTTTCCACATTTTATTGTATATCGCATTAGTGACTGGTTTTCTGGATGTCGGTAGAGTGGCAATTACTTTGTCCGACAGCCCCTTCGCACGGAGTACCTGGGCTTCAGAAGCCAGGCAGCTAACTTCAGTCTTCCGGGATCCGGGTGATGTATGGGTCCCTGAGATAGAAGGTCCATGTTAGTAGGTAGCTGTACTGGGCCATCCACTTGGAGATTGATTACCAGACTGAACCAGCTTCGTTTTGGCCACATCGGTGCCACCAGGATAGTTGGAACCCGATCCTCCCTGATTTTGAAGGGTTTTGCCTAAACATTGGGATTGGGGGAATGCATAGGCTAGGCGAAAGTTTCATTGCTGAACAAATGCGTCTACCCATTTGGAATTGTCCCTGGGATTTAGGGAGAAATTATTGCCGAGTTGCGAATTTTAGTTTCAACAAGTTTTTATTTTTATTTTCAAGATAAATCCAGAAAGCTTTACAACAAAATCCCACGCAGGGGAATATACTTGAATATTATCAAATTCCAGAATAACTTTAATGGTATTTAAACAATACAAATAAACACATAGACAAAGACACGTAAATGGAAAGAACAAGAAGGAAAGGGGAGGAAGTAAGAGATCCATAACTGCATCATGGTGGTACCGATCAATCAATGGTCAGGCATAAGGAGCAAGTCCAATAGAAACCATCGGATATTAGATTAGCCTCATAGGGATAATGCTAAAATTTGATCGAGATTACTGTTAGGATTCCTTTCAATCCATGGTCTCCACACTTTATAATATGACTCCCAGGAGTCCTCTCTTGTAGCTTGTATTCGTTCACATAGCATGATAGTGTTCATCTTGTCAATTACTGGGGAGAGAGATAGGGTAGCGGTTTTCCATTTCGCTGCAATGTGCAGCTTAGCAGCAAGAAATAGTTGATTAACTAAATTATGTAGCTTGTTGGAGAAGCCCGGATATCTGGCCCCCAGCAGGAACACCGCTATTTCTAACTGGATCGCTCCACCATACAGCTCTTCTACAATAGATTTGATTTTTGACCAAAAGGCGGACACAACCGGGCAATCCCACCACGTATGCCTCAGATCTCCCAGAGCGCCACATCCTCTGAAACACCGATCCGATATGTTTGAGAAGATAGCATGTAGCTTGCTCGGGACCAGATACCGAGTTGCGAATTTTGAGCTGAGGCAAACAGGTCGACGTTTGGTAGACCCCATCTGGACACTAGCATGGCAAAAACCTCTCGATTCAGTCTCCACTCTCCCGTATATTCTGCCGACTTAGAAAATCTGCCTGCAGGTTGGAGGATCCTTTTAGACGAACAGCTGTCAAGGACAGGAGATGCCTTTCGACCCAACAAAATATCCGGCTTGATATAGTCTTTAGATTGTCGAACCTTGTGACCCCCTGATGTTTTAGGTGGGCCACTGTGGTGACGTTGTATGAATATACTCTTATACAGGTCCTTCTCAAAAAATTAGCATATAGTGTTAAATTTCATTATTTACCATAATGTAATGATTACAATTAAACTTTCATATATTATAGATTCATTATCCACCAACTGAAATTTGTCAGGTCTTTTATTGTTTTAATACTGATGATTTTGGCATACAACTCCTGATAACCCAAAAAACCTGTCTCAATAAATTAGCATATTTCACCCGTCCAATCAAATAAAAGTGTTTTTTAATAACAAACAAAAAAACCATCAAATAATAATGTTCAGTTATGCACTCAATACTTGGTCGGGAATCCTTTGGCAGAAATGACTGCTTCAATGCGGCATGGCTTGGAGGCAATCAGCCTGTGACACTGCTGAGATGTTATGGAGGCCCAGGATGCTTCAATAGCGGCCTTAAGCTCATCCAGAGTGTTGGGTCTTGCGTCTCTCAACTTTCTCTTCACAATATCCCACAGATTCTCTATGGGGTTCAGGTCAGGAGAGTTGGCAGGCCAATTGAGCACAGTAATACCATGGTCAGTAAACCATTTACCAGTGGTTTTGGCACTGTGAGCAGGTGCCAGGTCGTGCTGAAAAATGAAATCTTCATCTCCATAAAGCATTTCAGCCGATGGAAGCATGAAGTGCTCCAAAATCTCCTGATAGCTAGCTGCATTGACCCTGCCCTTGATGAAACACAGTGGACCAACACCAGCAGCTGACATGGCACCCCACACCATCACTGACTGTGGGTACTTGACACTGGACTTCAGGCATTTTGGCATTTCCTTCTCCCCAGTCTTCCTCCAGACTCTGGCACCTTGATTTCCGAATGACATGCAAAATTTGCTTTCATCAGAAAAAAGTACTTGGGACCACTTAGCAACAGTCCAGTGCTGCTTCTCTGTAGCCCAGGTCAGGCGCTTCTGCCGCTGTTTATGGTTCAAAAGTGGCTTTACCTGGGGAATGAGGCACCTGTAGCCACACCAGACTCAGTCCACTGCTTCCTCAGGTTCCCCAAGGTCTGGAATCGGTCCTTCTCCACAATCTTCCTCAGGGTCCTGTCACCTCTTCTCGTTGTACAGCGTTTTCTGCCACATTGTTTCCTTCCAACAGACTTACCATTGAGGTGCCTTGATACAGCACTCTGGGAACAGCCTATTTGTTGAGAAATTTCTTTCTGGGTCTTACCCTCTTGCTTGAGGGTGTCAATGATGGCCTTCTTGACATCTGTCAGGTCGCTAGTCTTACCCATGATGGGGGTTTTGAGTAATGAACCAGGCAGGGAGTTTTTAAAAGCCTCAGGTATCTTTTGCATGTGTTTAGAGTTAATTAGTTGATTCAGAAGATTAGGGTAATAGGTCGTTTAGAGAACCTTTTCTTGATATGCTAATTTATTGAGACAGGTTTTTTGGGTTATCAGGAGTTGTATGCCAAAATCATCAGTATTAAAACAATAAAAGACCTGACAAATTTCAGTTGGTGGATAATGAATCTATAATATATGAAAGTTTAATTGTAATCATTACATTATGGTAAATAATGAAATTTAACACTATATGCTAATTTTTTGAGAAGGACCTGTATGATGACCTGTAATCATCCTGCTTGAGTTCTCTGACATTGGATGATCTGGCAGCCATCCCTGGACTCCTTAGACCCTGAAAAGGGGTATGTAGAACTATACCCCCCATCCCATCTGGCTGGCATTTGTGGTTACCGTGATAAGAGGTGACTGACGCCATGCTACCCCTTTCTGGAGATTTGCAGGATTTAGCCACCATGCCATAGATGCCCTCACTCTGCCAGGGGTCTGAACTCTTGTTTAGGGAATTGGGGTTCACCTTCCAGTTTTTTAAGATGTGAGCTTGTAGGGTCCTGGAGTGTGTTTGGGCCCAGGGTACCGACTGAATGCACGCCGTCATGGAGCCCAAAACAGACATTGCCACTCGGAGGGTAGGAGATCTCAGTTTTTTGAAATTCATAACTTTTTCCATCAGGTTGAGGCAATGACCTTCTGGGAGGAAGGACATCTGCCTCTTGGAATCTAGAATTAGTCCTAGGAATTTCCTTGCTGTGGAGGGTTGGAGCTCTGATTTTTTAAAGTTCAGGATCCACCCTAAAGACTGAAGGACATCTAGCACTTTCCGTACGTGATCCTTGAGGATATGAGTGGACGGGGCTATGATTAACAGGTCGTCTAAGTATGGTACTATACAGATGTCCTGTCCGCGAATGTAGGTCACGGTCTCTGCCATAATTTTTGAAAATATCCTTGGCGCTGACGAGAGGCCGAAAGAGAGCACATTGTATTGATCGTGTTTTGATTTGTTGATTTTGGAGAACCACAAATCTTAGATATTTTCTGTTACGGGGATGAATAGGAATATGAAAATAGGTATCTTTTAGATCTATTGCACCTATCACAAAATGGGGGCCTATTACTGGAATTGCAGTTTTTTCTGATTCCATTTTGAATTTTCGATACGTGACATGACGATTTAGACCCTTCAGGTTATTATACATGCATCCCCGGAAGGTTTCCTTACTATAAAGAGTCGAGAGTAGTGACCTCTCCCCAACTCGTGATCCGGTACTCGTGAGATAACATTCGCATTCAGAAGACCCTGAAGACCTGATACTAAGAGGTCCCGAGCACCTGGGAAGGGAGGTGACTCTTAACCCCTGAGGGGGAAGGGATTGTAATTCTATTAAGAGACCTTCCCTGATGATGTTGAGAACCCAATGGCTTTCTGAAACCAACATCCACTGGGAAAGGAACCTTGAGAGCCTCCCTCCTACAGTGCCAGAGTCATTGTTTGTCTTCCTGCTGTTTTGGGGGAACAAGGATGTTTTTGCCTCTCCCCTTGCATAGCTACACCTTCCCGTTTTCCCCTTCCCTCTCTGAGAGGTCCGAGGCAAGGAGGGATTTAAAAAACTCTTTTTTGTCCGTTTTTGTTCAGGTAGAGACTTCTTGTCTGTGGTCTTTTCTAAAATTTAATCTAGGGCAGGCCCGAAAACATATTCACCTTTAAACGGGATGGAGCAAAGTTTAATTTTTGACGTTATATCTCCGCTCCACATTTTAAGCCATAGGGCCCTCCTAGCAGAGTTGGATTGGGCCATAGCTTTGGCGGCTACACGGACCGACTCGGCTGAGGCATCAGCCAGGAACCCTGATGAATTTTTCAGTAACTGAAGAGAGTCCAATAACTTCCATCTAGAGGTCCCCTTTGATATATGGTTCGCTAGTTGATCCATCCATCGGCAAAGGGACCTAGCCACACATGTGGCGGCAATATTAGTTTAAGGGAAGAAGCAGAGGTCTCCCAAGATTTTCTCAAAAGACTCTCCACCTTCCCATCCATTGGGTCCTTTAGCTGAGAGGAATCCTCAAAGGGGAGAGAGGTCCTTTTAGCTACCCTTGACATCTTTATGTCCACTTTAGGGATCTCCCAATTAACAGATTCTCCCTCCAAGGGAAATCTATGTTTTAGTTCAGATGGAGTACTTAAGCGTTTTTCCAGAGATTCCCAATCCTGGGAAATCATATTTAGGACATTCTCATGGACAGGGAATCTTATCTGTTTTCCGCTTTTAGACCACCAAACAATTCATCCTGGATCGTTTTTGGGGTATGCTCCTCCTCAACGCCCATAGTATTACGTGCTGAGCAAATTAGGTCCTCCATGAATTCCATGGAGAAAAAATATTTTATTTTTTCAAAAGATCTTCAAGGTGAAGATTCCTCCCATCTCATTGAGGCACTGAAGGATTCCTCTGAATCTGAGTCAAAGGGCTCAACATATATCTTCCTTTTCTTAGGGACAGATGGACCTGGAGACAGAGGTGTAGGGGGAGGAGGAGTCAAAGTAGCAAGGGAGGACTGAACCTCTTGTTTCACAAGGGTCCGAATTTCTTTTATCAGAGAGGGGTGTTCAGCCCTAATCACTGTCAGTACAACCACGGCATAATTTCTTCTCCCATCTGGACGAGAGCTTCTTGAAACAGATGGGGCATTGAGGTACTGATTTAGAGTTTTTGTGTGTAGACTTGTCTCCTTAAACCAGAGAAAGGGAGAGAAGTGACACACAGGGACTGAAACTTAAACCCCTGTACTTGGACCCCCCCATTTCCCATATACTTACTGGGGCAGGGGTAGCGCTGAGCTCTGCAGACGCAGGGCTGGTTGCAGAAACAACTTCCATGTGGCATAGCTTACCTGAAGGCATCTTCTGGAGGGTTTATATAGGTTATAAACCCTCCCCACAGTGTAGTTAAACGTTCCCCCTCCTCCTCCCTGGGTCCTGAGCAGGCATCCGCTAGCTTCAGCGTGCTCCGCAAGCCGTTCAGTCCTCCGGGGGCCGCAATGGCCGAAAACCCGGAAGTGCTTGCGCTCCACAGTAGAACGCAAGGCCCGGAAGTGACGCGCTATGACGTCACTTCCGGGACGCCGAACAATGCGTGCAGGAGGAGGAAGGCCGGAGGGGTCAGGAGGCCTCCGACCGGGGGTCACTGGCCCGCTTTTTCCCCAGAAGAGGCGCCGGAGGGCCAGGAAAAGTCCCTGAATCTACCAACGTCGGGGAGACTGCAGCAGCTTTTCTGCAGAGGAGGGCTCTTGACCACTACTGCCCGGCTAGTCAAAGCAGGCAATACTGTAGTTGCCGATCACACAGCATACCCTATAACCTCTCCATGCCCCATGGGGGAAAGGAAAGATACTAGCGAGTAGGAGGTGGGAGGGTCTTTTAACCACTTTGTGCTTTCTGTCTCCCATTAGGGCGTGGAGGCAACCTACTATGCTGTTGTGGAAGGTGACTAGACAAAAGAACATTTTTGAATTTACCAAATGGCTGCAATGAAACAAAGACTGAAAAATTTAAAGGGGTATGCATACTTTCCGTACCCACTGTACTTAGTGGAGACAAAAATGTATTTCGATGTACATTCTGTCTACAACTATAAAGGCTCATACCCCTCTGCCTGATCTTACATGCCACGTCATGTGATTTTACTACTATTCAAGGTAACCTCAGAACACAGAACTAATGTTGGTTCTAAATGCTCCCCTTCTCTTATGGGGTGCTATGTTAGATCAGGACTTGCATCTCATGCAAGCCAGCCCCTTGACCAAGTCTGTTCTCTGTAGTCACAGATCAGAGGTGGTGATTTGCTACATGCAAGACAGCCTTCAGTCCAAGCCTCATCACAGGCTGTGTCCCAGGTTTGATTTACAGTACTTCCTCCTCTTCACCTTCCCTGCTGTGGTATGCAGCCATCCTTATAATGTCACATAAGAGCTGTGCTGGAGTGCTTCACAAGCTATGAATGTGCATAATGTAACAACACGCAGAAGAGAAGAGCCGACCATAAAGTCCAAAGTGCGATGAGAAAATCAATAAAAATTATTAATTACAATAGTATGCAGGTTAAAATGGGGAAAAAAAATCAATGTACACAGAAAAATCATTAAAAACAAGGTCGCACATCCATTCCACATACCGTACTTCTTGAATGCACTTTACTGATTATAACCTTTACATCGGTACTGGCACTTTGTAATTGGCCGAGTTTACATCTTATTGTTAATGGCCACTTTTCATCTGGGTGTGCGACCTTGTTTTTAATGAACTTTTTGTGTACATTGATTAGGTTTTCCCATTTTAACTTTCATGCTATTGTAATTAATAAATATTATTGATTTTCTCACCATACGTTGATTGGACTTTATGGTTGGCTCTTCTCTTCCGCATGTTGTTTCTCTAGGATACCCCGTCTGTCCTATTGTAATGATATATAGTCCAGCTTCACATTTGCAGGGATATTACCTTTAGTCACATGGTACTTTGATTATTATTACACATTGGTACCCAGCCACTGTGAGCATTCCATTGTTTTTGTTTACTATGTGCATAATGTGTATGGACATGGCTCCTGTGCCACCTGCCTGCACCTTCATAACTTCTATGTGATCTGTCAAGAAACATGGAGTGACAGCTGGAGAAGCAAGGAAAAAGCAGCAGCAGTATAACACAAACAGGAAGATGAGAGAGAGGGAGGGGTGGAATATCAAACCCCCATGCAACCTGCAATAAGTCTTGGTCGCGGGGCTGGCTCACACAAGGAAACTGCAAGCTATGCCCACTGATGTGTGACTGCAGAGAGAAGCCTTGGACAGGGAGCTAGCTTGCAGAAGGAGCAAGAAGAAAGCTATGCCCTATGATCTCTTACCAGAAAGGAGCGGTAGCAGCAGCGCTGTACTGATGTGATGGTGAGTACTAGTAAAATTACGTGGAGTGGCATATAAGAACAGGAAATTTTTAGTGAGAATGTGGAATGGACTACTTTTTAAATCTTTCCAGAGTATCCCTTTAACAATCCTAAGAGGGAAAATGAATCAGGAATTGGTTACATTTATTACCTTTTAGCACCCTATTATAATGGGACCATTCATTGCAAATAAAATCATCCCCTTACCTCCGGAAAGCATGAATAAGTTTTCAAATCCTCTCTCACACATTGTTGTTGCGGCTTGGCTGGCTATCCGCTCATCTTCATCATAGAGGATAATAATTTTGCCATGGGCGTTTTTCTTATTACAGTTGTTAAGTAGAAAAGGTAAGTGGTAGTTATGATGCTAATATCTAAAAGATGGCCATACACATTGTACTATGGTTGAAAATGGATACAATGATTGTTTCAGCTGACCAATAAGAGATCAGCATTGTCTGAAGAGACATTGACAATCTTTGAAAGAATGTTCCCAGAAGGATTACTCTTCTTTTACCATATGTCCTCAAATGTGCATGGCCAGTTTGAAGGATGATGGAGCAATTATTCACCACACAGCTGTTTGTTTAATGGCTGCTCCACCATAGGTACTAAATAAAATGCAAACAAAAAAACCCTCATGTATCCCCATAAAGGTACAGTACATATCAAAAAGGACAGCTTGTCCTTAAAAAAAACAAGTCCTCACACAGTTAAATCAACACTTAAATTAAAAAGTCATGGGTCAAAAAAAATTGCAATGGGGGTGGAGGTTTGGTTTGCCTGGAGATCGAAGGAGACACGTGTTTGCGAAGCTCTTGCTATTCCTCAGTCGAATTTACTTTAAAAGTATAAGATTTGGGCTTCTATCAACCAAGAAGCTAGCTAAAGCATTCAGGACCATGCCTGGATGCCAAGGAAGAGGAGGATTCAAGTCCACAAGGATATGACAGCCTGTTTGACATGGACCCGGGAAGCGACTGAACACCGCAGGCACAAGTTCCTCTGTTACCAAGAAGGTGACGTTGGAGAAAATAGACATTATACTGCTCATTCATCCCAAGACTCTATGTCCTCAATTAGTTTAAATACGGAGTACAATGACAATCTGCCTGAAAATGACAACAATCCATCCAGCTCAGATGACAATACCTCACTAATAATATAATTAACAATGGCATCTCATTGCAGGAAGTACAATCGGACACTCTCTCTTAAAGAAAGGGACATATGACATGGATCTGACATTCAGTCTGAGGTGGACACTGATATAAACCATGGTGACCAGTTTGAGAATATTAACCCCTTCCCGACCTTTGACGCAGCGTATGCGTCATGAAAACCTGTGCCAATCCGACCTGTGACGCAGCATATGCGTCATGGTCGGATCGCGCTCCTGCAGGCCGGGTGAAAGGGTTAACTGTAATTTCACCCGGCCTGCAGGGACAGGGGGAGTGGTACTTGAGCCCAGGGGGGGTGGCTTCGACCCCCCGTGGCTACGATCGCTCTGATTGGCTGTTGAAAGTGACCTTTCACTTTCAATCAGAGCGATAGTAATATTTCACCAATGAAAATTGGTGAAATATTACAATCCAGCCATGGCTGATGCTGCAATAGCTTCAGCCATGGCTGGAGATCGCGATCAGCCCCCCCCACCGCCACCGATCTCCTCCCCTCCGGTCCTCCGTCCTGTCATATAGTGTCCCACGCTCCCCTCCGTCCTCCTGTCCGCTCCCCCCCCGCTGTCAGATCACCCCCCGCTGTCCAATCACCCCCCACTTCATACTTACCGACCTGTGTCCCTCCCGGTGTCCGTCCGTCTGTTCGATGGGCGCCGCCATCTTCCAAAATGGCGGGCGCATGCGCAGTGCGCCCGCCGAATCTGCCGGCCGGCCGATTCGTTACAGGCACATTTTGATCGCTGTGATAAGTTCTATCACAGCGATCGAAATAAAAAAAATAATAAATAACCCCCCCCTTTATCACCCCCATAGGTAAGGACAATAACATGTTCCACTGCTTGTGGGCTTGCCCACAAATCCAACAATTTTGGCAACGCATACTTGTATTTACTCATACGCATACACCATATAGGGTGGCTCTCACTCCAGCCTGGGCTCTTTTCGGGTACATTACTAATGAAGGGGCTGTGATCCCCACTTATGGTAGAAAATTCTTGTACATGATTTCGGCCTCGGCCCGGAAAACGATTTTACAAACCTGGCTGGCACCTAATGTGCCCACCCTGAGGATCTTCCTGGACAAACTCTCCTTCCTATTTAGGATGGATTGGGTGGAAGCATCCCTTCAGAAAGAACTAAAAACCCAAAATTTTTTTGAACTATGGCAGCCACTTATACCCATTCTTCCGACGCATATACAACAGAGGCTCAAACAATGCTTCTGCACAACTACATGGTTCCTGGAACAGACGGTAGCGGGCCGAGCACCCTTGTGAGTGGAGTTGTCTCTTAAATAACACATTGGGCGAAGTGCGGAGCCGTGTGTTCCCCCCCCCCCCCTCCCTTCGACTTTCCCTAGTCTGTCTGTTGACCCCTCCCCCCTTTTTTTTTTTTTTTGTTCTTCATTTTCTCTTTGGCTATAACTTCCCCTCTTTCACCATTTGGGGTTATCTAGTTACAGAATGGTAGTCCACTCGTATTGTATTTCCATGTTGAATTCTATGTTTTTAGCCTTATGCTTTATCTTGATTGAGAGGTATTTTGCCTTTAATTTGCAAACTGGAACGCTAAAATAGTTACCGTCTTTAATAATGGGCTTCTGTAATACCGGAAAGAGGGAAATAATCCCGTGTACCTATGTTTGCATATTGATATGCTAATGTTGAAAATGTTTAATTGAAAATGTTTAATAAAAACAGTTTGGAAAAAAAAAAAAATAATAATTTTTTTTTTTTCTTTGCAGGGTTAGGGTTAGGGCTAGGGTGTTAGGGTTAGGGTGTTAGGGTTAGGGTTTTAGGGTTAGGGTTTTAGGGTTAGGGTTGGTTCACACTGCGTCTAAACAGTCCATTTGACGGACTACGTTACACCGCGGCATAAAAGCGGTATAACGTAGTCCGTTACGGCCGTCATTGACAGCAATGTCGGACGCATCACAAGCGCACGCCCACAATGGCTGTGCGCTAGGGATGTGCCGTCATTGAGTGACGGACCCTGAGATGCGGGCTGCAGCGTTTCCGGCTCCGTCACTGCTAGCGCAGATAGAGCTAGCAGATGCTCTATCTGCGCTAGAGTGATGCAAACGTCGGCACTTGCGCTATAAGCAGCTCGTTAGCGTATGTGCTGAACAGGCTGCTGCTAGCGCAGTGTGAACTTGGCGTTAGGGTTACGGCTAGAATTAGGGTTAGGGTTAGAATTAGGCTATGTGCACACAGTGCGGATTTGGCTGCCGATCCGCAGCGGATTTGGCTGCCGATCCGCAGCGGATTTGGCTGCCGATCCGCAGCGGATTGGCCGCTGCAAATTCGTAGCAGTTTTCCATCAGGTTTACAGTACCATGTAAACCTATGGAAAACCAAATTCGCTGTACCCATGGTGCGGAAAATACCACGCGGAAATGTCAATTATTTGTGCGGATTCCACAGCGTTTTACACCTGTTCCTCAATAGGAATCCACAGGTGAAATCCGCACAAAAAACACTGGAAATCCGCGGTAAATCCGCAGGTAAAATGCAGTGCCTTTTACCTGCGTATTTTTCAAAAATGGTGCGGAAAAATCTCACACGAATCCGCAACGTGGGCACATAGCCTTAGGGTTAGGGTTGGAATTAGGGCTAGCGTTGGAAATAGGGTTAAGATTAGGCTGTGGTTAGGGTTATGGTTAGGGGTGTGTTGGGGTTAGGTTTTGGATTAGGGGTGTGTTGGGGTTAGGGGTGTGTTGGGGTTAGGGTTGTGATTAGGGTTATGGCTAGAGTTGGGATTAGGGTTAGGGGTGTGTTGGGGTTAGTGTTGGAGTTAGAATTGAGGGGTTTCCACGGTTTAGGCACATCAGGGGTCTCCAAACGCAACATGGCGCCACCATTGATTTTAGTCAATCTTGCATTCAAAAAGTCAAATGGTGCTCCCTCCCTTCCGAGCCCCGACGTGCACCCAAACAGTGGTTTACCCCCACATATGGGGTACCAGCATACTCGGGACAAACTGGGCAACAATTATTGGGGTCCAATTTCTCCTGTTACCCTTGTGAAAATAAAAAATTGCTTGCTAAAACATCATTTTTGAGGAAAGAAACATGATTTTTTATTTTCACGGCTCTGCGTTGTAAACTTCTGTGAAGCACTTGGGGGTTCAAAGTGCTCACCACATATCTAGATAAGTTCCTTGGGGGGTCTAGTTTCCAAAGTGGGGTCACTTGTGGGTGGTTTCTACTGTTTAGGCACATCAGGGGCTCTGCAAACGCAACATGACGCCCGCAGACCATTCCATCAAAGTCTGCATTTCAAAAGTCACTACTTCCCTTCCGAGCCCTGACGTGTGCCCAAACAGTGGTTCCCCCCCACATATGGGGTACCAGCGTACTCAGGACAAACTGGACAACAACTATTGGGGTCCAATTTCTCCTTTTACCCTTGTGAAAATAAAAAATTGTGGGCTAAAAAATAATTTTTGAGGAAAGAAAAATGATTTTTTATTTTCCCGGCTCTGCGTTATAAACTTCTGTGAAGCGCTTGAGGGTTTAAGGTGGTCACCGCACATCTAGATTAGTTCCTTGGGAGGTCTAGTTTCCAAAATGGGGTCACATGTAGGGAAGCTCCAATGTTTAGGCACACAGGGGCTCTCCAAACGCGACATGGAGTCTGCTAACGATTGGAGCTAATTTTTCATTCAAAAAGTCAAATGGCGCTCCTTCCATTCCGAGCCCTGCCATGTGCCCAAACAGTGGTTTACCCCCACATGTGAGGTATCCGTGTACTCAGGAGAAATTGTCCAATACATTTTAGGATCCATTTTATCCTGTTGCCCATGTGGAAATGAACAAATTGAGGCTAAAAGAAATTTTTTGTGAAAAAAAAGTACTTTTTCATTTTGAGGGATCAATTTGTGAAGCACCGGGGGGTTCCAAGTGCTCACTATGCATCTACATAAGCTCATTGGGGGGTCTAGTTTCCAAAATGGGGTCACTTGTGGGGGAGCTCCAATGTTTAGGCACACAGGGGCTCTCCAAACGCGACATGGTGTCCACTAAAGATTGGAGCCAATTTTTCATTGAAAAAGTCAAATGGCTCTCCTTCCCTTCCGAGCTCTGTCGTGCGCCCAAACAGTGGTTCCCTCCCACATATGGGGTATCGGTGTACTCAGGACAAATTGTACAATAACTTTTGGTGTCCAGTTTCTCTTTTTACCCTTGGGAAAATAAAAAAAATTGTTGCTAAAACATCATTTTTGTGACTAAAAAGTTAAATGTTCATTTTTTCCTTCCATGTTGCTTCTGCTGCTGTGAAGCACCTGAAGGGTTAATAAACTTCTTGAATGTGGTTTTGAGTACCTTGAGGGGTGCAGCTTTTAGAATGGTGTCACTTTGGGGTATTTTCAGCCATATAGACCCCTCAAACTGACTTCAAATGTGAGGTGGTCCCTAAAAAAAAATGGTTTTCTAAATTTTGCTGTAAAAATGAGAAATCGCTGGTCAAATTTTAACCCTTATAACTTCCTAGCAAAAAAAAAATGTGGTTCCAAAATTGTGCTGATGTAAAGTAGACATGTGGGTAATGTTATTTATTAACTATTTTGTGTCACATAACTCTCTCGTTTAACAGAATAAAAATTCATAATTTGAAAATTGCAAAATTTTAGCCAAATTTCCATTTTTTTCACAAATAAATGCAAAAATTATCGACCTATATTTACCACTACCATGAAGCCCAATATGTCACGAAAAAACAGTCTCAGAACCGCTAGGATTCGTTGAAGCGTTCCTGAGTTATTACCTCATAAAGGGACACTGGTCAGAATTGCAAAAAATGGCCAGGTCATTAAGGTCAAAATAGGCTGGGTCATGAAGGGGTTAAAGCCTCGGATCTCCCAGTAACTGAGGAATATACCGTGTATTGGAACTGTGTAATGTGCTATCCAAATCATTTACAAAATCACTTACAAAGCTTTCTTCTGCTTTCAAAATGAAAGACACGATTCTCACTAATCCTTCTATAAAAAAAAGGATTCCTCCTCTAATAAATCAAATAGCAGATCTGAAACTGACTAGGATGTTAGAAGACCTGACACCCCTGGACTTAACACATCTGCTCAGATATCTTCGCTAAGATGACAATAAAAGACTAAGAACCGCAAGGTTCGAAACACGTCTGCCCATGCTATTCTTCCCATACTAGGGGTTGTGATTTTTATGCTGATTTGATGACTCATCTTAAAGACATTTTTCAATAAAATGTAAAAGTTTTTATGGGACTGTTTGAGCTGGATTCCCTACTTGATTGATTGCTCTTCCTGCCGCACTGCAGTTTCCTGCTCGGAGTCCTGGAAGATGTGATGGGCGAGCTGACTTTTTTTGTACTTTTTTTTGCCATACAAGACTTACCGGTAAGTACGACAATTCAACAGGTACTCGAAACTCAAAATGCGTTCATTTCCTCAGAAATTATGAATACCAACATGAAAATCGACAACACACAAAGTATCGTTTTAGATCTGCAACAAAATCAAAAACAAACTGCAGCTTCCTTTAAATCACTACAGAAGGAGGTACAAACTTTAAAGATGCAAATTGCCAGTTCTGAAGACCTTGTAAGGAAAAATCACTTGAAAATTAGAGGAGTACCGGAAAAAGCAAATTTATCAGTTAGATAACTTTATTACCAACATGGCATCCCAACTCATCCTAGAATTATCTAAGGAAAAAATTGTCCTTAATGCTCGTAGGATCCCAAAACCTCATCATCTACCCAAAGAAACGCCAAGAGACATTATTTGGAACTTCTGCTCTTTCTAAATAAGGAATTAATGCTTTCCCTGATGAAGGAAGAAAAGAAACCGCGCCATGGTTCATTTCTTATTTTCAAGGACTTTTCTAGTACTATACAAGCAAGGAAAGCTTTCCAGAACCCTACAAAAAGGAGCTGATCCGAGCTGGAATTAGATGAGTTGACATTTTCTTCTACCTTAGAGACCTATTATGAAAACACAATATACTCCATATCATCTCCTGAGGGTGGGCTAGATCTTCTACAAAGACTTAATATCTGTCCTACAACAGAATGGGAACACAACTTCAATGCTTAATTGGATTACAATTTTTTTATTATTATTATTTTCCTGCAAAAAGGTTCACCTTTAACTAAATTTGATGGCTTACTCAATGTCACCGTAACCTGGATTGCAAATCATTTTCCTTTTAAATAACTTTCTAAAAAAAAAGCAACACTGAACAACAGACTGGATTATAATTTTTATATACCTACCTGGATTATAAAACTGGAGTATAAAAGAACAGATTGGCTGGTTCATCAGACATTAGTCTAATGTGTATGGGGGCCTTATCTATTCTCTAAAGGGTATGGGCACTTTTAGTCTGACTTTCAAGTAGAGGACCATTTAAAGTGCCTAGGCCTTAGGTCATCATGATCAACAAATAAGGCCCATAAAAACCATATATAATTATTACTATATGGAGGGCACAAAAGGATACATAACTCAGGATTTCTGTTGTGAATGGATTCATTGTTCTGGAAAGCATTGCAGTAGGATAGCTGTAAGCTGCAAAGAAAAATAAATATATTAAGCACAAATTAAAGCAGATCACATGGCAAATCATAGTATTCTTTATACATAGGTGTCGAAGCTTTTCATCAATACATTTGGGGCATTCTATGTACTTCATTATTTGTGCAAATAATTTAATTATTTATTTATATAGTGCTATCATATTCCACAGCACTTTACAGATATCATTACTGTCCCCAATGAGGCTCACAATCTAAATTCAGTATCCTTTGGCGTGTGGGAGGATGCTGCAGAAAACCCACGCAGACACCGGTGAGAAGTGAGAAAAATAGAGGCAAAAATTAAATTTATGGGATCAAATAACTAAAATTTGGCATGTTCATATGTATTCACCCCTTTTGCTATGAAGCCCCTAAAAATTTCTGGTGCAAGCAATTACCTTCATAAGTCACATGTTTAGTGAAAGTAAGTCCTCGTATGTGAGTTCTAAGTGTCACATGGTCTGTCATTGTATACACCTTTTCTGAAAGGCCGCAGAGGCTGCAACGCCAATAAGCAAGAGGCACCCCTAACCAAACAACACCATGAAGGCCAAAGAGATCTCCAGCCAAGTCAGGGACAAAGTTGTTGAGAAGTACAAGTCAGGGTTATGCTATAAAAAATACCCCAACCTATGACAATCCCCCGGAGCACCATCAAATCCATTATCATCAAATGGAAAGAAGATGGTAACACCACAAACCTGCCAAGAGTGGGCCACCAACAAAAACTCGCAGTCCGGGCAAGGAGGTCGTTAACCAGAGAGGCAGCACAGAGATCAATGGTAACCCTGAAGGAGCTGCAAAGTTCCCAAGCAGAGACTGGAGTATCTGTCCATACGACCATAATAAGCCATACACTCTATAGAGGTGGCCTCTATGGAAGAGTGGGCATAAAAAAGCATTAACTTACACACAAAAATTGTTATACTCATGTTCAGTTTGCCAAAAGACATGTGGGAGACTCCCCAAATGTATGGAGGAAGGTGCTGTGGTCAGATGAGACCAAAATTGAACTTTTTGACCACCAAGGTAAAGGCTATGTCTGGCACTAAAGCCAGCTCATCACCCCAAAAACACCAGTAAAACATAGTGGTTGTAGCATCATACCCAGGGGCATGTTTTTTGGCAGAAGGGACAGGGAAAATTGTCAAAGGAGTAGATGGACGGTAAGAAATACAGGGATATTCTTGAGCAACTCCTGTTTCAGTCTGTCAGTGGTTTGAGACTGGGACGGATGTTCACCTTTCAACAAAACTGCTAAAGGAACACTTGAGTGTTTTAAGGGGAAGCGTGTACATGTTTTGGAGTGGCCTAGTCAAAGCCCAGACCTTAATCCAAATGATAATCTGTGGTCAGACTTGAAGATTGCTGTTCACCAGAGGAAACCATCTAACTTGAAGGAGCTGAATCCGTTTTGCCTGGAGGAATGGGCAGAAATCCCAGTGGAAAGATGTGGAAATCTCAAGAGACTTATCCAAAGTGGCTTGCAGCTATAACTGCCTGAAAAGGGTGCTCTACAAAGTACTGACTTTAGGGGGGTGAATAGTTATGCACACTGACGTTTTCAGTTATTTTGTCCTATTTGTTGTTTGCTTCACAATAAAAATAAAAACAAAATGTTCACAGTTGTAGGCATGTTCTTTACATGAGCTGATTCAAGCCCTAAAAAAAAACCAGAAACTCAAATTCCAGGTTGTGAGGTAGCAAAACACTAAAATTGCCACTGTAAAAAAGAGTCTTTGTAATGTAATGCAGTTACCGTATATACTCGAGTATAAGCCGAGATTTTCAGCCCCAAAAAAGGGGCTGAAAGTGCCCCTCTTGGCTTATACTCGAGTCATGGTCGGCAGGTGATTGGGAGCTACGACTGTCAAATACTCACCTGCTCCTGACGCGGTCCCTGCATGTACCACGGTCTCCGGGCGCGGCAGCTTCTTCCCCTGTTCAGCGGTCACTGGTACCGCTCATTAAAGTAATGAATATGGACTCCACTCCCGGAGTATGCCCACAGACCGATCAGTAACATGAGCGTTCAGTGCATGCAGAATATATATCGTGTTATCAGCTGCACATCACTTGCTGATGGATATGTGCTGACGAAATCAAGGATTATTAAGAACGCTTAAAAATCATTTCACCTGACGAACATTTTTGCTCATTCGTCAGGTGATTGGCAGACTGTTTACACAGGCCAATAATCGGGAAACACCAAGGTTACTTACCGGTAGCCGGTTTTTCCGGAGCCCATGACAGCACACCTGAGAGAGGGATCCGCCCAGTCAGGACAGGAAACCTACTGAAAGAAAAGGGCGGTACCTCTCCCTCGCTTCAGTTGGATTTCCAGAGCATGAGAGGCCCTTTTGGTTAGTACCTGGTAATCCATCACCACATTATAAATATAACAAAATACACCCAGCTAAAAAGTGCGCACCAAAGGGTGAAAAAAGAAGGGAGGGAATATACAGGTGCTGTCATGGGCTCCGGAAAAACCGGCTACCGGTAAGTAACCTTGGTGTTTTCCCGTCTCCCATGACAGCACACCTGAGAGATTTTTGGAGAAAGAACCACCTTAGGGAGGGACCACCGCTTGTAGCACCCTTCTACCAAAGGTAAGGTCAGACGAGGAGGATAGATCTAGCCGGTAGTGTCTAAAGAAGGTAGACGGAGAGGACCAGGTAGCGGCTTTACAAATTTGATCTATCGATACCTCTGCTTTTTCAGCCCAGGAAGTAGACACGGCCCTGGTGGAGTGAGCCTTGATGCCATCAGGGATCGGGGCGCCACAGGAAGCATAGGATAATGAAATAGCCTCCCTAATCCACCTAGCAATAGTACCCTTGGATACCCCATATCCTTTCCTACTACCCTGGAAGGCTACGAAAAGGGATTGATCTTTTCTCCACTGATTAGTCAAGGATATGTACTGCACAATAGCCCTCCTCACATCCAGTGTATGAAATTTTGCCTCCCCTGGGTTCCTAGGATTATTACAAAAGGAGGGCAACACAATCTCTTGACTTCTATGAAATTTAAGTACAACCTTTGGAAGGTATGCCGGATCTGGTCTGAGTACTACCCTGTCATCAAAAATTTGCGTGTAAGGAGGGGAGACGGACAGGGCCTGTAAATCACTCACCCTACGGGCTGATGTTAACGCAACCAGGAGTACCGTTTTAAGAGTGAGTATCTTTAATGATGATTCCTGCAGGGGTTCAAATGGACTATTGGTTAGAGCATTTAATACCAGATTTAAATCCCACGGGGGAAGTCTCTGAATTTTTATCGGTCTAGACCTACTACAGGATTTAATAAAGCGGGACACCCATCTATTGGAGGCAAGATTGCAATTATATAAGGCACCTAATGCCGACACCTGGACCTTGAGTGTATTGGTTGCCAACCCCAGTTGTAAACCCGCTTGTAAAAATTCTAAGATGGTACCCACAGGAGCCTTGTCCCCCAAAGGTTGCCCCGAAAAATCCAGAAACTTTTTCCACGTTCTACCATAAATTCTAGATGTTACTGGTTTTCTACTTTTTAATAAGGTGGAAACTAACCCCGGCGAAAACCCCCGCCTACTCAGTAATGCCCTCTCAAATTCCAGGCTGCAAGATGGAAGCCCTTCACCTGAGAGTGGCATATTGGGCCCTGGGTTAGTAGGTCCGGAATCTCTGGTAGGATCCACGGATCGGTTATAGACATTTGTCTCAGGAGGGAGAACCAAGGTCTTTTCGGCCAAAATGGAGCAATCAATATTACTCTCGCTTGCTCCATTCTGATTTTCCTCACTACTGCTGGTATCATTGCTATTGGTGGAAACACATACGCGAGACTGAAATCCCATTGAATCTGCAGGGCATCTACTGCGAAGGGATTCTCCCTCGGGTCTAGTGAACAGAACCTGTCTACCTTCCTGTTGTTTAGAGTGGCAAACAAATCTATCACAGGTAAGCCCCAGGCCTGCACTATCTCTTGAAAGACCCGGGGATTTAAAGACCACTCCCCCTGCCTCAGTGTCTTGCGACTTAGGTAGTCTGCTCTCGAATTCTCGATTCCCCTTATGTGAAGAGCAGAGAGGGATAGCAGGTGGTGTTCTGCTATTTGTAGGAGGACAGACGCTGACTTCATTAGGGAAGGGGATCTCGTCCCCCCTTGGTGGTTGATATATGCCACCACTGCGCGATTGTCCGACATGACCCTGGTATGGTGGCCCTGAATGATGGGAAGGAAGTGTTTCACAGCTCTTTCTACTGCCCATAATTCCCTTAAATTTGACGCTTGTTGTGACTCTAGATGGGACCAAGATCCCTGAACAGAGAGAGTCCCTAAATGAGCTCCCCATCCTGTACCGCTTGCGTCTGTGGTGATGACCTGTTCTATCGGAGTTACCCACTGGACCCCAGATGTTAAATGATTTCTTATGGTCCACCATTTTAGGGAATCCGTTACCCCCAATGAAAGACACAGCTTGCCCTCTAAACGCCCTTTTAACAGTTTTTGCGCCGACAGGACCTCCCATTGTAATAATCTTAGGTGGAATTGAGCCCATCTTACTGCGGGTATACAGGACGTCAGAGAGCCCAGCAAGGACATTGCTTTTCTCAAAGTCATTACAGGGTGTTGAATTGCTGTTTCCACAAGATTTTGGATTTTGACCAGCTTGTTTTCTGGTAGAAGACAAAGCTGACGCCCGGAGTCCAGAACCAGGCCTAGAAAGGACTGAACCGGCTCCGGCGTCAACCTTGATTTGGCAAGATTTATTTTCCACCCCAGCAATTCTAGTGTCGTCATAACCTCTTCTATTTGTGACAGGCAGTGCGCCGCTGAGTTCCCTATTATCAGGAAGTCGTCCAGATATGGAACAATTACCACGTCCCGTGAGCGGAGGAAGGACATGACCTCTGACATCAGCTTGGTAAAAATTCTTGGCGCTATTGACAGGCCGAACGGGAGGGCAGTGTACTGATAGTGCCTGAGACAACCTTGGACATAAACCGCTACCCTTAGGAATTTTTGAAAATCTTGATGAATTGGGACGTGATAATAGGCGTCTTTTAAATCGATAGCTGCCATGAAGCACTGTGGGAACAAGAGTTTTATCGCTGTATTTACAGACTCCATTTTGAAGGAACAGTTTACTACCGATTGATTGAGGCGTTTTAGATTGACGATAGTTCTTAGTGACCCGTCTGGTTTTTTTATCAAAAAAAGAGGGGAATAAAAACCTTTTCCCTGTTCCTTCCACGGGACTTCTATCAAAACACGTTTTGAAACCAGCTCTAGTACCTCTGTTTCCAAGGCTAGCTGCTCTTCCGGGGTTTTTCTTTGGGGTGTTGAAATAAAAGTCCGTCGCGGTGGATAAACAAAATCTATTTTTAGGCCGTCTTTGACCACCATCAGAGCCCAATGAGAGGGGGAGATGTTTACCCAGGCTGGGAAAAAAGATGAAAGCCTCCCCCCTACTGGCCTGGCGTCATTGGGAGGGCTTTTTAGTTGAAGTTGAGGGACCTTTAAACATATATCCACATCCCCTTTTGTCTCTGGAGTCCCAGCCCCTTCTGTCTCCCGGGGGGCGGCCTCTACTAAATTTGCCCCTCCGAAAATAAGGCCTTCTAAAGTCCACTGGAAAGCGAGGAAAACCCTTTTTCCTGTCACCGGCTTTTTCCAGAATGTCCTCCAACTTTTTACCGAAGAGGAAATGGCCATCACAAGGTATAGAACAGAGTCTGTTTTTTGAGGGCAGGTCTCCCGGGCACCCCTTTAACCAGAGAGCACGCCTAGCTGCATTGGATAAACCTGCAGCTCTGGCCGCCAACCTTACGGAATCTGCTGATGAATCTGCTATAAAGGCGGCTGCCCCTTTAGCCATAGTCACATTAGATAAAATTTCGTCTCTTGGAGCTTTAGATGTCAACTGCTCCTCTATTTGCTGTAGCCAAACAATAAGGGAACGAGACACACAGGTTCCTGCAATTGCAGGTTTCAGAGCGCCTGCGGTTGCTTCCCAGGTGTGTCTTAAGAAACCGTCCGCCTTTTTATCTAAGGGGTCCCTTAATACCCCAGAGTCCTCTAAGGGAAGGGATATCTTTTTAGAAGATTTTGCTACTGCGCCATCAATTTTAGGCACTTTATCCCAAGTCTCTGAATCTTTTTCCTCAAAGGGGTAACGTCTTTTAGAAGCCGAGGGCAGATTACCCGATTTTTCCGGCTTTTTCCATTCTTTGTCAATAAGGGCTTTTATTTTGGAGTTAACGGGAAACGTACGTTTTCTTTTTTCCTCCAACCCTCCGAACATAATGTCCTCCAGGGATTTGGCTGTCTTCTCATCTTTTAGGCCCATAGAAGCTCTAACGGCTTTAACCAGTTTGTCCATGTTTTCGGTAAGAAAGCATGGACGCCCCCCAATATCACTATCTGAAGAGGAGCCAGGGGACTTAGAGGCGGAGGAGCAGGGAGACAATGGATCCTCCTGATATTCCTCTTCAGAATGAGAAACCTCCGACGCGGAAACTGGTTCTGGGTCTCTACTACCCTTTTTCTTAAGGGCCGCTTTAACAGAGCCTTCTACTTCTGCTCTAATTATTGCCCTTAGACTAGAGGCAAAGTCAGGGGTTTCTTCCTGGATGGTTTTTTGAATACAATCTAAGCAAAGACTTTTCTGCCACTGGACTGCCAACGGAGCTCTACAGAGGGCACATTCCTTATTCCTGGTCTTGGAGCTAGCCTTCCTCGGCGCCTGCCAAGTAAACAGAAAATGTAGCCTATTACCACCAGGGTGACATTCACGTAGATCACTCACCACCCGCTGACCACAAACGGTACCGGAATCTGAGGCGGACTAGGAGCACGTGGAACGATTCTTCTGGGGGTAGAATCCTGAGACGACCGACCAGGGCGTTTGCCACTCCTTGCGCTCGAGCGGCTATCTTTTTTGGTACGCTGGTGAGCAGGCGTATCACTTGACAGGGGCTCACGCTGCTGCTGCTGCTGTAAAGGCTGCTGCTGCTGCTGGAGTTCCATACGATCCTCCATGTCTGGAATAGCTGTATGGAAATGAGCGTTGCTCCAGCGTTATTTCTCCCTTAATAAAGGGTACTCGTGCTCTCCACCTCTTCCGGTGACCGTTGCGCTCTTTTTCCTTCCCCTGGATACCGCCAGGTAGCCTGTGGCGTTACCGGCGTTCTCTGCATGGGCGCCGCCATCTTGGATCCGGCGCGCCGGTCTGACGTCACGCGGGCACGCCCACTCCCAGCGTACCTTGCGCGCAACGTCAGCCGCGCATCCGGAAGTGGCCCAGCTAAGGGGGAGAGAGCGGCGTGGCGGACAGAGACCGGCCCCAGGAGTCCGGACTGTGCCGGACCGACGCCCGCACGTGCGCAAGAGCCCTATGGGATCTGCGAACGGCGCTACCGCTCCTGAAGGCCGACATACAGGCGCCCTGCCTGTGCTTCCAGTGCCGGGACAGGAGCGGGTAAGAAGATCTTCTGTTAATAAAATCGAACCGCCGTTCTTCAGCACAAGGGGTTCCCATCAGGACAGGAAACCCAACTGAAGCGAGGGAGAGGTACCGCCCTTTTATTTCAGTAGGTTTCCTGTCCTGACTGGGCGGATCCCTCTCTCAGGTGTGCTGTCATGGGAGACGGGAAAACAAGGGTTCCTAGGACACTAGGATTCTCTGCCGAAGTAAATAATTAGCCGTCAGTTAGATATACAAGCTTATATAATTAATGGTATATCCTTATATTACTGTGGATGTGTTCCCAATTCCCCTAAAGTAGGAGCGCACTACCTTCTGCATGGGGGTCACATACGGCCCGTGATGCCCTTTTGTGCGGTCCTTAACTATCTGGTCATAGACAAGCCTGAAATTATCTAGTGCCTGATTATATGTATTTTCCGTGTTCGGGAGTAGATGAGTGGCAGGCAACAATGTAGGGATGGGTAACAATGTTACACACAGTAGTGTGGCCATGCCATTCTCTATACAAGGAGTAGAAGGGAAACAAACGGCTGTCAGCGTCTCACAAACTACAAAAGATAAAGCTGAATCCATCGTCTCTTCCTTTCTGGACTGAAAATGGAAGAGGACCTCTATCCCCCCAATAGGTGTATGTAGTGAAGTTTTTTTGCAGCCTATATGGTTGTTTCAATCTGAGAATGTGCTCAGACAATTGCAATGTGTGAGGTTATTTGTACCCATTGAAATGTAAAATGCTAAGGAATATGCTGGAGTTATACAAGGAAAATTATTACTTTTATATAAATAATGTAGCCTGGAAGTGTTCATCCATTATATATTTGCCAAGAGAAAGAAAAACAACCCATCCACTGCCGTATCAACAAACCTAGACAAAACAAACAATGCCATTTTTAATCATAGTCTATGAAAACATCTTTTATTAGGACATACAAACTAGCAAAATAAAGAATATAACAAATAACAAAAATCCAATTAATTTACCCTTAACCACTTTGGAACATATCCCCGATCATGTCCCCAATAGATTTCAAAAAGCAAATTAATAGTGAAGCTTACTGAAGGGCACACCCTAAAGTCATAGAGGACACGCGCAAAAATCGTAGAGGACACGCGCTGAAATCGTGGAGGACACGCGCTAAAATCGTGGAGGACACGCGCTAAAATCGTGGAGGACACGCGCTAAAATCGTGGAGGACACGCGCTAAAATCGTGGAGGACACGCGCTAAAATCGTGGAGGACACGCGCTAAAATCGTGGAGGACACGCGCTAAAATCGTGGAGGACACGCGCTAAAATCGTGGAGGACACGCGCTAAAATCGTGGAGAACACGCGCTAAAATCATGGAGGGCACGCGCTAAACATCACGGAGGACACGCGATAAAAATCACGAAGGACACACGCTAAAGTCATGGAGAACCTGCGCTAAAATCATGGAGGGCACGCGCTAAACATCACGGAGGACACGCTAAAAATCATGGAGGAAACACGCTAAGAGGTTAAACAATTAACGACAGGATACATTAAGAAATAGCTATATCCTCATGTTATAACATGGACTGAACGAATATGTTTTATATAAGTATTTGAGATTTACAGGTCTTTGAGTGATTATGAAGTTTTTATATATTTTTGCCACAATTCATCAATTACTTGCGCAAACAGACACACCCTACCCCTCAAAAGGGGATGGCTGTTTTTTCTGTATATTATACCTGAAGAAGGAGAGCGGGAGTTGAGAGCTCACCACGTTTGCTTAATTTCAGTGCACAGAAATCTGTGTCCGATGGGTGCCGATTCCGCTGGTGGGGCACAGCTATCCATAGGAACAAAAGTGGAAGGTTTGAGGCACGACCATCCGGTGATTAAAAAAATATTTATTGAAAAATGATTGACCCATGAGATAGAAGTTAAAACTAACCTGTATCGGATACATCCAACTGTAACATTTTTCAATAAATATTTGGTTTAATCACCAGATGGTTGTTCCTCAAACATTCCACTTTTGTTCCTCTGAAGGAGTTGATCCAATTCCGAAAATGTTTTTTTTAATACATCCATTCCCTCCATGCCTTGTTCATCACTACATCCTTGGCAGCGCCTGGACAACACCGCCGGCTTCTCTTTATTTCCATTATGTATTTATTACTCTACACATGGTCCTACCTTCCGTGGAATACCTTTATTAATAAGGACGTTTCCCACCACAGAGAACATTGGCACAGCACTAGGATATGCCATCACTTGCTGATCAGTAAAAGTACAGCTGCCTGGACCCCCACAGAATCCTGCCTGGATCCCCAAAGAATCACAGAACTCTTTCACAGCTTTTCAATAGACACCAGTGCATTTGACCTGAATAGAGCTGCTAGAATGTGTTCACACAGCAGATTTGCGGAGGCTATTTCTGCAACAGGTAATATTTTATACTTGTGAATAGGATTATGTCTTCAGACCTCATTCCAATGAGTAGTACAGTTACCAAAATATCTGCATCCATCTGCTACTTGTGAATATACCGGTCACATACAGATTTGCCAATGAACTTTATAGCCGTTCCACCAAAAACTGCATCAAAATCGTTGACATTTTTAATGCAGATTTGTCACTAATTACACTCCGTGCCTTTTAAAAACTCAAATCTGTGTGTGGGATCCAGACCAAAAAATAGAATATGGATTCCAAATCCGAACCATAGGTCAATTACTGCTGCAGATTTTTACTCTGCATGGGCACGAGATTTGGCATAATCTCTTCCACTTTGATAGACAAGCCACAACCAACATGTATGCAAAGTGTGAACATACATGTACAGTTCTCCGCCCCTATGGCCAATATTGAGTGAATGTGAATTATCCAGCAGACACATCAATCCATAGAATTAATATGGAAAACAGGAACCTGAACTCAAAGGGACAGTGTCATATTTTGTAACAATGTGTTTCCTTTATTTCCCTACATATTAACCTAAAATACAAAGTTATTCCACTTGGAATCACTTGTACAATTATACACTGACCTCCAATGATATGGCACTGGTCATAACAGTCCTTGTCACGGACATCAAGGAGAAGGAATGGGCAATCTTGGTACGGCTTTTCCAGGGATCGGGGGCTGCACACAGGACCTTTTTTACTTGTCGTCTTTGGATCATTATCCAAGTCTAGTTCTCCAACTCCACTGATAACACTGTGAAAGGGAAAGCCGCAAAATGGCATATAAAAAAACTACTAAATAATAAAAAGGTAGGTAAACATCTGGCACGGTTTTGATAAAAAAAAAGTAATGTACTCCGTTAATGACAGCCACATTTTGCTTTGTTTTTTTTACAATTTTTCTCTATTTTCTTGAAATAGTCATATGTTTTTTTCGTCAACCTAGCCGTATGAGGTCTTGTTTTTTGTGGGATGCGTTGTAGTATTGAATGACATCATTCATTTTACCATATGCGGTTTCGAAAAATGTGAAAAAAATTCCAAATGAGATGAAATAGTGAAAATTCCAAATGAGATGAAATGGTGTTAACATTTATTTAGTGGCTTAATACAAAACTGAACATTTTGTGTAACCCATAACCTTTCATATTTTTATGTCAATGGGGCTTCACGGGGACTTGTTTTTCCTGTGTGGTGATCGGTAGTCATTTTTGGTTATACGCAACATTTTGGTATAATTTTTTTTTTTACATTTACCATATGGGTTAAATATTTTTAGAATTCCATAGATTGCACATACTTATTTACGGTAATCAAAGAAGAAAAGGACCAGCTCACCGTCATCACTTTAGTGAACGAATATAAACCAACTAATGATGGTAAAAACATAGCATGTCATTGCTAAAAGATGGGGCGATCATCAGACCACCGAACTATGGACTTTGCATCTGTCTTTTAGCTTTGACATGTTATTACCCTCACTGCTGGATTTATATTTGATCACTAAATAAAGTGTTTATTCCGTGGAGCTGGATCCTCTATGATGCCTATTTAATACCTTTAAAAAGCCTGTTAAGAACTTTTTTATGCTAGTTTTCATAGAGAACTTAAATCTGCACATTGTATATACTGTGCAGAATCACAGTCTCTTATGAAGCCAAGCTCATGACTGGTCTTCCCAGGAATACCAACAAAGGAAGATCCCTGGCGTTCCCAGAGGTGGGACCTGTATCTATAACTGTAACAGTCATTATTTAAAAAAAAAAAAAAAAAAATATATATATATATATATATATATATATATATATATATATATATATATATATATATATATATATATATATATATATATATATATATATATATATATATATATATATATATATATATATATATATATATATTTCTCTAGTCACCTTCCACGACGGCATATGGAGGTTGTCTCTTTGCCCTAATGGGGAACAGGAAACACAGAGGTTAAAAGGACCTCCCACCTCCCACTTGCCAGTGTCTTTCCTGTTCCCCATGGGACAGGGAGAGGTTTCTTCATGTGCTGTAGTGGCCGGTGACTACGGTACCTTTTGCAGGCGCTGCCTGTCTAACCGGGCAGCAGATGGTCGCCTCCGGCCTCCTCCTCGTGCTGCTCCCGTCGTCCTGCTCGCAGGTCCTCGGGACCCCCTCCCGGCCTTCCCGCGCCCCCACGAGGGCAAAGCAGGCCTGGGTTCCCTAACCGGGCTCCTCCTGGAGCTGCCCGGCGTCCTCCTCCTCCATGCTGTCGGCTCGGCATTCCGGAAGTGACGTCGGCAGGCTCGCGCGCGTCACTTCCGGTTTCTTTATACACCCTGAAGCCGGTACGTCCGGGTTTCGCCGGCCGGCGTGTCGGACCGCTCAGCTCCCTCACCTGGATCCTGGAGGGGGAGGGGGATTAATCGCTGGAGCAGGTGCTAGGACGGCGTCCATAAAAGCCTGCTGAACCACCACTGAGGTAAGGCTATCTCCTTCAGTATGGATGGTTCTTCATGCCCCGTATCTGCGGAGCCCAGCGCCACCCCTGCCTCTGTGAGTGTTGCAGGGATGGGATCCGGGAGGAGTGTAGCAGGGGTTAGAAGTCCTCACCCCTCTCTCCCTTTATATATTTCAGGGAGAAAAACCTGCCCCTAAAGGTGCCTATAGGAAAAAGTGCCCTATCTGTTCCACTAAATGTCCTCCTAACTGGGACAAGAAACTCTGTCAGTCATGTACTGACAGAATAATAAGAGCTGAGCAGCCATCACTATTGGATGAGATTCGCTCACTAGTAAAACAGGAGGTACAATCTTCTCTGGCAGCCTTTACACCTCCACCCCCACCTCCATCTCCGCGGCCACAACCTCATTCCCCGGCTAAGAAGAGGAAGATTCAGGTTGTGGAATCTGACTCTGATTCGGATCTCTCTCATGCCTCATCTGTTGGCTGGGAGGATCCAGTATCACCCAAAGCTGAGGTCAGGAAGTACCTTTTTTCCTCAGACTATATTGAGGATTTAGTCTCTGCCGTCCGTAATACCATGGGACTAGAAGAGGAACCTGTACCGCAGTCCATACAGGATCAGATGTTCGGTGGTCTTTCATCGGAGAAGAGAGTGGGCTTCCCAGTTCATGCCAACATTATCAATATGATTAATCAGGAATGGGAACTACCTGAGAGGCGTCTCAGTACTCCTTCAGAAATGAAGCATAGATTTCCGCTTGAGGATGACCTTAAATTAGATATTCCCAAGGTCGATGTGCAGGTGGCTAGAGTCGCCAAAAGAACTGCACTCCCCTTTGAGGATTCTTCTCAATTGAAGGATCCCATGGATAGGAAAACCGAAAGTCTCCTCAGAAAATCATGGGAAACTTCTGCAGCTATCCTTAAGGCTAACGTCGCCTCCACCTGTGTGGCAAGAGCCCTCTCCTGCTGGCTCGAGAAATTAGAGAATCACATATCTCAAGGTACCTCAAGAGGCGAGATATTGGATTCCCTACCCATTCTGCATAAAGCTACAGGGTATTTGGCGGACGCTTCTCTGGAATCTGTAAGAGTCGCCGCCAGATCCCTGGTACTTTCCAACTCTGCCAGAAGAGCCCTCTGGCTTAAGCTATGGAGTGGGGATATCACCTCTAAATCTAAACTCTGCACCATACCCTTTAAAGGAGACTACGTCTTTGGTCCTGCCCTAGACGATATTCTCGATAAAGCCACCGACAAAAAGAAGGCGCTCCCTGAGCAAAAGCAGCCTAGGAAACGTTTTTTTCGTGGCCCACAACCTCAGCCCTCTCAAGCAAGAGGCAAAGGAAAAACCGGCAGGTGGAGCTATGCAAAGGGTAGGGGGAAAAAATATTTTCGTCCCGCAACAGCAGCAGCAGCAACAGTCCCAGCAGGACAAACAATGACTCCGACCCGGTGGGGGGAAGACTCTCGAAATATGTGGATCAGTGGGAGGATATCACCAGCTCCCACTGGGTTCTCAATGTCATCAAGGAGGGCCTGTTAATAGAGTTAATTTCTCCCCCACCTCAGGGTCTAAAAGTCACTTCCCTTCCATCATCAAGGGATCGCAGCCTACTGTCCTTAGGTCTCAAAAACCTTATCAGATCAAATGTAATTTCCCCAGTCCCACAATCAGAATGGGGAAAAGGACACTACTCCCGACTCTTCCTGGTCCCCAAACCTTCGGGAGACGTCCGGATTATTATAAACTTAAAGGGTCTGAACCAGCACGTAAAATATCGCAAGTTCAAGATGGAGTCCGTAAGATCTGCGATTCCTCTGATAGAACGTCACTCTTTTATGGCTACCATCGATCTCAAGGATGCGTATTTCCACATCCCTATTCACCCGAGACACAAAAAATATCTCAGGTTTGCGATACAGGGGAATCATCGGGTGGAGCACTATCAGTTTGGAGTCCTTCCCTTCGGCATTTCATCAGCACCGAGGGTGTTCTCCAAGGTGATGGCAGAAGTAGTGTCATTCATCCGAAAACAAGGTGTCTGTATAGTGCCCTATCTGGACGATCTTCTGATAGTAGCTTCCACCGAGATAACCCTGATATCCCATGTGTCTACCACCCTAGACATTCTGAGATCCCTAGGTTGGATTCCGAACCTACAAAAATCTCAGCTTCAACGTGCAAAAACCAGGAGATTTCTGGGAGTAATGCTGGACTCAGCAAGACAAATGTCCTTCCTCCCGGACAATCACAGACTTCCCCTACTAACAAAAATCAGGAAGTTCAAAGAGATGAGGTCCCCTACTCTGCGAGAGGGAATGTCGCTGTTGGGCTCCATGACAGCCTGCATACAGTCGGTGGCTTGGGCTCAAGCTCACTCAAGGACTCTCCAAGCCCACATCCTAGACAATTGGGATGGTCGACCTGGCACTCTTACCAAGAGGATCCACACTCCGGGCAGAGTGAAAGCCTCTTTAACATGGTGGATGAAGCCCAGGAACCTTCTGAAAGGAGTATGCTGGATTCAGTCCCCTCTAACCACCATCAAGACAGATGCCAGCAAGAGGGGCTGGGGAGCCATAGTAGACCATGTCCCCTATCAGGGTCAGTGGAACCAATCGATTTCCGAGAAATCATCAAATTTCAGGGAGCTCAAAGCTGTGGAAGAGACCCTACTAGCGGCAAGTCATCAGATTTCGGGTCAACATGTACAGATATACTCGGACAACATGACCACGGTGGCCCATATCAGGCACCAGGGCAGTACAAGAACCCTCAGTCTAATAAAGATCTCAGCTCGAATCTTTTCTTGGGCCGAAAAGCACCTACTATCCCTGTCGGCAATCCACCTCAAGGGAACTACAAATGTTCAGGCAGACTATCTAAGCCGCCAGAAAATCCATCCTGGCGAGTGGAGCCTGGATCCTCAAACATTCAACATGTTGGTACACAGATGGGGTCATCCAGACGTCGACCTCTTTGCCTCTCACCAGAACGCAAAGGTCGAAACATTCTTTTCCTTGAACCCAAGAGACAATCCCAGGGGGTTGGATGCTTTAACCCAAGATTGGCCGTTTCATCTAGCTTATGCTTTTCCACCAATTCCAATCCTTGCCAAGGTTCTACGAAAGATACGCCTAGAAAGGACTCCAACTATCCTGATAGCTCCATTGTGGCCCAAAAGGAGTTGGTTCAACCTAATTATTCAACTACAAGTGGATGGTCCAGTAATGTTGCCGATAAAGCACAATCTTCTTTCTCAGGGTCCCATTCTCCACCCAGACCCTCAGAAGTGGAGCTTGGCGGCGTGGTTGCTGAAACCCAGGTTTTAAGGGCTAAAGGACTATCAATTCCGGTCATAGCTACCCTACAAAAATCGAGAAAACCGGTGACCAACGCCATCTACAATAAGATCTGGAAAAAGTTTTCTTCATTCTGTCTGCCTAACCTTCCAGACCCCCTCAAGCCTAATATTCCCATCATATTGGATTTTTTACAAAAAGGCTTGGAAATAGGTCTCAGGCCCAGTACCCTCAAGGTCCAGGTCTCTGCACTTAGCTCGGTCTTTGATCAAGATTTAGCGAGTCATCGCTGGATTAAAAGGTTCATGACATCAGCTACTAGAATGAATCCTAGAAAACAGGTCATAGTTCCCCAGTGGGACCTCAACGTAGTTCTCCAAGGTCTGACAGGTCCACCCTTTGAACCACTATCTTCTTGTTCTCCACAAAACCTAGCCTATAAAGCCGTGTTCTTGGTAGCCATTACTTCAGCCAGAAGGATTGGTGAATTACAGGCCTTGTCTACACGAGAACCTTATCTCCTGGTAAGAGATGATTCAATTGTGCTTCGTCCTGATCCGTCCTTTCTTCCGAAGGTTATCTCTGACTTCCATCGTTCTCAAGAGATTTTCCTACCAACCTTTTGCCACAATCCAGCAAACTTGGAAGAAAGAAGATTCAACACCTTGGATGTTCGGCGTATTCTTTTACAATACTTGGACCACACCAGTACATTCAGAATTGATCATAACCTATTTATCCATCTCTCAGGACAAAACAAAGGGAAAAAAGTAGCCAAAAGTACCATCGCTACATGGATCAAGAAAGCTATAACGGAAGCCTACCTAGCTCAAAACAAATTGCCTCCAGTAGGAATCAAAGCCCATTCAACTAGATCTACATCGGTTTCCTGGACAGAAAGAGCAGGCGCATCTCCGGAGCAGATTTGCAGGGCAGCAACGTGGTCTTCACTCCATACCTTCTCTAAACATTACAGACTAGACGTATTGTCCAATAAGGACTTAGCCTTCGGCCGTAAAGTACTCCAGGCCGTTGTCCCTCCCTAGTGCCAAATTATTTGGTATTCCTCCATATGCCGTCGTGGAAGGTGACTAGAGAAAATAGAATTATTCTTACCGTTAATTCGGTTTCTAGGAACCTTCCACGACGGCACTAATTTCCCACCCGATATATATTCCTGGATTAGTTCTGGGATTCTAAAGGTAAAACCAGTGCAATGGTCTCAGTTGTAAGTCACTGGCAAGTGGGAGGTGGGAGGTCCTTTTAACCTCTGTGTTTCCTGTTCCCCATTAGGGCAAAGAGACAACCTCCATATGCCGTCGTGGAAGGTTCCTAGAAACCGAATTAACGGTAAGAATAATTCTATTATATATGGCGCATGAGGTAGCACATCCAGTGAAATGAATCCTTTGTGATCCTGTGTGATGTTTTAGCTCGAATGAGCTTAACCCCTTCATGGCCAGAGGTATTTTTGTTTTTGCGTTTTAGTTTTTTGCTCCCGTCTTCCCACAGACATAACTTTTTTTATTTTTTGGTCAAAATGGCCATGTGAGGGCTAATTTTTTGCAGGACGAGTTGTACTTTTGAACAACACCATTGCTTTTAATATATTGTGTACTGGAAAACGGGAAAAAAATTCCAAGTGCGGTGAAATTGCAAAAAAAGTGCAATTCCACAGGGTTTTTGCTTGTTTTACCATGTTCACTAAACTGACCCGCCATTACGATTCTCCAGGTCATTACACGTTCATAGACCCCAAACATGTCATATATATATATATACCATTTTCCAAGACTCGTAGAGTCTCCATTTTTGGTGACCCATGATTACGTGACAGGGTCACCGATGGGCGGGATTTCTGTTGCGCTTCCGGTGAGTGCAAGTTAAATGCCGCTGTCAGAGATTGACAGCGGTATTTAAAAGGTTAACAGCCACGGGTGGATCACCCTTCCACCCGCAGCTGTTAGAGGCACATGTCAGCTGTTCAAAACAGTTGACATGTGCTGGGAAAGATGTGGGCTCGGTGCCGGAGGGATTCCAACGTGGGCATACTATTAGGGTACGTTCACACAGGACTTTTTTGCTGCTTTTTTTTGCTGCTTTTTTTTATGCTAATTTAGGTGCGTTATTTTGGTGCGTATTTGGTGCGTTTTTTGGGTACGTTCACACAGGACTTTTTTGCTGCAGATTTTTGCTGCAGATTTTTGCTGCTTTTTTATGCCAATTTTCAGCTGCTAGGACACCTCACAATGGCTCTTCACACCTCACAATGGCTCTTCACACCTTACTACCAGGAACTCCCTCACAATAGATCACAATCAGGACACCTCACAATGGCTCTTCACACCTCACAATGGCTCACAATGGCTCTTCACACCTCACTAACCACACCCCTAAGCTCTTGGCTGTGAGATCCCTTCCTGCTGGCCATGATTTTCTGCACAAAAAACGCAGCAAATAATGCTACATGCGTTTTTTCAGCGTTTTTTCATCACCCATTCAAGTCAATGGGTGAAAAAACGCTGCAAAAACGCAGCAAAAACGCTGAAAGAAGTGACATGCCCTATGTCCAAAAAAGCAGCAAAGCAGAAAATACTGATCAAACAAAAAACCAATGTGTGTGCATGAGATTTCTGAAATCTCATAGGCTTTACTGGTACTGTAAAAAGCAGCTGAAAATTAGCATAAAAAAAGCAGCAAAAAAAAGCAGCAAATAAGTCCTGTGTGAACGCACCCTTACACCCAACATTGGAAAGGGGTTATACCCTTACGGACATCCACCGTATATATGTTCTATGGAGGGGGGGGGTGTATGGAGCGGCTCACAGGGTTAGCCCTCCCCATATCCAGCAAGTAATGGTTGTTTGTTAGAGGCAGGTCTTAGGCTACGTTCACATCTGCGTTGTGCGCCGTAGCGTCGGGCGCTGCAGCGTCGCCGCATGCGTCATGCGCCCCTATATTTAACATGGGGGCGCATGGACATGCGTTGTGTTGCGTTTTGTGATGCACGTCTTTTTGGGCGCACGCGTCAGGGCGCAGAGGACGCAGCAAGTTGCATTTTTTTTGCGTCCAAAATCATGCAAAAAAAGGACGCATGCGTCACAAAACAATGCGTTTTGCATGCGTTGTGCGTTGCGTCGTCGCCGACGCAACACACAACAACGCAAATGTGAACGTAGCCATAGCTGTAACAATCACGGGTGGTGCAAAGTCTGTTGAAGATTCAATGATGGTCATTACAGAACACCATTGAAAACACAGCCTTATTAATTATGCTTTCCTTGTATAACGCCATTAATTCTGCAGCGCTTTACAGACATTATCGGCACGGTCCCCAATGGGGCTCACAAGCTAGATTTCCCATCAGTATGTCTTTGGAGTGGAAGAAAACCGGAGAACCCAGAGGAAACCCACGCAAACACAGGCTTCAGAGACAAGCACGGCGCATGCATGAAAGCCATCTTCTGAACATGTGCAGTTCGCGTCTCTGAAGCCTAAAAAGTGTACACCCGACTTCGAAGACGCAGTGATGCTGCTGGAATGAGCAGCACAAGTGCGCAGATTTGCATGAGCTGGCGATGAGGCCGGCTTGTGCAAATTATGTTATCATGCCCATAAGGGCATGAAAACATGGAAAGAGGGCTGACTGGGAAACTAATGTCCCATCAACTAGGCAGAGCCTTTATTAGCAGAGAAAAAGCAGAGGTTATAAATGAGTTTTTAAAGCATTTAATTCACTGAATTATGCCATACAGGGCTGGTTAGGGAGGGAGTCTAATCACACGTTGCTGAATGCTGCTGGATTGGGGGACCTGACAGGTCCCCTTTAACTGTTCACAATAACAGTAATTGTGACCAGGGGTGCACAAGCTTTTACATGTCGCTGTAAACTACCTACACGCAGAAATGCATGCAAGAAGTCTATCTTGTAGCAGAGACGACCAGAGGATCGACCAGTTAGCGAGACCACTCCGCATGAGGAGGTTTCTCGTCACTGTGGTTCATTGCACTTTCACCTCTCATGAACCAAAGTATGTGCAGTCCAAGTTTCAGTACGATCGATCGTTTCTTTTAGAATTTACAGCAATTTTTCTGGGTAAAGTAGTGAGTTTATCACCCTGTATAACACACAGAAATCTACAACCATTACTCACCTCTGCAGCGTGGATCTGGCAGAGTTAACGCATTCTCCTCCTCCTATGGTGTCAATTAACTGGACTGGACTTAAAGGGACATCGTCGGGACTTCCTTTTCCATTACTCCGGTCAGTTGCAAGTTCTGTATCAACTTCTGACATGACAGAATGACTCCCTAAGTAACAGTGATATTGAAAAATATATTTTTATTTTGTAAATATTTTAATATTAAAACATATGCAAAAAAAGATTTCTCATAGGCACCAGATAATAAATATCATTAGTGGAGGAACTCTGGGAGTGTCAGTTAGAAAACCTGTAAATGGGAGCTGCTACGCTCTGCAATTTTGGCTGCACTCATTTTAATACTCAAGATCCTTATATAATCCATATTTTGTAAAACTGCAACACAACAACCACAAATTTCCCTTCAGACTAAATATCTCTGGATTGTAATAGGTTTTTAGAAAGGTAATTAGGTATGCGACTTTAGGGGCCACGGAAAGGTTTCATGGGGGAAGGGATATTTATAAATATTTCCTGCGTGAAATTGCTATAAATTGCAGTTAGCAACGACAGCTACAAAAGAAAGCCGAGAATACAATACTAGGGGACAATGAGTCGGATTCTTAACATCTGTCATGAAGAGAATCAGGTGCCGGATACTCAATACAGAGCAGTGAAATATTCATTACCTTCCAGCCTCAGCAGCTCCTCGCTCGTAATGTCAGCCGGCTCGCTCCCATCTGACACAGATGCCACTTGAAGGACCTGAACACATGACACAGATTCTTTAGAATCCAATAAGGACATGACACCTATTTTAATTTAGCTTTTCAGTTAAAGCCCGGACTAGGTAACCCTACCTGATCTAAACCTGGCATATTACCGTATATAAAATCCAATAATATACTTGAATCTAACAAACCAATCACGTATAGTAATCATGCAACGCAAGACACCTCGATTTATCGTATGTGCACGAGCAACAAAAGTCATGCCAACACAGTGGTCTTCTACCAGTTGACCTTACCGCGTAGCCTAGAGGTGTGCACACTATGTAGGGTGCGATTTTTTTATGGCGAGAGACTACATTTCTATATTTTTGATAATGTTAACCAAGAGGAACCAAGAACAAAACAAGTTTTAGTCCACAGTGATATATAGTTCTTTTCAGTGCCAAGTCCATCAGCGATTTAGGGGGCGTATGCAGTGGTCGGTACCTACCAGAGAATCAAGGTGGTCATATACAGTCTTACACGTAAGGTCAGCCTAACATTTTTAAACAATTCCTTTTTTTTTTTTTTTTTTTTCTCTCAGACAGGCTTCTATACTCCCGAATATGTAAATGATGGTGCTCCACTAGGAACCAGTCAGGTCAGAATTCCCTCAAAGTAATGTGCACACAACATTTTTTTAAGACACGGGCAGAACCGCCAAGGTATTCCTAGGCAAATCCACTTCAGGAAAAAGCTGGTGGTCTTTTTTCTGAAGCGGTTCCCTATACTTTCATCTATAAAGAGCGGGCAGCTTTGAATCGATGCCCCATGAATGAACTTCATTTAACTGCTTTAACATTCAGAAATGGTTAAAAGAAGTATCAAGAGACTGAACAGGTGCACAGCAAGTCGTTTTTACATTGCTGTGCATTATGTTCATCACTTAACGCAGTTTTGCGACGTGCGCACATACCCTTTGCAGGCTAGGGATAATAATTAGCCAAATCATGCCTGTAGCCAGCTTTAGATCAGCACTTACAAGCTCTATTAAAAGAGTTTGTAAGCATAAAGCATGCTCAGTCATCAATGCTAGACTGCAGGAATGGCCGATAACCTATGCAAGAGGTACGGTAAGTTGCAAAGTTGTTTGCTTTTACGAGTACCATTTAATAAGATAAGACACCCCCCTTTTAAGAAGGTGCTTTGTTATCTAGCACAAAGATTTTACAACTAAAGATATTTTTATTTGGACATAAATGGAGATGTTCTTTTTTACTTTGCAATGTCATTTTGCATTGGTAAACTCCCTTTAAATGTACGGTGTACTTACAACACCATAGGTATTAGATTTACATTCCGACTCTTAAAAGGGGGTTGGCCACTTTTTCCCTTACTTTAACAAATATGTCAGGGTCATGATTTTCTAGCACTTACTAATCTAAGTATTACAGGTTCTCCTCCTGCACATGTTGGTGCCACCTTCATCATTGCGTTCCTCTTCTTAAAGAGGTTGTCCACTACTTTAGCATAAATGACCTATCCTTAGGATGACCTATCCTAGTAGATCATCAATGTCTGTTTGTTGGGGTCCGACACCCCTGCCGATCAGCTACTCTTGGTGGCGGACACTGGCCAGAAGTGCTCAATTACAGAGCTGGCCGTCTTCTGCTTTTGATTTGAAGAGGAAGCGGATGATGGTACCAAGCCACGGCCACTATCAGAAGACGGCCAGCTCTACAAGTGAGCATTTTCGGCCGCCAACACAGAGAACAGCTGATCAGCGGGGGTGCTGGGTGTCAGACCCCAACCAATCCGACATTGATGACATATCCTAAGGATAAGATATCAATGCTCATATAGTGGACAACCTCTTTAATATAGCATTTGGTGGAGGAACAGGAGATCAGACCGGTACATCACCCTCCTCCAACTGGGAAACAGTTTTTCCAGGTGAGGGGTTTTTAAATTGGATGATAATTTTCCTTTTACATTAGTTCATGCCACAAATATCATGTTCCCAACACATTTGTTAAAACTGAGATAAAATGGTCAACTTCTTTAAACTGTAACAAAACTTTCACATTTTATTTTTCATCATTATTGCAAGCTTAGAAATTTTGAAAGTTTGTAATGAACTTCAATAAGTGATTCAGCTGCTTTTTTTTTTTTTTTTTAACAGAAAAAGTGATGAAATTGGCCCCAAACCCCTAGTTTCTGCAGGTTTTTCCTATTGTTGCGCAACATGCATACTCCATGTGCATGTAAATTGCAGTATAGGTAGATTGTGTGTGCTGAGGAAATACCACTTAAGGAGTGTTCTTGTCCCAAAGTACAGTGGGTACGGAAAATATTCATACCCCTTTAAATTTTTCCCTCTGTTTCATTGCAGCTATTTAGTAAATTCAAAAAAGTTAATTTTTTTCTCATTAATGTACACTCTGCACCCCATCTTGACTGAAAACAAAAAGAAATGTAGAATTTTTTGCAAATTATTAAAAAAGAAAAACTGAAATATCACATGGTCATAAGTATTCAGACACTTTGCTCAGACACTCATATTTAAGTCACATGCTGTCCATTTCCTTGTGATCCTCCTTGAGATGGTTCTACTCCTTCATTGGAGTCCAGCTGTGTTTAATTACCGTATTTTTCCGACCATAAGACGTACTTTTTTTCCTCCTAATTTGGGAGGAAAGTGTGGGTGCGTCTTATGGTACGGATGTAGCATGTGGGGAGGGGGGCAGCAGTGAGTGGGATCGCACTGTTATCCCACTTCAGGATGTCCCCTCTGCCCGGAATCAGCCCTGGGAAAACCATGTGGTCCCGATGATTAAGTGCAGTGAATATTCATTAGCGGCTCCCCGCCCACCGATCAGCTGAGCGGTGAGCCACGCATGGCTTCTTCAGCGCTGATTGCTGCAGCAGCTAGGGAGATTTGTGTGTCCTGGGGAGGAGGCGGCAGCAGCAGCAGGGGCCAGAGCGGAGAGGAGATCGCTGCATACCTGCCTGCCATGCCTGGATGCCGAGTGCTGTGCACAAACAGGACCTGTGTGATGTCAGGAGTGGGCGGGCTGGAGCATCACATGGCAGCTCAGAGCCCTCACTCTTCTTGACATCATCACAGGTCCTTCAGGCTCTCCACTAGAATCTGCAGGCTTCCTCAAAACCTGTGCTGTGGAGAGGCAACAAGAGGGAGGGCTCTGTGTACAGTCATGGGATGCTTTTACCTCACTACAGGCTGGCTGCCACAATTAAGAGGTTAGTCTTTCCAATACACAATAAAGCACTCTGCCACTCCTGTGCTGAACTATAACTCCCAGCATGTCATAGGATCTGCAGGACATGCTGGGAGTTATAGTTCTCCCATGGGATTTTAAAGCGGCACTCCAGTGTTATTTTGCAGTGCTGGAGTGGTGCTTTTAATATCAGCCCTGTGCCCCCATTCTTATACTCACCCTCCAGCATCTTCATATAGTACTTCACAGCCACCACACTGGTCCCGCAGCTTCCAACATAATAACATACTATTATATGTAATAACACCACATATAATAGTGTGTTATTTAGGTTATTAAATATATTACCACATTTTTTTGCTGCAAATATTTTTTTCCCCTATTTTCCACCTCTAAAACCTGGGTGCGCCTTATAGTCCGGTGCGTCTTATAGTCCGAAAAATACGGTAAACTGATAGGACTTGATTTGGAAAGGCCCACACCTGTCTATATAAGACCTCACAGCTCACAGTGCATGTCAGACCAAATGAGAATCATAAGGTCAAAGGAACTGGCCAAGGAGCTCAGAGACAGAATTGTGGTAAAGCACAGATCTGGCCAAGGTTACAAAAGAACTTCTGCAGTACTCAAGGCTCCTAAGAGCAGAGTGGCCTACATAATCCTTAAAATGGAAGAAGTTTGGGTGCACCAGAAGTCTTCCTAGACCTGGTTGTCCAGCCAAACTGAGCAACCAATATGAGAAGAGCCTTGGTGAGAGAGGTAAAGAAGAACCCCAAGATCACTGTGGCTGAGCTCCAGAGATGCAGTAGGGAGATGGGAGAAAGTTCCACAAAGTCAGCTATCACTGCAGCCCTCCACCAGTCGGGCCTTTATAGCCTCTCCTCAGTGCAAGACATATGAATGCCCGCATAGAGTTTGCTAAAAAACACATGAAGGACTCCCAGACTGAGAAAAAAGATTCTCTGGTCTGATGAGACGAAGATAGACCTTTTTGGTGATAATTCTAAGCGGTATGTGTGGAGAAAACCAGGCACGGCTCATCACCTGCCCAACACAATCCCAACAGTGAAACGTGGTGGTGGCAGCATCATGCTATGGGGGTGTTTTTCAGCTGCAGGGACAGGACGACTAGTTATTATTGAAGGAAACATGAATGTGGCCAAGTACAGAGAGATCCTGGATGAAAACCTCTTCCAGAGTGCTCTGGACCTCAGACATGGCCGAAGGTTCACCTTCCAACAAGATAATGACCCTAAGCACCCAGCTAAAATAACAAAGGAACAACTCTGTGGCCAGTCGTGACTGGCCCAGCCAGAGCCCTGACCTAAACCCAATTGAGCATCTCTGGAGAGACCTGAAAATGGCTGTCCACCAACGTTCACCATCCAACCTGACGGACCTGGAGAGGATCTGCAAGGAAGAATGACAGAAGATCCCCAAATCCCCAAGTGAAAAACTTGTTGCATCATTCCCTAGTTGAGTAATGGCTGTACTAGCTTAAAAGCAGGGCTGCTGAGTTGGAGTCGGAGCCCATTTTGGTGGAGCTGGATTCGGTGTCATGGAAATTGAGGACTCAGAGGTTTGGCTTACCGACTCCACAGCCCTGGCAGTGGAGTTCCCAGTGCCGCTTGTTCCCAGGCACCGATACGTCTCACACAGACAGCAAATGGATATATGGATGTCACATACGGACACACGAAAGGCACATGGACACGGACCATAGATCTCACCAGAATTGGTTTTCCCTGTGCAGGAATCACCAGGACCTGCAAAGGAGCCTAACACAGAAGGGAGCTGGCTGTGAATCAGCATGATATTGGCCCCCGACGTTCCGTCGACAGAGCAGACCAGAAGAGAAGGCGCTCTTCTTTGATGTCAGGCAAAAAGCAGCAGGAGAGTCACTGCCTGATCGTTACGAGGCAGAACAAGAACGTAGTTGCTAACTAAATACCTGCCTCTAAGTTCTTAGGCCCCTTTCACACATCAGTTTTTTGCTGTCAGTCACAATCCGTTGGCTCGACAGATCGACAGATCGACAAATCCGTCGCAGATTGTGAAAAACTGATGTGACGGATTTGGTTTTTCGATGGACCGACTAGCGGATCTGGCTAAATAAATCGGAGCATGTTCAGTTAAAAAAAAAAAACGGAATCCGTTGCCGGATTCAGTCATTTGATGGATCCGGCGCATATAGGCTTCCATTCGAGCAAATGACGGACGGTGACGGATTCGTCGCTGTCCGTTTTTTTGACGTACACAAAAAATGTTACTTTGTTCGTTGTCTCCGGCCGCCAGACAAACAATTTTCGACGGATCCGGCGAACGATGGATGAAACGTGAGGCCATCCGTCTCAATCCGTCGCAAATACAAGTTTATGAGAAAAAAACGGGTCTGGCGGCATCAGTCACCGGATTCGGGTTTTTTTAAAAATTCTACGGATTGCGACTGATAGCAAAAAAATGAAGTGTGAAAAGGGCCTTAGCCTCAGAAAAAAAATAATAAAAGTCCCGGATCACTCCTTTAAAACAATAAGGCTGTGTGCACACGTTGCTGACTTTTTGCATTTTTTTCGCTATAAAAACGCAATAAAACCGCAAAAAACACAGTATACATTAAGCATCCCATCATTTAGAATGAAATCAGCAATTTTTGTGCACATAATGCGTTTTTTTTCCGCGAAAAAAACGCAACATGTTCATTAATTTTGCTGGTTTTATGTCAATCAAAAACTTTCATAAATTTCCATGATGCACACAATAATGAAAACAAATAGAGCTTAGTTACTCTACTATTATACAAGTTCAGACATAAGATGCAAAATATTCACAAAGTATACAATGTACAATCACGGCTATTATCTCTCACCAGTTGAGCGAAGGTAGTAACTTTAATCCGTTTGAAAAGTTCATCTTTTTTATATCTGTAATCTGAGAATGGAAAAAACAAAATGTAACTCACTGTTATAGCAAAAGCAACCCACAAAATAAACTGTGGCATCGACCATCCTTAAAAGCTTGGGCACTTCTCAAAATTTAAAACACATAGTAGAATTGCGGATTAGACTCTGTTCACATGTCAGTTTAGAATCAGTTTGCGATTGATTCAGTAGAACAAGAAAAAAAAAAATATAAGGAGATTTTTGTGTACTCACCGTAAAATCTTTTTCTCCGAGTCAATCATTGGGGGACACAGGACGAATGGGTGTTATGCTGCTGCCACTAGGAGGACACTAAGTTAAACACACACAAAAGATTAACTCCTCCCCTGCAGTATACACCCACGGGCTGGACAATCCAGAGCCAGTTCGGTAACAAAGCAGTAGGAGTAAACCAGTTAAAAACAGTAAACATGTTATAGTCAAAACACGGACTGAAGAGAATAACCGAGCCAACTAGGCTAACAGGGAGGGTGCGGTGTCCCCCAATGATTGACTCGGAGAAAAAGATTTTACGGTGAGTACACAAAAATCTCCTTTTCTCCTACGTATCATTGGGGGACACAGGACGAATGGGACGTCCCAAAGCAGTCCCTGGGAGGGTAACAAGAAGTTATAAATGCTGTGCGTGCCTACGAGCTACAGATGAGACACTGCCGCTTGTAGGATTCGCCTACCGACGGACGCGTCTGCCGAGGCCTGAGAGTGCACATGGTAGTGCTTCGTGAATGTATGCAAGCTGGACCATGTAGCAGCCTTGCAGACCTGTGCAGCCGATGCCTGGTGCCGGATGGCCCAGGACGCGCCGACTGACCGGGTAGAATGAGCCTTGATCCCCGGAGGTGCGGCGTGACCCTTGACACGGTAGGACTCTTGGATGGCGGAACGAATCCACTTGGCAATGGAGGCCTTGGAAGCGGGCAGTCCCTTCCGTGGCCCCTCCGGAAGAACGAACAAGGCATCTGACCTACGGAGAGACGCCGTTCTGGAGACGTAACGTTTGAGACCCCTCACTAAGTCCAGAGTGTGGAGAGCCCTTTCCGTGCGGTGGGAAGGGGCGGGGCACAGTGAGGGAAGGACAATTTCTTCATTAAGATGGAAGGAAGAAACGACCTTCGGAAGAAAAGTCAGACATGTCCGCAGAACTACCTTGTCCTGGTGGAAAACGAGGAAAGGCGGTTGACACGACAGAGCTGCCAGCTCAGAGACACGTCTAATAGACGTGACAGCCACGAGGAAGGCAACCTTCCATGACAAGAACAGCAAGGACACCTCATGCAAGGGCTCAAAGGGGGCTCTTGAAGAGCACAGAGGATCAGATTCAGGTCCCATGGTTCCAAGGGCATTTTGTAAGGCGGAACCATATGAGAAACTCCTTGGATAAAGGTTTTGACTTGCAGTCTGTTTGCAATCCTTCTCTGGAAAAGAACCGAGAGAGCAGAAATTTGGCCCTTAAGAGAGCTGAGGGCAAGGCCCAAGTCTACGCCTGATTGAAGGAATTCCAAAATGTGAGGAATAGAAAAACGGAGGGGAGAACGTCTCCGATCCCTGCACCAGGCAAAGTATGCCTTCCAGGCGCGGTGGTAGATGCGCATGGAAGAAGGCTTGCGTGCGCGGAGCATGGTAGATATAACAGTCTGGGGCAGCCCCTTCTGCCTCAGTACCCAGGACTCAACGGCCACGCCGTTAAACACAGGGCCTCTGAGTTCGGGTGGTAAATGGGCCCTTGAGACAGGAGGTCTGCGCGGCTCGGCAGCCTCCAAGGTACGTCGGAGACCAATTGTACCATCTCTGCGTACCATGTCCTGCGTGGCCAGTCCAGAGCGATGAGAATTACTGGAATCCGTTCTGCCTTGATCTTCCTGATCACCTTCGCCAGAAGGGGAATTGGAGGAAAGATGTATGGGAGTCTGAAACCCTGCCATGAGAGAACGAGAGCGTCGGCTCCGAGGGCTGAGGGGTCGTGAGACCTGGCCACGAAGACGGGAACCTGGCAATTGAGGCGAGATGCCATTAGATCCACGTCCGGAGTCCCCCATCGATAACATATCTGGTGAAAGATTGCGGGATGGAGAGACCACTCTCCGGGATCGAGACTGTGGCGACTGAGAAAGTCCGCTTCCCAGTTTTCCACGCCTGGGATGTAAACTGCTGAGAGTATGGAGTGGTTGGTCTCTGCCCAGCGGAGAATGAGCGTTACCTCGGCCATGGCCGCTTTGCTGCGAGTGCCCCCTTGGCGGTTGATGTAGGCTACCGCAGTGGCGTTGTCGGACTGGACTCTGACCGCGCGGCCGGAAAGGAACGGATGAAACTGGCGGAGAGCCAGTCTGATTGCCCGAATCTCTAAGATGTTGATGGGCAGCTGGGACTCCTGCAGGGACCAGCGACCCTGAGTCGAGTGGCGTTGGAACACTGCACCCCAGCCGAAGAGACTGGCGTCCGTTGTGACAACCAGCCAGTGCACCGGAAGGAAAGACTTCCCCCGAGTCAGGGAGGACCTCTTGGTCCACCACCTGAGAGACTGCCTGACTGGGCGAGAGAGCAGGAGACGGCGGTCGAGCGAGGCGGGATTCCTGTCCCATACTGCTAGAAGGGCATGCTGAAGGGGACGGAGGTGAAAAACTGCAAAAGGCACTGCCTCCATCGCCGCCACCATCCTGCCGAGTACCCTCATGGAGAAGCGTAGGGAGTGAGGGCGAGGTTGGATAAGCTTTCGGACTTCCCTCTGTAGAGTGGAAACCTTTTCCGGAGGTAGGAGTACTAGACTCTGAGAGGAGTCTAGGATCATTCCCAGGTAGGATATGGTTTGAGCCGGGACTAGGGAAGATTTTTTGAAGTTGATTTTCCAACCCAGGCGCAAAAAGGTATTTATGGTGACGTCTACTGCTTCTGAGCAGGATCGAAAAGAGGAGCCCTTTATGAGAATGTCGTCCAAGTAGGGCAACACCACTATGCCTCGAGCATGGAGAATGGCCACGGCAGCTGCCATGACCTTGGTGAACACCCGAGGAGCGGTGGCCAGCCCGAAGGGTAGGGCGACAAACTGAAAATGGTGCCCCTGGACCGCGAAGCGGAGGAAGCGCTGATGAGACGGTAGGATGGGAATGTGCAAGTAAGCGTCTTGAACATCTAGAGATGCAAGGAACTCGCCCTCTTCCAGAGAGGCAATTACCGAGCGGAGGGACTCCATGCGGAATTGACGTACGCGAACGTACTTGTTGAGAAGCTTGAGGTCTAATATTGGACGTACTGATCCGTCCTTCTTTGGAACGATGAAAAGATTGGAATAGAAACCTTGGTACCTCTCGTTCTGAGGTACCGGGATGATGACCCCGTCTTCCCATAGCGACTTTATGGCCTGGAAATACTGACGGACCCTTGCTCTGGGAGGAGGGGACTGGAAGAAACGAGATGGGGGGAGAGAGACAAACTCTATCTTGTAACCGGAGGACACTAGGTCGCGGACCCATCGGTCGGGAACTACCGAGAGCCACGCGTCCCGAAAAAAAAGTAGGCGGCCGCCAACTCTGTCGGTGTCCTTCGGCATTTGCCAAAAGTCATTGAGGTGGAGACCTGTTAGGTCTGGGCCCTCGGGATCCCTGTTGTCTGGGTCTGCCCCTTCAGGAAGGAGAAGGTTTGTAAGACGGCTGGGAGGCTCTGTCCTTGCGCTGACCTCTCCCGACGCCGGGTGGCGCGGAGGAGGGATTGGACCAATTGGAGCTAAAACGGAAATATCGGCCTCGGCCCTGCTGGTTGCGAAAGGGCCGAAAAGTTCGTTGCTGGGGAAGGAATTTGCTCTTGCCTCCTGTGGAGTCTGCGATTATTTTGTCTAGTTTGTCCCCAAAAAGACGTTCGCCCTGGTATGGAAGAGACGTGAGAGATTTTTTGGAGCCCGAGTCCGCCTTCCAGTCCCTGAGCCAAAGGGATCTGCGAATCGTGACAGCATTGGCCGCTGCCTGTGAGGCACAGTTGGCCGCGTCTAAGGATGCGGAAACTACGAAGTCCCCCGCTCTAGCAATCTGAGTGGACAGGTGTGAAATTTCGGGGGGTAAGTCGGCACGTAGTGCTGTAGAGGTTAAAGACTCGGCCCAATGGGTCATGGCTTTAGCAACCCACGTGACGGCAAAAGAAGGAAAGAGAGAAGCCGAAGAGGCTTCAAAAGCCGAACGAGCCATCTGATCAATTTGTCTATCAGTGGGATGCTTGATGGAAGCACCCTCGGAGGATAGAACCGCCTTGGTGGCTAGCCGCGACACTGGCGGGTCCACGGAGGGTGACTGAGACCACTCCTTAGCTAGGTCCTGAGCAAACGGATACTTCAATTGCATAGCCTTCTGACCTGAGAAACGTTTATCCGGACGGACTCTATGGAGATCGACAATGTCCTTGAATTGAGGGTGCGTAGGAAAAAATTTATGAGCCTTTGTGGTTCGCCCGAATGACACGGGATGAACCGCCTTGGACGGGGTTTCCTCCTCTAACTGTAGCGTCTGACTTACAGAGTCTATGAGAGAATCTAGGGTCTCTTGATCGTGATGATACTCTGGGGAACAGGACACGTTGGATGCGTCGTCCAGGAAGGATTCCCTGCTATGAGTCGGGGATGAGTGGCGAGAGACATCGCTCTCTGAGCCGGAAGGCTGATCACCGACCGGAGATATGACCCTGGACCTCTTTGTAGATAAGTGAGGGCTTCTGGAAGCGGTACGACCTCTAGACCGAGAGGGGTTCTTAGACCGCGTTACATCATCCGTGGAAGTGCCCTGGGTAAGGGACGGCTCACGGAGGGACTGTATCGTCCTTTCCAAGGATGCCACAGATCGAGCAAGGGAGGACGCCCATGCGGGGGTACTAGGCTCGCTACATTCCGGGACAGAGGCCGGAGTATCCTGTGCCGCAGACATTTGGCAGGCGGTGCACAGCGAGACAGTGTGACCTCGGGGCAGAGATACCTTGCAGGAGGTGCACACAGCAAAAATAACAGAATGGGTCTTTCCAGTCCGTTTTTGCTTAGACTGTGACATATTTGTAATTAAGTGAGCGTACTGACAGGGGGGGGAGACAATCCTACTGAGTGCGTCTCACCAAAGTTCTGCGGTGGCCTGGCAGGTAGATCCTGAAGTCCTGTGCGCTGCGGAGCTGCAGAGCCACCAGCGCACTTCCCGGTCCAAGATGGCCGCCGAGATGTGAGAAGGGCGCTTCTCGGGAACGAGAAGCGCCCAGGGAGGGAGCGTGTCATGGGCGGGCGGTAGGCGGGCGCAGGAGTCCGGCCCGGGCCGGGTTGCCATCACGCCGACGGAGCGCCGGATTGCCCGCCGTGCCCCCTCAGAAGTACAACGCTGCCCCGCGGCTGCAGAGCCGCATTAGTAATGGGAGTAAGGGGCCCCCTCCTGTCAGCTCGTCGGTCCCCGCACTTACCCTGTGCGATAGAACCGATGCTCCATCCACCTTCACCTTGGTAGGGAGAGGGTGGAGAGCTTCTGCCGCCGTGCGTCATCCGCTATGTTCAGTGGTGATGCAGTGGGCGGCTGCACGGACGCCATGTCCTTCTGTCCGGCTGTGCCCTGGCTCCAGGAAACTTAGGTGGATGATTAGTCCCCGTGGTCGCCTGAGAGGCAGGGAGGGAGATCGGAACGCTAAGGAACCGTCGCCACACTGAAAAGTGAGCCAGGGCTGGCATCCATCGTCGCGGGAAAGGATACAGGAGGAACGCTCCATGTACTTGCCCGTTGTTGGTGCGGGAGAGATCAGAGCTGAAAATTTGCCTGTCGCTCCCTTCTCTCCGTTAAAACCAAAAATTGGTGGGGTCCAGAGGACCCAAGTGCCTCCTGAGACACTAAGTAAGAACTGGCTCTGGATTGTCCAGCCCGTGGGTGTATACTGCAGGGGAGGAGTTAATCTTTTGTGTGTGTTTAACTTAGTGTCCTCCTAGTGGCAGCAGCATAACACCCATTCGTCCTGTGTCCCCCAATGATACGTAGGAGAAAAAAAAAAATATATATATATATACACACACACACACACACACACACACACATATACATATACACACACACACACATACACACACACACATATACACACACACACATACACACACACATACATATACACACACACACATACATTCATATATATACACACACAGTACAGGCCAATATTTTGGACACCTTCTCATTTAAAGATTTTTCTGTATTTTCATGACTATGAAACTTGTACATTCACACCGAAGGCATCAAAACTATGAATTAACACGTGGAATTATATACTTAAATAAAGTGTAAAACAACTGAAATTATGTCTTATATTCTAGGTTCTTCAGCGTAGCCACCTTTTGCTTTGATGACTGCTTTGCATACTCTTGGCATTCTTTTGATGAGCTTCAAGAGGTAGTCACCGGGAATGGTCTTCTAGCAATCTTGAAGGAGTTCCCTCCCAGAGATGCTTAGCACTTGTTGGCCCTTTTGCCTTCACTCTGTGGTCCAGCTCACCCCAAACCATCTCGATTGGGTTCAGGTCTGGTGACTGTGGAGGCCAGGTCACCTGGCGTAGCACCCCATCACTCTCCCTCTTGGTCAAATAGCCCTTACACAGCCTGGAGGTGTGTTTGGGATCATTGTCCTGTTGAAAAATAAATGATGGTCCAACTAAACGCAAATCGGATGGAATAGCATGCCGCTGCAAGATGCTGTGGTAGCCATGCTGGTTCAGTATGCCTTTAATTTTGAATAAATCCCCAACAGTGTCACCAGCAAAGCACCCCCACACCATCACACCTCTTCCTCCATGCTTCACGGTGGGAACCAGGCATGTAGAGTCCATCCGTTCACCTTTTCTGCGTCGCACAAAGACTCGGTGGTTGGAACCAAAGATCTCAAATTTGGACTCATCAGACCAAAAGCACAGATTTTCAATGGTCTAATGTCCATTCCTTGTGTTCTTTAGCCCAAACAAGTCTCTTCTGCTTGTTGCCTGTCCTTAGCAGTGGTTTCCTAGCAGCTATTTTACCATGAAGGCCTGCTGCACAAAGTCTCCTCTTAACAGTTGTAGAGATGTGTCTGCTGCTAGAACTCTGTGTGGCATTGACCTGGTCTCTAATCTGAGATGCTGTTAACCTGTGACTTCTGAGGCTGGTGACTCGGATAAACTTATCCTCAGAAGCAGAGGTGACTCTTGGTCTTCCTTTCCTGGGGCGGTCCTCATGTGAGCCAGTTTCTTTGTAGCGCTTGATGGTTTTTGCCACTGCACTTGGGGACACTTTCAAAGTTTTCCCAATTTTTCGGACTGACTGACCTTCATTTCTTAAAGTAATGATGGCCACTCGTTTTTCTTTACTTAGCTGCTTTTTTCTTGCCATAATACAAATTCTAACAGTCTATTGAGTAGGACTATCAGCTGTGTATCCACCAGACTGCACAACACAACTGATGGTCCCAACCCATTTTTAAGGCAAGAAATCCCACTTATTAAACCTGACAGAGCACACCTGTGAAGTGAAAACCATTCCCGGTGACTACCTCTTGAAGCTCATCAAGAGAATGCCAAGAGTGTGCAAAGCAGTCATCAAAGCAAAAGGTGCCTACTTTGAAAAAACCTAGAATATAAGACACAACAAAAAAGTGTGAAACAACTGAAATTAAGTATAAAATTCCACATGTGTTAATTCATAGTTTTGATGCCTTCAGTGTGAATGTACAATTTTCATAGTCATGAAAATACAGAAAAATCTTTAAAATGAGAAGGTGTGTCCAAACTTTTGGTCTGTACTGTATATATATACAGTTGTGGCCACAAGTATTGACATCCCTGCAATTCTGTCAGATAGTATTCAGTTTCTTCCTGAAAATGATTGCAAACACATTCTTTGGTATTATTATCTTCATTTAATTTGTCTTAGGCCATGTTCACACGCTGCGGGTTCCTCTGCGGGTTAATCCCGCAGCGGAATTGAAAATCTGCAGGGCAAAACCGCTGTGGTTATCCCTGCAGATTTATCGCGGTTTGTTCCGCGGTTTCCGCTGCGGGATTACTGCTGTACTATTGATGCTGCATATGCAGCAATATGCAGCATCAATAGTAATGTAAAAAATAATAAAAATTGGCTATACTCACCCTCTGACGTCGCGATCTCCCCGGCGCTGCAAGCGGCTGTGCCGACAAGGACCTTCGTGACGTCACGGTCATGTGACCGCGGCGTCATCACGGTCATGTGACCGCGACGTCACCACAGGTCCTGTTCGGCACAGCAACTGAGACCGGACGCCGCGGGCAGCGCTGAGAGGTGAGTATAGCTTCATTTTTTATTTTAATTCTTTTTTTTACACTATTTTATGGTTCCCAGGGCCTGGAGGAGAGTCTCCTCTCCTCCACCCCGGGTACCACCCGCACATTATCCGCTTACTTCCCGCAACGTGGGCACAGCCCCATGCGGGAAGTAAGCGGTTCAATGCATTCTTATGGGTGCAGAATCGCAGCGATTCTGCACAAAGAAGTGACATGCTGCGGGTTGTAAACCGCTGCGTTTCTGCGCGATTTTTCCCGCAGCATGTGCACTGCGGTTTGCGGTTTCCATAGGGTTTACATGTTAATGTAAACGCTTTGGAAACTGCTGCGGACCCGCAGCATCAAAATCGCGGCGGTTCCGCGGTAAAAACCGCAGCGTGTGAACATGGCCTTAAATGAAAAAACACAAAAGAGAATGAAGCAAAACACTGATCATTTCACACAAAACACCAAAAATGGGCAAGACAAAAGTATTGGCACCCTCAGCCTAATACTTGGTTGCACAACCTTTAGCCAAAATAACTGCGACCAACCGCTTCCGGTAACCATCAATGAGTTTCTTACAATGCTCTGCTGGAATTTTAGACCATTCTTCTTTGGCAAACTGCTCCAGGTCCCTGATATTTGAAGGGTGCCTTCTCCAAACTGCCATTTTTAGATCTCTCCACAGGTGTTCTATGGGATTCAGGTCTGGACTCATTGCTGGCCCCCTTAGAAGTCTCCAGTGCTTTCTCTCAAACCATTTTCTAGTGCTTTTTGAAGTGTTTTGGGTCATTGTCCTGCTGGAAGACCCATGACCTCTGAGGGAGACCCAGCTTTCTCACACTGGGCCCTACATTATGCTGCAAAATTTGTTGGTAGTCTTCAGACTTCATAATGCCATGCACACGGTCAAGGAGTCCAGTGCCAGAGGCAGCACAGCAACCCCAAAACATCAGGGAACCTCCGCCATGTTTGACTGTAGGGACCGTGTTCTTTTTTTTAAATGCCTTTTTTTTCTCCTGTAAACTCTGTTGATGCCTTTGCCCAAAAAGCTCTACTTTTGTCTCATTGAACCAGAGAACATTCTTCCAAAATGTTTTAGGCTTTTTCAGGTAAGTTTTGGCAAACTCCAGCCTGGCTTTTTTTATGTCTCGGGGTAAGAAGTGGGGTCTTCCTGGGTCTCCTACCATACAGTCCCTTTTCATTCAGACGCCGACGGATAGTACGGGTTGACACTGTTGTACCCTCGGACTGCAGGGCAGCTTGAACTTGTTTGGATGTTAGTCGAGGTTCTTTATCCAACATCCGCACAATCTTGCGTTGAAATCTCTTGTCAATTTTTCTTTTCTGTCCACATCTAGGGAGGTTAGCCACAGTGCCATGGGCTTTAAACTTCTTGATGACACTGTGCACGGTAGACACAGGAACATTCAGGTCTTTGGAGATGGACTTGTAGCCTTGAGATTGCTCATGCTTCCTCACAATTTGGTGTCTCAAGTCCTCAGACAGTTCTTTGGTCTTCTTTCTTTTCTCCATGCTCAATGTGGTACTCACAAGGACACAGGACAAAGGTTGAGTCAACTTTAATCCATGTCAACTGGCTGCAAGTGTGATTTAGTTATTGCCAACACCTGTTAGGTGCCACAGGTAAGTTACAGGTGCTGTTAATTACACAAATTAGAGAAGCATCACATGATTTTTCGAACAGTGCCAATACTTTTGTCCACCCCCTTTTTTATGTTTGGTGTGGAATTATATCCAATTTGGTTTTAGGACAATTCTTTTTGTGTTTTTTTAAATTAAGACAAATTAAATGAAGATAATAATACCAAAGAATTTGTGTTTGCAATCATTTCAGGAAGAAACTGAGTATTATCTGACAGAATTGCAGGGGTGTCAATACTTTTAGCCACAAATGAATGTGTGTGTGTGTGTGTGTGTGTGTGTGTGTGTGTGTGTGTGTGTGTGTGTGTATATATACACACACACACACATATATATACAGTTGGGATGGGTGGCGACTGAGCAGTGTGGTGCCGAAGTCAGTGTGTACGCATACTGCACTACGGCGCCATTTTATTGAAGACACTGTGTGCGTGAATTCGCAGACCTAGTGTCTTCAGCAAAATGGTGCTAGATATTGATGGGTGCATATGCACTGAGTCTGGCGCAATTTTATTGAAGAATTGTACTACATCGTCAACCTAGCAGTGCGTACAAGCCAGCCTCCATGCGCCATTATCCCTATGGATGGCGCATGTGCACGGCTAGGCTGACGTTGTAGAACATTACTTCAGTAAAATGGCGATGGAGTCAGTGCGTATGCATTCCACGATCTCCAGCACCATTTTATTGAAGACCCTGTATATGCAAATTCGCAGACACTGTCTTCACAAAAATGGAGCCAGATAGCGCAGTATGTGCACACTCTGACTAGAAGTGCGCACATCTCGGCCATGGCCATTATGCCTACGGCCGGCGGATGGGCACTGCCATGTTGATATTGTAGTACTTACTAACTTCAATAACATGGTGTCAGAGTGTGCGCATACCGCGATCTCCCGCGCCATTGTATTGAAGACGTTGTAGAAAATACCAATAAAAATGTTTGCTTGGCGTAGAACGCTGCTAATATATATACATACATACATACATACATACATACATACATACATAGAGAGGGAATCCATTTAAATACCGAACTGAAACCAAAACGTCTATTTATAAACAGATCACCAAAAAGATCCGTTTAAAACGTTTTGGATCCAACTGCACCCATTCTTCTGTCGTGAACGAACATGTGTTTTACTAGACATGTCTCAACACCTCTAGTGTTTTAGACTATGCAGTACTAAAAAAAACACATCCACTAAAGTAATGCCATAACAGATGACTATTTGTTGTGATCCAATTGCCAAAGTTTGTTTGTTTTTTTTTTTAAATAAAGCAAAAAACAAAAAAATTGGACTACACTGGGACTTCTACTCATCATATACACCGTGTTCCAAATAATTATGCAAATTGGATTTAAGTGTCTCAGGGCTCAATGGATCACCGAAACCAATCTTAAACACATGTGATAATTAGTTTTCCAGGTGATTCTAATTAAAGGAAAACTACTTAAAAATGATGTTCCACATTATTAAGCAGGCCACAGTTTTCACGTAACATGGCAAAGAAAAAGGATCTCTCTGCTGCCGAAAAGCATCAAATAGTGCAATGCCTTGGTCAAGGGATGAAACCATTAGATATTTCCCAAAAACTTAAGAGTGATCATCGTACTGTTAAGAGATTTGTGGCTGAATCTGAGCACAGACAGAGTTCATGCTGATAAGGGCAGAATGAGGAAGGTTTCTGCCAGGCAAGTTCATCGGATTAAGAGAGCAGCTGCTAAAAAGCCATTACAAACCAGCAAACAGATATTTGAGGCTGCTGGTGCCTCTGGATTCCCTTGAACCTCAAGGTGTAGGATCCTTCAAAGGCTTGCTTTGGTTCATAAACCTACTGTTCGGCCACCCCTAAACAGTGTTCACAAGCAGAAACGGTTGAAGTGGGCCCAGACATACATGAAGACTAATTTTCAAACAGTCTTGTTTACTGATGAGTGTCAAGCAACACTGAATGGTCCAGATGGATGGAGTGGTGGATGGTTGGTGGATGGCCACCATGTCCTAACAAGGCTGCCACGTCAGCAAGGAGGTGGAGGAGTCATGTTTTGGGCCGGAATCATGGGGAAACAGCTGGTAGGGCCTTTTAAGGTTCCTGAAGGTGTGTAAATCACCTCTGCAAAGTATATAGAGTTTCTGACTGACAACTTTCTTCCATGGTATAAAAAGCAGAAACGTGCCTTCAGGAGCAAAATCATCTTCATGCATGACAATGCACCATCTCATGCTGCAAAGAATACCTCTCAGTCATTGGAAGCTATGGGCATAAAATGAGATAAACTCATGGTGTGGCCATCATCTTCCCCTGACCTCAACAATATAGAGAACCTTTGGAGTATCATCAAGCAAAAGATCTATGAGGGTGAATGGCAGTTCACATCAAAACAGCAGCTCAGGGAGGGAAGAAATACAAGCAGAAACTCTCCAAAAACTCACAAGTTCAATGGATGCCAAAGCTACTGGACAATACTCTGTACTCCTCCTTCTTGACCTGTCCTCTGCTTTTGACACAGTTGACCACTGCCTCCTACTACAAATCCTCTCCTCCTTTGGCATCAAAGACCTCGCCCTATCCTGGATCGCCTCGTACCTTTCCAACCGCACTTTCAGCGTCTCCCACACTACCTCCTCATCCCACCCTCTCTCTGTTGGAGTCCCCCAAGGCTCTGTTCTAGGACCCCTACTCTTCTCAATCTATACACTTGGCTTGGGACAACTCATAAAGTCCCATGGATTCCAGTACCACCTCTATGCTGATGACACTCAGATCTACCTCTCTGGCCCAGATGTCACCGCTCTGCTGTCCAGAATCCCAGAGTGCCTATCAGCCATATCCTCCTTCTTCTCCTCTCGCTTCCTCAAACTCAATGTGGACAAATCTGAACTCATCATCTTTCCTCCATCCCACAGATCTTCCTTACCTGACCTATCTATCGCAATCAATGACATCATGCTTTCCCCCGTACCAGAAGTCCGCTGCCTCGGAGTAACCTTCGACTCTGCCCTGTCCTTCAAACCGCACATCCAAGCTCTTTCCACCTCCTGTCGCCTCCAGCTCAAAAATATCTCCAGAATCCGTCCTTTCCTCAACCTTCAATCTACTAAAATGCTTGTGCATGCCCTCATCATCTCCCACCTTGACTACTGCAACATCCTTTTCTGCGGCCTCCCTGCTAACACCCTTGCACCTCTCCAGTCCATCCTTAACTCTGCTGCCCGACTAATCCATCTCTCTCCTCGCTACTCCTCCGCTTCCCCCCTCTGCAAATCTCTTCACTGGCTCCCATTCCCTCAGCGTATCCAGTTCAAATTACTAATACTGACCTACAAGGCCATCCATAACCTGTCTCCCCCATATATCTCTGAACTAATCTCCATATATCTTCCCTCACGTAATCTCCGGTCCTCCCAAGACCTCCTTCTCTCCTCCCCACTTACTCGCTCCTCATCCAATCGCCTCCAAGACTTCTCCCGAATATCCCCCATCCTCTGGAATTCTCTGCCCCAACACGTCCGGTTATCCACCACATTCGGATCCTTCAGACGGAGCCTGAAAACACATCTCTTCAGGAAAGCCTACAGCCTGCACTGACCCCGCTGCCTCCTCATCACTACCGAAGCTACCGCCTCACCAACACAGGAGCTCCTGCAACCCCCAACCTACTGTCTCCTTCCCCATAATCCTGCAGAATGTAAGCCCGCAAGGGCAGGGTCCTCGCCCCTCTGTATCAGTCTGTCATTGTAAGTTTGTCTACTGTAAGTGATATCTGTAACTTGTATGTAACTCCTTCTCATGTACAGCACCATGGAATCAATGGTGCTATATAAATAAATAATAATAATAATAATAATAATAATAATAATAATATCAAAGAAGGGTTCCTATGTTAACATGTAACTTGGCCTATTAGGATGTTTTGGAGTTAAATAGCTTTTTTGTTCAGTGATTGTGACCTCCTAATGCTGCAAATTCCACAAATGAGCATTTTCAGCTCTTTAAAACATATCAAATGTTTAAGGGGTAACGTTTCTCCTTATGGAGAGTGACATACCATCTCTGGCTTGTCAAGGTAAGGAGGCTTATTCGCCGTGCAATGCTCCTCTGGGAATTTAAATATGCAAATTGCCTCTTCTGAGAAAAAGAGGACTTTACTCTATAGCGCCACCTATTGGAAGTAGCGATCCTACAAGTCACAATCAACCCTTTAACGAGTCGTGCAATATGACTTAGGATAAGCCAGAGATGGTATGTCACTCTCCATAAGGAGAAACGTTACCCCTTAGACCCCACTCCAGAGCCTCTCACCTAGCCAAATCAGTTCTCATGCTTCGCACGGACGAGGGCCAATAGCCCGAAACACCGTGTCTGCGAATTGAGATACTGATTTGGCTTTTATCCTAAGTCATATTGCACGACTCGTTAAAGGGTTGATTGTGACTTGTAGGATCGCTACTTCCAATAGGTGGCGCTATAGAGTAAAGTCCTCTTTTTCTCAGAAGAGGCAATTTGCATATCAAATGTTTAGAAATTCTACTGTGCCTAATAATTTGGAACAGTGCATTTTGAGTTTTTATTCATTTTGGAGATTATACTGTTATCATTGGGAGTTTTCTTCAATAAAATTCGATGTATACTCTAACGGGTAATGACTTTTATTAGACTGACTTATTTGCACCAACCATTTAGGAAAATCCAAGAAAAATATAATTTGCATAATAATTTGGAACATGGTGTAGTTTTTACTAGAAGTACCGTACGAAATCATGATGAGCTATTCCATACAGCAAGTAAAACAGAAACCCAAACACATGCCGTTCAAGGAAGGAGAAAATGTTTGGTGAATGGAAAAATTATGGATGTAATTCAGATGTGTGCCTTTAGCTTGCCTCTCTGTCTCAGTGTGAAAAGAGCTCACATCCAGCAGTGAAGGCAGCAGCATCCAAGCCTCTCCTCATGTCATATAGCTGAGATGTCCGGATTAGAGAACAGGGAAACCATCTTAATTCAATAACAGCACAGACATTTTACAAGGGAACCAAAACCAAGGTTCATTATCAGGACCCTATGAAACAGCTCCTCATATCTGAGCATCCTGTGCAACTTGGAGTCCTATGTATTATAGAGGACAAATTATGAGTTTGTTGGGTTTTTTTTTTTCCAGTGTAGCTGTGCATAAAAATGAAAAACGGATATTCAGGAACTTCATTAGAAGCAACCAAATGGACCGGATAAAAGGGATCAGTAACTAAGGTAGTATACTAACAACTTGAACAAGAAAAAGGGGCTGATAAAAAGGAGATCATGGAATCAAACAGCAATGCCAAGATAAGTGATAAAACATACAAAATTCTGCAGTTTTAGATATCAAACAGTACATGCAAAGTGGTTTAGTTTGTTTTACTGGTACAGATCAGAATGCAGCAATATCGGTAATATAGATAGGTCACTGTAATGGTAGAAGTGCAGAAATCCATTACCTGGTTCTGTCTGGCCAGAAGCTTCATCAGAACTCTGTGACATGACTGACAGACGGGTTATGTATCCAAGTGTATACGTTCTGGTCCGAACACTACACTGACCCTACAGGACTGAGAGCCGGGCAGGAATGGTTCTTCTCGTCCCACCGTCCCTCACTAAGCCATGCCCAGGACAGTCCCAACCATTGTGCTGGCTGTTATCAGATTTTATACTTTCAGCCATCATATTCTCAGAGTTGTTCTCATAAGACAGAGTTACTGTACCGGGGGTCTGATTTCGCATGGATAGACGGTACCCTTACCAGGAGGTACAAAAGTGCCTATTCTAGGAAATCAAGAAGGTGAATATTATACAGCACATGGGACAGACAAAGATCTGTGTGTGCTCCACACAAGAGCATAAAAATAAAGAGAAATCTGAGGAGCACACAGGGAATTAAACTCTGGACAGCAACAAAACCGTATTTGTGCGGCCGCTACCGTGAGGACAGCGGGGAAGAATGTGGAGGGGTAAGGGGAGATACGCCACCCAGATATTGGAATGTCACCGTTTATCAGGCCAATGAAAACCATCGCTTCATAAGCCATTTTCATTACATGCCATCTGGAGTGACACCAACATTAGAATCACCAGCTTTTCATTGTTGCCCTATACATACAGGCAGGCCACAACATGGCATGACCTTCTACATTATCACAAGTGGTCCCGTTACCCACTTCGTATACGCCAGCCTCCAGGTATAATGAATTTGTGCTATGCAGATATATTGGCAGAAAGCAATATCACTTTTTTTTTTACTTACTTCTCTTAATTTCTTCTATCTTTTCCAGATACCTGGTCATGCTATTACCTGGAAGAAGAGACATGGCACCTGTAAATGTCAGCTCCATCACGATGTCCTGATTCCGCACGCGGTGGAGGCACGGGTCACTTCTATGGGGTCATTGTGACTCATGCATTTCAGGCTTACAGGATAACCCCTTCATATAAAACATGGTAAGATGTACCACGGTAATATAGTAGCACAAATAAAAAGATACATACTGGAAGACACAACATATTACCCCGAGGCACACAAGGAGCCAAGTTAGGCCGCATATGGATACTCCTTTTGGCACAAAGTTAGCCCATAGAGCCTCTAGATATAATTAGATGTCTTTCAGAGCCGAACATTGATTTGGTTATAAATCAGCATGGGAAACTTCAGAAGAGATACAAATTCTGCCTTCCCAACAAGCTCACTGATGGATTCACAGTTAACTTATTCTGCTATGTACAGTGATACGCCAAAAGGGTTAAAAGATTTTACTGAAACCTAGTTTCAAAACTATCTTTTAGCCAAAAAATCCATACATTTTAAAGAAAAATAAAATTCTGGGGCCTCACCTGTCGTAGAAAGCCTTGCCAAAATGACTGCTCCAATTACATTCTATTTGTCTCCTGAACTCTGTGTAACGTATAAGTCAATGTCGCTGAACTAGACTGCGGACGCCAGAGACAGGACTGAGTGTCCACTTGTCTGCTTGTAACCTTTGAGAATACGGCCTCCTTTGCCTCACCAACAATTAGGGGGCGAGACACACCTCAAGGACTAATGGAAGTCATGCATTTGTAGCACGATCGTGGCAAGGATTCGTTACATTAAGAGAAAATGGTGGCTTTACAAAATGCAGTACTCCGCAAGTAGACACATTTTTTCTGCTGTAAATTAAAAGGGGTTATCCATTACTGAGAAACCCCTTTTAGGTTCAAAGGGTGCTGCATAAATTACAATCTATACTTACCTACTAGACCAATGCCAGTCCTTGCTGGTCTCCGAACAGACAATGACACACGACTGATTTGCTACAGCCTTACCACTTTTGCAGCCTAACCACTTTTGCCCAATCAAAAATATGAAGGCAGCTGCAGATGTCACGTGACCATCAGGAGACCGGCAGAAGACACAGGGCTTCTAAGAGGAATAGCATTGGTCCAGGAAATACGTATAGATTGTTTTTGCAATTTATGCAGCACCCTGGGGCCATTAATATCTGGTTGTTCAGTAGCGGACAAGCACTTTAAAGCACCACTCCAGCAGTTTTGTTTTTTATATTTCAGTGCTGGAGTGGTGCCACTAATCTACATTCCCAGACCTTGTATTATATTCACCAGCCACCATCTTCAGTTCTTCCTGGCCCGGATCCGCCATCTTGTGATGTAACTTCTGACTGAACGGAAGTCAGAGGTAACGGTCACAAGCTCTCAATGTAAGTCTATGAGAACCTTGTTCTGGCCGCCTTCTGGCTCTCATAGACTTACATTGAGTTGTCATTAGTGATGAGTGAACGTGCTGGTATAAGGTGTTATCCGAGCCTGCTCATGTGCTAACAGTGTCCTCAGCGTGCTCTACAGCCGCAAGACATGCATGGATTGCCTAACAAAAAGGAAATCCCTGCATGTGTTGTGGATGTCAAACAGCCGTGAGACATGCAGCGCTGGGACTCAAACATATTTTTCAAGCACGCTGAAGACACTGTTAGCACCCAAGGATGCTTGGATTACACCTTATCTGAGCACATTCGCTCATCATTAGTAGTGACTTGTGTCGCCCAGCAAACACTGGAGCGATCCAACAGGTCACAACCTGCAGAAGACTAATTGGAACGGCGCTGAAAAGAGATGAAGATGGCAGAGGGTAAATATAATACTAAGGGCCAAGAACTTACATTAGTGGCACCACTCCATTGGTAAAATTAAAAAAAAATAAAAAATGCTGGAGTGGTGCTTTAAGTAAAAACACAAGGCACATGCCTGGAAACTAAAACCCTCAAGGTGACATTCAAGATGAGAATGAGTGTTTCATTCCCAAGTCTAAATGATTCTGTAACTCCTAAGGCCCTGGGCAGAGCACATCGGGCTGGAAGATGACCTGAGAGCGGAGAGAAGAGGGCTTTTATTCTTCACTCAGGCGTGCCCTGCTAAATACTGTTTGGTGAAACATTCTAGCAACTGTCACCATTTGCTTTCAATCGTCCTCAACAGTGAATTCAGACAAGGACAAAATTCTTTACCCCCCTGAAGCATAAGTAACACTTGTTTGTTGTCCCAATACTAAACAAGCCGAATAATAAAATACATACCTATACATTCTACTAGAAAATCTAACCAATACCAGCAGAGTATACGAGCAGGTATAAGAAGTTGGCCTTGAATATTTCTGACAATAATAAATCTAAATGCTATGGAAACAAGTATTAAAGGGAACCTGACAGGTGATACATCCAGCCTAAACCTTTTGCAGAATGTATCAGCCACGGGCTGTATGATCACAGCCATGTATATTTGTCTCTGAAACGCTGCAGAGTTACAGAGAAAACCATACTTTTAATAGCTGCCGGGGACTGAGCTGCACTGTGCACTAGTCGTACAGGCTTCTCCCTGCCTGCCGACAGTGACTGTAAAGGCAGAAACTTGTCGGTCACTGGCAGCAGGCAGGGAAAAGGTCGAACATATCTGGCTGTGCTCATACAGCCAGTGGCTGATACCTGCTGGCCATGGATTAGGAACGTGTGTCATCACCTGTCAGGTTCTCTAAAGGGCACCTGTTAAGTTTTAGCTGAAAAGGTTATGTCATTATGAAATTAAGAAAAAATTAAATTCAGCAAAATGTTTCGAGAGGCACACAATTCTTGTATTGCCCTGAAAAACTCAATTCAGTTTTGAATATTCAATATAAATAGATTTACCAGATACAGGGGTTAAAGACATGCAAGTGCATGATATCTTATTCTCCCCACAAGATGGTAATGAATACTCCTATTGAACCAAACCCTTGCTGCAGTATGGTTGAAATATAACCCAAAAAAGAAATGGATCCCAGAGCAATAAAAATAGGAATTTTATTGATGATTATATTAAAAAAACAAAAATGTTATCATCATTTCAATAAATAGATACATAAAAAACATAAAGAACAAGAAAACAGGGTTAAAGTGACACTAAGTGTCACGTCCAAAGGTGGTCAAATTAATCCAAAGGGCATATTAAAAATACATGCATATAGATATGTGCAAAATAGCAAAATAGAAAGCGAAGCTGATAATATTAAATAATATTAATACTAAACAGGCCATAAGTTACGAAAAACATATATATGCAAAAAAGGCAAATAATGGACACAAATGTTTATGAATATATAAGGTAACCTGCGCAAAGTTGCTGACTACAAGAAATTCACGAGGGCCTCCTATCTAATATGGCGATATAAACCAGCAAGTGCATAGGTATATATAGGCACAATATGTAACAAAAGCAAAGAGACAGCGGGCACCGCACAAATTAATAACACAGGGATCAACCACGTGCATATAACAAAGTACAAGAGAAAAAAAGAAGAAAAGATATGCACACTAGTGGGATCAACCAACATAATAAATTTTATTTAACAGATCAATACAAAAGGGGCAACAAGAAGGACATACAATTAAAAAGCCCAATGGACCAACCTAGATCCCCCAGAACAAACACAGATGAAAAAATGGACTGTCATGGCAATATATGAGGTAATGTATACAAAGCACATAAAAAGTATATAGTTGACTATACAGCAAATTACACACAGGTAAATAATAAAGATAACTACTCTGTGCTGCCAGCTGACCTCAACCGTATGCCACAAGCCCATGTGTATACTGGTAACCCATTCAGACAAGCAGGAATGGACAAAATGTCAAAAAAAAAAAATAAATAAATACCAATATTTCTATACCATATAATATGCCTAAGTCCTGCTGCGATCAATACTAATGCACTATGGAATAAATAACCAAATGGTTACCCTAACCCCAACCGCTGTGGAATATTGTCCAAATAGCTGAAAAGATGTAGCAAGGATCCCCTTGAGAATGCCCAAGCGGTAGGTGCACATAAACCATGTGCAAGTAGCCAGGTTAAAGTGCATATAGAGGTTACCAAATGAAGTCCATAGGGGGATTAGGGCCCCACGCGTATCGACGCTGCTAGAGCGTCTTCATCAGGGGTAGGTTGTGAAAGACACATCCAAATCCTGCCCCTTATGTATCAGCAAATAATAAGTAAGATAAAAGTCACCTGTGAGGGTGCTATGGCGTGTACGGTCAATCCACCATGTGCAGAGCCGAGTGAACTTCCAGTTACGCGCTAACACAGATCCCGGATATGCGCCTGCGCGCAAATATGCTAAGCAAACCGGCCAAGTCTCAGTGCGCAAGCGCGAGAGTCACCATGGAAATAAGAGCGTCTAGCAACCTGCAGGGCATCCAGGGCGCATGCGCTGACGGATAGATAATACTACTAATAGAACAATTGTTATTTATATTGCGATCGTAAATAAGGCATTTGATGTGTACACAGATCGAACACATAAAATACGCAAATGCTTAGCAGAACGGCCGGGCTTTATTGCGCAAGCAAAAGAGTAACCATGGGAATAAAAGCGTCCAACAGCATGCAATGCATGCAAAGCACATGCGCTAACCAGTAAACAGAAATAACGCTAATAAGGCCATTGTTATTTACATTACAATAGTGACCAAGGCATTTGATGTATACATGGATCAAAAGCATCACGCTTCAGATAACATTTGTAAACAGACTACATACCAACAATGCGCATGCGCCAACCATCTCCATAGTGGTTCCTTGCTGCTTACAAGTGCTATAGGCCACCCTACAATAAAGAGAAGTATGGAATATGTACGTCGCATGCAACCTGTAAATCCAGACTTTTTCTCCCTTCTGGCATGTACCCCTAACTAAGGGGTATAAACGCCTATATTAGATAGGAGGCCCCCATGAATTTCTTGTAGTCAGCAACTTTGCGCAGGTTACCTTATATATTCATAACCATTTGTGTCCATTATTTGCCTTTTTTGCATATAGAAGTTTTCCGTAGCTTATGGCCTGTTTAATATTAATATTATTTAATATTATCAGCTTCGCTTTCTATTTTGCACATATCTATATGCATGTATTTTTAATATGCCCTTTGGATTAATTTGACCACCTTTGGACGTGACACTTGGTGTCACTTTAACCCTGTTTTATTGTTATTATTATTTATTGTTATAGCGCCATTTATTCCATGGCGCTTTACATGTGAGGAGGGGTATACATAATAAAAACAAGTACAATAGTCTTAAACAATACAAGTCACAACTGGTACAGGAGGAGTGAGGACCCTGCCCGCGAAGGCTCACAATCTACAAGGGATGGGTGAGGATACAGTAGGCGAGGATAGAGCTGGTCGTGCAGTGGTTTGGTCGATCAGTGGTTACTGCAGGTTGTAGGCTTGTCGGAAGAGGTAGGTCTTCAGGTTCTTTTTGAAGGCTTTGATGGTAGGCGAGAGTCTGATGTGTTGTGGTAGAGAGTTCCAGAGTAGGGGTGATACGCGAGAGAAATTTTGTATACGATTGTGGGAAGAGGAGATAAGAGGGGAGTAGAGAAGGAGGATCTTGTGAGGATCGGAGGTTGTGTGTAGGTAAATACTGGAAGACGAGGTCACAGATGTATGGAGGATGTTTTCTTGTTCTTTATGTTTTTTATGTATCTATTTATTGAAATGATGATAAAATTGTTATTTTTAATATAATCATCAATAAAATTCCAATTTTTATTGCACTGGGATCCATTTCTTTTTTGGGTTATAATTATGTATTTATGGATAAGCTTATGATTTGAGGCCCCTTTTTTGGATAATAGTATGGTTGAAATGCTCATGTAATCAATGTATTACCTAGGTAGCGGTGAAATAGTGACCCGTGCAGCTGGCTGTGCAGAGCAAGGGATGGTGTGGCAGAGCTGTGTTTCCCTCAACCCGACGGGCAAGGTTTCGCTGCTCGCTTCTTCTGGGGGACTGTCACGTTGACACGCCCCCGGCCCTGTCTTGTCTCTTACTAAAGCAACAAAATCTCTGATTTCCACGAGTAGAAAAGGCCTGGAGCCAGAAAAACTGTACTGTATACTATTCATCAGGTAGTATATCACAAATACACACAAATGTGCGCAATGTTCCCCAGACACAAAACCGAACCCAAAACAGGCTCTTCAATATTAACCTCTATATAAATGAAACCATGCAATTAAACTTGCCCGATTCATTGATCTCCATGTTTTCGAAAGTTATGTTTGTTCCAAAACTCAAAAAAGAAATTATTTACAATAGATAATCCCCCATAATGTGCACGTTCAGAGTACTGAGGAACGCCTCTATTAGTCTTCGTTCTCACCGACATCTTTTCAGTCCGTATACACAACAGGCCGCATACGGGCCAGTGTTAGACTATGTGCTAGGGCATATGGGATTTTTTCCACACCTATCTCAGTTCTGCAAAGAAATAAAGAGAGGAGAACGCACTGGTCTGGCCCACTTTACTAGTGCATGTAAATAGTTGGCAGCTCTTGCACCCGTCTGTTGGGCACGCAAGTGCACGGAGCTAGCCATGTACGCAGTTGGCACTCATCTGAACATAGCCTTAGGCAAACCTAAGTGGCATCTAGAACACATGCTGACATTTTGTGCCACTTAAGAGAATGAAGAAAACCAACTGATCTAATTGGGATATAACTGTGTAATGCACAACTGCTATCATCATTTATCTGGGCAGCAATTCTGAACATACATTTTAAGAATGTGGAATTAAAGGGCTTGTCCAGGACTTTGATATTGATGGATTATCCTTAGGATAGGTCATCAATACCAGCCATTGGCAGGTCCTGTAGAGGCCAGAAGTTTTGTAGGGTTATCCCAAAGACCCCACTTCTAATGGTGTTATGACCCTACACACCTTCATAGACGCATGTTTGATCGGCAGGTACTGTGTATGTGTCCTGTTATTTAGGACACGTCACCATCAACTGCACCGCTCACTTCCAATGGTGTTACAACAACAAACACCTTGTTCGGTGGGTGGATACTGTGTACGTGCCCCGTTCTTTTAGACACATGAACGATAACTGCCAGGCATTCAAATGTCATCGTCATCTGCACCGCTCACTTCCAATGCGAGCACCACTTTAGTAGTGTATGGAGCTGGAACATCACAGCTGAACAATATAGCAGCTGATCTCCAGTGCCTATGAATGGTCACTACAGGGTGTAGGGAGCTGTGGTTTCCCAGCTCCATACTCTTGTTTTTTTAGAAATCTATAAATACTTGGCTCCCAATTATTCCCCACTAATGGGATATAAAGGACCTATCCTAAGGACAGGTTATCAAGATAAAAAATCCTAGCCAGCCCCATTGGCTTTTCTCAGTCATAAATGGTCAAACAGAAACTAGACGTAACAGCTCATAAAAATCAAAATTATAATCAAAACACTTATTTGAAATAAATATAAAATAATGTGGGCGACTATGTCCAGTAATTTGAATGACAGACCATTCGGGTTAAACGCCAAAAAGAGCCCACAGGACATGCAATATAAATGAAATAAAAGGGACAAAAAAACGGAAAATAACTATTGTAAAAATGCCTTTATTGAGGTGAATGGCAAATTGATACAAAGTGCAAGAGTGCCCACACAAAAATAAAATACCGCTAAATTAAAATCTTATAAATAATGCCATAAAATGTCAGGGATCGCAAAAGGAAAATCCTGAAAATACCATAAAATAGTATAAATGTAGAGAAAAATACCAATACATATATATGATTATTGAGTGATGATAAATACCATAACTAAATATTAGAGTATAAAAAATAAATCACAAAGATATATCCAATCATAAATCATGCTGAACCATGAATCAATAAAATTGAAAATAATATACTGGCTAATATACAATACTATATCCAATCACATTTCCAAACGGTTGTGCACTAATGGAAATAATAATCATAAATCCCCCGGTCAGGAAAACATAGCTGAGGAGGGCTGACTGCAAAAAACAGTCATAAATGGGTCAACTTTCAAAATGATTTTTAAAAAACAAGAGATTTGCCATTTTAAATCCTCTGTTTTGATGAATGGAGGGATTTTTTATGTTATTGTGTATCAGATTTGGCTGGTTTCCTAGACAGGGAGCAGGTTTACAAGCTCATTACTATAAAGCTTGCAAGCGCTGCTCTGAAGCTGGATCAGATCCATCTCCTGAGCTTGTCCACTGCTGTAGCGGCAAAGACGGCTATGTTTGCAGCAGTTTGGGCCTGTGGCGCAGCCATCCCACCGGCCCGAACATTCAATCTTAACGAGAACACCGCCCCACTGCAAGCAGAAAGCCGGGAAGCAGAGCAGTAGTGCGTTCAAGAAAGGAGAATAACCATTTAGACCAGGTTAATTCCAACAAACCACAGATACAGATTGTTTTAGCTAACCTAACAGAATTCTACGACATTGTTTTCATTGCATTACTTAAGCTCCTAATATTAGATAAACACTGACCTGTATCAAGCCTTGTTTTGACAAACTGGTACTTTGGATTCTGTGGGATTCTTTTCTTAAGAATCTAAGAGAAAAATAATTACAGTAAACCGGACATAAAAAAATTGAATGTACAAATTAGAAAATATTGGTGACATTTGTGTTGTGCATTTATATACTGCATATTTTATAATATTTCAGAACCAGTATCCATTAACAGTCATACTTGGGGGGGAGCGGGAATTAAAAAAAAAAAAAAAAATAGGGTAAAAGAAAAAGTGAGAGATGAAATCCAGTTGGATTTGTTGTAGTCGCTATTTTTTGCAGGGTACTGATATTGGTAGTTTATCCAGACAACTCAATCATCCTCTTCCTGGCATTTAAGAACAGAGGATAGGCCAACAATATCAATTCAGTGGAAGTCCGATACCAGCACCGATCAGCTGTTATAAGACTCTAGTGGCGGACGGAGGGAAATAGTGAATGGAGTTGTGGTGTAGTTGCTGTTTCCAGGTGCTGAAAGTCAGATTGTATTCATTATAATAGGAGGTGAGAAGCAGGGTACTAATGAATGGTCTTATGAAGTGAGTAGGCTAAGGAAAATGAAGGAAAAATGTGCATATGTGAATATATATACACTGCTCAAAAAAATAAAGGGAACACTAAAATCCCACATCCTAGATATCACTAAATGAAATATTCCATTTCAGTTGTAAATCTTTATTTATTACATAGTGGAATGTGTTGAGAAAAATAAAACCTAAAAATGATCAACATAAATCACAACTAATATCCCACGGAAGTCTGGAGTTGGAATGATGCTCAAAATCAAAGTGGGAAATTAAGTTACAGGCTGATCCAACTGCAGTGGAAATGCCTAAGGACAAGGATATGATGCTCAGTAGCATGTGTGGCCTCCACGTACCTGTAGGATCTCCCTACAACGCCTGGGCATGCTCCTGATGAGGCGGCAGATAGTCTCCTAAGGGATCAACTCCCAGACCTGGACTAAAGCATCCGCCAACTCCTGGACAGTCTGTGGTGCAATGTGACGTTGGTGAATAGTGCGAGACATGATGTCCCAGATGTGTTCAATCGGATTCAGATCTGGGGAATAAGCGGGCCAGTCCATAGCTTCAATGCCTTCATCTTCCAGGAACTGCTGACACGCTCCAGCCACATGAGGTCTGACATTGTCCTGCATTAGGAGGAACCCAGGTCCAACCGCATCAGCATATGGTCTCACAAGGGGTCTGAGGATCTCATCTCGGTACCTAATGGCAGTCAGGCTACCCCTGGCGACCACATGGAGAGCTGTGCGGCACTCCAAAGAAATGCCACTCCACACTATTACTGACCCACTGCCAAACCGGTCATGCTGAAGGATGTTGCAGGCAACAGATCACTCTCCACGGCGTCTCCAGACTCTGTCGCGTCTGTCACATGTGCTCAGTGTGAAGCTGCTTTCATCTGTGAAGAGCACAGGGCGCCAGTGGCGAATTTGCCAATCCTGGTGTTCTGTGGCAGATGCCAAGCATCCTGTAAGGTGTTGGGCTATGAGCACAACCCCCATCTGTGGACGTTGGGCACTCAGACCATCCTCATGGTGTCAGTTTGTAACAGTTTGTGCAGACACATGCACATTTGTGGCCTGCTGGATGTCACTTTGCAGGGCTTCGGCAGTGCTCCTCCTGTTCCTCTTTGCACAAAGGCTGAGATAGTGGTCCTGCTGCTGGGTTGTTGCCCTTCTACGGCCCCCTCCACGTCTCCTGGTGTACTGGCCTGTCTTCTGGTAGCGCCTCCAGCCTCTGGACACTACACTGACAGACACAGCAAACTTTCTTGCCACAGCTCACATTGATGTGCCATCTAGGATGAGCTGCACTACCTGAGCCACTTGTATGGGTTGTAGAGTCCGTCTCATGCTACCACGAGTGTGAAACCACAACCAACATTCAAAAGTGACCAAAACATCAGCCAGAAAGCATTGGTACTGAGATGTGGTCTGTGGTCCCCACCTGCAGAACCACTCCTTTATTGAGGGCGTCTGATGATTGCCAATAATTTCCATCTGTTGTCTATTCCATTTGCACAACAGCATATGAAATTGATTGTCAAACAGTGTTGCTTCCTAAGTGGACAGTTTGATTTCACAGAAGTTTGATTTACTTGGAATTATATTCTTTTTAAGTGTTCCCTTTATTTTTTTGAGCCATGTATACATACATACACACATATACAGTGGTGTGAAAAAGTGTTTGCCCCTTCCCGATTTCCTATTCTTTTGCATGTTTGTCACACTTAAATGTTTCAGATTACCAAACAAATTTAAATAATAGACAAAGATGACACAAAATGCAGCTTATATATGAAGGTCTTCATTATTAAAGGTAAAAAGAAATCCAAACCTACAGGGCCCTGTGTGAAAAAGTGTTTGTCCCTAAACCTAATAACTGTTTGGGCCACCGTTAGCAACAATAACTGCAATCAAGTGTTTGCGATAACTAGCCATGAGTCTTTTACAATGCTTTGGAGGAATTTTGGCCCACTCATCTTTGCAGAATTATTGAAATTCAGCCACATTGCAGGGTTTCTGAGAATGAACCACCTTTTTAAAGGTCATGCCACAGCATCTCAATTGGATTAAGGTCAGGACTTTGACTAGGCCGCTCCAAAGTCTGTATTATGTTTTTCTTAAGCCATTCAGAGGTAGACTTGCTGGTGTGTTTTGGATCATTGTCCTGCTGCATAACCCAAGTGTGTTTCAGCTTGAGGTCACGAACAGACGGCTGGATATTCTCCTTCAGGAGTTTTTGGTACACAGCAGAATTCATGGTTCCATTTACCACAACAAGTTTTCCAAGTACTGAAGCACCAAAGCATCACACTACCACCACATTTTACTGAACTTTTGATCAGGGTCATTTGGATGTTTTGTGTTGTCATTATGATTTAAAAGGAGAAAACACAGTAGTTTGACAATAAATGGCTTCACCCACACCCAACCACTAACCATGAGTGGAGAAAAAAAGTTTTGGTGTTATTATTCATATTCTTTGAAAAAGGCCAAAAAATCTAAAATTCCGCCAGGGTATGTAAAATTTTTAGCTCAACTGTATTTTGATTTAATATTTTATTCTCAATATTGACAATATTACTACATTTACTCATTGCATAATGGCCCTAATAGAGTATAGAAATATAAAACCCTAATCTCAGATGACCTGCAGTACATGATCTGCACGACTGTCTTCACCTTAATGTGCGGAGTCATTCCTGTGGGGAATTATATAGAGCACCAAGCTAGCGAGACAGCGCCATTCCCCTGACAATGCTTGTCCACATAAAAGGTGAACATTTTGCCATGCAGATATTCGGCCGCTCCCTGACCCACGTAATCCTCTTCCATAACTCCCTCCAATTTCTAGACTTCTTCTGATCTGCATACATAAAGGATAGTTATGGTTTCTATGATTGTAGCATGGATTTAAAGGGTAATTCCCATCACAGAGAAATCATAGGGCCCTAAAGCAGATTTTTTTTTTTCTTCACAAGGATTATTCTGACCAAAAAAAAAATCCAAATTGTTTGGGGTGGAACAGAATTTGATGCATGAGGCATTTTTTCTTCTCCTAATTAACTCAGTAGCCTAATTTACAGAGCATTAATATTTTCTTCCAGAAAGTGTATGAAGCAATTTGTATTTTATTTTTAACAGAATCTGCTCCAAAATCCTAATCTAGAACCTTTCTTTCAAAAGGATACAAAAATGAGCAGGTGCTAAGGTTCAGACTAACAAGGGAGGACGTATGTCTACATGCTGGTACATGACGTCAGGCCTGGCTATTGATCAGCGACAACAACTACCTACACTAATCCAAGGTACAGAAGACAAATGCCATTCTTTTATTTGTCACATTTTGCTGAAAACAGAACAAGTTAAAAAAATAAAAACTTTATTCTGTGTCTAGTTCAACATGGAAGATTTGGAGAAAAGTTTTATGACGTTGAACAAAGTTCTCTTTTTTTTTTTTTTTTTTTTTTACTTTCACCTCTCCATTGTGGAGATATTAGCAATCAAAGCCCTTAATGAGTTATTTTTCATTAAGGCCAAATGGGTGTTGTCAGATAGTTTTCACTGGGGGCGTGTCCTTCTCCCTGTATGATGCTGACCAATCATAAGCAGGCAGCAACAGTCAAAGGAAAGAACACGCCCCACCATTGTTTACAGCAGACTTCTCAGGGTGTGAGATCTATAATGTCAGACAACCCCCTGGTCTAATCTCCTGCATGAGTCAGTGTGTGGTGGGTGGCAGCACAGCCGAGTCTTTATGTCACTTTACAGACCCTTCCATCAGCTTTTCTTCTCTCATGGCACTGTCACCACTGCTGTACTGACACCCCCCACATAATGCCTGTCTGGAGATGAACACGGATAAATGTTAGTATCACACCTATGGCTATGAAACAACTGCCGATTGGCTTACATGGAGCCGATCATAACAGCTATGATCGGGCTGCCTAAGCGTATGTTCACACAACATATTTTGGATGCGTTTCTTGGGCAGGTCTGCTCTGGAAAACTGATGTCAAAGATCACAAAATGCTTCAGGAAGTGATAATAGAACATTAACAAAAACATTTCTTGATATTAAAAAACAAATGATATTTCCCAGGGTGATTTACGCTTCAAAAGCTTGGTGATTTTGATTTAAAAAAAAAAAAACATGGTGTGAACATAGCCTTTATGGCTGATCCCCCATTAGGTGCTCTCAGATGGGCTGTGAGGCTACTTTCACACTAGCGTCGCGCCGAGGTTCCCGACGCTAGCGTTCTCTGTGCCGCACAACGGGGGCAGCGGATGCATTTTTCCAGCGCATCCGCTGCCCCATTGTGAGGTGCGGGGAAGTGCGGGGAGGTGGGGGCGGAGTTCCGGCCGCGCGTGCGCGGTTGGAAAAAGCGGACCGTCGGGAGAAAAAACGTTGCGACGTGTGTCAATGCGTCGCTAATGTTAGTCAATGGTAACATTTTGCAGGATGCATTTTTTGGCCAAAACGACGCATTGCGACGTATTGCAGTTAACGCTAGTGTGAAAGTAGCCTTACAGGTCTGTGGGAATTAAAGTCACCCGCTTCAACCCCCGTCCCAAAGTAGCAAAATGCAATTTCTACTGGGTCGATGGAGTACTGACTAATGCTCCTAACAATATGTTACTATTATAGAGCAATAGATCAATGGCTGCAGTCAACTGTACTAAAGCAAGGGAATGTGTGATACATGAAATGTGAATAGCATACTGGCTTGTGAAATCTATGAAAAAACACATGAGATGCTTAGCACAAGATTTGGCCAAATATTGTGAGCCCATCCACCAAACGTCAAGGTAATCTCAGATCGGATGGGTAACTAACCTGTCTGCCTAGTGTGAACACTATATTTACTAAGTACTATTTTTTCTGACTTGAACGCCCCGCCCTTCAACATGCTGTGATTTTAATTACATCCAAACACAGTTGGTTCCGACCTTCCTATAAATGCAGGCTTTACCATGTTATTAGCCAGAGGTAAGTGTTCACACTAGGTAGACAGGTCAGGGACCCATCCGATCCATGAGATTACCTTGATGATGGTGGATGGGCTCACAATTTTTGGCCAAATCTTGTGCTAAGCATCTCATGTGTTTTTTTCACAAGCCATTATGCTATTCACATTTCATGTATCGCACATTTCCTTGCTTTAGTACAGTTGAGTGCAGCCATTATCTATTTGCTATATACGTCTTTTTTGGTTATGCACCAGTTCAGACTAGATTGCTGATCAGTCAGTTTTTCTATATTTATTATAGAGCGATAACACTTCCCAGAAGGTAAGTCACGCCAACAAGCCGACTTATAACGGCATTGGTGAGATTTACATTTGAAATCTGATTTTCACGTCTTCCTTGGGCTCTGGACTGACGGACATGGGGGAGGGCGAGTAAAGGGGGCTCCTTACTTATGGTCTAGTGATACGGGGGGAGTCCCAGCACTGAATGGATGATACACATTGGACATCCACAAAGCAGATATTGCAAATCCTCAGCAAAATCCAATTTTGTTTCAGTGCAGAAACTGAAAGTTTTCAAGGGGTTTTGAGAAATTTAGGAGGATTTGGAGGGTTTCTGTTCAATTTCTGCTCAAGAAAAAAAATCCAAGTGCTTTAATATCGAAACAAATTTCTCAATCTCTTACAAAGTCCTGACTAAAGGACAGCGCATGGGCCCACTCTTCCCTCCCTGGACCCCTCCAAGGGGCACATCACTGGTCAGACTACAGCTCACATCCTCAGGGTCTCTATACTCTCTGTGACTAGTTACACACCACAGAGTCACCAATACATGGAACCATGCCCTACTCTGGGATGCTGGGCGGACAGAAGGCGGCCGGCCATTCAAATGTGCAGAGCATTAAAGGGAACCTGCCCTCAGCCCTCACGTAATGGGACGAGATGTGAGCGGCTCCGCATCGCACACACGGACACAGCGCTGCGTGCGGCGGGGATGTGTCCCGCACCGAGCTGTAGCCTGGCCCAGCCCGGCGCTCTCACCTCCGGGTCCCCGATATTCCTCCTCGCAGACATGGTTTCCTTTTTTTCAAACAGTAGCGCACGGCAGCCCCAGACACGGCCGCCCGCCTCCTCCGCCTCAGCCGGAACACCTGCCAACAAGCGCTGCGCTGATTGGTGGAAAGCAGAAAGGAAGCTAATGAGAAGCGACGTTACTCAGCAGAGGGGCGTGACTTGCGCGGCCAGTGACAGTTCCCTGTGGTTGCTAGGTGACAGGGACGCTGTGGCCACCCGGTTGTGACTGCTCGTGTTCCCGCCAGGATGCCCGGGGCTGAGGGCGGCTCTAGGGTAACCGGTCCCGTAATTCAGTATTCCTGGAAGCAGACTATGGAGACTGGGATGTGTCCGCTCATCTACGTACTCCTGCCGCAAACTACATAGATAATTAGATATATACGTCCATTCTGGGATATTCCACTTTATTCTGCAGATCAGGAAACTTTGCATTATCAGGCTATGTGCACACGTACAAAGATCCTCTGTGGATTTTTATGCAGCAGATTTAATAAATCCGCAGGGCAAAAACCGCACGTTTTTCCTGCGGATTTATTGCGGATTTACCGCGGGTTTTGTGCGGATTCCACTGCGGTTTTACAACTGCGGTTTTCTATTATGGAGCAGGTGTAAAACCGCTGCTGATTCCGCACAAAGAATTGACATGCTGCGGAATGTAAACCGCTGCGTTTCCGCACGTTTTTTTTCCACAGCATGTGCACAGCAGATTGCGTTTCCCATAGGTTTACATTGTACTGTACACTCATGGGAAACCGCTGCGGACCCGCAGCAATATCCGCAGCATGTGCGCATAGCCTCAGTCTTTCTGAATTACTGAATGACCCTGTTAGGGTATGTGCACACCTCAGGATTTCTTCAGGATTTTTTGCGGAATTCCCCGATAAAAACGCTATAATACCGCATAAAAAACGCATACATTATGCATCCTGTTATTTAGAATGCATTCCGCATTTTTTGTGCAAATGTTGCGTTTTTTTCCGCAAAAAAAAACGCAATCCGGAAAAAGAAGCAACATGTTCATTATTTTTGCGGATTTCCCATGAATTTGGAGTGTCAGGAGAAAACCGCAAAAAAAACGCACAAAAAAACGCATGCGGATTTCGGGCAGAATTGTCCGGATTTTGTCAGGAAAACTTCTGCAAGAAATCCTGACGTGTGCACATAGCCTTAGGGTATATTCACACGGCGTTTTTGCTGCGTTTTTCTATGCTAATTTTCAGCTGCTTTTTACAGTACTAGCAAAACCTATGAGATTTCAGAAATCTCATGCACACACATTGTTGGTCATCGCGATTTTGTGCTTTGCTGCGTTTTTTTACATAGAGCATGTCACTCAGCATTTTTTCAGTGTTTTTCACCTATCGACTTGGATGACTGGTGATAAAATGCTGCACATACGCAGGTTGACTTTTCTTGCAGCGTATTTGCTGCAGAAAAGTCAAGGACTGCAGGATGTGACTTCACACTCAGCTCTGCTACCTCTAGATGGCAGGCTGCATGATGCCTCCATGCCGCCTGTCATCCAGCAGAGCGGACCTGATCCCCATTCACTTGAATGGGGGGTCCGACATTAGTGTTTGACATGCTGTCATATTCATGACAGAATGGCAAACACCGCTTCTGATCGGTGGGGAAATCATCCCGCCGGTCAGAGAGCCGCAGTTCCCACGCTGTCAGAAGAGAGCGGGGAGCGCTCAGCTGTGATCGGAGGTGTAAACATCACCTCCAATCACTGGTGTCAGCTGATAGAACTACTGATCCCATCATCTGACACCTACAGCCGCTAATTACAGTGAGAGCAGGAGCGGCGGATGGGAGTATTCATCAGCTGTTCCTGTGCTGTGCTGTAAATAATAAAAAAAAAAACCTGCGTGGGTTCCCCCTTATTTGTGATAACAAGTTAGGCAAAACTCACGGATGGGGGCTGCAACCCTCAGCTGTCAGCTTCAGCAAGGCTAGTTATCAATAATAGAGGGGTCCCCACGCTGTTTTTATCATTATTTACATAATTTTTAAAAATGGTGTGGGTCCCCCCCATTTTTTACAACCAGCCTTGCTAAAGCTCACAGTTGGGGGCTGGTATTCTCAGGCTGATAGGAGCCATGGATATTGGCCCCCAGCCTAACAATAGCAGCCCGCAGCTGCCCAGAATAGGCGCATCTATTAGATGCGCCAATTCTGACTGCCCAGCTCTTCCCACTTGCCCTGTAGCGGTGGCAAGTGGAGTAATGGGGGGGGGGGGGTTGATGTCACCGTCGGGTAAAGGTCAGGCGAGTTTGCTGGCCAATCAAGCAAAGTGATACTGTTGTTTTTAAACCAGGTATTGGTACTTTTGGCAGTGTGGACAGGTGCCAAGTCCTGCTAGAGAATGAAATTTCCATCTGCAAAAAGCTTGTCAGCAGAGGAAATCATGAAGTGCTCTAAAATTTCTTGGTAGATGGCTGCGCTGACTTTGGTCTTGATAAAACACAGTGGACCTACACCAGCAGATGATATGGCTTCCCAAACCGTCACGGACAGTGGAACCTGAGGTTCCATAACACCTCAGCAGTGCCACAGGCTGATCGCCTCCATGCCATGCCGCATTGATGCAGTAATAGATGCAAAAGGAGCCCGACCAAGTATTGAGCGCATTTACTGAACATTAGTGTTGAGCATTCCGATACCGCAAGTATCGGGTATCGGCCGATACTTGCGGGTATCGGAATTCCGATACCGAGATCCGATACTTTTGTGATATCGGGAATCGGTATCGGGATTAATATCAATGTGTAAAATAAAGAATTAAAATAAAAAATAGGGATATACTCACCTCTCCGACGCAGCCTGCACCTTACCGAGGGAACCGGCAGCCTTCTTTGCTTAAAATGCGCGCTTTTACTGCCTTCCGTGACGTCACGGCTTCTGATTGGTCGCGTGCCGCCCATGTGACCGCGACGCGACCAATCACAACAAGCCGTGACGTAATTTCAGGTCCTGAATGCCTAATTCTAGGCATTCAGGATTTGAAAATTACGTCACGGCTTGTGATTGGTCGCGTCGCGGTCACATGGGCGGCACGCGACCAATCACAAGCCGTGACGTAATTTTCAAATCCTGATTGCCTAGAATTAGGCATTCAGGACCTGAAATTACGTCACGGCTTGTTGTGATTGGTCGCATCGCGGTCACATGGGCGGCACGCGACCAATCACAAGCCGTGACGTAATTTTCAAATCCTGAATGCCTAGAATTAGGCATTCAGGACCTGAAATTACGTCACGGCTTGTTGTGATTGGTCACGTCGCGGTCACATGGGCGGCACGCGACCAATCACAAGCCGTGATGTCACGGAAGGCAGTAAAAGCGCGCATTTTAAGCAAAGAAGGCTCCCGGTTCCCTCGGTAAGGTCCAGGCTGCGTCGGAGAGGTGAGTATATCAATATTTTTTATTTTAATTCTTTATTTTACACATTAATATGGATCCCAGGGCCTGAAGGAGAGTTTCCTCTCCTTCAGACCCTGGGAACCATCAGGGATACCGTCCAATACTTGAGTCCCATTGACTTGTATTGGTATCGGTATCGGATTAGATCCGGTACTTTGCCGGTATCGGCCGATACTTTCTGATACTGATACTTTCAAGTATCGGACGGTATCGCTCAACACTACTGAACATACATTTCAGTAGGCCAACATTTCAGATTTTAAAATCATTTTTTAAGCTGGTGTTATAAAGTATTCTAATTTACTGAGATAATGACTTTTGGGTTTTCATTGGCTGTAAGCCATAATCATCAATATTAACAGAAATAAACACTTGAAATAGATCACTCTATATGTAGTGACTCTATATATTATTATTATTATTAATTTATATATCACCATTAATTCCATGGTGCTGTACATGAGAAGGGGTTACATCAAAATACAAATATCACTTACAGTAAACAAAACTAACAATGACAGACTGATACAGAGGGAAGAGGACCCTGCCCTTGATGGCTTACATTCTACAGGATTATGGGGAAGGAGACAGTAGGTTGGGGGTTGCAGTAGGTCCGATGGTGTTGAGGTGGTTGTTTGGTCACTACAGGTTGTAAGCTTCTTTGAAGAGATGGGTTTTCAGGTTTCTTTTGAAGGATCCAAATGTGGTGGATAACCGGACGTGTTGGGGCACAGAATTCCAGAGGATGGGGGATATTCGGGAGAAGTCTTGGAGGCGATTGGGTGAGGAGCGAATAAGCGTGGAGGAGAGAAGGAGGTCTTGGGAGGACCGGAGATTACGTGAGGGAAGATATTGAGAGATTAGTTTGGAAACATACGGAGGAGAAAGGTTATGGATGGCTTTGTAGGTCAGTGTTAGTAGTTTAAACTGAATACGCTGGGAAATTGGGAGCCAGTGAAGGGATTTGCAAAGAGGGGAAGCATGAGTGTAGCGAGGAGAAAGATTAATTAGTCGGGCAGCAGAGTTAAGGACGGACTGGAGGGGTGAGAGAGTGTTTGAAGGTAGGCCACAAAGGAGGATGTTGCAGTAGTCGAGGCGGGAGATGATTAAGGCATGCACAAGCTTTTTGGTAAAGTGAGGGTTGAGGAAAGGACGGATTCTGGAAATATTTTTAAGCCGGAGGCGACAGGAGGTGGCGAGAGCTTGAATGTGTGGTTTGAAAGACAGGGCAGAGTCAAGGGTTACTCCGAGGCAGTGGATTTTGGGGACAGGGAAAAGTGTGATTTTATTTATTTTGATAGATAGATCAGGTAGGGAAGAAATTCGAGATGGAGTAAAGATAATTAGTTCAGATTTGTCCACATTGAGCTTGAGGAAGCGAGAGGAGAAGAAGGAGGATATGGAGAATATGCCTGATAGACACTCTGGGATTCTAGAGAGCAGAGAGGTGACATCTGGGCCAGAGAGGTAGATCTGAGTGTCATCAGCATATAGATGGTACTGGAAGCCATAGGACCTTATGAGTTGTCCCAGGCCGAGTGTATAGATTGAGAAGAGTAAGGATCCTAGGAGAGAGCCTTGAGGGACACCAACAGAGAGGTGGCGAGATGAAGAGGTAGTATGGGAGTAGGAAACACTACATGTGCGGTTGGTGAGGTATGAGGAGATCCAGGATAGGACGAGGTCTTTGACACCAAAGGAAGAGAGGATCTGTAGTAGGAGGCAGTGGTCAACTGTGTTTAAGGCAGAGGACAGGTCTAGAAGGAGGAGTATAGAGAATTGTCGGTTAGCTTTGGCTGTAAGTAAGTCGTTAGTAATTTTGGTCAGGGTTGTCTCAGGGGAATGGTGGGGACTGAAGCCAGATTGTAGGTTGTCGAAGAGAGAGTTAGATGCAAAGTGAGAGGAAAGTTCAGTATGGACGTGCTGCTCAAGGAGTTTGGAAGCAAATGGAAGCAAAGATATGGGGCGATAGCTGGACAAAGCACTTGGGTCAAGGGATCGCTTTTTGAGGATAGGTTTGATTGTGGCATGTTTGAAAATATATGAGTTTCACTTTTTGTATTGAAGAATTTAAATAAATTAACTTTTTGATGATATTCTAATTTTGCGAGATGCACCTGGAGTGCCCCCACGTTAGGGCAATGGGCTACTCGGCACCGGGTCCTTCAGTGTTCTGCGGGGATGTCATGGTGGCCCGACCCGGTCCGTGGCCCTTCGAGGGACATCCAATAAAAGGAAAGAGTTTTTATGGTTTTGGGAAAGGTCTTTTAAGAGGAAATGTTCGTGACGCCACCTGTGGTATTCGGTCAGGGTGACCGACGCTGCTTAGGGGTCCGCTGGGGTGATGTTATGGCAGCAAGATGGTATACCTTCCCACAGGTGAAGTGTATCCCCAGGGCTTCCCAGAGTGTAGATGGTGATGGTGGATGATGTGAGGCGCAGGGAATAACGAGGACACAAGGTTGCAGTCTCTTTACCTTTACCGAAGACTTCAGCATCCACAGTCCAGGGTACAGACCACAGGGTAGGCAGAGTCCGGACGGTCTGAAGGCAAATCCAGAGTCCCCTTATCCAGGTGGAAATCAGTAGCCTTCCTCTAGCGCCTGTGTGTTGTAGTACCTCCCTGCTGAGCTTCTCGGCAAGGTCCTTACAACTGTTGTAGATGTTCTAGATGTTATGTCTTCCTCTCTGTCCCCCAGATGGTGTGGATAGGACAAACCCGTATGACTGATGGCCTGAGGCTTGTTTATAGGGACCCTAGAGACGCCCCGACCCCCACAAGTTGCCACCGTGTCTTCCTAGGTATTAAGGTCAGGCAGACAACTTGGAATTGACTGTCCTGACGGTCTCTGGAGCAAGGCTTGGAGACGCTTGCACCCTCGGTGTTCCGGCCACCGGCTTCGCGCCTCAGAAGGAGGCAGCCTTTACAAGGCAGAACTCCTTCTGGTGTTTTCTCCTTGTGCTATGACTTCATTTCTCACCCTCTACAACACAATTCTCTTCCTGTCCATTCTTAGGATGCTGCCGCACGTGGGGCAGGCGCAGCTCTGTGTCTTTCTGTCTAGCTAGGCCTCTGACAGGATCCCACCCCTGTCAGGGACCCTCTGTCTGCAGCTCAGATGTTCCTCCTTTCCCCCTGTCTGCCTGACAGGTGTTGCCTGGGCAAAGCCCAGCCAGCTTCTCTCTAACTTTCTATCCAGCCCACCAGTTTAACCCTTCTGTGAGGAGTGCCCTAGTAGATAGGAGCAAGGCTCCCCCTGGTGGTCTGGAGTGTGAAGTGTGGTGTATGGTTTGTGATACCTGGTAGGAAGATCTCCTTTATTGCCATCAGGCGTAATATCACTCCCCCTCGTGGAAGAATGACATTACTGCAACGACCAGGACTCTGGGGCGCTGCACACCTGTATAGTAAGGCTGTGTGAAGCTCATGCTGTATATGGGGGAGGCTGTGTGGGGCTCATGTACTGTATATAGGGAGGCTGTGTGGGGCTCATGTACTGTATATAGGGAGGCTGTGTGGGGCTCATGTACTGTATATAGGGAGGCTGTGTGGGGCTCATGCTGTATATGGGGGAGGCTGTGTGGGGCTCAGGTACTGTATATAGGAAGGGTTTGTGGGGCTCATGTACTGTATACAGTATAGGGAGGCTGTGTGGGGCTCATGCCGCATATGGGGAGGCTGTGTGGGGTTCATGCCGCATATGGAGGAGGCTGGTGTGGGGCTCATGCTGCATATAGGGAGGCTGTATGGGGCTCATGCAGTGTATATGGGGGAGGCTGTGTGGGGCTCATGCTGCATATGGGGAGGCTGTGTGGGGCTCATGCCGCATATGGGGGAGGCTGGTGTGGGGCTCATGCTGCATATAGGGAGGCTGTATGGGGCTCATGCAGTGTATATGGGGGAGGCTGTGTGGGGCTCATGCTGCATATGGGGATGCTGTGTGAGGCTCATGCCGCATATGGGGGGAGTCTGGTGTGGGGCTCAGGCTGCATATGGGGGAGGCTGTGTGGGGCTCATGCCGCATATGGGGGGAGGCTGGTGTGGGGCTCAGGCTGCATATGGGAAGGCTGTGTGGGGCTCATGCAGTGTATATGGAGGAGGCTGTGGGGCTCATGCTGCATATGGGGGAGGCAGGTGTTGGGCTCATGCCGCATATGGGGGAGGCTGGTCTGGGGCTCATGCTGCATATGGGGAGGCTGTGTGAGGCTTATGCCGCATATGGGGGATGCTGGTGTGGGGCTCATTCTGTGTATAGGGAGGCTGTGTGGGGCTCCTACAGTGTATAAGGGGTGGTTGGGGGGCTCATACGATATACAGAAGGGGCTGTACTCGGGGTCAAATTATATATAGGGGGATGTCAACATAGTTAATTCAATATCAATATTAATATTGAGTAGAATTAATTTCAACCTATTGGTTCAGCCCTACACAAGAGTTATGGTCTCTCATGTGGCCCCTCTGGGAAATTAATTGCCCACCCCTGCGTACCTAACGTATAAAAATACAGTCCGTTTTTTACGGCCGAGATACGCAGAAAGGTTCCTGAAGAGTGATCTGTATTCAATGCGAGGATGCGACTTTTTCTCCAAAAAATATCCATGTGTCATCCGTATGGTGAGATTTTCTCTCCGGCTTGCAAAATGGACATATAAGGGATATATGGGCTCAAATATTCGTGAAAACATATATACAGTCTATATATACAGTACAGACCTAAAGTTTGGACACGCCTTCTCATTTAAAGATTTTTCTGTATTTTCATGACTATGGAAATTGTACATTCACACTGAAGGCATCAAAACTATGAATTAACACATGTGGAATTATATACTTAACAAAAAAGTGTGAAACAACTGAAAATGTCTTATATTCTAGGTTCTTCAAAGTAGCCACCTTTTGCTTTGATGACTGCTTTGCACACTCTTGGCATTCTCTTGATGAGCTTCAAGAGGTAGTCACCGGAAATGGTTTTCACTTCACAGGTGTGCCCTGTCAGGTTTAATAAGTGGGATTTCTTTCCTTATAAATGGGGTTGGGACCATCAATTGTGTTGAGCAGAAGTCTGGTGGATACAGAGCTGATAGTCCTACTGAATAGACTGCTAAAATTTGTATTATGGCAAGAAAAAAGCAGCTAAGTAAAGAAAAACAAGTGGCCATCATTACTTTAAGAAATGAAGGTCAGTCTGAAAAATTGGGCAAACTTTGAAAGTGTCCCCAAGTGCAGTGGCAAAAACCATCAAGCGCTACAAAGAAACTGGCTCACATGAGGACCGCCCCAGCGAAGGAAGACCCAAGAGTCACCTCTGCTTCTGAGGATAAGTTTATCCAAGTCACCAGCCTCAGAAATCGCAGGTTAACAGCAGCTCAGATTAGAGACCAGGTCAATGCCACACAGAGTTCTAGCAGCAGACACATCTCTACAACAACTGTTAAGAGGAGACTTTGTGCAGCAGGCCTTCATGGTAAAATAGCTGCTAGGAAACCACTGCTAAGGACAGGCAACAAGCAGAAGAGACTTGTTTGGGCTAAAGAACACAAGGAATGGACATTAGACCAGTAGAAATCTGTGCTTTGGTCTCATGAGTCCAAATTTGAGATCTCTGATTCCAACCACCGTGTCTTTGTGCGACGCAGAAAAGGTGAACGGATGGACTCTACATGCCTGGTTCCCACCGTGAAGCATGGAGGAGGAGGTGTGATGGTGTGGGGGTGCTTTGCTGGTGACACTGTTGTGGATTTATTCAAAATTGAATGCATACTGAACCAGCATGGCTACCACAGCATCTTGCAGCGGCATGCTATTCCATCCGGTTTGCGTTTACTTGGACCATCATTTATTTTTCAACAGGACAATGACCCCAAACACACCTCCAGGCTGTGTAAGGGCTATTTGACCAAGAAGGAGAGTGATGGGATGCTACGCCAGATGACCTGGCCTCCACAGTCACCAGACCTGAACCCAATCGAGATGGTTTGGGGTGAGCTGGACCGCAGAGTAAAGGCAAAAGGGTCAACAAGTGCTAAGCATCTCTGGCAACTCCTTCAAGATTGTTGGAAGACCATTCCCGGTGACTACCTCTTGAAGCTCATCAGAGAATGCCAAGAGTGTGCAAAGCAATCATCAAAGCAAAAGGTGGCTACTTTGAAGAACCTAGAGTATAAGACATAATTTCAGTTGTTTCACACTTTCTTGTTAAGTATATAATTCCACATGTGTTAATTCATAGTTTTGAGGACTTCAGTGTGAATGTACAATTTTCATAGTCATGAAGATACAGAAAAATCTTTAAATGAGAAGGTGTGTCCAAACTTTTGGTCTGTACTGTATATTATAATGTTATATATACATATATATATATATATATATATATATATATATATATATATATATATATATATATATATATATGTAATGTGTGTGTGTGTGTCACTGACATCTCTCTATCTATACTGTATATATTCTATGTGTATATATCTATTCTATTCTAACCTGTCAGTGTGATTTTACTGTACACCGCACATGAATTGCGGGCTTTTCAAAGGACACCGGTGCGTAAAAATTGGACAGCACTCGCATGGTCCAAGTGCTGTGCGATTTTTTTTCTCACACCCATAGACTTACATTGACAAAACTCGGACAATATACTCGTACAATCGCAGCATGCTGCGATTTCTCTCGCACGCAGAATACGGCCGAGAAAAAAAAAACGTGATGGGAGCTGTCCCATAGATTAACACTGGTCCGAGTGCTATGCGATGGTTTCTCGCATAGCATTCATCCATATTCAACACTATTGTGTTTAAGTTCCAAAACGGGGTAACTTTTGGGGTGTTTCCTCTGTTTAGATACACCAGGGACTCTACAATTGCAATATGACATGGGCAGACCATGCCATCAAAGTATGCATTCCAAAACGTCACTTCTTCTTTACTGAGCTCTGTCGTATCACAAACAGCAGTTTATCTCAACATATGGGTTGTCTGCGTATTCAGGAGAAATTGTACAACAAATTTTGGGTTCCATTTTCTCCTGTTACCCTTGTGAAAATATAAAAATGGGGCTAAAATAACATTTTTGAGAGAAAAATTTGATTTTGTTATGTTCATTTCTCTAGGTTATAAACTTTTGTAAAACACCTGGGGGGTTTCAAGGTGCTCAGCACACATCTAGATAAGTTCCCTGAAGGGGGTCTAGTTTCCAAAATAGTGTCACTTTTGGGGGATTTCTACTGTTTAGGCACATCAAGGGCTCTCCAAATTCATCATGGCGTCTGCCAATTATTCCAGCAAATGTTGCTTTCAAAAAGTCACATGGTGCCCCTTCCTTTCAAGCTTTGCTGTGCACCCAAACATTAGTTTTCCTCCACATATTGGGTATCGGCATACTCAGGATACGTTGCACAACAGACTGTATGGTATAATTTCTAGTGTAACTTTTATTGAAAATGCAAAATTTGGAGCTAAAAACATTTTTATGGGAAAAATGTGATTTTTTTTTTTATTTTCACAGCTCAATGTTATAAACTTCTGTGAAACACTTGGGGGTTCAAAGTGCTCACCACACACCTACATAAGTTTGCTGAAGGGTATAGTTTCCAAAATGGTGTCACTTGTGAAGGGTTTCCACTGTTTAGGCACATCAGGGGCTCTCCAAACGCTATATGGCGTCCGCTAATTATTTCAGCAAATTTTTCTTTCCAAAAGTCAAATTGCGCTCCTTCCCTTCCGAGCCCTGCCATGCGCCCAAACAGAGGTTTTCCCCAACATATAAGGTATCGGCATGCTCAGGAGAAATTGTACAACAAACTTTGGGTCTATTTTTTCCTTTTACCCTTGTGAAAATAAAAAAAAATTGTGACTAAATTAAAAAATTTTGTGAAAAAAAGTAAAATGTTAATTTTTTCTTCCATATTCATGTGAAGAAGCTGAAGAGTTAATAATCTTCTTGAATGTGGTTTTGAGCACAATGAAGGGTGCATTTTTTAGACTGGTGTCACTTTTGGGTATTTTCTGTCATATAGATCCATCAAAGTCACTTCAAATGTAATGTACATCATGATCCCTGAAAAATTGTTTTTGTGAATTTTGTTGAACAATTATGAAATCGCTGGTCAACGTTTACCCCTTATAACTTCCTAATAACAAAAAACGATGTTTTAAAAATTGTGCTGATGTAAAGTAGACATGAGGGAAATGTTATTTATTAACTATTCTGTGTTACACATCTCTCTAATTTAAGGACATAAAAATTTAGAAAATTGCAAAATGTCATTTTTTTTCACAAATAAATGCAAACTCATATCGAATAAATGTTACCACTATCATGAAGTACAATATGTCAAGAAAAAACTCAGAATCAGTGGGATCCGTTGAAGCATTTCAGAGTTATTAGCTCATAAAGTGAGACTGGTCAGAATTGTAAAATTTCACCTGGTCAGGAAGGTGAAAACAGGCTTGGGGGTTGAAGGGGATAAGTTCTAGTCTAACTTAAAGGAACTCTGTCACCTGAATTTGGAGGGAACAATTTTCAGCCATAGGGGCGGGGTTTTCGGGTGTTTGATTCACCCTTTCCTTACCCGCTGGCTGCATGCTGGCTGCAATATTGGATTGAAGTTCATTCTCTGTCCTCCGTAGTACACACCTGCTTAAGGCAAGATTGCCTTGTGCAGGCGTGTACTATGGATCAAACACCCGAAAACCCTGCCCATATGACTGAAAATTGTTCCCTCCAAATTCAGGTGACAGAGTCCCTTTAAAGATAGAAAACCAGACTTGCATGACTTTGCTAACTGGACTGCATTGATACATTTTGCCTATGTTAGAAGAGCATAGGAATAATTTATTTGCCTAGACTTTTCGTATGTGTTTTTACATGATATATTTCAATATCATTTGGAATATTCCAACAACATGATCTTTAGTCTCAGTAATAATTTTTATTGCATTGCACGTTTTATTACGAGTTATCACGAGTGTGCTCAATGATCTTAGTAAGGGCCAGCCAGGTCTCCTCAGCGGTTGGGATAATCTGGTTGGCTGGCAGGGTAAACCCGTAAAGGCCAGTATCACGAAGCTCAAAGGTGTAAGAGTACTTGATGCCCTGGTTGTAGGTCCAGTCAACGGTACCTCCACTGGCTTGGTCTGTAAAACAGGAATAGTATGTAAAGATCACTGACATGAGAATGAAGTGTCCATAACATGATACCTTATCTAAAAGGAACAGAAATTAAACCAATTAAGAGGAGTATGCAAATTAAGTGAAAGATTGGTGCTAGTAACAAACACCCCTCCCTTTCCATTTGTAAAAAGGCTTTATGAAGACATGGTTATTGTTTCAGTATGTATATTTTACCTGATGAAGGATTTTTTTTAAAGCCGAAACACGTTGTTTTTACTTGGTACATTTCAGAATAAAAATGTTTTTTTAATTTTTTTTAAATAAGCTGATCTATCATGTTACAATTTTCGGGAGCGCCTGCACCAGACTGGATTTCTGTTCCTTTTATTTTTCACCTGTGGATGACTGAGAATCACCCCCTTGACCAGGAGCCGTGCAGCAGACCGTGTAACTAGGACCTTGGTTTGGGACACTCCCCCAGGGCCAATACGCTGTTCCTTCAACCTCAGTTTGGTGAGTGCATCAGCTTTGCACTTTTATTTGTGACATTTTTAATATTGCGCTTAGATCCTGCTTGGTGCTGTCCCTGCTATATTCCCTATCCTCAGGGTATGAAAATGATACCTTGTCTACCTGCTTAGTTTGTTTGATAATTATAGACAGTATGTGTCCAAATATAACTTGATTTATCCTTAACTTAGCTACCTTCTCTATTATAATGAGGGCATTTGTCTGTACGGTTGTTTAGTGGTTATTGTTTTCCTGTGAATTCATTCATAGCTATGGATATGAGAGGTTGGATCGCTCGAAACGCATCAGTTTTTATTTTCCCCTGTATGTGCGTTTTTGTTTTGTTTTTTCATTTTTTAATGGATCCTCAATAAAACAACTTTTGTATGCTATCTGCGGATGGTTGTGCAGAAACTCTTCCTCTATTGTCCATTCATTACAATAGCCATCATGTAACACATACTTACCAACTGTCCCAAATTTTTACAGTCCCAGCAAAATTGGGCTGTCATCGGCCAAAATGGGGCAGAGTTTATGTAAACTTCACCCAAAAAGCTGGCAGTCCTGGGCAGGTTTGGGTGTTTTCAGGAGTTTCAAGTCCAAAACTTAAATATCCCTAGTAGTGATGAGCGAGTGTGCTCGTTACTCAAGTTTTCCGAGCATGCTCTGGTGTTCTCCGAGTATCTTGGGTGTCCTCGTAGGTTATGCTTGTGTCCCCGCAGCTGTATAATTTGAGGCTGTTAGACAACCTGAACACATGCAGGGATTGCCTGTTTGTTAGAGAATTCTCACATGTATTCAGGCTGTCTAGCAGCGGAACATCATGCAGCTGCGGAGACAAAAACATAATCTACAAGCATGCCCAAAATACTCGGAAAACACCCGGGCATGCTCGGAAAACCCGAGTAACGAGCACACTTGCTCTTCACTAATCCCTAGTTTCCCAACGTTATTGGTGGTACTCCTAGTAATGTAACATTTCTTGTGTTTAGCCTGGTATTGATTCACGAGGGGCGTAACTATAATAGATGCAGAGGTTACAATTGCACCCGAATCCTGGAGACTAGAGGGGCCGCAAGAATCCCTTTGCCCCATATAAAAAGTCTATTACTATTAAAGACCTGTGTCAGTTGGGGTCCTCATTGGAGATTTTACATTATGGCCCACAATCTGAGGCTGCCGTCACACTAGCAGTATTTGGTCAGTATTTTACATCAGTATTTGTAAGCCAAAACCAGGAGTGGAACAATTAGAGGAAAACTATAATAGAAACATATGCATCACTTCTGTATTTATCACCCACTCCTGGTTTTGGCTTACAAATACTGGGGTAAAATACTGAACAAATACTGCTAGTGTGTTATCCCAGTCCACTGGTTGACTAAAAACTGCCCGAGCATTTCGGATTGGGTTAACAAAGTGGACCAGTTATACTATATAGAAGAAATTTCTGCTTTCACTTTTTTCTCACAAGAGAAATTCTACACAACATGGGCCCCCTGGAAATCTTTCAGATCTAGTGATGAGTATTTAGCTCTCATTAATAATTAGAAATCTCTTTAGGGGTTTGGATCTCTTCCTAATCCAGAAAGGAACGTGTCGATGTCCCCCCTCTAAATCCCTAGCACCTATTTTATGATAAGCCGAACCCTCCCCTTCTAGTGAAGCTATCCCTTACCCCCTTTCTCCTCTTCTTTCTTTCTTTCTATTTACAATATGCGTGTATTGGTTAAATGTCGCATTAATGTGGAGTTGTTTTCCGTTTCTGATCTAGCCTTCGGGAAGTCACAAGACTTCAAGTCTGAACTTTCTTAATGATTGCATCTTACTGTAATCTTATGTTTATCCACATGTCTATCCACATGTTCATCACTACTGTTACATGTTATTACTGAACTAGCCTTCCCGAGGTTGGGTTAAATGTCATACTGATGTATCTCAAATCCACATGTTACCTATTACCTATTTGTTATTTGTGTAAAACTAATAAAAAGAAATTTAAAACAAAACAAATACTGCTAGTGTGACGGCAGCCTTAAAGTTACACCACTGGTTCCCCCAACAGCTGATTTTCTGAGATAACCTTTTTATATATATTATCTGTCAGCTTATTCTGCTGTCCTATGGTCTTTTTGTGCTGTTTTGGCTACTAGGAGTCTGGACCATAACTGTAAAATACTGCCGTTCATAGGAGAGCATATTATCCTGACGCATCCACTTTAATAAAAACACATTTCCTCTATATTTTGAGCAAAAAAAAAGTGTGCCGCATAAAAACACTACTTACAGATGGTGGTGATGATGGTTCCATATGTGTACTTTGTTTTATACAGAGAAGTCAATGCATTTACTGCCGCTTTAGCAACACTGTTCTGTATAGAGAGACAGAATAAGATGAAATATTGATAATAAAAATTAGATTCCTGTATCTTCATAAACAAATTGTATATTTTTTATTTATTACAATACATTATAAAAATGTATAAAATATGTACCAATTCAGCGTCATCTGGGGTACGGACAGACGTGTAGCCGTACGGATAGAGGAGCATCTGGGAATAGCTGTGGATGGAAACAAATCCCTTGATGTTGCCATGGCTCTTCACAAAGTCAACAATAGACTTGACTTCTGGCTCAGAATGAGCAGATTTTCCATGGTAGGTCTCAGAGCAAGGGTTTGAGCTAGATCCACCACCTAGATATCAACAGTATAATGTAATTAGAAAAGTAGAAGTCTCTTACTTGGTTATTAGGTCCTGATATTGTGGTTTATATACTGTCTATTCCTTCATTGATAACACATGAATAAACTCAGCATGTTACCTCCAAAGCCAGCATCCCAGTTTCTGTTGGGGTCAGTTCCAACACAGGTAGAGCCAGAGTTTGAAGATCTGGTCTTACGCCACATACGGTTCTGTCATGTAATAATGATAATGAGCGAAGAGCTTCATATCAATTGAAAAATATCCACCACCACTATTATAAATTGTGACGCATGTAAAGAAGGAAGACATTGAGCACAGAAGATATTTACTGAGGTGTGGGTGTAAACAAAGCCATCAGGGTTGGTCACAATCTCCAGGAAGATATCCAGTTTGTTCAAAGTGGCAGTAAGAGAAGCATCATTTCCATAATCCTGAACGATCTACAGATAATAAAATACAGAAGATCATTAATCTCTCATAACAGTTACCGTACCTTTTGCTGTCCCTCACATACTGTATGTCTTAAGCCCCTACATATATATGTGCTTCATTTTTTTGCCCTAATGCTGTGGTTTCTAATTGTAATCATTGTTCCAATACTGAAACAAATAATGTTCACATTAATAAATTGGTTAGATAAAATTTGCAGCCTTTTATCTCCATAAAATGTTGTAGGGAACAAACATAAAGGGGTATTCCCATCTCCAAGAGCCTATGTAGATGTAATAATAATAGTGATAATATTAGCAAAAGCCTCTAATTAGAAATGTAGCATAGTTCTTCTTATTCACTATGTTGCTTACCTCATGCGCAGGGCATTGCAGGACCATAAGTATCCATGGTTACATATAGTGAGATAGTTGTTAGTGGTTATAACCATGGATGCCTAAGCCACTGCCATGCCCTGCACATGGGGTAAGCGACATAGCTTATCAGAATACCTACCGTATATACTCGAGTATAAGCCGAGATTTTCAAGCCTTTTTTTAGGCTGAAAGTGCCCCTCTCTGCTTATATTCGAGTCATGGGGGATCGGCGGGGGAGCGGTGGCTGTGACATACCTGCTCCTGGCAAGGTCCCTGCATCTCCGGTCTCCGGGCGCTGACAGCTTCTTCCAGCGTTAAGCGGTCACATGGTACCGCTCATTACAGTAATGATTAAGGACCAGACTCCACTCCCATAGGGGTGGATCAGCATATTCATTACTGTAATGAGCGGTAACGGTGACCGCTCAACTCTGGAAGAAGCTTTCAGCGCCCAGAGAACGGAGATGCAGGGACTGCGCCGGGAGCAGGTGAGTATAATGGGGAGGGGGAGCACTGCGCGATATTCACCTCTCCTCGACGGGCTCCATCTTCCGCGTCCTCTGCAGTGACACTCAGGTCAGAGAGCGCGATGACGTGGTTAGTCCACGCCGTCTGCCTGAACGTTGGTGCAGAGGACACAGAAGACACAGCGACGCCGAATATTGCAAGTGTCGGGGGCCTAAGCGACGAGAGGTGAGTATGTCATTTTTTTTTTTTTTCAATCGCAGCAACAGCATATGGGGCATAATAGTCTATGGAGCATCTTATGGGGCCATAATCAGCATTTGTGCAGCATTGTATGGGGCAAATATTTCTATGGAGCATCTTATGGGGCCATAATCAACGTTTGTGCAGCATTATATGGGGCAAATATTTCTATGGAGCATCTTATAGGGCCATAATCAGCATTTGTGGATGATTATACGAGGCAAATGTGTCTATGGAGCATCTTATGGGGCCATAATCAGCATTTGTGGATGATTATAAAGGGCAAATATTTCTATGGAGCATCTTATGGGGCCATAATCAGCATTTGTGGAGTATTATATGGGGCACATATCTCTATGGAACATCTTATGGGGCCATAATCAACATTTGTGCAGCATTATATGGGGCAAATATCTTTATGGAGCATCTTATGGGGCCATAATCAACGTTTCTGCAGCACTATATGGGGCAAATATTTCTATGGAGCATCTTTGCAGCATTATATGGGGGCAAATATCTCTGGAGCATCTTATGGGGCCATAATCAACATTTGTGCCGCATTGTATGGGGCAAATATCTCTATGGAGCATTTTATGGGGCCATAATCAGCATTTGTGCAGCATTATATTGGGCAAATGTGTCCATGGAGCATCTTATGGGGGCATTATTAACCTTTGTGCAGCATTATATGGGGCATATTTTAATATGAAGCATCTTATGGGGCCCATCATGAACTGTATGGAGCATTATATGGGGCTCCTGATTCAATATTGATATTCAAAAACACAACCTACTGATGTCTCAATTAATTTTACTTTTATTGGTATCTATTTTTATTTTTGAAATTTACCGTTAGCTGCTGCATTTTCCACCCTTGGGCTTATACTTGAGTCATTAAGTTTTCCCAGTTTTTTGTGGCAAAATTAGGGGGGTCGGCTTATACTCAGGTCGGCTTATACTCGAGTATATACGGTATATTAAATTTCTAATTGGAATTATTTGCCTATGTAATTATTAGTGCACCTACTACAAACTTTCTATTTTCATCCTGTCAGTCTCCATATTGATCCCTAGATTTCATCCTGCATCTTATTTCTCCAAGTTTTACTATAAATCCCAGGATGCATCTGTACAGCATCACATGATCGAATACAGCCAGCAGTTCCATTTCTGTCTGTTGGGACGATGCTGTGATCATTCTTCCCTCTATATTCTCCTAAATAAACTGATATAAGTATACCAACAGGGGGCTGAACTGTGATATTCTACATTAATATTGTGTGATAGGCACTGTGCAGTCATCATCATTATCTTTGATGTGCGATTCTTTCCCTGCCTACCCTGGTACAGTCCATGAAAATCATTATATAACAACTTCTGATTACTAAGGTGGTGACCCCCTTCAGAAAACATAAAGCCATGTAATTCCCAGGGTGGCGGTCACGATGTGATTACATGACATAATTTAAGAGAAGTATGCCATGAATTTCAAGTTAGAAATTGAGAACTAAATAAATTTAGAATATACTAATTTTAAGTTGTGGGACTAATGACTAGATGAATTAAAAAAAACTAACTTGGAGTGCTACTTTAAGAAGCTCGATTATAATAATTGTCAAGCCATGATATATATATATATATTATAACACATTTCTCCACTCAACATAAACAAGTGTAAAAAAACGTGATTACATACCTTCTTTGCAAACCACAGACCACTGGCCTGAGTAACCCACTCACGGGAGTGAATTCCAGTATCAATCCAGAAAGCTGGTCGGTTAGAGCCAGTGCTGAACTAAAATAGAAAACAAAATGCAAAATTGCACATTCAACTGTATCAGTATCCTGACCGAAGCAGCAGGGGACGGGTGTAGATGTATTTAATTTTTTTTTTAATGTGGTGTGGTGTCATTATACTGTATGGAGCACTATGTGAGGTCATTATACTGTATGGAGGACTATATGAGGCTATTATACTGTATGGAGCACTATGTGAGGCCATTATACTGCATGGAGGACTGTGCGAGGCCATTATACTGCATGGAGGACTGTGTGAGACTATTAAACTGAATGGAGCACTATGTGAGGCCATTATATTGTATGGAGGACTGTGTGAGGCTATTATACTAAATGGGGCAATATGTGAGGCAATTATACTGTGTGGAGGACTATATGAGGCTATTATACTATATGGAGCACTATGTGAGGCCATTATTCTGTATGGAGCACTAGGTGGTGCTATTATTCTGTATGGGAGAATATGTGGTGCTATTAAACTGTATGGAGGACTATGTAGGATCCATTATTCTATATGGGTGACTATGTGGGGCCATTATCCTGTATGAAATAAGGAAAAACTTTCTCAATTGGAGGCATGTTTTGAATAAATATCAAGGGTGACTTGTGACAAGTTTTTAATTTTGGCCCTCTGTATATTTGAGTTTGACATCCTTGCTCTAGGAGAATGTAGGGGGTGATGAAACGCATGGGATGGGGTGGGCATTGTTGTTCCCTACCTGTGGTCAGTATTATGTATATGCACTTCTCTATATCATTCTTCAGCTAATGTCCACATGTTATGGTCTCTAGTTATGGTTTATGCGTGGTGTCTGATGTGCAGTGTTATCGTTTTCGTTACTGGTACTGAGTCTCATTTACTATCAATGAATTCATTCCATGTACTTATACATCATTCCCATATTTATTATTATATCTGATAAGTGCAATTTGTTCATTATCTTCCTATGATACTGTCTTCATATGGCTTCAGCAATATATGTATATCTGTAGGGTCTCAAGTTGATCCACCTTTTTTATTCATTTTGTGGGTTAATTTTTTATCTCTTTTTTTTCCATTAGTTTTATTCATATATTTTATCAATAAAGATTATGATTTTTTCATCTGATCGTTTTTCATGCCTTATTCATAGATTTGGTGTATCTCTAGTGCACAAGAACTTATGTACATATGTCTTTGAATTATATTGGTCACAACAATACATAAAATGATCACAAAACTCACTTGCCTAATTATTGTGCACACAGTGTATCTCAGCAGTTTTAGACCACTCTTACCTTCAGAACGTTCAGTGGGCGACCCTCGGTACTTGAGCCAATCTGAATTTTGCTGACAAATCCAGGATTTTCAGCCACCAGAGTGTCAATAAAGCTGTTAATCTGTGAACACATCAAATCTGAGCATTACATTGATCTTTTTATAAGACTTTTATTATTTTTCCTTAACAACTTTACTTATCCAGATTCTCAGACAGATTCATGTAATGCAACTTTTACCAAATGTCACATTTTTGGGCGAATCTCCCTCCAGTCTCTGGCCGGAGTAACGTTTCTGGAGGAATTTTTATTTTGGTGCATTTTTGTGACTTTTGGTGCTAAAAATTTAGTGGTTGGTTGGTCTAAATTGCTAAGTCTGCAGTCACTTTGTGACTGCAGACTTATGAATCCTCCCAGACCACGCGCTGTGCGCTGTGAGGATTCATCAGTTTGTGAGCCAGGACCAACGGGTACGTATGTGTTATGCTTACTCCTGCCCAGAGCCGTCTAATGGGCTTGTATAGAGTGATGCCACACCCCATCTAGTGATGTGTCCGCCTAGTGGGCGTGCCCATCCAGTGGGCATAGCATCGCTCAATACAAGTGTATGAAGCGAGGCCACGCCTACTAGTCAGCCCCTGGCCGGGAGTATGTATAACTCATACACACCCTCGGATCCCGGGTCAGAAGCCAGCGAATCCCCGCAGAGCACAGTACGTGTGCTGGGGGGATTCATAAGTCTGCAGTCATACAGACTGACTGCAGACTTATCAACTTAGATCGGACAACCCCTTCAACTAAAATTATTAAAGTGAAGCAGGAAGTGGGAACACAGGATCCTGACCAGTATACTCCAGTATACAAGCATTGCTTACAGCATGCACCTAGTTAATAAAATGAGCATAATGGTTGTAGTAAAGTACTGACTTACCTCATCGAAGGTGTGGTATGTGGCATAGTTAAACGTATCAGTAGAACGGGCATTTCCTATGGAACGTCCAATTTTCATATCTCTCTTTTCTTCATTTAGCAAGCTCTGTTAAGAATAGAAAAAATACCTAAAGATATTTGGCAGTATACACTCGCTAGCAGAATTCAATTTCATACTTTAACAAATGAAATGTTTGATGTTTCACATGCAAAACATTTGTAGTGGTAAATATATATTAAATAATACGCAACCCTACATTTCTTCTAATGATTGTATCATTGTATTCAAGTCTTGCTGGCCAAAATTCAGTTTCCAACCTATATTACATTTTTGCCACATAAATAAGATATCCAGAGTAGTGATGAGCGAGTGTGCTCGTTACTCGGGTTTTCCTGAGCACGCTCGGGTGGTCTCCGAGTATTTGGATGTGCTCGGAGATTTAGTTTTCGTTTCCACAGTTGCATGATTTACGGCTGCTAGACAGGCTGAATACATGTGAGGAATGCCTGTTTGTTAGGGAATTCCCACATGTATTCATTCTGTCCAGCAGCTGTAAATCATGCAGCTGACACGAGGAAAACTAAATCTCCGAGCAATAACAAATACTTGGAGACCACCTGAGCGTGCTCAGGAAAACCCAAACAACGAGTATACTCGCTCATCAATAATCCAGAGCTTTATTGCAAGTGTTAGAGTGCTATCTTATTACATAACCAATACAGTTAACATGTTAACATTTGGCTTACAAAATAAGTAAAATACAGAGCTTCAGATTGTCATCTTGTTACCTAAAGGGGTTGCCAGGACTAATCTATGATTTTACTATGGGTCTAAGAACTAACAGGCAGGCAATTGCTAGCTATCTGCCTCTTCTGCCTGCTGCCAATCTCTGCTGGCTCAATGTGGTCATAGACTGACGTCATGTCAACATAGCATCTGCTTGTCTTCTGCTCTGCTTTGTTGATGGGGCATGACTGCAGATGTCATATTGATTGATAGCAGGCTCCCTGCTACCTAACTGCTTGAAGCCGGCTGTTAATTAACATGACTCCAGCAGTCACACCCCATCGACAGAGTAGCTCCGAAGAGGAAGAGCTGCTCTGTTTCGCTGAGTAGCAGAATCACTGGCAGGAGCCGCCCGTGACCAATCTGAGTGCCGGGTAGAACAGGTAGGTAGTTAGTAGCTACCTGCCTGATAGTTTTTAGGCCCATAGTAAAAAAAAAATACAATAGTCCCGGAACACGCCTTTAACTAGTTATGTCATTGTCAACCATGGTTACATCCCATATCTGTTTCTTCTACCTACTACTTTCCATTTCTCTAAACAGAAAGAGTGCATGAATCCATTCTCTTGTGGAAAGCAGCACCTACCTGCAGGTCTTTAATCATGATGCTGTACTGGATATTGTTAGACTCCAGATAGACCTTTACATCCATAAGACTGAAGAACGGTACACGGATGTCAATAAATCTTTCGGGTCTGGAAGGTCCTTGCCAGAAGTCCAGCTGTAAAGCCAAACATGATTGGATTAATACAATAATTTATAGAAGTAGAATTGCAGCACCTGCGTTTGCTTCCTAGTGCATAAAATGCCCTAATAAAAGGTCAGAAAGATCTTAGGACCACATTGGAGAGATTTCTTTGGACTGATGTCGTGTTGTGAGGCATTCCAATAGGGACAGGCAGGGTAGGCTTTAAAAGTTGTAAAAAGATCAGAATCAGACATGCTTTAATGGGAAGCTATCAGCACAGATTTATAAATGGAAGTAGGGGCACTTGTCCCACAATAGAAGTGTTGTCTTCACAGCGATCCGATGTTCCAGTCATGAGAATTCTAGAGCAGAACCTTATGCACCTTGTGAAGAGCAGTAGAGGCGTATCAGTGTACTTTAATTGAGTCCAGCAAGCGCATTGACACACCCCCAGTGCACTTCCACCCTGATTTGCATATGGATTCCACTATAGATTTCCCATGATTGGCACATCAGGTCTCTATAAAAAAAGGTATAATTTTCATTGAGGGGCAAGTGCCCACACAGCCAATCCACTACTTTCATGTAAAAACATGCTGGCAGGTTCCCTTCAAGTATCTAGAACGTAGTTAATTTTGTTACCTGCAGATCCTCAAAGTTTTCCAGGTCACGAACCAGTTCCACCTGTTTTTCATTGGCTGGGAGGATTCGGAGGACCTGTTGCCTGTAGAGACATTGAGGAGTAATATAGTATTAGTATCCAGTGACATATCCCTAACATTCTTAATGATGTTGTACACTGTAAAACAATCCAAGTCTCAGCTTTAGTGAGTAATTCTCTGATTATGAGCGTACATGTCCCTACTAGAGATGAGCGAACCTGAACTTTTACGTACCGGACACTGTTTGGTGCTAAAGTCTGAACATGGACTTCTCCCGTGAGTCCGTTTCAATGTTCGGAGTTCTGGGTAAAAAGTCAGGGGGAGAGAGAATTTATTCCACCCCAAAGTTCGGGAGCTCATTGATTTCAATGGGGTTTGGGTTCTGGTTCAAATTTGGAACAGTTCTGATACCCGAACCGAACTTTGGACTAAAATATTCCAAAGATGTGTCACTTACTGGGCTGCTTGCTGTAGTCTTGATAAAAGCACAGTTGTATCAATAGAAAAAAGGGAAAATATCAGCTCACCAAAAGGTAGGTCACGGCAATATGTAGTCCATGTAGTGATGCCTGGAACAGACGTCGCTAGTGTTCCCAGCACAGGAATAAAAAAACCAGAAAGAATTCCAGCACCAATGAATAAATACAATGTCGAAATGTATTTATGTTCCATAAAATCACACATCCAAAAATATGAAAAAGGGCAAAGAAAAAGCAAAAAACATGGTGGAATGGGGTGGGACCTTATGCATTTCAGACAACAATGTCTTTATTTATAGGTATATAGCTATGAATAAGGACAATTTAGTCCAAAACGAGTAAGGTTTCCCCATTCCCACATTTTTTTTACTTTTTCTTTGCCCCTTTTCATATTTTTGGATGTGTGATTTTATGGAGCATAAATAAATTTCAACATTTTATTTTTTTTCGTTGGTACTGGAATTTCTTTGGGGGTTTTTTTGTCACAGTTTTATCAGCAGGAAAATTATCATTAGATGGCTAATTACATGTCATTCTACATATTATGAGCTCTGTGTATACCCGCTCCATCCAGGATCTCTGCCCTTACATCATTCTGCTCCCAGATCGAACATCAAGAAATTCTGTCAGATTCCTTTTAACAGTGTCTGCAGTTTGTATGGAGACAGATACATTTTGAAAATACAGAACTATAACAGCACAGAAAAACCACGCTGCTAGAACTTTTACATGTAGCCCCAAAATATAAGCAACAGATAGAAACCTAAAAATGTTGTACTTACCCGGTGAAATCCTCCATGCTGGTGGCAGCTGCCACCAAGGCAAGTAACGCCAGAACACCCCTCATCTTGAACTCTGTAGAGTGTTATCAGGCAGGGTGCTGTATATATACTGTCCTGCCGTCACAGACTACAGGGTGCCCACTTTGGGATTGGCCAGCGTCTGTTGTACACCTGCTTTTATTCCCACTTGTACCTGATTAACATGGCGGGAACGAACCACCTGCTGGCTCGGTTACTATATTTAAATGCTATGTTTATCATCAGGAGTCTTTCCATGACATTACAATTTCATGCAATTTTGTGGCAACACACTAGGTAATAAGATGATTGCGCATTTTGTTCTGAATACTGATGTGTTTGAAAAATTGAACATCTCATGATCATCGTTATGAAATCTTAGCCTTTTCTTAATTGGACAAGGGGGCTATTAAGCTCGTAACCCAATGTCCCCCTTCTCTACTCTCTATACTGTCCTCCTGTATAATTGTTCTTCTTGGTCTCTGTCCCACTTTGTCATGCTGGTAACGTTTTCTTCCAGGGTCACTTCACAGGTGCCCAAGCAGGTTCTACAGAATTCCAGGTTGCGGTGTGAGAGCTCATGATTGGGTCAGGTAAGTCTCTGCTAAGAAAATTTCACGCCAAAAAATGACAACAATTTCTAGGAGATTGCATGGGAAGACTTTTCAAAATCTTATTCACAGGTAGAGAAAATATATGTAGAGATCTTAAAGCTTGTTGTACACTATAAAATAAATGTCGTCTTGATTTGTTGGCCGTGTTAAATTTACAGATCAGCTTAACAGAAGTGAATGGAACATTGCTGCAGTAACACACTCTGAACAGGTGTGGTGCTCTTTCTGGAAGAGTACTGCAATATTTTCCCTACTCCGTGTATGACGGCAATGAGGAAGTGATTGAAAAGAGCAGCGGCTGAACGCTATCTGATAATACTCAGACATTCCCTCAAAACATATAGATGTGGCGGTACTGGATGGGTGCAATGTATCCCTGGATGGGATACCATGTATACCTGGATGGGGTGCCATGTATACCTGGATGGGGGGACCATTTATATCTGGTTTAGGGGAAATATATACCTGGATGGGGGTATATATATCAGGATGGTGAATATTAGTAATTTGTATGTAACCCCTTTCTCATGTACAGCACCATGGAATCAATGGTGCTATATAAATAAATAATAAGAATAATAATTAGTACAGAATTGGGGGACATTACCTCTATAAAGTATCAGTAGCAGATCCCCCCCCCTCCCATAACAGTGCGTCATGACCACATATTTTGCTTAATTTTTTTTCTCTATTTTCGTGCTCTAAAACCTGTGTGTCTTGTGGTCCGGTGAGTCCTAGAGTCCAAAAAATAAGGTATCTTTGATCATTGTGGCGAAAGACTTCTATTTTTACCTCATGGGTCCACAGGACTTCCTTCCAAAATGCATCAGGCTTATTTAGATTTTTTTTACATACTTGTGACACTGAAATTTATGGCGAGGACGCAGGAACGGTTTTCTTCTGATGACTCTTCCATGAAGGCCATATTTGAACAATTGTCTCTGAAGAGCAGAACAATGTACCGCAACTCCAGAATCTGCTAAATCTTTCTCAAGGTCTTTTGCAGTCTAGCGAGGGTCCTGATTTGCCTCTCTAGCAATCCTACAAGTAGCTGAAACTGAAATATTGCTTGGACTTCCAGACCTCATCTTGTTCCTGTTAGCTGCTGTTTCTTAATTACATTTTGAACTGAGGAAAGGGCAACTTGAAAACGCTTTACTATCTTCTTATTCTCCTGCTTTATGGGCCTCCATCATTTTTATTTTCAGAGTGCTAGGCGACTGCTTAAAGGGAACCTGTAACCCCTAAAATCGAAGGTGAGCTAAGCCCACCGGCATCAGGGGCTTATCTACAGCATTCTGCAGTGCTGTAGATAAGCCCCCGATGTATCCTGAAAGATGAGAAAAAGAGGTTATATTATACTCACCCGGGGTGGTCTCGCTGCGGTTCGGGTCCGATGGGTGTCGCAGTCCAGTCCGGGGCCTCCCATCTTCTTACGATGACATCCTCTTCTTGTCTTCTTGCTGCGGCTCCGGCGCAGGTGTACTTTGTTTGCCCTGATGAGGGCAGAGCAAAGTACTGCAGTGCGCAGGCGCCGGGTCTCTCTGACCTTTCCCAGTGCCTGCACACTGCAGTACTTTGCTCTGCCCTCAACAGGGCAGACAAAGTACGCCTGCGCCGGAGCTGCGGCGTGAAGACAAGAAGAGGACGTCATTGTAAGAAGATAGGAGACCCCGGACCGGACCGCCCCCCCAGGTGAGTATAATCTAACCTCTTTTTCTCATCTTTCAGGATACATCGGGGGCTTATTTACAGTATTACAGAATGCTGTAGATAAGCCCCTGATGCTGGTAGGCTTACCTCATATACGACTTTGGGGGTGACAGAGTCCCTTTAAAAGAGACCATGGGTTAGAGAAGGCTCGGTTTTTATAAAGCTGGGAAATTTGCATCACCTGGCCTTTCCTACCGATGATATTGATCAAGCCATAACCCTAAGAGGCTAATTAAGGTCTGAAACCTTGGCCAAGGCTATCTGAGCACACAAATCACCAAAGTGCCCAAACTTTTGCATTGACCCATTTTCCTTTGTGTAGCTTTTAAAATAAAAAAAAAGACATATACAGCTCTGGCAAAAATTAAGAGACCACTGCACAGTTTTGTAAAAATCAGCTTCTCTACATGTCTGACAGCCATTCCATTCCAGTGTCATTTGAATTCCAACCAGAGTACACCTCATTCTACTGTCAGGACTCTGAACATTTTTTATTACCTTTTTGTGCATTACTGCCCTTTTCCAAGATGGCGTCTTTGGTCACAGGTGCACTGTGTCTTCCTGCTATAAAACTCCACCCCAGCCTTCAGTCTGTGCTAGAGTATTCTGCCTTGCATCCAGCTCCTGACCTCTGGTGACTCCCTGGCTATATACCTGCTCCTGTGAACCTGTGGGGTTATCCTGCTACTCTGCTCTAAGTTCCTGCTGCATACACCAGTTCCAGTAATCCTCCTTCATCTGCTGCTCATGGTGCCTTCCATCTGCATTTGCTGGACATGTAAGCTGTTGCTGCTCTGCAAGAACCTGAGACTATTACCCAGACCTCCCTGGTTGAACTAAGATATTATTTGAACTGCCTTTTAAGCATATCTATCTGTGTTTTGGACTAAGCAAGGACTTACTCGTGTCAAGTATCCTCAAGAATAACTGTGCTTCATAGACTTCCTGCGTGATTGCACTTTCCTCTGAAGTTTCCTATAGACTGCTGAGCTGCATTTGATATTTGCACCAAGTGTTTTGGACTTGAGTTTCTCTCTGCACCTGTTTGAATCACCATGTGATAATATAGACTTTACCACTTATAAAACTGTGTCCTGTAGTTGTCTTGTTCCATGCAAAGAGTCTCCTGAGTTATCCCCTATAATTATTACAGGATACTCTAGCCTAAAAAAAAGGAGACTGCTGGAACAATGACTGCAGAAAGCAGACTAGAGCAGGTGTTTTCCATAATTAGATCACTGCAGAAAGATGTGGAAGGTCTGCAAAAGAAGTTTGGAAGCTTTGAACACAATCAACAAGTGTTTGGACAGACTTTGCAGGACTTAAGCACCCGCATGGCAGCCCAGGAAAACAAACTTGCTGGCATAGAGTCGCAGTATGGACGGGCTTTTCAGGACATAAGCACGTAAATAGCTGCACAAGCGACTTTTCCCTCTGGGCAACCGCCACCAGCTAGCCCACCTAAGTTGCCCCCATTCAGATTTAATGGTGATCGCGACAAATTTCGTGGCTTTGTGAATCAATGTATGCTATATTTAGATGTGCATGCTGACCGTTTTCCTAATGATAGATCCAAAGTATTGTGTGCAATAATGCTGCTGACCGCACGAGCGCTCGCCTGGGCGAATCCGATGATTGAGTCTCGTGACCCACGGTTAAATAACTTGGATGATTTTATGGCCGCTATGTTATTAATGTTTGATGATCCTAATCGCCGTGCAACCGCTGAATCTGCTTTATTGTCTTTACGCCAGGCAAAACGTTCTGTTATTGAGTATGCTACTGAATTCAGGAGATTAGCAGTAGTGTTATGATCTGGTGGCCTAGGAGCAGCATGAGACGTGCTCTGGAGAAGGTCAGTATGGATTTATTCAGTTAAGCTGGAAGCTCTGGAGAAGCAGATTTACCCTCCACACCTTTAGTCAGGTGTGGAGATTTTTGTAATCTCTGTGGTGGATTTTTCTAGTATTTTAATACTGACCGCACAGTATTCTGTCCTATACTTTCTATCTAACAAGAGTGGCCTCCTTTGCTAAATCCTGGTTTCATTCTGCGTTTGTTATTTCCTTCTCCGCTCACAGTCAATGTTTGTGGGGGGCTGTCTATCCTTTGGGGATTTTCTCTGAGGCAAAATGGCTTTCCTGTTTCTATCTTTAGGGGTATTTTGTCCTCAGGCTGTGACGAGGTGTCTAGGCAGTGTTAGGAACATCCCACGGCTACTTCTAGTTGTTGTGTTAAGTTCAGGGTCTGCGGTCAGTACAGGTGCCACCTCCTCCAGAGCACGTCCCATGTTGCTCCTAAACCACCAGGTCATAACAGTACAACTCGCCAAAAATGAGTTAAATGCATCTCAAAAGAAGGAAAGAAAAGTACTGAGCCATTTTTTTTTCTGCAGTCTGTTGTGTCTTTTCTTTCCTCTTAACCTCTGGGTGGCTCAGTGGTTAGGTGCTAGCATGGATATTCAGGGATTGACGTCTCGTGTGGATCAACTTGCTGCTAGAGTACAGGGTATTTCGGATTATATCGTTCAGACTCCTGTTTTAGAGCCTAGAAATCCAACTCCTGATTTGTTTTTTTGGGGACAGGTCCAAGTTTTTGAGCTTTAAAAATAACTGCAAACTGTTTTTTGCTCTGAAACCCTGTTCCTCTGGTGATCCCATTCAGCAGGTTAAAATTGTCATCTCTCTGCTGCGTGGCGATCCTCAGGACTGGGCATTCTCCCTTGAAACAGGGAATCCGGACTTGCTTAATGTAGATACCTTTTTTCAGGATTATTGTATGACGAACCTAATTCAGTGGATCATGCAGAAAGGTCTTTGTTGACCCTGGGTCAGGGTCAGGAAGCGGCAGAGTCATACTGCCAGAAATTTAGAAAATGGTCTGTGCTCACTAAATGGAATGAAGATGCTTTGGCAGCAATTTTCAGAAAGGGTCTTTCTGAATCTGTTAAGGATGTTATGGTGGGGTTCCCCACGCCTGCTGGTCTGAGTGATTCTATGTCTCTGGCCATACAGATTGATCGGCGCTTGCGCGAGCGCAGAGTTGTGCACACGATGGCGTTGTCCTCTGAGCGGAGTCCTGAGCCTGTGCAGTGTGATAGAATTTTGACTAGAGCTGAACGGCAGGGATTCAGACATCAGAATAGGTTGTGTTTTTACTGTGGCGATTCTGCTCATGTTATTTCTGATTGCCCTAAACGTACTAAGAGGGTCGCTAGGTCTGTTACCATCAGTACTGTACAACCTAAATTTCTCTTATCTGTGACCTTGATCTGCTCATTATCGTTATTTTCTGTCATGGCATTTGTGGATTCAGGCGCTGCTCTGAACTTAATGGACTTAGAATTCGCCAAGCGTTGTGGTTTCTCCTTGCAGCCTTTGCAGAGCCCCATTCCTTTGAGGGGCATTGATGCTACACCTTTGGCCAAAGATAAACCTCAGTATTGGACACAGCTGACTATGTGCATGGCGCCAGCGCATCAGGAAGATTGCCGTTTTCTGGTGTTGCATAATTTGCATGATGTTGTTGTACTGGGTTTTCCATGGTTATAGGTACATAATCCGGTGCTGGATTGGAAATCTATGTCTGTGACTAGTTGGGGTTGTCAAGGGGTTCATAGTGATGTTCCTCTGATGTCAATTTCCTCTTCCCCCTCTTCTGAAGTTCCTGAGTTTTTGTCGGATTTCCAGGATGTATTTGATGAGCCCAAGTCCAGTTCCCTTCCTCCACAATAGGGACTGTGATTGTGCTATTAACTTGATTCCTGGCTGTAAGTTCCCTAAGGGCCGACTTTTCAATCTGTCTGTGCCAGAGCATGCCGCCATGCGGAGTTATGTTAAGGAGTCTTTGGAGAAAGGACATATTCGGCCATCTTCGTCACCATTGGGAGCGTGATTCTTTTTTGTTGCCAAGAAGGATGGCTCCTTGAGACCCTGTATTGATTATCGCCTTCTTAATAAGATCACGGTCAAATTTCAATACCCTTTGCCTTTGCTTTCTGATTTGTTTGCTAGGATTAAGGGGGCTAGTTGGTTTACTAAGATTGACCTTCGAGGGGCATATAATCTTGTTCGTATTAAACAGGGTGACGAATGGAAAACTGCATTTAATACGCGCAAAGGTCATTTTGAATACCTTGTGATGCCTTTCGGGCTTTCTAATGCTCCATCTGTATTTCAGTCCTTCATGCATGATATTTTCCGCAATTATCTTGATAAATGCATGATTGTATATTTGGATGATATTTTGATTTTTTCCGATGATTGGGAGTCTCATGTGAAGCAGGTTAGGATGGTATTTCAGATCCTTCGTGATAATGCTTTATTTGTGAAGGGGTCTAAGTGCCTATTTGGAGTTCAGAAGGTTTCTTTTTTGGGTTTCATTTTTTCTCCCTCGTCTATAGAAATGGATCCTGTTAAGGTCCAAGCCATTCATGATTGGATTCAACCCACATCTGTGAAGAGCCTCCAGAAATTTTTGGGCTTTGCTAATTTTTATCGCCGTTTCATTGCCAACTTTTCCAGTGTGGTTAAGCCCCTGACCGATTTGACGAAGAATGGTTCTGATGTGACGAATTGGTCCTCTGCGGCGGTTGCTGCCTTTCAGGAGCTTAAACGCCAATTTACTTCTGCCCCTGTGTTGCGTCAGCCGGATGTTTCTCTTCCTTTTCAGGTTGAGGTTGACGCTTCTGAGATTGGGGCAGGGGCCGTTTTGTCTCAGAGGAATTCTGATGGTTCTTTGATAAAACCGTGTGCCTTCTTTTCCAGAAAGTTTTCGCCTGCGGAGCGCAATTATGATGTCGGCAATCGGGAGTTGTTGGCTATGGAGTGGGCATTTGAGGAGTGGCGACATTGGCTTGAGGGAGCCAAGCACCGCGTTGTGGTCTTGACCGATCATAAGAATCTGATTTACCTCGAGTCTGCCAAGCGGTTGAATCGTAGACAGGCTCGATGGTCCTTGTTTTTCTCCCGTTTTGATTTTGTGGTCTCGTATCTTCCGGGTTCTAAGAATGTTAAGGCTGATGCCCTCTCTAGGAGTTTTTTGCCTGATTCTCCTGGAGTCCTTGAGCCGGTTGGCATTCTCAAGGAAGGGGTAATTCTTTCTGCCATCTCCCCTGATTTACGGCGGGTTCTTCAGGAATTTCAGGCTGATAAACCTGACCGCTGTCCAGTGGGGAAACTGTTTGTTCCTGATAGATGGACTACTAAGGTAATTTCTGAGGTTCACTGTTCTGTGTTGGCTGGTCATCCTGGGATTTTTGGTACCAGAGATTTGGTTGCTAGGTCCTTTTGGTGGCCTTCCTTGTCGCGGGATGTGCGTTCTTTTGTGCAGTTCTGTGTGACTTATTCGCGGGCCAAGCCTTGCTGTTCCCGTGCTAGTGGGTTGCTTTTGCCTTTGCCGGTCCCTGAGAGGCCTTGGACGCATATTTCCATGGATTTTATTTCAGATCTTCCTGTTTCCCAGAAGATGTCTGTTATCTGGGTGGTTTGTGATCGGTTTTCTAAGATGGTCCATTTGGTACCTTTGCCTAAATTGCCTTCCTCCTCTGATTTGGTTCCGTTGTTTTTTCAGCATGTGGTTCGTTTACATGGCATTCCGGAGAATATTGTGTCTGACAGAGGTTCCCAGTTTGTTTCTAGGTTTTGGGGGGCCTTTTGTGCTAGGATGGGCATTGATTTGTCTTTTTCTTCAGCATTTCATCCTCAGACAAATGGCCAAACTGAATGAACTAATCAGACTTTGGAAACCTATTTGAGATGCTTTGTGTCTGCTGATCAGGATGATTGGGTGGCTTTCTTGCCGTTGGCCGAGTTTGCCCTTAATAATCGGGCTAGTTCGGCTACTTTGGTTTCGCCTTTTTTTTTGTAATTTTGGTTTTCATCCTCATTTTTCTTCAGGGCAGGTTGAGCCTTCTGATTGTCCTGGTGTGGATTCTGTGGTGGACAGGTTACAGCAGATTTGGACTTATGTGGTAGACAATTTGACGTTGTCTCAGAAGAATGCTCAACGTTTTGCTAACCGTCGTCGGTGTGTTGGTCCCCGGCTTCGGGTTGGGGATTTAGTCTGGTTATCTTCTCGTCATGTTCCTATGAAGGTTTCTTCCCCTAAGTTTAAGCCTCGGTTTATTGGTCCTTATAAGATTTCTGAGATTATCAATCCTGTGTCTTTTCGTTTGGCCCTTCCAGCCTCTTTTGCCATCCATAATGTTTTCCATAGATCTTTGTTGCGGAGATATGTGATGCCTGTTGTTTTCTCTGCTGATCCTCCTGCCCCGGTGTTGGTTGAGGGGGAGTTGGAATATGTGGTTGAGAAAATTTTGTATTCTCGTTTTTCGAGGCGGAGGCTTCAGTATCTTGTCAAATGGAAGGGTTATGGCCAGGAGGATAATTCTTGGGTTGTGGCCTCCGATGTTCATGCGGCCGATTTGGTTCGTGCTTTTCATTTGGCTCGTCCTGATCGGCCTGGGGGCTCTGGTGAGGGTTCGGTGACCCCTCCTCAAGGGGGGGGTACTGTTGTGAATTCTGCTCTTGGGCTCCCTCCTGTGGTTATAAGTGGTAATGTGGTGAGTTCTGATCTTGGGCTCCCTCCGGTGGTTATAAGTGGTACCGCTGCTCCTTTGGATTTCAGCAAGTTATCAGGTGCGTCCACTTATTATTAGGGCTATTTAATCTGGCTAGACCCTTTCCTTAGTGCCAGTTGTCAATTGTTCTTTGTGGATTCACATCTCTGCTTGGATTCTCCTGCTATTCTGTCCAAATCATCAAAGATAAGTCGTGGCTTGGTTTTTTGCAGTCCACATGTTGTGGACTTAATAGTTCTGTGCATTCTATGTTTTTTCTTGTCCAGCTTTGTCAGTATGGATTTATTCAGTTAAGCTGGAAGCTCTGGTGAAGCAGATTTACCGTCCACACCTTTAGTCAGGTGTGGAGATTTTTGTAATCTCTGTGGTGGATTTTTCTAGTATTTTAATACTGACCGCACAGTATTCTGTCCTATACTTTCTATCTAGCAAGAGTGGCCTCCTTTGCTAAATCCTGGTTTAATTCTGCATTTGTTATTTCCCTCTCCTCTCACAGTCAATATTTGTGGGGGGCTGTCTATCCTTTGGGGATTTTCTCTGAGGCAAGATAGCTTTCCTATTTCTATCTTTAGGGGTATTAGGTCCTCAGGCTGTGACGAGGTGTCTAGGGAGTGTTAGGAACATCCCACGGCTACTTCTAGTTGTTGTGTTAAGTTCAGGGTCTGCGGTCAGTACAGGTGCCACCTCCTCCAGAGCACGTCCCATGTTGCTCCTAAACCACCAGGTCATAACACCAATCATCCTGATCAGCAGACACAAAGCATCTCAAATAAGACTCCAAGGTCTGATTAGTTCGCTCGGTCTGGCCATTTGTCTGAGGATGAAATGCGGAAGAAAAAGACAAATCAATGCCCAGCCTAGCACAAAAGGCCCACCAAAACCTAGAAACAAACTGGGAACCTCTGTCAGACACAATATTCTCAGGAATGCCATGCAGACGAACCACATGCTGAAAAAACAGCGGAACCAAATCAGAAGAGGAAGGCAACTTAGGCAAGGGTACCAAATGAACCATCTTAGAAAACCGATCACAAACCACCCAGATAACAGACATCTTCTGGGAAACCGGAAGATCTGAAATAAAATCCATAGAAATATGCGTCCAAGGCCTCTCAGGGACCGGCAAAGGCAAAAGCAACCCACTAGCGCGGGTACAGCAGGGCTTGGCCCGCGCACAAGTCCCACAGGACTGCACAAAAGACAAAGAAGGCCACCAAAAGGACCTACCAACCAAGTCTCTGGTACCAAAAATCCCAGGATGGCCAGCGAACACAGACACAGAACAATGAACCTCAGAAATCACCTTACTAGTCCATCTATCAGGAACAAACAGTTTCCCCGCTGGACAGCGGTCAGGTTTATCAGCCTGAAATTCCTGAAGAACCCATCATAAATCAGGGGAGATGGCAGAAAGAATCACCCCTTCTTTCAGAATGCCGACCGGCTCAAGGACCCCAGGAGAATCAGGCAAAAAGCTCCTAGAGAGGGCATCAGCCTTAACATTCTTAGAACCCGGAAGATACGAGACCACAAAATCAAAACGGGAGAAAAACAGGGACCATCGAGCCTGTCTAGGATTCAACCGCTTGGCAGACTCGAGGTAAATCAGATTCTTATGATCGGTCAAGACCACAACACGGTGCTTGGCCCCCTCAAGCCAATGTCGCCACTCCTCAAATGCCCATTTCATAGCCAACAATTCCCGATTGCCAACATCATAATTGCGTTCCGCAGGCGAAAACTTTCGGGAAAAGAAGGCACATGGTTTCATCAAGGAACCATCAGAATTCCTCTGAGACAAAACGGCCCCTTAAAGGAATAGGATTCTGCAAAGGCTGCAAGGGGAAACCACAACGCTTGGCAAATTCTAAGTCCATCAAGTTCAAAGCGGCGCCTGAATCCACAAATGCCATGACATAAAATGACGACAATGAGCAGATCAAGGTCACAGATAACAGAAATTTAGGCTGTACGGTACTGATGGTAACAGAGCTAGCGAGTCTCTTGGTACGCTTAGGACAATCGGAAATAACATGAGCAGAATCGCCGCAGTAAAAACACAACCTATTCTGACGTCTGAATCCTTGTCGTTCAGCTCTAGACAAAATCCTATCACACTGCATAGGCTCAGGACTCCGCTCGGAGGACAACGCCATAGTGTGCACAACTCTGCGCTCGCGCAAGCGCCGATCAATCTGAATGGCCAGAGACATAGAATCACTCAGACCAGCAGGCGTGGGGAACCCCACCATAACATCTTTAACGGATTCAGAAAGACCCTTTCTGAAAATTGCCGCCAAGGCATCCTCATTCCATTTAGTCAGCACAGACCATTTTCTAAATTTCTGGCAATACGATTCTGCCGCTTCTTGACCCTGACACAGGGCCAACAAGGTCTTCTCAGCATGATCCACTGAATTAGGTTCATCATACAATAACCCTAGCGCCTGAAAAAGGTGTCTACATTAAGCAAGGCCGGATTCCAAGATTCCAGGGAAAATGCCCAATCCTGAGGATCACCACGCAACAAAGAGATTACAATTTTAACTTGCTGAATGGAATCACCAGAGGAATGAGGTTTCAGAGCAAAAAACAGTTTGCAGTTATTTTTAAAGCTCAAAAACTTGGACCTGTCCCCAAAAAACAAATCAGGAATTGGAATTCTAGGCTCCAAAACCGGAGTCTGGACAATATAATCGGAAATACCCTGTACTCTTGCAGCAAGTTGATCCACACAAGAAGCCACTCCCTGAACATCCATGCCAGCGCCAAACTCCTGAACCACCCAGAGATTAAGAGGGAAGAGAAGACAAAATAGACTACAGAAAAAAAAATGGCTCAGCACTCTTCTTCCCTTCTTTTGAGATGCATTTAACTCATTGTTGGCCAGTTGTACTGTTATGATCTGGTGGCCTAGGAGCAGCATGAGACGTGCTGTGGAGAAGGTGGTACCTTTACTGACCGCAGACCCTGAACTTAACACCGCAACTAGAAGTAGCCGTGGGATGTTCTTGTAACTCCCTAGACACCTCGTCACAGCCTGAGGACTAATTACCCCTAAAGAAAGAAACGGGAAAACTATCTTGCCTCAGAGAAAATCCCCAAAGGATAGACAGCCCCCCACAAATATTGACTGTGAGAGGAGAGGGAAATTGCATACGCAGACTGAAAACAGAATTTAGCAAAGGAGGCAACGCTAGCTAAACAGAAAAGGACAGGACAGAGTACTGTGCGGTCAGTATTAAAATACTACAAAATATCCACCACAGAGAATACAAAAATCTCCACACCTAACTAAAGGCATGGAGGGTAACTCTGCATCTCCAGAGCTACCAGCTTGGCTGAAGAAATCCTTACACAGACAAAGCTGGACAGGAAAAAAAACATAGAAATGCACTGAGCTATAAGGTCCACAGCATGTGGGCTGCAAAAACAAAGCCAGGACTTATCTTTGGTGATTTGGACAGTATAGCAGGAGAAACCAAGCAGAGATGTGAATCTTCCAAAAACCATGGACAACTGGCACTGACTAAAGGATCTAGCCAGATTAAATAGCCCAGTCAGAATTGGTAGTAAGTGAAAGCACCTGGTGACTGTTGAGATCCAAAGGAGCAGCAGTACCACTTACAACCACCGGAGGGAGCCCAAGAGCAGAATTCACAACACGGTAGATACTAATTGGGACAGTTATGCACAATTGCCTATTTTTAAAAGGGGTCTGTCTAGTATTGGAAAAGATGAACTAGCTCGCTCTGAGTCACCACAAGAGCTAGAGACATTTATACAGCATTGTGTGCGCATTGACATTCGCCTTACTGAGCGTAGGCAGGAGAAGTTTGCTGCATATAACCATATTTCTAACTTTTCCCTTCCTTCCAAAGAGCCTGCAGGTAAAACATCTCGGGAGGTGGAGGAGGTGCCCATGCAAATTGATTCTGTTTAGAGGCGCGAGATCAATGAGCGCCGGGAGCATCGCCTTCGTGATAGTCTATGTTTCTACTGCGGCCAGTGTGACCACTTCTTGATCAATTGTCCTAAGTGTCCTAGACGGCCTAACAAGGTGCTAGCAGCAGTAGGGGAGTATGACAACTGTGATGATGAATCTGACATCTCTGAATGTAGCCTGCCTTTAAACGCTGTATTCCATTCACTTTCTATGACTTCACCCCCCAAGGAGCTGAAGGAAAGGAACTCTCACTGTTCTCTCCCTATTAAGATCCTGTGTTCAGGACAGTGGATTTCCAGTGCAGCTATGATTGACTCTGGTGCAGGTGGCAATTTCATGGATATCGCATTTGCCAAGGAACATGGTATTGAAATTCTGCAAAGAGCCTCTCCAATTACCATGGAAACAGTGGATGGGTCACCTTTAATCTCTGGGCCTGTGGATCAGGAGACCGTACCCCTTGAAATTTTGTTGGAGCCTAATCATCAGGAGCAACTTTCTTTCTTGCTAATTTCTTCTCATTTTCCTGTGATTTTAGGCATTCCTTGGTTGCGTTCTCAGAACCCAATTATCAACTGGGAGACCAAGGAGATTATCTTTCCAACAAGGAGCAACTCAGCATTAACAGAAGCTGTCCCTGAGTCCACGGCTACGGAACCATATGTACTGGTATTTTCTTTACTTCCAGCATATAAAGAGTTCTCTGACATCTGTGACAAGAAGAATGCAGATCAGCTTCCTCCACACAGGCATTATGACTGTCCCATTGAGTTGCTTCCTGGGGCAGCTATTCCTTTTGGTAACGTATACCCTTTGGCGGCACCTGAGCTTCAAGCCTTAAAGGAGTATATTGATGAAAATCTGGCCAAAGGCTTCATATGTTCTTCTTCCTCACCAGCAGGGGCACCTATCTTTTTTGTAAAGAAGAAGGATGGGACCCTGAGACCCTGTGTTGACTATCGGGAACTCAATAAGGTAACCATACGAAACCGTTACCCTTTGCCTCTGATTCCCGAATTACTGGAAAGAGTCCGCCATGCTAAGGTGTTCTCTAAACTGGATCTTCGTGGGGCTTATAATTTGGTGCGTATTTGTCCAGGGGATGAGTGGAAGACAGCATTCAGATGCCGGTATGGACACTTTGAATCTCTTGTGATGCCCTTCGGGCTTTGTAACGCCCCTGCGACGTTTCAACATCTTGCTAATGACATTTTCAGAGATTTGTTGGACCAGTTTGTAGTGATCTATTTGGACGATATACTAATCTTTTCTGACTCTCTACAGGAACATGAAGAACATGTCAAAACTCTAAAGATGTCTGAAAGAGAACCATCTGTATATTAAGCCGGAGAAATGCGAGTTCCATCGTTCTGAGATACAGTTCTTAGGTTATATCATCTCTCCCCAGGGGCTGAACATGGAATCTGGTAAGATTCAGGCTATCCTTGACTGGCCAGTACCCAAGAACGTTAAGGAGGTCCAACGTTTTATTGGTTTTGCAAATTTCTACAGACGCTTCATTCGAAATTTTTCTGATATTGTCCGTCCCATTACTTCCTTGACAAAGAAGGAAAAGCCCTTTAAGTGGCCATCACAGGCTCAAGAAGCTTTTGATCAGCTTAAAATCTGTTTCACCTCAGCACCGCTATTGATACACTCAGATCCAACACTTTCTTTCATTGTGGAGGTGGACGCTTCTGATAATGCTTTGGGGGCTATTCTCTCCCAAAGAACTGGAGAGAAGGGTCTGCTACATCCTTGCGCTTTCTTTTCCCGTAGACTAACCTCAGCAGAGAAGAATTACGACGTGGGAGACAAGGAATTGCTGGCTATTATTGCGGCTTTCAAAGAATGGAGGCATCATCTGCAAGGAGCTGCACAACAGATCATAGTGCTAACTGACCATCGCAATTTAGAGTTCCTTAAATCCGCTAGATGTCTTTCTCCTCGTCAGGCTCGTTGGAACTTATTTTTAAATCAATTTAACTTTGTTATCTCGTTCCGTCCAGGTTCTCGTAATGGGTAGGCTGATGCTTTATCCCGAATCCATGCTGCGGATTCCGTACCTGGAGCCCCGTCCAAGACCATTCTATCTGATGCCAATTTCATCGGAGTTATCCACGATCAGGACTTGTGGAAGGAGTGCAGGGAGGCCTATGATGGTGATGTATTTCTGGCCAACCCACCTGTGGATATTAATCTTGTCTTTAAGGGTGGCATGTGGTTCAGAGATCGACGTATCTACGTCCCTGAGGTCATCCGTCTGCAGATCCTCAAGTTGGTACATGACTCCAAATTGGCTGGTCACAGGGGGGTACAGAAGACACAAGAGTTCCTGAGCCGATTCTTCTGGTGGCCAACTTGCCTGAAGGATACCAAGGACTATGTTCTCTCTTGCGAGGTATGTGCTCATTACAAGACTCCTCATGTGGCACCTACGGGGCTTCTACAACCATTACCTGTTCCGTCCCGCCCTTGGGGGTCTATATCAATGGACTTTATTGTGGAGCTGCATACATCCGGGGGCATGAATACAATCATGGTGGTAGTTGATCACCTGACTAAAGCTGCTCATTTTGTTCCGTGCACCGGCCTCCCCTCAGCTAAAGATACAGTGAACTTGGTTATACCGAATGTCTTTCGGTTGCATGGGGTTCCGGATGAGATCATCTCTGACCGTGGAGTGCAGTTTACTTCAAGATTCTGGAAGGGGTTTTGCTCTGCACTCAATATTAATGTCTGTCTTTCTTCCGCTTACCATCCCCAGACAAATGGTCAGACTGAGCGTACCAGTCAGACGCTGGAACAATATCTAAGATGTTATGTCAGCCATCTCCAGGATGATTGGTTGGAGTTGCTGCCGTTAGCCAAATTTTCATATAACAATTCTCAGAGCTCCTCCACTAAATTTACACCTTTCTTTGCCAATCTGGGTTATCATCCGTGTATCTTACCTAGTTCTCCAATTAATTCTCCGGTTCCGGCAGTGGAGGAAAGGCTGACTGCGATGGGGCAAAATCTGGAGGTTCTGAAGGAATCCCTGACCACAGCTCAAGAACGTTATAAAAGATCGGCTGATAGATTCCGTAAACCTGCACCCATGTTCAAGGTAGGAGATTCCGTGTGGTTAGCAACTAAGAATCTGAAGTTAAACGTTCCTTCACAAAAACTTGGACAGAAATTCATTGGCCCTTTCAAGATCAACGGTATTGTGAGCTCTGTGGCCTGCCGGCTGAAGCTGCCTAGGACTATGAAGGTACACCCAGTTTCTCATGTATCTTTACTAAAGCCTGTATCTCCTAATACCTTCCAGGGACGTGTTGTGCCACCTCCGCAGCCTGTGGTGATTGATGGGCAAGAACAATTTGTGGTGGTGGAGGAAATTATTGATTCCAGGATTTGCAGCAATCGTCTCCAATATCTGATAAGATGGCAGGGATATCCCCCTGTGGAAGACTCTTGGGAACCTGTGGAAAACATCAATGCCCAACAGATCTCTTGTTTTCATCAAAGATTCCCTGAGAAACCAGGTCCAGGATCGTCCTGAGGCCACTTCTAAGGAGAGAGTAATGTCAGGACTCTGAACATTTTTTATTACCTTTTTGTGCATTACTGCCCTTTTCCAAGATGGCGTCTTTGGTCTCATGTGCACTGTGTCTTCCTGCTATAAAACTCCACCCCAGCCATCAGTCTGCGCTAGAGTATTCTGCCTTGCATCCAGCTCCTGACCTCTGGTGACTCCCTGACTATATACCTGCTCCTGTGAACCTGTGGGGTTATCCTGCTACTCTGCTCTGAGTTCCTGCTGCATACACCAGTTCCAGTAATTCTCCTTCATCTGCTGCTCGTATTTGCTTCCATCTGCATTTGCTGGACATGTAAGCTTTTGATGCTCTGCAAGAACCTGAGACTATTACCCAGACCTCCATGGTTGAGCTAAGATGTTATTTGAACTGCCTTATAAGCATATCTATCTGTGTTTTGGACTAAGCAAGGACTTATTCGTGTCAAGTATCCTCAAGAATAATTGTGCTTCATAGACTTTCTGCCTGATTGCAAGTGTTGTGGACTTGAGTTTCTCGCTGCACCTGTTTGAATCACCGTGTGATAATATAGACTTTACCACTTATAAAACTGTGTCCTGTAGTTGTCTTGTTCCACGCAAAGAGTCTCCTGAGTTATCCCCTATAATTATTACATCTACTTAATGTGCTTCTGAATAGGTGACCACCTGAACCAAATCTTATTTAGCAAAGGAAATTATAAAAAACAGTGCTGTGGTGTTGACTATTCTCTTGCAATAGGAAAAGCTAGATGGTAAAACAAGTGCTAGTAATATCCCAAAAGTAATGGAATGAAAAATAACATTTAACCATGCCAAAGGAGTTGAAAAGAAAAGTCTTGAGTGAGGAAAAGAAGGGATCAATTCTGGCTTTACTAGCAGAGGGACACAGTGAGCGTCATGTTGCCTCTATCCTTAAAATTTCTAAGACGACAGTCCATTGCAACAATTTCAAGCAGCAGAAATTGGGGACAACAAAGCTACAGACCAGCGGAGGGCGAAAAAGACTCTCCACTGACTGGGATGACCGTCATCTTATTCGAATGTCACTCAGCAACCGCAGGATGACATCAAGTGACCTACAAAAGGAATGGCAAACGGCAGGTGGGGTGAAGTGCACGGCAAGAACAGTTCGTAATAGGCTCCTAGAGGCAGGACACAAGTTATATAAAGCTAGAAAAAAAGCCTTTCATCAGTGAGAAGCAAAGTAGAGCCAGGCTGAAGTTTGCCAAAGACCATAAGGATTGGACCATAGAGGACTGGAGTAAGGTAATCTTCTCTGATGAGTCTATTTTTCACCTTTGCCCAACACCTGGTCATCTAATGGTTAGACGGAGACCTGGAGAGGCGTACAAGCCACAGTGTCTTGCACCCACTGTGAATGTGAAATTTGGTGGAGGATCGGTGATGATTTGGGGATGCTTCAGCAAGGCTGGAATTGGGCAGGTTGTTCTTTGCGATGGACGTATGAATCAAGCCGCATACAAGGTTTTCCTGTAAAAACAGTTGATTCCTTCTGCTCAGGCAATGTTCCCCAACTCAGAGAACTGTTTTTTTCCAGCAGGACCATGCACCATGCCACACAGTTAGGTCATTCAAGATGTGGATGAAGGACCACCACATCAAATCCCTGTCATGGCCAGCCCATCTCCAGACCTGAACCCCATTGAAAACCTCTGGAATGTAATCAAGAGAAAGATGGATAGTCACAAGCCATCAAACAAAGAAGAACTGCTTAAATTTTTGTACCAGGAATTACATAAGGTCATCCAAAAGCAGTGTGAAAGACTGATAGAAAGCATGCCGCATGAAAGCTGTAATTAAAAAATCATGGTTATTCCACAAAATATTGATTTCTGAACTCTTCCTGAGTTAAAACATTAGTATTGTTGCTTCTAAATGTTTATGAACTTAGTTTTTTTTTTTGCATCATTTGAAGTCTGCCATCAATGCATTTTTTTGTTATTTTGTCCATTTCTCTTTTTCAGAAAATGAATACAAAATTTATTGCTTGGAACTTCGGAGACATGTTGTCAGCAGTTTACAGAATAAAAGAACAATTTACATTTTACTACAAAATATACCTATAAAGAGAAAAACCAGACAAACTGAACATTTTGCAGTGGCCTTTTAATTTTTGCCAGAGCTGTATATATATATATATATATATATATATATATATATATATATATATATATATATATATATATATATACACATACACATATACAGGGGCGTAACTACCGCGGTCGCAGGGGTCGCAATTGCGACGGGGCCCGCAGTGCTTAGGGGCCCACCCAGTCCAGCAGACTGGGCGGGCTCCTAAGAACTCTAAGCTACAAAATGGGCCGCCGGCCCTTTAAATAATTCTTCCTTACAGGCCCTGCTGCGCGTGCACTCGCGATCACGGGTGGGACTGCACTTGACCCGCAGCAGAGCCCCTCCACCGCAGAGAGCCGCACACCACTACTATAGCTGCCACTGCTCTGTGCGCACAGGACCTGTGATGAGGTCACAGGAGGGGAGGAGTTGGAGTCACATGATCAAGGGCTTCCGTGTAGTGCAGGACAGTAGTGCAGTGCTGTTTGTCATCATGCTGGAGGAGGGTAAGCTTTTGTGTGAGGTCAGGAGGGGTTTGGGTGGATGTAGCAGAGCAGTGTGTGTATGAGGTGTACGGAGCGGAGCCGGGTGTGCATGAGGTGTACGGAGCAGAGCCGGGTGTGCATGAGGTGTACGGAGCAGAGCCGGGTGTGCATGAGGTGTACGGAGCAGAGCCGGGTGTGCATGAGGTGTACGGAGCAGAGCCGGGTGTGCATGAGGTGTACGGAGCGGAGCCGGGTGTGCATGAGGTGTACGGAGCAGAGCCGGGTGTGCATGAGGTGTACGGAGCAGAGCCGGGTGTGCATGAGGTGTACGGAGCGGAGCCGGGTGTGCATGAGGTGTACGGAGCAGAGCCGGGTGTGCATGAGGTGTACGGAGCGGAGCCGGGTGTGTATGAGGTGTACGGAGCAGAGCCGGGTGTGTATGAGGTGTACGGAGCAGAGCCGGGTGTGCATGAGGTGTACGGAGCAGAGCCGGGTGTGCATGAGGTGTACGGAGCAGAGCCGGGTGTGCATGAGGTGTACGGAGCAGAGCCGGGTGTGCATGAGGTGTACGGAGCGGAGCCGGGTGTGCATGAGGTGTACGGAGCGGAGCCGGGTGTGCATGAGGTGTACGGAGCAGAGCCGGGTGTGCATGAGGTGTACGGAGCAGAGCCGGGTGTGTATGAGGTGTACGGAGCGGAGCCGGGTGTGCATGAGGTGTACGGAGCAGAGCCGGGTGTGCATGAGGTGTACGGAGCGGAGCCGGGTGTGTATGAGGTGTACGGAGCGGAGCCGGGTGTGTATGAGGTGTACGGAGCAGAGCCGGGTGTGTATGAGGTGTACGGAGCGGAGCCGGGTGTGTATGAGGTGTACGGAGCGGAGCCGTGTGTGTACGAGGTGTACGGAGCAGAGCCGTGTGTGTACGAGGTGTACGGAGCGGAGTCGGGGGTGTACGAGGTGTACGGAGCGGAGCCGGGGGTGTACGAGGTGTACGGAGCGGAGCCGGGGGTGTACGGAGCGGAGCCGGGTGTGTACGAGGTGTACGGAGCGGAGCCGTGTGTGTACGAGGTGTACGGAGCGGAGCCGTGTGTGTACGAGGTGTACGGAGCGGAGCCGTGTGTGTACGAGGTGTACGGAGCGGATCCGTGTGTGTACGAGGTGTACGGAGCGGAGCCGTGTGTGTACGAGGTGTACGGAGCGGAGTCGGGGGTGTACGGAGCGGAGTCGGGTGTGTACGAGGTGTCGCATCTCTGCTTCAGGAAAATGGCCGCCGCGATCTCCATCTAGGCACGCGCGGCATCCTGCGGCCATTTTCCTGAAGCCGCGGCCAGCAGAGCGCCGCTTCTGCGCACGCGCGGCCAAAGGAAGATGGCCGCCCCCACCGATCACCAATGAAATGTCGCACATCACGCTATTTTCACTCCCCTGTGCAGTGGATTCGGGACCTTGGGCATGCGCACACCACTACGCCACCAACGGAAAACTAAGCAAGATCTGGGGGAAGACACCACGCCCATCTGACCAGACCAGCCTGATTGACAGGCGAAAACGACTACTTTGGTAACGTATTTCGGCAGCATAGGTGGGGAATCGGGGTCCACAAAATACACTATTGCAATGCACTGCTCAGGCCCTATTTAACAGTATTTTTATCTCATACGGAAAAAACGGGGTGACAGGTTCCCTTTAAGAGAAAGCCAAAATAACCCCGGGACAGAAGGCGAGAGCAGGGGGGAGGTGCGGGACAGAGCCGCTTTAGGCTAGTTTCACACTAGCGTTAACTGCAATACGCCGCAAATGCGTCATTTTGCCGAAAATACGCATCCAGCAAAAGTTCTTGCTGGATACGTTTTTTCGTCATAGACTAACATTAGCGACGCATTTGCGACGCATTGCCAAACGTCGCGTCCGTTTTGCGACGCTTGGGCGTGTGGTAGTGGACCGTCGGGAGAAAAAAACCTTACATGTAACGTTTTTTGCTCCCGACGGTCCACTTTTTCCGACCGCGCATGCGCGGCCGGAACTCCGCCCCCACCTCCCCGCACTTCCCCGCACCTCACAATGGGGCAGCGGATGCGTGGGAAAAATGCATCCGCTGCCCCCGTTGTGCGGCGGAGACCACACTAGCGTCGGGAACGTCGGCCCGACGCACAGCGACGGGTTGTTCCCGACGCTAGTGTGAAACTAGCCTTAGTCAGGAGAAGCTGAGGAGCTGCAGCCGGTTTACATCAGCCACCCCTGTACCAGAGAGGAGATTGTGAGTTGTGTATATGAGCTGGTATCTCTGGTGTGTGTGTGTGTGTGTGTGGTATCTGTAGTGTGTGTGTGATAACTGTAGTATGTGTGTGATATCTGTAGTATGATGTGTGTGTGTGTGATATCTGTAGTGTGTGTATGTGTGTGTGTGTGTGATATCTGTAGTGTGTGTATGTGTGTGTGTGTGTGTGTGTGATATCTGTAGTGTGTGTGTGTGTGTTATCTGTAGTGTGTGTGTGTGATATCTGTAGTATGATGTGTGTGTGTGTGATATCTGTAGTATGTCTGTGTGTGTGTGTGATATCTGTAGTGTGTGTGTGTGATAACTGTAGTATGTGTGTGATATCTGTAATATGATGTGTGTGTGATATCTGTAGTATGATGTGTGTGTGTGATATCTGTAGTATGATGTGTGTGTGTGATATCTGTAGTGTGTGTGTGATATCTGTAGTATGTGTGTGTGTGAGGCAGCGGCGTAACTACTACGGTCGCAGCTGCAAGCGGCTCTGGCAGGTCAGGGGGCCGTGAGTCCCCTTGAGCCTGTCTCCCTTAGGCTACGTTCACATTTGCGGTCAGCGCCGCAGCGTCGGGCACCGCAGCGGCGCCGCATGCGTCATGCGCCCCTATATTTAACATGGGGGCGCATGGACATGCGTTGTGCTGCGTTTAGCGCCGCATGGCCGCAAGCGTTGGACGCAAGAAACGCATCAAGTTGCATTTTTTTTGCGTCCAACTTGCGGCCAAAAACGACGCATGCGGCGCAAAACGCAGCGTTTTAGCGTGCGTTTTGCCGCGTTTTCGTTTGCGTTGTGCGCTGCGGCGCCGACGCTGCGGCGCACAACGCAAATGTGAACGTAGCCTTATGCTTGTGTCCCCATGTGCCAGTCTCCCTTGCCCATTAGTCCCTGTGTGTCCCCATGTGCCTGTCTCCCTTGTCCCCTTATGCTTGTGTCCCTTGTCCCCGTGTGCCAGTCTCCCTTGCCCATTAGTCCCTGTGTGTCCCCTTGAGCCTGTCTCCCTTATGCTTGTGTCCCCGTGTGCCAGTCTCCCTTGCCCATTAGTCCCTGTGTGTCCCCATGTGCCTGTCTCCTATGTCCCCTTGTGCTTCTGTCAGTCTCCTTTGTCCCCTTGTGCTTGTGTCAGTCTCCTTTGCCCACTAGTCCCTGTGTGTCAGTCTCCCTTTCCCACTTGTCCCTGTGTGTCCCCTTGTGCTTGTATCCCTTGTCCCCTTGTGTCAGTCTCTTGCTCACTAGTCCCTATGTGTCCCCTTGTGCCTGTCTCCCTTGTCCCCTTGTGCTTGTCCCTTGTCCCCGTGTGTCAGTCTCCATTGCCCACTAGTCCCCTTGTATCAGTCTCCCTTGCCCACTATTCCCCGTGTGTCAGTCTCCCTTGCCCACTAGTCCGTGTCCCCGTGTGCCAGTCTCTCTTGTCCACTAGTCCCCGTGTGCCCTTTGTGTCAGTCTCCCTTGCCCACTTGTGTCAGTCTCCCTTGCCCACTAGACCCCTTGTATCCTTCTCCCCTGCCTCCTAGCCCCCATGTGTCCCCTAGTGCCTGTCTTCCTTGCCCCCTTGTTCCCTCTCCTCTGCCCCCTCGTCACCATTTGCTCGTGTCTTTGTCACTGCCCCTGTATGGAGGGGCTGCATTATACTATGAGGGGGGGGCTGCATTGTATTCTATGGGGCTTACATTGAATTTTATGGCGGGGGGGGGCCCCATTTGGAAGTTCGCACCGGGGCCCATAACTTTGTAGTTACGCCACTGCACATATACTGTATATATACATATATATACAGCTAAGTCCATATATATTTGGACAGAGACAACAGTTTTCTAATTTTGGTTATAGACATTACCACAATGAATTTTAAACAAAACAATTCAGATGCAGTTGAAGTTCAGACTTTAAGCTTTCATTTGAGGGTATCCACATTAAAATTGGATGAAGGGTTTAGGAGTTTCAGCTCCTTAACATGTGCCACCCTGTTTTTAAAGGGACCAAAAGTAATTGGACAGATTCAATAATTGTAAATAAAATGTTCATTTTTAGTGCTTGGTTGAAAACCCTTTGTTGGCAATGACTGTCTGAAGTCTTGAACTCATGGACATCACCAGACGCTGTGTTTCCTCCTTTTTGATGCTCTGCCAGGCCTTCACTGCAGTGGTTTTCAGTTGCTGTTTGTTTGTGGGCCTTTCTGTCTGAAGTTTAATCTTTAACAAGTGAAATGCATGCTCAATTGGTTTGAGATCAGGTGACTGACTTGGCCATTCAAGAATATTCCATTTCTTTGCTTTAATAAACTCCTGGGTTGCTTTGGCTTTATGTTTTGGGTCATTGTCCATCTGTAGTATGAAACGACGACCAATCAGTTTGGCTGCATTTGGCTGGATCTGAGCACACAGTATGGCTCTGAATACCTCAGAATTCATTCGGATGCTTCTGTCCTGTGTCACATCATCAATAAACACTAGTGACCCAGTGCCACTGGCAGCCATGCATGCCCAAGCCATCACACTGCCTCCGCCGTGTTTTACAGATGATGTGGTATGCTTTGGATCATGAGCTGTACCACGCCTTCTCCATACTTTTCTCTTTCCATCATTCTGGTAGAGGTTGATCTTGGTTTCATCTGTCCAAAGAATGTTCTTCCAGAACTGTGCTGGCTTTTTTAGATGTTTTTTAGCAAAGTCCAGTCTAGCCTTTTTATTCTTGATGCTTATGAGTGGCTTGCACCGTGCAGTGAACCCTCTGTAATTACTTTCATGCAGTCTTCTCTTTATGGTAGATTTGCATATTGATACGCCGACCTCCTGGAGAGTGTTGCTCACTTGGTTGGCTGTTGTGAAGGGGTTTCTCTTCACCATGGAGATTATTCTGCGATCATCCACCACTGTTGTCTTCCTTGGGCGCCCAGGTCTTTTTGCATTGATTAGTTCACCAGTGCTTTCTTTCTTTCTCGGGATGTACCAATCTGTAGATTTTGCCACTCCTAATATTGTAGCAATTTCTCAGGTGTTTTTTTTCTGTTTTTGCAGCTTAAGGATGGCTTGTTTCACCTTCATGGAGAGCTCCTTTGACCGCATGTTTTCTTCACAGCAAAACCTTCCAAATGCAAGCACCACACCTCAAATCAACCCCAGGCATTTTGTCTGCTTAATTGAGAATGACATAACAAAGGGATTGCCCACACCTGTCCATGAAATAGCCTTGGAGTCAATTGTCCAATTACTTTTGGTCCCTTTGAAAACAGGGTGGCACATGTTAAGGAGCTGAAACTCCTAAACCCGTCATCCAATTTTAAGGTGGATACCCTCAAATGAAAGCTGAAAGTCTGAACTTCAACTGCATCTGAATTGTTTTGTTTAAAATTCATTGTGGTAATGTCTATAACCAAAATTAGAAAAGTGCTGTCTCTGTCCAAATATATATGGACCTAACTGTATATATATATATATATATATGTATATACTAGATGGTGGCCTAGTTCTAATGCATCGGGTATTCTAGAATATGTATGTAGTTTAATTATGAAGATTTCAGAATAATGCAATGACTACACAAGATTCGGCTGGCTGGGTGCGACCAATTAGCAAAGCATGGTTCAAATCCTGCACCAATTTGCGGCCGGACTGCGCCGGGAGCAATCAGTGAACCCAGGGCCAGCTGCAGGTTTTTGAGGGCCCCGAGCGAAAGAGTCTCACAGCCCACGTAGTATATAACACAGCCACATAGTATATAGCACAGCCACGTAGTATATAGCACAGCCACGTAGTATATAGCACAGGCACGTAGTATATAGCACAGCTATGTATTATATAACACAGCCACGTAGTATATCGCACAGCCACTTAGTATATAGCAGTATAGCAGCCACGTAGTATATAGCACAGCCTATGCAGTATATAACACAGCCACATAGTATATTTCACAGCCACATAGTATATAGCACAGGCACATAGTATATAGCACAGGCACGTAGTATATAGCACAGCCACATAGTATATTGCAGAGTTACGTAGTATATAGCACAGCCCACGCAGTATATAGCACAGCCCACGAAGTATATAGCACAGCCCATGTAGTATATAGCACAGCCCACGTAGTATATAGCACAGGCACGTAGTATATAGCACAGCTATATAGTATATAACAGCCACATAGTATATAATACAGCCATGTAGCATATAGCACAGCCATGTAGTATATAACACAGCCACGTAGTATATATCACAGCCACGTAGTATATAGCACAGCCACGTAGTATATTGCAGAGCCACGTAGTATATAGCACAGCCCATGCAGTATATAGCACAGCCCACGTAGTATATAGCACAGCCCATGCAGTATATAACACAGCCCATGCAGTATATAGCACAGCCCACGTAGTATATAGCACAGCCCAAATAGTATATAACACAGCCCACATAGTATATAGCACAGCCCACGCAGTATATAACACAGCCCACGTAGTATATAACACAGTCACGTAGTATATAGCACAGCCACGTAGTATATTGCACAGCCACGTAGTATATAGCACAGCCCACGTAGTGTAGAGCACAGCGACATATATAACACAGCCCACGCAGTATATAACACAGCCCACACAGTATGTAACACAGCCCACGTAGTATATAACACAGCCCACATAGTATATAGCAATGTGGGCACCATATCCCTGTTAAAAAAAGAATGAAAATAAAAAATAGTTATATACCCACCTTCTGGCGGCCCCCGGATCCAGCCCTGGCCATTAGTGATGCTCCTCGCGAAGCTCCGTTCCCAGTAATGCCTTGCGGCAATAACCCGTGATGATGTATATGTATATATTATATATATATATTTATATATAATATATATTATATATATATATATATATATATATATATATACATAGGCAGCATCAATAGTAAAAAGTTGGTCCGTGGGCGTTGACTGGAGGGGAGTATGGAGGAGGCACTGACTTGAGGGGAGTACGGAGGGGCCAATTCACGGCCGGACTGTGCCTGTCGCTGATTGGTCGCTCCCAGCTGGCCGCGACCAATCAGCGACGCAGGATTTCCGTGACAGAGAATCAGACAGACAGACAAACAGATGGAAGTGGACCTTAGACAATTATATATATAGATATATATGTTAACCCTTTTAGAGATCATTTCATCTTCAACTTGCTTAACTGTTCACAACAACAGTAATTTTAACCAAGTGTGCCCAAAATTTTGCATGCCACTGTATATCGATTGGTTTTGATGGTTGAATCAGTAGATTTAGAATAGTACATCTTTGATTATCTTTATTGAACTACAAAAGATTCTCCACCCAAAGTTGATGGAACTAACCTCTTAATGACATCAACAGTACATGTGCGGCACTTGGCGTGTTCAGAAAAGTCCAAACTATCAAAAAACAAAAACAATTAGCCCAATTGCTAAACACCATAAGCGAAAAAAAAAATCAAGAAACCAAAATTAAGTTTTTTTGGTCACCACAATTCCACAAAATAGGCAGTAACAAGTGATTAGAAGGTCACAGCTATCTGAAAATGGAACTAATAAAAATGATGTCTTGTCATTACACAGCTCATTTGGCTGAAAAATAAAAATGTTACGGATCTTGTAATACGGTGACACAACCCAAAACATTTTTTTGCAAACTTACTTCTGATTTTTTTTCACAACTAAAATAGTAGAAAAACTAGACATGAGTATCACCGTCATCGTACTGATGAGGAGTATCATATTTCAAGTTCATTTTTAGTACAAAATGTACACCATAAAAACAGTTCCCAAAAAAACAATGTCAGAATTTCCCAGTACACTATGTGGTAAAATTAATGGTGTAAATCAAAAAGGACGACTCGTCCTGCAAAAGCAACCCCTCATATGTCTATGTGGACACAAAAATAAAAGAGTTATGGCTCTGGCTCGGGACAAAAAAAATAAAATAGTTATGGCTATGGGTAGAAGGTGGAGGACAAAATGGAAACGCAAAAAAGGGAAATAGGCCGTGGCGTGAAGGGGATAATACAAATACAAAGAACCAAAACAAATTTCTTCCACCCCTCCTCTAAGGTACAATAACAGCAAGGAAATGCATAAACCACAAATGAGGAAATGGTGAAAAAAAACCACCCAAAAGGGTTCAAGGTAATTAAAAATAATAAGTTTATTAAACCATAAATGATAAAAAAAAATACCATACAAAATATGATGGGAAAGAGGTTCAGCTAGAGGTAGTGTAATAGTAATGAGCTCAAAAAAGAGGTTGATTGTATATTCCCTATAAGGAGTCCCCTATAACTAAGCTCCAGAGTGGTGATATGCTCCATGTATAGGATGAAAGAGTTTATTGATTGCTCTAATTATAATGTTTTGTGAGCCGCCATCGGCGACGCACATATCCCAGCAGGGAGCTTTCCTGGCACTGCCCTGCAGATAATTCAGAATGTCAGCGCAGCTCCACGCGAGTTCCCATAGTCTCTGCTGTGACAGCGCGATGACGTCATCAGCTGGTGCTGATGTCATCGCGCTAGCCTGTGCGCACTGCCCAGACCAGAAGTGGAGCCTCAGGGACCGCAGTAGAGCGCCAGGGGAACTGGACTGAGGTGAGTGTGTCTGTATTTCTTTTTTTTTAAATAATATGAGACATGAGGTTTCTGTATATAGGAAGCTATATAGGGGCTCATACTGTATACAGGAGGCTATATAGAGACTCACTCTGTATACAGGAGGCTATATAGGGGCTCATACTGTATACAGGAGGCTATATAGAGACTCACTCTGTATACAGTAGGCTATATAGGGGCTCACTCTGCATACAGGAGGCTATATAGAGGCTCGCACTGTATGCAGGGGGCTATATAGGAACTCACTCTGTATACAGGAGGCTATATAGGAGCTCACACTGTATACAGGAGGCTATATAGGGGCTCACACTGTATACTGGAGGCTATATAGTGGCTCACACTGCATACAGAAGGCTATGTAGAGGCTCACACTGTATACAGGAGGCTATATAGGGGCTCACACTGTATACAGGAGGATATATAGGGGCTCACTCTGTATACAGGAGGCTATATAGGGGCTCACACTGTATACAGGAGGCTATATAGGGGCTCGCACTGTATACAGGAGGCTATATAGGGGCTCACTCTATACTGGAGGCTATATAGGGGCTCACTCTGTATAAAGGAGGCTATATAGGGGCTCACACTGTATACAGGAGGCTATATAGGGGCTCATACTGTATACAGGAGGCTAAATAGAGGCTCACTCTGCATACAGGAGGCTATATAGGGGCTCACACTGTATACAGGAGGCTATATAGAGGCTCACACTGTATGCAGGGGGCTATATAGGAACTCACTCTGTATACAGGAGGCTATATAGGAGCTCACACTGTATACAGGAGGCTATATAGGGGCTCACACTGTATTCTGGAGGCTATATAGTGGCTCACACTGCATACAGAAGGCTATGTAGAGGCTCACACTGTATACAGGAGGCTATATAGGGGCTCACACTGTATACAGGAGGCTATATAGGGGCTCACTCTGTATAAAGGAGGCTATATAGGGGCTCACACTGTATACAGGAGGCTATATAGGGGCTCATACTGTATACAGGAGGCTAAATAGAGGCTCACACTGTATACAGGAGGCTATATAGGGGCTCACACTGTATACAGGAGGTTATATAGGGGCTCACACTGTATACAGGAGGCTATATAGTGGCTCATACTGTATACAGGAGGCTATACAGAGGCTCACACTGTATACAGGAGGATATATGGGATTCACACTGTATACAGGAAGCTAGGAAGCTATATGGGGCTCACACTGTATACAGGAGGCTATATAGGGTCTCACACTGTATACAGGAGGCTATATAGGGGCTCATACTGTATACAGGAGGCTAAATAGAGGCTCACACTGTATACAGGAGGCTATATAGGGGCTCACTCTGCATACAGGAGGCTATATAGAGGCTCGCACTGTATACAGGAGGCTATATAGGGGCTCACTCTGTATACAAGAGGCTATATAGGGGCTCACACTGTATACAGGAGGCTATATAGGGGCTTGCACTGTATACAGGAGGCTATACAGGGGCTCACTCTATACTGGAGGCTATATAGGGGCTCACTCTGTATAAAGGAGGCTATATAGGGGCTCACACTGTATACAGGAGGCTATATAGGGGCTCACACTGTATACAGGAGGCTATATAGGGGCTCATACTGTATACAGGAGGCTAAATAGAGGCTCACACTGTATACAGGAGGCTATATAGGGGCTCACACTGTATACAAGAGGCTATATAGGGGCTCACACTGTATACAGGAGGCTATATAGGGGCTCACACTATACAGGAGGCTATATAGGGGCTCACACTGTATACAGGAGGCTATATAGGGGCTCACACTATACAGGAGGCTATATAGGGGCTCACACTGTATACAGGAAGCTATATAGGGGCTCACACTATACAGGAGGTTATACAGGGGCTCACACTGTATACAGGAGGCTATATAGGGGCTCACACTGTATACAGGAGGCTATATAGGGGCTCACACTACACAGGAGGCTATATAGGGGCTCACACTGTATACAGGAAGCTATATAGGGGCTCACACTGTATATAGGAAGCTATATGGGGCTCACACTGTATACAGGAGGCTATATAGGGGCTCACACTATACAGGAGGCTATATAGGGGCTCACACTGTATACAGGAAGCTATATAGGGGCTTACACTATACAGGAGGTTATATAGGGGCTCACACTGTATACAGGAGGCTATATAGGGGCTCACTGTATACAGGAGGCTATATATTGGCTCACACTATACAGGAGGCTAAATAGGGGCTCACACTGTATACAGAAGGCTATATAGTGGCTCACACTATACAGGAGGCTATATAGGGGCTCACACTGTATACAGGAGGCTATATAGTGGCTCACACTATACAGGAGGCTATATAGGGGCTCACACTATATATAGGAGACTATATAGGGGCTCACACTATACAGGAGGCCATATAGGGGCTCACATTGTATACAGGAAACTATATAGTGGCTCACACTATACAGGAGGCTATATAGGGGCTCACACTATACAGGAGGCTATATAGGAGCTCACACTGTATATAGGTGTGTTTAGTTGTACAAGTACTAAGTACACTCATGTTTCTCTATGAATTAATATTGCAAACTGCATTACCTACATGAATTTGGGCCTATTGTTATTTTCATTAAGATTAATATCATTTATTTATATAGCACCATTAATTACAAGGTGCTGGACATGAGAAAGGGGTTACGTACAGAGTTTATAGATGTCGTTTACATTAACCAAATTTACAATGACATACTGCTACAGAGGGGAGAGGACCCTGTCCTTATGGCCTGAAATTCTATGTATTTTCCAGTATATCGTATTGTGCTGTTTGTGTTAACAATATTTATGTTGATGATATTTTTTAAGAAATGCAGGTTACTAGGCCACATTAAAATCTGTTAAATCACTGACACCTTGTGGTACTACTGTGCACAATGGCCTTTTATACATTATTTTTTTCTCTTTCATTGCAGTGGAAGATGTTATGAGACAATGGCGCAGCATACACGACCAATATAGGCGAGAAAGGCAGCAACGGGCCAGGAGTGGGTCAGCAGCGTCTGCAAAAAAGTGCAAATATATTTATTATGACCAACTCTCCTTTTTGGATCCCAGTATGGATCTGAGACCGTAAGTAAAAACATCAAAACACATTACACATATGTTTTATAAAGGTAAAATTTTCCATTTAATTTAATTATTCTCATACTTTACTAACAGAACACAGTCAAACCTCACTTAAAGGGAGACCGGCTCAGACTCGGAGGCCCTGATAGATCCGGGTGGGGAAGGATAAGAAGTGGCTGACCCATCTTCACATCCTTCCAGTGACATCCCTCCTGCTACATCTTCAGTTGCACCACAAGATCCGGCAACAACTGGCCAAGAAGCTGCACCACCACCCACAGCAGCACCAGTTCCAGTAATAAGCCAGGATGATCCAGGAAACAGTAGCAGCCCTACTGTTCCACTGGAGACTTCCCCACAGCCTGCTGTCATTTCCCACCGTGGCCGCAGAAGGAGAGAGCTGCAAGAAAGTTGCAGGAATGTGGACACTGGGGTCCTTAATTATTTGGCCAGGGCTACACAGGATGATGGTGAGGAGGCCTTTGCGAGGAGCCTGGCCCGGTACCTCCGTCCCATACCCCGTGAGGTGAGGCTACGTGTGAGAGGGTGTTTTCAAATACTTATTGATGCATGTACCCCCCCAAATGAACCTTATGATTTGTTTGAGTTCATTGAGAGGTGACAGCTGTCAGCACGTAACGTCCTGTGCCTTCCATCATATCAACAGGTGCATGCTCAACAAGTATTTGAAGCACCCCCTCCACGTGTGCCTACACCTCTACCTGTTCCCACCCAAAACCCACCAAGGCCAGCACATTACCATATGCCATCATACCATCAACCTTCCCAATATGGCCACTTGTCCAGAACCAGTGCTGGAGGCTGGACCCAACCTGAGTTTGGTCGACATGGCCATATAGGGGGGGGGGGGGGGGGGTTATGAGGCAAGGCCTTATTTTCAACCTCATGAGGGCCATACTCAAAACCCTTATTATAGCCAATACCCAACTGGCCAATATAAGCAAGGGCATCATTTTGAGCAGGGACAGACATCATACACACAGGATGATGGACAATTGGCCCAACAAAGGCCACCTGACCAGGACCCTAAGCTTCCGCCATCACCTCCACCAACTTACAGAAATCTGTATTGATAATTGTTTTATGATGATTCTTTTTTATTTTTATGTTGCCCAAGTACCACCAAAACACCTACACAAGCACAGCAACAAAATGGCCATATGGGAGGGTTTCAGCTGTTGTAGAGGCCTTAAATAGGATTATGCTGATTATTTAAATTCTGTTCAGGCCTCAAAACCGTTAAAATGTCCATTTTGTAAGGTTGCGTGAAAAAAACGCAGTACGGATGCCATATGGATTACATACGGAGGTTAACATGGGTAAAATACACAGACATACCCTGCCTACGGATGACATACGGATCACTGTTTTGGGATCATTTCTGCACATTACGCCTGTAAAATACGAACCGTATTTAACTACGCCTAGTGTGATGCCGGCCTAAGACTTTGCACCCACTCTCCCTACTACGTAATCCTTACCAAGTTACTGTTCAGTGAAGACTGTGTTTTAGAATGAGAGTCTCCTTTATTAAACTTTGAAAGCTATGGTCCTGGTCGGCAAACGCCATCAGCCACAGCTGGACTGCACAGGCGAAAGGCCCTCCCATCACCAACATCAGCACCCACTCTTTTATGTTGCGCACAGGGGCGTGACAGGAGAAGACCAGTGCCTTGCCTGCAGCTAACGCCCCGCACCGCGCTACAGCGACATGCACTGTTCTATCTCCGTTGTGGTGCAGGTCGTTGTAGCGTTGCTATGGTGATGGGCATGATGACAATGACCTCTCTCCTATCATATGGGGCGCTGGCCGACCCACTTCATCACAGGGGTAGAACATCATGATGGGCAGCGTGCTGATTTGTTGTACATTGCACTTTCATTATATAAATAGTGCCCATCTTTAAGCATTAGCCGCGTCTCCTGATGAAGCCCAGTGCGGTGAAAAGTGTGTTGATGTGTTTGTGCTCCGCCTTCTGTGAGCCTCTTGGCTCTAATTGTACACCATGTCTTAGGGTATTAACAGCAAATGACCTTTATTCTCACTTTTATTGGTAAGTCTTCTTTTTATGAGTGGTATTTTTGTAGTCATGACCTTCTTCGGGCCTCCACTTAAAGGGAACCTGTCACCCCCAAAATCTAAGGTGAGCTAAGCCCACCAGCATCAGGGGCTTATCTATAGCATTCTGTAATGCTGTAGATAAGCCCCTGATGTATCCTGAAAGATGAGAAAAAGGGGTTAGATTATACTCACCCAGGGGCGGCCCTGCTGTGGTCCAGGTCCGGTCCAGCGCCTCCTATGTTCATACGATGACGTCCTCTTCTTGTTTTCACGCTGCGGCTCTGGCGCAGGCGCACTTTGTCTGCACTGTTGAGGGCAGAGCAAAGTACTGCAGTGCGCAGGGAAAGGTCAGAGAGGCCCGGCACCTGCGCACTGCAGTATTTTGCTCTGCCCTCAACAGACAAAGTATGCCTGCGCCGGAGCAGCAGCGTGAAGACCAGAAGGGGACGTCATCCTATGAAGATGGGAGGCCCCGGACCGGACCGCGATGCTCATCTGATCGGACAGCCCCCCAGGTGAGTATAATCTAACCTCTTTTTCTCATCTTTCAGGATACATCGGGGGCTTATCTACAGCATTACAGAATGCTGTAGATAAGCTCCTGATGCCGGAGGGCTTAACTCACCTTCGATTTTGGGGGTGACAGGTTCCCTTTAAGCATACCAGCTACATTTTTATTGATATTCCTTTTTCATACCCTGCTGCACTGACTTTAATGCACTGCATATAATCTAACTTAAACTATATTGTATATTGTAGTGGATTATGCACATTATGAATATCAAATTTTATCCTATACATGGTGCATATCTCTGGAGCTTTGTTATAGGCGGGACTCTTTTTGCCTCTTATTATAGGCAATATACACTCACCGGCCACTTTATTAGGTACACCATGCTAGTAACGGGTTGGACCCCCTTTTGCCTTCAGAACTGCCTCAATTCTTCGTGGCATAGATTCAACAAGGTGCTGGAAGCATTCCTCAGAGATTTTGGTCCATATTGACATGATGGCATCACACAGTTGCCGCAGATTTGTCGGCTGCACATCCCAAAGATGCTCCATACAAGGCAGGATGGATCCATGCTTTCATGTTGTTTACGCCAAATTCTGACCCTACCATCCGAATGTCGCAGCAGAAATCAAGACTCATCAGACCAAGCAACGTTTTTCCAATCTTCTACTGTCCAATTTCGATGAGCTTGTACAAATTGTAGCCTCAGTTTCCTGTTCTTAGCTGAAAGGAGTGGTACCCGGTGTGGTCTTCTGCTGCTGTAGCCCATCTGCCTCAAAGTTCGACGCACTGTGCGTTCAGAGATGCTCTTAGGCCTACCTTGGTTGTAACGGGTGGCGATTTGAGTCACTGTTGCCTTTCTATCAGCTCGAACCAGTCTGCCCATTCTCCTCTGACCTCTGGCATCAACAAGGCATTTCCGCCCACAGAACTGCCGCTCACTGGATTTTTTTTCTTTTTCGGACCATTCTCTGTAAACCCTAGAGATGGTTGTGCATGAAAATCCCAGTAGATCAGCAGTTTCTGAAATACTCAGACCAGCCCTTCTGGCACCAACAACCATGCCACGTTCAAAGGCACTCAAATCACCTTTCTTCCCCATACTGATGCTCGGTTTGAACTGCAGGAGATTGTCTTGACCATGTCTACATGCCTAAATGCACTGAGTTGCCGCCATGTGATTGGCTGATTAGAAATTAAGTGTTAACAAGAAGTTGGACAGGTGTACCTAATAAAGTGGCCAGTGAGTGTATGATCTCCCTCTTTTTTTAGGTCGTTACTATTATACACCATTTGTTTCTAGCCATACCTCTTTCTTACCATATTTTGTATAGTATTTTTTTGTTATCATTTATGGTTTAATAACCTATAATTTTTGGTTTCCATTGTCCCTTTTTTTCACCATTTTATTCTGTTTATGCATTACATTGCTGTTATTTCACCTTAGGGGAGCGATAGAAGAAACTCTTTTTGATTATCTTTATACCTGTGAAACAGGGCCGTATTTAGAGTTTCTGCTGCCCTAGGCACTTTTAGGCTATGTGCACACGTTCAGGATTTCTTGCAGAAAATTCTGGAGAATTCTGGACATTTTCTGCAAGAAATCCGCAAGAAAACCGCGTGCATTTTTGCCGCGGTTTTGCCGCGTTTTTGCTGCGGTTTTGACGCGTTTTTGCCGCGGTTTTTTCCGGACACTTCCCAATGCATTTTAAGTGGGAAATCCGCAAAAAAACCGCAAAATTAATGAACATGCTGCGTTTTTTACCGCGATGCGTTTTACCGCGGAAAAAAACGCATCATGTGTACAAAAAGTGCAGAATTCATTAAAAATGATAGGATGCATAATATAAGCAGATTATTTGCGTTTTTATAGCGTTTTTATAGGGAAAAAACGCGAAAAAACCGCGAATAATCTGCAACGTGTGAACACAGCCTTAGTGCTGCCTCCCCCTTTGGTGAGTATGACACTATCGGCAGTGATTTTCGCAAGAATCGCTGATGTGAAAGTAGCCATTTGCAGCAGATTCGGGCAGTTTTTCTGCATCTGCCGTGTAAAGGATCACTTACGGCAACACTGCGTTCGGCTTCATTCATTCCCTATGGGATTTGTGGCACTTGCCATGATCTGGCAAATGCGGTATCATATCTCCCAACTTTTGAAGAAGGGAAGGAGGTATAAAGTTTGCGGCACGCATAGTGCGCTATGGCAAATTTTAGGCCACGCCTCTGACCACACCCATTTCACAAGTAGTCACACCCATATCCACATCCCAACCACAGCCATTTAGCACTGCTGATCACACTGTTTTATATACAATAATTATAAACAAAAAAAAATATGGCCACACAGTGCTCCATACTGTATAATAGCCACACATGATGCTCCATAATGTATAATGGCCACACACAGTTCTTCATACTGTATAATGGCCACACATGATGCTCCATACTGTATAATGGCCACACACAGTTCTCCATACTGTATAATGGCCACACAGTGCTCCATACTGTATAATGGCCACACATGATACTCAATACTGTATAATGGTCACACATGATGCTCCATAATGTATAATGGCCACACAGTGCTCCATACTGTATAACGGCCACACACAGTTCTCCATACTGTATAATGATCCCACATGATGCTCAATACTGTATAATGACCCCCCTCCTGTATGCATGGCTCATCTCCCTCCCATCCCATATACATGGTTCATATCCCCCCCTCCTGTATGCATGGCTCATATTCCCCCTCCCATATGCATGGCTCATATCCCCCCCCATTATGCATGGCTCATATTCCCCCTCCTGTATGCATGGCTCATATCCCCCCCCCCTGAATGCATGGCTCATATCCCCCCCTGAATGCATGGCTCATATCCCCCCCTGAATGTATGGCTCATATTCCCCCCTGAATGCATGGCTCATATTCCCCCCCTGAATGCATGGCTCATATCCCCCCCCCCTGAATGCATGGCTCATATTCCCCTCCTGTATGCATGGCTAATATTACCCCCCTGAATGCAAGGCCCATATTCCCCCCTGAATGCATGGCTCATATTCCCCCCCCTGAATGCATGGCTCATATTCCCCCCCTGTATGCATGGCTCATATTCCCCCCCTGAATGCATAGCTCATATTCCCCCCCTGAATGCATAGCTCATATTCCCCCCCTGAATGCATGGCTCATATTCCCCCCTGAATGCATGGCTCATATTCCCCCCTGAATGCATGGCTCATATTCCCCCCCTGAATGCATGGCTCATATTCCCCCCCTGAATGCATGGCTCATATTCCCCCCCCCCCCGGATGCATGGCTTATCTCTCCACCCCCCCGCTCCCGCTCCTGCTCCCATCTTGCATGGCACGCTGGCTTATGTCCTCCTTCATCCCCCCCGTCCCTCATACTCACCTGTCCCACATCTAGCGGCCACGCCGACATCCTTCTCGCTCTGTCCCGACTCCCGTCGCAGCACCTTTTCCTGCATGAGCGATCATGTGATACCGCTCATTAAGGTAATAAATATGCGCATATTCATGACCTTAATGAGCGGTACCACATTGCCGCTCATTCAGGACAAGCTGTGTACGCCGAGACCAGGCATCGCTGGAGCAGGGTGAGTATCGTCTTCAAGGAGGGTGGGTGGGAGGCGGGCGGGCGGCCGGGGGGGGCGGGGGTGTTGGTCGGTCAGGAGGTGACCCAGGACTTATAAAAAAACAAACCTTGCTCAGGTGCCGCCCCCTCCATTGTCCCCGCCCTAGGCACGAGCCCTCAAGTGCCTAGTGGCAAATACGGCCCTGCTGTGAAATGTAGTTTTATGTTAAGATCGAAGTTAAATTTTATTGCCATATTGAAGCAGTGGAGTCTGCAACTAAAATGAAAAACATGGTATCTGCCTTTAGTTTAACTCGTCACCCAAAAATATCAATAAAATCTAATAAAAAAGGTCGTGCGTACACTAAAAGGGAACCAACGAAAACATGACCCCGTCCTGCAAAAGACCAGCCAATAGAAGGTTACATTATTGCTCTAAAAAAAACAACGCAGAGATGAAAAAACGCACAAAAAATTGCTATTTCATAGAGGCAAAAACTGTCTGCGGCAGCTGTTAACCCAATTTTCATTTTTGCGTTTTTGTTTTTTGCTGTTCATAACAGCTGACATGTGCCGGAAAAAATGTGGTCTCACCGCCGGAGCCCACATCAAAGGGAAGGAGTCCGACATCGGCGTATTATTACACCTGATGTCGGAAAGGGGTCAATGAAGTATTTTGCACTGATGAAATTGGAAAGGTTTCTTGCTGAGAACTGCACCTAATTTATTAACGGCACATTCCTCCTAATAAATCTGGTATATCTGGAACCGTGTGTTGAAATATGTTGCTACTCTGGCATAAGTTGCTGTACATTTGCTCCACTAATATTTGCTGTATTTAACCTTGCCTTTGATAAAAGAATCTAAAATTAGATGTGCAGCTCGAGCGCAGTTACTTTTCTTGTCTGCTTTCCTTTTATAGAGTGCTGTAAAGGTGAATGTCGCAAGTTTTTTAGTGTTAGGGTAAATATTTATACATTGCTTTGATTATTATTTGGACAATTAAATATAAAACCTATATATCTTTGATAATTCTGTATTTAAATATTAGCTTTATAAGTGTTATTCATAAAAACTAACACAGGGCGTTCTCTCTGATATAGAGGTGTCTCTGTGTTAAACATTTCTTTGTCTCTGAAAGTATAGTAAGCTAGGTAGAACCAGTGTAAAAGGAATTTTGGCAGAATCCATCATGGATTACTTTCAGATAAACTTTATGTTTAGTAAACCAGTAAGTGCTGTGGCAACCATCACACATTTTTTTTTACTATAATAATTATTATTATTTTAAGGCTTATACAGTAAAAACCTAAACAAATGTGTAATATCGTTGCAATCAAAATTATTCAACCCCCCCAGATTAAATCAGGTTTATTAGTTAAATGTACAAATTTTCTGCTGTCTGCAATAAATCAGTGGATCAATAATGTTTTAAATAGCTCAACTCAACTAATATGATAAGTGATATCAAATGCCACTTTTACTGACTACCGCAGTTTTACAATTATTCAACCCCTTCCTGACAAGTATCTTCATTACTTAAGATTTTATGCCACGACTAAGAACCTACCAATATGGATTTGAGATGTGTGTACATTTGTATTACTGTCTGTAAATGTTTATTGCACTGGATTTTAAAATTATGCAATAACGTATATAAAAAAAAAATATTTTGCACAGGAGATGAGTGCTGCAACTGTGTAGAGCATATTTGGCTGTTACGACCTGCTGGAAAGGCTGTGCCTAGGCAAACGCCAGCTTCTGGCAGCATTCTTGGGGAATCTTAGTTCATTTCTCAATGACTTCCAGCTCACTAATATTATTGGGGTTTGTGCTGTAAATGTCTTCATCTACGGGGTTCAAGTTAGGCAACCGTGACGGTCACTCCAGAATCTTCCAAGTCTGGAGTCCAATTCATTTCTAGCTATACTCTAGATTTGGCTATCCTACCTAGCAAATTTATTTGTTTTGACAGTGTGGGAAAAAATGGTAGAAAGTATGAGAGTTGGCAGGATCACACTTCATAGTATCTGCTGTTTGATAGCATGGAGAAGCATAGTACATGTAGGATCTGTAGAAACACAATAAGAAATTATTACCTAAGGCTATTGCAAAATTGCTTAATTTTCTGTTAGTTGGGACAATATAAAATTGTTTTAAAATTGTACATTGCCTTTAAAAGAAATCACCCTTTTGAGCAGAAGACGTATTCATCACAGCGGCAGTATTCCTTAGCTTGCACAGCTTATCGAGATGAGGCTTCTTTTCATGTGCTTGTATCGAAACAAGGCCACATGGGTTAGCGGGCCAAGTGCAAAATTATATTTACTAATCTGTTCCTAAAATGGAAAATCACAATGTGCTTCTTTCCCACACTTCAAAGGTAACTAATGTTTTCATCTGAGTCACTTATATAACATCCTTGCTTTTAGTGGTATGCAATATTTTCAAAGAGAAATAATATAAATACTTTTTGATCCAATTATGTGCTCAAAGCAAATATGGGTTTTCCTCTGGAAAGGACATCAGTTGTTGTATTATTCCGCTTTGAAAAATCTACCTCTTCCCTATTATAAAGAAATATTCTGATGAGGGGTGGACGGGTGTCCCTGTGTTTTCGCCATCTGTACTAGGTAATGTGCATTCATATATAGATGTTAGTACTAGATTCGCTGGCACCGTAGCTATGGAATATATGAATTGGATTACCCACTGATTGTTCGCACGGCTATCATAGCTATATAAGTCGGTGGCTGCCACCATTATTGCACTTTGCACTTTATACTATGTGGATTACTTGTATGCAATTACCTTCTCTAGGGATACATCCTACCTTTGGCTTGGCTTGATGCTGATGACATCCTTTGTCATCTTTTTTTTAGCCCCATTGTATCTGTCTGTTTGGTATATTTTGTTTTACTTTCTATTGACTATAATAAGGTGTTAATAATTTTGGACATCATGACTGCCTTGTGGTGCTTGAGGTTTTCTCTTCCCTATTATGTGTACCTGTTGCTCCATGTAGTGAATTTCACTTATTCTACAGCGCTGCTCTGTGGGGCCCACAGGACAAAGCCACTGTCAGATCAGAGCTGTTCCCTCCTCTTTCCTGCATTGATTGATGTACTTTCTTGCAGATTTTATCCTGTAGGATGGAGTTTACTCCTTATTTATACAGTGGAAGAGTGACTAACTATGCAAGTTGGAATTAAAATAAGCAACTCCCTGTAGTCCAAAAGTGTGGTGCCCAATTCTTGATGACAGTCTAATCCTGGGTGACCCACCCTTCTTAAAAGTTTTAGGTCCCATCCAATCAATAGAAGAAAGTTGCATAGATTTTTGGACTGGGGCCATTTTAACCCCTTTACCCCCAAGGGTGGTTTGCACGTTAATGACCGGGCCAATTTTTAAAATTCTGACCACTGTCCCTTTATGAGGTTATAACTCTGGAACGCTTCAACGGATCTTGGCGATTCTGACACTGTTTTTTCATGACATATTGTACTTCATGATAGTGGTAAAATTTCTTCGATATAACTTGCGTTTATTTGTGAAAAAAACGGAAATTTGGCAAAAAGTTTGAAAATTTCGCAATTTTCCAACTTTGAATTTTTATGCCCTTAAATCACAGAGATATGTCACACAAAATACTTAATAGGTAACATTTCCCACATGTCTACTTTACATCAGCACTTTTTTAGGGACTTAAGGGTTAAAAGTTGACCAGCAATTTCTCATTTTTACAACACCATTTTTTTTTAGGGACCACACCTCATTTGAAGTCATTTTGAGGAGTCTATATGATAGAAAATACCCAAGTGTGACACCATTCTAAAAACTGCACCCCTCAAGGTGCTCAAAACCACATTCAAGAAATTTATTAACCCTTCAGGTGTTTCACAGGAATTTTTGGAATGTTTAAATAAAAATTAACATTTACATTTTTTTTTTTACACAAAATTTATTTCAGCTCCAATTTGTTTTATTTTACCAAGGGTAACAGGAGAAAATGGACCCCAAAAGTTGTTGTACAATTTCTGCTGAGTACGCTGATACCCAATATGTGGGGGTAAACCACTGTTTGGACGCACCGCAGAGCTCGGAAGGGAAGGAGCGCCATTTGACTTTTCAATGGAAAATTGACTGGAATTGAGATGGAACGCCATGTTGCGTTTGGAGAGCCCCTGATGTGCCTAAACATTGAAACCCCCCACAAGTGACACCATTTTGGAAAGTAGACCCCTTAAGAAACCTATCTAGATGTGTGGTGAGCACTTTGACCCAACAAGTGCTTCACAGAAGTTTATAATGCAGAGCCGTAAAAATCAAAAATCAAAAATCATATTTTTTCACAAAAAATATCTTTTCGCCCCCAATTTTTTATTTTCCAAAGGGTAAGAGAAGAAATTAGACCACAAAAGTTGTTGTGCAATTTGTCTTGAGTACGCCGATACCCCATATGTGGGGGTAAACGACTGTTTGGGCGCATGGCAGAGCTCGGAAGGGAAGGAGCGCCATTTGACTTTTCAATGCAAAATTGACTGGAATTAAGATGGGACGCCATGTCACGTTTGGAGAGCCCCTGATGCCCCTGATGTGCCTAAACATTAAAACCTCCCACAAGTGACACCATTTTGGAAAGTAGACCCCCTAAGGAACTTATCTAGATGTGTTTTGAGAGCTTTGAACCCAGTGTTTCACTACAGTTTATAACGCAGAGCCGTGAAAATAAAAATTATTTTTTATTTTTTTCCACAAAAATGATTTTTTAGCCCCCAGTTTTGTATTTTCACAAGGGTAACAGGATAAATTGGACCCCAAAAGTTGTTGTCCAATTTGTCCTGAGTACGCTGATACCCCATATGGACGCATGGCAGAGCTCAGGAGGGAGCGCTATTTGGAATGCAGACTTAGATGGATTGGTTTGCAGGCGTCACGTTGCATTTGCAGAGCCCCTGATGTACCCAAACAGTAGAAACCCCCCACAAGTGACCCCATATTGGAAATTAGACCTCCCAAGGAACTTATCTAGATGTGTTGTGAGAACTTTGAACCCCCAAGTGTTTCACTACAGTTTATAATGCAGAGCTGTGAAAATAAAAAATATTTTTTTCCACAAAAATGATTTTTTAGCCCCCAGTTTTGTATTTTCCCAAGGGTAACAGGAGAAATTGGACCCCAAAAGTTGTTGTCCAATTTGTCCTGAGTATTGTGATGCAGCGATGTCCATGCTGTGCAGTGAATAGGCAGTGACCCATATAAAGTTCAAATAAAGTCTTGTTTATTTCACAGCATACTCACAAACCGGAAAAATAAGCAAATAAGTCCTTCAGTATGCAGCCAGGAAAAATAACGACAGTCCACAATCCGTTGCCGTGAACGTAATACACCCCCGTGTACGCTGGGATGTCAGGCTTTTTAGGCTTTGCCTGGCCCGTGTTGCACCACACGGACAGAGCTCCTCATAAAGCTCCTGCTAGGTCTGACTCCCAGACCAATACTGACACACCCAAACTCTCTTGCAGGGTTTTTTTTTCTTTCCTCCAGATTCTATGGCCATGGGCCACTATAAGATCTGGGCTGGAGGAAACGGACCGGCCCCACTACCTTCCTGCAGTCCGTTTCAAAAATAAAAGCCCATACCGGGTTTTCCTGAATAATTTCTGGGTCAAATAACTTGATCCAGTTCACACTCACTTTTATTCTTCCCTGTGTCTCACAGGCAAACCTGCTGTGAGCACAGGGCACTCCAGCGGACCTAATATGCTTCTAAGCACATCCTGGGGGATACATAGCGACCCTTGCATATGACACCGATCACTGCCTTACATACCCCCCCCCCCTGTTCAGACTTGTGGGGTTGAACATTTGTCAGCATACATGGTGCCCGTGACAGGGCATCCGCATTTCCCTGTGATTTCCCAGCCCGATGTTCCACAGAGAAGCTGAAGTTTTGTAGGGACAAGAACCATCTGGTGACTCGGGCATTCCTCTCTTTTGCATTTCTCATCCAGACAAGGGGTGAATGGTCCGTTACCAACCGAAACTGACGCCCGAGCAAATAGTAGCGTAGGGACTCCAAGGCCCATTTAATCGCCAAGCACTCCTTCTCCACTACGCTATAATTTTTCTCTGCCGGGGTCAGTTTCCTGCTTAAATAGGTGACTGGATGCTCCTCCCCGTTCACCTCTTGCGACAGCACCGCTCCTAAGCCTACCTCTGAGGCATCGGTTTGCACAATAAAGGTTTTCTTGAAGTCGGGGCTGATGAGGACCGGCTGTCCACACAACGCCGACTTCAGAGACTGGAAAGCTTCCTCTGCTTGAGGATTCCACTTGACCATCACCGTTTTCTTCCCTTTTAACAGGTCCGTTAGGGAAGCCGATTTACCACCAAAATTGGGTATAAATCGACGGTAATACCCAATGATGCCAAGGAATGCCCTCACTTGTTTGGTACTTAAGGGCTTGGGCCAGTTTTGAATGGCCTCAATTTTGTTCACTTGAGGTTTGATCACCCCTCGGCCGATCACGTATCCTAAGTACCGGGCTTCCGTGAGACCTATTGCGCATTTCTTTGGGTTTGCTGTTAACCCTGTGGCTCTAAGAGACTCCAGCACTGCTTGTACCTGGGACAGCTGGGTATCCCAGTCGGTACTAAAGATGACTATGTCATCCAAATAGGCCGACGCGTAATCTCTATGTGGCGCTAACACAATGTCCATCAGCCTCTGGAACGTGGCCGAAGCCCCATGTAACCCAAAAGGTAAGACAACGTATTGAAAGAGACCCTCTGGGGTTATAAAAGCAGTCTTTTCTTTCGCTGACACTGTTAAGGGAACCAGCCAGTAACCTTTCGTGAGATCCAGCGTGGTGAAGTACTGTGCCTTCCCCAGTCTCTCAATTAGCTCGTCCACCCGTGGCATGGGATACAGGTCAAATTTTGACACTTCATTTAACTTCCTAAAGTCATTACAGAAGCGTAATGACCCATCAGGTTTTGGTATTAGTACAGTGGGGCTAGCCCACTCACTTCGGGACTCCTCAATGACTCCCAACTGAAGCATTTGCTTTACCTCGGCCGCGATGGCTTGCCTTCGGGCTTCTGGCAATCGGTAGGGTTTCATCCGCACCTTTACCCGGGGCTCAGTGACAATGTCATGCTGAACCACTGAGGTTCGCCCCGGCCGCTCTGAGAATACATCCATATTCTGCTGTACCAAAGCTCGAGCCTCCCGCCGCTGCTGTTTTGTGAGGTCATCATTGACTTTTACCTCACACCCGGCCGTGTCCTTGGCGAGTGCCAGAGGGATCTCCGATTGTATGACCGTAGTTGCTTCTGTGACCAAACATTCTCGGTCCTTCCAGGCCTTTAGCAGGTTTACATGGTACAGCTGCTTGGGTTTTCTTTTCCTGGGTTGGTACACTTTGTAATTCACTTCCCCCACCTTCCCCCGTATCTCATAAGGCCCTTGCCACTTGGCCATGAGTTTACTCTCTGGGGTGGGTACTAGTACCAACACCCGGTCTCCTTCTTTAACCCTTTCATGACCGTGGGATTTTCCGTTTTTCCGTATTCGTTTTTCACTCTCCTCCTTCCCAGAGCCATAACTTTTTTATTTTTCCGTCAATTTGGCCATGTGAGGGCTTATTTTTTGCGGGACAAGTTGTACTTTTGAACGACATCATTGGTTTTACCATGTCGTGTACTAGAAAATGGGAAAAAAATTCCAAGTGCGGTGAAATTGCAAAAAAAGTGCAATCCCACACTTGTTTTTTGCTTGGATTTTTTGCTAGGTTCACTAAATGCTAAAACTGACCTGCCATTATGATTCTCCAGGTCATTACGAGTTCATAGACACCTAACATGACTAGGTTATTTTTTACCTAAGTGGTGAAAAAAAATTCCAAACTTTGCTAAAAAAAAAAAATAAAATTGCGCCATTTTCCGATACTCGTAGCGTCTCCATTTTTCATGATCTGGGGTCGGTTGAGGGCTTATTTTTTGCGTGCCGAGCTGGCGTTTTTAATTATACCATTTTGGTGCAGATACGTTCTTTTGATCGCCCGTTATTGCATTTTAATGCAATGTCACGGCGACCAAAAAAACGTAATTCTGGAGTTTCAGATTTTTTTCTCATTACGCCGTTTAGCGATCAGGTTAATGCTTTTTTTTTATTGATAGATCGGGCGATTCTGAAAGCGGCGATACCAAATATGTGTAGGTTTGATTTTTGTTTTATTGATTTATTTTGATTGGGGCGAAAGGGGGGTGATTTAAACTTTTATGTTTTTTTTATTTTTTTCACATTTTTTTTTACTTTTTTTTTTTACTTTTGCCGTGCTTCAATAGCCTCCATGGGAGGCTAGAAGCGGGCACAACTCGATCACCTCTGCTACATAACAGCGATCATCAGATCGCTGCTATGCAGCAGAAAATCAGGTGTGCTGTGAGCGCCGACCACAGGGTGGCGCTCACAGCCACCGGCGATCAGTAACCATAGAGGTCTCAAGGACCTCTATGGTTACAATACTGAAGCATCGCCGACCCCCGATCATGTGACCTGAAGAACCTGAAGAACCTGAAAAGAACCTGAAAAGAACCTGAAGACCCACCTCTTCCGACAAGCTTACAACCTGCAGTAACCACCGATCAACCAAACCGCTGCATGACCAGCTCTATCCTCACCTACTGTATTCTCACCCATCCCTTGTAGATTGTGAGCCTTCGCGGGCAGGGTCCTCACTCCTCCTGTACCAGTTATGACTTGTATTGTTTAAGATTATTGTACTTGTTTTTATTATGTATACCCCTCCTCACATGTAAAGCGCCATGGAATAAATGGCGCTATAACAATAAATAATTATAATAATAATAATAATGTGACGGGGGTCGGCGATGACGTCATTTCCGGCCGCCCGGCCGGATGCGGTAGTTAAATGCCGCTGTCTGCGTTTGACAGCGGCATTTAACTAGTTAATAGCGGCGGGTGAATCGCGATTTCACCCGCCGCTATTGCGGGCACATGTCAGCTGTTCAAAACAGCTGACATGTCCCGGCTTTGATGCGGGCTCACTGCGGAGCCCTGCATCAAAGCAGGGGACCTGACGTCGGACGTACTATTCCGTCCGACGTCAGGAAGGGGTTAAAGGTCCTGACCGTGGCCCTTTTATTTTATGTACGGCTCTGAGCGGCCTGGTCATCCAACAGATGCTCCTTTACTATGGGTTGCACGACCGCAATCCGATCCTGCATACTTGCCACATACTCGATAACACTCTTATGTGGAGTGGGCTCATGTTCCCACGTCTCTTTGGCTACATCCAGCAGTCCCCTCGGGTGCCTGCCATACAATAGCTCAAACGGGGAGAACCCCGTGGACGCCTGCGGTACCTCGCGTATGGCGAACATTAAATATGGCAATAACATATCCCAATCCTTCCCATCCTTGGCGACCACCTTTTTGAGCATGGCCTTGAGGGTCTTATTAAACCTCTCGACCAACCCATCGGTTTGTGGATGGTACACTGACGTACGTAACTGTTTAATTTGGAGCAATTTACATAGCTCCCTAGTCACTTTAGACATAAAAGGGTTCCCTGATCTGTAAGGATCTCCTTGGGAAGCCCAAGGCGACAAAACATGGCAAACAGTTCACGGGCTATTAGTTTAGCCGAAGTGTGCCGGAGCGGTATTGCCTCTGGATACCGGGTGGCGTAGTCTACAACTACTAATATGTGCTGGTGGCCCCGGGCGGATTTTACTATTGGTCCTACCAGATCCATCGCTATCCGCTCAAAAGGTACTTCTATGATGGGTAGAGGCACTAATGGACTCCGGTAGTTCGTGGTGGGTGATGTTAGTTGAAATAGCTATGGAGGATATTCACTAGTTTAAAATATAACTTTTAATAAATATGCAATAAAATACTCGGGTCCTAAAAAGACATATACAACGACAGTGAAACAACGTGCTCATGTGAACCAGTGCTCAAGATAAAAAAATTGGAACAGTCTTACCAATTTGGACGGACAAATGGAAGAAATTTCTCAATTTCTGTACGGAAGGTGGCTCCAATATAAACAAAGAAAGAAAAACCGGGCCAAGGGTAGGGAATAATGCACTGTCTTCCCTGTGAACCCTTAAAGAGCTCCTGTCCTCACAAGGACAGGCCCCAAGTGAGCCCTACTACGGACACCCACCAACCAAAATGTAACCTAAATGTCTCTCTTCTCCCTACGCGTTTCAACTCCAATAAAGGAGAATCATCAGGGGAGTTATATACAGGGAGTACCAATGGGTTTCCTTAAAGATCCAGAAAGAATAGTCCATTAAAGTCCATACTGGTCCGTATGCATGTGTATAAATTGGGTCCCGCAGTGGCTAGGATTCCCGGCAAGAATCAGCAAAATGATAGCTGTGTCCGCAAATGAATCCTCAGGACCCAATTTATACACATGCATACGGACCAGTATGGACTTTAATGGACTATTCTTTCTGGATCTTTTAGGAAACCCATTGGTACTCCCTGTATATAACTCCCCTGATGATTCTCCTTTATTGGAGTTGAAACGCGTAGGGAGAAGAGAGACATTTAGGTTACATTTTGGTTGGTGGGTGTCCGTAGTAGGGCTCACTTGGGGCCTGTCCTTGTGAGGACAGGAGCTCTTTAAGGGTTCACAGGGAAGACAGTGCATTATTCCCTACCCTTGGCCCGGTTTTTCTTTCTTTGTTTATATTGGAGCCACCTTCCGTACAGAAATTGAGAAATTTCTTCCATTTGTCCGTCCAAATTGGTAAGACTGTTCCAATTTTTTTATCTTGAGCACTGGTTCACATGAGCACGTTGTTTCACTGTCGTTGTATATGTCTTTTTAGGACCCGAGTATTTTATTGCATATTTATTAAAAGTTATATTTTAAACTAGTGAATATCCTCCATAGCTATTTCCATATTGATTCTGAGGGTTCAGACACGGCTAGTTTTATTACAAGCCTTTGCTGCTTTTCGTGATGTTAGTTGACACTCAGGACATGTGTCACAGTACTTTGTAACCTCAGCGTAGACACCAGGCCAAAAAAACCTCTGTATTATGCGCTCTAACGTCTTTTTGGCCCCCAAGTGCCCCCCCAACATGTGAGTGTGAGCCATGTAGAGCACCGCCCGACGATAGGGTTGGGGCACTGCCAGTTGTTCCACCACCTCATCCCGGATTTTATCAACCCTGTACAGTAACTCCTGGTTGAACATCATCCGGGGAAACTCCTTTTCTGCACCAGGTTGTTGTGCCACCCCATTCACTTCGATTACTCTTTCCCTTGCCCGGGTCAGAGTGGGATCCTGGAGCTGGGCAGTCCCAAACTTACCAGGTGACACCTCCAGCTCAGGAATTGGTGGATTCTCTTCCACTTCTCCTGCCAACACCTCTAGGGGAAACCTATCGGGATTACACACTGTCCCTATCGTGGCGACCCCTACGGCAGGTATCCCTGACTCGGGATCTTCAGGTTCTGCACCTGGAATGCTTTTTACCCTGAGAGGGTTAACTCTGTTCTCCTAGAGGGACCAGAACAGGGGCAAGTCTCTACTGATCACAGTCCCATACGGAAGAGTCTTTACCACACCCACCACATGTTTTATCTCTCCACATGGGGTGGAGAAAGTGACCTCCGCAGTCGGGTACTCTCGGAGGTCCCCATGTATGCACACTACCCCCACCTTTTGTCCATTAGGACTGTCCCCAGCAACCAGGGACCCGTGTACCAGGGTCACCAAGCTCCCTGAGTCCAAGAGAGCATCTGTCTGGTACCCGTTAACAAGTACTCTACACAGCTGAGGTTCGGTACCGGCAGGGTCTGTAGTGACAATGCAGACTGGCTGGGCATACATAGACACCCGACGGGTATACCCGCAGTCCATGGGTTCTGTTGTTAGAGGGCAATTAGCAACCACATGTCCAGGTTCTTGGCATCGCCAACACGTAATGACTGTGGCCCGAGGTAACCTTGGGGCCAGTTTAGGGGTCACAGGCCCGTGGTCACTCTCTTTCCGAGAAAACCCCTCAGCACGGACTCGGTCCGGTTTTGTCCCAGTGGAGGGTCGTGGACTTTTCTCAGACTCCTGAGCTGGCGGAGCCTTACGTGACAGCCGAAGCGGAGCAGTGTCCCGTATAAAGTCCTGGGTGGCCTTATATCGCTCTATCAGACCTACAACTTGGTCTAGGGTACCCGGGTCCCCTTGACCCACCCAACGCTGTATGGCTGCTGGCAGAGCCCTCACCAGTCGGTTGACCACCACCCTCTCCACTATCTGACTTGTGGTTAAAGTTTCAGGTTGGAGCCACCGTTTCACAAGCTGCAGTAAGTCAAAAATCTGAGACCGGACAGGCTGGGCTTCCACAAAAGTCCAAGAAAACACCCATTGAGCTCTCACATAAGTATTAACCCCCAGTCGGGCAAGGATCTCACCTTTTGGCTTGGAATAGTCCTGGGCATCCTCCCGACTGAGGTCAAAGTAGGCCTTTAGCGCATCACCCCTCAGGAACGGAGCCACAACTTCAGCCCACTGTGCTGCTGGCAGATTCTCCCGCTCTGCTGTGCGCTCATAGACGGTGAGGAAAGCTTCCACGTCATCTTCCGGACTCAATTTCCTCAAAGCGGAGCGGACCTTGTCTCGGGCATCGCGACGTTCCGGGGTCGGTGCTGGAGGTGCCTCACGCAGGGCTGTAATTTGCTGCAGCAACAGGTTATTAGTTTGTTGCTGTTGTTGCTGTGTGAGGACCAGCTGCCTCAGGATCTCCTCCATTTTGTCTGTAGGCCTGAATTGTAATATAGCAGACATAATAACAGACATGCAAATGGTGATGGGGTATGCCTTAATTCACACTGCTCCGCATTCTCCAACCAAATGTGATGCAGCGATGTCCTTGCTGTGCAGTGAATAGGCAGTGACCCATATAAAGTTCAAATAAAGTCTTGTTTATTTCACAGCATACTCACACACCGGACAAATTAGCAAACAAGTCCTTCAGTATGCAGCCAGGAAAAATAATGACAGTCCACAATCCGTTGCCGTGAACGTAATACACCCCCGTGTACGCTGGGATGTCAGGCTTTTTAGGCTTTGCCTGGCCCGTGTTGCACCACACGGACAGAGCTCCTCATAAAACTCCTGCTAGGTCTGACTCCCAGACCAACACTGACACACCCAAACTCTCTTGCAGGGTTTTTTTTTCTTTCCTCCAGATTCTATGGCCATGAGCCACTATAAGATCTGGGCTGGAGGAAACGGACCGGCCCCACTACCTTCCTGCAGTCCGTTTCAAAAATAAAAGCCCATACCGGGTTTTCCTGAATAATTTCTGGGTCAAATAACTTGATCCAGTTCACACTCACTTTTATTCTTCCCTGTGTCTCACAGGCAAACCTGCTGTGAGCACAGGGCACTCCAGCGGACCTAATATGCTTCTAAGCACATCCTGGGGGATACATAGCGACCCTCGCATATGACACCGGTCACTGCCTTACAGTATGCTGATACCCCATATGTGGGAGGGAACCACTGTTTGGGCGCATGGCAGAGCTCGGAAGGGAAGGAGCGCCATTTGGAATGCAGACTTAGATGGATTGGCCTGCAGGCATCACGTTGCATTTGCAGAGCCCCTGATGTACCCAAACAGTAGAAACCCCCCACAAGTGACCCCATATTGGAAGCTAGACCTCCCAAGGAACTTATCTAGATGTGTTGTGAGAACTTTGAACCCCCAAGTGTTTCACTACAGTTTACAACGCAGAGCCGTGAAAATAAAAAATCTTTTTTTCCCACAAAAATGATTTTTAGCCCCCCAAATTTATATTTTTCCCAAGGGTAACAACAGAACTTGGACCCCAAAAGTTGTTGTCCAATTTGTCCCAAGTACACTGATGCCCCATATGTTGGGGTAAACCCCTGTTTGGGCGCACGGGAAAGCTCGGAAGGGAAGGAGCACTGTTTTACTTTTTCAATGCAGAATTGGCTGGAATTGAGATCGGACGCCATGTCGCGTTTGGAGAGCCCCTGATGTGCCTAAACAGTGGAAACTCCCCAATTCTAACTGAAACCCTAATTCAAACACACCCCTAGCCCTAATCCCAATGGTAACCCTAACCACACCCCTAACCCTGACACACCCCTAACTGTCATGATCTCCATGGCCAGAGAACTAGCATAAGCCTCAATAGGAACAAGCTCTTGGAAGATGTAACTGTACTGACCATGAACTAAACCTACCGCATCATCTAGAAGTAGCCAGGTAGCATGTCCTACTTTTTATCCCTATATGCCCAGCGCCGGCCGGAGAACTAAATAATGCTAGCAGAGGGAAATATAAGACCTGACTCACCTCTAGAGAAATGCCCAAAAAGGAGACAGAAGCCCCCCACATATATTGGCGGTGATATGAGATGAAACAACAAACGCAGCAGGAAAATAGTTTTAGCAAATTTGAGGTCCGCTTTCTAGATAGCAGAAGACAGAAAGCATACTTTCATGGTCAGTAGAAAACCCTAACAAAACACATCCAGAAATTACTTTAGGACTCTGGCATTAACTCATAATACCAGAGTGGCAATTCCTGATCAACAAGAGCTTTCCAGACACAGTAACGAAACTGCAGCTGTGAACTGGAACCAAAATACAAAAACAAAACATGGACGAATGTCCAACTTATCTAGTAGATGTCTGGGAGCAGGAACAAGCACAGAGAGGCTTCTGATAACATTGTTGACCGGCAAGCATCTAACAGAGAAGCCAGGTTATATAGCGACACCCAGATCTAATCAGAACAGGTGAACAGGGAAGATGATGTCACAAGTTCAATTCCACCAGTAGCCACCGGGAGAGCCCAGAATCCAAATTCACAACAGTACCCCCCCCTCAAGGAGGGGGCACCGAACCCTCACCAGAACCACCAGGGCGATCAGGATGGGCCCTATGAAAGGCACGAACCAGATCAGAGGCATGAACATCAGATGCAGTGACCCAAGAATTATCCTCCTGGCCGTATCCCTTCCACTTGACCAGATACTGGAGTCTCCGTCTGGAAACACGGGAGTCTAGGATTTTTTCCACAACGTACTCCAACTCACCCTCAACCAACACCGGAGCAGGAGGCTCAACGGAAGGCACAACCGGTGCCTCATACCTGCGCAATAACGACCGATGAAAAACGTTATGAATAGAAAAGGATGCAGGGAGGTCCAAACGGAAGGAAACAGGGTTAAGAATCTCCAATATTTTATACGGACCGATGAACCGAGGCTTAAACTTAGGAGATGAGACCCTCATAGGGACAAAACGAGAAGACAACCACACCAAATCTCCAACACAAAGCCGAGGACCAACACGACGGTGACGGTTGGCAAAAAGCTGAGTCTTCTCCTGGGACAACTTTAAATTGTCCATCACCTGCCCCCAGATATGATGCAATCTCTCCACCACCGCATCCACTCCAGGACAATCCGAGGATTCCATCTGACCGGAGGAAAATCGAGGGTGGAACCCCGAATTACAGAAAAACGGGGACACCAAAGTGGCAGAGCTGGCCCGATTATTGAGGGCGAACTCCGCCAATGGCAAAAAAGCAACCCAATCATCCTGGTCAGCAGACACAAAACACCTCAGATATGTCTCCAGGGTCTGATTAGTCCGCTCGGTCTGGCCATTAGTCTGAGGGTGAAAAGCAGACGAAAAAGACAAATCTATGCCCATCCTAGCACAGAATGCCCGCCAAAATCTAGACACAAATTGGGTTCCTCTGTCAGAAACGATATTCTCAGGAATACCATGCAAACGAACAACATTTTGAAAAAACAGGGGCACCAACTCGGAAGAAGAAGGCAATTTGGGCAGGGGAACCAAATGGACCATCTTAGAAAAACGGTCACACACCACCCAGATGACAGACATCTTCTGAGAAACAGGCAGATCTGAAATAAAATCCATCGAGATGTGTGTCCAAGGCCTCTTAGGAATAGGCAAGGGCAACAATAATCCACTAGCCCGAGAACAACAAGGCTTGGCCCGAGCACAAACGTCACAAGACTGCACAAAGCCTCGCACATCTCGTGACAGGGAAGGCCACCAGAAGGATCTTGCCACCAAATCCCTGGTACCAAAAATTCCAGGATGACCTGCCAATGCAGAAGAATGTACCTCAGAGATGACTCTACTGGTCCAATCATCAGGAACAAACAACCTATCAGGCGGACAACGATCCGGTCTATCTGCCTGAAACTCCTGCAAGGCCCGCCGCAGGTCTGGAGAAACGGCTGACAAGATAACTCCCTCCTTAAGAATACCTGTGGGGTCAGAGTTGCCGGGTGAATCAGGCTCAAAACTCCTAGAAAGGGCATCCGCCTTAACATTCTTAGAACCCGGTAGGTACGATACCACAAAATTAAACCGAGAGAAAAATAATGACCAGCGCGCCTGTCTAGGATTCAGGCGCCTGGCGGTCTCAAGATAGATCAAATTTTTGTGGTCAGTCAATACCACCACCTGATGTCTGGCCCCCTCGAGCCAATGGCGCCACTCCTCAAACGCCCACTTCATGGCCAAAAGCTCCCGATTCCCAACATCATAATTCCGCTCAGCGGGCGAAAATTTACGGGAAAAGAAGGCACAAGGCCTCATCACGGCGCAGTCAGAACTTTTCTGCGACAACACTGCCCCAGCCCCGATCTCAGAAGCGTCGACCTCAACCTGAAAAGGAAGAGTCACATCAGGCTGAAGCAACACAGGGGCAGAAGAAAAACGGCGCTTAAGCTCCTGAAAGGCCTCCACAGCATCAGGGGACCAATTAGCAACATCAGCACCCTGTCTAGTCAAATCGGTCAATGGCTTAACGACATCCGAAAAACCAGAAATAAATCGACGATAAAAGTTGGCAAAGCCCAAAAATTTCTGAAGACTTTTAAGAGAAGAGGGCTGCGTCCAATCACAAATAGCTTGAACCTTGACAGGATCCATCTCAATGGAAGAGGGAGAAAAAATATATCCCAAAAAGGAAATTCTCTGAACCCCAAAAACGCACTTAGAACCCTTGACACACAGAGAATTAGACCGCAAAACCTGAAAAACCCTCTTAACTTGCCGGACATGAGAGTCCCAATCATCCGAAAAAATCAGAATATCATCCAGATACACTATCATAAATTTATCCAAAAAATCGCGGAAAATATCATGCATAAAGGACTGGAAGACTGAAGGGGCATTAGAAAGACCAAAAGGCATCACCAAATACTCAAAGTGGCCCTCGGGCGTATTAAATGCGGTTTTCCACTCATCCCCCTGCCTGATCCGCACCAAATTATACGCCCCACGGAGATCAATCTTAGAGAACCACTTGGCCCCCTTTATGCGAGCAAACAAATCAGTCAGCAACGGCAATGGGTATTGATATTTAACCGTGATTTTATTCAAAAGCCGATAATCAATACATGGTCTCAAAGAGCCGTCTTTTTTTGACACAAAGAAAAAACCGGCTCCTAAGGGAGATGACGATGGACGAATATGTCCCTTTTCCAAGGACTCCTTTATATATTCTCGCATAGCAGTATGTTCAGGCACAGACAGATTAAATAAACGACCCTTTGGGTATTTACTACCCGGAATTAAATCTATAGCACAATCGCACTCACGGTGCGGAGGTAGCGAACCCAGCTTGGGTTCTTCAAAGACGTCACGATAATCAGACAGGAACTCAGGGATTTCAGAGGGAATAGATGATGAAATGGACACCAAAGGTACGTCCCCATGAGTCCCCTTACATCCCCAGCTCAACACAGACATAGCTCTCCAGTCAAGGACTGGGTTGTGAGACTGCAGCCATGGCAATCCTAGCACCAAATCATCATGTAGATTATACAGCACCAGAAAACGAATAGTCTCCTGGTGATCCGGATTAATACACATAGTCACTTGTGTCCAGTATTGTGGTTTATTATTAGCCAATGGGGTGGAGTCAATCCCCTTCAGAGGAATAAGAGTCTCCAAAGGCTCTAAATCATACCCACAACGATTGGCAAAGGACCAATCCATAAGACTCAAAGCGGCGCCAGAGTCGATATAGGCGTCCGTAGTAATAGATGACAAAGAGCAAATCAGGGTCACAGACAAAATAAATTTAGACTGTAAAGTGCCAATGGGAACGGATTTATCAAGCTTTTTAGTACGCTTAGAGCATGCTGATATAACATGAGTAGAATCCCCACAATAGAAACACAACCCATTTTTCCGTCTAAAATTCTGCCGCTCGCTTCTGGACAGAATTCTATCACACTGCATGTTTTCTGGCGTCTTCTCAGTGGACACCGCCAGATGGTGCACTGGTTTGCGCTCCCGCAGACGCCTATCGATCTGAATGGCCATTGTCATGGACTCATTCAGACTTGCAGGCACAGGGAACCCCACCATAACATCCTTAATGGCATCAGAAAGACCCTCTCTGAAAGTAGCCGCCAAGGCACACTCATTCCACTGAGTAAGCACAGACCATTTACGGAATCTTTGGCAGTAAATTTCAGCTTCATCTTGCCCCTGCGATAGGGACATCAAAGTTTTTTCTGCCTGAAGTTCCAAATGAGGTTCCTCATAAAGCAAGCCCAAGGCCAGAAAAAACGCATCCACATTGCGCAACGCAGGATCCCCTGGTGCCAATGCAAAAGCCCAATCTTGAGGGTCGCCGCGGAGCAAGGAAATCACAATCCCAACCTGCTGTGCAGGGTCTCCAGCAGAACGAGATTTCAGGGACAAAAATAACTTACAATTATTTCTAAAATTCTGAAAGCTAGATCTATTCCCTGAGAAGAATTCCGGCAAAGGAATTCTCGGCTCTGATACCGGAGCATGAACAACAAAATCTTGCAAACTTTGTACTTTCGTGGCGAGATTATTCAAACCTGCAGTTACACTCTGTAGATCCATTATAGACAGGTGAACATAGAGCCATTCAAAGATTAGAAAGAGAGAGAAAAAAAAGAAAGACTGCAGCATAGACAGACTGGCAAGTGATCCAATTAAGAGCACACTAACTACTAGAGAAAAAAAAAAAAAAAAATTTTCAGCAGACTTCTTATTTCTCTCCTTTCTCAGCCAAGGATTTTAACCCTTTAGTGGGCCGGTCAAACTGTCATGATCTCCATGGCCAGAGAACTAGCATAAGCCTCAATAGGAACAAGCTCTTGGAAGATGTAACTGTACTGACCATGAACTAAACCTACCGCATCATCTAGAAGTAGCCAGGTAGCATGTCCTACTTTTTATCCCTATATGCCCAGCGCCGGCCGGAGAACTAAATAATGCTAGCAGAGGGAAATATAAGACCTGACTCACCTCTAGAGAAATGCCCAAAAAGGAGACAGAAGCCCCCCACATATATTGGCGGTGATATGAGATGAAACAACAAACGCAGCAGGAAAATAGTTTTAGCAAATTTGAGGTCCGCTTTCTAGATAGCAGAAGACAGAAAGCATACTTTCATGGTCAGTAGAAAACCCTAACAAAACACATCCAGAAATTACTTTAGGACTCTGGCATTAACTCATAATACCAGAGTGGCAATTCCTGATCAACAAGAGCTTTCCAGACACAGTAACGAAACTGCAGCTGTGAACTGGAACCAAAATACAAAAACAAAACATGGACGAATGTCCAACTTATCTAGTAGATGTCTGGGAGCAGGAACAAGCACAGAGAGGCTTCTGATAACATTGTTGACCGGCAAGCATCTAACAGAGAAGCCAGGTTATATAGCGACACCCAGATCTAATCAGAACAGGTGAACAGGGAAGATGATGTCACAAGTTCAATTCCACCAGTAGCCACCGGGAGAGCCCAGAATCCAAATTCACAACACCTAACCCTAATCCCAACCGTAAATGTAATCCAAACCCTAACTTTAGCCCCAACCCTGACCCTAACTTTAGCCCCAACCCTAACCCTAACTTTAGCTCCAACCCTAGCCCCAACCCTAGCCCTAACCCTAACCCTAACCCTAACCCTAGCCCTAACCTTAGCCCTAACCCTAACCCTAATGGGAAAATGGAAATAAATACATTTTTTTAATTTTATTATTTTTCCCTAACTAAGGGGGTGATGAAGGGGGGTTTGATTTACTTTTATAGCATTTTTTATAGCGGATTTTTATGATTGGCAGCCGTCACACACTAAAAGACGCTTTTTATAGCGAAAAAGTTTTTGCGTCTCCACATTTTGAGACCTATAATTTTTCCATATTTTGGTCCACAGAGTCATGTGAGGTCTTTTTTTTTGCGGGACGAGTTTACGTTTTTATTGGTAACATTTTCGGACACGTGACAGTTTTTGATCGCTTTTTATTCCGATTTTTGTGAGGCAGAATGACAAAAAAAACAGCTATTCATGAATTTCTTTTGGGGGAGGCGTTTATACCGTTCCACTTTTGGTAAAATTGATAAAGCCGTTGTATTCTTCGGGTCAGTACGATTACAGCGATACCTCATTTATATCATTTTTTTTATGCTTTGTCGCTTTTATACGATAAAAACTATTTTATAGAATAAATAATTATTTTGGCATCGCTTTATTCTGAGGACTATAACTTTTTTATTTTTTCTTTGATGATGCTGTATGGTGGCTCGTTTTTTGCGGGACAAGATGACGTATTCAGCGGTACCATGGTTATTTATATGCATCTTTTTGATCGCGTGTTATTCCACTTTTTGTTCAGCAGTATGATAATAAAGCGTTGTTTTTCGCCTCGTTTTTTTTTCCCTATGGTGTTCACTGGAGGGGTTAACTAGTGATATAGTTTTATAGGTGGGGTCGTTACGGACGTGGCGATACTAAATATGTGTACTTTTATTGTTTGTTTTTTTTATTTAGATAAAGAAATGTATTTATAGGAATAATATTTTTTTTTTCTTTATTTAGGATTTTTTTTTTTTTTTTTACACATGTGGAAATTTTTTTTTTTACTTTTTTACTTTGTCCCAGGGGGGGGAAATCACAGATCGCTGATCTGACAGTTTGCACAGCACTCTGTCAAATCACCGATCTGACTTACAGCACTGCAGGCTTACCAAGCGCCTGCTCTGAGCAGGCACTTGGTAAGCCACCTCCCTCCCTGCAGGACCCGGATGCCGCGGCCATCTTGGATCCGGGCACCTGCAGCGAGGAGGAGGTAAGAGACCCTCGCAGCAACGCGATCACATCACGTTGCTCTGGGGGTCTCAGGGAGGCATGCAGGGAGCCCCCTCCCTGCGCGATTCTTCCCTGTACCGCCGGCACACCGCGATCATGTTTGATCGCGGTGTGACGGGGGTTAATGTGCCGGGGGCGGTCCGTGACCGCTCCTGGCACACAGTGCCGGATGTCAGCTGCGATAGTCAGCTGACACCCGGCCACGATCGGCCGCGCTCCCCCCGTGAGCGCCGCCGATCGCGCTGGACGTACTATCCCGTCGGTGGTCATACGGGCCCACCCCACCTCGACGGGATAGTACGTCCAATGTCAGAAAGAGGTTAATGGGATGGTCTGAAATCCAAAGTAATTTTCATAATTAATCCCTATCTAGTTAATGTCATAATCTAAACCAGGGGTGTCAAACTGCATTCCTCGAGGGCCTCAAACCATGCGTGTTTTCAAGATTTCCTTCGCATTGCACCAGGTGCTGGAATCATTCTGTGCAGGTGATTAAATGATCACCTGTGCAATACAAGGAAATCCTGAAAACATGACCTGTTTGCAGCCCTTGAGGAATGCAGTTTGACACCCCTGATCTAAACCATTCTCTAATATACTCAAATTAGAAAATCCCTATGCTTCCCTAACTACACTATCTAACTGATATCTTTTTTATTCCCTTATTTCCTTTTTAATGTTGCTTCGTTTGAGAATCCCAGTGAATGCTGGGAAACTCAGCCAAAGCTTCATCAGGGGCAGAGACAGCAGTAACTATTGCAGCCTCTACCCCTTCCTAAAACGAAGCATCATGAGCAATGCCTGTTTCAGAGGATGGGCTAGTCCCTACATGATGTGCTCTGTGTGATGTACAAAATGACAGCGCGCTCTTTTGCCGGTTCAGATCAGCAGTGACAAGCTGGCAGCAGAGCACGTTGTAGGAATACCCGATGTGAAGAGACCAACGCCGACCCCGCAAGTCATGTCACTCACTTGCGGAGGCAAAGGCAGTCTAGTAGTCATGTGGCCAGGAGTTTACATATCGCATACTTGCGGTCACATGACCATCGTTCCTGGCTCTGACATCGGAGAATCCTTACATCACCCAGTGCATGTGATGTGAGGATTGACAAGTCTGCAGTAACATAGAGTAACTGCAGACTTGTTGTTTTAGACCAGACAACCTCTTTAAGGTTGTTTTTACTCTTGTTTTAATGGGTTTTATCATCATGTGTTTTTTGGAGCACAATGCTCTCCTGTCTCCTGGCTTCCTGCTTGCCAGGAGGTGGTGCGCTCCTGATTGACTGGCAGGTCAGTTTGGTGGCATTGCCATGCCATGGACCTGAATTATGCACTTTCCAAATTTGCAGGCAGAGGCATCTTTTGTTTTGCATCTTCAGTAGAACATGGACACTGGCCAGATCCATGATGCAGCCAGCCTCTGAGCAGCACATACAAGCTCTATAGCAACGAGTTTTTTAAGCATTACACTTCTTGCCTGTTAAAAAAGTATTCTCCAGACAGATCCAGGAGGAAATTGTCAGTTTAAAAATATTTGTACCCCTCCAATACAATACATGTTTTAAATTAATTTTCACCTGTTGAAACCATGTGGCTTTACATATGTGACATCTATCTAACATATCTATTATCTATCTCGCTATTATCTATCTCTATTTATCTATCTACTAGATGGTGGCCCGATTCTAACGCATCGGGTATTCTAGAATATGTATGCGTAGTGTATAGCACAGCCCACGTAATATATTGCACAGCCACGCAGTACATTGCGCAGCCCACTTAGTACATTGCTCAGCCACGCAGTACATTGCGCAGCCCACGCAGTACATTGCGCAGCCACTCAGTACATTGCGCAGCTCATGTAGTACATTGCGCAGCCCATGCAGTACATTGCGCAGCCCACGCAGTACATTGCATGTCCTTGTAGTATATTGCCCAGTCACGTAGTATTTTGCCCAGTCACGTAGTATAATGCTTCATGCAGTTATGGCCCCATAGATGCTCCATATAATGCTCCATGCAGTTCTTTATGGCCCCATAGATGCCCCATATAATGCTCCATGCAGTTATGGCCCCACAGATGCCCCATATAATGCTCCATGCAGTTCTTTATGGCCCCATAGATGCCCCATATAATGCCCCATATATTGCTCCATGCAGTTATGGCCCCATAGATGCTCTATATAATGCTCCATGCAGTTATGGCCCCATAGATGGCCCATATAATGCTCCATGCAGTTATGGCCCCATAGATGGCCCATATAATGCTCCATACAGTTATGGCCCCATAGAAGGCCCATATAATGCTCCATGCAGTTATGGCCCCATAGATGCCCTATGTAATGCTCCATGCAGTTCTTTATGGCCCCATAGACGCTCCATACAGCATTATGCCACATGTAATGCTGCTGCTGAGGCAATAAAAACAAAATATCACATACTCACCTCTCGTAGCTGCTCCTCAGCGTCCCGTCTCTCCGCACTGACTGTTCAGGCAGAGGGCGGCGCAGTTATATACTGCGTGGGCTGTGCTATATACTATGTGCCCTGTGTTATATACTGCGTGGCCTGTGTTATATACTGCGTGGCTGCTATATACTGCGTGGGCTGTGTTATATAGTAAGTGGGCTGTGTTATATATAGTGCGTGGCCTGTATTAACGCATCTGGTATTCTAGAATATGTATGTATGTATATAGCAGCCACATAGTATATAGCACAGGCCACGTACTATTTGTCTGCTATATACTACATGTCTCCTATATACTAAGTATATAACACTGCCCATGTAGTATATAGCACAGCCCTGCAGTATATCACACACCTCACGTAGTATATAACACTGCCCATGTAGTATAGTACAGCCCCTGCAGTATATCACACAGCCCACATAGTATATAACACTGCCCATGTAGTATATAGCACAGTATATCTTTATGAACATTGAAGAATAATGCAATAATGGGTAAAATATATTTATTATCATTAAATTTTATTAGTCATAGAACTTAATACAATTGAATGAAATTATGAAACAGATCATCAAAATATATAAACCACATTACATGAACTGTAACTGTATTTAAATAAATCATCGGACAAAAGAAGGACATTGACACTATAATATATTTATTAACAATAATATTTTTGTACACCACATTTCTTGTGAATACCTTTTGACTACCTATAAGCAACTTTCCTTGTAAAGGGGTAGGAAGAACTTGCACCTTGACGTTGGATCTCATTTTAACTCTTGAAAATGCAACGTAGAGTTGTCCATGACAAAAAACGGGCTGCGGTAGATATATGCCAACACGGTGTAGAGTTTGACCTTGTGCCTTGTTTATTGTCATGGCAAAAGCTGGTTTTATTGGAAACTGTCGATGCCGAAGCCTAAATGGAAGACCCGTGTCTGAAGGACATAAATCAATGCGTGGAATGAACACTTCATCTCCTTTTGCTGATCAAGTGATCACTCTTGCTTGAATGACGTGAGAACGGAGTCCAGTAACAATAAGGCGAGTTCCATTACATAGACCATTTTTCGTATTTAGATTCCGCCGCAACATTATGATTGTTCCAACTTTCAGTTGAAGTCTGTGGGATGGCATTCCTGATGGCGTAAGACTATTTAAAAATTCAACTGGATAATGCTCTCGTTCATCTTCATTGTCTACATCCACTGAATCATCACTTTTATACAACTTATACTCACCAGGCATTTTATCCATCACCTGGGAATTTAGCAGAGCCACGTCATCATTCTTGGGACAGAGAATTGCATGAGAAGAGGCCCTCTCAACACTGCTTTGGTCGTTCACATCAATTTCAATGCATTGTCCAAAAACATCAGTTACGATGCAGTCAGTGCACAACATGTCTTCTGGTATTTCAATAATATCTTCTCCAAGGTTGTATTCGTTGCTAAGTTCACCGTTGCCAAGTTTAAGAAGCCAGTTGCTATACTCTGGGTCCGAAGATCGCATATTGTTAATTAGTTGGAGTTTATTGAACTGTTTCCAAAGGTCAGCCATTTTTAAGCTGGACTCGATAACATCTGTTCTTGTTCCATTTGGTATGACTGGAAGGCATTGCCTAAAATCTCCGCCAATGACAAAAACTTTACCTCCAAACGGAATTTTATTTTTTTCAGCAACATTTGTAGTCATTACTTAACGCAGAAGTCTGTCAATTAAGCTCAAAGCATATTTGGGTGCCATGGTGCACTCGTCAAGTATGAAAACATGTGCATTTTTTAACAGTCTTCCTGGAAATGTGTCTTGTTTTATTCTGGAAATAGAGATTTCATTGACTGGTACTGGTATCCCAAAGAGTGAATGGATAGTGCGCCCTCCTCGTAAAAGGTTTGCTGCAATCCCTGTTGTAGCCGACGGCAATACGACTTTTCCCAACCCTCTAACGTGATGCATTATAACTTCATAGAGGTATGTTTTACCGCTCCCTCCTGGACCGTCAATAAAGAAACATTTTGGCCTTGCATCTGCTTGGTTTTCTATAGCGCTCACAATAGTGTCATATGCAATCCGTTGTTGTTCATTTAAGGAGTTTGTCTTCTCTGTTGCCAACAATAATTCGTAAGCTCCGTCATACTCTGGAACTTGTGGAACTTGAATGGCAGGCTGGGGCAAATTAAAGTCTGAAAACGTTTTTCCATGTAGTAGTAAGATATTTTGGACATCTTGCATGGCATAAGATTTGCAATTTTGACAACTTCCACTTCTGATGTGAAGACGTAAGCAGTAGTCCTCGATTAGATGTTTGTCATGTCGGACGCTGTTCATACTAGACTAGGGCATTCGACAGACAGCGGTAATTCCGCTTTTGTCCACTATGCGCTCAGTGGCGTCGGCTGGGGATCAAGTTGTCTCATTCTTCGGCGTTTCATCCTCAGTCAAATGGTCAGACCGAACGTATGAACCAAAATTTGGAGCAGTACTTACGTTGTTTTGTTTCTGATAACCAGGAGGAGTGGTCGACGTTCCTTCCTTTGGCTGAGTTTGCCATCAATAATCACCGCCATAAGTCTTCTGGGGAGTCTCCGTTTTTTTGTGTTTACTGGCTACATCCTCAATTTTGTACTTTGAGTAAGGGGGGCTCTTCCGGCGTCCCGGAGGAAGACCAGTTAGGAGCACAACTGTCATCAGTCTGGAGGAGAGTTAAACAGCGCCTGTTGAGTGTGGGTGCTAGGTACAAACGTGTGGCTGACAGTAGGCGTGTGCCAGGTCCGGACCTGAGTGTGGATGACTGGGTGTGTTTATCCACAAAAAACATAAGACTCAAAATTCCATCCCTTAAATTGGGTCCTAGGTTTATTGGTCCATTTAGGGTCGCCGCTGTCATTAACCCAGTAGCGTACCGTTTGGAGCTTCCTTCGGTGTATAAGATACACAACGTGTTCCACAGGTCATTGCTAAAAAAAGATGATGGGTCTTGGGGACGCGACAATGATGCCTTCTCCAGTCTTGGTGGATGGTAATTTGGAATTTGAAGTCTCCAAGGTGGTTGACTCTCGTGTAGTGCGCCGCACTTTACAATACTTGGTACACTGGCGTGGTTATGGGCCTGAGGAGAGGTCTTGGGTACCAGCCTCGGACATTCATGCGGATCAGCTGGTCAGTATGTTTCACTGCCGCCATCCGGACAAGCCGGGTCCTATAAGTCGTGAGGGCTCTGGGGTCACTCGTAGAAGGCGAGGTACTGTCATGTCAGACGCTGTTCATACTAGGGCGTTCGACAGACAGGGGTAATTCCGCTTTTGTCCACTATGCGCTCAGTGGCGTCGGCTAGATTTTATCTAGCTGGTCCGGGGTTAGTTTAGCTGGTGCTCGGATTGGAACCTAGGTCAAGCCCACTGCCTTTAAATAGTTCTTCTGAACATTGGGCGTCGCCGATTATAGCTTCTGTCTTGTGCTTGGTTATCTCGGTCTGGAGTGGTGGTCTAGGAGAAGGAGTCTCGTATCTGGTGTTGTATTTCCCTTCGTCATATTTTCTCCTTCCTTTATTTGTACTTGTTTTGCCCTGTGCACTTATGGTGTATTCCTGTGTGACTGCGGCGTGGTGCTTATTTTCCGTTATCCTTGTCTGTGCTAACTGTGGGTATTGTTGTGTGGTCTCTTCACTGGGTGGTGGGTGGTGGTTTCAGCCTAGGGTTGAAACAGGAGACAGGGTGAGGATGGAGGCCCAGACATGCACACCATCAGTGTAAACTCTGGGAGAAGGGTCAGTCAGGGTTTCCCAGAGTTGAGGGAAATCGCAGGGGCCTGGGTTATTAGCTCTTGCCTACCTAGGCTTCCCGTGACAATGTTCTTTAAAATTTGTCCAAAGTTGAGCTGGATTTGTAGGCGGTCCAAATACACAGATGTAGGCAAACAATTCACGAAGTTGCTTAGGCATATGTAGGGTAACTGCATCTTCTAAAGTAAGTTTCCACACAGTATCATCCAATAGAAGTCCTTTAGCCTATGCTGCATGCTTTATATGTATCGTGCAATACTCCGTTAACTGTTTTCTAATCGTCATTAGTTTTAGCTCCTTTGATATGTAGTAGTAACAGCCGAATTCAATATTGTTTTATGATCCTTGACACTAACAGTATACATGCGTCCAATTATTCTGCTAACTCCTCGTCTTGGATTCCAAGTTTTATTCCAAATGTAATGCTCTGGAATCTCTCGGTACAAATAGTGCCTTGCGTTTTCGTCACGTTGGTTCAGCAAAAACCATTCCATTAATGTTGATGTCGTGCTTAAAGTTTTTGAGACATCTTTGACTTCAGCATCTTTAAAGAAATAAAGCTGCTGTTGATTTGGTAAATGAATATCTAAACGTATAATGGCATGGGACTGTGAATGCATTGGAAATGCAAATATCCTCCAAGCAGCTTCTGGAGCACTGACATATCTTGAGTCAACAAAAGTTGATGATTCATCGTGATTGACTGTTTTCTGTTGTATTTCGATGTTAGCTTTGTCATGCCCCTTGTAGATGTACTTGAAGAGATATTTTACACTTTTTATTGAAGCACAGATTTCTACGTTGATGTGACAGTTGTACCATTTTGATAAGTACGGGTTGTATGGGACTATCCATGAGTTATTTATAATTTTTTTGTTGCAAGCAATGTTATCAATGTGTTGTCGCCGGTAGGATGGGTAGCCATCCTAGTCTTTAACAGTGTGCTGTTTCAACTCCTTTGGAAACCCTTTTGTACACTTTCCGTTTTCCATGCATGGACCTTTTGGATTTGCTACACCGCATGGGCCATGAACCATATGTACAATATTATACAGTTCAGGATACTTTTCTTGGTTAGGAATTTCAGCCCACACTATATTGTCGATTTCTTCCTCCGTACGAATCTTGGACTCCGTGTCTAAGATAATTGTATATGCGCATGTGGGAGACCTCATTTCTGAAACTCTATGACGTGTACCATTGCTACGACTGTTTCAAAAAGCCCATTTTTTATGTCTTTCAAAAGGCTGATGAGTTTCAGTCGAAATACGCGTGCGACTAAGTCCGGCCTGTGTTCAACTTTTTGCCAGGGTTCTAGATTTTCGGTAATTTCCGGCCATTTAGGATTACAGGTCATTGTCACAAAAATGTCAGGTCTTCCAAACTTTGTTACTAATGCCATTGCATCTTGATAACGCTGTTGCATGTTGCGGGGGCTACCTTCAAACGACGACGGGAGGATTACTGTTTTTCCAATTGGAATTCCCTTTTCAATTGATTGTTTTTGCAAATGTTCTTGAAGAACGCAGTAGTCTTCAACTTTAAGTTGTTTTTGGTTCATTTTTATGAAATTTAGATGATTAGCTTCAATTTTAACATATGCCTCAACTAAGTACTGTTGTGTCAGTTTCCCACCGTTTAAAATAGGATTGAAGTAATTTCGGACAGACAGACGAAAACTGTGTAATTCTTCTTGAAGTTCCTTGTTGGTTTAGGTTTTCATGCCACCCTTGTTCACCTCTTGGAAAGAATAGCGGATACAGAAGAGCATCAAGGTTGCTGTGCAAAATGCTAATTTGTTGTGTCTTAGGAACCAAAGGGTTGTTTTGGTCTGGCTTAAGATGGACTAATATATCCCTTTGAAAAGGAGGTTCTCCATCATCGTTTTGAAAAACAACTGCGACCTCACTTACACGTGGTTTGTTGTAAAGTCGAGGATTCTGTTTACGTTCTTGTTTAATGGCCATGACAATAGAAGGCATTTCAGTACCATTTTGTATAGCCCTCTGTTCCTCCTCAGCTTGAACGTCTTTTAGCATGCGATATGCGGCAGCAAATGGGCTTATTTTTTGTAAATGTACAGCAATTTGGTTCATCAGCATCACACTTTTCGTTTTCTTTTAGGTTCATCCTTTGTTCTGTAGCCTCATTTGTATCAATGATGTATAATTGTGCAAATTTTGGTGGTTGTCCTATTTCTGGGTGAAGTGTTCCAGAGTGCGGTGGTAGATCTGGCCGTGAATTTTAAAACAATACGGTCCGAATCCAGGGGGCGGTGCAATGTTGGCACCGAATGAAGCAAACGCATGAGAACTGTTGATGCTTCTGATATTTTCCATGAAATTTCTACTGTGTTGATGCATTCCTTTCATTAACTGCTCAAACAGATCTGAGTAGTGAGGTCTCGGTAGCATAACTTTTCCTTTTTGGCAGCATTGAGTAAACTGATTGTCAGATGGTTTTTCATCAATGAAATTCAGAGAGTCGCATTTAGAGCAAACTGCATTCATATTCCCACAGTAGTGTTCATGAATTGTACTTTCATTGTCTGTTACGTAATGTGCAAGTTGTTGAATATTGTCCTGGTCGTGCCTTAGTTGGTAGAGCATTCGTTTTTTATGAATTTGGCGATCATGTTGTTCCTGTCGTACAACAGTTTGTTGTGGTGTCTCCGGTTGGCGACGGTGTCTGTGAGATTCCGCATCCTGGGCTTGTCTAGCAGCAGTTTGTTGTGGTGTCTCCTGTTGGCGACGTTGTCTGTGAGATTCCACATCCTGGGCTTGATTGCGGCAGTTTGTTGTGGTGTCTCCTGTTCCCGATGTTGTCATTTTCTTGCTGCTGCTGCTGCTTTTCTGTCATCCTCATTGGCGTATTTTCGTTTACGACCCATTCTAAGATAGAAACACAGGGGGATGCCGCCCATACAGGGAGACGCAGGCACACACCCTACACAATGGCGGCACTTGACAGCAGTGGAGGACAATGATGATTCCAGAATTCGCGGCAGACTGTGCCCGTCGCTGATTGGTCGAGGCCGCCTGGCCTCGACCAATCAGCAAGGCAGGATTTCTGAGACAGACAGACAATTAGACCCTTAGACAACACAATGGCGGCACTTGACAGCAGTGGAGGACAATGCCCGTTGCTGATTGGTCGAGGCCGGCTGGCCTCGACCAATCAGAGACACGGGATTTCCAGGACAGACAGACAATTAAACCCTTAGACAATTATATATATAGATCTATCATCCATCTATCTATCTATCTGTCTATCTATCGAGCTATCAATGTATCTATCTATCATCTATCTATTTATCTATAGAGCTATCAATGTATCTATCTATCTGTCACACCCGGTCCGGTCCCTGTACCTTCGCGGGTCCCCGTCGGGACTCCCGCTCTGTGCCGGCTCCACGCTGTCCTGACAGGGCCTCTGCTTCCCCTCCCTCTTCTGCTTTCTGGCATGCAGCCAGCAGGTCCTCGGGCTGTGTGCTTAGGTCTTAAAGAGACAGTGCACATTTTCCAAAAGGTGCTTCTGACCAATGGCATGTTAATGATTACCATTTCTAGCCCCGCCACCATAGGGAGGGTTCCGGAGCAACAAGTATCCTCAGTTGCTAACTTCCAGTTCCTGCTAGCATGTGCTTCTGTTTCTGAAGTTCTTTGTCAGTGCTCTGCTTACACTGTTTGTCTCCACAGACTATCTGCTACCCGTTACCTTGCTTTCTTGGACGATCTCCAATCTGCTTACTCCAGTTCCATCTCGCCCCACCATTCAGTCACCTGAACCTCAGGACGTCAGTACCGCAGGAACCAGCTTCAACCCGTACCCCCGTACCCACTACTGGAGGTAGCACCCGTGTCCCTTAGGTTTCCCATTCTGACCCTGTTCGAGGGGTCTTACCACTGGTGTCAGGGGCTCACGTAGTCACGCCCCCTTTGGACCCCCCCCGGACCGTGGTCCAGAGGTTCCACGTTTAATTACAATAAAAATGAATGTGAACTTCATCATCTGTGCCTCCGTTTCCATTCGTTACACTATCTATCTATCTATCTATCTATCTATCTATCTATCTATCTATATACAGTATTTATCTATCTATCTATCTACAGTGCCTTGCAAAAGTATTCAGCCCCTGGAACTTTTCAACCTTTTTCCACATATCATGCTTCAAACATAAAGATACTAATTGTAAATTTTTGGTGAAGAATCAACAACAAGTGGAACGCAATTGTGAAGTTAAACGAAATGTATTGGTTATTTTAAATTTTTGTGGAAATTCAAAAACTGAAAAGTGGGATGTGCAATATTATTCGGGTCCTTTACTTTCAGTGCAGCAAACTCACTCCAGAAGTTCATTGTGGATCTCTGAATGATCCAATGTTGTCCTAAATGCCTAATGATGATAAATATGATATACCTGTGTATAATCAAGTCTCCATATAAATGTACCTGCTCTGTGATAGTCTCAGGGTTCTGTTTGAAGCACAGAGAGCATCATGAAGACCAAGGAACACAACAGGCAGGTCCGTGATACTGTTGTAGAGAAGTTTAAAGCTGGATTTGGATGCAAAATGATTTCCAAAACTTTAAACATCCCAAGGAGCACTGTGCAAGCGATATTGAAATGGAAGGAGTATCATACCACTGAAAATCTACCAAGACTCGGCCGTCCCTCTAAACTTTCATCTCAAACAAAGAGAAGACTGATCAGAGATGCAGCCAAGAGGCCCATGATCACTCTGGATGAACTGCAGAGATCTACAGCTGAAGAGGGACAGTCTGTCCATAGGACAACAATCAGTCGTACACTGCACAAATCTGGCCTTTATGGAAGAGTGACAAGAAGAAAGCCATTTCTCAAAGATATCCATAAAAAGTGTCATTTGAAGTTTGCAACAAGTCACCTGGGAGACACAGCAAACATGTGGAAGAAGGTGCTCTGGTCAGATGAAACCAAAATCGAACTTTTTGGCAACAATGCCAAACGATATGTTTGGCGTAAAGGCAACACAGCTCATCACCCTGAACACACCATCCCCACTGTCAACATGGTGGTGGCAGCATTGTGGATTGGGCCTGCTTTTCTTCAGCAGGGACAGGGACGATGGTTAAAATTGATGGGAAGATGGATGGAGCCAAATACAGGACCATTCTTGAAGAAAACCTGTTGGAGTCTGCAAAAGACCTGAAACTGGGACGGAGATTTGTCTTCCAACAAGACAATGATCCCAAACAGAAAGCAAAATCTACAAAGGAATGGTTCACAAATAAACGTATCCAGGTGTTAGAATGGCCAAGTCAAAGTCCAGACCTCAATCCAATCGAGAATCTGTGGAAAGATATGAAAATTGCTTTTCACAAACGATCTCCATCAAACCTCACTGAGCTCGAGCTGTTTGCCAAGGAAGAATGGCCAAGAATTTCAGTCTCTCGATGTACAAAACTGATAGAGACATACCCCAAGCGACTTGCAGCTGTAATCGCAGCAAAAGGTGGCGCAACAAAGTATTAAGTTAAAGTGGCCTAATAATATTGCACGCCCCACTTTTCAGTTTTTGAATTTCCACAAAAATTTAAAATAACCAATACATTTCGTTCAATTTCACAATTGTGTTCCACTTGTTATTGATTCTTCACCAAAAATTTACATTTGGTATCTTTATGTTTGAATCATGATATGTGGGAAAAGGTTGAAAAGTTGGTCTCCGCTTTCTCTGCTCCCTGTTTATCTCCTCACAATGCGCACTGACAATGCCCCCTTATGACATCTCATTTGAGTATCTATTATTATTATCATTATACAATTTTATAGCGCCATTTATTCCATGGCGCTTTACATGTGAAAAGGGGCAAATATAGACAAATACAATAAACATGAGCAATAACAATGCACAAACAGGTACAGAAGGAGAGAGACAGACCCTGCCCATGAGGGCTCACAGTCTGCAGGGGATGGGTGAGGATACACTAGGAGAGGGTAGAGCTGGTCGTGTGGTGGTTCAGTAGGTTGAGGATTACTGCAGGCTGTAGGCTTGTCCGAAGAGGTGAGTCTTCAGGTTCGTTTTGAAGGTTTCTATGGTAGGCGAGAGTCTGATGTGTTGGAGTAGAGAGTTCCAGAGTGTGGGGGAAGCACGGGAGAAGTCTTGAATGCGGTTGTGGGAAGAAGAGATAAGAGGGGAGTGGAGAAGGAGATCTTGTGAGGATCCAGCATGAACTGTAGGTTCTCAACAAGAGAGTCATCAAACAGGAATTTATCTGTAGGCATAATGTGAGCTAGGAGTACCCTAGGTTTTCATGGCAAATTTGAGCAGCTGCTCCCCCTGCTGTTTAAAAATTGAAAAGAGGTAAATTACACATTCCCTATAAGGGACTATAGCTTTATTCTCAGCATTATCTTGGTGTCATTACTGTGGTTATATAACGATAATTCCCAACAGCACTTTCATTTGCTGATTATCAGGAATCTGAGAGGTCTGGTCTATCATAACATTGATAGGCCATCAGTGACGAAGTCCCTGAGATTTCTTGTAGGGAACCTGCCAGCAAGCTGCTTGCTTGCAATTAAATAAGTTTTATTCAGAAAAGTGACTGGGTCATCAAAAAGTTGAACTTTACAAAACCTATTGTTTGACTTACTTTGCCCCAATAATTTGTATAATATTTTTGGCACAATTCTGTCACAGAATTATGTATTCGAAGCTACAACCTATTTCCAATTAGCCATGCCCTTTTCCTTTATAAGGGTTGTCCACTACTTGGCCAACCCCTTCTCAATCCCTATGTTTCACATACATCACTTTCTCCTGATGTATGTGATTCATCCGAAGGCGGGGAGGGTGAAGCCAGCGGTAATTACAAAAGGGAAACATAGGCATTGAGGAGGGGTTGTCCGAGTAGTTGACAACTCCTTTAAATCACACCACCCCCTTGCCAAGTAGAATGCAAAAATTGCAAAGCATGTATGTCAGCTTTCTGTTGCTACTTGAGACTACATTTTAGCCCTTCTCTCTTACTAAATGTCCCTCATTGACAATTATTAATACCTTGCAGTGTAATCATTATTTCACACAGCCTTTTGCTTGTGGCTTCCTTTAAAATAGCTGGGGGATCTCTTTAAGCTGAGATCTTAGAGATTGAAGGCCCCTGACCTAATAAATATGAGCCAAGTGCATGCATAGAAGAAATATCTCGGACACAAAGTCAGATATGTGCTCCTCTCTCGGCAAAAGCTGGCAAAAAGTCGCACAGCTTCACAGCAGCCATCGTGTCAGTCTGTGATAGGTCCATGTTAGGCCTGTTCCATATATGATCTTCAGTGTATCCACTTCACATTCCAAGGATTCCAGGGCGCAGTTCCAGGATGTAGGCGCCATCTTGCCACACCACATCTGAACTAGCTTATGTAAGGTTAATAATTGATTTCATTAGCCATTCTCTCCTTCACAAAATGAGCCACAGAATTTATTAATTAATGTCAAACTATAGTCCTTTGCTGTCACAGCACTACAAAATAATTTATTTATAAAGTTAGGATAAGCAGTGAAATGAGAGGTCTTCTGCAATCTGTATGTTAATAGATAACCCATTCCCTGGTAGCAGAAATTAAAATGAAATGACCAAAAGTGCCCAGTGACAAAGGTAAATATACGTTTATTGTTTCAGGTAAGATGCAATGATGTTTAATTCTGTATTGTCCAGACAAACACAGAGAGTTAATAGGGGTGATTCTTCACATGTTCCATAATTGTCATGAGTGCCAGCCACGTCTCTTCTGCTGTGGGAACAATCTGCTCAGCAGGAAGGAGGAAGCCATATTTTCCTGTGTCTCTTAACTCAAAGGTGTAGGAATACTTAATGCCATTGTTATATGCCCAGTCAGTCGTTGTACCATCTGCTCGGTCTGAAGAGAGCGCAAAACATTCAAAGAAAAAAAGAAAACAAAAACAATTTACAAAATGATGCATTATTGCGTCTCTAACTGTATGATAATACAGGTCCTTCTCAAAAAATTAGCATATAGTGTTAAATTTCATTATTTACCATAATGTAATGATTACAATTAAACTTTCATATATTATAGATTCATTATCCACCAACTGAAATTTGTCAGGTCTTTTATTGTTTTAATACTGATGATTTTGGCATACAACTCCTGAAAACCCAAAAAACCTGTCTCAATAAATTAGCATATTTCACCCGTCCAATCAAATAAAAGTGTTTTTTAATAACAAACAAAAAAACCATCAAATAATAATGTTCAGTTATGCACTCAATACTTGGTCGGGAATCCTTTGGCAGAAATGACTGCTTCAATGCGGCGTGGCATGGAGGCAATCAGCCTGTGACACTGCTGAGATGTTATGGAGGCCCAGGATGCTTCAATAGCGGCCTTAAGCTCATCCAGAGTGTTGGGTCTTGCGTCTCTCAACTTTCTCTTCACAATATCCCACAGATTCTCTATGGGGTTCAGGTCAGGAGAGTTGGCAGGCCAATTGAGCACAGTAATACCATGGTCAGTAAACCATTTACCAGTGGTTTTGGCACTGTGAGCAGGTGCCAGGAAGCATGAAGTGCTCCAAAATCTCCTGATAGCTAGCTGCATTGACCCTGCCCTTGATGAAACACAGTGGACCAACATCAGCAGCTGACATGGCACCCCACACCACTGACTGTGGGCACTTGACACTGGACTTCAGGCATTTTGGCATTTCCTTCTCCCCAGTCTTCCTCCAGACTCTGGCACCTTGATTTCCGAATGACATGCAAAATTTGCTTTCATCAGAAAAAAGTACTTGGGACCACTTAGCAACAGTCCAGTGCTGCTTCTCTGTAGCCCAGGTTAGGCGCTTCTGCCGCTGTTTATGGTTCAAAAGTGGCTTTACCTGGGGAATGCGGCACCTGTAGCCCATTTCCTGCACACGCCTGTGCACGGTGGCTCTGGATGTTTCCTCACCAGACTCAGTCCACTGCTTCCTCAGGTTCCCCAAGGTCTGGAATTGGTCCTTCTCCACAATCTTCCTCAGGGTCCGGTCACCTCTTCTCGTTGTACAGCGTTTTCTGCCACATTGTTTCCTTCCAACAGACTTACCATTGAGGTGCCTTGATACAGCACTCTGGGAACAGCCTATTTGTTGAGAAATTTCTTTCTGGGTCTTACCCTCTTGCTTGAGGGTGTCAATGATGGCCTTCTTGACATCTGTCAGGTCGCTAGTCTTACCCATGATGGGGGTTTTGAGTAATGAACCAGGCAGGGAGTTTTTAAAAGCCTCAGGTATCTTTTGCATGTGTTTAGAGTTAATTAGTTGATTCAGAAGATTAGGGTAATAGGTTGTTTAGAGAACCTTTTCTTGATATGCTAATTTATTGAGACAGGTTTTTTGGGTTTTCAGGAGTTGTATGCCAAAATCATCAGTATTAAAACAATAAAAGACCTGACAAATTTCAGTTGGTGGATAATGAATCTATAATATATGAAAGTTTAATTGCAATCATTACATTATGGTAAATAATGAAATTTAACACTATATGCTAATTTTTTGAGAAGGACCTGTATATAATAGTTTTGCATTAAATATTTGTATATTAATCACATTCAGCAAATGTTTGGAAATGGTTTTGTCTTATTCAGAATTTGGTTCATGTTAATAAAGATTAATATGTAGTTAAAGGGGTTGTCCGGTCTCAATTCAGAAAGTGGCAAATCCTCGCAGCGCACAGTGTTACAGAGTTACTGCAGACTTCTCATTTTAGACCGGACAACACCTTTAATGAAAAGTTCTGCAACTTTCTAGCATACTTTATATGTCAATAGCTTACCATTTTCAAGACCTCTCATTACTGTCAATGGATAAAAATTAAATCCAAAGCATCCAGAGAATAAAAATCTATACACATCTAGGCTAGTGCTGCAGACAATTTGGTTCATTTACATAAAGACAAGGAAAACACATAAGGTTCATAAAACAATATACAAGCATTATAATTACAAGAATCTAATTATAGAGCCTTAGTACCAGGAAGTGTGGGACACACTGGAAATTAGAACAAAGAAACCGGCAGGAAAAAATCAGTGCAATAGTCCAGGAAATGAATAAATATTGCAAAGTTTATTTAAATATAAGAATACAAAAAAAGTGTCTAGCAGCTAGGTCGGCTAAAATTGGCAATCATATGCACACTACATGGCAAGGGAGACAGGGTGCCACATCTGCTCTAACAAAGTGAGGCTCATCATGATGCTTACACCGACTCGGATGTTATATAAAAAACACATCATATAGTACCAAGAAACATTTAGAAACATTCAAAGAGCGTTCCCCCATACATATACTGTATATATATATTAATCAACAAGGTACATTATCATAGTTTACAAATGGAAAAAGTAAAATTCCAAGTGGGAGTACTTCCCGACGCGCGTTTCGGATATTTCCTTCCTCAGGGGACTATGTAAACTATGATAATGAACCTTGTTTATTAATATATACATATGTATGGGGGAACTCTCTAGTTGGTGGCCCGATTCTAACGCATCGGGTTTTCTAGTATATGCATGTCCACGTAGTATATTGCCCAGTCACGTAGTATATTGGCCAGCCACGTAGTATATTGCCCAGCCACGTAGTATATTGCCCAGTCACGTAGTATATTGCCCAGCCACGTAGTATATTGCCCAGCCACGTAGTATAATGCTCCATGCAGTTATGGCCCCATAGATGCTCCATATAATGCTCCATGCAGTTATGGCCCCATAGATGGCCCATATAATGCTCCATGCAGTTATGGCCCCATAAATGCTCCATATAATGCTCCATGCAGTTATGGCCCCATAGATGTCCCGTATAATGCTCCATGCAGTTATGGCCCCATAGATGCCACATATAATGCTCCATGCAGTTATGGCCCCATAGATGTCGCATATAATGCTCCATGCAGTTATGGCCCCATAGATGCTCCATATAATGCTCCATGCAGTTATGGCCCCATAGATGGCCTATATAATGCTCCATGCAGTTATGGCCCCATAGATGTCCCATATAATGCTCCATGCAGTTATGGTCCCATAGATGCTCCATATAATGCTCCATACAGTTATGGCCCCATAGATGCTCCGTACAATGCTCCATGCAGTTACGGCCCCATAGATGCCCCATATAATGCTCCATGCAGTTATGGCCCCATAGATGTCCGATATAATGCTCCATGCAGTTATGGCCCCATAGATGTCCCATATAATGCTCCATGCAGTTATGGCCCCATAGATGCCCCATATAATGCTCCATGCAGTTCTTTATGGTCCCATAGACGCTCCATACAGGATTGTGCCACATGTAATGCTGCTGCTGCAATAAAAAAAAATCACATACTCACCTCTCGTCGCTGCTGCTCAGCGTCCTGTCTCTCCGCACTGACTGTTCAGGCAGAGGGCGGCGCGCACACTAATACGTCATCGCACCCTCTGACCTGCACAGTCACTGCAAGAGGATGGGAAGACAGAGCGGCGCCCGGCGGATGGAACGCGGACAGGTGACTATGAAATACTCACCTGCTCCTGGTGCTCCTGACGCTGTCCCTGCCTGTCCCATGGTACCGCAGCTTCTTCCTGTAATGAGCGGTCACATGGTACCGCTCATTACAGTAATGAATATGCGGCTCCACCCCTATGGGAGTGGAGTCCATATTCATTACTTTAATGAGTGGTACCACGTGACCGTTGAATAGAGGAAGAGCTGCAGCGTGGGAGACCATGGGACAGGCTGGGACAGCGTTAGGAGTGCTGGGAGCAGGTGAGTATGGGACAGTCCTCTCTCCCCCTCACCCGCCGACCATGACTCGAGTATAAGCCGAGAGGGGCACTTTCAGCCCAAAAATTTGGGCTGAAAATCTAGGCTTATACTCGAGTATATACGGTAGTTGAGGACACACAGGGTTAATAGCAGCGGTAACGGAGTGCGTTACACCGCGGCCCATTACCGCTGCCATTAACCCTGTGTGAGCGGTGACTGGAGGGGATTATGGAGCGGACGCCGGGCACTGACTGCAGGGGAGTAGGGGAGGGACTAATCGGACTGTGCCCGTCACTGATTGGTCGTGGCAGCCATGACAGGCAGCTGCCAAGACCAATCAGCGACGCGGGATATCTGTGACGGAAGATGAGGACAGAAAGACGGAAGTACCCCTTAGACTTAGACAATTATATATATAGATTAGGTTTCTAGGAACAATGGTGCAGTATAAAAGCACCTTTAAGAAGGGACAAATATTTGTGCCAAAATTTGTTCTTAGAGGATACCATTGTATCCACCTCTAATACATTATCCCATAACTTACACAATTATTATAGTAGTGTAGTACTTACAAATGGTAGCAATAGTGGTTCCATAAGTATATCGCGTTCCATGCAAGGATGCCAAGGACACCGCCGTTTGTTTAGCCAGTTCCATCTAAGAACATAATGAATATTATTAGGTGTAGAAATAATATATTTCTGAAACCACAAATCAGGTTATATACACTAGATTCCTTGATAGGGCGATGATCCAGGGAACTAGTCTGATTGCCGTATGTGGAGTCGGGAAGGAATTTTTTCTCCAAGGTGGAGTTTACTCTTTGCCACATGGTTTTTTTTTGCCTTCCTCTGGATCAATATGTTAGGGCATGTTAGGTTAGGCTATGGGTTGAACTAGATGGACTTAAAGTCTTCCTTCAACCTTAATAACTATGTAACTATGTAATCTCATATTTCTTGTATTTTCAGTTATTGAAAATACAAAGGAGAGCAAGTGTCTACTATGTTCTTTATTTTTATCTGAATGTAAAGTAAAAGTAAAGTAAAAAGTAAAAAAAGGGGTTACAAAATTTTGCTGAAGCTAACCAGCCTCAAAAGTTCGCAAGCGTACAATATTCATATAACCTATTTCGTCCTTTTTGTCTTTCTAATGTGAGCAATAGCACACACTATAATCCACATCCTTACCTAAGATGTCCTCAGTTTAACGTTTAACTTAAAATTTGTAGTTTATACTTCCTCACTAGTACATGTAGAGGTGGATCGGTGACATTTCAGCCCTTGTGTTCCAGGTCAATATCCAGCCAGGAGCACCATTTGAGAATGTACAGGTTGTAGTGCACATTCTTCCCGTATATCTATGAATTGCCAGATAATATGAGCTTATCACATATTATACTGATAAATTAGTTGACTTGCTATAAGATTGCCCCAACAGTATATGAGATAAGACATTTGTGAGCCCATTGGGGCTAAAAGCTAAGAGTAAGCCAAAGTCACATAACCAATGGGAAATACATATAGTTTCAGCGTTAATACCATTATCACCCATTATGTGGCATTTGGTATTTTGAGATTTTTCTCTTGTGCTGGACTAACATGGCCCTGCACACTCCCCAATCCCCTGCTATATTATATAAAGGAAGGATATATCTATAAAAGTATTAAAGGTAAAAGCCTGTCTTCATAGTTGAGCATCTAGCTAAATACACTAAACTTCGCACTGTTGCGCATACTTGACTGTTCTCTAGTAGATTTTTATTTTGTTCAACAAGAGAATTTTCCAGGATTTTTCAAAATTTGCTAAGAGTAGGGAAATAAATGTGACGTTTGCATGTATGACACCAGTGATAGGCCACAGAAGTCACGTGAATAAAGGAGGTCAGGTCACTGCTTGTTCATTCTTACCAGCTCCTCGTGGTCAGGTGCTAGATTAGTAGTGTAGCCATAGGGAAAGAGAAGCATCTGCGAGTAGCTGTGTATGGTAAGCATAGCTTTCACATTGCCATGAGCCAAAATAAAGTCCGCAACAGAGTTAACCTCAGGCTCAGAGTGAGGATGTGCTCCATGATACGTCTCAGCACAAGGATTGCTGCTGGAACCAGGGCCTGCAAAACAATAAAACCGCATGTCCAATAGTTTCCTTATGTCCTGTAGGTGCTGTAAATATACCTAATACAATCTAATCCTCTAAAAATTGTCACTAAATAATTCCATGAGAACAGTCTAATCTTAATGTTAGTGACCAGTGTCTGCAATTTTTTGTTTGCAATAGACTCACACAGCTTAGCTTAAAGGGAATCTGTCAGCAGGTTTTTGTCACCTAATGTGAGAGCATGTAGAGACAAAGACTCTGATTCCAGCTATGTGTCACTAGGCTGCTTGTTTTATCAGCAGGAGATTATCAGTAGAGGCCTATTAAACATGTTGCAGTGTTTATTTTTATTTTAAGTCAGTCTTCAGCTCAGTCTCACGCCATTGCGACTTGATGGATGAATGCTCTGTAGGAAGATCGATGTTGTGCAAGCCTAGATAGGTCCTCCAGGGTCTTCTGCACTGTTATCTTGATAGTATCAAGCCATCAAGTTGCTGATCTTCCCTTTTGCCTTGTTCCTTCTATTCTTCTAACCATGATGTCCTTCTCCAGTGATTGCTCTCTTGATGTGTCCAAAAGAGGCAAGTCGTAGCTCGGTGATCCTTGCTTCGAGTAACATGACTGACTTGATGTGTTCCAAAATTGATTTGCTTGCTCTTCTTGCCATCCATGGTATTAATAACATCCTTCTCCAGCACCATATTTCAACAGTCCTGATTTTTCATCTGTCGTGTTTCTTTATTGTCCAGGTTTCGCATCTGTATGTTACTACAAAAAAGACCAGAATATGTAAGAGCCGTGTCTTATTCACCAGTGACATGTTCCTCGATTTGAACACCTTTTCCAATGGTTTCATTGTTGATTTGATCATAGCTATTCTCCTATTGACTTCAGGTGTCGTCGCTGCATCATTGATCCGAGAAGGTTGAAGTCCTTTACAACTTCCAGTTTGTCGCCGTCCGTCTCAAATATGTCCCAATCATACCTGGCAGTAGTCAATATCTTTGTATTCTTTGTATTGAGTAGGAGTCCCATGATCGAGCTTCCCATCTTGACACTCTGTAATAAGGTCTTCATACTATCTACGCAATGTCGTCGTCCATATTCATGATCTCTATATAATCCCTCCATTAGCCCTCACAGCTGATTGGCAGCTTTCTCCATATGCTCAGTGTACACAGAAAGCTGTAAATTAGTGGTGTGGGAGGGCTATACAGAGCTCAGCATTCAGAGCACTGGCAGATCAGCAACAGATAAACCAGTGATTTTATCAAAACTGCAGCAAGCAGCCCAGTAAGTGATACATTGCTGGAATCAGGGTTTCTGCATATTCATTATGCTACTCTCATATAGGGTAACAAAAAAGTCTGGTGACAGATTTCCTAAAAATTACTATCCACCTGAAAAATACTGGACAACATAGTGTAAGAAACTGTCAAAACCAAAACATTTTTTTAAATCAAATATTTCTTAAAATTATTTTTATAACACAGCAGTACAAAACAACAACACAACCATGAAAGGGACCCAGTCCCTCTTCTATCCCCCCCCCACAACATGAAACTCTATTAAACATAACATTTTAAGATAAATATTTCACAGTTCTGCCCACAGCAGATTAGAAGTCTTAAAATATGAGTAACCACTAACATAACAATATTAATGGGGAATCTAGATCTTGGTTTGGCACATTTATATACGTGTCTATAGCTGCCCAATATGGAATATAGCACCTATCATGTCTTTATATTGAATCTATACATAAGTCAAAATCAACCTAGTCAAAATGTTTGCAGTTCTCTGGATGCTAGGCCGAAGCCATCAATCCATGGAGGCCATATCTTTTCAAATTTGGAGATGGCCTTCCTTTTCAAATATATGGTTTGTTCCAGATTTAATAGCCAATTAATCTTATTTATAAATTCTGTTACTGTGGGCGCCTGCTCTGATAACCAATGTTGGGCTATCAGTTTCCTGGCCATGTATAACATGTGTGCTACCGCTATTTTGCCATGTTCGTCAGTGCTCAGATCATCTATATTTCCCAGTATACGTACTAATGGTGCGGGATCTGTATTGACCGTTCTATTAATGATCGATATTACATCCCTCCAGAAGATCTCCAAAGCAGAGTATGTCCACATCATATGAAGCATATTAGCCGGGGATGTTTTATATCTAGCACATATGGGGTCTGGATGGAGCCCTTTATCATGGATAAATTGGGGTGTTCTATATGACTGGTGTAGTACCTGTAAGTGAGAAAATATATGGGGCTCACTCAAAGATAACTGTGGAACTCTTTCCAGTATTTCATACCACAACCCCTCTTCAATAGGGCCTATCATGCCCTCCCATTTTTCTTTTGACTGTATGGGGTGTTTTGTTAATACCAGGTCCAACAGATATCTATAAAGTGTAAATATCTATAAATGAGACATCTGCACTGAAGAAGAAAGTACGTATGTACAGAAGTAGCTATTAACAGATGGACTGTTATAATCACTGCTATACTGGTGCAGAAATCCCCTGTGATCAAATCCCACTAGTATTGAAAGTACCTGTAATTAACCCAAGGACATATGATTAGGGGTGCTGTTAAAGAGTGAGGACAAACTTGTGCTCAGTGGATAGCAGGGTAGCAGGACAATATGTCATGGTTCCTGTTGAATGCGGATGATGCGGAGTACACTCCCAGCGTAGTCCCATATGGAGCTTGATGGAGTTACTAGCGGGGATAAGTGGAGGTATACTGTGCCACCGGGGCAGTGTCCTCCCTGGGTGGTGGGGTAGCATCCGATACTGCTGTATAGCTGGAACGGGTGAGTGGCGACTTGGCCGTTTTCATAGTTGGAGCTATCAAATTACCATACCTACAGATTGGGCTTTCCTGAATACAAACTTAGGATGATCGGGTAACACTAGACATTGCGTCCAGATATCTATAAAGTAATGAGATTAGTCCTCCAGAGTTATGTGAGCTGGCTATTCTGTGTATTACATCATTTTTGGTCACTCCGTTATTTAGGATGGGACCCTCAGCCTGATATGCATGTCGTAACTGAAGATACTTATAAAATTCATTGTTGGGTAGTCCATATTCATTCTGTATTTGTGAGAATTCCTTGAGTGTATTTCCCTCTAAAACATGTGTAAATCTTTCTACTCCTTTTTCACTTTAGTTTTTAAACCCTTCCAAATTATATAGATTAGCCATGGCATTTCCCACAATGACGTAAATTGTGAAATTCCTTGTATACCTTGTAGTTTCTTCACCGTCCCCCAAAGTTTGTATATTAACAGCGTAGTTGGGGGTTCTAGAAGAGGGTATCTTACATTTGTGAGCCTCCAATGCTTCATAGAGTCTGAGTGATTTAAAATGTGATTGAAGTGGTAAACGTTGAACTCCCTCTACCCTTCCAGGGTCATCCCACCCACGAATGTGCTGGAGCTGAGCTGCCATGTATAAGCCATGAATTGGGGACTGCAATGCCACCCATTGTTTTATCTCTTTGCAGAGTTTCCAGTTTAATTCTTGGAGATTGTCTTCCCCAGATTAAGTCTCTGAACATCCCATTAATTTTGGGCAGCCAAATTGGAGCATTATGCAACACATACACACGTGGTCAAAATTGTCGGTACCCCTCGTTTAATGACAGAAAAACCCACAGTGGGTGGGTCACATAGATCTTAAATTTCTGAATAATATGTGCAACTGTAGTCACAGGAACATCAAGCTGCTTGGAGATGGTTTTATAACTTTTACCTTTAACATGTTTGTCTATAATTTTCTTTCTAATCTCCTGAGACAAGTCTTTCCTTCGCTTCCTCTGGTCCATGTTGAGTGTGATACACACCATGTCACCAAACAGCACAGTGAATATCTGGAGCCCTATATACAGGCCCACTCACTGATTCCAAGATTGTACACACCTGTGATGATAGTTAGTGGACACACTTTGATTTAAGATGTCCCTTTTGTCACATTATTTTCAGGGGTACCATCATTTCTGTCCATGTCTATTTCATGAGTTGTATTTTCTTAAAAATTCTGTGGAAGCATGGTTGAAAAGTAATGTCTGACTTTCATTTGTTCATTTGCATAGATCTTTTAATTACTTTTGTCAGATTCAAAGTTATTTCTGTGACCATTTAACGAGGGGCACCAACAATTTTGACCACGTGTGTGTAGCAATTGTGGCATCCTGATCATCTTGACCAAGTTGGTGCGACCCACAACTGACAGTGGTAGTTTAGACCACATGTCCAGTTTGCAAAAACCAAAACATTTTTACTGTAGAAAGATTTAACTTTGGGATTCCTTTTGGTCCAGGTTAAATATATGACATCTATTAGATGAATATAACTAGGTCATAACATTCCACATAATTTCCCTTGCTTTCCTTTTGTCTGAGTCTGTGTATTTGTTTGTAAAATTTTACCCTTTATCTACTTGAAAATGTTTAGCTATTACTATAGTATAAGATCAGTTGTTAACCTATAAATGATAGCGAAAAATCTAAAATGCCTAATTATTATTTCTGTTCCCGTAAAAATTGGAAACATTAAACAATAACAATAAAAATTACAATTAAAAAAAATAAATAAACATTTTTCTATTAGATCACAAAACATTAAAAAGAAAGGCTCCTGTGTTTAGATAGTGCTGTTACATACTTTTTATGGTGCCCCTTGATGTAATTTTGATCCCCTTTCATAATGTCTACCATCTTTGCTCCTAGTGCTCAGAGTTCTAGTGGCTTGCTGCCCAACAACAGACATCCTTCAGCGACCTATGTACATAAAGGTCTAGGACATAGCACTGAGCTACTGAAATTGTCACCATTAGGACTAGATGCAGTAAGTGGACCCTCTGACAGGAAATGTAAAAATCACCAAGAGGCGCCATAATAAGTACTGTATATACTCGAGTAAAAGCCGACCTGAGTATAAGCCAAGGCACCTAAATTTGCCACGAAAAACTGTGAAAACACATTGACTCGAGTATAAGCCGGATATGCATTGACCCCTCATCCCTATTCTGGTATGCATGGCTCCCCATCCCTGTCCTTATCCCCTATCCCTATGCATGGTTCCTATAAAAAAAAACAACTCATCCTACCTGCCTTCCCTGCGTGCCCTCGCTGCATCTCGTTCCGGCGCCAGCAGCTCCTGCGGCTGAGCGATCACGTGTCCCCGCTCATTAAGGTAATGAATATTCACTCCACGCCTATGGGAGTGAAGAGATGTGAATATTCATTACCTTAATGAGCGAGGGACACATGATCACTCGGCCAGAAGAGCTGCTTGCGCCAGCCGGAACAAGATGCAGCGAAGGCACACAGGGAAGGTACCGTAAATAGGATGTGTGCTGGAAGCCGGCGGCTGCGGCTGTAACTGCGCGCTATCAGAGAAATTAATATTTACTGCCAGCGCAGTGAATATTCATTTCTCTTTAGCAGTTGGCACAGGCTTTACCTGCAGCCGCTGACTCATGCCTCTGTGACCCACTGCTCCGCCGCTCCCCTTCCCCCGCCGACATTCTGGGACAATGACTCGTGTATAAGCCGAGGGTTTTTTCAGCACAAAAAAATGTGCTGAAAAACTCTGCTTATACATGACTATACACAATAAGTAATATCAATATCTAGACACAAAAACATTATTTTACTTGATTCAAAATAAAAAATGGTGTGTTTAACAAGATTTATCAAAGAAATGTAGCATTAAATTACAGAAACAATTATTTAAGTATGACGTAGGTTGTAATATAAATTCCTTTCATGTCTACTTTTTCTATGATATAAATATGAATCATTTAATCAAGTTTTGTACCTCCAAAACCTGCATTCCAATTCCTGTTGGGATCCACACCAATACAAGAAGAGCCCACATTGATCGACCTGGTCTTTCTCCACATGCGATTCTGAAAAAACCCATATATTAAATAATTTAAATAAGCCATGAAAGAAACAGCACAAAAGTGTGAACTGTGATTACATTTTCCAACAGTAGCCAAACTCAATGGCTTATTCTCAAGACAGTAAGTTGTCCACAATTCATAGAATAGGAGATAACTGACAGAACGGAGTCCGACCTATGGGACACTCTGCTATCTCGAGAATGGGCCTGAGTATGCTCACCTCCACTCTATTCATGATCCTGGTTTCTGGGTTCCACAGCTCTGTTCTTGGGATTGTTGGGTACCCAATGGATAGGGGATAACTTATTATCTTGAAATAAAACCTTTTTAACAGTGCTGTGAAGAACCATCAAAGATGAAATTTAGTAGCAGTATATGTCCTCTGTAAGGTGGCAGCTGGACAGATCCTGGACAAGAGGTATGTGTCGCCAAGGTGCCAAGCCTCGGTGATGTAGGACCCGGAGAAGAAGGCTCTGGTGCATATAGTGCTGAAGGGTTTTTCATGGGTCCAAGTTTTTGGAGCAGCTGAAAGAGCGGCGTGGGATCGGCTGCTCACTTGCCTCCTGTTCCAGGTCTAGGAGCAGGCTATAAAAGGCAGTTCACCTGCCTCATTTAATGTCTGACTTTGTGTATGTGCCTTCCTGAAATTGCTGCCAAAGAGTGAGTGGATCCCTACACCCCCAATACTGTGTATCAGGTTACCTATTTAATTTACTATTGTGTGAAGGAAATCAGAGGAAAGTTGTTACAAAGTTGAGCTTTCCTGCTGTACTATGACAATTACACAATCTCTGGTTATTAATTTAATTAACAGCACAAATCTTACCGTACTGTGTGTGTATGCATAGCCGTCAGGGTTGGTAACAATCTCCAAAAATATGTCAAAATGGTTTAGAATATCAGTAAGTGATGAGTCGACACCATAGCTGCTTGCAATCTATAAATAAAATTGGAAGATGCATCCATTTATTGACCAAGGTATACAATATCCTTTTAGCAGCTATCTACTGAAAGTTTACATGACATAGATGGATTACAGTAAATATATAATTATGATTATTATTGACCATAACCTTTTTAGCTGTCCATACACCTGTGGCCTGGGTGATCCACTCACGAGAATGAATTCCTGTGTCGATCCATATAGCTGGTTTGTTTCCACCTGTACTGAACTAGAACAGATTACAAATATGTATTCAAATAATATCTTAGTTTACAACGCCCCCCAAAAATACACAAAATAATTTTTCCGAAGTCCTGGCTATCTTCCTTTAGTCTCCTCTTCTACCTTGATCAGATTTTGCCTCATAATACTGTACATTCAAAACTGGTATAAATATGATTTCTCTTATGGTGTCCCAGGAGATCAGCCACTTCTATCTCCTTGTTGCAATCTTTACCTTCAAAGCATATATTGGACGACCTTCATAGCTCTGACCAATATCAATCTTTCTGACCAATTGTGGATACTCCGTCACTAAACTGTCAATCCAGCTGTAAATCTGAAAAAAAAAAGGAAATAGATGACTGTAAGACTAAGTTCAGATGAGCTTCTAAAAATAGTATGTTTCTCATCCAGAAAAAAACCAAATGATTTTTCATATCTCTTGTATGTCTTCCGTTTTTATGCATCAGCAATTATTAAAATATACAAGACCAAATTCAGTTTCTTATGGTAATAACTGCATTCATGAAAAATCGGATGCTATATGGTGTCTCCATATGAAATTCCATTTTTTTTTTGTGCACCCATAGACTTGAACAGGTGAGTCTCATCTGAAATATTGAATATATTATTACATGTTGTGATTTGTCTTCACTTGAACATTTGGTCCTTAAAAAACCAAACATCTGAACAGCCCTAATGAATAACATTGGTCCGAGTGCTGTCTGATTTTTCCCGGACAGCACTCAGACCAAAAATATGGCCATGTGAATGTGGCCTCATTCTGCCATTTTCAATGTACCGTATTTTCCGGCGTATAAGACGACTGGGCGTATAAGACGACCCCCCAACTTTTCCAGTTAAAATATAAAATCTTCTTAAAAGTCGGGGGTCTTCTTATACGCCATATGTCGTCTTATAGGGCCGGTGACTAATGTGCCTTTTGGGTGGGAGTGGTCCCGATGACGACGAGGGGACGTCTCACAGGAAAGTGTGAGTGGACTATCCCCCATTACCTCATCGTAGCGCTGAAGCGTAGGGTCTCTGCTGGGAGCGGCGGCTCCTCTTTGTGCCGCGTGGGTGCTGTGGGGCGGCGGCTCCTCTTCTGTAGTGTGGGGCCTCTGTGCTGTGGGGCGGCGGCGACGTATTTTCATGCGGTCAGTCGGGGCTCCTCCGGCATCTTCTTAAAGCCCGGAGGCCCCGCCGGCAGCTCCATTGCTACGATGCGGTGGCCTCCGGGAAAATGGCCGCTGGGGGCGGCGCATGCTCAGATTCAGATCTCGTCCCGAGATCTCGAGAGACGAGATCTGAATCTGAGCAGCGGCCATTTTCCCGGAGGCCACCGCATCATAGCAATGGAGCTGCCAGCGGGGCCTCCGGGCTTTAAAGAGATGCCGGAGGAGCCCCGACTGACTGCATGAAAATACGCCGCCGCCGCCGCCCCACAGCACAGAGGCCCCACACTGCAGAAGAGGAGCCGCTGCCCCACAGCACAGCACCCACGCGGCACAAAGAGGAGCAGCAGCCGCCGCTCCCAGCACAGAGACCCCACGCTGCAGCGCTACGATGAGGTAATGGGGGATACTCCATGCACTTTCCTGTGAGACGCCCCCTCGTCGTCATCAGGACTACTCCCCCCCCCCCACCCACCATATACACCCGGCGTACAAGACGATACCCGGCGTATAAGACGACCCCCGACTTTTAAGAAGATTTTCAGGGGTTAAAAAGTCGTCTTATACGCCGGAAAATACGGTAACTTAAACTTATAGCTAGGCATATGCATGAAATTTACCGGGGGTTTACTGTGTACTGTAATTATTTAACCATCTTTTCCATAAAAATTATAGAACAGAAAAGAAATTTCTAAACTGAAGTAGCATAGTAGTGAACGTCTGGTCCCATGATAAGAGGAGAGAAAGAAAAGTCTTGTGAATTTTTAATGAATGACTACGGTCACATTTAGGGCTCGTGCAGACGACCATATTAACTGACAAAAAATCAGATCGCACTCGGACCAATGTTATTCTCTGGGGCCATGCACATGTCCGTTTTTTTTGCTCAGACCCAGCCAATCCCAGGAAAAAAAATCGCAGCATACCCAAGGTAAATCAGATTGTCGGCCATGTAACTCAATGAGTCTGTGGGAAAACATTGGACTGCACTTGGATGACATTTGCTTGCAGTCCGATTTTTACAGACTGATACCATGGAGAAGATGGCTAATTTTTTTTTCCCATCTTCTTCTCATCCAAGAAAATAGGAGCACTCTCTGCTGACACTGTGATCAAACTCTGATCAGAGTGTGAGTAGCAGAATCGTCCCGATTCTCTCAGATAAGAGAATATGCGATGAGATGGTCCTAGCCGCAGTGTCTATCACTGATCCACTAGAGAACAGGTCCTATTTTTTAAGAACGAAAAGTGAATTAACCTCTTCTATTGTGTGATACGTGGAATAAATAAAGCTGTTAATGCTTCTCCCACGGAACTTTGCGGATCGCATTTCCTCCTGCTCCTGGTCCATTATTGCCTGCGAAGAAATAGAAAATAAAGTTGACTGAATACGACGGCAACATACAGAAAAGAATAAAGATGAGGACAATATTTACTTTACCATAACCCATCACATATGGTAATAATGCCAGATATACTGTAGCTCATATTTATGTAATTTGTGTACTTCCCTAAACAACCAATTCATGTAAGAGTAGAACATTTATTTCAGTTTCCCATATGTATTTTTCATTGGATTTCAGTTGTGTAACCTGCATTGTACAGTACAGTGTAAGAAAAAAGGGTTTTCACAGTACCCTTTCCCTTATAGTGAATGCAATAAATCTGCAGATTAGTACGCTTAATAGTTAGTTGTGATAACTCAATCCTGACAAACCAGAAGTCTATAAGTAGTATCAAATATATAATTTAATTAAAATTTCAGGTTCATATAATAGCCAGCCTAATTGCACCTGCTTCAAATCTTTAATGCTATGAGACAATTATGCACTATGCAGGCAATGTCAAACCACATATCAAATAATAAAAGTAAAATGACTATATAAATTGAAATTACAAATACAGGTATATAATAGCCAACATACCAAATCTGCTTTGAATATGATGAAGAACGGGCGTAACGCGCATTGCGGTGGTGGGGAAAGCACTTTACCGACATCGATTTGTAAGTACCGTATCCATATTGTCACCGGGTTACCGCAACAGAGCAGAGCCAGAAGACCGTGGCGTCTGGTGGCTCCTACTCCGCCGCTGAGAAGAAGCACTCCTCCAATGTATTAAACATGTTTATTTCTTCCAGCAGAACGGGGGTTAATCGGCCATATTGGAAATTCCTGCATTCAGCTGTGCTCGGCTAGCCATTCCTTTTCCCTATAAAATCTGGGCTCGATTAGCAAGTCCTTGTCTGAGTTAGCAATTGCTGCAAGACATAGGAGTGGGAGAAGTTGGTTTTGAGAAGGAGTGCTGGAAGAGTTAATTAGCGACTGTTATCTGGTTTGTACGCTTGGTAATTCCTTATCCTTCCCTGTTTTGCTATCTTTACCCCCCAATACACACCCTGGTGAATACCACTGTTATATGTGAGTGTATATTTTATGTGTGTGGAGTTTTCAGTTTCCCCTTGTCTTTGTTACCCTGTCAGGTTGGTGTACTGCGGTGCACAGTAGCGCCCCCTCTTCACTGGGTGGGGGAAGGGGACTGACGAAGGGCTAATCTAGGAGATAGGGAAAGGGCGGAGGCCCTGGTGTCTTCACCATCTGAAGTATCCCGGGGAACAGGGCGAGCTAGGGCTTCCCCTAGTGTTAGGGCCAGGAAAGGTGCCCCTGGTCCCAGATCACTCGCCAGTCGAATCGTGACATATATGCTATAAAATTAATTCCTATCTCCTCTTCTGCATAATTACTGTTTGCTAATGTCTACACTACAATACATTATCAGACACTGCCTGAATACAGATTTGGTAGGTTGGCTATTACATACCTGTATTTGTAATTTCAATTTCCATAGTCATTTTACTTTGGTTCCCCTGCACAATTATTATTCACTTTATCTTGTATTAACTATGGTTTGACACTGCCTGCCTGATGTATGGTTGTCTCATAGTATTAAAGATTTGAAGTAGGTGTGAAAATGCCGGTTTTTATATGAACTTGTAAATTGAATATAATTATATATTTTGTTACTACTTATAAACTTCTGGTTTTCTGATTGGTAATTACATACGGCATATCTCTGCATTTATTTTAGTTACGCTCTGACTTATTCTGTGATTGTTTTTAATTTTATATTTAATACAAAATAATAGTTGGTTAACGTACTCTCTAGCATCTTGCGCCTAATTATGCCTGTGATTTTGTGGTGGCAAGGTAAGTATGATATATGTAATGCAGCTTGGGTGCTGTGATATGCATTTAGCACAGAATACACAATTTTGATGTATGAACAGCATATATAATGGTTTTTTAAAAAATATGTACAGGATTCAGGGTTACAATTTATTATTGCTTTCAATTGCTGTTCTTTTAGTCTGCTTTTTGTACAGATTATTTTTTTTCATACAACAATAGCAATCAGTCACATATATTTACCAGTAATATAATAATGTTTACCCATGTACAAAGCTACTCGCTAAATTATGCAAATTCAAGGAGAAAATGGAGTCCAAATTGCAAATAAAATTACAACCAAATTTTATTAATACAAACAATAACACACAAAAACAAATTGTATCCAAAGGAATGTACAACTCATACAATACATGGGTTTTAAGTCATTAGGTAATTGAATCCACAAGTTTAAAAATAGGGCCAAAGCAAGGTCAAGATGTAAATTATCGCTTCCTCAGGGGGCGTGGCCTAGGCAAGGTATCAGTCCGATATAAATATTGATCCGAGCACGATCACCCTCTTATAGGCTAGCGTCTGGTCACTTTAGCGGAACAGATCAATATTTATATCAGACTGATACCTTGCCTAGGCCATGCCCCTTGAGGAAGCGATAATTTGAATGCGAAACGCGCGTCGGGGTACGTGGCCGAGGCAAAGGCAGGACAAACCATCATTATGAGTAATTAAACTTTTTTTTACTAAATATGATCATGCATTGATGTTGGATGCAGCAGTGTGATTTGGGGATCGCTATACTATACGCTATGTTGGTCTGTTAAGGCATACTTGGCTATACACATGTGACATGTTCCAGTTCATTATAATAGATTATATGCCCTGTTGTTGCACCCAATGCATATATATATCCTGACCTTGCTTTGGCCCTATTTTTACACTTGTGGATTCAATCACCTAGTGACTTAAAACACATGTATTGTATAAGTTGTACATTCCTTTGGATACAATTTGTTTTTGTGTGTTATTTTTTGTTTTAATAAAAGTTTGGTGTAATTTTATTGGCAATTTGGACTCGATTTTCTCCTTGAATTTGAATAGCAAGGAGTCAGTCTCAGTAATAGTCTTATTTTCCATTGAAATGTTCACTGGATGAACACCAATAAAAATCATGTGAGGTTACATATGTTAGGTACCTGAACATCCTCTATCATAATGGAGTAATCAATGCTGTTAGACTCTAGAAACTCCTTCACTTGCTGTAAAGTGGCATTAGGAACCATCATGTCGACAGGTAGATCAGGAATTGAAGGACTGCGCCAGTAATCAACCTAAAGGAAAAGAAGTTACTTCATGATAATATTATTAAATCTATCATTTTGGGGAACACATTTAAAACTAGATGGGCATTTCCTGAAGGAAATACATGGTGCTTGAACAGCGCTGCCAGCTTTACAGCAGCACTTTTCACACACGGGACCAGGGGGCCACTTACTTTTCCACACCCGGGACCGGGGCGCACTTACTTTTCCACACCCGGGACCGGGGCGCACTTACTTTTGCACACGGGGCCGGGGGCGCACTTACTTTTGCACACGGGGCCGGGGGCGCACTTACTTTTGCACACGGGGCCGGGGGCGCACTTACTTTTGCACACGGGGCCGGGGGCGCACTTACTTTTGCACACGGGGCCGGGGGCGCACTTACTTTTGCACACGGGGCCGGGGGCGCACTTACTTTTGCACACGGGGCCGGGGGCGCACTTACTTTTGCACACGGGGCCGGGGGCGCACTTACTTTTGCACACGGGGCCGGGGGCGCACTTACTTTTGCACACGGGGCCGGGGGCGCACTTACTTTTGCACACGGGGCCCGGGGCGCACTTACTTTTGCACACGGGGCCGGGGGCGCACTTACTTTTGCACACGGGGCCGGGGGCGCACTTACTTTTGCACACGGGGCCGGGGGCGCACTTACTTTTGCACACGGGGCCGGGGGCGCACTTACTTTTGCACACGGGGCCGGGGGCGCACTTACTTTTGCACACGGGGCCGGGGGCGCACTTACTTTTGCACACGGGGCCGGGGGCGCACTTACTTTTGCACACGGGGCCGGGGGCGCACTTACTTTTGCACACGGGGCCGGGGGCGCACTTACTTTTGCACACGGGGCCGGGGGCGCACTTACTTTTGCACACGGGGCCGGGGGCGCACTTACTTTTGCACACGGGGCCGGGGGTGCACTTACTTTTGCACACGGGGCCGGGGGCGCACTTACTTTTGCACACGGGGCCGGGGGCGCACTTACTTTTGCACACGGGGCCGGGGGCGCACTTACTTTTGCACACGGGGCCGGGGGCGCACTTACTTTTGCACACGGGGCCGGGGGCGCACTTACTTTTGCACACGGGGCCGGGGGCGCACTTACTTTTGCACACGGGGCCGGGGGCGCACTTACTTTTGCACACGGGGCCGGGGGCGCACTTACTTTTGCACACGGGGCCGGGGGCGCACTTACTTTTGCACACGGGGCCGGGGGCGCACTTACTTTTGCACACGGGGCCGGGGGGGCACTTACTTTTCACACACGGGGCCGGGGGGCACTCACTTTTCACACACGGGGCCGGGGGGGCACTTACTTTTCACACACGGGGCCGGGGGGCACTTACTTTTCACACACGGGGCCGGGGGGGCACTTACTTTTCACACACGGGACGAGAGGGTGTCATAGTCACTTTATTCTGATGTTTGACTTTGATAAATGATCATGTCCTAAAATGGACACCGTACATTTGCATAGCTGCCATCTTTGGAAGGTCAAGTTGGGAGTAATGGAAAGTTCGCCATTATTTCCTATGGGAATTTTTTTTTTTAAATGCGATTTAAATAAAATCTACATATCAGATCGACTATAAAAGTCATAGCACACCTGTCCCCACCGAGGCCTTCGAAACGCCGCCTGAACGGGGTCTCTGCGCCGAGCGGTTCGGGCCGCATTAAATCGGAAAACGCGGAGAAGAATAATAAAATATAAGAAATCGGATTACAATATGTTGCTTGAACCTAGGAGGGTTCAAGCACCATAATTATGTACCTTGGGTTTTCTGGTACCAGGAGGAATTTTTAAACTTGTTATTTTTTTAAGCAACAGATAAGTAACTTACTAACATATGAAAGGAGGTTGACCTTCCCATAAACTATAAAGGGGTTGTCCAAAGAAAAGAAGTGATCATCTATCCCCATATCCATGGCAGGGCCGGTTTTAGACAAAGTGGATCCCTGGGCAAAAGTTTAAAGTGGGGCCCCAAATTCTCACATATTGCACCATCACAAAGAAACATGTCTGTTGTATTTACATGCACTGAGTTCAGGCCGTTAAATGACGTGATCGACATTAATGAAGTCATTCAACGCTTGTTTCCTGGCCTCTTTACTACGGCTGAGGAAGAATGATGGGCACAGATAGTCCTCGATACAGTATAATGCAGGTCCCATATAGTACATATAGTATAATGCATTCCCTATGGTCCTTGATAGAGTATAACGCAACCCCCCTCAGAGTATAATGCAGCCCTCTCAGAGTATAATGCAGCCCCCTTCTGAGTATACTGCAGCCCCCTCATAGAGTATAGTGCAGCCTCCCAACACAAAGTATAGTGCCGCCTCCCCAAACCCAGTATAGTGCAGCCTCCCATACACAGTATAATGTATCCCCCCACACACAGCATAGTGCAGCTGTAAGTTGCTAGCAGGTGCGTAGGATGCAGTGACACACAGGAGGCAGAACAAGGGTGACCGTTAGCCCGGTCCATTTCCCTACTCTCTTTTTGCTCGCCATTCCATGGGCGAGGTTCTTTGAGGAATACATGGCTGTCTTTTCTCCTTCTGTGTGGTTTGCTGCCAGATAAAATTTTCTCTATCATAACGATTGGGGGGCTTGCCAGCCATTGTTCGTTTGGAGCGCCTCAGATTAGAAGAAGTAGTGAAGTCCTCTTGCGGAGCAGAATCTGATCGTAGGGGAGGAGTCATGGATGAGCCTGTATTCCCCGATTTCAACCCTTTGGGGGCCCCGGGACTTAATTCATCACACTCTTCTTCCTCTTCTACCGGTGTGTGGATTGTCTCTGGGGTCTCGGACTCTTCTTCCGCTTGTACAGGGTTTTTAGACAGACAGGGTCAGAGCATATTCCGGTGATGAGTTCGAGTGGGAGCATTCTCTTTTCTCTCAGGCTGGACTTCATATGCAGGTCCCTCAGGACTAACTCATCTCTTCACCCAGTACAGGTCTTTCTCCCAACGATTTTCCAGCTTGTCCCGAGGACGTTTCTCCCGCACTAAGACACAGTCTCCAACTTGAAACTCTGTTGTTCCAGATGATGTCTTCTCTGCATATTCTAACTCCTGTAGTCTCATCTGGACCAACCGGTGTAAGGTTTGCAAACGATGTCAATGTTCCCGAACCCAGGAGGACACCCCCGTCCGTGGGTAGTTCTCTTCTGGATCCAATACCAACTCAGTGATTCCTTTTCCATCTCGGCCAAACAGAAGGAAGTAAGGCGTATATCCCATGGTCCGATGTACTCGATTATTATATATCCACATGAGTTCAGAAACGTTTTCAGGCCTCCGGGCTTTTCGATCTTCTTCTAAGGTTCTTAGCATCTGAATTAGCGTATGGTTAAACCGTTCACAGGTGCCATTACCCTGAGGATGGTAAGGTGTGGTGCAGGACTTGTCGATCCGGTACATGCGATGCAGCTCATCCATTACTTTCCCTAAGAAACAGGCTCCTTGATCAGAGTGAATCCTCCTCAGACATCCATAGAGTTGGATGAAGTTCTTGCAGATTGCATACGCAGCGGACTCTGCTGTCTGGTCCCGAGTCGGAGTCACCACGGCAAACTTTGTAACATGATCCACCATCACCAGACAGTGCTCATAGTCCTGATGGGCTGGAAAAATGGTCAGATAGTCTATCATCAAGAGTTCTAGAGGGGGGAGGTTACAATGGACTGGACGGGAGCTCTCTGCTCTGGCGGCTTAGCCAGTTCACATGTCTGACACGTCCTACAGGCCTCTTCCACTTTTATTTTCAAATGAGGGTGGAAGATGAACCATTGTAACCATTGAAAGGTCTTTTCTGGAACAAAGTGGGCTCCTTGCTCGTGCGCAGCAATGGCAATCTGGGGTAACAGCGCTGTTGGAACTACGACTTGCCAGGTCACACTCAGCTCAGTCCGTAGTTGTGCTTTTCAATATAGTAGTCCATTCTTCATCAAAAGTTGTTCCCACTGTCGAAGAATCCGTAGCGTCTCTGGAGACAGAGTACCCCTTTCTGCTGAACTGGGGAGTTTTTGTGAAGCCACACACCATCTTAGCAAGACTAGTTCGCTATCTTCCTGTTGCCTTTGAACCCACTCATCCCGGGATCATCCCAGAATGCCTTCCTGGTTCGAAGAGTGTATTTGTTCCTGTGTTGCCACCATCGTCCTGGTGGGTCTCAAGAATTTAGGGACTTCTTCATCTTACAGCTCTTCATTTCTGTCCCACTCTTGCTTAGTACTTTTTCTTCTGGACAGAGCATCGGCATCAGTGTTCTCTGCTCCCCTTTTATAGGCAATCCTATATCGAAACTTTGCCATTCTGGCCACCCATCACTGCTCCAAAGCCCCCAGTCTCGCATTTTCCAGATGTGCTAACGGGCTGTTGTCAGTGCACACCAATACTTCAGAGCCGGACAAATACTCTGCAAATTTCTCCGTCATAGCCCACACTAATGCCAGCAGCTCCAACTTAAAGGAGCTGTAGTTGTCCGGATTACACTCAGAATTGTGAATGGACCAACTCACGTAAGCGATCACTCTCTTCCGTCGTGCATCTGTGACAACACAGCCCCAAGTCCCAGCAGGCTTCTGTCGGTGTGGAGAATCAACGGTTGAGAGAAAGCCAATACAGCAGCTTCTGTGAATGCTCTCTTGAGATCCTGAAATGCCTCCTCCTGAGATTTCTTCCAACAAATCTTCCAGTTCTTAGCACCTGAAGGTACTCCTTTCAACAGCTCCAGTAAAGGTTTTGCTCATCGAGCGAAATTCTTCACAAAGTGTCTGCAATAATTGGTCAGTCCCAGGAATGCCCCGACATCCTTCACGGTCTCTGGAATGGGCCAGTCTTGTATCACGGTGACTTTTTCTCGGGAGGGCTCCACTCCTTCAGCGGAAACGACATGACCCAAGTATTCAATCTGTGTGCAAAACAAATGTAATTTTTGAGGCTTCACTTTTAGTCCGTGTCTCTGAAGGCAGTCCAACACTTGTTCTAAGCGCTGTAGGTGTTCCGCAAATGAAGCCACATAGACTATAATGTCGTCCAAGTAGATGAGCGTGGATTCAAAGTTTAAATCTCCCAGACACCTCTCCATGAGACGTTGAAAAGTTCCTGGAGCGTTGGTTAAGCCTAACGGCATTTGATTGAACTCGTACAGCCCCATGGGCAGAATAAAGGCAGTCTTTGCCCGATCTTGTTCCAACATGGGTACTTGCCAGTATCCACTGGTGAGGACTAATTTAGTGAAGAATCTGGCTTTTCCCAGTGCAGACAGGGATTCTTCAATCCTGGGCAATGGATATGAGTCTCTCACGGTACAGGCATTGAGCTTCCGATAATATACACAAAAGCGTAAGGTTCCATCTTTCTTCCGCACAAGCACAATTGGGGCAGCCCACGGACTCTGACTTTCCCTAATTACGCCAGCCTGCAACACTGGTTCAACATGTTGTTCACTTCCTGGTACAGCTGTGGTGGAATTTGTCGGTAACGCTCTTTTATGGGCAAGGTATTCCCACTCGGTATTTTATGTATAATGGCCATGGTGTAGCCAAAATCATCTTCGTGGTGAGCAAAGACATCTTTAAATTGCCCCAACAGAGCTTCCACCTGCTTCACCTGGGTGTGTGTAAGCTCGGTCAGCTCGGCCTGCATTTGTTCCAGTATGGGTCGGCTCTCTTTGATGTAATGAGGCTCCGGTACCAAAATGGAATTTACTGACAGTCCAGGGGTTCCCTGGTTGTATTTCCAGTTGCACCATTTGGGGGGATATCATTTCTTCGGGTGGACTCACTACCCCGGCCTTTTGGGAACTATGGTAATGTCCTGATCTCCTAAATTAATGCACCATACAGGAACAATCCCTTCTTGTACAATCGCTAAGGTATGCGCTACTAGGAGTCCCATAGGTAATTGTTCTGGAAGAGATGGTTCAATCTGGACCTCAACCCCCTCCAAGGGGACACGAGCATGGACAAGCCAAGTTAGCACCTTTTGTCCCGGTGGAAGAACAAGTTTGGTGGATACAGGGACAATCACTTTTCCGAGCACTCCTCCCTAATGGCCAGACTCTTGTACTTGAGCCACTCATGCCAGCTGTTGAAAAATTCTCCTTTGGGGGTATGTGGGTCCCACTGCTTTAGAGTCTCATTAGAAGGCTCTCCAATGAGAAGGCTGCCGAACTCCTTTAGCATGTTCATCACCAAGGTAATGGTGTGTCCGTTATTCACTTCTCCCTGGGTCAGTATCACACCTTTCTGTCCCAGGTCTTTCCCACAAATAGACACCTGCATCCATACCACCCCTGTGACTGGGATGGGCAGTTGGTTGGCAGCCATTAACTTTATCACAGGGCCCCACTCAGGCCGTTTTGCTCTGGGAAAATGTCGCTGGAAATAAGTCTCTGGCATCGTTGTCACCTGTGAGTCTGTGTCTACTAGGCATTGCACTGCACGACCGTCCATCTCAGCCCATATCAGAGGGCATGTTGACACTAAACTTGCTGGACTTCCACTACTCTTCCTCACCTGTTCTGGCTCTGGGCAGCGTCCCCCCAGCTCAGAGCCCTCTAGTTTAATGGGCTACGAGACACCACTCTTCCTCGACAGGTGCATTCCTGCGCAATGTGTCCGCTCTCTCCGCAGTTGAAGCAAGTGAGCAGTCTCTGCCGGCGAAACATTCTGGAGTCACGGCGAGTGTTGTGAATTTGGATTCTGGGCTCCCCCGGTGGCTACTGGTGGAATTGAACTTGTGACATCATCTTCCCTGTTCACCTGTTCTGATTAGATCTGGGTGTCGCTATATAACCTGGCTTCTCTGTTAGATGCTTGCCGGTCAACAATGTTATCAGAAGCCTCTCTGTGCTTGTTCCTGCTCCCAGACATCTACTAGATAAGTTGGACATTCGTCCATGTTTTGTTTTTGTATTTTGGTTCCAGTTCACAGCTGCAGTTTCGTTACTGTGTCTGGAAAGCTCTTGTTGATCAGGAATTGCCACTCTGGTATTATGAGTTAATGCCAGAGTCCTAAAGTAATTTCTGGATGTGTTTTGTTAGGGTTTTCTACTGACCATGAAAGTATGCTTTCTGTCTTCTGCTATCTAGAAAGCGGACCTCAAATTTGCTAAAACTATTTTCCTGCTGCGTTTGTTGTTTCATCTCATATCACCGCCAATATATGTGGGGGGCTTCTGTCTCCTTTTTTGGGCATTTCTCTAGAGGTGAGTCAGGTCTTATATTTCCCTCTGCTAGCATTATTTAGTTCTCCGGCCGGCGCTGGGCATATAGGGATAAAAAGTAGGACATGCTACCTGGCTACTTCTAGATGATGCGGTAGGTTTAGTTCATGGTCAGTACAGTTACATCTTCCAAGAGCTTGTTCCTATTGAGGCTTATGCTAGTTCTCTGGCCATGGAGATCATGACAGTTTGACCGGCCAGTTAAAGGGTTAAAATCCTTGGCTGAGAAAGGAGAGAAATAAGAAGTCTGCTGAGAGTTTTTTTTTTTTTTTTTTTTCTCTGTGCTCTTAATTGGATCACTTGCCAGTCTGTCTATGCTGCAGTCTTTCTTTTTTTTCTCTCTCCTTCTAATCTTTGAATGGCTCTATGTTCACCTGTCTATAATGGATCTACAGAGTGTAACTGCAGGTTTGAATAATCTCGCCACGAAAGTACAAAGTTTGCAAGATTTTGTTGTTCATGCTCCGGTATCAGAGCCGAGAATTCCTTTGCCGGAATTCTTCTCAGGGAATAGATCTAGCTTTCAGAATTTTAGAAATAATTGTAAGTTATTTTTGTCCCTGAAATCTCGTTCTGCTGGAGACCCTGCACAGCAGGTTGGGATTGTGATTTCCTTGCTCCGCGGCGACCCTCAAGATTGGGCTTTTGCATTGGCACCAGGGGATCCTGCGTTGCGCAATGTGGATGCGTTTTTTCTGGCCTTGGGCTTGCTTTATGAGGAACCTCATTTGGAACTTCAGGCAGAAAAAACTTTGATGTCCCTATCGCAGGGGCAAGATGAAGCTGAAATTTACTGCCAAAGATTCCGTAAATGGTCTGTGCTTACTCAGTGGAATGAGTGTGCCTTGGCGGCTACTTTCAGAGAGGGTCTTTCTGATGCCATTAAGGATGTTATGGTGGGGTTCCCTGTGCCTGCAAGTCTGAATGAGTCCATGACAATGGCCATTCAGATCGATAGGCGTCTGCGGGAGCGCAAACCAGTGCACCATCTGGCGGTGTCCACTGAGAAGACGCCAGAAAACATGCAGTGTGATAGAATTCTGTCCAGAAGCGAGCGGCAGAATTTTAGACGGAAAAATGGGTTGTGTTTCTATTGTGGGGATTCTACTCATGTTATATCAGCATGCTCTAAGCGTACTAAAAAGCTTGATAAATCCATTCCCATTGGCACTTTACAGTCTAAATTTATTTTGTCTGTGACCCTGATTTGCTCTTTGTCATCTATTACCACGGACGCCTATATCGACTCTGGCGCCGCTTTGAGTCTTATGGATTGGTCCTTTGCCAATCGTTGTGGGTATGATTTAGAGCCTTTGGAGACTCTTATTCCTCTGAAGGGGATTGACTCCACCCCATTGGCTAATAATAAACCACAATACTGGACACAAGTGACTATGTGTATTAATCCGGATCACCAGGAGACTATTCGTTTTCTGGTGCTGTATAATCTACATGATGATTTGGTGCTAGGATTGCCATGGCTGCAGTCTCACAACCCAGTCCTTGACTGGAGAGCTATGTCTGTGTTGAGCTGGGGATGTAAGGGGACTCATGGGGACGTACCTTTGGTGTCCATTTCATCATCTATTCCCTCTGAAATCCCTGAGTTCCTGTCTGATTATCGTGACGTCTTTGAAGAACCCAAGCTGGGTTCGCTACCTCCGCACCGTGAGTGCGATTGTGCTATAGATTTAATTCCGGGTAGTAAATACCCAAAGGGTCGTTTATTTAATCTGTCTGTGCCTGAACATACTGCTATGCGAGAATATATAAAGGAGTCCTTGGAAAAGGGACATATTCGTCCATCGTCATCTCCCTTAGGAGCCGGTTTTTTCTTTGTGTCAAAAAAAGACGGCTCTTTGAGACCATGTATTGATTATCGGCTTTTGAATAAAATCACGGTTAAATATCAATACCCATTGCCGTTGCTGACTGATTTGTTTGCTCGCATAAAGGGGGCCAAGTGGTTCTCTAAGATTGATCTCCGTGGGGCGTATAATTTGGTGCGGATCAGGCAGGGGGATGAGTGGAAAACCGCATTTAATACGCCCGAGGGCCACTTTGAGTATTTGGTGATGCCTTTTGGTCTTTCTAATGCCCCTTCAGTCTTCCAGTCCTTTATGCATGATATTTTCCGCGATTTTTTGGATAAATTTATGATAGTGTATCTGGATGATATTCTGATTTTTTCGGATGATTGGGACTCTTGTCATGATCTCTGCAGGCAGAGATCATAGCAAGCCTATAGAGGGACAAGCTCTCGGAAGATGGAACTATACTGACCATGAACTAAGCCTGCCGCGCAACTAGAAATAGCCAGGTAGCATTTCCTATTTATCGCTAGATGCCCAGCTCTGGCCTAAGACCTAAATAGCTAGCAGAGGGAAATATAAGACCTGGCTCACCTCTAGAGAAATATTCCAAAGAAGACAGTAGCCCCCCACATATAATGACGGTGAGTTCAGATGAAACAACAAACGAAGCAGGAAAATAGTCTTAGCAAATTTGAGGTCCGCTTACTAGATAGCAGAAGACAGATAGTATACTTTCATGGTCAGCAGAAAAACACTAACAAAACACCATCCAGAGATCACCTTAAACTCTGGCATTAACTCATAACGCCAGAGTAGCAATCCCTGATCAACGAGAGCTTTCCAGACACAGTAACAAAACTTCAGCTGTGAACTGGAACAAATAGGCAAAACAAAACATGGACAAAAGTCCAACTTATCAGTAGTTGTCTAGAAGCAGGAACAAGCACTGAGAGGCATCAGATAACATTGTTGACCGGCAAGAAACCACCAGAGAAATGAGCTTAAATAGCGACACCCACTACTGATGGAACCAGGTGAAACAGGAAAGAGGATGACAAGTCCAATTCCACAAGCGGCCACCGGGGGAGCCCAGAATCCAAATTCACAACAGTACCCCCCCCTCAAGGAGGGGGCACCGAACCCTCACCAGATCCACCAGGGCGACCAGGATGAGCCCTATGGAAGGCACGAACAAGATCAGAAGCATGAACATCAGATGCATTGACCCAAGAATTATCCTCCTGGCCGTAACCCTTCCAGTTGACCAGATACTGGAGTTTCCGTCTGGAAACACGAGAGTCCAAAATTTTCTCCACAACGTACTCCAACTCACCCTCAACCAACACCGGAGCAGGAGGCTCAACTGAAGGTACAACAGGTACCTCATACCTGCGCAATAACGACCGATGAAAAACGTTATGAATGGAAAAGGACGCAGGGAGGTCCAAACGGAAAGAAACAGGATTAAGAATCTCCAATATTCTATAAGGGCCGATGAACCGAGGTTTAAACTTAGGAGAAGAGACCCTCATAGGGACAAAACGAGAAGACAACCACACTAAATCTCCAACACAAAGCCGAGAACCAACACGACGATGACGGTTGGCAAAACGCTGAGTCTTCTCCTGGGACAACTTCAAATTGTCCATAACCTGCCCCCAGATGTGATGCAATCTCTCCACCACCGCATCCACTCCAGGACAATCCGAGGATTCCACCTGACCGGAGGAAAATCGAGGGTGAAACCCCGAATTACAGAAAAACGGGGACACCAAGGTGGAAGAACTGGCCCGATTATTGAGGGCGAACTCTGCCAATGGCAAAAAAGCAACCCAATCATCCTGGTCAGCAGAGACAAAACACCTCAGATATGTCTCAAGGGTCTGATTAGTCCGCTCGGTCTGGCCATTAGTCTGAGGGTGAAAAGCAGATGAAAAAGACAAATCTATGCCCATCCTAGCACAGAATGCCCGCCAAAATCTAGACACAAATTGGGTACCTCTGTCAGAAACAATATTCTCAGGAATACCGTGCAATCGGACAACATTCTGAAAAAACAGAGGAACCAACTCAGAAGAAGAAGGCAACTTGGGCAGAGGAACCAAATGGACCATTTTAGAGAAACGGTCACAGACCACCCAGATGACAGACATCTTCTGGGAAACAGGCAGATCTGAAATAAAATCCATCGAGATGTGTGTCGAAGGCCTCTTAGGAATAGGCAAGGGCAACAGCAGTCCGCTAGCCCGAGAACTACAAGACTTGGCCCGAGCACAAACGTCACATGACTGCACAAAGACTCGCACATCTCGTGACAGGGAAGGCCACCAGAAGGATCTTGCCACCAAATCCCTGGTACCAAAAATTCCGGGATGACCTGCCAATGCAGAAGAATGTACCTCAGAGATGACTCTGCTGGTCCAATCATCCGGAACAAACAGTCTATCAGGCGGACAACGATCCGGTCTATCCGCCTGAAACTCTTGCAAGGACCGCCGCAGATCAGGAGAAACGGCCGACAAAATTACTCCCTCCCTAAGGATACCTGTGGGTTCAGAATTACCAGGAGAGTCCGGGTCAAAACTCCTAGAAAGGGCATCTGCCTTAACATTCTTGGAACCCGGTAGGTATGACACCACAAAATTAAAGCGAGAAAAAAATAAAGACCAGCGCGCCTGTCTAGGATTCAGGCGTCTGGCAGTCTCAAGATAAATCAAATTTTTGTGGTCAGTCAATACCACCACCTGATGCCTAGCCCCCTCGAGCCAATGGCGCCACTCCTCAAACGCCCACTTCATGGCCAAAAGCTCCCGATTCCCAACATCATAATTCCGCTCTGCGGGCGAAAATTTGCGAGAAAAGAAGGCACAAGGCCTAATGACGGAGCAGTCGGAACCTTTCTGCGACAACACTGCCCCAGCTCCGATCTCCGAAGCGTCAACCTCAACCTGAAAAGGCAGATTCACATCAGGCTGACGCAACACAGGGGCAGAGGCAAAACGGCGCTTAAGCTCCTGAAAGGCCTCTACAGCATGAGGGGACCAATTAGCAACATCAGCGCCTTGTCTGGTCAAATCAGTCAGTGGTTTAACGACATCCGAAAAACCAGCAATAAATCGGCGGTAAAAGTTGGCAAAGCCCAAAAATCTCTGAAGACCCTTAAGAGAGGAGGGCTGAGTCCAGTCACAAATAGCTTGCACCTTGACGGGATCCATCTCAATGGAAGAGGGAGAAAAAATATACCCCAAAAAGGAAATTTTCTGGACCCCAAAAACGCACTTAGACCCCTTCACACATAAAGAATTAGACCGCAGAACCTGAAAAACTCTCCTGACCTGCTGGACATGAGAGTCCCAGTCATCAGAAAAAATCAGAATATCATCCAGATATATTATCATAAATTTATCCAGAAAATCGCGGAAAATATCATGCATAAAAGACTGGAAAACTGAAGGGGCATTAGAAAGACCAAAAGGCATGACCAAATACTCAAAGTGGCCCTCGGGCGTATTAAATGCGGTCTTCCACTCATCCCCCTGCCTGATCCGCACCAAATTATACGCCCCACGAAGATCAATTTTAGAGAACCACTTAGCACCCTCTATACGAGCAAACAAATCAGTAAGCAATGGCAATGGGTATTGATACTTAACAGTGATCTTATTCAGAAGCCGATAATCAATACATGGTCTCAAAGAGCCGTCTTTTTTTGAGACAAAGAAAAACCCAGCTCCCAAGGGAGAAGAAGATGGACGAATATGTCCCTTTTCCAAAGACTCCTTTATATATTCCCGCATAGCAGCATGTTCCGGCACAGACAAATTAAACAAACGACCCTTTGGATATTTACAACCCGGTATCAAATCTATGGCACAATCGCACTCACGGTGCGGAGGTAACGACCCAAGCTTGGGTTCGTCAAAGACGTCTTGATAATCAGAGAGGAACTCAGGGACTTCAGAGGGAATGGACGACGAAATAGAAACCAAAGGTACGTCCCCATGAATACCCTTACATCCCCAGCTCAACACAGACATTGCTCTCCAGTCCAAGACTGGGTTGTGAGACTGCAACCATGGCAATCCCAGTACCAAATCGTCATGTAAATTATACAGCACCAGGAAACGAATAATCTCCTGGTGATCCGGATTGATACGCATGGTTACTTGTGTCCAGTATTGTGGTTTATTATTAGCCAATGGGGTGGAGTCAATCCCCTTCAGAGGAATAAGAGTCTCCAAAGGCTCTAAATCAAAACCACAACGATTGGCAAAAGACCAATCCATAAGACTCAGAGCGGCGCCAGAGTCAACATAGGCGTCCGTGGCAATGGATGACAAAGAGCAAATCAGGGTTACAGACAAAATAAACTTAGACTGAATGGTGCCAATGGAAACAGATTTATCAAGCTTCTTTGTACGCCTAGAGCATGCTGATATAACATGAGTAGAATCCCCACAATAGAAACACAATCCATTCTTCCGTCTAAAATTCTGTCGCTCGCTCCTGGACAGAATTCTATCACACTGCATACTTTCTGGCGTCTTTTCCATAGACACCGCCAGATGGTGCACCGGTTTGCGCTCCCGCAGACGCCTATCAATCTGAATAGCCATTGTCATGGACTCATTCAGACCTGCAGGCAAAGGGAACCCCACCATAACATCCTTAACGGCATCAGAGAGACCTTCTCTGAAAGTTGCCGCCAAGGCGCACTCATTCCACTGAGTAAGCACAGACCATTTACGGAATTTTTGGCAGAAAACTTCAGCTTCGTCTTGCCCCTGAGATAGTGCCATCAAAGTTTTTTCTGCCTGAAGTTCCAAATGAGGTTCCTCATAAAGCAAGCCCAAGGCCAGAAAAAACGCATCCACATCGCGTAACGCAGGATCCCCTGCTGGCAATGAGAAGGCCCAATCTTGAGGGTCACCCCTGAGCAAGGAAATCACAATCCTAACCTGCTGAGCAGGGTCTCCAGCTGAACGAGACTTCAGGGACAAATAAAGCTTACAATTATTTCGGAAATTCTGGAAGCTAGCTCTATTCCCTGTGAAGAACTCCGGCAAAGGAATTCTCGGCTCAGATACCGGAGCATGTACCACAAAATCTTGTAAATTTTGTACTTTCGTGATGAGATTATTCAAACCCGCAGTTACACTCTGGAGATCCATTATTGTCAGGTGCACACAGAGCATACAGAGATTAGGAGGAGAGAGAGAAAAAAGACTGCAGCAAGGCAGACTGAAGGAAAAAAAAAAAAAAAAAAAAAAATTCCAGCAGACTTCTTATAACTCTCCTTTCTCAACCTGGGTCTTTAACACTTTATTGGCCGGTCAAACTGTCATGATCTCTGCAGGCAGAGATCATAGCAAGCCTATAGAGGGACAAGCTCTCGGAAGATGGAACTATACTGACCATGAACTAAGCCTGCCGCGCAACTAGAAATAGCCAGGTAGCATTTCCTATTTATCGCTAGATGCCCAGCTCTGGCCTAAGACCTAAATAGCTAGCAGAGGGAAATATAAGACCTGGCTCACCTCTAGAGAAATATTCCAAAGAAGACAGTAGCCCCCCACATATAATGACGGTGAGTTCAGATGAAACAACAAACGAAGCAGGAAAATAGTCTTAGCAAATTTGAGGTCCGCTTACTAGATAGCAGAAGACAGATAGTATACTTTCATGGTCAGCAGAAAAACACTAACAAAACACCATCCAGAGATCACCTTAAACTCTGGCATTAACTCATAACGCCAGAGTAGCAATCCCTGATCAACGAGAGCTTTCCAGACACAGTAACAAAACTTCAGCTGTGAACTGGAACAAATAGGCAAAACAAAACATGGACAAAAGTCCAACTTATCAGTAGTTGTCTAGAAGCAGGAACAAGCACTGAGAGGCATCAGATAACATTGTTGACCGGCAAGAAACCACCAGAGAAATGAGCTTAAATAGCGACACCCACTACTGATGGAACCAGGTGAAACAGGAAAGAGGATGACAAGTCCAATTCCACAAGCGGCCACCGGGGGAGCCCAGAATCCAAATTCACAACAGACTCTCATGTCCGGCAAGTTAAGAGGGTTTTTCAGGTTTTGCGGTCTAATTCTCTGTGTGTCAAGGGTTCTAAGTGCGTTTTTGGGGTTCAGAGAATTTCCTTTTTGGGATATATTTTTTCTCCCTCTTCCATTGAGATGGATCCTGTCAAGGTTCAAGCTATTTGTGATTGGACGCAGCCCTCTTCTCTTAGAAGTCTTCAGAAATTTTTGGGCTTTGCCAACTTTTATCGTCGATTTATTTCTGGTTTTTCGGATGTCGTTAAGCCATTGACCGATTTGACTAGACAGGGTGCTGATGTTGCTAATTGGTCCCCTGATGCTGTGGAGGCCTTTCAGGAGCTTAAGCGCCGTTTTTCTTCTGCCCCTGTGTTGCGTCAGCCTGATGTGACTCTTCCTTTTCAGGTTGAGGTCGACGCTTCTGAGATCGGGGCTGGGGCAGTGTTGTCGCAGAAAAGTTCTGACTGCGCCGTGATGAGGCCTTGTGCCTTCTTTTCCCGTAAATTTTCGCCCGCTGAGCGGAATTATGATGTTGGGAATCGGGAGCTTTTGGCCATGAAGTGGGCGTTTGAGGAGTGGCGCCATTGGCTCGAGGGGGCCAGACATCAGGTGGTGGTATTGACTGACCACAAAAATTTGATCTATCTTGAGACCGCCAGGCGCCTGAATCCTAGACAGGCGCGCTGGTCATTATTTTTCTCTCGGTTTAATTTTGTGGTATCGTACCTACCGGGTTCTAAGAATGTTAAGGCGGATGCCCTTTCTAGGAGTTTTGAGCCTGATTCACCCGGCAACTCTGACCCCACAGGTATTCTTAAGGAGGGAGTTATCTTGTCAGCCGTTTCTCCAGACCTGCGGCGGGCCTTGCAGGAGTTTCAGGCGGATAGACCGGATCGTTGTCCGCCTGATAGGTTGTTTGTTCCTGATGATTGGACCAGTAGAGTCATCTCTGAGGTACATTCTTCTGCATTGGCAGGTCATCCTGGAATTTTTGGTACCAGGGATTTGGTGGCAAGATCCTTCTGGTGGCCTTCCCTGTCACGAGATGTGCGAGGCTTTGTGCAGTCTTGTGACGTTTGTGCTCGGGCCAAGCCTTGTTGTTCTCGGGCTAGTGGATTATTGTTGCCCTTGCCTATTCCTAAGAGGCCTTGGACACACATCTCGATGGATTTTATTTCAGATCTGCCTGTTTCTCAGAAGATGTCTGTCATCTGGGTGGTGTGTGACCGTTTTTCTAAGATGGTCCATTTGGTTCCCCTGCCCAAATTGCCTTCTTCTTCCGAGTTGGTGCCCCTGTTTTTTCAAAATGTTGTTCGTTTGCATGGTATTCCTGAGAATATCGTTTCTGACAGAGGAACCCAATTTGTGTCTAGATTTTGGCGGGCATTCTGTGCTAGGATGGGCATAGATTTGTCTTTTTCGTCTGCTTTTCACCCTCAGACTAATGGCCAGACCGAGCGGACTAATCAGACCCTGGAGACATATCTGAGGTGTTTTGTGTCTGCTGACCAGGATGATTGGGTTGCTTTTTTGCCATTGGCGGAGTTCGCCCTCAATAATCGGGCCAGCTCTGCCACTTTGGTGTCCCCGTTTTTCTGTAATTCGGGGTTCCACCCTCGATTTTCCTCCGGTCAGATGGAATCCTCGGATTGTCCTGGAGTGGATGCGGTGGTGGAGAGATTGCATCATATCTGGGGGCAGGTGATGGACAATTTAAAGTTGTCCCAGGAGAAGACTCAGCTTTTTGCCAACCGTCACCGTCGTGTTGGTCCTCGGCTTTGTGTTGGAGATTTGGTGTGGTTGTCTTCTCGTTTTGTCCCTATGAGGGTCTCATCTCCTAAGTTTAAGCCTCGGTTCATCGGTCCGTATAAAATATTGGAGATTCTTAACCCTGTTTCCTTCCGTTTGGACCTCCCTGCATCCTTTTCTATTCATAACGTTTTTCATCGGTCGTTATTGCGCAGGTATGAGGCACCGGTTGTGCCTTCCGTTGAGCCTCCTGCTCCGGTGTTGGTTGAGGGTGAGTTGGAGTACGTTGTGGAAAAAATCCTAGACTCCCGTGTTTCCAGACGGAGACTCCAGTATCTGGTCAAGTGGAAGGGATACGGCCAGGAGGATAATTCTTGGGTCACTGCATCTGATGTTCATGCCTCTGATCTGGTTCGTGCCTTTCATAGGGCCCATCCTGATCGCCCTGGTGGTTCTGGTGAGGGTTCGGTGCCCCCTCCTTGAGGGGGGGGTACTGTTGTGAATTTGGATTCTGGGCTCCCCCGGTGGCTACTGGTGGAATTGAACTTGTGACATCATCTTCCCTGTTCACCTGTTCTGATTAGATCTGGGTGTCGCTATATAACCTGGCTTCTCTGTTAGATGCTTGCCGGTCAACAATGTTATCAGAAGCCTCTCTGTGCTTGTTCCTGCTCCCAGACATCTACTAGATAAGTTGGACATTCGTCCATGTTTTGTTTTTGTATTTTGGTTCCAGTTCACAGCTGCAGTTTCGTTACTGTGTCTGGAAAGCTCTTGTTGATCAGGAATTGCCACTCTGGTATTATGAGTTAATGCCAGAGTCCTAAAGTAATTTCTGGATGTGTTTTGTTAGGGTTTTCTACTGACCATGAAAGTATGCTTTCTGTCTTCTGCTATCTAGAAAGCGGACCTCAAATTTGCTAAAACTATTTTCCTGCTGCGTTTGTTGTTTCATCTCATATCACCGCCAATATATGTGGGGGGCTTCTGTCTCCTTTTTTGGGCATTTCTCTAGAGGTGAGTCAGGTCTTATATTTCCCTCTGCTAGCATTATTTAGTTCTCCGGCCGGCGCTGGGCATATAGGGATAAAAAGTAGGACATGCTACCTGGCTACTTCTAGATGATGCGGTAGGTTTAGTTCATGGTCAGTACAGTTACATCTTCCAAGAGCTTGTTCCTATTGAGGCTTATGCTAGTTCTCTGGCCATGGAGATCATGACAGGCGAGGTTCTGGGCCTTCTCTGTCCCCTGGTGGATTGTTAATAGCCTCCGCTTTCTTCTTTATGTCGGCCAATTCTCCCTTTATACTCATAAGTTCTCTCCTTAATTCTTCCACCCATTGGGGTTCAGTAATTGTGTTTACGGACATCTCCATGCTCTGAACCTTCCCCACCAGTACTGTCACCCCCTGCTCCTGTTCACGCACGCGTGCTTCACTCCCTACCTCAGGGAAAGTCATTTGGGGGTTTGTTGTGAATTAGACTTTTTTGGCTCCCTCTTGTGGTCACTAGTGATATGACTCTGGGATTGTCTTTCCTCAGTTTGGCACTCACCTGGGTCGTTAGTCCAGGGGTGTTGCTATATGAACTTCCTGAATGCTCAGTCTGGTGCCTGGCATCGTTGTAATCAGTTCTTTCTGTTTGCTCCAGTCTGCTGGTCCGGGTTCTTGCAAAATTAAGCTAAGTCCTGCTTCCTTGTCTTTTGGTTATTTGCATTGCTCTTATTTTTTGTCCAGCTTGTACTAAATGTGATTCCTGATTTTGCTGGAAGCTCTAGGGGGCTGGTATTCTCCCCCAGGGCCGTTAGACGGTTCGGGGGTTCTTGAATATCCAGCGTGGATATTTTTGATAGGGTTTTTGCTGACCGTATAAGTCATCTTACTATATTCTGCTATTAGTCAGTGGGCCTCTCTTTGCTAAATACCTAGTTCATTCTTACGTTTGTCTTTTCTTCTTACCTCACCGTTATTATTTGTTGGGGGCTTGTATCCAACTTTTGGGGTCTTTTCTCTGGAGGCAAGAAAGGTCTATCTTTTCCCTTCTAGGGTTAGTTAGTTCTCCGGCTGGCGCGAGACGTCTAGAACCAACGTAGGCACGTTCCCCGGCTGCTGCTATTTGTGGTGTTAGGATTAGATATACGGTCAGCCCAGTTACCACTGCCCTATGAGCTGTTTTTTTGTGTTTGCAGACTTGGTATTTATTTCTGAGACCCCTGCCATTGGGGTCATAACAGTATGCCAGGCCCACATTGAATGTTTAATGCATTGCAGAAGTGGGATAATAAGAAAGGAGATTCTGAGTTTTTTTTTTCCTCTCTTTCTTCCTCCCCTTTACCTCTGAGTGGCTTATGCTTGCTGCAGACATGAATGTCCAGACTTTGATTACAAGTGTGGATCAGCTTGCTGCTCGTGTGCAGGGCATACAAGATTTTGTTACCAGTAGTCCAATGTCTGAACCTAAAATACCTATTCCTGAACTGTTCTCTGGAGACCGATTTAAGTTTAGGAATTTCAGGAATAATTGTAAATTGTTTCTATCTCTGAGACCCCGTTCGTCTGGAGACTCAGCTCAGCAAGTTAAAATTGTTATCTCTTTCTTGCGGGGCGACCCTCAGGATTGGGCTTTCTCGCTAGCGCCAGGAGATCCGGCATTGGCGAATATTGATGCGTTTTTTCTGGCGCTCGGATTGCTTTACGAGGAACCCAATCTTGAAATTCAGGCAGAAAAGGCCTTGCTGGCTATTTCTCAGGGCCAGGATGAAGCTGAAGTGTATTGCCAAAAATTTTGGAAATGGTCCGTGCTTACTCAGTGGAATGAGTGTGCTCTGGCCGCAAATTTCAGAAATGGCCTTTCTGAAGCCATTAAGAGTGTGGTGGATAGGTTGCAGCAGATTTGGAATCATGTGGTGGACAACTAAGTTGTCACAGGAGAAGGCTCAGCGTTTTGCCAACCGCCGCCGCGGTGTGGGTCCCCGACTTCGTGTTGGGGATTTGGTATGGCTGTCTTCTCGATTTGTTCCTATGAAGGTCTCCTCTCCTAAATTTAAGCCTCGCTTCATCGGTCCTTACAAGATATTGGAAATCCTTAATCCTGTGTCCTTTCGCTTGGACCTTCCGGTGTCGTTTGCCATTCACAACGTGTTCCATAGGTCTTTGTTGCGGCGGTACGTTGTACCTGTGGTTCCTTCTGTTGAGCCTCCTGCTCCGGTGTTGGTTGAGGGCGAGTTGGAGTACGTGGTAGAGAAGATCTTGGATTCTCGTCTCTCCAGGCGGAGGCTTCAGTATCTGGTCAAGTGGAAGGGCTATGGTCAGGAGGATAATTCCTGGGTGGTTGCCTCTGATGTGCATGCGGCCGATTTAGTTCGTGCCTTTCACGCTGCTCATCCTGATCGCCCTGGTGGTCTTGGTGAGGGTTCGGTGACCCCTCCTTAAAGGGGGGGTACTGTTGTGAATTAGACTTTTTTGGCTCCCTCTTGTGGTCACTAGTGATATGACTCTGGGATTGTCTTTCCTCAGTTTGGCACTCACCTGGGTCGTTAGTCCAGGGGTGTTGCTATATGAACTTCCTGAATGCTCAGTCTGGTGCCTGGCATCGTTGTAATCAGTTCTTTCTGTTTGCTCCAGTCTGCTGGTCCGGGTTCTTGCAAAATTAAGCTAAGTCCTGCTTCCTTGTCTTTTGGTTATTTGCATTGCTCTTATTTTTTGTCCAGCTTGTACTAAATGTGATTCCTGATTTTGCTGGAAGCTCTAGGGGGCTGGTATTCTCCCCCCGGGCCTTTAGACGGTTCAGGGGTTCTTGAATATCCAGCGTGGATATTTTTGATAGGGTTTTTGCTGACCGTATAAGTCATCTTACTATATTCTGCTATTAGTCAGTGGGCCTCTCTTTGCTAAATACCTAGTTCATTCTTACATTTGTCTTTTCTTCTTACCTCACCGTTATTATTTGTTGGGGGCTTGTATCCAACTTTTGGGGTCTTTTCTCTGGAGGCAAGAAAGGTCTATCTTTTCCCTTCTAGGGTTAGTTAGTTCTCCGGCTGGCGCCAGACGTCTAGAACCAACGTAGGCACGTTCCCCGGCTGCTGCTATTTGTGGTGTTAGGATTAGATATACGGTCAGCCCAGTTACCACTGCCCTATGAGCTGTTTTTTTGTGTTTGCAGACTTGGTATTTATTTCTGAGACCCCCTGCCATTGGGGTCATAACAGGGGTTTACCCGCACACGCTCTTGCAGGGCCTGTTTCGTCAGCATGTCCCACAAACCCGTCTCTAAGAGGTCTCGTAACATTATGTCCATGGGGCCTACTCCCATACCATCCTTCCTAACAATCGCAGTGTGTAACTCCGGCAAGGCATTCATATATTGGGTTACAGTCTCCCCCTCCCTCTGCATTCAGCCAAAGAGACATGTCCTCAGTTCCCCTACGTCTGTGGATCTCCGTGAGTCTCTTCTAGGATTTGCAACACCTTACTGAAGGTATCTCGGTATCTGGGGGTCCGCAACATGACTGAATCCCTGACTTCCCCTGTTATGGTTCTGGTGGTAAGAACACATGAACTGACCTGATAGGTAAACCAAAAAATAGGACAAGCTCTGGGAATGTGGGAACTTTACTGACCGCAATCCTGATCCTATCAACACACACTATAGGCAGCCGTGGAGCGTTCCTAACTCGGCCTAGACGCCTCTGCACAGCCTGAGAATCTAGCTACCCCTAGAGAGAAACAAAGCCTCACTTGCCTCAGAGAAATTTTCCCCAAAGTGAGAGCAGCCCCCACAAATAATGACGGTGAGTTAAGAGGAAAACACAAACATAGAAATGAAAATAGGTTTTAGCAAATGAGGCCCGCTAATAACTAAATAGTCAGAGGATAGCAAGGAATCTGTGCGGTCAGTATAAAATGCTACAAAAATTATCCACGCAGAGAATACAAAAAGACCCCCACACCGACTCACGATGTGAGGGGCGCATCTCCGCACCCCAGAGCTTCCAGCTAGCAATCAAATAGCATATAAGCAAGCTGGACTGAACTCATCATATACTGAGAAACATTTTCAAATAGCAATGAGCAAAAATAGACTAGCATAAACTTAGCTTCTCCACGGGGAGACAGGTCACAAGGGAAGTCCCAGAGAGATCTGAACCAGTACTGAATACAACGACAGCAGGCGACAAGTAAAGGTCCAGGTGGAGTTAAATAGGCAGCAAGCCTAGAAGGAAACGAGGCAGCTGGAGTCCAGCTACAGACCAGCCGTAACACTCAAACCACCAGAGGGAGCCCAAGAACAGAACTCACAAAGTACCACTCACGACCACAGGAGGGAGCCCGAGAACGGAATTCACAACAGTACCCCCCCTTGAGGAGGGGTCACCGAACCCTCACCAGAGCCCCCAGGCCGATCAGGACGAGCCAAATGAAAGGCACGAACCAAATCGGCAGCATGGACATCAGAGGCAACAACCCAGGAATTATCCTCCTGACCATAGCCCTTCCATTTAACCAAGTACTGAAGCTTCCGTCTCGAAATACGAGAATCCAAGATCTTCTCCACCACATACTCCAATTCTCCCTCGACCAACACCGGAGCAGGAGGATCAACAGAAGGAACCACAGGCACCACATACCTCCGCAACAATGACCTATGGAACACATTATGAATGGCAAAAGATGCTGGGAGGTCCAAACGGAACGACACAGGATTGAGGATTTCTGAAATTTTATAAGGACCGATGAAACGAGGTTTAAACTTAGGAGAGGAAACCTTCATAGGAACGTAACGAGATGACAACCATACCAAATCCCCCACACGAAGTCGGGGACCCACACAGCGACGGCGATTAGCAAAGCGCTGAGCCTTCTCCTTTGACAACGTCAAATTGTCCACTACGTGGTTCCAAATCTGCTGCAACCTATCCACCACAGAATCCACCCCAGGACAGTCAGAAGGCTCAACCTGACCTGAGGAAAAACGAGGATGAAAACCAGAATTACAAAAAAAAGGCGAAAGCAAAGTAGCAGAACTAGCCCGATTATTGAGGGCGAACTCAGCCAATGGCAAAAAAGTCACCCAATCATCCTGATCAGCAGAAACAAAACATCTCAGATAAGCTTCCAAGGTCTGATTAGTTCGTTCGGTTTGGCCATTGGTCTGAGGATGGAAGGCCGAAGAAAAAGACAAATCAATGCCCATCTTAGCACAAAAGGACCGCCAAAATCTGGACACAAACTGGGATCCTCTGTCAGACACAATGTTCTCCGGAATACCATGGAAACGAACCACATTCTGAAAAAACAGCGGAACCAAATCAGAGGAGGAGGGCAACTTAGGCAAGGGCACCAAATGGACCATTTTAGAAAAACGATCACAAACCACCCAGATGACAGACATCTTCTGAGAGACTGGAAGATCCGAAATAAAATCCATGGAAGTGTGCGTCCAAGGCCTCTTCGGGACAGGCAAAGGCAAAAGCAATCCACTGGCACGAGAACAGCAAGGCTTGGCCCGAGCACAAATCCCACAGGACTGCACAAAGGAACGCACATCCCGCGACAAGGAAGGCCACCAAAAGGACCTGGCCACCAGATCCCTGGTACCAAAAATCCCAGGATGACCCGCCAACACCGAAGAATGAACCTCGGAAATAACTCTACTGGTCCATCTATCCGGGACAAACAGTCTCTCCGGTGGACAACGGTCAGGTCTATCGGCCTGAAATTCCTGCAGCACCCGCCGCAAATCAGGGGAGATGGCAGACAAAATCACCCCCTCTCTGAGGATACCAGCCGGCTCAGAAACTCCTGGAGAGTCAGGCACAAAACTCCTAGAAAGGGCATCAGCCTTCACATTCTTTGAGCCCGGAAGATACGAAACCACGAAATCAAAACGGGAGAAAAACAGCGACCAGCGAGCTTGTCTAGGATTTAACCGCTTGGCAGACTTGAGATAAATCAAATTCTTGTGATCCATCAAGACCACCACGCGATGCTTGGCTCCCTCAAGCCAATGTCGCCACTCCTCGAATGCCCACTTCATTGCCAACAACTCCCGATTACCAACATCATAATTCCGCTCGGCAGGCGAAAACTTTCTAGAAAAGAAAGCACATGGTCTCATCACCGAGCCATCAGAGCTTCTCTGTGACAAGACAGCCTGTCATGGTTCTCAATGGCAAGAGACCGTAGTAAAGCATACAAAAGGACTAGCTCTTGGAAGATGGGAACTCGAGCTGACTGTGAGCTAAACCTACCGCACAACTAACAGTGGCCGGGTAGCGTGCCTACGTTTTATCCCTAGACGCCCAGCGCCAGCCGGAGAACTGACTGACCCTAGCAGGGAAAATACAGACCTGGCTTACCTCTAGAGAAATTTTCCCCAAAAGGCAGACAGTAGCCCCCACATATAATGTCGGTGATTTTAGAGGAAATTGACATACGAAGTATGAAGATAGGTTTAGCAAATTGAGGTCCGCTTACTAGATAGTAGGAAGACAGAAAAGGGAACTACACAGTCAGCTGAAAACCCTTTCAAAACACCATCCTGAAATTACTTTAAGACTCTAATATCAACTCATGACACCAGAGTGGCAATTTCAGCTCACAAGAGCTTCCAGCCTCAGAAATATTCAAACACAGAGAACTGGAACAAAAATGCAAAACAAACTTAGGATTACAAGTCCAACTTAGCTGATAGTAGTCTAGGAGCAGGAACATGCAACAGAAAGGCTTCTGGTAACATTGTTGGCCGGCATAGAAATGACTGAGGAGCAAGGCTAAATAGACAACTCCCACATCCTGATGGAAACAGGTGAACAGAGGCGATGAAGCACACAAGTTCAGTACCACCAGTGACCACCGGGGGAGCCCAGAAACCAAATTCACAACAGTACCCCCCCCTCAAGGAGGGGGCACCGAACCCTCACCAGAACCACCAGGGCGATCAGGATGAGCCCTATGAAAGGCACGGACCAAATCGGAGGCATGAACATCAGAGGCTGTCACCCAAGAATTATCCTCCTGACCGTAGCCCTTCCACTTGACCAGATACTGAAGTCTCCGTCTGGAAACACGGGAGTCCAAGATCTTCTCGACAACATACTCCAACTCACCCTCAACCAACACCGGAGCAGGAGGCTCAACGGAAGGCACAACCGGTACCTCATACCTGCGCAACAATGACCGATGGAAGACATTATGAATAGAAAAAGATGCAGGAAGGTCCAAACGAAAGGACACAGGGTTAAGAATCTCCAATATCTTGTACGGGCCGATGAACCGAGGCTTAAACTTAGGAGAAGAAACCTTCATAGGGACAAAACGAGAAGACAACCACACCAAGTCCCCAACACAAAGACGAGGACCAACACGACGACGGCGGTTGGCAAAATGCTGAGTCTTCTCCTGGGACAACTTCAAATTGTCCACCACATGCCCCCAAATCTGATGCAACCTCTCCACCACAGCATCCACTCCAGGACAATCCGAAGACTCCACCTGACCGGAAGAGAAACGAGGATGAAACCCCGAATTACAGAAGAAAGGAGAAACCAAGGTGGCAGAACTAGCCCGATTATTGAGGGCAAACTCCGCCAAGGGCAAAAAGGCAACCCAATCATCCTGATCCGCAGACACAAAACACCTCAAATAAGTCTCCAAGGTCTGATTAGTTCGCTCGGTCTGGAAATTAGTCTGAGGATGGAAAGCAGACGAAAAAGACAAATCAATGCCCATCCTAGCACAGAACGCTCGCCAAAATCTAGACACGAATTGGGTTCCCCTGTCAGACACGATATTCTCCGGAATACCATGCAAGCGAACCACATTTTGAAAAAACAGAGGAACCAGCTCGGATGAGGAAGGCAATTTAGGCAAGGGGACCAAATGGACCATCTTAGAGAAACGGTCACACACCACCCAGATGACAGACATCTTCTGAGAAACAGGGAGATCAGAAATAAAATCCATGGAGATGTGAGTCCAAGGCCTCTTCGGAATAGGCAAAGATAACAACAATCCACTAGCCTGAGAACAACAAGGCTTGGCCCGAGCACAAACATCACAAGACTGCACAAAACCTCGCACATCTCGCGACAGGGAAGGCCACCAGAAGGACCTAGCCACCAAATCCCTGGTACCAAAGATTCCAGGATGACCAGCTAACGCAGAAGAATGGACCTCCGAGATGACTCTACTGGTCCAATCATCAGGAACAAACATTCTACCAGGCGGGCAACGATCAGGTCTATCCGCCTGAAACTCCTGCAAGACCCGTCGCAAGTCTGGGGAAACAGCAGATAATATCACTCCATCCTTAAGGATACCTGTAGGTTCAGAATTACCAGGGGAATCAGGCTCAAAACTCCTAGAAAGGGCATCCGCCTTCACATTTTTAGAACCCGGTAGGTAAGAAACCACAAAATTAAACCGAGAGAAAAATAACGACCAGCGCGCCTGTCTAGGATTCAGGCGCCTGGCAGACTCAAGATAAATCAAATTCTTGTGGTCGGTCAATACCACCACCTGATGTCTAGCCCCCTCAAGCCAATGACGCCACTCCTCAAAAGCCCACTTCATAGCCAAGAGCTCCCGATTACCAATATCATAATTTCGCTCAGCGGGCGAAAATTTACGAGAAAAGAACGCGCAAGGTCTCATCACGGAGCAGTCGGAACTTTTCTGCGACAAAACCGCCCCAGCTCCGATTTCCGAAGCGTCGACCTCAACCTGAAAAGGAAGAGTAACATCAGGCTGACGCAATACAGGGGCGGAAGAAAAGCGGCGCTTAAGCTCCCGAAAGGCCTCCACAGCAGCAGGGGACCAATCAGCAACATCAGCACCCTTCTTAGTCAAATCAGTCAACGGTTTAGCAACATCAGAAAAACCAGTTATAAATCAACGATAAAAATTAGCAAAGCCCAAAAACTTCTGAAGGCTCTTAAGAGAAGAGGGTTGCGTCCAATCACAAATAGCCTGAACCTTGACAGGGTCCATCTCAATGGAAGAGGGGGAAAAAATGTACCCCAAAAACGAAATCTTTTGAACCCCAAAAACGCACTTAGAACCCTTTACACACAAGGAATTAGAGCGCAAAACCTGAAAAACCCTCCTGACCTGTTGGACATGAGAGTCCCAGTCGTCCGAAAAAATCAAAATATCATCCAGATACACAATCATAAATTTATCCAAATATTCACGGAAAATGTCATGCATAAAAGACTGAAAGACTGAAGGGGCATTTGAAAGACCAAAAGGCATTACTAAATACTCAAAATGGCCCTCAGGCGTATTAAATGCGGTTTTCCACTCATCCCCCTGCTTAATTCGCACTAAATTATACGCCCCACGAAGATCAATCTTAGAGAACCACTTGGCCCCCTTTATTCGAGCAAACAAATCAGTAAGCAGTGGCAAAGGATACTGATATTTAACCGTGATTTTATTCAAAAGCCGATAATCAATACACGGCCTCAAAGAGCCATCTTTTTTAGATACAAAGAAAAAACCAGCTCCTAAGGGAGATGACGAAGGACGAATATGTCCCTTTTCCAAGGACTCCTTAATATATTCCCGCATAGCAGCATGTTCAGGCACAGATAGATTAAATAAACGACCCTTTGGAAACTTACTGCCCGGAATCAGATCTATTGTACAATCGCAATCTCTGTGCGGAGGTAGTGAACCAAGTTTAGGCTCCTCAAAAACGTCACGATAATCAGATAAAAATTCCGGAATCTCAGAGGGAATAGATGACGAAATGGAAACCAAAGGTACGTCCCCATGAGTCCCCTGACATCCCCAGCTTAACACAGACATTGCTTTCCAGTCGAGGACTGGGTTATGAGATTGCAGCCATGGCAATCCAAGCACCAACACATCATGTAGATTATACAACACAAGGAAGCGAATAATCTCCTGGTGATCCGGATTAATACGCATAGTTACTTGTGTCCAGTATTGTGGTTTATTACTAGCCAATGGCGTGGAGTCAATACCCTTCAGAGGTATAGGAACTTCCAGAGGCTCTAAATTAAACCCACAGCGTTTGGCAAAGGACCAATCCATAAGACTCAAAGCGGCGCCAGAGTCGACATAGGCGTCCGCGGTAATAGACGATAAAGAGCAAATCAGGGTCACAGATAGAATAAACTTGGACTGTAAAGTACCAATTGAAACAGACTTATCAACCTTCTTAGTACGTTTAGATCATGCTGATATAACATGAGTTGAATCGCCACAATAGAAGCATAACCCATTTTTTCGCCTAAAATTCTGTCATTCGCTTCTGGACAGAATTCTATCACATTGCATAATCTCTGGCGCCTTCTCAGTAGACACCGCCAAATGGTGCACAGGTTTGCGCTCCCGCAAACGCCGATCAATCTGAATAGCCATTGTCATGGACTCATTCAGACCTGCAGGCACAGGGAACCCCACCATAACATCTTTAATGGCATCAGAGAGACCCTCTCTGAAATTCGCCGCCAGGGCGCACTCATTCCACTGAGTAAGCACAGACCACTTACGAAATTTTTGGCAGTATATTTCAGCCTCATCTTGCCCCTGAGACAGGGCCATCAAGGCTTTTTCAGCCTGAATCTCTAAATGAGGTTCCTCATAAAGCAACCCCAAAGCCAGGAAAAACGCATCCACATTGAGCAACGCAGGATCCCCTGGTGCCAAAGCAAATGCCCAATCCTGAGGGTCGCCCCGGAGCAAGGAAATTACAATCCTGACCTGCTGTGCAGGATCTCCAGTGGAGCGAGATCTCAGAGACAAAAATAATTTACAATTATGTTTGAAATTCTGGAAGCGAGATCTATCCCCGGAGAAAAATTCAGGCAAAGGTACTCTAGGTTCAGATATAGGAGCATGAATTACAAAATCCTGTAAACTTTGAACCTTCATAGCGAGATTATTCAAACCTGTAGCTAAACTCTGAGAATCCATTTTCATCAGGTGAAATCAGAACCATTCAAGGATTAGAAGGAGAGAGAGATGAAGGCTGCAGTAAGCAGAGATGCTAGTGAATCAACTAATGAACAAACTCAGGAAAAAAAAAAAAAAAAAAATTCTCTGCAGACTTCTTTTCTCTCCTTTCTTCTGCCAATTATTTTAACCCTTGGCCGGCCAAACTGTGATGGTTCTCAATGGCAAGAGACCGTAGTAAAGCATACAAAAGGACTAGCTCTTGGAAGATGGGAACTCGAGCTGACTGTGAGCTAAACCTACCGCACAACTAACAGTGGCCGGGTAGCGTGCCTACGTTTTATCCCTAGACGCCCAGCGCCAGCCGGAGAACTGACTGACCCTAGCAGGGAAAATACAGACCTGGCTTACCTCTAGAGAAATTTTCCCCAAAAGGCAGACAGTAGCCCCCACATATAATGTCGGTGATTTTAGAGGAAATTGACATACGAAGTATGAAGATAGGTTTAGCAAATTGAGGTCCGCTTACTAGATAGTAGGAAGACAGAAAAGGGAACTACACAGTCAGCTGAAAACCCTTTCAAAACACCATCCTGAAATTACTTTAAGACTCTAATATCAACTCATGACACCAGAGTGGCAATTTCAGCTCACAAGAGCTTCCAGCCTCAGAAATATTCAAACACAGAGAACTGGAACAAAAATGCAAAACAAACTTAGGACTACAAGTCCAACTTAGCTGATAGTAGTCTAGGAGCAGGAACATGCAACAGAAAGGCTTCTGGTAACATTGTTGGCCGGCATAGAAATGACTGAGGAGCAAGGCTAAATAGACAACTCCCACATCCTGATGGAAACAGGTGAACAGAGGCGATGAAGCACACAAGTTCAGTACCACCAGTGACCACCGGGGGAGCCCAGAAACCAAATTCACAACAACAGCCCCTGCTCCAATCTCAGAAGCATCAACCTCGACCTGAAAGGGAAGGGAGACATCAGGCTGACGCAAGACAGGAGCCGAAGAAAACCGACGTTTCAGCTCCTGAAAGGCCTCAACGGCCGCAGAGGACCAATTCGTCACATCAGCACCCTTTCTAGTCAAATCCGTCAAAGGTTTAACCACACTAGAAAAATTAGTGATGAAGCGACGGTAAAAATTAGCAAAGCCCAAGAACTTCTGAAGACTCTTCACTGATGTAGGTTGAGTCCAGTCATAGATGGCCTGGACTTTAACTGGATCCATCTCGATAGTAGAAGGGGAAAAAATAAAGCCCAAAAAGGAAACCTTCTGGACTCCAAAGAGACATTTAGAGCCCTTCACAAACAAGGCATTGGCACGCAGGACCTGAAACACCATCCTGACCTGCTTCACATGAGACTCCCAATCATCAGAAAAGACCAAAATATCATCCAGGTACACAATCATAAATCTATCCAGATACTCTTGGAAGATGTCGTGCATGAAGGACTGAAACACGGAAGGGGCATTAGAAAGCCCAAAAGGCATCACCAAGTACTCAAAATGACCTTCGGGCGTATTAAATGCTGTTTTCCATTCATCGCCCTGCTTTATACGCACAAGATTATAAGCTCCTCGAAGATCTATCTTGATGAACCAACTAGCCCCCCTAATCCGAGCAAACAGATTGGACAACAGAGGCAAAGGGTACTGAAATTTGACCGCGATTTTATTTAGAAGGCGATAATCTATACAGGGTCTCAGAGAACCATCCTTCTTGGCCACAAAAAAGAACCCTGCACTCAAAGATGACGAGGACGGACGAATATGCCCTTTCTTCAAAAACTCCTTTATATAAGTCGGCATAGCGGTATGTTCTGGTACAGATAAATTAAAAAGTCGACCCTTAGGGAACTTACTACCAGGAATCAAATTTATAGCACAATCACAATCCCTATGAGGAGGTAGGGCACTGGATTTGGGCTCATCAAATACATCCTGGTAATCCGACAAAAATTCAGGGACTTCAGAAGGAGTAGAAGAAGCAATTGACACCAAAGGAACATCGCCATGTACCCCTTGACAACCCCAACTTCACACAGACATTGCTTTCCAATCCAGGACTGGATTATGAACCTGCAGCCATGGCAGACCCAACACGACAACATCATGCAAATTATGTAACACCAGAAAGCGAATAACCTCCTGATGTGCAGGAGTCATGCACATAGTCACTTGAGTCCAGTACTGAGGCTTATTCTTGGCCAATGGCGTAGCATCAATTCCCTTTAGTGGAATAGGGAACTGCAATGGCTCCAAGATAAAACCACAGCGCCTGGCAAATGACAAATCCATCAAATTCAGGGCAGCGCCTGAATCCACAAAAGCCATAACAGAGTAGGATGACAGATAGCAAATCAAAGTAACAGACAAAATGAATTTAGGCTGTACAGTACCAATGGTGACAGACTTAGCGAACCTTTTTGTGCGCTTAGAACAGTCAGAGATAACATGAGTGGAGTCACCACAGTAAAAGCACAACCCATTCTGACGTCTGTTATTTTGCCGTTCAATTCTGGTCAGAATCCTGTCACATTGCATAGACTCAGGCTTCTGTTCAGAAAACACCGCCAGATGGTGCACAGGTTTGCGCTCCCGCAAACGCCGATCAATCTGAATGGCCAAAGACATTAACTCATTCAGACCCGCAGGCGTGGGGAACCCCACCATAACATCCTTAAGGGCTTCAGAAAGACCCTTTCTGAAAATCGCTGCCAGGGCACACTCATTCCATTGAGTGAGCACAGACCACTTCCTAAACTTCTGACAGTAAACCTCTGCAAAATCTTTTCTGCCTGGTCCACTAGATTAGGTTCCTCATAAAGCAATCCAAGCGCCAGAAAAAACGCATCCACATTTAGCAATGCAGGATCTCCTGGCGCCAGGGAGAATGCCCAATCTTGAGGGTCACCACGTAACAAAGAAATTATAATTTTAACTTGCTGAGCACGGTCACCAGAGGAATGAGGTCTCAGAGAAAGAAACAATTTGCAATTATTTTTGAAATTCAAAAACCTAGACCTATCTCCAGAGAACAGCTCAAGAATTGGTATTTTAGGTTCTGACATAGGACTGTGAATTACATAATCCTGAATGCTTTGTATCCTTGTAGCGAGCTGGTCCACACAAGAGGACAGACCTTGAATGTCCATATCTGCAGCTGAGTCCTGAACCACCCAGAGATTAAGGGGAGGAGAGAGGCTAAATACACTGCAGAGGAAAAAAAAAAACCTCAGAGCTTCTCTTATCCCTCTATTGCGATGCATTAACACTTTACTGGCCTGCTGTACTGTTATGGTTCTGGTGGTAAGAACACATGAACTGACCTGATAGGTAAACCAAAAAATAGGACAAGCTCTGGGAATGTGGGAACTTTACTGATCGCAATCCTGATCCTGTCAACACACACTATAGGCAGCCGTGGAGCGTTCCTAACTCGGCCTAGACGCCTCTGCACAGCCTGAGAAACTAGCTACCCCTAGAGAGAAACAAAGCCTCACTTGCCTCAGAGAAATTTTCCCCAAAGTGAGAGCAGCCCCCACAAATAATTACGGTGAGTTAAGAGGAAAACACAAACATAGAAATGAAAATAGGTTTTAGCAAATGAGGCCCGCTAATAACTAAATAGTCAGAGGATAGCAAGGAATCTGTGCGGTCAGTATAAAATGCTACAAAAATTATCCACGCAGAGAATACAAAAAGACCCCCACACCGACTCACGATGTGAGGGGCCCAACTCCGCACCCCAGAGCTTCCAGCTAGCAATCAAATAGCATATAAGCAAGCTGGACTGAACTCATCATATACTGAGAAACATTTTCAAATAGCAATGAGCAAAAATAGACTAGCATAAACTTAGCTTCTCCACGGGGAGACAGGTCACAAGGGAAGTCCCAGAGAGATCTGAACCAGTACTGAATACAACGACAGCAGGCGACAAGTAAAGCTCCAGGTGGAGTTAAATAGGCAGCAAGCCTAGCAGGAAACGAGGCAGCTGGAGTCCAGCTACAGACCAGCCGTAACACTCAAAGCCACCAGAGGGAGCCCAAGAACAGAACTCACAAAGTACCACTCACGACTACAGGAGGGAGCCCGAGAACGGAATTCACAAAATTCCCCATCCAGTGCCATGATTGCCACCTCAGTCTACAGTGCAGGGGTCATTGGGTGTATTCTCATCATGCCCCTAATGCGCTTAGTCCAGCTCCACAGCATAGTGTTGTTCCCCGTGAATTTTGCCAAATTACTCAACATGGATCCCAGTGAAATGCTGGTCGTGGGACTACCCTCTACTGCTTGGTCTGCCACCTGCATGCTATTGGACTGAATCCTGCCGACTACGCCAAGTGTAAGTTGCTAGCAGGTGCATAGGATGCAGTGACAGACAGGAGGCAGAACAAGGGTTAACAAGTATATTTTACCAAAACTATAGAGGTGGCAATGTCTCTCCGCACAGGTGGTATATAGGTGAAAGCAGGGGGGGGTAAAAAATATGGATTCACAGGTGCAGGGAAGAACAATAAGGGGGAAGGAAGAGTTCAACTTATCAGTCTTAGGGTCCTGGAAGAAGGCGACTGGAAGATCGCTCGGTGGCGCAGCAGGCGGCGCGAGAAGTCTCCAATCCAGTCTCGTAGGCAGGAAATACACTGTCTCTGTACGGTGACGAATTCTCTGGGTCCTTCGCCGCGTGGTCTTCTGGTCCTGGTACGAGATGGTGTTCAGGAGCAAGCTCGCGGCACAGCTGATGTAGCACGCAGCTCAGTAATCAAGGCCGCGGGTGAAGCACACAGTTCAGCAGTCACAGCCGCAGGCGCAGTCCAGCACTCAGCGTGCACCGCTGGGGTAATACTGAGCGGGGCCTCCTCAATGGTCAGCAGAACGGTCTCGTGGACTCTGTCTCGGTCACAGAATGGTGCAGAAGTCTCTCTGTCCGGTGCAGCTTCCCCCACATTCTCCCTTTCTTTCAATATGGTTCTCCCCAACCATTGCAAACTTTAATATATATGCATAATATAAAAAACTGTAAATATAATAAAGAACTCAGTATGAGTTAGATGTTCTTGGCTCCCCCCTTTCCTTGAATGTGGTACTCCTGTACCTTAAAACACAGTACTTTTAGTAGAAGTCCTGCTTTCCAGCAGAAGGGGCATAAAAGGTGCAACAAAAACAAGAGTCCATAGGCTCCATAAAAAGAAGACATCCAGCTCGCAGTCCTCTGAATTAGAAACAAATATATTTACACACAAGAGAAAAACAACAAATGTCCTTGTGGCCATTTCTGACCACACAACTCCCCAGTCCTCTGGGAGAAAACATCAGGGGCTTCTCCTTTGCCCGGAAGGACGCGGAGCAGTCCTTTATATATATATTTTTTATATATTGTGCAACAGCACCACAAATATCACTGTCCTGTTAATTCCATCTTCAACTTTGGGATGAGGGTGGCTCTGCAGCCGCAGAGACCACGGATTGCCCCAAAGAAGCAATTTGCAGTAGGGGGCTTGAAGAACAAAAACTTTGTGGGAGTCTGATTAGACCAAGCTCGATCCCTCATGTTGTTGCACCTCCTCTGGGGTGCACAGGGTCACGGCTACTGCATAATAGCCCCGAGGGCAATCTTCTTTGTAGAAGGAGACCCAATCCCCTTCTGGCGCCCGAAGCGCAGGTGTAGATCCTGGGGCCCCCAACCCCACATTCAAGGAATAGTCACCCGAGGCGGATGGTATTGGCATGGACCGGGCCCCAGGGCCGAGAGGCGGAGGGGGAGTCCAGCCCTCCGGGGTCAAGGATTGAGGGGTACTCATCACCTCCGGCTATTGTTTCCTGACCACACCCTTCCCGCAGTCGCTGTATCTCTCCGCGATTGCAGCTGTGCACTCCGATGTTGACTGAAGTTCCGGCTCAGCCTTCACTTCCGGCACGGGCTCCTCCGAGGCAGTCAGTCGCTGTTTCCGGTCCCCACTGAGTTAACAACCTTGGTACCGGGCGACGAGGTTCTTCCTCTTGGCAGCGCACCGCTGGCTCCGCAAGATGTTCCAGCTCCAGAGAACGTGAAGAGGACTTTGCCAGCTGCCGACTCTGCGCTGAAGAACTCTCCGGGTGCTGGTAAGTGGGGTGCTCTGCGATTTCTTCCCACTGTATGGCGGGCCGAGTTCTTACGTCCTCCTGCCACCATCTCCATCCAATGTGGTCTAGCTGCACGCAAGGTTTTCTTCCAGGCCCCACCCATTCCATGGTGGGGTCGTTTCCTAGAAGCTCCTCCCATTCTCTTTCAAGTCGTCTCAGTAAGCCTGGGGCTAGGTGTCTTCGGCGCATTCCCGGAGGCGCCGCCTGAAGGATCTTCGTGCCATTTCTGCGAGGTCACGCCATCGAAGGGTGCAGGCACAGCAGTGACCTCCCATTTTGGCGCCATTCTCCGCCACCTCAGCCGCCATCTTTGTCAAAATTAGAGTGTCAGTCCTTGATGAATTTTACAGCCATCTGAAGTGGGCACCTTGCAGTGATCGGGTTGACCATGAACTATTCTGTGTACCAAAGTGTTCTAGAGTAAAATGTGAGGCCATCTATCCAAAGCTAAAGTTTGGCCAAAACTGGGCCATGCAGCAGGGCTATGATATCAAGTACACCATCATATCTATGAGGTGTTGCCCAGTCAAAGTCCAGACCAAATTGAAATGCTGTGGTGAGATCTTAAGGGTATACGCACACAATGTCCTTTAGATGCCAACATGGCCACTGAGTTTTTGAAGCAGAAGACAGTTCGTTACGTGACGCTTTTTTTTTTCTTCTTTTTTGTTCTTTTTGCTGTTGTTTGGCTCTTGTGTCTTATTTTTTAATTTCATATACAAAATACTGGCAGAAGACGCTTAAGTATGGACAGGTCAATTTTCTTTCTGTTTCATGACTTTTGAAGCTTGAAGCAGTTAAAAGAAGTTACAAAAGACTCAAAAAATGCACAAGACTTTTGGCATTGCACTGCATATGTTCATTATTTTTTATGGGGTTTTTTACTGTTTTTTACAGAAGGTTTTCAGGCAGAATCAGTTTGAAAAAACCACTGTGTGCACATACCCTAAGACAGCTGTACATATACGAGTGACCATAAACCTCAATGATCAAAAAACAGTACTGCAGATCCTCCCCCTATTAATTTGGATAAAAATTAGAAAATATGAAAAAAAGTAAAAAAATATATTCTTTATTCTTTATTCTTTACACTTCAACTGTGAGAGACAGAATCTAAAAAAAAAATGTTTGCGACTGTGGTTCCAGCTCTCTTCAGGTAATTGACCAGGTCCTCCCATGTAGTTCTGGAGCTGAAATCTAACCTTTCTTAGAATTATCCTTACCGCAAGAGGTGAGATCTTGCATGGAGCCCCAGACCAAGGAAGACTGACAGTCATCTTGTGTTTCTTCCACTTTTTAATAATTGTGCCAACAGTTGTTGCCTTCTCACCAAGCTCCTTGCCTATTGTCCTGTAGCCCATCCCAGCCTTGTGCAGGTCTACAACTTTGTCCCTGGTGTCCTTGGACAGCTCATTGGTCTTGGCCATGATGGAGAGTTTGGAGTGTGATTGAGTGTGTGGACAAGTGTCTTTTATACATGTAACGAGTTGAAACAGGTGCAATTAATAAAGATAATGAGTGCAGAGTAGGAGGGCTTTTAACCCCTTCCCGACATTTGACGTACTATCCCGTCGAGGTGGGGTGGGCCCGTATGACCGCCGACGGGATAGTACGTCATAGCCGATCGGCCGCGCTCACGGGGGGAGCGCGGCCGATCGCGGCCGGGTGTCAGCTGCATATCGCAGCTGACATCCGGCACTATGTGCCAGGAGCGGTCACGGACCGCCCCCGGCACATTAACCCCCGGCACACCGCGATCAAACATGATCGCGATGTGCCGGCGATGCAGGGAAGCATCGCGCAGGGAGAGGGCTCCCTGCGGGCTTCCCTGAGCCCCCCGCAGCAACGCGATGTGATCGCGTTGCTGCGAGGGTCTTACCTCCCTCCCTGCCTGCTCCAGACCCGGATCCAAGATGGCCGCGGATCCGGGTCCTGCAGGGAGGGAGGTGGCTTCACAGACGCCTGCTCAGAGCAGGCACTGTGAAGCAGCCTGCACTTCAATCAGATCGGTGATCTGTCAGAGTGCTATGCAAACTGACAGATCACCGATCTGTATTGTCCCCCCCTGGGGCAAAGTAAAAAAGTAAAAAAAAAAATTTCCAAATGTGTAAAAAAAAATAAAAAAAAATATTCCAAAATAATGAAAAAAAAAAAAAAATATTATTCCCATAAATACATTTCTTTATCTAAATTAAAAAAAAAAAACAATAAAAGTACACATATTTAGTATCGCCACGTCCGTAACGACCCGACCTATAAAACTGCCACACTAGTTAACCCCTTCAGTAAACACCGTAAGAAAAAAAAAAAAAAAACGAGGCAAAAAACAACGCTTTATTACCATACCGCCGAACAAAAAGTGGAATAACACGCGATCAAAAAGACTGATATAAATATCCATGGTACCGCTGAAAACGACATCTTGTCCCGCAAAAAACAAGCCGCCATACAGCATCATCAGCAAAAAAATAAAAAAGTTATAGTCCTGAGAATAAAGCGATACCAAAATAATTATTTTTTCTATAAAATAGTTTTTATCGTATAAAAGCGCCAAAACATAAAAAAAATGATATAAATGAGATATCGCTGTAATCGTACTGACCCGACGAATAAAACTGCTTTATCAATTTTACCAAACCCGGAACGGTATAAACGCCTCTCCCAAAAGAAATTCATGAATAGCAGGTTTTTGGTCATTCTGCCTCACAAAAATCGGAATAAAAAGCGATCAAAAACGGTCACGTGTCCGAAAATGTTACCAATAAAAACGTCAACTCGTCCCGCAAAAAACAAGACCTCACATGACTCTGTGGAGCAAATGTGGAAAAATTATAGGTCTCAAAATGTGGAGACGCAAAAACTTTTTTGCTATAAAAAGCGTCGCTGGTTTCACACTTCCGTTTTTGTCTGCAGCGTTTTTTGCACAAAAAAACGCATGCGTTTTTTCCCTATATTTAACATTGAAAACGCATGCGGTTTTTTTGTACGCGTTTGGTCGCGTTTTCAAACGCATGCGGTTTTTTTCTGCATGCGTTCATTTTCAGAAATACAACCTGCAGTATTTTCTTGCGTTTTTAAGCACATGCGTTTGTTTGCGTTAAAAACGCATGCATTTTTATCGAAAAAAACAGAAAACACACTGAAAAGCCACCCACCACCATCAAGGTGATAAAGGGATCCAAACCCTAACCCTAACTCTACCCCTAACCGTTTAATGAACATTTTCTGACAGTCATAGTGCCACGTATTTCAGTGCCACGTATTTCAGTGCCACGTATTTCAGTGCCATGTATTTCAGTGCCACGTATCACGTATTTCAGTGCCACATATTTTAGTACCACGTATTTCAGTTGCACGTATTTCAGTGCCACGTATTTCAGTGCCACGTATTTCAGTGCCACGTATCACGTATTTCAGTGCCACGTGTTTCAGTGCCACGTATTTAAGTGCCACGTATCACATATTTCAGTGCCACGTATTTCAGTGCCACGTATTTCAGTGCCACGTATTTCAGTTCCACGTATTTCAGGGCCACGTATTTCAGTGCCACGTATTTCAGTGCCACGTATTTAAGTGCCACATATCACATATTTCAGTGCCACTTATTTAAGTGCCACGTATTTCAGTGCCACGTATTTCAGTGCCACGTATTTCAGTGCCACGTATTTAAGTGCCACGTATCACGTATTTCAGTGCCACGTATTTCAGTGCCACGTATTTCAGTGCCACGTATCACGTATTTCAGTGCCACGTGTTTCAGTGCCACGTATTTAAGTGCCACGTATCACATATTTCAGTGCCACGTATTTCAGTGCCACGTATTTCAGTGCCACGTATTTCAGTGCCACGTATTTAAGTGCCACATATCACATATTTCAGTGCCACTTATTTAAGTGCCACGTATTTCAGTGCCACGTATTTCAGTGCCACGTATTTCAGTGCCACGTATTTCAGTGCCACGTATTTCAGTGCCACGTGTTTCAGTGCCACGTATTTAAGTGCCACGTATCACGTATTTCAGTGCCACGTATTTCAGTGCCACGTATTTCAGTGCCACGTATTTCAGTGCCACGTATTTCAGTGCCACGTATTTCAGTGCCACGTATTTCAGTCACGTTTAGGGTTAGGGTTAGGGGTAGGGTTAGGGTTAGGGCTAGGGTTGGAGGTAAAGTTAGGGTTGGGGCTAAAGTTAGGGTTGGGGCTAAAGTTAGGGTTAGGGTTTGGATTACATTTACGTTTGGATTAGGGTTGGGATTAGAATTATGGGTGTGTCAGGGCTAGGGGTGTGGTTAGGGTTACCGTTGGGATTAGGGTTAGGGGTGTGTTTGGGTTAGGGTTTCAGGTAGAATTGGGGGGTTTCCACTGTCCAGGCACATCAGGGGCTTTCCAAGCGCGACATGGCGTCCAATCTCAATTCCAGCCAATTCTGCGTTGAAAAAGTAAAACAGTGCTCCTTCCCTTCCGAGCTCTCCCGTGCGCCCAAAAAGGGGTTTACCCCAACATATGTGTTATCAGCGTACTCGGGACAAATTGAACAACAACTTCTGGGGTCCAAGTTCTCTTGTTATCCTTAGGAAAATAAAAATTTGGGGGGCTAAAAATCATTTTTGTGGGAAAAAAAAGATGTTTTATTTTCACGGCTCTGCATTATAAACTGTAGTGAAACACTTGGGGGTTCAAAGTTCTCACAACACATCTAGATAAGTTCCTTGGGAGGTCTAGTTTCCAATATGGGGTCACTTGTGGGGGGTTTGTACTGTTTGGGTACATCAGGGGCTCTGCAAATGCAACGTGACGCCTGCAGACCAATCCATTTAAGGCTGCATTCCAAATGGCGCTCCTTCCCTTCCGAGCTCTGTCATGCGCCCAAACAGTGGTTCCCCCCGACATATGGGGTATCAGCGTACTCAGGACAAATTGGACAACAACTTTTGGGGTCTAATTTATCCTGTTACCCTTGTGAAAATACAAAACTGGGGGCTAAAAAATCATTTTTGTGAAAAAAAAAAAGGAATTTTTATTTTCACGGCTTTGCGCTATAAACTTTAGTGAAACACTTGGGGGTTCAAAGTTCTCAAAACACATCTAGATAAGTTCCTTGGGAGGTCTAGTTTCCAATATGGGGTCACTTGTGGGGGGTTTGTACTGTTTGGGTACATCAGGGGCTCTGCAAATGCAACGTGACGGCTGCTGACCAATCCATTTAAGTCTGCATTCCAAATGGCGCTCCTTCCCTTCCGAGCTCTGTCATGCGCCCAAACAGTGGTTCCCCCCCACATATGGGGTATCAGCGTACTCAGGACAAATTGGAAAACAAATTTTGGGGTCCAATTTATTCTGTTACCCTTGTAAAAATACAAAGCTGGGGGCTAAAAAATCATTTTTGAGAAAAAAAAAAAAAATTATTTTCACGGCTCTGCGTTATAATCTGTAGTGAAACACTTGGGGCTTCAAAGCTCTCAAAACACATCTAGATAAGTTCCTTAGGGGGTCTACTTTCCAAAATGGTGTCACTTGTAGGGAGTTTCAATGTTTAGGCACATCAGGGGCTCTCCAAACGCAACATGGCGTCCCATCTCAATTCCAGTCAATTTTGCATTGAAAAGTCAAATGGCGCTCCTTCCCTTCCAAGCTCTGCCATGCGCCCAAACAATGGTTTACACCCACATATGGGGTATCAGCGTACTCAGGACAAATTGCACAACATTTTTTGGGGTCCAATTTCTTCTCTTACCCTTGGGAAAATAAAAAATTGGGGGCAAAAAGATCATTTTTGTGAAAAAAATATGATTTTTTATTTTTACGGCTCTGCATTATAAACTTCTGTGAAGCACTTGGTGGGTCAAAGTGCTCACCACACATCTAGATAAGTTCCTTAGGGGGTCTACTTTCCAAAATGGTGTCACTTGTAGGGAGTTTCAATGTTTAGGCACATCAGGGGCTCTCCAAACGCAACATGGCGTCCCATCTCAATTCCAGTCAATTTTGCATTGAAAAGTCAAATGGCGCTCCTTCCCTTCCAAGCTCTGCCATGCGCCCAAACAATGGTTTACACCCACATATGGGGTATCAGCGTACTCAGGACAAATTGCACAACATTTTTTGGGGTCCAATTTCTTCTCTTACCCTTGGGAAAATAAAAAATTGGGGGCGAAAAGATCATTTTTGTGAAAAAATATGATTTTTTATTTTTACGGCTCTGCATTATAAACTTCTGTGAAGCACTTGGTGGGTCAAAGTGCTCACCACACATCTAGATAAGTTCCTTAGGGGGTCTACTTTCCAAAATGGTGTCACTTGTAGGGAGTTTCAATGTTTAGGCACATCAGGGGCTCTCCAAACGCAACATGGCGTCCCATCTCAATTCCAGTCAATTTTGCATTGAAAAGTCAAATGGCGCTCCTTCCCTTCCAAGCTCTGCCATGCGCCCAAACAATGGTTTACACCCACATATGGGGTATCAGCGTACTCAGGACAAATTGCACAACATTTTTTGGGGTCCAATTTCTTCTCTTACCCTTGGGAAAATAAAAAATTGGGGGCGAAAAGATCATTTTTGTGAAAAAATATGATTTTTTATTTTCACGGCTCTGCATTATAAACTTCTGTGAAGCACTTGGTGGGTCAAAGTGCTCACCACACATCTAGATAAGTTCCTTAGGGGGTCTACTTTCCAAAATGGTGTCACTTGTAGGGAGTTTCAATGTTTAGGCACATCAGGGGCTCTCCAAACGCAACATGGCGTCCCATCTCAATTCCAGTCAATTTTGCATTGAAAAGTCAAATGGCGCTCCTTCCCTTCCAAGCTCTGCCATGCGCCCAAACAATGGTTTACACCCACATATGGGGTATCAGCGTACTCAGGACAAATTGCACAACATTTTTTGGGGTCCAATTTCTTCTCTTACCCTTGGGAAAATAAAAAATTGGGGGCGAAAAGATCATTTTTGTGAAAAAATATGATTTTTTATTTTTACGGCTCTGCATTATAAACTTCTGTGAAGCACTTGGTGGGTCAAAGTGCTCACCACACATCTAGATAAGTTCCTTAGGGGGTCTACTTTCCAAAATGGTGTCACTTGTAGGGAGTTTCAATGTTTAGGCACATCAGGGGCTCTCCAAACGCAACATGGCGTCCCATCTCAATTCCAGTCAATTTTGCATTGAAAAGTCAAATGGCGCTCCTTCCCTTCCAAGCTCTGCCATGCGCCCAAACAATGGTTTACACCCACATATGGGGTATCAGCGTACTCAGGACAAATTGCACAACATTTTTTGGGGTCCAATTTCTTCTCTTACCCTTGGGAAAATAAAAAATTGGGGGCGAAAAGATCATTTTTGTGAAAAAATATGATTTTTTATTTTTACGGCTCTGCATTATAAACTTCTGTGAAGCACTTGGTGGGTCAAAGTGCTCACCACACATCTAGATAAGTTCCTTAGGGGGTCTACTTTCCAAAATGGTGTCACTTGTAGGGAGTTTCAATGTTTAGGCACATCAGGGGCTCTCCAAACGCAACATGGCGTCCCATCTCAATTCCAGTCAATTTTGCATTGAAAAGTCAAATGGCGCTCCTTCCCTTCCAAGCTCTGCCATGCGCCTAAACAATGGTTTACACCCACATATGGGGTATCATCGTACTCAGGACAAATTGTACAACAACTTTGGGGGTCCATTTTCTCCTGTTACCCTTGGTAAAATAAAACAAATTGGAGCTGAAATAAATTTTGTGTGAAAAAAAGTTAAATGTTCATTTTTATTTAAACATTCCAAAAATTCCTGTGAAACACCTGAAGGGTTAATAAACTTCTTGAATGTGGTTTTGAGCACCTTGAGGGGTGCAGTTTTTAGAATGGTGTCACACTTGAGTATTTTCTATCATATAGACCCCTCAAAATGACTTCAAATGAGATGTGGTCCCTAAAAAAAAATGGTGTTGTAAAAATGAGAAATTGCTGGTCAACTTTTAACCCTTATAACTCCGTCACAAAAAAAAATTTTGGTTCCAAAATTGTACTGATGTAAAGTAGACATGTGGGAAATGTTACTTATTAAGTATTTTGCGTGACATATGTCTGTGATTTAAGGGCACAAAAATTCAAAGTTGGAAAATTGCAAAATTTTCAAAATTTTCGCCAAATTTCCATTTTTTTCACAAATAAACGCAAGTTATATCGAATAAATTTTACCTTTAACATGAAGTACAATATGTCACGAGAAAACAATGTCAGAATCGCCAAGATCCGTCAAAGCGTTCCAGAGTTATAGCCTCATAAAGGGACAGTGGTCAGAATTGTAAAAATTGGCCCGGTCATTAACGTGCAAACCACCCTTGGGGGTGAAGGGGTTAAAATTAACAGATCTGTGAGAGCCAGAATCCTTGCTAGGTGGTAGGTGATCAAGTCTTATTTCACGCAATAAAATGAAATTGAATTATTTAAAAATTTAAAAATAATACAATGTGATTTTGTTTTTTGTTTTTAGATTGTTTCTCACAAGTGAAGTGTAGCTACGATAAAAATTACAGTCCTCTCCATTCTTTGTAGGTGGGATAACTTGCAAAATCAGAAGTGCATCAAATACTTATTTTACCCACTGTAGATGAGAAATAATATTTTTCCTATTATATTATATACTTGCTACCTCATAACATGCCTAAATTACAAGATATTTTATTTAGAACAATAGTAAATAATATTGGTTAATCAAGAATACAACATATAAACAATGAAAAACTGCATAACCATCGCTTGTCCTATCACAATGAAATGGTGCCAGACCTGACATGCGTTTCAGCAATCAGCCTTCATCTGGGGGTTGTGCCATGCCAGCGGAGGGCCAGTCTCATGGCAATATCCAATAAAAACGACTCCTGCATTACCGTATAATAATGGACGGTCTTTGTTCTACAAGCTATTGATTCATGGGATGCACTTGATTTTTCACAAACGGCTTCTGCATTTTGGCCTAATTTATGTTATATAAATTACGCCATGCAATTTTTCAGGAGTTGTTGTTCATCAGTGGTTGTATTTACCTAATTTTAAGACCTTCTAAGGACCGAATGTTATTTTATTATGTCCTCATGCATAAAACCATGGAATTACTTTTTCTCATGACTGTACTGTAGATTGATGAGTAAATAAATAAAGTAATTAATTATGCTGCAATTTTCTAGGAGGCAAAAATACTAATGATAAGTGCCCTTGAAATACATAATCATCTTTTGCAAATATAAGGTTGTCACAAATAGGTACCGTAATATATGCATGTACATGTTGAACATTACACATTAGAAATGCAGATGAACACAGAAAAGGATTTAGATAAAGCAGGAATTGCTGAACTGACATCTGCTGGTCATTCCTGTTTTTGCACCAGTTCTGCACAATTAATTCTATATAGTTTGTAATAAAGGTCATAGTAGGTACCTGTAAATGCTTCATGGCTTCCAATTCTCTTAATATATCCAATTGTGTTTCATCTTTGACATAAGCGCGTAGAACCTGATCTCTATGTTCCCAGAAAATACAAATATTTTGAATAGTATGTTACATATCTGGAAGCATATCATGACATAGATTCTATGTTGAATAGAAACATAGTAAAATAGAGAGTCTATAACCTGCTGTTTTGTACATAGAGGGATAAAATAGGCCACTAGCGAAAGCCATTGGGTAATAGATAACGGCCTCTCTATTCACCTGGAAAATTAAAGACTGTAGTAGCCGTTATCTGCTAAAGCAGACTTTAGAAAACTTCAACCTGCAGACCATATTTGGCCCTTTGGCTGTTATAATAATAATAATAATTTTTATTTATATAGCGCCAACATATTCCGCAGCGCTTTACAAATTATAGAGGGGACTTGTACAGACAATAGACATTACAGCATAACAGAAATCACAGTTCAAAATAGATACCAGGAGGAATGAGGGCCCTGCTCGCAAGCTTACAAACTATGAGGAAAAGGGGAGACACGAGAGGTGGACGGTAACAATTGCTTTAGTTATTCGGACCAGCCATAGTGTAAGGCTCGGGTGTTCATGTAAAGCTGCATGAACCAGATAACAGCCTAAGTATGTAGCAGTACAGACACAGAGGGCTATTAACTGCATGAAGTGTATGAGAACATGATGCGAGGAACCTGATTATGTTTTTTTTTTTTTTTTTTTTTTAATGATAGGCCACACAAGGATAGTTAGGTTAATGCGTTGAGGCGGTAGGCCAATTTGAACAAATGAGTTTTTAGGGCACGCTTAAAACTGTGGGGATTGGGGATTGTTCGTATCAGGCCCACGAAAGGGGACAGCAAAAGGGCTGTAATCATTGGTTCACGAGTCGCATGCTGCGGCCACCCTACCAACCTCAGTCCGATGACTTAATTTCACTGCTCTCTGCATCCTCGGGATGCAGATACCAGTGAATATAATGGTGGAGGAAGGATCCATTGACTATGTCTTTCACCATTCTGCCTGTGTGACTAAGTGTGTCACCAAAGCAAGCACGGCAATGTCATTAGTTTGCACCTGCTGAGAAGCCTCACTCTGCAGGGCAAATACCGGAGCCAAGCAGCACGCTGGGGGAATCGGAGTTGAGATGAGTATTGTGTGTTTGTTTTTTGGGGGTATTCACTTGAAGGAGGAATACGTGCAGCCACTATTATGCATTTGGGACTGTTGGGGACATCATAATGTTTTGTGGGGTTGTGGGGGACCATACTCTGGGAGTTCTCATTCCATGTCGGAGTCTGTGAGGGATAATACTGTGGGGTCCTCATTATGCTTAAGAGGGTTGTGGTGGCTTTCATGCCATGTTAGAAGCTGTGGGGGATCCTACTGAGGGGGTCCTCATTCTATATTGGGTGGTTATGATTCTCGTACTATGGGGGTCCTCCTTCTGTTTTGGAAGGTTGTGGAGGTTTTCAATCTGTGTAGGAGGCTGTGGAGTATCATACTGTAGGGGTCCTCATTCTATGTTGGAGGCTGTGGGGAATCATACTGTGAATGTTCTCATTTTGTGTTGGAGGTTGTGGGAGATCATATTGTGGGGGTCCCCATTTTGTGTTGCCGAGCTGTGGAGATCATACTGTGTTGATAGTGCTGTGAGGGCCATTATTCTGTTGAGGGGCTGTGGGGGATCATATTGTGGGGGTCATGATTCTGTGTTTGAGGGCAGTGGGGGATCATATTGTGTGGGGGGACTATAGGGGCTGTGGGGGCCATCATACTGTTTTGGGGGATGTTGGTGCCATATTGGGTAGGGAGGTGTGGGAGCCATCATATTCTCGGGGGAGGCTTTTAAAGATCAAACTGTGTGTGGGGACTGTGCAAGCATACATGTTTGGTGAGGGCCATCAACCTTTATTTAGTATCATGGTTTTTGAGGGTCTGTGGGGCTATCATAATGTATATCGGGGGCTGAGGTTTCAAGTATACTATGTGGGGAGCTGTATGACCATCATAATATGTGTGCAGACTGTGGGAACATTATACTATGTTGCTTACTATGGGGGTGTCATACATTGTGTGGAGGCAGTGAGGACATCATACTATTTTGGAGGAAGATGTTGATCATAGCACAAGGGCCGCATAACAAGAGCAGTATGATTTACTGCATTTTTATAACCTTGATAACAATCAGTAAATTATGGTTTTGATCTCAATAATAAGCAATACAATTAATGCAAATAAATAATAATATCTTAATGACAATATTGAACAAAATTTCAAAGTATTGGCTCTGCTCTCTGTAACTGTTACGGTCTCTCTTATGACCTCATGAGAAAATGAATTGCCCACTTCCTTGCTAAAGCAAATGTGACTGCAAATTCCCCATCAGCCCTAGAGAATCATGAAAATATGCAAGGCACCAAGAAAACATTGGAGTTCTCAGTAAGATTTTAAAGAAAAAAAATTATTAACAATTCCTGCAATGCTTTTTGCACAGTAAACAGGTAAAAAGAAAGTCAACAGCTTTGGTATAGAGTCGGCAACGTCTGCTTTTTTGTCTCCTGTTTAAATTATTCCTTTATCTTTTGTGTCTTACTGCATATAAAGGAGATAATAGATTCATTTAAAACGGTTGTCCGGTCCACATCGATAAGTCTGCAGACTTAATGAATCCCCTCAGCGCATGCATCCCCTCAGCGTTTTTTTGACTGGGGACTGGAGGGTATGTATGCGTTATACATACTCCCGGCCACTGGGCGCAGATTTGCTTCAATACACTTGGAACCCCATGCCGCCACTGACTGATAGTATGATTGTTGGCCATCCTGCATACTCTGCTGTCCTGGCCCTTGCTGATCCACGTTTAATCCATAAAGACGCACTCTACTACCTCAATGGCTCAGATCCTTGCTGCTCATTACAGCTTAGAATACACCTCACCAGGTGAGTCCATAGTCACCAGGTGAGTCCCTGCTGAAACTATATATTACCAAACTTCTCACACATTCTATAAAAAAGAGATTTCCACGGTTGCTCAATTTACTGCTTTCATTATCTTTCCTTCACCTCTCAAATAACAATTATCATTTGAGAGGTGCAGTGAAACACCACCAACAGCCCAGTCAATCAGGGCAAGTGCGAGAGACTGGGTCACAACTCGATGATGCAAGGTCAGATTTTTAACGTCCACTTGTCATACATGTCAGATTTCCTGTGTCAGTATGGGAATTCTGTCTCTTAATCCAATAACTTTTATTGGAAGCTTTTACAATAGTCAAATGTAAAAACTATAGAATATTTAATTTAAAAAACAATAATAACATTTGAGATTCCCGTAATTTTTTTACATCCCAATACACAGATCGATACAAGAAAATACCTAAAAAATCTAGTACCTTAGGACATTTGTGATCCTATGTCAAACTTCAAAACCATAAAATTAAGTAGATGAAGGAAACTATTTTATTATTTATTTTTATTTAAAATAAAATTAAGGGACACCTAAAGTAACAAAATAAAGTATATGCATATTCAAAGATATAGAACAATAGTACATCATATAAATAGTTTCTAGCATCATAGTTAACAGAAAAAGGGAAATAACGTGTAAGTTAACATTCATGTATTGATTTTGTTTCAAGGTTCTTTTCGAAGAGAACATTTTTTATTCCAACTGTTCTGTTTGTTCTGATATCTGGGCAGCGTCATTATTTATGGCATAAATAAGTTTGTATAGCCTATGTAGAGGTACTTTTTCAATAGCTTCAGATAATGAAGGAATTTGTCAATTTCCATTTCAACTAAATTCTTAACCACTAAAAAGATTAGGGGTAATAATTATTTTAATTGTGGATCAGTGAAGCTATGTCATTCCATGTGTTTTTTAGATTAGGACAATCCCCCCAAAAATGGCACTCTATGCATTATATACAGTATGTATATGACATCTGCTTTGTTTATGATTAGAATTCTAATCAGGACATGGTTTTTATATATAGATCCATATTATATGATGCCCAGGTAATTTCCCATATACCATGATTTATATTTGTTTGCATTATTACTGTCATACAATGTGATCTAACTTTTTATGGCTAGTCAATATTATTATTATTATTTATTATTATATCATGATTTATTCCATGGTGCTTTACATTCAATATTGCTTGTACCAACGTTTTGTGTATATTATATATTAGTCGGGGTAGTACCTCTTTGGGGGACCTTTTTGTCTCTTCCTTCCGGGAATGTATTTTATCTAATACTATCATGTTTTCATCTGTATCCTGATTGGTTTGTTGTTTTAACAGATATCTTGCCATGTACAGTATATGTACCATATACTGTTTTGTAAGTATTTAATAAACTTTATTTTATTTATTTGGTTATCCTTTATATGCATTTCTATAATAGTATTATTTTGATCATGCAAAGATAATCTTGACTTGAAAGCATTTTTTTTTTGGTTGTTCATGTTTGTCTTTTTGGGAAATTCAAAATAGTGGAGAACATTTTGTAGGTTATTAAATCTCAAACAATTTTATGTATATATCCCGTGATTCCATATCCTCGCCAACATAGAGGGTATTGTTCTTTATATGCTTATGTCAATCTATTAGGCGTTAGGGTACGTCCCCATGGTCAGTAATTGGCAGCGCTTTGGATGCAGCACATGTTCGCATGTGTTCATTGAAGATGCGCTGCATGCCCGTTTCCGCAGATAAACTGCAGGCGTCGGTACAAGCATAGTGGACATGGGATTTCTTGAAATCCCATGCCCACTATGCGTGTACCGACGCTCACAGCTTATGGAGACGGACATTCCATCCACTGTGCTGTAACATCTGGCTGCTGCTGGTTGGACACTGCCGATGTACTCAGTGTCCAACCCGCAGTGTTTACTGACCGTGTGAACATACCCACATTCGTGCAGTGTCGAACATAAATTAGCTGCATAAGGAAGTCTAAAACTGTTTTTCCGCTGTTCCATAGTAGCTGTAAATTTAAGCTCTTTTTCCCATTTATTTATATTATTTGTTTTAATCATAGCTGTGTCATCATAAAATAAATCATAGATATTCTTTATTGACAATAGCACTTTATTTTTTGAGTTTTGAGCAGGATTCTAATAGGTTCTGTAGTTACATTTTTTTTTAGTTAAGCAGATCCACAATCTCTTTTCTTATATTTAATAACCTATTATATCCGTTATAGGGAACGTTATATTTTTTTAAAATCTGTTAGAATGAAACAAAATTTGTTCCATTATGTAAATGTTTAATCATTGTAATTCCTAGGTCTTTCTGTGAATGAGGAATAATTATTCATAAAAACTAAAAAGGAAAGATTTATATTTTTTATTTGGTCATATCTACTTAATTTCAATTTATTTTGTACATTTTGTAAACTTTTCCATGCCATTAAAAGCAAATAGTTTGGTATGGTAGGATTTTAGTATGCTTAATGTTAATATATTTTATTAATAATAATTTAAGTGGAGAGTTATTATTGAAAAAAAGTTTCAATAACCACCCAACTAGTGTTTGTGCCATTGACTAACCATTTCTGGGATTCCTTAATTAGATTTGTAAGGTAATAGCAAAATATTTTAGGTAGTTTAAAACCACTTCAATTTTTGCTTTTAATTAAAATTGTTTTAGAAACTCTCGGTTTCTTATTGCTCCACGCAAAAATATTTATTAATGTCTGAATCTTGTTGAATCATTTTTTATGGATACGTTAGGCGAACCTGTCAGCAGGATTTTGCTAAGTAAGCTACAGGCATTGTCAGGTTGGCAGTGATAAACTAATTAAAATGATACCTACTGATTAAAATGATACCTGGGTTGAAGAAATCCGTCTTGTAGTTTTTGTGCAATCAGTGCTAGAAGTTCTCAGCTAATGATATGCCCATGCTCTTTGGTGGGACTTTAGGCAAAGTCTTATCTTCCTGCTGTAAGCCAGAGAAACCAAGGAAAGACCTGCCCACAGTCCCACCCTGAAGCACAGTCTCTGTCTCTGTCTTTATGATGAGGAACATATTTGTGCTTCAGAGTGGCCTGTGGACTGGTGTTTCCTTGGTTTCTCTGACGTAGAGCAGGAAGGTAAGACTCTGCCTACAGTCCCGCCCTGGAGCCAAGCTTATCATTAACTGAAAACTTCTAACACTGATTACACAAGAACCACAAGATGGATTTCTTCATCTCAGGTATCATTTTATTCATTTTAACACTGCCAACCTGACAATGCCTGTAGATAACTTAGCAAAATCCTACTGACTGGTTCTCTTTAAGGGAATAGTTCTAAATAAATATAGAATCTTAGGTAAAGTTACCATTTTAAAAGTTATTATTTTTCCTAATCAGTTAAAGTCTGTTTTATTATCGTGAGCAATGTCCTCTTGAACGGTTTTATACAATTTCTCTAGATTTTACATCTACTGTGGGTAAAATCCTGGAGGGCATTCTAAGGGATGCTATACTGGAGTATCTGAAGAGGAATAACCTCATGACCCAGTATCAGCATGGGTTTACTAGGGACCGATCATGACAGACTAATTTGATCAGCTTCTATGAAGAGGTCAGTTCCGGTCTGGACCAAGGGAACCCAGTAGATGTAGTGTATATGGACTTTTCAAAAGCTTTTGATACGGTGCCACACAAAAGGTTGATACATAAAATGAGAATAATGGGGATAGGGGAAAATATGTGCAAGTGGGTTGAGAGTTGGCTCAGGGATAGGAAACAAAGGGTGGTTATTAATGGAGCACACTCGGACTGGGTCACGGTTAGTAGTGGGGTACCACAGGGGTCAGTATTGGGCCCTCTTCTTTTTAACATATTTATTAATGACCTTGTAGGGGGCATTCAGAGTAGAATTTCAATATTTGCAGATGACATTAAACTCTGCAGGGTAATCAATACAGGGGAGGACAATTTTATATTACAGGCTGATTTATGTAAACTAGAAGCTTGAGCTGATAAATGGCAAATGAGCTTTAATGGGGATAAATGTAAGGTCATGCACTTGGGTAGAAGTAATAAGATGTATAACTATGTGCTTAATTCTAAAACTCTGGGCAAAACCGTCAATGAAAAAGACCTGGGTGTATGGGTGGATGACAAACTCATATTCAGTGGCCAGTGTCAGGCAGCTGCTACAAAGGCAAATAAAATAATGGGATGCATTAAAAGAGGCATAGATGCTCATGAGGAGAACATCATTTTACCTCTATACAAGTCACTAGTGCGACCACACTTAGAATACTGTGCACAGTTCTGGTCTCCGGTGTATAAGAAAGACATAGCTGAACTGGAGCGGGTGCAGAGAAAAGCAACCAAGGTTATTAGAGGACTGGGGGGTCTGCCATATCAAGATAGGTTATTACACTTGGGGCTATTTAGTTTGGAAAAACGAAGACTAAGGGGTGATCTTATGTTAATGTATAAATATATGAGGGGACAGTACAAAGACCTTTCTGCTGATCTTTTTAATCATAGACCGGTGACAGGGACAAGGGGGCATCCTCTACGTCTGGAGGAAAAAAGGTTTAAGCATAATAACAGACGCGGATTCTTTACTGTAAGAGCAGTGAGACTATGGAACTCTCTGCCGTATGATGTTGTAATGAGTGACTCATTGCTTCAATTTAAGAGGGGACTGGATACCTTTCTGGAAAAGTATAATATTACAGGGTATATATATTAGATTCCTTGATAAGGCGTTGATCCAGGGAACTAGTCTGATTGCCGTATGTGGGGTCGGGAAGGAATTTTTTTCCCCATGATGGAGCTTACTCTTACCACATGGGTTTTTTTTGCCTTCCCCTGGATCAACATGTTAGGGCATGCTAGGCTATGGGTTGAACTAGATGGACTTAAAGTCTTCCTTCAACCTTAATAACTATGTAACTATGTAATATAACACTATTAATGGGCTTAACAAGATAAATACCTAGATATGTAATATCCTCATTTTGCCATTTATATTAACTTTCATTTTTTATAATCTCTTAAAGTTGGTTATCTATATTATACTGTAAAATGTTTGAATTTTTCTGCATTTATTTTATAGTAGGACACTTTTGAGAACTTTTCTAGTATGGTGTATTCCTCTCTAATGGAATTCATTGGATCTGAAAATTATAAAATAATCGTCTGCAAACAAACAAATCTTGTATTGACGAGAGCTAGCATGAATACCTTTAATCTTGCTATTTAGTTGAATATGTTCTGCCAATGGCTCCACAACCAAAGCGAACAATAAGGGTGATAGTGGACACCTTTGGCGAAGAAAACTATGTTAATACTTTTCTACTTAAAAACAGGAAAAATTGGGCCGCTCTACAGAAAGGGTAAACATGCAATAGGTATATTGCCTTAAGGGATTGTATCTCTTTTGGAGAAATATATTTTTCTCTTTATACATCTGTGTATAACCTGCATTATCCCACTCACACTTTGTAATTATATATTTTGCTGTCCACTGGATTTTTATAATTTATGGTTCCCTGATGGATGAACCTGCTATAAAATGAAGAGAAACACATTGATTCCTCAACAATTTTTTAGTAATTGCTGCATGATAAAATATTTTATCAAATATTACAATCTGCATTTTTGCATGTACAATTTACACCATGTCTCCAGAGGCTGGCTGGCAAATTTTGCCCTGGGGGTAAGCACAGAGTACTGGCCCATGAGTGGTGCGGCCCATCCTTAGGCTTCGGTCTTATGTAGAACTCAGTGTGTGTAGTGTGTGTCTGAGGTGCGACTACTAGCACTTCATTTATGAAACTGACAGACTCTTTCTGCTGTATCATTAGAAATGAATCACAAATGGTATACTTATTGTAAATGTCTGCAAAAAACAAACAAACAAGAAGTCTGCTCTTAATTTCTACTTATACAGTGGAAACATAAAATCACAGAATGTAAAGGTACCTTCACACGAAACGACATCGCTAGCGATCCGTGACGTTGCAGCGTCCTGGATAGCGATATCGTTTCGTTTGACACGCAGCAGCGATCAGGATCCTGCTGTGATGTCACTGGTCGCTGAATAAAGTCCAGAACTTTATTTGGTCGTCCGATCGCCGTGTATCGTTGTGTTTGAAAGCAAAAGCAACGATACCAGCGATATTTTACACCGGTAACCAGGGTAAACATCGGGTTACCAAGCGCAGGGCCGCGCTTAGTAACCCGATGTTTACCCTGGTTACCAGCGTAAAAGTAAAAAAAACAAACAGCACATACTTACATGCGTCCCACAGCGTCTGCTTCCTGACACTTACTGAGCGCCGGCCCGAAAGTGAAAGTGAAAGCACAGCGGTGACGTCACCGCTGTGCTGTTAGGGCCGGAGCTCAGTCAGTGTCAGGAAGCAGACGCTGGGGGACGCATGTAAGTATGTGCTGTTTGTTTTTTTTACTTTTACGCTGGTAACCAGGGTAAACATCGGGTTACTAAGCGCGGCCCTGCGCTTAGCAACCCGATGTTTACCCTGGTTACCCGGGGACCTCGGCATCGTTGGTCGCTGGAGAGCGGTCTGTGTGACAGCTCTCCAGCGATCAAACAGTGACGCTGCAGCGATCAGCATCGTTGTCGCTATCGCTGCAGCGTCGCTTCGTGTGAAGGTACCTTTAGAGTGGGAAGGGACCTCAAGTGTCATTGTGTCCAACCCCTGCTCAATGCAGGAAACATGCTGCTATTTGAATTATTAAATAATTATTATTAAATTATTAATGATCCCTTTCCCCCCGGTTATAATAATGGATCGCCCCCAGGAGCAGGGCAGTGGGGTACTCGGTACCGGGTCCCTCGGTCTCGGTTCTGGGGATGTCACGGTGGCCCGACCCGGTCAGTGGCCCTGCTAAGGGGCACCCAAATAAAGGTTTAGTCTGTCAAGTGTTCGTGACGCCACCTGTGGTGTTCGGTCAGGATGACCGACGCTGCTGAGGGGTCCGCTGGGGTGATGTTATGGCAGCTAGATGGTATACCTTCCCACAGGTGAAGTATGTCCTCAGGGCTTCCCAGTAAGGTAGATGATGATGGTGTAAGTCGCAGTAAATAATGAGGACACAAGGTTGCAGTCTCTTTACCTTTTACTGTAGACTTCAGCGTCCACAATCCAGAGCACTGCTAACAGGGCTGGCTGAGACTGGCCGGTCCGAAGGCACATCCAGAGTTCCCTTTGCAGGTGGAAATCAGTAGCCTTCCTACTAGCGCCTGTGTGTTGTAGTAGTTCCCTGCTGAGCACCACGGGATAGTCCTCACAACTGTCGTGTCTGTTTCTGATATTCTCTCTCCGTCCCCCAGATGGTATGGATAGGATGACCCGTATGACGGGGTAGGCCTGGAGCTATTTTATAGGGACCCTAGAGACGCCCCTCTCCCACAATTTGCCTCCGTTGTATTCATTAGGTTAAAGGTTGGGCAGCCAACTTGGAATTAACTGTCCTGCCGCTGTTTGAAGTAATGCGTAGAGCCTATTACTCCCTTGGTGTTCCGGCCACCGGCTACGGGCCTCAGAAGGATGTTGCCGATCTTAAGGCAGGACTCCTCCTGGTATTATCTCCTTGTGCTGTGATCTCGTTTCTCACTTCTCCACAATATACTTCGCTTCTTGTCCTTCCTTAGGATGCTGCCGCAATGAGGTGCAGGCGCAGCTCTGTAACGTTCTATCTCTTGCTATGTCTCTGTCAGGATCCCACCCCTGACAGGGACCTCTGTCTGCAGCTCAGATGTTCCTGCTTCTCCCCCTGTCTGCCTGACAGGTCTTCTCTGGGTCGAACCCAGGTAGCTTTCTGACTAACTTCCTATCCAACCCCCAGTTTTACCCGAGTGTGAGGAGTGGCCTAATAGATAGAACTTTTTGCTCCCCCTGGTGGCCGGAGTGTGAAGTGTAGTGTGTGACTGTGATACCTGGTCAGGTGAACTCTTTTAGTACCATCAGATGTACCATCACTCCCCCTGGTGGGAGAGCGACATTACTGCAACGACCAGCACTCTGGAGCGCTGCAATAACATTCAACAAAATGCACCCCAGTTGTTTATTTACATATATTTCACTAAATCAATTGCCATAACCTGCGTACCAAGATCTAGAGCACTACTTTGCCAAATTAAGTAATTAACCACATTAAGTACATAATCAGTGCTACACAACCAGACACACACAGAGGTGGCACACCAACATCAGCTCTCAGCAATCTGAATACTATTTAATGAATAATATGAATAATACTGCTAAATGAATGATTGATTTCCACTATCGTCAGGAAAATGGTGTCTTCCAGCCCACAAGGGCTTATCTCCGGTAAGTAGCATGAAGAGGAGTGCTCCATCTATATACAACCCCTGAAGTATATCACTCTATAGCACTTCTATATGTAATACCCTCCTGCAGTACATCACTTCTCTCAGCTTCCTTGATATACAGTGCCAAAATGTAGTAGTTCTCTTTTCTCAGCCCTCTATATATGTTTCCATCCAGCACCCTCCTGTCGATCCACAGCCCCCTCCTGCAGTACAATTTTTGGCTCCATTTTGAAGTACATCATTCCTTAACTCCCTCCTGCAGTACATCACTCTTTGTCCTCTTCATACATTGCTATTCACCCCCCTCTTGCACTACAAAGCTCCTCACATACCTCCTGCAGTATATTGCCCCACTGTCCCCTCCTGCAGTACATCCCTCCACTCTGTCATGAAGTCATCTGCATCACTCAAGGCATCTCAAGATACGTACAAGTTACAACATAGTGATGTGTGTTCGCGTATTACATCTTCTGATATGGTCTGAAAATTTGACAACACACCCATGTGTGTAACTAGATTTTAATAGTATATCTTTATTAAAAATGCAGTTTTTTATTCTTTATTTACTATTATAAAAGGTCTGAATACAAAGAGAGCCACACAACATCAAGCCAATATATAAATTATTACAAAGCAATACACTAAGTAAAAGTCTAAAAATAAAGGTAGACAATAGAGTAGGTATGAACCAATTTGCATGACCTGATACCTCAGCCAGGTCAGTAATCTTTGGCAGCTGGACAGAATTGCCCCTTAACTGACAGCTTAGGGGCAGAAGAAGTGATTGAAGCCATACAATATCTATCAATCAGAATGTTTCTACTAAATGTAACGCCAACTGGTGAATCTCAATGAAAAGTCAAGTAGACTGTAGAGCAAAGCTGGGCATACTCTGGCCCATGGGTCACATCCGACCCTCTGGCTGTTCCAGTCCGGCCAGCAGACCAAGACAGCCAAATGGCTGAAACAGTGGCCCACGGACCACACCATGCCCTCGCCCTCTGGTACCACTATCTGGGGGCTTATGTTACACCCGGTCCATTTCCTGTACCTCCAAGAGGTCTCCGTTCAGCCTCCCGCTCTGTGCCGGCTCCATGCTGTCTGAATACAGCCCCTGCCCCTCCTTCCTCTTCTGCTTCCTGGCATGCGGCCAGCAGGTTCCCAGGCAGGGTTCTTAGGTCGCAAGTGCAGCGCCCCCACTGCCGCAGGGCCGAGGGGTACCCGGTACCGGGCCTGTGAGTCTCTGCTCTGGGGTTGTCACGGCGGCTAGGCCCCGGTCCGTGACCCTGCCGTGGGGCGTACAGTGAATAATAAATATGGATGATGGTGGTGACGCTGTAGTGGTGCAGTGCAGTAAATAACGAGGACACCAGGTTGCAGTCTCTTTACCTCTTTACTGAAGATCTCTGAGTCCTCAGTCCGGAATACGGTTCACCAGGCTGCGCAAGTCCGGCCGGTCCAATGGCACCTCCAGAGTTCTCTTCACAGGTGGAAATCGGTGCCTTCCTTCTAGCGCTATGTGTTGTGGTCCTTCCCTGCTGTGCTTACGGAAAGTCCCCCACAACTGTTGTGTCTGTTTCTTAAGTTCCCTCACAACTCGATTAGATGATGTTCTGCTAATCCTCCGTCCCTCCCTGATGTTCTGGTTGGGACGGCACCCGTTTGACGGGTAGGCTCGGAGCTCTTCCGGGACCCTAGAGTCGCCCCTCTCCACAGGTTGCCCCCCAAGACTGCATAGGTGATTTAGGTTAGACAGCCCGCCTTAAACTGACTGTCCTGCCGCTGTTTGGAGTATTGCTTGAAGCTGAATGTTATGATACTCCCTCGGCGTTCCGGCCACCGGTAGTGCGCCTCAGTAGGATGTTGCTTCGGTCTTACAACACGACTCCTACTGGTGTTTCTCCTTTGCGTGATCTCGTTTCTCACTCAGCACAATCTATCTCGCTTCTAATCCTTCCTTGGGCACCGCCGCTACCCGGAGCAGGCGCGGTCCCGTTATGTTCTTTCTTGTTGCCAAGCCTCTGTCAGGATCCCACCCCTGACAGAGACCCTACTGTATCTTCCCCCACAACACCCTCTGCCACAAGGTGTTGCCTGGTTCCAACCCAGTCAGCTTTCTGATCTAACTTCCTGCCTGACCCCCAGTTTACCCACTATGGTGGGGAGTGGCCTAATGAATAGCACCCTTAGCTCCCCCCGGAGGCCCGGCTGTGAAATGTATTGGTGTCTGTGATACCTGATCCGATGAACTCCTTCAGTGCCATCAGACGTACCATAGCTCCCCATAGTGGCGAAGCCACAGTACTGCAACGACCAGGACTCTGGGGCGCTGCACTCCCCCCTGGTTAAACACAGTACTCCGGGACTGGGAAGAAAACAACAATACAAGTTAGCAAAAAGACAAACAATTTTGTTGAGTGCAATAACAATAAGTATACTTGAACAGGCTTCCCTTTATGGGAGGTAAGGACACTTGAACGTTACAAACATGGTTAAATATCATAGCAACATGCTATAAATAACTCTTCTTACCCAACCGGGTATTCTACTAAGTGCAAAATTGTTGAACAATAATTTAACATTGCCTTTAAGGACATACACTCTGAATCCACTAAAGACCTTCCTATAATCACATTATAAAGTAATTTAACTTTTTCATTCTCCTTCTTTAGATCTGCAGGACCGCCTGTCCTATCGGCACCAGACCTTCTGCCTCTCCTTTCGGTTACAGGACCGCCCCGTTCAGCCAGGGCCTACTGCCTTTTCAACTACTATACACAGTATAGAACATAACATTACTTTCAGTTTAAGAGCACTGAGCCATCTCTACATGACTCCTATGAGGACTCGGGGTTTACCTTCTATCCTAACTATCTATCAACTTTATCAAAACATTTCCTATTGAACATTAAGCCTTCTCATTATCTTTCTATCATGCATGCTGGACACCACGTCTATCCCTACGGGCCCACTGTATCCTCCTTCTATCTTTCACTTCTTCTTCTTAGAGAACATCATCAGTATTTCTTCACAATTTAACTAGTCAAATACATATAACTTTCTCATGTAAACATTATCATCACGTTCTTTGGTCAAGACATTATTGCTTCCAGTCTTAAAGCAATATCACGGTTTAGGCGCAACAAATGAACATCCCCTTTAAGAGGGGAACAAGTCTCTGTGAGGTAGTGTATCTTCTCAAGCTACCAGTCCATACTCAGCAAAGGTTCCAGTGTGGTATCTTCACAAAGAGTCCTTCTTTAAGTAAAACCAGTAGGGAGCGCCTTTAATAAGGTGAAAACTATGTACAAGAAGTTCGGATCATGCACTGTTCATGATTTCAGCAGTTCTTTTCAACTAGAAACTTGTGCAAAAACTTTGGAAAACAAACAAAAACAAAACAATAGGGATCCCGAGTCAACAGAAGGATCCCCTAAAGAGTTAACCCTAAACGGGTTTAGCAAAATCAGGAAACGAACACACAGTCAAAGAACTATTTACATATTAATAAAGCAATTATGCTTACTCGTCTTTCGGGGAGGGTAGTTTCCTCCCGGGCCTCACCAGACCAACGGGTCGTCCGGCCGGTTCAAGGATCGGGTCCCGCCCCAACAACGACAGGATCCCTCGCCGGGATGTTCTTTTCGCCGAGGCTCCGGCACGCCCCCAAGGTACATGGTGAGTCTGGGTTCCCTGCTGTTCTTCAGGGCCAGGTTCTGCGGTTTTTTTAGTAGGAGATTCATCCTCTGATGTTCTGGCAGCGGCTTGAAGTGCGACCCACCGCTGGACGCCCCGCGCCATCCAGCCAGCCTCTCCCGTAGCCCTCCTCCATCTGGTGTACGTTACCGCATCACCTGGCTCCAGGTCGCGAGGGAATCTTCCTCCGCAGGGCTCCACCTCCTCCCGGTCCACGTGGACTTGTAGCGGCTCCCCAATCTCCTGTATAACCCCGCGTCCATGTCGGGGGTTGAAGGAGACCACTACACCCCAGTGGGACAAGGGGGCCTCCGCAACGGTGGTTAGGTCAACCTGGGTTACCGGTTGTGGTCGGGCTCGCCATGCAGCCATCAAGCGCCGCAGGTGTTCGGCCTCGGGCATGAGCTTCAGGCCTTGTGTCTGCAGCGCACTTTCAGCCGCGACCGGGTTGGGAGGAGCAGGGGACACTGGAGACAAGCAGACCTCCGTGGGCTGGCCCAGCCGAGCGACCACGCGGGCATCTGCCTCCAGGCGGGCAGCGATCCGCCGGGCTTCGGCCGCGGCCATACACTCTTCCGACGGCGGCCGGGGAGGTCGGCCCATCGTTGGCTCTGTAAGGGTCAGCTCCCGCAGTGACGGCGTACCCTGGGCCACCTCGGGCTGTCCAGCCTCTCTCCGAGTTTGATCATTCCCATGCGGTGCTTCCGGCGTCGCCATCTTTATCTCCTCTCCAATGTCTTCTTCCCGCGGTCTCTTTCGTGGGCGGCCCCGTCTCCATGGTCTCCACCCTCCAAACAGGATCAGGAGGCGGACCTCGGCTGTTGACGGACACGTCCGCAGGACACAGAAATATTTAGACTGGGCGGCCATCGTTGTTCGCGCTCTCCAGCTTGCCTACGCCTACTCCACGCCCCTCCTCTTCTCCTGCGCTCTCCTCAGCGCTGCAATGGCGGCGGATTTTTGGCGGTAAATGGCGCAGCACACAGTCTCTCAATAAAGTACAGTAAATCACAGTTCCTAGGCACACATGACCTGATTCTTCAGGCTTAAGTAGATCCTGTTCGTGACGCCAAGTTGCAGCGCCCCCACTGCCGCAGGGCCGAGGGGTACCCGGTACCAGGCCTGTGAGTCTCTGCTCTGGGGTTGTCACGGCGGCTAGGCCCCGGTCCGTGACCCTGCCGTGGGGCGTACAGTGAATAATAAATATGGATGATGGTGGTGACGCTGTAGTGGTGCAGTGCAGTAATTAACGATGACACCAGGTTGCAGTCTCTTTACCTCTTTACTGAAGATCTCTGAGTCCTCAGTCCGGAATACGGTTCACCAGGCTGCGCAAGTCCGGCCGGTCCAATGGCACCTCCAGAGTTCTCTTCACAGGTGGAAATCGGTGCCTTCCTTCTAGCACTATGTGTTGTGGTCCTTCCCTGCTGTGCTTACGGAAAGTCCCCCACAACTGTTGTGTCTGTTTCTTAAGTTCCCTCACAACTCGATTAGATGATGTTCTGCTAATCCTCCGTCCCTCCCTGATGTTCTGGTTGGGACGGCACCCGTTTGACGGGTAGGCTCGGAGCTCTTCCGGGACCCTAGAGTCGCCCCTCTCCACAGGTTGCCCCCCAAGACTGCATAGGTGATTTAGGTTAGACAGCCCGCCTTAAACTGACTGTCCTGCCTGTTATGACCCCAATGGCGAGGGTCTCAGAGGAACAAGTAAGTCTGCGACGTACAAAAATCCAGCTCATAGGGCAGTGGTAACTGGGTTGACCATATAACTACTCCTAACGCCAACACTAGAAGTAGCCGGGGAACATGCCTACGTTGGTCGCTAGATGTCTCGCGCCAGCCGGAGGACTAACTACCCCTAGAAGAGGAAAACAAAGACCTCTCTTGCCTCCAGAGAATAGACCCCAAAAGTCGGATACAAGCCCCCCACAAATAATAACGGTGAGGTAAGAGGAAATGACAAACACAGAGATGAACTAGGTTTAGCAAAGAGAGGCCCACTTACTAATAGCAGAATGTAGTAAGATAACTTATATGGTCAACAAAAACCCTAACAAAATTCCACACTGGAGATACAAGAACCCCCGAACCGTCTAACGGCCCGGGGGGAGAACTCCAGCCTCCCTAGAGCTTCCAGCAAGGTTAGGATACAGATTATGTACAAGCTGGACAAAAATGCAAACAAAAACAAATAGCAAAAAGCAAGAAAGCAGACTTAGCTTAATTTAGCAGGAACCAGGATCAGTAGATAAGAGCACAACAGATTAGCTCTGATTACAACGTTGCCAGGCATTGAACTGAAGGTCCAGGGAGCTTATATAGCAACACCCCTGACCTAACGACCCAGGTGAGCATACAAGGGATGAATGACATACCCAGAGTCAAATCACTAGTAACCACTAGAGGGAGCCAAAAGGTAAATTCACAACAGTACCCCCCCCTTAGTGAGGGGTCACCGAACCCTCACCAAGACCACCAGGGCGATCAGGATGAGCGGCGTGAAAGGCACGAACTAAATCGGCCGCATGCACATCAGAGGCGACCACCCAGGAATTATCCTCCTGACCATAGCCCTTCCACTTGACCAGGTACTGAAGCCTCCGCCTGGAGAGACGAGAATCTAAGATCTTCTCCACCACGTACTCCAACTCGCCCTCAACCAACACCGGAGCAGGAGGCTCAGCAGAAGGAACCACAGGCACAACGTACCGCCGCAACAAGGACCTATGAAATACGTTGTGAATGGTAAACGACACCGGAAGATCCAGGCGAAAGGATACAGGATTAATGATTTCCAATATCTTGTAAGGACCAATGAAGCGAGGCTTAAATTTGGGAGAGGAGACCTTCATAGGAACAAATCGAGAAGACAGCCATACCAAATCCCCAACGCGAAGTCGGGGACCCACACCGCGGCGGCGGTTGGCAAAACGCTGAGCCTTCTCCTGTGACAACTTCAAGTTGTCCACCACATGACTCCAGATTCGCTGCAACCTATCCACCACGGAATCCACCCCAGGACAGTCAGAAGGCTCCACATGTCCCGAGGAAAAACGAGGATGGAAACCAGAGTTGCAGAAAAATGGCGAAACCAAGGTGGCGGAACTAGCCCGATTATTAAGGGCAAATTCAGCCAACGGCAAGAAGGTCACCCAATCATCCTGATCAGAAGAGACAAAACACCTCAAATAAGCCTCCAGAGTCTGATTAGTTCGCTCCGTTTGTCCGTTAGTCTGGGGATGGAAAGCGGACGAAAACGACAAATCAATGCCCATCCTACCACAAAAGGATCGCCAGAACCTGGAAACAAACTGGGATCCTCTGTCCGACACAATATTCTCAGGAATGCCGTGCAAACGAACCACGTTCTGGAAGAACACAGGAACCAGATCAGAAGAGGAAGGCAGCTTAGGCAAAGGAACCAGATGGACCATCTTGGAGAAACGATCACATATCACCCAGATGACAGACATGCCCTGAGACACCGGAAGATCCGAAATGAAATCCATAGAGATGTGTGTCCAAGGTCTCTTCGGGACAGGCAAGGGCAAGAGCAACCCGCTGGCACGAGAGCAGCAAGGCTTAGCTCGGGAACAAGTACCACAGGACTGCACAATTGACCGCACATTCCTTGACAAGGAAGGCCACCAAAAGGACCTGGCCACCAGATCTCTGGTGCCAAAAATTCCCGGGTGCCCTGCCAACACCGAGGAATGAACCTCGGAAATGACTCTGCTGGTCCATCTAGCAGGCACAAACAATCTGTCAGGTGGACAAGAGTCAGGCCTACCAGCCTGAAATCTCTGCAACACACGTCGCAGATCTGGAGAAATAGCAGACACGATAACTCCTTCCTTAAGAATACCCACAGGTTCAGCGACTCCAGGAGCATCAGGCACAAAGCTCCTAGACAGAGCATCGGCCTTCACATTCTTAGAACCTGGTAAATACGAGACCACAAAGTCAAAACGGGAGAAAAACAATGACCAGCGGGCCTGTCTAGGATTCAGGCGTTTAGCAGACTCGAGATACATCAGATTTTTGTGATCAGTCAAGACCACCACACGATGCTTAGCACCCTCGAGCCAATGACGCCACTCCTCAAATGCCCACTTCATGGCCAACAACTCCCGATTGCCCACATCATAATTTCGCTCTGCCGGCGAAAACTTCCTAGAGAAAAAGGCACAAGGCCTCATAGTAGAGCAACCAGGGCCTCTCTGCGACAAAACGGCCCCTGCCCCAATCTCCGAAGCATCCACCTCAACCTGAAAGGGAAGTGAGACGTCAGGCTGGCACAAAACAGGCGCCGAAGTAAACCGGCGTTTCAACTCCTGGAAAGCCTCCACGGCAGCAGGAGCCCAGTTAGCTACATCAGAGCCTTTCTTGGTCATATCCGTCAGCGGTTTAACAACGCTAGAGAAATTTGCGATAAAACGACGGTAGAAATTAGCAAAACCCAAGAACTTCTGAAGACTCTTAACTGACGAGGGTTGAGTCCAATCATGAATAGCTCGGACCTTGACTGGATCCATCTCCACAGCAGAAGGGGAAAAAATGAACCCCAAAAAGGGAACCTTCTGTACACCAAAGAGACACTTTGAGCCTTTTACAAACAAAGAATTTTCACGCAGAATCTCAAAAACCATCCTGACCTGCTCCACATGCGAGTCCCAATCATCAGAAAAAACCAGAATATCATCCAGATAAACAATCAAAACTTTATCCAGATACTTCCGGAAAATGTCATGCATGAAGGACTGAAAAACTGAAGGGGCATTAGAGAGCCCAAATGGCATCACCAAGTACTCAAAATGACCTTCGGGCGTATTGAATGCGGTTTTCCATTCATCGCCCTGCCTAATGCGCACAAGGTTGTACGCACCACGAAGGTCTATCTTGGTGAACCACTTGGCACCTTTAATCCGGGCAAACAAATCTGACAACAGCGGCAAAGGATACTGAAATTTGACAGTGATCTTATTTAAAAGCCGATAGTCAATACAATGCCTCAAAGATCCGTCCTTTTTGGCCACAAAAAAGAATCCCGCACCAAGAGGGGAAGAAGAAGGACGGATATGCCCCTTCTCAAGAGACTCCTTGATACATGAACGCATCGCGGTATGTTCAGGTACCGACAGATTAAACAGTCTCCCCTTAGGAAACTTACTGCCAGGAATCAAATCTATTGCACAGTCACATTCCCTATGAGGAGGCAGTACACTGGACTTAGACTCGCTGAAGACATCCTGATAATCAGACAAATACGCCGGAACTTCCGAAGGCGTAGAAGAAGCAATAGACAAGGGCAGGGAATCTCCATGAATTCCATGGCAGCCCCAACTTGACACTGACATAGCCTTCCAGTCCAAGACTGGATTATGGGTCTGTAACCATGGCAAACCCAAAACAACCAAATCATGCATTTTATGCAGAACAAGAAAACGTATTACCTCCCGATGTTCGGGAGTCATGCACATGGTAACCTGTGTCCAAAACTGCGGTTTATTTTTTGCCAATGGCGTAGAATCAATACCCCTAAGAGGGATAGGATTTTCCAATGGCTCAAGAACAAATCCGCAGCGCTTGGCAAATGACAGATCCATAAGGCTCAGGGCAGCACCTGAGTCCACAAACGCCATGACAGGATACGATGACAGTGAGCAAATCAAAGTTACAGATAGAATAAACTTAGGTTGCAAATTACCAATGGCGACCGGACTAACAACCTTAGTAAGACGTTTAGAGCATGCTGAGATAACATGTGTAGAATCACCACAGTAGTAACACAAGCCATTCTGGCGTCTATGAATTTTCCGCTCATTTCTAGTCAGGATTCTATCACATTGCATTAAATCAGGTGCCTGTTCAGACAACACCATGAGGGAATTTGCGGTCTTGCGCTCCCGCAACCGCCGGTCGATTTGAATAGCCAGGGCCATAGAATCATTCAGACCTGTGGGAATGGGAAAACCCACCATCACATTCTTAATGGCTTCAGAAAGGCCATTTCTAAAATTAGCAGCCAATGCACACTCGTTCCACTGGGTCAGCACGGACCATTTCCGAAATTTTTGGCAATACACTTCAGCCTCGTCCTGGCCCTGAGACATCGCCAGCAAGGCTTTTTCTGCCTGAATCTCAAGATTGGGTTCCTCATAAAGCAAACCGAGCGCCAGAAAAAACGCATCAATGTCAGCCAATGCCGGATCTCCTGGCGCCAGCGAGAAAGCCCAATCCTGAGGGTCGCCCCGTAAAAAAGAAATAACAATTTTTACTTGCTGAGCGGAGTCTCCAGATGAACAGGGTTTCAGGGACAAAAACAATTTACAATTATTCCTGAAATTTCTAAATTTAAATCGGTCTCCGGAAAACGGTTCAGGAATCGGTATCTTAGGTTCTGACACAGGATTTCTGATAACATACTCTTGTATGCCCTGCACACGAGCAGCAAGCTGGTCCACACTTGTAATCAAGGTCTGGACATTCATGTCTGCAGCAAACACAAGCCACTCAGAGGTAAAGGGGAAAAGAAAAAAAAAAAATGAGAGAGAGAAAAAAAAAACTCAGAACTTTCTTTCTTATAATCCCGCTTCTGCAATGCATTTAACATTTAATACTGGCCTGGCAAACTGTTATGACCCCAATGGCGAGGGTCTCAGAGGAACAAGTAAGTCTGCGACGTACAAAAATCCAGCTCATAGGGCAGTGGTAACTGGGTTGACCATATAACTACTCCTAACGCCAACACTAGAAGTAGCCGGGGAACATGCCTACGTTGGTCGCTAGATGTCTCGCGCCAGCCGGAGGACTAACTACCCCTAGAAGAGGAAAACAAAGACCTCTCTTGCCTCCAGAGAATAGACCCCAAAAGTCGGATACAAGCCCCCCACAAATAATAACGGTGAGGTAAGAGGAAATGACAAACACAGAGATGAACTAGGTTTAGCAAAGAGAGGCCCACTTACTAATAGCAGAATGTAGTAAGATAACTTATATGGTCAACAAAAACCCTAACAAAATTCCACACTGGAGATACAAGAACCCCCGAACCGTCTAACGGCCCGGGGGGAGAACTCCAGCCTCCCTAGAGCTTCCAGCAAGGTTAGGATACAGATTATGTACAAGCTGGACAAAAATGCAAACAAAAACAAATAGCAAAAAGCAAGAAAGCAGACTTAGCTTAATTTAGCAGGAACCAGGATCAGTAGGCAAGAGCACAACAGATTAGCTCTGATTACAACGTTGCCAGGCATTGAACTGAAGGTCCAGGGAGCTTATATAGCAACACCCCTGACCTAACGACCCAGGTGAGCATACAAGGGATGAATGACATACCCAGAGTCAAATCACTAGTAACCACTAGAGGGAGCCAAAAGGTAAATTCACAACACCTGCCGCTGTTTGGAGTATTGCTTGAAGCTGAATGTTATGATACTCCCTCGGCGTTCCGGCCACCGGTAGTGCGCCTCAGTAGGATGTTGCTTCGGTCTCACAACACGACTCCTACTGGTGTTTCTCCTTTGCGTGATCTCGTTTCTCACTCAGCACAATCTATCTCGCTTCTAATCCTTCCTTGGGCTCCGCCGCTACCCGGAGCAGGCGCGGTCCCGTTACGTTCTTTCTTGTTGCCAAGCCTCTGTCAGGATCCCACCCCTGACAGAGACCCTACTGTATCTTCCCCCACAACACCCTCTGCCACAAGGTGTTGCCTGGTTCCAACCCAGTCAGCTTTCTGATCTAACTTCCTGCCTGACCCCCAGTTTACCCACTATGGTGGGGAGTGGCCTAATGAATAGCACCCTTAGCTCCCCCCGGAGGCCCGGCTGTGAAATGTATTGGTGTCTGTGATACCTGATCCGATGAACTCCTTCAGTGCCATCAGACGTACCATAGCTCCCCATAGTGGCGAAGCCACAGTACTGCAACGACCAGGACTCTGGGGCGCTGCACAAGCGTGCTCGCTCCCGGTCTCTTAAAGAGACAGTGTGCATTTTCCAAAAGTTGTCTCTAACCAATAGCGTGTGGCTGGTTACTATTTCTAGCTCCTCCACCATAGGGAGGGCATCAAAGCAACAAGTATTCACTGTTGCTACTTCCGGTTCCTGTTTATGTGTGCTTCTGTGTCTGAAGTATCTGTCAAGCACTCCGCTTACACTGTCTGTTTCCACAGATCCGCTGCTATCTGTTACCCGGTTATTCTGGACTGCATCCGCACTATCTACGCTGGACCCATCTAGTCCCACCAGTCTGCCTGCCACTCTTCCAGTCTAAGCCAGTACTCCCGGTACCAGCTTCTACTTGAACACCGGTCAGCTTTGCAGCATCCACTAACCCTGCTGGTCTATCTGTTCCACTGGGACAGCCGCCACGAGTATGGGGACTAACTGAAGGTAGCACCCGTGTCCTCTGGGCATACCATTCTGCCCCTGTTCGAGGGGACTTACTATGGGTGTCTGGGGCTCACGCAGTAACGCCCCCTTCGGAGCCCCCCGGACCGTGGTCTAGTGGTTCCACATTTAACTTCAATAAATACGAATGTGAACTTCTACATCTGTGCCTCCATTTCCATTCGTTACAGCTTATACTGTATGTAGGAGAATATGGGAGAGCTCATATTGTATATGGAGGTTATGTGCGGATCTCATACTGTATTTAGAAGACTATGTGGGGGCTCATACTGTTTATAGAGGGTGTGACGACACAGCATTTAATCTTAATTATCCAGATGTCTATTTTCAGTTAGCCAGGAGGCATAGAATGTTATCTTTATGTTGACTTTTGAATTTATGTGTTTGTTCTTCAGTTGGTCAAGAGCCATAGATTGTTGTCATACGAGTCTTAAATGTTGATTATTTTTTTTATATATTTTTGAATGGCTGATGTTTGCATCTTTATATCAGCTACTCTAGATTATTGTCTGTCATCTTTGCAAGATAGGGATGCAGGGTCATTGAACAATGAATGTTTGATACTATGTTTATTGACCATTGTGTGGGACCCTGTGGCTTGTTGCCTTGCAAAACAGAGGAGGAAAAACTATGCAAATTGATTAAATACTCAAAAAATGTGAGTTAATCTTATCTCACCTTCCTGTTGACCTCTGGATGATGGCCTGAAAGACAACAGTTGTGAACTTGTAGATTGTGACCCGTCATGGGCAGGGCCCTCTCTTCTCCTGACTTGACTTGTATTGTTTAAGATTACTGTGCTTGTTTTTTATTATGTATACCCCTTTTTATATGTAAAGCGCCATGGAATAAATGGTGCTATGATAATAAATAATAATAACTAGATGAAGGGGGATATATGCCCCTGTATTAAGAGAATAGAGAAGCAGAGACTCTTTACAAAACCACAGCCAGGAACACTCAACAGGATAACTGCCAGAACATCATGGCTCCATCACGAGGGACACAGATATTCTACAGGATGCCAGCTTAGGGGACCATGGCCCAGCTGGAAGAATGCATATCTGCTCCATTGACCATCACTGAACCCACGAATACGTTTGAGGAAGCCAGGATTGGGACCCACTGGTCACCTGGCTCCATGGAGATGTTCGAAGAAGCCAGATTGTGACCTTCTGGTCACCTGGCCTTGAACCTCAATGGAATGTCAGCTTCCTAAGCTTATCATTACCTCTTAATTGTGTGTGCCACAGGTGGGGTAGTTGTCCATGGAAGTCGCAGCTGCTTTAATCTCGGTGAGTCAGCGGAAGAGTGGGACTCTGTAATTTTGCACCATCTTGGGTATTTTGCTGGGATTGTTCTATGTGTTATTGTCTGTTCATGTTTTAATAAAGTATTGCCACACTGTTTTACCCTTACCCTGTGTTATCTGAGTAGTATTATGCCCACAGTAAAAGGAGAAAGGGTGTTCGGTGGGATGATTCCTGGTCCATGTGGTCTTGAGCCAGCGGATTTGAGGGGCTTTGTGGGGCTCACACTGTACACAGGGGGCTATGTGGGGACTCATACTGTATATACAGGGGACTATGTGGGGGCTTAAATTGTATGTAGGGAGCTGTCTGTGGGCTCTTACGATATATAGGGGAATGTCAGCATACTAAATTCAGATCAATATTAAGTGATACAATTATTATTAATATAAAATTATTATAATTAATATGTTAATATTAATATTGAGCAAAATTAATTTCAACCTATTGGTTCAGGCCTCGACAACAGTAACAATCTCTCATGTGGCCCCCAGGGAAAATTATTTGCGCACTCCTGCTGTAGAGGATGGAAATTCTAACAGGATTACAAAGGACTTGTAGTAACTATTAAGATGATCATGTACACACAAGTTGAGATCTTGCATAAGCAATGAATCATTAATCTTGGAGAATCATTGTGCTATAGTGGAAGGTGTCTTTGTCCTCCATTTGGATACAGGCCTTGGCTGAATGATTATATACTGTCTTAAACAATATTGTACATCAACATCTTTGTTTTAAATGCAATGAGATGAGATCTATTTCTGATAGTGAAATTCCTTAATAGAAGCAAAGCATGTTTAATAGTGATGAGCAAATATAGTCGTTGCTCTGGTGGTCTCCGAGTATTTGTGATTGCTCAGAGATTTAGTTTTTGTTGACGCAGCTGCATGAGTTACAGCTACTAGCCAGCCTGAGTACATGTGGGGTTGCCTGGTTGCTAGGGAATCCCCACATGTAATCAAGCTGTCTAGTAGCCACAAATCATGCAGCTGTGGCAAGGAAAACTACCGTATATACTCGAGTATAAGCCGAGATTTTCAGCCCAAATTTTTGGGCTGAAAGTGCCCCTCTCGGCCTATACTCGAGTCATGATCGGCGGTGGGGTCGGCGGGTGAGGGGGAGAGAGGACTGTCGCATACTCACCTAGTCCCGGCGCTCCTGGCGCTCCCCCTGCCCGTCCCACGGTCTTCGGTGCCGCAGCTCTTCCCCTGTTCAGCGGTCACGTGGGACCGCTCATTAAAGTTATGAATATGGACTCCACTCCCATAGGGGTGGAGCCGCATATTCAGTTCTCTAATGAGCGGTAACGGTGACCGCTGACAGAGGAAGAGGCTGCGGCACCCGGAGACCAGCTGTCCAGGATAAGGAGCCAGGGACGCCGGGAGCAGGTAAGTATGTCATAGTTACCTGTCCACGTTCCACACACCGGGCGCCGCTCTGTCTTCCCGTCCTCTTGCAGTGACTGTGCAGGTCAGAGGGCGCGATGACATACTAGTGTGCGCGTAGCCCTCTGCCTGAACAGTCAGTGCGGAGAGACGCTGAGACGGGACGCTGAGACGGGACGCTGAGGAGCTGCGGGCAGCAAGAGAGGTGAGTATGTCATTTTTTTTTTTATTGCTGCAGCAGCAGCAGCATTATATATTGCACAGCTTTATATGGAGCATCTATGGGGCCATAATGAACGGTGCAGAGCATTCTATATGGCACAGCTTTATGTGGAGCATCTATGGGGCCATAATGAACGGTGCAGAGCATTATATATTGCACAGATTTATATGGAACATCTATGGGGCCATACTGAACGGTGCAGAGCATTATATATGGCACAGCTTTATGTGGAGCATCTATGGGGCAATAATGAACGGTACAGAGCATTATATATAGGGCACAGCTTTCTATGGAGCATCTATGGGACCATAATGAACGGTGCAGAGCATTATATATGGCACAGCTTTATGTGGAGCATCTATGGGACCATAATGAACGGTGCAGAGCATTATATATGGCACAGCTTTATGTGGAGCATCTATGGGACCATAATGAACGGTGCAGAGCATTATATATGGCACAGCTTTATGTGGAGCATCTATGGGACCATAATGAACGGTGCAGAGCATTATATATGGCACAGCTTTATGTGGAGCATCTATGGGACCATAATGAACGATGCAGAGCATTATATATGGCACAGCTTTATGTGGAGCATCTATGGGGCCATAATGAACGGTATGGAGCATCTATTTTTATTTTTGAAATTCACCGGTAGCTGCTGCATTTTCCTCCCTAGGCTTTTACTCTAGTCAATAAGTTTTCCCAGTTTTTTGTGGCAAAATTAGGGGGGTCGGCTTATACTCGGGTCGGCTTATACTCGAGTATATACGTAAATCTCCGCAAAGTATAAATTGCCCACTCTGACCCTCTGGATCTGGAGCTTACTCTGACTACCTCTGAATTCCATTTCATATCAAGTTGGAGTATAGTAAAGCCAGCAGAAAAGATGCAAGAACAGACAAACATCTCTTTATGGGGGCTACAGACCATGGGTGTTTGTCTTAAACAATCCCCTTTATGGGCTACTGACCAACTTGCCATCATAGTCTGGCCCTGATTGAAGGAAAGCACTGATCTCAAAAGCAGCACTTTTTCTTCTGCTCTTTATTATTATTGTTATTATTATTATTACTACTATTATTCACTGTGTTTGCCACCTTTGAGGGAAAAAAAGAGTGAAAACACATTTTAAACAGCTCACTCTATGGGATCTTTGTAGGGCTTCGGTCACTAACAGAGAAAGAGTGCTTATAGAAGAGACGACAAGGAAAAATTTTGAGGAGGCGCATGTGCTCTCACAAGACTTAGGGTACTGTCACACAGTGCAATTTTGATCGCTACGACGGCACGATCCGTGACGTCGCAGCGTCGTATGATTATCGCTCCAGCGTCGTAGACTGCGGTCACACGTTGCAATCACGGCGCTGGAGCGATGCCGAAGTCCCCGGGTAACCAGGGTAAACATCGGGTTACTAAGCGCAGGGCCGCGCTTAGTAACCCGATGTTTACCCTGGTTACCAGCGTAAACGTAAAAAAAAAAAACAGTACATACTTACATTCCGGTGTCTGTCCCCCGGCGTTCTGCTTCTCTCCACTGTGTAAGCACCATAGCCGGAAAGCAGAGCGGTGACGTCACCGCGTCACCGCTGTGTTCGCTTTCCGGCCGGCAGGCGCTCACAGTGCAGAGAAGCTGAGACGCCGGAGGACAGACACTGGAATGTGAGTATGTACTGTTTGTTTTTTTTACGTTTACGCTGGTAACCAGGGTAAACATCGGGTTACTAAGCGCGGCCCTGCGCTTAGTTACCCGATGTTTACCCTGGTTACAAGCGAACACATCGCTGGATCGGTGTCACACACAACGATCCAGCGATGTCAGCGGGTAATCAAGCGACGAAAGAAAGTTCCAAACGATCTGCTACGACGTACGATTCTCAGCAGGGTCCCTGATCGCTGCTGCGTGTCAGACACTGCGATATCGTAACGATATCGCTAGAACGTCACGAATCGTACCGTCGTAGCGATCAAAATTGCACTGTGTGACAGTACCCTTACACTTGTAGCTACAGATGCTGTTGTAGGACTGTGGCTAGCATGGTCTTTCATGTTCCTAATAGCTTGTAAAGCAATTGATCGTATCCATTAGTTGGTGGTAGAAGGTTACATACCCAACAAACCAACGCTAGTACCATAATATCACTTGCTAATCAGAATTAAATGTACAGTTTTGCTCTGTGCTAACCATCAAGTACAAAAATGCTCAGTGCAAGTGAACTTTGTAATATAATACTACATAAAAAAAGTAAAAACAGTTTGCACAGCTACTATTTGCATGCAATTCCTCACTTTCCATTAGCCCCTTCACCCCGAAGCCTGTTTTCAGGACATATTGTACTTTATGATACTGGTAAATCTTCTTCGATATGACTTGCGTTTATTTGTGAAAAAAATGGAAATTTGGTGAAAATTTTGAACATTTTGCAATTTTTTAACTTTTAGTTTTTATGCCCTTGAATTAGAGAGTCATATCATACAAAAGTTTAATAAATAACATTTCCCACATGTCTGCTTTACATCAGCACAATTTTGGAAACATATTTTTTTTTGTTAGGAAGTTATAAGGGTTAAAATTGACCAGCGATTTCTCATTTTTACAACAAAATTTGCAAAACCATTTTTTTTAGGGACCACCTCACACTTGAAGTGACTTTGAGGGGCCTATATGATAGAAAATGCCCAAAAGTTACACCATTCTAAAAACTGCACCCCTCAAGGTACTCAAAACCACATTCAAGAAGTTTATTAACCCTGTTAACCCATAAGTTGCTTCACAGGAATTTTTGGAATGTTTAAAAAAAATTGAACATTTAACTTTTTTTCACAAAATTTTTTCTTCAGATCCTATTTGTTTTATTTTACCAAGGGTAACAGGAGAAATTGGACCACAAAAGTCGTTGTACAATTTGTCCTGAGTACGCCGATACCCCATATGTGGGGGTAAACCACTGTTTGGGCACATGACAGAGCTTGGAAGGGAAGGAGCGCAATTTGACTTTTCAATGCAAAATTTGCTGGAATTGAGATCGGACACCATGTCGCGTTTAGCGAACCCCTGATGTGCCTAAACAGTGGAAACCCCCACAAGTGACCCCATTTTGGAAAGCAGACCCCCTAAGGAACTTATCTAGATGTGTGGTGAGCACCTTGAACCCCCAATTGTTTCACTAAAGTTTAGAATGTAGAGCCGTGAAAATTAAAAAAATCATTTTTTTTCCACAAAATGATCTTTTAGCCCGCAATTTTTTATTTTCCCAAGGGTAACAGGAGAAATTGGACCCCTAAAGTTGTTGTCCAATTTGTCCTGAGTACGCTGATTCCCCATATGTGGGGGTAAACCACTGTTTGGGCGCATGGCAGAGCTCAGGAGGGAAGGAGCGCCGTTTGACTTTTCAATGCAAAATTGGCTGGTATTGAGATCGGACACCATGTCGCGTTTAGAGAACCCCTGATGTGCCTAAACAGTGGAAACCCCCCACAAGTGACCCCATTTTGGAAAGTAGACCCCCTAAGGAACTTATCTTGATGTGTTGTGAGCACTTTGAACCCCCAATTGTTTCACTAAAGTTTAGAATGTAGAGCCATGAAAATTAAAAAAATCTTTTTTTTTTCCACAAAATGATCTTTTAGCCCGCAATTTTTTATTTTCCCAAGGGTAACAGGAGAAATTGGACCCCAAAAGTTGTTGTCCAATTTGTCCTGAGTACACAGATACCCCATATACCGTTTAGGCGCATGGCAGAGCTCGAAAGGGGAGGAGCTCTGTTTTGGAATGCAGACTTTGATGGAATGGTCTGTGGGCGTCACGTTGTGTTTGCAGAGCCCCTGATGTACCTAAACAATAGAAACCCCCACAAGTGACCCCTTATTGGAAAATAGACCACCCAAGGAACTTATCTAGATGTGTTGTGAGAACTTTGAACCCCCAAGTGTTTCGCTAAAGTTTATAACGCAGAGCTGTGAAAATAAAAAATATATTTTTTTCCACGAAAATGATATTTCAGCCCCCAAATTTTTATTTTCACAAGGGTAACAGGAGAAATTGAATTGCAAAAGTTGTTGTCCAATTTGTCCTGAGTACGCTGATACCCCATATATATGGGGGAACCATGGCAGAGCTCGGAAGGAAACGAGCACCATTTTACTTTTTCAACGCAGAATTGGCTAGAATTGAGATTGGACACACCCCTATGCCTAATCCCAACCATAACCCTAACCACACCCCTAACCTGAGCACACCCCTAACCCTAATCCCAACCCTAACCATAACCCTGACCACACCCCTAGCCCTGACACACCCCTAACCCTAATCCCAACCCTAACCCCAACCGTAAACATAATCCAAACCCTAACTTTAGCCCCAACCCTAACCCTCACTTTAGCCCCAACCCTAACCCTAACTTTAGCCCCAGCCCTAACCCTAACTTTAGCCCCAACCCTAACCTTAACTTTAGCCCCAACACTAACTTTAGCCCCAACCCTAACCGTAACTTTAGCCCCAACCCTAACCTTAACGTTAGCCCCAACCCTAACCCTAACGTTAGCCCCAACCATAACCCTATTGTTAGCCCCAACCCTAACCCTAATGGGAAAATGGAAATAAATACATTTTTTTTTCATTTATTATTTTTCCCTAACTAAGGGGGTGAAAAAGGGGGGTTTGATTTACTGTTTATAGCGGGTTTTTGTTTGGCAGCTGTCACACGCTAAGAGACGCTTTCTATTGCAAAAAATAGTTTTTGCATCACCACATTTTGAGAGCTATAATTTATCCATATTTTGGCCCACAGAGTCATGTGGGGTCTTGTTTTTTTTGCGGGACGAGTTGACTTTTTTTTTAATACAATTTTCTGGCACATGACTTTCTTTGATCCCTTTTTATTCCGATTTTTGGGAGGCAGAATGAACAAAAACCAGCAATTCTTAAATTTCTTTTAGGGGGGGCATTTATACCGTTCTGCATGTGGTAAAATTGATAAAGCAGCTTTATTCTTCGGGTTAGTACGATTACAGCGATACCTCATTTCTTTCTTTTTTTTATGTTTTGGCGCTTTTACACAATGAAAACTATTTTATATAAAAAATAATTGTTTTTGCATCGCATTATTTTGAGAGCTATAACTTTTATTTTTCTGCTGATGATGCTGTATGGCAGCTTTTTTTTTGCGGGACAAGATGACGTGTTCAGCGGTACCATGTTTATTTATATCCGTCTTTTTTATCACATTTTATTGCACTTTTTGTTCGGCAGTATGATGATAAAGCATTGTTGCTTGCTTCGTTTTTTATTTCTTTTTTTGCAGTGTTAACTTGTGGGATAGTTTTATAGAGTGGGTCGGTACGGACGCGGCGATACCAAATATGTGTACTTTTATTGATTTTTTTATTTACATGAAAAAATGGATTTATTGGAAAATATTTATTTATTTTTTTCTTTATTTGGGGATTTTTATTTTTTTTTACTTTCTAGCATTGTCCCAGGGTGGGACATCACTATATTACATCAGATCACTGATCTGACACTTTGCATAGCACTGTGTCAGATCAGTGATCTGACAGGCAGTGCAGGAGGCTTTCCAGCGCCTTTTCTCAGCAGGCGCCAGGAAGCCACCTCACTTCAGGACCCGGAAGGAGCCCCGCGTCCATTTTGGATCCGGGGACTCCTTGGAGAACATCGCATCGCGGGAGAGCGACAGCCGACACCACTGAAACAGGAGGTGAGTATAAGCTTTTTTATTTTAATGTGGCCAAACATGGGGAATGAGAAAGGGTTGTCAAAGTCCTGGACAACCCCTTTAACTTTTAAATGGATTTTTAAAAATGGATGAAACACTGAAGTACAAAGTATGTCTTCTGTGTTTCACCGTTCCAATACCGATTCCCTTACACTTTAATGGCTGAGTCTGATCTTCAAAACAGATGACAATAGGATATGCTCTGAGTTTCACAGATTGGGTACACAGATCTGTTTTCAAAATTAACTTGTATATGTATCAATTCAATTTGATGGGTCCTTGTTCTGTCCTAGAATGTGTCACATTGATGTGTGAAAGTAGTTTTACTCTAACGTGCATGGAGTTGTTATAGAGAAACCGTTGAGGAATATTTCATCAAATGTCATATAAGAAACCGTTCCCATAAAAGCATATCTAGGACATTGTGTGCCTCCATAAAGACTTGCTACATACAGCTCTGCAGTGTTGATCAAGACTTCTAAACACAAAGTAAGGAAAATGCATGCAAGTCTGTGAAGAACTGACTTGAGATAAAAATAATTCCATCCTTTAAATGGCAAAATGTTGCAATGGCAATCTTATCTATCAGAACCTAATATCTCATTAGGTTCTGAGAGATGAGAATTTATTGATCAATTAACCTCACGCCCCCCGAAGAAGCAGGGCGGCGAAACGTGCGCGTGGAGGCGAGAGGTTTAGGTCCTAATACCAACACACTCAGCGGACTTTGATTCTTACAGGTAATTATTTGCGGTGTTTAAAAATTCCATTCATTAATCATATCAGCCACTTGTATTTCCTACTTTGCAGGACACGATCTGGCTTGATTTATAAACAGCAACATGTATTTATTTGGACTGGACACTGCACCTTATAATATATGCATAATTTAAACATTCACATATAGATTTGTACTTAAAACGCTGGTATAGATGTGTTTGGCTAGATGTTGGCATATATGCATTTTATTTTTTTTATTTTTTTCTCTTTTCTTGAGAGTCACAGCACCACCTAGAGCCCAATTGTGATATTAATGGCATTAATGTAATAATTACGGTATACTACAAACAATTTCTTGGCACTATGCACTTTAATTAATATTTTGATATTAGTATTTAATATTTAATTTATTCATATAATTTGCCATTTATTAATTGGTTGCCATTTGGTATTATGCTTTGATATTTGAAATTGTTTGCCATATCTGCTATTAGTCTTTCAACCTCTGTTTTTCCAGTATTTATTATACTCCTGAACATTTTTTATCATGTCTTGAATAAATTAATAAACTATTGTAGTTTAAAAAAAAATGATAATTTTGTGTCAACTTCCAGAGATTTTTTCTTGCTCCTTGTGTTTGAATATGGTGCATGAAGAATAAGGTTGTATTGTTAAACTAGTAGGAAGTGTTGGCCCTCGTTTATGGGCATTCTTACTGATTGAGGACTTGTTGGTTTGATAGAGAAACCGTTGTGGAATATTTCATCAAATGCCATATAAGAAACTGTTCCCATAAAAGCATGTCTTGGACATTGAGTGCCTCCATAATATCTAATATCTCATTAGGTTCTGATAGATGAGAATTTATTGATCAATTAACCTATCTGCTACCAGAAAAGAACAAATGTGTGCATGCAATGCATATAAGTAATATGAGAAAATCCAATAAGAATTTTCATTACAACTGGCAATAAGATTTTATTGAAATAAAAAGAGGACTTACCCAACAAAAGTCTTTTGGCTGCAGGCAGCTGCAAAGAAAATTGTGAAAACAATCAAAATCTTCATTTTGTCTAGTATTTGGACCAACAGAACTAGGTATAGGAGAATTTATATTGCTTAGTGCGAGACTTAACCAAGGACTTTTTATATCAATAGTCATTAATTATGTCCTGGCATCAGCCATGCTACATATGATAGATAATACCGTTGTTCACAGAAGGCATCTGTTCTTTCACACTTACTTGGCTGATGATCTACATAATCATTCATGTGTAATATGTGTATTTACGTTGGATTAGAGACTCTCTGACCATGTGATTTTCAGATCTGAGGTGTCTACACATTTGCTAACTGCTGAAAATACATTAGGTTCTATTCACACTTGCATTTATGAGTTCCATTTCTCAGTTGCGTTTTAGGTTCAGAGAAACAGATTTCATATGAAGAACAGATCCGCTGCAAAACAGATGCAAACTGAAGCAGAAGGGTCTCATTAACTAAAATAGGGTTCATCTTATTCCGGTTTTGTGTCTAGTTACAGACCAAGTGCAAGCTGCGCTCTATTTTAGTTAATGGGACCCTTCTCCATCAGATGCATCTGTTTGTAATTGATCTGTTTTCCGCAGGAATTCTTTTTCTCTAATCATAGATGAAACACGAGGGGTGTGTGAAAAGAGTCTTAGCTAGTAATAGGGGCTCTCGTTAGCTGACACTATATTACTGTGGATTTTTATTATGTACAGTCATGTGAAAAAGTGTTTGCCCCTTCCTGATTTCGTATTCTTTTGCATGTTCATCACAATCAAATATTTCAGATCACCAAATTTAAATATTAGACTAACACAACACAAGTAAACACAAAATGCAGTTTTTAGTTAAGGTCTTTATTTTTAAGGGAAAAAGAAATCCAAATCTACAGGGCCCTGTGTGAAAAAAGTGATTCCCCCCTTAAAACATGAATCACATTTTTGGGAAGCTGAGTTCAAATTCCCTAGCCATCCCACACTTTTTCACACAACTGTAAATCTATGCTGAAGATCCACACCAAATATGTACAGTGACATGTAAACGTCTGGGCATCCCTGGTCAAAATTACTGTTATTGTGAACAGTTAAGCAAGTTGCAGATGAAATGATCTTGAAAAGGCCTAAAGTTAAAGATGACACATTTCCTTTGTATTTTAGGGGGAAAAAAGTCATTTTTTACATATTAAAAATTAAAAAGGAAAATTGGTCAATGCAAAAGTTTGGGTAGACTTGGAGATTTGTGTGCTCAGATAACTTTGACCAAGGTTTCAGACCTTAATTAGCCTATTAGGATTATGGCTTGTTCACTATCACAGTTAGGAAAGGCCAGGTGATGCAAATTTCCCAGCTTTCTAAAACCCCGCCTCTTCTCACCTTGTGCAAAAAACAGCAGCCATAGGTTCTTCTAAGCGACTGCCTAACACTTTGAAAATGAAAATGGTGGAGGCCCACAAAGCAGGAAAACGTTATAAGAAGATAACAAAGCATTTTCAAGTTTCCGTTTCCTCAGTTTTAAATGAAATTAAGAAATGGCAGTTAACAGGAGAAGTGGCAATCAAGATAAGGAGATAAGGTCTGGAGGGCCAAGCAAACTTTCAGTGAGAGCTGCTCGTAGAATTGCTAGAGAGGCAAATCAGAACATCTGCAAAAGACCTTCAGAAAGATTTAGCAGACTCTGGAGTTGTGGTACATTGTTCTACCATTCAGAAAACCTGCACAATTATGGCCTTTGTGGAAGAGTCATCAGATGAAACCCTCTCCTGCGTCCTCACAATAAAATTCAGCATCATAAGTATGCAAAAGAACATCTAAACAAACCTGGATTATTTTAGAAACAAGTCCTGTGCACCGCTGAGGTTAAAATAGAACTCTTTGGCCACAGTGATCAAAGGTATGTGTGGAGAAAAAAGAGCACAGAATTTCCGGAAAAGAACATCTCACCAACCAATAAGCATGGGGTGGATCAATTATGCTTTGGGGTTGTGTTGCAGTCAATGGCACAGTGAACATTTGACGGGTAGAGGGAAGAATGACTTCAATGAAATTTCAACAAATTCTTGATGAAAACATAACACCATCTGTAAAAAAAAGCTGAAATTGAAAAGCGGATGGCTTCTACAAATGGATAATGATCCTAAACACTCGTCAAAATCCACAATACACTATCTCAAAAGGTGCAAGGTAAAGGTTTTACAATGACCCTCACAATCCCCTGATCTGAACCTGATTAATAATCTGTGGCTAGACCTCAAAATTACAGTAAATGCAAGACAACTCAGTAATCTCACAGGAAAAATAATTTTCCTACAAAGAATGGGTGAAAATCAAATCCCTTAAACAAGAATTGAAAGACTCTTGGCTGGCTACAAAAGGCATTTACAAGCTATGCTACTTTCAAAAGTGAGTGCTACTAGGTACTAAGCAAGCAGGTACCCAAAATTTTGCATAGGCCCACCTTCCTTTTTGTAATTTTTCAAATGTAATAATAATAATCTTTATTTTTGTAAAAAATAACATATATATATATATATATATATATATATATATATATATATATATATATATATATATATATACACTCACCGGCCACTTTATTAGGTACACCATGCTAGTAACGGGTTGGACCCCCTTTTGCCTTCAGAACTGCCTCAATTCTTCGTGGCATAGATTCAACAAGGTGCTGGAAGCATTCCTCAGAGATTTTGGTCCATATTGACATGATGGCATCACACAGTTGCCGCAGATTTGTCGGCTGCACATCCCAAAGATGCTCCATACAAGGCAGGATGGATCCATGCTTTCATGTTGTTTACGCCAAATTCTGACCCTACCATCCGAATGTCGCAGCAGAAATCGAGACTCATCAGACCAAGCAACGTTTTTCCAATCTTCTACTGTCCAATTTCGATGAGCTTGTACAAATTGTAGCCTCAGTTTCCTGTTCTTAGCTGAAAGGAGTGGTACCCGGTGTGGTCTTCTGCTGCTGTAGCCCATCTGCCTCAAAGTTCGACGCACTGTGCGTTCAGAGATGCTCTTAGGCCTACCTTGGTTGTAACGGGTGGCGATTTGAGTCACAGTTGCCTTTCTATCAGCTCGAACCAGTCTGCCCATTCTCCTCTGACCTCTGGCATCAACAAGGCATTTCCGCCCACAGAACTGCCGCTCACTGGATTTTTTTTCTTTTTCGGACCATTCTCTGTAAACCCTAGAGATGGTTGTGCGTGAAAATCCCAGTAGATCAGCAGTTTCTGAAATACTCAGACCAGCCCTTCTGGCACCAACAACCATGCCACGTTCAAAGGCACTCAAATCACCTTTCTTCCCCATACTGATGCTCGGTTTGAACTGCAGGAGATTGTCTTGACCATGTCTACATGCCTAAATGCACTGAGTTGCCGCCATGTGATTGGCTGATTAGAAATTAAGTGTTAACAAGAAGTTGGACAGGTGTACCTAATAAAGTGGCCAGTGAGTGTATATATATATATCTAATATATAAAGCTGAATGTGTGTGTGTGTGTATGTATGTATGTATGTATGTATGTCCGGGATTGGCATCTGAACCGTCGCAGCTACAGCCACAAAATTTTGCACAGTCACACGTCTGGACCCCGAGAGCGTCATAGGCTATGTTGTGAGGTGAAATTTTAACCCCGTGCTTTCCAATTCACCAAACAATTTTGCCCCTATCTACATAATGGGGAAAAAGTGAAAGGAAAAGTGTTGGAGGCGTCGCAGCTACAGGCACAAAATTTTGCACAGTCACACGTCTGGGCCCCGAGAGCGTCAAAGCTATGTTGTGAGGTGAAATTTTAACCCCGCGCTTTCCAATTCACCAAACAATTTTGCCCCTATCTTCATAATGGGGAAAAAATGAAAGGAAAAGTGTTGGAGGCAAATTAACAGCTGCCAGATGTGAACAAGGGGGACTTAAAGAATGACAGCGATGGCGCCAAAGAGTATATACTGTACAGTTGCTAAGGTGGTGCCCCAACATGGGATAATCGCCACACCACCACGGGGATATGAACACACACACAAAATGCGCCACAGACTACCACGTGCTCAAACACATATACCACCCTCAGCGCACATTTCACCACACATACACCAACCTCGCCACATAAAAGTAGAAACACAAAAGTCGCCGCTCAAAACTCGCCACGCGCAAAACTCTCCACATGCAAAACTCGCCACACGTGCAAAACTCACCTCATGGAAAACTCGCCACACGCAAATCTTGCACACGCAGAAAAATTGCCACATGCACAAAAGTTGCAACACATGCAAAAGTTGCCTCACACAAAACTTGCACATACTCAAAAGGCACCACACATAAAACTCGCCACGCGCAAAACTCGCCATGCGCAAAACTTGCTGCACACAACTTGCTACACTAACCTGTCACATGCAACTCGACACACAAAAAGTTGCTACACGCATGTCGCCACACAAAACTCATCTCACAAAAGTCCCTACATGCATGTCGCCACACGCAACTCAACACACACAACTTGACACACGAAACTCGCCCTAAAACACACACAAGTCTGGTATTATCCTTCAAAAATAAAAATCTGATTAATAAGCAGACAAACTACAAGAGCAACAAATGTACCATATAGGAATCCGGCAGCTGTCAGTCACATGACCAGTCTATTATGTGTATGTGTGAGCTAATATATACTGCCAGGGGGTGGGCTTACTGTTGGCTGGGGATTTATCAGGCTGCCATTTTAGCTTAAAAATACTGAGGTAAAAATACTGACCAAATAACGTGTGAACGAGGGCTAATACAGGAGGAGATGACATACAGCTATATACTATATACAGGAGGAGATGACACAGGTATATACTATTTACAGGGGAGATGACACACAGGTATATACTATATACAGGAGGAGATGACACACAGATATATACTATATACAGGAGAGATGACACACAGGTATATACTATATAGAGGAGGAGATGACATGCAGGTACATACTACATACAGGAGGAGATGACACACAGGTATATACTATATACAGGAGCAGATTACCTACAGGTATATAGTATATACAGGAGGAGATGACATACAGGTATATGCTATGTATAGGAGGAGATGACATACAGGTATATACTATATACAGGAGGAGATGACACACAGATATATACTATATACAGGAGATTACATACAGGTATATCTAATATATAAAGCTGAATGTGTGTATGTATGTATGTGTGTATGTCCGGGATTGGCATCTGCACCGTCGCAGCTACAGCCACAAAATTTTGCACAGTCACACGTCTGGACCCCGGGAGCGTCATAGGCTATGTTGTGAGGTGAAATTTTAACCCCGCGCGTTCCAATTCACCAAACAATTTTGCCCCTATCTACATAATGGGGAAAAAGTGAAGGGAAAAGTGTTGGAGGAAAATTGACAGCTGCCAGATGTGAACAATGAGGACTTAAAGAATGAGAGCGATGGCGACAAAGAGTATATACCGTACAGTTGCTAAGGTGGGGCCCTGACATGGGATACTCACCACACACGGGGATATGAACACAAACACAAAATGCACCACACACTACCACGTGCTTGAACACACATACGACCCTCAGCACACAATTCACCACACACACACCAACCTCGCCACATAAAAGTCGAAACACAAAAGTCACCACTCAAAACTCGCAACGCGCAAAACTCACCTCATGGAAAACTCACCTCATGCAAAACTTGCACACACAGAAAAATTGCCACATGTACAAAAGTTGCACCACATGCAAAAGTTGCCTCACACAAAACTTGCACATACTCAAAACGCACCACACATAAAACTCGCCACGCGCAAAACTCGCCATGCACAAATCTTGCTGCACACAACTTGCTACACTAACCTGTCACATGCAACTCGACACACAAAATGTTGCTACACGCATGTCGCCACACAAAACTCATCTCACAAAAGTCGCTACATGCATGTCGCCACACGCAACTCAACACACACAACTTGACACATGAAACTCGCCCTAAAACACACACAAGTCTGGTATTGTCCTTCAAAAATAAAAATCTGATTAATAAGCAGACAAACTACAAGAGCAACAAATGTACCATATAGGAAATACGGCAGCTGTCAGTCACATGACCTGTCTATTATGTGTATGTGTGAGCTAATATATACTGCCAGGGGGGAGGGCTTCCTGTTGGCTGGGGATTTATCAGGCTGCCAATAGCAACCAATCACAGCTCAGCTTCTATTTTGCTACAGTTAATTAACCTGAGCTCTGATTGGTTAATATAGGCAACAAAGACATTCTCAGTATCACAAAGCTAATATATGTTGTGAAATTCTTCTATTAGCTTGGTTTTTGCCTTTTAATAATTACATTTCTATCTATTTGTTTTGTGGTTTTTGTGTGCAGAATAAATTTTTGTTAACACATTCTATTTTGCTAACAGCAGTCATTAACCCGGGCGAAGCCGGGTAGTACAGCTAGTATATATATATATATATATATATATATATATATGTTTATATAAACACTGGGTATGGAAAGTATTCACACCCCTTTACATTTTTCACTCTTTGTTTCATTGCAGCCTTTTGGTAAATTCAAAAAAGCTCTTTTTTTCTCACTAGTGTACACTCCGAACCCCATCATGACTGAAAAAGACAAACATGTAGTAATTTTTGCAAATTTATTGACAAAGGAAAACTGAAAAAACTGAAATATCACATGGTCATAAGTATTAAGACCCTTTGCTCAGTATTGAGTAGAAGCACCCTTTTGAGCTTGTACCGCCATGAATCTTCTTGGGAATGATGCAACAAGTTTTTTACACCTGGATTTGGGGATCCTCTGCCATTCTTCCTTGCAGATCCTCTAATCTGTGCTCCAAATTAGATAAGACCAAGAACTATCAAAGCAGAGAATATATAATAAAAAGGTATATTTTTATTTAATTATATATTAAGTAAAGACAATAGAAAAGTGATCTTGGGGGTTCTTCTTTACCTCGCTCACCAAGGCTCTTCTTCCATGATTGCTCAGTTTAGCTGGATGGCCAGGTCTAGGAAGACTTCTTGTGGTCCCAAACTTCTTCCATTTAAGGATTATGGAGGCCACTGTGCTCTTAGGAACCTTGAGTACTGCAGAAATTTTGTTGTAACCTTGGCCAGATCTGTGCCTTGCCACAATTCTGTCTCTGAGCTCCTTGGCCAGTTCCTTTGACCTCATGATTCTCATTTGGTCTGACATGCACTGTGAGCTGTGAGGTCTTATATAGACAGGTGTGTGCCTTTCCAAATCAAGTCCTATCAGTTTAATTAAACACAGCTGGACTCCAATGATGGAGTAGAACCATCTTAATGAGAATCACAAGGTAATTGACAGCATGTGACTTAATTATGAGTGCCTGAGCAAAGGGTCTGAATACTAATAACCATGTGATATTTCAGTTTTTATTTTTTATTAAATTTGCAAAAATTTCTACATTTCTGTTGTTTTTTTTCAGTCAAGATAGGGTGCACAGTGTGCATTAATGTGAAAAAAATGAACTTTTTTGAATTTACCAAATGGCTGCAATGAAACAAAGATTGAAAATTGTAAAGGGTTCTGAATACATTCCGTACCCACTGTATATCAGTGTATATTATTCTCATATTTAGTACTTTGTATTACTACGTATCTTTGTTTTCCGTTCCTGACTTTGGGGTTGTGTTGCATGTTGTGGCTTTTAATTAAATTTGTATACTGCTTTTATGCTCCTTGCTGGGTTTTACGGCACACTACCGTTCTACAATATAACAATCAGTGGAGATTTGGGCCCTTAAAGGGAACATGTCACCAGCAAAAACTCTATTAACCTGCAGATATGGTATTAATCTGCAGGCTAATAGTGTTACTAACGTTCCTGGCACCTGCACGTCGTAGCCAAATGTTCCAGGAAAAAAATGAACTTTATTCTCCCTGGCAGCATTTGGTTTCAGTCACTATCAGAGCGGCGTCTGTAACTGTGCCCCAGTCCTGACTGACACTAGCTCTGCATGGGGCCGTCTGTCAGTCAGGGTCAGGGGGCGGGTAACAGCTGACACTCTGTATTCTCAGAGTGATTAAACTAGCACCTGCGCCACCCCTGTGACTAAAACTGAATGCAGCCAAGAAGAAGAAAGTTCATTTTCTCCCTGCAGCATTACATGCAGGCGCTGGGCAGGTTAGTAACGCTATTAACCTGCAGATTAACCCCATATCTGCAGGTTGATAGCATTCTAAAACTCTCTGGTAGCTACCCTGGCAGTCAGGCTATCAGGAGAAAATTACCTTTATTGCTTCTGGAGGCGTCCGGCTTTTAGTCATAGGGTTGCGACTGCAGCAGCTTCAGTCATCGCTGAGTACATAGTGAGCGGCGGCTGTAACCATGCTTCGGCACTGACAGCTATATCTGTACTGATGCACTGCTGAGCCTGCTGTCCGTCAGTGCACGGTTACAGCAGCCGCTCACTATGTACTGAGCCGTGACTGGAGCCGCGCCTCTATGGTTGAAAGCCAGAGGCCACCAGAAGGTATAAAGTTAATTTCCACCTGGTAGCTGGACTGTCAGTTGCGCAGCTCTAGAATGCTATTAACCTGCAGAATAACCCCATATATGCAGGTTAATAGCGTAAAAAAGTCAACTGCTGCTCAATAGTTAAAATTATGTAGCACTTCAAAAAGTGTTGCCTAGGGCGTGGCCTATCTGCTGATGGAGTAGGTCGCACAGAGCGGGAGCTCCTCAGCCAGGAACCCTAAAGCGGCTCTTATCTACCTCCTCTGCGATAATCTTCACCTCCAAGATATTGGCGCTGGTCCCCGCTGCGGTGGTGAGTGCATGGGGAAAGCGAAAGCAGGCGCCCGTGACCCCTCGAGGAGAATTCCCGACTTCTTAGTCGCCGCCCCGCAGCCCTCGCCGAAAGCCAAGATGGCGCCGTCCTCCCCCAGGTCTTCGCGCTCTGCGCATCGTAACGCTCAGGCGTCGCAGTCTGGAGGTGCGGCGCTGAAGTCCAACGCAGCAGCGTTCCATTCTGGCGGTGAGGCGTCGCGTTCAGGCGCTGCAGCGTCGGATTCGGTCGATGGCCCGGTGACTGCTGCTCTCCTCAAAGGCCTTCTTGGTGACCTTAGAGCTTCCATCCAAGAGGATATGCGTTCTATGCTGGCTGAACTTAAAGGGGAAGTGGTGGAACTGGGTAATCGTACAGACCGCCTGGAGCGTAAGATGGCGGAGCTGGTTTCTTCGCATAATGAACTCTGGGATGCTCATGAGGCCCTGCAAACCATGGCTACTAAAACCCACTCTAAAGCCCTGGACCTTGAAGATAGGTCCAGGAGAAACAATGTCAAACTTAGGGGCATTGAGGAATCTATACTTTCAGGAGATTTGAAATTATTCCTGCAAGACTTTGTGGCTGCAGCTCTCCCTCATCTTGCTCCAAAGGAGGTCATAATCGACCGTATACACAGGATCCCTAAACCGTCTGGCTTGGGTCCCTCCGTTCCAAGAGATGTGCTGGCTCGCATACATTTCTACGAGATGAAGGAAGATTTTCTCCAGGCTCTACGGAAAGATCCAGCGCTCCCTGATAGGTTCACACGCATAGCTGTTTTTCCGGATCTCTCCCCAGGTACTTTGGCGCTTCGGAGGGCCTTTGGCCCCTACACCACGATCCTTAGAGAGAAGGGTATCCAGTACCGCTGGGGATTTCCTACCAAGCTTCTCATTCGCAAAGATGGCTCGATCACCACCTGCCTAATTCCGGCTCACGCTGCCTCCGCTCTCTCCAAATGGGGACTCGCGACTCCTGAATCTCCGGCTTCGGCATCCCTTTCTAAGACTGGAGGTAACAGAGGCCCCAGGGCCCGCATTGTTCCTGATTGGGAGGAGGTCTGACTCCACGGTCTTGCGGTTCCTGGCTATTTTCCCGCACGGTTATACTCTGGTTTTTTTTTCTTTTCTTTTTTCTTGGTTTTTGTTGCTGTGCTGAGCCCTCTTTTGAGGTTCTCTGCAACCTTCTTTTGCCCCATAGGTGAACTGTTTTTCTGACTCTCACCTTTTGGACTCAGGGTATTCCTGAATGGACTCCGGTCCGCTAGTTTACTTGTTACTTGTCGTATGTCCTGTTTGTGTCCTCCCATCTCCTTCTCCCCTCCCCCCGGTCTGCACACATGTATGCTCTAGTCCATTGATTACATGGCATCTTTTCTTATTCACAGGTTGTCGGTGTTTGATGATTACCAAACTGTTTTTATGTTCTCATTATGAGTATCTCGCTATATTCAATTAATGTTAATGGCCTTAACTCCCCGGGCAAGAGGTCTGTTGTGTGGCGCCAATTAGGTAAATCCCGACATGACATTTTGTGCCATCAGGAAACGCATTTGCTGGAATGTGATAATCAGAGAATGCATTCAGGTTTATACCCGCACCAGTTTTTTGCTAACGGCCCGTCTAAAAAGGCGGGAGTAGCTATTTTCTTTAGCAGGTCCAACTCCTTTCAGTTGGTTCGTTCCATTGCAGACCCGCTGGGTAGGTTTCTTGTGGTGCTATGCCTCATTAACAACACACCCTATACCATTGCCTCGATCTATGCCCCTAATGTGGGGCAGCTCAGGTTTCTGGAGGGGTTTTTTCTAACTCTTCACGACATTCAGCATGGTCATCAATTGATTGCTGGCGACTTCAATGTCCCAATGTCTAAAGATTTAGATTGTTCTACCTCCTCACTGTCAAGATGTGAAGCGGGTCCCCTAATTAATTCTTTCAACCTTCATGATATTTGGAGATATCTGCATTGCGGCGAGAGAGACTACACGTTTTTGTCTCCCAGACATGGTTCCTATAGCAGGATTGACTTTGTACTGGTGAATGACGTGGCTCTCCCTCACTGTACCTCAGCAGATATTGGCGGCATTACCTGGTCGGACCATGCTCCGGTGTCCCTCACCCTGGAGGACCCCTTGGCCATTAGACCCCCCGGGCACTGGCGTCTCAACGCCCATCTCCTTGCTGACCAAACCAACTCCCAATGTATAGAGGCGGCTTTGGGTGATTTTTTCGCCTACAATGATACTCCTGACACAGAGGATGACACTCTTTGGTTTGCTCACAAGGCGGTAATTAGGGGCCACTTCATCAAACTGGCAGCTAAGGTCAAAAGGCAGTATAACGCGGTCCTTTGCTCGGCTCTGGAGGACTTATCTCGACTGGAGTCTGCCCACAAATTATCTCCTACGCCAGCCCTTCTTTCTGACCTTTCTAAGGCCCGTATGCATGTTCGCATCCTTCTCCTCCATAGAGCTGAGAAGAACCTGAGGAAATCTAGAGCAAAGTTCTACACAATGGGGGACCGAGCAGGTGCTGTCCTGGCCAGACGTGTTAGGAAGAGAGAGGCTCAGTCCAAGATCCCATTCTTGCTCAGGCCTAACGGCTCCCGGGTGTGCAACCCGATTCAGATTGCTGAGGAGTTTGCTTCCTATTACTCCTCGCTCTATGATCTCGGGTCTGACCTAGGGATTCCCCAGGTTTCGCGGGAGTCAATTTTGGCATTCTTGGATGGGGCTAATCTCCCCTCGGTTACCCAGGAACAGCTCGCCTTCTTAAACTCCCCCATTGTTGAGTCTGAACTCTCACAAATTGTCAGAGATGCCAATAAAGGTTCCTCCCCTGGGCCGGATGGTTTTTCTTTTCTCTACTACGCGCAGTTCTTTTCTGTTCTCTCCCCTTACCTCCTGCGGCTTTTTAATAGTTGGTTGTCGGCAGGTAGTATTAGGGCTGAGGGATTGGAGGCTTCCATTGCGACTCTCCCCAAACAAGGGAAACCCCCAACATCCCCGGGGAATTTCCGCCCGATAGCACTGCTAAACTGCGATGTGAAGATCTATGCAAAGGTCTGGGCCAACAGACTATTCGCAGTTCTCCCTAGTCTTATTCACCCTGATCAAGTTGGGTTCGTCCCGGGTAGGCAGACCAGAGATGGCACCAGGCGCCTGATAGACCTTTTGGATGTGGTGGAAGGGAGGGGCCTCCCCAGTGTATTTCTGTCGCTCGACGTCGAAAAAGCGTTCGACAGGGTACACTGGGACTATATTGAACTCACTCTGGGGAGATTCGGGCTTACTGGCCAAATTGGTAGAGCAGTTATGGCATTGTACTCCAACCCCTGTGCGTCGGTTCGTTCGGCGGGTTTTAATTCTCGGACATTCCCTATTCGTAATGGTACGCGTCAGGGCTGCCCCCTCTCTCCGATTATCTTCGCTCTGGTCATGGAGCCCCTGGCTGCAAGAGTTAGACAGTCGACGGATATAAAGGGAATTGTGGTGGGGGGATCGGAACATAAAATCGGTCTCTATGCCGACGACGTAGTATTAACTTGCACTTCGCCCTTAACCTCGTTGAATGCCATCACCTCCATTCTAACAGAATTTTCAGCGGTTTCGTACTATAAGCTTAATTTGACTAAATCCACAATTTTTCCCCTGTTTCTCCCGGCTTCCCTTCAGGTCCAAATCCAATCGAAATATGCGTTCATCTGGGCTCCCCTGGGATTCACGTACCTAGGCATCAAGATAACTAGGTTAGACAACATAGTCCGTGCAAACTGTGAGGGAACTCTTGCAGAGGTCAGAAGAGGTATGGATCATTTATCGAATATGACTCTATCATGGATGGCACGTATACAAACTGCTAAAATGTTATTCCTGCCTAAAATTATGTACCTCTTCCGTTGTCTTCCCCTCTTTATCCCCTCGAAGTTTATCTCTGCTTTCCAATCGCTTATAGATCGGTTCATCTGGAACAAGAAACCTCATAGGGTCAGGCGTCGGATTATGTGCCTACCATACTCAATGGGGGGGTCTGGGCATCCCGGCGGTCCAATCTTATTATAGAGCGGCGATCCTTGAGCCTCTTAAAATTTGGTGGGAAGGGGACTCGTGTCTACCCTGGTTCCTTATCGAATCTCACTTTGCTCCCCAAAACTCGCTAAAATTGCTCTTAGAACTTCAGTTTCTCCGGGTTCCCCTTGTGGGCAAGTGTCTCCGCTCTGTTAGGACTGCTACGAAACTTTGGGCGTTGCTTATTCCCTCTATTCTGGGGTTCATGCATGATTATGTCTCGGTACGGGCCTTGGAGTATGCCATCGGGCACATCTCTCTCTCCTCTTGGAGGGGGCGCGGGGTGCTCCGGGTGGCGGATCTATTCGGCTCAGATGGCCTTCTGTCATTTGAGGAGCTCTCTGGGAGGTTCTCCCTGACCGCCTCTGACTTTTTCCAATATTTCCAACTCCGTAGTTTTCTCAGGTCTCGTCGCTCATTCGGGGCCCCCCCGCCTTTGACAGAGGACCCGGTCCATAGGTTCTTCAGACCTTCCACTGTATTGCCCCATGGCATCTCCATTATTTACAAAGCCCTCCTATCCTGTGGCGTCTCTGGCAAATTTCAATTTATGTCTTCCTGGGAGTCCTCATTGGGTTTTGAGGCTTCCTTGGAGGATTGGCAGTTCGCAATGATTCATCCCTCTAAATTTTCTTCATGTATCGGTCACTTGGAACAGGTTAAAAAGATACAATTACATTGGTATATTACTCCATCCCGTCTGGCGAGGTTCTCTCCATCTTCCTCCCCCCTCTGTTGGAAGGGTTGTGGCTCTGTGGGATCTGCTTCTCATGTCTGGTGGTTATGCCCGCAGATCCGGGCTTTTTGGCGTGAGGTGGAGGCACTGATTACTGATCTGACCCGTCTCCCCCTGCTGCTGAGTGGTCAGCTCGCTATTCTGGGTATTTCCCTCATTGACCTCCCCTCTCCTCTCCGGCCCGTGATCTCTAATGTCCTTGTTGCCGCCAGACAATGTATTGCAAAATATTGGAAGTCCCCGGCCCTCCCCTCCAGAGCCGAGCTGATTGCGAAAATTGACTTACATTTTTGCTACGAGGTTATTATGGTGCAGGATTTATCAAGGAAATCTAGGGTCCTCTCGTGGTGGGATCCATGGGTTTCCTCCGCACACATATCTCAGTCTGCACTCGCCCTCATTTAAAGTTTTTTTTTTAAAGTTTTTTTAAGCCTTTGCTTCTGTTACTGCCTTTCTCGCCATGACTGACCCTGTGATTGTGGAATTTATGTGTTTTGCTTTGACCACATTGTGGTCCTCTTGTATTATGTACTGGGTTCCTTGTTGTCCTCCTTTCCCTGTCCTCCCTCCCTTCCTTCCTCCCTCTCCCCCTCCTGATGTGGTTTTTTTTTTTTTTTTCTTGATATGTTGTTAATATGCAATCTTTCAATAAAAATTTATTGGTTAAAAAAAAAGTGTTGCCTAGACCTAACTGACAACTGGGTGTCACTATTCCCCTTCTTAAAGGGATGAGTTCTTACACAGACTGATATTGGGAGTGATAATGGTGCACTGCCAGACTGTTGATAGAAGAATAGTGACAAGCTATTAAATTAAGGACGCATTCACACATCTCTGTTTTGCAGTCCGAGTACAGACCATCATGTTGTGAATTCCGTTCTCGGGCTCCCTCCTGTGGTCATGAGTGGTACTTTGTGAGTTCTGTTCATGGGCTCCCTCTGGTGGCTTTGAGTGTTACGGCTGGTCTTAGCTGGTCTCCAGCTGCCTCGTTTTCTGCTAGGCTTGCTGCCTATTTAACTCCACCTGGACCTTTACTTGTTGCCTGCTGTCGTTGTATTCAGTACTGGTTCAGATCTCTCTGGGACTTCCCTTGTGACCTGTCTCCTCGTGGAGAAGCTAAGTTCATGCTAGTCCATTTTGCTCATTGTTTTTTGAAAATGTTTCTAAGTATATGATGAGTTCAGTCCAGCTTGCTTATATGCTATTTTGATTGCTAGCTGGAAGCTCTGGGGTGCGGAGTTGCGCCCCTCACATCGTGAGTCGGTGTGGGGGTCTTTTTGTATTCTCTGCATGGTTAATTTTTGTAGTATTTAATACTGACCGCACAGATTCCTTTCTATCTTCTGACTATTTAGTTATTAGCAGGCCTCATTTGCTAAAACCTGTTTTCATTTCTATGTTTGTGTTTTCCCCTTAACTCACCGTTATTATTTGTGGGGGCTGCCTACACTTTGGGGAAAATTTCTCTGAGGCAAGTGAGGCTTTGTTTCTCTTTAGGGATAGTTAGATTCTCAGGCTGTGAAGAGGCGTCTAGGCAGAGTTAGGTATGCTCCACGGCTGCTTATAGTGTGTGTTTGATAGGATCAGGATTGCGGTCAGTAAAGTTCCCACATCCCCAGAGCTTGTCCTTATTTTTGGTTTACCTATCAGGTCAGTTCATGTGTTCTTACCACCAGGACCATAACAGTACAGCAGGCCCGTAAAGTGTTAATGCATCGCAAAAGAGGGATAAGAGAAGCTCTGAGGGTTTTTTTTTTCCTCTGCAGTGTGTTTAGCCTCTCTCCTCCCCTTAATCTCTGGGTGGTTCAGTACTCAGCTGCAGATATGGACATTCAAGGTCTGTCCTCTTGTGTGGATCAGCTCACTACAAGGATACAAAGCATTCAGGATTATGTAGTTCATAATCCTATGTCAGAACCTAAAATACCAATTCCTGAGCTGTTCTCTGGAGATAGATCTAGGTTTTTGAATTTCAAAAATAATTGCATATTGTTTCTTTCTCTGAGACCTCATTCCTCTGGTGACCCTGCTCAGCAAGTTAAAATTATTATTTCTTTGTTACGTGGTGACCTTCAAGATTGGGCATTCTCCCTGGCGCCAGGAGATCCTGCATTGCTAAATGTGGATGCGTTTTTTCTGGCGCTTGGATTGCTTTATGAGGAACCTAATCTAGTAGACCAGGCAGAAAAGATTTGCTGGCTCTCTCCCAGGGTCAGGATGAAGCAGAGGTTTACTGTCAGAAGTTTAGGAAGTGGTCTGTGCTCACTCAATGGAATGAGTGTGCCCTGGCAGCGATTTTCAGAAAGGGTCTTTCTGAAGCCCTTAAGGATGTTATGGTGGGGTTTCTCACGCCTGCGGGTCTGAATGAGTCTATGTCTTTGGCCATTCAGATTGATCGGCGTTTGCGGGAGCGCAAACCTGTGCACCATCTGGCGGTGTTTTCTGAACAGAAGCCTGAGTCTATGCAATGTAACAGGATTCTGACCAGAATTGAACGGCAAAATCACAGACGTCAGAATGGATTGTGCTATAAATTTGATTCCTGATAGTAAGTTCCCTAAGGGTCGACTTTTTAATTTATCTGTACCAGAACATTCCGCTATGCGGACTTATATAAAGGAGTCTTTGGAGAAAGGGCATATTCGTCCGTCCTTGTCACCTTTGGGTGCCGGGTTCTTTTTTGTGGCCAAGAAGGATGGTTCTCTGAGGCGCTGTATAGATTATCGCCTTCTAAATAAAATCACGGTCAAATTTCAGTACCCTTTGCCTCTGCTGTCTGATCTGTTTGCTCGGATTAGGGGGGCTAGTTGGTTCACCAAGATAGATCTTCGAGGAGCTTATAATCTTGTGCGTATAAAGCAGGGCGATGAATGGAAAACAGCATTTAATACGCCCGAAGGTCATTTTGAGCACTTGGTGATGCCTTTTGGGCTTTCTAATGCCCCTTCCGTGTTTCAGTCCTTCATGCACGACATCTTCCGAGAGTATCTGGATAGATTTATGATTGTGTACCTGGATGATATTTTGGTCTTTTCTGATGATTGGGAGTCTCATGTGAAGCAGGTCAGGATGGTGTTTCAGGTCCTGCGTGCCAATGCCTTGTTTGTGAAGGGCTCTAAATGTCTCTTCGGAGTCCAGAAGGTTTCCTTTTTGGGCTTTATTTTTTCCCCTTCTACTATCGAGATGGATCCAGTTAAAGTCCAGGCCATCTATGACTGGACTCAACCTACATCGGTGAAGAGTCTTCAGAAGTTCTTGGGCTTTGCTAATTTTTACCGTCGCTTCATCACTAATTTTTCTAGTGTGGTTAAGCCTTTGACGGATTTGACTAGAAAGGGTGCTGATGTGACGAATTGGTCTTCTGCGGCCGTTGAGGCCTTTCAGGAGCTGAAACGTCGGTTTTCTTTGGCTCCTGTCTTGCGTCAGCCAGATGTCTCTCTTCCTTTCCAGGTCGAGGTTGATGCTTCTGAGATTGGAGCAGGGGCTGTCTTGTCACAGAGAAGCTCTGATGGCTCGGTGATGAGACCATGTGCTTTCTTTTCTAGAAAGTTTTCGCCTGCCGAGCGGAACTATGATGTTGGTAATCAGGAGTTGTTGGCAATGAAGTGGGCATTCGAGGAGTGGCGACATTGGCTTGAGGGAGCCAAGCATCGCGTGGTGGTCTTGACGGATCACAAGAATTTGATTTATCTCGAGTCTGCCAAGCGGTTAAATCCTAGACAAGCTCGATGGTCGCTGTTTTTCTCCCGTTTTGATTTCGTGGTTTCGTATCTTCCGGGCTCAAAGAATGTGAAGGCTGATGCCCTTTCTAGGAGTTTTGTGCCTGACTCACCGGGAGTTTCTGAGCCGGCTGGTATCCTCAGAGAGGGGGTGATTTTGTCTGCCATCTCCCCTGATTTGTGGCGGGTGCTGCAGGAATTTCAGGCCGATAGACCTGACCGTTGTCCATCGGAGAGACTGTTTGTCCCGGATAGATGGACCAGTAGAGTTATTTCCGAGGTTCATTCTTCGGTGTTAGCGGGTCATCCTGGGATTTTTGGTACCAGGGATCTGGTGGCCAGGTCCTTTTGGTGGCCTTCCTTGTCGCGGGATGTGCGTTCCTTTGTGCAGTCCTGTGGGATTTGTGCTCGGGCCAAGCCTTGCTGTTCTCGTGCCAGTGGATTGCTTTTGCCTTTGCCTGTCCCGAAGAGGCCTTGGACGCATATTTCCATGGATTTTATTTCGGATCTTCCAGTCTCTCAGAGGATGTCTGTCATCTGGGTGGTTTGTGATCGTTTTTCTAAAATGGTCCATTTGGTGCCCTTGCCTAAATTGCCCTCCTCCTCTGATTTGGTTCCGCTGTTTTTTCAGAATGTGGTTCGTTTGCATGGTATTCCAGAGAACATTGTGTCTGACAGAGGATCCCAGTTTGTGTCCAGGTTTTGGTGGTCCTTTTGTGCTAAGATGGGCATTGATTTGTCTTTTTCTTCGGCCTTCCATCCTCAGACGAATGGCCAAACCGAACGAACTAATCAGACCTTGGAAACTTATCTGAGATGTTTTGTTTCTGCTGATCAGGATGATTGGGTGACCTTTTTGCCTTTGGCTGAGTTCGCCCTCAATAATCGGGCTAGTTCTGCTACTTTGGTTTCGCCTTTTTTTTGTAATTCTGGTTTTCATCCTCGTTTTTTCCTCAGGTCAGGTTGAGCCTCCTGACTGTCCTGGGGTGGATTCTGTGGAGGATAGGTTGCAGCAGATTTGGAACCACGTAGTGGACAATTTGACGTTGTCACAGGAGAAGGCCCAGCGCTTTGCTAATCGCCGTCGCTGTGTGGGTCCCCGACTTTGTGTGGGGGATTTGGTATGGTTGTCATCTCGTTATGTTCCTATGAAGGTTTCCTCTCCTAAGTTTAAACCTCGTTTCATCAGTCCTTATAAGATTTCAGAAATCCTCAATCCTGTGTCGTTTCATTTGGACCTCCCAGCATCTTTTACCATTCATAATGTGTTCCATAGGTCATTGTTGCGGAGGTATGTGGTGCCTGTGGTTCCTTCTGTTGATCCTCCTGCTCCGGTGTTGGTCGAGGGAGAATTGGAGTATGTGGTGGAGAAGATCTTGGATTCTCGTATTTCGAGACAGAAGCTTCAGTACTTGGTTAAATGGAAGGGCTATGGGCAGGAGGATAATTCCTGGGTTGTTGCCTCTGATGTCCATGCTGCCGATTTGGTTCGTGCCTTTCATATGGCTCGTCCTGATCGGCCTGGGGGCTCTGGTGAGGGTTCGGTGACCCCTCCTCAAGGGGGGGGGTACTGTTGTGAATTCCGTTCTCGGGCTCCCTCCTGTGGTCATGAGTGGTACTTTGTGAGTTCTGTTCATGGGCTCCCTCTGGTGGCTTTGAGTGTTACGGCTGGTCTTAGCTGGTCTCCAGCTGCCTCGTTTTCTGCTAGGCTTGCTGCCTATTTAACTCCACCTGGACCTTTACTTGTTGCCTGCTGTCGTTGTATTCAGTACTGGTTCAGATCTCTCTGGGACTTCCCTTGTGACCTGTCTCCTCGTGGAGAAGCTAAGTTCATGCTAGTCCATTTTGCTCATTGTTTTTTGAAAATGTTTCTAAGTATATGATGAGTTCAGTCCAGCTTGCTTATATGCTATTTTGATTGCTAGCTGGAAGCTCTGGGGTGCGGAGTTGCGCCCCTCACATCGTGAGTCGGTGTGGGGGTCTTTTTGTATTCTCTGCATGGTTAATTTTTGTAGTATTTAATACTGACCACACAGATTCCTTGCTATCTTCTGACTATTTAGTTATTAGCGGGCCTCATTTGCTAAAACCTGTTTTCATTTCTATGTTTGTGTTTTCCCCTTGACTCACCGTTATTATTTGTGGGGGCTGCCTACACTTTGGGGAAAATTTCTCTGAGGCAAGTGAGGCTTTGTTTCTCTTTAGGGATAGTTAGATTCTCAGGCTGTGAAGAGGCATCTAGGCAGAGTTAGGTACGCTCCACGGCTGCTTATAGTGTGTGTTTGATAGGATCAGGATTGCGGTCAGTAAAGTTCCCACATCCCCAGAGCTTGTCCTTATTTTTGGTTTACCTATCAGGTCAGTTCATGTGCTCTTACCACCAGGACCATAACACATCATTCAGGAACCGGCCACAGGACCTTTGATCCAAAATTGACAACCTCATAAGCATGTATGAGGCTGTAAAGTTCAGGTCAGGAGACCTGAGGTGGGTTGGTGAATAACTGAAAAGGAAAATGCCAGCTCACCGTTGAAGTTTATAGGAGTCCAGTGTACACTGAACCTCGAGCCGACCACTCATGTGTAGGAATTGCAGAGAAAAAAGGAAAATGTTCCAGCTTCTGGTAAAATTTTCAGAGTAATCTTTATTCCATAAAAAAAAAAACAATTTAAAAAAATATGGTGGACATGAACAAGTGATGCATTTTGAACACGGTTGTCCTTTATCAAGCTTGTGGTAAGCTTGATAAAGAACAACATTGTTCAAAACGCGTCGCTTGCTCCTCTTCCTGTCCACCATACTTTTTTAATTTTTTTTTGATGGAATAAAGATTACTCTGAAAATTTTACCAGAAGCTGGAACATTTTCCTTTTTTCTCTGCAATTGGTGAATAACTGTCTGTACTCAGCCTGTGACACATAGAAGTGCTGCTGCTTTTTCTATTCCTCCGTATGTGATACCTCCGAATGCGAGCAGAGTGAAGCCAGTGCTGATTCGCTATAGGGAGCGCATGACGTAACCCTAGTATGCGATTAGAGTGCCGTCACCTCTGTAAGGCTCAGTTCACATTTGCGTTCGGGGGCTTTGCGGAGGGCTGCGTATGTCCTCCATTAAGCCCTACCTATTTCCACATACTTCAGCATGCGTCCTGCGTTGCAGATGCGTTGTTTTGACACGCCCGCCGAAGGCACAGAAAGTGTGAAGGAAGAGTGTGAACCTGTACTAATTTTGCAGTAACATTTTGTCATCTCTGCGCCGTCCTGTCCTCCAACACAGGGTTAAAAATGCTCCAACTCCATATCTGGCTTCATGGCTTTATCATAGATGCTGGATCCTGAATCCAAAGAAAATCCCCCAACCCAAGATTGCTAAAGAAATGCACAAAACACATTTTTTATTATTTAATTTAGTGTCTGAAATTCAGAAACAGCCAATTGCTATGAAAAAGACACTGGAAATGGCAAACCTCCGACTCACCAAGAATTATCCTTCAGCACTCAGGAGGGGAAAACCCTCTGTAGAGGGAACTTATAGGGAACCATGGCTGGAGGATAGCCCTTCCCTTGGGCTTAGAAGGTTAATGCCAATATGTAACAGCAAATTGTACCAGAATTTGTACATTGTATCATATTTACAGTGAGACATAATATACATCCACTATACAGTAGATATGATAGCAGAGACATTACATAGTCACACAGGTTACACATTACATCAGCAGAAAACAGACAGTAATTGGGAAAGTCAAAGCTGGTGCCCTGGGCGAGCGCCATATGGAGAAGCCTAATCCGACCTCTCCAGGCCGTACTCATAAAGGTGAAGGCAGCTAGTACCAGACGTGAGGGAGATCTGGCTGCAACATCTGTCACCCCAATGATTGCTAGGGTTAGTTTGATCGGGTTGGCTAGGCAGTATAGCTGACCTGGCTCCTTCCTCCTATTGTGAAGTGATGAAGCTCCAGGTCTCCAGACACATCAAGTACGGCACCTCATATGGCTGAACGACCTGTGGTTCTGGAATCTTCTTTAATATCATAGATGTATGTGTTTATGTCATCAGCACAGTTGCTATAGTTACCACAGGCATTTAATACTAATGCTTCATTGGCTATAAAGTCCTCAATATTTCAAAGAATTAACCCTTGAATGGCTGGCATTGTGCCTTTCTCCAGAAGTCTGTAAAATAATCTTGTCACTAGGCAGGACCATTATCATTATTATAGTTTAATGTTTCCCTAACCAAAGTCTAATTAGTAATGTAAAGTAAGGCCTTATAATTAAAAATCTTTTTTTTTTTTACGAAATTTGGATTGCTGAGTACTTTGCATTACTATTTATACAGAGCAGAACCCTTACTCAAGCACCACATTCTAAAATAGTGCATTATATCTATTTTTAATCAAAAGTCTAATTAGTGAACGCATCTGCAAATTTGATGTGTAACAAGCACAATAATTCCCTTAAGCCCTACTAAATGCATAAATGCACAATACGACTATAGAGCAGTCTCATAGAGAATAAATTATGCAGAAGTCAATGCAGTTAGATAAGGAACTCGAAAGACACACCGGGGTGAGTGTTTCCCATGAAACAATACAGCGTACACGGCAGATGAAAGGCATGCATGGATGTCATCCATAAAGGAAGCCACTCCTAAAACCAAGGCACAAAAAGCTTGTTTCCAAGTTGCCGGGGCCCGTGCTGAAAAATATAAAGACTACAGGGACGCTATATTCTGGACTGATGAGACCAAAGACAATGCTCTTGGAAATGGTGGCCTCAAAACTGTATGGCGTCACAAAGGTGAGGAGTATAAATAAAAATGCATGCGGCCAGCAGTGAAACATGGTGGTGGCAATGTCCTTATGTGGAGTTGTAAGAGTGCTGAGGGTATCAGGGAGCTATATTTCATTAATGGTATAATGAATTCACAGATCTACTGAAAAATGGGGGGTGAAGAAGCTTGATCACGCTAGATCAAATGCAGACAAGACGATCGGACCGAAAGGTGCCATGTCTCAATCTGGTGCAGTGCAGCAATGACGAACCAGGGGGACGAAGGACGAGTGACTAACCAGAAACGCGTCAGTTTTAAATACCCTGTTTGTCATTTTACTTAATACAAATTAAAGAATTATTGACTTTTATTTACCTTTGATGTGTCATCTCTTCCGTTTTCCCCCTGGTTCATCACAGATGTACTGCTCTATAATAAAACAGAAGATGCTATTATCACTCTGTGCCCTTGTAGACATGCACTTTTCCAAAACAACAATGATCCAAGATATGCATCTAATGCCACTGTCTTTTCCAGAGAATAGGGGGAGAGTGATTCAGGGCCAAATATGTCTCCCGATCTCAATCCAATCTAACTCCTATGGAGAATTCTGAGGAAACAAGTTGAGCTTCACTTTCCATCCATCATCCAGGCTCTAAAAGAGGTTGTTTTTGAAGAATGGAAAAATATAGATGGTGCAATATGTTACCAACTTGTTTATTCCAGGGCTAGAAGACTTGGTGCTGTCCTTACAAAATATGGAGGTCATGCAAAATACTAGATGTAGTAGTTTTTGATGTGAGATGTACTAATTTTTGCATCCATTGATTTGAGTAAATCTCAAGATTTTGTAATTAAAGTTATATTATTAACCTTTCATGTTAGGAAATAAAACATTTTCTATTAAACTCAGTCTCGTCACAATTTTGGAAATTGTTCTGTGACAGAATGATTGATTAAAGTCTTTCTTTTCAAAAGGGGGCGTACTCATTTATGCTGAGCAGTGTATATTGTGCTGACGTTCTCTAAATAATTTCCCAGATATATTAATTTTGTTTTCATATAGTTTTTTGTGAAATCAGAATTCTAATAATTTCAATAAGAAATGTGCATTCGTTGGATACATGCATACTTTCCAAATTTGCTGCAGATTTTCAGAACCGTAATATAACACTGGCCAAACAGATAAGATTATGAATTTTTCATGCAAACAAATGACAGCCAGTATGGAATTTGAAATTTGAAACATGTCAAATCTTTCCGTGTCGCAGGAAAAAATATTTGTTAAATGACATATTGAGGTGGATTCTGTGTGAAACAGCTTGTGGATTCCACATGTATTAGCGACATTGAATGAGATTCCACATGAAGCTACAGCTCTGCAGCAGAAATCCAGGGGTTAAGGGGAACCTGTAGCCTCAGATAACCCTATATACCTGCAGATATGAGGTAAATCTGTAGGTTAATATCGTTCCAATGCTGCATGAGAATTTCCCGACCCCAGTAGTTTTATTGCACCTTTTCCAGCCACCCCTGCGTCGTCAATAGTTAGCCAGCCCTCACTGCTCCACACCCCCCAATTTCGGCAATCAACCCCAAGCAGGCGCAGTTAACTTTTTTTTTTTTTTTTTATTTTGTTAAAATAAATATTCATGTTTTTTTCCCCCAATAAGGTTTGGATAATTGTGTATTTCGACGCCAGCAACACACACCGTGCGCCAAATCCAAAAATTTTGGGGGGGGCTACCTCCTAGCTCCAGTAGTTAGTTAGTACAACACAGAAGGTTTGTGTGTGTTTGGTATAGAGAAAAGAGGTTGCCCCCCAAAAAAACACTTGTATTTTCACTCTGTGACTTTTTGTCGCAGACTGAAGACAAAATGGTGGCAATACACAGCTGAATACATAGCTGTAACTATACTCAACTGTTCGTGTCTTCACAAAATCGTTAGTTATGACACCAGACCTGCAGAGTAGAGAAATGCCTTGTATTACCTCCATTTTATCTTCTTTGTACATTAAATCTATTTAACACAAAGTGAAGGTACGATGTAGGTGATACAAGGCATATCTATACCCAACAGGACTTGTGTCAGAAAAAATAAATTCATGAGCTATTTATTGATGCATCATGAATTCATTATTTCTGACACCTGACTTGATGACTATTGATCTGTTGTGTAAGCTTCCGTCACACTGACATTATTGGCTCAGTATTTAACATTACTATTGGTAAGCCAAAACCTGGAGTGGTTCAATGTGAGGAAAAGTCAAATAAAAATATAAACACCACCTCTGCATTTAACAACCACTCCTGGTTTTGGCTTATATACTGGTGTTAAGTAATGAACAAATACTGAGAATGTGATGGCACCAAACAGCCATCGTCTACACAGTCTGCCTCAAATACCTACTGGTGAACCGAGTCAGAACGCAATGACGTCAACAGCCAAGCCCAAGAACCGTTAGTGGTGTGTAAGCAAATACATGGGAGACATGGTGGAGATACTAAAACAGAATTTTTTTATTAAAACAAACATTATCAACATTTTGAAAATAACTGTTACACACCCAAAGCCAACAGGACATTTCACACCATATTGTCCTGCCATTCCACACGTCCGAGGTCTGAATAAAAAAAGGCAGCAAATTGGGTCCGCATGTGGCCTACTTCAACTGTTGACCGCAGCGGGTGATGACGGTAATCAGGCAAAGGGTTTGCAACAGGTTCATCAAGTTCAATGGTGGGTCCCTCCTTAGCCAGAATGAAATTGTGGAGAACCACACAGGCTTTTACCACCTCATCCAGTGTCTCCATTTTTAGATTTATGGCAGTTGCTAGAATGCGCCATTTGGACACGATAATCCCAAAGGCACACTCTACTGTTCTGCGGGCCCTGGTTAGTCTGTAGTTATAGATCCGTTTTGTGTGGTTCAAGTCCCGACTTGAATAGGGCTTCAGGAGATTTTCACTCATCTGAAAGGCCTCATCCCCAACCATTACAAATGGCATCGGTGGGCCTTGAGTGTTGGGGAGAGGTCGTGGCTGTGGGAAATTAAAATTTTTTCCATAAACACGTCGGCCCATATTCGAGTTTTTAAAAGTCTGTGAATCGTTGCCACGCCCAAAAGCACCAATGTCCACGGCAATGAAGCAACAGTCCACATCGGCTATTGCCATGAGAACTACTGAAAAATATTTCTTGTAGTTGAAGAACTGTGATCCCGTTCTGGCTGGTTTGATAATCCGGATGTGCTTCCCATCCACCGCACCCAAACAGTTGGGGAAATCACACACAGTCCAAAATTTATCAGCAATTTCCATCCACATGTCCTCCGTGGGTATGGGTATAAATTCTTCACGGAGAATGGTCCATAAAGCCCGGCAGGTGTCAAAAACTATTCCGGACAGGGTGGAAATTCCAAGGCGGTACTGGAAATGGAGGCATGACAAGCTCTCTCCAGTTGCAAGAAACCTGTAAGAAAGAAAAAATAATTTACAAAAATGCAAAGAATACATGTCAGACCAGCAATAATTATGACTAGCATTTGTTTAGAATTATTACGTACCTTAAGGTAACCAGGAGATGTTCCTCTGGTGGAATCACTCTACGGAGCTGTGTGTCCTGTCTCCGGATGGCTCCTTGGACGCGAGCAAGCAAATCCCGGAAAGAGTCTTGTGACATCCTGGTGTAAGGACTCTGGATTCCTTGTTTATCTTTGGTGTTTTATTGCCATTTTCCAAGATGGCGTCTGCTGCCTCAAATCTGCTCATGTGATCTGACTTCCCTGTCTTTATAAGCCTGGCTTGCTTCATACTCCTTGTTTGTGTATTTTGCGTGAATCCGTGGCTTGTGCTGCAAGAGACTTCCCCTCTCCAGATACTCCGGCTCCACCTATTCAGCTAAACCTTCTCAGCTCTCAGAGGTTCTCCTGCATTTCTCTGCATTCTTCTCCTACCTGCTGGACATGTAAGCTCATCCTGCTACAGCTAAGCTTGTTTGATTTTCACTGCTGGTTTATGTGACTGTTTTGGACTTGAAGCTCTGCACTGCTTCTGGACTCGTTGCTAAAACTGCCAGCCCTGGTTTGAACTGTGTCTTATCGTCTGCATTTCCCCAGAAGATTCTACGCCCATAAGTGTTGTGAATTCCGTTCTCGGGCTCCCTCCTGTGGTCGTGAATGGTACTTTGGTGAGTTCTGTCCTTGGACACCCTCTGGTGGCTTTAAGTGGAACTGCTGATCTTTGAGGTTGGCTTTCTCAGCTGCCCTCGTTTATTGCTGCTGCTGGCTTCCCTATTTAACTCTGCCCAGGTCGTTAATTCATGCCAGCTGTCAATGTCTCAGTACTGGTTCAGATCTCTCTTGGATTTCTCAGATGACCTGTCTACTCCAGCAGAAGCTAAGTCCTTGCTAGTCATTTGCTGTTCATCGGTTTTTGAATATATTTTTCAGTACATGCTATGTTTCCAGTCCAGCCTGCTATTATGATATTTCCTTGCTAGCTGGAAGCTCTGGGGGTGCAGAGCTGCACCTCCACACCGTGAGTCGGTGTGGAGGTCTTTTTGCACACTGCGTGGTTTTTGTAGTTTTTAATACTGACCGCATAGTTCCCTTTCCTATCCTCTGTCTTTCTAGAGAAGATTCGGCCTCCTTTGCTAAAATCTGTTTCATTCCTGTGTTTGTCACTTCCCTCTTATCTCACAGTTAATATTTGTGGGGGCTACCTTTACTTTGGGAAATTTCTCTGAGGCAAGGTAGGCTACTATTTCTATCTTTAGGGGTAGTTAGCTCTTAGGCTGTGAAGAGGCGTCTAGGGAAAGTTAGGTACGCTCCACGGCTATTTCTAGTGTGTGTGATAGGATTAGGGATTGCAGTCAGTAGAGTTACCACGTCCTCAGAGCTTGTCCCAGGTTTTCTGTTTTAACCATCAGGTCACTTCGGGTGCTCCTAACCACCAGGTCATAACACATAAGACTTTGCCTGCAGCAAAGCTGCAAATAAATTATTCCTAAGAAGGACCCAGTTTGCCGTCCATTTGAACTGTTGTGCACATGCTGCACCCACGTTTGTGCGTTTGAATATTGACTGTGCCTGCAGCCGAGCTGCAAGGAACTTATCCTGATTTCACCTTAAGGTACCTTCACACTAAACGATATCGCTAGCGATCCGTGACGTTGCAGCATCCTGGCTAGCGATATCGTTTAGTTTGACACGCAGCAGCGATCAGGATCCTGCTGTGATATCGCTGGTCGTTGAACAAAGTTCAGAACTTTATTTGGTCGTCAGACCGGCGTGTATCGTCGTGTTTTACACCAAAAGCAACGATACCAGCAATGTTTTACACTGGTAACCAGGGTAAACATCGGGTTACTAAGCGCAGGGCCGCGCTTAGTAACCCGATGTTTACCCTGGTTACCAGTGTAAAATGTAAAAAAAACAAACAGTACATACTCACATTCGCGTCCCCCGGCGTCCGCTTCCCACACTGACTGAGCGCCGTAAAGTGAAAGTGAAAGTACAGCACAGCGGTGACATCACCGATCTGCTGTTAGGGCCGGCGCTCAGTCGGTGCACGAAGCGGACGCCGGGGGACGCGAATGTGAATATGTACTGTTTGTTTTTTTTACATTTTACGCTGGTAACCAGGGTAAACATCGGGTTACTAAGCGCGGCCCTGCGCTTAGTAACCCGATGTTTACCCTGGTTACCCAGGGACCTCGGCATCGTTGGTCGCTGGAGAGCGGTCTGTGTGACAGCTCTCCAGCGACCAAACAGCGACGCTGCAGCGATCGGCATCGTTGTCGCTATTGCTGCAGCGTCGCTTAATGTGAAGGTACCTTTATTTTCTGTGTTTGAACTTGTTCACGCTTTGCACCAGTGTTTGTTTGAAAAATACAGACTTATCACTATATTTGGTTCTGCTGCTTATTTGTCTCAAGCCAAGAGATTCGTGAGTGTTCCACTACAATTGTTACAGGATACACAAGCCAAATAAGGAATCTGCTGAGACAATGGCTACTGAACCTAAGATTGAACAACTGTTTTCTATGATGAGATCTCTGCAAAAAGAGATGGGCAGCCTGCAGAGTAAGGTTGGAGGCTTGGAACATAATCAGCAGTTGTTTGGACAGACTCTGCAGGATCTGAGTACTCGAATGGACGCTCAGGAAAATAAATTTAAAAACATGGAGTCCCAGTATGGACAGGCTTTTCAAGACTTAAGTGCTCAGATGGCCACACAAGTGGTCTTACCCCCGGGACAGCCGCAGGCAGTCAGTCCTCCTAAGCTGCCGCCATTCCGATTCAATGGTGATCGTGATAAATTTTGTGGTTTTGTAAATCAATGTTTGTTATATTTTGATGTGCATGCCGACCGCTTTCACACAGATCGATCTAAAGTGTTATGTATTATTATGCTATTGACATCACGAGCACTCGCCTGGGCGAATCCGATGATCGAGTCTCGTGATCCACGTTTAAATGTATTGGATGATTTTTTGGCTGCCATGGCATTAATGTTTGATGACCCTAACCGCCGCGCCTCTGTTGAGACCACCTTACTGTCCTTGCGTCAGGGTAAACGTTCAGTTATTGAATATGCCACTGATTTTAAAAGGCTAGCTGTGGATACTAACTGGGATTCTTATGCACAATTGCCTATTTTTAGGAGAGGTCTGTCTAGTGTTATAAAGGATGAACTAGCCCGCTCTGAGTCACCGCAAGAACTAGAAACATTTATTCAACATTGTGTAAGCATTGATATTCGCCTTACTGAGCGTAGACAGGAGAAATTGGCGGTATTTAATCTTATGTCTAATTATTCCTTCTCCCAAAGAACCTGCAGGTAAAATCACTCGGGAGACAGAGGTAGTGCCTATGCAAATTGACTCAGTGCAGAGACGTGAGAGTAATGAACGTGGGGAGCGCCGCCTTTGGGAGAGTCTTTGCTTTTATTGCGGCCAATCTGATCACTTCTTAATCAACTGTCAGAAGCGGCCTAACAAGGTGTTAGCAGCGGTAGGGGAATATGATAATGATGACGATGAATCTGATGTCTCTGAATTTAGCCTACCATTGAATGCTGTTTTTCATTCTCTCTCTATGACTACTCCTTCCAGGGAGCAGAAAGTAAAAGACTCTCACTGCTCACTCCCTATTAAAATCTTATGTTCTGGACAGTGGATCTCTAGCGCAGCCATGATAGATTCCAGCGCAGGGGGTAATTTTATGGACATTGCATTTGCCAAGAAACACGGCATAGAAATCCAGCATAGAGCTTCTCCAATTGCTATGGAAACGGTAGATGGCTCACCTTTAGTTTCTGGGCCTGTTGATCAGGAGACTGTACCGCTTGCCATTTTGTTGGAACCGGACCATCAGGAGCAACTCTCATTTTTAGTAATTTCTTCTCCTCATTTTCCTGTGATTCTAAGCATTCCTTGGCTGCGCTCACAGAATCCAACAATCAACTGGGAGACCAAGGAGATTACATTCCCAACCAGGAGTGATTCAGCCGTAACGGAAACTGTTCCGGAGTCTCTTGATTCGGAACCCCCTGAACCGGTATTTACTTTACCTGCTGTATATAAGGAATACTCTGACATCTGTGATAAGACGAAGGCAGACCAGCTTCCTCCACATAAGGATTATGATTGTCCCATTGAACTGCTTCCAGGGGCAGCCATTCCTTTCAGTAACGTCTACCCTTTGGCAGCTCCTTAGCTCCAAGCTTTGAAAGAATATATTGACGAAAATTTGGCTAAAGGCTTTATACGTCCTTCTTCCTCACCAGCAGGGGCACCTATTTTTTTTGTAAAGAAGAAGGATGGGACCCTAAGACCCTGCATCGACTATCGGGAACTCAATAAGGTGACCATCCGGAATCGTTATCCCTTGCCTTTGATTCCAGAACTGTTGGAAAGAATCCGTCCTGCCAAGGTATTCTCTAAATTGGATCTTCGCGGGGCGTATAATCTGATACGTATCCGACCAGGTGATGAATGGAAGACGGCATTCAGATGTCGGTATGGACATTTTGAGTACTTGGTGATGCCTTTTGGGCTGTGCAATGCCCCAGCAATGTTTCAACATCTCGCCAATGATATTTTTAGAGATTTACTGGACCAGTTTGTTGTAATCTATCTGGATGACATTCTAATTTTTTCTGACTCTCTACAGGAGCATCAAGAACACGTCAAGATGGTTTTGAAGCGTTTGCAAGAGAACCATCTTTATATCAAGCCGGAGAAATGTGAGTTTCATCGTTCAGAAATTCAGTTCTTAGGTTATGTCATCTCTCCTCAGGGGATAAACATGGAATCCAGTAAGATTCAAGCAATCCTGGATTGGCTGGTGCCTAAGAACATTAAGGAGGTTCAACGCTTTATCGGCTTTGCAAATTTTTATAGACGTTTCATAAGAAATTTTTCAGAGATTGTCCGTCCCATCACTTCTCTGACTAAGAAGGAAAGATCCTTTAAGTGGTCTTCACAGGCTCAGGAGGCTTTTGATCGGCTTAAGTCTTGTTTTACCTCAGCTCCGCTTTTGATTCATCCAGACCCAGCACTTCCTTTCATCGTGGAGGTGGACGCTTCTGATTGGGCACTGGGAGCCATTCTCTCTCAGAGAACTGGAGAGAAGGCTCTATTACATCCTTGTGCTTTCTTTTCTCGTACACTTACCCCTGCAGAAAGGAACTACGATGTGAGAGATAAGGAACTCCTAGCGATTATTGCAGCCTTTAAGGAATGGAGACACCATCTGCAAGGGGCCGCACAACAGATCGTAGTGCTCACCGATCATCGCAATTTGGAGTTCCTCACATCTGCTAAATGTCTGTCTCCACGTCAGGCTCGGTGGAACTTATTTTTAAACCAATTTAACTTTATTATTTCGTACCGTCCAGGTTCACGTAATGGGAAGGCTGATGCCTTGTCCCGAATCCATTCTGCAGATTCCGTACCTGGAGCCCCGTTCAAGACCATTCTTTCGGATGCCAGCTTCATCGGAGTAATCCATGATTCAGATCTATGGACAAGGATCAAGGAGGCCTATGATGGTGATGTATTTCTTGCTAACCCACCTGTGGATATCAATCTTGCCCTTAGGGGAGGCTTGTGGTTCCGTGATCAACGCATCTACATTCCTGAGGCCGTAAGTCTACAGATCCTCAAGTTGGTACATGACTCCAAGTTGGCTGGTCATAGGGGGGTACAGAAGACGCAAGAGTTCCTGAGCCGATTTTTCTGGTGGCCAACTTGCCTGAAGGATACTAAGGACTATGTGCTCTCTTGTGAGGTATGTGCTCGTTATAAGACTCCTCGTGCTTCTCCTACTGGTCTACTTCAACCACTACCTATTCCATCTCGTCCGTGGGGCTCAATCTCTATGGACTTCATTGTGGATCTTCCTACTTCTGGTGGCATGAACACTATTCTAATGGTAGTTGATCATCTGACTAAGGCTGCTCATTTTGTTCCTTGTGCCGGCCTCCCCTCAGCTAAAGAGACTGTAAACTTAGTAATACAGAATATTTTTCGGCTGCATGGGGTCCCAGATGAAGTTATTTCAGATCGTGGAGTACAGTTCACGTCAAGATTCTGGAAGGGGTTTTGTTCTGCGCTTAATATTGATATTCGTCTTTCTTCCGCATATCACCCTCAGACGAATGGTCAGACCGAGCGAACCAATCAGACTCTGGAGCAATATCTACGATGCTACATCTGCCATCTTCAGGATGACTGGATGGAACTGCTTCCTTTAGCGGAATTCTCCTACAATAATTCTCAGAATGCCTCCACTATGGTTACGCCTTTTTTCGCTAATCTAGGTTATCACCCAAACATCTTTCCTAGATCTCCAATGGATGTTCCAGTTCCAGCAGTGGAGGAGAGATTGACTGCTTTGAGGGATAATCTAGAAGTCCTTAAGGAATCCTTAACTTCAGCTCAGGAACTGTTATGATCTGGTGACCTTGGAGCCGCATGGGACTTTCTCAGGAGTAGGTGGAACCTGTACTGACCGCAAACCCTAAACTGACACCGCAACTAGATGTAGCCGTGGGGTGTACCTAACACATCCTAGACACCTCGACACAGCCGGAGGACTAAATACCCCTATAGATGGAAATGGGAATTCTATCTTGCCTCAGAGCAGAACCCCAAAGGATAGGCAGCCCCCCACAAATATTGACTGTGAGTATTAGAGGAAAAGACACATGCAGGCAGAAATCAGGATTTAGCAAAAGAGGCCACGCTAGCTAAATAGGAAAGGATAGGACAGAATACTAAGCGGTCAGTATTAAAACCCTAAAAATATCCACAGCAGATAATACAAAAATTCCACATCTAACTAAAGACATGGAATGTATATCTGCTTCTCCTGAGAATCCAACTTGACTGAAAATATCCAAACACAGTCTAAGCTGGACAAGAAAAAAACCATGAATAGCACTGAATTGTAAAGCACACAGCATGTGTGCTGTAGAAACAAAAACCAGACACTTATCTTTGCTGGATTGGCAGCAGGGCAGGAGGAACCAGAAAGAGATGCAAAACCTGCAAGAACAATGGACAACTGGCAAGGGCTAATGAATCCTGCACACCTAAATATCCCAGTCAGAGCTGCAATCAGCAGGGACACCTGCCCAGGATTGCAACCCAGGGACAACTGCATTACTATCAACAACCACCGGAGGGAACCCAAGAGCAGAATTCACAACAGTACCCCCCCCTTGAGGAGGGGTCACCGAACCCTCACCAGAGCCCCCAGGCCGATCAGGACGAGCCAGATGAAAGGCATGGACCAAATCAGCAGCATGGACATCAGAGGCCAAAACCCAAGAATTATCCTCCTGGCCATAACCCTTCCATTTGACAAGGTACTGAAGCCTCCGCCTCGAAAAGCGAGAATCCAAAATCTTCTCAACCACATACTCCAACTCCCCATCAACCAACACAGGGGCCGGAGGATCAACAGAGGGAACAACGGGCACCACATATTTCCGCAATAAAGATCTATGGAAGACATTATGGATAGCCAAAGAAGCCGGAAGGGCCAATCGAAAAGACACCGGATTAATAATCTCAGAAATCCTATAAGGACCAATAAAGCGAGGCTTAAACTTAGAGGAAGAAACCTTCATAGGAACATGACGGGAAGACAACCAGACCAAATCCCCAACCCGAAGCCGGGAACCAACACACCGACGACGGTTAGCAAAACGTTGAGCCTCCTCCTGAGACAATACCAAATTGTCCACCACATGAGCCCAAATCTGCTGCAACCTGTCAACCACAGAATCCACACCAGGACAGTCAGATGGCTCTATATAAAATAAACTTTGGCACTCAACTTGTAATGATGTGGAATTTTTAATAGCAGCCACTTGTACAGACGTTTCGGTCACACATTGACCTTCTTCAGTGTACTTGTCTCTTAGAAACACTTTTTATGTGTGGCTTGGGATCAGATTGAGGTCCTATATTTAATATGAATCAGGATACTGCTGTGAAGGACAATATCTGGGGACGTGTCTCTGTATATCTAGATAATGGACCGTATCCAAATGCACCACCAGATAGGAGTGGTGATATGCTATGTATCCTCTTCAGAGGTAGAAACCTGCATAACGGTAATTAATAAGGACCCAATGGATGGACCAGAGTAGAGAACTCCCCTGTCAGGAGAGGCAGGGATGCAGGTGTAGAACGCGGTGTCCACCGCTGGTTCTGTAATGTCACATTACAGAACCAGCGGTGGACACCGCGTTCTACACCTGCATCCCTGCCTCTCCTGACAGGGGAGTTCTCTACTCTGGTCCATCCATTGGGTCCTTATTAATTACCGTTATGCAGGTTTCTACCTCTGAAGAGGATACATAGCATATCACCACTCCTATCTGGTGGTGCATTTGGATACGGTCCATTATCTAGATATACAGAGACACGTCCCCAGATATTGTCCTTCACAGCAGTATCCTGATTCATATTAAATATAGGACCTCAATCTGATCCCAAGCCACACATAAAAAGTGTTTCTAAGAGACAAGTACACTGAAGAAGGTCAATGTGTGACCGAAACGTCTGTACAAGTGGCTGCTATTAAAAATTCCACATCATTACAAGTTGAGTGCCAAAGTTTATTTTATATACAGTCTTTGGTTTGGGAACCCTCTTTGTGCACCTTCACAGCTGTGCCACGTTACACTATATTACATAGTCAGATGGCTCAACCGGCCCCGAAGAAAAACGAGGATGAAAACCAAAATTACAAAAGAAGGGCGAAATCAAGGTAGCCGAACTAGCCCGATTATTAAGGGCAAACTCGGCCAATGGCAAGAAAGCCACCCAATCATCCTGATCAGCAGACACAAAGCATCTCAGATAAGTTTCTAAAGTCTGATTAGTTCGCTCGGTCTGGCCATTTGTCTGAGGATGAAATGCGGAAGAAAAAGACAAATCAATGCCCAGCTTAGCACAAAAGGCCCGCCAAAACCGAAAAACAAACTGGGAACCTCTGTCGGACACAATATTCTCCGGAATACCATGCAAACGAACCACATGCTGAAAAAACAACGGAACCAAATCAGAAGAGGAAGGCAATTTAGGCAAAGGCACCAAATGGAGCATCTTAGAGAACCGGTCACAAACAACCCAGATGACCGACATCTTCTGGGAAACCGGAAGATCAGAAATAAAATCCATAGAAATATGCGTCCAGGGCCTCTCAGGGACTGGCAAGGGCAAAAGCAACCCACTAGCACGGGAACAACAAGGCTTGGCCCGCGCACAAGTCCCACAGGACTGCACAAAAGAACGCACACCACGTGACAAAGAAGGCCACCAAAAGGACCTACCAACCAATTCTCTGGTACCAAAAATACCAGGATGGCCAGCCAACACAGAACAATGAACCTCAGAAATCACTCTACTAGTCCATCTATCAGGAACAAACAGTTTCCCCACTGGACAGCGATCAGGTTTGTCAGCCTGAAATTCCTAAGAACCCGTCGTAAATCAGGGGAAATGGCAGAAAGGACCACCCCTTCTTTCAGAATGCTGACCGGTTCAAGGACCTCAGGAGAATCAGGCAAAAAACTCCTAGAGAGGGCATCAGCCTTAATATTCTTAGAACCCGGAAGATACGAGACCACAAAATCAAAACGGGAAAAAAACAAGGACCATCGAGCCTGTCTAGCATTCAGCCGTCTGGCAGACTCGAGGTAAATCAGATTTTTATGATCGGTCAAGACCACAATACGGTGCTTAGCTCCCTCAAGCTAATGTCGCCACTGCTCAAACGACCACTTCATAGCCAACAACTCCCGATTGCCGACATCATAATTGCGTTCAGCAGGCGAAAACTTACGGGAAAAGAAGGCACACGGTTTCATCAAGGAACCAACAGGATCCCTCTGAGACAAAACGGCCCCTGCCCCAATCTCAGAAGCGTCAACCTCAACCTGAAACGGAAGAGAAACATCCGGTTGACGCAACACCGGGGCAGAAGTAAATCGGCGTTTAAGCTCCTGAAAGGCAGAGACAGCCGCAGAGGACCAATTCGTCACATCAGCGCCTTTCTTCGTCAAATCGGTCAAGGGTTTAACCACACTGGAGAAGTTAGCAATGAAACGGCGATAAAAATTAGCAAAGCCCAAAAATTTCTGAAGGCTCTTCACGGATGTGGGTTGAATCCAATCATGAATGGCCTGAACCTTAACCGGATCCATCTCTATAGATGAGGGAGAAAAAATGAAGCCCAAAAAAGAAACCTTCTGCACTCCAAAGAGACACTTAGACCCCTTCACAAACAGAGCATTATCACGAAGGATCTGAAATACTATCCTGACCTGTTTCACATGAGACTCCCAATCATCGGAAAAAATTAAAATGTCATCCAAATATACAATCATGAATTTATCAAGGTAAGTCCGGAAGATATCGTGCATGAAGGACTGAAAAACAGATGGAGCATTAGAGAGCCCGAATGGCATCACAAGGTATTCAAAATGGCCTTCAGGCGTATTAAACGCAGTTTTCCATTCATCACCCTGCTTAATACGAACAAGATTATATGCCCCCCGAAGGTCAATCTTCGTAAACCAACTAGCCCCCTTAATCCTAGCAAACAAATCGGAAAGCAGAGGTAAAGGGTATTGAAACTTGACCGTGATCTTATTCAAGAGGCGATAATCAATACAGGGTCTCAAGGAACCATCCTTCTTAGCAACAAAAAAAAATCCTGCTCCCAACGGTGAAGAAGAAGGCCGAATATGCCCTTTCTCCAAAGACTCCTTAACATAACTCCGCATGGCGGTATGTTCAGGCACAGACAGGTTGAAAAGTCGGCCCTTAGGAAACTTACAGCCTGGAATCAAGTCAATAGCACAATCACAGTCCCTATGCGGTGGAATGGAACTGGACTTGGGCTCATCGAATACATCCTGAAAATCAGACAAAAACTCTGGAATTTCAGAAGAGGAAGAAGAGGAGATTGACATCAAAGGAACGTCATTATGAACCCCCTGACATCCCCAACTAGTCACAGACATAGACTTCCAATCCAACACAGGATTATGTACCTGCAACCACGGAAAACCCAGCACGATAGCATCATGCAAATTATGCAACACCAGAAATCGACAATCTTCCTGATGGGCTGGCGCCATGCACATGGTCACCTGTGTCCAGAACTGGGGTTTATTTTTAGCCAAAGGGGTAGCATCGATGCCCCTTAAAGGAATAGGGTTCTGCAAAGACTGTAAGGGAAAAGCACAACGCCTGGCAAACTCAAAGTCCATTAAGTTCAAAGCGGCGCCTGAATCCACAAACGCCTTGACAGAAAATGATGACAATGAGCAAATCAAGGACACAGATAACAGAAATTTAGGTTGTACAGTACTGATGGTAAATGAACTAGCGATCCTCTTGGTACGCTTAGGGCAGACTGAAATGACATGAGAAGCATCGCCACAATAAAAACACAACCTATTCTGACGTTTGAATCCCCGTTGTTCCGTTCTAGACAGAATCCTATCACACTGCATTGGCTCAGGCATCTGCTCTGAGGACAACGCCACAGCGCGCACAGTTCTGCGCTCCCGCAAGTGCCGATCAATCTGAATGGCCAGAGACATAGAGTCACTCAGACCGAAAGGCGTGGGAAACCCCACCATAACATCTTTAACGGATTCAGAAAGACTCTTTCTGAAAATTGCCGCCAAAGCATCATCATTCCATTTGGTCAACACAGACCATTTTCTAAATTTCTGACAATACAATTCTGCCGCTTCTTGACCCTGAGACAGGGCCAACAAGGTCTTCTCCGCTTGATCCACAGAATTTGGTTCATCATATAATAATCCTAAAGCCTGAAAAAAGGCGTCTACATTAAGCAAGGCCAGATTCCCAGATTCCAGGGAAAATGCCCAATCCTGAGGATCGCCACGCAGCAGGGAGATGACAATTTTAACCTGCTGAATGGAATCACCAGAGGATCGAGGTCTCAGAGCAAAAAACAGTTTACAGTTGTTTTTAAAACTCAAAAATTTGGACCTGTCCCCAAAAAACAAATCAGGAGTAGGAATCTTAGGCTCTAAAACTGGAGTCTTAACAATATAATCAGAAATACTCTGTACCCTAGCAGCAAGCTGGTCTACACGAGAAGCTAATCCCTGAACATCCATGCTAGCACAAGACTCCTCAGTCACCCAGAGAAAAAGAGGGAAGAAAAGACAAAGCAGGCTACAGAAAAAAAAAAATGGCTCAACACCTTTCTACCCTTCTTCTGAGATGCATTTAACTCATTGTTGGCCAGTTGTACTGTTATGATCTGGTGACCTTGGAGCCGCATGGGAATTTCTCAGGAATAGGTGGAACCTGTACTGACCGCAAACCCTAAACTGACACCGCAACTAGAAGTAGCCGTGGGGTGTACCTAACACATCCTAGACACCTCGACACAGCCGGAGGACTAAATACCCCTATAGATGGAAATGGGAATTCTATCTTGCCTCAGAGCAGAACCCCAAAGGATAGGCAGCCCCCCACAAATATTGACTGTGAGTATTAGAGGAAAAGACACACGCAGGCAGAAATCAGGATTTAGCAAAAGAGGCCACGCTAGCTAAATAGGAAAGGATAGGACAGAATACTAAGCGGTCAGTATTAAAACCCTAAAAATATCCACAGCAGATAATACAAAAATTCCACATCTAACTAAAGACATGGAATGTATATCTGCTTATCCTGAGAATCCAACTTGACTGAAAATATCCAAACACAGTCTAAGCTGGACAAGAAAAAAACCATGAATAGCACTGAATTGTAAAGCACACAGCATGTGTGCTGTAGAAACAAAAACCAGACACTTATCTTTGCTGGATTGGCAGCAGGGCAGGAGGAACCAGAAAGAGATGCAAAACCTCCAAGAACAATGGACAACTGGCAAGGGCTAATGAATCCTGCACACCTTAATATCCCAGTTAGAGCTGCAATCAGCAGGGACACCTGCCCAGGATTGCAACCCAGGGACAACTGCATTACTATCAACAACCACCGGAGGGAACCCAAGAGCAGAATTCACAACAAGGAAAGTAACAAGAGGTCGGCAGATAGATTTCGAAAGCCAGCGCCCATGTTCAAGGTAGGAGGTTCAGTATGGTTATCTACTAAGAATCTAAGACTGAACGTTCCTTCACAGAAACTGGGACAGAAGTTCATCGGTCCTTTCAAAATCAATGGTATCGTGAGTTCTGTGGCCTGCCGTCTAAAACTGCCAAAGACTATGAAGGTACACCCAGTATTTTATGTCTCTCTACTGAAGTCTGTTTCTCCCAATAGCTTTCAGGGATGCATTGTGCCCCCTCCACGACCCATACTGGTTGATGGGCAAGAACAATTCTTGGTAGAGGAAATCATTGATTCAAGGATCCACAGAAATCGTCTTCAGTATCTTATAAGATGGCAAGGATACCCACCTGAGGAGGACTCTTGGGAACCCATTGCTAACATCTGTGCTCCACAGAAGATTACTCAGTTCCATCAGAGACACCCAGAGAAACCAGGCCCGGGATCGTCCTGAGGCCGCTGTTAAGGGGGGAGTAATGTAAAGAATCTGGATTCCTTGTTTATCTTTGGCGTTTTATTGCCATTTTCCAAGATGGCGTCTGCTGCCTCAAATCTGCTCATGTGATCTGACTTCCCTGTCTTTATAAGCCTTTCTTGCTTCATTCTCCTTGCTTGTGTATTCTGCCTGAATCCCTGGTTTGTGCTGCAAGAGACTTCCCCTCTCCAGATACTCCGGCTCCGCCTATTCAGCTAAACCTTCTCAGCTCTCAGAGGTTCTCCTGCATTTCTCTGCATTCTTCTCCTACCTGCTGGACATGTAAGCTCATCCTGCTACAGCTAAGCTTGTTTGATTTTCACTGCTGGTTTATGTGACTGTTTTGGACTTGAAGCTCTGCACTGCTTCTGGACTCGTTGCTAAAACTGACAGCCCTGGTTTGAACTGTGTCTTATCGTCTGCATTTCCCCAGAAGATTCTACGCCCATAAGACTTTGCCTGCAGCAAAGCTGCAAATAAACTATTCCTAAGAAGGACCCAGTTTGCCGTCCATTTGAACTGTTGTGCACATGCTGCACCCACGTTTGTGCGTTTGAATATTAACTGTGCCTGCAGCCGAGCTGCAAGGAACTTATCCTGATTTCTCCTTATTTGCTGTGTTTGAACTTGTTCACGCTTTGCACCAGTGTTTGTTTGAAAAATACAGACTTATCACTATATTTGGTTCTGCTGCTTATTTGTCTCAAGCCAAGAGATTCCTGAGTGTTCCACTACAATTGTTACACAGGTATATTCCGGGAATTTTTCCGGGTTCTCATTGAGCTCGACATACAGGGTATGATATGCACCATGGCTCTCCCGCAGTTCTATAATGGGGTGTTGCCAAAAACGCCTACGCCGTGTCCTTCTCTGTCTTTCACGGTTTCGGTGTTGCTCCCAAGTAAACGCACACGCAAGAAAAATCTTGATGCTTAGATCCAGGTTGAAGTAAAAGCTATCCATGTGAAGATCCATCATGTCACAGGATACAGGAGCAAAATCTGAAGATTTCAGCAGTCCTAGGGTCTATATATAGATATCCCATAATACACGCCCTCTGTAGTCCCATTGGCTGTTTCTTGTGATCTAGATTTTTCTACTGTAAATTTTTTCAACATGCGCACAAAAAACGCATACGCATGAAAAACGCATAAAAAAGCATGTAAACGCAGCGTTCTAATGCCGCATGCGCTTACCGCATGCGCTTTGAAATCGCTGCGTTTACACGCGTTTTCTTGCGTTTTTCTTAACCTTGCGTTTGCGGATTAAACGCTGCAGATTAAACCGCAAATGTGAAAGTAGCCTTATCCTGTTCTTGCCCCTGAAGACAACAATCGCGCTGTGTGTATAGTGCCATGCAGTTTTACATGTAATATTGATGTGTGTCTTATATAATGTGTTATGGTAATGTATAGCCTATAAGTAATGTAAAGTGCTGATGTGTAATGTGAGTAGTGTATAGGGCAGAGTAAGCACAGGATTAGCTTTGGAATATCATAAGTGCGGTTTGTATAGTAAGTGGTTTAGCAACAGTGTCCCCTTCATGACCTTGGGATTTTCCGTTTTTCCGTGTTCGTTTTTTGCTCCCCTCCTTCCCAGAGCCACAACTTTTTTATTTGTCCATCAATATGGCCATGTGAGGCCTTATTTTTTGCGGGACGAGTTGTACTTTTGAACGACATCATTGGTTTTAGCATTTCGTGTACTAGAAAACGGGAAAAAAATTCCAAGTGCGGTGAAATTGCAAAAAAAGTGAAGTCCCACACTTGTTTTTTGTTTGGCTTTTTTGCTAGGTTCACTAAATGCTAAAAGTGACCTGCCACCATGATTCTCCAGGTCATTACGATCGAGTTCATAGACACCTAACATGACTAGGTTATTTTTTATCTAAGTGGTGAAAAAAAATCCAAACTTTGCTAAAAAAAAATTGCGCCATTTTCCGATACCCGTAGCGACTCCATTTTTCATGATCTGGGGTCGGTTGAGGGCTTATTTTTTTGCATGCCGAGTAGGCGTTTTTAATTATACCCTTTCGGTGCAGATATGTTCTTTTGATCGCCTGTTATTGCATTTTAATGCAATGTCATGGCGACCAAAAAAACGTTTTTAAATTTTTTTCTCGCTACGCTGTTTAGCGATCAGGTTAATGCTTTTTTTTATTGATAGGTCGGGCAATTCTGAATGCGGCGATACCAAATATGTGTAGGTTTGATTTTTTTTTTATTGATTTATTTTGAATGGGGCGAAAGGGGGGTGATTTAAACTTTTATTTTTATTTTTTTTTTTCACATTTTTTTTTACTTTTTTTTTACTTTTGCCATGCTTCAATAGCCTCCATAGGAGGCTAGAAGCTGGCACAACGCGATCGGCTCTGCTACATAGCAGCAATCATCAGATCGCTGCTATGAAGCAGAAATGCAGGTGTGCTATGAGCGCCGACCACAGGGTGGCGCTCACAGCTACCAGCGATCAGTAACCATAGAGGTCTCAAGGACCTCTATGGTTACTATTCAGAAGCATCGCTGACCCCCGATCATGTGACGGGGGTCAGCGATGCACTCATTTCCGGCCGCCCGGCCGGAAGCGCCGGTTAAATGCTGCTGTCTGCATTTGACAGCAGCATTTAACTAGTTAATAGCGGCGGGTGAATCGCGATTTCACCCGCCGCTATTGCGGGCACATGTCAGCTGTTCAAAACAGCTGACATGTCCCGGCTTTGATGCGGGCTCACCGCCGGAGCCCTGCATCAAAGTGCGGTATCTGACCTCGGACGTACTATCCCGTCCGAGGTCAGGAAGGGAGTATAGGACATAAGATACGGACAAGAGGTTTAGTCTATAGGATAGGACAGATTTAATGATAGTACTAGCCCAGTGGGTGGGAACTAGTGCTAATAAAAAGGTGAGCATTTCCTGCTAGTGTGTGGATCCTGAAGTGTAGTGTCAAGGACAAGTTCGGGTGCTGTGGGCTGCTAGGTGCAACATGTGCCCAGTCATTCAAGGCAGTGAGAGACTGTACTGAAATCCCTTGTGGACATTCCTGTAATGTCATGAGCCTAAGGCTCAGTCCAGGTACCACGGAGAGGTCCCGGTCTTCTGATGCCTCGAAGTCGATGGACATTGAATCACGTGAAGGGCATGTGGCACCCCAGGGTACTGGTCATCACAGTAGTATTGCTCTCCTCTCGGGGATAGTGATGTTACGCCTGGAAGGGATGAAAGATAACTCTTATCAGGTAACCACCATACACACAACATGTTCACACTCCAGGTCACAAGGGGGAGCTTTTGATCCTATTTAATAGGTGACTCCCCTACATATATTGTGGTTTGGAGGGAAGGAGAGAGCAGATTGTCAGAAAGACAGAAGAAAGCAGTCTATAGGACTGGAGGGGCTGTTCAGCCAGAAAGTGCTGAAGCTCCTGGACAGAGATTATACTGACAGCAGAACATTGTTGAGTGAGCGTGAAGGACAGCGAAGCACAGGAGAAGGATATCAGGGGAGACCAGCTAAGAACAGGCTGCCTCCCTCTGAGGCCCAGATAACCGGTAGCCGGACCACCGAGGTTGTAAGGACGCTAAGACTTACATCAGAGACCGTCAGGGCAGCTGAACTGCTAGTTACCTGTCCGTCTTAATACCCAGGAGACACGGTGGCACCTATAGAGCCCGGGGCGTGCTAGAGTCTCTGTAAAATGGCTCCAGTCACCAGTCATACGGGTTATGTCCTATCCTATATGGGGACAGAGAGAACAACTGTGAGGGCCTTATGTGAAGTCATAGGCAGTAAGGGGATACAACCCCACCACCCTTTGAGGAAGGCTTTTAACTCCCACCTGGTAAAGGGGACTCTGGATTCGCTTCCAAGCCGGCCGGTGTTGTGAATTCCGCTCTTGGGCTCCCTCCGGTGGTTGTAAGTAGCACTTTTGTGAATTCTGCTCTTGGGCTCCCTCCTGTGGTATTGAGTGGTATAGCTGCTTCTTGGATTTAGCATCAGCAGCTGCTTCCACTGATCGTCTTTCTGGCTCGGCTATTTTAGTCTGGCCTTATCTCTCAATCAATGCCATTTGTCAATTGTTCCAGCTTGGAGTCACTGCTCTTTTGGATTTCCCTGACACGCTGTCCAGTTCAGCAAAGATAAGTCCTTGCTTGTCCTTTTGCAGTCCACTTGTTGTGGACTTTATTGTTCAGCACATTCTATGTTTTGCTAATTTGTCCAGCTTATCAGTATGGATCTATTCAGCTAAGCTGGAAGCTCTTGGCTGCAGATTTTGCCCTCCACACCTTTAGTCAGGTGTGGAGATTTTTGCATATCTCTGCGGTGGACTTTTTCTAGTTTTTATTACTGACCGCACAGTGTTCTTTCCTGTACTATCTAGCTAGAAGTGGACTCCTTTGCTAAATCTTGTTTCATACTACGTATGTAATTTCCTTCTCCTCTCACAGTCATTATTTGTGGGGGGCTGTCCTATCCTTTGGGGATTTTCTCTGAGGCAAGATAGCTTTCCTGTTTCTACCTTTAGGGGTAGCTAGTTCTCCGGCTGTGACGAGGTGTCCAGGGAGTGACAGGAACATCCCACGACTACTGCTAGTGTTGTGTTAAGATCAGGAACTGCGGTCTGTATAGTTACCACCTGCTCAGAGCTAGTCGCATGTCGCTCCTAAATTACCAGTCCATAACAGTACAACTGGCCACAAATGAGTTGAATGCATCTCAAAAGAAGGAAAAGAAAAAGAGTTCTGAGCCATTTTTTTTTTTCTCAGTCTGTTTTGTCTTTTTCCTTCCTCTTAGGCCGGAGACACACTGGTGCGAGAGACGGCCGAGTCTCGCTGGTTAAAAGCAAGCTGTGGCACCTGCACTCCGGAGCGGAGCGTGCGGCTCCATAGCAATACATGGAGCTGCACGCTCAGCTCCGGAATGCAGGTGCCACAGCTTGCTTTTAACCAGCGAGACTCGGCCGTCTCTCGCACCAGTGTGTCTCCGGCCTTAATCTCTGGGTGGATTTGGGCACAGACATGGATGTTCAGGGTTTGTTTTCTCGTGTGGATCAGCTTGCTGCAAGAGTTCAGAGTATCCAAGATTATGTTGTTCAGACTCCAGCCTTAGAGCCTAGAATTCCTATTCCAGATTTGTTTTACGGGGATAGATCTAAGTTTTTGAACTTTAAAAATAACTGCAAATTGTTTTTTGCTCTGAAACCCCGTTCCTCTGGTGACCCCACTCAGCAAGTTAAAATAGTTATTTCTCTGCTGCGTGGTGACCCTCAGGACTGGGCATTCTCCCTTGAGTCAGGGGATTCGGCATTGCTTAATGTAGATGCATTTTTTCAATCGCTCGGATTATTGTATGACGAACCTAACTCTGTGGATCATGCGGAACAAACCTTGTTGGCCCTGTGCCAGGGTCAGGAAGTGGCAGAATCATACTGCCAGAAATTTAGAAAATGGTCTGTGCTCACTAAATGGAATGAGGACGCTCTGGCAGCAATTTTCAGAAAGGGTCTTTCTGAAGCCCTTAAAGATGTTATGGTGGGGTTCCCCACGCCTGTTGGTCTGAGCGAATCTATGTCTCTAACCATTCAGATTGATCGGCGCCTGCGCGAGCGCAAAGTGGTGCACCATATGGCAGCATCCTCTGAACAGAGTCCTGAGCCTATGCAATGTGATAGGATTCTGACTAGAGCGGAACAGAGGGGATACAGACATCAGAATGGGCTGTGTTTCTACTGTGGTGATTCAGCTCATACTATCTTTGATTGCCTAAGCGTATTAAGAGGGTCGCTAGATCTGTTACCATTAGTACTGTACAGCCTAAGTTTCTCCTGTCTGTGACCCTGATTTGCTCATTGTCATCTTTCTCTGTCATGGCATGGCATGGCATCCTCACCCCTTGAGAAAGGCTACAGCGCCGAAACGCGCGTCGGGGGGACGCTCCTGGACCTCTCCTGGCCGCATATACGGGTAATGTGCCACCTGAGTATGTTATGTCTTTTACCTATTTATTTTCTCCCGTATTGGGCTTACACCAAGTCAGGCCGTGTGGTATCAGTGCAATATATATATCTAATATCGTTTTTCTTCCCTGCCTGTCATATTATTGTATGTCCTGCAGAGCGTCCATTTCTGGCATGTGCTAGTTGTTGTACCCCCTCCTTTTTCCAGTTTTCCATCTATACCTGTTTTCTTCAATAAAATATATATTGTATTAATTTAAACCATTCTGGAGCTTTGTTAGTCGTGGTGTGTTCGTGGTCTGTTATTGATTTTGCGACTGGTCTCAGTCTTAAGTCCATGGCTATAATCATCACAGTACCGTTATGATTGTATTTATAGCTTAAAAATATCTTGTGATGCTCTTTTTCATGAAGTGTGTTGACACTCTGTCATGGCATTTGTGGATTCAGGCGCTGCCCTGAACTTAATGGACTTAGAATTCGCCAGGCGCTGTGGTTTTTCTTTGCAGCCTTTGCAGAGCCCTATTCCATTGAGGGGTATTGATACTACACCGTTGGCCAAGAATAAACCTCAGTATTGGACTCAGCTGACTATGTGCATGGCTCCAGCACATCAGGAAGATTGTCGTTTTCTGGTGTTGCATAATTTACATGATGTTGTTGTACTGGGTTTTCCATGGTTACAAGTCCACAATCCAGTGTCGGATTGGAAATCGATGTCTGTGACTAGTTGGGGTTGTCAAGGGGTACATAGTGACGTTCCTTTAATGTCAATTTCCTCTTCCCCCTCTTCTGATGTTCCTGAATTTTTGTCAGATTTCCAGGATGTATTCGATGAGCCCAAGTCCAGTTCCCTTCCTCCACATAGGGACTGTGATTGTGCTATTGACTTGATTCCAGGCTCTAAGTTCCCTAAGGGCCGACTTTTCAACCTGCCTGTGCCAGAACATACCGCTATGCGGAGCTATGTTAAGGAGTCCTTGGAGAAGGGGCATATTCGGCCGTCTTCGTCACCATTGGGAGCGGGATTCTTTTTTGTTGCCAAGAAGGATGGCTCCTCGAGACCCTGTATTGATTATCGCCTCCTTAATAAGATCACGGTCAAATTCCAATACCCTTTACCTTTGCTCTCTGATTTGTTTGCTCGGATTAAGGGAGCTTGTTGGTTTACCAAGATTGACCTTCGAGGGGCATATAATCTTGTTCGTATTAAACAGGGTGACGAATGGAAAACTGCATTTAATACGCCCGAAGGCCATTTTGAATACCTGGTGATGCCTTTCGGGCTTTCTATTGCTCCTTCTGTATTTCAATCCTTCATGCATGACATTTTCCGCAATTATCTTGATAAATTCTTGATTGTGTACAGTATTTGGATGATATTTTGATTTTTTCCAATGATTGGGAGTCTCATGTGAAGCAGGTCAGGATGGTATTCCAGATCCTTCGTGATAATGCTCTATTTGTGAAGGGGTCTAAGTGCCTATTTGGAGTTCAGAAGGTCTCTTTTTGGGGGTTTATTTTTTCTCCTTCGTCTATAGAAATGGATCCTGTTAAGGTCCAAGCCATTCATGACTGGATTCAACCCACATCTGTGAAGAGCCTTCAGAAATTTTTGGGCTTTGCTAATTTTTATCGCCGTTTCATTGCCAACTTCTCTAGTGTGGTTAAGCCCCTGACCGATTTGACGAAGAAAGGCGCTGATGTGACAAATTGGTCCTCTGAGGCTGTTGAGGCCTTTCAGGAGCTTAAGCGCCAATTTACTTCTGCCCCTGTCTTGCGTCAGCCGGATGTGTCTCTTCCTTTTCAGGTTGAGGTTGACGCTTCTGAGATTGGGGCAGGGGCCGTTTTGTCACAGAGGAATTCTGATGGTTCCTTGATGAAACCATGTGCCTTCTTTTCCCGAAAGTTTTCGCCTGCGGAACGCAATTATGATGTCGTAAATCGGGAGTTGTTGGCTATGAAGTGGGCATTTGAGGAGTGGCGACATTGGCTTGAGGGAGCCAAGCACCGCGTTGTGGTCTTGACCAATCATAAGAATTTGATTTACCTCGAGTCGGCCAAGCGGCTGAACCCTAGACAGGCTCGATGGTCCCTGTTTTTCTCCCGTTTCGATTTTGTGGTTTCATATCTTCCGGGATCTAAGAATGTTAAAGCGGATGCCCTCTCTAGGAGTTTTTTGCCTGATTCTCCTGGAGTTCTTGAGCCGGTTGGCATTCTTAGGGAAGGGGTGATTCTTTCTGCCATCTCCCCTGATTTACGGCGGGTGCTTCAGGAATTTCAAGCTGATAAACCTGACCGCTGTCCTGTGGGGAAGCTGTTTGTTCCTGATGGATGGACAAGTAAGGTAATTTCTGAGGTCCATTGTTCGGTGTTGGCCGGTCATCCTGGGATTTTTGGTACCAGAGATTTGGTGGCTAGGTCCTTTTGGTGGCCTTCCTTGTCGCGGGATGTGCGTTCTTTTGTGCAGTCCTGTGGGACTTGTGCCCAGGATAAGCCTTGCTGTTCCCGCGCTAGTGGGTTGCTTTTGCCTTTGCCTGTCCCTGAGAGGCCCTGGACGCATATTTCCATGGATTTTATTTCGGATCTTCCTGTGTCCCAGAGGATGTCTGTTATCTGGGTGGTTTGTGACCGGTTCTCTAAAATGGTCCATTTGGTACCTTTGCCTAAATTGCCTTCCTCTTCTGATTTGGTTCCATTGTTTTTTCAGCATGTGGTTCGTTTGCATGGCATTCCGGAAAATATTGTGTCTGACAGAGGTTCCCAGTTTGTTTCCAGGTTTTGGCGGGCCTTTTGTGCTAGGATGGGCATTAATTTGTCTTTTTCTTCGGCGTTCCATCCTCAGACAAATGGCCAAACTGAGCGAACTAATCAAACCTTGGAAACCTATTTGAGATGCTTTGTGTCTGCTGATCAGGATGATTGGGTGGCCTTCTTGCCGTTGGCCGAGTTTGCCCTTAATAATCGGGCCAGTTCGGCTACTTTGGTTTCGCCTTTTTTTTGTAATTTTGGTTTCCATCCTCGTTTTTCTTCAGGGCAGGTTGAGCCTTCTGATTGTCCTGGTGTAGATTCTGTGATGGACAGGTTACAGCAGATTTGGACTCATGTGGTAGACAATTTGACGTTGTCTCAGGAAAAGGCTCAGCGTTTTGCTAACCGCCGTCGGTGTGTTGGTCCTCGGCTTCGTGTGGGGGATTTAGTCTGGTTATCTTCTCGTCATGTTCCTATGAAGGTTTCTTCCCCTAAGTTCAAGCCTCGGTTTATTGATCCTTATAAGATTTCTGAGATTATCAATCCAGTGTCTTTTCGTTTGGCCCTTCCAGCCTCTTTTGCCATCCACAATGTTTTCCATAGATCTTTGTTGCGGAGATATGTGGTACCCGTTGTTCCCTCTGTTGATCCTCCTGCCCCGGTGTTGGTTGAGGGGGAGTTGGAATATGTGGTTGAGAAAATTTTGGATTCTCGTTTTTCGAGGCGGAGGCTTCAGTATCTTGTCAAGTGGAAGGGTTATGGCCAGGAGGATAATTCTTGGGTGGTTGCCTCCGATGTCCATGCTGCCGATTTGGTTCGTGCTTTTCACTTGGCTCGTCCTGATCGGCCTGGGGGTCTGGTGAGAGTTCGGTGACCCCTCCTCAAGGGGGGGGTACTGTTGTGAATTCCGCTCTTGGGCTCCCTCCGGTGGTTGTAAGTAGCACTTTTGTGAATTCTGCTCTTGGGCTCCCTCCTGTGATTTTGAGTGGTATAGCTGCTTCTTGGATTTAGCATCAGCAGCTGCTTCCACTGATCGTCTTTCTGGCTCGGCTATTTTAGTCTGGCCTTATCTCTCAATCAATGCCAGTTGTCAATTGTTCCAGCTTGGAGTCACTGCTCTTTTGGATTTCCCTGACACTCTGTCCAGTTCAGCAAAGATAAGTCCTTGCTTGTCCTTTTGCAGTCCACTTGTTGTGGACTTTATTGTTCAGCACATTCTATGTTTTGCTCATTTGTCCAGCTTATCAGTATGGATCTATTCAGCTAAGCTGGAAGTGCTGGGCTGCAGATTTTGCCCTCCACACCTTTAGTCAGGTGTGGAGAATTTTGCATATCTCTGCGGTGGACTTTTTCTAGTTTTTATTACTGACCGCACAGTGTTCTTTCCTGTACTATCTATCTAGCTAGAAGTGGCCTCCTTTGCTAAATCTTGTTTCATACTACGTATGTAATTTCCTTCTCCTCTCACAGTCATTATTTGTGGGGGGCTGTCCTATCCTTTGGGGATTTTCTCTGAGGCAAGATAGCTTTCCTGTTTCTACCTTTAGGGGTAGCTAGTTCTCCGGCTGTGACGAGGTGTCCAGGGAGTGACAGGAACATCCCACGGCTACTGCTAGTGTTGTGTTAAGATCAGGAACTGCGGTCTGTATAGTTACCACCTGCTCAGAGCTAGTCGCATGTCGCTCCTAAATTACCAGTCCATAACAGGCCGGACCCTGCCTGCCCTGCGATCTGGTACCCTGGACTGTGGCTGTGTCCTCGTTCTTTACTGCGCCATTCACCATCTTCCATCTACACACCGGGAGCCCTGGGGATATACTTCACCTGTTGGAAGTTATACCATCTAGCTGCTATAACATCACCCCAGAGGACCCCTTTAAGCAGCGTCGGTCCACAATGACCGAATACCACAGGTGGCGTCACGAACATAAACTCTATTCACCAAATCCCTTTTAAAGACTTTCCCCTTTTACATGGGCACCCATGGCCACATACCGGGTCGCCACCGTGACATCCCCCTGTGAATACCACCGGAACCGGTACCGGGTACTCCACGGCCCTGGCGGGCGACTCATCTTGGCGTCATAAACAGGACAGACTAAACCAGCAAATCGGGTCATGTGCGCCTAAGAGACTGTGCCTAAACTGTGATTTATTGAGAGACTGTGCATTGTGAAGTACCGCCCAAAATTGCTGCCACAACTGCCGCCATTACAGCGCCATGAGGAGCGCCAGAGAAGAAGGGCGTGCCAGTGGATCGCCCCCCAGGTTAGGGCAATGGGGTACTTGGTACCGGGTCCTTCAGTTCAGGGGATGTCACGGTGGCTGACCCGGTCCGTGGCCCTAGGGGAACGTCCGTTTGATAGATGGGGAAAGGTCTTTAAAGGGATAGTGTTCGTGACGCCACCTGTGGTATTCGGTCAGGGTGACCGACGCTGCTTAGGGGTCCGCTGGGGTGATGTTATGGCAGCAAGATGGTATACTTTCCCACAGGTGAAGTGTATCCCCAGGGCTTCCCAGAAGTGTAGGTGGTGATAGTGGATGATGTAAGGCACAATGAAGAACGAGGACACAAGGTTGCAGTCTCTTTACCTTTTACTGAAGACTTCAGCATCCACAGTCCAGGGTACAGACCACAGGGTAGGCAGAGTCCAGCCGGTCTGAAGGCAAATCCAGAGTCCCCTTATCCAGGTGGAAATCAGTAGCCTTCCTCTAGCCCCTGTGTGTTGTAGTACCTCCCTGCTGAGCTTCTCGGTAAGGTCCTCACAACTGTTGTAGATGTTCTAGATGTTATTTCTTCCTTTCTGTCCCCCAGATGGTATGGATAGGACAAACCCGTATGACTGATGGTTTGAGGCTTGTTTATAGGGACCCTAGAGACTCCCCGACCCCCACAATTTGCCACTGTGTCATCTTAGGTATTAAGATCGGGCAGCCAATGTGGAATTGACTGTCCTGCCGGTCTCTGAAGTAAAGCGTAGAGACTATTACTCCCTCGGTGTTCCGGCCACCAGCTACGCGCCTCAGAAGGAGGCAGCCTATTGCAGGGCAGAACTCCTTCTGGTGTTTTCTCCTTGTGCTATGACTTCGTTTCTCACCCTCTACAACACAGTTCTCTTCGTGTAGTTTCTTAGGATGCTGCCGCATGTGGGGCAGGCGCAGATCCGTGTCTTTCTGTCTAGCTAGGCCTCGGACAGGATCTCAGCCCTGTCAGAGACCCTCTGTCTGCAGCTCCGATGTTCCTCCTTCCCCTGTCTGCCTGACAGGTGTTGCCTGGGCAAAGCCCAGCCAGCTTCCCTCTAACTTTCTATCCAGCCCACCAGTTTTACCCTTCTGTGAGGAGTGCTCTAGTAGATAGGAGCAAGGCTCCCCCTGGTGGTCTGGAGTGTGAAGTGTGGTGTATGGTTTGTGATACCTGGTAGGAAGATCTCCTTTATTGCCATCAGACGTAATATCACTTCCCCTGGCGGAAGAACGACATTACTGCAATGACCAGGACTCTGGGGCGCTGCACCAGCATGGGAGGAGACTACCAGTGTGGAGCAAACAGTGATAAACGTCCCCTTTACATGTTATTACATGACGAGGACGTGCCCGTCTGCCAAAGGGGTCCGCCTCCTGATTTGCTATGGTGGGAACAAGAAGGAGAGGAAGCCCCGCCCCCAGAAGAGAGAGCAGCAGCGTGCACGTGTGGCCGCAGACTCGGGAGAGAGGATGGCGACCAGCAGTCTCCCGGAGCGTGGGGACGCAGCCGAAGAAAATCCGGACTCACCCTTGCCAGAGAATCTGGACTTCCTGGAAGCACCGATGGAGGAGCTGAGCAGCCAGCTCCTGGACGCCAAGCTGCCTATAGGAAGAAATGGAAAGCAGCACTGCGCAGGAAGATCGTAGTGGAGGAGCCGCAGCCGCAGCCAAAGTCAGCAGCCTCACCAGCGGAGTGGACCGACACCGGTGGAACAAAACGCAGGTATAGGAAACAACCCTGCCCCGATGACCGACCCCACTCCCGCGACTGCTCCTGCCCCAGCCAGTGATCATGCTCCAGCGACTGCTCCTGCCTCAGCCACCGACTCCGCTCCCGCGACCACTCCTGCTCCAGCTGAAGGCCCTGCTTTAGTGACTACTACAGCCGCCACCGACGAGACACTGGTAGGCCCGCACCCCGCTCCGTCAACTCCCCGACCTGGTTGGGGCCACTACAACGTCCCCTGGGATCAGGACTCTGGGATGGGGAGGCATCTGAGCGCTCCACAAACACCCATTGGCACCCCACTGGAGGTGAGCACAGAGGGAGTAGTCTTCCAATGGGACAATCCGGGAGCAGATCTGATTGGGTTCCCTTGGGAGGCCCAGCCAGAGGGATCCCACATAGAAGTCCTCACTTGGGTGGAGTATAGCCAACGTCTAGAGCTAAAATGGAGAGGATAAGGAGTATCAGGCCAGGCGCAGAGCTTTTAATGAAAGGGATCTACATGCTAAGGTTCAGGCCCGCAAGGACCGACAAACAAATCAGGCTCCGCTAAGGCAGGGCACAGTGGTAACCTTCAAGCTAAGGGGAGGCTGGGAGTTTGTTAAAGAGCCAGGCCTGTATGCAGAGGTCTTTGTCAACAGACGAGATGTGGAATCGCACCTCTGGGAAGGACACCCGGACAGGGATCTGTACCCAGGGGATCATGTAACCTACACCCATCATTGGGGTGAAAAAGGGTGGTACTCCTTGAATGTACACAAGCACAGAGACATTGCCCCAAAGCAGACCAAACCAAAGGCACCAGCAGCGCCACCTAGTGCCAAAGTAGCTACCACCACGACAACTCCCACTGTAACCCCAGCTTGTGCCACCAGCAAGACAACAGTGTGCACCATCACCACTAGTGAAACAACAGCAGCGGCAACCTCCCCAATCATCATGCGTACCCAGGTTACGCAAACTCTGATCGGAGCACATGACTTGACGGTGCATACGGACCAAGCCCATGACATTTATCTGGCACCAGCTGTGATTTTGGATCCAGATCTTCCCAGGCCAGGAAGTACTCAGCGCCAAATCTTACCTTGGAGAAAGCCAAAGTAAATAAAAAGAAAGTAGAAAAAATGTGACGTTCCAGCTCCTTAAAATTAGTGATTCTTTATTTATCCATTTAAAAATTTCTTTATCTTAATAAATCCTTGCACATATACAAATGCTTCTTTCCACAGTTTGCATTCACAATTTTGGCCACAATGTATACTAAAGATAGATCAGAAAAAGCCGCACAAGTATTTAGAGGTGTCGTGGGAATTACGGCCCGCAGTGCAGATCTTACTATGTATATGCTAGAACTGGAAAGGTTATCTAAACAAGAAACCAGAATTTGGTGGAATCATACCACGTTGCAAAACTATCTGGCCAAAGATATGGTTCCTAGAGGTCTAAGAATGAAAAAGATCTCCACGCCAAGGTGATTTATTCGGAAGAATTCAAAAAGGAGTGGAATCAGGTGCTGACTAATTGTTTCTTGAATTTGATGAAACTATTTGTTAGGAGTCGAGTTCCCACTGCTGCACAGGAGGAATCTCGAACCATGTCTGCTGCAGTCTCTCATTCTGCATCAGCCGCATGGAGCCTGCTCAGCGGAGACGTCGGTGCCAGCGTCTCACTCAGTCTGATTCTGTGCAAAGGGTTACTGCTGCCTTTCCAGGCTCTGCCATTATAGCCTGTACTGATCAGCGGCGAGCAGACGTCTCTGGGACTAAGTCCTGCTTTTCCCCTTCTGAGCATGTGGATCGCCCCCACGCAAGGGCAATGGGGTATTCGGTACCGGGTCCTTCGGTTCGGGGGATGTCACGGTGGCCTGACCCGGTCCGTGGCCCTTTGAGGGGTGTCCAATTAAAGGAGTAGTTTGTCTAATGTTCGTGACGCCACCTGTGGTATTCGGTCAGGGTGACCGACGATGCTTAGGGGTACGCTGGGGTGATGTTATGGCACCTAGATGGTATACCTTCCCACAGGTGAAGTGTTCCCCCAGGGCTTCCCAGAAGTGGAGATGGTGATGGTGTAAGGCGCAGTGAATAACGAGGACACGAGGTTGCAGTCTCTTTATCTTTTACTGAAGACTTCAGCATCCACAGTCCAGGGTACAGACCACAGGGTAGGCAGAGACCAGCCGGTCTGAAGGCAAATCCAGAGTCCCCTTATCCAGGTGGAAATCAGTAGCCTTCCTACTAGCGCCTGTGTGTTGTAGTGCCTCCCTGCTGAGCAACTCGGTAAGGTCCTCACAACTTTCGTAGATGTTCTAGATGTCTTTCTCTCTGTCCCCCAGATGGTGTGGATAGGACAAACCCGTATGACTGATGGTGTGAGGCTTATTTATAGGGACCCTAGAGACACCCCGACCCCCACAAGTTGCCACCGTGTCGTCTTAGGTATTAAGGTCGGGCAGCCAACTTGGAATTGACTGTCCTGCCAGTCTCTGAAGTAATGCGTAGAGTCAATTACTCCCTCGGTGTTCCGGCCACCGGCTACGCGCCTCAGAAGGAGGCAGCCTTTACAGGGCAGGACTCCTCCCGGTGTTTTCTTCTTGTGTTGTGACTTCATTTCTCACTCTCTACAATACACTTCTCTTCGTGTCCTTTCTTAGGATGCTGCCGCACGTGGTGCAGGCGCAGCTCCATAGCTTTTCTGTCTCGCTAGGCCTCTGTCAGGATCCCACCCTGACAGGGACCCTCTGTCTGCAGCTCAGATGTTCCTCCTTTCCCCCTGTCTGCCTGACAGGAACTCTCTGGGTCAAACCCAGGTAGCGTCTGACTAACTTTCTATCCAAACCACCAGTTTTTCCCTTCTGTGAGGAGTGTCCTACTAGATAGGAGCATAGCTCCCCCTGGTGGATTGGAGTGTGAAGTGTGGTGTATGGTTTTTGATACCTGGAAAGATGGACTCCTTTATTACCTTCAGACGTAATATCACTCCCCCTGTTGGAAGTGCAGCGCCCCCACTGCCGCAGGGCCGAGGGGTACCCGGTACCGGGCCTCTGAGTCTCTGCTCTGGGGTTGTCACGGTGGCTAGGCCCGGTCCGTGACCCTGCTGAGGGGCGTACAGTGATAGGTATGATGAATGATGGTGATGGTGAGGTTGTGGTGGTGCGGTGCAGTAAATAACGAGGACACCAGGTTGCAGTCTCTTTACCTCTTTACTGAAGATCTCTGGGTCCTCAGTCCAGAATCCGGATAACCAGCCTGCGCAAGTCCGGCCGGTCCAATGGCACCTCCAGAGTTCTCTTTACAGGTGGAAATCTGTGCCTTCCTTCTAGCGCTATGTGTTGCGGTCCTTCCCTGCTGTGCTTACGGAAAGTCCCCACAACTGTTGTGTCCGTTTCTTAAGTTCCCTCACAACTCAATTAGATGATGTCCTGCTAATCCTCCGTCCCTCCCGGTGTTATGGTTGGGACGGCACCCGTATGACGGGTAGGCTCGGAGCTCTTCCGGGACCCTAGAGTCGCCCCTCTCCACAAGTTGCCCCCCAAGACTGCATAGGTGATTTTAGTGAGACAGCCCGCCTTAGACTGACTGTCCTGCCGTTGGTTTAGAGTATTGCTTGAAGCTGAATATTGTAATACTCCCTCGGCGTTCCGGCCGCCGGTTGTGCGCCTCAGTAGGATGTTGCCTCGGTCTTACAGCATGACCCCTACTGGTATTCTCCTTCTTGCTTTGATCTCGTTTCTCACTCAGCACAATCTATCTCTCTTCCAGTCCCTTCTTGGGTACCGCCGCTATACTGAGCAGGCACGGACCCGTTACGTTCGCTCAAGTTGCCAAGCCTCTGTCAGGATCCCACCCCTGACAGAGACCCTACCGAATCTTCTCCTGCAACACCCTCTGCCACAGGATGTTGCCTGGCTCCAACCCGGTCAGCTTCTGTCTAACTTCCTGCCTGACCCCCAGTTTACCCACTATGGTGGGGAGTGGCCTAGTGAATAGAACCCTTAGCTCCCCCTGGTGGCCCAGCTGTGAAATGTATTGGTGTCTGTGATACCTGATCAGATGAACTCCTTCAGTGCCATCAGACGTACCATAGCTCCCCTTAGTGGCGGAGCCACAGTACTGCAATGACCAGGACTCTGGGGCGCTGCACTCCCCCCCGGTTAAATCCAGTACTCCGGGACTGGGAAGAAAACAACAATACAGGTTAGCAAAAAGACATACAATTTTGTTGAGTGCAATAACAATAAGTATACTTGAACAGAGCTTCCCTTTATGGGAGGTGAGAACACTTGAACGTTACAAACATGGTTAAATATCATAGCAACATGCTATAAGCAACTCTTCTTACCCAACCGGGTATTCTACTTAGTATAAATTCTTGAACAATAATTTAACATTGCCTTTAAGGACGTACACTCTGAATCCGCTAAAGACCTTCTTATAATCACACTATAAGGCAATTTAACTTTTACATTCTCCTTCTTTAAATCTGCAGGACCGCCTGTCCTAACGGCACCAGACCTACTGCCTCTCCTTTCTTACAGGACCGCTCCTTTCAGCCCGAGCCTTCTGTCTTTTCAACTACTATACACAGTATAGAACATAACATTTCTTTCAGTTTAGGATCAATGAGCCCTTTCTTCAAGGCTCCTAAGAGGACTTACTAACTAACCCCGTACGGGTTCACTCTCTGTCCTCATCTTTCTATCAACATTATCAAACATTTCTCGCATTTTAACTCATTAAATACATATAACTGTTACATGTAAGCATCATCATCACTTTTCCTTTTGTTAAGACATTATTGCTATCTCTCAGTCTTAAAGCAATACCATTCTTTAAATGCAACAAGTGAACATCCCCTTTAAGAGGGGACCAAGTCTCTATGAGGTAGCATATCTTCTCAAGCTACCAGTCCATACTCAGCAAAGGCTCCGGTGTGGTATCTTCACAAAGAGTCCTTCTTTAAGTAAAACCAGTAGGTAGCACCTTTAAGAAGGTGCAAACTATTTACAGAGTGTTTGTATCATGCACTGTTCATGATTGCGGCAGTTCTGGAAACTTGTGTAAAACTTAGAAAAAGCAAACAAAACAATAGGGATCCCGGGTCAACAAAGGGATCCCTTTAAGAGTTAACCCAGGATGGGTTTTAGCAGCAAAAAGCAGGAACAAACAGTTAACTATGTACAGTTTCAGGTTTCCGAGGTTTAGTTGGACGGCTTCCAGGGCTGCACCTGGCACTTAACCCTTCCTGGCCTGGGAAAAGTGAGGTCCAGGGTTACACCCAGTGCTGGACAACTGCCGTTAATCCATCTTTCATGTACAGTCAAGTCATGCGCAGCGATGGAGATCTGCGCAGCTTGAGTATGGGCATTTGCTGCAGCAGAGGTAGCGGCTGCTGCAAGATCAGTCACTGGAATGGAGTCAGCAGCTGTGGCACTAGCAGTCACTGGAGTGGTGTCGGTCGTCAGGGCAGGGTCATCCTTCATACCTGCTTCAGATGCAGTTCCTCCGGTGCCGATCTGCTCCGTCTCCACTGGGGTCTGTAGCGCTGGTTGCAGAGCCTTGCGCTGCGGCGTTGTCATCTCCGTTCGCAGCATCTCGCTTTTCGGCAGGGCATTGCTTTCTGGCTTTGGAGCGCTGGAACTTCTTTCTTGCTCCGGACCAGACGAGGCTGCCGACAGGCGTCCAGTGAGGCTCTCGATGAAGATCTTCTTCCACCCGGCCTCAGTGCTCAGCGGCGTCCGCCGGGGTTGGTGGATCAGCGCGTCCGCTCCGGTCTGCAGGAAGTCAGTGTCAACTGTGGAGGTCTGGCTGCGGTGCCTCTCCGGGTAGCTGGGGGAGTCCTTGGCTCCGACCCCACGCTCCGTCTCCGGGCGGCTTGCCATGGCGTCCTCCATGTCGCTGACTACTTCTTCCTGGTCCTTTTTCCGCTCTCTCCTTCGTGGGCGGTTTCGTTTTCTCTGTCTCTGCCCACCATTGAGGATCAGGAGGTGGATCTCGGCTGCTGACGGACACGTCCTCAAGGGGCCGAGATATTTAGACTGGGCGGCCATTGTCTTTCACGCTCTTCAGCTTGTTCACGCCCACTTCCACGCCCTTCTTCTTCTCCTGTGCTCTCCTTAGCGCTGTAATGGCGGCGGTTTTGGCGCGAACTTTTGGAGGCAAGTGACAATCCACAGTCTTTGCAATAAAGTACAGTCCAAGCACAGTAAATCACAGTTCCAAGGCACACATGACCTGATTCTTCAGGCTTAAGTAGATCCTGTTCGTAACGCCAAGTTGCAGCGCCCCCACTGCCGCAGGGCCGAGGGGTACCCGGTACCGGGCCTCTGAGTCTCTGCTCTGGGGTTGTCACGGTGGCTAGGCCCGGTCCGTGACCCTGCTGAGGGGCGTACAGTGATAGGTATGATGAATGATGGTGATGGTGAGGTTTGTTGTGAATTTGCTTTTTGCTCCCTCTAGTGGTTACTAGTTTTTTGACTCTGGTTTTTCTGTCATTCCTTTTATCCGCACCTGGGTCGTTAGTTAGGGGTGTTGCTATATAAGCTCCCTAGACCTTCAGTTCAATGCCTGGCAACGTAGTTATCAGAGCTAGTCTGCTGTGCTCTTGTCTACTGATCCTGGTTCCAGTTATATCAGCTAAGTCTGCCTTTTGCTTTTTGCTATTTGTTTTGGTTTTGTATTTTTGTCCAGCTTGTTCCAAATCTATATCCTGACCTTTGCTGGAAGCTCTAGGGGGCTGGTGTTCTCCCCCCGGACCGTTAGACGGTTCGGGGGTTCTTGAATTTCCAGTGTGGATTTTGATAGGGTTTTTGTTGACCATATAAGTTACCTTTCTTTATTCTGCTATCAGTAAGCGGGCCTCTCTGTGCTAAACCTGGTTCATTTCTGTGTTTGTCATTTCCTCTTACCTCACCGTTATTATTTGTGGGGGGCTTCTATCCAGCTTTGGGGTCCCCTTCTCTGGAGGCAAGAAAGGTCTTTTGTTTTCCTCTACTAGGGGTAGCTAGATTCTCCGGCTGGAGCGTGTCATCTAGAATCAACGTAGGAATGATCCCCGGCTACTTCTAGTGTTGGCGTTAGGAGTAGATATATGGTCAACCCAGTTACCACTGCCCTATGAGCTGGATTTTTGTATTCTGCAGACTTCCACGTACCTCTGAGACCCTCGCCATTGGGGTCATAACAGTTTGCCAGGCCAGTATTAAATGTTTAATGCGTTGCAGAAGAGGGATTATAAGAAAGAAGATTCTGAGTTTTTTTTTTTTCTTTCTTCTTCCCCTTTACCTCAGAGTGGCTATGCTTGCTGCAGACATGAATGTCCAGACCTTGATTACAAGTGTGGACCAGCTGGCTACTCGTGTGCAGGGCATACAAGACTATGTTATCAGAAATCCTAGGTCAGAACCTAAAATACCGATTCCTGAACTGTTTTCCGGAGACAGGTTTAAGTTTAGGAATTTTGTGAATAATTGTAAATTGTTTTTGTCCCTGAGACCCTGTTCATCTGGAGACTCTGCTCAGCAAGTAAAAATAGTTATTTCGTTCTTACGGGGCGACCCTCAGGATTGGGCTTTTTCGCTGGCGCCAGGAGATCCGGCATTGGCTGATATTGATGCGTTTTTTCTGGCGCTCGGTTTACTTTATGAGGAACCCAATCTTGAGATTCAGGCAGAAAAGGCCTTGCTGGCTATGTCTCAGGGGCAGGACGAGGCTGAAGTGTATTGCCAAAAATTTCGGAAATGGTCCGTGCTGACACATTGGAACGAGTGTGCACTGGCCGCTAATTTTAGAAATGGCCTATCTGAAGCCATTAAGAATGTTATGGTGGGTTTTCCCATTCCCACAGGTCTCAATGATACTATGGCACTGGCTATTCAAATTGACCGGCGGTTGCGGGAGCGCAAAACCGCAAATTCCCTCATGGTGTTGTCTGAACAGACACCTAATTCGGTGCAATGTGATAGAAAAACCGCAAATTCCCTCATGGTGTTGTCTGAACAGACACCTGATTTAATGCAATGTGATAGAATCCTGACTAGAAATGAGCGGAAAATTCATAGACGCCGGAATGGCTTGTGCTACTACTGTGGTGATTCTACACATGTTATCTCAGCATGCTCTAAACGTATAGCTAAGGTTGTTAGTCCTGTCACCGTTGGTAATTTGCAACCTAAATTTATTCTGTCTGTAACTTTGATTTGCTCACTGTCGTCTTATCCTGTCATGGCGTTTGTAGATTCAGGTGCTGCCCTGAGTCTTATGGATCTGTCATTTGCTAAGCACTGTGGTTTTACTCTTGAACCATTAGAAAATCCTATTCCTCTTAGGGGTATTGATGCTACGCCATTGGCAGCTAATAAACCGCAGTATTGGACACAGGTTATCATGTGCATGACTCCTGAACACCGCGAGGTGATACGTTTCCTGGTTTTACATAAAATGCATGATTTGGTTGTTTTAGGGCTGCCATGGTTACAGACCCATAATCCAGTCCTGGACTGGAAGGCTATGTCAGTCTCAAGTTGGGGCTGTCGTGGTATTCATGGGGATTCCCTGCCTGTGTCTATTGCTTCTTCTACGCCTTCGGAAGTTCCGGAGTATTTGTCTGATTATCAGGATGTCTTCAGTGAGTCTGAGTCCAGTGCACTGCCTCCTCATAGGGACTGTGACTGTGCTATAGATTTGATCCCAGGCAGTAAGTTTCCTAAGGGAAGACTGTTTAATCTGTCGGTACCTGAACATACCGCTATGCGTTCATATATCAAGGAGTCTCTGGAGAAAGGACATATTCGTCCGTCTTCTTCCCCCCTTGGTGCGGGATTCTTTTTTGTGGCAAAAAAGGACGGATCTTTGAGACCTTGTATTGATTATCGGCTTTTAAATAAGATCACTGTCAAATTTCAGTATCCTTTACCGCTGTTGTCTGACTTGTTTGCCCGGATTAATGGTGCCAAGTGGTTCACCAAGATAGACCTTCGTGGTGCGTACAACCTTGTGCGCATTAAGCAAGGTGATGAATGGAAAACCGCATTCAATACGCCCGAAGGTCATTTTGAGTACTTGGTGATGCCTTTTGGGCTCTCCAATGCGCCTTCAGTTTTTCAGTCCTTTATGCATGACATTTTCCGGAAGTATCTGGATAAATTTTTGATTGTTTATCTGGATGATATTTTGGTTTTTTCTGATGATTGGGATTCGCATGTGGAGCAGGTCAGGTTGGTCTTTAAAATTTTGCGTGAAAATTCTTTGTTTGTCAAGGGCTCAAAGTGTCTCTTTGGTGTACAGAAGGTTCCCTTTTTGGGGTTCATTTTTTCCCCTTCTGCTGTGGAGATGGACCCAGTCAAGGTCCGAGCTATTCTTGATTGGACTCAGCCCTCGTCGGTTAAGAGTCTTCAGAAGTTCTTGGGTTTCGCTAACTTCTACCGTCGTTTTATCGCTAATTTTTCTAGCATTGTGAAACCGTTGACGGATATGACCAAGAAGGGCTCCGATGTAGCTAACTGGGCTCCTGCTGCCGTGGAGGCTTTCCAGGAGTTGAAGCGCCGGTTTACTTCGGCGCCTGTTTTGTGCCAGCCCGATGTCTCACTTCCCTTTCAGGTTGAGGTGGATGCTTCAGAGATTGGAGCAGGGGCCGTTTTGTCGCAGAGAGGCCCTGGTTGCTCTGTTATGAAACCTTGTGCCTTTTTCTCCAGGAAGTTTTCGCCTGCCGAGCGAAATTATGATGTGGGCAATCGGGAGTTGTTGGCCATGAAATGGGCATTTGAGGAGTGGCGTCATTGGCTCGAGGGTGCTAAGCATCGTGTGGTGGTCTTGACTGATCACAAAAATCTGATGTATCTCGAGTCTGCTAAACGCCTTAATCCGAGACAGGCCCGCTGGTCATTGTTTTTCTCCCGCTTTGATTTTGTTGTCTCGTATTTACCAGGTTCAAAGAATGTGAAGGCCGATGCTCTTTCTAGGAGCTTTGTGCCTGATGCTCCTGGAGTCGCGGATCCTGTTGGTATTCTTAAAGATGGAGTTATCTTGTCAGCTATTTCTCCGGATCTGCGACGTGTGTTGCAGAGATTTCAGGCTGATAGGCCTGAGTCTTGTCCACCTGACAGACTGTTTGTCCCGGATAAATGGACCAGCAGAGTCATTTCCGAGGTTCATTCCTCGGTGTTGGCAGGTCACCCGGGAATTTTTGGCACCAGAGATCTGGTGGCTAGGTCCTTTTGGTGGCCTTCCTTGTCAAGGGATGTGCGGTCATTTGTGCAGTCCTGTGGGACTTGTGCTCGAGCTAAGCCTTGCTGTTCTCGTGCCAGCGGTTTGCTCTTGCCCTTGCCTGTCCCGAAGAGACCTTGGACACATATCTCCATGGATTTCATTTCTGATCTTCCGCTATCTCAGGGCATGTCCGTTATCTGGGTGATATGTGATCGCTTCTCCAAGATGGTCCATTTGGTTCCTTTGCCTAAGCTGCCTTCCTCTTCCGATCTGGTTCCTGTGTTTTTCCAGAACGTGGTTCGTTTGCACGGCATCCCTGAGAATATTGTGTCAGACAGAGGATCCCAGTTCGTTTCTAGGTTCTGGCGATCCTTTTGTAGTAGGATGGGCATTGATTTGTCGTTTTCGTCTGCTTTCCATCCTCAGACTAATGGACAGACGGAGCGAACCAATCAGACTTTGGAGGCTTATTTGAGGTGTTTTGTCTCTGCTGATCAGGACGATTGGGTGACATTCTTGCCGTTGGCTGAGTTTGCCCTTAATAATCGGGCTAGTTCCGCCACCTTGGTTTCGCCTTTTTTCTGCAACTCTGGTTTCCATCCTCGCTTTTCTTCGGGTCATGTGGAGCCTTCTGACTGTCCTGGGGTGGATTCTGTGGTAGATAGGTTGCAGCGGATCTGGAATCATGTGGTGGACAACTTGAAGTTGTCACAGGAGAGGGCTCAGCGCTTTGCCAACCGCCGCCGCGGTGTGGGTCCCCGACTACGCGTTGGGGATTTGGTATGGCTTTCTTCCCGCTTTGTTCCTATGAAGGTCTCCTCTCCCAAATTTAAACCTCGTTTTATTGGGCCTTACAAGATATTGGAAATCCTTAATCCTGTATCTTTTCGTCTGGATCTTCCTGTGTCGTTTGCTATTCACAATGTATTTCATAGGTCCTTGTTGCGGCGGTACATTGTGCCTGTAGTTCCTTCTGCTGAGCCTCCTGCTCCGGTGTTGGTTGAGGGCGAGTTGGAGTACGTGGTGGAGAAGATCTTGGATTCTTGCCTCTCCAGGCGGAGGCTTCAGTACCTGGTCAAGTGGAAGGGCTATGGTCAGGAGGATAATTCCTGGGTGGTCGCCTCTGATGTTCATGCGGCCGATTTAGTTCGTGCCTTTCATGCCGCTCATCCTGATCGCCCTGGTGGTCGTGGTGAGGGTTCGGTGACCCCTCACTAAGGGGGGGGTACTGTTGTGAATTTGCTTTTTGCTCCCTCTAGTGGTTACTAGTTTTTTGACTCTGGTTTTTCTGTCATTCCTTTTATCCGCACCTGGGTCGTTAGTTAGGGGTGTTGCTATATAAGCTCCCTAGACCTTCAGTTCAATGCCTGGCAACGTAGTTATCAGAGCTAGTCTGCTGTGCTCTTGTCTACTGATCCTGGTTCCAGTTATATCAGCTAAGTCTGCCTTTTGCTTTTTGCTATTTGTTTTGGTTTTGTATTTTTGTCCAGCTTGTTCCAAATCTATATCCTGAACTTTGCTGGAAGCTCTAGGGGGCTGGTGTTCTCCCCCCGGACCGTTAGACGGTTCGGGGGTTCTTGAATTTCCAGTGTGGATTTTGATAGGGTTTTTGTTGACCATATAAGTTACCTTTCTTTATTCTGCTATCAGTAAGCGGGCCTCTCTGTGCTAAACCTGGTTCATTTCTGTGTTTGTCATTTCCTCTTACCTCACCGTTATTATTTGTGGGGGGCTTCTATCCAGCTTTGGGGTCCCCTTCTCTGGAGGCAAGAAAGGTCTTTTGTTTTCCTCTACTAGGGGTAGCTAGATTCTCCGGCTGGAGCGTGTCATCTAGAATCAACGTAGGAATGATCCCTGTCATGTTCTCAATGGCAAGAGAACATAGCATCAGCATATATAGGAACTAGCTCTTGGAAGATGGGAACTGAGCTGACCATGAACTAAACCTAACGCACAACTAGCAGTGGCCGGGTAGCATGCCTACGTTGATTCTAGATGCCCAGCACCAGCCGGAGGACTAAATAATGCTAGCAGAGGAAAATATTAGTCCTAGCTCACCTCTAGAGAAATACCCCGAAAGGAGACAGAGGCCCCCCACATGTATTGGCGGTGAATTAAGATGAAATTACAAACGTAGTATGAAAATAGGTTTAGCAAATTTGAGGTCCACTTACTACATAGCAGAAGACAGAAAGGACACTTTCATGGTCAGCTGAAAACCCTATCAAAACACCATCCAGGAATTACTTTAAAACTCTGGCATTAACTCATAACACCAGAGTGGCAATTCCTGTTCACAAGAGCTTTCCAGACACAGTAACGAAACTTCAGCTGTGAACTGGAACAAAAATGCAAAAACAAACATGGACAAGAGTCCAACTTATCTAGTAGTTGTCTAGGAGCAGGAACAAGCACAGAGAGGCTTCTGATAACATTGTTGACCGGCAAGCAACTAACAGAGCAGCAAGGTTATATAGCGACTCCCACATCTTGATGGGAACAGGTGAACAGAGAAGATGACAACACCAGTTCAATTCCACCAGTAGCCACCGGGGGAGCCCAGAATCCAAATTCACAACAGTACCCCCCCCCTCAAGGAGGGGGCACCGAACCCTCACCAGAACCACCAGGGCGATCAGGATGGGCCCTATGAAAGGCACGAACCAGATCAGAGGCATGAACATCAGATGCATTCACCCAAGAATTATCCTCCTGGCCGTATCCCTTCCACTTGACCAGATACTGGAGTCTCCGTCTGGAAACACGAGAGTCTAAGATTTTCTCCACAACGTACTCCAACTCACCCTCAACCAACACCGGAGCAGGAGGCTCAACGGAAGGCACAACCGGTACCTCATACCTGCGCAATAATGACCGATGAAAAACGTTATGAATAGAAAAGGATGCAGGGAGGTCCAAACGGAAGGAAACAGGGTTAAGAATCTCCAATATCTTATACGGGCCGATGAACCGAGGCTTAAACTTAGGAGAAGAGACCCTCATAGGGACAAAACGAGAAGACAACCACACCAAATCCCCAACACAAAGCCGAGGACCAACACGACGGTGGCGGTTGGCAAAAAGCTGAGTCTTCTCCTGGGACAACCTCAAATTGTCCACCACCTGTCCCCAGATCTGATGCAATCTCTCCACCACAGCATCCACTCCAGGACAATCCGAAGTTTCCACCTGACCAGAGGAAAATCGAGGATGAAACCCCGAATTACAGAAAAACGGGGACACCAAAGTGGCAGAGCTGGCCCGATTATTGAGAGCGAACTCCGCCAATGGCAAAAAAGCAACCCAATCATCCTGGTCAGCAGACACAAAACACCTCAGATATGTCTCCAGGGTCTGATTAGTCCGCTCGGTCTGGCCATTAGTCTGAGGATGGAAAGCGGACGAAAAAGACAAATCTATGCCCATCCTAGCACAGAATGCCCGCCAAAATCTAGACACGAATTGGGTCCCTCTGTCAGAAATGATATTCTCAGGAATACCATGCAAACGAACAACATTTTGAAAAAACAGAGGAACCAACTCGGAAGAAGAAGGCAACTTGGGCAGAGGAACCAAATGGACCATCTTAGAGAAACGGTCACACACCACCCAGATGACAGACATCTTCTGAGAAACAGGCAGATCTGAAATAAAATCCATCGAGATGTGCGTCCAAGGCCTCTTAGGAATAGGCAAGGGCAACAATAATCCACTAGCCCGAGAGCAACAAGGCTTGGCCCGAGCACAAACGTCACAAGACTGCACAAAGCCTCGCACATCTCGTGACAGGGAAGGCCACCAGAAGGACCTTGCCACCAAATCCCTGGTTCCAAAAATGCCAGGATGACCTGCCAACGCAGAAGAATGAACCTCAGAGATGACTCTACTGGTCCAATCATCAGGAACAAACAGTTTATCAGGTGGGCAACGATCCGGTCTATCCGCCTGAAACTCCTGCAAGGCCCGCCGCAGGTCTGGAGAAACGGCTGACAATACCACTCCATCCTTAAGGATACCTGTGGGCTCAGAGTTACCAGGCGAGTCAGGCTCAAAACTCCTAGAAAGGGCATCCGCCTTAACATTCTTAGAACCCGGTAGGTATGACACCACAAAATTAAACCGAGAGAAAAATAATGACCAGCGCGCCTGTCTAGGATTCAGGCGCCTGGCGGTCTCAAGATAAATCAAGTTTTTGTGGTCAGTCAATACCACCACCTGATGTCTGGCCCCCTCAAGCCAATGGCGCCACTCCTCAAAAGCCCACTTCATGGCCAAAAGCTCCCGATTCCCAACATCATAATTCCGCTCAGCGGGCGAAAATTTACGGGAAAAGAAGGCACAAGGCCTCATCACGGAGCAGTCAGAACTTTTCTGCGACAACACTGCCCCAGCTCCGATCTCAGAAGCGTCGACCTCAACCTGAAAAGGCAGAGCAACATCAGGCTGACGCAACACAGGGGCAGAGGAAAAACGGCGCTTAAGCTCCCGAAAGGCCTCCACAGCGTCAGGGGACCAATCAGCAACATCAGCACCCTTCTTAGTCAAATCGGTCAATGGTTTAGCAATATCCGAAAAACCAGCAATAAATCGACGATAAAAGTTAGCAAAGCCCAAAAATTTCTGAAGACTCTTAAGAGAAGAGGGCTGCGTCCAATCACAAATAGCTTGAACCTTGACAGGATCCATTTCAATGGAAGAGGGAGAAAAAATATATCCCAAAAAGGAAATCCTCTGTACCCCAAAAACACACTTAGAACCCTTCACACACAAAGAATTAGACCGCAAAACCTGGAAAACCCTCCTGACTTGCTGGACATGAGAGTCCCAGTCATCCGAAAAAATCAGAATATCATCCAGATACACAATCATAAATTTATCCAAATAATCGCGAAAAATATCATGCATAAAGGACTGGAAAACTGACGGAGCATTTGAAAGACCAAAAGGCATCACTAAATACTCAAAGTGGCCCTCGGGCGTATTAAATGCGGTTTTCCACTCATCCCCCTGCCTGATACGCACCAAATTATACGCCCCACGAAGGTCAATCTTAGAGAACCACTTGGCCCCCTTTATGCGAGCAAACAAATCAGTCAGCAACGGCAATGGGTATTGATATTTTACAGTGATTTTATTCAAAAGCCGATAATCGATACATGGTCTCAAAGAGCCGTCTTTTTTTGACACAAAGAAAAAACCGGCTCCTAAGGGAGATGACGATGGACGAATATGTCCCTTTTCCAAGGAGTCCTTTATATATTCTCGCATAGCAGCATGTTCAGGCACAGACAGATTAAATAAACGACCCTTTGGGTATTTACTACCCGGGATTAAATCTATGGCACAATCGCACTCTCGGTGCGGAGGTAATGAACCAAGCTTGGATTCTTCAAAGACGTCACGATAGTCAGACAAGAACTCAGGAATTTCAGAGGGAATAGATGATGAAATGGAAACCACAGGTACATCCCCATGAGCCCCCTTACATCCCCAGCTCAATACAGACATAGCTTTCCAGTCGAGGACTGGGTTGTGAGATTGCAGCCAAGGCAATCCTAGCACCAAATCATCATGTAGATTATGCAGCACCAGAAAGCGAATAATCTCCTGGTGATCCGGATTAATACGCATAGTTACTTGGGTCCAGTATTGTGGTTTATTATTAGCCAATGGGGTGGAGTCAATCCCCTTCAGAGGAATAAGAGTCTCCAAAGGCTCTAAATCATACCCACAGCGTTTAGCAAAGGACCAATCCATAAGACTCAAAGCGGCGCCAGAGTCGACATAGGCGTCCGTAGTAATAGATGACAAAGAGCAAATCAGGGTCACAGATAGAATAAACTTAGACGGTAAGGTGCAAATGGAAACAGATTTATCAAGCTTTTTAGTGCGCTTAGAGCATGCTGATATAACATGAGTAGAATCACCACAATAGAAACACAACCCATTTTTCCGTCTAAAATTCTGCCGCTCGCTTCGGGACAGAATTCTATCACACTGCATACTCTCTGGCGACTTCTCAGTGGACACCGCCAGATGGTGCACTGGTTTGCGCTCCCGCAAACGCCTATCGATCTGAATAGCCATTGTCATGGACTCATTCAGACCCGCAGGCACAGGGAACCCCACCATAACATCCTTAATGGCATCAGAGAGACCCTCTCTGAAAGTCGCCGCCAGGGCGCACTCATTCCACTGAGTAAGCACAGACCATTTACGGAATCTTTGACAGTAAATTTCCGCTTCATCTTGCCCCTGAGATAGGGACATCAAAGTTTTTTCTGCCTGAAGCTCCAAATGAGGTTCGTCATAAAGCAACCCCAAGGCCAGAAAAAACGCATCCACATTGAGCAACGCAGGATCCCCTGGTGTCAATGAAAAAGCCCAGTCTTGAGGGTCGCCCCGGAGCAAGGAAATCACAATCCTGACCTGCTGTGCAGGGTCTCCGGCAGAGCGAAATTTCAGGGACAAAAATAATTTGCAATTATTTCGAAAATTCTGAAACCCAGATCTATTCCCCGAGAAAAATTCCGGCAAAGGAATTCTCGGCTCAGATACAGGTGCATGACAAACAAAGTCTTGCAAATTTTGTACCTTCGTGGCGAGATTATTCAAACCTGCAGTCACACTCTGAAGATCCATTACAAACCGGTGGACACAGAGCCATTCAAAGATTAGAAGGAGAAAAAAAAAAATAAAAATTCTCAGCAGACTTCTTATTTCTCTCCTTTCTCAGCCAAGGATTTTAACCCTTTAGTGGGCCGGTCAAACTGTCATGTTCTCAATGGCAAGAGAACATAGCATCAGCATATATAGGAACTAGCTCTTGGAAGATGGGAACTGAGCTGACCATGAACTAAACCTAACGCACAACTAGCAGTGGCCGGGTAGCATGCCTACGTTGATTCTAGATGCCCAGCACCAGCCGGAGGACTAAATAATGCTAGCAGAGGAAAATATTAGTCCTAGCTCACCTCTAGAGAAATACCCCGAAAGGAGACAGAGGCCCCCCACATGTATTGGCGGTGAATTAAGATGAAATTACAAACGTAGTATGAAAATAGGTTTAGCAAATTTGAGGTCCACTTACTACATAGCAGAAGACAGAAAGGACACTTTCATGGTCAGCTGAAAACCCTATCAAAACACCATCCAGGAATTACTTTAAAACTCTGGCATTAACTCATAACACCAGAGTGGCAATTCCTGTTCACAAGAGCTTTCCAGACACAGTAACGAAACTTCAGCTGTGAACTGGAACAAAAATGCAAAAACAAACATGGACAAGAGTCCAACTTATCTAGTAGTTGTCTAGGAGCAGGAACAAGCACAGAGAGGCTTCTGATAACATTGTTGACCGGCAAGCAACTAACAGAGCAGCAAGGTTATATAGCGACTCCCACATCTTGATGGGAACAGGTGAACAGAGAAGATGACAACACCAGTTCAATTCCACCAGTAGCCACCGGGGGAGCCCAGAATCCAAATTCACAACAGATCCCCGGCTACTTCTAGTGTTGGCGTTAGGAGTAGATATATGGTCAACCCAGTTACCACTGCCCTATGAGCTGGATTTTTGTATTCTGCAGACTTCCACGTACCTCTGAGACCCTCGCCATTGGGGTCATAACAGAGGTTGTGGTGGTGCGGTGCAGTAAATAACGAGGACACCAGGTTGCAATCTCTTTACCTCTTTACTGAAGATCTCTGGGTCCTCAGTCCAGAATCCGGATAACCAGGCTGCGCAAGTCCGGCCGGTCCAATGGCACCTCCAGAGTTCTCTTTACAGGTGGAAATCTGTGCCTTCCTTCTAGCGCTATGTGTTGCGGTCCTTCCCTGCTGTGCTTACGGAAAGTCCCCACAACTGTTGTGTCCGTTTCTTAAGTTCCCTCACAACTCGATTAGATGATGTCCTGCTAATCCTCCGTCCCTCCCGGTGTTATGGTTGGGACGGCACCCGTATGACGGGTAGGCTCGGAGCTCTTCCGGGACCCTAGAGTCGCCCCTCTCCACAAGTTGCCCCCCAAGACTGCATAGGTGATTTTAGTGAGACAGCCCGCCTTAGACTGACTGTACTGCCGTTGGTTTAGAGTATTGCTTGAAGCTGAATATTGTAATACTCCCTCAGCGTTCCGGCCGCTGGTTGTGCGCCTCAGTAGGATGTTGCCTCGGTCTTACAGCATGACCCCTACTGGTATTCTCCTTCTTGCTTTGATCTCGTTTCTCACTCAGCACAATCTATCTCTCTTCCAGTCCCTTCTTGGGTACCGCCGCTATACTGAGCAGGCACGGACCCGTTACGTTCGCTCAAGTTGCCAAGCCTCTGTCAGGATCCCACCCCTGACAGAGACCCTACCGAATCTTCTCCTGCAACACCCTCTGCCACAGGATGTTGCCTGGCTCCAACCCGGTCAGCTTCTGTCTAACTTCCTGCCTGACCCCCAGTTTACCCACTATGGTGGGGAGTGGCCTAGTGAATAGAACCCTTAGCTCCCCCTGGTGGCCCAGCTGTGAAATGTATTGGTGTCTGTGATACCTGATCAGATGAACTCCTTCAGTGCCATCAGACGTACCATAGCTCCCCTTAGTGGCGGAGCCACAGTACTGCAACGACCAGGACTCTGGGGCGCTGCAGAAGAATGACATTACTGCAACGACCAGGACTCTGGGGCGCTGCACATGCCCAAAGGAAGACCTCTCAGTGGAGGTCTGGGGTCACATGCTCAGGTACTGCAGTAGCTCTTATTGGACCTCTAGGAAGGTCCTGAAGTTGCTCAGTTACTGTAGCAGTTCTCATTAGTCCTTTAGGAAGGTCCTGAACTTGCTGCAGCTATAAAAGGTTCGCATGGCCGCATGGCCATGCGCAAGTATACACTTGTTTATGTGTGTGTTGTGAGTGAAAGTCGCTCTTAATCATCCCCTCCCTTGTGTTTGAATGTTCACGTAAGGAGGATGATTGTAATCTAGCGCCCGACTTGTTACCAACACTGGTACACAATCTATTACTGTGACTGCCAGTGCGGCGCCGTGCGCTATCACCGCGCTTTCCAAACCCAAGTCTGGGTGGTTAGTGGCGTCCGCCAGTGCGGCACCGCATGCACTCTCATGCTACTTTATTATTATTTCTGTTACGTGCGGTACTGCGGCCCTGTGACGCAACAGGGTTCTCTTCTTTCACACAGGGTGAAGCTAACCCGTGTGTGTATCCTCATTGTACCGCCATATAGTCCGTCATTGCTTAGCAGTAGGTTCCATCTCTGCACGGTGGACCCCAAGCTGCGAACGCACCTTATTCCTTTTCTCTAATTATTTGGTGTGTTCCGCTAGCCCTAACACTATTAATTAAGCATGAAGAGTTAAAACTTGGGGAAATCCAAAAAAACAAAGAGGAAATTCATGTTACAATTGAAAAGTATAAAAGTTCATCACAATATGAATTATCACTTTCAAAATTTAAGGAAAATATCAGCACATTAGAAAATGAAATAATGAGTCGTAAGAAACGTAAATTTGAAAGAGACTTAAATGATTATTCCACAGATAAAGTATATGAGTGGGGTCAGTGGGAAAAAGTATACAAATCCCCTAGGCCCATTCTGAAAAACAGCCAAGCTCATAAAAAAACGGCAAATAAACCACAGGTGGGATTCACATCATCAGATCCAGAGTCATTGGACACAAATTTGAGTGCATCAGATGTATCTTTGGAGAGCAACACTTGGGAAAACAGGAAAAGATCATTCAAACCGTCAAAAAACGGAAAAGACGAAGTGGGAGAAAACACAAAAAATATGCCAGGAGTAACTACCCGATACAAGAGGAAACAAAAATATTAAATAAATGTAATGTAGTGAAATTGTGACTGCAGGAATTAACAAAAGATCAGCTAAGTGTACTATCATTGGGGCTTAATTTTGTGCCTGACACTCAATTTAATCGTTTCATGACCATCATGGACATAAATAAATTCATCCGAAATTTGACCATAAAAAAACACTTTGCAACAGATGTGGAAGAAGCAATAGTAAGTCCAATAGACATGGATATAATTAATATGGAAACTTGGACTTTAAGGAACAATTGGCGCTTATCTGTCTTCAAAGTCTTTCCATGGAGGAGACGAAGGAAAACGCACACGTCAATCAGTCTGAGACTTTTAATACAAAAAATCCTTACTTTTACCCCATACAATCTAGGGCAGAGGGTATGGACAAATTTCAGGAGACAAGAGAGAAAGATTTTAAACTATTGAAGTATTGCAGATTGTGAGCCTTCGCGGGCAGGGTCCTCTCTCCTCCTGTACCAGTTATGACTTGTATTGTTTAAGATTATTGTACTTGTTTTTATTATGCATACCCCTCCTTACATGTAAAGCGCCATGGAATAAATGGCGCTATAACAATAAATAATAATAATAATCAGCAAGATGGAATAAATAAGAAGAATAATCTTTCGTACAAACAAAAGAAAGCTATTCAAGAATTAAAGGAAATGAAAAATATTGTTATAAAAAAAATGACAAGGGGGGCATGATAGTTATCCTGAATACAAATGATTACAGAGACAAAATTTTGGATCTGCTAAAAGATGAAGAAACCTACGAAAAACTAAGTAGTAATCCCTCAAGAAAATACAATGAAGAAATTAATATTATCATAAATGAGGGTTTAAGCTTGGGGGTTCTTAATAAAAAACAGGCTGACTATCTGTATGTCCCGTACCCAAAATTACCAATACTGTATGGATTACCCAAAGTACATAAGGGAGATGGATTGCCGGTAATGAGACCGATTGTATCTGGTATAGGATCGATGAATGAGCATCTATGTGAGTGGGTGGAATCAATTCTGCAGCCCCTGGTGGTAAAATTACCTGGATATATCAAAGATTCGAGAGTTCTGAAACCTTTTCTAGTAAAATTTGGCAAAAAGATTTCTCGTTATATACGTGCATACCACATGATTTAGCTATGAAAGCTTTACAATATCATTTGGAGAATCACAGCCAATACACACAGGATCTTATTGACTTTGTATTACAAGTAACCTTTTTCCTTTTGAAACACAATATTTTCTCTTTTGACAATGTGTTGTACAAGCAAAAGACAGGTGTTCCTATGGGAGCTAAATACTCCCCATCTCTACGTAATTTAACTATGGCATTTTGGGAACAAAAATTTATCTATTCGGCTGGTAACCCCTTTGTAGATTGTTTGGTCTGGTATGGCAGATACATTGACGACACACTAATTATTTTGGGGGGTGATGTGTCTGCCATACCAGATTTCATCAATTATATCAATGCTAATGAGTATGGCATTAGATTTACCTACAAACAAAATAATCATCAAATATCATTTTTGGATTTAGAGTAAATTGGGGTAGTAGATCAGACTATAGTGAGTAAAACGCATATTAAACCCTTAAGTGGGAATATTGTCCTACATGCAAAAAATAGTCACCCTAAGCATACGATGAAATCTATACCGGTAAGGGAATATAAAAGGTTGAAGAGAAATTGCAGTAGGGAGGTAGAAAGAAATGAAGAATTTGAGGAGTTAAACAGAAAATTAAATAGACAAGATTATCCAAAATAGACTTTAAAAAGAGAACAGAAAATAGTGGATAATAAATTAAGAGAGAACCTGTTGGTGCCAGATATAGGAAATAAACGGGAAAAAGAAAAGAGAAAGAAAAAAACATGTATGTTTTAAATTCAGTCCCCAGTTTAACCCCTTCCTGACGTCGGACGGGATAGTACGTCCGACGTCAGGTCCCCTGCGTTGATGCAGGGCTCCGCGGTGAGCCCGCATCAAAGCCAGGACATGTCAGCTGTTTTGAACAGCTGACATGTGCCCGCAATAGCGGCGGGTGAAATCGCGATTCACCCGCCGCTATTAACTAGTTAAATGCCGCTGTCAAACGCAGACAGCGGCATTTAACTACCGCATCCGGCCGGGCGGCCGGAAATGACGTCATCGCCGACCCCCGTCACATGATCAGGGGTCGGCGATGCTTCAGTATTGTAACCATAGAGGTCCTTGAGACCTCTATGGTTACTGATCGCCGGTAGCTGTGAGTGCCACCCTGTGGTCGGCGCTCACAGCACACCTGATTTTCAGCTGCATAGCAGCGATCTGATGATCGCTGTTATGTAGCAGAGGCGATCGAGTTGTGCCTGCTTCTAGCCTCCCATGGAGGCTATTGAAGCATGGCAAAAGTGAAAAAAAAAAGTAAAAAAAAATGTGAAAAAAAAAAAAAACCATAAAAGTTTAAATCACCCCCCCCTTTCGCCCCAATCAAAATAAATCAATAAAACAAAAATCAAACCTACACATTTGGTATCGCCGCGTTCAGAATCGCCCGATCTATCAATTAAAAAAAAGCATTAACCTGATCGCTAAACGGCGTAATGAGAAAAAAATCCAAAACGCCAGAATTACGTTTTTTTTGTCGCCGTGACATTGCATTAAAATGCAATAACGAGCGATCAAAAGAACGTATCTGCACCAAAATGGTATAATTAAAAACGCCAGCTCGGCACGCAAAAAATAAGCCCCCAGATCATGAAAAATGGAGACGCTACGAGTATCGGAAAATGGCGCAATTTTTTATCTTTTTTTTTTAGCAAAGTTTGGAATTTTTTTTCACCACTTAGGTAAAAAATAACCTAGTCATGTTAGGTGTCTATGAACTCGTAATGACCTGGAGAATCATAATAGCAGGTCAGTTTTAGCATTTAGTGAACCTAGCAAAAAAGCCAAGCAAAAAACAAGTGTGGGATTGCACTTTTTTTGCAATTTCACCGCACTTTTTTTCCCATTTTCTAGTACACGACATGGTAAAACCAATGATGTCGTTCAAAAGTACAACTCGTCCCACAAAAAATAAGCCCTCACATGGCCAAATTGATGGAAAAATAAAAAAGTTATGGCTCTGGGAAGGAGGGGAGCGAAAAACGAATACGGAAAAACGGAAAATCCCACGGTCATGAAGGGGTTAAAGATATAAAAAACATAATCCAAAAGAGACTGCCCATATTATATGAAGATGATGCGCTTTCAAAAATACTAAAAGATGGTATAAATGTGGTGGCTAGAAGAGCGCCAACCATTGGTAGTATAATATCCCCAGGTTTATTTGCATCCAAGCCCATATGAAAAACGTGTCTGGAATGTAAGGGATTTTTTAAATGTGGCGTCTCTGCCTGTAGCACTTGCTTATCTGCTAAGAGTAGTAAAATCTTTAAAAATGCGGATGAATCCAAAACTTATATCAAGGAGTTCATTAATTGCCATACCAAAAATGTAGTGTATAAAATTGATTGTATAGTATGCCATGTCTCATATATAGGATGTACATCAAGGAAAGTAAAAACAAGAGTATCGGAACATTTAAGAGATATAGGCATCAGTAATGCAAGTAGTCGTAATGTCTTCGCAGTAGCTAAACACTTTTCAACATATCATGAAGGTGATATCTCCTCGATGTCAATTCAAGGCATAGAGCAGGTAAAAACTCCTCAGCGGGGAGGAGATACAAAAAGACGCCTCCTTACCAGAAAAGCATTCTGGATATATAACCTACAAAGCAGACATCCATGTGGCCTTAATAGGAAGAATAAAATAATGTATCATTATTGTTAAAGTCTCTTTTTGTTCTGTTCCTTTTTAATGGTGTTGTTTAAATGTTTATCACTGTGTTTCTTTATTAATTATATTATCTGTCACCTGAGTAGCCTTAGGGAGAATTCCAGATCATGACCTTTCAAGAGAGTCAGGTGACTATTATAGCTCTTGTGAGTGGTTAGTGAAGACTAGAAAAGAGCAATCTTGGCTAACACAGAGCAATGCAATGACTAAGATCGCATTAGATCGAAACGCGTCGCATTAACTCTTATTTTCCACATGTACGCATTCCTATATATGTAAGGATTTATTAAGATGAAGAAATTTTTTAATGGATAAATAAAGAATCACTAATTTTAAGGAGCTGGAACTTCACATTTTTTCTACTTTCTGCTACTATTCGTCCTGGTCATAGACGGAGTTCCGTGCACCTGCGGTGATCGGTGAGCTGGCTGTGGCTCTTGTAGCCATTTGTAGCCATTTATTTGATTGCATAAATAAAAAGAAAGAATGTGACTGTAAATAGTTGGAGGTTAACTCATAATTGCTGAAAGTTTAAAATGACTGCTACAATTTAAAAGTTTTGATAAACCTGACCAGGTTTCCATTTAAAGGGGTCCCTCATTTGAAGGGATCCTCTGTTTAAAGAGTTTATCCGTTAAAAGGACATTCGAATCATGGATGGTGAATGGTTCACAAACTTTCTTATAAATAGTTTGCACCTTCTTAAAAGTGCTTCCTCCTGGTTTTACAAAGAAGCTCTTAAGAGACTGCTTCTAATATTACTGTGAAATTTGCCTTGTTTTACAGAGACCTGAAGAAAAACCCGTTTGGTGCGGCAGGATTCTGGGTCTGGATACACGCCTTGTGGCCCGCCTAAGGCCTACGTTGAGGGTTTATGACAGGTCCCTCGCTTCGTTGCTGCTGTTATAAAGTATTAATTGACTTGAGTATTAAATTGCACCTTTAGTTGCACTACCTCCATACTGAAAAAGCTTGAAAGTTGTTTGCACCCTTAAAGGGAATGTTGACTTGTTGCACTTTGTTGAAATAATATCTGAAGTTGGTTAGAACTGTATCTTATATGCCAGATAGTTAATATATTAGTAAGTTAATATAGTGAATAAAAATAAAACTGAAACTAGAATCCAGATAGTGTTATGTGCAGAAAGTATTGAAAATGTCAGATATTGCACTTTTGAATTGAACCTGACCTGATGCAGTATACCCCCATCCTATCCGTTTGTAGGAAAGTTCTGCACTTTGAAGAGAATAAAGATAATGTTTGTTTTGCACTTTGAAGCCTTAAGAGATAGTATACCTGTAAGGGTCATCGCATTTCATAGTTAGTTAGTTATTACATTGTTCTCTATTTTTGAAAGTAGGCCTACGATGTAAATACGTTTTTGTAACGTTCAAGCGTCCATACCTCCCATAAAGAGAAGCCCCAGTTTACATTAATTTGTTTACATGTTTACAGCATTCCAAAAATTTGTATGTCTTTTTGCTAACTTGTATTGTTGCTCTTCTTTTCCCAGTCCGGGAGTACTGGATTTAACAGGGGGAGTGTGGTGCCTTAGGGTCCTGGTCATCACAGTAGCATTGCTCTCCTCTCGGGGAGAGTGATGTTACGCCTGGAAGCGTTGAAAGATAACTCTTATCAGGTAACCACCATACACACAATATGTTCACACTCCAGGCCACAAGGGGGAGCTTTTGATCCTATTTAATAGGTGACTACCCTATATATATTGTGGTTTGGAGGGAAAGAGAGAGCAGATTGTCAGAGAGACAGAAGATAGCAGTCTATAGGACTGGAGGTGCCGTTCAGCCAGAAAGTGCTGAAGCTCCTGGACAGAGATTATACTGACAGCAGAACATTGTTGAGTGAGCGTGAAGGACAGCGAAGCACAGAAGAAGGATATCAGGGGAGACCAGCTAAGAACAGGCTGCCTTCCTCTGAGGCGCAGATAACCGGTAGCCGGACCACCGAGATACAATGCTAAAGATAACATGAAAAACAATTTAGAGCACGCCTCCTGACGAAGCCATTTAGGTGAAACGCGCGTCGAGGTTCTTCCCTCTCTGCCTGCAGTTCCCTGTCCTATACCACAACCATGTCTCAAGGTAACAGCATACTACTTTCAGTTTATCTACTGTACTTGTAATTACGCTGCTTTTACTTTGATTCCTCCTGTTAACTACCACATTCAGGAGACCACTACTGTGGTATACTCATCCTTTACAACTTGTGCACACTTAAGAGTGTTACCCCAGAGTATTATCTTGTATTCATGGGTCTGCAGTCAGAGTAGGTTGCTCTAAATTGTTTTTCATGTTATCTTTAGCATTGTATCTTTACCATCTATTACATGCCATTTTTTAGTTGCTCCTCTCCAATACCCGTTTTGGCTCAATTATGTCATTTCTTATAATTATCTGTCTTATATATTTGATACTTTAATAAACTTCTATTGGCATATATTTCTGCTGTACCTCTATTTTCTATGCACAGACCCCTGGTCTATGACCCTTTCCTTACGATCCTGTGGATCTAGGTTCTATTCGTGGGTCTGGTGCAGGGTTTTTTTAGGTTCATATGTTTAGGCCTAGAGGTATGCCCCCTGCTGGCCGAGAGGGCACCATTGTTTAGGTTTTTACACTGCAGGGTATGGCTCACAGGTGCTGGTGTGGTCAGGCCGGCTTGGAAGTGATTCAGGAATCCCCTCAGCCAGGTGGGGTTGGAAGCCTTCCTCTCTGTGCTGTGCTGTAGTCCCTTGCTGCCTTAGGCCTCACACAAGGTCCTCACTTTCTCTCTGTCCCTTTTAGTAGGACACTACTCACATGGCAGGCAGCGCAAGCCTTTTTACAGGTGTCTCTATGATGACTCTGGGCTCTATGTGCTGCTGTGCCTTCGGGTGTTAAAGGTGGGCAGGCAACCTGCAATCTCCTGTCTGCCAGTTTCTGCTGTGGGGCATAGAGTTACCCCCACAACCTCGGTCTTCCAGCTACCGGTATTCTGCGCTTCAGCGTGGAGGAAGCTCAGTCGCAGATGCCTCCAGCTCTTTACTTCTCCTGTGCTTCTCTTCCCCTTTCAGTCTTATACTACACGCCAATATTGCCTTGCGCAGGTGTGTATTCCGGAGGACAGAGAATGAACTTCAATCCAATATTGCGGCCAGCATGCAGCCAGCGGGTAAGGAAAGGGTGAATCAAACACCCGAAAACCCCGCCCATATGACCCAAAACCGGTCCCGCCAAATTCAGGTGACAGGTTCCCTTTAAGTAGTCTCCTTTCTGGACCGCTTATTCGGCTAAGCCAAACATTTTTTCTTCTCAGTCACTTTAAAACAAATAAACTTTTTATGGCAAACAACAATAAACAGTTTCTTCAATGGTTTTATGTAAAACCAGTAAGAAGCACTTTAAGAAGTGCTATCTATGTGCATAAAAAGTTTTTGACCATGCATTGTTCATGATTTTGCAGTTCTTTAAACTTGAGCAAATGAACACAGCCAACCAGGTTATTATTTTTTTTTAACTATTCACAGTCACATCATTCGTCTTGCTTTACTTTTGTTGTTTCCAGGGCTGTACCTGGTGCTGGCTACTTCCTGGCCTGGGAAGTTCATGGGCTAATGTTACTCCTGGTAACACAAAAAGGTCATGGCCTATGAAAACGTGTACTGTCAAATCATGTCCTGCTATAGGGGTCTGTGTGGCCTGGGTACGTATGGCAACTGGTGCTGTAGCCACTGCAGTCTCAGTAGTAGTCAGTGTGCAAACTGTTATTTTGGTGTAGGCTTTAGGGGCTGGTGCTGCAGTTGAAGTGGCAGCAGCGACCACTTTGGCACTAGATGGGGTTGGCGCTGCTGGTGTCTTAGGCATAGTAACCTCTTAATCAGGAGCAGGGTCTTTGCATTTCCTGACATTCAAAGCGTACCATCCCTTGTCGCCCAAATGCCGGATGTAAGTTACACTGTCCCCTGGATGTAAGTCCCTGTCTGGGTGTCTTTCCAGGAGGTGAGATTCTAGATCCCTTTTATTGACGAACCCCGATAACAGGTCGGGCTCTTTTATGAACCCCCAGCCTCCTTTTAGTCTGAAAGCAACTACAGTGCCCTGCCTCAGCGGACCCCGGTTTGCGTGTCTGTCTCTGCGGGTCTGGGCCTTGGCTTGCAGATCCCTCTCATCAAATGCCTTACGCCGGGCCTGGCATTCTTTATCCTCCGCCTCCCATTTAAGGGCAAGCTGCTGCTGATATTCCCCCCAGCTGAGGACTTCCATCTTTTCACCTTTCTTTTGTTTAGCCGCCGGGAACCCGATTAAATCCGTTCCAAGGTTCACCCAGCGGTATACCATTTTCTCGGCATATACTTTCCCCAGTGAGTTGGTGGGTTGAAGCAGAGCCTCCAGGTGACCCTCTATGCCCGTGGACTGTTCCCAGTCCCGAAGGGTATGAACCTGGCCGGGTTCGCAGTGTGGCGGTGCAGCTAACGGGCCCACTAGGAGTTCCTCGGTTACCGGGGCAGGGTCGGTGACAGTAGCTGCTTGTGGCTGTGTCCTGGTGTCGGTCGTCTCCTCTGCTGGAATCAGGGGCCACCGGATAGCATGTTGCTCCACAAGCTTCACCTGCAGAGCTGCTTTCCATTTGGACACGGTGATTAACTGCATCCCCAGGAGTTGGTTGCTGAGCTCCTCCACTTTAGCTCCTAGGAACTTCAGGACCTCTGTTGATGGCTCTCTGTGGCTTCCATCCTGTTGGCTGGGGGAGCCCTCGGCTTCCACCCTACGCTCCTGGTCCTTGCCACTTGCCATCTTGTCATCCGGGTTCTTTCCTGTTCCCCGGTCCGGTTCCCGCTCTTTCCTTCATGGGCAGAGCTTCTTCTTCTTCCTCCCGCCATCCAGGATCAGGAGGCGGATCTCTGTTGTGTATCCGCTTTTTGGGCTCCCCTGGTGGTTGTTGGTGGTACTGGTGACTTGTTTGCACTTTGCTTCTTCTGTTCACCTACTTCCATCAGTGTTTGGGAGTTTCCTATTTAGCCTTGCTCTCCAGTCATTTCCTTGCCGGTCATCATTGTAACCAGAGCCTTCGGTTGCATGTTCCTGCTACTAGTCTGCTGATCAGCAAAGTGGACTTTGTCCTTTTGTTTTGTACCTTTTGTCCAGTTTGCAGTTTTTGTGATTCTCTGTAGCTGGAAGCTCTTGCGGGCTGAAATTGCCACTCCTGTGTCATGAGTTGACACAGGAGTCTTAAAGTAATTTCAGGATGGTTTTTTGAAAGGGTTTTCAGTTGACCGTGAAGTCCTCTTTTGTATCCTTCTGCTATCTAGAAAGTGGACCTCTCTTTGCTAAATCTACTTTCATACTGTGTATGTCTTTTCCTCTTAATTCACCGTTATTACATGTGGGGGGCTGCTATCATCTTTTGGGGTATTTCCCTAGAGGTAAGCCAGGTCTGTTTCTTCCTCTACCAGGCGTAGTTAGTCCTCCGGCTGGCGCGTGGCATATAGGAAGCCGTAGGTATGCTCCCTGGCTACTGTTAGTTGTGTGGTAGATTTAGCTCACGGTCAACTCGAGTTTCCATCACCCGAGAGCTCGTTCGATACTTATGTGTTTTTTACGTTCCCTCGCCATTGGGAACCATGACAGTATGACCGGCCAACAAAGTGTTAATTGTTTGGGCTGAAGCAGGGGAAAAGGAAGTGTTGAAGGGAAATTTTTTTTTTTTCTTTCCCTCAGAGTTTTGCTGCCTAGCCCTTAATTGCTGTCTAGCTGCTTCTTACCTCCTCTTAACCCTTGAATGGCTCTGACCTTAGCTGTTTAACATGGATGTCCAGAGTTTGGCTGCAGGTTTAAATAATCTTGCTACGAAGGTTCAAAATTTACAAGATTTTGTTATACATGCTCCTATTTCTGAACCTAAAATCCCTACACCAGAGGTGTTTTCCGGAGATAGATCTCGGTTTTTGAATTTCAAATATAATTGTAAATTATTCCTTTCTCTCAGACCTCACTCCTCAGGAGATCCTGTCCAGCAGGTTAAGATTGTAATCTCTTTGCTGCGAGGTGACCCTCAAAATTGGGCATTTTCATTGGCACCAGGGGATCCTGCGTTGCTCAATGTGGATGCGTTTTTCCTGGCTTTAGGGTTGCTTTATGAGGAACCTAATTTGGAGATTCAAGCTGAAAAAGCTTTGATAGCCCTATCTCAAGGGCAAGATGAAGCGGAGATATACTGCCAAAAATTTCGTAGGTGGTCTGTGCTTACTCAGTGGAATGAGTGCGCCTTAGCGGCAAATTTCAGAGAGGGCCTTTCTGATGCCGTTAAAGATGTTATGGTCGGGTTCCCTGCGCCTACAGGTCTGAATGAGTCCATGACAATGGCAATTCAGATTGATCGGCGTTTGCGGGAGCGCAAACCCGTGCACCATTTGGCGGTATCTTCTGAAGAGACGCCAGAGAAAATGCAATGTGACAGAGTTATGTCCAGAAGCGAGCGGCAGAATTATAGGCGTAAAAATGGGTTATGCTTCTATTGTGGTGATTCTGCTCATGTTATATCGGCATGCTCTAAGCGTACTAGGAAGGTTGACAAGTCCATTTCAATTGGCACTTTACAGTCCAAATTTATTTTGTCTGTAACCTTGATTTGTTCATTATCAGTTATTACCGTGGATGCCTATGTGGACTCGGGCGCCGCTCTGAGTCTTATGGACTGGTCCTTTGCCAGGCGCTGTGGGTTTGATTTAGAGCCTCTGGAAGTCCCTATACCTCTGAAGGGTATTGATTCTACACCTTTGGCTTGTAATAAACCACAGTTCTGGACGCAAGTGACTATGCGTATGACTCCAGACCATCAGGAGGTGATTCGCTTCCTTGTGTTGTACAATTTACATGATGTTTTGGTGCTTGGATTACCATGGTTACAGTCTCATAACCCAGTCCTTGACTGGAAGGCTATGTCTGTGTTAAGCTGGGGATGTCGGGGGGCTCATGGGGACACTCCTATGGTGTCCATTTCGTCATCTATTCCATCTGAGATTCCGGCATTTTTGTCTGATTATCGTGATATTTTTGAAGAGCCTAAGATTGGTTCACTCCCTCCTCACAGGGATTGTGATTGCGCCATAGATCTGATTCCTGGCAGTAAATTTCCAAAGGGTCGTTTGTTTAACCTATCTGTACCTGAACATGCTGCTATGCGCGAGTATATTAAGGAGTCCCTGGAAAAGGGACATATTCGTCCTTCTTCATCACCTTTAGGAGCCGGTTTTTTCTTTGTCTCTAAAAAGGATGGCTCTCTGAGGCCTTGTATTGATTATCGTCTCCTGAATAAAATTACAGTCAAATATCAGTATCCGTTGCCTTTGCTGACTGATTTGTTTGCTCGCATAAGGGGGGCTAAGTGGTTCTCTAAGATTGATCTTCGTGGGGCGTATAATTTGGTGCGAATTAAGCAGGGGGATGAGTGGAAGACCGCATTTAATACGCCTGAGGGCCATTTTGAGTATTTGGTAATGCCTTTCGGCCTTTCTAATGCACCTTCTGTCTTTCAGTCCTTAATGCATGATATTTTCCGGGAATATTTGGATAAATTTATGATTGTGTACTTGGATGATATTTTGATTTTTTCTGATGACTGGGAGTCTCATGTTCAGCAGGTCAGGAGGGTTTTTCAGGTTTTGCGGGAGAATTCTTTGTGTGTAAAGGGTTCAAAGTGTGTTTTTGGGGTTCAAAAAATTTCATTTTTGGGGTATATTTTTTCCCCTTCTTCTATTGAGATGGACCCTGTCAAGGTTCGGGCTATTTACGACTGGACGCAGCCTACTTCTCTGAAGAGTCTCCAGAAATTCTTGGGCTTTGCTAATTTTTATCGTCGATTTATAGCTGGTTTTTCTGGCGTTGCTAAACCTCTGACGGATTTGACTAAAAAGGGTGCTGATGTTGCCAATTGGTCCCCTGTTGTGAATTTGGATTCTGGGCTCCCCCGGTGGCTACTGGTGGAATTGAACTGGTGTCTTCATCTTCTCTGTTCACCTGTTCCCATCAAGATGTGGGAGTCGCTATATAACCTTGCTGCTCTGTTAGTTGCTTGCCGGTCAACAATGTTATCAGAAGCCTCTCTGTGCTTGTTCCTGCTCCTAGACAACTACTAGATAAGTTGGACTCTTGTCCATGTTTGTTTTTGCATTTTGTTCCAGTTCACAGCTGTAGTTTCGTTACTGTGTCTGGAAAGCTCTTGTGAACGGGAATTGCCACTCTGGTGTTATGAGTTAATGCCAGAGTTTTAAAGTAATTTCTGGATGGAGTTTTTGATAGGGTTTTCAGCTGACCATGAAAGTGTCCTTTCTGTCTTCTGCTATGTAGTAAGTGGACCTCAAATTTGCTAAACCTATTTTCATACTACGTTTGTTATTTCATCTCAACTCACCGCCAATACATGTGGGGGGCCTCTGTCTCCTTTCGGGGTATTTCTCTAGAGGTGAGCTAGGACTAATATTTTCCTCTGCTAGCTTTATTTAGTCCTCCGGCTGGGCTGGGCATCTAGAATCAACGTAGGCATGCTACCCGGCCACTGCTAGTTGTGCGTTAGGTTTAGTTCATGGTCAGCTCAGTTCCCATCTTCCAAGAGCTAGTTCCTATATATGCTTATGCTATGTTCTCTTGCCATTGAGATCATGACAGTTTGACCGGCCCGCAAAGTGTTAATTGTTTGGGCTGAAGCAGGAGAAAAAGAAGTGTTGAAGGGAAATTTTTTTTTTTTTTTTCCCCTCAGAGTTTTGCTGCCTAGCCCTTAATTGCTGTCTAGCTGCTTCTTACCTCCTCTTAACCCTTGAATGGCTCTGTGTCCACCTGTTTGTAATGGATCTTCAGAGTGTAACTGCAGGTTTGAATAATCTCGCCACGAAGGTACAAAATTTGCAAGATTTTGTTTGTCATGCACCTGTATCTGAGCCGAGAATTCCTTTGCCGGAATTTTTCTCGGGGAATAGATCCGGGTTTCAGAATTTTCGAAATAATTGCAAATTATTTTTGTCTCTGAAATCTCGCTCTGCCGGAGACCCTGCACAGCAGGTCAGGATTGTGATTTCCTTGCTCCGGGGCGACCCTCAAGACTGGGCTTTTTCATTGACACCAGGGGATCCTGCGTTGCTCAATGTGGATGCGTTTTTTCTGGCCTTGGGGTTGCTTTATGACGAACCTCATTTGGAGCTTCAGGCAGAAAAAACTTTGATGTCCCTATCTCAGGGGCAAGATGAAGCGGAAATTTACTGCCAAAGATTCCGTAAATGGTCTGTGCTTACTCAGTGGAATGAGTGCGCCCTGGCGGCGACTTTCAGAGAGGGTCTCTCTGATGCCATTAAGGATGTTATGGTGGGGTTCCCTGTGCCTGCGGGTCTGAATGAGTCCATGACAATGGCTATTCAGATCGATAGGCGTTTGCGGGAGCGCAAACCTGTGCACCATCTGGCGGTGTCCACTGAGAAGTCGCCAGAGAGTATGCAGTGTGATAGAATTCTGTCCCGAAGCGAGCGGCAGAATTTTAGACGGAAAAATGGGTTGTGTTTCTATTGTGGTGATTCTACTCATGTTATATCAGCATGCTCTAAGCGCACTAAAAAGCTTGGTAAATCTGTTTCCATTTGCACCTTACCGTCTAAATTTATTCTATCTGTGACCCTGATTTGCTCTTTGTCATCTATTACCACGTACGCCTATGTCGACTCTGGCGCCGCTTTGAGTCTTATGGATTGGTCCTTTGCCAAACGCTGTGGGTATGATTTAGAGCCTTTGGAGACTCCTATTCCTCTGAAGGGGATTGACTCCACCCCATTGGCTAATAATAAACCACAATACTGGACACAAGTAACTATGCGTATTAATCCGGATCACCAGGAGATTATTCGCTTTCTGGTGCTGTATAATCTACATGATGATTTGGTGCTAGGATTGCCTTGGCTGCAATCTCACAACCCAGTCCTCGACTGGAGAGCTATGTCTGTGTTGAGCTGGGGATGTAAGGGGGCTCATGGGGATGTACCTGTGGTTTCCATTTCATCATCCATTCTCTCTGAAATTCCTGAGTTCCTGTCTGACTATCGTGACGTCTTTGAAGAATCCAAGCTTGGTTCGTTACCTCCGCACCGAGAGTGCGATTGTGCCATAGATTTAATCCCGGGTAGTAAATACCCAAAGGGTCGTTTATTTAATCTGTCTGTGCCTGAACATGCTGCTATGCGAGAATATATAAAGGAGTCCTTGGAAAAGGGACATATTCGTCCATCGTCATCTCCCTTAGGAGCCGGTTTTTTCTTTGTGTCAAAAAAAGACGGCTCTTTGAGACCATGTATTGATTATCGGCTTTTGAATAAAATCACTGTTAAATATCAATACCCATTGCCGTTGCTGACTGATTTGTTTGCTCGCATAAAGGGGGCCAAGTGGTTCTCTAAGATTGACCTTCGTGGGGCGTATAATTTGGTGCGAATCAGGCAGGGGGATGAGTGGAAAACCGCATTTAATACGCCCGAGGGCCACTTTGAGTATTTAGTGATGCCTTTTGGTCTTTCTAATGCTCCGTCAGTTTTCCAGTCCTTTATGCATGATATTTTTCGCGATTATTTGGATAAATTTATGATTGTGTATCTGGATGATATTTTGATTTTTTCGGATGACTGGGACTCTCATGTCCAGCAAGTCAGGAGGGTTTTTCAGGTTTTGCGGTCTAATTCTTTGTGTGTGAAGGGTTCTAAGTGTGTTTTTGGGGTACAGAGGATTTCCTTTTTGGGATATATTTTTTCCCCCTCTTCCATTGAAATGGATCCTGTCAAGGTTCAAGCTATTTGTGATTGGACGCAGCCCTCTTCTCTTAAGAGTCTTCAGAAATTTTTGGGCTTTGCTAACTTTTATCGTCGATTTATTGCTGGTTTTTCGGATATTGCTAAGCCATTGACTGATTTGACTAAGAAGGGTGCTGATGTGGCTGATTGGTCCCCTGATGCTGTGGAGGCCTTTCGGGAGCTTAAGCGCCGTTTTTCCTCTGCCCCTGTGTTGCGTCAGCCTGATGTTGCTCTACCTTTTCAGGTTGAGGTCGACGCTTCTGAGATCGGAGCTGGGGCAGTGTTGTCGCAGAAAAGTTCTGACTGCTCCGTGATGAGGCCTTGTGCCTTCTTTTCCCGTAAATTTTCGCCCGCTGAGCGGAATTATGATGTTGGGAATCGGGAGCTTTTGGCCATGAAGTGGGCTTTTGAGGAGTGGCGCCATTGGCTTGAGGGGGCCAGACATCAGGTGGTGGTATTGACTGACCACAAAAATTTGATTTATCTTGAGACCGCCAGGCGCCTGAATCCTAGACAGGCGCGCTGGTCATTATTTTTCTCTCGGTTTAATTTTGTGGTGTCATACCTACCGGGTTCTAAGAATGTTAAGGCGGATGCCCTTTCTAGGAGTTTTGAGCCTGACTCGCCTGGTAACTCTGAGCCCACAGGTATCCTTAAGGATGGAGTGGTATTGTCAGCCGTTTCTCCAGACCTGCGGCGGGCCTTGCAGGAGTTTCAGGCGGAGAGACCTGATCGTTGCCCACCTGATAAACTGTTTGTTCCTGATGATTGGACCAGTAGAGTCATCTCTGAGGTTCATTCTTCTGCGTTGGCAGGTCATCCTGGCATTTTTGGTACCAGGGATTTGGTGGCAAGGTCCTTCTGGTGGCCTTCCCTGTCACGAGATGTGCGAGGCTTTGTGCAGTCTTGTGACGTTTGTGCTCGGGCCAAGCCTTGTTGTTCTCGGGCTAGTGGATTATTGTTGCCCTTGCCTATTCCTAAGAGGCCTTGGACGCACATCTCGATGGATTTTATTTCAGATCTGCCTGTTTCTCAGAAGATGTCTGTCATCTGGGTGGTGTGTGACCGTTTTTCTAAGATGGTCCATTTGGTTCCTCTGCCCAAGTTACCTTCTTCTTCCGAGTTGGTTCCTCTGTTTTTTCAAAATGTTGTTCGTTTGCATGGTATTCCTGAGAATATCGTTTCTGACAGAGGGACCCAATTCGTGTCTAGATTTTGGCGGGCATTCTGTGCTAGGATGGGCATAGATTTATCTTTTTCGTCCGCTTTCCATCCTCAGACGAATGGCCAGACCGAGCGGATTAATCAGACCCTGGAGACATATCTGAGGTGTTTTGTGTCTGCTGACCAGGATGATTGGGTTGCTTTTTTGCCATTGGCGGAGTTCGCTCTCAATAATCGGGCCAGCTCTGCCACTTTGGTGTTCCCGTTTTTCTGTAATTCGGGGTTTCATCCTCGATTTTCCTCTGGTCAGGTGGAATCTTCGGATTGTCCTGGAGTGGATGCTGTGGTGGAGAGATTGCATCAGATCTGGGGGCAGGTGGTGGACAATTTGAGGTTGTCCCAGGAGAAGACTCAGCTTTTTGCCAACCGCCACCGTCGTGTTGGTCCTCGGCTTTCTGTTGGGGATTTGGTGTGGTTGTCTTCTCGTTTTGTCCCTATGAGGGTCTCTTCTCCTAAGTTTAAGCCTCGGTTTATCGGCCCGTATAAGATATTGGAGATTCTTAACCCTGTTTCCTTCCGTTTGGACCTCCCTGCATCCTTTTCTATTCATAACGTTTTTCATCGGTCATTATTGCGCAGGTATGAGGTACCGGTTGTGCCTTCCGTTGAGCCTCCTGCTCCGGTGTTGGTTGAGGGTGAGTTGGAGTACGTTGTGGAGAAAATCTTGGACTCTCGTGTTTCCAGACGGAGACTCCAGTATCTGGTCAAGTGGAAGGGATACGGCCAGGAGGATAATTCTTGGGTGAATGCATCTGATGTTCATGCCTCCGATCTGGTTCGTGCCTTTCATAGGGCCCATCCTGATCGCCCTGGTGGTTCTGGTGAGGGTTCGGTGCCCCCTCCTTGAGGGGGGGGTACTGTTGTGAATTTGGATTCTGGGCTCCCCCGGTGGCTACTGGTGGAATTGAACTGGTGTCTTCATCTTCTCTGTTCACCTGTTCCCATCAAGATGTGGGAGTCGCTATATAACCTTGCTGCTCTGTTAGTTGCTTGCCGGTCAACAATGTTATCAGAAGCCTCTCTGTGCTTGTTCCTGCTCCTAGACAACTACTAGATAAGTTGGACTCTTGTCCATGTTTGTTTTTGCATTTTGTTCCAGTTCACAGCTGTAGTTTCGTTACTGTGTCTGGAAAGCTCTTGTGAACGGGAATTGCCACTCTGGTGTTATGAGTTAATGCCAGAGTTTTAAAGTAATTTCTGGATGGTGTTTTTGATAGGGTTTTCAGCTGACCATGAAAGTGTCCTTTCTGTCTTCTGCTATGTAGTAAGTGGACCTCAAATTTGCTAAACCTATTTTCATACTACGTTTGTTATTTCATCTCAACTCACCGCCAATACATGTGGGGGGCCTCTGTCTCCTTTCGGGGTATTTCTCTAGAGGTGAGCTAGGACTAATATTTTCCTCTGCTAGCTTTATTTAGTCCTCCGGCTGGGCTGGGCATCTAGAATCAACGTAGGCATGCTACCCGGCCACTGCTAGTTGTGCGTTAGGTTTAGTTCATGGTCAGCTCAGTTCCCATCTTCCAAGAGCTAGTTCCTATATATGCTTATGCTATGTTCTCTTGCCATTGAGATCATGACAGTCCCCTGCTGCCGTGGAGGCCTTTCGGGAGCTTAAGCGCCGCTTTTTGTCTGCCCCTGTGTTGCGCCAGCCTGATGTTTCTCTTCCCTTTCAGGTTGAGGTCGATGCTTCCGAGATCGGAGCGGGGGCGGTTTTGTCACAGAAAAGTTCCGACTGCTCAGTGATGAGACCTTGTGCGTTCTTTTCGCTAAAATTTTCGGCCGCCGAGCGAAACTATGATGTTGGTAATCGGGAGCTTTTGGCCATGAAGTGGGCATTTGAGGAGTGGCGTCATTGGCTTGAGGGTGCCAGACATCAGGTGGTAGTTTTGACTGATCACAAGAATTTAATTTATTTGGAGTCTGCTAGGCACCTGAATCCTAGACAGGCACGTTGGTCGTTGTTCTTTTCCCGGTTTAATTTTGTGGTCTCGTACTTACCGGGTTCTAGGAATGTGAAAGCAGATGCTCTTTCTAGGAGTTTTGAGCCTGACTCTCCTGGGAATTCTGAACCTGCTGGTGTCCTTAAGGATGGAGTGGTTTTGTCTGCTGTCTCTCCAGATTTGCGACGTGCTTTGCAAGAATTTCAGGCGGATAGACCTGATCGTTGTCCGTCTGGTAGACTGTTTGTTCCTGACGAGTGGACCACCAGAGTCATCTCGGAAGTTCATTCTTCTACTCTGGCAGGTCATCCGGGAATTTTTGGCACCAGAGATTTGGTGGCTAGATCCTTCTGGTGGCCTTCCCTGTCTCGAGATGTGCGTGTTTTTGTGCAGTCTTGCGATGTGTGTGCTCGGGCCAAGCCTTGTTGTTCTAGGGCTAGTGGGTTGTTGTTGCCCTTGCCTATTCCGAAGAGGCCTTGGACGCACATCTCTATGGACTTTATCTCGGATCTCCCTGTTTCTCAGAAGATGTCTGTCATCTGGGTGGTGTGTGACCGTTTTTCTAAAATGGTTCATTTGGTGCCATTGCCTAAGTTGCCTTCCTCATCTGAGTTGGTCCCTCTGTTTTTTCAAAATGTGGTTCGCTTGCATGGTATTCCGGAAAACATCGTTTCTGACAGGGGTACCCAGTTCGTGTCTAGATTTTGGCGGGCAGTCTGTGCCAGGTTGGGCATTGATTTGTCCTTTTCGTCTGCATTCCATCCTCAGACCAATGGCCAGACGGAGCGAACTAATCAAACTTTGGAGACTTATTTGAGGTGTTTTGTGTCTGCGGATCAGGATGATTGGGTTGCCTTTCTGCCGTTGGCGGAGTTTGCTCTTAATAATCGGGCTAGTTCTGCCACTTTGGTTTCTCCTTTCTTTTGCAATTCAGGGTTTCATCCGCGTTTTTCATCTGGTCAGGTTGAATCTTCGGATTGTCCTGGAGTGGATGCGGTGGTGTTGTGAATTTGGATTCTGGGCTCCCCCGGTGGCTACTGGTGGAATTGAACTGGTGTCTTCATCTTCTCTGTTCACCTGTTCCCATCAAGATGTGGGAGTCGCTATATAACCTTGCTGCTCTGTTAGTTGCTTGCCGGTCAACAATGTTATCAGAAGCCTCTCTGTGCTTGTTCCTGCTCCTAGACAACTACTAGATAAGTTGGACTCTTGTCCATGTTTGTTTTTGCATTTTGTTCCAGTTCACAGCTGTAGTTTCGTTACTGTGTCTGGAAAGCTCTTGTGAACGGGAATTGCCACTCTGGTGTTATGAGTTAATGCCAGAGTTTTAAAGTAATTTCTGGATGGTGTTTTTGATAGGGTTTTCAGCTGACCATGAAAGTGTCCTTTCTGTCTTCTGCTATGTAGTAAGTGGACCTCAAATTTGCTAAACCTATTTTCATACTACGTTTGTTATTTCATCTCAACTCACCGCCAATACATGTGGGGGGCCTCTGTCTCCTTTCGGGGTATTTCTCTAGAGGTGAGCTAGGACTAATATTTTCCTCTGCTAGCTTTATTTAGTCCTCCGGCTGGGCTGGGCATCTAGAATCAACGTAGGCATGCTACCCGGCCACTGCTAGTTGTGCGTTAGGTTTAGTTCATGGTCAGCTCAGTTCCCATCTTCCAAGAGCTAGTTCCTATATATGCTTATGCTATGTTCTCTTGCCATTGAGATCATGACAGTCCCCTGCTGCCGTGGAGGCCTTTCGGGAGCTTAAGCGCCGCTTTTTGTCTGCCCCTGTGTTGCGCCAGCCTGATGTTTCTCTTCCCTTTCAGGTTGAGGTCGATGCTTCCGAGATCGGAGCGGGGGCGGTTTTGTCACAGAAAAGTTCCGACTGCTCAGTGATGAGACCTTGTGCGTTCTTTTCGCTAAAATTTTCGGCCGCCGAGCGAAACTATGATGTTGGTAATCGGGAGCTTTTGGCCATGAAGTGGGCATTTGAGGAGTGGCGTCATTGGCTTGAGGGTGCCAGACATCAGGTGGTAGTTTTGACTGATCACAAGAATTTAATTTATTTGGAGTCTGCTAGGCACCTGAATCCTAGACAGGCACGTTGGTCGTTGTTCTTTTCCCGGTTTAATTTTGTGGTCTCGTACTTACCGGGTTCTAGGAATGTGAAAGCAGATGCTCTTTCTAGGAGTTTTGAGCCTGACTCTCCTGGGAATTCTGAACCTGCTGGTGTCCTTAAGGATGGAGTGGTTTTGTCTGCTGTCTCTCCAGATTTGCGACGTGCTTTGCAAGAATTTCAGGCGGATAGACCTGATCGTTGTCCGTCTGGTAGACTGTTTGTTCCTGACGAGTGGACCACCAGAGTCATCTCGGAAGTTCATTCTTCTACTCTGGCAGGTCATCCGGGAATTTTTGGCACCAGAGATTTGGTGGCTAGATCCTTCTGGTGGCCTTCCCTGTCTCGAGATGTGCGTGTTTTTGTGCAGTCTTGCGATGTGTGTGCTCGGGCCAAGCCTTGTTGTTCTAGGGCTAGTGGGTTGTTGTTGCCCTTGCCTATTCCGAAGAGGCCTTGGACGCACATCTCTATGGACTTTATCTCGGATCTCCCTGTTTCTCAGAAGATGTCTGTCATCTGGGTGGTGTGTGACCGTTTTTCTAAAATGGTTCATTTGGTGCCATTGCCTAAGTTGCCTTCCTCATCTGAGTTGGTCCCTCTGTTTTTTCAAAATGTGGTTCGCTTGCATGGTATTCCGGAAAACATCGTTTCTGACAGGGGTACCCAGTTCGTGTCTAGATTTTGGCGGGCAGTCTGTGCCAGGTTGGGCATTGATTTGTCCTTTTCGTCTGCATTCCATCCTCAGACCAATGGCCAGACGGAGCGAACTAATCAAACTTTGGAGACTTATTTGAGGTGTTTTGTGTCTGCGGATCAGGATGATTGGGTTGCCTTTCTGCCGTTGGCGGAGTTTGCTCTTAATAATCGGGCTAGTTCTGCCACTTTGGTTTCTCCTTTCTTTTGCAATTCAGGGTTTCATCCGCGTTTTTCATCTGGTCAGGTTGAATCTTCGGATTGTCCTGGAGTGGATGCGGTGGTGTTGTGAATTTGGATTCTGGGCTCCCCCGGTGGCTACTGGTGGAATTGAACTGGTGTCTTCATCTTCTCTGTTCACCTGTTCCCATCAAGATGTGGGAGTCGCTATATAACCTTGCTGCTCTGTTAGTTGCTTGCCGGTCAACAATGTTATCAGAAGCCTCTCTGTGCTTGTTCCTGCTCCTAGACAACTACTAGATAAGTTGGACTCTTGTCCATGTTTGTTTTTGCATTTTGTTCCAGTTCACAGCTGTAGTTTCGTTACTGTGTCTGGAAAGCTCTTGTGAACGGGAATTGCCACTCTGGTGTTATGAGTTAATGCCAGAGTTTTAAAGTAATTTCTGGATGGAGTTTTTGATAGGGTTTTCAGCTGACCATGAAAGTGTCCTTTCTGTCTTCTGCTATGTAGTAAGTGGACCTCAAATTTGCTAAACCTATTTTCATACTACGTTTGTTATTTCATCTCAACTCACCGCCAATACATGTGGGGGGCCTCTGTCTCCTTTCGGGGTATTTCTCTAGAGGTGAGCTAGGACTAATATTTTCCTCTGCTAGCTTTATTTAGTCCTCCGGCTGGGCTGGGCATCTAGAATCAACGTAGGCATGCTACCCGGCCACTGCTAGTTGTGCGTTAGGTTTAGTTCATGGTCAGCTCAGTTCCCATCTTCCAAGAGCTAGTTCCTATATATGCTTATGCTATGTTCTCTTGCCATTGAGATCATGACAGTTTGACCGGCCCGCAAAGTGTTAATTGTTTGGGCTGAAGCAGGAGAAAAAGAAGTGTTGAAGGGAAATTTTTTTTTTTTTTTTCCCCTCAGAGTTTTGCTGCCTAGCCCTTAATTGCTGTCTAGCTGCTTCTTACCTCCTCTTAACCCTTGAATGGCTCTGTGTCCACCTGTTTGTAATGGATCTTCAGAGTGTAACTGCAGGTTTGAATAATCTCGCCACGAAGGTACAAAATTTGCAAGATTTTGTTTGTCATGCACCTGTATCTGAGCCGAGAATTCCTTTGCCGGAATTTTTCTCGGGGAATAGATCCGGGTTTCAGAATTTTCGAAATAATTGCAAATTATTTTTGTCTCTGAAATCTCGCTCTGCCGGAGACCCTGCACAGCAGGTCAGGATTGTGATTTCCTTGCTCCGGGGCGACCCTCAAGACTGGGCTTTTTCATTGACACCAGGGGATCCTGCGTTGCTCAATGTGGATGCGTTTTTTCTGGCCTTGGGGTTGCTTTATGACGAACCTCATTTGGAGCTTCAGGCAGAAAAAACTTTGATGTCCCTATCTCAGGGGCAAGATGAAGCGGAAATTTACTGCCAAAGATTCCGTAAATGGTCTGTGCTTACTCAGTGGAATGAGTGCGCCCTGGCGGCGACTTTCAGAGAGGGTCTCTCTGATGCCATTAAGGATGTTATGGTGGGGTTCCCTGTGCCTGCGGGTCTGAATGAGTCCATGACAATGGCTATTCAGATCGATAGGCGTTTGCGGGAGCGCAAACCAGTGCACCATCTGGCGGTGTCCACTGAGAAGTCGCCAGAGAGTATGCAGTGTGATAGAATTCTGTCCCGAAGCGAGCGGCAGAATTTTAGATGGAAAAATGGGTTGTGTTTCTATTGTGGTGATTCTACTCATGTTATATCAGCATGCTCTAAGCGCACTAAAAAGCTTGGTAAATCTGTTTCCATTTGCACCTTACCGTCTAAATTTATTCTATCTGTGACCCTGATTTGCTCTTTGTCATCTATTACCACGGACGCCTATGTCGACTCTGGCGCCGCTTTGAGTCTTATGGATTGGTCCTTTGCCAAACGCTGTGGGTATGATTTAGAGCCTTTGGAGACTCCTATTCCTCTGAAGGGGATTGACTCCACCCCATTGGCTAATAATAAACCACAATACTGGACACAAGTAACTATGCGTATTAATCCGGATCACCAGGAGATTATTCGCTTTCTGGTGCTGTATAATCTACATGATGATTTGGTGCTAGGATTGCCTTGGCTGCAATCTCACAACCCAGTCCTCGACTGGAGAGCTATGTCTGTGTTGAGCTGGGGATGTAAGGGGGCTCATGGGGATGTACCTGTGGTTTCCATTTCATCATCCATTCCCTCTGAAATTCCTGAGTTCCTGTCTGACTATCGTGACGTCTTTGAAGAATCCAAGCTTGGTTCGTTACCTCCGCACCGAGAGTGCGATTGTGCCATAGATTTAATCCCGGGTAGTAAATACCCAAAGGGTCGTTTATTTAATCTGTCTGTGCCTGAACATGCTGCTATGCGAGAATATATAAAGGAGTCCTTGGAAAAGGGACATATTCGTCCATCGTCATCTCCCTTAGGAGCCGGTTTTTTCTTTGTGTCAAAAAAAGACGGCTCTTTGAGACCATGTATTGATTATCGGCTTTTGAATAAAATCACTGTTAAATATCAATACCCATTGCCGTTGCTGACTGATTTGTTTGCTCGCATAAAGGGGGCCAAGTGGTTCTCTAAGATTGACCTTCGTGGGGCGTATAATTTGGTGCGAATCAGGCAGGGGGATGAGTGGAAAACCGCATTTAATACGCCCGAGGGCCACTTTGAGTATTTAGTGATGCCTTTTGGTCTTTCTAATGCTCCGTCAGTTTTCCAGTCCTTTATGCATGATATTTTTCGCGATTATTTGGATAAATTTATGATTGTGTATCTGGATGATATTCTGATTTTTTCGGATGACTGGGACTCTCATGTCCAGCAAGTCAGGAGGGTTTTTCAGGTTTTGCGGTCTAATTCTTTGTGTGTGAAGGGTTCTAAGTGTGTTTTTGGGGTACAGAGGATTTCCTTTTTGGGATATATTTTTTCCCCCTCTTCCATTGAAATGGATCCTGTCAAGGTTCAAGCTATTTGTGATTGGACGCAGCCCTCTTCTCTTAAGAGTCTTCAGAAATTTTTGGGCTTTGCTAACTTTTATCGTCGATTTATTGCTGGTTTTTCGGATATTGCTAAGCCATTGACCGATTTGACTAAGAAGGGTGCTGATGTTGCTGATTGGTCCCCTGATGCTGTGGAGGCCTTTCGGGAGCTTAAGCGCCGTTTTTCCTCTGCCCCTGTGTTGCGTCAGCCTGATGTTGCTCTACCTTTTCAGGTTGAGGTCGACGCTTCTGAGATCGGAGCTGGGGCAGTGTTGTCGCAGAAAAGTTCTGACTGCTCCGTGATGAGGCCTTGTGCCTTCTTTTCCCGTAAATTTTCGCCCGCTGAGCGGAATTATGATGTTGGGAATCGGGAGCTTTTGGCCATGAAGTGGGCTTTTGAGGAGTGGCGCCATTGGCTTGAGGGGGCCAGACATCAGGTGGTGGTATTGACTGACCACAAAAATTTGATTTATCTTGAGACCGCCAGGCGCCTGAATCCTAGACAGGCGCGCTGGTCATTATTTTTCTCTCGGTTTAATTTTGTGGTGTCATACCTACCGGGTTCTAAGAATGTTAAGGCGGATGCCCTTTCTAGGAGTTTTGAGCCTGACTCGCCTGGTAACTCTGAGCCCACAGGTATCCTTAAGGATGGAGTGGTATTGTCAGCCGTTTCTCCAGACCTGCGGCGGGCCTTGCAGGAGTTTCAGGCGGAGAGACCTGATCGTTGCCCACCTGATAAACTGTTTGTTCCTGATGATTGGACCAGTAGAGTCATCTCTGAGGTTCATTCTTCTGCGTTGGCAGGTCATCCTGGCATTTTTGGTACCAGGGATTTGGTGGCAAGGTCCTTCTGGTGGCCTTCCCTGTCACGAGATGTGCGAGGCTTTGTGCAGTCTTGTGACGTTTGTGCTCGGGCCAAGCCTTGTTGTTCTCGGGCTAGTGGATTATTGTTGCCCTTGCCTATTCCTAAGAGGCCTTGGACGCACATCTCGATGGATTTTATTTCAGATCTGCCTGTTTCTCAGAAGATGTCTGTCATCTGGGTGGTGTGTGACCGTTTTTCTAAGATGGTCCATTTGGTTCCTCTGCCCAAGTTACCTTCTTCTTCCGAGTTGGTTCCTCTGTTTTTTCAAAATGTTGTTCGTTTGCATGGTATTCCTGAGAATATCGTTTCTGACAGAGGGACCCAATTCGTGTCTAGATTTTGGCGGGCATTCTGTGCTAGGATGGGCATAGATTTATCTTTTTCATCCGCTTTCCATCCTCAGACGAATGGCCAGACCGAGCGGATTAATCAGACCCTGGAGACATATCTGAGGTGTTTTGTGTCTGCTGACCAGGATGATTGGGTTGCTTTTTTGCCATTGGCGGAGTTCGCTCTCAATAATCGGGCCAGCTCTGCCACTTTGGTGTCCCCGTTTTTCTGTAATTCGGGGTTTCATCCTCGATTTTCCTCTGGTCAGGTGGAATCTTCGGATTGTCCTGGAGTGGATGCTGTGGTGGAGAGATTGCATCAGATCTGGGGGCAGGTGGTGGACAATTTGAGGTTGTCCCAGGAGAAGACTCAGCTTTTTGCCAACCGCCACCGTCGTGTTGGTCCTCGGCTTTCTGTTGGGGATTTGGTGTGGTTGTCTTCTCGTTTTGTCCCTATGAGGGTCTCTTCTCCTAAGTTTAAGCCTCGGTTTATCGGCCCGTATAAGATATTGGAGATTCTTAACCCTGTTTCCTTCCGTTTGGACCTCCCTGCATCCTTTTCTATTCATAACGTTTTTCATCGGTCATTATTGCGCAGGTATGAGGTACCGGTTGTGCCTTCCGTTGAGCCTCCTGCTCCGGTGTTGGTTGAGGGTGAGTTGGAGTACGTTGTGGAGAAAATCTTGGACTCTCGTGTTTCCAGACGGAGACTCCAGTATCTGGTCAAGTGGAAGGGATACGGCCAGGAGGATAATTCTTGGGTGAATGCATCTGATGTTCATGCCTCCGATCTGGTTCGTGCCTTTCATAGGGCCCATCCTGATCGCCCTGGTGGTTCTGGTGAGGGTTCGGTGCCCCCTCCTTGAGGGGGGGGTACTGTTGTGAATTTGGATTCTGGGCTCCCCCGGTGGCTACTGGTGGAATTGAACTGGTGTCTTCATCTTCTCTGTTCACCTGTTCCCATCAAGATGTGGGAGTCGCTATATAACCTTGCTGCTCTGTTAGTTGCTTGCCGGTCAACAATGTTATCAGAAGCCTCTCTGTGCTTGTTCCTGCTCCTAGACAACTACTAGATAAGTTGGACTCTTGTCCATGTTTGTTTTTGCATTTTGTTCCAGTTCACAGCTGTAGTTTCGTTACTGTGTCTGGAAAGCTCTTGTGAACGGGAATTGCCACTCTGGTGTTATGAGTTAATGCCAGAGTTTTAAAGTAATTTCTGGATGGAGTTTTTGATAGGGTTTTCAGCTGACCATGAAAGTGTCCTTTCTGTCTTCTGCTATGTAGTAAGTGGACCTCAAATTTGCTAAACCTATTTTCATACTACGTTTGTTATTTCATCTCAACTCACCGCCAATACATGTGGGGGGCCTCTGTCTCCTTTCGGGGTATTTCTCTAGAGGTGAGCTAGGACTAATATTTTCCTCTGCTAGCTTTATTTAGTCCTCCGGCTGGGCTGGGCATCTAGAATCAACGTAGGCATGCTACCCGGCCACTGCTAGTTGTGCGTTAGGTTTAGTTCATGGTCAGCTCAGTTCCCATCTTCCAAGAGCTAGTTCCTATATATGCTTATGCTATGTTCTCTTGCCATTGAGATCATGACACGGTGGTGGATCGGTTGCATCGGATTTGGGGACAAGTGGTGGATAATTTGGAATTGTCCCAGGAGAGGACTCAGCAGTTTGCTAACCGTCGTCGTCGTGTTGGTCCCCACCTTCACGTTGGGGACTTGGTGTGGTTGTCTTCCCGTTTTGTCCCTATGAGGGTTTCTTCTCCCAAATTTAAGCCTCGGTTCATCGGTCCTTATAGGATTTTGGAGATTCTTAACCCTGTTTCCTTTCGTTTGGACCTCCCGGCATCTTTCGCTATCCATAATGTGTTCCATCGGTCATTGTTGCGGAGATATGAGGTACCGGTGGTTCCTTCTACTGAACCTCCTGCTCCTGTGCTGGTGGAGGGTGAATTGGAGTACGTCGTGGAGAAGATCTTGGACTCCCGTATTTCCAGACGGAGACTTCAATATCTGGTTAAATGGAAAGGCTATGGTCAGGAAGATAATTCTTGGGTAACTGCCTCTGATGTTCATGCCTCGGATTTGGTTCGTGCCTTTCATAGGGCTCATCCAGATCGCCCTGGCGGTTCTTGTGAGGGTTCGGTGCCCCCTCCTTAAGGGGAGGGTACTGTTGTGTATCCGCTTTTTGGGCTCCCCTGGTGGTTGCTGGTGGTACTGGTGACTTGTTTGCACTTTGCTTCTTCTGTTCACCTGCTTCCATCAGTGTTTGGGAGTTTCCTATTTAGCCTTGCTCTCCAGTCATTTCCTTGCCGGTCATCATTGTAACCAGAGCCTTCGGTTGCATGTTCCTGCTACTAGTCTGCTGATCAGCTAAGTGGACTTTGTCCTTTTGTTTTGTACCTTTTGTCCAGTTTGCAGTTTTTGTGATTCTCTGTAGCTGGAAGCTCTTGCGGGCTGAAATTGCCACTCCTGTGTCATGAGTTGACACAGGAGTCTTAAAGTAATTTCAGGATGGTTTTTTGAAAGGGTTTTCAGTTGACCGTGAAGTCCTCTTTTGTATCCTTCTGCTATCTAGAAAGTGGACCTCTCTTTGCTAAATCTACTTTCATACTGTGTATGTCTTTTCCTCTTAATTCACCGTTATTACATGTGGGGGGCTGCTATCATCTTTTGGGGTATTTCCCTAGAGGTAAGCCAGGTCTGTTTCTTCCTCTACCAGGCGTAGTTAGTCCTCTGGCTGGCGCGTGGCATATAGGAAGCCGTAGGTATGCTCCCTGGCTACTGTTAGTTGTGTGGTAGATTTAGCTCACGGTCAACTCGAGTTTCCATCACCCGAGAGCTCGTTCGTTACTTATGTGTTTTTTACGTTCCCTTGCCATTGGGAACCATGACAGATCTCACTTGCTGACTGGCATCTTCTTAGGGAGCAGAAGTACTTGGAGTGGGCGGCCATGACTTTTGCACCTTTGCCCTGGTGCTGCCCACAACGACATGCCCCCAGCGCACCATGTGGGACAGCAGTGGCGGCAATTTAACAGTTCAAGGATTTCTCAATAAAGCACAGTCTCTTAGGCGCACAAGACCCAGTTTGCTGGGTCGGTCCATCCTGCTCGTGACGCCAAGTTTGCAGCGCCCCACTAGGACCCTGGAGTACTCGGGCCAGGTCCGGTGGTCGTTAAAGGGGTGGTCACGGTGCCAGTGACCCGGTCCATGGCCCTGGGCATCCAAGTAAAAGGAAAGGACTTTGAACTGGTTATTTGAATAAAGAGTGTTTGTGACGCCACCTGTGGTATTCGGTCAGGATAACCAATGCTGCTTAAAGTGTTCCTCTGGGGATGATGGCACTGCAGCAAGGATGGTAGAGCTTCCCACAGGTGAAACTGGGTCCCCAGGGCTCCCGGTGTAGTAGATAAAGATGGTGTGGTGCCAGAAAGAACTAGAGGACACAAGGTTGCAGTTTCTTTACCTTTTTACTGTTGTAAGGCAGCCACAGTCCAGGGTACGGATCACAGGTGCTGGTGTGGTCTGGCCGGCTTGGAAGTGATTTAGGAATCCTAGCCAGGTGGGGTTGGAAGCCTTCCTCTCTGCGCTGTGTTGTAGTCCCTTGCTGCCTTAGTAACACTGTTTTTGATCAACAATAGCATGAAAGCCATCCCACCATCGAGAAGGTGACTCTGACAGGGAAGGGTCCTACGCTGTTGTGAATTAGACTTTTTGGCTCCCTCTTGTGGTCACTAGTGGTATGACTCTGGGATTGTCTTTTTTCTGTTTGGCACTCACCTGGGTCGTTAGTCCAGGGGTGTCGCTATATTAACTTCCTGGATCCTTAGTCCAGTGCCTGGCATCGTTGTAATCAGATCCTTCTGTTGCTCCTGTCTGCTGGTCCTGGCTCTTGCTAAATTAAGCTAAGTCTTGCTTCTTTCTTTATTGAGTTACTTGCTTGCTACTATTTTTGTCCAGCTTGTACTAAATGTGATTTCTGACCTTGCTGGAAGCTCTAGGGGGCTGGTGTTCTCCCCCCGGCCGTTAGACGGTTCGGGGGTTCTTGAATATCCAGTGAGGATATTTTAATAGGGTTTTTGCTGACCATATAAGTCATCTTACTATATTCTGCTATTAGCTAGTGGGCCTCTCTTTGCTAAATACCTAGCTCATTCTTATGTTTGTCTTTTCCTCTTACCTCACCGTTATTATTTGTTGGGGGCTTGTATCCAACTTTTGGGGGTCTTTTCTCTGGAGGCAAGAAAGGTCTTTCTTTTCCCTTCTAGGGTTAGTTAGTTCTCTGGCTGGCGCGAGACGTCTAGAACCAACGTAGGCACGTTCCCCGGCTACTTCTATTTGTGGTGCTAGGATTAGATATATGGTCAGCCCAGTTACCACTGCCCTATGAGCTGGTTTTTTGTGTTTGCAGACTTGGTATTGATTCCTGAGACCCTCTGCCATTGGGGTCATAACAGTATGCCAGGCCTACATTGAATGTTTAATGCATTGCAGAAGTGGGATAATAAGAAAGGAAATTCTGAGATTTTTTTTTGTTTTTTTTTCCTCTCTTCCTCCCCTTTACCTCTGAGTGGCTTGAGCTTGCTGCAGACATGAATGTCCAGACCTTGATTACAAGTGTGGACCAGCTTGCTGCTCGTGTGCAAAGCATACAAAATTTTGTTACCAGTAGTTCTATGTCTGAACCTAAAATACCTATTCCTGAACTGTTTTCTGGAGACCGATTTAAGTTTAGGAATTTCAGGGATAATTGTAAATTGTTTCTATCTCTGAGACCCCGTTCATCTGGAGACTCAGCTCAGCAAGTTAAAATTGTTATCTCTTTTTTACGGGGCGACCCCCAGGATTGGGCTTTCTCACTAGCGCCAGGAGATCCGGCATTGGCAAATATTGATGCGTTTTTTCTGGCGCTCGGATTGCTTTATGAGGAACCCAATCTTGAGGTTCAGGCAGAAAAAGCCTTGCTGGCTATTTCTCAGGGCCAGGATGAAGCTGAAGTGTATTGCCAAAAAATTCGGAAATGGTCCGTGCTTACTCAGTGGAATGAGTGTGCTCTGGCCGCAAATTTCAGAAATGGCCTTTCTGAAGCCATTAAGAATGTGATGGTGGGTTTCTCCATTCCTACAAGTCTGAATGATTCCATGGCGCTGGCTATTCAAATTGACCGACGTTTGCGGGAGCGCAAAACCGCTAATCCTCTGGTGGTGTTGTCTGAACAAGCACCTGATTTGATGCAATGTGATAGAATTCAGACCAGAAATGAGCGGAAAAATCATAGACGTCAGAATGGGTTGTGTTTTTACTGTGGTGATTCTACACATGTTATATCAGCATGCTCTAAACGCCTAACAAGGGTTGTTAGTCCTGTCGCCATTGGTAATTTGCAACCTAAATTTATTTTGTCTGTGACTTTAATTTGCTCATTGTCCTCTTACCCTGTTATGGCGTTTGTGGATTCAGGTGCTGCCCTGAGTCTTATGGATCTGTCATTTGCCAAGCGCTGTGGTTTTGTTCTTGAGCCGTTGGTTAATCCTATCCCTCTGAGGGGTATTGATGCTACGCCATTGGCGGAAAATAAACCACAGTTTTGGACACAGGTAACCATGTGCATGACTCCTGAACATCGGGAGGTGATTCGTTTTCTTGTTCTGCATAAAATGCATGATTTGGTCGTTTTGGGTTTGCCATGGTTACAGACTCATAATCCAGTCTTGGATTGGAAGGCAATGTCTGTGTCAAGTTGGGGCTGCCAGGGTATTCATGGTGATTCCCCGCCGGTGTCTATTGCTTCCTCTACTCCTTCGGAAGTTCCTGAGTATTTGTCTGATTATCAGGATGTGTTCAGCGAGTCCAGGTCCAGTGTTCTGCCTCCTCATAGGGACTGTGACTGTGCCATAGATTTGATTCCAGGTAGCAAATTTCCTAAGGGAAGACTATTTAATCTGTCTGTACCTGAGCATACCGCAATGCGTTCGTATATCAAGGAATCTCTGGAGAAGGGGCATATCCGTCCTTCCTCTTCCCCTCTTGGTGCGGGATTCTTTTTTGTGGCCAAGAAGGACGGATCTTTGAGACCTTGTATTGACTATCGGCTTTTGAATAGAATCACTGTTAAATTTCAGTATCCTTTGCCTCTGTTGTCAGACTTGTTTGCCCGAATTAAAGGTGCCAAGTGGTTCACCAAGATAGATCTTCGTGGTGCGTACAACCTTGTGCGCATTAAGCGAGGAGATGAATGGAAAACCGCGTTTAATACGCCCGAAGGTCATTTTGAGTACTTGGTGATGCCTTTTGGGCTCTCTAATGCTCCTTCAGTGTTTCAGTCCTTTATGCATGATATTTTCCGGAAGTATCTGGATAAATTTATGATCGTTTATCTGGATGATATTCTGTTTTTTTCTGATGACTGGGACTCGCATGTAGAGCAGGTCAGGATGGTGTTTCAGGTTTTGCGTGAGAATGCTTTATTTGTTAAGGGCTCAAAGTGTCTCTTTGGAGTACAGAAGGTTCCCTTTTTGGGGTTTATTTTTTCCCCTTCTGCGGTGGAGATGGACCCAGTCAAGGTCCGTGCTATTCATGATTGGACTCAACCCACGTCAGTTAAGAGTCTTCAGAAGTTCTTGGGTTTTGCTAACTTCTACCGTCGTTTTATTGTTAATTTTTCTAGCATTGCTAAACCTTTGACGGATATGACCAAGAAAGGTTCTGATGTTGCTAACTGGGCTCATGCAGCCGTGGAGGCTTTCCAGGAGTTGAAGCGCCGGTTTACTTCGGCGCCTGTTTTGTGCCAGCCTGATGTCTCACTTTCCTTTCAGGTTGAAGTGGATGCTTCTGAGATTGGGGCAGGGGCCGTTTTGTCGCAGAGAGGCCCTGGTTGCTCTGTGATGAGACCTTGTGCCTTTTTCTCGAGGAAGTTTTCGCCTGCTGAGCGGAATTATGATGTTGGCAATCGGGAGTTGTTGGCCATGAAGTGGGCATTTGAGGAGTGGCGTCATTGGCTCGAGGGTGCTAAGCATCGTGTGGTGGTCTTCACTGATCACAAAAATTTGATGTATCTCGAGTCTGCTAAACGCCTGAATCCTAGACAGGCCCGCTGGTCATTGTTTTTCTCCCGTTTTGACTTTGTGGTCTCGTATTTACCAGGTTCAAAGAATGTGAAGGCTGATGCTCTTTCAAGGAGCTTTGTGCCTGACTCTCCGGGAGTCGCAGAACCAGTTGGTATTCTTAAAGAGGGAGTTATCTTGTCAGCCATTTCTCCGGATTTGCGACGTGTGTTGCAGAGATTTCAGGCTGGTAGACCTGACTCTTGTCCACCTGACAGACTGTTTGTTCCTGATAAGTGGACCAGCAGAGTCATTTCCGAGGTTCATTCCTCGGTGTTGGCAGGGCATCCGGGAATTTTTGGCACCAGAGATCTGGTGGCTAGGTCCTTTTGGTGGCCTTCCTTGTCACGGGATGTGCGGTTGTTTGTGCAGTCCTGTGGGACTTGTGCTCGAGCTAAGCCTTGCTGTTCTCGTGCCAGCGGGTTGCTCTTGCCCTTGCCTGTCCCGAAGAGACCTTGGACACACATTTCCATGGATTTCATTTCAGATCTCCCAGTGTCTCAGGGCATGTCTGTCATCTGGGTGGTATGTGATCGCTTTTCTAAGATGGTCCATTTGGTACCTTTGCCTAAGCTGCCTTCCTCTTCCGATCTGGTTCCTGTGTTCTTTCAGAATGTGGTTCGTTTACACGGCATTCCTGAGAATATTGTGTCTGACAGAGGATCCCAGTTTGTTTCCAGGTTCTGGCGATCCTTTTGTGCTAGGATGGGCATTGAGTTGTCTTTTTCGTCTGCCTTTCATCCTCAGACTAATGGACAAACGGAGCGAACTAATCAGACTCTGGAGGCTTATTTGAGGTGTTTTGTTTCTGCGGATCAGGATGATTGGGTGACCTTCTTGCCGTTGGCTGAGTTTGCCCTTAATAATCGGGCTAGTTCCGCTACATTGGTTTCGCCATTTTTCTGCAACTCTGGTTTCCATCCTCGTTTTTCCTCGGGACATGTGGAGCCTTCTGACTGTCCTGGGGTAGATTCTGTGGTGGATAGGTTGCAGCAGATCTGGAATCATGTGGTGGACAACTTAAAGTTGTCACAAGAGAAGGCTCAGCGTTTTGCCAACCGCCGCCGCGGTGTGGGTCCCCGACTTCGTGTTGGGGATTTGGTATGGCTGTCTTCTCGATTTGTTCCTATGAAGGTCTCCTCTCCTAAATTTAAGCCTCGCTTCATCGGTCCTTACAAGATATTGGAAATCCTTAATCCTGTGTCCTTTCGCTTGGATCTTCCTGTGTCGTTTGCCATTCACAACGTGTTCCATAGGTCTTTGTTGCGGCGGTACGTTGTACCTGTGGTTCCTTCTGTTGAGCCTCCTGCTCCGGTGTTGGTTGAGGGCGAGTTGGAGTACGTGGTTGAGAAGATCTTGGATTCTCGTCTCTCCAGGCGGAGGCTTCAGTATCTGGTCAAGTGGAAGGGCTATGGTCAGGAGGATAATTCCTGGGTGGTTGCCTCTGATGTGCATGCGGCCGATTTAGTTCGTGCCTTTCACGCTGCTCATCCTGATTGCCCTGGTGGTCTTGGTGAGGGTTCGGTGACCCCTCCTTAAGGGGGGGGTACTGTTGTGAATTAGACTTTTTGGCTCCCTCTTGTGGTCACTAGTGGTATGACTCTGGGATTGTCTTTTTTCTGTTTGGCACTCACCTGGGTCGTTAGTCCAGGGGTGTCGCTATATTAACTTCCTGGATCCTTAGTCCAGTGCCTGGCATCGTTGTAATCAGATCCTTCTGTTGCTCCTGTCTGCTGGTCCTGGCTCTTGCTAAATTAAGCTAAGTCTTGCTTCTTTGTTTTTTGAGTTACTTGCTTGCTACTATTTTTGTCCAGCTTGTACTAAATGTGATTTCTGACCTTGCTGGAAGCTCTAGGGGGCTAGTGTTCTCCCCCCGGCCGTTAGACGGTTCGGGGGTTCTTGAATATCCAGTGTGGATATTTTAATAGGGTTTTTGCTGACCATATAAGTCATCTTACTATATTCTGCTATTAGCTAGTGGGCCTCTCTTTGCTAAATACCTAGCTCATTCTTATGTTTGTCTTTTCCTCTTACCTCACCGTTATTATTTGTTGGGGGCTTGTATCCAACTTTTGGGGGTCTTTTCTCTGGAGGCAAGAAAGGTCTTTCTTTTCCCTTCTAGGGTTAGTTAGTTCTCCGGCTGGCGCGAGACGTCTAGAACCAACGTAGGCACGTTCCCCGGCTACTTCTATTTGTGGTGCTAGGATTAGATATATGGTCAGCCCAGTTACCACTGCCCTATGAGCTGGTTTTTTGTGTTTGCAGACTTGGTATTGATTCCTGAGACCCTCTGCCATTGGGGTCATAACACTACGCTGTCTAATATTAAAAACCTTACCATGTGTCAGAGTTGACCTCAGTGTGTGAATAAGGGCAGACAAGAGGACCGGGTCCCAACCAGTGGACGCCAGTCTGGGGAAGCCTTTAAATGTAATTTCTAGCTCAGGAAATAGGCCACACAGAATGCATAATAAATACAAAGAAAAAACACAAAAATTGAGCTTGGTTTGAGTTGGTATACATGCAGCACATAAACACATCTTCACATTGGCCATAAAACATACAAAACCTACAAGAAGCAAAATGAGCAAAAACCCAGCTGTAACTATATAAGTAAAAAGCAAAAGTGCATTTAAATAACACAGAGTTCTTAGTAATACTGTTTTTGATCAAAAATATCATAAAAGCCATCCCACCATAATATTGGAAATGTAAAAGGGACCAAAGGCTGGTTATAGGTGCCAACAATACCCACTATTTATTCCTGCCCCTCAGTGGACCTCCAGATTCATTGGGCCCTCCTATAATTTTTTTAGCGGTCTAATCTGAATGCGATCTATTTAAATTAGGCATGGCATGAAGCAGCCATTAACTTGTGGATGCCGATGTGTAGTGCAGTGCGCTATTTGTTTGTGCCCTGTCCTGCAATGTTGAAAGCTAAATCTCCACGCAAGCGAGATTAGTGTTCTCACAGTGAAAAACGGGAGGTTTTTTTGTTTGTTTTTTAATTGCTGGTTTGCTTTTTTATGTTGAGGTGCTTGGGACTGTCTGGTGAAATTTGGGGTCTTAATGCTGGGAGCACTTTGTGGTGGGGGTTAATGCTTGGGAGGATGTCTGCTAGGATTTGGGGTGGGGGATTATGCTTGAGGGAGCTGTTTAGTGGGGGGCAAGACTTGTGTTGTCTGGTGGGGGTTCGGCTTGGGGGGGCTGTCTGGTGTGGTTTGTGTTTGGGGGGCTGTCTGGTGGGATTTGTGATGGAAAGTTATGTTTGTGGGAGCTGTCTGATGAGGTTATACTTAGGGGAGCTCTCTGGTGGGGGGGTTATGCTTGGAGGGGCTATCTGGTGAATGGCAGCGCAGCTCCAGGGGAACTCCTGTCACCTCTGCTGTGACGTGGCAACGCGATGACATCTCCTTTATGTTGTCAGGTGCCATCAAGCCCAGAGGTTAGTAATGGACAGGGGTCAATAAGATGCCCTAACTACTAACCCCATAGTCAAAATGTAAAAATAACGTAACACCCAGGATAAAGTTTTTTATTTAAAATAATGACACAAACTCCTTTAATGAACCTTAATTTACCATAAACGTATATTTTTACTGATTAATTTCATATCACTATTTTCACTGAAAAAAATTTCTAAAGAGAGTAGCGCATGTTGATCCTGGAACATCAAGTCGGAGAATAAATTATTTCCCAATGTAGATTTCTATGGTTTACCATTTCTGTCCATACTGCTATTTGCTGGATCCCTTTTTTAAAAAGGTATTTTTTAATTGTAAAGGATCTGATAAAAAAAGAAAAATAATAAACAGTCATATCCCTCACCTTTCCGATGTGAAGATAATCCATATTGTCCCATGACAATTCAGATGATTTGCATAGCGGTCACATCAGTGATGTGACTGCTATCCCCACCAGCCAGAACACACTAACAGGTGCCAGATATAGTAAATAAACGGGAAAAAGAAAAGAGAAAGAAAAAAAATGTATGTTTTAAATTCAGTCCCCAGTTTAAAGGTATAAAAAACATAATCCAAAAGAGACTGCCCATATTATATGAAGATGATGCGCTTTCATAAATACTAAAAGATGGTATAAATGTGGTGGCTAGAACAGCGCCAACCATTGGTAGTATAATATCCCCAGGTTTATTTGCATCCAAGCCCATATCAAAAACGTGTCTGGAATGTAAGGGATTTTTTAAATGTGGCGTCTCTGCCTGTAGCACAACACCTGTGGCTAACACAGAGCTATGCAATGACTAAGATCGCATTAGATCGAAACGCGTCGCATTAACTCTTCTTTTCCACATGTACGCATTCCTATATGTGCAAGGATTTATTAAGATGAAGAAATTTTTTAATGGATAAATAAAGAATCACTAATTTTAAGGAGCTGGAACTTCACATTTTTTCTACTTTCTGCTACTATTCGTCCTGGTCATAGACGGAGTTCCGTGCACCTGCGGTGATCGGTGAGCTGGCTGTGGCTCTTGTAGCCATTTGTAGCCATTTATTTGATTGCATAAATAAAAAGAAAGAATGTGACTGTAAATAGTTGGAGGTTAACTCATAATTGCTGAAAGTTTAAAATGACTGCTACAATTTAAAAGTTTTGATAAACCTGACCAGGTTTCCATTTAAAGGGGTCCCTCATTTGAAGGGATCCTCTGTTTAAAGAGTTTATTATCCGTTAAAAGGACATTCGAATCATGGACAGTGAATGGTTCACAAACTTTCTTATAAATAGTTTGCACCTTCTTAAAAGTGCTTCCTCCTGGTTTTACAAAGAAGCTTTTAAGAGACTGCTTCTTATATTACTGTGAAATTTGCCTTGTTTTACAGAGACCTGAAGAAAAACCCGTTTGGTGCGGCAGGATTCTGGGTCTGGATACACGCCTTGTGGCCCGCATAAGGCCTACGTTAAGGGTTTATGACAGGTCCCTCACTTCGTTGCTGCTGTTATAAAGTATTAATTGACTTGAGTATTAAATTGCACCTTTAGTTGCACTACCTCCATACTGAAAAAGCTTGAAAGTTGTTTGCACCCTTAAAGGGAATGTTGACTTGTTGCACTTTGTTGAAATAATATCTGAAGTTGGTTAGAACTGTATCTTATATGCCAGATAGTTAATATATTAGTAAGTTAATATAGTGAATAAAAATAAAACTGAAACTAGAATCCAGATAGTGTTATGTGCAGAAAGTATTGAAAATGTCAGATATTGCACTTTTGAATTGAACCTGACCTGATGCAGTATACCCCCATCCTATCCGTTTGTAGGAAAGTTCTGCACTTTGAAGAGAATAAAGATAATGTTTGTTTTGCACTTTGAAGCCTTAAGAGATAGTATACCTGTAAGGGTCATCGCATTTCATAGTTAGTTAGTTATTACATTGTTCTCTATTTTTGAAAGTAGGCCTACGATGTAAATACGTTTTTGTAACGTTCAAGCGTCCATACCTCCCATAAAGAGAAGCCCCAGTTTACATTAATTTGTTTACATGTTTACAGCATTCCAAAAATTTGTATGTCTTTTTGCTAACTTGTATTGTTGCTCTTCTTTTCCCAGTCCGGGAGTACTGGATTAAACAGGGGGAGTGTGGTGCCTTAGGGTCCTGGTCATCACAGTAGCATTGCTCTCCTCTCGGGGAGAGTGATGTTACGCCTGGAAGCGATGAAAGATAACTCTTATAAGGTAACCACCATACACACAATATATTCACACTCCAGGCCACAAGGGGGAGCTTTTGATCCTATTTAATAGGTGACTACCCTATATATATTGTGGTTTGGAGGGAAAGAGAGAGCAGATTGTCAGAGAGACAGAAGAAAGCAGTCTATAGGACTGGAGGTGCCGTTCAGCCAGAAAGTACTGAAGCTCCTGGACAGAGATTATACTGACAGCAGAACATTGTTGAGTGAGCGTGAAGGACAACGAAGCACAGGAGAAGGATATCAGGGGAGACCAGCTAAGAAAAGGCTGCCTTCCTCTGAGGCGCAGATAACCGGTAGCCGGACCACCAAGGTTGTAAGGACTCTAAGACTTACATCAGAGACTGGCAGGACAGCTGAACTGCAAGTTAACTGTCCACCTTAATTCCCAGGAGACACGTTCACCTATAGAGCCCGGGGCGTGCTAGAGTCCCTGTAAAAAGGCTCAAGTCACCAGTCATATGGGTTATATTGTATCATATATGGGATACAGAGAGAACAACTGTGAGGACCTTATGTGAAGCCATAGGCAGTAAGGGACTACAACCCCACTGCGCTTTGAGGAAGGCTTTTAACTCCCACCTGGTAAAGGGGACTCTAGATTCGCTTCCAAGCTAGCCGAACCCTGCCTGCCCTGTGATCTGGTACCCTGGACTGTGGCTGCCTGAAGTCTTCAGTAAACCAGGTAAAGAGACTGTAAACCTGTGTCCTCGTTCTTTAGTGTGCCATTCACCATCTTCCCTCTACACACCGGGAGCCCTGGGGATATACTTCACCTGTGGGAAGTTATACCATCTAGCTGCCATTACATCACCCCAGAGGACCCCTTAAAGCAGTGTCGGTCCACACTGACCGAATACCACAGGTGGCATCACGAACATAAACTCTATTCACCAAATCCCTTTTAAAGACTTTCCCCTTTTACATGGGCACCGAGGGCCACGGACCGGGTCGCCACCGTGACATCCCCCTGTGAACACCACTGGTCCCGGTACCGGGTACCCTGTTGTGAATTCTGCTCTTGGGCTCCCTCCGGTGGTTGTAAGTGGTAGCGCTGCTGTCTCTGAATCACAGCATTTATCAGGTGTTTTCACTTTTTGCAATTTGGACAGGGCTATTTAGTCTTGCTTCACCCTCTAGTCAGTGCCAGTTGTCCATTGTTCCTGGAGGATTCACATCCCTGCCTGGTCTCTTCTGCTTTGCAGTTCTTTTCAACAAAGATAAGTTCTGGCCTTGATTTTGCTGTCCACATGCTGTGGTCTTATTGTTCAGTTATTTTCCATGTTTTGTCTTGTCCAGCTTGGTCTGTATAAGGATTTGTTTAGCCAAGCTGGTATCTCTGGAGATGCAGATATACCCTCCATGTCTTTAGTTAGCTGTGGAGTTTTTGTATTTTCTGTGGTGGATATTTTCTAGTATTTTAATACTGACCGCATAGTACTCTGTCCTGTCCTTTCTATTTAGCTAGAAGTGACCTCCTTTGCTAAATTCTCATTTCAGTCTGTGTATGTTTTTTCCCTCTCCTCTCACAGTCAATATTTGTGGGGGGCTGCCTGTTCTTTGGGGATTTTCTCTGAGGCAAGATAGTTTTCCCTTTTCTATCTCTAGGGGTAATTAGTCCTCCGGCTGTGTCGAGATGTCTAGGGAGCGCTAGGTACATTCCACGGCTACTTCTAGTTGCGGTGTTAGGTTCAGGGTCTGCGGTCAGTACAGGTACCACCTTCTCCAGAGTACGTCCCATGCTGCTCTTAGGCCACCAGATCATAACAGTACAACTGGCCAACAATGAGTTAACCGCATCTCAGAAGAAGGGAAGGAAAGTGCTGAGCCATTTTTTTTCTGTAGTCTGTTGTGTTTTTATTTTTCTCTTCCCTCTTTGCCTCTGGGTGGCTCAGGAGTTCGGCGCTGGTATGGATGTTCAGGGATTGGCTTCTCGTGTGGATCAACTTGCTGCTAGAGTACAGGGTATTCCCGATTATATCGTTCAGACTCCAGTTTTAGAGCCTAGAATTCCAACTCCTGATTTGTTTTTTGGGGATAGGTCCAAATTTCTGAGCTTTAAAAATAACTGTAAACTGTTTTTTTCTCTGAAACCCCGTTCCTCTGGTGATCCCATCCAGCAGGTTAAAATTATTATATCTCTGCTGCGTGGTGACCCCCAGGATTGGGCATTTGCCCTGGAACCTGGGAATCCGGCGTTGCTTAATGTAGACACCTTTTTTCAGGCGCTTGGGTTATTGTATGACGAACCTAATTCAGTGGATCATGCTGAGAAGACCTTGTTGGCCCTGTCTCAGGGTCAAGATGCGGCAGAATCATATTGCCAGAAGTTTAGAAAATGGTCTGTACTGACTAAATGGAATGAGGATGCCTTGGCGGCAATCTTCAGAAAGGGTCTTTCTGAATCCGTTAAAGATGTTATGGTGGGGTTCCCCACGCCTGCTGGTCTGAGTGATTCTATGTCTCTGGCCATTCAGATTGATCGGCGCTTGCGCGAGCGCAGAGTTGTGCACACTATGGCATTGTCTTCCGAGCACAGTCCTGAGCCTATGCAGTGTGATAGGATTGTGTCTAGAGCTGAACGACAAGGATTCAGACGTCAGAATAGGTTGTGTTTTTACTGTGGCGATTCTGCTCATGTTATTTCTGATTGCCCTAAGCGTACCAAGAGAATCGCTGGTTCTGTTACCATCAGTACTGTACAACCTAAATTTCTGTTATCTGTGACCCTGATCTGCTCATTATCGTCATTTTCTGTCATGGCATTTGTGGATTCAGGCGCCGCTCTAAATTTAATGGACTTAGAATTTGCCAGACGTTGTGGTTTCCCCTTGCAGCCTTTGCAGAGTCCTATTCCTTTGAGGGGCATTGATGCTACACCGTTGGCTAAAAATAAACCTCAGTTTTGGACACAGCTGACCATGTGCATGGCGCCAGCCCATCAGGATGATTGTCGTTTTCTGGTGTTGCATAATTTGCATGATGCTATTGTGCTGGGTTTCCCATGTTTACAGGTGCATAATCCGGTATTAGATTGGAAATCTATGTCTGTGACTAGTTGGGGTTGTCAGGGGGTTCATGGTGACGTTCCTGTGATGTCAATTGCCTCCTCCCCCTCTTCTGAAATTCCTGAGTTTTTGTCAGATTTCCAGGATGTATTCAATGAGCCCAAGTCCAGTTCCCTTCCACCGCATAGGGACTGTGATTGTGCTATTGACTTGATTCCAGGCTGTAAGTTCCCTAAAGGCCGACTTTTCAACCTGTCTGTGCCAGAACATACCGCCATGCGGAGCTATGTGAAGGAGTCCTTGGAGAAGGGGCATATTCGGCCATGTTCTTCACCATTGGGAGCAGGTTTTTTCTTTGTTGCCAAAAAAGATGGCTCCTTGAGACCCTGTATTGATTATCGCCTCTTGAATAAGATCACGGTCAAATTCCAATACCCTTTGCCTTTGCTTTCTGATCTGTTTGCTAGGATTAAGGGGGCTAGTTGGTTTACTAAGATTGACCTTCGAGGGGCATATAATCTGGTTCGTATTAAGCAGGGGGACGAATGGAAAACTGCGTTTAATACGCCCGAAGGCCATTTTGAATACCTTGTGATGCCATTCGGACTCTCTAATGCTCCATCTGTGTTTCAGTCCTTCATGCATGATATATTTCGGAATTATCTTGATAAATTCATGATTGTATATTTGGATGATATTTTGATTTTTTCAGATGATTGGGAGTCTCATGTGAAACAAGTCAGGATGGTATTTCAGATCCTTCGTGATAATGCCTTGTTTGTGAAGGGGTCTAAGTGCCTCTTTGGAGTACAGAAGATTTCTTTTTTGGGGTTCATTTTTTCTCCCTCATCTATAGAAATGGATCCCGTTAAGGTTCAGGCCATTCATGATTGGATCCAGCCCACATCCGTGAAGAGCCTTCAGAAATTTTTGGGCTTTGCTAATTTTTATCGCAGTTTCATTGCCAACTTCTTGAGTGTGGTTAAACCCCTGACCGATTTGACGAAGAATGGCGCTGATGTTACGAATTGGTCCTCTGCGGCTGTTTCTGCCTTTCAGGAGCTTAAACGCCGATTTACTTCTGCCCCTGTGTTGCGTCAGCCGGATGTTTCTCTTCCTTTTCAGGTTGAGGTTGACGCTTCTGAGATTGGGGCAGGGGCCATTTTGTCTCAGAGGAATTCTGATGGTTCCTTGATGAAACCGTGTGCCTTCTTTTCTCGAAAGTTTTCGCCTGCGGAACGCAATTATGATGTCGGCAATCGTGAGTTGTTGGCTATGAAGTGGGCATTTGAGGAGTGGCGACATTGGCTTGAGGGGGCCAAGCACCGTATTGTGGTCTTGACCGATCATAAGAATTTGATTTATCTCGAGTCTGCCAAACGGCTGAATCCTAGACAGGCCCGATGGTCCCTGTTTTTCTCCCGTTTTGATTTTGTGGTCTCGTATCTTCCGGGTTCTAAGAATGTTAAGGCTGATGCCCTCTCTAGGAGCTTTTTGCCTGATTCTCCTGGTGTCCTTGAGCCGGTCGGTATTCTGAAGGAAGGGGTGATTCTTTCTGCCATCTCCTCTGATTTACGACGGGTTCTTCAGAAATTTCAGGCTGATAAACCTGACCGCTGTTCAGTGGGGAAATTGTTTGTTCCTGACAGATGGACTAGTAAAGTGATTTCGGAGGTTCATTGTTCTGTGTTGGCCGGTCATCCTGGGATTTTTGGTACCAGAGATTTGGTTGGTAGGTCCTTTTGGTGGCCTTCTTTGTCGCGGGATGTGCGTTCTTTTGTGCAGTCCTGTGGGACTTGTGCGTGGGCCAAGCCTTGCTGTTCCCGCGCTAGTGGGTTGCTTTTGCCTTTGCCGGTCCCTGAGAGGCCTTGGACGCATATTTCTATGGATTTTATTTCGGATCTTCCGGTTTCCCAGAGGATGTCAGTTATCTGGGTGGTCTGTGACCGGTTTTCTAAGATGGTTCATTTGGTACCTTTGCCTAAGTTGCCTTCCTCTTCTGATTTGGTTCCGTTGTTTTTTCAGCATGTGGTTCGTTTGCATGGCATTCCGGAGAACATTGTGTCCGATAGAGGTTCCCAGTTTGCTTCTAGGTTTTGGCGGGCCTTTTGTGCTAGGCTGGGCATTGATTTGTCTTTTTCTTCCGCATTTCATCCTCAGACAAATGGCCAAACCGAGCGAACTAATCAGACTTTGGAAACTTATTTGAGATGCTTTGTGTCTGCTGATCAGGATGATTGGGTGGCTTTCTTGCCATTGGCCGAGTTTGCCCTTAATAATCGGGCTAGTTCTGCTACCTTGGTTTCACCCTTCTTTTGTAACTCTGGTTTTCATCCTCGTTTTTCTTCAGAGCAGGTTGAGCCTTCTGATTGTCCTGGGGTGGACTCTGTGGTTGACAGGTTGCAGCAAATTTGGGCTCATGTTGTTGACAATTTGGTGTTGTCTCAGGAAGGGGCTCAGCGTTTTGCTAACCGTCGTCGCTGTGTTGGTTCCCGGCTTCGGGTTGGGGATTTGGTCTGGTTGTCTTCCCGTCATGTCCCTATGAAGGTTTCTTCCCCTAAGTTTAAGCCTCGGTTTATTGGCCCTTATAGGATTTCTGAGATTATCAATCCAGTGTCTTTTCGTTTGGCCCTTCCAGCCTCTTTTTCCATCCATAATGTTTTTCATAGATCTTTGTTGCGGAAATATGTGGTGCCCGTTGTTCCCTCTGTTGATCCTCCTGCCCCGGTGTTGATTGATGGGGAGTTGGAGTATGTGGTTGAGAAGATTTTGGATTCTCGTTTTTTGAGGCGGAGGCTTCAGTATCTTGTCAAATGGAAGGGTTATGGCCAGGAGGATAATTCTTGGGTTGTTGCCTCCGATGTTCATGCTGATGATTTGGTTCGTGCCTTTCATTTGGCTCGTCCGGATCGGCCTGGGGGCTCTGGTGAGGGTTCGGTGACCCCTCCTCAAAGGGGGGGTACTGTTGTGAATTCTGCTCTTGGGCTCCCTCCGGTGGTTGTAAGTGGTAGCACTGCTGTCTCTGAATCACAGCATTTATCAGGTGTTTTCACTTTTTGCAATTTGTACAGGGCTATTTAGTCTTGCTTCACCCTTTAGTCAGTGCCAGTTGTCCATTGTTCCTGGAGGATTCACATCCCTGCCTGGTCTCTTCTGCTTTGCAGTTCTTTTCAACAAAGATAAGTTCTGGCCTTGATTTTGCTGTCCACATGCTGTGGTCTTATTGTTCAGTTATTTTCCATGTTTTGTCTTGTCCAGCTTGGTCTGTATAAGGATTTGTTTAGCCAAGCTGGTATCTCTGGAGATGCAGATATACCCTCCATGTCTTTAGTTAGCCGTGGAGTTTTTGTATTTTCTGTGGTGGATATTTTCTAGTATTTTAATACTGACCGCATAGTACTCTGTCCTGTCCTTTCTATTTAGCTAGAAGTGGCCTCCTTTGCTAAATTCTCATTTCAGTCTGTGTATGTTTTTTCCCTCTCCTCTCACAGTCAATATTTGTGGGGGGCTGCCTGTTCTTTGGGGATTTCCTCTGAGGCAAGATAGTTTTCCCTTTTCTATCTCTAGGGGTAATTAGTCCTCCGGCTGTGTCGAGATGTCTAGGGAGCGCTAGGTACATTCCACGGCTACTTTTAGTTGCGGTGTTAGGTTCAGGGTCTGCGGTCAGTACAGGTACCACCTTCTCCAGAGTGTTATGGTTTCCAATGGCAAGGAAACATCAGAAGCATAGAATAAACGGACAAGCTCTCGGGTGATGGAAACTAGAGCTGACCGCGATGCTAAACCTACACACCACACTAGAAGTAGCCAGGGGGCATTCCTGCGTTGTCTCTAGATGCCGCGCGCCAGCCGGAGAACTAACTACCCCTGGTAGAAGAAAACACAGTCCTGGCTTGCCTCCAGAGAATGTCCCCACAGGAGATAGCAGCCCCCCACATATAATAACGGTGAGAGCAGATGAAAAGACACACGTAGTATGAAAGCAGATTTAGCACAGAGAGGCCCGCTAACTAAATAGCAGAAAGATACAACAGAGGACTTCGCGGTCAGCTGCAAAACCCTTCAAAACACCATCCTGAAATTACCTTAACTCATGTGACAACTCATGCCACTGGAGTGGTAATTTCAGCCCAACAAGAGCTTCCAGCTGCAGAGATTCACATAAGTGCAAACTGGACAAAACATACAAAAATAGACTTAAAGACTAAAGTGTCCAACTTAGATGAGCAGAAAACTGGGAGCAGGAACATGCAACAGAATCACTCTGGATACATTGATGGCCAGCATTAGAATGACTGAGGAGCAAGGTTAAATAGGATACTCCCACATCCTGATAGGAACAGGTGAACTGAGAAGGCAAAGCTTGCAGGACACCAGTACCACAAGAGACCACCGGGGGAGCCCACGAACCGAATCACAACAGTACCCCCCCTTAAGGAGGGGGCACTGAACCCTCACAAGAACCACCAGGGCGATCTGGATGAGCCCTATGAAAGGCACGGACCAAATCAGAAGCATGAACATCAGAAGCTGTAACCCAAGAATTATCCTCTTGACCGTAGCCCTTCCATTTCACCAGATATTGAAGTCTCCGTCTGGAAACACGGGAGTCCAAGATTTTCTCCACCACGTACTCCAATTCACCCTCAACCAGCACAGGAGCAGGAGGCTCAACAGAAGGCACAAGTGGTACCTCATACCTCCGCAATAATGACCGATGGAAGACATTATGGATAGCAAAGGATGCTGGGAGGTCCAAACGAAAAGACACAGGGTTAAGAATTTCCAAAATCTTATAAGGACCGATGAACCGAGGCTTAAACTTAGGAGAAGAGACCCTCATAGGGACAAAACGGGAGGACAACCACACCAAGTCCCCAACACGAAGACGAGGACCAACACGACGATGGCGATTAGCAAAACGTTGAGTCCTCTCCTGGGACAACTCCAAATTGTCCACCACCTGCCCCCAAATACGATGCAACCTATCCACCATGGTATCCACTCCAGGACAATCCGAAGACTCCACCTGACCAGATGAAAAACGAGGATGGAACCCTGAATTGCAAAAGAAAGGGGAGACCAAAGTGGCAGAACTGGCCTGATTATTAAGGGCAAACTCAGCCAACGGCAAAAAGGAGACCCAGTCATCCTGATCAGCAGACACGAAACACCTCAAATAAGTCTCCAAGGTCTGATTAGTACGTTCCGTCTGGCCATTTGTCTGGGGATGAAATGCAGACGAAAAAGACAAATCAATGCCCATCCTGGCACAAAACGCCCGCCAAAATCTGGACACAAACTGGGATCCCCTGTCGGAAACGATATTCTCCGGAATACCATGCAGCCGAACCACATTCTGAAAAAACAGGGGCACCAACTCAGATGAGGAAGGCAGCTTGGGCAAGGGCACCAAATGAACCATCTTAGAAAAGCGGTCACACACCACCCAAATGACGGACATCTTCTGAGAAACAGGGAGATCAGAAATAAAATCCATAGAGATGTGTGTCCAAGGCCTCTTAGGAACAGGCAAGGGCAACAACAACCCACTAGCCCGAGAACAACAAGGCTTGGCCTGAGCACAAACATCACAAGACTGCACAAAAGTACGCACGTCCCGAGACAGGGAAGGCCACCAGAAGGACCTAGCCACCAAATCTCTGGTACCAAAAATTCCCGGATGACCTGCCAACGCAGAAGAATGAACCTCCGAGATGACTCTATTGGTCCACTCATCCGGCACAAACAATCTACCAGGCGGACAACGATCAGGCCGATCCGCCTGAAACTCTTGTAAAGCACGTCACAGGTCTGGGAAGACAGCAGACAATATCACCCCATCCTTAAGTATACCCGTAGGTTTAGAATCACCAGGGGAATCAGGTTCAAAACTCCTAGAAAGGGCATCCGCCTTCACATTCTTAGTACCTGGCAGATACGAAACCACAAAATTAAACCGGGAGAAAAACAACGACCAGCGCGCCTGTCTAGGATTCAGACGTCTGGCCGACTCAAGATAAATCAAATTTTTGTGATCAGTCAAGACCACCACCTGATGTTTAGCACCCTCAAGCCAATGACGCCACTCCTCGAATGCCCACTTCATCGCCAAAAGCTCCCGATTACCGACGTCATAATTTCGCTCGGCGGGCGAAAATTTTCGAGAAAAGAACGCACAAGGTCTCATCACTGAACAATCTGAACTTTTCTGCGACAAAACCGCCCCCGCTCCGATCTCGGAAGCATCAACTTCCACCTGAAAAGGAAGAGAAACATCAGGCTGGCACAACACCGGAGCAGAAGAAAAACGGCGCTTAAGCTCCCGAAAGGCCTCCACAGCAGCAGGAGACCAATCTGCAACATCAGCACCCTCTTTAGTCAAATCAGTCAAAGGCCTGACAACGCTAGAAAAACCAGTTATGAATCGACGATAAAAGTTAGCAAAGCCCAAAAATTTCTGAAGGCCCTTAAGAGAAGTCGGTTGCGTCCAGTCACAAATAGCCCGAACCTTCACAGGATCCATCTCAATAGAAGAGGGGGAAAAAATGTACCCCAAAAAAGAAATCTTCTGAACCCCAAAAACACACTTTGAACCTTTAACAAACAGAGAATTGGTCTGCAAAACCTGAAAAACCCTCCTAACTTGTTGAACATGAGATTCCCAGTCATCCGAAAAAATCAAGATATCGTCCAAATACACAATCATAAATTTATCCAGATATTCACGGAAAATATTGTGCATAAAAGACTGAAAGACCGAAGGGGCATTTGACAGACCAAAAGGCATCACCAAATACTCAAAATGGCCCTCGGGCGTATTAAATGCGGTTTTCCACTCATCCCCCTGCTTAATTCGCACCAAATTATACGCACCGCGAAGATCAATCTTAGAGAACCACTTCGCCCCCTCAATGCGAGCAAATAAATCTGTCAGCAATGGCAAAGGATACTGATACTTGACTGTGATCTTATTCAAGAGTCTATAATCAATACAAGGTCTCAAAGAACCATCGCTTTTAGCTACGAATAAGAACCCCGCTCCAAGAGGAGACGAAGAAGGACGAATATGTCCCTTTTCCAAGGACTCCCTAATATACTCTCGCATGGCAGCATGTTCAGGTACAGACAGATTGAATAGACGACCCTTAGGAAATTTACTGCCTGGGATCAAATCTATGGCGCAATCGCAATCTCTGTGAGGAGGAAGAGAATTAAGAGTAGATTCCTCAAAAACCTCACGATAATCAGACAAAAACTCAGGAATTTCAGAGGGAATAGATGAAGCAATGGAGACCAAAGATGTGTCCCCATGATTTCCCTGACATCCCCAGCTTAGTACAGACATTGTTTTCCAGTCAAGGACTGGGTTATGAGTTTGCAACCATGGCAATCCCAGCACCAACACATCATGTAGATTATACAGTACAAGGAAGCGAATCACCTCTTGATGGTCTGGAGTCATACGCATAGTCACTTGTGTCCAGTATTGTGGTTTATTACTAGCCAATGGTGTAGAATCAATACCCTTTAAAGGTATAGGAACTTCCAGAGGCTCTAGATCAAACCCACAGCGCCTGGCAAAGGACCAATCCATAAGACTCAAAGCGGCGCCAGAATCCACATACGCATCCGCAACAATAGAAGATAACGAACAAATTAGAGTTACAGACAAAATAAACTTGGACTGCAAAGTGCCAATAGCAGAGGATTTATCAACTTTCTTTGTTCGTTTAGAGCATGCTGATATAACATGAGTAGAATTTCCACAATAGAAGCACAAATGATTTTTGCGCCTATAAATCTGTCGTTCGCTTCTGGACAGAAAGCTACCACATTGCATACTCTGTGGTGCCTCTTCAGAAGACACCGCCAACTGGTGCACAGGTTTGCGTTCCCGTAAACGCCGATCAATCTGAATTGCCATTATCATGGACTCATTCAGACCAGTAGGCGCAGGAAACCCCACCATGACGTCTTTTACAGCATCAGAGAGACCTTCTCTGAAAATTGCCGCCAGAGCGCACTCATTCCACTGAGTAAGCACAGACCATTTTCGAAATTTTTGGCAATATATTTCGGCTTCATCTTGCCCCTGAGAGAGGGCTATTAGGGCTTTCTCAGCCTGAATCTCCAAATTTGGTTCCTCATAAAGCAACCCCAAAGCCAGAAAAAACGCATCCACATTAAGCAACGCAGGATCCCCTGGTGCCAATGAAAATGCCCAATTTTGGGGGTCACCCCGCAGTAAAGAAATAACAATTTTTACTTGCTGGGCAGGATCTCCAGCAGAATGAGATCTCAGCGAAAGAAACAATTTACAATTGTATTTAAAATTTAGAAAACAAGATCGATCTCCAGAAAAAAACTCCGGTATAGGAATTTTAGGTTCAGACCGAGGAGCATGTAACAAAAAATCTTGTATATTCTGAACTTTAGAGGCAAGATTATTCAAATTGGTAGCCAGACTCTGGGGATCCATATTTCAACAGATAAAGTCTGAGCCATTCAGGGGTTAAGAGGAGAGGAAAACAGGAGACTGCAATTAGAGCTGGAGTGCAACTTCAGAGGAAGGAAAAAAAAAAAAAAAAAAGGTTTCACACAGTTCCTTTTCTCTCCTGCTTCAGCCTATAGATTAAACATTTGGGCTGGCCATACTGTTATGGTTTCCAATGGCAAGGAAACATCAGAAGCATAGAATAAACGGACAAGCTCTCGGGTGATGGAAACTAGAGCTGACCGCGATGCTAAACCTACACACCACACTAGAAGTAGCCAGGGGGCATTCCTGCGTTGTCTCTAGATGCCGCGCGCCAGCCGGAGAACTAACTACCCCTGGTAGAAGAAAACACAGTCCTGGCTTGCCTCCAGAGAATGTCCCCACAGGAGATAGCAGCCCCCCACATATAATAACGGTGAGAGCAGATGAAAAGACACACGTAGTATGAAAGCAGATTTAGCACAGAGAGGCCCGCTAACTAAATAGCAGAAAGATACAACAGAGGACTTCGCGGTCAGCTGCAAAACCCTTCAAAACACCATCCTGAAATTACCTTAACTCATGTGACAACTCATGCCACTGGAGTGGTAATTTCAGCCCAACAAGAGCTTCCAGCTGCAGAGATTCACATAAGTGCAAACTGGACAAAACATACAAAAATAGACTTAAAGACTAAAGTGTCCAACTTAGCTGAGCAGAAAACTGGGAGCAGGAACATGCAACAGAATCACTCTGGATACATTGATGGCCAGCATTAGAATGACTGAGGAGCAAGGTTAAATAGGATACTCCCACATCCTGATAGGAACAGGTGAACTGAGAAGGCAAAGCTTGCAGGACACCAGTACCACAAGAGACCACCGGGGGAGCCCACGAACCGAATCACAACACCAGAGTACGTCCCATGCTGCTCTTAGGCCACCAGATCATAACAGTACCCCATGGCCCTGGCGGAAGATTCAGGCAGGTGGCCGGTCCTGGGTCCACTGTTGAAGTGGACAGGAAATCCCTGAGGCTGATGGAGTCAGTGGGCTTAGAAATAGTCCAGGACAAATGAATAGTAGGGCTAAAGAGGTGCTGTACTAAGGAGGAAGAAACATGAAATGTTGTGCCCTATCCTCTATATCATTGGAGTGAGTGCCCCACTAAGATCGTGGGTACTCAGAAGCGGGCCGGTTCTTAAAGGGATGTGTCATGGTTGCAGTGACCTGGTCCGTGGCCCTGGGCGTCCAATAAAAGGTGTTGAAGTGAATGGGAAATTAAATTTATAAAGTTTGTTCGTGATGCCACCTGTGGTATTCGGTCAGGGATAACCAAAGCTGCTTTAAGGGGTCCTCTGGGGGTAATGGCACTGCAGGAGGGATGGTTTGGCTTCCCACAGGTGAAGCTGGGTCCCCAGGGCTCCTGATGTAGTAGATAAAGATGGTGTGGTGCCAGAAAGAACTAGGGGACACAAGGTTGCAGTCTCTTTACCTTTTTACTGGTGTAACGCAGCCACAGTCCAGGGTATGGCTCACAGGTGCTGGTGTGGTCCAGTCGGCTTGGAAGCGATTCAGGAATCCCCTCAGCCAGGTGGGGTTGGAAGCCTTCCTCTCTGTGCTGTGCTGTAGTCCCTTGCGGCCTTAGGCCTCACACAAGGTCCTCACTTTCTCTCTGTCCCTTTTAGTAGGAAATTACTCACATGGCAGGCAGCGCAAGCCTTTTTACAGGTGTCTCTATGATGACTCTGGGCTCTATATGCTGCTGTGCCTTTGGGTGTTAAAGGTGGGCAGGCAACCTGCAATCTCCTGTCCGCCAGTTTCTGCTGTGGGGCATAGAGTTACCCCCACAACCTTGGTTTTCCGGCTACCGGTATTCTGCGCTTCAGCGTGGAGGAAGCTCAGTCGCAGATTCCCTCCAGCTCTTTACTTCTCCTGTGCTTCTCTTCCCCTTTTAGTCTTATACAGTCTGCTTTGTTTCTTTTTCTTCCTTCCAGGAGCTGCAGAACCACTCATCTGCATGGCCCCAGCTTTCCTCACTCAGACTCTCTCTGTCTGCTTCCTCTCTCCTCTGTCCCTCTGACAGACTGAACAACTGACTCCTCCTCCAGCCAGAGTATATAGGGAAGTTCCCCTGAATCCATGTCTCTAGCTCCCCTGTTGTGAATTTGGATTCTGGGCTCCCCCGGTGGCTACTGGTGGAATTGAACTGGTGTCTTCATCTTCTCTGTTCACCTGTTCCCATCAAGATGTGGGAGTCGCTATATAACCTTGCTGCTCTGTTAGTTTCTTGCCGGTCAACAATGTTATCAGAAGCCTCTCTGTGCTTGTTCCTGCTCCTAGACAACTACTAGATAAGTTGGACTCTTGTCCATGTTTGTTTTTGCATTTTGTTCCAGTTCACAGCTGTAGTTTCGTTACTGTGTCTGGAAAGCTCTTGTGAACGGGAATTGCCACTCTGGTGTTATGAGTTAATGCCAGAGTTTTAAAGTAATTTCTGGATGGTGTTTTTTGATAGGGTTTTCAGCTGACCATGAAAGTGTCCTTTCTGTCTTCTGCTATGTAGTAAGTGGACCTCAAATTTGCTAAACCTATTTTCATACTACGTTTGTTATTTCATCTCAACTCACCGCCAATACATGTGGGGGGCCTCTGTCTCCTTTCGGGGTATTTCTCTAGAGGTGAGCTAGGACTAATATTTTCCTCTGCTAGCTTTATTTAGTCCTCCGGCTGGGCTGGGCATCTAGAACCAACGTAGGCATGCTACCCGGCCACTGCTAGTTGTGCGTTAGGTTTAGTTCATGGTCAGCTCAGTTCCCATCTTCCAAGAGCTAGTTCCTATATATGCTTATGCTATGATCTCTTGCCATTGAGATCATGACAGTTTGACCGGCCCGCAAAGTGTTAATTGTTTGGGCTGAAGCAGGAGAAAAAGAAGTGTTGAAGGGAAATTTTTTTTTTTTTTTTCCCCTCAGAGTTTTGCTGCCTAGCCCTTAATTGCTGTCTAGCTGCTTCTTACCTCCTCTTAACCCTTGAATGGCTCTGTGTCCACCTGTTTGTAATGGATCTTCAGAGTGTAACTGCAGGTTTGAATAATCTCGCCACGAAGGTACAAAATTTGCAAGATTTTGTTTGTCATGCACCTGTATCTGAGCCGAGAATTCCTTTGCCGGAATTTTTCTCGGGGAATAGATCCGGGTTTCAGAATTTTCGAAATAATTGCAAATTATTTTTGTCTCTGAAATTTCGCTCTGCCGGAGACCCTGCACAGCAGGTCAGGATTGTGATTTCCTTGCTCCGGGGCGACCCTCAAGACTGGGCTTTTTCATTGACACCAGGGGATCCTGCGTTGCTCAATGTGGATGCGTTTTTTCTGGCCTTGGGGTTGCTTTATGACGAACCTCATTTGGAGCTTCAGGCAGAAAAAACTTTGATGTCCCTATCTCAGGGGCAAGATGAAGCGGAAATTTACTGCCAAAGATTCCGTAAATGGTCTGTGCTTACTCAGTGGAATGAGTGCGCCCTGGCGGCGACTTTCAGAGAGGGTCTCTCTGATGCCATTAAGGATGTTATGGTGGGGTTCCCTGTGCCTGCGGGTCTGAATGAGTCCATGACAATGGCTATTCAGATCGATAGGCGTTTGCGGGAGCGCAAACCAGTGCACCATCTGGCGGTGTCCACTGAGAAGTCGCCAGAGAGTATGCAGTGTGATAGAATTCTGTCCCGAAGCGAGCGGCAGAATTTTAGACGGAAAAATGGGTTGTGTTTCTATTGTGGTGATTCTACTCATGTTATATCAGCATGCTCTAAGCGCACTAAAAAGCTTGGTAAATCTGTTTCCATTTGCACCTTACCGTCTAAATTTATTCTATCTGTGACCCTGATTTGCTCTTTGTCATCTATTACCACGGACGCCTATGTCGACTCTGGCGCCGCTTTGAGTCTTATGGATTGGTCCTTTGCCAAACGCTGTGGGTATGATTTAGAGCCTTTGGAGACTCCTATTCCTCTGAAGGGGATTGACTCCACCCCATTGGCTAATAATAAACCACAATACTGGACACAAGTAACTATGCGTATTAATCCGGATCACCAGGAGATTATTCGCTTTCTGGTGCTGTATAATCTACATGATGATTTGGTGCTAGGATTGCCTTGGCTGCAATCTCACAACCCAGTCCTCGACTGGAGAGCTATGTCTGTGTTGAGCTGGGGATGTAAGGGGGCTCATGGGGATGTACCTGTGGTTTCCATTTCATCATCCATTCCCTCTGAAATTCCTGAGTTCCTGTCTGACTATCGTGACGTCTTTGAAGAATCCAAGCTTGGTTCGTTACCTCCGCACCGAGAGTGCGATTGTGCCATAGATTTAATCCCGGGTAGTAAATACCCAAAGGGTCGTTTATTTAATCTGTCTGTGCCTGAACATGCTGCTATGCGAGAATATATAAAGGAGTCCTTGGAAAAGGGACATATTCGTCCATCGTCATCTCCCTTAGGAGCCGGTTTTTTCTTTGTGTCAAAAAAAGACGGCTCTTTGAGACCATGTATTGATTATCGGCTTTTGAATAAAATCACTGTTAAATATCAATACCCATTGCCGTTGCTGACTGATTTGTTTGCTCGCATAAAGGGGGCCAAGTGGTTCTCTAAGATTGACCTTCGTGGGGCGTATAATTTGGTGCGAATCAGGCAGGGGGATGAGTGGAAAACCGCATTTAATACGCCCGAGGGCCACTTTGAGTATTTAGTGATGCCTTTTGGTCTTTCTAATGCTCCGTCAGTTTTCCAGTCCTTAATGCATGATATTTTTCGCGATTATTTGGATAAATTTATGATTGTGTATCTGGATGATATTCTGATTTTTTCGGATGACTGGGACTCTCATCTCCAGCAAGTCAGGAGGGTTTTTCAGGTTTTGCGGTCTAATTCTTTGTGTGTGAAGGGTTCTAAGTGTGTTTTTGGGGTACAGAGGATTTCCTTTTTGGGATATATTTTTTCCCCCTCTTCCATTGAAATGGATCCTGTCAAGGTTCAGGCTATTTGTGATTGGACGCAGCCCTCTTCTCTTAAGAGTCTTCAGAAATTTTTGGGCTTTGCTAACTTTTATCGTCGATTTATTGCTGGTTTTTCGGATATTGCTAAGCCATTGACCGATTTGACTAAGAAGGGTGCTGATGTTGCTGATTGGTCCCCTGATGCTGTGGAGGCCTTTCGGGAGCTTAAGCGCCGTTTTTCCTCTGCCCCTGTGTTGCGTCAGCCTGATGTTGCTCTACCTTTTCAGGTTGAGGTCGACGCTTCTGAGATCGGAGCTGGGGCAGTGTTGTCGCAGAAAAGTTCTGACTGCTCCGTGATGAGGCCTTGTGCCTTCTTTTCCCGTAAATTTTCGCCCGCTGAGCGGAATTATGATGTTGGGAATCGGGAGCTTTTGGCCATGAAGTGGGCTTTTGAGGAGTGGCGCCATTGGCTTGAGGGGGCCAGACATCAGGTGGTGGTATTGACTGACCACAAAAATTTGATTTATCTTGAGACCGCCAGGCGCCTGAATCCTAGACAGGCGCGCTGGTCATTATTTTTCTCTCGGTTTAATTTTGTGGTGTCATACCTACCGGGTTCTAAGAATGTTAAGGCGGATGCCCTTTCTAGGAGTTTTGAGCCTGACTCGCCTGGTAACTCTGAGCCCACAGGTATCCTTAAGGATGGAGTGGTATTGTCAGCCGTTTCTCCAGACCTGCGGCGGGCCTTGCAGGAGTTTCAGGCGGAGAGACCTGATCGTTGCCCACCTGATAAACTGTTTGTTCCTGATGATTGGACCAGTAGAGTCATCTCTGAGGTTCATTCTTCTGCGTTGGCAGGTCATCCTGGCATTTTTGGTACCAGGGATTTGGTGGCAAGGTCCTTCTGGTGGCCTTCCCTGTCACGAGATGTGCGAGGCTTTGTGCAGTCTTGTGACGTTTGTGCTCGGGCCAAGCCTTGTTGTTCTCGGGCTAGTGGATTATTGTTGCCCTTGCCTATTCCTAAGAGGCCTTGGACGCACATCTCGATGGATTTTGTTTCAGATCTGCCTGTTTCTCAGAAGATGTCTGTCATCTGGGTGGTGTGTGACCGTTTTTCTAAGATGGTCCATTTGGTTCCTCTGCCCAAGTTACCTTCTTCTTCCGAGTTGGTTCCTCTGTTTTTTCAAAATGTTGTTCGTTTGCATGGTATTCCTGAGAATATCGTTTCTGACAGAGGGACCCAATTCGTGTCTAGATTTTGGCGGGCATTCTGTGCTAGGATGGGCATAGATTTGTCTTTTTCGTCCGCTTTCCATCCTCAGACGAATGGCCAGACCGAGCGGATTAATCAGACCCTGGAGACATATCTGAGGTGTTTTGTGTCTGCTGACCAGGATGATTGGGTTGCTTTTTTGCCATTGGCGGAGTTCGCTCTCAATAATCGGGCCAGCTCTGCCACTTTGGTGTCCCCGTTTTTCTGTAATTCGGGGTTTCATCCTCGATTTTCCTCTGGTCAGGTGGAATCTTCGGATTGTCCTGGAGTGGATGCTGTGGTGGAGAGATTGCATCAGATCTGGGGGCAGGTGGTGGACAATTTGAGGTTGTCCCAGGAGAAGACTCAGCTTTTTGCCAACCGCCACCGTCGTGTTGGTCCTCGGCTTTCTGTTGGGGATTTGGTGTGGTTGTCTTCTCGTTTTGTCCCTATGAGGGTCTCTTCTCCTAAGTTTAAGCCTCGGTTTATCGGCCCGTATAAGATATTGGAGATTCTTAACCCTGTTTCCTTCCGTTTGGACCTCCCTGCATCCTTTTCTATTCATAACGTTTTTCATCGGTCATTATTGCGCAGGTATGAGGTACCGGTTGTGCCTTCCGTTGAGCCTCCTGCTCCGGTGTTGGTTGAGGGTGAGTTGGAGTACGTTGTGGAGAAAATTTTGGACTCTCGTGTTTCCAGACGGAGACTCCAGTATCTGGTCAAGTGGAAGGGATACGGCCAGGAGGATAATTCTTGGGTGAATGCATCTGATGTTCATGCCTCCGTTCTGGTTCGTGCCTTTCATAGGGCCCATCCTGATCGCCCTGGTGGTTCTGGTGAGGGTTCGGTGCCCCCTCCTTGAGGGGGGGGTACTGTTGTGAATTTGGATTCTGGGCTCCCCCGGTGGCTACTGGTGGAATTGAACTGGTGTCTTCATCTTCTCTGTTCACCTGTTCCCATCAAGATGTGGGAGTCGCTATATAACCTTGCTGCTCTGTTAGTTTCTTGCCGGTCAACAATGTTATCAGAAGCCTCTCTGTGCTTGTTCCTGCTCCTAGACAACTACTAGATAAGTTGGACTCTTGTCCATGTTTGTTTTTGCATTTTGTTCCAGTTCACAGCTGTAGTTTCGTTACTGTGTCTGGAAAGCTCTTGTGAACGGGAATTGCCACTCTGGTGTTATGAGTTAATGCCAGAGTTTTAAAGTAATTTCTGGATGGTGTTTTTTGATAGGGTTTTCAGCTGACCATGAAAGTGTCCTTTCTGTCTTCTGCTATGTAGTAAGTGGACCTCAAATTTGCTAAACCTATTTTCATACTACGTTTGTTATTTCATCTCAACTCACCGCCAATACATGTGGGGGGCCTCTGTCTCCTTTCGGGGTATTTCTCTAGAGGTGAGCTAGGACTAATATTTTCCTCTGCTAGCTTTATTTAGTCCTCCGGCTGGGCTGGGCATCTAGAACCAACGTAGGCATGCTACCCGGCCACTGCTAGTTGTGCGTTAGGTTTAGTTCATGGTCAGCTCAGTTCCCATCTTCCAAGAGCTAGTTCCTATATATGCTTATGCTATGATCTCTTGCCATTGAGATCATGACACTCCCCCTTCTGGCCTTGAGTCAGAATAGTGTTGCATGTACTGGTTACCTGATAAAGGGATCCTGCCTCGCTTCCAAGCATGGCATCACCATCCCCGAGAGAAAAGCAATACCATTGTAACAACCGGTTACCTGGAGTGTTACACTTTCCCCCCGTTAAATCCAGTACTCCTGGACTGGGAAAACAAAAACAACAATAACAGGTTAAAGACATACAAGAGTTTTGAAGTGCACTTAAACTGTAACAGGTATTATAAAACTTTTGCTTCCCTTTATGGGAGGTTATTTTTCTTTAAACATTACATAACTATATATAAAGTGCAAAACATTAACTTTATCAAAAATATAGCATATATTAACTGTCTGACTTATAAAATACGATTCTTTTCTCTTTTATGGGTTAACATCTTTAGCAATATCAAATACTATTACTTTTAATAAAGTGCAACAAAGTCAACACCTTCTAAACCAAGGTATGGCAACATTCAAAGGTGTAAACAGTCAAGTACCTCAACATCACATTAGTAACAGTTTCATTCAGCAAATTGTGAGATCTCTCTCACCAACAACAGCAATGATGCAGGGGACCCGTTCTAAACCCCCAACGTAGGCTTGTGCATGCTGCAAGGCTTAAGTAGTCTCCTTTCTGGACCGCTTATTCGGCTAAGCCAAACAGTTTTTCTTCTCGGTCACTTTAAAACAAATAAACTTTTTATGGCAAAGAACAATAAACAGTTTCTTCAATGGTTTTATGTAAAACCAGTAAGAAGCACTTTAAGAAGTGCTAACTATGTGCATAAAAAGTTTTTGACCATGCATTGTTCATGATTCTGCAGTTCTTTAAACTTGAGCAAATGAACACAACCAACCAGGTTATTATTATTTTTTTTAACTATTCACAGTCACATCATTCGTCTTGCTTTACTTTTCTTGTTTCCAGGGCTGTACCTGGTGCTGGCTACTTCCTGGCCTGGGAAGTTCATGGGCTAATGTTACTCCTGGTAACACAAAAAGGTCATGGCCTATGAAATCGTGTACTGTCAAATCATGTCCTGCTATAGGGGTCTGTGTGGCCTGGGTACGTATAGCAACTGGTGCTGTAGCCACTGCAGTCTCAGTAGTAGTCAGTGTGCAAACTGTTATTTTGGTGTAGGCTTTAGGGGCTGGTGCTGCAGTTGAAGTGGCAGCAGCGACCACTTTGGCACTAGATGGGGTTGGCGCTGCTGGTGTCTTAGGCATAGTAACCTCTTAATCAGGAGCAGGGTCTTTGCATTTCCTGACATTCAAAGCGTACCATCCCTTGTCGCCCAAATGCCGGATGTAGGTTACACTGTCCCCTGGATGTAAGTCCCTGTCTGGGTGTCTTTCCAGGAGGTGAGATTCTAGATCCCTTTTATTGACGAACCCCGATAACAGGTCGGGCTCTTTTATGAACCCCCAGCCTCCTTTTAGTCTGAAAGCAACTACAGTGCCCTGCCTCAGCGGACCCCGGTTTGCGTGTCTGTCTCTGCGGGTCTGGGCCTTGGCTTGCAGATCCCTCTCATCAAATGCCTTACGCGGGGCCTGGCATTCTTTATCCTCCGCCTCCCATTTAAGGGCAAGCTGCTGCTGATATTCCCCCCAGCTGAGAATTTCCATCTTTTCACCTTTCTTTTGTTTAGCCGCCGGGAACCCGATTAAATCCGTTCCAAGGTTCACCTAGCGGTATACCATTTTCTCGGCATATACTTTCCCCAGTGAGTTGGTGGGTTGAAGCAGAGCCTCCAGGTGACCCTCTATGCCCGTGGACTGTTCCCAGTCCTGAAGAGTATGAACCTGGCCGGGTTCGCAGTGTGGCGGTGCAGCTAACGGGCCCACTAGGAGTTCCTCGGTTACCGGGGCAGGGTCGGTGACAGTAGCTGCTTGTGGCTGTGTCCTGGTGTCGGTCGTCTCCTCTGCTGGAATCAGGGGCCGCCGGATAGCATGTTGCTCCACAAGCTTCACCTGCAGAGCTGCTTTCCATTTGGACACGATGGTTAACTGCATCCCCAGGAGTTGGTTGCTGAGCTCCTCCACTTCAGCTCCTAGGAACTTCAGGACCTCTGTTGATGGCTCTCTGTGGCTTCCATCCTGTTGGCTGGGGGAGCCCTCGGCTTCCACCCTACGCTCCTGGTCCTTGCCACTTGCCATCTTGTCATCCGGGTTCTTTCCTGTTCCCCGGTCCGGTTCCCGCTCTTTCCTTCATGGGCAGAGCTTCTTCTTCTTCCTCCCGCCATCCAGGATCAGGAGGCGGATCTCACTTGCTGACTGGCATCTTCTTAGGGAGAAGAAGTACTTGGCGTGGGCGGCCATGACTTTTGCACCTTTGCCCTGGTGCTGCCCACGATGACACGTCCCCAGCGCACCATGTGGGACAGCAGTGGCAGCAATTTAACAGTTCAAGGATTTCTCAATAAAGCACAGTCTCTTAGGCGCACAAGACCCAGTTTGCTGGGTCGGTCCATCCTGTTCGTGACGCCAAGTTTGCAGCGCCCCACTAGGACCCTGGAGTACTCGGGCCAGGTCCGGTGGTCGTTAAAGGGGTGGTCACGGTGCCAGTGACCCGGTCCGTGGCCCTGGGCGTCCAAGTAAAAGGAAAGGACTTTAAAGGGGTTATTTGAATAAAGAGTGTTTGTGACGCCACCTGTGGTATTCCGTCAGGATAACCGATGCTGCTTAAAGGGTTCCTCTGGGGATGACGGCACTGCAGCAAGGATGGTAGAGCTTCCCACAGGTGAAACTGGGTCCCCAGGGCTCCCGGTGTAGTAGATAAAGATGGTGTGGTGCCAGAAAGAACTAGAGGACACAAGGTTGCAGTTTCTTTACCTTTTTACTGGTGTAAGGCAGCCACAGTCCAGGGTACGGATCACGGGTGCTGGTGTGGTCTGGCCGGCTTGGAAGTGATTTAGGAATCCTAGCCAGGTGGGGTTGGAAGTGCAGCGCCCCAGAGCCCTGGTCGTTGCAGTACTGTCGCTCCGCCGCTAAGGGGAGTGATGGTATGTCTGATGGCACTAAAGGAGTTCACCTGACCAGGTATCACGGACACACATGACACTTCACACTCCGGCCACCAGGGGGGGTGGTTCTATCTAGTAGGCCACTCCTCACACTCTGGTAAAACTGGGGGTTGGATAGGAAGTTAGTGAGAAAGTATCTGGGAAGAGCTCGGGAGAGGACCTGTCGGTGGTGGGATCCTGACAGAGTCCTAGAAAGGGACAGATCGTTACAGAGTTGTGCCTGTGCCTTACAGCGGCAGACTCCTAAGAAAGGACAAGAAGCGAGGTTGATTGTGGAGAAGTGAGAAATGGGAATACAGCAAAAAGGAGATAACACCAGAAGGAGTCGTGCCTCAAGAACAGCAACATCCTTCTGAGGCGCGTAGCCGGTGGCCGGAACGCCGAGAAAGTAAGAGACTCCACGCATTACTTTAAACTACGGCCGGGCAGTTAACCATAGGTTGGCTGTCTCACCATTACACCTAACGAAGACAACGGAGGCGAACTGTGGGAGAGGGGCGTCCCTAGGGTCCCTATAAAATAGTTCCAGGCCTACCCCGTCATACGGGTGCGTCCTATCCACATCATCTGGGGGACGAAGAGAGAGAGAGACCAGAAATATACACGACAGTTGTGAGGACTATCTTGTGGTGCTTAGCAGGGAGGTACTACAACACACAGGCGCTAGAAGGTAGAGACTGATTTCCATCTGCAAAGGAAACTCTGGATGTGCCTTCGGACCGGCCGGTCTCAGACAGCCCTGATAGCAGTGCTCTGGACTGCGGACCCTGAAGCCTTCAGTAAAGAGGTAAAGAGACTGCAACCCTGTGTCCTCGTTATTCATCGCGACCTGCACCTCGCACCACCACCTACAACTTTCATTGGACGCCCCTTTGCAGGGTCACGGACCGGGTCTAGCCACCGTGACAACCCCAGAACTGAGACAGAGAGGCCCGGTATCGAGTACCCCGCGGCCCTGTGTCTGGGGGCGCTCCAACCTTGGCGTCACAAACAGGATCTACTTAAGCCTGACAAATCGGGTCATGTGTGCCTTGGAACTGTGATTGAACTGTGATTTATTGCAAAGACTGTGTGTTGCTATTTGCCGCCAAAATCCGCCATCGTCATGCTCGAAGGGAAGAGCCATAGCTTCGTGGGCGGAGCCGGTCAAAAAGAGCGTGGAACCAGAAGAAGAAGACGCGGTAAAGCGACGATCCCGGAAGAGGAACACCAACTTCCAGCAGGTCAGCAGGGGGAAGGAGCGACCATGTCTGAGTCGGGGGGAGCAGAGGTGGCGGTCGCAGCCGTAGACCCAGGGGCATCTCCGGCCCCCGCAGTAGACGCAGCCGCAGGCCTTGTACCACAGCCGATTGCCGCAGAGCTCGCCGCCCCTATCCGCCAGCCAGAGGCTGCTGCGGCTACAACAGCCATAATGCCCTTCTCCATGCCGTACCTACCTGGAGCAGCCTGGCTCCCGCGATACTCTGGAGAGTCCCATACATTAACTGACTTTAAAGAGGGGATCTGCAGCCTGCTTGAGTTCTATCCTCTGACAGAGCCTCAGAAAGTTCATATGATAACCGGCCAACTCTTTGGGGCGGATCTGAGAGAAGTGAAGTCCTGGCCCACCGCGGATAAGGGAACTGCACAGCAGGTCTTTGCAAAGCTTAAAGCCACCTTTGACACCCGCACCGCTACATAAATTAAGTTGACTTTCTATGGGGGCAAACAGAGGCCGCAGGATAGCCTACGGGACTATGCCCTTAACCTCCAGGAGGCGCTGCGGGCCATCAAGCAGAGTGACCCCGGCAGCATGCAAGATGAAGATAAACTCCTGAAGGAGCGGTTCATTGAGGGGCTCCTGTGCAGCCACCAAAGGGGTCAACTGCACTTCCTGGCCATGCAGAACCCAGATCTGACTTTTGTGCAATTCAAGGATAAAGCCATCCAGGCGCTACAAGAGCGACAGTCCAGCCGTGCAGTGCCTCCCAGGCGTCCAGCTCTCACATACCACCAGGAGGTGGCGCCGGATGCCCCAGTTGCCGCCGAGGCCGATGCCCAGAGCCTAGAGGACGACTCCCCCGCAGGACTCCGCCTCCAGATGCAGGAGCTGACCAAGAGCGTTGCTGCCCTAGCCCGGATTGTGCAGTCCCTACAGGAGGCCCCCAAGGAGAAGATCCAGCTGGCCTCCAGACCAGAGGATGTCCCCTGGATGCGACAGAGGAGGACTCCGCCGACCAGAGGCAGGGACGACGATCGCTTTCATCAGGACGGACGACCTATCTGCCGCCGCTGTCACCAGGTGGGCCATCTTGCAAGGTACTGTCCTTTAAACGAGCAACCCCTGGGGCAAAGGGCCAACCCCCAGGAGTAGGATGATCAGGCCCGCAGCATTGGAGAGCCAAATACGTTGGAGGGCGACCAGTTCTTCCTGTTGTGATCGACGGTATCCCCATGAACGCTTTGCTGGAGAACCGGTTCTCAGGTGACGACTATGCCTTATGTGCTTTATAAACGGTATTGGGAGGACACCGATATTACTCGTGGCCCCGATGAAGATTTCACCATAATAGTCAGTAATGGTCAGCCATTGCTACAAGTGGGGTATAAAGAGGTCACCATCAAAGAGGGGCGGTTGGAATTGAAGGCCCAAGGGATTGTAATTGTTGATATTGACCGCCGTGAGTGTAATCCCATGATGACCATTGGTACTAATGTTATAGAAAATTGTCTTGCAGAAGTTATTGTCCTATTGCAACAGGTAGCAGAAACAGCTGGCTACAGTGAACAACGTGCCCTGCAAAAAGAAATCAGGGCCCTGATGCAAAGACAGCAGGTGGAGCTGGCTGGTGGTGAAATTGGTCGTGTCACTGTGAGTGATTCAAACCCCATTGCGATACCCCCCAGGAGTTAAATGTTAATATGGTGTCGGGCAGCCATAGGCCTCAGGGGTAAAGACTATCAGGCGCTGGTAGAACCTGTATATTCGGATAATAGGCCTACCCTGCTGACAGCCAGAGGGGTGGTTGACGTCCGCAAGAGAAGGGTGCCAGTACGTGTTCTCAATTGCGGGGAAAAAGAAGTCCAGCTAGCCAAATATGCCACACTTGCCAAACTGTTTACTGTTAATAGTAGTGTGATACAGGCACCTGGGCCCTTGGTCCCGTCCAATCCGGCAGAGAACAACGGTTCTGCAGGGCAACCGAAGGATTGGTGTCGGGAATTACATGTGGGCACTGACTCTACCCCACCTCACCAGAAACAGGGGGTCTACAGGGTGCTTCATGAGTACGAGCGGGTCTTTAGCAAACACCTCCTAGATTTTGGACAGGTAAAGGGGATCCAACATCATATCCCCACAGGGAATCACCGACCCATAAAAGAGAGATACCGTCCTGTACCCCCAGCTCATTATCAGTGTGCCAAGGACATGTTGCGAGAGATGAAGGAGGCTGGGGTAGTGTGGGACAGTTGTAGCCCCTGGGCAGCTCCATTAGTCCTTGTTAAGAAGAAAGATGGCACAATGAGAATGTGTGTGGATTATCGACAGTTAAATCACATTACACATAAAGATGCATACCCACTGCCCAGGATAGAGGAGTCCCTGGCTGCTTTAAAATCTTCTAACTACTTCTCTACATTGGATCTCACCAGTGGGTACTGGCAGGTTCCCGTGGCGGAGGCGGACAAGGAGAAGACGGCCTTCACAACGCCGATGGGTCTTTGTGAATTCAACTACATGCCTTTCAGATTGTGCAATGCCCCGGGGACCTTCCAGAGGATGATGGAGTGCTGTCTGGGGCACAAGAACTTTGAAACTTTACTGCTGTATCTGGACGATGTCATTGTCTTCTCCAAGACCTACGAAGACCATCTGAAGCACCTGGCCAAGGTGTTTGAAGCCCTATCCAACTTTGGCTTAAAGGTGAAACCATCCAATTGCCACCTGCTGAAACCCAAAGTGCAGTATCTTGGCCATGTGGTGAGTGCTGAAGGAGTGGCCCCAGACCCCGACAAGGTTACGGTGATTAAGGACTGGCCGAAGCCCAGCAACCTCCATGAAGTCCGGCAGTTCCTCGGGTTGGTAGGCTATTACCGGAGGTTCATCAAGGACTTCACCAAGAAGGCCGCGCTGTCATGGTTCTCAATGGCAAGAGAACGTAATAAGCATACAAAAGGACTAGCTCTTGGAAGATGGGAACTCGAGCTGACCATGAGCTAAACCTACCGCACAACTAACAGTGGCCGGGTAGCGTGCCTACGTTTTATCCCTAGACGCCCAGCGCCAGCGGGAGAACTGACTGACCCGAGCAGAGGAAAATACAGACCTGGCTTACCTCTAGAGAAATTTTCCCCAAAAGGCAGACAGTAGCCCCCACATATATTGGCGGTGATTTTAGAGGAAATTGACATACAAAGTATGAAGATAGGTTTAGCAAATTGAGGTCCGCTTACTAGATAGTAGGAAGACAGAAAAGGGAACTTTCACGGTCAGCTGAAAACCCTTTCAAAATACCATCCTGAAATTACTTTAAGACTCTAATATCAACTCATGACACCAGAGTGGCAATTTCAGCTCACAAGAGCTTCCAGCCTCAGAAAATTCAATCACAGAGAACTGGAACAAAAATGCAAAACAAACTTAGGACAACAAGTCCAACTTAGCTGATAGTTGTCTAGGAGCAGGAACATGCAACAGAAAGGCTTCTGGTAACATTGTTGGCCGGCATAGAAATGACTGAGGAGCAAGGCTAAATAGAAAACTCCCACATCCAGATGGAAAACAGGTGAACAGAGGAGATGAAGCACACAAGTGCAGTACCACCAGAAACCACCGGGGGAGCCCAGAAACCAAAACCACAACAGTACCCCCCCTGTCATGATCTCAATGGCAAGAGAACATAGCATAAGCATATATAGGAACTAGCTCTTGGAAGATGGGAACTGAGCTGACCATGAACTAAACCTAACGCACAACTAGCAGTGGCCGGGTAGCATGCCTACGTTGATTCTAGATGCCCAGCCCAGCCGGAGGACTAAATAAAGCTAGCAGAGGAAAATATTAGTCCTAGCTCACCTCTAGAGAAATACCCCGAAAGGAGACAGAGGCCCCCCACATGTATTGGCGGTGAGTTGAGATGAAATAACAAACGTAGTATGAAAATAGGTTTAGCAAATTTGAGGTCCACTTACTACATAGCAGAAGACAGAAAGGGCACTTTCATGGTCAGCTGAAAAGCCTATCAAAAACACCATCCAGAAATTACTTTAAAACTCTGGCATTAACTCATAACACCAGAGTGGCAATTCCCGTTCACAAGAGCTTTCCAGACACAGTAACGAAACTACAGCTGTGAACTGGAACAAAATGCAAAAACAAACATGGACAAGAGTCCAACTTATCTAGTAGTTGTCTAGGAGCAGGAACAAGCACAGAGAGGCTTCTGATAACATTGTTGACCGGCAAGCAACTAACAGAGCAGCAAGGTTATATAGCGACTCCCACATCTTGATGGGAACAGGTGAACAGAGAAGATGAAGACACCAGTTCAATTCCACCAGTAGCCACCGGGGGAGCCCAGAATCCAAATTCACAACAGTACCCCCCCCTCAAGGAGGGGGCACCGAACCCTCACCAGAACCACCAGGGCGATCAGGATGGGCCCTATGAAAGGCACGAACCAGATCGGAGGCATGAACATCAGATGCATTCACCCAAGAATTATCCTCCTGGCCGTATCCCTTCCACTTGACCAGATACTGGAGTCTCCGTCTGGAAACACGAGAGTCCAAGATTTTCTCCACAACGTACTCCAACTCACCCTCAACCAACACCGGAGCAGGAGGCTCAACGGAAGGCACAACAGGTACCTCATACCTGCGCAATAATGACCGATGAAAAACGTTATGAATAGAAAAGGATGCAGGGAGGTCCAAACGGAAGGAAACAGGGTTAAGAATCTCCAATATCTTATACGGGCCGATAAACCGAGGCTTAAACTTAGGAGAAGAGACCCTCATAGGGACAAAACGAGAAGACAACCACACCAAATCCCCAACAGAAAGCCGAGGACCAACACGACGGTGGCGGTTGGCAAAAAGCTGAGTCTTCTCCTGGGACAACCTCAAATTGTCCACCACCTGCCCCCAGATCTGATGCAATCTCTCCACCACAGCATCCGCTCCAGGACAATCCGAAGATTCCACCTGACCAGAGGAAAATCGAGGATGAAACCCCGAATTACAGAAAAACGGGGACACCAAAGTGGCAGAGCTGGCCCGATTATTGAGAGCGAACTCCGCCAATGGCAAAAAAGCAACCCAATCATCCTGGTCAGCAGACACAAAACACCTCAGATATGTCTCCAGGGTCTGATTAATCCGCTCGGTCTGGCCATTCGTCTGAGGATGGAAAGCGGACGAAAAAGATAAATCTATGCCCATCCTAGCACAGAATGCCCGCCAAAATCTAGACACGAATTGGGTCCCTCTGTCAGAAACGATATTCTCAGGAATACCATGCAAACGAACAACATTTTGAAAAAACAGAGGAACCAACTCGGAAGAAGAAGGTAACTTGGGCAGAGGAACCAAATGGACCATCTTAGAAAAACGGTCACACACCACCCAGATGACAGACATCTTCTGAGAAACAGGCAGATCTGAAATAAAATCCATCGAGATGTGCGTCCAAGGCCTCTTAGGAATAGGCAAGGGCAACAATAATCCACTAGCCCGAGAACAACAAGGCTTGGCCCGAGCACAAACGTCACAAGACTGCACAAAGCCTCGCACATCTCGTGACAGGGAAGGCCACCAGAAGGACCTTGCCACCAAATCCCTGGTACCAAAAATGCCAGGATGACCTGCCAACGCAGAAGAATGAACCTCAGAGATGACTCTACTGGTCCAATCATCAGGAACAAACAGTTTATCAGGTGGGCAACGATCAGGTCTCTCCGCCTGAAACTCCTGCAAGGCCCGCCGCAGGTCTGGAGAAACGGCTGACAATACCACTCCATCCTTCTGCCTGATTCGCACCAAATTATACGCCCCACGAAGGTCAATCTTAGAGAACCACTTGGCCCCCTTTATGCGAGCAAACAAATCAGTCAGCAACGGCAATGGGTATTGATATTTAACAGTGATTTTATTCAAAAGCCGATAATCAATACATGGTCTCAAAGAGCCGTCTTTTTTTGACACAAAGAAAAAACCGGCTCCTAAGGGAGATGACGATGGACGAATATGTCCCTTTTCCAAGGACTCCTTTATATATTCTCGCATAGCAGCATGTTCAGGCACAGACAGATTAAATAAACGACCCTTTGGGTATTTACTACCCGGGATTAAATCTATGGCACAATCGCACTCTCGGTGCGGAGGTAACGAACCAAGCTTGGATTCTTCAAAGACGTCACGATAGTCAGACAGGAACTCAGGAATTTCAGAGGGAATGGATGATGAAATGGAAACCACAGGTACATCCCCATGAGCCCCCTTACATCCCCAGCTCAACACAGACATAGCTCTCCAGTCGAGGACTGGGTTGTGAGATTGCAGCCAAGGCAATCCTAGCACCAAATCATCATGTAGATTATACAGCACCAGAAAGCGAATAATCTCCTGGTGATCCGGATTAATACGCATAGTTACTTGTGTCCAGTATTGTGGTTTATTATTAGCCAATGGGGTGGAGTCAATCCCCTTCAGAGGAATAGGAGTCTCCAAAGGCTCTAAATCATACCCACAGCGTTTGGCAAAGGACCAATCCATAAGACTCAAAGCGGCGCCAGAGTCGACATAGGCGTCCGTGGTAATAGATGACAAAGAGCAAATCAGGGTCACAGATAGAATAAATTTAGACGGTAAGGTGCAAATGGAAACAGATTTACCAAGCTTTTTAGTGCGCTTAGAGCATGCTGATATAACATGAGTAGAATCACCACAATAGAAACACAACCCATTTTTCCGTCTAAAATTCTGCCGCTCGCTTCGGGACAGAATTCTATCACACTGCATACTCTCTGGCGACTTCTCAGTGGACACCGCCAGATGGTGCACTGGTTTGCGCTCCCGCAAACGCCTATCGATCTGAATAGCCATTGTCATGGACTCATTCAGACCCGCAGGCACAGGGAACCCCACCATAACATCCTTAATGGCATCAGAGAGACCCTCTCTGAAAGTCGCCGCCAGGGCGCACTCATTCCACTGAGTAAGCACAGACCATTTACGGAATCTTTGGCAGTAAATTTCCGCTTCATCTTGCCCCTGAGATAGGGACATCAAAGTTTTTTCTGCCTGAAGCTCCAAATGAGGTTCGTCATAAAGCAACCCCAAGGCCAGAAAAAACGCATCCACATTGAGCAACGCAGGATCCCCTGGTGTCAATGAAAAAGCCCAGTCTTGAGGGTCGCCCCGGAGCAAGGAAATCACAATCCTGACCTGCTGTGCAGGGTCTCCGGCAGAGCGAAATTTCAGGGACAAAAATAATTTGCAATTATTTCGAAAATTCCGAAACCCAGATCTATTCCCCGAGAAAAATTCCGGCAAAGGAATTCTCGGCTCAGATACAGGTGCATGACAAACAAAATCTTGCAAATTTGTACCTTCGTGGCGAGATTATTCAAACCTGCAGTTACACTCTGAAGATCCATTACAAACAGGTGGACACAGAGCCATTCAAGGGTTAAGAGGAGGTAAGAAGCAGCTAGACAGCAATTAAGGGCTAGGCAGCAAAACTCTGAGGGGAAAAAAAAAAAAATTTCCCTTAAACACTTCTTTTTCTCCTGCTTCAGCCCAAACAATTAACACTTTGCGGGCCGGTCAAACTGTCATGATCTCAATGGCAAGAGAACATAGCATAAGCATATATAGGAACTAGCTCTTGGAAGATGGGAACTGAGCTGACCATGAACTAAACCTAACGCACAACTAGCAGTGGCCGGGTAGCATGCCTACGTTGATTCTAGATGCCCAGCCCAGCCGGAGGACTAAATAAAGCTAGCAGAGGAAAATATTAGTCCTAGCTCACCTCTAGAGAAATACCCCGAAAGGAGACAGAGGCCCCCCACATGTATTGGCGGTGAGTTGAGATGAAATAACAAACGTAGTATGAAAATAGGTTTAGCAAATTTGAGGTCCACTTACTACATAGCAGAAGACAGAAAGGGCACTTTCATGGTCAGCTGAAAAGCCTATCAAAAACACCATCCAGAAATTACTTTAAAACTCTGGCATTAACTCATAACACCAGAGTGGCAATTCCCGTTCACAAGAGCTTTCCAGACACAGTAACGAAACTACAGCTGTGAACTGGAACAAAATGCAAAAACAAACATGGACAAGAGTCCAACTTATCTAGTAGTTGTCTAGGAGCAGGAACAAGCACAGAGAGGCTTCTGATAACATTGTTGACCGGCAAGCAACTAACAGAGCAGCAAGGTTATATAGCGACTCCCACATCTTGATGGGAACAGGTGAACAGAGAAGATGAAGACACCAGTTCAATTCCACCAGTAGCCACCGGGGGAGCCCAGAATCCAAATTCACAACACCCCCCCCTCAAGGAGGGAGCACCGAACCCTCACCAGAACCACCAGGGCGATCAGGATGAGCCCTATGAAAGGCACGGACCAAATCGGAGGCATGAACATCAGAGGCTGTCACCCAAGAGTTATCCTCCTGACCGTAGCCCTTCCACTTGACCAGATACTGAAGTCTCCGTCTGGAAACACGGGAGTCCAAGATCTTCTCGACAACGTACTCCAACTCACCCTCAACCAACACCGGAGCAGGAGGCTCAACGGAAGGCACAACCGGTACCTCATACCTGCGCAACAATGACCGATGGAAGACATTATGAATAGAAAAAGATGCAGGGAGGTCCAAACGAAAGGACACAGGGTTAAGAATCTCCAATATCTTGTACGGGCCGATGAACCGAGGCTTAAACTTAGGAGAAGAAACCTTCATAGGGACAAAACGAGAAGATAACCACACCAAGTCCCCAACACAAAGACGAGGACCAACACGACGACGGCGGTTGGCAAAATGCTGAGTCTTCTCCTGGGACAACTTCAAATTGTCCACCACATGCCCCCAAATCTGATGCAACCTCTCCACCACAGCATCCACTCCAGGACAATCCGAAGACTCCACCTGACCGGAAGAGAAACGAGGATGAAACCCCGAATTACAGAAGAAAGGAGAAACCAAAGTGGCAGAACTAGCCCGATTATTGAGGGCAAACTCCGCCAAGGGCAAAAAGGCAACCCAATCATCCTGATCCGCAGACACAAAACACCTCAAATAAGTCTCCAAGGTCTGATTAGTTCGCTCGGTCTGGCCATTAGTCTGAGGATGGAAAGCAGACGAAAAAGACAAATCAATGCCCATCCTAGCACAGAACGCTCGCCAAAATCTAGACACGAATTGGGTTCCCCTGTCAGAAACGATATTCTCCGGAATACCATGCAAGCAAACCACATTTTGAAAAAACAGAGGAACCAGCTCGGATGAGGAAGGCAATTTAGGCAAGGGGACCAAATGGACCATCTTAGAGAAACGGTCACACACCACCCAGATGACAGACATCTTCTGAGAAACAGGGAGATCAGAAATAAAATCCATGGAGATGTGAGTCCAAGGCCTCTTCGGAATAGGCAAAGATAACAACAATCCACTAGCCCGAGAACAACAAGGCTTGGCCCGAGCACAAACATCACAAGACTGCACAAAACCTCGCACATCTCGCGACAGGGAAGGCCACCAGAAGGACCTAGCCACCAAATCCCTGGTACCAAAGATTCCAGGATGACCAGCTAACGCAGAAGAATGGACCTCCGAGATGACTCTACTGGTCCAATCATCCGGAACAAACAGTCTACCAGGCGGGCAACGATCAGGTCTATCCGCCTGAAACTCCTGCAAGACCCGTCGCAAGTCTGGGGAAACAGCAGATAATATCACTCCATCCTTAAGGATACCTGTAGGTTCAGAATTACCAGGGGAATCAGGCTCAAAACTCCTAGAAAGGGCATCCGCCTTCACATTTTTAGAACCCGGTAGGTAAGAAACCACAAAATTAAACCGAGAGAAAAATAACGACCAGCGCGCCTGTCTAGGATTCAGGCGCCTGGCAGACTCAAGATAAATCAAATTCTTGTGGTCGGTCAATACCACCACCTGATGTCTAGCCCCCTCAAGCCAATGACGCCACTCCTCAAAAGCCCACTTCATAGCCAAGAGCTCCCGATTACCAATATCATAATTTCGCTCAGCGGGCAAAAATTTACGAGAAAAGAACGCGCAAGGTCTCATCACGGAGCAGTCGGAACTTTTCTGCGACAAAACCGCCCCAGCTCCGATTTCTAAAGCGTCGACCTCAACCTGAAAAGGAAGAGTAACATCAGGCTGACGCAATACAGGGGCGGAAGAAAAGCGGCGCTTAAGCTCCCGAAAGGCCTCCACAGCAGCAGGGGACCAATCAGCAACATCAGCACCCTTCTTAGTCAAATCAGTCAACGGCTTAGCAACATCAGAAAAACCAGTTATAAATCGACGATAAAAATTAGCAAAGCCCAAAAACTTCTGAAGGCTCTTAAGAGAAGAGGGTTGCGTCCAATCACAAATAGCCTGAACCTTGACAGGGTCCATCTCAATGGAAGAGGGGGAAAAAATGTACCCCAAAAACGAAATCTTTTGAACCCCAAAAACACACTTAGAACCCTTTACACACAAGGAATTAGAGCGCAAAACCTGAAAAACCCTCCTGACCTGTTGGACATGAGAGTCCCAGTCATCCGAAAAAATCAAAATATCATCCAGATACACAATCATAAATTTATCCAAATATTCACGGAAAATGTCATGCATAAAAGACTGAAAGACTGAAGGGGCATTTGAAAGACCAAAAGGCATTACTAAATACTCAAAATGGCCCTCAGGCGTATTAAATGCGGTTTTCCACTCATCCCCCTGCTTAATTCGCACTAAATTATACGCCCCACGAAGATCAATCTTAGAGAACCACTTGGCCCCCTTTATTCGAGCAAACAAATCAGTAAGCAGTGGCAAAGGATACTGATATTTAACCGTGATTTTATTCAAAAGCCGATAATCAATACACGGCCTGTCATGATCTCAATGGCAAGAGAACATAGCATAAGCATATATAGGAACTAGCTCTTGGAAGATGGGAACTGAGCTGACCATGAACTAAACCTAACGCACAACTAGCAGTGGCCGGGTAGCATGCCTACGTTGATTCTAGATGCCCAGCCCAGCCGGAGGACTAAATAAAGCTAGCAGAGGAAATCTTAGTCCTAGCTCACCTCTAGAGAAATACCCCGAAAGGAGACAGAGGCCCCCCACATGTATTGGCGGTGAGTTGAGATGAAATAACAAACGTAGTATGAAAATAGGTTTAGCAAATTTGAGGTCCACTTACTACATAGCAGAAGACAGAAAGGACACTTTCATGGTCAGCTGAAAACCCTATCAAAAAACACCATCCAGAAATTACTTTAAAACTCTGGCATTAACTCATAACACCAGAGTGGCAATTCCCGTTCACAAGAGCTTTCCAGACACAGTAACGAAACTACAGCTGTGAACTGGAACAAAATGCAAAAACAAACATGGACAAGAGTCCAACTTATCTAGTAGTTGTCTAGGAGCAGGAACAAGCACAGAGAGGCTTCTGATAACATTGTTGACCGGCAAGCAACTAACAGAGCAGCAAGGTTATATAGCGACTCCCACATCTTGATGGGAACAGGTGAACAGAGAAGATGAAGACACCAGTTCAATTCCACCAGTAGCCACCGGGGGAGCCCAGAATCCAAATTCACAACAGTACCCCCCCCTCAAGGAGGGGGCACCGAACCCTCACCAGAACCACCAGGGCGATCAGGATGGGCCCTATGAAAGGCACGAACCAGATCGGAGGCATGAACATCAGATGCATTCACCCAAGAATTATCCTCCTGGCCGTATCCCTTCCACTTGACCAGATACTGGAGTCTCCGTCTGGAAACACGAGAGTCCAAGATTTTCTCCACAACGTACTCCAACTCACCCTCAACCAACACCGGAGCAGGAGGCTCAACGGAAGGCACAACCGGTACCTCATACCTGCGCAATAATGACCGATGAAAAACGTTATGAATAGAAAAGGATGCAGGGAGGTCCAAACGGAAGGAAACAGGGTTAAGAATCTCCAATATCTTATACGGGCCGATAAACCGAGGCTTAAACTTAGGAGAAGAGACCCTCATAGGGACAAAACGAGAAGACAACCACACCAAATCCCCAACAGAAAGCCGAGGACCAACACGACGGTGGCTGTTGGCAAAAAGCTGAGTCTTCTCCTGGGACAACCTCAAATTGTCCACCACCTGCCCCCAGATCTGATGCAATCTCTCCACCACAGCATCCACTCCAGGACAATCCGAAGATTCCACCTGACCAGAGGAAAATCGAGGATGAAACCCCGAATTACAGAAAAACGGGGACACCAAAGTGGCAGAGCTGGCCCGATTATTGAGAGCGAACTCCGCCAATGGCAAAAAAGCAACCCAATCATCCTGGTCAGCAGACACAAAACACCTCAGATATGTCTCCAGGGTCTGATTAATCCGCTCGGTCTGGCCATTCGTCTGAGGATGGAAAGCGGACGAAAAAGATAAATCTATGCCCATCCTAGCACAGAATGCCCGCCAAAATCTAGACACGAATTGGGTCCCTCTGTCAGAAACGATATTCTCAGGAATACCATGCAAACGAACAACATTTTGAAAAAACAGAGGAACCAACTCGGAAGAAGAAGGTAACTTGGGCAGAGGAACCAAATGGACCATCTTAGAAAAACGGTCACACACCACCCAGATGACAGACATCTTCTGAGAAACAGGCAGATCTGAAATAAAATCCATCGAGATGTGCGTCCAAGGCCTCTTAGGAATAGGCAAGGGCAACAATAATCCACTAGCCCGAGAACAACAAGGCTTGGCCCGAGCACAAACGTCACAAGACTGCACAAAGCCTCGCACATCTCGTGACAGGGAAGGCCACCAGAAGGACCTTGCCACCAAATCCCTGGTACCAAAAATGCCAGGATGACCTGCCAACGCAGAAGAATGAACCTCAGAGATGACTCTACTGGTCCAATCATCAGGAACAAACAGTTTATCAGGTGGGCAACGATCAGGTCTCTCCGCCTGAAACTCCTGCAAGGCCCGCCGCAGGTCTGGAGAAACGGCTGACAATACCACTCCATCCTTAAGGATACCTGTGGGCTCAGAGTTACCAGGCGAGTCAGGCTCAAAACTCCTAGAAAGGGCATCCGCCTTAACATTCTTAGAACCCGGTAGGTATGACACCACAAAATTAAACCGAGAGAAAAATAATGACCAGCGCGCCTGTCTAGGATTCAGGCGCCTGGCGGTCTCAAGATAAATCAAATTTTTGTGGTCAGTCAATACCACCACCTGATGTCTGGCCCCCTCAAGCCAATGGCGCCACTCCTCAAAAGCCCACTTCATGGCCAAAAGCTCCCGATTCCCAACATCATAATTCCGCTCAGCGGGCGAAAATTTACGGGAAAAGAAGGCACAAGGCCTCATCACGGAGCAGTCAGAACTTTTCTGCGACAACACTGCCCCAGCTCCGATCTCAGAAGCGTCGACCTCAACCTGAAAAGGTAGAGCAACATCAGGCTGACGCAACACAGGGGCAGAGGAAAAACGGCGCTTAAGCTCCCGAAAGGCCTCCACAGCATCAGGGGACCAATCAGCAACATCAGCACCCTTCTTAGTCAAATCGGTCAATGGCTTAGCAATATCCGAAAAACCAGCAATAAATCGACGATAAAAGTTAGCAAAGCCCAAAAATTTCTGAAGACTCTTAAGAGAAGAGGGCTGCGTCCAATCACAAATAGCTTGAACCTTGACAGGATCCATTTCAATGGAAGAGGGGGAAAAAATATATCCCAAAAAGGAAATCCTCTGTACCCCAAAAACACACTTAGAACCCTTCACACACAAAGAATTAGACCGCAAAACCTGAAAAACCCTCCTGACTTGCTGGACATGAGAGTCCCAGTCATCCGAAAAAATCAGAATATCATCCAGATACACAATCATAAATTTATCCAAATAATCGCGAAAAATATCATGCATAAAGGACTGGAAAACTGACGGAGCATTAGAAAGACCAAAAGGCATCACTAAATACTCAAAGTGGCCCTCGGGCGTATTAAATGCGGTTTTCCACTCATCCCCCTGCCTGATTCGCACCAAATTATACGCCCCACGAAGGTCAATCTTAGAGAACCACTTGGCCCCCTTTATGCGAGCAAACAAATCAGTCAGCAACGGCAATGGGTATTGATATTTAACAGTGATTTTATTCAAAAGCCGATAATCAATACATGGTCTCAAAGAGCCGTCTTTTTTTGACACAAAGAAAAAACCGGCTCCTAAGGGAGATGACGATGGACGAATATGTCCCTTTTCCAAGGACTCCTTTATATATTCTCGCATAGCAGCATGTTCAGGCACAGACAGATTAAATAAACGACCCTTTGGGTATTTACTACCCGGGATTAAATCTATGGCACAATCGCACTCTCGGTGCGGAGGTAACGAACCAAGCTTGGATTCTTCAAAGACGTCACGATAGTCAGACAGGAACTCAGGAATTTCAGAGGGAATGGATGATGAAATGGAAACCACAGGTACATCCCCATGAGCCCCCTTACATCCCCAGCTCAACACAGACATAGCTCTCCAGTCGAGGACTGGGTTGTGAGATTGCAGCCAAGGCAATCCTAGCACCAAATCATCATGTAGATTATACAGCACCAGAAAGCGAATAATCTCCTGGTGATCCGGATTAATACGCATAGTTACTTGTGTCCAGTATTGTGGTTTATTATTAGCCAATGGGGTGGAGTCAATCCCCTTCAGAGGAATAGGAGTCTCCAAAGGCTCTAAATCATACCCACAGCGTTTGGCAAAGGACCAATCCATAAGACTCAAAGCGGCGCCAGAGTCGACATAGGCGTCCGTGGTAATAGATGACAAAGAGCAAATCAGGGTCACAGATAGAATAAATTTAGACGGTAAGGTGCAAATGGAAACAGATTTATCAAGCTTTTTAGTGCGCTTAGAGCATGCTGATATAACATGAGTAGAATCACCACAATAGAAACACAACCCATTTTTCCGTCTAAAATTCTGCCGCTCGCTTCGGGACAGAATTCTATCACACTGCATACTCTCTGGCGACTTCTCAGTGGACACCGCCAGATGGTGCACTGGTTTGCGCTCCCGCAAACGCCTATCGATCTGAATAGCCATTGTCATGGACTCATTCAGACCCGCAGGCACAGGGAACCCCACCATAACATCCTTAATGGCATCAGAGAGACCCTCTCTGAAAGTCGCCGCCAGGGCGCACTCATTCCACTGAGTAAGCACAGACCATTTACGGAATCTTTGGCAGTAAATTTCCGCTTCATCTTGCCCCTGAGATAGGGACATCAAAGTTTTTTCTGCCTGAAGCTCCAAATGAGGTTCGTCATAAAGCAACCCCAAGGCCAGAAAAAACGCATCCACATTGAGCAACGCAGGATCTCCTGGTGTCAATGAAAAAGCCCAGTCTTGAGGGTCGCCCCGGAGCAAGGAAATCACAATCCTGACCTGCTGTGCAGGGTCTCCGGCAGAGCGAGATTTCAGAGACAAAAATAATTTGCAATTATTTCGAAAATTCTGAAACCCGGATCTATTCCCCGAGAAAAATTCCGGCAAAGGAATTCTCGGCTCAGATACAGGTGCATGACAAACAAAATCTTGCAAATTTTGTACCTTCGTGGCGAGAATATTCAAACCTGCAGTTACACTCTGAAGATCCATTACAAACAGGTGGACACAGAGCCATTCAAGGGTTAAGAGGAGGTAAGAAGCAGCTAGACAGCAATTAAGGGCTAGGCAGCAAAACTCTGAGGGGAAAAAAAAAAAAATTTCCCTTCAACACTTCTTTTTCTCCTGCTTCAGCCCAAACAATTAACACTTTGCGGGCCGGTCAAACTGTCATGATCTCAATGGCAAGAGAACATAGCATAAGCATATATAGGAACTAGCTCTTGGAAGATGGGAACTGAGCTGACCATGAACTAAACCTAACGCACAACTAGCAGTGGCCGGGTAGCATGCCTACGTTGATTCTAGATGCCCAGCCCAGCCGGAGGACTAAATAAAGCTAGCAGAGGAAATCTTAGTCCTAGCTCACCTCTAGAGAAATACCCCGAAAGGAGACAGAGGCCCCCCACATGTATTGGCGGTGAGTTGAGATGAAATAACAAACGTAGTATGAAAATAGGTTTAGCAAATTTGAGGTCCACTTACTACATAGCAGAAGACAGAAAGGACACTTTCATGGTCAGCTGAAAACCCTATCAAAAAACACCATCCAGAAATTACTTTAAAACTCTGGCATTAACTCATAACACCAGAGTGGCAATTCCCGTTCACAAGAGCTTTCCAGACACAGTAACGAAACTACAGCTGTGAACTGGAACAAAATGCAAAAACAAACATGGACAAGAGTCCAACTTATCTAGTAGTTGTCTAGGAGCAGGAACAAGCACAGAGAGGCTTCTGATAACATTGTTGACCGGCAAGCAACTAACAGAGCAGCAAGGTTATATAGCGACTCCCACATCTTGATGGGAACAGGTGAACAGAGAAGATGAAGACACCAGTTCAATTCCACCAGTAGCCACCGGGGGAGCCCAGAATCCAAATTCACAACAACGGCCTCAAAGAGCCATCTTTTTTAGATACAAAGAAAAAACCGGCTCCTAAGGGAGATGACGAAGGACGAATATGTCCCTTTTCCAAGGACTCCTTAATATATTCCCGCATAGCAGCATGTTCAGGCACAGATAGATTAAATAAACGACCCTTTGGAAACTTACTGCCCGGAATCAGATCTATAGTACAATCGCAATCTCTGTGCGGAGGTAGTGAACCAAGTTTAGGCTCCTCAAAAACGTCACGATAATCAGATAAAAATTCCGGAATCTCAGAGGGAATAGATGACGAAATGGAAACCAAAGGTACGTCCCCATGAGTCCCCTGACATCCCCAGCTTAACACAGACATTGCTTTCCAGTCGAGGACTGGGTTATGAGATTGCAGCCATGGCAATCCAAGCACCAACACATCATGTAGATTATACAACACAAGGAAGCGAATAATCTCCTGGTGATCCGGATTAATACGCATAGTTACTTGTGTCCAGTATTGTGGTTTATTACTAGCCAATGGCGTGGAGTCAATACCCTTCAGAGGTATAGGAACTTCCAGAGGCTCTAAATTAAACCCACAGCGTTTGGCAAAGGACCAATCCATAAGACTCAAAGCGGCGCCAGAGTCGACATAGGCGTCCGCGGTAATAGACGATAAAGAGCAAATCAGGGTCACAGATAGAATAAACTTAGACTGTAAAGTGCCAATTGAAACAGACTTATCAACCTTCTTAGTACGTTTAGAGCATGCTGATATAACATGAGTTGAATCACCACAATAGAAGCATAACCCATTTTTTCGCCTAAAATTCTGTCGTTCGCTTCTGGACAGAATTCTATCACATTGCATAATCTCTGGCGCCTTCTCAGTAGACACCGCCAAATGGTGCACAGGTTTGCGCTCCCGCAAACGCCGATCAATCTGAATAGCCATTGTCATGGACTCATTCAGACCTGTAGGCACAGGGAACCCCACCATAACATCTTTAATGGCATCAGAGAGACCCTCTCTGAAATTCGCCGCCAGGGCGCACTCATTCCACTGAGTAAGCACAGACCACTTACGAAATTTTTGGCAGTATATTTCAACCTCATCTTGCCCTTGAGACAGGGCCATCAAGGCTTTTTCAGCCTGAATCTCTAAATGAGGTTCCTCATAAAGCATCCCCAAAGCCAGGAAAAACGCATCCACATTGAGCAACGCAGGATCTCCTGGTGCCAAAGCAAATGCCCAATCCTGAGGGTCGCCCCGGAGCAAGGAAATTACAATCCTGACCTGCTGTGCAGGATCTCCAGCGGAGCGAGATCTCAGAGACAAAAATAATTTACAATTATGTTTGAAATTCTGGAAGCGAGATCTATCCCCGGAGAAAAATTCAGGTAAAGGAATTCTAGGTTCAGATATAGGAGCATGAATTACAAAATCCTGTAAACTTTGAACCTTCATAGCGAGATTATCCAAACCAGTAGCTAAACTCTGAGGATCCATTTTAATCAGGTGAAATCAGAACCATTCAAGGATTAGAAGGAGAGAGAGACGAAGGCTGCAGTAAGCAGAGATGCAAGTGAATCAACTAATGAGCAAACTCAGAAAAAAAAAAAAAAAAAATTCTCTGCAGACTTCTTTTCTCTCCTTTCTTCTGCCAATTATTTTAACTCTCGGCCGGCCAAACTGTCATGGTTCTCAATGGCAAGAGACCGTAGTAAAGCATACAAAAGGACTAGCTCTTGGAAGATGGGAACTCGAGCTGACTGTGAGCTAAACCTACCGCACAACTAACAGTGGCCGGGTAGCGTGCCTATGTTTTATCCCTAGACGCCCAGCGCCAGCCGGAGGACTGACTGACCCTAGCAGAGGAAAATACAGACCTGGCTTACCTCTAGAGAAATTTTCCCCAAAAGGCAGACAGTAGCCCCCACATATATTGTTGGTGATTTTAGAGGAAAATGACATACGAAGTATGAAGATAGGTTTAGCAAATTGAGGTCCGCTTACTAAATAGTAGGAAGACAGAAAAGGGAACTTCACAGTCAGCTGAAAACCCTTTCAAAACACCATCCTGAAATTACTTTAAGACTCTAATATCAACTCATGACACCAGAGTGGCAATTTCAGCTCACAAGAGCTTCCAGCCTCAGAAATATTCAAAAACAGAGAACTGGAACAAAAATGCAAAACAATCTTAGGACTACAAGTCCAACTTAGCTGATAGTAGTCTAGGAGCAGGAACATGCAACAGAAAGGCTTCTGGTAACATTGTTGGCCGGCATAGAAATGACTGAGGAGCAAGGCTAAATAGAAACTCCCACATCCTGATGGAAACAGGTGAACAGAGGAGATGAAGCACACAAGTTCAGTACCACCAGTAACCACCGGGGGAGCCCAGAAACCAAATTCACAACACTGCAGGTACAGACAGGACAGTCTGACAGAGAGATGAGCACTGGTGAGGGCAACTGGCTTGGCTGCTGTTGAGGTGAGCACTGGTGGGTGCAGCTGGCTCGGCTGCCGTTGAAGTGAGCACTGGCAGGTGCAGCTGGCTTGTCTGCCTTTGAGGTAAGCACTGGCGGGTGCAGCTGGCTCAGCTGCCATTGAGGTGAGCACTGGTGGGTGCAGTGGATTCGGCTACCATTGAAAGAAGCACTGGCAGGTGCAGCAGGCTGAGATGCAAGTACTGGGACCTGAGAACTGACAAGTGTGGTAGGAACAAACTCACAACATTGCACAGGCACCTCCATGTTGGAAGAGGTGTTTTAAATAGTAAGTGACCTCCAGCTATTAGCTGGGGACACTTTAGAGGTACGCGCACAGCTCCTTGAACCCATTCATCACACAGCCTATTTTGACCTTAATTACCTGGCCATTTTTTGAAATTCTGACCAGTGTCCCTTTATGAGGTAATAACTCAAGAACGCTTAAACGGATCCTAGCGATTCTGAGACTGTTTTTTCATGACATATTGAGCTTCATGTTAGTGGTAAATTTAGGTCAATAACACTGGTCAACAGCATTTTTGGTGCCAAAGATATTTCATCGAATTTAGGGTATTTTTGGGGTGCTGATTCTGAATATGTCATCAGTTTTGCCAGATTGGCTCACGTTTTTGAGATTTTTGGTATCTTATTTATAGCACTTGTTGGTAAATGCGACGCATCATCTCATTAATTTCTTTGGATTAGTACTTGAACTGAGCAGTTCTCAATATAGTTTTGTGTTAATTAGTGTTCTAAAAGTTTGTTCATAGCTTGATTTTTGCACTAACTTTATATTGTTGTCTGTTTTCCAGTGGAAAGCATGAACTCATCAAGAAGAAGTTGTCTTAACGATCCAGACTCATTCTGTTACATTTGTGGTGAATACACACTGCCAAAACATAGAAGAAACATAACAGACTTCGTAAAAAAAGTGTATTTTGCCTATTTTGGGGTTATGCTTGGGGACCAAGACAAGTTTTGGGCACCACACATAGTGTGCAAAGCATGTATCGAATTATTACGAAAATGGAGCAAAGGACAAAGAAAAAGCTTCAAATTTGGTGTTCCAATGGTGTGGAGAGAGCCAAAAAATCATAATGATGACTAGGGTTGAGCGAAACGGGTCGATCATTTTCAAAAGTCGCCGACTTTTGGCTAAGTCGGCGTCTCATGAAACCCGATCCGACCCCTGTGCTTGTCGGCCATGCGGTACGCGACTTTCGCGCCAAAGTCGCGTTTCAATGACGCGAAAAGCGCCATTTCTCAGCCAATGAAGGTGAACGCAGAGTGTGGGCAGCGTGATGACATAGATCCTGGTCCCCACCATCTTAGAGAAGGGCATTGCAGTGATTGGCTTGCTGTCTGCGGCGTCACAGGGGCTATAAAGGGGCGTTCCCGCCGACCGCCATCTTACTGCTGCTGATCTGAGCTTAGGGACAGGTTGCTGCCGCTTCATCAGAAGCAGGGAGAGCGTTAGGCAGGGTCCACTAACCACCAAACCGCTTGTGCTGCAGCGATTTCCACTGTCCAACACCACCTTCGGTGTGCAGGAACAGTGGAAGCTATTTTTTTTTTTTTTTCCCCTCAGCGCTGTAGCTCATTGGGCTGCCCTAGAAGGCTCCGTGATAGCTGTATTGCTGTGTGTACGCCACTGTGGAAACCAACTGCTTTTTTCAAAGCACATATCCTCTTGTTCCTTCCTTTCTGCACAGCTATCTTTTTTGTTTGTCCACACTTTTTATTTAATTTGTGCATCAGTCCACTCCTATTGCTGCCTGCCATACCTGGCTTACATTACTGCAGGGAGATAGTAATTGTAGGACAGTTTTTTTTTTTTTTTTGTTTTTTTTTTGTGGGAGATTAAGATTGGCATTTCTGCTACAGTGCCATCCCTGTGTGTGCCATCTCTCACTGAGTGGGCCATAGAAAGCCTATTTATTTTTTCCGTGATTTGTGTTCTAAAATCTACCTCAACACAGAAACACTACATCAATCAGTGGGAGAAAAATATTGGCCTCAGTCAGGGCTTGTGTGCCACTGCTGTGTGTGCGCTATCTCTCATTCAGTGGGCTATAGCAAGCCTATATTTTTTTTTTTTTTTTTTTTTTTTAATATTATTTGGTTTCAAAAGTCTCCCTGAAAAAAAAAAAAAACCTAAAAAAACAGTGGGAGAGTAATATTGCCCTTTCAGCTTGTGTGCCAGTCTTGACTCCTGGGTGTGCCACCTCTCTCCCTCTCATTCAGTGGGCCATAGAAAGCCTATTTATTTTTTTTTTTAAATATTATTGGGTTTCTAAAGTCTCCCTGAAAAAAACAAAAAATACATAAAAAAACAGTGGGAGAGTAATATTGCCCTTTCAGCTTGTGTGCCAGTCTTGACTCCTGGGTGTGCCACCTCTCTCCCTTTCATTCAGTGGGCCATAGAAAGCCTATTTATTTTTTTTTTTAAATATTATTGGGTTTCTAAAGTCTCCCTGAAAAAACAAAAAAAACCTAAAAAAACAGTGGGAGAGTAATATTGCCCTTTCAGCTTGTGTGCCAGTCTTGACTCCTGGGTGTGCCACCTCTCTCCCTCTCATTCAGTGGGCCATAGAAAGCCTATTTATTTTTTTTTTAAAATATTATTGGGTTTCTAAAGTCTCCCTGAAAAAAACAAAAAATACATAAAAAAACAGTGGGAGAGTAATATTGCCCTTTCAGCTTGTGTGCCAGTCTTGACTCCTGGTTGTGCCACCTCTCTCTCTCTAATTGTGGGCCATAGAAAGCCTTTTTTTTTTTTTTAAATATTATTGGGTTTCTAAAGTCTCCCTGAAAAAACAAAAAAAACCTAAAAAAACAGTGGGAGAGTAATATTGCCCTTTCAGCTTGTGCGCCAGTCTTGACTCCTGGTTGTGCCACCTCTCTCTCTCTAATTGTGGGCCATAGAAAGCCTTTTTTTTTTTTTAAAATATTATTGGGTTTCTAAAGTCTCCCTGAAAAAACAAAAAAAACCTAAAAAAACAGTGGGAGAGTAATATTGCCCTTTCAGCTTGTGTGCCAGTCTTGACTCCTGGGTGTGCCACCTCTCTCCCTCTCATTCAGTGGGCCATAGAAAGCCTATTTATTTTTTTTTTTAAATATTATTGGGTTTCTAAAGTCTCCCTGAAAAAAACAAAAAATACATAAAAAAACAGTGGGAGAGTAATATTGCCCTTTCAGCTTGTGTGCCAGTCTTGACTCCTGGGTGTGCCACCTCTCTCCCTCTCATTCAGTGGGCCATAGAAAGCCTTTTTTTTTTTTGGTTTTTTTAATATTATTTGGTTTCTAAAGTCTCCCTGAAAAAAACAAAAAAAACATAAAAAACAGTGGGAGAGTAATATTGCCCTTTCAGCTTGTGCGCCAGTCTTGACTCCTGGTTGTGCCACCTCTCTCTCTCTAATTGTGGGCCATAGCAAGCCTTTTTTTTTTTTTAAAATATTATTGGGTTTCTAAAGTCTCCCTGAAAAAACAAAAAAAACCTAAAAAAACAGTGGGAGAGTAATATTGCCCTTTCAGCTTGTGTGCCAGTCTTGACTCCTGGGTGTGCCACCTCTCTCCCTCTCATTCAGTGGGCCATAGAAAGCCTATTTATTTTTTTTTTTAAATATTATTGGGTTTCTAAAGTCTCCCTGAAAAAAACAAAAAATACATAAAAAAACAGTGGGAGAGTAATATTGCCCTTTCAGCTTGTGTGCCAGTCTTGACTCCTGGGTGTGCCACCTCTCTCCCTCTCATTCAGTGGGCCATAGAAAGCCTTTTTTTTTTTTGGTTTTTTTAATATTATTTGGTTTCTAAAGTCTCCCTGAAAAAAACAAAAAAAACATAAAAAACAGTGGGAGAGTAATATTGCCCTTTCAGCTTGTGCGCCAGTCTTGACTCCTGGTTGTGCCACCTCTCTCTCTCTAATTGTGGGCCATAGAAAGCCTTTTTTTTTTTTTTAAATATTATTGGGTTTCTAAAGTCTCCCTGAAAAAACAAAAAATACATAAAAAAACAGTGGGAGAGTAATATTGCCCTTTCAGCTTGTGTGCCAGTCTTGACTCCTGGGTGTGCCACCTCTCTCCCTTTCATTCAGTGGGCCATAGAAAGCCTATTTATTTTTTCCGTGATTTGTGTTCTAAATTCTACCTCAACACAAAAACACTACATCAATCAGTGGGAGAAAAATATTGGCCTCAGTCAGGGCTTGTGTGCCACTGCTGTGTGTGCTATCTCTCATTCAGTGGGCTATAGCAAGCCTATTTTTTTTTTTTTTTTTTTTTTTTTAATATTATTTGGTTTCTAAAGTCTCCCTGAAAAAAAAAAAAAACCTAAAAAAACAGTGGGAGAGTAATATTGCCCTTTCAGCTTGTGTGCCAGTCTTGACTCCTGGGTGTGCCACCTCTCTCCCTCTCATTCAGTGGGCCATAGAAAGCCTATTTATTTTTTTTTTTAAATATTATTGGGTTTCTAAAGTCTCCCTGAAAAAACAAAAAATACATAAAAAAACAGTGGGAGAGTAATATTGCCCTTTCAGCTTGTGTGCCAGTCTTGACTCCTGGGTGTGCCACCTCTCTCCCTTTCATTCAGTGGGCCATAGAAAGCCTATTTTTTTTTTTTTTAATATTATTTGGTTTCTAATTCTCCCTGAAAAAAAAAAAAAAACCTAAAAAAACAGTGGGAGAGTAATATTGCCCTTTCAGCTTGTGTGCCAGTCTTGACTCCTGGGTGTGCCACCTCTCTCCCTCTCATTCAGTGGGCCATAGAAAGCCTATTTATTTTTTTTTTTAAATATTATTGGGTTTCTAAAGTCTCCCTGAAAAAACAAAAAATACATAAAAAAACAGTGGGAGAGTAATATTGCCCTTTCAGCTTGTGTGCCAGTCTTGACTCCTGGGTGTGCCACCTCTCTCCCTTTCATTCAGTGGGCCATAGAAAGCCTATTTTTTTTTTTTTTAATATTATTTGGTTTCTAATTCTCCCTGAAAAAAAAAAAAAAACCTAAAAAAACAGTGGGAGAGTAATATTGCCCTTTCAGCTTGTGTGCCAGTCTTGACTCCTGGGTGTGCCACCTCTCTCCCTCTCATTCAGTGGGCCATAGAAAGCCTATTTATTTTTTTTTTTAAATATTATTGGGTTTCTAAAGTCTCCCTGAAAAAACAAAAAATACATAAAAAAACAGTGGGAGAGTAATATTGCCCTTTCAGCTTGTGTGCCAGTCTTGACTCCTGGGTGTGCCACCTCTCTCCCTTTCATTCAGTGGGCCATAGAAAGCCTATTTTTTTTTTTTTTTTTAATATTATTTGGTTTCTAATTCTCCCTGAAAAAAAAAAAAAAACCTAAAAAAACAGTGGGAGAGTAATATTGCCCTTTCAGCTTGTGTGCCAGTCTTGACTCCTGGGTGTGTCACCTCTCTCCCTCTCATTCAGTGGGCCATAGAAAGCCTATTTATTTTTTTTTTTAAATATTATTGGGTTTCTAAAGTCTCCCTGAAAAAACAAAAAATACATAAAAAAACAGTGGGAGAGTAATATTGCCCTTTCAGCTTGTGTGCCAGTCTTGACTCCTGGGTGTGCCACCTCTCTCCCTCTCATTCAGTGGGCCATAGAAAGCCTTTTTTTTTTTTGGTTTTTTTAATATTATTTGGTTTCTAAAGTCTCCCTGAAAAAAACAAAAAAAACATAAAAAACAGTGGGAGAGTAATATTGCCCTTTCAGCTTGTGCGCCAGTCTTGACTCCTGGTTGTGCCACCTCTCTCTCTCTAATTGTGGGCCATAGAAAGCCTTTTTTTTTTTTTTTTTTAATATTATTTGGTTTCTAAAGTCTCCCTGAGAAAAAAAAATAAATAAATTAGGTGGGAGATTAATATTGACATTAGTGCTTGAGTGACAGTCCTGCGTGTGTGTCATCTCTGTGATTTTGTGCCACAGAAAACAGAGTGTGTAACATTGTGCCTGATTTTCCTTGTGGTCTCACCAACCTGTTAAGGGATATTGAAATCATACTGAAGTTATAGCTCACCGTGTAAGTTGTTTGATAGCAACAAATAAAGTTACTTTGGTTAAGATTTTAAAACAATGAGGAAGTCTGGTGCAAGAGGTCGTCGTGGGCGTTCATTGTCAGCTGGTAATGATGGTAGTGGTAGTGGAGCATCAGGTGGTCGTGGGGATAAAAATATTCCACCTAAGTCTGGAGCTGTGGAGCCAGTTTCGTCGTCAGGCTACACAAGGCCTCGAACGCTCTCTTTTCTGGGAGTAGGAAAACCGCTTTTAAAGGCGGAGCAGCAACAGCAAGTTTTGGCTTACATTGCAGACTCAGCCTCTAGCTCTTTTGCCTCCTCTTCCGAAACTGGTAAATGTAAAAGCAGCGCGTCGCTTGTGGATGTTCACGGTCAGGGACAAGTCGCTTCCTTGTCCTCCTCAGCAAAAACTACAACAAGAGAGAAGGATGCAGCAGGCGACACAACGGGTCACTCCATGGAGCTCTTTACACATACCGTCCCTGGCTTAGAAAGTGAAACATTTAACAGGCCATGCCCATTACAAGTATATTCTGACATGGAGTGCACTGATGCACAGCCACAGCCAGAGTACTATGCTGCTCCTTTGACTCAGACCACCACATTGCCCTCTCAGGGTACAGATCCACAATCAGACCCTGATGAGACTATGTTGCCCCGCCACGAACGCTATACCACCGACCGACACAGTGACACAGACGAAGTTGCACACGAGCTCGAAGAGGAGGTAATAGATGACCCAGTTATTGACCCCGATTGGCAGCCATTGGGGGAACAGGGTGCAGGCGGCAGTAGTTCAGAAGCGGAGGTGGAGGAGGGGCCGCAGCAGGCATCAACATCGCAACAGGTTCCATCTGCCGGGCCCGTATCTGGACCAAAACGCGTGTCAAAGCCAAAACCTGTTGGAGCACAGCGTTGCCATCCGGTTAAAGCTCAGTCTGCAATCCCTGAAAAGGGATCAGAGTCTAGGAAGAGTGCAGTCTGGCATTTTTTTAAACAACATCCAACTGATCAGCGCAAAGTCATCTGTCAAAAATGTTCAACTAGCTTAAGCAGAGGTCAGAATCTGAAAAGTCTAAATACTAGTTGCATGCATAGACACTTAACCACCATGCATTCTCAAGCCTGGACTAACTACCAAACGTCCCTCAAGGTTGTAGCACCCTCGGCCAATGAAGCTAGTCAGCAACGCAACATCCCTTCCGTCACTGTAAGGCCACCATTTTCCGCACCACCGGCAGTATCTGTGCAGGTTTCTTTGCCAGCCAAAAGCAGTCAGGGTCAGGGAATCACCAGTTTTGTAGGAGGAAATATTGCATGTAGGGCACCGGCGGAAACAATACCGTCTCCAACCGTCTCTCAGTCTGCCATGTCCACCGGCACACCCGAAAGTTCCACGATCTACAGCTCTCCAGTCCAGCTCACCCTACATGAGACTCTGGTTAGAAAAAGGAAGTACTTATCCTCGCATCCGCGTACACAGGGTTTTAACGGCCACATAGCTAGACTAATCTCGTTAGAGATGATGCCCTACCGGTTAGTTGAAAGCGAAGCTTTCAAAGCCCTGATGGAGTACGCTGAACCACGATACGAGCTACCCAGTCGACACTTTTTTTCCAGAAAAGCCATCCCAGCCCTGCACCAGCATGTTAAACAGCGCATCGTCCATGCACTCAGGCAATCTGTGAGTACAAAGGTGCACCTGACTACAGATGCATGGACCAGTAGGCATGGCCAGGGACGTTATGTGTCCATCACGGCACACTGGGTGAATGTGGTGGATGCAGGGTCCACAGGCGACATCAATTTAGGGACAGTTGTGCCTAGCCCACGGTCTAGGAAACAGTTGGCTGTAGGCGTTCGCACCCCCTCCTCCTCCTCCTCGTCCTCCTGCAGAAGCTACAGCTCTTCCACAGAACGCAGTCGGCCAACCACTCCATCGGCAGATGACACTGTTGCACACCAGTTGTCCCATTATGGGCCAGCTACTGCCAAGCGTCAGCAGGCTGTATTGGCTATGAAGTGTTTGGGCGACAACAGACACACCGCGGAAGTTCTGTCCGAGTTCTTGCAACAAGAAACGCAGTCGTGGCTGGGCACAGTAGATCTTGAGGCAGGCAAGGTAGTGAGTGATAACGGAAGGAATTTCATGGCTGCCATCTCCCTTTCCCAACTGAAACACATTCCTTGCCTGGCTCACACCTTAAACCTGGTGGTGCAGTGCTTATTGAAAACTTATCCTGGGTTCTCCGACCTGCTCCTCAAAGTGCGTGCACTTTGCTCACATATCCGACGTTCGCCTGTACACGCCAGCCGTATGCAGACCTATCAGCGGTCTTTGAACCTTCCCCAGCATCGCCTAATCATAGACGTTGCAACAAGGTGGAACTCAACACTGCACATGCTTCAGAGACTGTGCGAACAGAGGCGTGCTGTTATTTATTTGTGGGAGGATACACGGGCAGGCAGTAGGATGGCAGACATGGAGTTGTCAGGTGTGCAGTGGTCGAAGATACAAGACATGTGTCAAGTCCTTCAGTGTTTTGAGGAATGCACACGGCTGGTTAGTGCAGACAACGCCGTAATAAGCATGAGCATCCCCCTAATGCGTCTGCTGATGCAAAGTTTGACGCACATAAAGGAGCAGGCGTCTGCACCAGAGGAAGAGGGAAGCCTTGATGACAGTCAGCCATTGTCTGGTCAGGGCAGTGTACAGGACGAGGTAGCGGGCGAAGAGGAGGTGGAGGACGAGGAGGATGATGGGGATGAGTATATTTTTAATGCGGAAACTTTCACGGGGGCACAGGAAATTGGTTGCGTGTCACGGCCGGGTTCTGGTTTTTTGAGGGACACAAGTGACGTAGATTTGCCTGCAACTGCCCCTCAACCAATCACAACCGGAGATTTGACAAGTGGAACTTTGGCCCACATGGCGGATTATGCCTTACGTATCCTACAAAGGGACACACGCATTACGAAAATGATGAACGATGACGATTACTGGTTGGCCTGCCTCCTTGATCCACGCTATAAAGGCAAATTGCAAAATATTATGCCACATGAGAACTTGGAACTAATATTAGCAACCAAACAATCAACTCTTGTTGACCGTTTGCTTCAGGCATTCCCAGCACACAGCGCACGTGATCGTTCTCACACGAGCTCCAGGGGGCAGCAGACTAGGAGTGTTAGGGGTGCACACATCAGAAGTGGCGTTGGACAGAGGGGTTTTCTGACCAGGTTGTGGAGTGATTTTGCTATGACCGCAGACAGGACAGGTACTGCTGCATCAATTGAAAGTGACAGGAGACAACATTTGTCCAGTATGGTTACTAACTATTTTTCATCCCTTATCGATGTTCTCCCTCAACCGTCATTCCCATTTGATTACTGGGCCTCCAAATTAGACACCTGGCCAGAATTGGCAGAATATGCATTGCAGGAGCTTGCTTGCCCGGCAGCAAGTGTCCTATCAGAAAGAGTATTCAGTGCTGCAGGGTCAATATTAACCGAAAAAAGGACTCGTCTGGCTACCCAAAATGTTGACGATCTAACATTCATTAAAATGAACCACAACTGGATTTCAAAATCTTTTGCCCCACCTTGCCCGGCCGACACCTAGCTTTCCTATGAAAAGCTCTTGCCTGTGAATTACTTTTCTAATGTCTAATTTGCTGCTGCAGATTGTACAGCATACGACATGTTTACACCTCCCTAAATGGCCAAACTCCCCACACGGGGCCGTGGTATCGCGACTTGGCGCAAGCACCCGTGAGACTGCTGTTTGTCTGAAGAGGTGGGTGTGCTCGCTTTTGGTTGACGGCATTGCTACTGGGTCCCTCATAGTACAATGTAGTGTCTCTGGCGGTGGTGGTGCGCACCCAACGTCAGACACACCGTTGTAACATGAGTGGCCCTGGGGCGGTCCCGCCGGCCTCAAGAGAGTTCCCCCCTACCCCAGCTCAAACTGGGCTCTACTACGTGCAAAATTATGTCGCACAGCTCCACCAATCTTTAGTCTATTCGCTGACATCATTCAATGTCTGGCACTGACAATACAAATTTGTAGACATCTATGATGCAACTTAAAGTAGTCTGTGTCTGTGTCCTATATTGGCACCATTAAATAGTTACTGCCAAATTACTATGTCAGAAACACAGCAGATGAGCCCACCCCTGTACCTAAGTATGCCATCTTTTTTTTTGTTTTGGTTGTTTTGCGAGACATTAACATCTATTTATATTTTGGGAGTACTGGGACAGACACTCCTTGCACTACTCCTCCACTCAGCACCAAGCTGCCTGCCCGTGTATCCATGTAACCGCTGTAAAACTGCCATGAGCCTATTGTTTGTTATTTTAGGCCTTTGATAGCCTGTCTGCGGTCCCTACTCCTCCACTGACCACCAAGCTGCCTGCCCGTGTATCCATGTAACCGCTGTAAAACTGCCATGAGCCTATTGTTTGTTATTTTAGGCCTTTGAAGCCTTTCTGCGCTCCCTCCTTCCACTAGTCCTCCACTGACCAGACCACTGCTGCCCGTGTACCCCTGGAACCAATTTTAAAGTGCCTACAGCCAGCCCATTTTATTGTGTTAGGCCTTCGAAGCCTGTCTGCGGTCCCTCCTTCCACTAGGCCTCCACTGACCAGACCACTGCTGCCCGTGTACCCCTGGAACCAATTTTAAAGTGCCTACAGCCAGCCCATTTTATTGTGTTAGGCCTTCGAAGCCTGTCTGCGGTCCATACTTTAAATACTCCTCCACTCAGCACCAAGCTGCCTGCCCGTGTATCCATGTAACCGCTGTAAAACTGCCATGAGCCTATTGTTTGTTATGTTAGGCCTTTGATAGCCTGTCTGCGGTCCCTACTTTAAATACTCCTCCACTCACCACCACCAAGCTGCCTGCCCGTGTATCCATGTAACCGCTGTGAAACTGCCATGAGCCTATTGTTTTTTTATGTTAGGCCTTTGATAGCCTGTCTGCGGTCCCTACTTTAAATACTCCTCCACTCACCACCACCAAGCTGCCTGCCCGTGTATCCATGTAACCGCTGTAAAACTGCCATGAGCCTATTGTTTGTTATGTTAGGCCTTTGAAGCCTTTCTGCGCTCCCTCCTTCCACTAGTCCTCCACTGACCAGACCACTGCTGCCCGTGTACCCCTGGAACCAATTTTAAAGTGCCTACAGCCAGCCCATTTTATTGTGTTAGGCCTTCGAAGCCTGTCTGCGGTCCATACTTTAAATACTCCTCCACTCAGCACCAAGCTGCCTGCCCGTGTATCCATGTAACCGCTGTAAAACTGCCATGAGCCTATTGTTTGTTATGTTAGGCCTTTGATAGCCTGTCTGCGGTCCCTACTTTAAATACTCCTCCACTCACCACCACCAAGCTGCCTGCCCGTGTATCCATGTAACCGCTGTGAAACTGCCATGAGCCTATTGTTTTTTTATGTTAGGCCTTTGATAGCCTGTCTGCGGTCCCTACTTTAAATACTCCTCCACTCACCACCACCAAGCTGCCTGCCCGTGTATCCATGTAACCGCTGTAAAACTGCCATGAGCCTATTGTTTGTTATGTTAGGCCTTTGAAGCCTTTCTGCGCTCCCTCCTTCCACTAGTCCTCCACTGACCAGACCACTGCTGCCCGTGTACCCCTGGAACCAATTTTAAAGTGCCTACAGCCAGCCCATTTTATTGTGTTAGGCCTTCGAAGCCTGTCTGCGGTCCATACTTCCACTAGTCCTCCACTGACCAGACCACTGCTGCCCGTGTACCCCTGGAACCAATTTTAAAGTGCCTACAGTCAGCCCATTTTATTGTGTTAGGCCTTCGAAGCCTGTCTGCGGTCCATACTTCCACTAGGCCTCCACTGACCAGACCACTGCTGCCCGTGTACCCCTGGAACCAATTTTAAAGTGCCTACAGCCAGCCCATTTTATTGTGTTAGGCCTTCGAAGCCTGTCTGCGGTCCATACTTCCACTAGTCCTCCACTGACCAGACCACTGCTGCCCGTGTACCCCTGGAACCAATTTTAAAGTGCCTACAGTCAGCCCATTTTATTGTGTTAGGCCTTCGAAGCCTGTCTGCGGTCCATACTTCCACTAGGCCTCCACTGACCAGACCACTGCTGCCCGTGTACCCCTGGAACCAATTTTAAAGTGCCTACAGCCAGCCCATTTTATTGTGTTAGGCCTTCGAAGCCTGTCTGCGGTCCATACTTTAAATACTCCTCCACTCACCACCAAGCTGCCTGCCCGTGTATCCATGTAACCGCTGTAAAACTGCCATGAGCCTATTGTTTGTTATGTTAGGCCTTTGATAGCCTGTCTGCGGTCCTTACTTTAAATACTCCTCCACTCACCACCTAGCTGCCTGTGTATCCATGTAACCGATGTAAAACTGCCATGACTGCCTACTGTTTGTTATTTTAGGCCTTTGATAGCCTGTCTGCGGCCCCTACTTGCAATACTCCTCCACTGACCACAATGCTGCCTGGAGTGCCTGCCTGTGTATCCATGTAACCGATGTAAAACTGCCATGACTGCCTACTGTTTGTTATTTTAGGCCTTTGATAGCCTGTCTGCGGCCCCTACTTGCAATACTCCTCCACTGAGCACAATGCTGCCTGGAGTGCCTGCCTGTGTATCCATGTAACCGATGTAAAACTGCCATGACTGCCTACTGTTTGTTATTTTAGGCCTTTGATAGCCTGTCTGCAGCCCCTACTTGCAATACTCCTCCACTGACCACACCAATGCTGCCCGTGTACCCCTGGAACCTATTTAAAAGTTCATAGAGCCTAGTTATATATTTTATTTACTATTAATAAGGCCATGATGGACTACGCTGTACCACGCTACAAGCTAACCAGTCGACACTTCTTTTGCGAGAAAAGCCATCCCAACCCTCCACCAGCATGTAGAAGACCGCATTGTCCATGCACTCTGGCAATCTGTGAGTACAAAGGTGCACCTGACAACAGACGCATGGACCTGTAGGCATGGCCACGGAAGATTACGTGTCCATTACGGCGCAATGGGTTAATGTGGTGGATGCATGGTCCACAGGGGACAGCCTACTAAGTCTGTCTGCAGTCCCTAATTCAAATTGTCCTCCACTGTCTAAATCGGAACTTCCACCTTCTGGCTTTCGGCCTATAGTATCAGAAATTAAACTGCATTTGGCCTTCAACTTTGGTTAGGGCCTACTAACGGCTTCTGCCCCTCCCTGGTGTTGCCCTCAACTAAATAAAGCTGAGCTTCAACCTTCCGGCTCTCATTATGTGGTTTTAAAAAAAAAAATGGTGGTTAGGGCCTACTAACGGCTTCTGCCCCTCCCTGGTGTTGTCCTCAACTAAATAAAGCTGAGCTTCAACCTTCCGGCTCTCATTATGTGGTTTTAAAAAAAAAAATGGTGGTTAGGGCCTACTAACGGCTTCTGCCCCTCCCTGGTGTTGTCCTCAACTAAATAAAGCTGAGCTTCAACCTTCCGGCTCTCATTATGTGGTTTTAAAAAAAAAAATGGTGGTTAGGGCCTACTAACGGCTTCTGCCCCTCCCTGGTGTTGTCCTCAACTAAATAAAGCTGAGCTTCAACCTTCCGGCTCTCATTATGTGGTTTTAAAAAAAAAAATGGTGGTTAGGGCCTACTAACGGCTTCTGCCCCTCCCTGGTGTTGTCCTCAACTAAATAAAGCTGAGCTTCAACCTTCCGGCTCTCATTATGTGGTTTTAAAAAAAAAAAAAATGGTGGTTAGGGCCTACTAACGGCTTCTGCCCCTCCCTGGTGTTGTCCTCAACTAAATAAAGCTGAGCTTCAACCTTCCGGCTCTCATTAAGTGGTTTTAAAAAAAAAATGGTGGTTAGGGCCTACTAACGGCTTCTGCCCCTCCCTGGTGTTGTCCTCAACTAAATAAAGCTGAGCTTCAACCTTCCGGCTCTCATTATGTGGTTTTAAAAAAAAAAATGGTGGTTAGGGCCTACTAACGGCTTCTGCCCCTCCCTGGTGTTGTCCTCAACTAAATAAAGCTGAGCTTCAACCTTCCGGCTCTCATTATGTGGTTTTAAAAAAAAAAAAAATGGTGGTTAGGGCCTACTAACGGCTTCTGCCCCTCCCTGGTGTTGTCCTCAACTAAATAAAGCTGAGCTTCAACCTTCCGGCTCTCATTAAGTGGTTTTAAAAAAAAAATGGTGGTTAGGGCCTACTAACGGCTTCTGCCCCTCCCTGGTGTTGTCCTCAACTAAATAAAGCTGAGCTTCAACCTTCCGGCTCTCATTATGTGGTTTTAAAAAAAAAATGGTGGTTAGGGCCTACTAACGGCTTCTGCCCCTCCCTGGTGTTGTCCTCAACTAAATAAAGCTGAGCTTCAACCTTCCGGCTCTCATTAAGTGGTTTTAAAAAAAAAAAAAATGGTGGTTAGGGCCTACTAACGGCTTCTGCCCCTCCCTGGTGTTGCCCTCAACTAAATAAAGCTGAGCTTCAACCTTCTGCTCCAAATTACCATTTTAAAAAATGCAATAGGCTTTTCCGGCCTACTAAAGGTGTCTGCCCCTCCCTGGTGTTGTCCTCAACTGAACAAAGCTGAGCTTCCACATTCTGGCTTTCGCCCTATACTATCAGATATTAAACTGCATTTGGCCTACTAGTGTGGTTAGGCCCTTGAAACAGTGTCTGCTGCTCTTGGGTTTGCTACTCCACTGAACAAAGCAATGCCGCCTGTTTAGTCCTGTTACCAATTTTGAACTGCATGTAGCCTACTTTATTCTTTGGCCCTATATCTGTTTCCTCCTCATCCTGCCCATTGCCCAGCCACTGCTAAATGAGTCTGCTGGTACATTGACCTAGACCACTACATTCCCCTTGTACTCTACACAGCCAGAATCTGTCCCTGCTGAAAGTAAGGTTCCCCTTCCCGCATGTTATACCACCTTACACAGGGACAAAGAGGAAGGTGCAGATGAAAGTGCAGGTTCCTTCATCAGGTGGGGGGGCATACTCGTTGGCGACGTCACTGGCACAGGGCCCCTCAGAGTACGCAAAAGTGTCGCTGCTGGTGGGAGGCGCCCCCGCCATGCAAACACACCGCCGTACTTTGAGGGGCCCTGTGCCAGTGGCAATGCGAACGAGTGGGCCCCCCCTGCTTGCTCAGGATCACAGCACTTGCAACTTTTAAATACTTACCTTTCCCTGCAACACCGCCGTGACGTAGTCCGCATTTCCTGGGCCCACGAAAAACTTGAGCCAGCCCTACTCCCCCCACAACTTTCCCCCAATTCCCTATGCCCAACTATTATTATACAGTTAATTAAGATTGGCAAGCTTCAGAAACAAGAATGGATGTTTTTGGCATTAAAATGGGCACTGTAGGTGTTTTCCTGGCCTCCACTCACTGCCGACTATGCTTCCCCATTGACTTGCATTGGGTTTCGTGTTTCGGTCGATCCCCGACTTTTAGCGATAATCGGCCGACTGCACTCGACTCGACTCTGGACAAAATCGGGTTTCCCAAAACCCTACTCGATCTTAAAAAAATGAAAGTCGCTCAACCCTAATGATGACTTATTTATGGTAAACACAGGTACAGGCACATCTTCACAATGAGGGACAGGCCTTCTTGCAGATTCCATGTTACTCCCATTTTCGTTTCTTATGCTTATTGAATCCTTGCACTTGCACTGCACAGAAATAACAGTCATCATGATGATTTTTTGGCTCTCTCCACACCATTGGAACACCAAATTTGAAGCTTTTTCTTTGTCCTTTGCTCCATTTTCGTAATAATTCGATACATGCTTTGCACACTATGTGTGGTGCCCAAAACTTGTCTTGGTCCCCAAGCATAACCCCAAAATAGGCAAAATACACTTTTTTACGAAGTCTGTTATGTTTCTTCTATGTTTTGGCAGTGTGTATTCACCACAAATGTAACAGAATGAGTCTGGATCGTTAAGACAACTTCTTCTTGATGAGTTCATGCTTTTCACTGGAAAACAGACAACAATTTAAAGTTAGTGCAAAAATCAAGCTATGAACAAACTTTTAGAACACTAATTAACACAAAACTATATTAAGAACTGCTCAGTTCAAGTACTAATCCAAAGAAATTAATGAGATGATGCGTCGCATTTACCAACAAGTGCTATAAATAAGATACCAAAAATCTCAAAAACTTGAGCCAATCTGGCAAAACTGCTAGCATATTCAGAATCAGCACCCCAAAAATACCCCAAATTCATTAAAATATTTTGGACACCAGAAAAAAAAATTTTTTTGTTGACCTGTGTAATTTTTGCGTTCACTTGTGAAAAAAATGGAAATTTGGCGAAAATTTTGAAAATTTTGCAATTTTCAAATTTTGAATTTTTATTCTGTTAAACCAGAGAGTTATGTGACACAAAATAGTTAATAAATAACATTTCCCACATGTCTACTTTACATCAGCATAATTTTGGAAATATTTATTTTTTTTGCTAGGAAGTTATAAGGGTTAAAATTTGACCAGCGATTTCTCATTTTTACAACAAAATTTACAAAACCATTTTTTTAGGGACCACCTCACATTTGAAATCAGTTTGAGGGGTCTATATGGCTGAAAATACCCAAAAGTGACACCATTTTAAAAACTGCACCCCTCAAGGTGCTCAAAACCACATTCAAGAAGTTTATTAACCCTTCAGGTGTTTCACAGCAGCAGAAGCAACATGGAAGGAAAAAATGAACATTTAACTGTTTAGTCACAAAAATTAACTCTTAGCAACAATTTTTTTATTTTCCCAAGGGTAAAAGGAGAAACTGGACCCCAAAAGTTGTTGTACAGTTTGTCCTGAGAACCACGATACCCCAAATGTGGGGGGAATCACTGTTTGGGCGCACGACAGGGCTCGGAAGGGAAGGAGCGCCATTTGACATTTTTAATGAAAAATTGGCTCCAATTTTTAGCGGACACCATGTCGTGTTTGGAGAGCCCCTGTGTGCCTAAATATTGGAGCTCCCCCACATGTGACCCCTGATGTACCTAAGCAGTAGAAACCCACCACAAGTGACCCCATTTTGGAAACTAGACCCCCCAAGAAACTTATCTAGATGCATAGTGAGCACTTTCAACCCCCAGGTACTTCACAAATTGATCTGTAAAAATTAAAAAGTACTTTTTTTTCAAAACAAATTTAGCCTCAATTTTTTCATTTTCTCATGGGTAACAGGATAAAATGGATCCTAAAATTTGTTAGGAAATTTCTCCTGAGTACACCGATACCTCACATGTGGGGGTAAACCACTGTTTGGGCACACGGCAAGGCTCGGAAGGGAAGGAGCGCCATTTGACTTTTTGAATGAAAAATTAGCTCCAATCGTTAGTGGTCACCATGTTGCGTTTGGAGAGCCCCTGTGTGTCTAAACATTTGAGCTCCCCCACAAGTGACACCATTTTGGAAACTAGACCCTCCAAGTAACATATCTAGATGTCTGATGAGCACTTTGAACCCCCAAGTGCTTCACAGAAGTTTATACCGCAGAGCCATGAAAATAAAAAATCATTTTTCTTTCCTCAAAAATAATTTTTTAGCCCACAATTTTTTATTTTCACAAGAATAATAGGAGAAATTGGACGCCACAAGTTGTCCAGTTTGTCCTGAGTACGCTGGTACCCCATATGTGGGGGTAAACCACTATTTGGGTGCATGGCAGAGCTCGGAAGGGAAGTAGTGATGCTTTGGAATGCAGACTTTGATGGAATGGTCTGCGGGCGTCATGTTACATTTGCAGAGCCCCTGATGTGCCTAAACAGTAGAAAGACCCCACAAGTGACCCCATTTTGGAAACTAGACCCCCCAAGCAACTTATCTAGATGTGTGGTGAGCACTTTGAACCCCCAAGTGCTTCACAAAGGTTTATAACGCAGAGCCGTGAAAATAAAAAATCATTTTTTTCCTCAAAAATGATTTGTTTAGCCCGCAATTTTTTATTTTCACAAGGGTAACAGGAGAAACTGAACCACAATAGTTGTTGTCCAGTTTGTTCTGAGTATGCTGATACCCCATATGTGGGGGTAAACCACTGTTTGGGCACACGTCGGGGCTCGGAAAGGAAGTAGTGACGTTTTGAAATGTAGACTTTGATGGAATGGTCTGCAGGCGTCACGTTGCGTTTGCAGAGCCCCTGATGTACCTAAGCAGTAGAAACCCACCACAAGTGACCCCATTTTGGAAACTAGACCCCCAAAATAACTTATCTAGATGTGTGGTGAGCACTTTGAACCCCCAAGTACTTCACAGAATTTTATAACGCAGAGCCGTGAAACAACAAAATTCATTTTTTTCCCCACAAAAATAATTTTTTAGCCCCCAATTTTTTATTTTTCCAAGGGTAACAGGAGAAATTAGACCCCCAAAATTGTTGTACAATTTTTCCTGAGTGCGCTTATGCCCCATATGTTTGGGTAAACCACTGTTTGGATGCACGTCGGGGCTCGGAAGGGAGGGAGCACCATTTGACTTTTTGAATGCAAGATTAGCTGCAATCAATGGTGGTGCCATGTCATGATAGGAGACCCCCTGATGTGCCTAAACAGTGGAAACCCCTCAATTCTAACTCCAACACTAACCCCAACACACCCCTAATCCCAACTCTAACCACAATCGTAATCACAACCCTAACCCCAACACACCCCTAACCCCAACACACCCCTAACCCAAATCCCAACTCTAACCACAACCCTAACCCCAACACAAAACAAACCCTAATCCCAACCCTAACCATAACCCTAACCACAAGCCTAACCCTAACCTTAACACACCCCTAACCCTAATCTTAACTCTAATTCTAACCCTAACCCTAATTCCAACCCTAACTCTAGTTCCAGCCCTAACCCTAAGGCTATGTGCCCACGTTGCGGATTCATGTGCGGATTTTTCCACACCATTTTTGAAAAATCTGCAGGTAAAAGGCACTGCGTTTTACTTGCGGATTTACCTCGGCCATCGCTGGATTGTAGTATTTCACCTAGTTTCATAGGTGAAATATTTCAAATTGCTCTGATTGGCTGTTGCACTTTCAACAGCCAATCAGAGCGATCATAGCCACGTGGGGGCAAAGCCATCCCTCTGGGCTGAAGTACCACTCCCCCTGTCCCTGCAGATCGGGTGAAATTGGAGTTAACCCTTTCACCCGACCTGCAGGGACGCGATCCCTCCATGACACCACAAAGGCGTCACAGGTCGGATTGGCACTGACTTTCATGGCGCCTACATGGCGTCACAGGTCGGGAAGGGGTTAAGAAAGAGGAAGTGTGCACACGCACGCTAAACACAGTGCCCGGAGACTTCCCAGGAGTGCACGCACTACGGGCAGCAGCAGACCCGGAAGGAACACGACAGGAGCCTCGACGGTGAGTACACTGGTGTCTCTGCAGGGAGAGAGGGACTGCAGGCAGAGATGCGGGTGCTACAGTACCCCCAGTACGCTACAGGTGTCTGCAAACTGATAGCAACACCGCAGAAGAAATGCTAGCACAGGCTTCCAGTATATGTTGTTTCACATGCTTCACATCTTCTATGCTGTGAAGATACGAGATGTGCAGCATCTGAAACAATGGATACTGGAATCCTGTGCTAGCCTTTCCTCTGCGGTGTTGCTATCAGTGTGTCAAGAGTGGGAGAAGAGGGTTGCGTTGACAATCCAACACAATGGGCAGCACTTTGAACACATTTCATAAGTGGTCATAAACTTGTAAATAACTCATGAAAGAATAAAGTTACATTAAAAGCAAGCACACCATTGTTTTTCCTGTGAAATTCTCAATAAGTTTGATGTGTCACATTGAAAAAAATAAAGTTGGATCCAAAATGGCCAACTTCAAAATGGCCGCCAATGTCACCACTAGTGTTGAGCGATACCGTCCGATACTTGAAAGTATCGGTATCGGAAAGTATCGGCCGATACCGGCAAAGTATCGGATCCAATCCGATACCGATACCCGATACCAATACAAGTCAATGGGACTCAAGTATCGGACGGTATCCCTGATGGTTCCCAGGGTCTGAAGGAGAGGAAACTCTCCTTCAGGCCCTGGGATCCATATTAATGTGTAAAAGAAAGAATTAAAATAAAAAATATTGCTATACTCACCTCTCCGACGCAGCCTGGACCTCAGCGAGGGAACCGGCAGCGTTGTTTGCTTAAAATTCGCGCGTTTACTTCCTTACGTGAAGTCCCGGCTTGTGATTGGTCGCGTGCCGCCCATGTGGCCGCGACGCGACCAATCACAGCAAGCCGTGACGTAATTTTAGGTCCTTCAGGATTTTAAAACTACGTTCTGGCTTGTGATTTTTATATTTCATTTTAAAATGCGCGCGTGTCCTGCCTCCCGTGACGTCACGGCTTGTGATTGGTCGCGTCGCCCATGTGACCGCGACGCGACCAATCACAAGCCAGAACGTAATTTTAAAATCCTGAAGGACCTAAAATTACGTCACGGCTTGCTGTGATTGGTCGCGTCGCGGCCACATGGGCGGCACGCGACCAATCACAAGCCGGGACTTCACGTAAGGAAGTAAACGCGCGAATTTTAAGCAAACAACGCTGCCGGTTCCCTCGCTGAGGTCCAGGCTGCGTCGGAGAGGTGAGTATAGCAATATTTTTTATTTTAATTCTCTCTTTTACACATTAATGTTGTTTCGATACCGATACCCGATACCACAAAAGTATCGGATCTCGGTATCGGAATTCCGATACCCGCAAGTATCGGCCGATACCCGATACTTGCAGTATCGGAATGCTCAACACTAGTCACCACCCATCTTGAAAAGTTTTCCCCCTCCCATATACTATGTGCCACAAACAGGAAGTTGATATCACCAACCATTCCCATTTTATTTAGGTGTATCCATATAAATGGCCCACCGTGTACTTTACCTATATTTCTCTGCTGTATCTGTGCATCATGAAGTATCGTATGTGTTAAAGGGTCCCACTGAGACTCTTTCGCCCAGGGCCCATGAAAACTTGGGGCCGGCCCTGTATATACCTATACATCTCCTGGATTCTATTGGTATTATTCACTATATTTGTTTTAGATTTGCACGCCTTAACTTAATTACAGTATTCTAGTGTTGTGTTCATAGGAATATATCCTTTTTTTGATGATTATTCCAATTCGTAGAGGTTTTTATTGGTGCCAGGATATTACTTTATTCTTAGATTTCAGAAAGCGAAGGAACCGTTGTTTACCCAAATAGCAAATGTAAAGGACACAAGCTGCCCACCACACAGTCAAGATTTGATCGAACATTTAAAATCTAGACATATGAGTTTACCCTTCATGGATGTGTTTGTATAAAAAAATATAGTGTGATGATTTATAGTCTGCAATATCTTTATTTCTGAATATACAATGATATTGTTGGTATATGGAGGTTTTTGAGAAATCAATAGAATAAAAAAAAATGTTAAGCATTTTCTTTAAACTTGAGAAATTTCGATTGACATTTTATATAGACTCTAGTTTTCGACTAATAGATCATAGTTTAATAAGGGTTGTCTCGTATGTGCTCCAGTATCTTTTGCAGCCCCAGCCAGGTTTCCTGTGCTGTTGGCAGGATTTGATTAGCTGGAAGAAGAAAACCATATCGTCCTGTGTCCCTTAGTTCAAAGGCAAATGAGTATTTGATTCCAATGTCATAGGTCCAGTCAATGCTTCCACCACTGGCTTGATCTGCAGCAAGAAAAAAAAGTTACGGTATGTTAGGAGGGTTGTTAGAAAAAGTCATCAACTTCAGAATGGTGATGTTCGACACCTTGCATGGACGTATGTACACGGTGTAAAGAGCCAGAACAGCTCCATACACTGCTTAGTGCCCCCTCTAGGGTATTGTAGCCTACCGTCTATTCAAGGGTTTGTCAAAGTAATGGGCAACCCCTTCAACTGAAATTAATACATAAATGAATACATATAAATGAAAACATAATAAATCATATATAATAAACCAACATTCTATTCTCAGAGATGTTACAATTCTAGGGTGACATTTTACAATAAGTAGCATAAAGCTGGAAATAGGAAAATCAAGGATGTCTTCATCTCAGGACATCTCTGGAACCAGAAGGTAAAATGCTGAATTTTCACTAAAATTAATGATCATCAAAGATGGACAACGCACCACAGGAAACACAAACATTAAAGAGAGAACACAAACTAAGTCACTGGATAAAAAAAATGTCGCCGGGGTGGCACATCCTGGATCCTGGATCACCAAGGATAGATACTAAAATTATGGATGTTCTTCATCACCAGATAAAGCCCTAGAACTTCAAAGTTGTCCATTGGGTCACTTACAGATAGTGGAGCAGATCGTTCCAACTTTGTACTGGGTGCCGTACAAAGAGCTCAACGCACTAGCTGCAGATTTACCAACACTGTTCTAGAAAAACACAAAAGATATTTAATTTGGCTTAATTATCACTATATAATAGAATGTGAGTCTTGCTCTACTGCATAGTATTTTTCAACTGACTTACAAGTTCTGTAAAGTGAGCCGGGTTGCTACACTTATATCCATAAGGGAAAAGCAGAAGCTGGGAGTAGCTATGGATGCTTATGAAACCTTTGATTTTGCCGTGTCCTCTAATAAAGTTAGCAATTGACTTTACTTCCACCTCAGACTCTGCCCTCGGTCCAAAGTATGAGTCGGAGCAGGGATCAGAACTCGCTCCTGGACCTACAAAGAATTTCAGTTAAGAGTCACACATTTATAATTTACATCCTTCTATGTAATTACACGTGAAATTTTAGTTACCCCCAAAGCCAGCATTCCAGTTTCTGTTAGGGTCTACGCCAACACATCGGCTACTACTGGTAATGGAGCGAGTTTTACGCCACATACGGTTCTGACAGCACAGAAATTTACATTTAGATAGCATTGCACTTTAACTTACACTGACATCATTAAGATAATAAGTATATGACATCATCATAAACTGAAGAACAAAAATGTATTTTACAATTTGCACAATATAAGCCAAATGTGATTGAGGTATTGCTATGCTATAGTATGTTTTACATAGGAAATGTCACAAATTAAGTAGGGTTTAACTCTACAGACATTTTCACTGAGTAAATATTTCACTGTTATTTTCGATTAAAGAGTTAGTTCTACGATCAAAACATTCATGGCATAGGTAGTAACCCCACCAATCACAAATACGAAGACATCATGATTGCAGCCAGGTATGTTTTACTATGAAACGCTGCAATGTTTCAGGAAAACATAGCTTGAAAAGCCCGCCGGGTTTCACAGGGTGAGAACGGACTAGTCCGGCATGGCTTCCAACTGGCTTCTTCCCGCCTTGCCCCAGGTGATTGACAGATCTCTCTTTTTGTATATACATGGGTGAGACATGTCAATCAACTACAAGAATGGGGAAAAGGTGGCAGCGGCCTACACAGGACTAGTCTCGTCCATTCCTATGGTCGCCTTTCCAAACTATGTCTTCTCTGAAACCCTGCAGCACTTCCGAGTAAGGCTACTTTCACACTTCCATCATTTGGCCAACGTCGCAATGCGTCGTTTTGCAGAAAAAACGCATCCTGCAAAGTTGCCCGCGTTTTTTTCTCCATAGACTTGCATTAGTGACGCATTGTGACGTATGGCCATACGTTGCATGTGTCGTCCACTGGATGCGTCAGGTTTTGGCGGACCGTTGTCTCGGAAAAACGTTCAAGGGAACGTTTTTCCGTACGTCGCATTCAGTGTTTCACACTGCGCATGCCCAGCAGGAAATATCGCTCTCACAATCTTTCCTGCTCGGCAACACAGACGGAAATGTGAAAGCAAACACTTCCGTCGGTACGTCGCGCCGACGCTTCGTGACGGCCAAGTACTGACGGAAGTGTGAAAGAAGCCTAAGACATTCAGGCTGCAATCAAGCAGATGCACTCTGATTCATGATGTCCATGGTTTGGACAGCATGAATCAAGTGACAGGTTACCTTTAAGTTTTACAAATGGAAACTGTCTAGATTCTATGAACAAAGTATAATACACCTCGCTTCCTACAACCATCCTATGAGTCATTAAACAATAGTAATAATGATACCTAGAATAGCACTTTTCTACCTTTTATACTCACGTTTGTGTGCGAGTAGACATATCCATCGGGATTTGTGACAACCAAGAGAAATATGTCATGAGTATTTAACAGGGAGGTTACAGATGAATCCCTTCCATAATCGTGAGCAAGCTGTAAGTAGAAAGTGAAGCATTATCGTAAATGTATACAATATCTTACAACTCAGTCCACAATTTGTGAAAATACATCATTTATTATTTAAAAATTTTATGAATCCTTTGAAAATAGTTTTTAATAAGTGTAATACATATAAAAATGTTGTTTATAACAGATTATAATGAAATACGACAACTTTGCATCTGGAGCATTAAATATTCTACTGTGTTTTGCCCTATGGTTTCAATACAAGCTGCTAAATGTGGCTAGGACCTTAGTATGATTTACATTTCTGCTCGTGAACCCTCTTATATCATAGTCCTGGGAGATCATTGCACACAGCACCATTGGCATCATCTTTATTGTAAAGACATAAATATGAAATATTTATATCTATGGTGTAACAGTGTATGAATATATATCATATTTTTTTAATTTATTTCCTTAATGGTATTTTTTATACCTTTTTATTTTGGTTATATATAATTATTTAAATTGTGAAAATGTTTCCAGTATTGTAGACAAATATTAACATAATTTTCTTTTAAGTACTTCACATTACTGTAACATAAATTACTCCCTAATTCTCTTGATACTGTCATTCACAGGACTTCAAAGCAGATTTTTCTTGCCATTTCAAACTAAAGACCCCCATACACATTAGATAGCTGTTGGCTGGACATTTGATCTGTCGACACTTGTCTCTCCCGACTCCCCCATGGCACAGGAACACTCGGCTGAGCACTTCTGAGTTCTCTTTGAGAGAGCCGCTGTGAAGTTCCTCTGTTGGTGACTTTGACTTTTCTCCAGGGAGAACAAATGGATCATCTGCTGAGATTCAGCAGTCGGATCCTTCTCTCCCCTAACATCCTCAGGTGGGGGAGAGTCCCTTTACACATTAGACTGTCGGCTGATTGGCAGGTTCAGACAACTTTAGTCTAACATGAAGATGGGGTGTAAAATTAATGTAATAGGCTAAAAACAAAATCTTTCAAAATAGTGATCGACTTGGAGTATTGAAACTCTCTAGATATTGATGACAATTACCTTGTGTGCAGTCCAGAGAGCTGTAGCTTGGGTGACCCATTCGCGGGAGTGAATGCCTGCATCAATCCATATGCCAGGGCGATTGGCACCAGTGCTGAACTGTAATGTCAATTAGCAGTTTCAGTAAAATAAGTACAGTATATTTAGATAGTTCACAATGTATTAGTCTCTGTCTGAATGAGACTTTTTTTCTTCATCACTAAGGCTAAATCTCAGATTTTGGAAGCAGTTATTTTATAGTCCTTTTACTGGTTGGACCACCTCATTCAATATTTTCATATGAACAGATTATTTTAAAAGCTTTTCATTACTTTTACCTTAAGAACATAGAGCGGACGTCCCTCATATGATAGTCCAATCTGCTGTTTGCTGACTATTGATTTGTAATCCAGAACAATAGCATCAATGGCGTGGAATAGCTGACATAAAGAAAAAATATTACATAAGTCCTGTACAAATATGACTTAATACATTGCATAAAATCATAGACAATTACCCTATGTCTACCTATAAAGACATTTCCTTCCTTACATTGTCTAATGTATGGTAAGCTCCATAATTGAAAGCACCAGAGTTGCGTTCCTTCTTCATATTGATTTCCATCTCCTGCTTCTCTGCATTAATTACCTCCTACAACGAATAGATAAAAGTAGTCAATACACTCTATAGCAATGGAATAAATCCTGTATACAAACATATTTTAGTGATATACAATCACTTTTATTACCCATCCCATTCCCATCATCACATTCACTATTAAAAGACTTTTCAAGTAGAGGACCTGCAGACTCCTGTCGAAGTTATGTAGACGTCTGTTGTGATTTTTAATTAAACGAGTTTAGCAAACAAGAAATATACAAGATGGCCCAAAAACTGTACACACTTCAATAATCCTTATTTGTGCCCCTTTTAAAAATACTAATTGAATAAAATTGTACTTTGTTGGCTCTAAAGATGTATTTAGTCTCATGATTGCTTGACCTCCCATGTGCCCGTTAGGAGAGTCAAAGAAATTGAAATGTCATGCAAAGCAGTCCCTGTGGACACTGTAACTAAAGATTTTCATGCAGCAGTTAGCTAAAATCAGAAGTGTCTAGATGTTAAAGGAATAATCCCATTTTCAAGCTCCTATCCAAATATGTAGTAGGTGTAATAATAATATTAGCAAATACATCCAATTAGAAACATAGTATAGTACCCCATGTGCTTAAGTAAAACAAAAAATTGGCTACGATATTTATTTAAGACAGTTTGTGATTACTTGCACATTTCTATTACATATTTCCTTTAAATAGTATACCTGTAGATCCTCTATCATTATGGAGTAATCAATGTCATTGGATTCCAGATAAATCTTCACTGACTGAAGACTCTCGAATGGAACACGAATATCGACTGGGATATCTGGGTTAGAAGGTTCAGTCCAGAAATCAAGCTGCAAAGAAAGAAATGTAACATCTCCATGAAGGATGGCACCGGAGAGATCACGCAGAATCCCAACGCTGCCATCACATGTGATGAACCCACTCCTCGCCACCCCACTTGATGTCACCATTATGCCAGACAGATCACGCAATGTGGTCTCCCCACTTTAACCAACGTGACATTCACTCCCCCTGGGGACACATAAGATCGGCTTGGTAGTTTTACACAGACCCAGGGAGTGAGAGGATGTGGCCCACGAGATCACTGATGTGGCACCACACTCACTCACAACCCTGACAGGCTGAGAGGCCTCTTTCACTAGCACCAGTGGAACAAAATGCTGCCAGCCCAGTAGGACTGCCACTAATTCCTGGTTAGATAATCAACGGTCCTAGGGAGGTGGCTTTGGCGACATTTAATCTGGCCAGGCTCCTACTATGTGTTGAAACTAAACACATGTTTGCTACCTGGTTCCTACTAGCCATTCTACGTATCACCCCACCCTGTGGTGCTAGAATGGATCGATACCCTGGAAGATGTTGGGTCCGGTCTAGAGATGTTGAAAATATAACAGGTGTGTGACAGAACATGCTATATGTCCATATTTTCCGTATGAAATCATAGCTGTTGGAACAAAGAAGTTAGACCGCATGGTACCGACGTGGCAAGCAAGCCTTTTGTCCTGAGCTTAGCTGGCTCAAGTGTGAGATCTGTCGCTTGCAGACTTTTGAGATTTGACCCTCTGCTGAGCTAGGTGTTCCCATACAGCTGCACGCTGAAGGGGATTTTGTAATCCCATGCCCGATAGGATACAAATGATTTACATGAGATTATATGTCCCATATTCTTCACAATGTTCATTACACATTTTATTCACAGTGAAAGGGAATGATATTATTTAATCTGGTTTTTATAAATTAAAATAACATGAGCCATGAAAAATCATCTATATATGATATATAAATACTAAAACCATATATGTTTACAATCAAGTAACCATACCTGGAGGTGACCCAGTGATTGGAGATCTTGCAACTGATGTATTTGGTCGCCATTTCTGGCCTTGATCCTAAGCACTTGCTCACTGAAAAAGACAGCTACGCTTTACACATCTTTTCGGGTAAGATTTTTACTTATTGTATTAATTAAACCTTATTATATTAAGATCTCATTCAGACGACTACGATTTTTGTCATACATAAAAACATGGATTGTTGTTCATCAGTATTTTCTGTACGATTTTCATCATGGTTTGGTCAGTGTTTCAGTTTTTGCCATCAGTGTTTCATCTGTGATTTTCATTGACAAAGAAATAAATAAATATATTGCAAAATTTCTCCTATCCATTACCGTTTTAATCACGAATAGCACACGGATTGCACAAAAATGCCATCAGATGATTTTTCTCGGACCCATAGACTTGTATGTGTAATTTTGATCTGTGACTTGGATCAAAAATGGACATGTCTCCCCATTAGTGATGAGCGAATATACTCGTTACTCGAGATTTCCCGAGCATGCTCAGGTGTCCTTCGAGTATTTTTTAGTGCTCGGAGATTTAGTTTTCTTTGCCGCAGCTGGATGATTTACAGCTACTAGCCTGCTTGATTACATGTGGGGATTCCCTAAAACCAGGCAACCCCCACATGTACTCAGCCTGGCTAATAGCTGTAAATCATGCAGCTGAGGCGATGAAAACTAAATCTCCGAGCACTAAAAAATACTCGGAGGACACCCGAGTGTGCTTGGGAAATCTCGAGTAATGAGTATATTCGCTCATCACTACTCCCCATATTCTCTTTCGGACAAACGGTCCACAAATAAACAAGAACATGTGAACAGCTCCGTAGACTACAACGGCAATAGCAGACGTTTACGGACAGCACTCGAACCCATAGAGTTTGATAGAAGTATTCATACATCGGTTGTGTGTCTGTTCCCTTAAACTCAGTATATGTCCTATGTTGATCAGCCTTGGCTATGCAATAAATGAGGCTCCATTAAAAATTTATACCACATGAAAGCAATCAATTCTTAACAGATCCGTTTTTCATGCCCACAAAAACAGTCACAGATCAATACCCCCTGCTGCCATTAGCGTAATTATAGACTTACCCTATAAAGGTCTCCTCACAGAGCACACCTGCCAGTAAGGCCACGAGGAGCAGCAGAAGCTTCATGGTAAAGTGGCATTTCTGTATGCCAGGCATAGGGTTTTATAGGATTTGATATCTAAATTTCTTAACAGTGAGAAGCTGCAGATGGTCAGGTTTATCTCAAGGTAACTCACCGATACAAGGCTTGGTTATTACTCAACACTTGGCTATCTTTTCATGGAACAAGTTTACTGTTTGATCAAGTGTATTGTGTGTAGAAATATAACAAAATGGACATGAATATATGAACTTACGGATGAACAATGACTATATTGACGTATAGAAAATAGTGATGAGCGAACATGCTCCGATAACGTGTTATCCGAGCATGCTTGGGTGTTTTCCGAGTATCTTGGGCGTGCACGGATAATATGTTCTAATCCCTGCAGCTGCATGTTTTGCGTCTGTTAGATAGCCCAACACATTTGGGGGTTGCCTAACAAACAAGCAATTTAAAAAGACCGTTATAGTAATGGTCAAGGTATACACTAAATAAGTGGTGGCTCCATATGATGCAATAAATATAAATGGCTGAGAGAGAATTGGAAATTAAATCAATTGTTGATAATTAATTGAACTGCATCACCAGAAAAATATGCAACAGAGGAACTTCCTATTAAAGGCTAGCCACCACAAATGTTATCTCATCATGTGTGTATAGGAAGAAAAAAAACGGGGGGATACAGGGGTAGCTGAAAAATACAATCATCATCCAGGTATAGTGATATCTAATAATGTAGACATTAAAGACATAAATGTCACAACCTTAAGCCTTAACCAGAATGAAAATAGCAGCCAGAAAATAGTAACAAAAGAAAAAAACTATGAGAGGCCATGTGTCACCAGCTACACATACCCACCCTGGAACACATCCAATGCGCGTTTCGCCGCAGCTTTGTCTGGGGTATGGCGCAAATGGTAAGACCAACTATTTAAGGAGGAATAAACCAATCAAAGCTTAACATTAGCTAATTAAAATAGCTAATTGAGAGGACTTGGGTACCATGTAAACACAAATGAGAGAGACCGGTGCAATATACTGGAGGATGCATGCGCAGTAAGTGAGAATGTCACTTGATCATGTAGTAAAACGGTCATGTGATCGCGAAAGTAAGTCACGTGATAGCGGCCATATTGGATGCGATCCCATGTCAGCTGCGCTGGCACCTATGCAGTGGTTCGGAGACACTGCAACATACTAGGAGAGTACTGTCACCTGCCCAGCAAGTAAATAATCATGTGATGGAATGCGATCACATGATCACAAATGCAGGCATATGACAACTGTATCTGTAAGGGGGTCGACAGCACTGCGGGTACCTGAGTGCCGGGTCCGGAACTAGAGAGGCGGCATCCCCTGTTCCCGGGGGGAAGCCTGAGTAAGCCAGACCTTCCCCTATTGCCTGGGGAAGTGCTAGTGGTGCGGACCTTCCTGCTGTCCCAGGAGGGCGGAGAAAGAAGAGGAGAAAGTGCGCACAGCAGCGGGGGGATAAAAGATAAAAGCGAGCGCAGGAGGTCAGTTTGGCGCTAACGCAGAGCAGCGCGCAGAGCATTGAGCGGCATGCTCTGCCTCCTCTGCCCTCACCACAGATACAAGAGCTGCAACAGGTGGCATAGAGAAAGACCCCGTCACCTGGAGAGGGACCGCTGCAGAACAGAGAAGAGCCGTGCACACCGAGAAGACCAGAAGGACAGGAATTGCTGCGCTGAGGGGAGCTGTGTGTCAAGCAGCAGCAGCCAGAGAGAGGAGTGCTCCGTCCGGCGAGCACCAGCAACATGCAGGCCAGCATCCGCCATTTCCAGCCACCAGCAGTGGGGACCAGAGGGGAAGAGTGATTTACAGTGTGTGCCTGGCAACTACAGAGAGAGGTGCAGTGTACCGGTAACTACCAGAGAGCAAGGCACCAAACGCACGGTCTCCGTGAGTACAACACACGTGCCCCATAAGAATGACCGGGGACAGGACAGACCCTTGCACCCTGACTGTGCTATTATAGATTTGCTGAGCCACGTTGGGCTCATACAGGGCTGTGGCCCATACCCTTGTCAGACACTACAGCAGGGAACAGTGAGCACTTCGGTCCCAGAGCATCGGATGTACAGCGTAAGCCCGCGCCCAAGCACTGCCACCGCCACCACTGACAGAGACTGTGAGGAGAGCCGTGAAGGGGCCACGTCAGGTTTAGACAGTGCCGTGGCTCACGCTCTTCCGGCTACATCAATATATGGACTAGGGCTCAGCGGAAGGTACCGGAGACCAACCGCTGCTGCCAGAAGACGGGGCATTGATGCCCACAGGACCAACAGGTAAAATATACCGCGCCAGCTGTTGTCGGCGCTAACCGTTTCATGGCCCTAGGAATCATTAACTCTCATCAAAACTGCCGTTACTATTACCGTCATTCTTCACCTCACCATATCCTTTGCCATTGAACTGTTTTATCCCCTGTTTATCCCTTTACCTCCCTGCGAGTATTCCCGTTAATAAACTTGTTAACCCTTGCTCTGCCCCCTGTCCATCACTGCATCCCGCAACCTGCTTACATATCAGCAGCACCCATGTAACACCCCAAAGATGTCTGACAATGGCAAATGTAGGTTATGTAATCCAAAACACGTGAAGTGCAGTCACGTGATCCTTACACAATAAGAAACCAAAAAAGGCAAATATCAATGTAACCAAGATGGGTATCATAACAACATAGTAACATACAGTAGATGCAACAGAGACTCATAATGAAATCAGGTAATAATCCTATATTAGAATAACATAAATGAAACAGATGTATATAAATATATGCACCTAAATGACCAGGCAACGTGGCATATGATGGCCAGGCGCCACATCACGGGCAGCACGGTGGCTAAGTGGTTAGCACTGCAGTCTTGCAGCGCTGGAGTCCTGGGTTCTAATCCCACCCAGGACAACATCTGCAAAGAGTTTGTGTGTTCTCTCCGTGTTTGCGTGGGTTTCCTCTGGGTACTCCGGTTTCCTCCCACATTCCAAAGACATACTGATAGGGAATTTAGATTGTGAGCCCCATCGGGGACAGCGATGATAACGTGTGCAATCTGTAAAGCGCTGCGGAATATGTTAGCGCTATATAAAAATAAAGATTATTATTTTATGACACTGTGGAAAAACACACATGAAAACGAAAAAAAGGTGACCCAGTTAAGTAGTGAATAAAGCAGGAGGATAACTCAGGTAAATAGTAAAAGGAGTGTAAGAAGTGTGAGAGGAAATGGTAATGGTACCTTTCAGTTATATATATGATATGTGCCTGGCATCCTAGGGGCTTGGTGTCCAAATCTTCCCTTCTTTCGCAGTGGAAGATGATTTTAAACAAGTGGAACAGAGGTGGAGCTAGGGTTTTGGTTCGGGGGGGGCGAAACTTCTGAGTGGGCCCCTAACCAGGTAACCTGGATTACAACTGTGTGATGCACCCTAATAGTGGAGGAGAACCTCAGCAAATGACTGCGCTGTTACTGAAGATAATCTCTATATAAAGACCGATATTGATATTATTGCCATTTGGTCAGTGGTATATACCAGCCCTACAGAACATATAAGAGATCACAGCATAGTTACAGATGACTTACCGCTGACGTTCTTTCCAATGTAATTGTTCACTTTTCACGTCTTTTCCATCTGGCCCAGATTGACATTACAACTTCTTCCAGCCACTACTCGGCTGCAAAGATTACAACAAAGACACATTTAACTTGTCACATTTTCAGCACTGTCCCCAATGGGACTATCCCCAACCTGTACAAACTCCTCATTCTGCTGATACCCCAATGCTGTGTCGCTGCTGTCGTATGTGTCCCTATTACTGCACCTAAATACTAAAGGAACCCTCTAGAATATATTAATACAGGGTGCAAATGCCTTAGAAAACAGAGCCCACATTTTGTCCCCTAGAAAGTAATAATGCCCTCTGTGTACCCCTTTGACAGTCACAGTTACCTGAGTTCCCCTATAACAATAAGTGCCCACTTTACATTTAATAATGTCCCGAGTCTCCCCCTGTACAGCTCCCCTATACACAGTATGATGCTCTCTTATACACAGTCTAATGCCTCCTCACTGTATATATACTGACCCCTTTGTATCCCACAAACTGTTTGATAGCTCCAACACTGTAATCTCCACACTGTATGATGGCCCCTAGACAGCCTTCATAAAGTATAATGCACCAGCAATCCTTAATACAGTCCTCAGTATAGTATAATGCACTCTCCATAGGCCTCCATATAGTATAATTAACTCCCCATAGGCAGACTCTGTATAGTATAGTTATATACAAAAAAAAAAAACCAGTCTGAAATGTCACAAAGGGGAAAAAAAGGCATGTGCAAAAATGAATAAAATACAATATTTTATTGAATAATAAATAAAAACATTATAAGAAATTAAAACAAAGGGATTTTCTCAAAAGTGGCCAGGTGTGGGGCTATTAATAAAAAAAAAAGTTCAACGCAGCAGCATTTATGGTTTTGGAAGGATTCACAACCAATGCATATGTAAAGAATATATTCCTTTTAAGTAATAAAAGTGCAAAGTGCCTAATGTTATCAAAGAAAAACAACTTCCAAAGTGAATTACCAGCAAAATAAGTGAATCAAAAAAGGAAGTTTAAAGTGCTTGAATGCATGTAAATGGGTGCCATAAGAATCAAAATCTGAAGTAAACTTACATCAGTGTTAGTTCAAACAACCGACACACCAAGGCCGTGACCCCGACAGCGCCGTTTCGCCTATCTGGCTTCTTCCAATGGGAGCATGTGTGTATGGAGTGTAGTATGCATGTTTAAATAGTATGAAAACAGCTGAGAATCATATCGATGCAATCAGAATGGCTGCGCATGCGTAATTCACCGGACTGCCTCTATGCAAACAGTGACTTCCGTGTCCCTGCTCTTGGAACAGAAGCGTGGAACGCTGACGTCACCCTGTGAGCAGGGTCGGAAGTCACGAGGACTCCGGTAACCGTGCATGTGCCAACTGCGCGCTGAGATGAACCAGCTGTACAGGTATGTAATATAAAAATTAATGTGTATAGAGCAGCGTGGTAAAAAATGAAAAACACAGAAAAAGAACATGAAGGAAAGGAAAACATGTCCAAATAGTTATAATTAATATGTTAGAAAAGAAAAAGGGAATATATCTACAAAAAAAAAGGAGGGTAATAAGAATTCATTGTAACTTGATCAAAAAAGTGTTCCAATTGGCAAACTATAATAGAAGGGGAAAGTGACAAATTAAAATTAAGCTGAATTATTAAATGATAATAGGTTGCCAGTGTAAATAGTGGACTTAAAAAATAATAGGTATCAAAATAAAGGAGGGAGAACAAATAGTAAAAATTGTGAAAAGAGAAAATAAAAATAAGTACGGTACCTAAATTAAGTACCTATTTTGATACCTATAATTTCTTAAGTCCACATGGCTCAGCTGGTGGTCCAGCTCACAAGACCGAATATCAAGCGGGTAACTGATATGTTTCTTCTACTTATGCTTCTCATACTACCTCCTGTATTTGCATATCTGACCATTGTATGTGTATAACCATTTTGAATATAGTGTTTTGTCTAGTGTGCCTTTAAGATGATTCAATATCTAATTTAACCTTAGGCTGCACTTTTATCTCGATCCATGAATCCACATGTCAGTGTTCTCGGTTTAACTTCACATGCTTCCGGTGCTGGTTTCTGGTTCGATATAATCCAGTTAACGGACCAAACTTATATCTAACGAGAAACTGGTGGTAATCCTACCGGGCTGGCAAGGCTCTGTTTCACAAGTGCTACTGAAAGGGATCTCTCAGCTTGTCAGGGTTGTGAGCGAGTGTTTTGCCACGCCAGCATCTGCGTGGGCTTCATCCTCTCACTCCCTGTGCCTTGCTAGGGCCGTGTGGAGAGGAGGTGTCTGTGTAAAACTGTGCCAAACTGACCTTACATATCTCCATGGGGTGCAGAACATCATGTTGGTGAAAGTGGGGAGACTGTACCGCGTGATCCCTCCGATGTAATAGTAACAGGTGGGGCCGAAGTCTGGTTCATCACATATTGGTGGCAGTGCAGTAGGATCGAGATAATAGTATGTGTGAGAGTGGGACCCATACTTCCAGACACTAAACACTAACAGCAGTAGCTAACAGCAGTAGCTTTTTGCCACTGAGGTCTAAAGATCAGCTCAACACTAAACATTACGAGTGCAAAAACTGTGAGGTGTATGAGTGCATTAACTTGCAGCTCTGTGACCAAAGGTTGCAAGGATGGCCAGTGGCACCAGAGTGTCATGCTGCGACTGTTCATGATTAAGGAAAAGGGCCCAGAACCATTCCTAGGATTGGGGCCCTAACTATCCCTGCTCCCAAAGTTACCTCTAAAGGTGAGGAGGTTTGGGCCACCAGCCTTACTGTTCTCCTGTTAGTCCCTAAGCTGTCCCCTCCCCCCAGGAGTCCCGGTGTTATGATCCCTAGTGGCGGAGGATCACAAATAGATCAGCAAGTGATTAAACTAAGGACGAGCTCTAGGGAGATGGTAACTGGACTGATCGCAAATCTGAACCTATCCAAAACAACTAGAGGTAGCCAGTGAACGTGCCTAAAAAATTCTTAGACGTCTCGAGCCAGCCTGAGGAACTAGCTACCCCTAAAGAGAAAGAAAGACCTCGCTTGTCTCCAGAGAAATAATCCCCAAAGATATAGAAGCCCCCAACAAATATTAACGGTGAAGTAAGAAGAAGGCACATACATAGGGATGAAATCAGATTCAGCAAAAGAGGCCCACTAGTACTAGAAAGCAGAAAATAGAGCAGGGGTCTATGCGATCAATAAAAAAACCCTTACAAAATATCCATCCTGAGATTTCAAGAACCCACACACCAACTAACGGTGTGTGGGGAGAAACTCAGCCCACTAGAGCAACCAGCAAGCGAGGGAATTACATTTTAGCAAGCTGGAACAGAAAACATGATAAACACTGCTGATCTAAAAATGAGCAAACAAAACTTAGCTTATCCTGGATGGACTGGGAGCAAGGTAGTCAGAAGGAATCTGAGTAGCACTGATTACATCGACAGCCGGCCACAAGTGGAAGTAAAACAGAGCTATATAGGAACCTCCCAGAGGATAACGAACCAGCTGATAGCCAGAGACCAGCAGGATAACAAACAAAGCCACCAGGGGGAGCCCAAAGCAAAAGTCACACCATACCACCAGTGACCACAAGAGGGAGCCCGAAAACAGAGTTCACAACATCCCGGGACAGAAATGTTGGGGTATCAACACATAAGACTGACAGGGATAACAGAAAGCAACAAACATACAAACACTCACCAAATGTAGAGTGGTATATAGGGAAGGATAGGACTGTACCAACCAAAAGGGAAGAGGACAATGAGGAAAGAATACACCCAAAAAAGAGTGACAACAATCTCAAGTAGCAACAACGATCTCCAATTCAGCACAGTGTCTGCAAGGAGCTCGGAAGCAAAGCTTTCACTGGCAAGAAAGAGAAGGTCTGGCCAGGTTTTATAGGGAGAGGTAATGACCAGATCAGAAGCAGCTGATATGGAGCTGCACGTTTCTGACAAGCATAGAAAGGGTCATTAACCTCTTCAGCACCAAATGGAATATTTCCGATTCACAATACGTTGTAATCCTCTAGCCTCAAATCTCCCAGGAGAACGTGACAGACTTGTGACTCAGGGGCAGAGCAAAGGAGATATCCAGTGCTACGGACGGTGGACAGGAGGTGGAAGGTGATGTTGTTGAAGGTAAGGGGGAGGCCAGCCAAGGCTCCCCGAAGTGCCAGTTGTCGGTGATCAGTCCCGCAACCTGCCCGTTGCACCAGGCAGGCAAGCAGGCACGGATACCCTTCTACAACTACACTAGCCAGACTTGAGGCTGTAGACAAGACCACCTATAAGACCTTCATGGCAGCAGCAGAACTTCAGCATGAGCACAAGCACCGGCTACAATTGCTCCAACAGCAACTCCAGCTTCAGCCGCAGATCCCAGCCAGTAACGAGTCCCCTCAGAGCCGGGTCCCGAAGCTACGAGTGGAGGACTTCCCTCTGTTGAACAAAGGAGCGGACTTAGACACTTTTTTCTGGCCTTTGAAAATATGTGTCATCAGTACCATTTGCCTGAGGACCAGTGGGTCCAGTTTTTAACCCCTTGCCCTGGATATCTTTGGGTACCTGCCCAGCGAGGTCACCCTGAGCTATGAGGTGTCATGACTCAGGACAGGGTGGTTCTGGCTCTGTCCTAGTCAGGTCAGGGCTAAGTACTTTGCCTTTCAGTTCTGGGGTGGCTATTTAAGGCTGGTAGTTCCTGGGTCCAGTGTTGGTGATACTTCCGTTTACTCGGCTAGGGATTGCTGACCCAGGTTACTCATCTGTAATTGTTGTGCCTCTGTGTGTTTGAGCTATTCTGTGTATGACCCGTTCGTCCCCTGACTTCTGCCTCTGTGTTCTGCTCTGTACTGCCCTGTCCTTCCTGGTTCTCTGACCTCTTGTCTCGTCTCGGTTCACTTGCTGTCTCATCCCTAGGCACCTTGCTCTCGTTTGGCTTTGACCCTTGGCTCTCCATTTGACGTTTACGTTTTGTGCCCCATATTCCGTGCTCTCAGCTGCTTCCACGTCCTCACGCGCGGTAGCTTTACCACCCCTGCGATCACATGACTGTTTAGTGTCAGGTCCTGTGCACACTGCGTGCTTTAGCTCTCACCCTCCCTGTGCTCGGTTCTGGGCCCTCTGCAAGCACCCCCTAGGCTCCTCATGTGATACACACCGTGTGTCATTACATTATCACCGACCCACTTTTAAAATTTGTTTGGGGGCACTTTTTGTTTGTCTGTGTATATGGATCTGCTGCATGCTTTGTCTGAGCAGGTAACTAATCTGACTCAGATGATGCAAAATCTGTCTGTGGAGCAAAGGTCCTTAGTGGCATCTCACCAACAGGTGTGGAGAGAACTGGTTGAGACTGTTAAACCCATTTGGAGTGCTTCTTTTATTTCTGGCTGTAAGGATGGGGGTGTGTCTGATGTTTTATTACCTTCCACTGAACCCTCTGTCAAACCTCCGGACACCTTTTCTGGGGACAAGATTAAGTTCCAGGTGTTTAAGGAGGGATGCAAACTACTGTTTTCTTTGCGCCCTCGGTCTTCAGACGATGAGAGCCAAAGTGTCAGGACTCTGAACTTTTTTTATTACCTTTTGTGCATTACTGCCCTTTTTCAAGATGGCGTCTTTGGTCTCATGTGCACTGTGTCTTCTGCTATAAAACTCCACCCCAGCCTTCAGTCTGTGCTAGAGTATTCTGCCTTGCATCCAGCTCCTGACCTCTGGTGACTCCCTGGCTATATACCTGCTCCTGTGAACCTGTGGGGTTATCCTGCTACTCTGCTCTGAGTTCCTGCTGCATACACCAGTTTCAGTAATCCTCCTTCATCTGCTGCTCGTGTTTACTTCCATCTGCATTTGCTGGACATGTAAGCTGTTGCTGCTCTGCAAGAACCTGAGACTATTACCCAGGCCTCCCTGGTTGAGCTAAGATATTATTTGAACTGCCTTATAAGCATATCTATCTGTGTTTTGGACTAAGCAAGGACTTATTCATGTCAAGAATCCTCAAGAATAATTGTGCTTCATAGACTTTCTGCGTGATTGCATTTTCCTCTGAAGTTTCCTATAGAAACTGCTAAGCTGCATTTAATATTTACTCCAAGTGTTGTGGACTTGAGTTTCTCTCTGCACCTGTTTGAATCACCGTGTGATAATATAGACTTTACCACTTATAAAACTGTGTCCTGTAGTTGTCTTGTTCCACGCAGAGTCTCCTGAGTTATCCCCTATAATTATTACACAAAGGGTGGGCATTGTAATTTCTCTTTTGAGGGAGGGTCCGCAGTGCTGGGCTTTTTCCCTGTCTCCCAATGCCCCTGAGAGAATGTCTGTTGATTGGTTCTTCGAGGCCTTGGGGCTGATTTACGATGAACCGGATCATGTGAGGTTGGCTGAGGACACGATTATGAGTCTCATTCAGGGAAAGCTCTCAGCCGAATGGTACTGTTCTGAGTATCGACGTTGGGCTCCTGAGTTTACTTGGAACGACTCTGCACTCAGAGTGTTGTTCCGAAGAGGGTTGTCCGATCACCTTCAGGACGCATTGGTTTTGCATCCACCGCCCGACTCTTTGGAGGAGGCCATGACGCAGGTCGTTCGAATGGATCGCAGGCTTCGTGAAAGAGCAGCACACTTTGCAGATTTTGATGTGGATCCGCAGCGTTTTTGGACGCGCATAATTGCATCAAATCCGCCGTGTAGTGCACAACCAATGTTAGTCTATGTGAAAGTGACATGTGGTGTGCACATGCTGCGGAAAAAAATGTGCGGAATCGGATTTTATTTTCCGTATTTTCCACAGCATGTCAATTCTCTTTGTAGATTTGCAGCGTTTCTGCACCCATTGACTTCCATTGTGTCAGGCCAATCTGCAGCAAAACCGCAGGTTTAAAAAATATCTGGGGTTTTGCTGCGGATGTGCCGGCGAGAAACGCTGCAGATCGGGAGTGGGAAAAGTGTGTGGGTGGAGTGTGGGGAGATACTGTGTGTGTGGGCGGAGAATGTGTGAGCGGAGATGTGCGTAGCTGTGTGCGGGTGTTTATGTGTGTCTGCGGGGCTGGGTGTTTCTGTGTGGGTGGCTGTTCGTGTGCGGAAAAGATGTGCGTGTGTGTGCGGGGCTGTATGTGCGTGTAGGCAGACATTTGTCTGATGGGACTACTAGTCCCATCCGGCTATGCCTGCTACAGTGACAGGTAGCCAGATGATGGGACAGCAGTAGTCCATCATCCGCTACTGTGTTCGTGTAAAAAAAAAACCAAGTACACACATATACACATACAGTACATACAACATACAGTACATACTCACCAATCACCTAGTCCCCAAAGCCCTCGATCACCTGGAAAAAATGTAAATAAAAAAACAACATCTTCCCTGATCCGATGTAATCCAATTAATAACGAGTGTCCCACGACGATCTCCCGTGGAGAGCTGTCACATCGGCAGATGCGACCGCTCTCCAGGGGCTCCGGGATACAATGACGAAAGGTATCCTTCCGCACTGTATCCCTCCGCCGCCGTGAGTACAGTATAGTTCATACTGTCACTTGCGGCACCGCTGTGTGGGAAAATTCTCACGCAGCAGTGCCGTAAAGTGAGAGCCCATTGAACCCTCAGTGATAACACTGCAGGGGCCATTGTCTTCTGTCAGTGTGTCACTGGAGGCCTATAGAGCTGTCACATCTCCTGATCTTATAGCTCTATGGGGAGATCGTCACGGGACACTCGTTATTCAATGGACTGTGTCGGACAGGGAGTATTTATGTTGGTTTATTATTTTAATTTCTCGCACCTCAATACCCGGCACTGCCGTCGGCATTCAGGACCGGAGTGTGTGGGCGGAGTGTGGGGAGATACTGTGTGTGTGGGCGGAGAATGTGTGTGAGCGGAGATGTGCGTATCTGTGTGCGGGTGTTTATGTGTGTCTGCGGGGCTGTGTTTCTGTGTGGGTGGCTGTTTGTGTGCGGAAAAGATGTGCGTGTGTGTGCGGGGCTGTATGTGCGTGTAGGCAGACATTTGTCTGATGGGACTACTAGTCCCATCCGGCTATGCCTGCTACAGTGACAGGTAGCCAGATGATGGGACAGCAGTAGTCCATCATCCGCTACTGTGTTTGTGTAAAAAAAAAAAACAAGTACACACATATACACATACTGTACATACAACATACAGTACATACTCACCAATCACCTAGTCCCCAAAGCCCTCGATCACCTGGAAAAAATTAAAATAAAAAAAAACAATATCTTCCCTGATCCGATGTAATCCAATTAATAACGAGTGTCCCACGACGATCTCCCGTGGAGAGCTGTCACATCGGCAGATGCGACCGCTCTCCAGGGGCTCCGGGATACAATGACGGAAGGTATCCTTCCGCACTGTATCCCTCCGCCGCCGTGAGTACAGTATAGTTCATACTGTCACTTGCGGCACCGCTGTGTGGGAAAATTCTCACGCAGCAGTGCCGTAAAGTGAGAGCCCATTGAACCCTCAGTGATAACACTGCAGGGGCCATTGTCTTCTGTCAGTGTGTCACTTGAGGCCTATAGTGCTGTCACATCTCCTGATCTTATAGCTCTATGGGGAGATCGTCACGGGACACTCGTTATTAAATGGACTGTGTCGGACAGGGAGTATTTATGTTGGTTTATTATTTTAATTTCTCGCACCTCAATACCCGGCACTGCCGTCGGCATTCAGGACCGGAGTGTGCGGCTGCATGTATTTCTATGTAGCTGAACGCTCCGGTCCCGAGTGCCGGGTATTGAGGTGCGAGACTCGTGCGAGTTTCTCACAAGTGTGACCCTGGCCTAACGCAGATTTTGTGTGTTTGTGTCTTTATTTAACTCTTCATGTACCATTTTATTATGTTTATTACTAAACATCGGGCTTGGTATTATCTATCAATCTATCTATCTACGAATCGCTCTAATAGCATTAGAAAAAAATAAGGCAGCACTCCTTTCTTGTTTAGGTGAAAATCTGTGATTTACTTCAGACCCACATGGCAGGCGACGTTTCGGCTCCTATGGAGCCTTTCTCAAGCAGTGAATCATTTACAACAGTGAGTTTAAATACATGCATTAATTGCTCATAAGCTTTACAATTTATAATTTAAACATGATTTGTAACAAATTTACTACGTTACATGGTATTCATAAATTCAATGTGCAACATAATGTGACTATTTCTAAAAAAGTGACGATTCCTAAAAAGTGCCCATTGTGCACTGTGCGGTATATAGAATGTAAACAGGACAATCATCTCCCAGATATTTGCATAGTGGATAGATTGCAGTAAAGGCCTGTGCACCCGAGAGTACATATTGTGCGGCTCCGCTTTATTGGTTCTTCTATAGATCGCTCTATCTATAGATCTATCTATATATTATCTATTAACTATCTTTGTGTGTGTAAACATTATTCTTCAATGGAGTATGTTAATTAAGAGGACGAGGCTGAAGTTGGTTTCTTATTCGTTCAGTTTCTTATTCGGAGCTGAAGTTGGTTTCTTATTCGTCAGTTTCTTATTTTCAATTTTTTCTTTTCTGTATTTTAAAGGTTTAACAACAAAAAATAAGCATCACAATAATAAAAGACAATGCAGTGAGGTGTCCTGATGTGAATACGCTTAAAAACGGCTACAAAAACAATAAAACTGGCACAAAAATGGGCAAAGTGGGCACCAAAGAGCGCTGAAGAACGGGTTAAATGCCTTTGGGCCACTGATCTCACACTGCAGACATATAGAACAGGGCGCCCCACATCCACACCAGTTATTTCCAGCCTGGCCCAAATGGGTTCTGGGCATCAGAACTGGCATCAAAGTGGGCAGTCAATTTTGTCCATTTGAATAAGTAACTGATGTTTTTAAGGGGGTTAAATGACTTTGGGCCACTGATCTGATACATAAAATACATATATAGTGATGCCCTGCATCAAAACCAGGTCCCTCCAGCCTGGCCCAAATGGGTTCTGGGCACCAGAACTGGCATCAAAGTGGGCAAACAGCCCATTTTCACAGATTTGATTAAGTAATTGATGTTTTTAAGGGGTTAAATGCCTTTGGGCCACTGATACCACAGTGCATATGTGACGCCTGGGAGACCGAGGTACCCAGCACCAGATCAATGAGGTCCGTCTCTTGAGGGGGATGTCACTAGTGGCTTGACCCGGTGCTGTGGCCTCAGGCGATGCACAGTGTAAGGGATATCATGAAGGAACAGACACTTACTTGATCAGCAGCAGGTCCTCTCAGCTGTGATGACTCCGATCCTGGATTGATGGCTATTGTCCAAATGAAAGACTGAGGCGCTGGAACGTTTAACCAGTTTACTTCAACAAAAAGGGATTTGTGACCAACACTGTCACCGGAGTCTGTATAAGAACTCTGGAATTACTTTGACCCTGTCAGGATTTTCACCTCTTATTATGCGCAGTTTCTGTATGGCCCTGCTGCTGTATGTGAACTGGCTGCCGGCCCAATCTGTCTCTTCTATGCTCTGGTTCGACAGACAACCCGAGTCCTTTTTGTCGGCTTACCCCCTCTGGGAGTACCGCTGAACTCTGTGTCTGTTGCTGCGTCTTACCCTAGTGAAGCTGATATCACCTCACGTCCTTCCGGTTGCTGTATTATATATAATGAATATAGCCACGGATCCGGTATCCGTCTCTGCGCCTATTATGGGTAGTGATTATTGCTACCCGGTTCTCACACTGTCCTTTTTCTCTATTCCTCTTTTCCTACTATGGGTATTACTGGCCTATAATCCGTCATAGGGCTGTTAGGAGTTCAGTTATACGACCTCTCACTTTCAGCTCCTCAGCCCAACTGCCAGTCCTTTTCTCAGACCAGAATAGATCAAGGGGAGTCTCTGGAGCTCCCCCTTCTGGCCGGAGATGGTAGTGCAGTCTTGCTATTCTAGTATTTGTATTTGGTGTCAATAACTATTTTTGTGGCAAATACCCCTAGGGGCGCCACATCCCCCCTTAGTTAAGAACAGTACTCCGGGACTGTGGGATGATAACATTTTGAAATAACAATTGATATGTACAGAGTCTTAAAAATGAAAAGTTACAAAAACCACTCAAAGAAACAAAAAAAAAATGGTAAAATTATGTAAAAAGTCACTTCAAATAGCGTCCATTAATACAGTTCTATCCTTGAAAGTACTAGGAAGCAAAGTTCACAAAGCAGTCTTTCCGGAGCTTTAATTTAGTGTTTCTGGGCTGATAAAAAGTTCAAGAATATGCAAAAAGTTCATACAGGTAAGTCTCTGTAGGTACTGGGCTTAAACGTTACAGAATGATAACAATGACTATAGTCTTATAGTCGGAAATCCGCATACCTGGCCGGTAATTGACCCTGGGTACTACGCTGGGATCTACGTAATAGCGGTGTCTCTTTATGTGGTGTACTACTTTCTACTGCGGATATAGTATCTGCCCTCTCTGCTAAATATAATTCCACCACTATGGGGTTGGCAAGTCCACCGTGAATGGCTTGAATAACTTCTGATTCTGGCTGGACAACTTCTGGCTCTTTCAACGTTTCCGGACATAATTTAAGATTGTCTCTTGACACTAGTACAGATGTTAAACCTCCATTTTTGCTAATGAGACACATTTTAGGATTATCCATTCTTGTTGGTAAAACTGTGTAGGGTACGGCTTCCCACTGATTATCCAGTTTATTGGTTCGACGATTCCTCTTGAGTACTTGGTCACCCGGTCTTAATGGAGTTGCTAGAGCATTCTGGTTGAAAGTTCGCTCTTGTCTTTCTCTGGTTTGCTGGAGGCTTCTTTCCACACTCTCTTGTACTTGGCGATACTGCTTTTGCCGTACGACATCCCAATTGGAGTCTTGAACTTCTGCGTCCGGTTTCAGAATTCCCATTTCTAGATCGATTGGCAATTGGCCGGGTCTTGCACGCATAAGATAAGCTGGGGTGCAGTTGGTAGAGCTCACCGGGACATGATTATACAGATCCACCAAGTCAGGCAATTTCTCTGGCCATTGATTCCTTTCCGTTTCAGGTAAAGTCTTTAGTAGGTCTATCACAATATGGTTCATCTTCTCACATAAGCCGTTTGTTTGCGGATGATAGGCCGTCGTCCGGATCTTTTTGCAACCATACATATTACAGAATTCTCTGAAGATCTCTGATTCAAAGGCTGTACCCTGGTCAGTGAGAACCTGTTCCGGATATCCATGGGGTCTACAAAAGTACGTTTGGAACGCTTTGGCTGCTGTTTTTGCAGTTAGATCTTTTACAGGTACTACTACCAAGAAGCGCGAATAATGGTCCACGATGGTCAAGGCATAGACGTAACCGGACCGGCTCGGTGTCAACTTCATGTGGTCCATGGCTACCAGTTCAAGTGGTTGTTTGGCGATTATGGGCTGCAGTGGTGCTCTTTGGATCGTTCCTTCTGAGGTTGCACGGGCCACAGTTTCTACACCACTGTTTGATTGATTTTCTCATCCCGACCCAATAAAATCTTTCTCTCAGAAGTACTTCTAGCCTTTTCCAACCAAAGTGACCAGCACCATTGTGGTAAGCCTCGAGGACCATCTTCACATCTTGTTTAGGCACGATAATCTGCCAAACCAATTCATGTGTTTTCGGATTGGTGTATCTTCTACAGAGGTTCCCTTGATACAGGAACATTTTGCCTCTCTCTTTCCAGAGTTGATGCGTCTCTTCTGGGGCATCCTCATCGGGATATGCACTTTGCTCAGTCAATAGTTCCTTCACTAGCTTCACAGCCGGATTGCTATCTTGGGTGTCAGCCCATCTATGGTGTGCTAACGGATTAAAATTCACTTCTTGTTGTTTCTGATAGGTATTTGACTGACGATGCTTTGCCTTGGGCTGATGAAAGGCTGGTAGGTCAATTTCTTCAAGCTCCCCCGTTTCTTCTTCTACATCTCTCAAGTGTGGCATCCGGGATAGGGCATCGGCATTTCCATTCTTGCGACCTGCTCGATACTTGATCACGAAGTTGTAATTAGATAACCGGGCTATCCATCGCTGTTCTAACGCACCTAATTTAGCCGTGTCTAGGTGGGTCAATGGATTGTTGTCAGTATAGACAATAAATTCTGCACCGGTCAAATAGTGTTTGAAACGTTCAGTCACAGCCCAAACTACTGCCAGTAGCTCCAATTTGAAGGAACTATAATTTTCTGAATTTCTTTCAGTAGGCCGGAGTTTTCTACTTGCAAAGGCGATGACTTTCTCCCGACCTTCTTGCTTTTGTGACAGCACCGCTCCCAATCCCACATTACTGGCATCGGTGTAGAGGATGAAAGGTTGATGGTAATCCGGGTACGCCAGAACTTCTTCTCCGGTTAGTGCCTTCTTTAGTTGTTCAAAGGAGTCTTCTCTTTCGTCGTTCCACTGAAAAGGAGGGTTTCGGTTTGAAGGTTTCTTCGTCTGCCCTATCAAAGCATCTTGCAAGGGCGCTGCCCATTTAGTAAATCCTTTTATAAATCTACGATAGTAACCCACTAATCCCAAGAATTGCCTCACTTCTTTTGCGTTGGTAGGTCTTGGCCAATCCCTTATGGCAGTTATTTTCTCGGGATCCGGTGCTACTCCCTCCGAACTCACGATGTGCCCTAAGTATTGTACCTTTGGCTTGAGAAGGTGACATTTGGATGGTTTGATTTTCATACCATACTTGGATAAGGCTTCGAACACCTCTGCCAGGTCTGTTAAGTGCTGTTCGTAAGTCTTTGAGTAGACGATCACATCATCTAGGTACAGGAGGACGGTCTCGAAGTTCTTGTGTCCGAGGCAACATTCCATCAGTCGCTGGAAAGTACCGGACGCGTTGCAGAGTCCGAACGGCATGCGATTAAATTCGCTTAGACCCATTGGTGTGGTGAATGCTGTTTTTTCTTTATCCCTCTCAGCCACAGGGACTTGCCAATACCCGCTTGTTAAGTCTAAGGTGGAAAAATAATTCGCAGATTTCAAAGCAGTCAAGGACTCTTCTATCCTAGGCAAGGGATAGGCGTCTGTATGGGTGATGTTATTAATCCGCCGGTAGTCTACGCACATTCTCGTGGTTCCGTCCTTTTTTTTGACAATCACCAGAGGGGCCGCCCAAGGGCTACAACTATCTCTTATTACCCCGGCCTGTTTCATCTCTCTCAACATGTCCATCGCGCATTGATAGTGAGCGGGCGGTATGGGTCTATATCTTTCTTTTATCGGGGGATGGTCACCGGTGGGGATTGTATGTTCCACCCCTTCTATCCGTCCGAAGTCCAATGGGTGTTTACTGAAGACCTGTTCATAATCCGTCACTAATCTATACACCCCTTGTCCTTGATGGGTAGGTGTTGAATCTACACCCACGTCTAGCTGTTGGCACCAATCCTCCGATTCTCCATCTGAGCCGTTATTTTCCACCTGATAGGTCGATTCTAAGGGCTCAACGGTTGTGATGGCATTGTTGTCAACAGTATATAACTTTGCCACTGTAGCGTACCTTGGCAAAGTGACCTCTTCCTCTCCACAGTTCAAAAGTCGTACCGGCACCCGTCCCCGGTGTACCTCGACCACCCCTCGTGCCGTGAGTATAATGGGCCTGCTGTCGGTGTACGCTGGTTCTATTAAGGCTTCATAGTCTCGTCCTTTAGTACCAATGGCCGCTCTACACCATACCAGCATTTCTGTTTTTGGTGGGATTACAATAGACGTTGGATCACTCACCCTCACACTGCCGATTTCTCCACCTGCAACTTCTATCTGTTGCCTTAACATTAATACTTTTATTTCCTTCCGGAGAACTCTCTGCTGGCAGGATCGGGCAGTTTCAGCAATTTGTTGTAAGACAGAAATAACTTTGGAAAAGCAATTCTAACACATTCATTCCTATCAATACAGCTGGTTCACAGTTCTGCCAGTCAACATCAACGACAATTATACCCTGTTTCTCCAATTCTGCTTTACCAATCTTTATGGTCATATCCCTGAATCCTAGTTTCGGTACCAACTTACCATTACTGGCCCATATATCTAGTTCAACATCAGAGGGTCCTTTATCAATATCTACCTCAGGCCAGTACCTCTTATAAAGGATATATGGTATAGATGAAATCTGGGAACATGTATCCAGCAAAGCGTTGAGGGGAATTCCGTCCAGCACGATAGGGATGATGGGTCGTCCTCCGATGTACCTGTCGTGCCAGGGTGTTGGGCCTTGAAAATTCATTCCTGCGAAGTGGCCCGCATTCCCAGGGGATTCCCGTTTAAATCACAATTTCGTGCAAAGTGGCCTGGCTGCTGGCAACGGCGGCAAATGGGTCGTCCATCCGGTTGGTAGCGGTCACGGGGTCGTCCTCTCCATGTCGGGTACCTCCAGGACCTCATCCATGGAACATCCTCTCTACGGTTTGCCAACTCCATCTTGGGTTCTCTCATCTCCTGCATGGTTTTAGCCATTGAAGCAACAACATCAGTTAAAGAGTCAAGCTTTTGCTGAAGAGCCTCATTAGTAATGGGCCCCAGGGACTTAGCACTGGCACCGGACATAGCTGATGTCACTGGCATTCCCCGTTGCTGAAGTGCATCTGCCATAGGTTGTGTGAGATCCTGATCCCGAGGTGCCTCTGCCAGCTGGAGACGTATAGTGCTCTCCTTTAATTGGGCAAATGTCAATTCAGGGTTCTTGAAAACAAGCATGCTCACATGCCCCCGGTGAGAAGGGGTGTAGAGTCCCTCAATAAATTGATCTCTTAGCAGTTTATCGACTCCTGTGTTAAAAATGGGTTTAGCCAGTGTAAGTGATTTAAGGGCTTCCTGCAGGTTTAAGGCAAAATCTCTCACGCCCTCATTAGCTTTTTGATTGCAATTAAAGCATCGTACTTTAGCTTTGCTGCTGGCAGTGGTTTCAAATGTAGCTTTTAATGCAGCAAATATGCGTTCAACAGTACCTTTTAGATCAGTTGCCCATGCCGTGACTTCTCGCTTAGCATGGGCACTTAACTGCATCATCAGGAGACTAACACGCTGAGCTTCACCCACGGGGAACATATCAAAATGAGCCAGCATCTTTTCCCTGAAACCGTCAAGGGTATTAGGTTCACCTTCATACATTGGAAGCCACGGGCCACCCGGAGTATATGGCATCAACACCGGCATGATGGGTGCCACTCCTTGCACTGCTGCGCTGTCAGGCTCTCTATCGACACTCTGTCTTTCAGCTGCATTAGCGTCGCCGGGTGCTGCGGCGTCTCCGTGCTGCGACATACTGTACCCCCTTAATTAATCCAGACCCCTCCGGTCCCAGCTTCCGTCTAGATAATGTAGATTCGTTCCTCTGTGCAGCAGGATGACAATGACACGCCCCCTGCTGCCTCCAACTGCCGCACGCTCTGTGATGATGGATTTTTAAGTTTTTCAGTTAGACTTGGGCTTGGGTAATGACGTAGCTCGATTAACAGTTTTGTGCCTAACGGTTATGAGATGATTACATCAGGGGATGGCGGCCATTTTTACCCCATTATAACCAATGGAGAAAAGTCACTTTCAATAGTTTTCAATGGGGAAGGGGATTTTCTTTAACAAAGTCAATTTCCAAGATTTTTCATCCAAATTTTCACAGTTTCAGACCCCAATTACGGCACACAATACCCGGTATACGGGCTGGCCCAATCCTGTTCATGACGCCAGTTGTGACGCCCGGGAGACCGAGGTACCCAGCACCAGATCAATGAGGTCCGTCTCTTGAGGGGGATGTCACTAGTGGCTTGACCCGATGCTGTGGCCTTAGGCGATGCACAGTGTAAGGGATATCATGAAGGAACAGACACTTACTTGATCAGCAGCAGGTCCTCTCAGCTGTGATGACTCCGATCCTGGATTGATGGCTATTGTCCAAATGAAAGACTGAGGCGCTGGAACGTTTAACCAGTTTACTTCAACAAAAAGGGATTTGTGACCAACACTGTCACCGGAGTCTGTATAAGAACTCTGGAATTACTTTGACCCTGTCAGGATTTCCACCTCTTATTATGCGCAGTTTCTGTATGGCCCTGCTGCTGTATGTGAACTGGCTGCCGGCCCAATCTGTCTCTTCTATGCTCTGGTTCGACGGACAACCCGAGTCCTTTTTGTCGGCTTACCCCCTCTGGGAGTACCGCTGAACTCTGTGTCTGTTGCTGCGTCTTACCCTAGTGAAGCTGATATCACCTCACGTCCTTCCGGTTGCTGTATTATATATAATGAATATAGCCACGGATCCGGTATCCGTCTCTGCGCCTATTATGGGTAATGATTATTGCTACCCGGTTCTCACACTGTCCTTTTTCTCTATTCCTCTTTTCCTACTATGGGTATTACGGGCCTATAATCCGTCATAGGGCTGTTAGGAGTTCAGTTATACGACCTCTCACTTTCAGCTCCTCAGCCCAACTGCCAGTCCTTTTCTCAGACCAGAATAGATCAAGGGGAGTCTCTGGAGCTCCCCCTTCTGGCCGGAGATGGTAGTGCAGTCTTGCTATTCTAGTATTTGTATTTGGTGTCAATAACTATTTTTGTGGCAAATACCCCTAGGGGCGCCACACATACATATAGAACAGAGAGCCCTACATCAAAAACAGGTCCATCCAGCATGGCCCAAATGGGTTCTGGGCACCAGAACTGGCATCAAAGTGGGCAAACAGCCCATTTTCACAGATTTTAATAAGTAACTGATGTTTTTAAGGGGTTAACTGCCTTTGGCCCACTGATCTGACACTTAAAATACACAGATATTGATGCCCTATATCAAACCCAGGTCCCTTCAGCCTGGCCCAAATGGGCTCTGGGCACCAAAACTGGCATCAAACTGGGCAAACAGCTAATTTTCACGGATTTGAATAAGTAATTGATGTTTTTAAGGGGTTAAATGCCTTTGGGCCACTGATACCACAGTGCATACATATAGAACAGGGAGCCCTACATCAAAAACAGGTCCATACAGTCTGGCCCAAATGGGTTCTGGGCACCAGAACTGGCATCAAAGTGGGCAAACAGCCCATTTTCACAGATTTGAATAAGTAACTGATGTTTTTAACCCCTTCACCCCCAAGGGTGGTTTGCACGTTAATGACCGGGCCAATTTTTACAATTCTGACCACTGTCCCTTTATGAGGTTACAACTCTGGAACGCTTCAACGGATCTTGGCGATTCTGACATTGTTTTCTCGTGACATATTGTACTTCATGATAGTGGTAAAATTTCTTTGATATTACCTGCGTTTATTTGCAAAAAAAATGGAAATTTGGCAAAAATTTTGAAAATTTTGCAATTTTCCAAATTTGAATTTTTATGCCCTTAAATCACAGAGATATGTCACACAAAATACTTAATAAGTAACATTTCCCACATGTCTACTTTACATCAGCACAATTTTGGAACCAAAATTTTTTTTGTTAGGGAGTTATAAGGGTTAAAAGTTGACCAGCAATTTCTCATTTTTACAACACCATTTTTTTTCAGGGACCACATCTCATTTGAAGTCATTTTGAGGGGTCTATATGATAGAAAATACCCAAGTGTGACACCATTCTAAAAACTGCACCCCTCATGGTGCTCAAAACCATATTCAAGAAGTTTATTAACCCTTCTGGTGCTTCACAGGAATTTTTGGAATGTTTAAATAAAAATGAACATTTAACTTTTTTTCACAAAAAATTTACTTCAGCTCCAATTTGTTTTATTTTACCAAGGGTAACAGGAGAAAATGGACCCCAAAAGTTGTTGTACAATTTGTCCTGAGTACGCCGATACCCCATATGTGGGGGTAAACCACTGTTTGTGCGCATGACCGAGCTCGGAAGCGCCATTTGACTTTTCAATGGAAAATTGACTGGAATTGAGATGGGACGCCATGTTGCGTTTGGGGAGCCCCTGATGTGCCTAAACATTGAAACCCCCAACAAGTGACACCATTTTGGAAAGTAGACCCCCTAAGGAACTTATCTAGAGGTGTGGTGAGCACTTTGACCCACCAAGTGCTTCACAGAAGTTTATAATGCAGAACCGTAAAAATAAAAAATCACATTTTTTCACAAAAATTATTTTTCGCCCCCCAATTTTTTATTTTCCCAAGGGTAAGAGAAGAAATTGGACCCCAAAAGTTGTTGTACAATTCGTCCTGAGTACGCTGATACCCCATATGTGGGGATAAACCACGGTTTGGGCGCATGGGAGACCTCGGAAGGGAAGGAGCGCCGTTTGACTTTTCAATGCAAAATTGACAGGAATTGAGATGGGACGTCATGTTGCGTTTGGAGAGCCACTGATGTGCCTAAACATTGAAACCCCCCACAAGTGACACCATTTTGGAAAGTAGACCCCCTAAGGAACTTATCTAGAGGTGTGGTGAGCACTTTGACCCACGAAGTGCTTCACAGAAGTTTATAATGCAGAACCGTAAAAATAAAAAAATCACATTTTTTCACAAAAATTATTTTTCGCCCCCAATTTTTTATTTTCCCAAGGGTAAGAGAAGAAATTGGACCCCAAAAGTTGTTGTACAATTTGTCCTGAGTACGCTGATACCCCATATGTGGGGGTAAACCACTGTTTGGGCGCATGGGAGAGCTCGGAAGGGAAGTAGCACCGTTTGACTTTTCAATGCAAAATTGACAGGAATTGAGATGGGACGCCATGTTGCGTTTGGAGAGCCCCTGATGTGCCTAAACATTGAAACCCCCCACAAGTGACACCATTTTGTAAAGTAGACCCCCTAATGAACTTATCTAGATGTGTTTTGAGCGCTTTGACCCACCAAGGGCTTCACAGAAGTTAATAATGCAGAGCCGTAAAAATAAAACAAAAATTTTTTCCCACAAAAATTATTTTTTTAGCCCCCAGTTTTGTATTTTCCCGAGGGTAGCAGGAGAAATTGGACCCCAAAATTTGTTGTCCAAGTTGTCCTGAGTGCGATGATACACCATATGTGGGGAGAACCACTGTTTGGGCGCATGGGAGGGCTCGGAAAGGAAAGAGTGCCATTTGGAATGCAGGCTTAGATGGAATGGTCTGCAGGCGTCACATTGTGTTTGCAGAGCCCCTAATGTACCTAAACAGTAGAAACCCCCCACAAGTGACACCATGTTGGAAAGTAGACCCCCTAAGGAACTTACCTAGATGTGTGGTGAGCGCTTTGACCCACCAAGGGCTTCACAGAAGTTTATAATGCAGAGCCGTAAAAATAAAACTAAAATTTTTTCCCACAAAAATTATTTTTCAGCCCCCAGTTTTGTATTTTCCCGAGGGTAACAGGAGAAATTGGACCCCAAAAGTTGTTGTCCAATTTGTCCTGAGTGCGCTGATACCCCATATGTGGGGGGAACCACCGTTTGGATGCATGGGAGGGCTCGGAAGGGAAGGAGCGCCATTTGGAATGCAGACTTAGATGGAATGGTCTGCAGGCGTCACATTGCGTTTGCAGAGCCCCTAATGTACCTAAACAGTAGAAGCCCCGCACAAGTGACCCCATTTTGGAAACTAGACCCCCCAAGGAACTTATCTAGATGTGTTGTAAGAACTTTGAACCCCCAAGTGTTTCACTACAGTTTATAACGCAGAGCCGTGAAAATAAAAAATATTTTTTTTTTCCCACAAAAATTATTTTTTAGCCCCCAGTTTTGTATTTTCCCAGGGGTAACAGGAGAAATTGGACCCCAAAGGTTGTTGTCCTATTTGTCCAGAGTACGCTGCTACCCCATATGTTGGGGTAAACCCCTGTTTGGGCACACGGGAAAGCTCGGAAGGGAAGGAGCACTGTTTTACTTTTTCAACGCAGAATTGGCTGGAATTGAGATCGGACGCCATGTCGCGTTTGGAGAGCCCCTGATGTGCCGAAACAGTGGAAACCCCCCAATTATAACTGAAACCCTAATCCAAACACACCCCTAACCCTAATCCCAACAGTAACCCTAACCACACCTCTAACCCTGACACACCCCTAACCCTAATCCCAACCCTATTCCCAACCGTAAATGTAATCTAAACCCTAACCGTAACTTTAGCCCCAACCCTAACCCTAACTTTAGCCCCAACCCTAACTGTAGCCTTAACCCTAGCTCCAACCCTAGCCCTAATGGGAAAATGGAAATAAATACATTTTTTTTTTCCCTAACTAAGGGGGTGATGAAGGGGGGTTTGATTTACTTTTATAGCGAGTTTTTTAGCGGATTTTTATGATTGGCAGCCGTCACACACTGAAAGACGCTTTTCATTGCAAAAAATATTTTTTGCGTTACCACATTTTGAGAGCTATAAATTTTCCATATTTTGGTCCACAGAGTCATGTGAGGTCTTGTTTTTTGCGGGACGAGTTGACGTTTTTATTGGTAACATTTTCGGACATGTGACAGTTTTTGATCGCTTTTTATTCCGATTTTTGTGAGGCAGAATGACCAAAAACCAGCTATTCATGAATTTCTTTTGGGGGAGGCGTTTATACCGTTCCGCGTTTGGTAAAATTGATAAGCAGTTTTATTCTTCGGGTCAGTACGATTACAGTGATACCTCATTTATATTATTTTTTTATGTTTTGGCGCTTTTATATGATAAAAACTATTTTATGGAAAAAATAATTATTTTTGCATCGCTTTATTCTCAGGACTATAACTTTTTTATTTTTTTGCTGATCATGCTGTATGGCAGCTCGTTATTTGCGGGACAAGATGACGCTTTCAGCGGTACCATGGATATTTATATCTGTCTTTTTGATCGCGTGTTATTCTACTTTTTGTTCGGCGGTATGATAATAAAACGTTGTTTTTTGCCTCGTTTTTTTTTTTTTTTTTTCTTACGGTGTTTACTGAAGGGGTTAACTAGTGGGCCAGTTTTATAGGTCGGGTCGTTACGGACGGGGCGATACTAAATACGTGTACTTTTATTGTTTTTTTTATTTTATTTAGATAAAGAAATGTATTTATGGGAATAATATTTTATTTTTTTTTTCATTATTTTGGAATATTTTTTATTTATTTTTTTTTTACACATTTGGAAAAATTTTTTTTAACTTTTTTACTTTGCCCCAGGGGGGGACAATACAGATCGGTGATCTGCCAGTTTGCATAGCACTCTGACAGATCACCGATCTGAGAGAAGTGCAGGCTGCTTCACAGTGCCTGCTCTGAGCAGGCTTCTGTGAAGCCACCTCCCTCCCTGCAGGACCCGGATCCGCGGCCATCTTAGATCCGGGTCTGGAGCAGGCAGGGAGGGAGGTAAGACCCTCGCAGCAACGCGATCACATCGCGTTGCTGCGGGGGGCTCAGGGAAGCCCGCAGGGAGCCCCCTCCCTGCGCGATGCTTCCCTGCACCGCCGGCACATCGCGATCATGTTTGATCGCGGTGTTCCGGGGGTTAATGTGCCGGGAGCGGTCCGTGACCGCTCCTGGCACATAGTGCCGGATGTCAGCTGCGATAGGCAGCTGACACCCGGCCGCGATCGGCCGCGCTCCCCACGTGAGCGCCGCCGATCGCGCTGGACGTACTATCCCGTCCGTGGTCATGGGGGCCCACCCCACCTCGACGGGATAGTACGTCCGATGTCAGGAAGGGGTTAATGGGTTAAATGCCTTTAGGCCACTGATCTGACACTTAAAATACACAGATAGTGATGCCCTGTGTTATGATGACCTGGTGGTTAGGAGCACTAGCAATGACCTGATGAGCAAACTAGTAATACAGGACAAGCTCTGGGAAGTGGGAGCTTTGCTGACCGCAACCCCTAAACCTATCACAACAACTAGAAATAGCCGTGGAGCGTACCTGACTCTGCCTAGACGCCTCTTCACAGCCTAAGAGCTAACTACCCCTAAAGATAGAAAATAAGGCCTAACTTGCCTCAGAGAAATTCCCCAAAGAAATAGGCAGCCCCCCACACGTATTGACTGTGAGTTAAGATGGAAGTCACAAACACAGGAATGAAATAGGTTTCAGCAAAGGAGGCCAGACTTAACTAAACAGACTTGATGGAAAAGGTATCTTTGCGGTCAGCATAAAAAACTACCAAAAACCACGCAGAGTGTGCAAAAGAGACCCCGCACCGACTCACGGCATGGAGGTGCCACTCTGCATCCCAGAGCTTCCAGCTAGCAAGGCAGAATCATGATAGCAAGCTGGACAAGAAAACAGTGTTAAACAAATAAGCTAGCACGGACTTAGCTTTTGCTGGAGTAGACAGGTCATCAGAAAGATCCATGAGCAAACTGAACCAGTACTAGGACATTGACAGCTGGCATCAGGTAACGATGTAAGTGGAGTTAAATAGAGCAGCCAGCCTAGGACTAAACGAGGTCAGCAGAGGACGGAACCTCAGAACCAGCAGTGTTGTGAATTTGGATTCTGGGCTCCCCCGGTGGCTACTGGTGGAATTGAACTTGTGACATCATCTTCCCTGTTCACCTGTTCTGATTAGATCTGGGTGTCGCTATATAACCTGGCTTCTCTGTTAGATGCTTGCCGGTCAACAATGTTATCAGAAGCCTCTCTGTGCTTGTTCCTGCTCCCAGACATCTACTAGATAAGTTGGACATTCGTCCATGTTTTGTTTTTGTATTTTGGTTCCAGTTCACAGCTGCAGTTTCGTTACTGTGTCTGGAAAGCTCTTGTTGATCAGGAATTGCCACTCTGGTATTATGAGTTAATGCCAGAGTCCTAAAGTAATTTCTGGATGTGTTTTGTTAGGGTTTTCTACTGACCATGAAAGTATGCTTTCTGTCTTCTGCTATCTAGAAAGCGGACCTCAAATTTGCTAAAACTATTTTCCTGCTGCGTTTGTTGTTTCATCTCATATCACCGCCAATATATGTGGGGGGCTTCTGTCTCCTTTTTGGGCATTTCTCTAGAGGTGAGTCAGGTCTTATATTTCCCTCTGCTAGCATTATTTAGTTCTCCGGCCGGCGCTGGGCATATAGGGATAAAAAGTAGGACATGCTACCTGGCTACTTCTAGATGATGCGGTAGGTTTAGTTCATGGTCAGTACAGTTACATCTTCCAAGAGCTTGTTCCTATTGAGGCTTATGCTAGTTCTCTGGCCATGGAGATCATGACAGTTTGACCGGCCCACTAAAGGGTTAAAATCCTTGGCTGAGAAAGGAAAGAAATAAGAAGTCTGCTGAAAATTTTTTTTTTTTTTTTTTTTTTTTTTTTCTCTAGTAGTTAGTGTGCTCTTAATTGGATCACTTGCCAGTCTGTCTATGCTGCAGTCTTTCTTTTTTTTCTCTCTCCTTCTAATCTTTGAATGGCTCTATGTTCACCTGTCTATAATGGATCTACAGAGTGTAACTGCAGGTTTGAATAATCTCGCCACGAAAGTACAAAGTTTGCAAGATTTTGTTGTTCATGCTCCGGTATCAGAGCCGAGAATTCCTTTGCCGGAATTCTTCTCAGGGAATAGATCTAGCTTTCAGAATTTTAGAAATAATTGTAAGTTATTTTTGTCCCTGAAATCTCGTTCTGCTGGAGACCCTGCACAGCAGGTTGGGATTGTGATTTCCTTGCTCCGCGGCGACCCTCAAGATTGGGCTTTTGCATTGGCACCAGGGGATCCTGCGTTGCGCAATGTGGATGCGTTTTTTCTGGCCTTGGGCTTGCTTTATGAGGAACCTCATTTGGAACTTCAGGCAGAAAAAACTTTGATGTCCCTATCGCAGGGGCAAGATGAAGCTGAAATTTACTGCCAAAGATTCCGTAAATGGTCTGTGCTTACTCAGTGGAATGAGTGTGCCTTGGCGGCTACTTTCAGAGAGGGTCTTTCTGATGCCATTAAGGATGTTATGGTGGGGTTCCCTGTGCCTGCAAGTCTGAATGAGTCCATGACAATGGCCATTCAGATCGATAGGCGTCTGCGGGAGCGCAAACCAGTGCACCATCTGGCGGTGTCCACTGAGAAGACGCCAGAAAACATGCAGTGTGATAGAATTCTGTCCAGAAGCGAGCGGCAGAATTTTAGACGGAAAAATGGGTTGTGTTTCTATTGTGGGGATTCTACTCATGTTATATCAGCATGCTCTAAGCGTACTAAAAAGCTTGATAAATCCGTTCCCATTGGCACTTTTCAGTCTAAATTTATTTTGTCTGTGACCCTGATTTGCTCTTTGTCATCTATTACTACGGACGCCTATATCGACTCTGGCGCCGCTTTGAGTCTTATGGATTGGTCCTTTGCCAATCGTTGTGGGTATGATTTAGAGCCTTTGGAGACTCTTATTCCTCTGAAGGGGATTGACTCCACCCCATTGGCTAATAATAAACCACAATACTGGACACAAGTGACTATGTGTATTAATCCGGATCACCAGGAGACTATTCGTTTTCTGGTGCTGTATAATCTACATGATGATTTGGTGCTAGGATTGCCATGGCTGCAGTCTCACAACCCAGTCCTTGACTGGAGAGCTATGTCTGTGTTGAGCTGGGGATGTAAGGGGACTCATGGGGACGTACCTTTGGTGTCCATTTCATCATCTATTCCCTCTGAAATCCCTGAGTTCCTGTCTGATTATCGTGACGTCTTTGAAGAACCCAAGCTGGGTTCGCTACCTCCGCACCGTGAGTGCGATTGTGCTATAGATTTAATTCCGGGTAGTAAATACCCAAAGGGTCGTTTATTTAATCTGTCTGTGCCTGAACATACTGCTATGCGAGAATATATAAAGGAGTCCTTGGAAAAGGGACATATTCGTCCATCGTCATCTCCCTTAGGAGCCGGTTTTTTCTTTGTGTCAAAAAAAGACGGCTCTTTGAGACCATGTATTGATTATCGGCTTTTGAATAAAATCACGGTTAAATATCAATACCCATTGCCGTTGCTGACTGATTTGTTTGCTCGCATAAAGGGGGCCAAGTGGTTCTCTAAGATTGATCTCCGTGGGGCGTATAATTTGGTGCGGATCAGGCAGGGGGATGAGTGGAAAACCGCATTTAATACGCCCGAGGGCCACTTTGAGTATTTGGTGATGCCTTTTGGTCTTTCTAATGCCCCTTCAGTCTTCCAGTCCTTTATGCATGATATTTTCCGCGATTTTTTGGATAAATTTATGATAGTGTATCTGGATGATATTCTGATTTTTTCGGATGATTGGGACTCTCATGTCCGGCAAGTTAAGAGGGTTTTTCAGGTTTTGCGGTCTAATTCTCTGTGTGTCAAGGGTTCTAAGTGCGTTTTTGGGGTTCAGAGAATTTCCTTTTTGGGATATATTTTTTCTCCCTCTTCCATTGAGATGGATCCTGTCAAGGTTCAAGCTATTTGTGATTGGACGCAGCCCTCTTCTCTTAAAAGTCTTCAGAAATTTTTGGGCTTTGCCAACTTTTATCATCGATTTATTTCTGGTTTTTCGGATGTCGTTAAGCCATTGACCGATTTGACTAGACAGGGTGCTGATGTTGCTAATTGGTCCCCTGATGCTGTGGAGGCCTTTCAGGAGCTTAAGCGCCGTTTTTCTTCTGCCCCTGTGTTGCGTCAGCCTGATGTGACTCTTCCTTTTCAGGTTGAGGTCGACGCTTCTGAGATCGGGGCTGGGGCAGTGTTGTCGCAGAAAAGTTCTGACTGCGCCGTGATGAGGCCTTGTGCCTTCTTTTCCCGTAAATTTTCGCCCGCTGAGCGGAATTATGATGTTGGGAATCGGGAGCTTTTGGCCATGAAGTGGGCGTTTGAGGAGTGGCGCCATTGGCTCGAGGGGGCCAGACATCAGGTGGTGGTATTGACTGACCACAAAAATTTGATCTATCTTGAGACCGCCAGGCGCCTGAATCCTAGACAGGCGCGCTGGTCATTATTTTTCTCTCGGTTTAATTTTGTGGTATCGTACCTACCGGGTTCTAAGAATGTTAAGGCGGATGCCCTTTCTAGGAGTTTTGAGCCTGATTCACCCGGCAACTCTGACCCCACAGGTATTCTTAAGGAGGGAGTTATCTTGTCAGCCGTTTCTCCAGACCTGCGGCGGGCCTTGCAGGAGTTTCAGGCGGATAGACCGGATCGTTGTCCGCCTGATAGGTTGTTTGTTCCTGATGATTGGACCAGTAGAGTCATCTCTGAGGTACATTCTTCTGCATTGGCAGGTCATCCTGGAATTTTTGGTACCAGGGATTTGGTGGCAAGATCCTTCTGGTGGCCTTCCCTGTCACGAGATGTGCGAGGCTTTGTGCAGTCTTGTGACGTTTGTGCTCGGGCCAAGCCTTGTTGTTCTCGGGCTAGTGGATTATTGTTGCCCTTGCCTATTCCTAAGAGGCCTTGGACACACATCTCGATGGATTTTATTTCAGATCTGCCTGTTTCTCAGAAGATGTCTGTCATCTGGGTGGTGTGTGACCGTTTTTCTAAGATGGTCCATTTGGTTCCCCTGCCCAAATTGCCTTCTTCTTCCGAGTTGGTGCCCCTGTTTTTTCAAAATGTTGTTCGTTTGCATGGTATTCCTGAGAATATCGTTTCTGACAGAGGAACCCAATTTGTGTCTAGATTTTGGCGGGCATTCTGTGCTAGGATGGGCATAGATTTGTCTTTTTCGTCTGCTTCTCACCCTCAGACTAATGGCCAGACCGAGCGGACTAATCAGACCCTGGAGACATATCTGAGGTGTTTTGTGTCTGCTGACCAGGATGATTGGGTTGCTTTTTTGCCATTGGCGGAGTTCGCCCTCAATAATCGGGCCAGCTCTGCCACTTTGGTGTCCCCGTTTTTCTGTAATTCGGGGTTCCACCCTCGATTTTCCTCCGGTCAGATGGAATCCTCGGATTGTCCTGGAGTGGATGCGGTGGTGGAGAGATTGCATCATATCTGGGGGCAGGTGATGGACAATTTAAAGTTGTCCCAGGAGAAGACTCAGCTTTTTGCCAACCGTCACCGTCGTGTTGGTCCTCGGCTTTGTGTTGGAGATTTGGTGTGGTTGTCTTCTCGTTTTGTCCCTATGAGGGTCTCATCTCCTAAGTTTAAGCCTCGGTTCATCGGTCCGTATAAAATATTGGAGATTCTTAACCCTGTTTCCTTCCGTTTGGACCTCCCTGCATCCTTTTCTATTCATAACGTTTTTCATCGGTCGTTATTGCGCAGGTATGAGGCACCGGTTGTGCCTTCCGTTGAGCCTCCTGCTCCGGTGTTGGTTGAGGGTGAGTTGGAGTACGTTGTGGAAAAAATCCTAGACTCCCGTGTTTCCAGACGGAGACTCCAGTATCTGGTCAAGTGGAAGGGATACGGCCAGGAGGATAATTCTTGGGTCACTGCATCTGATGTTCATGCCTCTGATCTGGTTCGTGCCTTTCATAGGGCCCATCCTGATCGCCCTGGTGGTTCTGGTGAGGGTTCGGTGCCCCCTCCTTGAGGGGGGGGTACTGTTGTGAATTTGGATTCTGGGCTCCCCCGGTGGCTACTGGTGGAATTGAACTTGTGACATCATCTTCCCTGTTCACCTGTTCTGATTAGATCTGGGTGTCGCTATATAACCTGGCTTCTCTGTTAGATGCTTGCCGGTCAACAATGTTATCAGAAGCCTCTCTGTGCTTGTTCCTGCTCCCAGACATCTACTAGATAAGTTGGACATTCGTCCATGTTTTGTTTTTGTATTTTGGTTCCAGTTCACAGCTGCAGTTTCGTTACTGTGTCTGGAAAGCTCTTGTTGATCAGGAATTGCCACTCTGGTATTATGAGTTAATGCCAGAGTCCTAAAGTAATTTCTGGATGTGTTTTGTTAGGGTTTTCTACTGACCATGAAAGTATGCTTTCTGTCTTCTGCTATCTAGAAAGCGGACCTCAAATTTGCTAAAACTATTTTCCTGCTGCGTTTGTTGTTTCATCTCATATCACCGCCAATATATGTGGGGGGCTTCTGTCTCCTTTTTGGGCATTTCTCTAGAGGTGAGTCAGGTCTTATATTTCCCTCTGCTAGCATTATTTAGTTCTCCGGCCGGCGCTGGGCATATAGGGATAAAAAGTAGGACATGCTACCTGGCTACTTCTAGATGATGCGGTAGGTTTAGTTCATGGTCAGTACAGTTACATCTTCCAAGAGCTTGTTCCTATTGAGGCTTATGCTAGTTCTCTGGCCATGGAGATCATGACACAGCAGCTCCACTCACAGCCACCAGAGGGAGTCCATGGACAGAACTCGCCAAAGTACCATTCATAACCACCGGAGGGAGTTCGAGAACAGACTTCACAACAGTACCCCCCCTTGAGGAGGGGTCACCGAACCCTCACCAGAGCCCTCAGGCCGATCAGGACGAGCCAAATGAAAGGCACGAACAAGATCGGCAGCATGAACATCAGAGGCAACCATCGAAGAATTATCCTCCTGACCATAACGTTTCCACTTGACCAGGTACTGAAGTTTCCATCTCGAAATACGAGAATCCAAAATCTTCTCCACCACATACTCCAACTCCCCCTCAACCAACACCGGGGCAGGAGGGTCGACGGAGGGAACTGTTGTGAACTCTGTTTTCGGGCTCCCTCTTGTGGTCACTGGTGGTATGGTGTGACTTTTGCTTTGGGCTCCCCCTGGTGGCCTTGTTTGTTATCCTGCTGGTCTCTGGCTATCAGCTGGTTCGTTATCCTCTGGGAGGTTCCTATATAGCTCTGTTTTACTTTCACTTGTTGCCGGCTGTCGATGTAACCAGTGATACTCAGATTCATTCTGACTACCTTGCTCCCAGTCCATCCAGGATAGCTAAGTTTTGTTTGCTCATTTTTAGATCAGCAGTGTTTATCATGTTTTCTGTTCCAGCTTGCTAACATGTAATTCCCTCGCTTGCTGGTTGCTCTAGTGGGCTGAGTTGCTCCCCACACACCGTTAGTTGGTGTGTGGGTTCTTGAAATCTCAGGATGGATATTTTGTAAGGGTTTTTTATTGATCGCATAGACCCCTGCTCTATTTTCTGCTTTCTAGTACTAGTGGGCCTCTTTTGCTGAATCTGATTTCATCCCTATGTATGTGCCTTCTTCTTACTTCACCGTTAATATTTGTTGGGGGCTTCTATATCTTTGGGGATTATTTCTCTGGAGGCAAGCGAGGTCTTTCTTTCTCTTTAGGGGTAGCTAGTTCCTCAGGCTGGCTCGAGACGTCTAAGAATTTTTTAGGCACGTTCACCGGCTACCTCTAGTTGTTTTGGATAGGTTCAGATTTGCGATCAGTCCAGTTACAATCTCCCTAGAGCTCGTCCTTAGTTTAATCACTTGCTGATCTATTTGTGATCCTCCGCCACTTGGGATCATAACAGGGAACCATAGGAGCCACATATCTCCGCAATAACGACCTATGGAACACATTATGGATGGCGAAAGAAGCTGGAAGGTCCAAACGAAACGACACAGGATTAAGAATTTCAGAAATCTTATAAGGACCAATGAAACGAGGCTTAAAATTAGGAGACGAAACCTTCATAGGAACATAACGAGACGATAACCAAACCAAATACTCAACACGAAGTCGGGGACCAACACAGCGACGGCGGTTAGCGAAACTTTGAGCCTTCTCCTGGGACAATGTCAAATTGTCCACCACGTGAGTCCAAATCTGCTGCAACCTGTCCACCACAGAATCCACACCAGGGCAGTCCAGAGACTCAACCTGTCCTGAAGAAAAACGAGGGTGGAAACCAGAATTACAGAAAAAAGGCGAAACCAAAGTGGCCGAGCTGGCCCGATTATTAAGGGCGAACTCAGCCAAAGGCAAGAAGGACACCCAATCATCCTGATCAGCAGAAACAAAGCATCTCAGATATGTCTCCAAAGTCTGATTGGTTCGTTCGGTTTGGCCATTTGTCTGAGGATGGAAAGCCGAAGAAAAAGACAAATCAATGCCCATCTTAGCACAAAAGGACCGCCAAAACCTCGAAACAAACTGGGAACCTCTGTCCGACACGATGTTCTCCGGAATGCCATGTAAACGAACCACGTGCTGGAAAAACAACGGAACCAAATCAGAGGAGGAAGGCAACTTAGGCAAAGGCACCAAATAGACCATCTTAGAGAAGCGATCACAGACCACCCAGATAACCGACATCCTTTGAGAGACAGGGAGATCTGAAATAAAATCCATGGAAATATGCGTCCAGGGCCTTTTCGGGACCGGCAAGGGCAAAAGCAACCCACTGGCACGAGAACAGCAGGGCTTAGCCCGAGCACAAGTCCCACAGGACTGCACAAAAGAACGCACATCCCGTGACAAGGAAGGCCACCAAAAGGATCTAGCCACCAAATCCCTGGTACCAAAGATTCCAGGATGACCAGCCAACACTGAACAATGAACCTCAGAGATAACTCTACTAGTCCATCTATCAGGGACAAACAGTTTCTCCGCTGGGCAACGGTCAGGTCTATCAGCCTGAAACTCCTGCAGCACCCGCCGCAAATCAGGGGAGATGGCAGACAAAATTACCCCCTCTTTGAGAATACCAGCCGTCTCAGGAACTCCCGGAGAATCAGGCACAAAACTCCTTGAAAGGGCATCAGCCTTCACATTTTTAGAACCCGGAAGGTACGAAACCACAAAATCGAAGCGGGAGAAGAACAGCGACCATCGAGCCTGTCTAGGATTCAACCGCTTGGCAGACTCGAGATAAGTCAGATTCTTGTGATCCGTCAAGACCACCACGCGATGCTTGGCTCCTTCAAGCCAATGTCGCCACTCCTCGAACGCCCACTTCATAGCCAACAACTCTCGATTGCCCACATCATAATTGCGCTCAGCAGGCGAAAACTTTCTAGAAAAGAAAGCACATGGTTTCATCACCGAGCCATCAGAACTTCTTTGAGATAGAACAGCCCCTGCTCCAATCTCAGAAGCATCCACCTCGATCTGAAACGGGAGCGAAACATCTGGCTGACACAACACAGGGGCAGAAGAAAAACGACGCTTCAACTCCTGAAAAGCCTCAACGGCCGCAGAGGACCAATTGACCACATCCGCACCTTTCTTGGTCAAATCAGTCAATGGTTTAACAACACTAGAAAAATTAGCGATGAAGCGACGGTAAAAATTAGCAAAGCCCAGGAATTTCTGAAGGCTCTTCACAGAAGTAGTCTGTGTCCAATCATAAATGGCCTGAACTTTAACAGGGTCCATCTCGATAGTAGAAGGGGAAAAAATGAAGCCCAAAAATGAAACCTTCTGAACTCCAAAGAGACATTTAGACCCCTTCACAAACAAGGAATTAGCACGAAGGACCTGGAACACCATTCTGACCTGCTTCACATGAGACTCCCAATCGTCCGAAAAGACCAAAATATCATCCAAATATACAATCATGAATCTATCCAGGTACTTTCGGAAGATGTCATGCATAAAGGACTGAAACACAGATGGAGCATTAGAAAGCCCGAATGGCATCACCAGGTACTCAAAATGGCCCTCGGGCGTATTAAATGCTGTTTTCCATTCGTCGCCCTGTTTAATACGCACAAGATTATACGCCCCTCGAAGATCTATCTTGGTGAACCAGCTAGCCCCCTTAATCCGAGCAAACAAATCAGACAGTAGCGGCAAAGGGTACTGAAATTTAACGGTGATTTTATTGAGAAGGCGGTAATCTATACAAGGTCTCAGAGAACCATCCTTCTTGGCCACAAAAAAGAACCCTGCTCCCAACGGTGACGACGACGGGTGAATATGCCCTTTCTCCAAGGACTCCTTTACATAACTCCATATAGCGGCGTGTTCTGGCACAGATAAATTGAACAGTCGGCCCTTCGGAAACTTACTACCAGGAATCAAATTAATAGCACAATCACAATCCCTATGAGGAGGTAGGGCACTGGATTTGGGCTCATCAAATACATCCCGGTAATCTGACAAGAACTCAGAGACTTCAGAAGGATGAGAAGACGAAATTGACAACAATGGGACATCCCCATGTACCCCTTGACAACCCCAACTGTCATGATCCCAATGGCAGGGAATTTGTCAACATAACACGGGCAAAAACAGGACGAGCTCTAGGGTGATGGAACCTGAGCTGACCGCGATCCTGAACCTCAACACTCAACTAACAGTAGCCGGGGAACGTTCCTGGGGGGCCCCTAGACGTCTCGCGCCAGCCGGAGATCTAGCTTCCCCTATCAGAAGAATCACAGACCTATCTTGCCTCCAGAGAAATATTCCCACAGAAATAGCAGCCCCCCACATATAATGACGGTGAAATGAGAGGAAGGCACAAACGTAGTTATGAAAACAGATTCAGCAAAATGAGGCCCGCTTAAGCTAGATAGCAGAGGATACAAAAGGTGAACTGCGCGGTCAGCTTAAAACCCTTCAAAATACCATTCTGAAATTACTTGAACTCATGTGCCAACTCATGGTACATGAGTGGTAATTTCAGACCACTAGAGCAACCAGCAGCAGAGAATTACATATCTGCAAGCTGGACTAAAAACATGAAAGCAAACATGAAACAGGGAAATCCAGACTTAACTTGTCTTGAAGGCTTTAGGAGCAGGTAGCAAAGGTAACAGAGACACACTGATACATTGATAGCCGGCAAGGGAATGACAGGAAAGCCAGGTTAAATAGGAAACACCCAGCCTCTGATGGACAGGTGGAAACCAGAGACCGCAACCCACCAAAGTCACCCAGTACCAGTTGTAACCACCAGAGGGAGCCCAAAAACAGAATCCACAACACCCAACTAGATACAGACATTGATTTCCAATCCAATACTGGATTATGGACCTGTAGCCATGGCAAACCCAAAACGACCACATCATGCAGATTATGCAACACCAAAAAGCGAATATCCTCCTGATGTGCAGGAGCCATGCACATGGTCAATTGAGTCCAGTACTGAGGCTTATTCTTGGCCAAAGGCATAGCATCAATTCCTCTCAATGGAATAGGATACTGTAAGGGCTCCAAGAATAAACCACAGCGCCTGGCAAACTCCAAGTCCATCAAATTCAGGGCAGCGCCTGAATCCACAAATGCCATAACCGAATAGGACGACAAAGAGCAAATCAGAGTAACGGACAAAAGAAATTTTGGCTGTACCGTACCAATGGTGGCGGACCTAGCGAACCGCTTAGTGCGTTTAGGACAATCAGAGGTAGCATGAGTGGAGTCACCACAGTAAAAACACAGCCCATTCTGATGTCTGTATTCTTGCCGTTCAGCTCTGGTCAAGGTCCTATCACATTGCATAGGCTCAGGCCTCTGCTCAGAAGATACCGCCAAATGGTGCACAGTTTTGTGCTCACGTAAGCGTCGATCGATCTGAATGGCCAAGAACATAGACTCATTCAGACCAGCAGGCGTGGGAAATCCCACCATAACATCCTTAAGGGCTTCAGAAAGACCCTTTCTGAAAATTGCCGCCAGGGCACACTCATTCCACTGAGTAAGTACAGACCACTTTCTAAACTTCTGACAATATACCTCCGCTTCATCCTGACCCTGACACAAAGCCAGCAAGATTTTCTCTGCCTGATCCACTGAATCTGGTTCATCATAAAGCAACCCAAGCGCCAGAAAAAACGCATCTACATTACGCAATGCAGGATCTCCTGGCGCAAGGGAAAATGCCCAGTCTTGAGGGTCGCCACGTAGCAAAGAAATAATGATTTTTACTTGCTGAATGGGGTCACCAGAGGAGCGGGGTTTCAAAGCAAAAAACAGTCTACAATTATTTTTGAAATTCAGGAACTTAGATCTATCCCCAGAAAACAAATCAGGAATTGGAATTCTGGGTTCTAACATCGGGTTCTGAACTACATAATCTTGAATGTTTTGTACCCTTGCAGTGAGTTGATACACACAAGAGGACAGACCTTGAATGTCCATATCTACACCTGTGTCCTGAACCACCCAGAGATTTAGGGGAAAAGAAAAACAAAACACGCTGCAGAGGGAAAAAAAATGGTCTCAGAACTTCCTTTATCTGTTGTGAACTATACTTTTTGGCTCCCTCTTGTGGTCACTAGTGATTTGGCACTTGGATTGTCTTTTACCAGGTTGGTGCTCACCTGCTTCGTTAGGCCTGGGGTGTTGCTATTTAAACTTCCTGGATTCTCAGTCCAGTGCCTGGCATCGTTGTAATCAGTTCACTTCTGTTTGCTCCTGTCTTCAGGTCCTGGTTCTTTGCAAGATAAGCTAAGTTCTGCTTTCGTACTCTTGATCATTTGCATTGTTCATATTTTTTGTCCAGCTTGTACAATATGTGATTCCTGTTATTGCTGGAAGCTCTAGGGGGGCTGATATTCTCCCCCCACACCGTCAGTCGGTTTGGGGGTTCTTGGATATTCAGCGTGGATATTTTGCAGGGTTTTTTGCTGACCATATAAGTCTTCTTACTATATTCTGCTATTAGTCAGTGGGCCTCTCTTTGCTAAATCTAGTTCATTCTTACGTTTGTCTTTTCTTCTTACCTCACCATTATTATTTGTTGGGGGCTTGTATTACTTTGGGGTCTTTTCTCTGGAGGCAAGAGAGGTCTTATTTTCCCTGATAGGGGTAGTTAGTTCTCCGGCTGGCGCGAGACGTCTAGGACCAACGTAGGCACGTTCCCCGGCTGCTGTTAGTGTTTGCGCTAGGATCAGGTATATGGTCAGCCTAGTTAACACTTCCCTATGAGCTGGTATTTATGTTTTGCAGACTTTGCTGTAATCTTTGAGGTCCCCTGCCATTGGGATAACAGTATGCCAAGCGCTGCGGTTTTGTCCTGGAGCCTTTAAAGGTTCCGATTCCTCTCAGAGGAATTGATGCTACGCCACTGGCGGAAAATAAACCGCAGTATTGGACACAAGTGACCATGTGCATGACTCCTGAACATCGGGAGGTGATTCGTTTTCTTATTCTGCATAAAATGAATGATTTGGTCGTTTTAGGTCTGCCATGGTTACAGACCCATAATCCTGTTTTGGATTGGAAGGCTATGTCTGTCTCAAGTTGGGGTTGTCAGGGAATTCATTGCGATTCTCCGCCAGTGTCTATTGCTACTTCTACTCCTTCAGAAGTTCCTGAGTATTTGTGTGACTATCAGGATGTATTCAGTGAGTCCAGGTCCAGTGCTCTTCCTCCTCATAGGGACTGTGACTGCGCTATAGATTTGATTCCTGGCAGTAAATTTCCTAAGGGACGATTATTTAATTTGTCTGTACCCGAGCATGCCGCGATGCGTTCTTATGTCAAGGAGTCTTTGGAGAAGGGGCATATTCGTCCATCCTCTTCCCCTCTCGGTGCGGGATTCTTTTTTGTGGCCAAGAAAGACGGGTCTTTGAGACCTTGTATAGACTATCGGCTTCTGCATAAAATCACTGTTAAGTTTCAGTATCCTTTGCCACTATTGTCAGACTTGTTTGCTCGGATTAAGGGCGCCAAGTGGTTCACCAAGATAGATCTTCGTGGTGCGTACAACCTTGTGCGCATTAGGCAGGGAGATGAATGGAAAACTGCATTCAATACGCCCGAAGGTCATTTTGAATACTTGGTGATGCCCTTTGGGCTCTCTAATGCCCCTTCAGTGTTTCAGTCCTTTATGCATGATATCTTCCGGAAATATCTGGATAAATTTTTGATTGTGTATCTTGATGATATTCTAGTTTCTCGGATGATTGGGATTCTCATGTAAAGCAGGTCAGGATGGTGTTTCAGGTTTTGCGTGATAACGCTTTGTTTGTGAAGGGCTCAAAGTGTCTCTTTGGAGTGCAGAAGGTTTCCTTTTTGGGTTTTATTTTCTCCCCTTCTGCCGTGGAGATGGACCCAGTCAAGGTCCGAGCTATTCATGATTGGACTCAGCCCACGTCTGTTAAGAGTCTTCAGAAGTTCTTGGGGTTCGCTAATTTCTACCGTCGCTTTATCGCTAATTTTTCTAGCGTTGTTAAACCTTTGACGGATATGACCAAGAAAGGTTCTGATGTGGCTAATTGGGCTCCTGCAGCCGTGGAGGCCTTCCAGGAGCTGAAGCGCCGGTTTACTTCGGCGCCTGTTTTGTGCCAGCCTGATGTCTCACTTCCCTTTCAGGTTGAAGTGGATGCTTCTGAGATCGGTGCTGGGGCTGTTTTGTCGCAGAGAGGCTCTGGTTGTTCTGTGATGAGACCATGTGCCTTTTTCTCTAGGAAGTTTTCGCCTGCTGAGCGGAACTATGATGTTGGTAATCGGGAGTTGTTGGCCATGAAGTGGGCATTTGAGGAGTGGCGTCATTGGCTCGAGGGTGCTAAGCATTGTGTGGTGGTCTTGACTGATCACAAAAATCTGATGTATCTCGAGTCTGCTAAGCGCCTGAATCCTAGACAGGCTCGTTGGTCATTGTTTTTCTCTCGTTTTGACTTTGTGGTCTCATACCTGCCTGGTTCGAAGAATGTTAAGGCTGATGCTCTCTCTAGGAGCTTTGTGCCTGACTCTCCTGGAGTCTCGGAGCCAGCTGGTATTCTTAAAGAGGGAGTGATCGTGTCGGCCATATCTCCGGATTTGCGACGTGTGTTGCAGAGATTTCAGGCTGGTAGACCTGACTCGTGTCCACCCGACAGACTGTTTGTTCCTGATAAATGGACCAGCAGAGTCATTTCCGAGGTTCATTCCTCGGTGTTGGCAGGGCATCCGGGAATTTTTGGTACCCGAGATTTGGTGGCTAGGTCCTTTTGGTGGCCTTCCTTGTCACGGGATGTGCGGTCATTTGTGCAGTCCTGTGGGACTTGTGCTCGGGCTAAGCCTTGTTGTTCTCGTGCTAGCGGGTTGCTTTTTCCCTTGCCCGTCCCGAAGAGGCCTTGGACGCACATTTCCATGGATTTCATTTCTGATCTTCCGGTGTCTCGGGGAATGTCTGTCATCTGGGTGGTGTGTGATCGTTTTTCCAAGATGGTCCATTTGGTACCCTTGCCTAAGTTGCCTTCCTCTTCCGATCTGGTTCCTTTGTTTTTTCAGAATGTGGTTCGTTTACATGGCATTCCGGAGAATATCGTGTCCGACAGAGGATCCCAGTTTGTGTCCAGATTCTGGCGATCTTTTTGTGCTAAGATGGGCATTGATTTGTCGTTTTCATCTGCCTTCCATCCTCAGACTAATGGTCAAACGGAGCGAACTAATCAGACACTGGAGGTTTATTTGAGATGTTTTGTTTCTGCGGACCAGGATGATTGGGTGACCTTCTTGCCATTGGCGGAGTTTGCCCTTAATAATCGGGCTAGTTCCGCTACTTTGGTTTCGCCATTCTTCTGCAACTCTGGTTTTCATCCTCGTTTCTCCTCGGGTCATGTTGAGTCTTCTGACTGTCCTGGGGTGGATTCCGTGGTGGATAGGTTGCAGCGGATTTGGAATCATGTGGTGGACAACTTGAAGTTGTCACAGGAGAAGGCTCAGCGTTTTGCCAACCGCCGCCGCGGTGTGGGCCCCCGACTTCGTGTTGGGGATTTGGTTTGGTTGTCTTCTCGGTATGTTCCTCTGAAGGTTTCCTCTCCTAAGTTTAAGCCTCGCTTTATTGGTCCTTATAAAATTTTGGAAGTTCTTAACCCGGTTTCTTTTCGTTTGGATCTTCCGGTGTCGTTTGCCATTCACAACGTGTTCCATAGGTCTTTGTTACGGCGGTACGTTGTGCCTGTGGTTCCTGCTGTTGAGCCTCCTGCTCCGGTGTTGGTTGAGGGCGAGTTGGAGTACGTGGTGGAGAAGATCTTGGATTCTCGTCTCTCTAGACGGAGGCTCCAGTATTTGGTCAAATGGAAGGGCTATGGTCAGGAGGATAATTCCTGGGTGGCCGCCTCTGATGTTCATGCGGCCGATTTGGTTCGTGCCTTCCACGCTGCTCATCCTGGTCGCCCTGGTGGTCTTGGTGAGGGTTCGGTGACCCCTCCTTAAAGGGGGGGTACTGTTGTGAACTATACTTTTTGGCTCCCTCTTGTGGTCACTAGTGATTTGGCACTTGGATTGTCTTTTACCAGGTTGGTGCTCACCTGCTTCGTTAGGCCTGGGGTGTAGCTATTTAAACTTCCTGGATTCTCAGTCCAGTGCCTGGCATCGTTGTAATCAGTTCACTTCTGTTTGCTCCTGTCTTCAGGTCCTGGTTCTTTGCAAGATAAGCTAAGTTCTGCTTTCGTACTCTTGATCATTTGCATTGTTCATATTTTTTGTCCAGCTTGTACAATATGTGATTCCTGTTATTGCTGGAAGCTCTAGGGGGGCTGATATTCTCCCCCCACACCGTCAGTCGGTTTGGGGGTTCTTGGATATTCAGCGTGGATATTTTGCAGGGTTTTTTGCTGACCATATAAGTCTTCTTACTATATTCTGCTATTAGTCAGTGGGCCTCTCTTTGCTAAATCTAGTTCATTCTTACGTTTGTCTTTTCTTCTTACCTCACCGTTATTATTTGTTGGGGGCTTGTATTACTTTGGGGTCTTTTCTCTGGAGGCAAGAGAGGTCTTATTTTCCCTGATAGGGGTAGTTAGTTCTCCGGCTGGCGCGAGACGTCTAGGACCAACGTAGGCACGTTCCCCGGCTGCTGTTAGTGTTTGCGCTAGGATCAGTTATATGGTCAGCCTAGTTACCACTTCCCTATGAGCTGGTATTTATGTTTTGCAGACTTTGCTGTAATCTTTGAGGTCCCCTGCCATTGGGATCATAACATTTATCCCTCTATTGAGATGCATTAACACTTTACTGGCCAGCTGTACTGTTATGATGACCTGACACAAGGTCATGGTTATAACTTTAGAAAAAACTTTATTAAGGATAACAAGCAAGTGTACGGAGGGAAATATGGCTACACAAAAAGGGTGTTATAAAGATGACAGGGGGGCACGTACCTAGGATGGCAGTACTTCGTAGTTACACCGTAATATTACCCATAAAAAATAATCAAAAATAAAGAAAGTAACCTTAAAAAAGAAACAAACATAAAGGAAAAGTAGGCAGAATAATGCTATACGGTATTTAACTGCAATATTCCATATACAGACTGCAGTGGGACACAATAATGGTCATGATGGTATATGAAGTCATAATAATCGTCCTAACTAGCAGAGAATGGCAGTACTTCATAATTACACCGTAGCGTTACTCATAAAAAATAATCAAAAGTGTATAAAGTAACCTTAAAAAAGAAACAAACATAAAAAAAGATGGGTAGAATAGTACCATGCGGTATTTACATGCGGTATTCCATATGCAAAATACAATAGGGCACAATAATAGCCATAATGGTATATGAGATCACAATAGTAGTCAAGGCTAGCAGCAAAGAAATAGTATAATAAATACACCACTTTAACAAAGTACCTTACCGCAAAAAAAGACTGACAATCCAAGGGACGTGCCTCCCGCCCCAACGCGCGTTTCGGTGCTCACACCTTCGTCAGGGGGCATTAATGGAGTGTGCACACAGGGTTTAAAAAGAAGGAACGACCCCGGAAATGAACACGGACAAACCGGAAGTAGTCGCTCGGTACCATGGTAACCTTCACACCGCAGCGCCCAGCGAGAAGTAGAGGAACGCCGGAGATCACAGGGGCCCCATGTGACCACCAGCGTCCAACCACCCTCACAGAGGCGTGCAGGCGCAGAAGGAACCACGACGAGTAAAAAAAGGGTAATTTGTATAAATGAATGAAAGTACCCATACGCACGGGGAATCACAGTGTGTATCATAGTGGGCTTTAAACGCTATGAAGTCAATATGGTTATATAGCTGCAATAATCATGTATGTACTATATGTACAGTCTAGATAGAGCATAAGGACACTAGTATATATAGCAATATATACATAGCAGGTGACATAAATGTCTAGACTAAGACATAGCCCAACTCAGCACTAAACATATAAAAATTATAGATATTATACATAATTTTAGTATAAGAAAGACATAGTATAATACACAAATAAATCAGAAACCACAAATCATCAAAAAAATAATATTGTTGTCAACAAAACCATGTAATCAAAATATATATAATAGATCAGAAAATAAATAACAAACAATACAAATGGTTTTTAGCCAATTATTGAGAAATCCAGATATCTGCTGACATAAGATGATTATGAACATAAACTTGACTCGAAGATGTTCCCCATACGAGGTGGCACTTTCATAGACCATATACGATTAACACAGGGTCGAATGCACTAAAAAGAACAAAAACCTGTTAAAAACAATTAAAAAACAATATAACAAACCCTCCAGTGGAGCCAAACCACAGACAAGGCCAAGGATCTCATAAATTATTACCATACAAACTACAGGTCAATTATAAAAAGGGGGCATAACTTAGATTGTCATTAAGTCCAGCAGGTTTTTGCTTTTGTGTAGCCATATTTCCCTCCGTACACTTGCTTGTTATCCTTAATAAAGTTTTTTCTAAAGTTATAACCATGACCTTGTGTCATCTTTTTCTGGTGTTGCTATTTAACATATGATGATAGGTCATATAGTCCCTGGTACTAATGGTATTAATACCTGATTAATTATATGTAACCATGAGATGTCTCTATATGAGTTATTATGTTATGATGACCTGGTGGTTAGGAGCACTAAGAATGACCTGATGAGCAAACTAGTAATACAGGACATGCTCTGGGAAGTGGAAGCTTTGCTGACCGCAACCCCTAAACCTATCACAACAACTAGAAATAGCCGTGGAGCGTACCTGACTCTGCCTAGACGCCTCTTCACAGCCTAAGAGCTAACTACCCCTAAAGATAGAAAATAAGGCCTAACTTGCCTCAGAGAAATTCCCCAAAGAAATAGGCAGCCCCCCAAACGTATTGACTGTGAGTTAAGATGGAAGTCACAAACACAGGAATGAAATAGGTTTCAGCAAAGGAGGCCAGACTTAACTAAACAGACTTGAGGATAGAAAAGGTATCTTTGCGGTCAGCATAAAAAACTACCAAAAAACCACGCATAGTGTGCAAAAGATACCCCACACCGACTCACGGCGTGGAGGTGCCACTCTGCATCCCAGAGCTTCCAGCTAGCCAGGCAGAATCATGATAGCAAGCTGGACAAAAAAACAGTGGTAAACAAATAAGCTAGCAGGGACTTAGCTTTTGCTGGAGTAGACAGGTCATCTGAAAGATCCAAGAGCAAACTGAACCAGTACTAGGACATTGACAGCTGGCATCAGGTAACGATCTAAGTGGAGTTAAATAGAGCAGCCAGCCTAGGACTAAACGAGGTCAGCTGAGGACAGAACCTCAGAACCAGCAGCTCCACTCACAGCCACCAGAGGGAGTCCATGGACAAAACTCGCCGAAGTACCATTCATAACCACCGGAGGGAGTTCGAGAACAGAATTCACAACAGCCCTGCAACAAACCCAGGTCCCTCCAGCCTGGCCCAAATGGGTTCTGGGCATCAGAACTGGCATCAAAGTTGGCAAACAGCTATTTTCACAGATTTGAATAAGTAACTGATGTTTTAAAGGGGTTAAATGCCTTTGGGCCTCTCATCTGACACTTAAAATTCACAGATAGTGACGCCCTGCATCAAACCAGGTCCCTCCAGCCTGGCCCAAATGGGTTCTGGGCACCAGAATTGGCATTAATATGGGCAAATGGCCCATTTTCACAGATTTGAATAAGTAACTGATGTTTTTAAGGAGTTAAATGCCTTTGTGCCACTGATCTGACACTTAAAATACACAGATAGTGATGCTCTTCATCAAACCCAGGTCCCTCCAGCCTGGCCCAAATGGGTTCTGGGTATCAGAACTTGCATCAAAGTGGGCAAACAGCCCATTTTCACACATTTGAATAAGTAACTGATGTTTTTAAGGGGTTAAATGCCTTTGGGCCACTGATACCACAGTGCATACATATAGAACAGGGAGCCCCACATCAACAACAGGTCTCTTCAGCTTGGAAAAAGAAAAGAATGTCCAGCTTCACCGAATCCGTAAAAAATAATTTTCTTTATTCACAAACTTTTAAGCATAGAGGATACAGACTTCAGCACAAGCCATATGGGTAAGAACCTCAACGCGTTTCTGGAGACTAAGCTCCCTTAATCATGACATTCCAAAAGACCCATGTGTCCCACTTAAATAGCCCTAAACCGGAAAACATACCTGTGGGGTAAATGATTAGCATAACTAATTTGAAAAGTGGGCGTAAGATAAACAGATATAAAAAAGTTCATAGCACGGTAATCCATTAGAACAATATACATATATAACAAAGCAAAAATATTACCAATGATTATACAGATTAAAAAGATTTATACAATGAAATCTATATAAAAGATACATAGATAAAAATTATTATTAAGAATTGAACAATTATGACTACAGTTATTAATAACTAAATACTTTGAACATTGAACATGACAACAACAAGCATAAATTGCAAAAAAAACAAACCACCCAGTACCAAACAGCAGAATATTCATGCTCTTCAGCTTGGCCCAAATGGGTTCTGGGCACCAGAACTGGCCTCAAAGTGGGCAAACAGCCCATTTTCACGGATTTGAATAAGTAACTGATGTTTTTTGGGGGTTAAATGCCTTTGGGCCACTGATCTGACACTTAAAATACACAGATTTTGATGCCCTGCATCAAATCCAGGTCCCTCCAGACTGGCCCAAATGGGTTCTGGGCATCAGGACTGGCATCAAAGTGGGCAAACAGCCCATTTTCACAGATTTGAATAAGTAACTGATTTTTTGGGGGTTAAATGCATTTGGGCCAGGCTGGAGGAACCTGGGTTTGATGCAGGGCATCACTTTTTGTGAATTTTAAGTGTCAGATCAGTGGCCCAAAGGCATTTAACCCCTTAAAAACATCAGTTACTTATTCAAACCCGTAAAAATGGTCTGTTTGCCCATTTTGATGCCAATTCTGGTGCCAAGAACCCATTTGGGCCAGGCTGGAGGGACCTGAGTTTGATGCAGGGCATCACTGTCTGTGTATTTTAAGTGTCAGATCAGTGGCCCAAAGGCATTTAACCCCTTAAAAACATCAGTTACTTATTCAAATCTGTGAAAATTGTTATGGACTGGTAATTTAGGAGTGACATGCGACTAGCTCTGAGCAGGTGGTAACTATACAGACCGCAGTTCCTGATCTCAACACAACACTAGAAGTAGCCGTGGGATGTTCCTGTCACTCCCTGGACACCTCGTCACAGCCGGAGAACTAGCTACCCCTAAAGGTAGAAACAGGAAAGCTATCTTGCCTCAGAGAAAATCCCCAAAGGATAGGACAGCCCCCCACAAATAATGACTGTGAGAGGAGAAGGAAATGACATACGTAGTATGAAACAAGATTTAGCAAAGGAGGCCACTTCTAGCTAGATAGATAGTACAGGAAAGAACACTGTGCGGCCAGTAATAAAAACTAGAAAAAGTCCACCGCAGAGATATGCAAAAATCTCCACACCTGACTAAAGGTGTGGAGGGCAAAATCTGCAGCCCAGAGCTTCCAGCTAAGCTGAATAGATCCATACTGATAAGCTGGACAAATGAACAAAACATAAAATGTGCTGAACAATAAGTCCACAACAAGTGGACTGCAAAAGGACAAGCAAGGACTTATCTTTGCTGAACGGGTCAGAGTGTCAGGGAAATCCAAAAGAGCCGTGACTCCAAGCAGGAACAATTGGCAACTGGCATTGATTGAGAGATAAGGCCAGACTAAAATAGCCGAGCCAGAAAGACGATCAGTGGAAGCAGCTGCTGATGCTAAATCCAAGAAGCAGCTATACCACTCAAAACCACAGGAGGGAGCCCAAGAGCAGAATTCACAACAGTACCCCCCCCCCCCCCCTTGAGGAGGAGTCACCGAACCCTCACCAGAGCCCCCAGGCCGATCAGGACGAGCTAAGTGAAATGCACGAACCAAATCGGCAGCATGGACATCGGAAGCAACCACCCAAGAATTATCCTCCTGGCCATAACCCTTCCACTTGACAAGATACTGAAGCCTCCGCCTCGAAAAAACGAGAATCCAAAATTTTTTCAACCACATATTCCAACTCCCCCTCAACCAACACCGGGGCAGGAGGATCAACAGAGGGAACCACGGGTACCACATATCTCCGCAACAACGATCTATGGAAAACATTGTGGATGGCAAAAGAGGCTGGAAGGGCCAAACGAAAAGACACTGGATTGATAATCTCAGAAATCTTATAAGGACCAATAAACCGAGGCTTGAACTTAGGGGAAGAAACCTTCATAGGAACATGACGAGAAGATAACCAGACTAAATCCCCCACACGAAGCCGAGGACCAACACACCGACGGCGGTTAGCAAAACGCTGAGCCTTTTCCTGAGACAACGTCAAATTGTCCACCACATGAGTCCAAATCTGCTGTAACCTGTGCACCACGGAATCAACACCAGGACAATCAGAAGGCTCAACCTGCCCTGAAGAAAAACGAGGATGGAAACCAAAATTACAAAAAAAAGGCGAAACCAAAGTAGCCGAACTGGCCCGATTATTCAGGGCAAACTCGGCCAACGGCAAGAAAGCCACCCAATCATCCTGATCAGCAGACACAAAGCATCTCAAATAGGTTTCCAAGGTTTGATTAGTTCGCTCAGTTTGGCCATTTGTCTGAGGATGGAACGCCGAAGAAAAAGACAAATTAATGCCCATCCTAGCACAAAAGGACCGCCAAAACCTGGAAACAAACTGGGAACCTCTATCAGAAACAATATTCTCCGGAATGCCATGAAAACGAACCACATGCTGAAAAAACAATGGAACCAAATCAGAGGAGGAAGGCAATTTAGGCAAAGGTACCAAATGGACCATTTTAGAGAACCTGTCACAAACCACCCAGATAACAGACATCCTCTGAGACACAGGAAGATCCGAAATAAAATCCATGGAAATATGCGTCCAGGGCCTCTCAGGGACAGGCAAAGGCAAAAGCAACCCACTAGCGCGGGAACAGCAAGGCTTAGCCCGGGCACAGGTCCCACAGGACTGCACAAAAGAACGCACATCCCGCGACAAGGAAGGCCACCAAAAGGACCTAGCAACCAAATCTCTGGTACCAAAAATCCCAGGATGACCGGCCAACACAGAACAATGGACCTCAGAAATTACCTTACTTGTCCATCTATCAGGAACAAACAGCTTCCCCACAGGACAGCGGTCTGGTTTATCAGCCTGAAATTCCTGAAGCACCCGCCGTAAATCAGGGGAGATAGCAGAAAGAATCACTCCTTCCCTAAGAATGCCAACCGGCTCAAGAACTCCAGGAGAATCAGGCAAAAAACTCCTAGAGAGGGCATCCGCCTTAACATTCTTAGATCCCGGAAGATATGAGACCACAAAATCGAAACGGGAGAAAAACAGGGACCATCGAGCCTGTCTAGGGTTCAGCCGCTTGGCCGACTCGAGGTAAATCAGATTCTTATGATCGGTCAAGACCACAACGCGGTGCTTGGCTCCCTCAAGCCAATGTCGCCACTCCTCAAATGCCCACTTCATAGCCAACAACTCCCGATTGCCGACATCATAATTGCGTTCCGCAGGCGAAAACTTTTGAGAAAAGAAGGCACATGGTTTCATCAAGGAACCATCAGAATTCCTCTGTGACAAAACGGCCCCTGCCCCAATCTCAGAAGCGTCAACCTCAACCTGAAAAGGAAGAGACACATCAGGCTGACGCAAGACCGGGGCAGAAGAAAATCGGCGCTTAAGCTCCTGAAAGGCCTCCACAGCCTCAGAGGACCAATTTGCCACATCAGCGCCTTTCTTTGTCAAATCGGTCAGGGGCTTAACCACACTAGAGAAGTTGGCAATGAAACGGCGATAAAAATTAGCAAAGCCCAAAAATTTCTGAAGGCTCTTCACAGATGTGGGTTGAACCCAGTCATGAATGGCTTGGACCTTAACAGGATCCATTTCTATAGATGAAGGAGAAAAAATAAACCCCAAAAAAGAGACCTTCTGGACCCCAAATAGGCACTTAGACCCCTTCACAAATAAAGCATTATCACGAAGGATCTGGAATACCATCCTGACCTGCTTCACGTGAGACTCCCAATCATTGGAAAAAATCAAAATATCATCCAAATACACAATCAAGAATTTATCAAGATAATTGCGGAAAATATCATGCATGAAGGACTGAAATACAGAAGGAGCATTAGAAAGCCCGAAAGGCATCACCAGGTATTCAAAGTGGCCTTCGGGCGTATTAAATGCAGTTTTCCATTCGTCACCCTGTTTAATACGAACAAGATTATACGCCCCTCGAAGGTCAATCTTGGTAAACCAACTAGCCCCCTTAATCCGAGCAAACAAATCAGAGAGCAAAGGTAAAGGGTATTGGAATTTGACCGTGATCTTATTAAGAAGGCGATAATCAATACAGTGTCTCAAGGAGCCATCCTTCTTGGCAACAAAAAAGAATCCCGCTCCCAATGGTGATGAAGACGGAAAAATATGCCCCTTCTCTAAAGACTCCTTAACATAGCTCCGCATAGCGGCATGCTCTGGCACAGACAGATTGAAGAGTCGGCCCTTAGGGAACTTACAGCCAGGAACCAAGTCGATAGCACAATCACAGTCCCTATGAGGAGGAAGGGAACTGGACTTGGGCTCATCGAATACATCCTGAAAATCTGACAAAAATTCAGGAACATCAGAAGAGGGGGAAGAGGAAATTGACATTAAAGGAACGTCACTATGTACCCCTTGACAACCCCAACTAGTCACAGACATCGATTTCCAATCCAACACTGGATTGTGTACTTGTAACCATGGAAAACCCAGTACAACAACATCATGTAAATTATGCAACACCAGAAAACGACAATCTTCTTGATGTGCTGGAGCCATGCACATAGTCAGCTGAGTCCAATACTGAGGTTTATTCTTGGCCAACGGTGTAGCATCAATACCCCTCAAAGGAAAAGGGCTCTGCAAAGGCTGCAAAGAAAAACCACAACGCCTGGCGAAGTCCAAGTCCATTAAGTTCAGGGCAGCGCCTGAATCCACAAATGCCATGACAGAGAAAGATGACAATGAGCAAATCAGGGTCACAGACAGGAGAAACTTAGGCTGTACAGTACTAATGGTAACAGATCTAGCGACCCTCTTAATACGCTTAGGGCAATCAGAAATAGTATGAGCAGAATCACCACAGTAAAAACACAGCCCATTCTGACGTCTGTATCCCCTCTGTTCCGCTCTAGTCAGAATCCTATCACATTGCATAGGCTCAGGACTCTGTTCAGAGGACGCTGCCATATGGTGCATTACTTTGCACTCGCGCAGGCGCCGATCAATCTGAATGGCTAGGGACATAGATTCACTCAAACCAACAGGCGTGGGGAACCCCACCATAACATCTTTAAGGGCTTCTGAAAGACCCTTTCTGAAAATTGCTGCCAGAGCATCCTCATTCCATTTAGTGAGCACAGACCATTTTCTAAATTTCTGGCAGTACAATTCTGCCGCTTCCTGACCCGGACACAGGGCCAACAAGGTTTTTTCCGCATGATCCACAGAGTTAGGTTCGTCATACAATAATCCGAGCGATTGAAAAAATGCATCTACATTAAGCAATGCCGGATCCCCTGACTCAAGGGAGAATGCCCAGTCCTGAGGGTCACCACGCAGCAGAGAAATAACTATTTTAACTTGCTGAGTGGGGTCACCAGAGGAACGGGGTTTCAGAGCAAAAAACAATTTGCAGTTATTTTTAAAGTTCAAAAACTTAGATCTATCCCCGTAAAATATATCTGGAGTAGGAATTCTAGGCTCTAAGGCTGGAGTCTGAACAACATAATCTTGGATACTCTGAACTCTTGCAGCAAGTTGATCCACACGAGAAAACAACCCCTGAACATCCATGTCCGCGCCCAAATCCACCCAGAGATTAAGAGGAAGGAAAAAGACAAAACAGACTAAAGAAAAAAAAAATGGCTCAGAACTTTTTCTTTTCCTTCTTTTGAGAAGCATTCAACTCATTTTTGGCCAGTTGCACTGTTATGGACTGGTAATTTAGGAGCGACATGCGACTAGCTCTGAGCAGGTGGTAACTATACAGACCGCAGTTCCTGATCTCAACACAACACTAGAAGTAGCCGTGGGATGTTCCTGTCACTCCCTGGACACCTCATCACAGCCGGAGAACTAGCTACCCCTAAAGGTAGAAACAGGAAAGCTATCTTGCCTCAGAGAAAATCCCCAAAGGATAGGACAGCCCCCCACAAATAATGACTGTGAGAGGAGAAGGAAATGACATACGTAGTATGAAACAAGATTTAGCAAAGGAGGCCACTTCTAGCTAGATAGATAGTACAGGAAAGAACACTGTGCGGTCAGTAATAAAAACTAGAAAAAGTCCACCGCAGAGATATGCAAAAATCTCCACACCTGACTAAAGGTGTGGAGGGCAAAATCTGCAGCCCAGAGCTTCCAGCTTAGCTGAATAGATCCATACTGATAAGCTGGACAAATGAACAAAACATAAAATGTGCTGAACAATAAGTCCACAACAAGTGGACTGCAAAAGGACAAGCAAGGACTTATCTTTGCTGAACGGTCAGAGTGTCAGGGAAATCCAAAAGAGCCGTGACTCCAAGCAGGAACAATTGGCAACTGGCATTGATTGAGAGATAAGGCCAGACTAAAATAGCCGAGCCAGAAAGACGATCAGTGGAAGCAGCTGCTGATGCTAAATCCAAGAAGCAGCTATACCACTCAAAACCACAGCAGGAAGCCCAAGAGCAGAATTCACAAAAGTGCTACTTACAACCACCGGAGGGAGCCCAAGAGCGGAATTCACAACAGAAAATGGGCTGTTTGCCCATTTTGATGCCAGTTCTGATGCCCAGAACCCATTTGGGCCAGGCTGGAGGGACCTGAGTTTGATGCAGGGCATCACTGTCTGTGTATTTTAAGTGTCAGATCAGTGGCCCAAAGGCATTTAACCCCCCAAAAAGCATCAGTTACTTATTCAAATGTGTGAAAATGGGCTGTTTGCCCACTTTGATGCCAGTTCTGATGCCCAGAACCCATTTGGTCCAGGCTGGAGGAACCTCTGATCTTGATGCAGGGCATCAATATCTGTGTATTTTAATTGTCAGATCAGTGGCCCAAAGGCATTTAACTCCTTAAAAACATCACTTATTCAAATGTGTGAAAATGGGCTGTGTGCCCACTTTGATGCCAGTTCTGATGCCCAGAACCCATTTGGGCCAGTCTTGAGGGACCTGTTTTTGATGTGGGGCTCCCTGTTCATATGTATGCACTGTGGTATCAGTGGCCCAAAGGCATTTAACCCCTTAAAAACATCAGTTACTTATTCAAATCTGTGAAAATGGGCTGTTTGCCCACTTTAATGCCAATTCTGATACCCAGAACCCATTTGGGCCAGGCTGGAGGGACCTTGGTTTGAAGCAAGGCATCACTGTCTGTATTTTAAGTGTCAGATCAGTGGCCCAAAGGCATTTAACCCCCTTAAAAACATCAGTTACTTATTCAAATCTGTGAAAATGGTCTGTTTGCCCACTTTGATGCCAGTTTTGATGCCCAGAACCCATTTGGGCCAGTCTGGAGGGACCTGTTTTTGATGTGGGGCTCCCTGTTCTACGTGTATGCACTGTGGTATTAGTGGCCCAAAGGCATTTAACCCCTTAAAAACATCAGTTACTTATTCAAATGTGTGAAAATGGGCTCTTTTCCCACTTTGATGCCAGTTCTGGTGCCCAGAACCCATTTGGGCCCGGCTGGAGGGACCTGGGTTTGATGCAGGGCATCAATATTTGTGTATTTTAAGTGTCAGATCAGTGGCCCAAAGGCATTTAACCCCTTAAAAACATCAGTTACTTATTCAAATGTGTGAAAATGGGCTGTTTGCCCACTTTGATGCCAGTTCTGGTGCCCAGAACCCATTTGGGCCAGTCTGGAGGGACCTGTTTTTGATGTGGGGCTCCCTGTTCTACGTGTATGCACTGTGGTATTAGTGGCCCAAAGGCATTTAACCCCTTAAAAACATCAGTTACTTATTCAAATGTGTGAAAATGGGCTCTTTTCCCACTTTGATGCCAGTTCTGGTGCCCAGAACCCATTTGGGCCCGGCTGGAGGGACCTGGGTTTGATGCAGGGCATCAATATTTGTGTATTTTAAGTGTCAGATCAGTGGCCCAAAGGCATTTAACCCCTTAAAAACATCAGTTACTTATTCAAATGTGTGAAAATGGGCTGTTTGCCCACTTTGATGCCAGTTCTGGTGCCCAGAACCCATTTGGGCCAGGCTGGAGGGACCTGGGTTTGATGCAGGGCATCACTGTCTGTGTATTTTATGTATCAGATGAGTGGCCCAAAGTCATTTAACCCCCTTAAAAACATCAGTTACTTATTCAAATGGCCAAAATTGAGTGTCTGCTGTTATGTTGGGCTGGTGGTTAGGAGCACTAGAAATTACCAGATGAGCAAACTAGCAATACAGGACGAGCTCTGGGAAGTGGGAGCTCTGCTGACCGCAACCCCTAATCCTATAACAACAACTAGAAATAGCCGTGGAGCGTTCCTGACTCTGCCTAGACGCCTCTTCACAGCCTAAGAGCTAACTACCCCTAAAGATAGAAAATACAGCCTACCTTGCCTCAGAGAAATTCCCCAAAGAAATAGGCAGCCCCCACATATATTGACTGTGAGTTAAGATGGAAGTCACAAACACAGGAATGAAATAGGTTTCAGCATAGGAGGCCAGACTGAACTAAACAGACTGAGGATAGAAAAGGTATCTTTGCGGTCAGCACAAAAACTAACAAAAAACCACGCAGAGTGTGCAAAAGAAACCACCGCACCGACTCACGGCGCGGTGGTGCCACTCTGCATCCCAGAGCTTCCAGCTAACAAGATTAAATATGATAGCAAGCTGGACAAAAACACAATGGTAACAAATAAGCTAGCAGGGACTTAGCTTTTGCTGAATTAGACAAGTCATCTGAAAGATCCAAGAGAACTGAACCAGTACTAGGACATTGACAGCTGGCATCAAGTAACGATCTGAGTGGAGTTAAATAGAGCAGCCAGCCAAGGGCTGAACGAGATCAGCTGGACAAGGAATCTCAGAACCAGCAGCTCCACTCACAGCCACCAGAGGGAATCCATGAACAGAACTCGCCGAAGTACCATTCATAACCACAGGAGGGAGCTCGAGAACAGAATTCACAACAGTCTGCCCACTTTGATGCCAGTTCTGATGCCCAGAACCCATTTGGGCCAGGCTGGAAATAACTGGTTTGGATGTGGGGCGCCCTGTTCTATATGTCTGCAGTGTGAGATCAGTGGCTCAAAGGCATTTAACCCTTTCTTCAGCGCTCTTTGGTGCCCACTTTGATGCCCATTTTTGTGCCAGTTTTATTGTTTTTGTAGCTGTTTGTAAGCGTATTCACATCAGGGTACCTCACTGCATTGTCTTTTATTATTGTGATTATTTTGTTGTTGTTAAAGCTATAAAAAACAGAAAAGAAAAAATTGCCGAATAAGAAACTGACGAATAAGAAACCAACTTCAGCTCCGAATAAGAAACTGAACAAATAAGAAACCAACTACAGCCTCGTATTAAGAGGTTGGACAAGAAAAGACATCACAATTATTTTTTTTCTGTTCAATAATATATATTTAGCGCTTTCAAATATGCATACAAATCCGCATGAAAAAAATGCATTAAAATCCGCATAAAAATGCATCAAAAACGCACGGATTTTTACCTGCGTTTTCTGCCAAAGGGTATGTGCACACGTTGCGTATTGGCCTGCGGAATTTTCCGCACAGAATCTGCATGATTTTTTTGGCAGAAAATGCAGGTAAAAATGCTTGTGGATTTAATGCGGAATTGATGTGGATTTCTTGCTGTCATGCGTTTTTTTGATGTGTGGATTTCAATGTATAGTCAATGGGTGCAGAAACGATTCCACACAAAGAATTTGACATGCTGCGGAAAAAAAAGAAGCGAATCCGTGCTTTTGTGCACAGCAATTCTCAAATTCCCATTGACTATCATTGTTACTGTACTACACTGTGGATTTGATGCAATTCCGCACGTCCGAAAACACTGTGTAAAAGCATCAAAATCTGCAACGTGTGCACATAGCCAAAAGCTGCAGAATCTGCGCAGAAAATTCCACAGGCAAATCTGAGGGTATGTGCACACGTCAGGATTTTGTCAGGATTTTTCATCAGGCTTTGTAGCCAAAACCAGGAGTGAGTGATAAATACAGAAGTGGTGCATATGTTTCTAGTATACTTTTCCTCTAATTGTTCCACTCCTGGTTTTGGCTACAAATCCTGATGAAAAATCCTGACGTGTGCACATACCCTGAAACGTGTGCACATAGCCCCAATGTGTGCTGGGGAGGAAGTGGTGCAGCAGGGCCGTATTTGCCACTAGGCACTCGAGGGCACGTGCCTAGGGCGGCGACATTGCGGGGGGCGGCACCTGAGCAAGGTTTTTTTTTTTTTTTTTAGCCCCAGGTCACAAGCGACCGACCGCCCCGCCCCCCCGCCTCCCGCCCCCCTCCTCCGAGTCCCACCTGCCCTCCTTGAAGACAATACTCACAACTCACACCGGGCGGATAGGAGGGGGGGAGGGGCGTGGAGAGCCGCTGCACCATCCAGGAAGTGTCTTCTCGCGCTGCAGCTCGGAGGAGGCATGGGGCTAGAGAAGGAGGAGGCTGACGCTCGCATCTTCATGGACGAGTTCAGCCGCTCCTCTGCCCCGATGCTGACGCTGGAGAAATCGCATGAGCGGCATGACAGTCAGCCGGCCCGGGACCCGCACGACTTGAACGGGCACCTGAAGGTGAGTGCTGTGCAGATGTAGCAGAGCCGAGCGGTCCCGGTCCGGCTAACTGGCAAACTCCCCACACGCCATCCAAGTCCTGCTCTGGCACCCCTGTGTATGCCAGGGCTGCAGGCATGGTACATACCTGGTCCTACGGGGGAATATATGAGCCATATGCATGGCTCATATTCCACCCCCCTTCCCCCCCCCCGTATACATGGCTGATGGGCCATCAGGCATCAGCCATGCATACGGGGGGGGTGTAATATGAGCCATGCATACAGGGGGGGTGAATATGAGCCATGCATACAGGGGGGGGGTGAATATGAGCCATGCATACAGGGGGGGGTGAATATGAGCCATGCATACAGGGGGGGGGTGAATATGAGCCATGCATACAGGGGGGGGGGGTGAATATGAGCCATGCATACGGGGGGGGTGAATATGAGCCATGCATACAGGGGGGGGTGAATATGAGCCATGCATACAGGGGGGAGTGAATGAGCCATGCATACAGGGGGGGGGGTGAATATGAGCCATGCATACAGGGGGGGGGGTGAATATGAGCCATGCATACAGGGGGGGGGTGAATATGAGCCATGCATACAGGGGGGGGGTGAATATGAGCCATGCATACAGGGGGGAGTGTGAGCCATGCATACAGGGGGGGGGAGTGTGAGCCATGCATACAGGAGGGGGGTCATTATACAGTATCATGGAGAACTGTGTGTGGCCATTATACAGTATTGAGCATCATGTGTGGCCGTTATACAGTATGGAGCATCATGTGTGGCCCATGGCGATTATACAATATGGAGCATCATGTGTGGCCGTTATACAGTATGGAGAACTGTGTGTGGCCGTTATACAGTATGGAGCATCATGTGTGGCCGTTATACAATATGGAGCATCATGTGTGGCCGTTATACAGTATTGAGCATCATGTGTGGCCATTATACAGTATGGAGCACTGTGTGGCCATATTTTTTCGTTTATAATTATTGTATATAAAACATTGTGATCAGCAGTGCTAATATGGCTGTGGTTGGGACGTGGATATGGGTGTGACTAGTTGTGAAATGGGTGTGGTCAGAGGCGTGGCCTAAAATTTGCCATGGATGGAAAGCTGCCTCTATCAACGATACCTAGCTTAATAATATGGTGTCCTAAATCAGACCCCTCAAAAATACATGGCATATGCTAGAGGGACGCCGGGGTCATTGGAGCAGGCGAACAGTAAGGTAATATCCTTTTACTACCTCTAGCATATGCCATGTATTTTTGAGGGGTCTGATTTAGGACACCATATTATTAAGCTAGGTATCGTTGATAGAGGCAGCTTTCCATCCATGGACTCTCATATCATAGCATAGGTATTTCTCATTGTATATATACTGCATTCAGCCTGAGCCATCTTGCAATCTCCCATGGCAGTATAGTCCCTTTTATTGGATTGTGTACCTTTCTTACATGTAGTAATTTTATCCTATTTGTGTTTTTAACATTATGTTCAATAAAATTTATTTTATATTAGTACCATAGTGGAGATCGCTTTATTGCATAGATCCCACTATATGTGGAAATCAGTATTTGTAAGCCAAAACCAGGAGTGGGTGATAAATGCAGAAGTGGTGCACATGTTTCTATTATACTTTTCCTCAAATTGTTCCACTCCTGGTTTTGGCTTACAAATACTGATGTAAAATACTGACCAAATACTGCTAGTGTGACAGCAACCTTATGGTGATAGTATTGTGGTTTTTTTTTGTTTTTTTTATTTCTGATCAGTATTGTAGTATTCAGTCACTATGTGGTGGTAATATGTGGTCTGGAAATGGTGTTGTGGTATTTGTCCCTTGTATGTGCTATTTGGTCACCAAGTGGTGGTAATATGTGGTGTTGACACGGTGCGGTGGTATTTGTCCCTTGTATGTAGTATTATTCGGTCACTATGTGGTTTGGTCATGGTGTGGTGGTATTTCTTACTGTATGTGGTATTATTGGTCTTGGTATAGTGGATTGTGTTGTGTATGGCGGTCATTTGTTCTCTCTGATATTAATTAGGAGAAGATTCTTTATTTCCATTAGAGTTTTAATGCTTTGTACACAGCGGCGGAGATGCACTTACAGGGGTTTCCTGTGAAAAAAAGTAATCACCTCTCCACAGGATAAGTGATAACATATTGATTGGTGGGGGTCTGACTGCTTGGACCCACTCCGCAAAATGTGGAACTTTTCATCCCCATTAGACTGGAGTGGCATGTCCGACTAGATCACTGATCCATTCATTCCCTCAGTGGCTGCACTTGTTTTTTTCTGGAAGCCCCAAAGAGAATGAATGGAGCTGCGGTCAGAAATCCCACCTGCCACTGCATTTTAAAATAGTGATAAAAGTGTCCTGTCAGGGATAAAACTTCCCCAGTTTCTAATGGTCGGATCTAAGCGATCACCTATCCTGTGGAGCCCATGGATCAGTGATAACTTGTTTTACCTAGAACCACATTAATGTAAACTACCGTAATTATACATCCCAGTTATTGGGGTACACGGTAGATGTGCAGCAGCCGCCGGTGTTTTACAGCCGATGCTCCACTATAATGACAGATATTTGCATATAGCTGTAGGGTGGGCCCCTAGAGTCCATTCCTCTGGTGGGCCCCAGACACCCCAGTCCGACGCTGGTGGCACACTATGTGCCAGCATGGGCACCCTGGAAAGCAGTGGCCTGCAGTGCTCGGTCAGTGTGACCCGTTACCTAGCCCGGGGCATGATGCTTTCCTGGCCACTTGGGGCAGCACTGAGCGAACAGAGGTTGATGAAGGCTTCCTCCTTATCTGGCGCTGTCTGAGCTCAGTGCCCATCAGTATTATCTGGCGCTGTCTGAGCTCAGTGCCCATCAGTATGCCCATGACACCACCCTAGGCTGCGCACTGTGACGCCCAGTTGGTGCCAGCCGTAGACCTTTTGCAGCTGACACCACCTCACTACATCCATAATAGCCTTGAGAAGAAGAAACTGCTGAAGCCCCTTGTGCACGGTTTGTTGTATTGGATCACGCAGGCAACGAGACCCTACAGATAATAAACTGCCACTCATTCCAAGAAAAGCCCCCATTAGTGGGGGACACAAGGCACGTCCCGCCATGTACGTGCGAACAAGCCACTTCTCCTCACCACCACAGCAGCAGCAACCCACACAGCACCATGCACCGATAAGCCCCGCCTCTTCCCGTTCACTTCGGTCATGTGATCCTGACGTCACACCGTCACCCACAGCAGCGCTCCATGCCGGCAGCCACCGCTCGGCGGGAAGTTCTCTAACGTCCACGGGTTCTATCTGTACTACCGAGCAGTGTTGCAGCAGCATGACGGCTACCTTACCGGAGCTTCCCTTATATCGGTGATACCACTTCACTGTGTGAAGGAAACTTTTTTTTTTAACGTCCTCTCTTCCTCAGTCGTGACTGACGCGTGTAGCCGCTTATTAACCTCTAGTCATGGCTGACAGTAGCAAGAACAGTCCCTTCCTGGATCCCATGCTGGGTAATCATACATGTGTGCTGTGCGTCCTGTATCTGGAGTGCATGTAGAAAAGCCGCGGAGACACCATCTGGAGTGTTCAGGGGGCAAATAAGGAGGCAGTAATGACATGAGGGGAGAGGGGGCGGCAGGGCGCCTGTAGGAGGGGAGAGGGGGCGGCAGGGCGCCTGTATGAGGGGAGAGGGGGCGGCAGGGCGCCTGCACGAGGGGAGAGGGGGCGGCAGGGCGCCTGCACGAGGGGAGAGGGGGCGGCAGGGCGCCTGTACGAGGGGAGAGGGGGCGGCAGGGCGCCTGTATGAGGGGAGAGGGGGCGGCAGGGCGCCTGTACGAGGGGAGAGGGGGCGGCAGGGCGCCTGTATGAGGGGAGAGGGGGCGGCAGGGCGCCTGCACGAGGGGAGAGGGGGCGGCAGGGCGCCTGTATGAGGGGAGAGGGGGCGGCAGGGCGCCTGTACGAGGGGAGAGGGGGCGGCAGGGCGCCTGTACGAGGGGAGAGGGGGCGGCAGGGCGCCTGCACGAGGGGAGAGGGGGCGGCAGGGCGCCTGTATGAGGGGAGAGGGGGCGGCAGGGCGCCTGTAGGAGGGGAGAGGGGGCGGCAGGGCGCCTGTATGAGGGGAGAGGGGGCGGCAGGGCGCCTGTATGAGGGGAGAGGGGGCGGCAGGGCGCCTGCATGAGGGGAGAGGGGGGCGGCAGGGCGCCTGCATGAGGGGAGAGGGGGCGGCAGGGCGCCTGCATGAGGGGAGAGAGGGCGGCAGGGCGCCTGCATGAGGGGAGAGGGGGCGGCAGGGCGCCTGTACGAGGGGAGAGGGGGCGGCAGGGCGCCTGTACGAGGGGAGAGGGGGCGGCAGGGCGCCTGTACGAGGGGAGAGGGGGCGGCAGGGCGCCTGTACGAGGGGAGAGGGGGCGGCAGGGCGCCTGTACGAGGGGAGAGGGGGCGGCAGGGCGCCTGTACGAGGGGAGAGGGGGCGGCAGGGCGCCTGTACGAGGGGAGAGGGGGCGGCAGGGCGCCTGTATGAGGGGAGAGGGGGCGGCAGGGCGCCTGTATGAGGGGAGAGGGGGCGGCAGGGCGCCTGTATGAGGGGAGAGGGGGCGGCAGGGCGCCTGTATGAGGGGAGAGGGGGCGGCAGGGCGCCTGTATGATGGGAGAGGGCGGCAGGGCGCCTGTATGAGGGGAGAGGGGGCGGCAGGGCGCCTGTATGAGGGGAGAGGGGGCGGCAGGGCGCCTGTATGAGGGGAGAGGGGGCGGCAGGGCGCCTGTATGAGGGGAGAGGGGGCGGCAGGGCGCCTGTATGAGGGGAGAGGGGGCGGCAGGGCGCCTGTATGAGGGGAGAGGGGGCGGCAGGGCGCCTGTATGAGGGGAGAGGGGGCGGCAGGGCGCCTGTATGAGGGGAGAGGGGGCGGCAGGGCGCCTGTATGAGGGGAGAGGGGGCGGCAGGGCGCCTGTATGAGGGGAGAGGGGGCGGCAGGGCGCCTGTATGAGGGGAGAGGGGGCGGCAGGGCGCCTGTATGATGGGAGGGGGCGGCAGGGCGCCTGTAGGAGGGGAGAGGGGGGCGGCAGGGCGCCTGTAGGAGGGGAGAGGGGGGCGGCAGGGCGCCTGTAGGAGGGGAGAGGGGGGCGGCAGGGCGCCTGTAGGAGGGGAGAGGGGGGCGGCAGGGCGCCTGTAGGAGGGGAGAGGGGGGCGGCAGGGCGCCTGTACGAGGGGAGAGGGGGCGGCAGGGCGCCTGTACGAGGGGAGAGGGGGCAGCAGGGCGCCTGTATGAGGGGAGAGGGGGCGGCAGGGCGCCTGTACGAGGGGAGAGGGGGCGGCAGGGCGCCTGTATGAGGGGAGAGGGGGCGGCAGGGCGCCTGTATGAGGGGAGGGGGCGGCAGGGCGCCTGTATGAGGGGAGGGGGCGGCAGGGCGCCTGTAGGAGGGGGGCGGCAGGGCGCCTGTAGGAGGGGAGAGGGGGCGGCAGGGCGCCTGTAGGAGGGGAGAGGGGGCGGCAGGGCGCCTGTATTATTATTTATTATTATTATAGCACCATTTATTCCATGGCGCTTTACATGTGAGGAGGGGTATACATAATAAAAAAACAAGTAAAATAATCTTAATCAATACAAGTCATGACTGGTACATGAGGTGAGAGGACCCTGCCCGCGAGGGCTCACAATCTACAAGTATAAAGGGAGAGGGGCAGCCCAGTGCCTGCATAAGTGAGGGGAGAGGGACGGCACCTGCGTAAGGGGGGGAGAGGGGCGGCACGGTGACTGCGTAAATGGGGGGAGAGGGGCGGCATGGTTACTGTATAAGGGGGCCACTTGAGTTTCATAGGACCATACACATGTCAGGATGTGCCAAACCAGTGTTCACCCACTAAACCAGTACAGTTAAAGTGCTGTACTTTACACCTTATACCTGGGGCACTTGATGTACCGCATTATTGGATTGTAATAACATTGTTTACAAACTATTTCTTAGGAATAAAGACTGCGCAGCAAAGTCCATCTACATCATTTATTGATTCAGCCATCAAGATGAGAAGAGAGGTGAATGCCCGCAATGTTGTCTTAGCCTGGGGGCTTTTGAATTTGTCTCTGGCAGGAATGATTTATACAGAAATGTGAGTAAAACTAAAAATGTACAACATGACATGAGATTTCTATAAATCCCATTTACATTGCTGGATCTCTAAGACAGTGTTTTTAAAGCACCAAATGATCATCAAGGGAAATCCACTTTTAGACCCAAGTTCCCAAGTGTTTAAAAGTAAAAAAAAAACCCATACAAACAAATTTAAAGATATATTTATTTCTGTCTTAGTAATGAGTCCCCGAACCACCCTTGGCACCTTCATACACTGTGTGTTTACATGTATGTATTTATAGTTGTTGAGAAACATGTATAGCAGCTGCTGGAGGTCCAATACAATACCCCTCAAATGGAAAATAGAAAGTGAATTTGAAATGACTATCACTGCACTTGCTAATAAAGCAATTGATACACCGAAAATGGAAATAAGAATGTTGAATGTTATACAAAGTAGTGTCAGCTAGTCCTGCAGGGTGGGCAGATTACAGATAGAAAGTCCTACCGTGTGTGGCAGGTTCATAAATGGCTGGAAAAGAGTGGTTATATAATGTTTTAATCCACATTACTTTTCAAGATCCTGAGGGAGCCTGTGCTGGATAGTCCCGTGTGTGAGTTGGGGGCTCCTGCTATTAGCACCCCCTGGTAACCAATTGTGGAAATTCTGGAGGATGGCGTGTGACGTCACTCACTAGAAAGTATGATGGCCTGAAGGAACCACAAAAAAATAACCAGTTTTCGAAAAGATGCTGTTTTACCTTGTCAGGGTGGTTAATCTACATATTGCAGAACTACTTTTTACCAGCGATCTGTGAACCCGCCTCATATTTTAGGACATTCTATCTGTAATTTGCCCACCCTGCAGGATTAGCTGTCACTACATTACAGGTGCGACTATTTCAGATTCTTATTACATTCAGCATTCTTGGTTTCATCACCACTTGTGACCGCTCGGAATCAGCAGAAATGTAACCACAAATACATTAACATTTCTAATATGCTTTAATAATCTGTGTGCCCAGAAAACCACTAACAGGATATGTAAAGATGTTTAGATATATACAAATGCAGAGGTTTCATTAAATGGTTTTTAGCATGATATGATTTTTTTTTTTAGCATTATTGTTTATCTGATGCACACTATAATTGAAAATTCTAGTATTTTAATTTGACTATGTATTTCTTTCAGGACTGGGAAAATATTTAGTACATATTATAACATTTCTTGCTGGCCCTTATGGTACATTGGTAAGTTGTGATTCACTCATTTTCATGAACATTCAATATTGCTTGTTTCCACCCATTCTCAGCCTTGTTTATCGTTGATGTTGATACACAGAATTTTGAAAATGTGTATCTGTTCCATAGCAGGAAAGCTTCTTCTATATATACATATATTCTCTGCGGATTTACTCGCTTTCTCACTCTTTGCCTTCACAGGGTGATGTCCTTTACCAAATGCTGATAATCAAAGAGAATGTGTCACCAGATTTTTGCTACCTAATATGAGAGCAGCATGATGTAGGGGCAGAAACCCTGGTTTCAGTGATGCTTCACTTACTGGGCTACATTGTGTCATCTGTATACAATCTCTTGCTGATTTTAAAGGGCCACTGTCACCCCCCTTCCAGCCGTTATAAACTAAAAGAGCCACCTTGTGCAGCAGTAATGCTGCATTCTAACAAGGTGGCTCTTTTAGTTTTTGGTTCAAGTATTCCGAAAGTAAAGCGTTTTTTAAACTTAGTCACAATACCGGTCTTTAGCCAGGGAGGCGGGTCCTACTCCCCAGCTTCAACCGCTACTCTGCCGTCACTCCAATCTTCAGTGGCTTTCGGCGCCGCCCCCTCAGCGCTGTTTACGCTTCAAAACCAGCGCAGTGAGCTCTGGCCATCTGACGTCACAGCCAGGCTTGCAGACTGCGCCTGTGTGGCCGCCCTGCTTGTGAATCCCAGCCCCGCACTCTGCATAATGCATAACACAGTGCGGGGCTGGGGTTCCAAAGGTGGGTGGCCGCACAGGCGCAGTCTGCAAGCCTGGCTGGGACGTCAGATGGCCAGAGCTCACTGCGCCTGCGCAGCACAGTAGTACACGGCGCCGGTTTTGAAGCGTAAACAGCGCTGAGGGGGCGGCGCCGAAAGCCACTGAAGATTTGAGTGACGGCAGAGTAGCGGTTGAAGCTGGGAAGTGAGGACCCGCCTCCCTGGCTAAAGACCGGTATTGTGACTAAGTTTAAAAACGCTTTATTTTCGGAATACTTGAACCAAAAACTAAAAGAGCCACCTTGTTAGAATGCAGCATTACTGTTGCACAAGGTGGCTCTTTTAGTTTATAACGGCTGGAAGGGGGTGACAGTGGCCCTTTAATTTTAGTGTTAAAACTCGCAAGTATGAGGACCCTTGATGTGCGAGCTTACGTATTTTGGCCAAAATATCGACCAGTACCTCAGTATTTTATCCTATATGTTATTTTCCATCTTTATGCAGGATGAAGCCTGGACCTTTAGTGTTGGTTGGGTGTACGGGGGCTGTCTGTTCTTGTGGGGTGCACTTATATAGTGTTGGACAGCCTGCCTGATCCAATAGTATGGGCTCATCAATAGGCTGTAAGCCAGACACTGTGCATGACACCTATCTGTGTGACTGGTGTTGTGTGCAATTTAAATACTAGGCAGCCATCCCCTTCATAAATTGTTAGGTTTGTGAATGTTTTATCAGTATTTTACACCTGTGCTGCCCCTGTCTTCTGCATCCTGATAGTGCATTGGTAATCTGACTTGGTGTTAGTAAGGGTATGTGCACACGTTGCGGATTTGCCTGCGGATTTTGAGCAGTTTTCCATGCGGTGTACAGTACCATGTAAACCAAATCTGCTGCGGAAAATACCGCGCGGAAACGCTGCGTTGTATTTTCCGCAGCATGTTAATTATTTGTGCGGATTCCGCAGCGTTTTACACCTGTTCCTGTATAGGAATCCGCAGGTGTAAAACCGCAGGTGAAATCCGCACAAAAAACGCTTATAACATGGGTGGGGAACCTCAGGCCCCAGGGCCATTTATGGCCGTCGATGACCTTTTATCAGGCGAACGAGCAGATTCTCAGGAACCACATTCTTGAGCAGGGAGCTGTATTTTGATTGCCACAAGCTCATTAATTTCTTCTTGCTCTGTTAGCACACACATGCAATGTTCACTACTGAGCACTGAAGGGCATGCAATGAAAGATTATGTCCTGAAGCCAGAGTCAGGATCTACTTTGTGGGTGGAGTTTGTACGGCCCTGAAGGATGGTATAAATATCCAAATGGCCGTTGGCAGAAAAAAAGATTCCCCACCCCTGACTTGGAGGACTAGTAAACCTGCTGTTGTGTAGTGTTATAGTCAAACCATGCCACTACCACTGATTGTCAGTTTTATGCCTATGCACAGTGTACACAGAAATCTGCTAAACAGTAGTGTGGGCGAGGTGAGCTAGGCATTCAGTGAACTGCTAGATCTTTTGTATAGAAAAAGGTTTTTGATCAATTTGTCTCTAATTCCCTGCACAACAGCACCACATGAGGTTGCCTCCCTATCCTACTTAAATTAGAGACAGGAAATACCAAGAGATTTAAAGACCCCAAGTATGGAGGGAAGGGCTATGTTCACACGTATGTGTTTTTTTTTTTGTTTTTTTTCTTCAATGTTTTTAAATGCTAACTTTAGCTGCAATTTGCAGTACCAGCTATGGCGAGGATATTTCAGAAATCTCACGCTCACAGCTTGTTTTTTTTTTGTCAGAATTTTGTGCGAAACCTTAGGTTTTGCAGAATGGAGCATGTCACTTTCAGTGTTTTTTTTTTTTTTCAGCATTTTTCACCCATTGCATGTAATGGGTGGTGGAAAAACCCCCTGAAAAAACGCAGGTATAACGTTTTGCTGCATTTTTGGTGCCAAAAACTGATTAAGTAGAATCAGTGTTTTTGGTTTGTTTGTTTTTTTTGTTTTATTTTGTACTAAACTTTATCAGCATGCACAAGAGACAAATGTAGCATGACAAAAAGCAGCAAAAACCAAGCAACAAAGCAATACGTGCTTTTTCGCAGCAAGTTTCTTACTGCCAAGCTAGCAGGTTTTGCTGCAGAAAACACGCAATGTGTGAACATAGCCTTTAGTGTTTTCCTTGTCCCTAGGTATGAAGGTTTCCGGGGGTGCAGTGGCCAGCCAACAGTCACTCCTTTTTCATACCTTTCAGTAACCGGGCAGCCTGGGATAGGTCACTGGTGATTTCCTTCCCTGCATGCTGCTCCCATTCCTGTTGGAGTGGGACAACACAATCCTCGTAGGCCCCAGAACAATACTGGATGGTGATGGACTGGGGGTCCCCCGTAGCTCCATGGCCCTACTTCAGTTTTCTCTTCCCTCCCTGCTGTCTCTGGCGTGCTGCTGCACGTTAAGAAAGTGACGCGAACCGCCGGACTCGGGGCGCGCTATGTCACTTCTTGTTGCGTTCCACGGTGAAGTGCATATCGTTTTGGCGAGAAACTTTAAATGAGAATCACATAAACTTTATCCAGGCGCCTAATCACTGCAGGTCCTTGCTAATTAAGAAGTCTCATTCCATTGGATGGGGCCACGCTGAGTCCCGTTCTCTGTGATATATTTGACCCTGACTGAAGACACCATAAGGTAGGACTACGGTTCTAATAATGAAGATTGTATCTTCCCTGTGAACCCAGGCCCCAGGGAGTATTGCTGGTATGGGTAGGTCCCTCTTTTGTGCAGGATCCGACTCTATGGCATCTCCCCTTTTTCTTTTAGGGGGACAAGGATCCTGCTCCAAAGGTTAAAATTAATACTACAAATCGCAAATGTGCCATTTGTAATAAAAAACAAAACAACCTCCCATTTGCCCATAAAACACTGTTATGCCATTGATGCACAAAAAAGATTGTTGAAGAGGAGCAACCCTCCCTGATGGAAGTAAGAAGAATGGTGCGTCAGGAGAATCAATCTTCCCTAGCTCTCAATCCATTACTGGATCTCCATTGGGAACAAAAAAGTAAATGCGACCCAGAGGATAGTTCAGATTCTAATTCAGGGGTATCTGTCCCTGAGGAAGGGTTAGAATTTACTCTGTATTGCGGTTGAGACCAGGATGATTAAAAAGTTTTATTTTTTATTAGAAGACATGAAGAAGCTTTTATTTACATTAAGGCCGGTTTCACACTTGCGTTCGGAGCAGCTGCGGAGGGCTGCGGACTTCCTCTGTGAAGCCCCGCCCTCCGCCGCTAGCTCCGCCTACTTCTGCATGCGGCCGGCATGCGGCCTGTGTACCTATATTTAACATTAGGTACGCAGGTCGTGCGGCTGTATGCGGAGGCTGCCGCATGCGTCGTTTTGACGCTGCGGCGGCCAGCGTAGGACGCAGCCTGTAGCATTTTTTTTTTATTATCCGCAGAGTCAAAACGACGCATGCGGCAGCTTCCGCATACAGCCGCACGACCTGCGTACCTAATGTTAAATGTAGGTATACAGGCCGCATGCCGGCTGCATGCAGAAGTAGGCGGAGCTAGCGGCGGAGGGCGGGGCTTCACGGAGGAAGTCCGCAGCTGCTCCAAACGCAAGTGTGAAACCGGCCTAAAGCATACAAAGGGAGTAGAAGAGGGAAAAAATGACCCGTTCATTCCAGGATGAAATGTTCGGAGGATTAAGATAAAAAAAGGAAGATAGTGTTTCCCATTAACCCCTTTCCGACATCAAACTTAATAATCTCTCCATGTGACCTGGGCCTATTTGACCACGGACGGATTATTATGTCTGCGCAATTGCCTGCGCACACGGGTGGTGTGCAGGTGATCGCCGCTGGGTGTCGGCTGATTCTGACAGCTCACACAGCACTAAGTGCCAGGGGCTGTCAAAGACCGCTCCCGGCACTTTAACTTCAAATGCTGCGATCTAACATGATCGCAGCATTCCGGGTGCCGGCAGAGGGTTGACAGCCACTCTGCCATTGGATCGGAGACCCTGTGGAGTGACGCGGGGTCCCGATCTTTTCAATGGTGACCGGATGTCGTCATGACGACATCCAGGTCACCAGAGCTAGGAAACATGCTGATCATGCGCAGTGCGTGATCAGCAAGTCTGTCAGTGCAGAGCTGACAGTTTCAACAACATGGGGATGCTGCTGCTCAATGTTATAAACTTGTGTGACGCACCTTGGGGGTTCAAGGTTCTCACAACACATCTAAATGCATTCCTTGAGGAGTCTAGTTTCAAAAATGGTGTCACTTGTGGGGTATTTTCATTGTTTAGGCACATCAGGGACTCTCCAAATGCGACATGGCATCCGCCAATTGTTCCAGCAAATTTTGCATTCAAAAGGTCAAATGGCGCTCCTTCCCTTCCGAGCTCTGCCATGCGCCCAAACGCTGGTTTTCTCCCTCATATGGGGTATCGGCATGCTCAGGAGAAATTACAAAACAAATTTTGGGGTCTGTTTTTTCCTGTTAACCTTGTAAAAATAAAAAAAACTTTGATCTGAAATCACTTTTTTTGTGAAAAAAGTTATTTTTCCTAAAAATTCATGTGAAGCACATGAAGGGTTAGTAAACTTATTGAATGTGGTTTTGAGCACCTTGAGGGGTGCAGTATTTAGAATGGTGTCACTTTTGGGTATTTTCTATCATATAGACCCCTCAAAGTGACTTAAAATGTGATGTGGTCCCTAAAAACAAACAAAATGGTTTTATACATTTTGTTGGGAAAATGAAAAATCACTGGTCAACTTTTAACCCTTATAACGTCCTAACAAAAAAATGTTGGTTCCAAAATTGTGCTGATGTAAAGTAGACATGTGGGAAATGTTATGTATTAACTATTTTGTGTGACATATCTCTGATTTAAGGGCATGAAAATTCAAAGTTTGAAATTTGAGAATTTTCACCAAATTTCCGTTTTCATATCAGTTGTGGCACCCCTAGAGAAGACCTGCTGGCCTCATTGCCTCTTTAGAAGACAACAGAATTCCTAGCAGATGCTTCTGCAGAATCTGTTCGAATAGCGGCAAGAGCTATCAAATACAGCAAGAAGAGCCCTTTGGTTGGAAAATGTGGATCGGGGATATACAGTGGGTATGTAAAGTATTCAGACCCCTTTAAATTTTTTCACTTTTTCATTACAGCCATTTGGTAAATTCGTAAGTTCATTTTTTTCCACATTAATGTACACTCTGCACCCCATCTTGACTGGGAAAAAAACAGAAATGTAGAAATTTTTGCAAATTTAATAAAAATGAAAAACTGAAATATCACATGGTCTTAAGTATTCAGACCCTTTGCTCAGACACTCATATTTGTCACATGCTGTCCATTTCCTTGTGATCCTCCTTGAGGTGGTTCTACTCCTTCATTGGTGTCCAGCTGTGTTTAATTAAACTGATAGGATTTGATTTGGAAAGGCACACACCTGTCTATATAAGACCTCACAGCGCATGTCAGACCAAATGAGAATCATGAGGTCAAAGGAACGGGCCAAAGAGCTCAGAGACGGAATTGTGGCAAGGCACAGATCTGGCCGAGGTTACAACAGAATTTCTGCAGTACTCAAGGTTCTTAAGAGCACAGTGGCCTCCATAATCCTTAAATGGAAGAAGTTTGGGACCACCAGAAGTCTTCCTAGACATGGCCATCCAGCCAAACTGAGCAATCATGGAAGAAGAGCCTTGGTGAGAGAGGTAAAGAAGAACCCCAAGATCACTGTGCCTGAGCTCTAGAGATGCAGTAGGGAGATGGGAGAAAGTTCAACAAAGTCAACTATCACTGCAGCCCTCCACCAGTCGGGCCTTTATGGCAGAGTGGCCAGATGGAAGTCTCTTCTCAGTGCAAGACATATGAAAGCCCGCATAGAGTTTGCTAAAAAGCTCATGAAGGACTCCCAGACTATGAGAAATAAGATTCTCTGCTCTGAAGATAGACCTTTTTGGTGATAATTCTAAGCGGTATGTGTGGAGTATACCAGGCAATGCTCATCACCTGCCCAATACAATCCAAACAGTGATGGCAGCATCATGCTATTGAAGTGTTTTTCAGGGACAGGACGACTGGTTCTCCTTGAAGGAAACATAAATGCGGCCAAGTACAAAGATATACTGGATGAAAACCTCTTCCAGAGTGCTCTGGACCTCAGACTTTGTCGATGGTTCACCTTCCAACAAGACGATACCCTAGGCACACAGCTAAAATAACAAGGGAGTGGCTTCAGAACAACTCTGTGCCCATTCTTGACTGGTCCAGCCAGAGCCATGATCTAAACCCAATTGAGTATCTCTGTTGAGACCTGAAACTGGCTGTCCACCAACTTTCTCCATCCAACCTGACGGAACTGGAGAGGATCTGCAAGGGAGAATGGCAGAGGATCCCCAAATCCAGGTGTGAAAAACTTGTAGCATCATAAAGACTCATGGCTGTACTAGCTCAAAAGGGTGCTTCTACTCAATACTGAGCAAAGGGTCTGAATACTTACGACCATGTGATTTTTCAGTTTTTCTTTTTCAATAAATTTTGCAAAAATTACTACCTTTTTTTTTTTTTTTTAAGGTCAAGATGGGGTGCAGTGTGTACATTAATGAGAAAAAAATGAACTTTTTTGAATTTGCCAAATGGCTGCAATGAAACAGTGAAAAATTTAAAGGGATATGAATACTTTCCATACCCACTGTAGGCCCTACAAAGTATCTTCAAATGTGATGTGGTCCCCAAAAAAAAATGGTCTTGTGAATTTTGTTGGAAAAATGAGAATTCACTGGTCAACTTTTAACCCTTCTAATTTCCTAACAAAAAAGTTGTTTCAAAAATTAAGCTGATGTAAAGTAGACATTTGGGAAATATTACTTATTAATAGAATTGAGCGAATTTGATCGGGTCCCTGCTTATTCGGCAAGCTGTAGTGCAGAGGGAACCCGGATACATGGAGCGCATCGGCTGATAACCTGTCCTGCGCTGCAGCTGCATGTGTTGAGGCTGTGTCACTGTCACAGCACATGAATGGAGAGCCTGTGTTGCAGTTCATGAATTCTATGATGGCTATTCATTAATAAGGTGACAAGCCATTTGTCGATAGTCTTACTATTTAAAGACTATCTCGTGTGACCAGATTATGCGTTTACCTCATGGTTTTTAATGAAATAATAAGTTATATTTTAGCACATTACTAATTTCCCCTTTGCTCACATCTTTTTGCTTTATCTTTAGTGATGTACTCTTGATATACTAATTTGTATGTAACTGATTAGCTGAATAATTGTCCTAATATTAGTGATTACGGCATGCTCAATGCATAGTGATTGGTGACTGTAACAGTTACCAGCACTGCCCGATGACTGGAAGCGAGTGGCTGAAGGGAGAATAAAACTCAATTTACACCCTCTAGCCACTGCTCCAGTTATACTTCCAGATAGGGTTAAAATATTATTTGCATACAAACTAAAAAATAGCTGCCGCTTTTTAATGTGATAGCTTGCAGAAGTGTGTATAAACGGAATATGGAATTTTTTTTACGTATAAATTTGTTTCTCAACAGAACTGGCATTTGCTTTATTGTTTAGTCTGAATGCGTTGGTTGATTTTTGGAGATATTTCAAATATACCATGACATCACCAAATCTTAGTCTAAGCCCTTCCCAACAAAAACTTCTTGGAGTACAACATTCATGTAAGTATTTACAGTGCATAAATTGACTCCACAGTGTGTGGTTTTTAGTTTCCTTATGCTTTTTTTAATTTGTATTTTTTTAAAGTTTATTTTGTTTTGTTTGTTTTTGTTGTAAAAAGAAAAAAGTGTGAAAATCTGAGGTTGCGGGTTGTAATAATTACCTAGGCAAGTTAAAAATGCAACTATTTTTATTCCTTACATTCACGGTGTTACATCAACTCCGGGTAGATGGTCAGAATTCAATGCCCCCAGTCTTGGAGATCCCAACCCAGAGCCAGTAGTTCCACTGCCCCCGTACCAGCAGATAACCACTGTCTTCCCACTTAACTCAAACTTTTAGTTGGCCCATAGCTTTTGTATCGCATGTCTGTATAGTTTGTAGTCACAGCCTATGCTCTTCCAGACTACGGATACTACCATTGTAGCACATGTATCCAGCTCCAGCCGGCAACAACATATAGTACAGTTTCAACCAGGGTTCTTCAAAACGTCTTTGTGAGGGCAGTGTAGCAGATCTTCATTTTATCAGCTGGAGCAATGGTCCCTTGCGCTGATCTTGTAGAGTTTCTCCGTAGATAGAGGAACAGCCCTTTTTATATTTCACAGGTCTCATTCAGGGCATTCTCCCACAAGATTGGGGGAGGTAATCCCTAATTTTTCAATTGTTCAATTAACCTGCTTTTTTGTCCTTCAAAGTGTGTGGAACACGGAGCTGATACAGTACCTAATCAGGCATTCCACAAAGTAACATACCACAAGTGTCAACGTACAGGCTCGTATGAGCAATAGCTCATGTCCCTTGACCTACTAAACAGTACACTGTGGTGTCACAACCGGGATAAAATAACTTTTTATTGAGACCATTATTAAATAATGTGATCTAGAGATGCGGGGAGTCTGCAACATAGCACCAAGGAGGCTTATAACATAAGTTATATACATAAATTTATACAAGAAAGGGGCTCAATAGGTCCCAGTACAGTAAGTTACTGGTATAAATAAATCTAGGTTCATGATCTAATCTTATACCGTATAAACACCCCTGACAAAGGTAAACCCAAACACACGTCAGGGTGGGTGCATAACAAGGATATTGCAGTCTACACCCATCCAAGTATTTCCTCTTAACCTTACCTGGGCATATTGCATGATCTATAGCATCACATTATTGTAGCGCTATTTATTCCATGGCACTTTACATGTGAAGGGATATACATAAAAAATAAGTACAATAAACATGAAACAATACAAGTGATTGACAGGTACAGGAGGAGAGGGGACCCTGCCAGTGAGGGCTCAGTCCACAAGGGATGGGTAACGATACAGTAGTTGAGGGTACAATTGGTCATGCAACGGTATAGTGGAACGATGGTTGCGGCAGGTTGTAGGCTTGCTAGAAGAGGTAGGTCTTCAGGTTCCTTTTTGAAGGTTTACACAGTAGGTGAGAGTCTAATATGTTGGGGTACAGAAATCTAGAGTAGGGGGGATGCATGGGAGAAATCTTGTATGCGATTGTGGGAAGAGGAGATAATAGGGGAGTAGAGAAGGAGATATTGTGATATAGGAGGTTGCGTGTAAGCAAGTACCGAGAGACATTACAGATGTATGGAGGAGACAGGTTGTGGATGGCTTTGTATGTCATGGTCAGGGTTTTAAACTGGAGTCTCTGGGCATTGGGGAGCCAGTAAATGGATTGCAGAGAAGAGAGACTGGGGAATAGCGGTATGACAAATGGATTAGTCAGACACCAGAGTTTAGGTTAGACTGGAGGGGTGCGAGTCATATAAGGGAGACCAGAGAGGAGGTGGCATTAATCAAGGCAGGAGATAATGAGGGTATGTCCTAGTGTTTTTGCAGATTCTTGATTTAAGGATTTTCGTAACTGGGGAATATTTTTTTTGAGTTTGCTTCAGCAGGAGGTGGAAACAGCTTGGATATGTGGTTTGAATGAAAAAATAGTCAAGGGTTACCCCCGACGATATGAGCTTGAAAGACTGGAGAGTGTGAGCAGCCATTGACTTTGACTGATAGGTCTGTTGGCTTGGTTGAGTGAGATGGGGTAAAGATGATGAGTTCTGTTTTGTCCATGTTGAGTTTTAGAAATCCACTGAGAAGAATGAAATAGCAGACAGACATTGTGCGATTCTGGTTAGTAAGGATGTGATATCGGGTCCAGAGAGGTAAATGCCGTCGGCATGGAGACATTGAAAGCCGTGGGACTCTGAACCGTCAGTAGCTGAAGTTGTATATGGAGAAGAGCAGGGGTCCTAAAACTGAACATTAGGAGACACCGACAGATAGGGGAAGAGATGTGGAGGTCGTGTGTGAGTGGACAACGCTGAATTTCCGGTCTGTTAATTATGAAGAGATCCAAGATGGGGTCAAGTCTGTGATGCTAAGAGATGAGAATCTGTAGTAAGAGGGTAGGGTCCACTGTGTCGAAGGCAGATGATGGGTTAAGGAGGAGGAGGACAGAGAAGTGATGCTTTGCAATTAGTAGGTCATTGACAACTTAAGCTAGGGCAGTTTCGGTCGAATTATGCGGTCAGAAGCCGGATTGTAACTGATCAGAGAGAGGGAGCAGGAGAAGTGACAGTTCAACATGGACATGCTGTTCCAGTAGTTATGAGGCATAGGGGAGAAGTGATATGGGACAGCAGCTAAACACAGGATGGGTAAAGGGAAGGCTTTTTGAGGATGGATGTAACAAAGACATGTTTGAAGCATGAGGGGAAGACATCAGTTGATAGTGATAGGTTAAAGAGATGGGTTGGAAGGAAGACTGTGGTGAGGTTTTGGATGAGGTGGCATGGGATCCGGTCAAATGCACAAGGGGTGAGATGTGATCTGGAGAGTAGAGAAAAGTTTATCTGATGCAATGGAAAAGAATCTGGTTTTGGAGGAAGAGGCCTGAGTAGTTATGAGGGACTGTTGCAACTCTAGGCTAAAGCTTTCTCTTGTTTTTAAGGGGGTTTTCCACTACTAGGAAAACCCTTTCTTGATCAAAATGTTTGGCTCCTATGAAATAATAAGGCATATTGTTACCTCCCGTGCCGATGTCGGTACTCATTCTCCCAGGACTTGTGTGCGGTTGTTGTGACACCAGAGTCCAATTGGCCCTGGTGTTGTTACGGTCTCCACCTTTGGACAAATCAAACATGAAGAGGGCTGCAGCTGATTTCAGACTCTTCCTGCTCAATTAGGCGTGGACAATGACACCAGCGCTGATTGGGACCCCCGGCATCACATGTCACAACAGCACTAAAGGCTCTGGAGACGAAGTGCTGACACCGTGAGAACAGCGTCGGCACTGGAGGAGAGTATAAGCTTTATTATTTTATGGGGGCCAAGTGTGGGGAATGAGAAGGAGTTGTCTAGTAGTGGATAACTTTTGTTAATCTTCTACTTAAAGAATGAGTCGTAGTCTTCAGCTGAGAGGGAGGAGTTGCTTGGGGACAGCAGAGAGAATTGCAAGTGAATAGATGTCTAGGGTTATGAGAGATAAGTATGCTTGTTTTGGAGTATGGACTTGTAGATGATGAGGGACTGTGATAAAGTGCTTGTTGAAGCGGGATCCTTTCTATCTCCGCTCAGCTACTCTGGAAGCCAGACTTAGTTTTTTAATCAGGCTTTTGTGTCAGAGTTGCCTGTTGATTCTGCAAACTTGGGTGGGTGGGTGGGTGGGTGTGTGTGTGGTGGGGCGACCGATTCAAGGGCCGCAGCTGCTGTGGCGTATTTTAAAGTGGCAGCGGTTGCATCTACAAGTCATCGGTTAAACTTCTCAATCTGTGTATGTTCTGCCCACTGCATGCAGACTGCCAGTTTGGAAACCATGATTTGTAGATATGACTGCACGTGAACCACCAACAGCGCCCTTTCATTGGAGACCTAATGTTTTTTTCAGAGACCACAAAAATGACTGCGTTGGAAGGACTCTAACTCCGTAGAAATCAATGGGGACCCGAATTTTAGAGCTGGAAAATGTTTCTCCTCGCTCGGTTTTTCATGACTAAAATGGACTTCCAGGAGATGTCCGTTTTCGAAGTTGAACAATAGAAACTGGGTATCCGGTATGAACAAAGAACTTTATAGTTCGGGTTCGCTCATCTCTAGTTTCATAGACTTTCTATCGCACACTGCAGTGCAGCTTTTTGATCGAACGGTGTTGTTCTCAGGACCTAGATCCCCACATGTCTTTTACATATTAGGTAGTACCTATCATCATTTAAAACAGAAATGATAGGCTTACAAATGATGGACTCTGGGTGAACTTGCATATGTGTGCTGAGCAGCTAGCTGTGCATCAGGTCCCTCAGCTGCATTATGTCTGTCAGTCACAAATGCTGAATGGAGTTCTTGATGACTGCCTGGTGGGACAGCAGTGGCAATTTTGCACAGCTTGCATAAAAGATTGGGAGCTTTGGCTCGGGAGGTACCATATTGCTGTTGGGGGTCTAGTTTGCTATTTTTAATTTGTTTCTTTTGTTTCGTAATTGTATAGTTCCTTCTGAGTTAAGAATATCCAAGCCCTTCCCGTCAGTGTTTGAGAAGTGGAAGAGAGGGGACGCAGCACACTGAGTGTAGAGTAGTTATCTGAGCATGCACTTCCACCTTTCAGCTCTAAGGTGGAACAAAACATTTGTGAGATTTTTTTCTTTTTACACTACAGACTTTACATGTGGCTTAAAATTAGTGTTTGTGTGTGTAGATTCTTCTGTTACACTACTGATATAATATTTTATTTGCAGATGTGCATACTCCACCAAAGGATATTACTAAAAGTGCAATACCAGCATCCACACCTTCACCAAGTATACAAGGCCAAAGTGTGCTGCGCTACAGTCCATCACGTTCACCTAGCACCAGTCCCAAATTTTCCTCTAGCTTCATCAGCGGATACAGCCCCCCAATGCAAGGTCTGCTACCAAGCAGTGGCAGTACTTTTGCTACAGCAGTACCCTACTCTACAAACAGTAGTTACACCAAGGTAATGTTTAATCTTAAATCCAGTTTATGATATTTTATTAGTGAAAAGCTTAGTATGAGTCGTGAACAGTGGTATACTACATCATGACCACGACTCCTCACTTTTATACATTATATATCACTATACAGTATACTTTAAAGTAGCACATGGGTATTTATAGTGCTGCTTACAAATGGTGCTTTAAAGGAACCTGTCACTATGAAAATGTCAAATCTGTGGTCACCATGTTATAGAGCAGGGGAAGCTGAGCAGATTCATCTATAGTTTTGTTGGAAACAGATTCAGTATAACTTGGGTTTTAATCCTCTGCTTTGTCTTGAATTCTCGATCCCGTGGCTCATTCCAATCCGTGATAGACAGCTACCTCTGTATGCACATTTAGAGAAAGGAAGCTGTCAGTCACTGATAGGGCCTCCCACTGGACTGAAAATCTTAGCAACAGCGGAGGATTAGATAACAGGTTATACTGAATATTTTCCCCCAAAACTTTATATCAATCTACTCTGCTCCCCCTGCTCTATAACATGATGCCTGAAGATTAGACTTCATGGTGACCAGTTCTCATTAACTTTCTGTATAAATCCAGCCTAATGGCATTTTACCATTTTGTGGTGTTGCCGTCAATGATTAGAAATAGTGGTGTTGTTTTGTTTGTAGGGGGGGAAAAGGCTGAGGCTAAAAACTTGGCATGCCTCACTATGAGAGAAAGCCTTTATATACATAGACTATGAACTTTTGTGAATTGGATATAACCCTGAATAGTTTCAAGCCTTAAAAGAAATCTGTAAGTAGGATCAACCCTCATAGGAAGCTGAGTAATTCCTTGAAATCTGCGATTCATTATCTTATTCCAGAGCGATCCGCGCTTTTCTTAATATATAAATGATCTGTTAAGATCTATGGGTGGGACACCTTTTCCTGAGTCTGCCCCTAGAGCTTATTATAAATAGAAAGGGGGCTTTACCGCTCTAAGATATGTATTAATTGTCTGCTCTCCTGATTTATGTGTCACACTGATTATTCTACCCCTCCAACCACCTTTCATTTAAAAATGAGCTCTAGCAGTAGATCCTCAAGAGATCTGTGTCCCGCCCATTGATCTTAACAGCTCATTTACATTTTAAAGGCAATGTCCACTACTTGGTCAACCCCTTCTCAATTGCCTTGTTAATTTCCAGTAAAGTAATACCTATACTCTCCTCCTGCACCGTTCAGTGGTGTCTGCACAGGCTCTACCTTGAAACTGGTGACATTGGTCTCAGGGATCGCCTGATCCCTAATCACTGGTCACTTCATTGACACTCCTTGTTACGTAATTGACATCTGGAAGAGGTGAGATAGCAACCACAGATCTGACCCTGCAGATGTCAATTACATCCGAAACGGGTCAGTGAAGCAGCCCTAATTTGCTGCAGGAATAGCCAGTACAAACTTCACTGGAATAGCTTTGGCGGAGAGTGTAAGTGTTATTTTACTGGAGGGAAACATAGGGATTAAGTAGGGGCTGTCCAGAAAACCATGGATTTTTCTGGAATAAGGTATTGGATTGCAGATATCAAGGTAACATTTTATTCAGCTTCCATTGACCTGCATGTCCACATAGACGGCTTAGGATGGTTCATGCATGCTACTGTCAGATTCCCTTTAGGATGTGTACATGAATGCTTCCCTTTCCACAGCTTCATGTAAAATTAAAAGTTGGGCAACTTTCTAAGTACAAAAACCCGTGTGAAAGAAGGATGTGCAGCCTATTACAATTCAGATCTGAAATATGCACTGATATGTACAAGCGCTTTTCCCAAATACAACAGGTCCTCTTTTTTAGATTTTTTTTTTTTTTTTTTTTTGGCCTGTGACCATATACTACGTAAGTGGTGTGTGCGTCGAGGCTGGCTGATGGCTCATTTTTGTAGCTAACATAATTTCTCCACATCAGTTGTGACACACAAGGGGCCTGACTTTGCTACGAAATAAATAGTAAAGTAGCAACAAAGTTCAGCTAACCTTAAATGTAGCTGTACAGTCCCTCAGCATACCTAACCAGCAGGTCAAAGAGTTTGAAAAGAGAAATAAAACAGTCTTGCCACCTCCTGTCCATGCTGCTCACTGCTTGTATACACAAGAACCCACTGGCCACGCCGATGCTTGCAATAATTCTAAAAGATTCCACGGTCAGATTCCAGCACTTTTCATAAATTGTCTTTATTCTTCACATTTTTCAACAACGCAGATGTAAATTTAGGGAGCTCGTTGTTCTTTCAATGCATTTCAAATACAGTTCCAATTCCTGGCTGAAGAATCCTCAGTTTTTAGCCATGAGAAAGAAAGAAAACTATTATCTTTGCACAATGTTTTTTAAAATTGATGAAAATAGAATACATTTATGTTATTTTTTTTATGGAGTGCTGGAATGCAACACTAAACCTTTTGGAATTCTGTAAAAAATAACCTTCAGCATGGGCTTGCAAAATGATCAGCTGTAATCACATAATCATGCCATAAATATGTGCAAAAAGAAAAAAAAGAGCATGAACCGCACATCCCAAAATCATACGTTGATCTAAAGCCGCTAAGCAAAAATTTAAATACTGAACATGAGGTTTTCAGTTTAACATTCTGATCAGACTGTATGAAGCCCACTGCCCCTTCACGGCAAACCTCGTAGTGGGTCCTAACGCCCTAACGGAGCGGAGCCGTGCGGCGACCACCGCCGCAGCGGCCATGCACCAGCAGGGCGGACGGCCTGTTGCCCCACAGCACCTATACTGCGAGACTGAGTCCCCAAGACTCCAGACCGCGCCCCCCACCAGCACAAAGCCACAGCAACAATGGCCGCCACACAGCACCAGCACCAAAATGAAGGGAGCATTTCAACTCACCTTCCTCCAGCTCTTCAGTGAGAGCCAAAATGGGCTAGACCCCTTACTTTGCAGTCTCCTGCTAATTAAAATCACCTGAGCCAAATGGGAGGCGTGCTGGTCCAAAAAAAGAGACAAGTACATGCTATGTGCAAAAAGAAAAAAAAGAGCATGAACCGCACATCCCAAAATCATACGTTGATCTGAAGCCGCTAAGCAAAAATTTAAATACTGAACATGAGGTTTTCAGTTTAACATTCTGATCAGACTGTATGAAGCCCACTGCCCCTTCACGGCAAACCTCGTAGTGGGTCCTAACGCCCTAACGGAGCGGAGCCGTGCGGCGACCACCGCCGCAGCGGCCATGCACCAGCAGGGCGGACGGCCTGTTGCCCCACAGCACCCATACTGCGAGACTGAGTCCCCAAGACTCCAGACCGTGCCCCCCACCAGCACAAAGCCACAGCAACAATGGCCGCCACACAGCACCAGCACCAAAATGAAGGGAGCATTTCAACTCACCTTCCTCCAGCTTAAACCAGCTTTAGATCAACGTATGATTTTGGGATGTGCGGTTCATGCTCTTTTTTTTTTTTTTTTCTTTTTGCACATGCCATAAATATGTTGATCCAACCCACAGTGTACAAGAAAAATCTGATTTGGCAATTGACCTCTCTGGTGGTTTGTCAGCTGATATAGTAAAGCTTGGTTCAAATATAAAGTATAATGGTAATAACTTCCTCTTGCCTTTTGCCATAAGCTTTTGATGCCAGTTCCCATTTGGCGTATGGCTGTGATTCACATTCACACCCTGACAACTTTGATCAAAGAAAGCTATTAATAATAATAATAATAATAATCTTTTTATATAGCGCTAACATATTCCGCAGCGCAGCGCTGTCCCCGATGGGGCTCACAATCTAAATTCCCTATCAGTATGTCTTTGGAATGTGGGTGGAAACCGGAGTACCCGGAGGAAACCCACGCAAATACGGAGAGAACATACAAACTCTTTGCAGATGTTGTCCTGGGTGGGATTAGAACCCAGGACTACAGCGCTGCAAGGCTGCAGTGCTAACCACTGCACCACCGTGCTGCCATTTAATGTTAAAAGTTCTCACCACATAGTTGTCAACTGCAATGGACTTTGTTCTATACTTATAGCCTTGCAAAGTTGATGCTACATGAAATGTCAAAAAATAGAGTTCTTTCCATTATTTTTTTTTCTTTCTCGCTTCATTGGGGGACACAGGTAACCATGGGTGTATGCTGCTGTCGCTAGGAGGCTGACACTATGCAAATAAAGAAGTAGTAACTCCTCCCTGGCAGTATACACCCTCCGACAGGCACCAGGCAACCCAATTTTTGCTTGGTGTCTGTAGGAGGAGGACCTGGATCTAACACCAGATCCGCATTTCTTTTACAGGGATTTGTGTGTTATTAATCATTTCCCCCTTTCTTTTTCAGATACTTTCTTCAGGGTAACAGGGTGCAGTTTTTCTCACCCTGTTTACCCCACTTTGAGCGACTGAGAGAGCAGTGTGGTTTCACCCTCATCGCACCCTCTTGGACCCGCTGGGCAGGACTTCGTCCCTTGTCACCCCTTCGGGTGTTCAGGGTGACCTCTTTATCTCGGTGGCCAGTCCTTGCCCTTTTCCCCTCCTCATCCCTCTCCTCGGAGTGGGCTGAGAGGAAGACGGCGGTCACTTCCAGTGACCCTCTCCCCCTGTTTAGGGGTTGACGCCGTCTTCTGCGCCGGAGCTCATGGCGCGGGAAGGAGGACTTCATTCCCAGGACCCTCTCCTCGAACAAGGGCTCCTGACGCATTCCTTGTCCTCAGGTAGGGGATCTTCAATCAACGCACCGGCCCCCCGATCTTTCAGGCCTATTTCACACGTCAGTGGCTCCGGTACGTGTGGTGACAGTTTTCTCACGTACCAGAGACACTGACTCGCGTAGACACATTAAAATCAATGTGTCTCTGCACATGTCAGCGTGTGTTCATGGACCGTGTGTCCGTTTGAAAAACACGGAGACATGTCAGTGTTCGTGGGAGCGCACGGATCATTGACTTTAATGGGTCCGTGTAAACACGTACCGCACACGGATGCTGTCCGTGTGCCGTGCAGGAGACAGCGCTACAGTAAGCGCTGTCCCCCCAGCGTGTGGTGCTGAAGCCGCCATTCATTTCTTCTCCCCAGCAGCGTTCGCTGGAAAGAAGGAATGAAAAATCAGTTTTTTTTTTTTTATTATTTTTGTGTTTTAAAATAAAGATCTTTGTCACCTGCCGCCTCCCACCCCCTGTGCTCCCACCTGCTGGCATTAAAATACTCACCCAGCTCCCTCGATGCTTCCTCTCAGCGTCGCAGCTTGTCCTGTATGAGCGGTCACGTGGTACCACTCATTACAGTGATGAATATGCGGCTCCACCCCTATGGGAGCTGGGTGAGTATTTTATTTCCAGCGGGCGGGCGCACAGGGGGTGGGAGGGGGGAGGTTACCGGGAACTTTATTTTAACCACAAAAAAAAAAACAATGATTTTTCATTCCTTCTCTCCAGCGAACGCTGCTGGGAAGAAGGAATGAATTCCGGCTTCAGCACCCAAAGCAGGGGACAGCGCTTACTGTAGCGCTGTCTCCTGCACGGTCTGTGTGGTACTCAGTCTGGACGTGTGAGACTGGCCTCAGGAGGACTCACTTCTGCTGCGGTGTCATTTAGTGAACAGGATTGTGGCACCTGTTAACCCGCGCCGCACCAATCAGTGCCGATCTTATCCTTTCGGCCACTAGTGCGGCAGGCATCCTTCATTATCCCCCATTCTCTTCTTTCAAAACTTGCGCCCATTTTTCAGGCGTGCGCGCGCCATTCTCTTTCTCCGGCGGCCTTTCGGCGCCCGGCTTGCCACGCCCCCCTGCGTCTTTGTCCTGCCCCGTGTCCCTGCGGGCATGTTTTCTCCGGAGTCCAGCACTCTCGGGGGCGTCTTTTTCTCTTGGGAGTTTCTCCTCCCTTCTGCTCTTTGACACGCCCACCTCCGTCGCGTTGTTCCCGCGCTCCACAGGCCGACTTCCGCTTCCTGCTGCCTTCTCCGTAGCATTGCGTGGGACACGAGGATCCCTGGGGGACACAGACTCCTGCGGCTGCCGCTGTCGCTGCTTTTTTGTCGGTAGGCTTGGCGTTACTGCCCTCTCGGGCTCTACTCCTCCCTGTAGTACTTCCCCGCTCCTGCAGTACGAGGTAATACCTCTACCTATGTCCGACCCCGCACCAGCCTTTTCCACTACGGTCATCCACTACGCCTGCGCTCACTGTAAGAAAAAGTGGGCCTCAGGTCAGCCTTCTCCTTTCTGCCCGTCCTGCGTTCCTCCTATCATGACCGGCCCTCAGGAAGCTCCTAGGTCTCAGGATGAGTGCACCCCCCCCTCCCCCGGAGTGGGCTGTTGCAATGTCTCAATCAGTGTCAGACCTGACTAAGGTGTCTGTCTCTGGTCCAGGCACTTGAACGTATCCCACTTCTCTCTAATGCCACCAGGGCCACGAACGCCTCACGGCGATTCCCTCGCACCTGTCCAAGACCCTCACAGAGACAGACCTGAGAAAAGAGACAGAAAAAGGACCCTATCTAGATCCACTTCCAGTTCCCCGGACCACACCGGGATACCCCTATCTGCCCGTTTCCCTTCCTCGCAGGCGGACCTCGGGTCTGACGTAACCTCTCAGTCGGAATCTGACTCGGATGAAGATCAGACTTCCGGAACACAGGATATGGTCGATAGCCTTATTTCGGCTATTATTCAGATGCTTGATCTTAAGGAGGACGAGGCAAGCTCTCAGGACGTCTCCGTTGCATTTAAACGGATTAAACGTCCCTGTAGGGTTTTTCCTAATTACAAGGAGTTTGACAACACTAGCTCTACACACTGGGAAAACCCTGGTAAGCGTTTCCCTGGCAGGAAACGGCTAGACGTTTTATACCCTTTTCACTCCGACCTTGTCAGTAAATGGTCCGAGTCTCCTAAAGTCGACCCGCCTGTGTCCAGACTATCTTCTCAGACGGTTTTGTCTATTCTGGACGCGGCTTCTCTTAAAGACCTCACGGACAGACAAATCGAAGCTTTAGCCAAATCGGCGTTTGACGCTTCTGGGGCCTCCTTCTGTCCTAGTTTCGCCTCTTCATGGGTAGCGAAAGCTGTGTCAACCTGGGCCAAAACCCTGCGCAGAGGCATTTTGACCTCTGCTCCTGCTGAGGAACTGTCTGATTTAGCGGTTCAGATTGCTCTTGCAGGTAAATATCTCATGAATGCCTCCCTTGATGCGGCGGCCTGCTCGGCTAGGGCTAACAGTAACATTGTGGCCATTCGCCGTGTCCTTTGGCTCAAAGCGTGGAATGCAGATCCTGCTTCTAAAAAATCCCTCACTGGTCTGCCCTTCCAGGGTTCTAGACTCTTCGGCACGCAGCTGTATCAAATGATCTCGGACGCTATGGGTGGTAAGAGTACCTCCTTACCCCAGTCCAAGCCTAAACGTTCCTTCAACAGGAGGGGCTCCCAGTCCTTTCGTCCCTTTCGGTCCTTTACCTCCTCAGGAAACCCCAATCAGGACCGCTCTTCCTCACAAGGAGACCGGAGGAAGCCTTCTTTCAGGCCTCCCCCGCGCTGGAGAGCTAAGAGCCACCCCTCAAAACCATCCGGATCTCGGGGCCACAGATTTGCTAATAAATGATGGGTCGCCCCCACCTGGAAATCCTTCCAGGGTGGGAGGCCGGCTTCTTCTGTTCTCAGAGGTGTTGCTATCGGTAGTCGACGACGCCTGGGTCAGGGAGATCGTCACTTCAGGCTACAAGATAGAATTTTCTTCGCTCCCCAGGAAGTCTTTTTCTGCTCTCTCGTCCTCCCAAACAGTCCTCCCATCTCCCAGGGTTTCTCCAGGCCGTCGATTCACTCCTCGCCTCAGGAGTCGTAGTTCCGGTTCCTTGTCATGAGCGGTTTTCAGGCTTTTACTCGAACCTGTTCGTGGTTCCAATTAAGGACGGCTCTCTCCGTCCAATTTTAGATCTCAAGAGGTTAAACCGCCATCTCCGGATTCGACACTTCAGAATGGTATCACTGCGCTCGGTGGTCGCGTCCATGGAACCCGGAGAGTTTCTGTGTTCCGTGGACATTCGGGATGCGTACCTACACGTTCCGATTTGTGTACAGCATCAGAGGTTTCTTCGGTTCGCGATCCAAGAACATCATTACCAGTTCACGGCTCTCCCCTTCGGACTGGCATCTGCTCCCAGGGTCTTTACGAAGGTCATGGCAACGGTCATGGCCATTCTACGTTCAAAGGGGATTCTGGTAATCCCATACCTCGACGACCTCTTGATCAAGGGTTTGTCCCGTCGGGATTGCAGCCAGAGCCTCCAGCTTACACTGGACATTCTTATTCACCTCGGCTGGATAATCAACTACCAGAAGTCCTCCTTGATTCCAACCCAACGTCTGGAGTTCCTGGGCATGGAATTCGACACCTCTCGGGCTCAGGTCTTCCTCCCCAAGGAGAAGTTACTTTCTCTTCGTCGGGGTGTCAGAGCGCTAAAGGGCCCGAACCCTCTGCCCCTCCGCCTCGCCATGAGGGTTCTGGGGAAAATGGTCACTTCTATGGAAGCTGTTCCCTAAGCTCAGTTCCACTCTCGTCCCCTCCAGCTGGCCCTTCTGACTGCCTGGGACAGGAACCCGCTTTCTCTGGACCGTCCGTTTCGCCTTTCTTCCGAGGTGAAGCAGTCTCTCTCTTGGTGGACGCTGTCCACCTCCATTCTGCGCAGGAGGTCATATCTCCCTCCCCGCTGGCAGGTGATCACCACCGACGCCAGCCTCCAGGGTTGGGGAGCGGTCTTTCTTCACCTCATGGCCCAGGGCCGCTGGACTGCTCGAGGAGCGTCTTCCTATCAACCTCTTGGAGATCAGAGCCATCTTCTTAGCCCTCATCCGCTGGGAATCTCTCCTCTCGGGAAAGCCTGTCTGCATTGTCGGACAACGCCACAGCCGTGGCTTACATAAACCATCAGGGAGGGACTCGCAGCAGGCAGGTTATGACGGAAGTGGCAAAGATTCTGCGTTGGGCGGAGAGCCACGTCCCCTCTCTATCAGCCGTCCACATCCCAGGGGTGGACAATTGGGAAGCCGACTTTCTAAGTCGCCAAGGCATCATCGCGGGTGAGTGGTCTCTCCTTCCCTCAAGTCTTCAGCCAGGTTTGTCAGCGGTGTGTCTTTCCAGACGTCGACTTAATGGCCTCCCGAGCAAACCACAAGGTTCCCCAGTACGTTTCCAGATCTCGGGACCCGATCGCCGTCAGATGCGACGCTCTCGTGATCTCGTGGGCCCAGTTCCAGATGCCCTATCTGTTCCCACCCCTCCCCTTGATCCCGAGGGTCGTCAAAAAGATCAAGTCGGAAGGGGCCCCGTGCTCTTGGTAGCTCCAGATTGGCCTCGCAGGGCCTGGTATGCGGAACTAGTGAACATGCTATCGGACGTTCCATGGAGACTACCGGATCTTCTTTCGCAGGGGCCCCTCTTCCACCCGAATTCTCGGTCTCTGAATTTAATGGTATGGCTGTTGAGGCCACGGTCCTGAAGGATGCAGGCTTTTCTCACAGCGTCATCCAGACTATGATAAGAGCGAGAAAACCGGCTTCCTCGCGTATCTATCACAGATGTTGGAAGGCCTTTTTCCAATGGTGCGAGGACAACAGTCTGTTTCCTATGACTTTTTCCCTTCCATCCCTTCTCAGTTTCCTTCAAGCGGGTCTCGATTCAGGACTTTCCCTTAGCACTTTGAAGGGTCAGATTTCCGCTCTGTCCATCCTTTTTCAAAGAGACCTAGCCTCCCTAAAGAGACCTTTATTCAGGGGGTCACTCATATAGCTCCCCTTTATCATCCTCCTGTCGAGGCTTGGGATCTCAACCTTGTGTTAGACGTCCTCCAGCGTGCGCCCTTTGAACCAATTCAGGACATTTCCTTCTTGCTTCTATCTTGGAAGGTAGCTGTCTTGGTCGCCATCACCTCCATTAGAAGAGTGTCGGAGCTGGCGGCATTATCCTGTCGTTCTCCCTTTCTAGTCCTGCACCAGGACAAGGTGGTTCTTAGACCGGTTCCTTCCTTCTTACCGAAGGTCGTCTCAGCCTTTCACATCAATGAGGACATTGTCCTCCCTTCCTTGTGCCCTTCCCCGGTTCATCCCTTGGAGAAATCCCTTCACAAGTTGGATGTGGTCAGGGCTATCCGGATTTATCTTTCCAGAACTGCTTCCTTTCGTCAGGCCGATCCTCTGTTCATCGTCTCGGAAGGTCGTCGAAAGGGGCTCCCCGCCTCCAAGTCCACAATTGCTCGTTGGATCCGTTCGGCGGTTCTGGAGGCATACCGTGTCCACGACAAAAGGCCTCCTTCGGGGGTGAAGGCTCACTACCCAGGCAGTGGGAGCTTGCTGGGCAGTTCGTCACCAAGCTTCGGCCTCGCAGGTTTGCAAGGCCGCAACGTGGTCATCCATTCACACCTTTGTAAAATTCTACAAGGTGCATACTCAGGCTTCTGCGGACGCGAGCATGGGTAGGAAGATACTGCAGGCGGTGGTTTCTCACCGGCCGACCTAACTCCTCTTTTTCTGCAGTATATCCCGCCCTAGGGACTGCTTTTGGACGTCACATGGTTACCTGTGTCCCCCAATGAAGCGAGAAAGAAAGAGGGATTTTTGGTTTTTACCGTAAAATCTTTCTTGTAGCCTTCATTGGGGGACACAGCACCCTCCCTTGAGTTGTACCGTGTTGGCCAACGTGCCGTTGTTGTGGGTTGGTACATAGGTTGAGTTTAATATTACTGGTTCCTACTACTGCTTTTGCACCAACTGAGTTGCCTGGTGCCTGTCGGAGGGTGTATACTGCTGGGGAGGAGCTATTTTTTCTTTATTTGCATAGTGTCAGCCTCCTAGCGACAGCAGCATACACCCATGGTTATCTGTGTCCCCCAATGAAGGCTCCAAGAAAGAGATTTTACGGTAAGAACCAAAAATCCTTCTTTTCTCTCCTCTCCATAGATAATATATTTCAATTTTTATGTCTCCTTCCAGATGCAAAACTTTAGCCCTTCACCAGGGTCACCAGCATACCCTAGTAGTCTTGGTCCACTGGAAAACAGTGGCTTGAGATCCCGGTATCGTTCATCACCATTTGCTTATAGTTCATCAGCTGGAAAGGATGACTGCATGACTGATCTAAAATTACTGGATACATTCATCCGCAGTGAAGAAGAAAAGCAACAGCGTTCTCAGCTGGGTATGAGCTTATTGAAGCACTTAAAGGGAACCTGTCAGTAGGATTGCGCACAGTAACCTATAGATGAGTATGCTGCTGCGCAGGTGCCACGGCTGGCGCCTGCCTGCAGAAGGTTTTATTATTTTTTTTTATTACAGTATGTACAGATATTCATTATGCAAACTAGGGTTCAGGTCTGTAAGGGATCAGTGACCTGTCAGCAGTCTGCATTATGAATACCTAATCAGAGCACCACATGAAGACCCCCACAGACCTCCCCAGAGCACGGGTATATCATTAACTCAAAACTGAACATAAAGATTAAAGAACAAACACAAGATGGATTTTATCACCCAAGATATCTTTGTAATCAGTATAACGGCGCCGACCTGACACTGTCTGTAGGTTACTGTGCACAATCCTGCTGACAGGTTCCCTTGAAATTGCGAAGTGTGTGTAATAAATAAATATATATAATTGTTGCTGTAGAAATAGAAAGTTTTCAGCATAACTTCCGTTTTTCCATAGTACAGGTAGTGTATAAGCCTTAGAAATTAAGATCTCATGGAATGATCAGTGTGTGTATATTCTGTGCCCTATGTCAAAACAATGTCCTTGTTGTCTACATAGTATGACCTAATAAAGAGTTTATTTAAAATTAAGCATAGTCTTGTACTATGGGGCACTTTTTATACATACACTCCAACTTTAGTTTGTAGTAGTACAGTGGCATGTATGTCTGGCCGCCCCTGGTCAAAATTACTGTTATTGTGAACAGTTAAGCATGTTGATGATGAAATGATCTCTAAAAGGGTTAAAATTAAAGATGACATATTTCCTTTATATTTTAAGGAAAAAAACCATTTTTCATTTTTTACATTTTAAAAATTAAAAATAGGAAAACGGGCCAATGCAGAAGTTTGGGCACCCTTATAGATGTGTGTGCTCAGATAACTTTGACCAAGGTTTAAGACCTTAGTCTGTTAGTTATAGATTGTTCACTATCCTCATTAGGAAAGGCCAGGGGATACAAATTTCCCAGCCTTCTCTAACCATGTGCCAAAAAACAGCCGCCATGGGCTCCTCTAAGCAGCTGCCTAACAATCTGAAAATGGTAGAGGCGCTCTTCCTGTCTTTGCAATGGACACCGCAGACCCTCACACAGCGCTCTTCCACACAGATCTCCCCTATCCAGATGACTGATGAAGGTCAGGTATTGACCTAAACGTCTTATTTTTCTGGAATTTCTACATTCAATAAATAAGTTCTTGGATATACCTATATGAGTGCCAAGTATTTCTACATCGCAGCTGACAAATTTGGTTATTTTACTTGTGCACCACCGGAATTCCAGAACTGCTGTGTTTTCCTAATTATTATCTTTAACTTTAGGCCTTTTAGAGATCATTTTAATTTTAAACTTGCTAAACTGATCACAATAAGAGTAATTTTGACCAGGGGTGCCCAAATCTTAGCATGCCACTGTATATGTTTACTGGCTGATACATATGGAACCCTGCATCTGAATAGTGCAGAACTGTTGTTTGTCCTATGGGAATTTTCTCTTCAATACCCTTTCTGAATGGAAATTTAGGGAGTCCAGAATCCAGCTCAACATCAAGCAGCCCAACCTTCTGGAATTATAGCCGCTCCATGGGAGATTATGCTCACACTCTCAGGAAATACCAATACCAGCTGGCATGCAGGTCTCCAGCTCCTTCTGCACACAAGGATGAGGCAGATCTTGGCTCCAAGCAAGCAGCAGAAGAGGTACAGTAACAAATGAGACATTTCCATAAATAGTGCTGTTTTTTTTCTTTTTTACTACATTCATTTAATATTATTCTTGATGGTTTATTATGCTAGAGGAGATGTTCTGAACAATCACACTGTAATAAATGTTTGTTTCCTCAAATGATTTCGTAGGTAAGAACTATCCTTTCTTTATAAACTTTCATACTCATGATTTCTATTGTTACACTTAAAAATTACGGTAGCTTGCAATTTACAACCACTCATGCAATTTGTAACCTTTAAAAGGGTATTCCCAAGTATCTCCAAGATACTATCCCAATATGTAGAAGGTATAATATTTGCAAATACCTCCAATAAGAAATGTAGTATAGGATTTTTTTGATTCGCTATGTCCTTCCTCTTGTGCAGGCATTGTAGAACCTCAGTTTACTATGGTTACGACCACTAACCATGGATACCTAAAGTCCAGCACTGCCTTCTCATGTGGACAGAGACCTAGAAAACCAGAAAAACCATACTACATCTCTAATTGGAGGCATTTGCCAATATTATTATTTTTACACCTACTGCATATTGGGAAAGGATTTGGAGGTGGAAATTCACTTTTAACCCCTTCGCGCCATCCGCTGTACTAATACGGCGCTGCCGGCACTGCATTTGTGCCAGCCGCAGTACTAGTACGGCGGACCGATAACCGCGGTCTCGCGCTGAGCGCCGCGGTGATCGGGTGCGGGTGTCAGCTGTATATGACAGCTGACACCCCGCAGCAATGCCCACGATCGGCGCTATCGCCGATCGCGGGCATTTAACCCCTCTGATGCCGCTGTTAATAATGACAGCGGCATAGAGGTGGATCGCGCAGGGACGGGGGCTCCCTGCGCTCTCCCACCGGAGCAACGCGATGAGATCGCGCTGCTCCGGTGACCTGGAAGGAGTCCCGGATCCAAGATGGCCGCGGGACTCCTTCCGGGTCATTTACTGACCTGGCTTGCCGGCGCCTGCTGAGAGTTCCTAATAGCAGGCGCCGGCAAGCCTCTGGAACGTGCCTGTCACATCGTTGATCTGACAGAGTGCTATGCACACTGACAGATCAACGATCTGATCTAAAACAGTGATGTCCCACCCTGGGACAATGGTAAAAAGTAAAAAAAAAAAGTACAATGTATAAAAAATAAAATAAAAAAATCCCCAAATAAAGAAAAAAAACCATTTCCCAGTAATTCCATTTATTTTTGTAAATAAAAAAACCAAAACAATAAAAGTACACATATTTGGTATCGCCTCGTCCGTAACGACCCGCTCTATAAAACTATCCCACTAGTTAACCCCTTCAGTGAACACCGCAAAAAATAAAAATAAAAAACAAGGCAAAAAACAACGCTTTATTATCATAAAGGCGAACAAAAAGTGGAATAACACACGATCAAAAAGACAGATGTAAATAACCATGGTACCATTGAAAACGTCATCTTGTCCCGCAAAAAAAAAGCCGCCATACAGCATCATCAACAGAAAAATAAAAATGTTATAGCTCTCAGAATAAAGCGATGCAAAAACTATTTTTTTATATAAAATAGTTTTTATTGTGTAAAAGCGCCAAAACATAAAAAAATTACATAAATGAGGTATCGCTGTAATCGTACTGACCTGAAGAATAAAGCTGCTTTATCAATTTTACCACACGTGGAAAGGTATAAACGCCCCCCCCCCCCTAAAAGAATTTCAGGAATTGCTGGTTTTTGTTCATTCCGCCTCCCAAAAATCGGAATAAAAAGCGATCAAAAAATGTCATGTGCCCGAAAATGGTACCAATAAAAACGGCAACTCGTCCCGCAAAAAACAAGATCTCACATGACTCTGTGGGCCAAAATATGGATAAATTATAGCTCTCAAAATGTGGTGATGCAAAAACTATTTTTTGTAATAAAAAGCGTCTTTTAGTGTGTGATGGCTGCCAACCATAAAAATCCGCAAAAAAAACGCTATAAAAGTAAATCAAACCCCCCTTCATCACTCCCTTAGTTAGGGAAAAATAATACAATTTTAAAAAATGTATATATTTCCATTTTCCCATTAGGGTTAGGGCTACGGTTAGGGCTAGAGTTAGGGCTAGGGTTAGGGTTGGGGTTAGGGCTGGGGTTAAGGTTGGGGTTAGGATTTCAGTTAGAATTGGGGGTTTCCACTGTTTAGGCACATCAGGGGCTCTCCAAACGCGACATGGCGTCAGATCTCAATTCCAGCCAATTCTGCTTTGAACAAGTAAAACAGTGCTCCTTCCCTTCCGAGTTCTCCTGTGCGCCCAAACAGTGGTCCCCCCCAACATATGGGGTATCAGCGTTCTCAGGACAAGTTGGACAACAACTTTTGGGGAAAATAAAAACGTGGGGCTAAAATATCATTTTCGTGGAAAAAATTTTTTTTTTTATTTTCACGGCTCTGCGTTATAAACTTGTTGGTTCAAAGTTCTCACAACACATCTAGATAAGTTCCTTGGGGGGTCTAGTTTCCAATATGGGGTCACTTGTGGGGGGTTTCTATTGTTTAGGTACATCAGGGGCTCTGCAAATGCAACATGACACCTGCAGACCAATCCATCTAAGTCTGCATTTCAAACGGCGCTCCTTCCCTTCCGAGCTCTGCCGTGCGCCCAAACAGTGGTTCCCCCCCCATGTGTGGGATATCAGCATACTCAGGACAAATTGGACAATAACTTTTGTGGTCCAATTTCTCCTGTTACCCTTGGGGAAAAAAAAATTGCGGGCTGAAACATCATTTTGTGGAAAGAAATTTTCACAGCGCTACATTCTAAGCTTTAGTGAAACAATTGGGGGTTAAAAGTGCTCACCACACATCTAGATAAGTTACTTAGGGGGTCTTCTTTCCAAAATGGGGTCCATTGTGGGGGGTTTCCACTGTTTAGGCATGTCAGCGGCTCTCCAAAGGCGACATGGGTTCCGATCTCAATTCCAGCCAATTTTGCATTGAAAAGTCAAACTGTGCTCCTTCCCTTCCGAGCTCTGCCATGCGCTCAAACAGTGGTTTATCCCCATATATGAAGTATCAGCGTACTCAGGACAAATTGCACAACAACTTTTGAGGTCCAATTTATCCTGTTACCCTTGGGAAAATAAAAAATTGGGGGCAAAAAGATCATTTTTTGTGAAAATTAATATGACATTTTTTTTTACATTATAAACTTCTGTGAAGCACTTGGAGGTTCAAAGTGCTCAACACACATCTAGATTAGTTCCTTAGAGGGTCTACTTTCCTAAATGGTGTCACTTGTGGGGGTTTCCACTGTTTAGGCACGTCAGGGGCTCTCCAATCGAGCCATGGGTTCCGATCTCAATTCCAGCAAATCTTGCATTGAAAAGTCAAATGGCGCTCCTTCCCTTCCGAGCTCTGCCATGTGCCCAATCAATGGTTTACCCAAACATGTGGGGTATCGGCGTACTCAGGACAAATTGTACAACGACTTTTGTGGTCCAATTTCTCCTGTTACCCTTGGTAAAATAAAACAAATTGGATCTGAAGTAAAAATTTTGTGAAAAAAAAGTTAAATGTTCAATTTTTTTTAAACATTCCAAAAATTCCTGTGAAGCACCTGAGGGGTTAATAAACTTTTTGAATGTGGTTTTGAGTACCTTGAGGGGTGCAGTTTTTAGAATGGTGTCACTTTTGGGCATTTTCTGTCATATAGACCCCTCAAAGTCACTTCAAGTGTGAGGTGGTCCGTAAAAAAAATGGTTTTGAAAATTTTGTTGCAAAAATGAGAAATCGCTGGTCAACTTTTAACCCTTATAACTCCCTAACAAAAAAAAAAAATTGTGTTTCCAAAATTGTGCTGATGTAAAGCAGACATGTGGGAAATGTTGTTTATTAACTATATTATGTGATATAACTCTCTAATTTAAGGGCATAAAAACTAAAAGTTTGAAAATTGCTAAATTTTCATAATTTTCTACAAATTTTAGTTTTTTTCACAAATAAATGCAAGTCTTATCGAAGAAGTTTTACCACTATCATGAAGTACAATATGTCACGAGAAAACAATGTCAGAATCACCAGGATCCGTTGAAGCGTTTCAGAGTTATGACCTCATAAAGTGACAGTGGTCAGAATTGTAAAAATTGGCCCTGTCACTTGGGTGAAAACAGGCTTCGGGGTGAAGGGGTTAAAGGGGTTGGCCACTACTTATTTTATTGATTGGTTAGCAAAATTTGATTGATGGGCGTTTGACACCCATCACCTCCTCCAATCAGCTTTTATTGGTGTTGGGAATTGGGTATTGGAATAGGGCTGTATCTGCAATACCTGGCCATGACAACTATAGTTTTGACAGCTGCTTTTTCTGCAACATACAAAAACTTCCTAAGTATAGGAGGCAATCAATAATAGTAATAAACCTATTTAGTAGAATAAATAACTTTCATTTTTCTTTGTAGATCTGGGCAAGAGTAACAATGAACCGTCAAATTTTGGATCACATGGATTCATGGACTGAAAAGCTCCGCAATGTATGTCATACTTTATTTGAAATCTGCCATTTCTACAAGAAAAAAAATATCTGTTCATTTTCCTATTTTTTTTTTTTTTTCTTTTAGTGGATAAATGAAACTATTTTGGTTCCATTGGTTGAAGAGATGGAAACGGTTAACATGCAGATGAGAAGGCTTGGGTGTCCTGAGCTGCAAATAGGAGGTAAATAATTTGAATCATTGAGTGCTGTTAATATATGTATATTATAGAAGAATGGTATAAGTATTCTCCAGTGCTTTTGAAATAGAGATTATTTAAAAGTGACTGGACAGCTGGTTAATGGTGCCCAAGCCACTGCAAGCATGAATCGGCCACTGGCCCTTTCATTTCAAACAGGTGTGTATGCTGCAGTGTTGCAGAGAAAACATAGAAGCTGCTGTGGACCAGCCACTGAAGCTAGTCACACTATTGGCCTCCCGCGACTTTTAGATGTATGTTTTCTGAAATGTGGCAGTAGCTCAGAGCTTAGAGAATTGGGAGTACCTTTTTAAATGTACCGTATATACTCTCTTATAAGCCGAGATTTTCAGCCCACTTTTTTGAGCTAAAAGTGACCCTCTCGGCGTATACTCGAGTCAGTGTCGTCGTGGGGTCGGCGGGTGAGGGGGAGCAGCGTCTGTCACATACTCGCCTGCTTCTGGCGTGGTCCCTGCATGTCCCATGGTCTCCGGGCAGCTCTTCCTGTGTTCAGTGGTTACGTGGTACCGCTCATTACAGTAATGAATATGCACGCATATTCATTACTGTAATGAGCGGTACGTAACCGCTGAACACAGGAAGATGCCGCCGGCTCCCGGAGACCATCTGACAGTGAGACGCTGCCAGGGACCGTGCCGGGAGCAGATGAGTATATGAGGGGAGGTGAGCATTGCACGATAGTCACCTTCCTCGTTCCACCGCTGTGCGCTGCTCTATCTTCCGTCCTCTGGCTGTGACTGTTCAGGTCTGAGGGCGTGATGACGCGATTACTGAGCGCCGCCCTCTGCCTGAACAGTCTGTGCAGAGGATGGAAGACAGAGCAGCGCGCAGCGATGGAACGAGGAAGGTGATTATCGCAAGTGGCGGGGGCCTGAGCGAAGAGAGGGGAGTATGTGATTTTTTTATTTTTTATTTTAATCGCAGCAACAGCTAATGGGGAAAATGTGTGGAGCATCTTATGGGGCCACAATGTATGGAGCATTGTATGGGGCCATAATGTGTGGAGCGTCTCATGGGGCCACAATGTATGGAGCATTGTATGGGGCCATAATGTGTGGAGCATCTTATGGGGCCATAATGTGTATAGCATCTTATGGGGCCATAATGTATGGAGCATCTTATGGTGCCATAATGTGTGGAGCATCTTATGGTGCCATAATGTGTGGAGCATCTTATGGTGCCATAATGTGTGGAGCATCTCATGGGGCCACAATGTGTGGAGCATCTCATGGGGCCATAATGTGTGGAGCATCTCATGGGGCCATAATGTGTGGAGCATCTCATGGGGCCATAATGTGTGGAGCATCTTATGGGGCCATAATGTGTGGAGCATCTTATGGGGCCACAGTGTGTGGAGCATTTCATGGGGCCATAATGTATGGAGCATCTCATGGGGCCATAATGTGTGGAGCATCTTATGGGGCCATAATGTGTGGAGCATCTCATGGGGCCATAATGTGTGGAGCATCTCATGGGGCCATAATGTGTGGAGCATCTCATGGGGCCATAATGTGTGGAGCATCTCATGGGGCCATAATGTGTGGAGCATCTCATGGGGCCATATTGTGTGGAGCATCTTAAGGGGCCATAATGTGTGGAGCATCTTATGGGGCCATAATGTGTGGAGCATCTTATTGGGGCCATAATGTGTGGAGCATCTTATGGGGCCATCAACCTTTATGCACCATTGTACGGGGAAAATGTTTCTATGGAGCATCTTATGGGGCCATTATTAACCTTTGTGCAGCATTATATGGGGTATATTTTAATATGGAGCATCTTATGGGGCTCATCATGAACTGTATGGAGCATTATATGGGGCTCCTGATTCAATATGGATATTCAAAAACACTTAACCTACTGATGTCTCAATTAATTTTACTTTTATTGGTATCTATTTTTATTTTTGATATTTACCGGTAGCTGCTGCATTTTCCACCCTAGGCTTATACTCGAGTCAATACGTTTTCCCAGATTTTTGTGGCAAAATTAGGGGGGTCGGCTTATACTCGGGTTGGCTTATACTCGAGTATATACGGTATATTACTAATAATGTGTGGTCATAAAAATAACAAAAAAATGGAGATATGCTTGTTTCCATTATTTCTACACCAGTATGACCCGATATCATAAAAAAGAAGCATAAGACAGTGACATAAAAATGAAGCTCCATGTATCATGATTAAAAAAAAAGATTTAACCCCTTTCCGACGTTGAACGTAATATGCCCACGTCGGAATCCCTCCCTTTGATGTGGGCTCCGACACTGAGCCCACACCTTTCCTGGCACATGTCAGCTGTTTTGTACCTCTAACAGCTGCAGGTGGAATCGCGGTCCACCCACGGCTGTTAATCCATTAAATGCTGCAATCAGTCTCTGACAGCAGCACTTAACTCCGCGCTTCAGTGAAGCATGCTGGAAAACCCACCCACATCGGATTATGGCAGCTTATAGTCTCCTATGGAGACTATTGAAGCATGCAAAAAGTAAAAAACTAAATGTTTGTAAAAATATTAATAACAGAAAAATATAAGTTCAAATCAACCCCCCCCCCCAATCAAAATAAAACAAAAAAATCAAACATACACATAATTGGTATTGACGCATTCAGAATCGCCCGATTTATTAATATAAAAAAAGAATTCACCTGATCGCTAAGCAGCATAACGAGAAAAAAAGTTAAAACGCCAGAATTACATTTTTGGTCCCTGCTGCATTGCAATAAAATGCAATAACTGGCGATGAAAAGATAATATCTGCACCAAAATGGTATCAATAAAAACGTCCTCTCAGCGCACAAAAGATAAGCTCTCACCCAACCCCAGATCACGAAAAGTGGAGACGCAACAGGTCTCGGAAAATGGGGTTTTTATTTTTTTATATATATACACCTTTTCACCACTTAAATTAAAAAGAACTTAGACATGTTTGTTGTCTGTGAACTCGTAATTACTTGGAGAATCATAATGGCTGGTCAGTTTTAGCATTTAGTGAACATGGTATAGTAAAAAAAAAAAAACAAACGGTGGAATTGCACTTTTTTTGCAATTTTACTGCACTTGGATTTTTTTCCCGTTTTCCAGTACACGATATGTTAAAACCATTGGTGGTGTTCAAAAGTACAACTTGTCCCTCAAAAAACAAGCCCTCACATGGCCATTTTAACCAAAAAATAATAGTTATAGCTCTGGGAAGAAGAGGAGCAAAAAACGAAAACGCATTAATGGAAAATGGCCCGGGATTAAAGGGATATTCCCAGTTCCAAGATCATATCCCAAAATAATAGTAGGTGCAATAATATTAGAAATATACCGTATATTTGAGTATAAGCCAACCCGAGTATAAGCTGAGACCCGTAATGTTGCCACAAAAAACTGGGAAAACTTAATGACCCGAGTATAAGCCTAGGGTGGGAAATGCAGCAGCTACTGGTAAATTTCAAAAATAAAAATAGATACCAAGAAAAGTAAAATTGAGACATCCGTAGGTTGTGTTTTTGAATATCCATATTGTATCAGAAGCCCCATATAATGCTCCATACAAAATACGCCCCATATAATGCTCCATAAAGTTCATGATGGGCCCCATAAGATGCTCCATAATAAAATATGCCCCATATAATGCTTAAAGTTTGATGGGCCCCATAAGATGCTCCATACAAAAATATGCCCTATATAATGCTGCATAAAGGTTGATTATGGCTCCATAAGATGCCTCATAGAAAATGTCCCCATATAATGCTGCATAAAGGTTGATTGTGGTCCCATAAGATGCTCCATAGAAACATTTGCCCCATATGCTGCTGCTGTGATTAAAAAAAAAAAAAAGACATACTCACCACTTGTCCTGAGCAGGCGGGGACATCGGCTCTTGTGATATTCACCTGTCCCCGTTCCACCACCGTGGGCCGCTCTGTCTTCCGTCTCTCTGCAGTGACTGTTCAGGCAGAGGGCGGCGAGCACACTTAACACATCTTCGCGCCCTACGACCTGAACGTCACAGGCAGATGACGCGGAAGACACAGCGGTGCGCTGCGATGGAACGAGGACAGGTGAATATCGCAGTTCTCACCCTCCCCTGTTATACTCACCCTCCCGGCGCGTTCCCTACTTCTCCGATGAGATGGTCTGACGCTGGCAGCTTGTTCCTGCGTTCAGCTTTCACTGTTACCGCTCATTAACTCCTTTACCCCAAGGGTGGTTTGCACGTTAATGACCGGGCTAATTTTTACCTTTCTGACCACAGTCCATTTTAGGTTAGAACTCTGGAACGCTTGAATGGATCCCGGTGATTCTGACATTGTTTTCTCGTGACATATTGTACTTCATGATAGTGGTAAAATTTCTTTGATATTACTTGCGTTTATTTGTGAAAAAAATGGAAATTTGGCGAAAATGTAGAAAATTTTGCAATTTTCCAACTTTGAATTTTCATGCCCTTAAATCACAGAGATATCTTACATAAAATACTTAATATGTAACATTTCCCATATGTCTACTTTACATCAGCACAATTTTGGAACCAAAATTTTTTTTTTTGTTAGGGAATTGTAAGGCCATGTTCACACTGCGTTTTTTACTGCAGAACCGCAGCGGTTCTGCCGCTGCGGTTCCGCAGCTGTTTTCCATGCAGGGTACATTACAATGTACCCCTATGGAAAACAGGAACCACTGTGCACACGGTCCTGAATTTCCCTTAAAAAGCCGCGATGAATCGGTGCGGGAAAAAAGAAGGAGCATGTCACTTCTTTGCCCGAAACTGCAGCGGTTCTGCACCCATAGACCTCCATTGTGAGGTCAAACCCGCAGTAAAACCCGCAGATCAAAAATATATCTGCGGGTTTTATTGCGGTTTGTGGTGCAGAACCGCTGCAGCCGGAAGTGCGGGGAAGCGGCCGGAAGTGCGTGGGCGGAAGTGCTTGGGCGGAGAGACATGGAGGCATACCGTCGCATGGGGATCGTGATTGATTTGGTATATGTGTGTGTGTGTGTGTGTGTGTGTGTGTGTGCGTGCGTGTGTGTCCCCATGCGACGCTAGTGCCACCATTGTGCTAAGTCGCCGTATGGGACTACTACTCCCATCCGGTATTAGGATGGGAGAGTTGTCCCTGTGTCCGGCGACTTAGCACAATTGTAAAGTTACACAAAACACCTACACACAATACACATACATGACACACAGTACAGTACATACAACACATAACATAGAGTATATACTCACCAACAGCACACTTGTAGGCGAAGCCCTCGATCCTCCAGGAAAAAATCACAAAATAAAAAATCAAATTCATACTCCCTGTCCGCAGAATCCATAAAACAAGTGTCCCACGCCGATCGGCTGCTCTCCGGCGATACACTGCCAGGAGCGAAGCTCCTAGCAGTGTATCGCGTACCGGAGTTCAATGACTCCGGCGTCTCGGTTAACAGCAGTACAGCTGCGTTGAACTTTCCCACGCAGCACTGCCGTTAAGCGAGAGTGCCGGGGTCAACGACCGCCGGTAAACTCGCTCGCGCATGCGCAGTGACACACCGACAGGAACTATGGCTCCTGTCAGTGTGTTGCTGCAGCCGTGGAGAGCAGACATATCTCTGGATGTGTCTGTTCTCCATGGAAAATCTTCGTGGGATACGTGGCACTTAAATACGTGGCAATTAAATACGTGACACGTGGCACTTATACGTGATACGTGTCACTTAAATACGTGGCACTGAAATACGTGATACGTGGCACTTTGATACGTGGCACGTGTCACTTAAATACGTGATACGTGGCACTTTGATACGTGGCACGTGGCACTGAAATACGTGATACGTGGCACTTTGATACGTGGCACGTGTCACTTAAATACGTGGCACGTGTCACTTAAATACGTGATACGTGGCACTTTGATACGTGGCACTGAAATACGTGATACGTGGCACTTTGATACGTGGCACGTGTCACTTAAATACGTGGCACGTGTCACTTAAATACGTGGCACGTGGCACTGAACTACGTGATACGTGGCACTTTGATACGTGGCACGTCACTTAAATACGTGGCACGTGGCACTTAAATACGTGGCACTGAAATACGTGATATGTGGCACTGAAATACGTGATATGTGGCACTTAAATACGTGGCACTTAAATACGTGGCACGTGGCACTGAAATACGTGGCACTGAAATACGTGGCACTGAAATACGTGGCACTGAAATACGTGGCACTGAAATACGTGGCACTGAAATACGTGGCACTGAAATACGTGGCACTGAAATACGTGGCACTGAAATACGTGGCACTGAAATACGTGGCACTGAAATACGTGGCACTGAAATACGTGGCACTGAAATACGTGGCACTGAAATACGTGGCACTGAAATACGTGGCACTGAAATACGTGGCACTGAAATACGTGGCACTGAAATACGTGATACGTGGCACTGAAATATGTGGCACTGACATACGTGGCACTTAAATACGTGATACGTGGCACTGAAATATGTGGCACTGAAATACGTGGCACGTAAATATGTGGCACTGAAATACGTGGCACTTAAATACGTGATACGTGGCACTTAAATACGTGGCACTTAGGCTATGTTCACATTTGCGTTGTGCGCCGCAGCGTCGGCGCCGCAACACACAACGCAAACCAAAACGCAGCAAAACGCATGCACAACGCTGCGTTTTGCGCCGCATGCGTCCTTTTTTTGATTGATATTGGACGCAGCAAAAATGCAACTTTCTGCGCCCGGATGCGTGCGCTGCAGTGACGCATGCGGCGCAAAACGCAAGTGCGACGCATGTCCATGCGCCCCCATGTTAGATATAGGGGCACATGACGCATGCGGCGACGCTGCGGCGCAGACCGCAAATGTGAACGTAGACTTAAATAGCTGGATAGAGCTGGATCCGCGGGCTGTGATCTGGCCTACGCTCAGCACTCTGCGGAGCGCTGTCATTCAAAACACGTCCACTCATTTTGGTGTTTAGTCCCAAAATGGAGGATGGAAGAAGAAAAGGGTTGGACAAGGAAATGACATCATTTCTTTTTTTTTTTTCCCCCACTGCAGTTAAAGCTTTATTTGTGTCAAACACAGACAATCTGCAGAGAAAACTGCATAAAAAACCGCACTAAAAACCGCATCAAAAACCGCATCAAAAACGCACCAAAAACGCACCAAAAACGCACCTGCGTTTTCTGCCAAGAGCTGCGGTTTTTGTCCTGAAAAAAAAGGATTGAAATCAGGATCGTGTGAACATACCCTAAGGGTTAAAAATTGACCAGCGATTTCTCATTTTTACAACACCATTTTTTTTTTTTTTTTAGGGACCACATCTCATTTGAAGTCACTTTGAGGGGTCTATATGATAGAAAATAACAAAAAGTGACACCATTCTAAAAGCTGCACCCCTCAAGGTGCTCAAAACCACATTTAAGTTTATTAACCCTTTAGGTGCTTTACAGGAATTTTTGGAATGTTTTAAAAAATGAACATTTAACTTTTTTTCACAAAAAAAAATAGGAGAAATTGGGCCCCAAAAGTGGTTGTACAATTTGTCCTGAGTACGACGATACCCCATATGTGGGGGTAAAACACTGTTTGGGCGCATGGCAGAGCTCGGAAGGGAAGGAGCGCCTTTTGACTTTCTCTATCGCCTCATTGGGGGACACAGCAACCATGGGTGTATGCTGCTGCCACTAGGAGGCTGACACTATGCACATAATAATTTAGCTTCTCCTCTGCAGTGTACACCCCACCGACTGGCATTATGAGCTTCAGTTTAGCTTAGTGTCAGTAGGAGGTGGACACGGGTCTTTCAGTAGACCCTTATCTACCTCAATGTGCGTCGTGGTTTTTTTTTTTTTTTTTTTTTCAGGTATTCCGGAGGGATACAGTGTGAAGTCACAACTGTAATCCCACATTACGGACTAGGAGTTCGGCGTGTACTGCCACCCCGTATCCTCATAAATCTGACAGCAGGACCAAGACCCCAAGCACACCAGCGTGCTCAGAAAACCAGTCCTGGCTGTAACTGCAAACTTCCCTCAGGTCAGTCCTCTCCCCTCTGTCAGGCCTGCAGCAACCCCACTATGCCCACCGTCCAGGATCCCCCGGCTGCCCCCGCTTGAGAGTGACGCCCCCACTCCAGTTTGGGCTTCTTCTGTCACAATCGGTAGCGGACCTAACACGGGTGTCACAGGCCCTTGTGTCCGTGCTTGATAGGTTACCCCTACAGGCTCCCGCAGTAGCCAGCAGGTCGCAGGAAGCCCCGTCCGAGCCTTCCACTATGGGCCGCAAAAGATCCAGACAGGAAGGCTGGTCTGAGTCCTCTTCCCGTTCCATCTCGCCTCACGGTCCTTCTCTGCCGTCGACTTCCCCCCGGTCCTCCTCCCCCGAGTCAGGCGAGGCGTTCTCTGACGCTCCTTCGGAGGATAATGTGGAGCTGGACTCGAACCAAATCGCTAGCATGAGGGATTCGGTTCAGAATCTCATTGGAGAGATCAATCAGACCTGTGGCACCAAAGATTCCTCTACGGAACTCGCGGAGCAGGCAGTTTCGTTTAGACGGTCCAAACAAGGTGAATTTGATGTGCTTATGGCCAGAGAATGGGAGAATCCGATCAGACGTTTTCAAAGAGGAAAGCGCCATGGCGTCTTATATCCCTTTACTCCGGATGTCATCGCCAACTGAACTACTTTGCCCTCTGTGGATCTTCAAGTCTCTAGACTTTACACCAACACAGTCCTTCCGCTGTCTGGAGGCGCGTCTCTGAAAGATTCCAACGACAGGATTATTGAATCCTTTGCGAAGTCGGCTTTCGAAGCGGCCGTGTCTTCCCTATGCCCGGCCTTTGCTTCCACCTGGGTTTCGAAGTCTGTATCCGAATGGACCAATCAACTCCGTCTTGGCATTCTGGCTGGAGCTCCACCAGAGCAGCTGGTGGAACTTACCACCCAGATTTCTCATACGGGGGAATATTTGGTTTCCGCTTCCCTGGACGCCGCGTCTTGTGCTGCTCAGGCGTCCAGTAATGTTGCCATACGTCGCACCGTTTGGCTCAAGGCCTGGCAAGCGGATCTATCCTCAAAAAAGTCCCTTACCAGCCTGCCTGCCTTTTCAAGGATCACATATTTTAGGTTCCAAGCTGGACCAAATTATTAAGGACGCCACAGGGGGCACAAGCTCCCTTCTTCCCCAGTCTAAACCTCGCCGTCCTCCTCCTAGGCGGCAATTTCGGTCCTTTCGTCGTTTCGATTCCTTTTCCCAACAGCAGAGGCCACAGGCACGTCAAGAGAAGAAGGTATCCTTTAGACCAGAGGTGTCAAACTGCATTCCTCGAGGGCCGCCAACAGGTCATGTTTTCAGGATTTCCTTAGCATTCCACAAGGTGCTGGAATCATTCTGTGCAGGTGATTAAATTATCACCTGTGCAATACAAGGAAATCCTGAAAACATGACCTGTTGGCGGCCCTCGAGGAATGCAGTTTGACACCTCTGCTTTAGACCCACGGCTTCCTGGCGTTCTCGCTACTCCCAAGGTAGATCCTCCAGGTCTGGGCCTGGAAGACCCACCTCGGCATGACTCACGACAAGACCTTAGCCCACATCCCAAGCTGGGTGGCCGTCTTCTCTTCTTCAGAGACGTCTGGATCTCCTCAGTGGAGGATGCTTTGGTCAGTCAAGTTGTATCCTCAGGATACAAAATAGAGTTCCTTTTCACGGCCCTGGTGTCGTTTCTTTGAATCACGACCTCCAAGAGATCCTGCTCTAGTTCCAGGTTTCTTCGCAGCCATCGCTTCTCTCCTCAAATCCGGGATAATCGTTCCCGTCCCAGAAAAAGAACGGTTCACAGGTTTCTATTCAAATCTTTTTGTGGTACCGAAAAAAAACGGCAAGGTTCGTCCCATTCTGGATCTCAAAGTAATTGCTTCCATGGAGGCTCATGAATTTGTGTTCCATAGATATTCAGGATGCCTACCTCCATGTCCCGATATTCCCGGGACATAACCGATTCCTGTGCTTTGCGGTGCTCCAGGACCATTTTCAGTTCGTCGCCTTGCCGTTCGGTCTTGCAACCGCTCCCAGGGTTTTCACGAAGATTACGGCAGCGCTGATAGCCATCCTGAGGGTCAGAGGCCTGGTTCTGTTTCCGTACCTCGACGACATTCTCATCAAGGCCCCGTCCTTTTCTCAAGCTCACGGAAGTCTGTCCATTGTCCTCGACACCCTAGCCCGCTTCGGGTGGCTGGTCAACTGGAAAAAGTCCTGATTTATTCCTTCTCAGCGCATCGTTTTTCTGGGCATGCTCTTCGACACTTGTCAGGCCAAGGTCTTCCTTCCCGAAGACAAGAGATCCATCCTTCGTCGGAACGTACACTTGCTCCAGGGTCCTCGGTTTCCTTCCTTCCGATCGGCCATGAAGGTTCTGGGGAGGATGGTAGCAACATTGGAAGCGATTCCCTTCGCCCAATTTCACTCGCGGCCTCTTCAGGAAGCCATCCTGTCTCAGTGGGACAGGTCTGTCTTTTCCCTGGATCGTCCAATTCGACTCTCTCCCCGGGTCAAACGGTCTCTCAACTGGTGGCTGACGTCCCCTCTCATCTCCCAGGACAGGTCCTTCCTTCCAGTTCACTGGCAAGTGGTGACGACTGACGCCTGCTCGGCTGGGGTGCGGTGTTTCGCCACCTGACTGTTCAGGGTCGTTGGTCGGCGCAGGAGTCAACTCTGCCAATCAATGTCCTCGAGATTCGGGCCATCTTTCTGTCCCTTCGTCACTGGGAAAGGATTCTCAGGGGTCTACCAGTCCGAATCCAGACGGATAATGCCACGGCGGTGGCATATGTCAACCATCAGGGGGGGACTCGGAGCGCCTGGCTGAGGTATCCAAGATCCTCCTCTGGGCAGAGGCAACGATTCCGGTGATATCCGCGGTGCATATCCCCGGCGTGGACAATTGGGCTGCCGACTTCCTCGGCAGGGGAATGGGTCCTTGCATCCGGAGGTTTTCCATCAGATTTGTCTTCGATGGGGGACTCCGGACGTGGACCTCACGGAGTCCCGAATGAACAGGAAGGTTCCTCGGTTCGTCTCCAGGTCTCGCGACCCCCTCGCGGTGGGCATCGACGCTCTAGCCATTCCTTGGTCGCAGTTCGTGCTGCTCTATCTGTTCCCACCCCTGCCCTTACTTCCCAAGCTGTTGAAAAAGATCAAAGCGGAAGGAGTGCCTGTCATTCTGATTGCCCCGGATTGGCCCAGGAGAGCTTGGTTTGCGGACATCGTCAATCTTCTCACGGACGCCCCTTGGACAGGCCCGATCTGCTGTCTCAGGGTCCTATCTGCCACCCGAATTCTCGGTTGCTCAGTTTAACGGCGTGGCTGTTGAAACCGCAGTTCTAAGAGCATCCGGCCTCTCGGACCGAGTGATTCACACCATGATCCAGGCTAGAAAGCCTTAGTCTTCCAGGATTTACTATCGTACCTGGAAGGCTTATTTCCGTTGGTGCGAGTCCAAATGCGTTTCACCTATGTCCTTTTCCCTGCCTTCCGTTTTGGCCTTCCTTCAGGCAGGATTGGATTCGGGCCTTGCTCTTAGTTCCCTGAAGGGCCAGGTTTCTGCGCTCTCCAACCTTTTTCAGAAGACTTTATCTTCTCGGCCACAGGTTAAGACCTTCCTTCCTTCCAGGAGTGGCCCATGCTGTCCCTCTGTACAGGGCCCCTGTGGATTCATGGGATTTAAATCTGGTACTGGACGTTCTGAGGGTTTCCCCCTTTGAGCCTCTCAGGGAGGTTCCCCTATCAGTTCTGTCTTGGAAGGTGGCCTTTCTTGCGGCCATCACTTCTATCCGCCGCGTTTCCGAGTTGGCGGCTCTCTTGCCGACCTCCTTTCTTGGTCATCCACCAGGACAAGGTGGTCCTCAGGTCTCCGCCTTCCTTTCTTCCTAAGGTGGTTTCCACATTCCACCTCAAGGAGGACATTGTTCTACCTTCCTTTTGTCCAGCTCCGACTCATCCTCTGGAGCGATCGTTGAACAAGCTGGACCTCGTCAGGGCAGTGAGGATCTACCTGGATAGAACGTCCTCTTTCCGGAAGACGGATTCTGTTTTCGTAATTTCTGATGGCACGCGCAGAGGCTTGCTGGCTTCCAAGGCGACTATTGCTCGCTGGATCAGATCGGCAATTTTGGAGGCTTACCGGGTCAAGAACAGAGTGCCTCCTCCCTCTACCCGGGCGTAGTCGGCGCCTCCTGTGCGGTACACCACATGGCTTCCGCCCTACACTTTTGCAAAGCGGCAACCTGGTCTTCCATCCCACACGTTCGCCAAATTTTACAAGGTCCATACCTACGCTTCAGCGGACGCCAGCCTAGGCAGAAGGATTTTGCAGGTGGCAGTGGTGAGTCCTCTGACCTGATGAAAGTCTGTTTTTCCCACCCCAGGGACTGCTTTTGGACGTCCCATGGTTCCTGTGTCCCCCAATGAGAGGCGATAGAGAAAACAGGATTTTTGGTTGCTTACCGTAAAATCTGTTTCTCGGAGCCTCCATTGGGGGACACAGCACCCTCCCATGTTATTCAGTTTCTCTTGTTCTATGCTCTGACTGTTCTCACGTTTACAGTTCTCATGTTTGTGGTTATGGTTTTCAACCTTGTTATTTATCTCCTACTGCTTTCTCACTAACTGAAGTGTATAATGCCAGTCGGTGGGGTGTACACTGCAGAGGAGGAGCTAACTTTTTTTGTGCATAGTGTCAGCCTCCTAGTGGCAGCAGTTTAAACCCATGGTTCTTGTGTCCCCAATGGAGGCTTCGAGAAACAGATTTTACGGTAAGCAACCAACAATCCTGTTTTGTCACGTGGTGTTAACCCCTTAATCCCATCTGACGTACTATCCCGTCAAGGTGACCTGGGACTTAATTCCCAGTGACGGGATAGTACATCATACGCGATCGGCCGCGCTCACGGGGGGAGCGCGGCCGGGTGTCGGCTGCATATCGCAGCTGACATCCGGCACTATGTGCCAGGAGCGGTCACGGACCGCCCCCGGCACATCAACCCCCGGCACACCGCGATCAAACATGATCGCAGTGTACCGGCGGTATAGGGAAGCATCGCGCAGGGAGGGGGCTCCCTGCGGGCTTCCCTGAGACCCCCGGAGCAACGCAATGTGATCGCGTTGCTGCGAGGGTCTCCTACCTCCTTCCTCGCTGCAGGTCCCGGATCCAAGATGGCCGCGGCAAAAAAAACGATGCAAAAAAACAACGCTTTATTACCATACCGCCGAATAAAAAGTGGAATAACACGCGATCAAAAAGATGGATATAAATAATCATGGTACCGCTGAAAACGTCATCTTGTCCCGCAAAAAACAAGCCGCCATACAGCATCATTAGCAAAAAAATAAAAAAGTTATAGTCCTGAGAATAAAGCGATACCAAAATAATTATTTTTTCCATAAAATAGTTTTTTATCGTATAAAAGCGCCAAAACATAAAAAAATGATATAAATGAGGTATCACTGTAATCGTACTGACCCGAAGAATAAAACTGCTTTATCAATTTTACCAAACGCGGAACGGTATAAACGCCTCCCCCAAAAGAAATTCATGAATAGCAGGTTTTTCGTCATTCTGCCTCACAAAAATCGGAATAAAAAGTGATCACGTGTCCGAAAATGTTACCAATAAAAACATCAACTCGTCCCGCAAAAAACAAGACCTCACATGACTGTGGACCAAAATATGGAAAAATTATAGCTCTCAAAATGTGGAGACGCAAAAACTTTTTTGCTATAAAAAGCGTCGCTGGTTTCACACTTGCGTTTTTGTCTGCAGCGTTTTTTGCACAAAAAAAGCATGCATTTTTTCCCTATATTTAACATTGAAAACGCATTTGTTTTTTTGTACGCGTTTGGTTGCGTTTTCAAATTCATGCGTTCATTTTCAGAAATACAACCTGCAGTATTTTCTTGCGGCGTTTTTTTGCCGCAAAAAAACGCATGCGTTTTTTCGCTGCAAAAAAATGCATTGCGGTCTATGTAAACGCATGCGTTTTTAAGCACATGCGTTTGTTTGCGTTAAAAACGCATGCGTTTTTATCGAAAAAAAACAGAAAACACACTGAAAAGCCACCCACCACCATCAAGGTGATAAAGGGATCCTAACCCTAACTCTACCCCTAACCTCACCCCTAACCGTTTAATGAACATTTTCTGACAGTCATAGTGCCACGTATTTAAGTGCCACGTATTTCAGTGCCACGTATTTCAGTGCCACGTATTTCAGTGCCACGTATTTCAGTGCCACGTATTTCAGTGCCACGTATTTCAGTGCCACGTATTTCAGTGCCACGTATCACGTATTTCAGTGCCACGTATTTAAGTGCCACGTATCATGTATTTCAGTGCCACATATTTCAGTGCCACGTATTTCAGTGCCACGTATTTCAGTGCCACGTATTTCAGTGCCACGTATTTCAGTGCCACGTATTTCAGTCACGGTTAGGGTTTACTTGTTTTTTCTTGTGTTTTCTTGTGTTTTGTGTTTTCTTGTGTTTTTCTATAAAAGCGCATGCGTCTAAAAAACGCATGCGTTTTACCGCGTTTACATGCGTTTTTTCACGCATGCATGCAGATAAAAACGCAAGTGTGAAACAAGCCTTAGTGTGTGACAGCTGCCAATCATAAAAATCCGATATAAAAAACGCTATAAAAGTAAATCAAATCCCCCTTCATCACCCCCTTAGTTAGGGAAAAATAATAAAATTAAAAAAATGTATTTATTTCCATTTTACCAATAGGGTTAGGGTTGGGGCTAAAGTTATGGTTAGGGCTAGGGTTGGAGGTAAAGTTAGGGTTAGGGTTGGGGCTAAAGTTAGGGTTGGGGCTAAAGTTAGGGTTAGGGTTTGGATTACATTTACGGTTTGGATTAGGGTTGGGATTAGAATTATGGGTGTGTCAGGGCTAGGGGTGTGTTTGGGTTAGGGTTTCAGGTAGAATTGGGGAGTTTCCACTGTCCAGGCACATCAGGGGCTCTCCAAACGCGACATGGCGTCCAATCTCAATTCCAGCCAATTCTGCGTTGAAAAAGTAAAACAGTGCTCCTTCCCTTCCGAGCTCTCCCGTGCGCCCAAAAAGGGGTTTACCCCAACATATGGGTTATCAGCGTACTCGGGACAAATTGAACAACAACTTCTGGGGTCCAAGTTCTCTTGTTATCCTTGGGAAAATAAAAATTGGGGGGGCTAAAAATAATTTTTGTGGGGAAAAAAAAGATGTTTTATTTTCACGGCTCTGCGTTATAAACTAGTGAAACACTTGGGGGTTCAAAGTTCTCACAACACATCTAGATAAGTTCCTTGGGAGGTCTAGTTTCCAATATGGGGTCACTTGTGGGGGGTTTGTACTGTTTGGGTACATCAGGGGCTCTGCAAATGCAACGTGACGCCTGCAAACCAATCCATTTAAGGCTGCATTCCAAATGGCGCTCCTTCCCTTCCGAGCTCTGTCATGCACCCAAACAGTGGTTCCCCCCCACATATGGGGTATCAGCGTACTCAGGACAAATTGGACAACAACTTTTGGGGTCTAATTTATCCTGTTCCCCTTGTGAAAATACAAAACTGGGGGCTAAAAAATCATTTTTGAGAAAAAAAAATAAAATTATTTTCACGGCTCTGCGTTATAATCTGTAGTGAAACATTTGGGGGTTCAAAGCTCTCAAAACACATCTAGATAAGTTCCTTAGGGGGTCTACTTTCCAAAATGGTGTCACTTGTGGGGGGTTTCAATGTTTAGGCACATCAGGGGCTCTCCAAATGCAACATGGCGTCCCATCTCAATTCCAGTCAATTTTGCATTGAAAAGTCAAATGGTGCTCCTTCCCTTCCAAGCTCTGCCATGCGCCCAAACAATGGTTTACACCCACATATGGGGTATCATCGTACTCAGGACAAATTGCACAACATTTTTTGGGGTCCAATTTCTTCTCTTACCCTTGGGAAAATAAAAAATTGGGGGCGAAAAGATCATTTTTGTGAAAAAATATGATTTTTTATTTTTACGACTCTGCATTATTAACTTCTGTGAAGCACTTGGTGGGTCAAAGTGCTCACCACACATCTAGATAAGTTCCTTAGGGGGTCTACTTTCCAAAATGGTGTCACTTGTAGGGGGTTTCAGTGTTTAGGCACATCAGGGGCTCTCCAAACGCAACATGGCGTCCCATCTCAATTCCAGTCAATTTTGCATTGAAAAGTCAAATGGCGCTCCTTCCCTTCCAAGCTCTGCCATGCGCCCAAACAATGGTTTACACCCACATATGGGGTATCAGCGTACTCAGGACAAATTGTACAACAATTTTTGGGGTCCATTTTCTCCTGTTACCCTTGGTAAAATAAAACAAATTGGAGCTGAAATAAATTTTGTGTGAAAAAAAGTTGAATGTTCATTTTTATTTAAACATTCCAAAAATTCATGTGAAACACCTGAAGGGTTAATAAACTTCTTGAATGTGGTTTTGAGCACCTTGAGGGGTGCAGTTTTTAGAATGGTGTCACACTTGGTTATTTTCTATCATATAGACCCCTCAAAATGACTTCAAATGAGATGTGGTCCCTAAAAAAAAAATGGTGTTGTAAAAATTAGAAATTTCTGGTCAAATTTTAACCCTTATAACTCCCTAACAAAAAAAATGTTGGTTCCAAAATTGTGCTGATGTAAAGTAGACATGTGGGAAATGTTACTTATTAAGTATTTTGCGTGACATATGTCTGTGATTTAAGGGCATAAAAATTCAAAGTTGGAAAATTGCGAAATTTTCAAAATTTTCACCAAATTTCCGTTTTTTTCACAAATAAACGCAAGTTATATAGAATAAATTTTACCACTAACATGAAGTACAATATGTCACGAGAAAACAATGTCAGAATCGCCAAGATCTGTCAAAGCGTTCCAGAGTTATAGCCTCATAAAGGGACAGTGGTCAGAATTGTAAAAATTGGCCCGGTCATTAACGTGCAAACCACACTCGGGGCTTAAGGGGTTAATCTGTGGTTGGATGTGTTGTCTTGTCCTGATACGTAATACTAATGAATTCAAAGTCTAGGTACTTTGTTTCTCATGACTGTTTATGTAGTATTGTGCCTTCTAGATAATTGGTTTGTAGTTTAAATTCATCATGTTGAATGTGGAGCAAGAGAGCAATGTGAAATATATACCTGACTTGTAGTACACCCTGTAAGACGCTGAATGTTTGTGTTTATATCTAGAGTCCAGTATTAGCAGTTTGAAGCAAGCCGCTATTGTAAAGGCACCGCTAATCCCTTCACTCAATGTTATTGTTCAGTACCTGGACATCACTCCAAATCAAGAATACCTCTTTGAAAGAATTAAAGGTAAGGACTTAAGGGATATAATGTGCTGAAGAGACAGAGACACAGATTTGACACATTTTTATACTATTTATGCAAATTAAATGCTGAATTTTACATTACCACCAAAAGATATAGATTTGAAAAAATCTCATGCACATGATTGCTTTTTTTTCTGATTAAATAGGAAAACTGCTCATTTAAAAAAAACTGCAGCAAGTCAATTCTTTCTGCGTTTTGCATAATTTTTCGCTCATAGAAAGCAGTGAGAGTAAAAATAAAGCAAAAAAATACACATTTTGGTATTGCCGCTCTCAGAAAATGTACGATTTATCAAATCTAAAATAAATTAATCAAAACGGCAAACGACATAATAAAAAATAAATGGCCAGAATTGTTTTTGGGCCACCCCAACATTGCAATAAGAGGCAATCAAAACCACAAATTTGTCAATAAAAACGTCAGTTCAGGGCTCAAAAGTCAGTTTTACCATGTAGGGAGCATGGTGAATAAAAAGGTGGAATTGCTTTGGTTAGAAAGTGTGGACCATTGGAATAGGGGTATTTTGGATCATAGCCTGGTGGTGCTCAAGCTTAAATCTGATCAGACGGTGCACTAACCTCTATGGAAATTAAACTCTCTTTGGCTTAAGCTAATTGGCCCATATGACAGAATAACAAATCAGCTTGACTGCTTTATAGCGACACACCCCGAGCTTCGTAATATCAGTCTAGTCTGGGATACATTAAAAGCATACCTTAGAGGTTGTCTATCCTCAACAATTTCATATTTCTCCTTCGCCTCATTGGGGGACACAGACCGTGGGTGTATGCTGCTGCCACTAGGAGGCTGACACTAAGTGATAAAAAGAAAGTTAGCTCCTCCCCTGCAGTATACACCCTCCTGCTGGCTCTCAGCTAACCAGTTCTTGCTTAGTGTCCATAGGAGGCACACGGACGGGTCTGCTATTCAGACCGAACACTCTTTATTATTTTATTTTTACATTTTTGATTTTATTTTATTCCACGGACGAATGGGGCGACGGATCCTTTCAAGGTTCTGATCTCCCCGAACCATCAACAGGCGAGCACGGAGAGTGTCGCCTCTCCTGCGACGTGGGATGCCAAGCCTGGGCTAATTCTTAGGGGCGACGGGGCCCTTCAAGGGCACCAATTTCCCCACACCTTCAACGGACGAGCACATGGAGTGTCGCCTCCACGTACCCTCTTTCCCAGCCAGGCCTATTGCCGGACAACTGGCCCTGTCTACCCGGGGGCTTGAACTCCGTGGATTTACAGAGGCCCCTCTCTTTGGCGTCCGAGCATCCCTCACTGTCCCACCACTGTTAAAGCGGATGGCACAAGGAGGCGGACGGTTCCTCTCCACCTCCCTAACAAAGGGATGGTGGATTGAGGTTTATCACTCTATCCCTGCACCGTCCACGCTGCAATACCTGACCTGCAGCAGAACAATAGAGTGGGCGCGCTTTCCTCGGCACTGAAACTCAGTCATCCGCGGCGGTAGGGCATAGTGTATCACGCAGCTCCCTCCCCATAGGGTATCACGCAGCTCCCTCCCCATAGGGTATCACACAGCTTCATCCCCATAGGGTGTCACGCAGCTCCCTCCCCATAGGGTATCACACAGCTCCCTCCCCATAGGGTATCACGCAGCTCCTTCCCCATAGGGTATCACGCAGCTCCCTCCCCCCCCCCTTAGGGTATCACGCAGCTCACATACATATACCAAAAACATTACTCGCCTCTCCTCGCTCCCACGCTGATTCTGGCGGCGGCTCTGCTCATATGTCAGGAGCTGCTCTGCAGTCTGCCCGGCACACAGCAGGTACGCAATGAAGTGACGTCATCGCGCACCCGCTGTGTGTCAGAGGCGAGGGGAATGATGGGAGAAGGAGCGTCATCTGACGCTCTCTCTTCCATTAGAATGCGGCACGCACTGGGGTGTCCCTGGAGGTGCGGGGGCACTGATAGCGGGCAGAGTTAGCTGCAGCCTGCGGCAAACACTGCCCGCTTTTAAAGTGAAGTCACTCCTTTCCACGCCCAAAGAGGCATGGGAAAGACTAAATATTAATTTCACTTTAGCAGCAGGAACAGGCTTAGACTTCATGTCACCCGCTGCTGTTCCGCTGGCACTGGAGGCCCCATAGCAACTGTGTGGTGTGCCGCTATTAGCGACACCCCACTGGCTGGGGGCCCTAGGCAGCTACTGGCCCTGTATGCCAGCAGGTGTCAGGGCCTGGGCCCACCGGAGAATCCACCGGTTCTCTGGTGGCCCAGTCCAACCCTGGCTGACACTAAGTGGATATAAGAAAAGATAGCTCCTCCTCTGCAGTATACACCACCCACTGGCTCCAGACAGAACCAGTTCATCCTTAGTTGTCCGTAGGAGGCACACTGGGGTCTGCTATTCAGACCATACTTCAGAGACTGACAGCAGCATTTAACATGTTAGAAATCACAGGCAGAACTCTGCTCCACCAACAGCTGTTTGTGGCTGCATGTCACATCCAGGGTCTGGCTACATTCATCTGCTCCCATATATGGCGGGAAGGAATTAGTGATTTAAGGCAGTTTGGTTCCTGCTTATGTTTCTTTTTTCTTCTAGAACTGTCCCATGGTGGATGCATGAGCTCTTACCGGTGGAATGGAGGTGGAGATTTTAAAGGCCGGAAATGGGATACTGACCTTCCTACAGACTCTGCGGTATGGTAGTCTTCATAAACACAGGTTCCTTGAATTTAAGGCTGCTTTCACAATAGCGTCGGTACGGGGCCGTCGCGCTGCGTCGGCCCGACATACCGACGCATACTGTGAAAAAAATGCCCAACGTGGGCAGCGGAAGCAGTCTTAAGACTGCCCCATTGCAAGGTCCAGGGAGGAGGGGGCGGAGTTTAAGCCGCGCATGCGCGGTCGAAAATGGCGGTCTCGACGCGCAAAAAAAACGTTACATGTAACTTTTTGTGGTGGCGGTCCACCAAAACACGACGCAACCGTCGCACGACGGTTGCGACGTGTGGCAATACGTCGCAATGCGTCGGTAATGTTAGTCTATGGGGAAAAACCGCATCCTGCAGACAACTTTGCAGGATGCTGTTTTTCTCCTAAACGACGCATTGCGACGTGCAGCCAAAAACGCTAGTGTGAAAGTAGCCTAACAGTTGTCATTTTGAGGAGAATAAGACAGCATTCACATGTTTGTTTGTTGGTCATTTTTTCCCCTAAAATCTGCAGCAAAAAATATGGTTTATAAAACAAGTTTGAAAAAAGTCTCACAGATTTCATGGTGTGTTGCCAGTTATGCAATTCACAGCTTGCTGTATTCTGCCAGCAATTTCCTGAATTTACCATGGATTTCATGCATAGCTGTGCAGAGGATAAAATCTGCAGCCATATTTGCATGTGACACACGCATTCCATTATCATGGCCTGAGTGAATGACATCCCTATTGATCAGCGGTTATTAGCTCTGGAGGAAACCGTGTGCATGTATATGTATATATATGTGTGTGTGTATGTATGTATGTATATATATATGTATATATATATATATATATATATATATATATATATATATATATATATATATATATATATATATATATATATATATATACACACATACACACACACACACACACACACACACACACACACACACACACACACACACACACACACACACTTAACAGACCATTGCTATTCATCTGCATTCAATGTGTTGAGGCTGCTGACGAAAACAGAGATCAGCTCCAATTCTCTTAAAATAAAGTGATCTGCAGTACCAGGCAGCAGCAGCTACACATTGAACAGATTTGGTGCTATTTTGCCTTGGACATTGTTTATATCTGGTTATCACAGGGACTATTGGCTATTTTGTGGTGCTTGCTGTCAAATTCCCTCTGTCGACCAAGCCTAAGGATTGGTCATCTAATTTATACTCCCTGGATAGCCTCTAAAAGCGGATCTATCACCAGATTTCAAAATGCTATCTCTACATCAGACGCGGTAAATGTTTTGGTCATTAAAACTTTTCTGTTTTGTTTTTTTTTCCCCATATAGAAAAAAAAAACACATTTGGTATCAGACTGCATCTGCAGTGACCTGCTCTATAAAAATGTTGCACTATTTAAAGAATAACTGCTCCCATCAAAAATTTTATTTTCTTAACCCCTTCCCGACCTTTGACGCATACGCTGCGTCATGAAAGTCTGTGCCTTCCCGACCTATGACGCAGCGTATGCGTCATGGAGGGATCGCGTCCCTGCAGATCGGGTGAAGGGGTTAACTCCCATTTTACCCGATCTGCAGAGACAGGGGTAGTGGTGCTTCAGCCCAGGGGGGGGTGGCTTCACCCCCCCGTGGCTACGATCGCTCTGATTGGCTGTTGAAAGTGAAACTGCCAATCAGAGCGATTTGTAATATTTCACCTAAAAAACTGGTGAAATATTACAATCCAGCCATGGCCGATGCTGCAATAACATCGGCCATGGCTGGAAAACCTAATATGTACCCCCCCCACACCCACCGATCGCCCCCCCAGTGCTCCGTTATGGGGTCCGGTCCCCTCCGTCCGCCTGCCGGCTCCCCCGTCCTCCTGCCCGCTCCCTCCTTGTTTGAATAAACCCCCCCTGTGGTCCGATCACCCCCCCTGTGCTCCAATCCACCCCCCCACCACCCCTTCATACTTACCGATCCTCCCGGTGTCCGTACGTCTCCTCGCTGGGTGCCGCCATCTTGGAAAATGGCAGGCGCATGCTCCGTGCGCCCGCCGAATCTGCCAGCCGGCAGATTCCTTACAAGTACATTTTGATCGCTGTGGTAGGTTCTATCACAGCGATCAAAATAAAAAAAATAATAAATACCCCCCCCCTTTATCACTCCCATAGGTAGGGACAATAATAAAATAAAGAAAATATATATATATTTTTTTTTTCCGTTTTCCACTAGGGTTAGGGTTAGAACTAGGGTTAGGGTTAGAACTGGGGGTAGGGTTAGGGGTAGGGGTAGGGTTACGGGTAGGGGTAGGGTTACGGGTAGGGGTAGGGTTAGGGTTATGGCATGTGCGGATTTGGCTGCGGATCCGCAGCGGATTGGCCGCGGATCCGCAGCGGATTGGCCGCGGATCCGCAGCGGATTGGCCGCGGATCCGCAGCGGATTGGCCGCGGATCCGCAGCGGATTTGGCCGCGGATCCGCAGCGGATTTGGCCGCGGATCCGCAGCGGATTTGGCCGCGGATCCGCAGCGGATTTGGCTGCGGATCCGCAGCGGATTGGCCGCTGCGAATTCGTTGCAGTTTTCCATCAGGTTTACAGTACCATGTACACCTATGGAAAACCAAATCCACTGTGCCCATGGTGCGGAAAATTCCGTGCAGAAACGCTGCGTTTTATTTTCTGCAGCATGTCAATTTTTTGTGCGGATTCCGCAGCGTTTTACACCTGTTCCTCAATAGGAATCCGCAGGTGAAATCCGCACAAAAAAACACTGGAAATCTGCTGTAAATCTGCAGGTAAAACGCAGTGCCTTTTACCTGCAGATTTTTAAAAAATCGTGCGGAAAAATCTCACACGAATCCGCAACGTGGGCACATAGCCTTAGGGTTAGGGTTGGAATTAGAGTTAGGGTACCGTCTCACAGTGGCACTTTGATCGCTACGACGGTACGATCTGTGACGTTCCAGCGATATCCATACGATTTCGCTGTGTCTGACACGCAGCAGCGATCAGGGACCCTGCTGAGAATCGTACGTCGTAGCAGATCGTTTGGAACTTTCTTTCGTCGCTGGATCTCCTGCTGTCATCGCTGGATCGTTGTGACAGCGATCCAGCGATGCGTTCGCTTGTAACCAGGGTAAACATCGGGTTACTAAGCGCAGGGCCGCGCTTAGTAACCCGATGTTTACCGTGGTTACCAGCGTAAAAGTAAAAAAAAAAAAAACCGTACATACTCACATTTCGGTGTCCTTCAGGTCCCTTGCCGTCTGCTTCCCGCTCTGACTGTCTGCTGGCCGGAAAGTGAGAGCACAGCACAGCAGTGACATCACCGCTGCGCTCTGCTCTCACTGTACGGCGGCACTCAGTCAGAGCGGGAAGCAGACGGCAAGGGACCTGAAGGACACCGAAATGTGAGTATGTACGGTTTTTTTTTTTTTTACTTTTACGCTGGTAACCACGGTAAACATCGGGTTACTAAGCGCGGCCCTGCGCTTAGTAACCCGATGTTTACCCTGGTTACCCGGGACCTTGGCATCGTTGGTCGCTGGAGAGCGGTCTGTGTGACAGCTCCCCAGCGACCACACAACGACTTTCCAACGATCACGGCCAGGTCGTATCGCTGGTCGTGATCGTTGGTAAATCGTTATGTGAGACGGTACCCTTAGGGTTGGAATTAGGGCTAGGGTTGGAAATAGGGTTAAGATTAGGCTTGTGGTTAGGGTTAAGGATAGGGTTAGGGTTGTGTTGGGGTTACAGTTGTGGGTAGGGTTGGGATTAGGGTTAGGATTAGGGTTAGGGTTGGATTTAGGGTTACGGGTGTGTTGGGGTTAGGGTTGTGGTTAGGGGTGTGTTGGGGTTAGGGTTGTGATTAGGGTTATGGCTACAGTTGGGATTAGGGTTAGGGGTGTGTTGGGGTTAGTGTTGAAGTTAGAATTGAGGGGTTTCCACTGTTTAGGCACATCAGGGGTCTCTAAACGCAACATGGCGCCACCATTGATTCCAGCCAATCTTGCGTTCAAAAAGTCAAATGGTGCGCCCTCCCTTCCAAGCCCCGACGTGCGCCCAAACAGTGGTTTACCCCCACATATGGGATACCAGCGTACTCAGGACAAACTGGGCAACAACTATTGGGGTCCAATTTCTCCTGTTACCCTTGCAAAAATAAAAAATTACTTGCTAGAACATAATTTTTGAGGAAAGAACAATTATTTTTTATTTTCATGGCTCTACGTTATAAACTTATGTGAAGCACTTGGGGGTTGAAAGTGCTCACCACACATCTAGATAAGATCCTTTTGGGGTCTAGTTTCCAAAATGGGGTCACTTATGGGGTGTTTCTACTGTTTAGGCACATCAGGGGCTCTGCAAATGCAACGTGACGCCCGCAGACCATTCCATCAAAGTCTGCATTTCAAATGTCACTACTTCCCTTCCAAGCCCTGACGTGCGCCCAAACAGTGGTTTACCCCCACATATGGGGTACCAGCATACTCACAACAAACTGGGCAACAAATATTGGGGTCCAATTTCTCCTGCTACCCTTGTGAAAAAAAAATTGCTTGCTAAAACATCTTTTTTGAGGACAGAAAAATGATTTTTAATTTTCACGGCTCTGCGTTGTAAACTTCTGTGAAGCACTTGGGGGTTGAACGTGCTCACCACACATCTAGATAAGTTCTTTGGGGGGTCTAGTTTCCAATATGGGGTCACTTAGGGGGGGTTTCTACTGTTTAGGCACATCAGGGGCTCTGCAAATGCAACGTGATGCCCGCAGACCATTCCATCAAAGTCTGCATTTCAAATGTCACTACTTCCCTTCCGAGCCCTGACGTGCGCCCAAACAGTGGTTTACCCCCACATATGAGGTATCAGCGTACTCACAGCAAACTGGGCAACAAATATTGGGGTCCAATTTATCCTGTTACCCTTGTGAAAATAAACAATTGCTTGCTAAAACATCTTTTTTGAGGAAAGAAAAATGATTTTTTTTATTTTCACGGCTCTGCGTTGTAAACTTCTGTGAAGCACTTGGGGGTTGAACGTGCTCACCACACATCTAGATAAGTTCCTTGGGGGGTCTAGTTTCCAAAATGGGGTCACTTGTGGGGGGTTTCTACTGTTTAGGCACATCAGGGGCTCTGCAAACGTAACATGATTCCCGCAGACCATTCCATCAAAGTCTGCATTCCAAATCGTCACTACTTCCCTTCCGAGCCCCGGCATGTGCCCAAACAGTGGTTTACCCCCACATATGGGGTATCAGCGTACTCAGGAGAAACTGCACAACAACTTTTGGGGTCCAATTTCTCCTGTTACCCTTGGGAAAATAAAAATTGTGGGTTAAAAAATCATTTTTGAGGAAAGAAAAATAATTTTTTATTTTCATGGCTCTGCGTTATAAACTTCTGTGAAGCACTTGGGGGTTCAAAGTGCTCACCACACATCTAGATTAGTTCCTTGGGAGGTCTAGTTTCCAAAATGGGGTCACTTGTGCGGGAGCTCCAATGTTTAGGCACACAGGGGCTCTCCAAACGCGACATGGTGTCTGCTAATGATTGAAGCTAATTTTCCATTCAAAAAGCCAAATGGCGTGCCTTCCCTTCCGAGCCCTGCCGTGCGCCCAAACAGTGGTTTACCCCCACATATGGGGTATCATCGTACTCAGGACAAACTGGACAACAACATTTGGGGTCCAATTTCTCCTATTATCCTTGGGAAAATAAAAAACTCCGGGCTAAAAATCATTTTTGAGGAAAGAAAAATAATTTTTTTATTTTCATGGCTCTGCGTTATAAACTTCTGTGAAGCACCTGGGGGTTTTAAGTGCTCACTATGCGTCTAGATTAGTTTCTTGGGGGGTCTAGTTTCCAAAATGGGGTCAATTGTAGGGGAGCTCCAATGTTTAGGCACACAGGGGCTCTCCAAACGCGACATGGTGTCCACTAACGATTGGAGCTAATTTTCCATTCAAAAAGTCAAATGGCGCGCCTTCCCTTCCGAGCCTTGCCGTGCACCCAAACAGTGGTTTACCCCCACATATGAGGTATCGGCGTACTCAGGAGAAATTGCCCAACAAATTTTAGGATCCATTTTATCCTGTTGCCCATGTGAAAATGAAAAAATTGAGGCTAAACGAAATTTTGTGTGAAAAAAAAGTACTTTTTCATTTTTACGGCTCAATTTGTGAAGCACCTGAGGGTTTAAAGTGCTCACTATGCATCTAGATAAGTTCCTTGGGGGGTCTAGTTTCCAAAATGGGGTCACTTGTGGGGGAGCTCCAATGTTTAGGCACACGGGGGCTCTCCAAACGCGACATGGTGTCCGCTAAAGATTGGAGCCAATTTTTCATTCAAAAAGTCAAATGGCGCTCCTTCCCTTCCGAGCCCTGCCGTGCGCCCAAACAGTGGTTTACCCCCACATATGAGGTATCAGCGTACTCAGGACAAATTGGACAACAACATTCGTGGTCCAGTTTCTCCTTTTACCCTTGGGAAAATAAAAAAATTGTTGCGAAAAGATCATTTTTGTGACTAAAAAGTTAAATGTTAATTTTTCCCCTCCATGTTGCTTCTGCTGCTGTGAAACACCTGAAGGGTTAATAAACTTCTTGAATGTGGTTTTGAGCACCTTGAGGGGTGCAGTTTTTAGAATGGTGTCACTTTTGGGTATTTTCAGCCATATAGAACCCTCAAACTGACTTCAAATGTGAGGTGGTCCCTAAAAAAAATGGTTTTGTAAATTTTGTTGTAAAAATGAGAAATCACTGGTCAAATTTTAACCCTTATAACTTCCTAGCAAAAAAAAAATTTGTTTCCAAAATTGTGCTGATGTAAAGTAGACATGTGGGAAATGTTATTTATTAACTATTTTGTGTCACATAACTCTGGTTTAACAGAATAAAAATTCAAAATGTGAAAATTGCAAAATTTTCAAATTTTTCGCCAAATTTCCATTTTTTTCACAAATAAACTCAGAAATTATCGACCTAAATTTACCACTAACATGAAGCCCAATATGTCACGAAAAAACAATCTCAGAACCGCAAGGATCCGTTGAAGCGTTCCTGAGTTATTACCTCATAAAGGGACACTGGTCAGAATTGCAAAAAATGGCAAGGTCATTAAGGCCAAAATAGGCTGGGTCATGAAGGGGTTAATATATTAGTCATAAGATTATACGGCGTTGTGTACTTACAATTGATCATTTTGCCTTTCTACCCAGCTAATTTTTTTGTTTTCTATTGGGTCTGAGATCACGTGATTAACAACTAACTAGCTGAATCCTTCTAAGCTCTATGTAGAAACAGGAGATTAATTTTCCCTTTGAGTGATAAGTCACTGCAAAAGTCCCTGGTAGGCGGAGGAGCGGAGCAGCTGGGTCAGGATTTGAAGAGGGAGATGATAAATGTAGGGACAAGAGATTTCCTGTTTTTACATAGAGCAGAGGAAAGAGAATTAGCTGGGTAGAAAGGCAAATTGAGCATTTGTAAGTTCACAGTGCTATATAATATGATGACTGCAATATATTAACCCCTTCACCCCCGAAGCTTTTTCCGTTTTTTCATTTTCGTTTTTCGCTCCCCTCCTTCCCAGAGTCATAACTTTTTTATTTTTCCGTCAATATGGCCATGTGAGGGCTTATTTTTTGCAGGACGAGATGTACTTTTGAACGATACCATTGGTTTTACCATGCCGTGTAACAGAAAACGGGAAAAAAATTCCAAGTGTGATGAAATTGCAAAAAAAGTGCAATCTCACGCTGGTTTTTTGTTTGGCTTTTTGGCTAGGTTCACCAAATGCTAAAACTAGCCTGCCATTATGATTCTCCAGGTCATTACGAGTTCATAGACAGCTAACATGACTGGGTTATTTTTTATCTAAGTGGTGGAAAAAAATTCCAAAGTTTTAAAAACAAAAATAAAAAATTGCGCGATTTTCCGATACCCGTAGTGTCTCCAATTTTCGTGATCTGGGGTCAGGTGAGGGCTTATTTTTTGCGTGCCAAGCTGGCGTTTTTAATGACATCATTTTGGTGTAGATACGTTCTTTTGATCGCCTGTTATTGCATTTTAATGCAATGTCGCGGCGACCAAAAAAACGTAATTTTGGCGTTTTGATTTTTTTTCTTGCTACGCCTTTTAGCTGTCAGGTTAATCCTTTGTTTTTATTGATAGATCGGGTGATTCTGAACGCGGCAATACCAAATATGTGTATGTTTGATTTTTTTTTTTTTTTATTGTTTTATTTTGATTGGGGCGAAAGGGGGGTGATTTAAACTGTTATATATTTTTTTTTTTTATATATTTTTAAACACTTTTTTTTTACATTTTGGCATGCTTCAATAGCCTCCATAGGAGGCTAGAAGCATGCACAACTCGATCGGCTCTGCTACATAGAGGTGAAGTACAGATCACCTCTATGTAGCAGAAATCCTGGTGTACTTTGACCACAGGGTGGCGCTCAAAGCAATCGGCCATCAACAACCATAGAGGTCTCAAGGAGACCTCTGGTTGTTATGGCAATGCACCGCTGACCCCCGATCATGTGACGGGGGTCAGCAGTGCGAGCACTTCCGGCCGCGCGGCCGGGAGCGCTAGTTAAATGCCACTGTCAGCGCTTGACGGCGGCATTTAACTAGTTAATGGGCGCGGGCGGATCGCGATTCCGCTCGCGCTCATAGCGCGCACATGTCAGCTGTACAAAACAGCTGACATGTCGCAACTTTGAGGTGGGCTCACCGCCGGAGCCCACCTCAAAGCAGGGGATCTGCCAGCTGACGTACTATTCCGTCAGCTGGCAGAAAGGGGTTAAGAGGATAAAATATTTGATGGGTACCTCTTTAACCCCTTTCTGCCAGTGGACGTAATAGTATGTCCGATGGCTGAACCCCCGCTTTGATGTGGTCTCCGGCGGTGAGCCTTTATCAAAGCCGGGACATGTCAGCTGTTTTGAACAGCTGACATATGCCCGCAATAGGCGCAGGTGGAATCGTGATCCGCCCACTCCTATTATCTAGTTAAATGCCGCTGTCAAACTCTGACAGCAGCATTTAACAAGCGCATTCGGCCGGAAATGCTCGCACCAGGTTACCCCTGTCACATGATTGGGGGTCATCGGTGCGTCGGCATTACAACCAGAGGTCTCCTTGAGACCTCTGGTTGTTGATGCCAGATTGCTATGAGCATCACCCTGTGGTTGGCGCTCATTGCAATGCTGTAATTCTACTACATAGGGGCTATCGCCTCTCTGTAGCAGAGGCGATCGGGTTGTGGCAGCTTCTGGCCTCCCATGGAGGCTATTGAAGCATGCCAAAATAAAGAAAAAAAAAGTTTTTAAATATATGAAAAAAACTAAAAAAAAAATAAACATGAAAGTTAAAATCACCCCCCTTTCACCCCATTCGAGAGAAAACAAACAAAAAAAAATCAAACCTACACATATTTGGTATTGCCGCGCTCAGAATTGCCTGATCTATAAATAAAAAAAAAAGGATTAACCTGATCGCTAAACGACATAGTTAGAAAAAAAAGTCAGAACCTCAGAATTACGTTTTTCATCTCATTGGGGGGACACAGACCGTTGGTGTATGCTGCTGACGCTAAGTAATGCAAAGAAAGTTAGCTCCTCCCCTGCAGTATACACCCTCCTGCTGGCTCTGAGAACCGGTTCATTCTTAGTGTCCGTAGGAGGCACACTGGGATCTGCTATTCAGACCATACTTTATTTTATTTTTCAATTTTTTACTTTTTAAACCTTTTCACGAGGAAGACTGGGGCGACGGACCCTTTCAAGGGGCTGATCTCCCCCTACCAACAATAGGAGAGAATTCGAGTGTCGCCTCCCCGTATCCTCTCCTGCGACGTGGGATGCCATGCCTGAGCTATCCTAGGGTTGACTGTTCCCTTCAGGGCGCCGATCTCCCTGCACCAGCAACAGATGGGAACATGACGTGTCGCATCCATGTACCCCCTTGTGAGCCAGGCTACAGCCGGTCACAGCCTCCTGTTCCATCCATCCTAGGAGAATGAACCCTTAGGATTCACAGAGGCCCCTATGGCGTCTGTGCTGCTCCCTATGCACCGCCACTGATTGAACAGCGGTGCTGCAAGGATCTGGACGGTCCCTCTCCACCTCCCCTCTAAAAGGGGATGGTGGATGGAGGGTTACTGCACGATCCTCATCGCAACCCTCAGAGTGCCGGCTCTGCCTTCCTTCCAGGTCCGGCACTGAGTTCAGGATACGGGGGGGCTCCTGCAACGTGTCGCAACCCTCGGGATCTTTTTCATGTTGAGGCCCTCGTGGTCACCCATCTTTCTGTTCCGGCCCTGGAAAAATTTTGTTCCAGCTTGCGTCCGGGTGTAGGCCGCAACCTGGATGCGCCGCCCATGCGATGATGCGTTCCGGCGGCCCCTCCTACGATCCTGGCGCTTCTCGTTCAGGTCGAGAAGCACCTGTTGTGTTCTCGGGGGCCATCTTCCTGCCCCTCTCCTTCCGCTTCCAGACACGTGCATCCGGAAGTGGCCTTGTTTATGGATCCTGATTTTGAGCCCTGAGACCAGCGCTAACCGGCATCAGGACCCGGACCACAGGGCAGGATCTGGAACATCATCGGCTCATGGTAAGGAACCGCAATCCCCCCTCTCCACGGAAGTATTTCTCTACCATTTCTGTAAGAAGCCCTGTAAAAGGGCTGATAGAAGGTTTCCTTAGGCATCAGTCCTTTTTGTTTTACCGCATGTATATCCTGCTAGTCTGGGTTTCCCAAATCGCAGATCTCGCCTCTGCAGAGCCTGCGACACTAAATATGCTCAGGAGTCCCCCACTGTCAAGAGTCCAGTGTACCTAGTCCCCCTAAGTGGGCTTTGTCACTGTCACACTCCATGGCTTCTCCAAAGGGATTGAATCCCTCCGTGGATCGCAGCTCCCATTGTTGAGGGAGGATCTAAAGTGACCCTTCACAGTTGACACAGTGATTTTCAAATTAATTAACAGGGCGCTGCTGGCAACTGAAAATGACCAGACGGAGATGTCTCTTTTTGGGGGGATCGAGCAGATCTCTGGCCCCCTTTTGTGTATCACTTTTCATAATCATAGAAATTATACTTCAACCAATCAGCATAAGAACACGCTCACAGTTCTTAACCTATAAGAATGCAGGAACAGTCTGTAGGTCAAATCTCGTAGAACAATACACCCTCAGTCTCATGTCCTGTCCAGGTTGAAACAATCAAGGTCTCATAACAGCTGTGAACTTTAGTAACAAAATTTATATCAAAACCGCAAAGTGGAGTCGAAAAGCACAAAATAAAGAATCTTTCTTAGTTTGTTCCTTCACATTCCCCCCTAGATAAATTTTGTTAATGTTCAGCGTCAGAGGTGCTTTCCCGAGCTATAAGCTCGAGTGGTACGGTCTTCACATGACTGGTGCCATGTTACCAGCCATGGCTGTTGCGGTGTCTATGAACTCGTAATGACCTGGAGAATCATAATGGCAGGTTAGTTTTAGCATTTGGTGAACCTAGCAAAAAAGCCAAACAAAAAACAAGTGAGATTGCACTTTTTTTGCAATTTCATCACACTTGGAATTTTTTTCCCGTTTTCTGTTACACGGCATGGTAAAACCAATGGTATCATTCAAAAGTACATCTCGTCCCGCTAAAAATAAGCCCTCACATGGCCATATCGACGGAAAAATAAAAAGTTATGGCTCTGGGAAGGAGGGGACCGAAAACGAAAAAACGGAAAAAGCCCCGGGGGTGAAGGGGTTAATTTCCCTGTTGATGCAGAGCGGGTTAAATTCTTCTAAAAACTTTGTACTACTTTTAATGCATCATCCAGAATGGAAGTCTCAATATCGGGTCTGACTGACATTATTGCCTCTTTCAATTCAGGTTTGAGGCCGGACATTAAAGCTGCCACAAAAAGGTGTGAATGGGCTTTATTTTACAATGAGAATCCCAGATCTTTAAATACTACCATAAGACGCCCACAGAACTTCATGGCAGTCCAGGATATATTGGTGTCTTGGAGTTAAGGGGCATAGGGCTTACAGTCGGGAGGAGAGGCTTAATTTCCTGGGGAGGGACCACATTATCTAGCAGGGAGACCCCCTGTCCCAAATTTTTAATTTACATCAAAAGGTCCACCATATTAAGTATAAAGGCACTTCAACCTATTAAACTCATACAACCATTTCGATCCAATAAAGGTCGAAAAAAAGGGTAACATTTTATTGAACAAATCTTTAAAAGACATAAAAAGCAGAACAATTCACAGAAAGGGAAGCTGCTGAAATCCAGACCCCAAGTAAACAATTATAATGACAACAGTATCAAAAAAATACCTAAACAATGCCCATATCAAAAGATGGATAACAGTCTAGTAAAAATAACATCAGTAGGAAAAGGTAATTCCAATAAGTGTTATCTAATCATGCTCTAGAATTATTTATGATAAATTAATAAACATATATAGGGATATAAAGAAAAAATAGGATATAGAAAGGAACATCATATCCAGGTTGTAATTAATATATCAAAAATGTTGTTTTTAGTATATCACTGTATCCATGTTGTGATATAGACACTGATACAAATGGCAGTATGCTGTTTTTAATGTCCCAATAAAAGCAACTAGCCTAAATTAAATATCCTAATGGTTTATAGGCAAGTTCATGATATAATATCTATGTCACTGGCGGGTATAGATGGGATGAAAAATCCTAACATTCAATGTACATATCTCACTAGTGGAGCAAAAAATATATATTTGACAAAGGAAAAAAGGGAAGGTACCCAATTTCCACCGCCCTATATGCATACCACAATGAACTTGCCCGTAGAAAGTAAATATGGTGCTATTGCAAATAAGATATCAAATAAAGGAAGGTATATACCTATATTTCGGGACTTTGTAGATCTGGATCCAAAGAGCAGCGTCCCCTCACCCCGACGCGCGTTTTGCCGCCAGCTTCTTCCGGGGGCGTGAAGAAGCTGGCGGCGAAACGCGCGTCGGGGTGAGGGGACGCTGCTCTTTGGATCCAGATCTACAAAGTCCCGAAATATAGGTATATACCTTCCTTTATTTGATATCTTATTTGCAATAGCACCATATTTACCTTCTATGGGCAAGTTCATTGTGGTATGCATATAGGGCGGTGGAAATTGGGTACCTTCCCTTTTTTCCTTTGTCAAATATATATTTTTTGCTCCACTAGTGAGATATGTACATTGAATGTTAGGATTTTTCATCCCATCTATACCCGCCAGTGACATAGATATTATATCATGAACTTGCCTATAAACCATTAGGATATTTATTTAGGCTAGTTGCTATTATTGGGACATTAAAAACAGCATACTGCCATTTGTATCAGTGTCTATATCACAACATGGATACAGTGATATACTAAAAACAACATTTTTGATATATTAATTACAACCTGGATATGATGTTCCTTTCTATATCCTATTTTTTCTTTATATCCCTATATATGTTTATTAATTTATCATAAATAATACTAGAGCATGATTAGATAACACTTATTGGAATTACCTTTTCCTACTGATGTTATTTTTACTAGACTGTTATCCATCTTTTGATATGGGCATTGTTTAGGTATTTTTTTTGATACTGTTGTCATTATAATTGTTTACTTGGGGTCTGGATTTCAGCAGCTTCCCTTTCTGTGAATTGTTCTGCTTTTTATGTCTTTTAAAAATTTGTTCAATAAAATGTTACCCTTTTAAAGGACCAAATTTTTAATTGTTTGCTTTCCCGACACATTAATGTCAGTCACTTTCTCAGTTCCTTCTTGCACCACAAAACATCGTTTTTTGTCATAGTAATAGACAACTTTCCTTTTTCAACATAACAAAAACAATCAGAATTCACTTCCTCTGTTAATCCTCAATTAGCTATATATCAACCATTCTACTTGAAGCAGGTGAATCTTTTACCAATCTTTCAATCACACTGATAACAAACAATCACTTACAAGTTTCCTTCTAAAACGAGGCACCATATTTCACTTTCAACTTGCAACTTCAACTTACAATATTTCTTTCTACTGCAATACAATACTGTTGCTTTAAACAAAACACAGATCTCCCAACGCGTACTACACCAAGGACAGAAAATACAGAGAAACTTGAACGCAGCTATGTGCCCCCTCCCATCCGAGACTTGAGCGGAGATAAGAATTCACAGCATTCCTCAACACAGAAAGGAGAAAGCAATCGCGCAGCTGTTTGATTCACCCCTCCCATCAGGTATTTTAGAAATTTCACACAAACAGAATACAGCAGTTCTCAGACTTAATTAATTTCTACAAAACCTTCATCACACAATTCATGTGCCAAACCACCTTAGAAAAACCCATGATAGAGAATATTTTTCCTGCACTGACAGATTTTTTTCCCCCGTCTTTGGGCTAACAGTATCAGATCATCACACAAATTCAAAGTCTTCTTTTTCTTCCACGGAAACTGATTCTCCTTTAGAGCTAACTTTAGAGCTTACTTTAGTCGTGCACAATACTAGAGCGGCTGTATAGTTTGTTCCACTGGGTCTCTCTGTCCCCCACTGGGACAACCCAAAAACGCGGTACTCAGTGAAAGGAGGAGGGCGTCTTAGACTTTCCCTCCGGATACCCCTGGACATATACATACATATATATATCTATATTCCTGAGTTACGCATCCTACCCATCTTCGATCACCTCACCGCGCCTGATTCTAACGGTGATCAGGATTTCAGGATATTTTGACTATAAAGAGAGTTACATGACTGGTCAATCCGGGGTGTCTGTCCCTTATGAGGTACGGTTCAAGCACTGGGCTCCCAATGGAACTACACCTCTATATGATTCCACCCAAAAATCACCCCACCATCAGGGACAAACCTCAGATCCTCTTTGCGGCACAAGCACAGGAAAACCACACCAAACGGTCAGTCTGGACAGTATAACTGCCAACTTACCGTGGTTGTTGTGGGGCATGATCAGTCCCAATTTTCCAGTGCCTGTGTCCAGTCCGAGGTCCTTTGTCTTTTTGTCCTCCGGGGGGCAGAGGAGTTCCTGTTTGGGGCCCCATGTTCAGGCGCCAAGCTGTTGAGGGAGGATCTAAAGTGACCCTTCACGGTTGACCTAGTGATTTTTAAATTGATTAATAGGGCGTTGCCGGCAACTGAAATTGACCAGACGGAGACGTGTGTCTCTGTTTGGGGGGATCGAGCAGATCTCTGGCCCTCGTTTATTGTGTATCACTTTTCATAATCATAGAAATTATACTTCAACCAATCAGCATAAGAACACGCTCACAGTTTTTAACCTATAAGAATGCAGGAACAGTCTGTACGTCAGTCTCGTAGAGCAATACACCCTCAGTCTCATGTCCTGTCCAGGTTGAAACAATCAAGGTCTCATAACAGCTGTGAACTTTAGCCTAGTAACAAAATTGATATCAAAACAGCAAAATGGAGTCGAAAAGCACAAAATGGAGAATCTTTCTTAATTTGTTCCTTCACATCATGACTGAGGTAGATGGATCCTCTCCTACCAGGGGGATGTCGGCTTACAGGGGCCGCATGCATTCTAGAAACATTCAGGTGACTAGAAAACGGATCCATGGTACGCCTACCGAACTATCAGGTGCCTTGGCATCTGCAAGCACTGCTTCTCGCTCTCTCTCCCTGTCACCGGAAGTGTGTAGCGAACATTGTTGTGAGTATGATTCGGAGGTTTCCCGGATCTGCGTTTGCCAGTCACCCAGACAGAGGAGTCCAGATAAGCGATGCACTACATAGGATGCCAGGCCTGGGCTGATTTTTAGAGGCGACTTGTCCCTTAAGGGCACCGATCTCCCCACACCACAACAGACGAGCACATGGAGTGTCGCCTCCATGTATCCTCCTCTCGTACAGCCAGGCCTAATGCCGGACTTCCAGTCCTGTCCCCCAGGACTGGAACTCCAGGATGTGCAGGCCCTTTTTGGCGTTCGAGCAGCCCCCACTGCATCACCACTATTTAGCGAATGATGCAAGGAGGCGGGCGGTCCCTCTCCACTTCCCTGTTTTAAGGGACGGTGGATCGAGGCTTCATCACTTCAAGCTACACCGTCCAAAGACTGCAGTGACAGCAAGAGATGGTTTATCCTGACCTGCTGGATACAGCTGCGCATTTTACCACAATGCAGTTTCTCCAGGTAAACGCTCTACCCTTCCTTGGCCGCCACATGGGTTGCTAAAGCAATGGGCTCCCGATCAGAGACCTTAACTACTTTGATTCAGAACAGTAACCTCCTGGAGGAAGTCAGCTGGCCAATCAAATCTCTCGAGGGGAGATTGTGGTCCACGCCTCTTTGGACGCGGCTAGTGTCTGTTAGCGGCAAATGCCATTACATTTAGAAGGGCATTGTGGCTCAGAAGATAGAAAGCGGACTCTGTGTCTAAAAATCTTGGACATCACTCTCTTACAAGAGTGGTCGGTTATTCAGTGAGAAGTTGGAACCAAGCCAGGCTGGCCCACTTCTACTTCGATCAGCGCGTTCCCCATGCTGCAACAAGGCTCACAAGTTTTTTACAGACTCAACCAGCAGTGGAAGAGTTTTCCTAGACAGGCTGTATCTCAGGGATCTAGGTTCCAAATGAAAGGACGGGAAAAGTAAGACCTATCCTGGACCTCAAACTTTAAACAAGTTTGTCGAGGCCCGCCATTTTCGGATGGAGTCCCTCCATTTGGTCGTTACCTCAGTGGAAAACGGTGGAGTTTCTGGCATCCATCGATTTTCGGGCTGCTTACATCCACATTCTGACTCTTTTTTTTTTTTTTTCTTCTCCTCGTCAACAATTCCGGCACTTAGCCATTCAGGAATAGCTTTGCCTTTAGGCCTTCTTACCGCTCTGAGTGATTCTCAAGGGTCATGGTCGCTGTCGTGTCCATCTTTCACTCTGGGGACGTGGTCATCCTGCCCTATCTGGATGACTCTGTAATGAAGGGACCGTCCTTCCTGGACTGTGCTGAGTCCGTCTTTATTACTTGCGACACCTTTGTTGCCTGGGCTGGCTGATAAACTTAACCAAGTCTTCCCCATTTCCAGCCCAGCACATTCCCTTTGCGGATGATCCTGGACACCTCCAGATGATTCGTGATACTAGGCCATGGCCCTCCAACAGAGAGCTTGCGTTCTTTTTCTCTCGTTCCCTCATTCCATCCGATTGGCTATGAGGGTTCTGGGAAAAATGGTGGCGGAAATGGAAGCAGTCCCCTTCGTTCCGCTTATCTCTGCGGATCACACAGGTTTTCAGATGGGGGACTCTGAACTCCTCCCTCAACCAGGGGAGATCCTTTCTTCCGGTTTAAGGGTTAGTAGTGACTATCGATTCCAGCCTGCTGGGCTGGGGAGACTTCATCATACTGCTCAAAGCCACTGGTCAACTCAGGGACCTCCTGATCAATGCTTCCGGAGATCCAAGTGATAAGGCTAGTCCTACAGCAGTTCCACTGTCTTCTGGCAGGGTCACCCTATCCGAATTCATTCAGATAGTGCCACAGCGTACATCAAACATCAGAAGGGTACCCGCAGCCGAGCGGCCATGGACGAGGTCGCTCACATTCTCCGATGGGCAGATCAATCATTTGGTGATCTCGGTGGTGCAAGAAAACTGGGCGGCAGACTCCCTTAGCCACCAGAGTCTCGCCTCCGGTTAGAGCGTACTTCATCCGGAAGTCTGCCAACAGATCTGCCTTCACTGGATGGCGTCCGGACTTGATGCTAAAGTACTCGAGTTTATAGCTCAGTCTCGAGATCCAAAAGCTATCACGGTGCATACACTGGTTCTTCCGTTTCCCCTCTTTTGCTACTTCCGAGAGTCTTAGGAACAGAAGGAGTCCCAGTGCTCCTGTGCGATCCGGTCTGACCACGTCAGACGTTGTTTGCGGAGTACAATTCGTCGCCGTCTTTTTCTGGCGGTTGTCGGATCGTCCAGATCTGCTCTCCAGGGATGGTTGCGGGTTCGTCCAGTCCGCATGCATTCTTGAAGCACTATAATTTTCACACCCAGACTTCTGCAGATGATTCTGGACAGGCGGACTCTGCAGGCCGCGTTAGTTCACTTTTAGGTAGTGGTTACACAAGGCCTGATCTAATGTTGTCCCCACCCAGGGACTGCTTTGGGACGTCCCATGGTCTGTGTCCCCCAATGAGGCGAAGGAGAAATAGGGATTTTTGTGTACTCACCGTAAAATCCTTTTCTCTGAGCCATTCATTGGGGAACACAGCTCCCACCCTGTTATTAGCTTGTGCTTGTTCTATAATTTGACATGTTATACTCTGTTATTGATCTCCTACTGCTTTTGCACTTAACTGGTTCTCTGAGAGCCAGCAGGATGGTGTATACTGCAGGGAAGGAGCTAACTTTGCTTGTATTACTTAGTGTCAGCCTCCTGGTGGCTGCAGCATAACACCCAAGGTCTGTGTCCTCCAATGAATGGCTCGGAGAAAAGGATTTTACGGTGAGTACACAAAAATCCCTATTTTTTTTTTATTTTTTTTTTTATAAAGTTTGGAATTTTTTTCACCACTTAGATAAAAAAAAATAAAATAAAATAAAGAACCTAGACATGTTTGGTGTCTATGACCTTGTAATGACCTGGAGAATCATATTGGCTGGTCAGTTTTAGCGTTTAATGAGTCAAACAGAAAACAAGTGTGGGATTGCACTTTTTTTTGCAATTTCACCGCACTTGGAATTTTTTTCCCGTTTTCTAGTACATTACATTGTAAAACCAATGGTGTCGTTCAAAAGTGCAGCTTGTCCCGCAAAAAATAAGCCCTCACATGGCCATATTGACAGATAAATACAAAAGTTATGGCTCTGGGAAGGAGGGGAGCAAAAAACGAAAATGCAAAACCGAAAAAAGCTCCTGGGCTTAAAGGGTTAACCCTTTTATAAAAAAAAATACAAAAGTGGTTCTTCTCAGGCGCTCCATTTGGGAATACAGGAGACCATGGTATATCCTGCAGTCAAAAGGAGGCTGACACTCGTACCTTACAAAGAGAACTTTTTTCAAGCTGGCTTCTTCCTGGCATACACGAGATCATGAAAACGAGTTCCAGCAAATGTTATTCAGTGTGACCAGTTCAACTCTCCCTGGTTGGCTGAGCCATCTCCTCTTCCAGGACACTTGACCCTCTGCAGTTGACAACGCCTCAGAGGTCATGTCCCGGATACAAAATAGTGTTTTCCTCCCTTTCACACAACCTCTACTTCAGACCTTGTCTTCCATAGACTCCTTGTAAGACTTCTCTAATTTTATTTTTCATACAGATTTGCATGTGGGGAAAAATAATTAAAAAAAAAAAAAAAAAAAGAATCTCATGTGTACTACTCATTTGACAATATGAAAACAATTGTTATCTTCATGGTAAAGTCTAGTAAATCTTTTTTCCACTTCTTATTTTTTAAAGATACTTATGCATGTGTTCTGTACATACCTTGACTCTCGACTGCCTCCTCATCCCAAGTATCCCGATGGCAAAACCTTCACCTCTCAACACTTTGTTCAGACTCCTGATAAACCTGGTATGTAATTGTAAAACGAGACCTGTTTCTTAGCTCCCTCATAATTCATGCATACATGTGTTTTTAGATTATCACATTTTCATCTGTACTTACCATATTTTATTTTCTTCTTTGCCTCATTGAGGGACACAGAACCGTGGGTGTATGCTGTTGCCACTGGGAGGCTGACACTAAGTAATACAAAGAAAGCTCCTCCCCTGCAGAATACAACCTCCTGCTGGCTCCAAGAGAACCAGTTCATGCTTAGTGTCCGTAGGAGGCACACGAGTCCGGTTTTGGACCAATATCTTTGTTAATTTAATTTTTAATTCTTAACATTTTTTACCTGGCTGAAGGGGCGACGGATCCTTTCAAGGGTCCGATCTCCCTGAACCAACAACAGGCGAGCATATGGAGTGTCGCCTCCATGTATCCTCTCCTGTGACGTGGGATGCCAAGCCTGGGCTGATTTTTAGGGGCGACAGGTCCCTTTAAAGGGCACTGATCTCCCCACACCATCAACAGACGAGCACATGGAGTGTCGCCTTCATGTATCCTCTTCTGCAGCCAGGCCTAATGCCGGACAATCAGCCCTGTCCACCCAGGGGGATTGAACCCCTTGGATGCACAGAGGCACCCTCCATTTTTGCGTCCGTGCAGCCCCCACTGCTCCACCACTGTTGAGCGGATGAAGCAAGGAGGCAGACAATTACTCTATCTCACTATCAAAGGGAGAGTGGATTAAGGGTTTTTACCCCTTTATCCCTGCACTGTCCAAAAATCACCAGCGTGTAAGCGCTGAACAGAGGGGGCTCTGAACAGTCCAGGCACTCGGGCAGCAGACTTTTCCCTTTTCCTGGTGGGGGGGGGGGTTTCCATTTTTCGGGCCTAAGTAAAAATTTAGTCCCCGGCTTTGTCCTTGTACAAGCCGAAGCTCCGGCCCCGCTCCGCCCCCCGCTATGATGCGATCTGGCGGCTCTGCCCACTTTTTCTTTTTCGGTGCTTCTTGTTGTGAAAGAGAGGCGCCCATGTAATCTCGGCGGCCATCTTCCTACACCCTGTCGCACGCTGACAGGGCCTCCGGTTGCTCAGGAAGCCTACTGCTTGGTTGGATAGCGACGCGGAGTGTGATACTCGTGGCTGGGACACAGGACCTGGGTAAGGAGCGCTGCTAATAGCTCTATCTCTCTCTCTCTCCCTTTCAGCATGCTATCCTCCGTGGAAACCCTTAAGGGGGCACATAGGAGTACATCATGTCCCAGCCTCAGGCACCTAAAAAGTCCCATAAGACTCTTAGTCTTTTTCACTTCATGTAACTCCTGCCAGTTTGCGTTTCCAAAAGCTCAGAGCTCGCCGCTCTGCAAAGCCTGTGACCCCAAATGCACTCAGGAGCCCCCTGCTGACACTGAGCCCAGTGTTCTTAGTCCCCCTGAGTGGGTCTCGTCTCTGTTGCAATCAATGACTTCTCTGGCCAAAGCGCTTGAATCCTTCAGTGTACCTTCTGGGGATCGTGGCGTTCGCACGTCTGATGCAGAGGGATCCTCCCCTACACGGGAACAGTCGGCTAGCAGGGGCCTCACACAATCTAGAAATATACAAGCGTCTAGGAAACTGATCCTTAGTACGTCTCCTGTACAATCACGTGCCCTGGCGTCCGTGAGCTCCGTTTCTCGTTCTCCCTCTCCAGATGTTGGTAACGAACTCGGTTCTGAGTGTGAATCGGACGTCTTCTTAGATCCGGATTCACCAGATTTTCAGTGAACGGTTGATTCCCTGATTGTGGCCGTCAACCAGACTCTGAAGGTTGACGAAGACTCCAGCTCCCTGCTGGATCACGCTGTGTGCTTCAAAAAGGCTAAGCGCCCTCATAGGACATTCGCCATTCATCTGGATTTTCGGGATATAGTTGATCAGCACAGGGAGCGACCGGATAAGCGTTTTACATGACAGAAACACCTTGAGGCGAAGTACCCTTTCTCAGTCGATCTGAGAGAAGATTGGGCCGAATTCCCTGTAGTAGACCCGCCAGTCTCTCACCTGGCATCCAAAACCCTTCTATCCCTGCCGAACGGATCATCTATTAAAAATCCCACAGACCGCCAGATAGAGAATTTGTCTCGATCTGTCTTTGAGGTCTCAGGTGTGCGGCTCTATATGATTCCTTTGCTGCAGCGTAGGTAGCTAAAGCAATGGTTTCCTGGTCGGAGACCTGGGCTAATTCCATTCAGAGCAGTAATCTTCCTCCGGAGGCAGCACAGTTGGCTAGTCAGATTTCTCAGTCAGGAGATTACCTGGTACACGCTTCTTTGGATGCGCCTAACTGTGCTGCTCTATCAGCGGCAACTGCTGTCACGATCAGAAGGTCTTTATGGTTCAGAGAATGGAAAGCGGATTCTGCATCAAAAAAGTGTCTGACATCTCTTCCTTACCAGAGTGTGGGTTTGTTTGGAGAAAAGCTGGATCAGCTTATCTCAGATGCTACGGGAGGAAAGGGCAAATTTCTTCCCCAGCAGAGGCTTAGGCGTCCTTTTCGGCGTCAACAACAAAACCGTTTCCGATCCTTTTGCGCCAACCCGGGTTGGTCCACTACAACTACCTCTTCAGGATCAGGACGCTCTCCTCGCACGAACAGAGGACCTCAGGCATCCTATAGGTCCAATCAGCAATGGAATAACCGGCCCAAACAGTCTAGATCTAAGGGATCTAGGTTCCAGAGATTTTCCGCCCAATGACTCGTGGGGTTATCCGGTCGACACCAGCAGGTCTGGCTCTGTCGTTCACGACGAATGGGTCAGAGACCTGGTGTCTTCCGGATACAAAATCGATTTTTCTTCGCGTCCCCTGGCTCATTTCTTTCCTTCCCGACTTCCAGCATCAAGGGCAAAAGCTCTTTCCCGAGCCATAGACTTTGCGCCACGATGGCGTCATTGCCCCGGTTCCGGAAAACTAAAGGTTCGAGGGTTTCTTCTCCAAACTATTTGTTGTCCCAAAAAGGATGGAAAAGTGAGACCCATACTACAATGTGTTCCAAATTATTATGCAAATAATATTTCCTCATATTTTCTATATTACCTATCTGAATTGCAGTCATTGTTATTTTCCAGTCATCTACTATTCTAGTATAATTGCAATGTTTTGGTACAAACTGCCTATGAAAACAGTATCTTTTAAAAAAAAAAAATAAATAAACACTCAAAATGCATGTTCCAAATTATTATGCACAGCAGAGTTTTCAACCTTTTTTTTTTTATTATTTTGAACAAAAAAATGGTCAGTTGTGAAGTTATAAGCATTATCAGCTTATAAGAAAATGAAATCAAACAGTTTTCAAGTGAAAACTTTATTCTAGGTGATGTTACATTTGCACATAGGACCCCATTGTTCGAAAGAAGCTTCTGAACTCTCTCGTCCATTGAATTTGTCAGTTTTTGCATGGTTTCTGCTTCAATTGTTTTGCATGTGGACAGAATACCCTCTCAGAGCTGTTGCTTAGATGTGAACTGCCTCCCGCCATCATAGACACTCCTTTTGATGATGCTCCAGAGGTTCTCAGTGGGGTTGAGGTCAGGGGAAGATGGTGGCCACACCATAAGTTTGTCCTCTTTTATGCCCATAGCAGCCAGAGATGCAGATGTGTTTTTTGCAGCATGAGACGGTGCATTATCATGCATGAAAATGATCTTGCTGCGGAAAGCACAGTTCTTCCTCTTTGAACCATGGCAGGAAGTGTTGTTTTAGAAACTCCACATAGATTATGGAGTTCATCCTTACCCCTTCAGGGATCATAAAGGGGCCGTCAATCTCTCTCCCCATGATTCCAGCCCAAAACATTACTCCACCTCCTCCTTGTTGGCGCCTTAGCCGTGTTTTCATGGGGTGTCCATCAACCAGCCATCCTCCACTCCATCCATCTGGACCATCGAGCGTTGCACGGCACTCATCGGTGAACAAAACAGTTTGGAAGTCAGTCTTCATGTATCGTTTGGCCCACTGGAGCCATTTCTGCTTGTGTGCAGTGGATAGAGGTGGTCGACGGGATGGCTTACGCACAGCTGCAAACCTCTGAAGGACCCTGCATCTTGTTGTCCTGGGGACGTTGGAGGCACCAGCAGCTTCAAAAACTTGTCTGCTGCTATAACAAGGCATTTTTGCAGCTGCTCTTTTAACCTTATGCAATTGCCTGTTGGAAAGAGTCCTCAATTTTTCCTTATCAGCACGCACACGTGTGTGCTGGGAATCCGCTACATCTTGATTGTGCGATGATCACGATGAAGTGTCTTGGCAATGTTGATTGTAGTCATGCCTTGACCTAAATACTCCACAATGTGTTGCTTCTCAGCAGCCGACACATCATTTTTCTTTCCCATTTTGGCAAAAAATGTAGGCTGCTTAATAATGTGGAACAGCCTTCTTAATTGCTTTCAGTGATATAAAGAGCCATGACACACATCACCATCAATGAGTTTAAATGACAAACAAAAAAATTCTAACCTTATCACTCCTAAACTCTTTGTGCATAATAATTTTGAACACAGTGTAGACCTCAAACGTCTAAACAGGTTTGTCAAGGTCCGTTATTTCCGCATGGAGTCTCTGCATTCGGTCATTACCTCAATGCAAAAAGGGGCGTTTCTAGCATCCATCGATTTTCGAAATGCTTACCTGCACATCCCGATTTCCCCCCCCCCCCCCAAAAAAAAAAAAAAAAAGTTTCTGTGTTTCGCCATTCGCGAACAGCATTTTCAATTCACGGCTTTGCCATACGCCCTTGCTACCATTCCCAGGGTGTTCACAAAGGTCATGGCGGCCATCATGTCCATCTTGCACTCTCGGGGCGTGATCGTCCTGCCCTATCTGGACGACCGCCTAGTCAAAGGTCTGTCTTTCCACGACTGCGCAGAGTCCGTTCATATCACTTGCGATACTCTCTCGTCTGGGTTGGTTGATAAACTTAGCCAAGTCTTCCCCCGTTCCAGCCCAGCAGATATCCTTTCTAGGCATGACTCTGGACTCCTCCCGAGGGTTGGTGATTCTCCCTCTAGACAAGGCCCTTGCCCTTCAGCAAGGAGCCCGCGCAGTTTCTCAGTCATACCCTCATTCCATCCGCTTTGCGATGAGGGTACTGGGCAAAATGGTGGCAGCAATGGAAGCGGTTCCTTTCGCACAGATGCACCTCCGACCCCTACAACATTCTCTTCCAGCGGCTTGAGACAGGAACCCATTCTCCCTCGACTGCCGGTGCCGCCTATCCCTGCGGGGCAGTCAGACTCTCAGATGGTGGACATTGAGTTCTTCCCTCAACCAGGGAAAGTCCTTCCTCTCAGTTCAATAGCTAGTGGTGACTACCGATGCTAGTCTTCTGGGGAGCAGCTTTTCGTCACCACACCGCTCAGGGCCGCTAGTCATCTCAGTAATCGAAGCTTCCAATCAATGTCTTAGAAATCCGAGCGATATGGCTTGCGCTACTGCAGTTTCATTATCTCCTGGCGGGTCACCCCATCTGAACTCAATCGGACAAAGCCACGGCTGTGGCATACATCAACCATCAAGGGGATACCCGCAGCAGGGTCGGCCATGTGCGAGGTATCTCGCATTCTTCGATGGGCAGAGAGGAACCACTCGGTGATATCAGCAGTGCACATACCAGGTGTGGAAAACTGGGTGGCAGACTTCCTCAGCCACCAGGGTCTCGCCTCGGGGGAATGGGAACTTCATCCGGATGTTTTCCAAGAGCTCTGTCTTCGTTGGGGGACCCCGTATATGGATCTGATGGCGTCCAGACTGAACGCCAAACTCTCCAGGTTCGTAACTCGGTCGCGAGATCCAAGTGCCATGGGAGTGGATGCTCTGGTTCTTTCGTGGTGACAGTTCCATCTTCGTACATTTTCCCTCGCTTCTGCTGCTTCCGAGTGACATCAGAAAGATCAAGGCAGAAGGGGTTCCAGTGATCCTGGTCGCTCCGGATTGGCCACGTCAGGCGTGGTTCGCAGAGTTGGTGAGCCTTGTCGCCGATGTACCCTGGCTACTGCCGCATCGTCCAGATGTGCTCTCCCAGGGTCCGATTTACCAGCAGAACTCAGCAGCCTTCTGTTTAACGAGATTTCAGTGCCGAGATCTCCATCTGCGCATGCGCCGCCTCCCGACAGGCATTTTCCTGGAAGAAATCCACCGCACACACAGGAAAGCATGGATAGAACGGCAGAGCCCTCACTCTGCACGGCACAGAGCGTGGCACACCCCTTCATCCCAGCCTGCGTCCTGCAGCAACGTTCCACTCCTGCCTTCACCGCAGCCACTACCCCCGGTAAGCAATACGAAGCATGGATTATAAAGAGCACCACCATTTTATTTAACAAAAAAAAAAAAGTATTTTTTTTCCTATTTTTCTCCTGAAAATTTTTGGTGCGTCTTTTAATCCAGAGTGTCTTATAAAGTGAAAAATACGGTACTTTCTCGAAGCACTATAATGTTCATACTCAAGCTTCGGCTGATGCGGGGCTGGGCAGAAGAATTCTGCAGGCTGCAGTAGCGCATATCTAGGCAGTTGTTACTTGAAGCCTGATGTTTTCTGTTATCCCAGCCAAGGACTGCTTTGGGACGTCCCACGGTCCTGTGTCCCTCAATGAGTCGAAGGAGAAACAGCGATTTTTGTGTACTCACCGTAAAATCCTTTTCTCCGAGCCACTCATTGGGGAACACAGCACCCACCCTTCTAGCCTAATGGCTGGTGTTTTTCATTAGTTTGGCATGTTGTACTCTTATGTTGTTAATGTTCTCCTACTGCTTTTGCACTGAACTGGTTCTCTAGGAGCCAGTCGGGGGGTGTATACTGCAGGGAAGGAGCTAACTTTCTTTGTGTTAATCTAGTGTCAGCCTCCTAGTGGCAACAGCATACACAACGGTCCTGTGTTCCCCAATGAGTGGCTCGGAGAAAAAGATTTTACAGAGAGTACACAAAAATCCCTGTTTTTTGCCATAAAAGATCTTTTTGTAATTCCACGTGTAGTTCCTGGTCCCTACCACCATGACAGGATGGCATAGGGAATTAGATGGTTTTGACAATCCATAGAGCAAGGAAGTTTCTAGATAGTTCAGGAATACTATACATAGTGCAATATACAGTATATTAACATTGAACCTTCAGGGGAAGTTATGGAACAGATGTTAATAGCTTAAGTGACAGATACTATTGTACGTGGGAGAAATTTTCATGTAATTTTAATTCAATTTAATTGTAATTTCTCTATTGGTTTTTATTTTTTCTCTTCCTAGATACAGCAAATGAAAATGTCTTTTGTATCCACCAGAGCAACATCAATCCTCCCCACTATGAGCTTGTCTACCAAAAGCACATGTACAACTTGCCAAAGGTACCATTTTTATCAAATCCTACAAAACAAAGTCTAGACATCTTTTTAATGCCAGATTTATAAAAAAAAAAAAAATTGATACAATCATCCGAACAAAAAATGTAACATCCAACAGATAAGAGGCCATGGGCCTCCTAGAAATTAATACTCAATAAAATAAGAAAAAATTCCAAGACTGTTTCATTACTGCAAAAAGACAGTCCCACATCCTTGTACTTAAAAAATGTAACTTAACAATTTATTTTTTTTTTAACGTTGTTGAAGCAAATTACAATAAACGTTTATCATCAGAATGGTGAAAGCACAGAGACATAAGGCTGAGTCACACATAACGATATCGTTAACGATATCGTTGCAACGTCACGCTTTTGGTGATGTAGCAACGATCCCGCTAACGACAGCGACCAACGATCAGGCTCCTGCTGGGAGATCGTTGGTCGTTTGGGAATGATCAGGACCATTTTTTGGTCGCTGATCACCCGCTGTCATCGCTGGATGACGCCGATCCAGCGATGTGTTCACTTGTAACCAGGGTAAATATCGGGTTACTAAGCGCAGGGCCGCGCTTAGTAACCCGATATTTACCCTGGTTACCATTGTAAAAGTTAAAAACAAAAAACAAAACAGTACATACTCATTCTGAAGTCTGTCACGTCCCCCGACATCCACAGGGTTAAAACTGCTTTCGGCAGGAGCGCTGCTAATGCACGCGCTGCTGCCGAGAACTTCCCTGCACTGACTGTGTCAGCACCGGCCGTAAAGCAGAGCACAGCGGTGATGTCACCTCTGTTACTGCCGGCGCTGACACATTCAGTGCAGGGAAGCTCTCGGCAGCAGCGCGTGCATTAGCAGCGCTCTTGCCGAAAGCAGTTTTAACCCTGTGGACGCCGGCGGGGGACGTGACAGACATTAGAATGTGAGTAAGTAGTGTTTTTTTTTGTTTTTTTTTTTACTTTTACAATGGTAACCAGGGTAAATATCGGGTTACTAAGCGCGGCCCTGCACTTAGTAACCCGACGTTTACCCTGGTTACCCGGGTGCTGCAGGGGGACTTCGGCATCGTTGAAGACAGTTTCAACGATGCCGAAGACGTTCCCCTGATCGTTGGTCGCTGGAGAGAGCTGTCTGTGTGACAGCTCCCCAGCGACCACACAATGACTTACCAACGATCACGGCCAGGTCGTGATCGTTGGTAAGTCGTTTAGTGTGACTTAAGGTACCGTCACATTAAGCGACGCTGCAGCGATATCGACAACGATGCCGAAGTCCCCGGGTAACCAGGGTAAACATCGGGTTACTAAGCGCAGTGCCGCGCTTAGTAACCTGATGTTTACCCTGGTTACCAGTGTAAATGTAAAAAAAAACAAACACTACATACTTACATTGCCGTGTCTGTCGCGTCCCTCGCCTTCAGCTTCCCTGCACTGTGTAAGCGCCGGCCCTAAAGCACAGTGGTGACGTCACCGCTGTGCTTTGCTTTACGGCCGGCACTGACACATTCAGTGCAGGAAGCTCTGAGCAGCAGCGCGGACGCCGGGGGACGTGACAGACATCAGAGGGTGAGTATGTAGTGTTTTTTCTTTTACTTTTACAATGGTAACCAGGGTAAATATCGGGTTACTAAGCGCGGCCCTGCGCTTAGTAACCCGATATTTACCCTGGTTACCATTGTAAAACATTGCTGGCATCGTTGCTTTTGCTGTCAAACACGACGATACACGCCGATCTGACGACCAAATAAAGTTCTGGACTTTCAGCAACGACCAGCCATATCACAGCGGGATCCAGATCGCTGCTGCGTGTCAAACACAACGATATCGCTATCCAGGACGCTGCAACGTCACGGATCGCTATCGTTATCGTTGCAAAGTCGTTTAGTGTGAAGGTACCTTTAGGCTATAGGGTACACTTAGGATCATTGTATAGAGGGTAGCAACTTGTGTCACAAAACAAGATAACCATACAGAAGCATCCTAGTCGCATAATTGTATGCAAATGCAAAGCAAATCATAAGTTTGCCAAGTTGTATCGGCACTAATAGAATTAACAAGTAGCAAACACCGAGCAAATGTAAATAAAGAGGAGCTTGCCCATGACTTGGAATGTCTCGGTGTAACCTACACAATCCCAAAACGCATTTCGTAGGGCTTTCTTGGGGAGTGGTGTGCCTGATATGACGCCCCACAAGTGATTGAAAATAAGGCCTAGAATGGTGCATGCGTAGTGGCATTCACGCCATGTGCGCATCACTTTTGGCCATTCCGGTGGCATGACGTGTCAAAGGAAAAGTTTCCTATGATGTCATTGATTCGCAAATTTCACCCATGGAATGCCGTTGGTGATATAGGATATTCTGCTGTGTGATGCAATACATAGCTTGTTCACGCTAAAAAGTTTAAAAAAAAAAACAAAAAAACCCTAACCTCAAAAGTGATTTCTGATAAAAGAAAGTGTCTTTTACATTTTTATACTTTCAATCAGACATTGGATCATCTTTGAAAAAATAAATGTTTAAAGTAGTCTCATCTTTATTATATACCACTTTATAGCTAACATACGTTACATAAGTGCAGCCGTAGATTACTGCTACATTTTGGAGCTCCATGTTGGCTAGCTTATGCATAATTTGATTCTGCAATTCTAAAGTGATTGCAGAGTTTAGTACACGAGGTGATGGCTTTTTGTTGGCGTCCAAGTGCCTTTTTGTAGCCACAATAATGCTTAGACTGATACTCCATTTTATATATAATATATTCTGCATCATTGATATTTTTGTTTGTGTATATATATATCTATTTCTCTATATCTCTCTCTCGCTCGCGCTCTCTATATTTCTATATATATAATATCGTATGTGTGTGTGTATATATATATATATATAATGTATGTTAGATGGTGGCCCGATTCTAACGCATCGGGTATTCTAGAATATGTATGCGTAGTGTATAGCGCAGCCCACGTAGTACGTTGCGCAGCCCACGTAGTACGTTGCGCAGCCCACGTAGTACGTTGCGCAGCCCACGTAGTACGTTGCGCAGCCCACGTAGTACGTTGCGCAGCCCACGTAGTACGTTGCGCAGCCCACGTAGTACGTTGCGCAGCCCACGTAGTACGTTGCGCAGCCCACGTAGTACGTTGCGCAGCCCACGTAGTACGTTGCGCAGCCCACGTAGTACGTTGCGCAGCCCACGTAGTACGTTGCGCAGCCCACGTAGTACGTTGCGCAGCCCACGTAGTACGTTGCGCAGCCCACGTAGTACGTTGCGCAGCCCACGTAGTACGTTGCGCAGCCCACGTAGTACGTTGCGCAGCCCACGTAGTACGTTGCGCAGCCCACGTAGTACGTTGCGCAGCCCACGTAGTACGTTGCGCAGCCCACGTAGTACGTTGCGCAGCCCACGTAGTACGTTGCGCAGCCCACGTAGTACGTTGCGCAGCCCACGTAGTACGTTGCGCAGCCCACGTAGTACGTTGCGCAGCCCACGTAGTACGTTGCGCAGCCCACGTAGTACGTTGCGCAGCCCACGTAGTACGTTGCGCAGCCCACGTAGTACGTTGCGCAGCCCACGTAGTACGTTGCGCAGCCCACGTAGTACGTTGCGCAGCCCACGTAGTACGTTGCGCAGCCCACGTAGTACGTTGCGCAGCCCACGTAGTACGTTGCGCAGCCCACGTAGTACGTTGCGCAGCCCACGTAGTACGTTGCGCAGCCCACGTAGTACGTTGCGCAGCCCACGTAGTACGTTGCGCAGCCCACGTAGTACGTTGCGCAGCCCACGTAGTACGTTGCGCAGCCCACGTAGTACGTTGCGCAGCCCACGTAGTACGTTGCGCAGCCCACGTAGTACGTTGCGCAGCCCACGTAGTACGTTGCGCAGCCCACGTAGTACGTTGCGCAGCCCACGTAGTACGTTGCGCAGCCCACGTAGTACGTTGCGCAGCCCACGTAGTACGTTGCGCAGCCCACGTAGTACGTTGCGCAGCCCACGTAGTACGTTGCGCAGCCCACGTAGTACGTTGCGCAGCCCACGTAGTACGTTGCGCAGCCCACGTAGTACGTTGCGCAGCCCACGTAGTACGTTGCGCAGCCCACGTAGTACGTTGCGCAGCCCACGTAGTACGTTGCGCAGCCCACGTAGTACGTTGCGCAGCCCACGTAGTACGTTGCGCAGCCCACGTAGTACGTTGCGCAGCCCAATTTCTGGGTAATTTCTCAATGCATCACCAGGAACGGAAGATGGCGGCCGGCGCGAGCGTCTCGGCGGACTACAGAGTGTGAGTATAGCAGGTTTTTTGTTTTTTTATTATTTTTAACATTAAATTTTTTTAACTATTGATGCCGCATAGGCAGCCTCAATAGTAAAAAATTGGGGACACACAGGGTTAATAGCGGTTTCGGAGTGCGTTACTCGCGGCATAACGTTCTCCGTTACCGCCGGCATTAACCCTGTGTGAGTGGTGACCGGAGGGGAGTATGCGGGCGCCGGGCACTGAGTGCGGGGAGTGAGGAGCGGCCATTTTCTTCCGGACTTGCCACGACCAATCAGCGACTTGGATTCCATGACAGACAGAGGCCGTGACCAATGAATATCCGTGACAGAAAGAAAGAAAGACAGACAGACGGAAGTGACAAGTGGTTTGTAATGCAATATCTTCATAGGTGTATAAAGGCCCATTTCCAACAACCATCACTCCAGTGTTCTTATAGTACTTTGTGTTTGTTAACTGTGTAAGAAGACTAATGGATGGTTAGAATACCCTTGAAAACCCTTGTGCAAGTATGTTAGCACAGCTGAAAACAGTTTGGCTGATTAGAGAACATATAAACCTGACCTTCCTTTGAGCTAGTTGAGAATCTGGAGCATTGCAATTGTTGGTTCTATTAAACTCTCAAAATGGCCAGAAGAAAAAAAGAAAACTCGACAGTCTATTCTTATTCTTAGAAATGAAGGCTATTCCATGCAAGAAATTGCAAAGAAACTGAAGATTTCCTACAGCGGTGTGTACTACTCCCTTCAGAGGTGAGCACAAACAGGCTCTAACCAATGTAGAAAGAGAAGTGGGAGGTCCCGCTGCACAACTGAGCAACAAGACAAGTACATTAGAGTCTGTAGTTTGAGAAATCGATGCCTCACAGGTCCTCAACTGGCAGCTTCATTAAATAGTACACGGAAAACGCCAGTGTCAACGTCTTCAGTGAAGAGGCGACCCCGGGATGCTGGCCTTCAGGGCAGAGTGGCAAAGAAAAAGCCATATCTGAGACTGGCTAATAAAAGGAAAAGATTAATATGGGCAAAAGAACACAGACATTGGACAGAGGAAGATTGGAAAAAAGTGGTATGGACCGATGAATCCAAGTTTGAGGTGTTTGGATCACACAGAAGAACATTTGTGAGATGCAGAACAACTGAAAAGATGCTGGAAGAGTGTCTGACGCCATCTGTCAAGCATGGTGGAGGTAATGTGATGGTCTCGGGTTATTTTGGTGCTGGTAAAGTGGGAGAGTTGTACAAGTTAAAAGGGATTTTGAATAAGGAAAGCTATCACTCCATTTTGCAATGCCATGCCATACCCTGTGGACAGCGCTTGATTGGAGCCAATGTCATCCTAAAACAGAACAATGACCCAAAGCACACCTCCAAATTATGCAAGAACTATTTAGGGAAGAAGCAGGCAGCTGGTCTGTCTGTAATGGAGTGGCCAGCGCAGTCACCAGATCTCAACCCCATTGAGCTGTTGTGGGAGCAGCTTGACCATATGGTATGAAAAAGTGCCCATCAAGCCAAACCAACTTGTGGGAGAGGCTTCTGGAAGCATGTGGTGAAATTTCTCCAGATTACCTCAGCAAATTAACTGCTAGAATGCCAAAGGTCTGCAATGCTGTAATTGCTGCAAAGGGAGCATTCCTTGACGAAAGCAAAGTTTTAAGGAGAAAATTATTTCAAATAAAAAAATTTTTTCGAACCTTGTCAATGTCTGGCCTAGATTTTAAATTCATTTGGCAACTCATTTGATTAATAAAAGTATGAGTTTTCATGGAAAACACAAAATTGTCTAGGTGACCCTAAAGTTTTGAACAGTAGTTTGTATGTGTGTGTGCAGGGCCGGACTGGCAATTCAGGCAAATGCCAGAAGGGCCTCTCTGGTCATGGGCTGCCTTGTCTGCTATGTTGTTTACAGAATCGGTGTTCTCAAGATACCCATACTGTTGAGTTGTGATGGAGCACAAAGTTGCTGACTCCGTCACTTACCCCAGCAGGCTACATCAGTATCATTAGAAATATTGGTCTTGTAGAAAATCTTCCTTTCCTCCATCCAGGGTAATATTAGTAATAAATCCCATCTGGTTCATGGGGACGGGAACAACATGGGCCTATGTGATTTCAAATGCCAGGGCAGAATTTCAGCCCCAGTCCGTACCTGTGTGTGTATGTATGTATGTGTATATCTATCTATCTATCTATCTATCTATATATATATATATATATATATATATATATATTTTATATATATATATATATATATATATATATATATATATATATATATATATATATATAATATTGGGGCAAAAAAGTATTTAGTCATTCAGCAATAGTGCAAGTTCCACCACTTAAAAAGATGAGAGGCGTCTGTAATTTACATCATAGGTAGACCTCAACTATGGGAGACAAACTGAGAAAAAAAAATCCAGAAAATCACATTGTCTGTTTTTTTATCATTTTATTTGCATATTATGGTGGAAAATAAGTATTTGGTCAGAAACAAACAATCAAGATTTCTGGCTCTCACAGACCTGTAACTTCTTCTTTAAGAGTCTCCTCTTTCCTCCACTCATTACCTGTAGTAATGGCACCTGTTTAAACTTGTTATCAGTATAAAAAGACACCTGTGCACACCCTCAAACAGTCTGACTCCAAACTCCACTATGGTGAAGACCAAAGAGCTGTCAAAGGACACCAGAAACAAAATTGTAGGCCTGCACCAGGCTGGGAAGACTGAATCTGCAATAGCCAACCAGCTTGGAGTGAAGAAATCAACAGTGGGAGCAATAATTAGAAAATGGAAGACATTCAAGACCACTGATAATCTCCCTCGATCTGGGGCTCCACGCAAAATCCCACCCCGTGGGGTCAGAATGATCACAAGAACGGTGAGCAAAAATCCCAGAACCACGCGGGGGGACCTAGTGAATGAATTGCAGAGAGCTGGGACCAATGTAACAAGGCCTACCATAAGTAACACACTACGCCACCATGGACTCAGATCCTGCAGTGCCAGACGTGTCCCACTGCTTAAGCCAGTACATGTCCGGGCCCGTCTGAAGTTTGCTAGAGAGCATTTGGATGATCCAGAGGAGTTTTGGGAGAATGTCCTATGGTCTGATGAAACCAAACTGGAACTGTTTGTTAGAAACACAACTTGTCGTGTTTGGAGGAAAAAGAATACTGAGTTGCATCCATCAAACACCATACCTACTGTAAAGCATGGTGGTGGAAACATCATGCTTTGGGGCTGTTTCTCTGCAAAGGGGCCAGGACGACTGATCCGGGTACATGAAAGAATGAATGGGGCCATGTATCGTGAGATTTTGAGTGCAAACCTCCTTCCATCAGCAAGGGAATTGAAGATGAAACGTGGCTGGGTCTTTCAACATGACAATGATCCAAAGCACACCGCCAGGGCAACGAAGGAGTGGCTTCGTAAGAAGCATTTCAAGGTCCTGGAGTGGCCTAGCCAGTCTCCAGATCTCAACCCTATAGAAAACCTTTGGAGGGAGTTGAAAGTCCGTGTTGCCAAGTGAAAAGCCAAAAACATCACTGCTCTAGAGGAGATCTGCATGGAGGAATGGGCCAACATACCAACAACAGTGTGTAGCAACCTTGTGAAGACTTACAGAAAACGTTTGACCTCTGTCATTGCCAACAAAGGATATATTACAAAGTATTGAGATGAAATTTTGTTTCTGACCAAATACTTATTTTCCACCATAATATGCAAATAAAATGATAAAAAAAACAGACAATGTGATTTTCTGGATTTTTTTTTCTCAGTTTGTCTCCCATAGTTGAGGTCTACCTATGATGTAAATTACAGACGCCTCTCATCTTTTTAAGTGGTGGAACCTGCACTATTGCTGACTGACTAAATACTTTTTTGCCCCACTGTGTGTGTATGTGTATATATATATATATATATATATATATATATATATATATATATATATATATATATATATATATATATATATATATATATATATATATATATAATGTGTGTGTGTGTGCATGTGTATGTATATATATATATATATATATATATATATATATATATATATATATATATATATATTATATACACACAATATGTGTATGTATAATTTTTTTTATTTATTTTTTTGCTTACATTTCAATATAGTATTGTGATTTTGTATATTTCTAGGGGAGAAACAATTTGTTCCATACGTTGCTAATGTTTCTGTACATCATAAAGACTAAAGAATCTGGAATGCTTGGGTAAGTGTAATTTTGAATTTTGTTTTTTCAAATGCTAATCCCTGAATTTACTACTACTTTTGGTGGATACAATATTCTGAAAGTCAGTCACTTAATTTTTCCCATAAGTAAATTATTGCATGCACAGATTATACTCTTTAGTCTTCCCTTTTTCCAGATGTTCTTTGATAATAATTATTGTGATTTCTGGACCAGTTGCAGGTGTCCTGACACCAATTCAGTAACTTCATTATTTGCATAAGAGGCTCTTTAGTTCAGGTCAAGAAATCCTGGTCCATACTCGGATAGTGATATTTGGACATCTGAACTCACCCTCAGGGTAAGTTCACATGTCCAGTAATCATCCATTTGAAATCGAACCAGTAAGCAAAAGAAAAAAGGATCTGAGAAAAATAGCCATCTGCCTAACGGATGTGTTTTCCATAGACTTAATTGTTTAAAAAAAAAAACCATGATCCAGTTGCAAACTTACTTTTTTGTCCAAGAAAAAAAAAATGCACTATTTCTTGTCTTAGTAAGATATTTGATTTCTTCCAGATCCATTGCAAATGGATGGACTAGTGAACGCATTTTTCTTTCGCAGGCTTATTTATGCTTCAATTTTAGGCAAATATAAGTATTACCAATTTTTTTACCATTAGGATGTGAGAAAATGAAAAATTACATTTGATATAATAATTAGATTTAGACCAACTTGTTTAATCTCTACCTTGGCTAAAGTGAATCGTACCCTGTAATACCCATACTATTCCTCTCAGATACAGCAAGACTCTATATATGGTCATACACTTCTGTTTGGACATGCGGCAGGGCTCAGAAAGAGAGCAAGTGCTCCATGTGATTTTTAGGGAGCAGAGTTTACTTAAAGGGAAGGTGCAAAAAAAAATTCCAGCAATTGAAAAATGTAAAGAATTAATGTTTACATTTTCTTAAAAAAATATTATCATTTGTTTATAATTTAGTAAAATATGAAAAATCATTTTAAAAAGTTTGGCATTTCCACTTTTGAACACTAGGGGGAGCAGCTACTGAAATTTGACAAAAACCTAGTGTACAACTAGCTGACATTACTGCACTGCAGTAATTATAGGCGGAGTCTGGTGACATGGATGTGATGTCACTCCTCAAGGTTCAACTTGTTAAAGTTTTATACTTTAATACAAAAAGGTTCAGTGTTTACAGTAAGAAAATGTTATAAAAATATGATAATAAAAAGACATACAACTTATGCAAAACAGTATAAAAAAACAGGAGAAAACTTACAGAAATCCTCTAACTGGTAGTTTTCTCTCTGCTCCCTGAGGGTAGGATGAATGTAGATTGGATCACACCAGCTCGGCCGCCCCCATTATGTGAACATGTTTCTCTGTATACAGATCTAATTTATAGCTTTGGTCTGGAGGTCAGGTTTCTAGACCAGCCCCTCAGGTTAATATCATAATTGCTTGGTTTTTGATTGGACCACGGCCGCGCCACCCCAATGAATATATTATTTTCTCTTGAGATGTTTTGTGTAACAGCTCTTACAGAGATACTATCAGGCCGTAATTTACATCTCTCTTCCAAGAGCTAGGAGGTGACAAATGTTACCTTTCTTCTTGGCTTCCAGCAGGACCCCCTGGTGAGATTGGAGACAGAATTCTACTTGTCCCAGGAAAATACATGTTAACACCCCGGTGCGAACCTGCAGCCTTCAGGACAGCTGTTCCTAGTCACACAATACCTATACATAAGGTCGCTATATATATATATATATATATATATATATATATATATATATATATATATATATATATATATATATATATATATATACATACATACATACATACATACATACATACATACACACACACACACACACACACACACACACACACACACACACACACACACACACACACACACACATATATATACATATACATACACACACACACACACACACACACACACGTACATACATACTTCAGACACATATATATATCTATATTATACCATTTTTTTGGGGACCATAAGAATGCATCTAGAGGAGGAGAATGGAAAAGAAAAAAATAGAAGCAAAAAATGTAGTCATGATGCACTGGTATGGGAGTGGGGATCTGCTGCTGACTTTGCTAAAGGGGTAATTTCCCCCAATTCTGTACTAATTGCCGCCATCCTGGTACGCATTTCCCCCTCGTCCCCATCCTGGTACGCATGGCCCCCCTTCGTCCCCATCCTGGTAAGCATGGCCCCCCTTCGTCCCCATCCTGGTAAGCATGGCCCCCCTTTGTCCCCATCCTGGTACGCATGGCCCCCCTTTGTCCCCATCCTGGTACGCATGGCCCCCCTTCGTCCCCATCCTGGTACGCATGGCCCCCCTTCGTCCCCATCCTGGTACGCATGGCCCCCCTTCGTCCCCATCCTGGTACGCATGGCCCCCCTTCGTCCCCATCCTGGTACGCATGGCCCCCCTTCGTCCCCATCCTGGTACGCATGGCCCCCCTTCGTCCCCATCCTGGTACGCATGGCCCCCATCAGAAAAACATGGAAAAAAAAAACCATTCTACTTACCTTCCCTCCGCTCCCTTGCTGGGTCCTGTTCTGATGACATCAGTTAATTTTATGCTTGTAAGCAGCGCATAGCAAGGACATCATGCGCTGCTTACAAGCAGAGGACAGCTGCCAGAATACTTGTTGTTCCCCACGCCTGGGACTTTGGGTGTGTGGAGCAATGAATTCATCTTCGTAATAGTAAGCACCCTGTTAGCCGCAGCTGCTGGCTTCCTGCATCGGCTGGACGATCACGTGTCCTTTTCTAAAGAGAATTAATACTCACTGCTCCCTATGCCCGTAGTCCCTCCCATCTCTCGATGCAGGCTTCAGTGCATGGAGGTGGGAGGGATTATGGGTGTGGGGAACAGTGAATATTCATTTCTCTTTAAAGGGAACCTGTCATCCCCCAGTTGTTTTTAACTAAAAGAGCCACCTTGTGCAGCAGTAATGCTGCATTCTGTCAAGGTGGCTCTTTTAGTTCTTGTCCCTGCCAACGCTGCAATAATCGCTTTTGTAATCTGGCCCTCATACCTCGAATTAGACCTGGGGGCAGGTCTTTTTCCCCCTAACACAGATGCACCTCACCCTGGGGGGGGGTGTGTGACAGGTTCCCTTTAACAGCGGCCACAGGGGTTAGCCGCAGCAGCCGGGTAACGGCAATAGAGAAAAATAATAAAATATAACTTTTAATGAATAACCATGAATAACCATAAAATTAGCGCTACCCTTAAAGGGAAGTTGAGGCTCTAGTGCAATAATTAAAACTCACTCTTAACCTATTTGTTGTTGGCTAAGCACAAAGGTGTCTATATGAAATAGTGTATAGACTCCAATGTATGTATAGTACATACAACAAATTACAGTCCTAACTACAAAATGACTGGATTGTATCCTAATTAAACCACATAGTAGATACAATCACAAAAATTAGTTCCTGATAAATATTTTGAGAGCAAGACGTTTCAGTGATCAAAGATAAACGTTTAGCTAGAAGGGTATGTTCCCACGGTTATTAAACGCTGCAGGTTGGACGCTGCGTACATCCGCAGCGTCAAACCCGCAGCTTCCAGATGTTACAGCATAGTGGATGGGAATTTAAGAAATCCCATTTCCACTATTCGTTCAGAGACGCCCGCGGCATCCCTGCGTAAACGGACATGCAGCTCGTCTTTCCAGACCGCAGCATGTCTATTTATGTTGCGCGCTCAGTCTCTGCAGTGTAAATTACCCATTCACTATCATTACATGCGGTAAAATCGCATTATCTTTATAGTCACATGCGTATTAAGAGTGGGAACACCACTTACTATGCATGTGAACTAATTTACCGTAAATAATGCCTTACCTTGTGCCACAGCCGGAACTTCGCATCCACTGTAGTTCTCGCAATGAGCTCAGCTGACCGCGAGAACTGCCGTGCACGAGACCGTCGGGCATGGGGTTATCTCCGGTCACTTGCCAAGTTCTCACGGTCAGCTGATTGTGAGAACTGCAGTGCAGGTGACCGTCGGAGACAGTTATCTCAGGTGGGCATCTACAAGCTCTGCTGGGTCTGGATGTCAGGCTGGATGGTTGCATAATGCCACCGTTCAGGCAAAGGCATCCAGATGTAGCAGAGCTGGACTCGTCGTGGGACATTATGGATTATCTTGTCGGCGGACAGGTATGGTATATTGTTGCTTTTTTATTTTACTTTTTTTTTACAAATATTACCCCGCTTGCCACCGCTACAGGGCAAGTGGAAAAAGCCGGGTAAAGTGCCACAATTGGTGCATCTTTGGATGTGCCAATTGTGGGGCAGCTGCAGGCTGCTATTTAGTCTGAGGGCCTGAGCATACCGGGCCGCAGCTGTCTGCTTTTTCCTTGGCTGGTTAACAAATAAAGGGGGGACTCAAACGCTATTTTTTTTTCGAGGGGATCCCACTATTTTTTCTAACCATCCAAGGTAAGTAGACTGCTGTGGCCTGGTATTATCAGGCTGGTATGGTTCATGGGTATTGGATCCTTGCCAGCCTGAAATACCAGTCCCAGTAGTCTGCTTTAACCCCTTCACCCCCGGAGCTTTTTCCGTGTTTTTTTTTTTTTTTCGTTTTCGTTTTTCGCTCCCCTCCTTCCCAGAGCCATAACCTTTTTCATTTTTCCGTCAATATGGCCATGTGAGGGCTTATTTTTTGCGGGATGAGATGTACTTTTGAACGATACCATTGGTTTTACCATGCCGTGTAACAGAAAACGGGAAAAAAATTCCAAGTGTGATGAAATTGCAAAAAAAGTGCAATCTCACACTTGTTTTTTGTTTGGCTTTTTTGCTAGGTTCACCAAATGCTAAAACTAACCTGCCATTATGATTCTCCAGGTCATTACGAGTTCTTAGACACCTAACATGTGTAGGTTATTTTTTATCTACGTGGTGAAAAAAAATTCCAAAGTTTGCTAAAAAAAAACAATTGCGCGATTTTCCAATACCCGTAGCGTCTCCAATTTTCATGATCTGGGGTCGGGTGAGGGCTTATTTTTTGCATGCCGAGCTGGCGTTTTTAATGATACCATTTTGGTGTAGATACATTATTTTGGTCGCCCATTATTGCATTTTAATGCAATGTCGCGGCGACCAAAAAAACGTAATTTTGGCGTTTCGATTTTTTTTCTCGCTACGCCTTTTAGCGGTCAGGTTAATCCTTTGTTTTTATTGATAGATCGGGCGATTCTGAACATGGCGATACCAAATATGTGTATGTTTAATTTTTTTTTTTCAATTGTTTTATTTTGATTGGGGCGAAAGGGGGGTGATTTGAACGTTTATATATTTTTTATTTTTTTTATATTTTTAACCACTTTTTTTTTTTTTTTGGCATGCTTCAATAGCCTCCATAGGAGGCTAGAAGCATGCACAACTCGATCGGCTCTGCTACACAGAGGTGAAGCACAGATCACCTCTATGTAGCAGAAATCCAGGTGTACTTTGAGCGCCGACCAATGGGTGGCGCTCGAAGCAATCGGCCATCAACAACCATAGAGGTCTCAAGGAGACCTCTGGTTGTTATGGCAATGCACCGCTGACCCCCGATCATGTGACGGGGGTCAGCGGTGCGAGCACTTCCGGCCGCACGGCCGGGAGCGCTAGTTAAATGCCGCTGTCAGCGCTTGACTGCGGCTTTTAACTAGTTAATGGGCGCGGGTGGATCGCAATTCCGCTTGCGCTCATTGCGCGCACATGTCAGTCAGCTGTACAAAACAGCTGATATGTCGCGGCTTTAAGGTGGGCTCGCCGCCGGAGCCCACCTTAAAGCAGGGGATCTGATCGTACTATTCCTTCAGCTGGCAGAAAGGGGTTAATCTGGCTGGTTAGCAAATATAGGGGGACACCACGCCATTTAAAAAAAAAATTATTTATTAACCCACATGGGTGGTTTTTTGCTTTTTATTGCAAAAAATAGTTTTTGCATCACCCACATTTTGAGAGCTATAATTTTTCCATATTTTGGCCCACGATGTCATGTGAGGTCTTGATTTTGCAGGACAAGTTGACGTTTTTATTGGTACCATTTTTGGGCACATGACACTTTTTGATCGCTTTTTATTACGATTTTTGGGAGGCAGAATGAACAAAAACCAGCAATTCATGAATTTCTTTTGGGTGGGGCGTTTATGCCATTCCGCGTGTGGTAAAATTAAGGCAGTTTTATTATTCGGGTCAGTACGATTACAGCGATACCTCATTTATATCATTTTTTAATGTTTGGTGCTTTTATACAATAAAAACTTTTATATATATATATATAAAAAAAAGTTTTTGCATCGCTTTATTCAGAGAGTTATAACTTTTTATTTTTTCGCTGATGACGCTGTATGGCAGCTCTTTTTTTGTGGGACAAGATGACGTTTTCAGCGATACCATGTTTATTTATATCCGTCTTTTTGATCGCGTGTTATTCCACTTTTTGTTTGGCTGTATGATGATAAAGCATTGTTTTTTGCCTCGTTTTTTATTTATATTTTTTACGGTATTCACTAAAGGGGTTAACTGGTGGGACAGTTTTATAGGTCGGGACGTTAGAGGCGCCGATACTAAATATGTGTACTTTTATATTTTTTTTTTACATAAAGAAATTTATTTATTGGAACAATATTTTTTTTTTCTTTATTTAGGAATTAAAAAAAAATAAATTTTACACATGTTAATAGTTTTTTTTTTTTTAAGTTTTTTTTTACTTTTTTACATTCTCCCAAGGTGGGACATCACTGTATAAAATCAGATCACTCACTGATCTGACACTTTGCACAGCACTGTATCAGATCAGCGATCTGACAGGCAGTGAAGGAGGCTTGCCGGTGCCTGCTCTCAGCAGGCACTGAGAAGCCACCTCCCTGCAGGACCTGGAAGGACTCTGCGGCCATCTTGGATCCGGGGGCCTGCAGGGAGGAGGCCCTTGGAACAACACAATCACATCGCATTGTTCTGAGGGTCTCAGGGAAGCATGCAGGGAGCCCTCTCCCTGCACGATGCTTCCCTATGCCACCGGAATGCTGCGACCTTGTTTGATTGCAGTGTTCCGGGGGTTAACGTGTCAGGAGCGGTCCATGGCCGCTCCTGGCACATAGTGCCGGGTGTCAGCTGTGAGAATCAGCTAACACCTGGCCGTTATCGGCGGCGCTCCCCCCAGGAACGTGGCTGATCGCACCTGACGTACTATTCTGTCCATGGGAATGAACTCCCAGGTCACATGGACGGAACAGTACGTCCAATGTCAGAAAGGGGGGCCTGCGTGCTTTCCTCCACTTCCTGTGTCATGTACTTCTAGCTGTCTCACAAGATTCACCATTATTTAAATTAGTACACATGCGTACTAAGCTGCGTTCCCGCACTTAAAATGCATGTAATTAGGAGGATAATGTGGTTTTACCACATCTAATGATAGAGAATGGGTAATTTACGCAGCGGAGACTGAGCGTCTCCACTACATAAATTATTGACATGCTGCAGTCTGGAAAGACGTGCCACATGTCCGTCTCTGCAGGTGAGCCGCGGGCATCTGTGCACGCATAGTGGGCGTGAGATTTCTTGAAATCCCATCCACTATGCTGTAACATGTGGACGCTGCTGATGTATGCAGTGTCCAACCCGCAGCATTTACTGACCGTGGGAACATACCCCAATATGTCTGCATATAGGAAATCACTTTATTTTTCCTTCCCAGAAGCCAACTTTCTATTGGCTTTATTTCAAGTGACAAAAAAACTCATGCAATGAAAAAAGTCATCAAAAATCATGCAGAAAAATGCATGTAAAAAATGCATCAATAACACAGGTGAGCTGCCAGTGACCGCAGATGCAGATTTGGTGCCGCTGTGCCTGCATTCTACATTGCGTCACCAATGACTCTTGGACATAACACCAGGACATGAATTTCCTGGGAAACCAATGCACACATTGAACAGCCAGCTGTAGCTAAACGGGACATTGCACTACCCTTTTCTTTGCATAAGCAGTGATTTTACCCAATCTGTGATCCACCACTGAAATAAAGGAAAAAGGCGACTATGTGATAAAGGCCATGTTCTGGCCGAAACGTCAGCTGTCGCTATACACTTTACCGTTTAAATAATAAAAACATTCACCTAAAGCAAAAAAAACCTCTCCATATTATGTGTGCAGTGATTCTATAATTGAACTCCTTTGACATTAGACGTACTATCCCGTCGAGGGGGTATGGGCCCGTATGACCACCGATGGGATAGTACGTCTAACGCGATCAGCTACGCTCACGGGGGGAGCGCGGCCAGGTGTCAGCTGACTATCGCACCTGACATCCAGTACTATGTGCCAGGAGCGGTCACAGACCGCTCCTGGCACATTAACCCCCGGAACACTGCAATCAAAGATGATCGCAGCGTTCCGGCGGCATAAAGAAGCATTGCGCAGGGAGGGGGCTCCCTGCATGATTCCCTGAGACCCTCGGAGCAACGTGATGTGATTGCGTTGCTCCGAGGGTCTCCTACCTCCTCCTCCTGCTCAGAGCAGGCGCCAGGAAGCCTCCCTGCAGTGCCTGTCAGATCGCTGATCTGACACAGTGCATTGCAAAGTGTCAGATCAGTGATCTGTCACTATACTGTGATGTCCCCCTCCCTGTGGCAATGTAAAAAAGTAAATAAAATATTTACATGTGTAAAAAAATAAATAAAAAAATGGTTCCAATAAATACATTTCTTTATCTAAATAAAAAAAAATAAAAGTACACATATTTAGTATTGTCGCGTCTGTAACGACCCGACCTATAAAGCTGTCCCACTAGTTAACCCCTTCAGTGAACACCGTAAAAGAGGCAAAAAACAATGCTTTATCATACCGCCAAACAAAAAGTGGAATAACACGCGATCAAAAAGACGGATCTAAATAACCATGGCACCGCTGAAAACGTCATCTTGTCCCGCAAAAAAATACAGCGTCATCAACGAAAAAATAAAAAAGTTTGTCCTCAGAATAAAGCGATGCAAAAATAGTAATTTTTTTTATATAAAATAGTCTTTATCATATAAAAGCGCCAAAACATAAAAGATATAAATGAGGTATTGCTGTAATCATACTGACCCAAAGAATAAAACTGCTTTATCAATTTTACCAAACGTGGAACGGTATAAGCGCCCCCCCAAAAGAAATTCATGAATAGCTGGTTTTTGTTCGTTCCATTGCACAAAAATCGGAATAAAAAGCGATCAAAAAATGTCACGTGCCCGAAAATGGTAACAATAAAAACGTCAACTCGTCCCGCAAAACACAAGAACTCACATGACTCTGTGGACCAAAATATGGAAAAATTATAGCTCTCAAAATGTGGAGACGCAAAAACTATTTTTTGCAATAAAAAGCGTCTTTTAGTGTGTGATGGCTGTCAATCATAAAAATCCGCTAAAAAACCCGCTATAAAAGTAAATCAAACCCCCCTTCATCACCCCCTTAGTTAGGGAAAAAGAATAAAATTTTAAAAAATATTTATTTCCATTTTCCCGTTAGGGTTGGGGCTACAGTTAGGGTTTGGATTACATTTACGGTTGGGATTAGGGTTAAAGGTGTGGTTAGGGTTATGGTTGGGATTAGGGTTAGGGGTGTGTTTGGGTTAGGGTTTCAGTTAGAATTGGGGGGTTTCCACTGTTTAGCCATATCAGGGGTTCTCCAAACGCGACATGGCGTCCGATCTCAATTCCAGCCAATTCTGCGTTGAAAAAGTAAAACAGTGCTCCTTCCCTTCCGAGCTCTCCCATGCGCCCAACCAGGGGTTTACCCCAACATATGGGGTATCGGCGTACTCGGGACAAATTGGACAACAACTGTTACCTTTGGAAAAATAAAAATTTGGGGGCTAAAATATCATTTATGTGGGAAACAAGATTATTATTATTTATTATTATAGCGCCATTTATTCCATGGCACTGTACATGTGAGGAGGGGTATACATAATAAAAACAGGTACAATAATCTTGAACAATACAAGTCACAACTGGTCCAGGAGGAGAGAGGACCCTGCCCGCGAGGGCTCACAATCTAAAAAATGATTTTTTATTTTCACGGCTCTGTGTTATAAACTGTAGTGAAACACTTCGGGGTTCAAAGTTCTCACAACACATCTAGATACGTTCCTTGGGTCTAGTTTCCAATATGGGGTCACTTGTGGGGGGTTTCTACTGTTTAGGTACATCAGGGGCTCTGCAAATGCAACGTGACGCCTGCAGACCAATCCATCTAAGTCTGCATTCCAAACGGCGCTCCTTTCCTTACAAGATCTCCCGTGCGCCCAAACAGGGGTTCCTCCCACATATGGGGTATCAGCGTACTCAGGACAAATTGGACAACAACTTTTGGGGTCCAATTTCTCTTGTTACCCTTGGGAAAATAGAAAACTGGAGGCTAAAAAATAATTTTTGTGGAAATTTTTTTTTATTTATTTTCACGGCTCTGCGTTATAAACTGTAGTGAAACACTTGGGGTTCAAAGTTCACAACACATTTAGATAAGTTCCTTAGGGGGTGTTCTTTCCAAAATGGTGTCACTTTTGGGGTGTTCCAATATTTAGGCACATCAGTGGCTCTCCAAACGCAACATGATGTCCTATCTCAATTCCAGTAAATTTTGAACTGAAAAGTCAAACTGCGCTCCTTCCCTTCCGAGCTCTGCCATGTGCCCAAACAGTGGTTTACCCCCACATATGGGGTATCGGCGTACTCAAGACAAATTGCACAACAACTTTTGGGGTCCAGTTTCTTCTGTTACCCTTGAGAAAATAAAAAATTGGGGGCGAAAATATCATTTTTGTGAAAAAATGATTTTTTATTTTTACGGCTCTACATTATCAACTTCTGTGAAGCACTTGGTGGGTCAAAGTGCTCACCACACATCTAGATAAGTTCCTTAGGGGGTCTACTTTCCAAAATGGTGTCACTTGTGGGGGGTTTCAATGTTTAGGCACATCAGGGGCTCTCCAAACGCAACATGGCGTCCCATCTCAATTCCAGTCAATTGTGCATTGAAAAGTCAAATGGCGCTCCTTCCCTTCCGAGCTCTGCCATGCGCCCAAACAGTGGTTTACCCCCACATATCGGGTATCCGCGTACTCAGGACAAATTTTACAGCTTTTGGGGTCCAATTTCTCCTGTTACCCTTGGTAAAATAAAACAAATTGGAGCTGAAGTAAATTTTTGTGAAAAAAAGTTAAATGTTCATTTTTTAACATTTCAAACACCTGAAGGCTTAATAAACTTCTTGAATGTGGTTTCGAGCACCTTGAGATGTGCAGTTTTTAGAATGGTGTCACACTTGGGTATTTTCTATCATATAAACCCCTCAAAGTAACTTCAAATGTGATGTGGTCCCTAAAAAAAATGGTGTTGTAAAAACGAGAAATTGCTGGTCCGCTTTTAAAAGGAACCTGTCACCCCCCTCAGGCATTTGTAACTAAAAGAGCCACCTTGTGCAGCACTAATGCTGCATTCTGACAAGGTGGCTCTTTTAGTTATGCTCCCTGCACACACTGAAATAAAAGCTTATAAAATGTGCCCCCTCATACTGTGAAATCGTCCCGGGGGCTCGTCTTTCCCCCCTAATCAGACGCCTCATAGCCGTCACTCTGGGCCTGTGCGCGCCGGGCGCCACCTCCTCTTGCTTCATTAGCGTGCCTGCTCTGTAAGTTAAAAGGGCAGCGCAACTGCGCATGCCCAGGAAAAAAATACTTACAGCGCAGGCGCCGGGAATGCTAATGAAGCAAGAGGAGGCGGCGCCCGGCTCGCACAGGCCCAGAGTGACGGCTGTGCTGCGTCTGATTAGGGGGGAAAGATCATCACTAGTAAATATACGTCACAGGTCGTTGAGGTATAATACTATTGCTGGAAGATATGACATACATCCTGCATGATTTACTAGCTTTCTCCTCTTCATGCTCTGTCTAGTTTTCAGTTGTCTGTGACATAGTGGATGGAAACTTGCTGCTATGTTGTCTCTCGGGCCCCTTTCACACGTCCTGCAAAAACCAGTACCGGAGCTATCCGTGCCCGTCTGTTAGATACGTGTGGCGGCAGTGTGCTGCATTAGTGTGACCCGTGCTGCTCTTAGGTGCTGAAGGTAGCTCGGGATCATTGTCGCCCGGTCTCCATGAGATCAGTGCGAGCAGGTGACATTGATGCACGTTGTATTCAGCACCCACTGTGTATATTGTGTGTAGAATAAATAATAAAAAAAAAAAATGGTGTGGGCTCCCGTGTAATTTTCATAACCAGCAGAGGGAAAGCTGACCACTGGGGGCTGATGTTAATTTGGGAAAGGGGACAATATCCCAAAAGGTTCTCAGGCTATTAATCGCTCACAGCTGTTTGCTTAACCTATACTGGTTAGTTTACAGGGGAACCACAGAAATAAAATGACGTAGGGTCCCCCTATAAATTCTAACCAGCAAAGGCTAAATAGACAGCTGTGGGCTGATATTAATAGCCATGTATATTGGGCCTCTTCCCAGGCTAAGAACATCAGCCCTCAGCCTCTGCAGAAATGGCGCATCCATAAGATCCATAAAATCTGTTGCTGGCCTCGCCCTTCCCACTTGTCATTGGTGCGGTGGCAAGTGGGGTAATGGGGTTAGGGTTGATGTCAGCTGTTGTGGCCGCTAACATCAACTCAGCGGTTAGTAATGGAGAGGTGTCTATAAGACATTACCATTACTAACCCTATAGTTATTTTGTAAAAAATACACAGCAAGAATAAAGTTCTTTAAAGAAAGACAGACTCCTTTATTTGAAATACACCTCACCCTCTTTTTCCCAATTATTATTGTAAAAATTAAAATAATAAAACATATTTCTCACATGTCTGACGACAATCCGTTTGTCCCATGAAGAACTGCAGCTCTGATACATCTGGATTGAATGGCTAAGCAATGATATGATGCGACTGCTCAGCCATGAATCCATGAGACGCTGAGTTTAGGGAGCAGCTTCAGTGACGAGTGGTAACATAATAGAGGTTACCGCCAGTCACTACCAGCTGTTCCCACGCTCAGTTCAGTATAAGCCAGCCGATGAACTGCGGTAGCCATCAGGTTGTTACCGATGACTAGAGATGAGTGAATTTGTTCGGCTCCCTCCTTATTCAGCAAGCTATAGCGCTTACCAAATAAGCTGCCGAGGGAACCTGACTAACCTGGATTGCTCCTGCTGATCAGCTGTCCGATGCCGCAGCTGCATGTGTCACGGCTGTTTCACTGTCACAACACATGCATGGAAAGCCTGTTTGTTGGGCTCCGTCGCCGGACAGCTGATAAGCAGGAGCGATCCAGGTGGCTGGGTTTCCTCTGCAGCTTATTCGGTAAGCGCTATAGCTTGCCAAATAAGGAGGGAGCTGAACAAATTCACTCATCTCTAGTCACTGGTAACAACCTGATGGTTAGCGCAGTTCATCGGCTGGCTTTCACTGAACTGAGCGTGGGAATAGCTGAATAAGGAGGGAGCGAAATTCAGTTCACCTGTGAGCTATTAATATCCTGGGAACCTTTTGCAATATTGTCCCCTTTCTCAGATAATTAACATCATTTCCCAGCAGTTGACTTTCCCTCTGTTGGTTATGAACATTAAGTGGGAGCCCACACCGTTTTTTTTTTTTAATTATGTATTTTACATGCGATATACCCATCGGGTGCTGAATACACGAACTGTATTGCTTTTTCCCAGGCACCGCTACGTGTCACACTGATGACACACGGATGTCATCCATGTGTCATCAGTGTGCTGGACGTTTTGTAGCCCTGGCTGCTGATTTAAAAAAAAGACATGTCAGTGTGTTTTCTCCACGGACACATGGTCCGTGGAAACACACTGGCATATGCGCAGACTCATTCATTTTAATGCTCATTCTGGCATGTGTGAAAACTCACCACATGTACCTGAGACACTGACATGTGAAAGAGGCCTCATACACAGTGCACAGAGCAAGATAGATTCCTGCTCTTGTTTCTCTGTAACACATAGATGGAAGCAGCGGCTCAGAAGATACTGTAATGCAGTAGGGTTTATTTTAAATGAAAGGCGTTACCAGTGTGAGACATGTAGATCAGCAGCATGGAATGTCAGTTATTACATGACTCACATTGGTAACACCTCTTTCTTCTAAAATAAGCTCTGGAGGAAGATTCTCTTGGAGATGTTTACAGTATATGGGACATAGATCTTAACAGCTCATTTACATACTCACCTTAACGACCGCTGATACGCCCTTTAACAGCGGTAGTTAGGGGTACTTACCACAGCTATCGGCGCTGTGGAAAAAGTGTATAGAGCCCCCAGAGTCCGATTTTCTCCAGCATCTCGGCTGCTGGGGGTAGCCGAGACCCCAGAGAACATGATTCTTTATCACCCCTTTAGATAGGAAAAAATAATGAAATAAAAAAAATATTTATTTCCGTTAGCCTAACTCTATGTGCACACGTTGCGGTTTTTATCGCGGAACCGCAGCGTTTCTGCAGCTGCGGGTCCGCAGCAGTTTCCATTGCGTTTACAATTACATGTAAACCTATGGAAACCGCAATCCGCTGTGCACATGCTGCAGGAAAAACCGTGCAGAAACGCAGCGGTTTACATTCCGCAGCATGTCACTTCTTTTGTGCAGAATCGCAGCGATTCTGCACACATAGGAATGCGTTGATCCGCTTACCTCCCGCATGGGGCTGTGCCCACGATGCGGGAAGTAAGCGGATCATGTGTGGATGGTACCCGGGGTGGAGGAGAGGAGACTCTCCTCCAGGCCCTGGGAACCATATTTGTGTAAAAAAAAAAAAAAAGAATTAAAATAAAATAATGATATACTCACCTCTCGGCGCTGCACGCGGCCGTCCGGTCTCAGGGTTGCTGTTCGAGCAGGGCCTGCGATGACGTCGCGGTCACATGACCGTGACGTCACGAAGGTCCTTCTCGCACAGCATCTTTGGAACCGGACCGCCGCGTGCAGCGCCGAGGAGATCGGGACGTCAGAGGGTGAGTATAACCATTTTTTTAAATTATTTTTAACATTACTATTGATGCTGCATATTGCTGCATATGCAGCATCAATAGTATAGGAGTAAACCCGCAGCGGAAACCGCAAAACAAACCGCGATAAATCTGCAGGGATAACCGCAGCGGTTTTGCCCTGCAGATTTATCAAATCCGCTGCGGGAGAACCCGCAGAGGACCCCGCAAAGTGTGCACATAACCTTAGTTACAAACGCCTGAGGGGGGTGACAGGTTCCCTTTAACCCTTATAACTCACTAAGAAAAAAAAATTTTGTTCCAAAATTGTTCTGATGTAAAGTAGACGTGGGAAATGTTACTTATTAAGTATTTTGTGTGACATACTGTATCTCTGTGATTTAAGGTCATAAAAATTCAAGTTGGAAAATTACAAAATTTTCACCAAATTTCTGTTTTTTTCACAAACAAACGCAAGTAATATCAAAGAAATTTTACCACTATCATGAAGTACAATGTCACAAGAAAACAATGTCAGAATCATCAGGATCCGTTGAAGCGTTCCAGAGTTATAACCTCATAACCGGACAGTGGTCAGAATTGTAAAAATTTGCCCGGTCATTAACGTGCAAACCACCCTTGGGGGGTAAAGGGGTTAAAGACCCTGTAAAGGCTTGCATGAATAACCTGAACCCCAGTATTTCCGCCCTAACAAGTGCAGTCCACATCTAACTCTTACAATAAAGGCCCTGTACTTTCCCTTTGTATCCCAACGTGTTTCATCATTCTGTGAATCTTCAGGGGACCTATTGGCACATATAGGCACACTGCTAATGCAGACAGGGGGGAACACTCCTGGGATCTTCTATAGTTGTGAGTTCTATTATTTGTCTTTAAATTGTATAGGTTGCCAAGAGGGGGACAAAAATATAACTTTGGTATGGAGAACTTTTATATGATGTGATGCATTCATATCCCCTAATGCCCTATGTACCATCAAGATTGGCCATAAATCGAATGTTATGTCCTTGTATCTACTATGTGGATCTAATACTGTGTAGTCACCTATTTTAATTTTGTTCTTTTGTAGGAGAGTCAATCTTGGCTTATCCGGAGTGAACATATTGTGGATTTTTGGAGACCATTGATCAAATATATTATGAATTCTCGGACCTCCAGAATATCAAGGTTTGGTGTTACATTTTGTCTCTGGAGAACAGTGAAGAACCTCATTAAAATAGTGATTTCAAAAAGGAATCCTATCTTCAGTTTTATCACTGAGTGATGTATTAAATAAAATTGCAGTGAAGTGATAGCAGCTTTTCCAGTGGTGCATTTTAGGTGGAAGATGTATATATTTATCAACTTAGGGCCATTTAAATACTGTTGCTTTTTCATTGCTGTACAATGCTTTTTTTTTGTAAATCCTCTTTCAGGTAACTATAGATGTTTTATATGGAATGATCTATGTAATAAAGTTTTCAAATTTTGACTTTGGTCTTGATTTTTTTTTTTTTTTGTTAAGCCAAGGATTTTCCATTCACGTAGAAGATAAACAAAAACTTGGGAGGGGAGGGGGGGCCAATTGGAGTTCAATTTCTAAATTGTAGTGGAAACATATGTACTGATTGCTTGTTATGGTCCACAAAGCTATGTTGTCTATGATCATTTTAATATATTAAACGCTTAATGACTGAGCCAATTTTTACCTTTTAAAGAAGGACTTGCACAAAAACTTTTCTTGCCTAAACCTTTTTTAAATGTCTATGTATTGTAAATGCGGTAGTCTGCAATCTGTGTATATTACTGCATTTACACAGGTTTAGGCAATAATTTTAGTGTGCTTCTTGTGGGGTTTTTTTTTCATGTTAGTCCCCTAAGTGGACTTGAACCTGGGATCGTCTGATCGCTTGTGCTATATGCAGCATATTGTGTTGATGATTATAGTTGGAAATTACGGTCTCATTTGAAGCCTGACCACAGGCTGGATTTCAAGGGAGCTCCTTATTGACAATCACTGACGTCTTCATCAGATCCTCGACTATCATCTCAACCCATGGGAGACCCAGGATCACGCCACAGGTGCAGCGGTCAGTTTAGCAGGTTAACAATTGTGGCAGCACTTCACGCTGCCCACAGTTGTTATGGGCAGTTCTTGTCTGTCACCCACAACCATTATCTGCAGAGTATGGGGTGTGCTCACGCCATACATATATGGCTGATGTCTGTAAGGGGTTTAAGGCGTTTCAAAGGAAGCTTCAATAATATTTAATTGTAGCCTAGCTATCAGAGCAACTCAGGAGCAAGCACAATATATTCTACTGAAACTGGAAGATCAAGATTTAAGAAACAGAAATAAGCAGTATATTTGAAAGTGTAAAGTATGACCCAGCAGTGCCCCTTTCCTTGCGTATTTTAATAATTTGCTGCATTTTCCATAAAAAATTCCATCTTTCCCTGGAATTCTGCATTGTACTGGAACATTTACATCTTTTGGAAATGTATGAATGGACAACTTGACGTTACAATGAACTGGTCAATGTGCCTAGGTCCAAGGGCACCTTGCTGAGGGTCCCCTTCCGAGGGGAAAGAACTAGAGGAATGTGGGATCTCCCTCACTGGCTGAATCTACAGGTACTTCCCTCAAAATTAGAATATCAAAAAGTTAATTTCAGTTCTTCAATACAAAAAGTGAAACTCGTACAGTCATTACAAAAAGTGATCTATTTTTTATTATTATTATTATTATTTATTATTATTTATCTATTAAGATGCTTGGAAACAGCACTCTGAACAGCCAGCTTCTTTAGCAATGACCTTTTTTGGCTTACTCTCCTTGTGGAGTGAGTCAATGACTGCCTTCTGGACATCTGTCAAATCAGCATTTTTCTCCATGATTGTGAAGCCTACTGAAACACACTAAGGGACCTTGCAGGTGTTTGTTAATTATTCTAATTTACTGAGATAATGACGTTTGGGTCTTCTTTGGCTGCAAGCCATAATCATCAGCATTAACAGAAATAAACACTTGAAATAGATCACTTTGTAGTGACTCTATCCTCTTTTCCGAAGTTTTATGCACCTTTGAAATAAAGGTGCAGATTTTCCTTCCAACAAACTTGCCGTATACCACGAAACTCTATGGGCATTTGCTTTTTCCCTTTTGATGCTGGCCAACCAAAACACAGCCATGCCCACAGAGCTCTGTTGTATATGCCCAGCTGGTTGAAAGGAAATTTACACCTTTACTATGCGGGGAGGGGGTGTAATTTTGGAACAAAGGGGCACAGAATAAAAAGAAACACTTCCAAAATTGGTGATGCAGCATCAAGTAGAAGAGGTACTCCTTTTAAGTTAAAAAATCATGAGAAAGGTCTTCTTTTAACCCCTTCACCCCCAGAGCTTTTTTCGATTTCGTTTTTTGCTCCCCTTCTTTCCAGAGCCATAACTTTTATTTTTCCGTCAATCTGGCCATGTGAGGGCTTGTTTTTTGCTGGACGAGTTGTATTTTTGAAAGATACCATTGGTTTTACGATGTCGTGTAACAGAAAACAGGGAAAAAAATTCCAAGTGCGATGAAATTGCTAAAAAAACCGTGCAATCCCAATTTTTTTTTTTGCTTGGCTTTTTTTGATAGGTTCGCTAATGCTAAAACTGACCTGCCATTATGGTTCTCCAGGTCATTACGAGTTCATAGATACAAAACATGTCTAGGTTCTCTTTTATTTGTGGTAAAAAAAATTGCGTGTTTTTCCTTTACCTGTAGCGTCTCCATTTTTCGTGATCTGGGGTCGAGTGAGGGCGACTGCGTGGCAGTTGACGTTTTTAATTATACCACTTTTGTGCAGATATTTTCTTTTGATAACTCGTTACTGAATTTTAATGCGACCAAAAACACATAATTTTGGCGTTTTGATTTTTTTCTCTCGCTACGCCGTTTAGCGATCAGGTTAATCCTTGTTTTTTATTGATAGATCGGGCGATTCTGAACGCGGTGATACCAAATGTGTGTAGGGTTGATTTTTATTTTTGTTTTATTTTGATTGGGGGGTGATTTGAACTCTTATATTTTTTTTTTTCTTTTTTTATATATATTTTTAAACACATTTTTTTTTTTTTATGTTGGCACGCTTCAATATCCTCCATGGGAGGCTAGAAGCATCCACTACTCTATTGCCTCTTCTACATAGAGGTGATGCACAGATCACCTCTATGCAGCAGAATTGCAGGCTTGCTAGGAGGGCCGACCACAGGGTGGTGCTCACAGCAATCTGCCATCAACAACCATAGAGGTCTCGAGGAGATCTCTGGTTGTTATGGCAACGCACCGATGACCCCGATCACGTGGCGGGATCAGTGGTGCGCGTACTTCCGGCCGCGTGGCCGACAGCGCTTGTTAAACGCCGGAGCCCCCCTCAAAGCGGAGGATACTGCCGGCTGACGTACAATTCCTCAGCTGGCAGAAAGGGGTTAAAACAAAAATGAAACTGTCCTTTGATAAAACACAAGTTTTACTGAGGAAGTGAAACTAATTTGTTAAATACTTAAAATGACTATATACCCCCTTCAAGTTACTCAAGGAATCATGTTTTGTCTCTGTATCTCTAACCAGAAGTTGAAAAATAAATGAAACACTAACCTTTGTCAAATCATGGTTGTGAACTGAATTATTTTCACAAGTCTAAATAGTACTCTCTTTCTACAAATCAGTAACTGCAGAGAAGACAGCCCTATACATTCCCTATTCTTTGGGGGGGAGGGGGAAGCAGAGTAGAAATTTTAACAGTTTAGAAGGGTTTTTTTTTTAATGGATGCCCATTTGTCTTAGCAAATATATAAATCTATAATTTAGGCAGTGCCTATTCATTTTCCACCCAGCGCTGCCTCCATGTGCTTTACAGACAGCCTCTATGCTGTCACTTCAAGCAAAGGAGCCATCAGTCAAGCAGGAGGAGGCCGCGCTGGGTGAGGAATAGAGCTGGAGCGACAGAGGCTTCAGATCTACCTCGTTTCCATATCAGTTTAAACTCTGATTGCTCAATAACAGAGGAACAGATTGCCTAGGTAAACGTATTGCTGGACTTGTCTTTGAAGAGCTACATGCACAGCTTCTCTTTAATATAAACTGATCACCTTTGCTCTTTTATTATCAGTATTATCAGTATACTCAGCATCAGTATGCTCATTATATTATCAGAACCCCTGTTGAAAAAGCTCACCGCGAAACGCGCGTCCGGGGCAATCAGGTGAAGTGTGGTTGGGTTTCCCTCTGATTTATGGGTAAGTGGGCACAATTGATAGCGCAACTATGCGTTGTATGGTCACTATCTTGGGAATAGTCTGATGTGTCATTGACGCTCTGCTGAGCTGTTTGATAGTCCCTTGACCTATCGATATAGATCTATACTGTGTGCATCTTTTAGGAATGATTTCCTGTTAAACCACATGCCACCTGACGTACCGTCATGTTCTCCTTACTTCACTTTCCTGTTTGGTATATATTGCATACATCAGATATGCATATGTATTTGTGATTTAGTTGTTATTGATAAACTTTGTACCTGTTTTTTAATTATGTTGTTTTGGACTGCTTTACTCCATTTTCTTCTGCTATATTATCAGTATCAGTATCTTTCTATTTTCTGCTCTTTTAAAATTTAAAGGTATCAAAAATATATATTGACGTATGGTGTAGTGGAAGTGGAACATCATTCAGAGGACTCGTATAGCAAGTACATTATATAGATTAATAACTGTATTTACATCCAACCATTTCATGATCTATCTTATGCAAGTCTCAGTCTAGTCTTCGTCTGTAAATAGAAATGGTAACTTTAAGAGCAGTAGTTATTTAACAGCCTGTAACTCCTGACTACATAAAGCGGTATCTTCCCTTTGTGATGCAGTGTATCATATTGCTTATCTAAACTGTAATTAATTTGTAACACCATAAAAAGCAAAACAATCATAAGCTTGGTTCGTTAATTGAACGACAACCAAAGACGCTCGTGATTAACATGGCATGTGTATCTGATTGGGGTAGTCGTGATTTGTGGTTTTCCTGTCATTCACAGTGATCAAGCCATTTACCCAACAGACAGACGTTCTGCCTTATGTCTAGACCAAATATGTTTAATTTCCATAAGTTACTTGGCGCACAGAAATAGCATGGCATTGGTTAAGCTTATTTCTGAGAGTTAAAGGCTTTTTGTTATTGCTCATTTGATTCCTAATTGCAGGGTTAAGCAACTTCTTGAATAGTTCTAACCGACCTACTAGCTGTGCAGGGGAGAGCAGCGCAGCCTCAAATCACAGCAATAGGAAACCTCATCTAGTTCCAAGCGTCTCCATTTTTATTGCTTTCCTTGTACAGTGCAGAAGTCAGGCTTGATTACAGCACTGAGGTTACCTGCTCGGATTCTCCAATAACTGACATCAACCCCAAATATTACCCCGAGATTGCTAACGCAACAGGTAAAGCACCAGAATTGGTGCATCTAATGGATGTAATCCCACATCATTTTTTTTATTTTTATTTACTTATCAGCAGCAACTTGAGTCAGAGATGCGTCGAGGCATCTTTCCCATGCTGTTCCCAATTTGAGTGATGTTTCCATCCATTTTAACAATTTTTTTTTTCCTGCGCCCCCCCCAGCTCTCCTGTTGGGGTCTGCCAGAAAATGACTCCCATTATACTTGTTACTTGAGTCGAGCGGGGCCAAGAATCTGACCTGGTCGATTCAAGTAATGAGCATTTAAACATTTTAGTGCGCGATCATCACTAGTAAATATACGTCAAAGGTCGTTGAGGTATAATACTATTGCTGGAAGATATGACATACATCCTGCATGATTTACCAGCTTTCTCCTCTTCATGCTCTGTCTAGTTTTCAGTTGTCTGTGACAGTGGATGGAAACTTGCTATGTTGTCTCTCGGGCCCCTTTCACACGTCCTGGAAATACCAGTACCGGAGCTATCCGTGCCCATCTGTTAGATACGTGTGGTGGCAGTGTGCTGCATTAGTGTGACCCGTGCTGCTCTTAGGTGCTGAAGGTAGCTCGGGATCATTGTTGCCCGGTCTCCATGAGATCAGTGCAGGTGACATTGATGGGCGTTGTATTCAGCACCCACTGTGTATATTGTGTGTAGAATAAATAAAAAAAAAATGGTGTGGGCTCCCGTGTACTTTTCATAACCAGCAGAGGGAAAGCTGACCACTGGGGGCTGATGTTAATTTGGGAAAGGGGACAATATCCCAAAAGGTTCTCAGGCTATTAATCTCTCACAGCTGTTTGCTTAACCTATACTGGTTAGTTTACAGGGGAACCACAGAAAAAAAATGACGTAGGGTCCCCCTATAAATTCTAACCAGCAAAGGCTAAATAGACAGCTGTGGGCTGATATTAATAGCCATGTATATTGGGCCCCTTCCCAGGCTAAGAACATCAGCCCTCAGCCTCTGCAGAAATGGCGCATCCATAAGATCCATAAAATCTGTTGTTGGCCTCGCCCTTCCCACTTGTCATTGGTGCGGTGGCAAGTGGGGTAATGGGGTTATGGTTGATGTCAGCTGTTGTGGCCGCTATCATCAACTCAGGGGTTAGAAATGGAGAGGTGTCTATAAGACATTACCATTACTAACCCTATAGTTATTTTGTAAAAAATACACAGCAAGAATAAAGTTCTTTAAAGAAAGACAGACTCCTTTATTTGAAATACACCTCACCCTCTTTTTCCCATTTATTGTAAAAATTAAAATAATAAAACATCATATTTCTCACATGTCTGACGACAATCCGTTTGTCCCATGAAGAACTGCAGCTCTGATACATCTGGATTGAATGGCTAAGCAATGATATGATGCGACTGCTCAGCCATGAATCCATGAGACGCTGAGTTTAGGGAGCAGCTTCAGTGACGAGTGGTAACATAATAGAGGTTACCGCCAGTCACTACCAGCTGTTCCCACCCTCAGTTCAGTATAAGCCAGCCGATGAACTGCGGTAGCCATCAGGTTGTTACCGATGACTAGAGATGAGTGAATTTGTTCGGCTCCCTCCTTATTCAGCAAGCTATAGCGCTTACCAAATAAGCTGCAGAGGGATCCTGGCTACCTGGATTGCTCCTGCTGATCAGCTGTCCGATGCCGCAGCTGCATGTGTCACGGCTGTTTCACTGTCACAACACATGCATAGAGAGCCTGTTTGTTGGGCTCCTTCGCCGGCCAGCTGATAAGCAGGAGCGATCCAGGTGGCTGGGTTTCCTCTGCAGCTTATTCGGTAAGCGCTATAGCTTGCCAAATAAGGAGGGAGCTGAACAAAGTCACTCATCTCTAGTCACCGGTAACAACCTGATGGTTACCGCAGTTTATCGGCTGGCTTTCACTGAACTGAGCGTGGGAATAGCCGAATAAGGAGGGAGCCAAATTCAGCTCACCTGTGAGCTATTAATATCCTGGGAACCTTTTGCAATATTGTCCCCTTTCCCAGATAATTAACATCATTTCCCAGCAGTTGACTTTCCCTCTGTTGGTTATGAACATTAAGTGGGAGCCCACACCGTTTTTTTTTTTTTTAATTATGTATTTTACATGCGATATACCCATCGGGTGCTGAATACACGAACTGTATTGCTTTTTCCCAGGCACTGCTACGTGTCACACTGATGACACACGGATGTCATCCATGTGTCATCAGTGTGCTGGACGTTTTGCAGCCCTGGCTGCTGATTTAAAAAAAAAAAAAAAGACAGGTCAGCGTGTTTTCTCCACGGACACATGGTCTGTGGAAACACTGGCATATGCACAGACCCATTCATTTTAATGGGTCACCGGGTGCAAGTGTCTCTGGCATGTGTGAAAACTCACCACATGTACCTGAGACACTGACATGTGAAAGAGGCCTCATACACAGTGCACAGAGCAAGATAGATTCCTGCTCTTGTTTCTCTGTAACACATAGATGGAAGCAGCGGCTCAGAAGATATTGTATTGCAGTAGGGTTTATTTTAAATGAAAGGCGTTACCAGTGTGAGACATGTAGATCAGCAGCATGGAATGTCAGTTATTACATGACTCACATTGGTAACACCTCTTTCTTCTAAAATAAGCTCTGGAGGAAGATTCTCTTGGAGATGTATACAGTATATGGCACATAGATCTTAACAGCTCATTTACATGCTCAAATTAACGACTGCTGATACGCCCTTTAACAGCGGTAGTTAAGGGTACTTAACCCACAGCTAACGGCGCTGTGGAAAAGTGTATAGAGCCCCCAGAGTCCGATTTTCTCCAGCATCTCGGCTGCTGGTGGTAGCCGAGACCCCAGAGAACATGATTCTTTATCACCCCTTTAGATAGGAAAAAAAGAATGAAAAAAAATAATTATTTCCATTAGAGTTAGGCTATGTGCACACGTTGCGGTTTTTACCGCGGAACCACAGCGTTTATGCAGCTGCGGGTCCGCAGCAGTTTCCATTGCGTTTACAATTACATGTAAACCTATGGAAACCGCAATCCGCTGTGCACATGCTGTGGGAAAAACCGCACAGAAACGCAGTGGTTTACATTCCTCAGCATGTCACTTCTTTTGTGCAGAATCGCGGCGATTCTGCACACATAGGAATGCATTGATCCGCTTACTTCCCGCATGGGGCTATGCCCACGATGCGGGAAGTAAGCGGATCATGTGTGGATGGTACCTGGGGTGGAGGAGAGGAGACTCTCCTCCAGGCCCTGGGAACCATATTTGTGTAAAAAAAAAAAAAAAAAAAAGAATTAAAATAAAAAATAACGATATACTCACCTCTCAGCGCTGCACGCAGCCGTCCGGTCTCAGGGTTGCTGTGCGAGCAGGGCCTGAGATGACGTCGCGGTCACATGACCGTGATGTCACGAAGGTCCTTCTCTTACAGCATCTTTGGAACCGGACCGCCGCGTGCAGCGCCGAGGAGATCGGGACGTCAGAGGGTGAGTATAACCATTTTTTTAATTACTTTTAACATTACTATTGATGCTGCATATTGCTGCATATGCAGCATCAATAGTATAGGAGATAGGAGTAAACCCGCAGCGGCAACCGCGATAAATCTGCAGGGATAACCGCAGCGGTTTTGCCCTGCAGATTTATCAAATCCGCTGCGGGAGAACCCGCAGAGGACCCTCCCTACGTGTGCACATAGCCTTAGAGTTGGGCTAAGGTGAGTTGGGCTAGGCTTAGGGTTGGGGTTATGGTTTGGATTACGTTTACGGTTGGGGTTAGGGTTGGGATTCTCTCCCAATATAAGCCCTCATAGTTACATTTCTCAGAATAAGACGATGTAAAAAGCTACTTTTTATAACCAGGCATTTGTATTGTCTGATCGCAACAAAACCTTAAAAAAAAAATTATAAATCTGGTATCATTGTAATCGCACCGACCAGAAGAATAAATCCACCTTATCACAGCCACATGGTGAACCACACAAAACTAAAAATAAGAACTATTCTTGTATTTCTGTCTATTTGTTCATTCTGCCTCAAAAACTGGAATAAGGCTCGCCTTACATTTATCCGGCGCTCTCCAGTGAGTGCTTATGTCAGGATTTCTGTGTAAATTCTCCAAAACCGTGATTCTGACAAACACCCAATGGAACCACTCGAGAGGCAGATGGAGTAACTTTGGACTGGTCTCTGATCTGGCTGTATCCTTTCATTTTCAGGACCTTTTTAGCGCACAAGTGTGGGCGTTCACAGATACGAGCACGCCTAAAAAGATAGATACCACCAGAGCAGAAGCCAAACGGAGTACGAAGTGTCTCCATCTGCCTCATTATTTGAACAAATAGTCCCCAAAACATTATTATCAAAAAGGTTTTACCATGCATATAATTGCATACCAATGCTGAATTGCATTTTCGAATACAAGGCAAAAAACGACTCAAACATTAAGCTACAAAACCAGAGAAAACAGAGTCAAAATGCCAATAGTTGCAAAAAATCTTTTAGAAACTTTATTAAATCACCTATACAAATACTAAAATCAATATTGTGCACAACATGTACACAATGCCGTGAGCAATTAGTAAATAGTATAACACAATGAGGTAAGTGATATGACATTCCAAGATAAATGAGTAACGATGCGCCTTGTCAGTGCATATGGGTCATAGCACAAATATAGCTTATTATCACATAGGTGGGTCTAATGTTTAACATCCCATACATATAGGAAGCCGCAATGAGGTGGTGGGTGCTTCAATATTGGGCCAGGCTACAGCCAGTAGAGGATATCTGAGTCAGCAACTCCTTGTGGATGCCTGACACCTGTACCGGCCAAACCACTAAGCATGGTCCAAAAGCTCCAACCAGCCCATGCCAGCATATTAAATCATCCCCTAGATGTCAAACAAATAGACCACAGAAGGCATGAACAACCTAAAAGAAGTATTTACCCATATTTCTACAAAGACAGGCGTCACCGCTTGCGCAGACGGATTACTTCCATTGGTACTTTCATACCAGGTGACCTATTACATCTGTCATATAAGGAGGGACTATCTATGGGTAAAGCCACGTCCCCTGAAGAAGGTGATCTCGCACCGAAACATGCTTTGGGGAGAGAGTTCGGTGACACCTGTCTTTGTAGAAATATGGGTAAATACTTCTTTTAGGTTGTTCATGCCTTCTGTGGTCTATTTGTTTGACATCTAGGGGATGATTTAATATGCTGCTATGGGCTGGTTGGAGCTTTTGGACAAGGCGCATCGTTACTCATTTATCTTGGAATGTCATATCACTTACCTCATTGTGTTATACTATTTACTAATTGCTCACGGCATTGTGTACATGTTGTGCACAATATTGATTTAAGTGTTTGTATAGGTGATTTAATAAAGTTTCTAAAAGATTTTTTGCAACTATTGGCATTTTGACTCTGTTTTCTCCGGTTTTGTATCTGCCTCATTATGTTGGATAGTTCTGTTGGGTGGAGGTTTCATCTGAATCGCATTTTTGTGGGATTTACACAGAAACCCCGATTAAGTGCTCAGCTTAGAACACAAGAATGTGATCCCAGCCTTATACTTGGATCAGTCAAATAATATTATGTACCCCAAAAGGTTATCAATAAAATCCCTAATTTATCCCGAACAAAACCAGTCCCCACTCAGATCTGTCACTGGAACTATAAGGGGTTCCCACGTTACTGGTAGAACAAAGACTGGAAAAGCAACATGGCCCCCGCCCCTCAAATAAAAAAAAAATCCAGTGAATTCGGCACTCTCAAATCCAAATTCCCCCCCCTTCTGATCTCCTCTGTACCTAAACCACAATAAGTTGCCACATGTTTGACATTATTCTCAAGACAGAACTCACAGAAATTATTATCATAAGCTTGTGGCCGAGAGAAAAAAATTAAATCTCTCCCAATATTTATGCCCACTCTTCTGGGACAATATAGGATACTCCCCAATATATATGAAACCAAAAAGCGGAGTATATAGATCCCACTACGCATTTTATTTAAAAATATGCAATTTTTTATTATTAATCAAATAGTATTTCTCAAATGAGTTTAACAACAATAATACAAATACATGTATCACAGGATAAGTGAAGGAGGAAACAAATGATAGTGGCGGAGCAAGCAGAGAACTTATTACATCACAGGGGCTGCTACTATAAAGTCCATGATTTAAGGACACTGATGGCAATTGTCCCAGTCCTCATAGCAAAGTCAACAGTTAAAGTGCCGCAGTGCAAACTAAATCAACAGTTAAAGTGCCACAGTACAAACTAGGTTAGTCAACTATTGCCATATATAAGTATTGAGCAGCTTACCCATCTAGTCTGACATTATTGTAATGGAGAGACAGCAGTTAACAATTTACGGGTGTGTATCACCAGAAGCATAAGCTGGGTACAATGTATGGGGGCTCTCCACTGTATGGGGGCACAATGTGTGGGTACTAGACTGGCAGATTTGCAAATGCTCATAAAAAGCCTGGCGTGAATGTTACAAAATAGTCACTGCAGCCATAGATGAATTCATTGAGAGGTGCAATTTCTACAATGGAGTCACTTTTGGTGTTTCTCTGCTGTTCTGGCACCTTTGGAGCTCCGCGAATGTCATCTGCAAACTATTCTAGCAAAATCTGGTCTCCAAAAGTCAAATCGTGTTCCTTCCTTCTCAGCCCTGAAGTGTGGCCTAACAGTAATTTCTGACAACATATGGTGCAGCACTGTGTTTGGGAGAAATTGCACTATAAATTGTGGGGGTCTAGTTTCACAAATTAACCCTTGTGTACCTGACAAATTTGTCTGATCAAACACAAAAATTTAAATTTTTGCTCTAAAATATCAGATTTCCACTATGTTCCTCAATGTTATAAAATTCTGTGAGGTACCTGTGTGTTCAAAATCCCCACTTCACCCCTAGATGAATTCCTTGAGGGGTCTCTTTTCCAAAATGGGGTCACTTTTGAGGGCTTTCTGCTGTTTTCACATGTCAGGGACTTCAAATGTGAATTGGCATTCACAAACTATCACAGACAAATGACGCTCTTTCCTTTCCTAGCCCTGCCATGTGTCCAAGCAGAAGTTTTTGACCACATATAGGGTATTATCTCGTTTGAGACAAATTGAGCAACAAATTATGGGGTTCGTTTTCTCCTATTCATTGTGAAAATTACAAATTTGGGGCTAAAACAACATTTTTGTGAAAAAAAATTAAAATTTTCAATACGACGCCCTCATGTTATCAAATTCCATGTAGTACCTGTGGTTTCAAAATGCCCCCTGGATAAAATCCTTGAGGGGTGTAGATTCCAAAATGGGGTAACTTGTGGTTTTTTTACTCATGTAAACCGTCTTGATGCACTCTACACAACTTATGTATGCCAATACATTATAAAATTCACATACTAGGAAACAGTAGATCACTTAAAAAATGAGATCACTTGTGGGGCGTTTCAACTGTTAACGCACATCAGGGGATCTCCAAACGCAACATGAAGTCCACAAACCATTCCATCTAAGTCTGCGTTCCAAAACTCTTGGGATCTATTTTCTCCTGTTACCCTTGTGAAAATAAAAAAAAAAAATTGGGCTTAAAGTACATTTTTGTGGGTAAAATGTAATTATTTTTTTTTCTCCCACAGCTCTACATTATAAACTTCTGTGAAGCATCTGGGGGTTCAAGGTGCTCACCACACATCTAGATACATTCCTTAAGGTATGTGCACAAATTGTGGATTTGGCTGCGGATCCGCAGCGGATTTGATGCTGCGGATTCGCAGTAGTTTTCCATGCGTTGTACAGTACCATGTAAACCTATGGAAAACCAAATCCGCAGTGCACATGCTGCGGAAACGCTACTGTTTATTTTCCGCAGCATGTCAATTCTTTGTGCGGATTCAACATCGTTTTACACCTGTTCCATAATTGGAATCTGCACTAAATCTGTGGTAAAAAAAAGACCAAATTGTTATATTTCTTCAATATAGTTTTTAAACTTATATTAAAAAATATATATAAAATTTGAATCATCACCCTCTTTTCTCACTTAAAGGGAACTGTCAGTAGGTTTGGCCGATATGAGTTATGGCCACCACCTTTCAGGGCTGATATATACAGCATTCTATAGTGATGTATATCTGTCCGCAACCCGACCTGCAAGAGAAGAAAAATAACTTTTATTATACTCGCCTGCGGGGTGATCCTGTCCGAGGGGTGTCGCTGGTTTTGGTCCGACACCTCTATCTTCTTGCGATGCCACCCTCCTGCTTACTTTGGGTGGACGCATCCCTACATCATCCATATAATCTGCCGTGATGTAGGCGCTGGGAAAGGTCAAATAGCCTCGGTGCATGCACACTGCAGTACATTACTCTGTAGTCGTCAGCGCAGAGAAGTACACCTGCGCAGGAGCGCGATGCATAGGAGACTGTATGGATGATGTAGAAACACGACAACCACTAGAAGCAAGAAGGAGTGCATTGCAAGAACAAAAGAGGCACCGGACCCAGACCAGTGATGCCCAGCAAGTGAGTACATTAAAAGGCCTTTTTCTTTTGTTGCAGGCCGGATCGGGAGCAGATAGACGCAGAATATTAGAATGCTGTATATCAGTAGTGAAAGGTGATGGCCGCATCTCATATCGGCTTTTGGTAAGTCCTTACCGAACCCAACAGGATATGAGACCTGGTTTACATATATTAAACCATTTCATATCCCTTATATTTTTACATATTCCTCACTAACAATGTTAGTAGTGTGTGTGTGTGTTTGCAAAATTTGGGAACTCTAGGTGTTAAAATAAAGGGTTAAATCACAGAAAAAACTGGTGTGGGCTCCCGTGCACTTTTCTCCGCCAGAGTGGGAAAGCCAGTGACTGAGGGCAGATATTAATAGCCTAGAGAGGGCCCGCCCCCCCCCCCCCCGGCTAAAAACATCTGCCCCCAGACACCCCAGAAAAGGCGCATCTGTGAGATGCACCTATTCTGGCACTTAGCCTCTCTCTTCCCACTCCCGAATAGCAGTGGGATATGGGGTAATAAGGGGTTAATGTCACATGCTAATGTAAGGTGACATTAAGCCTGATTAATATTGGAGAGGAGTCAATAAGACACCTATCCATTATTAAGCCACTAGTAGGAAAAGGTTAAAAAACACACAGCTTCGGTGATGACACCTCTAGTCACTGAAGTTACGTTACCGCCATTTCATTCCTCAGTCTTTTACAGCTGGGGGCGGCTGCATTAGCACCGCGCCTGGTTGTAACTGTAATTAACCCCTTCAGATGGATTTACAGAGTGGGACATGACTGTACCGCGGACAGGTATGGGATATTGTTGTTTTTTTATTTTGGAATTTTATTCAGGAGAACGAGGGTCTTCAGTTGGATTGAGCGAACAATAAATAATAATAAAACCCTGTGTCTTTCATTAAAATACTTTATTCTTAGTGTGTGTGTGTGTGTGTGTGTGTGTGTGTGTGTGTGTTTTTTCTAACCCGTTCCTACTAGTGACTTAATAATGAATAGGTGTTTTATTGACTCCTTATTACCTCATATCCCACCGCTACAGGGGAGTGGGAAGAGAGGCTAAGTGCCAGAATAGGTGCATCTCACATATGCGCCTTTTCTGGGGTGGCTGGGGGCAGATGTTTTTAGCCGGGGGGCGGCAGCAGCAGCAATCACCATGGTCCCTCTCTAGGCTATTAATATCTGCCCTCAGTCACTGGCTTTCCCTCTCTGGCGGAGAAAATTGCGCGGGAGCCCACGCCAGATTGTTCTGTGATATAACCCTTTATTTTAACACCTACAGCTCCCAAATTTTACACACACACACACACACACACACACACACACACACACACACACACCTAACATTATTAGTGAGGAATATGTAAAAATATAAGGGATATGAAATGGTTTACTGTATGTAACCCATGTCTCATATCCTGTCGGGTTCGCCAAGGACTTAGCAAAAGCTGGCAATTGAATTACTGGCTTTTCTGCTACCTAGCGCTGTATGAAATATAAATATATATATATATATAATATATAAAGCTGAATGTGTCTGTGTGTGTGTATGTCTGGAATTGGCATCTGCACCGTCGCAGCTGCAGCCACAAAATTTTGCACAGTCACACGTCTGGACCCTGAGAGCGTCATAGGCTATGTTGTGAGGCGAAATTTTAACCCCGCGCGTTCCAATTCAAACAATTTTGCCCCTATCTACATAATGGGGAAAAAGTAAAAGGAAAAGTGTTGGAGGAAAATTGACAGCTGCCAGATGTGAACAAGGGGGACTTAAAGAGTGAGAGCCATGGCGCCAAAGAGTATATACCGTACAGTTGCTAAGGTGGGGCCCCGACATGGGATACTCACCACACACGGGGATATGAACACACACACACAAAATGCGCCACAAACTACCACGTGCTTGAACACATATCACCCTCAGCACACATTTCACCACACATACACCAACCTCGCCACATAAAAGTCGAAACACAAAAGTCGCCACTCAAAACTCGCCACGCGCAAAACTCGCTACATGCAAAACTAGGCTCACGCAAAACTCGCCACACGTGCAAAACTCACCTCATGGAAAACTCGCCACACGCAAAATTTGTACACGCGGAAAAATTGCCTCAAAGTTGCCTCACACAAAACTTGCACATACTCAAAACGCACCACACAAAACTTGCCACGCGCAAAACTTGCACATAACTTGCTACACTAACCTGTCACATGCAACTCGACACACAAAAAGTTGCTTCACGCAGGCTTGGACTGACCCACCGGTGAGCCCAGGCACTGACACCTGCTGGTGTGATAGAAATATATATATCATGTAGATCTCACTTGCATGTATACTCCTCTATAATCAAATATATACTTATATGCTCACAGCTAATATATACACTCACTGGCCACTTTATTAGGTACACCATGCTAGTAACGGGTTGGACCCCCTTTTGCCTTCAGAACTGCCTCAATTCTTCGTGGCATAGATTCAACAAGGTGCTGGAAGCATTCCTCAGAGATTTTGGTCCATATTGACATGATGGCATCACACAGTTGCCGCAGATTTGTCGGCTGCACATCCCTGATGCGAATCTCCCGTTCCACCACATCCCAAAGATTTCATGTTGTTTACGCCAAATTCTGACCCTACCATCCGAATGTCGCAGCAGAAATCGAGACTCATCAGACCAAGCAACGTTTTTCCAATCTTCTACTGTCCAATTTCGATGAGCTTGTGCAAATTGTAGCCTCAGTTTCCTGTTCTTAGCTGAAAGGAGTGGTACCCGGTGTGGTCTTCTGCTGCTGTAGCCCATCTGCCTCAAAGTTCGATGCACTGTGCGTTCAGAGATGCTCTTAGGCCTACCTTGGTTGTAACGGGTGGCGATTTGAGTCACTGTTGCCTTTCTATCAGCTCGAACCAGTCTGCCCATTCTCCTCTGACCTCTGGCATCAACAAGGCATTTCCGCCCACAGAACTGCCGCTCACTGGATTTTTTTTCTTTTTCGGACCATTCTCTGTAAACCCTAGAGATGGTTGGGCGTGAAAATCCCAGTAGATCAGCAGTTTCTGAAATACTCAGACCAGCCCTTCTGGCACCAACAACCATGCTACGTTCAAAGGCACTCAAATCACCTTTCTTCCCCATACTGATGCTCGGTTTGAACTGCAGGAGATTGTCTTGACCATGTCTACATGCCTAAATGCACTGAGTTGCCGCCATGTGATTGGCTGATTAGAAATTAAGTGTTAACAAGAAGTTGGACAGGTATACCTAATAAAGTGGCCAGTGAGTGTACATTATAATCAATGGTTTAAAATGTCTGACACGAACTGATATAATCCAGACAGATCATAAAATGGCTGACACGAACTAATATAACCCAGACAGATCATATGGGGTTTTCCGTCACAAATGCGGAACAGTGTCAGATGTTTTAACTCCTGATCAAATGTCTCAACTCTGTCCTACATACAGAACTCAAGTTTAGTTGCTTAATCCGCTGTCATATGAGCATTAATCACAATATTCCATATATGTTTAGATAACCAATGACAGGAGCTAGACAATATGGTAATTAACTAACCACCCCTGACAACCCCTAACCACTCCTTTCTATGTGAAAATATAAAACTATGTATGTACAATAAATTGTCAGTATTGATGGAATGTTGTTCTGTCACAGTTGTGTACAGTCCATTCTTGATGAGCGCTCAAAATACTCAGTTTAATTGGGAGCGGCCGCAGCACACACAGAGGGATAAATTTATCCAACCCAAATATTTCCATAACATAATGGCGCCCAACGGCGAGGCATGGATGAAACGCACACGGGGACCCACTACTGACCGGAAAGAAGGAGGTGTTGCCACGGCCTTGGTTCACGGACGGAGACTGCGCAGCTCCATAAGTAAGGTAAGAAAATGTTATCATCTTACCTGAAAGTCCCCTGTGCCCAGTCCTTGTCTATGCCTCTTGCCGGTCAGGTGTGGTCACCAATTCCCAGGTAGTGTAAAAAATCCGAAGCCGAATCCAGACCCTGGGAGGTGTCTGCTGTGTGCCGTGTATATGTTATGTGTTTGTGTAAGATCCGGGAGAAGGAAGGAAAAGTGACTTGTTTGGGGTGGCTGGGTAACGGACAGCAGGAGGTCAAATCGCTGAATAAACTATCACAGATTCCCGTGCAATAGGAGAGACAGGAGGTCTCGGGACAGGCAGTTCCATGTTCCAGGCTCGGATGGTGATAGCTTTGAGGGCTGCCACAGATTCCCGTAGCCGGCGGCCAGTCAGGACGACCGGAGCGGAGGGTGGTAGAGTCGGCATATGCGTGCCAGTGCGATTGATAGTTGTCTGTTCCCAGCGCAACCTGCACGTGTCACAGAATTAAAAAGGGTGATTCTCCCGGACGTCTCTATCTGTATCTGTTTCTATTTGTGTCATGTACTATTGCCGCTTTAAGAAGCATACAATTGAAAAGAAAGTTTTGGTGGTTTTTTTTGGTTTTTTTTTTCCTCTCTCTTGAACTTCCTCTTTTTCAGCTGCGAGGAGAGATATGCATTGTAAATCACACTGTCACATCTGTTTTTTTTTTCCTGACTGTTTTCAGCTGCAATGCTGGCTATGTGTAGTTTTTTGTGAAGAAGTGAAATTTAAATTGTATCTATCATTTTTGATGCGACATACGTGTTTTCAGATACGTTATTTTAGTGATATTGGATACGGAATAAAAAGAGGAAGTGTGTCTCTGACTGTATTTGAGCACAGAGATTCTAAAAGAAAAAAAAGAGAAGAGAAAAGCCGTTTTAATTTTTAATTTATTTTTTTTTTTACTCTCTTAAAGGGTCTTTTTCTTTTTGCGGCATTTTAAAGTTTTTTAATTAAGTTTTCCTCAATCTTTTTACCTTTTTACTTTTTTTTGGGAAAAAGTTTTTTTTTCTTTCCTTTTGTATCAAAATTTTGAGTTTTTGGTTGTGAACTAAGTTTTTGACGGTTTTTCTTATCGTTTTGGGTTTTTCTTAGAGTTTTATATACTCATTTTTAGAAGTTTTTTTTTAGTACCGTTTTTTTCATTTTTGTGTGTTTTTCATTTTTTGCTTTTGCCATGCGGAATAAAGTGGCCGAGCAACAGGAAAGTCTTTTTACTTCCTGATGAGAAAACAGCCCCTAGATAGTGACAGAACACGAAGGTGTTAAGTATGTGAAGATTTTGGAAGGTATAAAGTACGTGAAATTCATTAGAATGGCAGATTTCAAGCTGCGGAGTGGCATGATGTAGAAAGGGAAAATAAGGGAAGTTAGCTGATGTTAGATTGCTGAATACTAATACATGGTATGAAGTGGCAGCAGAGCTTACATCGTTTAGGTGGTACAGAAAGTTATGTGAGCAAACCAGGAAGTGATTTTTGTGGGTATGAGACGGGAGAATCTGCGCAGTCTGCTTTTAGCAGAATCCATGGTATAGGTAGTTTTTTTTGTTTGTTTTTTTTTTTGCACAGTATGTGGCGCGCCCCGTCTCTCCCTACAGGGAGAAGGCATAATTGCTCCTCTCTATTATTCTTGTTGTTCTCTATCCTCCTTTTTCTCTGTCAGTCTTTTCTCTCCGCATTCTTCTCTCTCTCTCTCTCCTTTCCTCTCCTCTTCCTCCACACTTTTCTCTTCTCTCTCTCCCCCTCTCTATCTCTCTCCTCCATACCCTCCATCTTCTCCTCCCTCCTTCTCCACTCCCCCACCACACCTTTCTCCTCCTTCTTTTCCTTCTCCACACCCATCTCTCCTCACCCTCTCTCTCCCCTCCTTCTCCACTCCTCTCTTCTCCTCCCTCTCTCTCTCTTCCACACCTCCCATCTTCTCCTCCCTCTTGTCCACATTCTCTCTCCCCTCCTACTATTCCTTTGTCTCACTCATCAACCCCTCCTCCTTCTTCTTCCTCTTTTTTCCTCTTTGTTGCCGGCTGGGCCAACGCCCAATTCAAACAATATGGTGCTTACAGCACAAGGTTTCCCTCTATGCCCCTGGCACAAACCAGCCATTGCCAGTTGTGATATCGGGGAAAGAAAGTGAAAATCCCACTACACACAATGCAGTAGGCAACCCCCAGACGTATCAGGCAGCAGACAGCTCAGCCCTGGGTGCAGAGGGGGGAGGAATTATATCAGAACGAGCTCACTGACAGATCCTCCGTTACCTCATTTCACAGTCAAACAATATTGTAACCCTTAAGGTACAACTTCAGCACCGGTCAGAGCTGCCTACATTCACACCAACATAGAACTATAAGCCTAATCCATCATAGCTTCAACAAGGGGGGAGACATCCTCACATAAAAAAGCAACTTCTAAGTCCAATATCAGTCAGTGTACGACCCCAGTACAAGCTATCACAACTATTCCTCTGATGAAGATGAAGAGGGAACATCATACATGCTGTCCAGTACTAGAAAAGAAACCCACAGGCACCAAGAATGCAAGGGCAGATAGAGGCACCACCATTACACTATGTGCACTGCACTTCAAGTCAGGTGACAATCTTCCAGACCCAGGGATGCATCCCATGCCATTTTACCGAAGAATGTAGCAGAAGCAGTGAAAATATGCAGCCACCTGGAGTGATCTCTGGGCCATGAATGAAAATAGAAGCAGGTGATGCACTCTGGCCAATCATAAAGGAACAATTCAAACTTCCAGCAGAATCAGACGTACACGCTTGGGAGTCAGGGCCACAGCTAATTGAACAGCTCAGAGAGTGGGCCAAAGGCAGATTGTCAGGACAAGCCAAAACCAAGAGCAAAGATAAGACAGAGACTGTAAAGAAGTTTCATGGCAGAGTAATGCAAGTATTCAAAGTCTTGGGCCTCACCATTCATGACCAGATACACAGGCAAATGTTGTCACAGGCCTTTGTGCATGGACTGAGACAGCCAATCAGGAAACCACTGATAGTGGCTAGGCCTGAGAACAGGTCAATAGCAGTGGACTGACCCAGCAAAGATGACATATGTGCGCCTAGGAGACTATTTATTGCCGATTGTCACCAAAACTGCCGCCATTATAGCACCACAAAGAGCGCAAAGAAGGAAAAGGGTGCCGTGCTGCTGAGAACGCCAGAAGGGAAGCCAGAGGTGAAGATGCTGCAAAGTGCCGATCAACACACCGGAAGAACCGCTGCAGACTCCAGAGAGGAGACACCGACCTCAATAAGGTTAGCAAAGGGGAGAAGCTATGTTGGAGCAGGGGGAAGAAGTGATGGCAGATGCAGCCACAGCCCCTGTAATGCCCCAAGACCTTGGGTTGGATGCAGCCACCGGTCTCATGGCACCCCCGGGCCTCGCCACGAATGTACCTGCAGGCCCCGTCTTACCACCGCAGCTTCAATCAGCAGGCCGGACCCCGCTGCCGCTACAGTACCCATCATGCCGTTGTCCACAGTAGCCAAAGGGATTAAGTCCCAACCAGGGGTGCAGAAGACAGCCCCTCTCATGGTGAACACTGACCTGGAAGCGCAACCACCCTACAAAGACAGAAGAAGTGTCAAGTGTTACATCTGTGGCAAGTTTGGCCATTTCCAGAACCAGTGCAAAGCACCCGCGCCCCCGAAGAGGCTGGACCCATGCAACCCAAGAGTTGTTCCAGAGAAACAGGTCAAGGAAGAAGTGCAGAAAGCAGTGAAGTACCCCATCCAAAGGACAGGGGCAAGCAAGCCAGGTCCACAAGACACTACGCTCCTGACATGTAAAACCTCATCTGCAGGACCAATGCCTCAAATTACCCCGAAAGTGGATGGCGTCAGATCTTTTCTTCTGCACACTGGTGCAGCCAGAAGTGTGATGAGACCTGTAGAACTCGCTGATCCCACCTGCCTATCAGAATCCTCTGTGTCTCGCATGGGCATTGATGGTCAAGTCAGACATTCTCAGCTTACAAAGTCACTGAGCGTGTGCACTCAGCCAGGACACTCTATCCTGCCCCAGTTTGTGGGGTCAAAGACCTTCCACCCAACCTGCGGGCAGCGAACCAACTGCAGAAGCTGAAGGCAACCACAGTGTTTCAGGAAGATGGGACAGTGACACTTTCTTCATCCCTGACCCAAGAAGAGTCATGCTGGCGGCCCTACAAGAACCTTAAACAACTGATGAGGCCTACCCAAGGAGGTACTGGACGTAGTACCAGAAAGTCTATGGTCTAAGGGACCCCAGGTCATGGGAAAACCTCAAGTTGCCCCAGTACAGGTGTCACTCAAGCCATGTACCCCGTACCCTCGTAAGGCCCAGGCCAGGCCTAGAGTCAAGCTGCCTCTGACCAACTGAAGGTCTACCTGGAAATAGGAATCATTGTTCCTAGCACATCGCCTTGCAATACCCCGCTTTTCCTCGTCAAGAAAAAGACTGTAAAAGGAGAGCCAGCCAAGTTCAGAATGGTATATGACCTGAGAGCTGTGAATGACGCCACGGTGTTTGAAACTGCAATTATGCCGAATCCGCACACTCTGCTCTCAAATGTGCCTGCCACAGCAAAAGTGTTCACAGTGAACAACCTGGCTAATGTTTTCTCCAGTGTTCCCCTTCATCCGGAAGACCAGTTCCTGTTTGCCTTAATGCACCTGGGGGGACACCACACCTGGACAGTGATGCCACAGTGGGCCCAGAACAGCCCTTCACAGTTTACCAAAGCAATGTCCACAGTCCTTACCAACTGGGTCACAGACCATGCAGAAGTAACCCACCTACAATACATGGACGATCTACTCCTTTGTGCAATTGACTTTGACACGTGTAAAGCCCATTCCTTGTATCTCATACTCTACCTGGCGGAGCAGCACTGCAAGATCTCAAAGAACAAGGTCCCGTGGTGTCTGAAGCAAGTTACGTTCCAGAGATACTGTATTGCTCACCAGGCGAAACGCCTGACAGATGACCGGAAGACCACAGTGGAGAAGATGGTTCCTCCAACAACTCCAAAGGTGCTACAGGCCTTCCTTGGTCTAGTTTCGTATTGCAGAGCCTGGATCCCTGATACCTCAGTCCTAATGCAGCCTCTGTGTGAATACGTCAGCGTGACCCCGTTCCCCCAGACAGATGTGGCCTTCAGTTCGTTCAAGAAGTTAAAAGGTTCTGTAGTCTCAGCGCCAGCACTAGGCCTATCTGACTACGAGAAGCCATTCCGTCTCTACTTGATGAGAAAAGAAGGCCTTGCTACTGGAGTCCTGACGCAGCTTCAGGTAGGAAAGCAGAGACTTTCGGACTACTTTTCAGCTTGCCAGGATCCAGTTGCAAGGGGAGCCTCTTCCTCCCTCATGAGAGCAGCAGTTGCAGCACACGCCCTCCTAGACAGGACTACTGACATCAGTGGAAAAAACCATTGGAAATCCTGGTTCTGCATGACATCTCAGCAATCCTCAACCAAAGCCAGCTAAAACATCTCTCCACCGCCAGGCATCTTCGCCTCCAGTGCTCTCTACTCCTGCCCAACAATGTCACCATCTCCAGATGCACAGTCCTCAATCCGCCCACTCTACTCCCACTCCCAAGGGGGGATACAGATACGGATCCTCAGATAAAAAGTCTGATCAAAATCTGCATGATACCTTCTGCAGGGATCTGAATTTGCTCCAGACGGATGACCATGATTGCTTCAGCATCATGCAACAGGAAACAGCAGGACTACCCAAGGTGGCAGAAGAGCCAGTGACCAACCCAGAGTTGATCCTCTATGTGGATGGCTCCAGATTTGCAGATGATGAAGGAAGATTCCACACGGGATGTGCAGTGACCAGCAATCAAGAGATCCTGTGGTCCAGAAGTCTGCCGCCCAGTCTGTCAGCCCAGGAAGCAGAACTGATAGCGCTGATGAAGACCTACCAGATGGCAGAAGACAAGACTGAGAAAATGTATACCGATTCGAGGTACTCGCATGGCATAGCACACGACTTCGGACCCATCTGGGCTGCAAGGGACTTCATCACAGCAAGTGGAACAACCGTGAAGCATCATGGAGCCATTTAGGACCTGCTGAACGCACTTCAACTTCCAAAAGTGGTGGCAGTACTAAAAGTCAAAGCGCATGGAAAACTAAGCACAGTAGAGGCACAAGGCAACAACATGGCGGATATGGCAGCCAAAGAAGCAGTCAAGGGAAGACAATATGGAAAAGTGGAAGAGGTCGTAGAGCCGGACGGCTACTACAGGACGGCTGAAGACAGGAAACCTGACAAGATGACATCCTGGGATCTGCTCAAAAAAGCTGCAAGAGCAAGCCCCAAAGGACAAGAAGGAATGCTGGATGCGGAAGTGAGCAACACATGAAGAAGGAAGGGTATACTCAATGGACTACAAACCCTGTTTACCCCAAAGCATGTACCCTATGGTGGTCCAGTGGGCACATGGGCCCACACACAGATTAAAGACACAGATGAATGATCCGATTGGTGCTTACTGGTTCACCCCAGAAATCTCCACCCTAACAGCCAAGTTCATAAACAGCTGTCTGACCTGTGGCCAATGCAACCCTGGAAGAATGGAGAAAGTTCCCATACATCATCTTGCCAGACCACCGTACCCCTCCCAGAGGATCCAGATAGACCACATCGAAATTCCGCCAAGTGGAGGTTTCAAATATGCCCTTGTGGCCGTGGACATGTTCTCAGGATGGCAGCCAGAAGCTTTCCCGGTGAAGAACCAGTCAGCAAAGACTACTGCAAAGAAGCTACTCTCAGAGACGAGATATGCAGCTATGGGGTCCCAGAAGTGATAGAGAGTGACCAGGGACCCGCATTCATAGCAAACCTCACACGAGAGATCTAGTCAGCAGTAGGGTCAGACTTAGGCCTACACACTCCCAATCACACTACTCAGTGTTAGGCACACTCCCAGAGGCCCAGAAAAGCTGTTACCATATGAAATTTTGTTTGTGTCTAGTCCCAGGTTATTGGTATCCTTTCCCTCAGCAGCTGACTATGCAATATGATACTTTGTCTGCTTATGTAAATTGAACTCACCAAGAAACTTTCTAACATCCATTCTCGAGTTTTTTCTTCATTGCCAGATTCAGTGTCCGGTATGCACTCCTAGAAGCCAGGAGACTGGGTGTTGGTGAAAAAGTTTGTAAGGAGAACACCACTCGATCCCAGATTTGATGGTCCTGCTCAAGTGCTGCTGATGACACCAAACTCTGTGAAACTGGAGGGCAGACCCACTTGGATCCACTCATCGCATGGCAAGAAAGCTCCCCTACCAGAAGATGACACCCAAGCCAGAATGATGTTGCGGCCTGACCGAAAAGATGACCTACCTGATAAAGACTACACATCGCTCACTACACATGCTATTGACCTAAGAGACTGATTGCAACAAACCCCCATTAGGGACAGATCTCTTGACCGCCCATTTGCGAAAAGTCTTTACGGAGTGGGGCACAGGCGTTAGGCTTGTGTCAGTTCGCCGACAGCACAAAAGAGTTGCAGCGCTTTGGGACAGGAGGCTAGGATTAGGGCAAGTGATATCTAAGGGGGGCTTGTGATAGAAATATATATATCATGTAGATCTCACTTGCATGTATACTCCTCTATAATCAAATATATACTTATATGCTCACAGCTAATATATACATTATAATCAATGGTTTAAAATGTCTGACACGAACTGATATAATCCAGACAGATCATAAAATGGCTGACACGAACTAATATAACCCAGACAGATCATATGGGGTTTTCCGTCACAAATGCGGAACAGTGTCAGATGTTTTAACTCCTGATCAAATGTCTCAACTCTGTCCTACGTACAGAACTCAAGTTTAGTTGCTTAATCCGCTGTCATATGAGCATTAATCACAATATTCCATATATGTTTAGATAACCAATGACATAGGAGCTAGACAATATGGTAATTAACTAACCACCCCTGACAACCCCTAACCACTCCTTTCTATGTGAAAATATAAAACTATGTATGTACAATAAATTGTCAGTATTGATGGAATGTTGTTCTGTCACAGTTGTGTACAGTCCATTCTTGATGAGCGCTCAAAATACTCAGTTTAATTGGGAGCGGCCGCAGCACACAGAGGGATAAATTTATCCAACCCAAATATTTCCATAACACTGGCATACTGGCCAGCAGCTGCCTAGGGCCCCCACTGCTCCAGGGCCTCCCCCCCCCCCCGGGTGCCTGCCTCCCACCCACCCTCCTTGAAGACGATACTCACCCTGCTCCAGCGATGCGTGTCTCGGCGTCTGCAGCTCGTCCTGAATGAGCGGTCATATGCGCATATTCATGACCTTAATGAGCAGTATCACAGGACCGCTCACGCAGGAAGAAGGTGCTGCGCCTGGAGTCGGGACAGAGCCAGAGGGATGTCGCCACGGCCGCGAGGTGAGGGACAGGTGAGTATGAGGGATGGGGGGATGAAGGAGGACATAAGCCGGTGCGCCATGCAAGATAGGAGCGGGGGGGTGGAGAGATAAGCCATGCATACGGGGGGATATAAGCCATGCATACGGGGGGATATGAGCCATGCATACAGGAGAGGGAATATGAGCCATGCATACAGGAGGGGGAAAATGAGCCATGCATATGGGGGGGGGGATATGAGCCATGCATTCAAGGGGAAATTTGAGCCATGCATACAGGGGGGGAATATGAGCCATGCATACAGGGGGGGGGATATGAGCCATGCATACAGGGGGGGTATGAGCCATGCATACAGGGGGGGAATATGAGCCATCCATACAATGGGGAATATGAGCCATGCATACAGGGGGGGGGATATGAGCCATGCATACAAGGGGGAATATGAGCCATGCATACATGGGGGGGATATGAGCCATGCATACAATGGGAAATATGAGCCATGCATACAGGAGGGGGAATATGAGCCATGCATACGGCGGGGGATATGAGCCATGCATACGGGGGGGAATATGAACCATGCATACAGGGGGGGAATATGAGCCATGCATACAGGAGGAGGAATATGAGCCATGCATACAGGGGGGGATATGAGCCATGCATACAGGAGGGGGGATATGAGCCATGCATATGGGATGGGAGGGAGATGAGCCATGCATACAGCAGGGGGGTCATTATACAGTATTGAGTATCATGTGAGATCATTATACAGTATGGAGAACTGTGTGTGGCCATTATACAGTATTGCGCATCATGTGTGGCCGTTATACAGTATGAAGCATCATGTGTGGCCAATGGACTTTATACAGTATGGCGCATCATGTGTGGCCATTATACAGTATGGAGCATCATGTGGGATCATTATACAGTATGGAGAACTGTGTGTGGCCGTTATACAGTATGGAGCACTATGTGTGGCCATTATACAGTATGGAGCACTGTGTGGCCATTATACAGTATGGAGCACTGTGTGGCCATTATACATTATGGAGCATCATGTGTGGCCATTATACACTATGGAGCATCATGTGTGGCCATTATACAGTATTGAGCATCATGTGTGGCCATTATACAGTATGGAGAACTGTGTGTGGCCATTATACAATATGGAGCATCATGTGTGATGGCCGTTATACAGTATTGAGCATCATGTGTGGCCATTATACAATATGGAGCAGTGTGTGGCCATATTTTCTTTTGTTTATAATTATTGTATATAAAACAGTGTGATCAGCAGTGCTAAATGGCTGTGGTTGGGATGTGGATATGGCTGTGACTAGTTGTGAAATGGGTGTGGTCAGAGGCGTGGCCTAAAATTTGCTGCGGCGCACTATGCGCGCCGCAAACTATACCTCCTTCCCTTTTTCAAAAGTTGGGAGGTATGGTACCGCATTTGCCAGATCATGGCAAGTGCCGCAAATCCCATAGGGAATGAATGAGGCCGAACGCAGTGTTGCTGTAAGTGATCCGTTACGCGGCAGATGCAGAAAAACTGCCCAATCTGCTGCAAAAAGCGACTTTCACATCTGCGATTCTTGCCAAAGTCTATTCTGTGGTGGAACTGCATCCTCTCAGGGGACTACATTATATTCTGTGGTGGGTTGCATTATACTATATGAGGGGGGCTGCATTATACCCTATGGGGGTTGTGACAAAACACTCTGGGATCGCCTTTGCTGGGGTCAAAGGTCACGTGGTTTGTGCATTAAACTCTGAGGCGTACAGCAGGTTTCCAAGAAGGCTGACCTCAGGTCAGATTTATTAAAGTGAAAGCAACATAGAAAAAACAAAACATAAAAATAAATCCTAGCCTGTCCGGCACTAACTAAACCAATACGTTGCTAACTTAACAACTAGGGGGGGGCTTCTCCCACCCAGCTAACATCACACAGTCCTTGAGCACTGCTCTCACTCACGTTTGTCTCACACAGACAGGCAATCTGTGTGCCCCAGGCTGACGCCGGAAACCTCCCAGCTGGTCATCCTTTATTCCTGCACTTATTAACCCATCCATATCCTGAAGACACTGAGCTGCCTAATTCACATAGGACAGGTACCTGGGCGAGATATATCTGCCGACTCTTACATATCCCCCCCCCCTCTGCTCAGACCACTCCGGTCGAGCAAGAACACTCTTGAAACAGTGCACTCGGGACAGGGCATCAGCGTTCCCCATTTGCACCCCGGGGCGGTGCTCTACCGTGAAAGAGTAAGCCTGCAGGGCAAGGAACCACCGGGTTACCCGACTATTACGGTCCTTGTGGAGGTGCATCCACTTAAGAGGGGCATGGTCCATGACCAGCCTAAACTTCCTACCCGCCAGGTAATACTTGAGGGAGTCGAGAGCCCATTTAATGGCTAGGCACTCTTTTTCAACCACGGCATACCTCTGCTCATGTATATTCAATTTCCGGCTGAGGTAGAGGACCGGGTGTTCGACTCCGTCCCTCACCTGTGAAAGTACAGCTCCGACACCAGTATCAGAGGCATCAGTTTGCACCACAAACTCGCTGCTGAAATCAGGAGTCACTAGCACGGGCTGAGAGCACAAAGCCCGTTTCAGGCTTTGGAAGGCCTCTTCAGCAGCTGTTGTCCATTTTACCATGAGGGAACCCTTCCCCTTGGTAAGATCCGTCAAGGGGGTAGCCATGGCTGCAAAATTGGGTATGAACCGGCGGTAATAGCCGGCAATCCCCAGGAAAGCTTGTACTTGTTTCTTGTTCACTGGTTGCGGCCAGCCCTGAATTGCCTGAATTTTGTCGATCTGTGGTTTAACCACTCCTCTGCCAATCACGTAGCCCAAATATCGGGCTTCTTCAAGCCCGATGTGACATTTCTTGGGGTTCGCCGTTAAGCCTGCGTCTCGCAGGTCATCAATCACCGCCTGTACCTTCCGGAGATGAGTTTCCCAGTCCATGCTGTAAATTACGATGTCATCCAGGTAGGCAGAAGCGTACTGCCTGTGGGGCCTCAAGACTCGATCCATCAATCTCTGGAACGTTGCTGGAGCCCCGTGAAGTCCAAACGGCATGTAGACATACTGGAACAGACCTTCCGGTGTAGCAAATGCCGTCTTCTCTCTGGCCGCCTCCGCCAGAGGGATCTGCCAGTACCCCTTTGTTAGATCCAGGGTCGTAATGTATCGGGCTTTACCAAGCCGGTCGATTAACTCATCGACCCGGGGCATAGGGTACGCATCAAATTTAGAAACCGCATTCAGTTTCCTAAAGTCATTACAAAACCGTATGGAGCCATCCGGCTTAGGTATCAACACAATTGGACTGGACCAGGCGCTGTGCGACTCCTCAACGACTCCTAAGTCCATCATTGCCCTCACTTCCCGGGAGACGGCTTCACGGCGCGCTTCCGGGATCCGGTAGGGCTTCACATGAACTGTGACACCAGGTTCTGTGACAATCTCATGTTTCACCAGCTTAGTCCGGCCAGGTTTTTCCGAGAAAAACTGTCGGTTCTGTAACAAAAACTGCTTAACCTCAGATTTTTGTTGTTCCGAGAGAGTCTCGGCCGTCTGCACCTCCGGTACGGTAGGTGAGCAAACCGGACGGGGCAGATCCGCCGTTAAGGCAGAGCGGTCTTTCCAGGGTTTTATCAGATTCACATGATAAATCTGTTCTGGTTTTCTCTTACCAGGCTGGTACACCTTATAGTTCACTTCACCAACTCTTTCCATGATCTCAAAGGGGCCCTGCCATTTCGCCAGAAATTTACTATCCACCGTAGGGATCAGGATCAACACCCTATCCCTGGATGCAAATGTACGGACCTTAGCGCCTCTATCATAACTTTGCCTCTGGGCTCCCTGGGCCTGTAACATATGGTCCTTAACAATGGGCATTACAGCAGCAATATGGTCCTGCATTTGTGTTACATGGTCGATCACCGTTTTAAAGGGAGTGACTTGACCTTCCCAGGTTTCTTTTGTGACGTCCAACAGTCCACGGGGACGACGGGCGTACAACAGCTCGAAAGGCGAAAATCCTGTGGAAGACTGGGGAACTTCTCTAATGGCAAACAGCAAATAAGGTAACAAGTAATCCCAGTTCTTCCCATCTTTGTCTATCGCCTTCCGGAGCATCTGTTTTAAGGTTTTGTTGAACCGCTCAACCAGGCCATCTGTTTGAGGGTGATAGACAGATGTACGCAGCGGGTCTATTTGTAAGAGCCTGCAGAGCTCCTTCATTACCCTCGACATAAAGGGAGTCCCCTGATCGGTGAGTATCTGTTTTGGAATTCCCACCCGACTAAAGACTTGTACCAATTCCTTGGCGATCGTCTTGGTAGCTGTGTTACGCAATGGGATGGCTTCCGGGTAACGAGTGGCATAGTCCACAATGACGAGGATATGTTGGTGCCCACGTGCGGACCTGGGAAGGGGCCCAACCAAATCCATCCCAATCCTCTCAAATGGGACTCCAATGATCGGGAGGGGTACCAAAGGGCTACAGAACCGAGGTTTAGGCCCAGAGACTTGGCACTCTGGACAAGACTCACAATAGTTACGCACATCATTATGTATGCCGGGCCTCACAAAACAATGTGATATCCTTTCCTTGGTTTTCTGTACCCCCAGATGTCCCCCCATTATATGTCCGTGGGCCAGATCCAGTACCTTCCGCCGATAAGGTTTTGGTACCACTAACCGTTAAACAGTGTCTTCCCCTTTTTTTTCTACCTGGTAGAGCAAATCATTCTCAAGAACCATGTACGGGTATGCCAGCCTAGTGTCAGGTTCTACGGGTACCCCATCTATCATTTTTACATTTTTCCTAGCCTGAGTCAAGGTAGGATCCTTCATTTGCTCGCTGTGGAAGTCATCCGACTGGACTCCCAAATCTGGCAGGCAGGGTGCTGGATGGCTGTCTGCCTCCGCCTCTCGCTGAGTTTCCTCAGTTTCCCCCGCCATAACTGAGAAGGGGTACTGAATGTTAGACTCAATAACCTCCCCAGCAACGTCTTCCTGTGGGGCGTCCTCTAGGAGTTCGGGACCTCCCGATGGCTTGGGAGAAGATTCACGGGTACAGCTACCGTGAAGGAGCAACTGATTCTCCCACAACTGCCAGAAATGGGGAAAATCCCTACCCAGGATTATATCCTGTAACAATGCGGGAACGAGTCCCACTTTGTGTTGCACAGACCCATAGGGAGTGGAAATCGATATGACCGCTGTTAGGTACGAGCAGGTGTCACCATGCACACACGTTACAGAAAATTTGTCAGACGAACCAGATGGAAGTGCCACCAGACTAGCTTTCACCAGAGTCACCACACTTCCAGAGTCTAGTAATGCCACAACATTTTTTCCATCAACAGATAATTCACACAGGTGTTTCGCTGTGTCATCTTGACCCGCATTCACACTCACTAGCCGTGTAACCAAAGACACGCGTTTCTTAGAGTCTGTAACGTCGCACTGCATGGGTTCAGTGGTAACAGGACAGGTCGCAGAAACATGGCCCTTCTCATGTCAGCGGAAACACCTAACAGGCCCCCTATTGAGACCACCGTCCAACACTCTCGGCCTCGGAGTGCGAGCAGTCCCGTGTTCCTCCCCCACAGTCTTAGGCGATTTTCCTTCACCCGTAGTCCCTGGAACAGTCTTACTGGTTCCCCGAGGAGAAGGCACAGACCGGGTGCTAGCGGTTTCGTCGGGAAGTCCTTCTGCCACGGAATAACGCTCGACCAACTCCACAAGTTGATCCGCTGTCGCGGGATTTCCTTGGCTTACCCACCTTTTCAGCGCTGGTGGTAGTACTCTCAGGTACTTGTCCAGGACAACCCGCTGGATTATTTATGGGGTTGTCAGTACCTCGGGCTGCAGCCATTTCTTTGTCAAGTAGATCAGGTCGAACATCTGAGACCGCGGCGGTTTATCTGGCTGGTATGTCCATTGGTGTACCCTCTGTGCACGGACAGCCGTCGTCACGCCCAGCCGGGCCAGGACCTCAGCTTTCAGCTTCTCAAAGTCCTGAGCGACTTCTGGGTCCAAGTCATGGTAAGCTTTTTGGGCCTCGCCGGAGAGGAACGGAGCAATCAAATCGGCCCACCGTGCCTTCAGCCACTTCTCCCTCAATGCCGTCCGCTCAAACGTTGTCAGGTATGCCTCGACGTCATCTTCTGCAGTCAGCTTTTGCCAGTATCGACTCACATGGATCCTTCTGGGCTCTGCTTCCGGGTCCACCTCAGGCATGCTCACCAGGCGCTGCGCCACCTGTTGGAGAAGCTGGCGGTCTGCAGCCGTCATGTCCACTAACTCCTTCAGCTGTGCGGCCATCAAGCGATTAGCTTCATGCTGTGCGGCAGTGGCCTGCTGCTGTACTGCAGTGGACTGTACTAGGGCTTTCACCACGTCTTCCATACTGTCGCCGGTGCCACGTTATGCCCGCGTTCTCCACCACAATGTGACAAAACACTCCGGGATCGCCTTTGCTGGGGTCAAAGGTCACGTGGTTTGTGCATTAAACTCTGAGGCGTACAGCAGGTTTCCAAGAAGGCTGACCTCAGGTCAGATTTATTAAAGTGAAAGCAACATAGAAAAAACAAAACAAAAATAAATCCTAGCCTGTCCGGCACTAACTAAACCAATACGTTGCTAACTTAACAACTGGGGGGGGCTTCTCCCACCCAGCTAACATCACACAGTCCTTGAGCACTGCTCTCACTCACGTTTGTCTCACACAGACAGGCAATCTGTGTGCCCCAGGCTGACGCCGGAAACCTCCCAGCTGGTCATCCTTTATTCCTGCACTTATTAACCCATCCATATCCTGAAGACACTGAGCGGCCTAATTCACATAGGACAGGTACCTGGGCGAGATATATCTGCCCCCGACTACCAGACCGACATGACTCTTACAGGGTGCTACATTATATTCTATGGTGGGGGACTGCGTCATACCTGAGGGGGTTGCATTATATTTTGTGGGGTGCTGCGTTATATTCTATGAGAGGGGACCGCATTATATTTTATGAGGGGGCTACCCCAACCCTTGCTACATAATTAAGACGTGAACTACCTTATATTATACCCTGATATTAGCGCTTTTTACCGCACAATTGGTGGTCTTGTATCTATTTCTATGTAGCTACGTAGTGGGCCCCAAGAATGATTTTCTCTGGTGGGCCCAAGGTGCTCTAGTCCGACGCTGGCTACACGCATGTCGCCACACAAAAGTCATCTCACAAAAGTCGCTACATGCATGTCGCCACATGCAACTCAACACACACAACTTGACACATGAAACTCGCCCTAAAACACACACAAGTCTGGTATTATCCTTCAAAAATAAAAATCTGCTTAATAAGCAAACAAACTACAAGATCAACATCTGTACCATATAGGAAATACGGCAGCTGTCAGTCACATGACCTGTCTATTATGTGTATGTGTGAGCTAATATATACTGCCAGGGGGGAGGGTGTTATGATCCGGTGGTAGGATCACCAAACTGACCTGACAGGTAAACCAGAATATTAGGACAAGCTCTGGGGATGTGGGAACTATACTGACCGCAACCCTGATCCTAACCACACACACTAAAGGCAGCCGTGGAGCGTTACCTGAAAACCTAGACGCCTCTTCACAGCCTGAGAAACTGGCTACCCCTAGAGAGAAAGCAAAGACCTCACTTGCCTCAGAGAAATAACCCCAAAGTTATAGACAGCCCCCCACAAATAATAACGGTGAGTTAAGGGGAAAATACAAACGTAGAAATGAAACAGGTTTAGCAAATGAGGCCCGCTAACACTAGATAGACAGAAGATAGTAAGGGATCTGTGCGGTCAGTACAAAAACTATCAAAAACATCCACGCAAAGAATGCAAGAACCCCCACACCGACTCACGATGTGAGGGGCGCACTCTTGCACCCCAGAGCTACCAGCAAGCGAAAAAATCACATAAAAGCAAGCTGGACTGAACTCATTATATACTGAGAAACGTTTTCAAGGAAATAATGAGCAATATGAACAAGCAAGACTTAGCTTCTCCAGGAGGAGACAGGTCACAAGGGAGGTCCAGGAGAAATCAGAACCAGTACTGAATACAACGACAGCAGGCAAAAAGTAAAGGTCCAGGTGAGTTAAATAGGAGCCAGCCTAGCAGGAAATGATGCAGCTGAGCCCAGCTACAGACCAGCCATATCGCTAAAGGCCACCAGAGGGAGCCCAAGAACAGAACTCACACAGTACCACTCATGACCACAGGAGGGAGCCCGAGAACGGAATTCACAACAGGAGGGCTCCATGTTGGCTGGGGATTTATCAGGCTGCCAATTTAGCTTACAAATACTGAGGTAAAAATACTGACCAAATAACGTGTGAACGAAGTCTAATACAGGAGGAGATGACACACAGATATACACTATATACAGGAGGAGATGACATACAGGTATATACTATATACAGGAGGAGATGACACACACACATATATACTATATACAGGGGAGATAACACACAGGTATATACTATATACAGGAGGAGATGACACACTGGTATATACTATATACAGGGGAGATGACACACAGGTATATACTATATACAGGAGGAGATGACATACTGGTACATACTATATACAGGAGGAGATGACATATAGGTACATACTATATACAGGGGAGATGGCACGCAGATATATACTATATACAGAAGGAGATGACACACAGGTATACACTATATACAGGGGAGATGACACACAGGTATATACTATATACAGGAGGAGATGACACAGTTATATACTATATACAGGGGAGATGACACGTATATACTATATACAGGAGGAGAGGACACACAGATATATACTATATACAGGAGGAGATGACACACAGGTATATACTATATACAGGAGGAGATGACACACAGGTATATACTATATACAGGAGGAGATGACACAGGTATATACTATATACAGGAGCAGATGACACACAGGTATATACTATATACAGGAGGAGATGACAAACGTATATACTATGTACAGGAGGAGATGACATACAGGTATATACTATATAAAAGAGGAGATGACACATAGGTATATAGAGGAGGAAATGACATACAGCAGGCATATACTATATACAGAAGGAGATGACACACAGGTATACACTATATACAGGGGAGATGACACACAAGTATATACAGGAGGAGAAGACACACAAATATATACTATATACAGGAGGAGATGACACACAGGTATATACTATATACAGGAGGAGATGACACAGTTATATAGTATATACAGGGGAGATGACACGTATATACTATATACAGGAGGAGAGGACACACACATATATACTGTTAAGTCCTTTTCAGTCCCTGGCTTACTGGAGGTAAGCTTCCAGGTAAATGACACGCAAACAAAGTATTGTGTGATCATAACAGGGAAAGCTCAGGAGCCCGTCTGACTCACCGGGTGCTCACCCATCCTTTATACAGAAAAGAGTTATACATTTTAAGACATGCGCACAAGCGCTCATATTCTCTTACAAAGCTTATCTATACTGTGAAATTTACGACCTCTAGTATGTAGGTACAAGATTACAGCAAAGAAGAGGAATGCGTTCATAAAAGGAAATGTCAACTTGCTCAAGTTTCTTGATATGAGCCAGATGAGTCCAGGAGAAAGATACAATGGATTCTTTCAGTCTAATCTCTACAATTCCCCCCTTTGACATATTCCTTTTATTTATTACCATAGGGCTAAAGACAAAGCCTTTATTTTTGGTATTACACATGTACACGCTTATATTATCAAATCTAGTATTAATTCTTCTATTGCAAATTATTTTCTTCTTTAGCAGTATACTAAAATATAAAAACAAAAATTAGTACAGTAATATTAATTAGAATCACTAGAGGATAACATAAGAATAAAGAAGAAAATTTATACTCTTGCATCTATTACACAAAGTTTATCTGTGCATACTGAGATACCCTTGAGCACAATCTGGAATAGTACGTATATGACTACAATAATCATAACTATATGTATTATGCTCTGCATGATCCCAGCAACCCACCCACCGATTCCTCTGAACCAGTTGGCTGGGTTAAGAAAAGAAAAGGTATCTGACCACCAGCTATCCTTATTCTGGTCATTATCTTTGTCATACTGATCTCTGAGTCGTTGTACGTCCTTTAATTTAAATGTCATGTACTAATTTTCTATGATGTTGTACGAATCTATTGTTCAAAGGGGTTAGAGAATTTAGTCTATCCCATGCCTCCGTTGAGGTTAACACTATTAACATCAATATTCTGAGTTTTATACTGCTCTTTTGCAATGGCTTGCATGTATCCATGATGCCTTTCCTTCAAGCTTGACTGATGTAGGTGTTGTCAACAGGACTTGGAAGGGTCCGTCAAATCTTGGTTCAAGAGCCTTTCTGGTGTGTCTTTTTACATAGACTTGATCACCTGGTTCCAACTTGTGACTTCCTTCAATGTTGTCAGGATCTGGAAGAGAAGCAAAAACTTGTGCATGCACCTTAGTTAATTGTTTCTGAAGATTTTGCACATAAGAAGTCAATGACTCAATATTTAACACAAGTTGCTGTGGAAAATAACATCCTAAATTGGCAGTCCTGCCAAACAAAATTTCATATGGAGACAGTTTAGTCTTACCCCTTGGGGTATTGCGTATTGAGTAAAGGGCCAGTGGAAGGCATTCTGTCCAAGGCTTTCCTGTTTCAGCCATGGCTTTCTGTATTTTTAATTTTAAAGTTCCATTCATGCGTTCCACCTTACCAGAACTTTGAGGATGGTACGGAGTGTGTAACTGACTTTCAACACCCAACATTTTCAGTACATTTTGAAATATTTCTCCAGTGAAATGAGTACCCCTATCTGACTCGATCACTTCAGGGAGACCGTAACGGGGTATCAGTTCGGCAACTAGCTTTACAGCAGTGTTTTTAGCTGAAGCCTTCCGAACTGGATAGGCCTCTGGCCACCCTGAGAACATGTCCACACACACCAACACATACTCATACCCATTACTTTTTGGCAGCTGGATAAAGTCTATTTGTAATCGCTGAAACGGATAGAGAGGTCGGACGTGGTGCTTCATAGGGGTCTTTGTTGTCTGTCCGGGATTATGTGCCAGGCATATAACGCATGCAGCACAATAGTCTCTTGCATAGTTGCCAAAACCTGGAGCCAACCAGACTTGCTTTGTCAGTAGTGTCATTGCATTTGCAGACACATGAGTAGGGTGGTGCAGTCCACCAACTACAATCGGGTACCAGGCTCTAGGTAGACATATTAGTTCATCTTTCTTCCAAATTCCTGCTTGTTCTTCTGCCCCTTCCTTTTTCCACCTGTCCCTCTCCTCTTCTCCTGCATCTTCCTGTGCTTGTCTCAGTCTATCTTCAGTATTTTCTGTGGGGTTTACAGTATGAACCTGCTGTAAGGGTTTGACCGCTGCTGCCTTGGCTGCTTTATCAGCCCTATCATTTCCCCTAGATTCCCTAGTGTCGAGTCTCACATGTGCAGCTACCTTAATTACTGCTACTTCTTTTGTTTCTTGTGCAGCCTCTAAGATCTGTTTGATCAAAGAAGCATGTTTTACAGGTTGGCCTGACGCTGTCATGTAACCTCTAGCTCTCCAGATTACTCCAAAGTCAAACACAATACCATGTGCATACCTAGAATCAGTGTATATATTAGCTGTCTGATTCTCAGCTATTTTTAGCGCTTCAATCAATGCTGTTAGTTCTGCTTCTTGTGCAGACTGTTTCGGTGGAAGTGGCTCTGCTTTGAGAGTTTCAGATTCTGACACAACTGCATACCCTGTATGGAAGTTACCTGTGTCATCTGCAAACCTACTACCATCTATAAACAGCTCTAAATCTGGATTTTGAAGTGGTGTTTCGGATACATTGGGTAAGCCTGCTGTTTCTTGTAAAATGAGCTCTGTACAATCATGTGTGTCTGTAGGGAAAAAATTTGCGTGTGGATCAGTGTCCTTATTCCCCCCTTCAGACTCGAGAGGTAGCAGTGTTGCTAAATTGAGAGTCTGAAGCCTAGCAAATGTGATAGTAGAGGGGAGCAGCAAAGAACACTGTAGCTGCAAATGTCTGGCCATGGAAATGTGTTTTGGTTGGACCTGGTTTAATATCCCATAAACATCATGTGTAGTTTGAACTGTGAGTGGATGCTCTAGGACAATTTCTGATGCTTTATCCAACAATAGCGAGACAGCAACAACCACACGTACACAGGTTGGCGCTGCCCTGGCTACTGGATCTAACCTTGCTGAAAGATATGCAATTGGTCTTTGTTTCCCTGCATGCTTCTGGGTAAGAACTCCTGTAGCATGGGAATCAACTTCTGCAGCCATAAGCTGAAATGGTTTAGTGTAGTCTGGTAGCCCTAACGCTGGAGCTGAAACAAGGGCATCTTTTAATTGTTGGAACGAAATCTGACCTTCTTTTGTCAACAGGTAAGGTTCACTTTTTACACAGTCATACAGTGATTGCATTAGTTGACTGGCATGTATAATCCATTGTCTACAATGAGACACTATTCCTAAAAATGCTCGTAGCTGTTTATGATTTCTAGGCTCATTCATCTGTCTTATTGCTTCAGTTCTTTGAGGTGTAAGATGCTTTTTACCTTGAGAAATGCAATGACCTAGAAAGACCACTTTGATCTGACAAACTTGTAGCTTTTGTCTATTCACTTTACACCCTTCTTTTCCTAGAAAACATAGTAAACTCACAGTGGACCTTTCTGCTGTTTCTAGATCTGGGCAGCAAAGTAGTATGTCATCCACATACTGTAAAATTACTACCTGTGGTTCGGGTTCAAACCTTTGAAGAACTGTTTGTAGGGCATTTGAATAAAGAGTAGGGGAGTGTATCATTCCCTGTGGAAGGCGTGTCCACGCCAACTGTTTGCCCTTAAATGTAAATGCAAACAAATGCCAACTATCTTGGTGTAAAGGAACCGAGAAAAATGCATTTGAAAGATCTATTACAGTAAACACTTGAGAACTGGCTGGTATCTGTGATAGTAACGTATGAGGATTGGGTACAACTGGGGTGATTGGATCTAGAACTTTGTTTATTTCTCTTAGATCATGTACCATACGATATTTGGGCATAGAACTCTTATCAAGAGTTCTCTTTTTGACTGGATACAGAGGAGTGTTAGCAGGTGATTGTATCTCTACCAAAACTCCTTTCTCTCTATATCCCTCTATCTGTTTTGTAATCGCTAGTTCCTGCTGGGCACTCACAGGGTATTGTCTGAGCTGTGGGAGAACAGCTCCTGGTTGCACAGATAATTTTACAGGAGAAATATGCAATAATCCCACATCAGTGTCACCCTGTGCCCACAGTGTTTCTGGGACCGTTGAGAGGTCTAGATCTGTGGTGTACTCTTTTTCTTCAGTATAATCCTCAAAAGCCTGAATTCTGACATATTGTTCTAATGATTCTGCATCATCAGGGATAGTCAGCATAACTGTGCCATCGTCCCTAAAATTGATGTTAGCTTCTAATTTATTTAGTACATCAGTTCCTAACAGACATGTTGGGGCACCTCTGGCATACAAAAATCTGGATGCAAAACATTTAGGTCCTAATGAGACCTCTAGGGGCACAGTATATGGCAGTGTTCGAATTACCCCATCATAACCCTCAGCAAAAGTTGTTTGTTCTGAAATATCTTCCGGATTCGGAAGAAAATCTTGATTCAAAATTGAGGAAGTTGCACCTGTATCTATCAAAAATGGAATCTCTCTCCCCCCCACATTCACCTGTATCATAGGTCTCCTAGCTGGTAGGGAAGTTTGTAACACATCGAGTCAATCTGAATCAGGTATGGGACCATCTATGATGGTAGATTTCTGCTGGTTGTCCGTTTGGGGAGGGTTATTTCTGGGAACAAATTTGCCTGACTTTATATCTGCCAACTTCTTCCTGCACTCTCTTTGGAAATGACCTGGCTTTTTACAGTAGTGGCAAGGAAAATTGTGTCTCACTCTTCCTCCTGTATTAGCTTGTGCTATTCTAACAGGCTTATGATTCTCTCTCATATCCATGGCTATTCCTAAACATCGCTGTTTCACAATATTTGGTTGTTCAATTGTTCTCCAATCTGGAGTAAAGGATTTAAATTTTTCTCTGATTTTTGGATCTAGCCCCTCTATTAATTGTTTTGTAAAAAGTCTCCTTACTGAAGCATCAGTCATATCTAATCCTTCATCCCTAAAGCTATTTTCTAGTTCCTGACTATATTCTTCAATACTTTGCCCAAATTTCTGCATAATCACACCTGTAGACCCCCTTTCCCTCTGTTTTCCTCTCATGAAAATTATTAATGCCTCTGTGAACTGGGTACCTGATGCTTCTGTCTGTAAGGCACCCCCTTCTGCCACTGGTCTATTGGGCTGTAGGTGTGTCAATAATTCCTGAAAAAGTCCGGGGGACATTTTCATTCTACATAATTCTTCCCCGTCCGCCCAGACCCCAGCATGAGTCTGCATGATTTGTTGTATATATTGTGCAAATCTAACTGGAAACTGGACAGGATCTGGTGCGTTATGTAAGAGGGACATACCCTCAGCAGGGGACCAAGGGAAGTATTGTCTGGTCTGATGATATCTGGTGTTCATTACCCCGTCAGCACCAGCTTCTCTAAAAGGTCTTGGTACTACCCTAACAGGGGCAAGTACAGCGCCATATCTAGGTGTACCACAGGCTAGGCAATCATTTCTCCAATCTGGATTTTGTTGTCCACAGTGTGAACATTCCCATCCTCCTACCCCACCAAGATTGGGATACAAGGCTGGAAATTGTTTTCCTCCTTCTGCTCTTCCAGATGGTACAAATGATTGGGCTTTTGGATCTAGGTAAGGTGGCGGGATTATATCACAACTTTTTCCCTTTCCCATGATCCATTTGGAAGTGTCTGGATCATACTTCCAATTCTCCTCTTTAGCTGTTTTTGAGACCTCTATCATACAATGTATGATTTCTTCCCACCCATTGTCTTTGATAATTCCACCTCGTTCTTTACTCAGTCTTTCCCATTCTGTACTGAACATAAGTGCTTCTGAAATTCCCAATTTTTCTCTCACTCTTCTAATCTGTCTTCTGACTATCTTTCCACATCTTTCCTGTATGATATCTGCTGCTTCCACTTGTCCTAAGACGGTTTTGGTCTGTTTATTTCCCATTTTTCTTTTCAATATTAGCTATGACTACCCTAGGTGACGTTTGGACAATCACTGTGGTGATGTCTCGTTGCCTTCTCTCCTAGGGAGCTAAAATATCCTTTCAATATTTGCTATTTCTACCCCAGGTGACGTTTGGACAACCACTTCCTCTGTTGGTGGCGTCTCGTTGCCTTCTCTCCTAGGGAGCTAAAATATTGAAGGGCTCGTCTGCTCCGTTTCTTCTAATATGCAGGACGTACTTAAGTGCTATTATGCACACAGACCCAGCAACACCATACAGATCACAAAACTTTCTGTGTCAGTTAGCATACTTGTCCCAGGCTCATGGACCCGCGTCCTGGGCTCATTCTATCACACCTTATCCAGGGAATGTAGAAACAAGTTCTATAGGAGAGTCAAGCATGGGCGGAGGTCTCCCAGAAGGACGCTACCTCATAACCCAGTTAGGCTGACTTCACCAATAACCTTGTTCTAACAATCGTGGCTTATTGTTCTACGTACTTCTATTCTTCTTTCACAACATGTCACAACCTTCACACTGTTCACACACTGTTCACACACTGTTCACACACTGCCAGGGACTAGACTCATAAATCTATACAATATGGTAACCCGAGTTTTATAGGTATCTACTCACTACTAGACTAACCCAGCGTGACACGGCTCATAGAGATCTTTCGGATAATACAGGGCAGATAAAAGAGAACTAATAATGTCTCTTACCTGGCCAGGTTTTTCAGTTCATTTGCCGTCCATTATCCGAGATCTCCGTTGTCCGTATCCGCAGGTAAATCTCGAGCAAACACTCTCTCCTCAGGTCCCTGTTCAGGCGCCAAGAAATGTTAAGTCCTTTTCAGTCCCTGGCTTACTGGAGGTAAGCTTCCAGGTAAATGACACGCAAACAAAGTATTGTGTGATCATAACAGGGAAAGCTCAGGAGCCCGTCTGACTCACCGGGTGCTCACCCATCCTTTATACAGAAAAGAGTTATACATTTTAAGACATGCGCACAAGCGCTCATATTCTCTTACAAAGCTTATCTATACTGTGAAATTTACGACCTCTAGTATGTAGGTACAAGATTACAGCAAAGAAGAGGAATGCGTTCATAAAAGGAAATGTCAACTTGCTCAAGTTTCTTGATATGAGCCAGATGAGTCCAGGAGAAAGATACAATGGATTCTTTCAGTCTAATCTCTACAATACTATATACAGGAGGAGATGACACACAGGTATATACTATATACAGGAGGAGATGACACAGGTATATACTATATACAGGAGCAGATGACACACAGGTATATACTATATACAGGAGGAGATGACACATGTATATACTATGTACAGGAGGAGATGACATACAGGTATATACTATATAAAAGAGGAGATGACACATAGGTATATAGAGGAGGAAATAACATACAGCAGGTATATACTATATACAGGGGAGTTGACATACAGGTATATACTATATACAGGAGATGACATACAGGTATATACTATATATAGGAGGAGATGAAATACAGGTATATAGTATATACAGAAGAGATGACATACAGGTATATACTATATACAGGAGGAGATGACACATAGGTATAAACAATATACAGGAGGAGATGACATACATCAGGTATATACAATTTACAGGGGAGATGACATACAGGTATATACTATATACAGGAGATGACATACAGGTGTACACTATATATAAGGGAGATGACAAACATGCATATACTGAGGGGAAAATGAGAGGTGTGAGGTGAAAATGAGGGGTGAGAGGTGAAAATGAAAAGGTGTGAGTGCAAAATGAGAGGAGTGAGGGAAAATAGTGGAGTGATCGGAAAATGACAGATGTGAGGACAAAATGACAAGTGTTAGGGGGGAATGAGAGGAGTGAGGGGGGAATAAGAGGAGTGAGGGGGAAAATAAGAGGAGTCAGGGGTAAAATGAGGGGTGAGAGGTGAAAATGAAAAGGTGTGAGTGCAAAATGAGAGGAGTGAGGGAAAATAGTGGAGTAATCGGAAAATGACAGATGTGAGGACGAAATGACAAGTGTTGGGGGGAATGAGAGGAGGGGGAAAATGAGAGGTGTAAGGGAGAAAATGAGAGGCGTGATGGGAAAATAAGAGAAGTGAGGTGCTATAACTAACCACAGATATTTACTATGCCCAGGCAATGCAGGGCTCTTCAGCTAGTGTGTATATATATATATATATATATATATATATATATATATATATATATATTATATATATATATATATATATATATATATATACACACACACAAGATAAAGTTTCTGGAAATGGCGGCATAAACTAATCTTTTTTTTCGTGACTTTAAAAAAAAAATCCTATACAGGCTTGTAACCGCGCTGACCACTGCCCAGCCAAGGTTAATGCACAATGAAAGCCATAAAAGAAAAACCCAAATAATAATTGTGGGGGATGGGGTGTTTTGCAATTTGTTCACACAGATTTTTTTTTTACAGCACCTTGAAGCGTAAGGCTACTTTCACACTAGCGTCGGACGACGCACGACCAATTGCGAAAAGACGGGCACGACGCACCAAAAAACGTTACAAGCAATGTTTTTTGGTGGCGACGGTCCAACGCAACACGACGCAACCGTCGCACGACTGTTGCGACGTGTGGCAATGTGTCGCACTGCGTCGCTAATGCAAGTCAATGGAGAAAAAACGCATCCTGCAAGCACTTTTGCAGGATGCGTTTTTTCTACGAAACGACGAATAGCGACGTGCAATGCACGACGCTAATGTGAAAGCAGCCTAGCATCATTCAAAACTACAATTCATCCTGCAAAATAAATAAGCCATGAGGACAGAAGAATAAAAAAAAAGTGACAGCTCTAAAAGATAAATGCCTTAAGAAACAAAATGGAACATTGCCTGGTTGGGAAGAGGTTAAAAATAAATACAATTTACAATGTTTCTAAATGTAAAGGGCCAACCAGCTCGAACACAATGGAGGTGTACAGGGAATAGGAAGGAGCGGCTGTCTAGGGACAGAACCGTTTCCAATAGAACTTCTTCAAGTGCGCCCCCTTCTGCTCCTAAACTGGAATGACAGCCACAAATCCCGGCGCGCTGCCTGAGCTTCCCGGTCGGCGCATGCGCACATGAGTGGTCCTATTTCTGAGGGCTGAATGGCGTGTGCGTGTCAGTGGCCGGGCGGAGGGCAGAGCTGCGGGCATGTCTGTGGACCGGGAGTACACGCGCCGCAGGCGGTACACACATGACACTTTTGGTAAGAGCTATCCTGTGGCTGGCTGTATTCTGGTGTTTATGTCGTGATTATTGTGGCGGGCGCTGTGTATCGGGACTAGCAGGTAATTAGTGTCCGCTCCTGTGACTGATGCAGCATATACACCTGTTCCTTGTCTGTAGATGCCGGACCCGTGGAACTACAAGTACCATGTTGTGGCCCAGAGACTGTAGTAGAGCATTATCTGTTGGCTTCTATCACTCTGCTTATGTTTAAGATATTATTTCCTGGCTAATAATCATGTGCGTCATGTGTGAGTTGTGCCGATGCCGGGACGCTCCTCCGGACAGGACCTGATTCCGGGGCAGCTTTGTAGCACAATTTGCGTCTTGATCCGTTTGTTTTACGTGTATATTATTGTTATTATTTTACGTGTACATTATTGTCATTGTTTTACGTGTACATTATTGTTATTGTTTTAACCCTACGTGTTGCAGGAGTTGAGATCTGTGGGGAAAATCTGCAGGATAATTTGTCAAGCTGTGTAGTAAAAATCCGTACTCCAGGACAATGTCGGCGGATTTTATGTGTATTATGTGGATGACACTTAGTAAATTGTCACCCGCTTCCCTGGTACCGATATACTGTGGATGTTAATGTGCTCGTTCAGACGTCGGTGATTGTATTGTATGAGAAACTCTGAGTTTCTATAAATTATATTATATTATATCGGAGTTTGGTCAGTTTTTACCATCTATTTATTTACTTATTTATTTTTTAGTCGGATGAGAAGGAGAGGAGAGAAAAAAAAAACAATCACAGCTTATAGTTCTAGCAAAGTGAGTGTGATTTATAGAAGTCCGAAGACTAAATGTTATATATAAGCTAGTGGAAACTTGCAAGCTGAAGCCGTCTTTAAGAACGGACTGGTCACTTTTTAGGCTGTTCACCCCTTTCACAGCCTGAGCTGGTTGCTGTGCACGTGTTCCATCTCTTGCAAGTTGTTCCTATTATAGCTGCATATCTTCGTTATGTTTGAGGCAGAATCCACTTCTAGAGACTTTGTGTGCGGTAGTCAGAACCCGATGCACAATAATGTTCAGCCTCGTTCCCTGATGTGGCAGGTAGAACAGGTCCTGACTTCTTCTTGTTTACTATACAGTGGACTCCTCCACTCAGTACTTTGAGGATGTATCTGCTACCTTCTTTGTAGGTGAACATTTTTAATTTTTTTTAAATTCTGCCTTCCAATTTTTTTTATTTTTTGTTGAAAGGCAAAACAACTTTGTATCATGTTGATGTTACCGATCAGAGTCTGAACAGTTAATTTCTCACACAGTAGGAAACCATCTGTCTTTTGTTTAAAGCACCACTTTTGTTTCTTATCTTTTTTCTATTCTCACTTTACTGAGAGTGGAGTCATGTTGCTTGCCCCAAATAAAATGCTGGCCACCGTCTTCTGCCGACTGACTTGTAAGTATGTTACTAGGAAAGTGAACATGCATTAGTGATGCCACTCCAGCTGTGTGTAAAAAAAAAAAAAAAAAAAAAAAAGTTTGTTCCCACGGTTAGTAAACGCTGCGGGTTGGATGCTGTGTACATCTGCAGCATCCAACCCACAGCAGCCAGATGTTACAGCATAGTGTATGGGATTTCTAGAAATCCCATCTCCACTATGCGTGCACGGACGCCTCCGGCTTCCCTGCGGAGACAGACATGCGGCACGTCTTACCAGACCGCAGCTTGTCTATTTATTTTGAGAAGACGCTCAATCTCTGCAAAATAAATATCACCCGTACAATATATAGGGCATGGTGATTTTGCACGGTTCAATGAACACATTCGGAATCGCCTGCGTTTAAAAGCTGTCAGTGCTTTGGATGGAGCGGACATGTGCTGCGTCCATAGCGCTGCCTAATGCTGACCATGTGGACGTACCCTAAAATTCCAGCCAGCATTTGATCTGAACATGAATTATCACCAGCCTCATAATTTAATATTACATGATGTCCATGTAGTATTTATTTGAAAAAGAGGGGAGAACATTTTAAAGGGACAGGCAGCAAGAATTTGAGACTGATTCCAGGAGAAAAGGTTTACCTTTACTGAGGACTTCAGCATCCACAGCCCAGAGCACCAGATCACAGGGCAGGCAGAGTCTGGCTGGTTTGGAGGCAAGTCCAGAGTCCCCTTGTCCACGTGGAAATCAGTAGCCTTCCTCTAGTGCCGTGGTGTTGTAGTTCCTTACTGCCTAAGGCTTCCCATAAGGTCCTTACAGATGTAATGTGTCTCTCTCTCTGTCCCCCGTATGGATAGGACAAAACCCGTATGACTGGTGGCTTGAGGCGGTTTATAGGGACTCTATCATGCCCCAGCCTCTAAGGGGTGCCACCGTTCCTCCTGGGTATAGGGCGGACAGGTAACTTGAAATTAGCTGTCCTGCCGGTCTCTGGAGCAAGGCATAAAGGGTCGTTGCTCCCTTATGTTCCGGCTACCGGGATCCTGCGTCTCAGAAGAAGGCAGCCTGTGTAGGGCTGGTCACCTTCTGGTATCCACTCCTTTGCTATGACTTCCTTCACCCTCTCTGCAATACAGTTCTGCCTTCGATGTCTCTTTCTGGGAGCTGCAGCTCTTCGGGCATGCACAGCTCCTTGTCCTTCTCCCTCGATCTCTGACAGGATCCCACCCCTGTCAGGGACCAACTACCTGAGCAGAGCTCAGCCAGCAACTCACTAACTTTCCCTACAGGCAACCAGTTTTAACTATGTGGGGAGTGACCTAATAAATAGGAGCAGAGCTTCCCCTGGTGTCCTGGAGTGTGAAATGTGTTGCATGTTTGTGATACCGGGATGCAGTTGTCCTTCTTTGCCTCCAAACGTACCATCACTCTCCCCTAGAGGAAAATGACATTACTGCAACGACCAGGACCCTGGGGCGCTGCAGATATGCTATCTGGGTCACCATCATCCCAGCCATATTTTCAAAGCCTTTGGCAGTGTTTTTGGGTGAAACTTGGCTGAGCCAGTCTCTAATTCTAGCTGTTTGTGGGATGGGCACAATGAATCGGCTGACAAGTTCCCTTTAAGGCCACGTTCACGCAGTCAATATTTGGTCAGTTTTTTTTTTTACTTTAGTATTTGTTTCATTCCCAATTTTGGTTTATAATCAGAGGATAAGTATGATAGAAACACGACACCACTTCTGCATTTTTCACCCACTTTTGGTTTTGACTTACAAATACGGATGTAAAATACTGACCAATTATTTTACATGTGAATGTGGCTTTAACGCCCGATGACGGACATGGCATGCCATGAGCAGGTGTCAGTTCCCGCATTATGACGTGTTATGCCAGTCATGATTTTGAACTGTCACTGCCTCATGGCCGTCCGTCCCAGCACTCCAAGGGTATGTGTCCACGTTCAGGATTGCTTCAGGATTTGGTCAGGATTTTATGCAGGTAAAATCATGACCAATTCTGCACCTGAGGTCACTGGCAGGTCACCTGCGTTGTCCTTGAGTTTTTTCCGCTATGTAAGGACATGCTACGTTCTTAAAAGACGCGCCGCGTGTGAGTTTTCTCGGGTGTGCCGCATGCGTCTTTTACTGCATAGTGGAGACAGGATTTCATGAAATCCCCTCCACTATGCTGTAACATCTGGACGCTGCATTTTTTATGCATGCTGCTCAACGCTGCGTCAAAAACGCAGCGTTTCCTGAACGTGGACACATACCCCAAGGGTTGTGATCGTTCAGTTATTCTGACCACCCCTGGGTGACCATGTTCCTGAAAGCTTCTGAGACCATGCTCAAAGCATGGTCAAAGAAGCTTTCTGTACAGGTATAGTGCATTGCAATGCATTATACCTGCAACCAAAGAAAAAAAAAAAATGTAAAAACTACAAAATAAAAAAAATATTACTCTAATATACATTTAAAAAAAAAAAAAGAAAAAAAAGTGACAAGCTCGGCTTGTTTTCATTATATTGCTGGGAAAAAAAAAGTGGACTAAAACGCGGTCAAAAAGACTAATGTAAATGGTATAACTGAAAAGTGTGTATCAAGATTTATAAAAATCCTATGATTGGTTCAGGCCAATCCTAGTCCCAAGGGTTCCCCCATGGGAGTAAAACCTTGTACTAGAAGCATTAACCAAAGTCCCATTTGAGCCCTTACAGGAATTGTCAGCTAAGTATCTTACTCTTAAAACTATTACATTGGTAGCACTGACATCGGACAGTAGGGTGAGTGATATACCAACCCTCCCTACAGAGGTATACAAGGCTAGGGTTATACTGGGATCTAATCCAGCTTACCTTCCTAAAGTAGCCCTATTAGATGTTAGAAGACAATTAGGTATGTGCACACATTGTGGATTTGGCCCTGCGGATCCGCAGCAGTTTTCCATGCGGTGTACAGTACCATGAAATCCAAATCCGCTGTGCACATGCTGCGGAAAATTCTGCTCAGGATTATTTTCCACAGCATGTCAATTCTTTGTGCGGAATCCGCAGCTTTTTAGACCTATTCCATTATAGGAATCCGCAGGTGTAAAAACGCAGGCAAAATCTGCACAAAATCCACAGGTAAAACGCAGGTCATTTTACGTGCGGATTCTGCAGAATCCACGCGGAAAAATCCACAATGGAATCCGCAACGTGTGCACATACCCTTACACAGGTCTACTAAAAAATATTTTTATTTGGACTCCCATGACAGCACCACGAGAGAGGGGATCCGCCCTTCAGGAACTGGAAACCTACAGATACAAAAGGGCGGCACCTCTTCCACGTATCAGTTGGTTTCCTGTTCCTATAGGGACTGGATCCTACAGAAGACTCTATGAATCCCAGGCCGACTCAGGCAGCGGGGGGGGTCTCCTACCTCGGCCGGTGCGGAGATCTTGGAGATGTCACGGTGGTCCTGGCAGGGCTGCACGGCGGTGGCGTTCGCAGCAGGGAGCGGGTTTCCGGTGGTTATCCATCTGGGAGGCCAGCGCTAGGTAAGTATCTTCCCCCTGGATTGTCTGCTCCTGTGGTGTAGGGCTGGTGCTGGGGGCTGTGTGAGGCCGGTGACATGTTGGTTGGCACCGTCCGGGGCACTGCTGGTTGGGCGTCCCGCGCTGCTCTCAGCGCCGGCAGGAAGCACTGGGAGCCGTGGTGACGTCTAGGGCCGAAGGCGGCGTGTGTTTCTGGGTCTTGGGGTTCCGCGCATGCGCGGTGACTCCAAGATGGCGGCGCCCACCGGGACTTGCACGCCGCTCGAACGCGTGCCCTCCAGCCTGTCACCTGCACCTGGGGGGGGGTGCAGACAGCGAATCAAGGGGCAACGCTTGGCAATTCTGCTAACCGGAGGAGGGGATTTAGGCAGGCTCCAGATCCGGACCCTTGCTTCTGGCCTCAGTATTGATAGGTATGGAGAGTGGTCATGAGCAGCAGCCTCAGCTGCTGGAAGAGGTACGTCAGAAGCCCAAAGGGAAGGACCATGACAGAAGGAGTGATGAGTCTGGTCGTAAGAGCTCCTCCAGACAGGGATCGGGAGCATCGACGAGGAAGAATCCCCCTCATATTCTGGTATCTTTTTTTTTTCTGCAGCCACTGGTAAGTGATCTACGAGAATGTTCACTCAGTGACGCAGTCCCCCTCATATTCTTTGTTTTAGGGGAAGAAGTGCATCAGTAAGGCTAAACATAAGGATTGCGCCCTCTGTGGAGTCCCATTACCAGATTCATGCCCCCAAAAAACTGTGTGCCCCCTGTATCCAGCAGACGGTGAGGTCTCAGGGAGGGGAAGGGGTGGAGTGGCATTAGGTCTAGACAGACTATATTGCCTTACTGTACTCCCTCAGGTAGCAGAAGAATCCCTGAATGTTACGGCAAGCCTGAAGGAGATGGTCAGGGCAGAAGTTAAGCAGTCCCTGTCTCAAGCAGGAAGCTCAAAATTCAAGCCCCTGGACTGTGATTCTTCAGCGGATGAGGCTAGAGATGAAGGCTCCTTCGACTCGGCCCCCTTGTCCTCCTCGTGGGAGGAAGACTCTGGCCGCTTTTGTCTGCCCCTTGATCGGATAGACAAGTTAGTTAAAACGGTCAGGGGAATGATGGGCATAGCGGAACCCAAACCACAGTTATCAACACAAGAGATCATGTTTAGTGGGCTAGAGCAAAAGAAACATAGGTCCTTCCCATTAAACAAAAAAATCCAGGAGCTTATATATAGAGAATGGAAAAAACCTGAGAAGAAAGGTTCCTTACCACCAGCTCTAAATCGCAGGTATCCCTTCGATGACCTGGCAGTCAACACTTGGGATAAGGCCCCTAAATTGGATGCGGCAGTGTCCAAAGCACCAAAAAGAGCCTCACTATCCTTTGAGGATAGGGGAACTCTTAAAGACCCCCTTGATAGGAAGGCAGATACCTTCCTTAAGGGAACCTGGGAAATGGCGGCTGGTTCATTAAGACCAGCGGTAGCATCAACTTGTGCGGCCAGATCAATGATGGTCTGGCTAGACCAATTAAGAATCCCAGATTAAAGAGGGGGCTTCTAGAGACTATTTTGAGTGCCCTACCTGTGATTCAGGAGGCCCGCTGCCTTCCTATTGAACGCTTCTTTTGGCTCGGTTAAGATGGCCGCTAGAGCGGCAGGTCTCTCTAATGCGGCTTGGAGAGCCTTGTGGTTGAAATGCTGGTCGGGGGACTTTCAAACGCGGTCAAAGCTCTGCGCAATACCGTGTAGAGGAGAGTATTTATTTGGTCCGGCCCTGCATGAGCTGCTAGAAAAAGCCCGAGATAAGAAGTTCCCTAACTTATTCCTGTCCTATTGTCGTCCCTTCAACAAAAAGATTTGGTCAGGAAAGGAAGCGCGCATTATCACCCACTAGAGATCGGTTTAGATGGGATGATAAGCGTAGAAGAGGTACAGGATTTATGTTCCGTTGAGGAAGGGGTTTAGATATCAAAATGCACACTAGCCAGATAGATTAGGGAGGCTATCTTGTTGGCTTACACAGCAGGTGGGGGTCCCGCTCTGCAGAATCTGAGGGCGCATTCTACCCAGGCCGAGAGATCTGTAGTGCCAACCAGATATGTAAGGCGGCCACATGGTCATCCCCTTCCACCTTTTTCAAACACTATCTGTTGGACTTGGGGTTCTCCTCAGATCTCACCTTCGGGTTAAGGGTGCTGCAGACTATAGTCCCTTCCTAAGGTAGCTTACATCTCTAAATCTCTCGTAGTGCTGTCATGGGAGTCTGAATAAAGCATTAAGTTACTTACTGGTAACGGCAGTTTTCGGAGGCCCATGACAGCACCCTTAGTTCCCTCCCTATCCACGTGGGGGTTGCACTTCCTTAAAATAAGTTTTTTTTTCACGTGTGATGTTTTCTTTCGCCCTCTTTCGCCCTCTTTCGCCCTCTTTCGCTCTTTCCGTTTTTGGTAAATTTGCCGGATTTAGCCTGAAACCAAAAACCTGATGTGTGAAAGTAGCCTTGAATGTGTTTTGGAGGGGTGCAGTTTTTAGAATGGTGTCACTTTTGGGTATTTTCTGTCATATAAACCCCTCAAAGTCACTTAAAATGTAATGTGGTCCTTTAAAAAGAATGGTTTTGTTGGAAAAATGAGAAATCAATTGTCAACTTTTAACCCTTAACTCCCTAAAAAAAAAGTTTCAGAAATTGTGTGGACATAAAATAGACATGTGGGGAAATGTTGTTTAATAATGATTTTGTGTAAAATAACCTTGTTTTTAAGGGCATAAATATTAGAAAACTTCAAATGTTTGCCAAATCTCCATATTTTTCACAAGTAAACGCAAGCCATAGCGAACAAATTTTACCACTATCATAAAGTACATTATGTCATGTCTCGGAATTGGTGGGATCTATTGAAGCATTGCAGAGTTGCTGCATAAAATGACACTGGTTAGAATTGTAAAATTTGGCCTGGTCATGAAGGTGCAAACAGGCTGGAGGGAGTAAAGCAGTTAAGGAATAATTTTTTTTTTTATTTTTTTTTCTTGTTAGACTTCCCAAGGGAATCTGAACATCGTGTCGACCCACACCATCGCAGAGGATCCCTTTGTGATAGATATTGTGTTTTAAATATGCAGGGTGATTTGGTAGACACTCATTCTGGATCTCATCAACATAGTCTGCTGACTCCAAGACTACTGCCAGGTGAGTGAAAATGACTTTTAGTCTAATGGTTTAATATTTATTATTGGACCTGTGGAGACACGGGGGAGGGGGAGGTGTCTGCTTGGGCTGCAGTCTGCTAGCCAAGACTGCATGGACCAGGGATCATCCCACCGAATGTCTGCTCTCCATTTCCTGTTGGCGTAACACTATGGACAGGGTGAGGGTAAAAGTGTGGCAATACTTTATTGAACCACAAAACTGACAGATAAAACATAGAACAGTCCCAGCCAAATACCCAAGATGGTGCACATTAGTCTCAACCTTCTGCTGACTCACCGGGTTAAGAGCAGCTGTGACTTCAGAGCTTCCAGCACCATCTACCCCACCTGTGGCACACACAGAGGAGGTAACGACAAGCTTAGGAAGATGAGTCTATTAAAGTACAATACCAGTTGACCGGAGGGTCACAACCTGGCTTCTCCGAACATCTCCATAGAGCCAGGTGACTGAGTCCCATTTTTGCCCCCCACAAACATATCCATTGGGCTCATGCGATCAGTGGGTCCAAATCCTGACTACCCCAAACGTATCCATGGAGTTGCAGAGGTCAATGGAGCAGCTCTGAATTCTTCCAGTTGGGGCATCCTGTCGAATGACAAATCTGTGTCCCTCGTTATGGAGCCATAATGTCTGCTGTCCTGTAGAGTCTCTGGTTCTTTGGATCTCTTGGCTGTCTGGAGGTGTATCTCATTATACAGAGGCATATAACCTCTTATTCTAGTTAACAAGTGTCCTTCAAGCCATCATTCACAGATCGAGGAGAAGAATGGTGATGAGACTAACTTGCATTGTTTGATTACCGTATATACTCGTGTATAAGCCAAAGCACCTAATTTTGTCACGAAAAACTGGGAAAACGTATTGACTCCAGTATAAGGTATTCAATGTGTCTCCAGATCCTTGTCTGTGTGGCTCCTTATCCCCTATCCTTGTCTGCATGGTGCCTCATCCCCCATCCTTGTTTGCATGCCCCCACCCCCCCCCCCCATGAGAAAATCATTAAAAAAAAAATCCTACCTACCTTCCCTGCGTTCCCTCGCAGCGTCTTGTTACGGTGCCAGCAGCTCCTGTGGCTGAGCTATCACGTGTCCCCGCTCATTAAGGTAATGAATATTCACCTCTCCAGTCCCATAGGGATGGAGAGGTGAAATTTCATTACCTTAATGAGCTAGGACACGTGCTAGCCCGGCCGCTGCAGGAGCCGGCTGCTGTGGCTGTAACTGTGCGCGCTTTAACAGAAATTTAATATTCATTTCTCTTTTAGCAGCGGGCTCCTGCCTCCTGTGGAACCCGCTGCTTCGCTGCACTCCCTTCCCCGCCATCTTCTGGGACAATGACTCGTGTATAAGCCGAGGAGGGGCATTTCAGCACAATTAAATGTGCTGAAAAACTTGCGGTATATATGGTATGTAATCTATTTACACAGTTTTTCCTGTTCTGCTTTGCAAGTCAACAAACTAGCTGGCCTGGACAATGTTTGATCAGCATATCGGCAAACATCGTTGTTCCATAATCCTTTATCACCAGACATCCAGGATCCTGTATGTAACACCTTTTCACATGTACAGCACCATGGAATTAATGATGCTAAATAAATAGATAATAATAGCACAATACGTTGCAACAAATTTGTCAACTTAAAAGTTAATATTACAGGCTTACACGAAGTCCGTTTTCTTGACCAACCAGAAAGAAACACATAAATTCAAAAGTCAACATATAGAGAACAGTGCTATTCTTCTTGGCTTGCTGAAATTGGACATCTGATTAATTAAAGGGAATCTGTCACCTCATTTTTCGCATATAAGCTGCAGCCACCGCCATTAGGGGCTTATCTACAGCATTCGGTAATGCTGGAAATAAGCCCCCGATGTAACCTGAAAGATTAGAAAAACAAGTTAGATTATACTCACCCAGGGGCGGACTGGGACCGATGGGCGTCGCAGGTTCGGGTCCAGCGCCTCCCATCTTCATACGATGTCGTCATCCTCCTTGCTTTGTGTTGCGGCTCCTGTGCAGGTGTACTGATTTGCCCTGTTGAGGGCAGAGTAAAGTACTGCAGTGCTCAGGCGCTGGGACTCTGAGCTTTCCCGGCGCCTGCGCACTGCAGTACTTCGATCTGCCCTCATCAGAGCAGAGAAATACACCTGCGCAGGAGCCGCGTCAGAAGCAAGGAATAGGACGATGAAGATGGGAGGCGCCGGACCCGGACCTGCGACACCAATCGGACTGGGACCACGCTGAACCGCCCCTGGGTGAGTATAATCTAATTACCATGTGTACTCGAGTCTAAGCCGAGAATTTCAGCCCATATATATATATATTTTTTTTTTATTGTTTTTTTTTTTTTTTTTGGCTGAAATTGCCCCTCTCGGCTTATACTCGAGTCATTCCCAGGGGAGGGGGAGGGGCAGCTGTCTAATCATACTCACCTGCTCCTGGCACGGTCCCTGCACGTCCCTGGTTCTCCGGGCGCTGACAGCTTCTTCCTGTATTTAGCGGTCACATGGTACCGCTCATTACAGTAATGAATATGGACCCATCTCCACTCCTATAGGGGTGGAGCCACATATTCATTACTGTAATGAGCGGTACCATGTGACCGTTCAATACAGGAAGGAGCTTCCAGCGCCTAGAGAACCAGGGACCGCGCCAGGAGCAGGTGAGTATGGCAGGGGCAGTGCGCGATATTCACCTGTCCCCCATTCCACCGTTGGCGCCGCTGTGTCTTCTGCGTCCTCTGCAGTGACGCTCAGGTCAGAGGGGCGCGATGACGCGATTAGTGTGCGCTGCCCTCTGCTGAGCGTCAGTGGGGAGGACGGGGAAGACACAGCGACGGTGGAACGAGGAACAGGTGAATATAGCAAGTGCCGGGGGCCTGAGCGGTGAGTGTTACTTTTTTTTTTTTATTTATTTTTAAATCGCAGCAACAGCATATGTGGCAAATAACTCTTTGGAGCATCTTATGGGGCCATGTGCAGCATTATATGGGGCAAATATTTCTATGGAGCATCTTATGGGGGCCATAATCAGCATTTGTGCAGCATTATATGGGTAAATGTCTCTATGGAGCATCTTATGGGGGCCATAATCGGCATCTGTGCAGCATTGTATGGGGCAAATGTCTCTATGGAGCATCTTATGGGGTCATAATCAAAATTTGGGCAGCATTATATGGGGCATATTTTAATATGGAGCATCTTATGGGGCCCATCATAACCTGTATGGAGCATTATATGGGGCTACTGATTCTATATGGATATTCAAAAACACTTAACCTACTGATGTCTCAATTAATTTTACTTTTATTGGTATCTATATTTTTTTTTTTTTTTTTTTTTTTAACATTTACCGGTAGCTGCTGCATTTTCCACCCTAGGCTTAAGGGTGGTTTGCACGTTAATGACCAGGCCAATTTTTACAATTCTGACCACTGTCCCTTTTATGAGGTTCTAACTCTGGAACGCTTCAACGGATCCCGGTGATTCTGACATTGTTTTCTCGTGACATATTGTACTTCATGATAGTGGTAACATTTATTTGATATTACCTGCGTTTATTTGTGAAAAAAAAAAACAGAAATTTGGCGAAAATTTTGAAAATTTCTCAATTTTCCAACTTTGAACTTTTATGCAATTAAATCAGAGATATGTCACACAAAATACTTAAGTAACATTTCCCACATGTCTAATTTACATCAGCACAATTTTGGAACCAAATTTTTTTTTTTTTAGGGAGTTATAAGGGTTAAAAGTTGACCAGCAATTTCTCATTTTTACAACACCATATTTTTTTTCAGGGACCACATCTCATATGAAATCATTTTGAGGGGTCTATATGATAGAAAATAACCAAGTGTGACACCATTCTAAAAACTGCACCCCTCAAGGTGCTCAAAACCACATTCAAGAAGTTTATTAACCCTTCAGGTGTTTCTCAGGAATTTTTGGAATGTTTAAATAAAAATGAACATTTAACTTTTTTCACAAAAACTTTACTTGAGCTCCAATTTGTTTTATTTTACCAAGGGTAAAAGGAGAAAATGAACCCCAAACGTTGTTGTATAATTTGTCCTGAGTACGCCGATACCCCATATGTGGGGGTAAACCACTGTTTGGGCGCATGGCAGAGCTTGGAAGCGAAGGAGCGCCATTTGACTTTTCAATGCAAAAATTGACTGGAATTCAGATGGGACGCCATGTTGCGTTTGGAGAGCCCCTGATGTGCCTAAACATTGACCCCCCCCCCCCCCCACAAGTGACACCATTCTGGAAAGTAGACCCCCTAAGGAACTTATCTAGATGTGTGGTGAGCACTTTGACCCATTAAGTGATTCACAGAAGTTTATAATGCAGAGCCATAAAAATTCATATTTTTTCACAAAAATGATCTTTTCACCCCCAATTTTTTATTTTCCTAAGGGGAAGAGAAGAAATTGGACACCAAAAGTTGTTGTACAATTTGTCCTAAGCACGCTGATACCCCATATGTGGGGGTAAACCACTGTTTGGGCGCATGGGAGAGCTCGGAAGGGAAGGAGCACTGTTTGACTTTTCAATGCAAAATTGACAGGAATTGAAATGGGACGCCATGTTGCGTTTGGAGAGCCCCTGATGTGCCTAAACATTGAAACCCCCCACAATTGACACCATTTTGGAAACTAGACCCCCCCCCCCCCAAGGAACTTATCTAGATGTGTTGTGAGAACTTTGAACCCCAAGTGTTTCACTACAGTTTATAACGTAGAGCCGTGAAAATAAAAAATCTTTTCACAAAAATAATTTTTTAGCCCCCAGATTTGTATTTTTCTAAGGGCAACAGTTGAATTTGGACCCCAAAAGTTGTTGTCCAATTTGTCCTGAGTACGCTGGTACCCCATATGTGGGGGGGGGGGGAACCACCATTTGAGCGCATGGCAGAGCTCGGAAGGGAAGGAGAGTCATTTGGAATGCAGACTTAGATGGATTGGTCTGCAGGTGTCACATTGCGTTTGCAGAGCCCCTAATGTACCTAAACAGTAGAAACCCCCCACAAGTGACCCCATATTGGAAACTAGACCCCCCTAAGGAACTTATCTAGATGTCTTGTGAGAACTTTGAACCCCCAAGTGTTTCACTACAGTTTATAACAGAGCCGTGAAAATGAGAACTTTTTTTTTCCACAAATTATTGTTTAGCCCCTAGTTTTGTATTTTCCCAAGGGTAACAGGAGAAATTGGACCCCAAAACTTGTTGTCCAATGTGTCCTGAGTACGCTGATACCCCATATGTTGGGGTAAACCCCTGTTTGGGCGCACGGGAGAGCTCGGAAGGGAAGGAGCACTATTTTTTACTTTTTCAACGCAGAATTGGCTGGATTTGAGATCGGATGCCATGTCGCGTTTGGAGATCCCCTGATGTGCCTAAACAGTGGAAACCCCCCAATTATAACTGAAACCCTAATCCAAACACATCCCTAATCCCAACGATACCCCTAATCCCAACCGTAAATGTAATCCAAACCCTAACTTTAGCCCCAACCCTAACTGTAGCCTTTACCCTAGCCCTAACCCTAATGGGAAAATGGAATTTAAATACATTTTTTTTTTTTTTTTTCGCTAACTAAGGGGGGTGATGTAGGGGGGTTTGATTTACTTTTATAGCAGGTTTTTTTAGCGGATTTTTATGATTGGCAGCCGTCACACACTGAAAGACGCTTTTTATTGCAAAAAATATTTTTTGCATTACCATATTTTCAGAGCTATAATTTTTCCTTATTTTGGTTCAGAGTCATGTGAGGTCTCGTTTTTTGTGGGACGAGTTGACGTTTTTATTGGTAACATTTTCGGGCACGTGACATTTTTTGATCGCTTTTTATTCCGATTTTTTTGTGAGGCAGAATGACCTAAAACCAGCTATTCATGAATTTCTTTTGGGGGAGGCGTTTATACCGTTCCACGTTTGGTAAAATGGATAAAGCCGTTTTATTCTTCGGGTCAGTACGATTACAACGATACCTCATTTATATCAATTTTTTTATGTTTTGGCGCTTTTATACGATAAAAACTATTTTATAGAAAAAATAATTATTTTTGCATCGCTTTATTCTGAGGACTATAACTTTTTTATATTTTCTTTGCTGTATGGTGGCTCATTTTTTGCAGGACAAGATGACGTTTTCAGCGGTACCATGTTCATTTATATCCGGCTTTTTGATCGCGTGTTATTCCACTTTTTGTTTGGCGGTATGATAATATAGCGTTTTATTGCCTCGTGTGTTTTTGTTGTTTTTTTTACGGTGTTCATTGAAGGGGTTAACTAGTGGGACAGTTTTATAGGTCGGGTTGTTACGGACGCGACGATAATATAGGGAAAAAAATGAGATATATATATATATATATATATTTTTTTTTTTTTTTTCGAGTATAAGCCTAGGGTGGAAAATGCAGCAGCTACAGGTACATTTCAAAAATAAAAATAGATGCTCCATACCATTCATTATGGCCCCATAGCTGTGCCATAGAAAGCTGTGCCATATAGTGCTCTGCACCGTTCATTATTGCCCCATAGCTGTGCCATATAGTGCTCTGCACCGTACATTATTGCCCCATAGCTGTGCCATATAGTGCTCTGCACCGTTCATTATTGCCCCATAGATGTGCCATATAGTGCTCTGCACCGTTCATTATTGCCCCATAGATGTGCCATAGAAAGCTTTGCCATTGCTGCTGCAATAAAGAAAAAAAAAATGACATACTCACCTCTCTTGCTTGCAGCTCCTTAGCGTCCCGTCCCGGCTTCTCTCTGCACTGACTGATCAGGCAGAGGGCGGCCCGCACACTATATGCATCATCGCGCCCTCTGACCTGCACATGCACAGTCAGTGCGGAGAGACGCCGGGAAGATGGAGCGGTGCCCGGCGTGTGGAATGCGGACAGGTGAATATGTAATACTTACCTGCTCCCGGCGTCCCGCTCCTTCCCCCGGACAGCTGGTCTTCGGTGCCGCAGCCTCTTCCTCTATCAGTGGTCACCGTTACCGCTCATTAGAGAAATGAATATGCGGCTCCACCCCTATGGGAGTAGAGTCCATATTCATTTCTCTAATGAGCGGTCCCACGTGACCGCTGAACAGGGGAAGAGCTGCGGCACCCGGAGACCGTGGGACTGCAGGGACAGCGCCAGGAGCCCCGGAAGCAGGTAAGTATGCCTCAGCGCCCTCACCCGCCGACCGTGACTCGAGTATAAGCCGAGAGGGGCACTTTCAGCCCAAAAATTTGGGCTGAAAATCTCGGCTTATACTCGAGTATATACGTATTATATTATATTATATTTTCTTGGAATTTTTTTTTATTCTGTTACACATGTGAATATTTTTTCTTTTTACACTATAACATTGCCCCGGGGGGGCGGGGGGGGGCGCATCATGTTATAGTGTAAGATCGCTAATCTGACACTTTGCTGTGCACTGTGTCAGATCGGCCATCTGACATGCACAGCTCCTGGCTTCCTGGGGCATGCTCTGAGCAGGCGCTGTGAAGCCACCTCCCTGCAGGACCCGGATGCCGCGGCCATTTTGGATCCGGGCCTGCTGCAGCGAGGAGGTAAGAGACCCTCGGAGCAACGCGATCACATCGCGTTGCTCCGGGGGTCTCAGGGAAGCCCGCAGGGAGCCCCCTCCCTGCGTGATGCTTTCCTATACTGCCGGAACACTGATCATGTTTGATCGCAGTGTGCCGGGGGTTAATGTGCCGGGGGCGGTCCGTGACCGCTTCTGGCACATAGTGCCGGATGTCAGCTGCGATAGTCAGCTGACACTCGGCCGCGCTCCCCCGCGTGAGCGCGGCCGATCGCATATGACGTACTATCACGTCGGTGGTCATACGGGCCCACTCCACCTCGACGGGATAGTATGTCTAATGTCAGAAAGGGGTTAAGATTTCCAAGTTTTTTTTTTTGTTTTTTTTTGTGGCAATATTAGGGGTCTCGGCTTATACTCAGGTCGGCTTATACTCTAGTATCTACGGTAACTTGTTTTTCTTATCTTTCAGGATACATCGGGGGTTTATTTACAGCATTACAGAATGCTGGAGATAAGCCCCTAATAGCGGAGCTGCAGCTTGTATGCGAAAAATGAGGTGACAGATTCCCTTTAAGATACAATGCTGTGTCGTCACAGGGCTGTTGTGTGTGTTTTGTGTTTTTTTGTGTTTTTTTTTATTACCTCATTACCCAAATTTTGGGAAGGAAAATAGGATTTTTTTTTTCCCTTTTTAAATAAAGTGGTGGTGCATTTTATAGTCCGCTTTTATGGTGGCTGCGGTGGAGCAGGGTCCCAGGAGGCAGGTTCACTGCTGCAAGAAGCTGGCGGTGGCAACAGTAGGTTGATGCTGGCAGCACTTCCCATAGTTTTCACTGTTGAGAAAAAGGGCGGTGGCGCATGCACAGTAGCATCTATCGACAAGTGATGCTCTCGATCTGTGCAAGACCCACCCATAGACAAATACTACTGCAGATGCGCTGGCTGCCATTTTAGTTGTAGCAAAAAAATAAAAAAAATTGGCTCCAGCAAAATAGCGGCGCATGCTCAGTATCATCTATTGGTGAGCAATAGATACTACTGCACAGGTATCGGCGGCAGTGCCATTTTGCTGGAAGTAAATTTTTTTTTTTTTTTTTTTGTTGAAGACCACAATATTAGCTACAATATTTAAATAATGGTGGTTCAGTGACCAGTCATTTAAGCCACAATGATGAAGAAGCCAGAGCACCACATAAAGCCCTGCCCACAGGTCGCCGGAGCACAAGAATCTCATTAACTGAAAACTGCAAATACAGATCACAAGACTGATTTCCTCAACGAACGTATCCTTTTAATCGGTGTAAGATTACCAACCTGACACTGCCTGTAGGTTACTGACTAAAATCCTGATGACAGGTTCACTTTAACTCTAATAGATTAAAAACCTCATGTAATGTACATTAAAAATTGCCCAGAAATTGCATTGCTCAAAGATTAATACGTAATGGTCATGAAATTAACAAGACCAAACGCCAGAGGAGGCTGAGTTTTTATGAAGCTTCGAAATTTGCACCACCTGGCATTTCCGAACGATGATGGTGACTAAACCATAACCCTAGCAGGCTAATAACTTTGACCAAGGTTTCAGACCCTTATCTGAGCACACACATCTCCAAGGGTGCCCAAACTTTTGCATCAGCCCATTTTCCTTTTTGTAATTTTTTTAAAATGTAAAAGATGTGAAAAAAAAAAAATTGAATTTATGTATTTTTGTATTTTTTCTGTGGCTAAAATACAAAGGAAATGTTTCCTCTTTAATTTTAGGCTTAACCTTTTTAACTTTACTCTTTAGAGATTAATTTCATCTTCACCTTGCTTATCTGTTCACAATAACAATAATGTTGACAAGGTGTGCCACTATATCTCTATCATTGGAAAAAAATTCAGATTTTTTTTTTTACTTAATGGCCACACAGAACTGCTAAAATATTTAAAAATCTGTTCCCCATTCTGTAACAAATGTTTTGCTACATCAGACACTTCGTTTTGTTTGTTTTTTATTTTACATTGAGTTTCAGAACTCGACATTGCGCTATTAAGGTTTGTTTAGATTAGTAAACTGAATATGCAATTTCAATGGTGTGTTTTTTTGTTTTTTTTTTAATAGGTTATATTTGCCTTTTATTATTGGCACGTCACCTATGATGTAACATTTTAATAAGGTTTAACAAAAAATCGTTTTACACGCATAATCCTCATTGGCACATTGATAATTTGTAGGAGCACCTTCAACTCCAGCTTGTTGTCCCCATCACTCGGAAGAGGTCCAGCCTTGTAACATCTGTCTTAAGACCACCATAACCGCAGAGAATGAGGTGGAAGCTCATAAGCTGTCTAACAACTACAAGGCAAGTCTGAGCAGGATAATGGGTATTTTATTTTGCTATATTAAAGGGAATCTGACAGCCTGGAAATGTTGTTAACTATGGACGTCATGTATAAAAAAACTGAACAGATTGATTATGTAAGCTTATAGAAAGATTTTACATACCTTGCATTCTGTTTATTGAAGTCGCTGCTCTTTCTGTGCTTATCGGACAAAGGGGTGGTACTAAGCAGTAATTCACGGTCTTCCCTGTAAAGTGTGCACATGGAGATGGATTTCATACACCAATTAAGATCACTAACTGGTGTCCTAAGTACGGAATGAGCAGAGGTGTCAACATTATTGGCACCTCTGAATATTAAGTACATTTTGTGATCTCCTGAACTAAAGTGTTTAGTGAAATTAGTTGGATATATAAAATATTTTATACAGAAAAGCACAAAAATAAAACTTGGCAGACGTACTAGGACATAAAGGAACAGATGAATGACCTCGGGGAGACCAAAACATCCAACACTGCGGAGACACCATCACGTGTTTCTCAACGCAGTGATCCAGAACACTGCCCCCATCCCTTATGGGAAATATGCAAACGCATGTAAAGTAAGCTGCGGAGACACAAGTCATGGCGATTGTGCGGGCATAGGACCTCTGCTTAAGTTGTAGCTGAGCTCAGGGCCCAGGTTCGCACCTGGCTGTTTTAATCCTGTAAATGCCAAGTGAAGGATGGGCCTCCCACCCCATTGACACCCCCACAATGTGATCACTTGCTGCCGATGGTAGTCAAGGCAGCCGGAGGTCAAATAACCTCCAGGTCTGCCATCTACAGTGGCCCAGGGCTGCCACTAGGAATTTCGGGTCCCCCATAGAGAGTTCGCCCAGGCTCCACCCCTTGAACCGTCCACAGTCCCACCGCCCTCTCTTGGAAAATCTCCACTTCGGCTCCACATCCTCACTAGTCACACATTTACAGTTCCCATCACCACATACATAGCCAGCAGCTTTTGTTTTGTTAAACATTTGTTAAGATATCCAATACAATTTTGGTATATTTTATTTATTTTTCAGTTTTTAAAATGACCAGTAATATCACAAGCAAGGAATAAATACTGCCATACTATGACCAGAGTACATATTACCACCATATAGTGATCAAATAGCACATACAAGGAACAAAAACTGCCACACCATGTCCAGACCACATATTACCACCACAGTGACCAAATACTACAATACTGATCATTAAAAAAACAAAACACAATACTAATATCACCATAAGTTTCATTATACACAGGAGATCTGTATTTCGTATACAGTGTCCGTGTCCATGTACAAGTAATATGCAGTGATCACCAGTGACATTATGCACAAGAGCTCTGTATATAGTATACAGTGTATAATTGTGTCAGTGTACAGGTAACACACTGACTCACCGGTGACGTCTCTAGTTGAAGTCCTTAATCTTTGCTTTTCATCTTCATCCAGCGCACACCACCATCACATCTTTCATCCAGTACTTGTCACTGCAGAAAATAAGTTATCTAGAGCACATTCCCCAATTTTTCCCCAACCTCTATACTATGCCAGATGAAGAAAAAAAGCGACAGTAATGGGACCCCTCCTCCCACACTGATTACAGTATCCTCAAATATCCTTTAATTAGTCCCTACAGTAATATCCCACATTATGGACCAGTGTCCTCCCATTCTGCCTCGCGTCTCTCCATACTTGCCTCATTTCTCTCCATATTGCCCCCGTAGTCATCCATAATAGTATAATAAAAATATATATCTCATTATAATGCACCCTATAGTACTATAATGCAGCCCCATAGTGGTATAACACAGCCCCTTTCTCTCCCACCCCCATAGTAGTATAATGCACCCCCATAGCAGTTGTGAGGCAGTCCGGTGTCACAGGTAGGGGTCGCTGTTTGTTCTCTCCAGGATGCTCATGGAGGCGTAGTGAGGCCATGATGGGGCATTGCAGTGACAGGTGTAGCTGTGATTGCAATGGTGAAGCAGTGACCGATATCACAGGTAGGGGTCACTGAGTGTTCTCCCCAGGTTGTGCATGGAGGCATATGAAGGCCATAGGAGTGCATGGCAGTTACGGGTTTGACCAAGTGTCCAAGGCAGATGTAGGGGAAACCTGCGTTGAGATGATGTTTGTGAAACAGACTGCAGGATGGTAGTCGTGCAGTTTGTTTCATTCCAGGTCCAGGTTTTCCATGTGGCTGAAGGCCACAGGTTTCTTTGATAAAAGACCTGCAGGAAATGGTTTGGCTGTGTCAGGTGTTATGTCAGTGTGAGTCTGCTGTGCGGCGAGAGTGCAGAGCAGTGGCCCTGCAGAGCGCTGGCTGTGTGTGAAGTGACACAAGCAAGCGGAGCCGAACAGCCAAGGCAGCTGAAAGGTCTGGCACCCAACGGACACAGCGGTGAAGACGCCCACGGCAACCGGTCAAAGGAGGACTGGCATGTGTAGTGCCTGCAAACAGGTGGATATGGTTCCTGGCTGCGATACGGAGAATATCATGGACTGTGTTAGGCTACTTTCACATTAGCGTCGTGCACTGCACGTTGTAATGCGATGTTGCAGCGCACCGACGCATACTGTGCAAGCGCCGCACAACGGGGGCAGCGGATGCTGTTTTTCAACGCATCCGCTGCCCCATTGTGAGGTGCGGGGGCGGAGTTCTGGCCGCACATGCGCGGTCGGAAATGCTGCAGACGACGCACCAAAAAACGTTACATGCAACGTTTTTTGGTGGCGACGGTCCGACGCAACCATCGCACGACTGTTGCGACGTGTGGCAATGCGTCGCACTGCGCCGCTAATAAAAGTCTATGGAGAAAAAACGCATCCTGCAAGCAATTTTGCAGGATGCGTTTTTTCTGCAAAACGACGCATAGCGATGTGCAGTGCACGACTCTAATGTGAAAGTAGCCTTATACTGTGAGTAAAGAGACATTGACACGGCAGTGTAGTCGCCCATGGCAACTTGTCAAGGGGAGGTCCAGCGTGTTTAATGACTAGTCTAAAGGATGCCGTGTAGTATGTAGTGCTGCGGAATGGACACTTATATTATATGCACTTGTGTGTGTGAATTGGACATTTAATGCCGTGACGTAACTCATTAAAGGAGTTTTGTGTTTGAACTTTGTGGGTCACTGCCTTATCACTGCATAAGTGTGCTACCGTTTCTCTACACAGTATAATGCAGCCCCTTTCCCTCCCACATCCATATAAGTATAATGCAGCCCTATAGTCGTATAATGCAGCCCCTTTCTCTCCCACATCCATATAAGTATAATGCAGCCCTATAGGAGTATAATGCAGCCCCTTTCTCTCACTCCCCCACCCCCCATAGTAGTATAATGCACCCCCATACCGGTATAATATGCCCCATACCGCGGCTTTACAAAAAAAAAAAATCCTTATCTGGCTGAGCTCTAGCTTTGGCCTCCTCTCCGATTTCAGAAGAGGCTCGCAGCGTCGTTTCGGCGTATGACAGTGACGTCATACGTCGCCGATGTTCTTGCTGACGTCAGCTGCTGGCTGTGATTGGCTGGCGGTTGTTCACTGATCTAATGCATTGTAAAGCATTAGAAGTTATGAGTGAAGTAAGTTGAAATGAAATCTGTGCAACCAAATGCCCACCTCCCTTCCGATTCCCAGTTTGTTTTGTGAGGTGCGTGTTTCTAGAAGCACAAGCTATGGGCACTACAATATATTGGGCACTAAAATTGCATATTTGAGATATATATATATATATATATATATATATATATATATATATATATATATATATATATATATATATATAAATTTTTTTTTCTTCTTTTTTTTCTTTCCAATTCTGCAATGCTCACTGACTCTATGCATGTCTCCAGAAGCAAAATTGTCACTACACTTGTAGATGAATTCCCAGATTGGTTTATCTTCCTAAATGGGGTCACTTAAGGAGGTTTTCACTCTTCTAGCAATAGGGGATTCTGCAAACTATTCTAGGAAAATCTGAGCTGCAAAGGTCAAATGGCACATAGTCCCTCCCGAGCCCTACTATGTGGCCAAATAGTACTGTACAGCTACCTATGGGGTATTACAACATTCAGTAGAAATTGTGTAGCAAATTATAGGGCCAGTTTTACCCATTTCCTTATATGAAAATTGGAAATCTGTGGCTAAAACATTTTAGTAGTAAATGTAATTTATGGTATAAAATCTGGTGACACACCTATGGGGTCAGTAGTCTCACTGCACCCCTAGATGAATTCACTGAGGGCTGTAGTTTGTAAAATGTGGTCTGTTATGAGGGAATTCTGCTGTACTGGCATCTGAGGGGCTCTGTCAGTGTGTCATGACACCTGCAACTCAGAAGAATTCTGCTCACCGATATGGCTGAGCTTTGAACTGTGACTGAAAAGTAGTTCCCAACCACATATAAGGTGTTGGTGTCCTCAGGAGAAATTGTGTAAGAAATTGTGGTTTGTGTTCTCCTATTAGCCTGTTTGAAAATTAAAAACTTGGGACTAAGGCTACTTTCACACTAGCGTCGTGCACTGCACGTCGCAATGCGTCGTTGTGGATAAAAAACGCATCCTGCAAAGTTGTCTGCAGGATGCGTTTTTTCTCCATAGACTTTTATTAGCGACGCAGTGCCACACGTCGCAACCGTCGTGCGACGGTTGCGCCGTGTTTTGGTGCACCGCCGCCACAAAAAAAAATGTTACATAACTTTTATTGTGCATCGAGACCGCCATTTTCGACCGCGCATGCGCGGCCGAAACTCCTCCCCCTCCTCCCCGGACCTTGCAATGGGGCAGCGGAAGCGTCCTAAGACTGCTTCCGCTGCCCACGTCGGGCATTTTTTTGCGCAGTATGTGTCGGGACGACGCAGCGCGACGGCCCCGTACCGACGCTGGTGTGAAAGCAGCCTTAGGGTAAGTTCACACAGGACTTTTTACCCTTCGCCACGACAGCACCCCACATGAGAGAGAGGGCTCTGCCCCATAGGAACAGGAAACCTACAGAATAAAAGGAGGCGGTCCCCTCTCCTCCTCAGTTTAGGTTTCCTGTTCCTACAGGGACCCGGCTTACCTACAGATGAAGAGGATCCCTGGGCCATGCACCCGCCTGTGCCGGTGTCTGAGGGAACGGCAGGGGCTGCGGTTCCAGAAGCAGCGGCGGGGGAGCCCCTGCTTGCAGCCTCCCCCCTTGTCTGGCCAAACATCCACGGTCCGGGTCCAGTTACTGTGGGTCCGCCCCGGCACCGTGAGGACGCGCGCGCTGCAGCGGCCGGCTTAATACTTCTGGCCGCCGCATGGTTAGTGAGAGCGGCGCGTCTAACCCGGAAGTCGCTGGAGCACTTCCGGGTTGGTCCGGGGAGGCAGGAGAATGGGCGGCAGTTTTAAAAATGCAGCGCTAGCGTCGGGCCAGTGTGTGTAAGATGGCTTCACCGGCCGACGAAGCGCACCTGCCCGAAGTGCAACAGCGTTCTCCCAGCAAGCAGAGAAGCGCTAGGAGCAGCACAAAGAGTGGTGGTCGACCTCCAGAGAAGGGATCTACCACCAAACGAAATCCGCCTCCAGAACCGGTACCTGTCAGCTTCACTGGGTGAGTTTTTGAAAGAGTCTCTTCCCATATGCTGATATATGTTCCTCCTGTATCCCTTCCTCTAGAGTAAGAAAAGGACACCAACAACAAAGAAAAATTGTTCCAGCTTCTTCATAAAATTTGATACTTTAATCCAACATATTAAAAATAGAAAAGGACACACTCCTGGGACAATGCCATAGCACATGTGAAGAGAGCTACGCGTTTCAACCTTGCGGTCTTTGTCTTTGGACAAAGACCGCAAGGTCGAAACGCGTAGCTCTCTTCACATGTGCTATGGCATTGTCCCAGGAGTGTGTCCTTTTCTATTTTTAATATGTTGGATTAAAGTATCAAATTTTATGAAGAAGCTGGAACAATTTTTCTTTGTTGTTGGGATTCTACTACGTCGTGTCAGGACGAAGTTCCGTGCCTCTTGCATCTATCGGTGAGCTGGCTTTTTTTCTCTTTTTTGTAAGAAAAGGACACACAAGTCCAAGCACAAGGAATGTGCTTTATGTACGCAGCCCCTCCCGGATGATTACGCTAAAAAACTGTGTTCGGAGTGTATCATGCAAACCTTACGGCAAGAAAATATAATGACTCCATCAGATGTCAGAGCCATAATCCGGGAAGAAATGCAGGGTTTGTCGCAGACAAGTAGCACCAGTACCCGTCAGCTTAGCAGGTCCCGATCTCCGGTTAGTTCAGAGTCAGAGGATGTACGTATATCCTCAGGCGAAGCGGGATCTCAGCCGAGCTCGTCCGAAACTGAAGGGGGGCTTTGTCTTCCCGACAGCAGTGTGGACAACTTAATAAAATCTGTCAGGAGCACGATGGGGTACTCAGATGAGAAGGAAAAGAAATCGGCTCAGGACATAATGTTCGCGGGGTTAGGACAGAGGAAACATAGATCCTTCCCCGTCATACAAACCATTAAGGAAATCATTACAAAGGAGTGGGATAAGCAAAACAGAGGTTTCCTACCATCATCCTCTAAAAGATGCCTTCAGCGACGAGGAGCTGAATTCCTGGTCAAAGGTGCCGAAGGTTGATGCCGCTGTAGCCTCCACAACCAAGCAGTCGGTCTTACCAGTGGAGGATTCAGGGGTCCTGGCAGACCCACTGGACCGTAAAGCAGAAGCTTTACTAAAAAGGTCGTGGGAAGCTAACACGGGGGCGTTCAGGCCTGCCATATCTAGTACCTGCACTGCAAGGTCACTACTAGTGTGGATGGAGGAACAGATTAGAGGTAGAACTTCGAGAGAGTCAATCCTGCCGAAATTCCCTCTAATTAAAGAAGCAGTAGCATTCCTGGCTGATGCCTCCGTGGATTTGCTACGTCTTGCAGCCAGGTCAGCCGGCCTAGTGAACACAGCCCGGCGAGCACTCTGGCTAAAAAACTGGAAAGGGGACGCACAGGCCAAAGCAAGACTTTGTGCGATCCCCTGCCAGGGTGAGTTCCTTTTTGGAAAAACGCTGGATGAACTCCTGAATAAAGCAGGAGAAAGGAAGAAAGGCTTCCCTAACCAGTATCTTCCATCTTACAGGAGAGCCTTCAGAAGACGCCCCTTTACCAGGAACAAGCCGTTCGAACAAAGGGAGCGATGGGAGTCGAAGGACCCGAAGCAAAAAGTGCCTTTTTTAGCAGGTCCCATAATCCGAAGCGCAAATACCGCTAACCAGGAAGTGGGCGGCAGATTAAAATTCTTCCTTCCCAAATGGGAACAAATAACATCCAGCCAGTGGATTCTGGACATTGTGCAATATGGCCTAAAATTGGAATTTGACCGAATCCCTTGGGATTCCTTTATAGTAACATCACCAAAAGGTCAAGACCAACAAAGGGCTCTGGAATCAGAGATCCTATCTCTTCTATCTAAAAAAGTCCTGATAGAAGTTCCCCAGGATCAAGAAGGGAAGTGGTTCTATTCCCCTTTATTCTTGATCAATAAGCCAGATGGTTCATTTAGAACCATCATAAATCTCAAAAGATTAAATTCCTTCCTGCGTAATCATACCTTCAAAATGGAATCCATTAGTTCAACCATAAAACTCTTGTTTCCTAGGTGTGTCATGGCCGGAATAGACTTAAAAGATGCCTATTATCATCTTCCCATACATGCCGAACATCAGCAGTACCTAAGGGTAGCAGTCACCCTGGAGGGACAGGTTCGTCACTTTCAGTATGTAGCAATGCCATTTGGGCTTTCTATGGCTCCCCGCATCTTCACTAAGGTGATATTAGAAGTGATGGCTCATCTACGCCAACGAGATACCTTGATAATACCCTACCTAGATGACTTTCTAGTAGTAGGAAACTCTATTTCAGTGTAAAACTCGTTTATCTAATACGATCTCGTCCCTACAGGAGTTAGGTTGGATCGTCAACTTCGAAAAATCCCGGCTGAATCCAGAAACCGTTCAGACATTTCTAGGAATCCAGCTAGACTCCGTAAGTCAGAGATGCTTCCTTCCTCAGTCAAAAAGACTGACTATACACTTGATTGTATCAGACGCAATACGCAACCCCTACATGACACTAAGAAAAGCAATGTCCTTACTGGGGTCATTATCATGTATCCCTGCTGTACCATGGGCACAATTTCATACTCGTCAATTGCAGTATGAAGTATTGTTGGCTCAGGTAAAAGACGGATATCTAGAAAGTAGAATAACTCTTTCCAAAGATGTCTTAGGATACCGTCACACAGTGCCATTTTCATCGCTACGACGGCACGATCCGTGACGTCGCAGCGTCGTATGATTATCGCTCCAGCGTCGTAGACTGCGGTCACACTTTGCAATCACGGCGCTGGAGCGATGCCGAAGTCCCCGGGTAACCAGGGTAAACATCGGGTTACTAAGCGCAGGGCCGCGCTTAGTAACCCGATGTTTACCGTGGTTACCAGCGTAAACGTAAAAAAAAAACAAACAGTACATACTTACATTCCGGTGTCTGTCCCCCGGCGTTCTGCTTCTCTGCACTGTGTAAGCACCATAGCCGGAAAGCAGAGCGGTGACGTCAGACGTCACCGCTGTGCTCGCTTTCCGGCCGGCAGGCGCTCACAGTGCAGAGAAGCTGAGACGCCGGAGGACAGACACCGGAATGTAAGTATGTACTGTTTTGTTTTTGTTTTTTTTACGTTTACGCTGGTAACCACGGTAAACATCGGGTTACTAAGCGCGGCCCTGCGCTTAGTTACCCGATGTTTACCCTGGTTACAAGCGAACACCGCTGGATCGGTGTCACACACAACGATCCAGCGATGTCAGCGGGTGATCAAGCGACGAAAGAAAGTTCCAAACGATCTGCTACGACGTACGATTCTCAGCAGGGTCCCTGATCGCTGCTGCGTGTCAGACACTGCGATATCGTAACGATATCGCTAGAACGTCACGAATCGTACCGTCGTAGCGATGAAAATGGCACTGTGTGACGGTACCCTTAGAATCACTATCCTGGTGGCTAGACATGGACCACCTCTCAGGGGGTGTGCCATGGATGATAGACCCGTCTAAAATAATTACCACCGACGCCAGCCCTATTGGGTGGGGAGCACATATATGGAAGACAGTCTGGCCCAAGATACTTGGGACCAGGCAGAATTGACGTGTTCCTCCAATTGGAAGGAGTTAAAAGCAGTAGAATATGCCTTAAATCATTTTCTTCCGCAGATTCAAGGAGCAAATGTAAGAATTTACTCGGACAATTCCACCACAGTGGCATATGTGAACCGTCAGGGTGGTACAAGGTCAGGAAGTCTAATGACCATAGCTGCAGACATCTTCCAGCTGGCAGAGACTCATCTAACAGCCCTGCACATCAGAGGTGTAGAGAACATCAGGGCAGACTACCTCAGCCGAAACGAGTTACGTCAAGGGGAATGGACCTTAAACAAATCCATATTCAGAATAACAGAATCATGGGGGATACCACAAATCGACCTATTTGCCACAAGAGACAACCGGCAAGTAAAAAGGTTCGCTTCCCTGAACACCATGGATCACCCAGATATGTTGACTCTCTCCACCATCCTTGGAGGTTCAGACTGGCATACGCCTTTCCTCCGATGTCTGATTCCTCTAGTGATCAGAAAAATCAGGAGGGAACAAGCAAGAGTAATCCTCATTGCACCATTCTGGCCGAAAAGACCATGGTACTCTTGTCTCCAGACAATGTGCCTATGCGATCCATGGATTCTCCCATCAGACAAGGAGCTGCTGTCCCAAGGCCCCTTTTTCCACCCGCAAGTGAAAGGTCTTCACTTGACGGCGTGGAATTTGAGAGGCAACTATTAAGTTCAAGAGGGTTCTCAGCAGAACTAGTAAACACCCTCTTATTGAGCAGAAAAAGATCTACCACCCTAATATATAGTAGGGTATGGAATAAATTTTTAGACTTTTACACGGTACCGTTCACTAAGCAAGTTCCAGTCACACCTATTCTAGAGTTCTTGCCAAAAGGCCGAGAATTAGGGTTATCTGTAAATACCTTAAGAGTTCAGGTCTCGGCATTAGTAGCCCTATATGGATGCAATATAGCAGCTAATAGGTGGATCTCCAGATTCATAAAATCTTGTGAACGTAGTAAACCGGTCCATATTCCCCGTCTACCTCTGTGGGATTTAAATCTAGTATTAGAGGCCTTAACCAGCTCCCCATTTGAGCCACTAGATTCAATACCTTTTAAAAGTCCTGACATATAAAGTAGCCCTCTTGGTAGCCCTAACCTCAGCTAGACGGGTTAGCGACATCCAGGCCCTATCAGTAGACCCACCCTTCTTACTGATATTTCATGATCGGATAGTCCTAAAACCAGACCCCTCATACCTCCCTAAGGTAGCGTCCACCTTCCACAGGTCACAAGAGATATTTCTCCCTTCCTTTTTTGATTCACCTGTAACTCCAGAACAACATAAATTCCACACCTTAGATGTCAGAAGAGCCATCCTGACTTATATAGAAAGGTCTCAGACTTGGAGGGAGAGTAGGGCTCTGTTTATCTCCTTTCAGGGCCACAAGAAAGGACATGGGGTCACGAAAGCTACCATATCTCGATGGATCAGAGATGCTATCTGCTTGGCCTATACGTCAAAAGGAGAGATTCCTCCAGTGGGTATACAAGCGCACTCAGCACGAGCCATGGCTTCCTCCTGGGCAGAACAAGCAGATGTACCGATCCATTTAATATGTAAGGCCGCAACTTGGTCTACACCTTCTACCTTTTACAACCATTATAGACTCTATCTATCTACATCTTCTGATCTGACCTTTGGTAGAGCTGTTCTTAATACAGTAATCCCACCCAAATAATGACTCTCTGAAAATCTCTCATGTGGGGTGCTGTCGTGGCGAAGGGTAAAAAGCCGGATTACTTACCGGTAATGCTCTTTTAATGAGTCCACGACAGCACCCATTTACTACCCTCCCTAAGTTATGCACAGCTCTTCCTTTTAAGTTCACAAATAATGGTTGTATAGAGTTTAAGATATTTATGTTGCTGAATAAGAATTAATACTAAAGCATTTTGTGGTTCCCTTTTTGTACTCTGTAAACTAAACTGAGGAGGAGAGGGGACCGCCTCCTTTTATTCTGTAGGTTTCCTGTTCCTATGGGGCGGATCCCTCTCTCTCATGTGGGGTGCTGTCGTGGACTCATTAAAAGAGCATTACCAGTAAGTAATCCGGCTTTTTTGCTGCGTATTTTTGCTGCGTTTTTTATGCCAATTTTCAGCTGCTTATAGATGCGTTTTTTTTGTTTATTTGTGCATGATAATAAAGTTGAGTGACCCCAGTGGAGCTTGGCATCGCCTTCATCCCAGCGGGGGATCAATTTACGGCGAATTACATGCCATGCATCGGCCTTTTTTTTGACGATCACTGTATTTTGGGCAAGCTACATCCCAAATTACAGGCATTGCTTCCACCTAGGAAAAATAAATGAAAAAGTAATTACCAAATGCAAGATGAAATGAAGCCAACATTCATGACAAGGAAGATACAAACATACACATGCAGAACACATGAACGTGTACATAAAAGCACATGAGCATCGCAAAGTGTACCATTGCAAACAATCGGATATAGATATATCACAAATTAAAAAAAATATTACCTCCATGATTAGTTGGGAAACATTAATGCTCATCCTCCTATACCAAGACATGGCTAAAGCCCCCGTCTCACTAAGCGAGATCGCTAGCGAGATCGCTGCTGAGTCACAAGTTTTGTGACGCAACAGCGACCTCAGTAGCGATCTCGCTATGTGTGACACGTAGCAGCGACCAGGCCCCTGCTGTGAGATCGCTGGTCGTGTCGGAATGGCCTGGACCTTTTTTTGATCGTTGAGGTCCCGCTGGGTAGCACACATCGCTGTGTTTGACACCTTACCAACGACCTCATTGACGACTCAGACACTGAATCGTCATAATAGCTCCCATGTGACATCGTTGTACAGGTCACTACAGGTCGCTGGTGAGATGTCAAACAGTGAGATCGCAGCAGCGATCGTTGGGAAGATCTCACTGTTTGACATCTCACCAGCGACCACATAGCGACGCAGCAACGATCCCTGACAGGTCGTATCGTTGTCGGGATCGCTTTAGCGTCGCTAAGTGAGACGGGGCCTTAACACCTCACTACCAGAAACTCCCTCACAATAGATCACAATCAGGACACCTCACAATGGCTCTTCACACCTCACTTACCACACCCCTAAGCTCTTGGCTGTGAGATCACTTCCTGCTGGCCATGATTTTTCTGCACAAAAAACGCAGCAAATAATGCTACATGCGTTTTTGCAGCGTTTTTTCCCATCACCCATTCAAGTCAATGGGTGAAAAAACGCTGCAAAAACGCTGAAAGTGACATGCCCTATGTCCAAAAAACGCAGCAAAGCAGAAAATACTGATCACACAAAAAACCAATGTGTGTGCATGAGATTTCTGAAATCTCATAGGCTTTGCTGGTACTGTAAAAAGCAGCTGAAAATTAGCATAAAAAAACGCAGCAAAAAAGTCGTGTGTGAACGTACCCTTAGACACCATTTAACGAGGAATTTTTTTATTTTTATTTTTTCCACAGCCCAATGTCATACAATTCTTATTTAATCATCTCTGGGTTTAAAATGCACACTCTGCCCCTAGATGAATTCAACAGGTATAGTTTCCAAAATGGGATCAGTTGTAGATGATTTTTGCTGTTTTGGCATTTCTGAGGCTCGCCTAATGTGATGTGGCATCCACAATCTGTTCTAGCAAAAATGACATGCCAAAAGTCAAATGGCGTTCATTCATTCCCTTCCAAGCCCTGCCGGGCGCCCAAATGTTGGTTTACAACCACATATAGGGTATCTGTGTACTAAAATTGCACAACAAATTGTACCGTTCCTTTTGATCTCATTTTACTCTTTTGAAAATTAAACATTTAGCACTAAAGCAACGTTTTCATGGACGAAGAGTGTAATATTTAATTTTCTCGGCGCAGTATTATAACATTTTGTGAACCACCAGTGGGTTGAAGATGCTCATCATACCCCTAGATGATTTGCTTGAGGAGTGTGGTTTACAAAATAGGGTCACTAGCCCACAATCTATTCCAGACAAATTTGCTCCGTAATAATCAAGTGGTACTCCTTCCCTTCTGAACCCTGCTGTGTGCCCAAACATTTTACAACCACATTTAGAGTATCTGCATACTCAAGAAATTGGAGCACACAACTTTATTGTGCATTTTCTCCTCTTTATCCTTATGAAAATTGGATATTTTAGACTATAGAAATCTTTTCATGTGAAAAAAATTTAATTATTCAGTTTCATGACACTATATACTACAATTTTGCAAATTACCACTGTTTAAACTCTGAGGAATTAATCTAGTAATATAAGAAGCATTTTGGTTTCCAAATTGGGGTCACTTGTGGAGGAGTTTTTGCTTTTTTGCCACCTCAGGGACTCTCTAAAAGCAACATGGCATCCACAATCTGTACAAAAAAAAAATACCAGTACACAGGCAGAGATGCTTACCTGTCTAAGGCCTCCAAACAATTGCACTAACCAGGACAGGTAAGCATCTCTGCCTGTGTACTGGTGTGTTTTTTTTTTTTTTTTTGTCTAGAATAGTGGAGGTCTTTCCTCTTATGGTGTTTTTTTTTTTTTCATCCACAATCTGTGCCAGAAAAAATTGCGCTCAGTCATATGGTGCTCCTTTCCTTCTGGGCCCTGCCATGTGCCTAGACAGTAGATTCCAACCACATATGGGGTACCTGTGTACTTTGGAAAAAATGGACCTCCCATTCTTTTGTGCAATTCATTTTTTTACCTTTGTGAAAATGAAAAATTTGGGGCTGAAGCAACATATTTCTGGAAAATTTACATTCAAGATGGTCATCGTTCCTGTCTAGAACTACCTTGAGAGGTGTAGTCTTCAAAATGGGGTAGTTTTTGGGAGTTTTCTGCTTTTTATGGCACCTTGGAGGCTTCAACTACAACATGGCGTCGGCACTGTATTCCAACCATATTTAACAATTCAATTGAATAGCTCTTGTTCCCTTCCTAACCCTGTTTTAAGGAAAGTAGTTTCTGGCCATGTATGAGGGGTATCTGTGTACTCAGGAGAACTTGCACAACAAATTGTGGGGTCCATTTTCTTCTTTAACCTTGTAAAAAATTTAAAATTAATAGGCTAAAGCTAAATTTTAGTAATTGAATTTTTATTATTTTTTTTAATTTTCTTTATCCCTGCTGTTCTGTTCGGGTCCATGTGACCCGAAATGAAATTTGAGACCCTGCAGATTATTTATGTGGATCTGAAACTTGTGATTGATTGACTTTTCTTAGAACCCCTCAAATGAGAAAGTCAATTAATCACAAGTTTCAGATCCGCATAATCTGCAGGGGCTCAAATTTCATTTCGGGTCATATGGACCCGAACAGAACAGCAGGGTTTTAAAGTCACTTCAGAAGTGAAATGGTCCTTTAAAAAGTAAAGATTTGGTTAATTTCATTGGAAAATTGCTTCTAAACTTTTAACCCTTTTAACATCCTAGCAAAAAAATTCCTAGAATGATGCTGCGCTCTCAGTGGTTCTCAGCCTGGACAGTCGCATCTTGGCACCATCCAGGTTGATAACTGTTTATCCCCAAACATGGATTACGGTGTGGGACAGAACGTCGAACGGGTGAGGGATATGGTGGTTGTTTATGGTTGTGTTTTTTTTTTTTTTTTGTTTTTTATTTGTTTTATTACAGAAGATGTGGGTTCCAATGGAATAGGTGTTAGGTGAGTATAAAATGTGTTTATTTTTAACTAAAAAAAGGTTAAGTGTGTTTTTCAACTAAAGAACTTTATTCTGGCTGCATGTTTATTAACAACTAGCTGAAGAGCCCGGCGTTGTCCTGGGCATAGTAATTATCTGTGGTTAGTTATAGCACCCCACTTCTCTTATTTTCCCATCACGCCTCTCACTTTCTCCCTTACACCTCTCATTTTCCCCCTCACTCCTCTCATTCCCCCCTAACACTTGTCATTTCGACCTCACATCTGTCATTTTCCGATCACTCCACTATTTTCCCTCACTCCTCTCATTTTGCACTCACCTTTTCATTTTCACTTCTCACCCCTCATTTTCACCTCACACCTCTCATTTTCCCGTCAGTATATACATGTTTGTCATCTCCCTTATATATAATATACACCTGTATGTCATCTCCTGTATATAGTATAAAACTGTATGTCATCTCCCCTGTAAATAGTATATACCTGCTGTATGTCATCTCCTCCTGTATATTGTTTATACCTGTCATCTCCTCCTGTATATAGTATATACCTGTATGTCATCTCCTGTATATAGTATATACCTGTATGTCATCTCCTGTATATACCTGTGTGTCATCTGCTCCTGTATATAGTATATACCGGTGTCATCTCCTGTATATCGTATGTACCTGTGTCATCTCCCCTGTATAAATGTCATCTCCCCTGTATATAGTATGTACCTGTATGTCATCTCCCCTGTGCATAGTATATACCTGTCATCTCCTCCTGTATATAGTATATATATGTGTGTCATCTCTCCTGTATATAGTATATATCTGTGTGTCATCTCCTCCTGTATTAGACCTCGTTCACACATTATTTGCTCAGTATTTTACCTCAGTATTTGTAAGATAAATCGGCAGCCTGATAAATCCCAAGCCAACAGGAAGCCCTCCCCCCTGGCAGTATATATTAGCTCACACATGCACATAATAGACAGGTCATGTGACTGACAGCTGCCGTATTTCCTATATGGTACAGTTGTTGCTCTTGTAGTTTGTCTGCTTATTAATCAGATTTTTATTTTTCAAGGATAATACCAGACTTGTGTGTGTTTTAGGGCGAGTTTCATGTGTCAAGTTGTGTGTGTTGAGTTGTATGTGGCTACATGTTTTGCATGTGGCAAGTTTTGCGCGTGGCGAGTTTTGAGCGGCGACTTATGTGTTTCGACTTTTATGTGGCGAGGTTGGTGTATGTGTGGTGAAATGTGTGCTGAGGGTGATGTGTTCAAGCACGTGGTAGTGTGTGGCGCATTTTGTGTATGTCTTCATATCCCCGTGTGTGGTGAGTATCCCATGTCGGGGCCCCAGCTTAGCAACTGTACGGTATATAGTCTTTGGCGCCATGGCTCTCATTCTTTAAGTCCCCCTTGTTCACATCTGGCAGCTGTCAATTTGCCTCCAACACTTTTCCTTTCACTTTTCCCTATTATGTAGATAGGGGCAAAATTGTTTGGTGAATTGGAACGCGTGGGGTTAAAATTTCGCCTCACAACATAGCCTATGACGCTCTCATGGTCAAGAAGTGTGACTGTGCAAAATTTTGTGGCCGTAGCTGCGACGGTGCAGATGCCACACACACACACACACACACACACACACACACACACACACACACACACACACACACACACACACACACACACACACACACACACACACACACACACACACACACACACACACACACACCTTTATATATTAGATAATAACTATAGGATTACTAAGGATATGTCTTATAGACGCCGCTCTATTACTAAGCCATGGACTTGATGTCGCCTGACAATACAAAAGTGACATCAACCCCACAAATACGAACCCCCGGCAGCAGGCGTAGGCTCATGGGAGCAGTAAACTTTTTACCTTCGATCACAGCTATGGACTCACGCTGTCATTTGAAAGTGTGGCATGACTGGCAGTAATTATTTTTCTGCTGACCACAAGCAGTGTTTGCCACGCTGTCATGCAAATACAGCTCAAACACCCAGTATTTGGTGTGGCAAACCATAACAGTAAGGGTATGTTTCCACTGTCAGGATGGCCGGCGGTATCGCCGCAGCGGCGAAGCCCCGCCCCCTTTCTGGGACGCGATCATGCCGGATGTGTTAACTCTTCACATCCGGGATGATCGCTCTCTCCCATAGCGCCCTGTGATATGCCTTGCGGGGACGCTGCGTCCCCGCAAGGTGTACGGACATGCTGCGATCTGAAAAAACGCGCAGCATGTCCGTAGTCGCAGGGCCGCCGCGTGCGGGTTTCCACGCATAGTGGAGACGGGATTTCATAAAATCCCCTCCACTATGCTGGAAAATCTGGACGCTGCTTGTTTGACGCTGCAGCTCTGCGCAGCGTCAAACAAGCAGCGTTTCCTGACCGTGGAAACATACCCTAAGGGCTCGTTTCCACTTGCGAGGAAAACGGACGAGTGCAATCCGATAAAAAATCGGATTGCACTCGGACCAATGTTATTCAATAGGTGTCTTTTCATTTGCGATTTTTTTTTTTTTTTTTTTTTTTTTTTTAATTTATTTTTCTCAGCCGAAATCGGACTGAGAAAAAAATCACAGCATGCTGCGATTTGCCGCGAGTCTCAGACGAAACTCGCCAATGCAAGTCAATGGGTGCGAGAAAAAAACGCACGGAAAACGGACCATCCGTTTTCCGTACGTTTTTTACGGATACCTTACCATTCTGTGGCATAGGACACTGTAAATGGTCCTGTAAATAATTTGTTTAAAATAGTTGCAGAGAAAAAAACGGATTGCATACGGATGTCATACGGATGTAAAACGGATTGTGCGATTAAAAATCGCATTGCACTCGCATACGCTACATCTGTTTTTTTGGTCCAGATTACGGACCGTTTTTTCTCTTGCAAGTGGAAATGAGCCCTAACACAGACTTCCTGGTGGTAAAGTTCATGTTTGGAGCCTGTGCCCAAGCAGTAGGTGTTTGGTGCGGACGCAGAACTTTACTGTTTGGGTATATATATATATATATATATATATATATATATATATATATATATATATATATATATATATATATATATATATATATATATATATATATATATATATATATATATATATATTTATATTTATTACTCATCGTGATTACTTGCTAATCCCGCCCCCTGCACAGTAGCTCCGCCCCACCACATCCCAAAACTTAATCCTGCCCCCCACCACATACAATCCGCAGCACATCACCACACATAATCCTGCCCCCCAACAATCACCACACAATATCGCCCGCCCCCCCACCTCATCACCACACATAATCCCACATAATCCCGCCCCCCACCACATCACCACACATAATCCCGCCCCCCACCACATCACCACACTATTGTTGGTAACTTCGTTTTAAGAGATCGCGTTGCTCCGGTGATCCGGAAGGAGTCCCCGGATCCAAGATGGCCGCGGGACTCCTTCCGGGTCATAAAATGACCTGGCTTTCCGGCGCCTGCAAGAGCTGCTGAGAGCAGGCGCCGGAAAGCCTCCTAAGCTTGCCTGTCAGATCGTTGATCTGACAGAGTGCTATGCACACTGTCAGATCAACGATCTGATGTAATACAGTGATGTCCCACCCTGGGACAATAGTAGAAAGTAAAAAAAAAAAAAAAAAAAAAAAAAATTCCCAGTAAATCCATTTATTTATGTAAATTTAAAAAACCCAATAAAAGTACACGTATTTGGTATCGCCGCGTCCGTAACGACCCGCTCTATAAAACTATCCCACTAGTTAACCCCTTCAGTGAACACCGCAAAAAAAAGGCAAAAAACGCTTTATTATCATATAGGCGAACAAAAAGTGGAATAACACGCGATCAAAAAGACGCATATAAATAACCATGGTACCGCTGAAAACGTCATCTTGTCCCTCAAAAAAAAAAAAGCCGCCATACAGCATAATCAGCAGAAAAATAAGTGTTAGCTCTCAGAATAAAGCGATGCAAAAACAATTGTTTTTATATAAAATAGTTTTTATTGTGTAAAAGCGCCAAAACATAAAAAAATTATATAAATGAGGTATCGCTGTAATCGTACTGACCTGAAGAATAAAGCTGCTTTATAAATTTTACCACACGTGGAACGGTATAAACGCCCCCCCCTAAAAGAATTTCAGGAATTGCTGGTTTTTGTTCATTCCGCCTCCCAAAAATCGGAATAAAAAGCGATCAAAAAATGTCATGTGCCCGAAAATGTTACCAATAAAAACGTCAACTCATCCTGCAAAAAACAAGATCTCACATGACTCTGTGGGCAAAAATATGGATAAATTATAGCTCTCAAAATGTGGTGATGCAAAAACTATTTTTTCCAATAAAAAGCATCTTTTAGTGTGTGACGGCTGCCAATCATAAAAATCTGCCAAAAAACGCTATAAAAGTGAATCAAACCCCCCTTCATCACCCCCTTAGTTAGGGGAAAAATAATAAAATTTTAAATGTATTTATTTCCATTTTCCCGTTAGGGCTGGGGTTAAGGCTAGGGTTAGGGTTGGGGTTAGGGCTAGGTTTAGGGTTGGGGTTAGGGTTTCAGTTAGAATTGGGGGGGTTTCCACTGTTTAGGCACATCAGGGGCTCTCCAAACGCGACATGGCGTCCGATCTCAATTCCAGCCAATTCTGCTTTGAACAAGTAAAACAGTGCTCCTTCCCTTCCGAGCTCTGCCGTGCGCCAAACAGTGGTTCCCCCCCATATACGGGGTATCGGCGTACTCAGCACAAATTGGACAACAACTTTTGTGGTCCAATTTCTTCTGTTACCCTTGGGGAAAAAAAAATGTTGGTGCTAATATATCATTTTTGTGGAAAAAAAATATTTTTTATTTTCACGGCTCTCCGTCATAAACTGTAGTGAAACACTTGTTGGTTCAAAGTTCTCACAACACATCTAGATAAGTTCCTTGGGGGGTCTAGTTTCCAATATGGGGTCACTTGTGGGGGGTTTCTATTGTTTAGGTACATCAGGGACTCTGCAAATGCAACATGACGCCTGCAGACCAATCCATTTAAGTCTGCATTTCAAACGGCGCTCCTTCCCTTCCGAGCTCTGCCGTGCGCCCAAACAGTGGTTTCCCCCCATGTATGGGGTATCGGCTTACTCAGGACAAATTGGACAATAACTTTTGTGGTCCAATTTCTCCTGTTACCCTTGGGGGAAAAAAAAATTGCGGGCTGAAACATCATTTTATGGAAAGAAAAAATGATTTTTTAATTTTCACGGCGCTACATTCTAAACTTTAGTGAAACAATTGGGGGTTAAAAGTGCTCACCACACATCTAGATAAGTTCCTTAGGGTGTCTTCTTTCCAAAATGGGGGTCACTTGTGGGGGGTTTCTACTGTTCAGGCACATCAGTGGCTCTCCAAACGCGACATGGGTTCCGATCTCAATTCCAGCCAATTTTGCATTCAAAAGTCAAACGGCGCTCCTTCCCTTCCGAGCTCTGCCATGCGCTCAAACAGTGGTTTATCCCCATATATGAAGTATCAGCGTACTCATGACAAATTGCACAACAACTTTTGGGGTCCAATTTATCCTGTTATTCTTGGGAAAATAAAAAATTGGGGGCGAAAAGATCATTTTTTGTGAAAATTAATGACTTTTTTTTTACTGCTCTACATTGTAAACTTCTGTGAAGCACTTGGAGATTCAAAGTGCTCACCACACATCTAGAGAAGTTCCTTAGGGGGTCTACTTTCCAAAATGGTGTCACTTGTGGGGGTTTCCACTGTTTAGGCACGTCAGGGGCTCTCCAAACGCGACATGGGTTCCGATCTCAATTCCAGCAAATCTTGCATTGGAAAGTCAAATGGCGCTCCTTCCCTTCCGAGCTCTGCCATGTGCCCAAACATTGGTTTACCCCAACATGTGGGGTATCGGCGTACTCAGGACAAATTGTACAATGACTTTTGTGGTCCAATTTCTCCTGTTACCCTTGGTAAGATAAAACAAATTGGATCTGAAGTAAAAATTTTGTTTAAAAAAAATGTAACATTTAACTTTTTTTTTTTTTTTTACATTACAAAAATTCCTGTGAAGCACCTGAAGTGTTAATAAAATTTTTGAATGTGGTTTTGAGTACCTTGAGGGGTGCAGTTTTTAGAATGGTGTCACTTTTGGGTATTTTCTGTCATATAGACCCCTCAAAGTCACTTCAAGTGTGAGGTGGTCCGTAAAAAAAATGGTTTTGCAAATTTTGTTGCAAAAATGAGAAATCGCTGGTCAACTTTTAACCCTTATAACTCCCTAACAAAAAAAAAATTGTTTCCAAAATTGTGCTGATGTAAAGCAGACATGTGGGAAATGTTGTTCATGAACTCTATTATGTGATATAACGCTCTAATTTAAGGGCATAAAAACGAAAAATTTGAAAATTGCTAAATCTTCATAATTTTCGACAAATTTCTGTTTTTTTTTCACAAATAAATGCAAGTCATATCGAAGATGTTTTACCACTATCATGAAGTACAATGTCACGAGAAAACAATGTCAGAATCAGTAGGATCCGTTGAAGCGTTTCAGAGTTATGACCTCATAAAGTGACAGTGGTCAGAATTGTAAAAATTGGCCCTTCTCACTTAGGTGAAAACAGGCTTCGGGGTGAAGGGGTTAAAGGGAATCTGTAAATTGTTCTTTCTAACACCTCAAAACCCTTAACTGCATTTAGTTAGGTGGGGCATAAAGCCTTTAATGCATACCTTAGCGCAGTGTTCCCCATTTTCGGTCCTCAAGAGCCACCAACAGGTCATGTTTTCAGGATTTCCCTAGTATTTCACAGGTGACGGAAATACTGAAAACATGACCTGTTGGTGGCTCTTGAGGACCAGACTTGGGGAACACTGCTTTAGCGGATGGTCCTGATTATAGTGACCAAGATTAAAAAAATAAATAAAAAAAATTCCCTTATTGCCTTAGCGACCGCCAATACACATTAAAACAGTGACTGCTGAGGGCATAAGGGAATGGTTTTATTTATTTATTTATTTTTTTACTTGGTCACTATAATCAGGACCATCTGCTAAGGCAGTGTTCCCAAAGTCCGGTCCTCAAGAGCCACCAACAGGTCATGTTTTCAGTATTTCCTTAGTATTGCACAGGTGATAATTTCATCATTATGTATTGCTATGCGGCCGCACGCTCCACTTCTGAGTGACGGCGGCAATGCTGGGTATTAACATGCGAGACTCTGCTGTATTTCTCGCATGTGTGATCCCGGCCTAAGGGTACTTATTCCCTCATTAGGAATAAGGCTGCAGTGCCCACAGTCAGAAAATCTCCAAGGTGCAAAGTTAGGGGTGGGTTGGGGTTGGAATTGTGTTTTTTGTTGTGTTTTTTTTTTTTTTCTCTCAAGTTTCAAGAAAAAAAAAAAATGAACGACGATATGATGGCTAGTTTTGAGCGCAAGTGCTCGCTACTTGAATTTTGCATCCGGTGCTCGGGTATGCACGGAGTATCCCAGATCTCCACATGCTGCGTGGTGTGTTTTTTTTTCATTTGGGGGGGGGGGGGGGGTGTCCCTCAGCCGTGAAACATGTGGATCAGGCACCCGCGATATTCTGTACATATACAGGCACCCGATGCAAACTGGAGTAGTGAGCACTTGCGCTCAACACCAATGATGTCATATTCAATATGGCAACCTACCTGTGGGTTCAGAAATACTCCTTGATAAAAATCCTTGATGTGTGTGGTTTCCAAATGGGGTCCCCTGTGGAGAGGTTTCCACTGTTTAGGCACATCAGGGACTTTACAAATGCGAAATAAAATCTAATTATTCCAGCAGATTTTATATTGAAAATTAAAATGTCACTCCTTACCTTCCGAGCCCTGCCATGCGCTCAAACAGTAGATCCCCCTCACAAACAAACAAGGTATTGGCGTATTCAGGAGAAATTGCCCAACAAATTTTGGCGTCCAATTTCTCCTGTTACCTTTGTGAAAATAGAAAAAACTTTGGATCTAAAGTACATTTGTTTTACAAAAAAAAAAACGTTTTTAGTTTGTTTTACCAACAAACAAAAAAAATAATAAAATTAAACTTTCGCTTTTTTTAATTTATTTATTTTTTATATAACTTCCACACTGCTGCAAATCCTGTGAAGCACATGAATGGTTAATAAACTTCTTGAATGTGGTGTTGAGCACCTTAAATGGTGCAGTTTTTAGAATGGTGTCACTTTTTGGTGTCACTTAAATAGAAAAAAAAGTGTACATTTTATTTAGCTGAGAAATTGATGGTTAAGTTATAACTCCCTAACAAAAAAAATCAAAAAAAAAAATCCAAAATTGTGCTGATGTAAAGTAGACATGTGGGAAGTGTTATTTATTAACTATTTTGTGACACATTGTTCTGATTTTAAGGGCATAATTAAGTTTTTTAAAATTGTGAAGTTTTGCTAAATTTCCGTTTTTTCCAAAAACGCAAGTTATACCCAACAAATGTCACGAAAAAACATTCTCCGAATCAGTGGGATCCGTTTAAGTATTCCAGAGTTATAACCTCACAAAGTGACAGTGGTCATAATTGTTAAATTTTGCTCAGTCTCCAAAGGTGTAAAGCACCACACCAGCATTGTTGTTGGTTGCGTGTTTTTTTTGTTTTTTGTTTGTGTTTTTTTGTTTTTTAATTCCAGTGCTGCAGTGGATCTATATGTAAGCCCCATAGTCCCCGGTCATATACTCACGCTCTGGCATCTTCCCCATTTTTGACAACACCTCCGTCTATTGAGCGCGGAAGTCAGAAGCTACGTTACAAGCTCTGTCCAAGCCTGAGAGCCAGAATGAGGCTCTCATAGACTTGTATTAAAAATTTACCTCCGCACACTTCCATGAAACACACTGGAGCTGCCAGCAGGTCAGTTTTTGCGGAGACCACTGGGAAGGGCCCTGGAAAATGATGAAGGGGACTAACCTTTAAAGCAACACTCTAGCGGTGCAATTTACAAAAAAATAAAAAAAATACTGGAGTGGTGCTTTTAATGTTGTGGCTCTCTTCACTAAATGCTTCCCGACCCCTTCCACTTTCCTTTTTAGTTGTTCTCATTCATATTCTCTGAAAAAAGGCCAAGAAAGCAAAAATTCTGCCAGGGTATGTAAACTTTTGAGAACACCAAAACTTTTTCTACGCTCATGGTTAGTGGTTGGTTGAAGCCATTTGTCAAACTGTTTTCTTTTAAAATCCTAATGACAACCCAAAACATCCAAATGACCCTGATCAAAAGTTCACATTCCCCATTTCTTAATACAGTGTATTGTCCTTTCTAACATCAATGACAGTTGGAAGTCTTTTGTGGTAATTGTGGATGAGGTTCTTTATTTTCTCAGATGGTAAAGCTACCCACTCTTGGCAAAAAAGCCTCCAGTTCCTTTAAATTCATGGGCTGTCTAGCATGAACTGCACACTTCAGTTGTCCCCAGAATGGCTCAATGATATTAAGGTTAGGAGACTGAGATGGCCACTCTAGAACTTTCACTTTGTTCTGCTGTAGCCAATGACTGGTCGACTTGGCCTTGTGTTTTGGATCGTTGTCATGTTGGAACGTCCAAGTATGTCCCATGCGCAGCTTCTGGGCTGATTATTGCAAATGTCTCCAGTATTTGCTGATGGCGAGCTGCATTCATCTTTCCTTCAACTTTGACCAAGTTTCATGTGCCTTTGTAGCTCATCATAGGCCTTTTTGACCTCTCTCCAAATGTAATATTTATGGTTATGGCCAAAAAGTTCAATTTTGGTGTCATCACTCCAAATTACCTTGTTCCAGAAGTTTTGAGGCTTGTCTCTGTGCTGTCTTATTGTAGGTGAGGTACTTTGCATTTGTGCAGTAATGGCTTTCTTCTGGCGACTCGACCATGGAGCCCATTTTTCTTCAAGTGCCTCCTTATTGTGCATATTGAGACAGCCACAACACTAGTTTTCAGAGAGTCCTGTATTTCAGATGATGTTTGTGGGTTTTTCTGGATCCCACAAACTCACTCGGCTTTTATGCGCACACACACCGATTGCAAGCAAGCAGGTCACAAGTGAGGATGTTACCTTTAGTAGCCATTAAAACCCATTTGTGATGACTTCTGTGCATGTTTTCAGGCCAAAATCACCATAGTATGTAAACTTTTGATCAGGGTCATTTGGGTGCTTTGGGTTGTCATTATGGTTAAAAAAGAGAAAACAGTTTGACAATAAATGGCTTCACCCAACCACTAACCATGAGTGGAGTAAAACGTTTTGGTGTGATCATTCATATTTTCTGAAAAAAGGCCAAGCACAGCTATAGTGATGGCAGTGGCACCAGCAATATCCTGCATTGACTCCACAAGGAAGGGGTTGGGTAAGGTTCAGTGCAGACAGCCCCGGAATGTTTACAACATGTACACTCGCCAAGTGGCAGATTAAATATTTCATTTTTTTCCCCCTTCTCCTTGGTGCTGCAACTAGTGTATGACCATCTATAGAAGCCATATTTTAACCACTTTACCTTTTATCTAAGTAGTTCTTTCAAACCTTGACTAATTTCATTACTCTTTTCTATTTCAGTTTGGTTTCAAGAAATGGAAAAGTCATGTAACCGAGAGACGATGGGAGGATCGGTCTGATATTGTTAAAGAACTGTACTCTGAACTCAATGTAGTGAAAACCTCAGTTGGTATGAGAACTTTAACACTAACTTGATTCTTGAAGTCTGGATAAATTTGTTCCCTGAGCTGTCAGATGTGACTTAGAAGAAGTAGACACTTTAAAAGGATTTCCCCATGAATATAGTATACTTTAATCAATAGATCTTGGAATAATGAGTTCCATGATATGATGTTCTGTCTTTTTTTTTTTTTTTTTTTTGTTCAATTTTTTTTTTTTGTGTAATGGTTTTCTCACTGTACAGGAACATGGTCTGATCATACCATATCTCCTGGAAAGGGGAGGAGGCACATATTATACGGATATTGCAGCATAGGATTGCAGCTGTAATTTTTTGATCTTGTGATGGGTTTTCTTTCAAAAGCCACTTCAATAATACTCCTTGGCTAATTGTAGGAGTAAGATAAGTAGTGACCAGGCGCATTTATAGGTTTGTTTACACAGGTCAGAAATATTTGCTGATCGATGCTCTGTTTACACAGGCAGACTGAGCTAAACAATATGCACTGAACAATCTGCAATAGATTGTATTAGCTGCCACTGTTCTAGGTAACGGGAGTCCTGTTTACACAGCACCATGCACTACTGAGCTATGATGGTTTTACCTGCTGAAAAATCCTTTTGCTCATTCATTGGGTGATTGGCAGGGTGTTTATTCTGCATGATAACTGTGAAGCGAGTAGTGCAAGGAACACCTGTTTCACGATAGTCTTTAATTGTAATTATGTCTATGGATCCGTGGAAAGCAGACTTTTGATAGATGGCATCCGTATACTGTCAACGTTTATAATTGCAAATTATAGGAGAAGCATTGTAATTTTATTTATCCATGTTTAAAAAAACATGTAAAAAGTAATGACTTCTGAGCAAAGGCTTAGTTTGTCCCCAAAGACGAGTGGTGCTTGATGCATTCTCTCAAAATCATTAACATAAATCTCCTACTTCTGAGCATCTAAAACTTTTTTTTCTTCCCTCTTTTCTATACAAAATATGTTTATGCTTTTTTTTTGTACAGTAGATGTGTGTGGAATTTGGAAACATATAGTTTTGTTGTATCATCGTGGTTGTTTTTTTTTTTTTTTTTCCCCTTTCAGATTCCACTCTAACGTTTGGGAATATTCTGTATCTGCTCTTGTTTGGATGGTGGATCAGCCTGTTTTATCTAATCATTTCAGTTGTGATGTTTATCTCCATTGTAGGATTCCCATACGGTATGTTAGACCACAGAATTCATTCTTTTGCGCTTGTGAATAAATAGCATCAGAAAATATGCTCCCAATTGTTGGGTATTGTTGGGTATGTAATACTTTGGGTTTATTCACACATTGCAGTTAAAATGCATGCTTTTTTGTAGTTGGGTAAATGGGAGTGCAGTTTATACAGATTAAAACTAGTAAAATAAATGTTCATCTGTAAAAGCCTTGCAGTCAAATACTGGATAGGAAATCTGCTGCAGCTCAATCCAGTTTTGTCATCTGAACTTGGTTTGCAATAAGTATGATGTTTAAAATGTGAAAAAATTTAGAACAAATGCCATTTTAAATATTAAATTTATAGTAAGTTACTTTGAAACGTTAACCCATGTTAATTATACAATCAGAAAAAAATGACCATTAGGTAATAAAAAAATTGCTGGTATTTCAGAAATGTGACTGTTACTCTTATGTAGGTGTGCTATGTTGGAGGCTTGCAATTTTCTTTGTTTGGCCATTTGGAAAGATCATTTGGCAGGTAAGAGCAGCTATTAATATGGTGTGTATAGTTTCAGTAGAATTGTTTATTTTTGAATGTTGTAGCGATGTAGAGTTTTTGTATGGCAACTTTTGTCTTTTTAACCCCTTTTAAAGTTAACCTGACAGCTGATACATGCTCCCCAGGGATTGGGTAGTCTGTATTAGATACTGGCTCTATTAAATCAGCTAGGTATGCTTGACTCTCAAACGCTGTGGTGTTTCAGGGGGAATTATGCTTTAAAAGCTGCCGAGGACAGAGACGTCACTGTAGACTAGTCGGACAGGCGGGTCCCCGGCGGCTTCTCCCTGTCCTCTGCCCTGAATAAGGCCAGTCTCACACGTCCAGATAATTCCAGTACCGGAGAAATCGGTACTGGAGTTATCCGTGTCCGTGTGCTCACGCGGCACATCAGTGTGGCACACGTGCGGCAGCCGTGTGCCGACTGAGGACCACACGGACTGTGCAGGAGACAGCGTTACAGTTAAGCACTGTCCCCTGCTTTTGGTGCTGAAGCTGGCATTCATTCCTTCTCCCCAGCAGCGTTCGCTGGAGAGAGGGAATGAAAAATCAAGGTTTTTTAAAAAATTTTTGTTTGTTTAAAAAAAAATAAAATAAAGTTCGGGGTCACCTCCTGCCTCCCGCCCCCTGTGCGCCCGCCCGCTTGCATTGAAATACTCACCCAGCTCCCGCTATACTTCTCAGCGCCGCAGCTTGTCCTATGTGAGCGGTCACGTGGTACCGCTCATTACAAGGATGAATATGCGGCTCCACCCCTATTGCCGAATTTCCCAGCTTCCTACTTGCTTGAATGATGGAAATGACTCCCTCCGATAGGCTTTTTGCTTTCAGGATCTGGCGTTCAGGATCCAAGCTGCTAACTGCAGATTCCCTGGGTTTTGAGGAAGAATCGGACCCTGGAAAAGTAAGTCTTTCATTTCCGGAAGATGGTAAGGGTTGTCTACCGACAGCTTCTTTAGCAGAAGGAACCAGCTCCTCTTGGGCCAGAAAGGGACCACCAAAATAACTCGAGCTCTGTCCTCGTATATTTTTCTGAGGATTCTTGGTATCAATGCCATAGGGGGGAAAGCATATAACAGACCCCTGCTCCATGACTGAGAGGGCATCTACTCCTGCCAGACTCTCTTGAGTGTTAAGTGAATAAAAGGTTCCGACCTTCACGTTTCATCTGGTCGCGAATAGGTCCACCGTTGGTGTTCCCCAGCGTTAACATAATGCAATGAAGACTTTGCTGTTTAGTTCCCACTCCGTAGGTGATGGCTTCTCTCTTCTCAGAAAATTCGCAATCTGGTTCTTTGAGCCTTCTAGATGAACTGCCAAAATCGAGAGCACTGACTTTTCCGCCCATGCGAAGATTTGATCTACCAGATGCTGTAGTTTTGGATGACTTGGACCACCCTGGTGGCGAAGAAAAGCTACCGTCATCGTGTTGTCCGATAGAATCTTTAGGTGTTTTTTCTTCAATAAGATTCGGGCTGAACACACCACTTTCCATACTGCATGTAACTCCCTGTGATTTGAGGAATTGTTGCTGTCTTCCGAATTCCATTGTCCCTGGTAGTATCTTCCGAGGACCTGACCGCCCCAACCTTGTTGCTTGCGTCCGTAGTCACCGTGAGTGCTGCAGACTGAATCCATGGGACACCGACCTAGAGATTCCTTGAGCTTGAGCTTTATTATGGTTCGGGATTCCCCCGAAGGTTTCTCTATAGAGAAGAGACCTGAGTAATAACCTCTTCATATTTGGTGAGGAGAAACGGGACATATTGCTTCCGTCTGGAGGAGATCCTGTATGTCTAACCACATTGGGGAGACTGAAGAGAGATGGACGTTGAATACACAAAATATCTTTCTGGGGGAAGGGAGTCGAATTCTATCTTGTACCCCTGGGAGATAATCTGGAGGACCCACGGACTTGTGGTAATCCTTTCCCACTCCCCTAGGAAGTTCAGCAACCGCCCCCTTATCCGGTGGCGTAATTTTCTTCGGAACTCTTACCTAGAGGTTGAGGGACCTGAATCCCTATTCCTGTTTCTATTTACTCCCCCTTTTTGGTAGCTCCATCTCCCCTGTTTTCCCTTACCCCTATAGTCTGATCTCTGACTGTAATAGGGTCTGCGAAAGGGTTAGAACTTTTTAAGTTTTTCCTCTGGAAACCCTTCTTTTCATCAGAAGCTTTCTCCAGAATATGATCTAGTATGGGGCCAAAGACCCTGTCTCCTAAAAAGGGAATGGAACACAACTTATTTTTTGAATGAACGTCTCCCGACCAGTTTTTTAACCATATAGCCCTTCAGGCTGTGTTTGGTAAGGACTGGCCCCTAGCTGTAAACCTAACCGATTCTGCAGTAGCCTCTGCAAGAAACCCGATTGCTAGTTTGAGTAGAGGGATAGCTTTTATAATAGAATCTCTAGAGGTTCTGGCTGACAACTGATCTTTCAAGTCATCAACCCACAAATGCATTGCCCATGCCACAGATGTCGCCGCTATATTTGTGCGGATTACTGCTGCAGAGCTTTCCCATGCTCTTTTTAGGAGACCATCCGCCTTTTGGTCCATTGGCTCCTTTAAGTTGGAGGAGTCCTCAAATGGTATGGCGGTTCTCTTAGACACCTTTGCAAGTGGGATGTCAATTTTAGGTACATCTTCCCAATTTTTGACCTCCTCATGGTCAAAGGGAAGACTAAGTCTGAAGTCTCTAGGAATGGATATCCTTTTTTTTTTATGTCTCTTCCCACTCTTCTAGAATCATTGAACGAATGTGGGCATTTACAGGGAAGACCTTCGATGTTTGCGAACGTAGCCCCCCAAACATCTCATCCTGAATTGATTGAGGGGTTGAGGGTTCCTCAATCTGCATAGTTTGTCTGACCGCTACCAGGAGCTCATCTATATCATTAGATGAGAACAAATATTTTTTCCCTTTTTTGAGGAGGGTCCTTACTCAATTCCTCCTCTTCCATATCAGATTCAAAAGGGCTGTCCTTGGATGACAGATCCGACTTTGTCTTTTCTTAGATCTTGGAGGATCCTGGGGGTCAGACTGGACAGGCTGGGGAAACGATAAGACAGAAATCGAAGCCTGCACCTCCTCTCTAACAATGGCTCTCATGCTCGTCATTAAGGAAGCCTGTTCTTCTCCCACAATACGGCTGGTGCAGGACTCGCAGAGCGATTTCTGCCAATAGTCTTTAAGTTTTATGGCACAAATGGGGCACTTCTTATACTTGCCGGGCTTCTTACCCCCCCCCCCCCCCCCCCCGAGACGAGGAAAGCCCCTAAAATAGATAACATAAAGATAGCTGATGGCCTGTACCTTTTTATTGAAGACTATTGGGAGCAGACACCCAAGTGGGGACTCACATGTGCCTGGGTCTCCTGCAGGGTGTCGGATTTTGCCTCATCCATACTGCTGCTGCTGGTTAGGCTGGAAACCTACTGCCTGAAGCACCCCCATAGCCCACACATACCTTTTTATCCTGGAGCTGTCGGTGCCACCTGTCCCGGAGCTCCTATCGTCGCCGAGCGTAGGAGTGAAGAGCATGCAGCCCCATGCTGCCGGCCGTGACCCGGAAGTGACGTGCGTGGCAGCGGCGAACCGGATGTGACTCGCTGAGAAGCCACCGAGCTCCCCGGATCCTCCCGGTCGGCGTCCTTTGATGCCTGCAGCCACAACCTCACCGGATCCACTTGCGAAGGGAGCCCCTTGCAGGGGCGAAAAAAGCAGGTGCATCTGGGGCCTCATCCCGGGTCGAGGACCCCCCCCCCCCCCCAGGAGCAGCGCTACACTGGTGCTGCTGAGGGACCCTATTACTCAGGTGTCAGCTACGCAGAGTCCATGTAGTGGGAAGGAAGAGGCCGAGTCCCCCAATCCTCACTCTCTGCACGGGACAGACGGAACTCTCGTCATTCCCATCCACAGTTGGACAGGAAAAACACTGAAGGGTGGAAGGGGGAGGGTCCTTTTAAACTCTCGTGGTTTCCTGTCCCACTATGGATAAGAAGGACGTCCTCCATGGTGCTGTCAGGTGGTGACCTGGAAAAAAGGATTCACCTGATCGCTAAACGGCACAGCTAGAAAAAAATTAGAAACGCCAGAATTATGTATTTTGGTTGCCGCGACATTGCATTAAAATGCAGTAACGGGCGATCAAATGAACGTATCTGCACCAAAATGATATCATTAAAAACGCCAGCTCAGCACGCAAAAAATAAGCCCTCACCCGACCCCAGATCATGAAAAATGGAGATGCTACGGGTATTGGAATATGGCGCAATTTCTTTTTTATTTTTATATTTTTTTTTTTAGCAAAGTTTGGATTTTTTTTTTTTTCACCACTTAGATAAAAGAGAACCTAGCCATGTTTGGTGTCTATGAACTCGTACTCACCTGTAGAATCATAATGGCCGGTCAGTTTTAGCATTTAGTGAATCTAGTAAAAAAGCCAATCAAAAAAACAAGTGTGGAATTCCCCTTTTTTTGCAATTTTACCGCACTTGGAATTTTTTTCCCCATTTTCTAGTACACAACATGCTAAAACCAATTATGTCATTCAAAAGTACAACTTATTTTGCAAAAAATAAGCCCTCACATGGCCATATTGACGGGAAAAATAAAGTTATGGCTCTGGGAAGAAGGGGAGCAAAAAACAAACACTGGAAAATCCCAAGGTCATGAAGGGGTTAAAGGGCTGGGAGCAGGTGACGTCCGCCAACGGGGTACAACTCTTAATAGAAAAGATTACCAAAAGAAGTCCGGCGGTAGAGTGTTGAGGATGGCTCCCTTGGGATGCTTGGGAAAATATATCCAACATTGCTTTTGATATATAAAATATGGGGGAAGAGTCAAACATATTCGTGGGGTCACTTGTCTTACCAGGTTTTCTCCACTATAGTTTAATAATAATTTACCAGAATTTTTGGCAATGGGATGTATATCAGGATGGCAGGCTAAAGGGATTCGATATGTTTATCAGATTTTAGAGCGACGGGAGTTGAAGTCCTTTTCCCAGCTGCAGTCTGAGTATGGCCTCGAGACATCCGGGGGTTATCAATATGCACAAGTTCGACATGCCTTTTTGGCTCAGAATAGGGGGGGGATTGCCTCAAAATCCAAAGTGACATAGTATTGGAATATATCTGCGGTGCGGGAACATCGAGGGGTGTTATCTCTTTCTTATATAAGGACTTACTCCATACTGATTGGGATATCCGTTTGGGGCGAGGGCTAAATGGGAAAGAGTTGGGTCGCTTGGAGGATGAAACATGGGAATCTGTGTTAGAATGGGTACCGAAGCTATCAATGAATGAGCCGTATACACTTTCTCAGCTTTGTTATACACAGAGTATATAGGTCTCCGGATGTCCTATATAGAGCTGGGTTGAGACCCGATTCAGAATGCCCTAGGTGTAGGAATGCTAATCCTGGAATGTTCCAGATGCTCTGGTCGTGTCCGAGGTTGACTGTTTTTTGGTTAGTTGTTCTCAGTAGAAGGGACGTATAGATGTGTAATTTCAAGGGAACCAGTGGTGTGTGTGCTGGGATATGTGGATGAGATAATTGTAGATAACACATTGAAAATGGCAATCGCTAGACTGTTATACATGGCTCGGAAGGTCATAGCAAGAAACTGGATGAAAGAGGAGCCTCCCTCGAGGGGAGAATACATCAAGTATGCGGGTAAGGTCATAGCCTTAGAAAAGGGAGTATATCAGAAAAGAGGGAAAATGGTTCTCTATGACAAATTGTGGACACCTTGGTTGGAATTGGGTTAGGAGGAGATTAAGGGAAAATAGGCCTGAGGAGGTTTGGCCATAAAATAATGGTATATAAATTCATAGTGAAGGACATTATATTATACTAAAGTATGTAATGCTACAAGACATGTTAAAAGAAGGACGTGAGCTGTCTAAGTGGGAAAGTGGGGAGGGATAGGGATGAAGGGGGGTGGGATGGGTAAAGGGGGTTAATGCTGGGGGGGGGGAAATGAAAAACACATGTGTTATTGTTAAATGTTTATTGCATTTTATAAATCAATAAAAATCTATTTGATTAAAAAAAGTGAATAAGCAGGGATTATCCAGTCGTGAAAAACTCTTTAAATGTTGGTACATTTTTTGTAATGCAATTGGTGTCTGTTCTAGAGTGGTAGACTGCACAATAGAAAATGCCTTGTGAGGTTCTCAAAGTGTGAGGCTATACCAGAGGTTGATGAGTTGGAGAAGACTCTCCTTATTGAAAAAAGGGAGAGACTACATGCAAATTCCCACGGCTGTGAGGTCAACTACTGGGTAAATCTATTACTGTCAATTGGAATTGTATTTACAGCTCTTGCTATGTTGAAGACTTTTTTTTTTTTTTTTTTACCTTGTTGTGTGCATGTTTTTGTTGTTGTTTTTTTTTTACTTTATCTTTTTTTTTTTTTCTCTCCAGATGCGTCTCAGCACTTACATTTGGTTATTTGTGGGATATCCTGTGCTTGCAGTAGTCCATGGGTTTGCCTGTTTAATATCCTGGCTCTCAGTGTTTTTCATCCCTGTGTCGAAGATGAATGGCAGGGTTTTATCAACTGTGCTTTTAATGCCTCCAGAGCATGTGCACATACACAAAGAAAACCAGGTACAATATGAGCGAGGTATACCCTGTAAAGACTCTAAGCATATTTTGCTGTTTTGTTTTTTTTTGTTGTTGTATTTATTTTTTACTTCTTAGCAATGTTCTGAGTATTACTATTACGTTTTCATATGCTGGGGGTTTCACTGGGTCTTAATCCGGTATCACGCACTCAACAGAACGAGAGATGAGTGAACAGTCCAAAGAACCATTATTACATGAAAATAATCTTTTTATAGCGCCATAATATTCTGCAACGCTTTACAGTTTAACAGTTCATACACAAGTCATAAGTAACAACATTAAAAATGATGCAATAATTAAAGCAAAATAAGACGGCCCTGCTTGCGAGAGCTTACAATCTACAATGAGGTGGGGGGGAGACAAAGTACAGGGGCTTATTTACAATTATGGTCCAGCCCTCTTGAGAGAGTGGGGGATAGATAAATGTTGCATGAGCTAGTCACCAGCCAGTATTTGAGGTGCTATTGGGTGTGGTGGAGGTTGAAGGAGGGTTATTCTCAGATAGTGAAAGGGACACACACGAACTGTGGAGACCTGCGTGTCTTAAACAGTTCCTTCCCCCATCCCACCAATCCCTTAATGAAACACAGACAAGACTGAGTGGGTTCAGTCAGGTCGGTCAGTTTTTATTAATTACTTGAGCAGAGAAAGGCAATTGCATTTCGTAATGGACGGCTCGTCGCAGAGATCCTGTCCGTGATCGACAGGCGATTTGGCCAACGAGCGGTTACAAAACCTTTGCCCTCCTCCACTTCATCCGCCACGGAGGACCTGTGTATGGCCTACACAAGACTCCGACCACCACCAATCAACATTAGGGCCTGTTCAACTCCATCCTGCAAGCCGGACAAAAAAATATCGAGGCCGATGTCCGTAAGGTGGACTCCATCCGGTCGTAATAATGCTGTTATCCCCTTTCAGCTTGTGGTGACGTTTCCCCCTCACGAATTTTGCCATCCGTGCGTTGAATTTTTTTACTTGTCCGCTCTATGGCTTTTTCGTTTCTTGCACCATGCCAGACTGCCCGTGGTATTATCTGTGACCACACCAATACCATATTCGTGAATATACAGCTAAAATGTTCGATGTCTGTCATCCATTTATAAAGATCATCAATTTTGCGCTTGCCAAGATCATTGCCACCAATGTGTATCACTATTATCACCGGGTGTTTAGCCCTCCTTGAGATGTCAACTAACTCTTGGAACACCTGCTGCCATTGGAGGCCTCTGATACCTCTCCAGTTGACTTCTAGACCCGGGAAGCCAAGATTTCTTCCTCCGGGCCACAGTTTGGCCCTTTTTGCCGCCCAATAGACACAGTTACATGAAAAAGTTTGGGCACCCCTATGAATCTTAAGCTTAATGTTTTATAAAAATTGTTTTTTTTTTTTTTTTTTTGCAACAGCTATTTCAGTTTCATATATCTAATAACTGTTGGACAAAGTAATGTTTCTACCTTGAAATGAGGTTTATTGTACTAACAGAGTGCGCAATCTGCATTCAAACAAAATTTGACAGGTGCATAAGTATGGGCACCTCACCAGAAAAGTGACATTAATATTTAGTAGATCCTCCTTTTGCAAAAATAACAGCCTCTAGGCGCTTCCTGTAGCTTTTAATGAGTTCCTGGATGAAGGTATTTTTGACCATTCCTCTTTACAAAACAATTCCAGTTCAGTTAAGTTTGATGGTCGCTGAGCATGGACAGCCCTCTTCAAATGATCCCACAGATGTTCAATGATATTCAGGTCTGGTGACTGGGATGGCCATTCCAGAACAGTGTAAATGTTCCTCTGCATGAATGCCTGAGTAGATTTGGATTGGTGTTTTGGATCATTGTCTTGCTGAAAGATCCATCCCCTGCGTAAGTTCAACTTTGTCACTGATTCATGAACATTATTGTCAAGAATCTGCGGATACTGAGAGGAATCCATGCGTCCCTCAACTTTAACAAGATTCCCGATGCCGGCATTGGCCACACCGCCCCAAAGCATGATGAAACCTCCACCAAATTTTACTGTGGGTAGCAAGTGTTTTTCTTGGAATGCTGTGTTTTTTTGCCACCATGCATAACGCCTTTTTGTATGACCAAACAACTCAATCTTGGTTTCATCAGTCCACAAGACCTTCTTCCAAAAAGAAATTGGCTTCTCCAAATGTGCTTTTGCATACCTCAGCCGACTCGGTTTGTGGCGTGCTTGCAGAAACTGCTTCTTTCGCATCACTCTCCCATACAGCTTCTCCTTGTGCAAAGGGCGTTGTATAGTTGACCGATGCACAGTGACACCAAGTTGATGCTGCAGCTCTCTGGAGGTGGTCTGAGGATTGTCCTTGACTGATCTCACCATTCTTCTCTGCCTTTCTGATGTTTTTCTTGGCCTGCCACTTCTGGCCTTAGCAAGAACTGTACCTGTGTTCTTCCATTTCCTTACTATGATCCTCACAGTGGAAATTGACAGGTTAAATCTCTGAGACAGCTTTTTGTATCCTTCCCCTGAACAACTATGTTGAATAATCTTTGTTTTCAGATCATTTGACAGTTGTTTTGAAAAGCCCATGATGCCACTCTTCAGAGGAGATTCAAACAGGAGAACAACTTGCAAGTGGCCACTTTAAGTAGCTTTTCTCATGATTGCATACACCTGGCTATGAAGTTCAAAGCTCAATGAGGTTACAAAACCAAAAAAAGTGCTTTAGTAAGTCAGTAAAAAGTAGGTAGGAGTATTTAAAACAAGAAAATGATAAGGGTGCTCATACTTATGCACCTGACAAATTTTGTTTGAATGCAGATTGCACATTATCTGTTAGTACAATAAACCTCATTTCAAGGCAGAAACATTACTGTGTCCAACAGTTTAGATATATGAAACTGAAATAGCTGTTGCAAAAAAACAATTTTTATAAAACATTAAGCATAAGATTAATAGGGGTGCCCAAACTTTTTCATATAACTGTATGTGTCCTAAAACCCAAACTTCTATTCCTGTAAGAGATAAAATGTGTTTCTTTAGCAAATCAGGTCTTATATATCTGGCGAAACATGCGGATTTCCATCGACCAATTCTCTGCACTTGGCCTCCAATACTCCTGCCCTAGCCACTTCTGTGGCTGTCCCAATTCGGAAAGCATGTCCAGTATTCCTTCGGATTAGCGGTGTGTTTTTTTTTTTTTTTTCTAAGCACAACACGAACATTGCCTGGAATTGATACTTGGTAACAGGGGACCCGTTTGTATGAGAGAGAAAAAATTTGCTTGCGTGTCTTACTACCGTGTATCTTTTGACTATTTTTAGCTGGCATACTGGGCCATCTGCTGAGTTAACCAGCACCCACGTGCCCCTACCGGTGGGATCGCACTTGGATTTCACACTCTAATGCGCTGAGCGTCGCTGCATATGACTATGTCCTCATTAATTAAACCGCCTTCCGACGCATTTTGTGACCGTGGTAGCAACTCACTAATGCGCAGTGCACCGAAAAAGAGATAGCGATCGCTATAGATATGAGGATCGCCTTGTATTGCAATTTGCAGACCAATGGGGGTATTGAAATAATGTCATGCAATAGTTTCAATGAAATGTGACGATTACATTTTTGACTCGGTTGAAGCTTTTTCCACCCTTTAATGGCTTGTTAAATGAAAAAGAGCTTTGTTACATTGGCTCACCCCATAAGTTGAAGGAAAAAAAGCTAACCCCGATAATTTCCGTTGCGCCGAAGTACCCGACATCCCTCTTTCCCTTAGCTGAACCTAAAATTCAGTCACTTCTCCTCTAGCTTGGTCACACTTATCGACAGGCCTACCCTGAATTAATGAGCACCACTCCTCCCAAGCCTTACCATAAACCTGCCAGGGTAGCCGTTGTAACGGAGGCGTGGATTAACCCCTTAGAGACCCTGCCTTTTTTCTTTCTTGCATTTTTGTTTTTTGCTCCCCTTCTTCCTTCTTCCCAGAGCCATAACTTTTTTTTTTTTTTTTTAATTTTCAGTCAGCTTGGCCATGGGAGGGCTTATTTTTTGCAGGAGGAGTTGTACTTTTGAATGACCCGATTGGTTTTACCGTATCGTGTACTAGAAAATGGGGAAGAAAAATTCCAAGTGCGGTGAAATTGCGAAAAAAAGTTTGGCTTTTTTGTTAGGTTTACTAAATGCTAAAACTGACCTGCCATTATGATTCTTCAGGTTATTAGAAGTGCCTATACACCAAACATGTCTAGGTTCTTTTTATCTAAGTGGTGAAAAATAAATTCCAAACTTTGCTGAAAAAAAAAAAAACAAACGCAATTTTCCGAGACCCTTAGCGTCTCCATTTTTCGTGATCTGGAGTTGGGTGAGGTCTTATTTTTTGCGTGCCGAGCTGGCGTTTTTAATGATACAAATTCAGTGCAGATATGTTCTTTTGATCGCCTGTTGTTGCATTTTAATGCAACGTCGTGGTGACAAAAAAAAGGAATTCTGTTTTTTTTTTTTTATCTTATCGCTACGCCGCTTGGGGATCAGGTTAATCCCTATTTTGTGTTGATAGATCGGGTGATTCTGAACGCGGCAATACCAAATGTGTAGGTTTGATTTATTTTTTTTATTTTTTTTTATTTTGAATTGGGTGAAAGGGGGGAGGGGTTATTAAAACTTTTATATGCATTTTTTTTTTTTTTAAACATTTTTTACTTTTGCCGTGCTTCAATAGCCTCCATGGGAGGCTAGAAGCTGGCATAGCCTGATCGGCTTTGCTGCATAGGAGCGATGCTTAGATCGCCCCCATGTAGTAGAATGTAAGTCCGCAAGGACAGGGTCCTCTCCCCTCTGTACCAGTCTGTCATCGTAAATTTATGTACTGTGAATATCTATAACCCTGTATTTAACCTTTCTCATGTTCAGCACCATGGAATTATTGGTGCTCTTTAAATTAAATATAATATGTAGTAGAATTGCAGCACAGGGTGGCGCTCACAGCAATCCGACATTAACAACCATAGAGGTCTTCAGAAGACCTCTGGTTGTTATACTAATGCACCGATGACCCCCGATCACGTGACGGGTCAGCGGTGCGCGCACTTGCGGCCAGGAGTGCTTTTTAAATGCCGCTGTCAGCGTTTGACAGCAGCATTTAACTAGCTAATAGCGGCGGGTGGATCGTGATTCCACCCTCTGCTATTACGGGTACATGTCAGCTGTGCGTTATTATGCAAACCAAACGGTCCTTAAAACAATCCACCACACAGAGGACAAAATGGTCCAGGGACGTGGATACAGTCCAGTAACGTCATAAATGCCATGGGAGATGAGAATCCTAATCCTCTGCTTAGAGATCATTTATGGCATTGCGGCTGTTGATACTAATCCAGAGTGGTTATGAATGGACTGTTGGCAAAAGTCAGCAGGGGTTCATCAAGAGGCATGGATGCATTCAGGCTGCAGATGGTAACTGAACTAATTCAATTATTGGACCTTTTGAAAGGTAATAGACTGTAGACAAGACCTGGGAATACATAGAATGATAGAGCAACAAGAAAACATTCCGAAAATCAGTAAAAATATGAACATAGAATTATAACCCGAACACTATATCACACAATCACATCGGGCTTCAGCAGTTAATTTACTGGTTATTGACCTTCATGGTTTATGCTCTGTATCAAGTCTTCTCCTATTCTAGGGAAAGTGGATATCCAATTATTGAATTCTGTGAATATGGCTTCTGAAACCCTCAAATCCCCAAAACAGGGCTCTAGATCGCAAGATGGACAATGAATGGAGCAGAGGTCGATCATCCAGTTCCCTGATCTCAGAGCTTGAGACTAAGGCTGGGTTCATATTTGCAGTCCACATTGTCTCGTCCACATCTGCAAATGCAATGCAAAACGCATCATAACGCTGCGTTTTTTTCCGCAACAACTTGCGCATGACAGGTAAAAAAAACACCATGTCTGCACGCGTTAACGCATGTGTTCGTGTTTTTTATGCGCATGCATTTGAAATGAAACATTGTTACAAGAAGAATTTCCTTGAAACAAGCCACGCCAAATGGGCATGGCTCATGGGATTTCTCTATATAAACCCTTGTACAGGTGAAATCCTCACATTTTGCTCCTGTATCAAGATGGATCTTCGCATGGAGTTTCTATCGGAATCTGGATTTGGACGTCAACTTGTTTCTTTCCTTTGCATTTGCTTGTGAGCAAGAACGGAAAAGAGAACAGAGAAGACTGCGTCGGCGCTTTTTGCAGCACCCGATTCTTGAACTACGACAGAGCCGTAGAGTCTACCACTCCTTGGTGAGCTTCGTGAAAACCCACAAAAATATTTCGAGTACCCGAGGATGTCTCAAGACAGCTTTATGGAATTGCTGGACCGTGTACAAGGAGCCATCAGGAGGCAGGACACCCAGCTCCGAAGAGCAATTCCTGCAGAGGAACGTCTGCTGGTGACACTAAGGTAAATAATATTTAAACATTAACGCCTGTCATAATTATTGTTCTGCATTGTAATTAATAATTTTCCCTTTTTTTGTTTAGCTTAAATACTGTCCTAAATATTATTGTTCTAAAAGCCATGTTCTTTCTTTTTTCTTTTTTATTTCTCTTTCTTCCTTTTCTTTTCTTTCTTTTCTTTCCCCAAGTCATAAAAATTATTGTTATGATTTTATATTTTTCTTTCTCTTTTCGGCAGATTCTTGTCTACCGGAGAGAGCCTATCATCGCTCCATTTCCAGTTCCGGATGGGAATTTCCACTCTCTGGGGTTGTCGCAGACACCTGCCGGGCTTTGTGGGATGTTCTCCATGCGGAATTTATCCCCTTACTCACCACGGAAATCTGGCAGCAAACTGCAGACCGATTTTTTTGAAGTTTGTGATTTCCCCAACCGTTTGGTAATCCTGATATGTTTTCCGTCCACTGCTCCCAAACTGGCTAGAACTGGATCCGAGTACTTTAATTATAAAAAAAAATATATATATTTTTCCATAGTGCTCATGGTGATTGCAGCTGCGGACTGTACGTTTTCCGCTGTGGACATTGTATTTTTGGTCGTGGTAATGACTCGCAGTCATTTAAAAACTCAGACATGGGCCAAAGGTTGTATGGGAATCCTTTTAATTTCCCCCTGCCACAACCTCTTCCCAACACACTCAAGGCCCGCCAATGCCATTTGTTGTGGTTGGGGATGAGGCCTTTCAGATGTGTGGAAACCTCCTGAAACCATACTCCAGTTGGGACTTGAACCACACAAAAAAGATTTTTAATTAAAGATTGACCAGGGCAAGAAGAACTGTTGTGTGCCTTTGGTATCCTTATCTCAAAATGGCGCGTTTTAGGGACAGCCATTAATCTAAAAATTGAGACCGTCGATGAGGTGGTCAAGGCGTGTGTGGTTCTGCACAATTATATAATGGCTAAAAAGCGACCCAACACTGAATTTGATGAACATGTTTCTAACCCATTGCCAGATTACCATCATCACCCTTTCAGGACAACAGTTGAAGTTGCCCAAATGAGGGATACATTTGCATCCTACTTTGTTTCAGAGAGTGGACGTCTGTCCTGGGAAGATGACATGGTTTAGTGTTCTTGTAATGTTGTGCTATGGTTATGTACCTGTAATTATTTAAGTTTACTTTGATGTTTGCTGACCATAAAACACCTATATTTAAACAACTGTTCCAAGTGTCCTTTTATATTACTATAATTTCTAGCGGTTAATAAGGTGATCACCGGTTCACAACTAGTTTTATGTAGATCACTCACTGTACCATGCAGATTACATGAGACAGGGATTGGATTATAACTAGTGATGAGCGAGTGTAGTCTCCGAGTATTTGACTGCTCGGAGATTGTTTTCATCACCTCAGCAGCATGATTTACAGCTATTAGCCAACTTGATTACATGTGGGGATTACCTAACAACCAGGCAACCCCCGCATGTACTCAGCCTGGCTAATAGCTGTAAATTATTCAGCTGCCGTGATGAAAACTAAATCTCCGAACACTAACAAATACTCGGAGGTCACCCGAGCATGCTCGGGAAAATCCGAGCAACGATTACACTGCTCATCACTAATTATAACCAAATTAGGTCTTCAGTCTACAGTATTTCTATATATTACTTCAGACTGGAGAGATGATGACGCTAATTCACTTCATATCTTTACTCACCTGCCCGTGTGTCAGAACTATTGCACTCAGCATGAAGAAAACACTGCATCCTGAGTGCACTAGTCCTGACACCTGGGCAGGTGAGCATTGTTGACCCCTGGCCTTTTTTGCTGTATTAATATATATTTTTTGGAGGATTTTCATTCCTCTTTGTGTTTTTGCCACCTCATAGCCCCATTACACACACAAGAAGCAATGCTGCTGGTAAAGCAAATAAAAGAGGAGCTGTAGATTGTGTCATGGAGATATGAGGTGGCAAAACCACAGTGTGTATACAGCAACATGTGTGTTGCTTGCAACGAAAGAGACAAAGATCAAGCAAGGGGGAAAGCACTTTTTTTTTTTTTTTTTTTTTAATACAAAAAAATATTTCCCCCTCAGTTAGTAAAAGTAATGGCCCTGGGGGGTCTGGAGAGCTGGGAGGCTTGGCTATTGGTGGACGATGAAGGCGGTCCAGGGCAAGGGGTAACTAAACTTGTGGGGTCTGGGAGGTCAAGGATGGAAGTAGACACATTAGGAGTGGAAGCATGGGACGGGAGAGACACATTGGAAAGGAGAAAAAAACTGGACAACACAGACACACTGGGAGGTGAGGGTGGAGGTAGCACGACACTTATGCTGGCTTTAGTTCGCTTTAATGTCCACTTTTGTGAGATCCCCTCCCCCTTTTTTTTTTTTCCTTGGGAAGGTGGGAGTGGTGTGGTCAGCAGGGCGTGCAGAATGTTGACCCGGCCTGGTGGTGGCAGTGGACAGCCATGCAGGATCTGGACATGGCATGATGGTGGAGGTGGACGGCCGTGCAGGATCTGGACCTGGCGTAGTGGTGGGGGTGGACGGCTGTGCAGGATCTGGACTCTGCATGGTGGTTGTGGAGTGGTTTTCAACAGCACCCGGCATGGTGGTGGCGGTGTAGTGGTGTGTGGCAGGACTGGGCATGGTGGTGGCTGTACAGTAATATGCAGCAGAACTCTGTATAGAGGTTGTGTGTAATTGGTGGAAATACCACCTGTGCTTGGTGGTAGTACCGTGTCTGTTGCATAGCCTGAACGTAAGCAGCGTTGCAGGCCTGCATCACGTTGATCTGGCGTTCAGGCGTAAGGTGTTCCGACATGCCCTGCTCTATCTTGTTAAAAAAAAATAAATAAAAATGGTGTGCTGGTCTCTGGAGGTCGGCCTCCAGACGGTTAAGACATTGGTTGACATCCTGGAAAAGTGTTATGGGTCATAACACTTTCCAGTCTATCACCCAGCACCTTTAAGCCATTCTGGAAGACCGAGCTCAAGTGAATAAACTCGGGCATGAGTGACCTGTCCGAGGCCTTCTGCCGCTGGTGGGAAGAGCCCCCCAAAAAAGAGGCAGACTACTGGGACAGGGGATCACCTGAAGGACCAGCTGCCTGTTCTCCAGCCTGTGACGCTGACCCATTTGCTGCTTCGCTGGTGGATGGCTGGGACTGGTCCGTGGCAGTTCAAGTGATGGACCACTCCAGAGGAAGATCCAGGTTCGAGGGTGCTGCTACAGGTTCTGTGAAAAGAAAAGTAAAACATTACCAAAAAACAACAATTGTAAAAGTGCCAACTCCTGTGGAATACAAAATTCATTTTAGTGAATATAACACAATGGAATATAACACAAATACTTGCGTTCTCTGAGCAAGGACAGACTTCAGGAAAGTCAGCATCCGGTGGTATTTATATTTCTCGATCCTTGCTGCAGCACCACTGCGAACTTGGATCTCCTGTCTCGGGTCCTTGTTGAAGCGATCCGTCATCGAACGCCAGCAGGTTTTGACTTTGATCACTGTGAATAGGGGAAATAAAAAATGTTAAACAATGCACTTTAGGCAGGAATCTCACAACTGTGTGTGATGCGACAAACTCGCAGGAGTTTATCGCATCACACACGGTTGTGTGATTCCAGGCTTCAGGTTCACTGCCGCGTCAGACCACACTGTACTACTTATGAAAAGCCTATCTGACACGTGACGTGGCATTGTCCCAGTCATCCATCAGCCCTTAGGCCACCTCAGTCCACAGCCGCCTAATCACCACAGCGTCCGAGTGCTACTGCTCCCGGGTGTCCCACAACGGAACTCGCTCCTGCACCAGGGTGATGAGGAGGTCATTATCAATAAAATCCTCTTGTTGTGGGACCTAGAAATGAAAAAAGACATTAATGTTGGAAAGATAAAACACTAGGGCAGAGACACACTGCCGTATTTCTCGTGCGAGAATCATTGTAAAACTCGTACTGGCTGTCGGCTCTCCTGACCGGAGCTTGACGGCTGCATAGTAATCCGTCATGCTAGGGTCAGAAGAGGTGCCAGCCAGTCTGTGCAGTGGGATGGGATTATTGCACGAGGAATACGGCAGTGAGTCTCTGCCCTTAAAATAAACAGTAAAAAAAAAAAAAAAATCCAAACGTCCCAAACCGTCAAGAATAAATGAAGAAAGACAAGAGTACCAACAGTCAAAAATAAATAAAAACAGTCAAGAATACTTACACGCCTTCTTGCCACCGGAGCTTGGGCCGGAGTCTGCTGCTCCTGTTCATCTGCACTGGAAGGGTTCTGTGAAAATAAAAAAAAATATTTTGCCACATGTGTATAATAGTGACAGTGAATACATGCCAATCAGCAGCAAATGTACTCACTTCAGTCTCCTGTCCACTTTGTGAGGTCTGCTCTGCACTGGAGGACATGATGAGGAATGCTGCAAGAATGATAGAAATGATTGCAGACTGCAGGGAGAAAAACACAGGCAGACATATAGCTTGTATACTTACATTTTCCTAGAGTCTTCCACACTTGAGGCTGCAAGCCTTGTATCGCGTCCAGAGTCTTGAGAGTAATGGACTTCCACTGCCAACACCTTCTATTATAACCTTTTTTTGGGGGTTGGCTCCAAACAAGTTCCTAGACATGTTTACTCAGAAGAATGCATGCGTTCCCATAGACTGTAATGCCTTTATTTGATGCACTCCTTCCGCAAGCGTCCGCATACGTATGGCGGCGTAAAAGTAAATTTGCCGCCACAAAAATTATAACATAGTGTGACAGCTGTGCCTGACCGCACACCGTGAAAATATGCATGCGTAAGCATAAACGCGGCCTAACGCATGCACCTGCATCTACAATGTTAGATATGAAATCAAGACACATGCTTCCGAAACGCTGTGGACACAACTCTAATTGTGAAACCAGCCTTAATTGGATGGAGTATGACCATCCATCCCTTGACATATGCAATAATGTTTTTTATAGGACTGGTTTGTATAAAATTTAAAAAATAACTTTTTTTACCTTTTTTAAAGAGAATGTTTCCTCGAGAAACGCCATGTATCTACCAATTTTATAGCAGTAAATGGCGTTTCAAAAGACTCTCCGTTAATTCATGTCACCCAAACCACAGGCCAAATGAATCGGAGCCTGACTGTCTGATTTAGCTGAAGCGTTTCAGAGAAAACATTGGGCTTCATTCATTAAGACTGGTGTTGGACACGCCAATCTTAATGAATGGGCATGCTGGAGTATGGGCATAATTAAGACAAACCTGCAAGAGCTGCACATCACTTAATGAATGAATTAGGCACATCTCTTAGCTGTTTACACCGCCACCAGAGATGTAAATTCCGCCAATTTTGATGAAGCTGCCTGGAACTGGTGTGACAATGCCAAATGTCTCAATTTTTGCTTACCTCGTGAGTGCAACAAATGTTTTACGCCAGAGAACTACTGTAAACACCTTTTGTGGATCCGGCCAGGAAGTATAGGAATAGACGTGACTAATCTGCTAGGGCTCTTGGCTGTCTTCTCCCTATGTGCATGAATCGGTTGACAGGTTTCCTTTTAAGTCATGTTTAGCTGGTTTAATGGAGCAGTGGCTACAAGAGAAAAAAATTGAAGTTTTTTTTTTTTCTCCCAGCAGCTGCTTGCTTCCAAACATCTTTAGAGCGGTTCAGTGAGCGGTTAGTCACTGCTCACTATACAGTGAGTGTGCTGGAATCACTCCTTGGAAATTCCTCTACAGAGCATGTGAGCAGGCTGAGAGGCATGTCAAGATGACTGGTTCCCTTTTAAGATCCTATGGTACTAGATCATAAAGCATTATGTGAGCGAGGGTTGTTTGTATATTTTATATTATGCACAACTTCGTGTGATCGCTATATCAGAATTACACATTACAATGTGGCTTCTGTGTAACAACATTTTTAATCCTTCTTCCTAGGTGGACGATTGTAATGCAGAGGTTGTTCTGTGCTGCTATTATGCAATTAATGTTTATTACTACAAGTACTCTGTGGATGGCCTCAATGTGTTTGCCGTTAGTATCTTTTTTCTGTGTATGAACAAGTTCACATTTTCATTTTACATGATGTCCTTATCTATTACTTGTAAGCAGGTTATGTCTATTACAAGCGTCTGCTGGTTACGGTACCTTTCAGATATATCGGTTACTATCATTTTCTAATTTTAGCCCTCATATCTCATCAGATTATCAGTGCAGCTAAAATATACAGGAAGGTGAATTGCTTAGTGTTTTTTTTTTTTTTTTTCTGAAATGTATTCGTTTGTGACACTTGGGTGTCTTAAAGGGAATCTGTCAGCAGGTTTTTGCCGATTCATCTGATAGCATGATGTAGGGACAGAAACACCGATTCCAGTAATGTCACTTACTGAGCTGTTGTAGTTTCATTAAAATCCGTGTTGTATCAGCAGCAGATTGACTAGAATACTAGTTGTTTTGTGACATGTAGTCCTCCTGTTTTGTAAACCCGTCCCCAGTGAAGACAAAAACCTGTCAAGCAAGATTGTAGGTGGGATTATACAGAACTCTGCATTCAGAGAACTGCTAGATCTGTGACAAAGTGATTTTACCAGAATAAGCAGCCCCGTATGACACACATCACTGGACTGTCTCTGTCCCCAAATCGTGCTGCTCTCAGATTACATAGCAAAAACCCTGTTGACAGATTCCCTTTCAATAAGGGAGCCTGCTTCCCCATTGTTGTACAGTCACTTCACTAACTTTTTATGCTCTCCTTCATCCTCCTGAAAAGTGATTGGTACATACTGATAATGGAGATGCTGGTTTGTCCTGGATACCAGTGATCATGAATATTGGATCGATTTTTATCTTCAGTAATTGGATTTAAAGTCTCAAACCAAGTGGGGAAAAAAATGATTCTGCCTCAATTATACAGTCTTGTCACTGGTTTATGTTGATGATTTTATCTGTATAGAACCATTCTGTAAATATTTTGCACAACACTGCAACATATTTTTTTACTGTGCTGGTGAAACAGAAAATGGGTCAGATTTAATTTGTCACATTGTAGTTTCAGCAGAGTGTAAAGGCAAAGCACCTTAACTATCGCTTGCAGATCTCATCGTATTGGTGATTGTGTCGCTGGTTCTTGGCTATGTGGACAGTCACAATTATTACACAAGCTCTCCTGTAAAATTCACCCTTTCTTTGGTGTCCATCATGCCGCTGTCCTACTATATTGGAATGGCTATAGCTAGGTAAGTGGATCTTTTGTGAAGAAATGCATGGGAATACCAAATATATACCTATAACTGAGGAAAGTGGGGAGTGATTTTCGTTCCCATTTATTGAGGGTATACATTGCATTCTAATGTTGCATGGTAAATTTCTTTAGCATTTGTGCACCTTTTGTATCACAAATTAACAGATGTTTGTTAAATTGGTGATTTGCCAATTTATTCTGTGCATTTTTTTTAAGTTATAAAGGTTATTTAAGGTATAAAAAAACTTGCTATTTTTACAATTTTCCTTGAGGCTATTCTAGTCTCAAACTTATTTGAGGAAATCTGCAGGTACATTAGCAGCAGTAGGTTCTCGGTATATCTTTTTGTATTGAATCATCTAATGAGTGTGTGCAAATGTAATTTTGAATGGAGGGGGATCAGGGTCAGCTGTGACATCACGTATTGTGATTGGTGGATGCTGTTATCAGCTGTGTATAAAGCTGTTACTTATCATTGCAATCAAGCCTGTGATGATGATGATTCTCCTGAAAAAAATCTTGCGCAAAGTGCAGGAATAACCCCAGTGGGAAAATTGCAAGATTTTAAAGTGTATGGGGAAAAAAAAGGAAGTCAACCTGACTTACCAAAAGAATTTTCTGATATTTACTTTAACCTCTTCACCTTCCTGACAAGGCCAATTTTTACGATTTTGATCACTGTCACTTTGAGGCAGGGGCGTAACTACAGGGGTTGCAGCTACAACGGGGCCCGGAGTGCTTGGGGGCCCGCCCAGCCAGGGGCCTATCTAGGGGGGCGCAGCCAGGCTACCTAATGCGGCAGTCTGCAATGTCTCCCCTGGCGGCTGCATTCTGCTGCTCCCTGGACTGGGAGACGGCCGTTCTCTGTTGCGGCTGTCAGACAGCCTGCACAGAGAAGCTGCAGCGCACCAGCTCCCAGTGATCAATTGTACTCGCATTTTACAGACACGAGTACAATTGAGGCTCTGGCCGCCAAGTAAGAGCGACGCCAGCAGTGTGATCATGTCATGTGATCACGCTGCTGACGTCAACCGCCGTCGCTGCATAGACACGGATGGGTGGTAAGTGCTTAAATAGTGGACACAAAATGAGGAGCAAAGGGGGGAGATGCAGGGCATGTATGAGGAAACTGTACAGGGGAATGGGGGCATGTATGAGGGAAAAGTACAGGGGAATGGGGGGCATGTACGAGGAAACAGTATGGGGGCATGTATGAGGAAACTGTACAGGGGAATGGGGGGCATGTATGAGGAAACTGTACAGGGGCATGTACATGGCCGGACTGGCAATTCTGGCAAATGCCAGAAGGGCCTGTCTGGTCATGGGCCGCCTTGACTTCTACATTAACAGAATCGTTGATCTCAAGACACCTATAATTATTATTATTATTATTATTATTAATAAAATTTATATAGCACCATTAATTCCATGGTGCTGTACATGAGAAAGGGGGTTACATACAGAGTTATAGATATTGTTTACAGTGACAGACTGGTACAGAGGGGAGAGGACCCTGTCCTTGCGGACTTACATTCTATGTATGGACCTATATTGTTAAGAGTTATGATGGAGCACCCCATCAGGCCATGGGTATCATTAGAATTATTTGTCTGGTAGTAAATCTTCCTTTCCAGGTCACCACCTGACAGCACCATGGAGGATGTCCTTCTTACCCATAGTAGGACAGGAAACCACGAGAGTTTAAAAGGACCCTCCCCCTACCACCCTTCAGTGTTTTTCCTGTCCCACTGTGGATGGGATCGACGAAAGTCCCGTCCGTCCCATGCAGAGGGTGAGGATCGGGGGGGCTCGGCTTCTTCCTTCCCACTACAAGATTCTGCCGTGCTGACAGTCATAGGGTCCCTCAGCAGCACCAGCACCTGGTTCGGGGTAGCTTCCTCCTGGGGGGGCTCTTGACCCTTGGCGTAAGACCCCGATGTACCTGTGATTGAACGCCTCTGCAAGGTACACCCATAGCAAGCGGATCCCGGGGTAGTGCCGCAGGTCATCTGAGTGAGCGGCCGGTGTGTCTGCAGGATTGGGAGCGCGGCGGGTGCTCGCTTCTGGATCGCGCTCCTGCGGGAGTCACTTTCAGTTCGCCGCTGCTGCGCACGTCACTTCCGGGTTGCGGCCGGCAGCATGGGGCAGCGTCTTCTCTCCTCCTACTCCTGGGGCGTCAGGAGGTCCGGGACAGGGCGGCAACAGTATTTTCATATAAAGGTATGTGTGGGCTATTGGGGTTATGAGCTTAACCGGTGGTATGGAAGATAATGCGAAACTCGAGATACTGCAGGAGGCCCGGGCACATGTAAGTCCCCGGCAGGGGCCTGCTCCCTCAGATCTTCACTAAAGCCTATAGGCCCATGCAACATTTTTATGGTGTGTGCTATAGGGCCTGTCCTTTTCGGTGGCTAATAAGTCCAGGAAGTACAAGAAATGTCCCATTTGTGCCATAAGACTTAAGGACTCCTGGCAGAAGTCTCTCTGTGAGTCTTGCACCAGCTGTATTGTGGGAGAAGAACAGGCCTCTCTCATGACGAATGAGAGCCATTGTCAGAGAGGAGGTGCAGGCCTCAATATCTGGCTTAACATTTCCCCAGCCCATCCAGTCTGACACCCCCCCCCCAGGATCCACAGAGATCTAAGAAAAGGCAGAGAGGGATCTTCCAGAGAGAGGGAAGAAAATATTTGTTTTCGTCTAACGATATAGCGGAGCTCCTGGGAGCGATTAGACAGACTATGCAGATTGAGGAACCTGCTTCTAATCCGACAGTTCAGGACAAAATGTTTGGGGGGCTACGTTCCTAGACCTCAAAAGTCTTTCCTGCTAATGTGCATATTCGTTCTATGATTTTAGAAGAATGGGAAGAAACGGAAAGGAGGTTATCAATTCCTAGAGACTTCAGGCTCCGCCTCCCTTTCGATCATGAAGTCAAGGACTGGGAAGATATCCCAAAAATTGACATTCCTCTTGCAAAAGTTTCTAAGAGAACCACCATTCCATTTGAGGACTCCTCTAACTTAAAGGAGCCGATGGATTGCAAGGCGGATGGGCTCTTAAAAAGAGCCTGGGAAAGCTCAGCGGCGGTAATCCGCACAAATATAGCGGCGACATCTGTGGCGCGGGCTATGCATTTGTGGGTAGATGACTTGAAAGATCAGTTGTCAGCTAGAACCCCTAGAGAGTCCATTATAAAAGCTATTCCTCTACTAAAGCTAACGATGCTTTCTAGCAGATTCTACTGCAGAGTCTGTTAGGTTCACAGCTAGAAGCCAGTTTTTATCAAACGCAGCCAGGAGGGCTACATGGCTGAAAAACTCGTCAGGAGATGTTCATTCTAAAAATAAGCTGTGCCCCATCCCTTTCTTAGGGGGTAGAGTCTTTGGACCCATTCTTGATATTCTGGAAAAAGCTTCAGATTGAAAAATACCGGATTACTTACCGGTAATGCTCTTATAGAGCCCACGACAGCACCCACTAGAGAGGGGATCCGCCCCTAGGAACAGGAAACCTACAGAGATAAAAGGGGGGCCCCCCCCTTGCTCCTCAGTTGCTCCCCCTTGCTCCTCAGTTGTATTACAGAGAATAGGAGGAACCGCCGCCAGGTTTTAGTTAATAGGCTCAGGTGTGTTTGTGTATATGGTATATGTATGTGTTCGTGTATGTATAAAATATATATATATATATATATATATATATATATATATATATATATATATATATATATATATATATATATATATATATATATATATATATATATATATATATATATATATATCATGGCCAAGAGTATTCACACCCCTGCAATTCTGTCATATATATAATACTCCGTTTCTTCCTGAAAATGATTGCAAACACATTCTCTAGTATTATCTTCATTTAATTTGTCTTAAATGAAAAAAAAACAAAAATAATTGTTCTAAAGTCAAATTGGGTATAATTCCACACCAAACATAAAGGGGGTGGACAAAAGTATTGGCACTGTTCGAAAAATCATGAGATGCGTCTCTAATTTGTGTAATTAACAGCACCTGTAACTTACCTGTAGCACCTAACAGGTGTTGACAATAACTAAATCACACTTGCAGCCAGTTGACATGAATTAAAGTTGACTCAACCTCTGTCCTGTGTCCTTGTGTGTACCAAATTGAGCATGGAGAAAAGAAAGAAGACCAAAGAACTGTCTGAGGACTTGAGACACCAAATTGTGAGGAAGCATGAGCAATCTCAAGGCTACAAGTCCATCTCCAAAGACCTGAATGTTCCTGTGTCTACCGTGCTCAGTGTCATCAAGAAGTTTAAAGCCCATGGCACTGTGGCTAACCTCCCTAGATGTGGACGGAAAAGAAAAATTGACAATAGATTTCAACGCAAGATTGTGCGGATGTTGGATAAAGAACCTTGACTAACATCAAAACAAGTTCAAGCTACCCTGCAGTCCGAGGGTACAACAGTGTCAACCCTTACTATCTGTCGGCGTCTGAATGAAAAGGGTCTGTATGGTAGGAGACCCAGGAAGAGCCCACTTCTTACCCCGAGACATAAAAAAGCCAGGCTGGAGTTTGCCAAAACTTACCCGAAAAAGCCTAAAACATTTTGGAAGAATGTTCTCTGGTCAGATGAGACAAAAGTAGAGCTTTTTGGGCAAAGGCATCAACTTAGAGTTTACAGGAGGAAAAAAAAAAGGCATTAAATGAAAAGAACACGGTCCCTACAGTCAAACATGGCGGAGGTTCCCTGATGTTTTGGGGTTGCTTTGCTGCCTCTGGCACTGGACTGCTTGACCGTGTGCATGGCATTATGAAGTCTGAAGACTAGCAACAAATTTTGCAGCATAATGTAGGGCCCAGTGTGAGAAAGCTGGGGCTCCCTCAGAGGTCATGGGTCTTCCAGCAGGACAATGACCCAAAACACACTTCAAAAAGCACTAGAAAATGGTTTGAGAGAAAGCACTGGAGACTTCTAAGGTGGCCAGCATTGAGTCCAGACCTGAATCCCATAGAACACCTGTGGGGAGATCTAAAAATGGCAGTTTGGAGAAGGCACCCTTCAAATATCAGGGACCTGGAGCAGTTTGCCAAAGAAGAATGGTCTAAAATTCCAGCAGAGCATTGTAAGAAGCTCACTGATGGTTACCGGAAGCGGTTGGTTGCAGTTATTTTGGCTAAAGGTTGTGCAACCAAGTATTAGGCTGAGGGTGCCAATACTTTTGTCTGGCCCATTTTTTGGAGTTTTGTGTGAAATGATCAATGTTTTGCTTTTTGCTTCATTCTCTTTTGTGTTTTTTCATTTAAGACAAATTTAAATGAAGATGATAATACCAAAGAATTTGTGTTTGCAATAATTTTCAGGAAGAAACTGAGCATTATCTGACAGAATTGCAGGGGTGTGAATACTTTTGGCCATGACTGTATATATATTTACAACCTTTATACTATATCTTTCTATTATTTACACCTCACCACAACTGCACCACGTGCAACTATATAAAGAAACAGGGAGGGATGTGAATGGGTGCTGCCGTGGGCTCTATAAAAGAGCATTACCGGTATGTAATCCGGTATTTTCTATTCGCCACGACAGCACCCACTAGAGAGATTTACAGAGACTATAGATTGGGTGGGTTTACTGAGTCAAGGACCGATATCCCAAAGGTTAGATCAGAAGCAGAAGATAGGTCTAATCTATAGTGCTTATAGAAGGTATTAGGCGAAGACCAAGTTGCCGCCTTACATATAAGGTCTATTGGTACATTCGCCTTCTCTGCCCAGGAAGTTGACAAGGCTCTTGTAGAGTGTGTTCCCACATGCAGTGGAGGATCTCTTCCTCTAGCTTTATACGCCAAGATTATGGCATCTGATCCAGCATAACGTGTTCTTTGTGACTCTGGATCCTTTTTTTTTTTTTTACCCTGGAAAGACAGAGAGCTCTAGTCTTCCTCCAGTCCCTAGTCCTTTCTAAATAGGCCAGAACAGTCCTTTTAACATCTAGGGCAGAGGTCCCCAACCGCCGGTCCGCGGACCAGGACCGGGCCGTTGGGGTTTTTCAGTCGGTCCGCGGCGCCGCTGACAGCTACTTAGGCAGAGAGCACACACCCGCGGGCTGAGGCGGCTGTGGCAGGGGCTGTGTGCCTGGAGCGGCAGCTGCTGCTGAGAGAAGGTGGGCGCCTCAGCCGCGGGCTCCAGAAGGTAAACACCGGCCACGCCCCCCAAGCGCTCTCCCTAGCGTGCAGCATGGGGCCGGCCAGTACATTTCCAGCAGCCCGCTCTCCTCCACCTGGTGCTGCCCAGGGCACTGCCAGCCATGTTACGTGTGCCACACAAGTGCACATGGAGGGCGGGCTGCAGCAGCATGGAGCCAGCCTGTGCCCGGGCTCTGCACAGAGGATGACGGGGCAGGAGGTGCCCAGTGCCGCAGTCATTAATAAGGAGTTTAGCAGTAAACAAGCGTGTGCGGGAACAGCGGGCTGGGCCATGTGCAGGGTCCATGTGTGGGGAGCTGGGGTATAGCAGATGTAGCAGTGCTGAATATTTTTTTGTTGATAGGATTTCATGAAGTGGCCATGAAACTTAATAAATAACAAACTCCGCTCTGCTACATCAGTAAAAAACCAATTGATTAATCATTAATCAATTGGTTTTTTACTGATGTAGCAGAGCTGAGTTTGTTATTTACTGTTTGTTACTCATGTGCTCTCAAAAGAAGTTATCGGTCCACACTGCACTGATAAAAGTACCACAAAGCTTTAGCATGAGGCCAGATGTAGCAGAGAGGAATGTGTCACTTGTAGATTTCATACAGAGTGATTCATTTGTCGGGTTTATGAAACACTGAACACAGATGTAGCAGAGCTGATGGTGTCACAGCAGAGTACATTCATTAATGATTAATGAATGTACTCTGCTGTGACAGCATCAGCTCTGCTACATCTGTGTTCAGTGTTTCATAAACCCGACAAATGAATCACTCTGTGTATGAAATCTACAAGTGACACATTCCTCTCTGCTACATCTGGCCTCATGCTAAAGCTTTGTGGTACTTTTATCAGTGCAGTGTGGACCGATAACTTCTCTTGAGAGCACATGATCAATGACTAACACAGGTCTGCTACATCCGCACCGCCGTGCCAGAGGAAATGTTATGGAATGATCAGGAAACTGTCAAGGAGCGAAAGAAAAAGAACAAATCCAGCCCTGCTACATCTGAGTTACAATATTATTAGTGAACCATCACACAGCAGAGGGTTCGTCATAATGTATCAGTGCAGGATAGTTATAATATAAGCTCCATCCCTCCATAACCCCACCCCCATATGACCAAAGCCCCACCCCCACCCCCACCGGGCCATGGAAAACTGGTCTTGCTTAAAGCCGGTCCCTGGTGCAAAAAAGGTTGGGGACCTCTGATCTAGGGTATGAAGTCTTACTTCTTCTGGAGTCGAGTGATCTTTATAAAAAGTAGGTAAGAAGATCTCCTGGGATCTATGAAAACTAGTTGCTACTTTAGGGAGATAACATGGGTCCGTCTTCCAAATTATCCTGTCAGATGTCACAGATAAGAATGGAGGATCTATTGATAGGGCATGTAGATCGCTCAATCTTCTAGCAGATACCAATGCTACTTATAATACTGTTTTTAACGACATATTTTTTAATGAGGCTGTATGAAGAGGCTCAAAAGGGCTTTGTGTCAATGCATCCAGGACTAAAGTTAGATCCCACTGAGGAACCTGTGGTATATTAATTGGTCTTGATCGCTCACATGCAGATATAAACGGGATATCCACCTATTGCCCGCAACATCATAATTAAAGAGAGCTCCTAGAGCTGAAATCTGAACCTTCAGAGTGCTTACGGAGAGCCCTAACTCCAGACCCTTCTGTAGAAACTGTAGTATTGAGAATATAGGAACTTCAGAAGAAAGTTGCGAGGTATGGAATTCGAGAAATTTTCTCCAGATTCTAAAATAAATTCTGGTAGTAGAAGGCTTTCTACTCTTCATGAGGGTATCTATTAACCCTCTAGAAAATCCTCTAAGATTTAGTAACTGCGCCTCAAATTCCAGACAGTCAAGTTCATGCCCTTTACTTGAGGATGGAGGAATGGTCCCTGAGACAGCAGGTTCTTGGTCTGAGGCAGAATCCAAGGGGTCTGTAATTGATATTGCCCTGAGCCACGAAAACCATGGCCACTTGGGCCAGAATGGGGCTATCAACAGAACTCTTGCCCTTTCCTCCCTTATTTTTCTTATTACTATGGGCAATAGATTCCATGGGGGAAAACCATAAGCCAGGTCGAATGTCCATGGTACCTGGAGGGCATCAAATATGTCCGGATTGTCCTCTCTGCATAGAGAGGCAAACAATTTGACTTGACGGTTGGCTCTTGTGGAAAACAAGTCTATTTGAGGTACACCCCATCGGGCTGTTATTAATTTGAAAATCTTTCTGTTGAGCATCCATTCTCCCTGATGAAGAGTGTGACGGCTGAGGAAATTGGCACGAAAGTTGTCTATGCCTCTGATGTGTACCGCTGACAAGGATACCAGATGACCTTCGGCTAACTCCATGATGTCTGATGCCACCCCCATGAGATTGTCTGACCGTGTACCTCCTTGATGGTTCAGATAGGCCACCGCAGTGGTGTTGTAGGAGAAGACCCTTGTGTAGGAGCCTCTCAGCTGAGGAAGAAAGTGGAGTAGGGAATAATATATAGCCCTTAACTCTTTAACATTAGAGGAATTAAGTTCTCATCTGGACCAAAGACCCTGAACCATCTGATCCTGAAAATGTGCACCCCAGCCTTCAGGACTAGCATCTGTGGTCACTATACTAGGAGTGATCACCCATAGAACTCCTCTCGAAAGATTTTCCTAATCCAACCACCATGTAAGGGAGTGTACTACCTCTAACGTTACAAACTGTCTGATCCAAACGTCCTTTATTTTTAATGTATTCTTCTAATACAAATTTCTGTAGATGTCTAGTATTGAATTGTGCCCACTGAACCACAGGAATACAAGAAGTCAGTGAACCTAGCAATGACATGGCACTTCTTAATGACATACTACACTTTACTCGGACTCCCATGACAGCACGACGAGAGAGGGGATCCGCCCATTAGGAACAGGAAACCTACAGATACAAAAGGGCGGCACCTCTCCCCTGCATCAGTTGGTTTCCTGTTCCTAAAGGGACGGGTGCCTACAGATGAACTAAAGGAGCCCAGGCCGGCCGGACCGAATCTGGTAGCGGGGGGGTCTCCTACCTCGGCCGGTGCGGAGAACCCTGGAGACGCCACGGTGGTCCTGGCTGGACTGCACGCGTTGGCGTTCGCAGCAGGGAGCGGAGTCCGGAGGATTTCCTGCCTCCATCAGCGTCGGCGCCGGTAAGTATACCCATTGGTGGTGCAGCGGTGCGGTGAATGTGGGGTGCCGGCGTCAGGGCTGTCTGGGTGAACTCCCAGAGCGCTGCGGTCCGTCCCCGGCGTCCTGCACCGCTCTCAGCGTGTGCTGGAGCGTTTCCGGGTGCGGTGACGTGAGGGGGCGGAGTTAGCAGCCGCTTCCGGGTCGCCAGGTGTCTGCGCATGCGCAGTCGATCCAAGATGGCGGCGCCCATAGCATCCTGATGCCGGTTTTCTCCCACATGGTTTCCTGCCTCCCTGCGGTATCCTGAGCCAATGGGGCAGCGTCTGACCTATCTGCTGACCGGATCCAAGGGGGATTTAAGCGGGTGACAACTACAGAGCCCTGCTTTTGGTCGCAAATCATCATGGAGAGTGGTGGTCAGCAGCAGCAGCAGCAGCAGCTGGATGAGGTGCGTCAGAAGCCCAAGGACAGAAGCGACCAGTCCAGTCGAAGAAGCTCGTCCGCAAAAGGATCCAGAGCTTCGGCTAGGAAAGAACCCCCTCGTATTCCGGTACTTGCTTTGGCGCACGGGTAAGTGATCTACGTGAAAGTTCACTCTGTGACGCAGGCCCCTATACTTTATCATTCTAGGGCAAGAAAAGCACGGACAAGGCGAAGCATAAGGAATGTGCCCTCTGTGGGGTCCCCTTACCTGATTCTTGTCCCAAAAAATTATGTGCCCCCTGTATACAACAGACGGTGAGGTCTACAGGAGTGGTTGGGTGGAAGTGACATTAGGTCAGATAGTAGTTATCACCTATATTGTCCTCCCCTAGGTAGCGGAAGAATCTGTGAGTGCGGCTAACCTGAAAGAAATGATCCGTTTGGAAGTAAGGGAATCCCTACGGTCCCTGTCCCAAGCGGGAGGTTCAAAACATAGGACCCCCCTGGACTCTAATTCTTCAGAGGAAGAAAGAGAAGAGGGTGCCTATCACTCAAGTCCTTCCTCCTCTTCATCAGATGAGGAGTCTGGACGATTCTGTCTACCCCTGGATAGAATTGACAAAGTCGTCAAGTCTGTTAGAGGCACAATGGGGATAGAAGAGCCCAAACCGCAACCCTCAAAGCAGGATATGATGTTCAGCGGATTGGATCGTAAAAAACATAGATCTTTCCCGGTGAACGAAAAAATCCAAGACCTGATTCTCCGAGAATGGAAGAAACCCGAGAAAAAGGGTTCCTTACCGCCAGCGTTGAAACGCAGGTACCCTTTCGATGATCCGGTTGTGGAAACATGGGATAAAGCCCCTAAGCTGGATGCGGCGGTGGCAAAAGCGTCAAAGAAAGCCTCTTTGCCATTTGAGGATATGGGGACCCTCAAGGACCCCCTTGACAGAAAGGCAGATACTTTCCTTAAAGGAACCTGGGAGACGGCGGCAGGATCTCTAAGACCAGCAGTTGCCGCGACATGTACAGCCAGGTCTTTAATGGTCTGGCTGGATCAGTTAGAATCCCATCTCAAGGACAGCGCTTCCAGAGATTCCATTCTGAAGGCATTACCAACAATGCAGAATGCTGCGGCCTTTCTGTCAGACGCATCTGTGGACTCAGTCAGGATGGCGGCTAGAGCAGCAGGACTCTCCAACGCGGCTCGTAGAGCTTTATGGTTGAAGTGCTGGTCTGGCGACATTCAATCCAGAACTAAGCTCTGCGCCATTCCGTGTAAAGGAGAATATCTCTTTGGACCAACTCTAGATGAGTTGCTGGAGAAAGCGGGGGATGATGAGAAGAAATTTCCTAATCCGTCTTCAGCATCCTACCGCAGGCCCTTCATTAAGAGGAGATTTGGTCGCGGGAAGAAACGCGGATCCTCACCCTCTAGAGAGAGTTTTAGATGGGAGGACAGACGCGGAAGAGGTACGGGCTATATGTTTCGCCGTTCCTCGAAAGAACAGAAAAAACCGGACCAATGACTAGCGATCCCTGTGGGGGGTAGACTGTCAGCATTCTCCTCAGCTTGGTTTGACATTTCGAACAGTAAATGGGTCCGAGGCATCATAGCGAAAGGTCTAAGACTTGACTTTGATCACTGGCCTCGAGATAAATTTAAATTAACCCCTTTACGTTCCTCCCCCCTTGAGCAAGCAGCCTTGGAAGCAGAGGTCACAAACTTATGCTTCAAGAATGTTTTGGTTGAAATCCCAGTATCAGAAAGAGGGAGGGGATTTTACTCTCCTCTCTTTCTGATCAAGAAGCCGGACGGATCATTTAGAACGATCATAAATCTTAAGGGCCTTAATAATTTTCTGACCAATGAATCGTTCAAAATGGAATCAATTGGTTCAGCAATAAAGATGTTGTTTAAAAACTGCTTCATGGTAGTTGTAGATCTAAAGGACGCGTACTATCATGTCCCAATACATGAAGACTTCCAGAGATTCCTGAGGGTAGCTGTGTCAATGGGGGGACAAATTCGTCATTTCCAGTTTAGAGCTCTTCCCTTTGGCTTATCAGCGGCTCCTAGGGTGTTTACCAAGTTAGTGGCCGAAGTCATGGCGCACTTACGAGAGTCTGACATCTTAATTGTCCCCTATTTGGATGATTTCCTTATAGTTGGGAATTCAGCAGACCATTGCCTCTCTCAGCTACAGACAACCACAACCAAACTTGAGCATCTGGGGTGGATTGTGAATTATGAAAAATCCCGATTACAGCCCCAGAAAATACAGAGATTCTTAGGACTGTTGTTAAATTCAGAGACCCAACAGTGTTGTCTTCCGCCCGACAAGTTATTACACATCCAACAACAGGTGTCTAGAGCAACTGATAATCCATCCATGACACTTAGACAGGCTATGTCACTGTTAGGATCTCTAACCTCGTGCATCCCCGCTGTCCGGTGGGCCCAATTTCACACCAGACCTTTACAATCCGAGGTACTGGTTAATGACAGAATCTTACAAGGGTCCTTGCAAAGTCAGATTACTTTGGGTCCAGAAGCACTGACATCTCTTAGATGGTGGCTAGTCAATGACAATTTATCGGCAGGAGTTCCCTGGGTGACACAGGCGACACGTATTGTAACGACAGACGCTAGCCCTTCAGGTTGGGGAGCACACATGGACGACATGATAGTTCAGGGTCTATGGGACCCCCTAACATCAGCCTCCTCCAACCAAAAAGAATTAATGGCGGTTGAACTTTCAGTTAAAAAATTACTCTCATATCTGCAGGGTCACCACGTCAAGACCCTATCGGACAACCAGGTGGCAGTCGCGTACATAAATCACCAGGGTGGAACTCATTCCGAATCACTGATGAGGGTGACAGATCGTCTATTCCAGACTGCGGAAGACCATTTTCTATCTTTAACCGCACTGCACATAAGAGGAAAAGAAAATGTAAAAGCGGACTTTCTAAGCCGCAACACCCTGAGACAAGGGGAGTGGTCTCTAAACGGTCTTGTGTTCAACCAGATTGTCCACAAATGGGGACATCCAGAGGTGGATTTATTTGCCACCAGGGACAATCGAAAGACAGTAAAATTCTGTTCCCTAAATCCCAGGGAGAATCCTCTAGCGGTAGACGCCTTTCTGATCAGTTGGAACTTTCGGCTGGCTTATGCGTTCCCCCCGCTGGCCTTGATACCTCTGGTAATCAGGAAGATAAGAGAGGATCGGGCAAGAGTTATTTTGATTGCCCCATTTTGGCCCAGAAGGGCCTGGTTCACCTGGCTCAGGATCATGTCAGTAGAGGACCCCTGGGTGCTTCCAGACATTCCAGATTTACTCTACCAGGGTCCAATCAGCCATCCTCAAGTAAAGAATCTCCATTTAACGGCATGGAGTTTGAGAGGGCGTTACTGAAGGACAAAGGGTTCTCCCCAAATTTGATTGAAACCCTTATGAAAAGTAGAAAGCAGATTACAACAACAATCTATGCTAGAACCTGGCGGAAATTCCTAGCCTCTTCTGACTTTAATTTAGAAGAGGGAATTCCTATAAAACAGATCTTAGAATTCCTGCAAAGGGGCTTAGAGCTAGATCTATCCACTAGTACCCTAAAGGTACAAGTCTCGGCCCTAGGGGCCTTGTTTTCCTGTAACGTCGCCAATAATTATTGGATCTCAAGGTTCATTAAAGCTTCTAGTGGGGCTAGACCCATACATAAGGATAGATCTATGCCTTGGGATCTTAATTTAGTCCTGTCAGCATTGACTAGAGAGCCGTTTGAACCATTGCAGTCAGCTTCAATTAAGGCATTATCCCTTAAAACAGCATTTCTGGTAGCGATAACATCTGCCCGTAGGGTGGGAGACATACAAGCTCTCTCCAGAATTTCCCCTTATACAGAGTTTCTGCCAGATAGGGTAGTCCTCAGACCGGACCCGGCCTATTTACCAAAAGTATCATCTCGGTTTCACAGGTCTCAGGAGATAGTGTTACCATCTTTCCTTCCTAACCCTTCCAACCCTAAGGAAGAACTACTCCATACGCTAGACGTTAGGAGATGCCTGTTAGAGTACATCTCTGTTACCGATACATGGAAGAAAGATAATGCGTTATTTCTATCTTTCCAAAATCCTAGAAAGGGACTCAGGGTATCAAAGTACACACTAGCGAAGTGGATTAGGGAGGCTATCTCTTTGGCTTATACTGCAGGTGGGGGTCCGACTCCGCAGAATCTGAGGGCGCATTCCACCAGAGCCATGGCTACATCCTGGGCGGAAAAATCTGGAGTATCAATCGACCAGATATGTAAGGCGGCCACATGGTCATCCCCGTCCACCTTCTTTAAACACTATAGGTTGGATTTAGGGGCCTCCTCTGATCTCACCTTCGGGTTAAGGGTGCTGCAAGCTATAGTCCCTCCCTAAGGTAGTGTTACATCTCTGTAAATCTCTCGTCGTGCTGTCATGGGAGTCCGAGTAAAGCATTAAGCTACTTACGGTAGCGGCATTTCTCGGAGGCCCATGACAGCACCCTTAGTTCCCTCCCTATTCACGTTGGGGTTGCACCTCCTATAATGTATATATCTCACGTATAATACCCAGTTCCAATATATGGGTTATAATATTGTATATAAACTGTATATAATGTATATTTTTGTGTGCCACTAACCGCGGTAGTCCTCTCAAGGCTCTGAAATACAGCTGATGCAGGGGAGAGGTGCCGCCCTTTTGTATCTGTAGGTTTCCTGTTCCTAATGGGCGGATCCCCTCTCTCGTCGTGCTGTCATGGGCCTCCGAGAAATGTCGCTACCGTAAGTAGCTTAATGCTTTTTGATCGCTAAGCTCACTTTATCAATTATGGAGGCCTTCTTATCAGGAAGTCCACATATCTGGTCAACTGAATCCAGAAGGAGCCCAAGAAATTTTTGACATGTTACAGGTTGGAGTCTGGATTTTTCCCAATTGACAATCCAGCCAAGTGTCTGCAAAGAAACCACTACCTCCTCCAACCTTTGCTCACACTGTAGGGAGGTTTTTACCTACAATCAATAGGTCATCCGGATACGGAATGACCAGAGTGTCCTTTAACCGTAGAAAGGAAATTACTTCCAATAACAATTTAGTGAAAACCCTCGGAGCCATAGATAAGCCAAAGGGCATTGCTCTGTATTGCAGATGACGAACGTGACCATCTATTAAAACTGCTACCAGAAGAAGCTGCTGGTGTAACTGGTGTATAGGAAGATGGTAATAAGCATCCATAAGATCCAGTACTACCATGTAACAGTTTGGAAATAAATTCTTTATAGCTGAACGAATGGATTCCATTTTAAATGTTTTGGGTTTTATGAAGGTGTTCAGCTTTCTCAAATTATCGTTCTGAAAGAGCCATCAGGCTTAGTAATCAGAAACAACGGAGAGTAAAATCCTCTCCCTATCTGAGATGACTGGACCTCTATTAAGACCTGTTTGGACAAGAGGGATTTAATTTCAATTTCAAGTGCCTCTTGCTGTGGCCTGGATTTTAATGAGGTAAGGAGGAAAGAATCCGGAGGTGTCTGAATAAAGTCTAAGGGTACCGTCACACAGTACCATTTACATCGCTACGACGACACGATTCGTGACGTCGTAGCATCGTATGATTATCGCTCCAGCGTCGTAGACTGCGGTCACATGTTGCAATCACGGCGCTGGAGCGATGCCGAAGTCCCCGGGTAACCAGGGTAAACATCGGGTTACTAAGTGCAGGGCCGCGCTTAGTAACCCGATGTTTACCGTGGTTACCAGCGTAAAAGTAAAAAAAAACAAACCGTACATACTCACCATCTGATGTCCGTCAGGTCCCTTGCCGTCTGCTTCCTGCTCTGACTGAGATCCGGCCGTACAGTGAGAGCAGAGCGCAGCGGCGACGTCACCGCTGTGATCTGCTCTCACTTTCCGGCCGGCAGACAGTCAGAGCGGGAAGCAGACGGCAAGGGACCTGACGGACATCAGATGTGAGTATGTACGGTTTGTTTTTTTTACTTTTACGCTGGTAACCACGGTAAACATCGGGTTACTAAGCGCGGCCCTGCGCTTAGTTACCCGATGTTTACCCTGGTTACCAGCGTACGCATCGCTGGATCGCTGTCACACACAACGATCCAGCGATGACAGCGGGAGATCCAGCGACGAAAGAAAGTTTCAAACGATGTGCTACGACGTACGATTCTCAGCTGGGTGCCTGATCGCAGTAGCGTGTCAGACACTGCGAGATCGTAACGATATCGCTAGAACGTCACGAATCGTGCCGTCGTAGCGATAAAAATGCCACTGTGTGACGGTACCCTAAGGTGAGGCCTGAAGATATCAAATCTATGGCCCAAGGATGAACAGTTATTTCTTTCCATTGTTCAATAAATTTTAGTAGTCTACCTCCCACCGGTGAAATAGGATCAACGGAATTTATCCGCTGGTTTGAAGGGGCGTTTATTGAACAAATTTCCTTTTTGTCTGAATTCCTTATTACTCCAACGGTCCTTAAAGCCTCCCCTCTTGCCAAATGGTGGCTTCCTGAACACCCTTCTGTAAGAAGGAATAAAGGGGTTAGAGAACCCTTTTTTCCTTTCACCTGCCTTAGTGAGTATATCATCCAGGACCGCTCCAAAGAGGTACTCTCCCTGACAGGGTATGGCACACAACTTAGACCTAGACTGGGCATCTCCCTTCCAGTTCTTTAACAGCAACGCACGACGAGCCGTATTAGTGAGGCTAGCTGTTCTGGCTGCTAAGCGGAGCGAGTCTATCGAGGCATCGGATATAAAGGCCGCAGCACCCTTAATCAAAGGAATAGAGGCACGCAGTTTTTCCCTGGATACACCACTGTTAATGTTTTGATTCAGCTGCTCCAGGCAAACCAGCATAGACCTGCTAGTGGACGTGGCTGAGATTGCTGGTTTGAATGCGATGACACAAGCTTCCCAAGATTTTTTTAAGAAGTGCATCTGATTTTTTTGTCCATAGGATCAGACAAGGAGTTCGCATCCTCTACATGTAAGGAGGAACGGCGAGAGGTGGATGCTACAGCCGCATCAACTTTAGGCTCTTTAGACAAAGTGGCCAAGTCCTCATCATCAAAGGGGTACCGCCTCTTACATGATACAGGCACAAACCCCTTTTGTCCCTTACTCCATTCTTTTTTAATGAGGTCCTTAATGGCCTGATTTACAGGGAACACATGACCCTTCCGCTGAGAGATCTGCGAACATAACGTCCTGAGGCGTCTGAGGTTCCTTAGACTCTGATAACCCCATTGTTCCTCTTACTGACTTAACTAAATTATTCACACTGTCAGTAGGAAACAGACATAATCTTCCTCATCCGAGGAACCCGAATTCTGAGAGATGTCAGAATCAATCTCCCCGCTTTCTGCTGACGTGTCCCCTCTAGGTGAAGGTGCTCTCCTGCTTCTCCTCTCCATATTCATAGATGGACCACCTCCTAAGGACTGAAGCTCTTCTCGGATTATGAGACGTATCTCATTCGTTTTGACCGAACTTTCCTGCTGTAAGGTGTTATCTATACAATTCTGACACAATTTCTTTATATAGGAGTCAGGTAGAGGCTCGGTACATATTACACACTGCTTGTGCTTAGATTTTCCTGTCCGTTTTGCCTACAAAAACACAAGTAGAAGAGACTACCATAAGCTTCTATGAAGCTGTGTATACACTCACCCGGAAATATAATTATATGCCGGCTGCCGGGTTGTCAGATCGGCCTGAGTTGTAGAACGAGATTACTTTTTTGCTGACTTGTCAGTGGAGTCACTCACTTTCGAGTGTCCACTGCTTTTCTTTCTGGCATCACCACTAGGCAGGATTAACTCCTCCAGTGGGTGCTCGATATCCTCCTGAGACGACATGTTGCGCATAGCTTAGTGTCTCAGTCTGCCTTATATAGTGTAGGTCTGAAAGAACACACCCCTCATTATCTTTTTTCTCTACCTGTCCAATAGGGGGCCTCAGATAGTGTCCACCGCATCTGCATACAATGTCGTCCATACAGGAAACACCAGTCTGACCCCGCGCCCTCGGAAGTTCAAGGAACTACTTCCAGGACGCCGACCATACTGCACATGTGCGCACTTCCCCTTCCATGCATCCGAATCCACCGCCATTGAGGAGGAAGGTGCCTGCACCGGAGACAATGCTGGCGCCAACGGAATCCTACCGAGGGGTAAGCCTTACAGCCCCCATACAGTAGCCACTTACCGGCTTATTGCCGAAGGGAAATCCTGCAACATGCGGTGGAGCGCTACAACCTTCTCCCAGCAGGGAGACTGTTGCCTATGAAACATCCATTCTGATGCGGTCAGAAGAGGGGGGAGCCTGCAGGAACATTCCCCCGTCTCTGATACTCGCTCTGGAGCCCCTGCCGCTCAGCAGAGACGTACAGGCCGCAGTCCAGGCGAGCTTTCCTCTTCTTTAACTTGCAGAGATTCTCTCTGAGGGTTCCCATCTAGGAACAGGAAACCAACTGAGGAGCGAGGGGGGCCGCCCCTTTTATCTCTCTGTAGGTTTCCTGTTCCTAGGGGCGGATCCCCTCTCTCTAGTGGGTGCTGTCGTGGCGAATAGAAAAAAGGGGTTTCCAGAGGAAAAACGTAGAAAGTATCTGCCCTTTCACAGGCCTTATTATAGTCAAAGATCAGACTATAGGGGTTAAGGGAAAGCAGGGGAGATGGAGCTATCAAAAAGGGGGAGAAAGTAGGAACAAAAATAGGGATTCTGGTCCCTCGACCTCTGTCAGAGTTTCAAAGGAAATTACGCCATCAGAATAGGGGCACGGCTGTTGAACTTCTGGTAATCTTCTTCCACTCTATCCAGAAGTCCTTGGGTTCTCCAGGATATCTCCCAGGGGTACAGAATAGAATTCGACTCCCTTCCCCCAGAAAAATTTTGTGTCCAACGTCCATCTCTCTTCAGTCTCCCCTATGTGGTTGGACATCCAGGATCTTCTGCAGATGGCAGCAATATCTCCAGTTCCTCCTCAGGAGATAGGAAGGGGTCTTTACTTGGGCCTCTTCTCTATAAAGAAGCCTTCGGGGGAATCCAGATCTATAATAAACCTCAAGCCCCTAAACAAATGGCTAGAATACAAAAGGTTCAAAATGGAATCCATACGTTCTACAGTTCCACTGTTAGGAAAAGGCGTGGTAATGTGCACTTTAGACTTAAAAACAGCATATTATCACGTACCAATCTTCACAGATGACCAAAAATACCTCAGATTTGCGGTGGAAAAAGAAAGAAGAGTCTACCATTATCAATTTCTCCTTCGCCACATTGGGGGACACAGGACCATGGATGTTATGCTGCGGTCACTAGGAGGCTGACACTAAGTTGATATAAAGAGTTAACTCCTCCCCTGCATTATACACCCTCATGCTGGCTTCCAGAGACCCAGTTCAAGCTTAGTGTCCATAGGAGGCACACTGGATTTAACCCTTTTTTTTACCGGACGAAGGGTCGACGGAACCTTTCAAGGCTCCGATCTCCCCGAACCAACAACAGGCGAGCACGGGAGTTTTACCTCTCCGTATCCTCTCCTGCGACATGGGATGCCACTGCCTGAGCTGATTTTTTGGGGCAATCGGCCCCTTCAAGGGCACCGATCTCTTCCCCCCCCCCCCTCCCCCTTACAGACGAGCACATGGAGTGTCCTCCACGTATCCTCTTCCGCAGCCAGGCCTATTGCCGGACATTCTGCCCTGCCCACCAGGTTTTACCCTCGGCTGTTCAGAGGCTCTCTACATTGTGGCGTCCGTGCAGCCCCCACTGCATCACCACTGAGAAAACGGATGATGGAAGGAGGCGGACAGTTCCTCTCCACCCCCCTCTGACGGGGATGGTGGATTGAGGCTTCCCCAATCCTGCACCGTCCTAACCACCCCAGGCACAGCTAACCTGCTGCTATCTGCTCTGCAATTCCCCTCCATACGGGGTAAGTGCCACCTGGGGGGAGGGGTCGGTCTTTCCGGCGGTTCTGGAGGGCTCATCGTTCAGGGTCCCCACAGGGCTTCTAGGTTCGTTTGTTTCCGGCGGTCCACGGCCGTGTGCCGGGCCGAAGCCATAAATTTAGTCCCCGGCTTCGGCCTAGTGCGGGCCGCAGCCCGATAGACTCCGTCCCCGGACCTGGCGCTTCTCGCTCTCTGCGAGATTACCATTCACAACCCCCGGCGGCCATCTTTCTTCCTCTGCATCCCGCAGCTCCATCAATCCTGCACGCGTTTTTTTTTTTCTCCCTGGACGCCGGTCTTTTCTCCTATCAGCGCCACCTTATCTTGTTGCGGGACACAGGGCCATGGTAAGGAGACCGGGTTAGGTGCTTCCCTGCAGCATTACCCTCGCTTCCATCCAGCAGCATCTTTTCCTGTTACTTATATTGGGGTACATCATGTCGCAGTCAAGGGCCAAAAAGACCACCAAGGTGCATACTACCTTTTTTACTGCATGTGCCACCTGCCAGGCTCCACTCCCTCGGCCTCAAGGTTCCCCTCTGCTCAGCCTGCGATGCCCAATGTACCCAGGAGCCCTCCGCCACCACCGACCCCAGTGTATCTAGCCCCCCTGAGTGGGCCGCGTCACTGTCACAGTCCATGGATTCTTTAGCCAAAGCGATTAAATCTCTTCATGACCCCCCTGGGGAGTGGGGCACTCTTTTTCCTGGATTAAGAGATCCCTCCATAACAGGGGAATCATCAGCCAGCAGGGGCCGCTCTCACCGGAAAGAGGTACGGTCATCCAAAAAACGGATCCGCACTACCTCTCCTGAGCTCTCACCATGCCATTCAGCCTCTACTTCTCGCTCACCCTCTCCAGGGGTTCGTAGCGATCACGAGTATGAGTCTGATGCATCCTTAGATCCGGATTCTCCGGAGTTTAGATCTACTGTTGACTCCCTCATCGAGGCAGTCAATCGTGCACTAAAAGTGGACGATGACCCTAATTCGGCTCTGGATCACTCAGTTTCCTTTATGAGAACCAAGCGTTCCCATAAGGTGTTTGCCTCTCATCCAGATTTTCTGGATATAGTCCGGCGACACAGGGAGCGACCGGATAAGCGCTTTATGGGCAAAAAGGCCCTGGAATCAAAGTATCCCTTTTCCGCAGATCTTGTTAAAGATTGGACGGAACCTCCACTAGTAGATCCGTCGGTATCGCGCTTGGCCACCAAAATGCTCTTATCTGTACCTGATGGGGCTTCAATTAAAAATCCCACAGAACGCCAGTTAGATTTCCTGGCTCGCTCAGTGTATGAAGCCTCAGGTTCTTCTCTATCTCCTTCCTTTGCTGCGGCTTGGGTCGCTAAAGCAATGGTTTTCTGGGCAGATGCCCTTGCAAAATCCATTCAGGAACAGGATCTTCCGTCTGAGGCAGCAGATCATGCCAAACAAATTGCCATGGCTGGAGATTGTGATGTACGCATCTTTAGACACAGCGGACTGTGCCGCAACTGCGGCTTCAAACGCCATCACCATTAGAAGAGCTATTTGGCTTAGAGAGTGGCGCGCAGATTCCTCCTCAAAAAAAAGTCCCTTCCCTTTCAGAGCGGACACTTCTTTGGAGAAAAATTAGACCAGCTCATTTCCGATGATACAGGTGGGGAAGAGCAAGTTCCTCCTGCAACACAGGCCTAAAGCTGCCTTGCAGCGCCAGCAATATTTTCTCTTTCGGCCCTTTTGCAGTAGCCCATTCTGGTCCAACTCCACAGCCTCGTCCAGATCAGAACAATCTTCACGCACAGACAGACTCTCGGCCTTCATACAGGCCAAATCAGTCCTGGTGAGGAAAGCATAGACAACCCAGGACCAGAGGGTCCAGGCCTGCCAGATTTCCTTCACAATGACTCGGGTCGACACCTCCAAAGTAGGCGGACGCCTGTTTCTTTTTCAACGAGTCTGGCTTTGTCGTCCACAACGAATGGGTCAGAGACCTGGTGTCTTCTGGTTAACAGAATTCTCCGCCTCCCCTCCAGCAAGGTTTTTCCCCTCTCGTCTCCCAAGTTCGGGGGCTCAATCTCGCGCACTTTACCGCGCCATCGAATCCCTCCGCCAAAACGGGGTCGTTGTTCCGGTCCCACATCACAAGAGATTCAGAGGTTTTTACTCATACCTCTTCGTCATTCCAAAAAAGGACGGAACGGAGCGCCCTATTTTGGACTAGAAGCTCCTAAACAAGTACATAAAGGTTCGGCACTTCAGGATGGAGTCCCTCCTGTCAGTCATCTCCTCAATGGAGACTGTTGTGAATTCCGTTCTTGGGCTCCCTCCTGTGAATGGTACTTTGGTGAGTTCTGTCCTTGGACACCCTCTGGTGGCTTTGAGTGGAACTGCTGATCTTTGAGGTTGGCTTTCTCAGCTGCCCTCACTTATTGTTTCTGCTGGCTTTCCTATTTAACTCTGCTCTGGTCGTTAGTTCATGCCAGCTGTCAATGTCTCAGTACTGGTTCAGATCTCTCTTGGATTTCTTAGATGGCCTGTCTACTCCAGCAGAAGCTTAGTTCCGCTAGTTCATTTGTTGTTCATTTTGTTTGAGTGTATTTCTCAGCACATGCTAAGTTTCTTGTCCAGCTTGCTATTATGATATTTCCTTGCTAGCTGGAAGCTCTGGGGGTGCAGAGTTGCCCCTCCACACCGTGATCGGTGTGGAGGTCTTTTTGCACACTCTGCGTGGATTTTGTAGTTTTTAATACTGACCGCACAGTTCCCTTTCCTATCTTCTGTCTATCTAGAGAAGATTCGGCCTCCTTTGCTAAAATCTGTTTTCATTCCTGCGTTTGTCACTTTCCTCTTAACTCACAGTCAATATTTGTGGGGGGCTACCTTTCCTTTGGGGAATTTCTCTGAGGCAAGGTAGGCTTCTATTTCTATCTTCAGGGGTAGTTAGTTCTTAGGCTGTGAAGAGGCGTCTAGGGAGAGTTAGGAACGCTCCACGGCCATTTCTAGTGTTGGTGTAAGGATTAGGGATTGCGGTCAGTAGAGTTACCACCTCCTCCGAGCTTGTCTCAGGTTTCCGTTTTAACCATCAGGTCATTCCAGGGTGCTCCTAACCACCAGGTCATAACAGGAGACAGGGGAGTTCCTAGCATCAATAGACATCAAAAATGCTTATCTGCATATCCCGATCTTCCCGCCACATCAAAGGTTCCTCCATTTCGCCATCCAAGAGGACCATTTTCAATTCACGGCCTTACCCTTTGGCCTTGCCACTGCGCCCAGGGTATTCACAAAGGTCATGGCGGCTGTAATGGCCATCCTTCACTCCCGAGGAGTGGTTGTGTTGCCATACTTAGACGACCTCCTGATAAAAGGTCCGTCTTATCGTGCCTGCGAGGATTCTCTTTCGCGCCTGGGCTGGTTAATCAACTTGGACAAGTCCTCCCCCATTCCAGCCCGACGGATCTCTTTCCTTGGCATGATCCTGGACACGTCAAAGGGGCTGGTCTTGCTTCCTTGGTCCAAGGCCCAAGAGCTTCAGCAGGGAGCTCGGACGCTCTGTCGTCCTCATCCGCAGACCATTCGGTTTGCCATGAATATCCTGGAGAAAATGGTGGCCGCAACTTAGGCGGTTCAACTCCATCTCCGCCCCTTACAACAGGCTCTGCTGGACAATTGGGACAGGAGTCCCTTATCCCTCGATCGGCCATGTCCTCTGTCTCCACGGGTCAGGCAAGCCCTCAAATGGTGGACTCTGGAATCATCTCTCTTCCAGGGCAGGTCTTTTCTCCTGATCCGCTGGCTGGTGGTAACTACCGACGCCGGTCTCCTCAGTTGGGGAGCGGTGTTTCGACGCCACACTGCCCAGGGGAGTTGGACGATCCGGGAATCGAGACTTCCCATAAACATCTTGGAGATTCGAGCGGTCAGACTTGCCCTCAGACTTTTTCACTTCCTGCTCACGGGTCACCCAATTCGAATTCAATCGGACAACGTCACAGCGGTGGCGTACATAAACCATCAGAGGGGTACCCACAGCAGAGCGGCGCTGCAGGAGGTCTCCCACATTCTCCGTTGGGCCGAGGCCAACCACTCCACCATTTCGGCAGTCCACATCCCAGGCGTCGAGAACTGGGCGGCGGATTTTCTCACCCGTCAGGGTCTCGCCTCGGGAGAGTGGGAACTCCATCCAGAGGTTTTCCGGCAAATCTGTCTTTGTTGGGGAACTCCGGACGTGGATCTGATGGCATCCAGACTGAAGCCTAAGTTCCCAACTTTATAGCACGTTCTCGGGATCCCCAGGCCATCGGGGTGGGCGCACTGATATCCCCATGGCATCGGTTCCAACTCCCGTACGTGTTTCCTCCACTTCCTTACTGCCGAAAGTGATCCTAAAAATCAAGACTGAGGGGGTTCCAGTGATTCTTGTTGCCCCGGATTGGCCACGTCGCGCATGGTACGCGGAGTTCGTATCTGACGTCCCCTGGTGGTTACCAGACCGCCCAGAACTGCTTCGCCAAGGGCCGATCTACCGCCAGAGCTCAGGGGCCCTACGTTTAACGGCGTGGCTGTTAAAACCTGGATTCTAACTCAAGCTGGTTTCTCCCAGCAGGTCATCTCCACCATGATAAGCGCTCGCAAAGCATCTTCGCTTGCATTTATCACCGCACCTGGAAAGCCTTCTTCTCATGGTGCAGGCTCTGCGGTCATCCTCTGCTTGTCTTCTCAATTCCTTCCATTTTGGATTTCCTTCAGTCCGGCTTGGATTCCAGCCTGGCGCTCAGTTCCCTCAAGGGTCAGATTTCAGCGTTGTCTGTGTTGTTCCAACGTAAGATTGCTGCCAACTTGCAAGTCAGGACCTTCATTCAAGAGGTCTCCCACGTGGTACCCCCCTACAGAATGCCGTTAGAGACCTGGGATCTCAATTTGGTTCTGAGTGTTCTTCAGGAATCTCCGTTTGAACCTCTGCAGGATGTCCCCCTAACTGTCCTCTCCTGGAAGGTGGCCTTCCTTGTGGCAGTAACATCTATCAGATGAGTGTCAGAGTTGGCCGCACTATCCTGCCCGGGTGCCTTTCCTTTCCTTCCACCAGGACAAAGTAGTCCTACGCCCATCTCCGGATTTTCTCCCTAAGGTGGTTTAATCTTTCCACCTTAATGAAGATATCATTCTTCCCTCCTTCTGCCCACAGCCAAACATAGGGTCGAAAAAGCCCTTCACACCCTGGACGTGGTACGGGCCCTTAGGAGGTACATTTCTAGAACTGCTCCTTTCCGCAAATCGGACTCCCTCTTTGTGCTCCCGGAGGGTCACAAAGGGTTTAGCCGCATCTAAGGCCACGATAGCTAGATGGATCCGTTCAGCTATCCAAGAATCCTATCGGGTCAGGGGCAGTCCTATCCCAGCAGGGAATAGAGCACACTCTACTTGGTCGATGGGTGCTTCCTCGGCCATCCGGCACTAGGCAACGGCGGAGCAGGTTTGCAAGGCCGCAACATGGTCTAGCCTGCATACTTTCACAAGGCACTACAATCTCCACATTCAATCTTCTGCGGATGCAGCCCTCGGCAGACGTATTCTGCAGGCGGCCGTCGCACATTTATAGTCAGATGGTGCACGGCGTTATTTGGTTGTATGGTTTTCCCACCCAGGGACTGCTTTGGGACGTCCTATGGTACTGTATCCCCCAATGTGGCGAAGGAGAAATAGGGATTTTTGTGTACTCAACGTAAAATCCTATTCTCCGAGCCACTCATTGAGGGACACCGCACCCACCCTGTTAGCCTTATGGCTCGTTACATTTTGGTTCTTGACTTTCTCTGACATGTTATAATCTGATATGTAATATATTATTATATTCATCTCCTACTGCTTTTGCACTGAACTGGGTCTCTGGAAGCCAGCATGAGGGTGTATACTGCAGGGGAGGAGTTAACTCTTTTTATCTCAACTTAGTGTCAGCCTCCTAGTGACAGCAGCATAACACCCATGGTCCTGTGTCCCACAATGAGTGGCTTGGAGAAAAGGATTTTACGGTGAGTGCACAAAAATCCCTATTTCGTTGCCTCCCATTCGGTCTGGCAACATTGCCCAGAGTTTTTACAAAGCTTTTCGTAGAAATAGTGGCTTATCTGAGAAATCACAATAGTACCCTGTTTAGACGATTTTCTAATAGTGGCAGACTATATAGGGCAGCTCAAAATCGACTGTCAGTTGGTGATCTCCACTCTGCAGAAATTGGGTTGGGTGGTGAACTGGTCAAAGTCAGACCTGACACCCAAACCAAGAATAAAGTTTCTGGGAGTTATCCCAGACTCAAACGTCAGAAAATCTTTTCTCCCAGATGGGAAGCGGACCGATTTAACAAAAAGGATTCGCCATTTTTCAAGAAGTCGAGTCTCCATCAGGGATACCATGAAGATCCTCGGATTAATGACAGCCTGCATCCCCTGTGTCAACTGGAGCCAGTTTCATTCCCGTCGGTTAGAGGGCAGTTCTCGCTTCCTGAGACAGAAGACAAACCTCACTGGACAGGGAGTTTCCTCTATCCCATTAAGTCAGACAATCCCTACGCTGGTGGACTGTTCCCAGAAATCTCCAGGTCGGCGTTCTGTAGATCCATTCTCCAGCAGTTACGGTGACCACAGACGCAAGCCAACAAGGTTGGGGTGGTCAAGTCCTCGGAAGATACTATCCGGGGCAGTGGAATTCAGAAGACAGCAAGAATTCCTCAAATCACAGAGAACTACACGCGGTTTGGAAGGTCCTGTATTCAGCACAAGTTCTACTAAAGAACAAACACCTGAAGATTCTGTCAGACAACACGACGACTGTAGCCTTTCTTCGGCATCAGGGTGGTCCAAGACATCCAAAATTACAACATCTGGTGGATCAGATCTTCAGTTGGGGCGGAAAGATCGGTGCTCTCAATTTCAGCAGTGCATATGGAGAGTTCGAAGAACCAGGTTGCGGATTTTCTGAGCAGAAAAAAAGCTGTCTAGGGAGTGGGAACTAAACAGCAAAGTTTTCAGCAAGCTATGCCAACGCTGGGGAACACCGGAGGTGGACTTATTCGCTGTCAGACGGAACGCGAAGGTCGAAACCTTTTATTCACTGAACCCTTGGGAAAGACTGGCGGGAATAGACGCGCTGTCATGGAGGGAGGGGTCTGTTAAATGCTTTTCCCCCCTCTTGCATTAATCCCAAGAATCCTCAGGAAGATATACGAGGACAGAGCTCAGATCATTCTAATGTTTCCTTTCTGGCCCAAAAGGAGCTGGTTCCCCTTACTGAAAAAGTTGGCGGTAGAAGAACCTTTTCTCCTTCCGAAAAGAAGAGATTTCCTCCAGGGTCCCATTCACCCAGACAGCCTCCAACTAGCAGCTTGGATCCTGAACGCCAAATCCTGAAAGCAAAACGGCTATCAGAAGGGGTCATCTCCATCCTCCAAGCAAGTAGGAAGCCAGTGACTTCTGCAATTTATTTAAAAATATGGAAAAAATTCTGCAGTTTTGTGGAGACACAATGGTTGATTTTGACAATCCTGACATTCCCAAAATTATTGAATTATTATTTATTTTTTTTGCAGCAGGGATTTAAGAAAGGTCTTAAACCGAGTACTCTGAGGGTCCAAGTGGCAGCCTTCAGCATATTTTATTATTCTTCCCTGGCCTCCCACCCCTGAATAGATGGTTTTTCCAGGGCAGTTCTGAGGCTAAGACCCTTAATCAGGAAAACTGTCCCACCTTGGGATCTTAACCTGGTCCTTAATGAGTTGTGCAAAAATCCGTTTGATCTAGCAGAAGATGCAGACATTGCTAATCTTTCCCTCAAAACAGCCTTCCTAGTAGCCATTACATCGGCTAAAAGACTGGGGGAACTTCAGACCCTGTCCATTCAGAACCACTATCTGCAAATATTTGATGATAGACTGGCCTTAAGACTTGATCCAGGTTTTCTTCCTAAGGTGGTCTCAGATTCAAATATAAATTAGGAGGTAGTGCTTCCATCATTTTGCCAGTTTCCCAAAAACCAGAAGGAGAAATTTTACCATAACTTGGATGTTAGGGAGACCGTACTTAAGTACTTGGAGGCAACTAGGGCCTGGAGACGGGATAGTAATCTATTTATCCTTTTTAGAGGTCCTAATAATGGGAGAAAAGCATCAAAATCTACCATTACGATTGGATTAGGTCCACCATTAGCCTAGCTTATCAGGCACAGGGAAAGAGTCCCCCAGGCAACCTTAAAGCTCATTCATCCAGGGCTATAGCCGCTTCATGGGCAGAGAAAGGGGGTGCTTAGGCAGATCAGATCTGCAGGGCTGCATCCTGGTCTAGTCTCAGTACCTTTTCTAAACATTACAAACTAGATGTAGTGTCATCTCATCTAGCCTTTTGCAGGAAGGTGCTTCAAGCAGTAGTCCCACCCTAGGACTAAAAAATCTCCTTTGGTGCTTCTCCATGGTGCTGTCAGGTGGTGACCTGGAAAACTGTAATTAGACCTACCAGTAACTGTATTTCCAGGAATCCATCCTGACAGCACTGTTAGGGAGGGAACTATTACAAATACACTGCATACTTATGTGAAGTAACATTTGTATAGTGATTTATGTTCAAATAAAATTCTCTTTTTGCATCCATCCAGAGGTGTTACTTTGGAAAATCACTGAAGGGTGGTAGGGGGAGGGTTCTTTTAAACTCTCGTGGTTCCTGTCCCACTATGGATAAGAAGGACGTCCTCCATGGTGCTGTCAGGATGGATTCCTGGAAATACAATTACTGGTAGGTCTAATTACCGTTTTCCTCCATCCAGGGTAATATTAGTAAGATATCCCATCTGGTGCTCTGGGACAACATGGGCCTGTGTGATTTCAAATGCCAGGGCTGAATTTGCCCCAGTCCATACCTGGGCATGTATGAGGAAACTGTAAAGGGGAATGGGCGGCATGTATGCGGAAACGGTGCAGGGGAATGGGCAGCATGTATGAGGAAACGGTACAGGGGAATGGGGGGCCTGTATGAGGAAACTGTACAGGGGAATGGGCGGCATGTACAGTACAGACCAAAAGTTTGGACACACTTTATCATTTAAAGATTTTTCTGTATTTTCATGACTATGAAAATTGTACACTCACACTGAAGGCATTATTAAATTATTATATTCTAGGTTCTTCAAAGTAGCCACCTTTTGCTTTGACTGCTTTGCACACTCTTGGCATTCTCTTGATGAGCTTCAGAAGACTTCGCTTCTCGCTCCTCCTTGTAATGCCGGGAATCGAAGGATCAGTCAGTGCACAGGAGTACACAGAGACCTGGCCTCCCCCCACAATCAATCCCTAAATGTGCCTAATCTTTGATTCAGCGCATACATTAGTGGCTCAGGAGTTCAGGTGGCTGGGGGATGATCTCTGAGGGTAATAGGGAAAGGTTCTTGAATGCACTTCAATAACTAATTATTAATACACAATAGAGGAGCTAGAATAGCACTGACCATGAGAACCCGAAGGTTAACCAGCTGCCGTCCTCATGAGGAGGTCACAATGGTCCCTATTAATGTGTATTCCTCGCCAAAGGGAGCTAGGAAGTGTGAGCCTCTGTGGGGAAAACAGGGACTTTACAAACTCCAGTAGTTGTGTAACTTGTAGTATGTGATGTACAGAGGAGTGGGCAGTAATGCCATGTGTGGCAGGTGTGGGCACAGCGATGCCAAGCCTAGGATGGGTGACCACAACTGACCTGCTCTGGGTGGCAGTTCCCTGCTCTGGTGACACATCCTAGCCATCCGGCAGCCGGTAACACCTGAGCATGGGTGCAGACCGATACATGCGTGGAGGAGCACAGGTACACGCATGACAAGTGTAAGCAGCACACTGGCCGCACATCAGCACTTTACAGCCGTGAATGCACTTGACTCATCTGCTACTGCATTCGCGCCTCAACCGGACTCTTTGACAGCTGATGCCGGCTCTTCGGCTTTTTTGTTTCCGCTCCATCTCTTGTCAAACTTCAGGGACACGCCCAGCTCACTTAGCCCTTATGCTAGGTTACATGTCCTTCAGGGGCACGCCCACTCGCCTCACACCGTTGGAAGTCTGGGGAAGCCAGTTGTGGGCGTGGCCAGCAGGGTGCATGACATGTCTGCTGAGTTTCCCAGCTGCTTGTTTGCTGAACTGGGCGGGCCTCTAAGCACTCCTATCCAAGCGATGATCCTGGAGTAATGGGAAGACACTGAGAAACGTCTGATACCCCGTGACTTCAGGATTTGGTTGCCCTTCGAACCTGAGGATATGAAGCTGTGAGAAGAGGTTCCCAAGATCGACGTTTCGGTGGTCAAAGTGGCCAAAAAGACTTCCATACCCTTTGAGGACTCCTCGAGTTTAAGGGAGCCAATAGATAGGAAGGCGGATAACCTTAAGAGGATGTGGGAAGCAAAATTGAAAGTAAATATAGCTGCTCTCTGTTGCTAGATCCATGTTTTTGTGGATCGGTCAACTAGAGGAACATCTGGGTATTAAGACGCCTAGAGTAGACATCTTGGCATCCCTTCCCCTATTGAAGTTGGCCTTGGGGTTCATGGCTGATTCCAGGCCATCCCAGAGATATAGATCTAGGGGGAAAATGAGTAAGTAGAGTTATCCGAAAGGAGGGAGAGGTAGAGGCTCCCTTTTTGGGTGAGGTTCAGGACCAAGGCAGCAATGATGCCTATCATATAAGAGGAAGGCTCAGACAGTTGGCAAAGAACTGGCGACACGTCACCCAGGATCAATGGACGCTAAGTACCATTGCGGAAGGGTACGTGATTGTTTTCAGGGGTCCCTGCTGAGAGATTTATAGCGCTTCGCTCCCTGACTGCCAGTTCACTTGTGTGCTCAGACATAAGAGAACTGGTGGATACAGCAGTGATAATACCAGTTCCTCGGTTGTAGGAAGACCAAGGTCACTACTCAAACCTGTTTACCATCAAAAAACCCTGAGGCGAAACTCGCACTATAGTGAATCTAAAACCGTTGAATTTCTGGTGAAGTACAAGAGGTTCAGGATGGAATCAATAAGGTCAACAATTCCACTGATAAAGGTGCAGTTATGTGCACTTTGGACCTGAAAAGTGCCTATTATCAGGTACCAGTACATCGCTCTACTCTGAAATTCCTTTTTTTCCATCATACATGATGGCACCACGAGAGATGGGATCCGCCCATCAAGGACAGGAAACCTTCAAGATTAAAGGGGCGGCTTCTCTCTCCACATCAGTTGGTTTCCTGTCCTTGACTGAGAACCCTCAAGATGAAGACTTCTGATGAAGACAGAAGAGGATGCCTGGGCGCGGGTCTGGTGGATTTGGGCAGGCGCTAGTCTGCTGCACCAGGTACCGGTAGTCTCCTCAGGGGTCATGTATTCCATGCCCCCCCCCCCCCCCCCTGAGCGAAGCATGGCCACAACCCGTGAGGCAACGCCCGGTTAGAAAATTATCCTCGGGGGGCCGCAGATAGCGTTTCCCCCCTGTTGATTGAAAATCCTGCTGTCCTTGGGGGGTCACTACATGGTGCCCCCCCTGTTGACCAAAGGTGGCCATGCAGCCCGTAAGGCACATCTGTGTCCGGGCTGAGTAAGTCTCCTCGGGGGTTGGGGTCCTCCCTGTCGAGCATTAAGAGCAGGTCTCCCCCTTTCACCCTTCCCCCTCTTCCCTGGTGGTACCTGAAGCTGCACAGAGCGGTATGGAGCGGTTTCCGGAGCACTGAGAGAGCATCTGGACGCTGAGGGTAAATGCTGTGCTACCTTCCTGAACATCTGCGGCATGGACACTCCTGGAAGCCTCCCTCCAGCCGGCGCCAGGCACCCGGGAATGGAGGTACGGACATGCGCACAATACCCGGCGGCACCACTCGGAACGTTTGATGCAGGCAGGGGGGCCAGAATCTTCGGCGCACACCGGAAGTAAAGGCCGGGTGCACGCCTGGAAGTAAAACGCGCATAGGTGCTGAAGGAGCGTGCACCGGAAATAATAACCGTGTGCACGCGCAGGACCTGGCGGCAGCACTCTGGGCAGGATCAACCAGGTGAATGGTGGATCTAATAGTGCGCACCGGAAGTGGTTGCTGGGTGCGCGCTCTGGCATAATTATACAGTGCAGGCGTTGCGCTAGCGGCCAGCAGATGCAGGATCAACCAGGTGATTGATTGCATCTATGAGCACCGGAAGTGGTGCAGGCACGATCAGCCAGTTAATCAAATCATGACAGCTGCGCACATGCACCTGACTACTGAAGGGACCAGTAATGGCAGGATCAACCAGGTGATCCATTTAAAAAAAAAAAAAGAGGAAGTGAATCTATTTAAACGAACCAGAAGTGCTGCCTTGTGTCACTAAACTAGGCCAGGTTGAGGGTGACTACTCTTGTTACGTGGTAGTGTGTATGATGGAGAGCTTTTCACCAGAACATTTAATGCCACAGCAAGAGATGCAGGAGAGGCGGTTTCGCTCAAGTGAGAAGAGCCAGATCCGCCATGGTAGCAGCAGAAGCCACTCGAACAGCGTACGGACGGATCGCCATGCCAAGGAGGGGTCCCTAGTCTCATTGGGAGACACGGAGAAAACCAGCCAACCTCCGGATCCGGTACCCGTACTTTGAAAGCGTCCGAGTGGTGAGTGAACTGCGAGAAAGTCCAGCACACTAATGTCTGTTCTTTTCTCTTATCTCCGTCTCTCCCCTCTTTTCTTACATAAATTGGGGGTGGGAGTATAGAAGGTTCCCAAAAAGTATAATGCAAAAACTAAAAATTAGGAATGTCCCTTGTGTAAAAAGCCTTTAAAAACAGCCTGGAGTAAAAAACTGTGTCAGGAGTGTATCAACAAGACAGTGGCGGAGGAAACACCCTCCTTTACGGAGAGCCTAAGATCTCTGATCCAGTCAGAGGTCTCTAGGTCTGTGAAAGCTTTACAGAGAGCCGACACAGACACCAGGTCTAGGGACAGATCCAGCCCCTCAGTAGCAGCCCAAAGGGATTCCTCGGAGTCAGAGGAGGACTCAGATACAGCTCGCTGCTCAGATAGTAGCTCAGAAGAGGAAGATGCATTTCCAGCGGAGGCTACGGATAAGCTTATAAAAGCTGTTCGCTCTACCATGGGGCTGGTAGACGAAAAGGCAAAAAAGACAGCCCAGGAACTTCTGTTCAGTGGTCTACAAAAGAAAAAACGGAGGTCATTCCCTATTAATGAACAGCTACAAGAACTGATTAAAAGGGAATGGCAAAAACCGGAGAAAAGGTCCCAGAATAACCACCTCCCTAAAGAAAAGATATCCTTTTGAAGACGGGGCGTCCTCATCTTGGGATAGAGCCCCGAAGATTGATGTAGCAATTTCAAAAGTTGCCAGAAAATCCTCCCTGCCATTCGAGGATCTAGGTTCTCTAAAAGAACCTCTGGATAGAAAGGTGGACAGTTCCCTGAAACGAGCTTGGGAAGCCTCGGCAGGAGCACTAAGGCCAGCTATCGCGGCCACTTGTGTAGCCAGATCCCTAAAAATCTGGATAGACAACCTGGAGGATCAGGTAGAACAAAAAGTTCCCAGAGAGACTATCCTAGAGGCAATACCGGCCATGAGAGCAGCGGCAGTATTTCTAGCTGAGGCGTCAGCAGACTCGGCTAGACTGGCAGCAAAGCCAGCAGCTTTAGCCAACACAGGATGCCGTGCCGTATGGCTTAAATGCTGGCCAGGAGATACTCCGGCAAAGATGAAGCTTTGCTCCTTGCCATGTGAGGGGAACTTCCTGTTTGGACCGGCATTAGGCGAGGTGTTAGAAAAAACCGGTGACAAAAAGAAAAATTTTCCAAAGCAGCCATTTCAGCCCTTTCGGCGCTCCTTTCAGAGAGGCCGAAAATTCTGAAGGCAGCAGTATAGAGACTGAGACAGGAGCAACTTGGACAAGCGATCCAGGGGAGGAAAAGGTTTCTATTTTGGCAAGTCCCCCAGGGACACCAAGAAGCCCTCCCAGTGACGGTCCTTCTCAGGTGGGAGGGGGGCTCTCTTACTACTTTCCAGCCTGGGTGAAGATCTCCTCCAGCGTATGGGTCCGACAGATCATAGGATCAGGCCTAAAATTAAAATTCCACCACTGACCTCCAAGAAGATACATGCAGACCCAGGTACAGTCCTCCCAAGAGAAACAAGACAGTCTGGAGGGGGAAGTAACATCACTGCTAGACAAGCACGTCTTGGAAGAAGTTCCTATAGAGGCAAGGATGGAAGGATTTTATTCCCCCTTTTTTCTCATAAAAAAAGCGGACAACTCTTGGAGGACAATAATAAATCTAAAGGGCCTCAACAAATTTCTAATAATTCCATCGTTCAAAATGGAAACAATAAAATCAGCAGTGAAGCTCCTATATCCTCGGTGTTACATGGCGGTCCTAGACCTAAAGGACGCTTATTACCACGTCCCAATCAGACAACAAGATCGTCAGTTTCTCAGAGTGGCAGTTCAGATGGGATCCCAGTTGCGTCACTTTCAGTACAGGGCTCTGCCCTTTGGGATAGCAGCATCCCCACGGGTGTTTACAAAACTGATTGCAGAGGTCACAGCACATCTCGGAGAAAAAGACACTCTGATAATACCCTACTTAGACGACTTCCTGATAGTGGGGGGAAGAACTTTTCTCACTGTCAGGAGCGGGTCAGAATAGTGATGGACACTCTACAGACACTAGGATGGCAACTGAACCTCAAGAAATCCAAACTAGAGCCAGCAATGGTCCAGAATTTCCTAGGGATAACGGTAGACTCAGTGGCGCAGGAATGTCGCCTGCCAGAGGAAAAAGAGGAAAAGATCAAACAAATGATTATGACCACATTAAAAAAAAACATGGATGACTTTAAGAAGAGCCATGTTGGTGTTGGGGTCCCTAACCTCCTGCATACCGGCAGTAAAATGGGCCCAGTTCCATGCAAGAGAACTGCAATTGCCTAGATGTCAGGAGATGTATCCTACAGTATTTAGAGATGACAAAATCCTGGAGGAAACAGAGGGCTTTATTTGTTTCAATCCAGGGGTCAAGGAAGGGCCTTAAAGCCTCAAAACAAACTATTGCTAGATGGGTGAGAGGCCATTATTCTAGCGTATAGTAGTGCAGGCAGGGTTGTTCCTCAGGGTCTGAAAGCCCACTCCATGAGGGCCATGGCGACGTCGTGGGTGGAGAGAGCAGATGCTACCATCGACCAAATCTGTAAGGCGGCCACTTGGTACTCTCCGTCTACATTTGTTTAAACATTATAGGCTAGACCTATCTGCTACCTCTGATCTCACATTTGGGAGAAGAGTGTTACAAGCAGTGATCCCTCCCTAAAAGAGAATACAAATCTCTGTAACTCTCTCGTGGTGCCGTCGTGTATGATGGATAAACACGGGTATTACATACCTGGTAATGTGTTTTTTCATGAGACATGACGGCACCCTTATATTCCCACCATTTTGATCACGCCATTAGTTGGGTGCATTATTAGCATTATTTGTATTATACACTCCCTGGGGTATCGGTGAATAGAACCGTATAGGATGTATTATTTACGTGTACACTAACCAGCGGAGTTCCTCTCGTACTCTGTAAAACAACTAATGTGAAGAGAGGAGCCGCCCCTTTTATCTTGAAGGTTTCCTGTCCTTGATGGGCGGATCCCCTCTCTCATGGTGCCATCATGTCTCATGAAAGAACACATTACCAGGTATGTAATACCCGTGTTTTCGTGGTGAAAATTCAAGATTGGAACTTCCAATTCCAGTGCCTTCCCTTTTTGGTCTGGCCTCAGCTCCCTGTCTTCATGAAGCTGGTCGTGGAAATCGTGGCCTTTCCAAGACAGAAATATAATTATTATAATTTAGAATCCCGTACCTGGACGACTTCTTGATGGTAGCCAGCTCGGTGGAAGAATTTCAGGCTCACAAGAAGAGGACGATAGCAACTTTGGAACATCTAGGTTGGATCCTAAACCTGAAGAAATAAGACTTGGAACCAGGATCCAGAAACCTTTTCATGGGGGTCTTACTGGATTCTGGGCTAAGAATGTCCTTCTTGCCAGAGGAGAAACAAAGGTCCTTAAAAACAAGATTCGGTTGTTCCTGAAGAGTCAATTCCATCACAACAGCAATGAAGATCCTGGGGCTATTGATATCTCATATTCCTTGCGTTTGGTGGTCCCAGTTCCATTCCAGGAGTCTTCAAAGGGCTATACTATCCTCTTGGGACAGATGCCAGGTGATGCTCGACAGAAGAATCTGCTTATCCTTGGCAGTAAGGAAATCTCTTCTCTGGTGGATAGTTCCCAAGAATCTTCAGCAAGGAATCCAGTGGATTACCTCTCCTTGTGTAGGCATCGCCTCAGATGCCAGCAAGGAAGGCTAGAGAGCGTACCTGGACAGGAAAATATTATGGGATATTGAGCTCCACCTAAAGTATTTTATTATTATATTTTTTTTTTGCCTCAGTATTTGTAAGCCAAAACCACGAGTGGGTAAAATGCAGAAGTGGGGACGTGTTTCTATTATACTTTTCCTCTGATTTTGTTCCACTCCTGAGTTCGGCTTACAAATACTGACCAAATTCTCAATGTGTGTACGTGGCCTAAGAGGCAATGAGTTTGATAAATTTTGTTAGGCCTCTTTCACACGTTAGTGACTCCAGTACGTGTGGTGACAGTTTTCACACATACCGGAGACACTGACCCACATAGACCCATTCAGATAAATAGATCTGTGCACATATCTGGTTTTTTTTTTTTTTTTTTTTTTTTCAATGGACCGCTTCCGAGTGACCCACTCGTCGACATGTCCGTTTTTTACCATCAGCATAGACAGCAAAACATCCCGCACACGTGCACATATAGAATACACGTTGATGTCCTCCGTGTGATATGCATAGGCATCGAGGAAGACGCGCTACAGTAAGCACTGTTCCCCGGCTGCAGGTGGTGAAGGTGGCTTTCATCAGTCTCCCCTGCTCTGCCGGAAATCTGCATGCGCAGAGGAGAATGAGTTATATTAAAGTCCGAACAATGACCGCATCTGGGGGCTTTTGGGACTACTCCCATCATCCGATACCTGCTGCCTCTAATACAGTAAGTGACAGCAGGAGAGGATGATGGGTGTATTCCCCTGTCGCCGCCTGTTATATAACTACATTAATGAATGAAAAACCCGATGTGGGTTCCACCCTATTTTCTCTAACCAACCAGGCAAAACTCACAGCTGGGGGCTGCAGGTTGGTTATCAAAAATAGAAGGGTCCCCATGCTGTTTATCAAAATTATTTAAATAATTAAAAAAAAAAAAAAGTATGGGGTCCTCCACATTTTTTTACAACCAGCCTTGCTAAAGCTCACAGCTGGGGGCTGATATTCTCAGGCTGGTAAGGGGCCATTGATATAGCCCCCCCCCCAGCCTAAAAATAGCAGCCTGCAGCTGCCTAGTAAAGGCACATCTACTAGATACACTTTGCCCACCTCTTCCCAATTGCCCTGTAGCGGTGGCAAGGGGGGGTTGAGGTCACCTTTGTAATTGTGAGGTGATGGCAAGACCCAAGGTTGGTAATGGAGAGGCGTCAATACTAGCCCCATAGTCACATTGCAAGAAAAAGCACCCAGAAAAAAGTCCTTTAATTGAAAAAAATTAGACTCCTTTTAATCTCAATTAAATCATACTTACGACCTCGCCTAATTCCACCGAAGCCCTCGATCTCCTGTCATAAAAATTAAATTAAAAATTAAATTAAAAATTAAATTAAAAAATATATATATACCATACCTGTCCGTCGTTCTGTCTCACGCCGTAATCTATATGGGGGATCTAAATAGTTTTCAACCTGGATGATGTAGAGATGTGACCATCCAGGCTGAGAACCACTGGTGTATGAGATGCTGCGAGTGCAGCCTCTGTGACGTCACTGAGGCTGCGTTCCCTAGGCGGCCTGAACTGCGGTGACTTCAGGACCGTGGGGAAAAAGTGACGAGTTCACCGCAGTTCAAGGTCAGTGTCTTCACAGCAGATCACCTTGAGTTACACATGTACAAATAAGAAATGAGAACAAGCAGGAAGGAGTGTTAAGAATGGAATCGGGTAAGAGTGGCAGCACAGCAAGGAACTGGATTTCAGACTCAGACTCCCATTAGACAGTGTAGCTATATTGCTGCCAAATGCTTATTGTGTTGTCTTTATGGGATAGAACTAAATAGTGGTTACTATTGCAAAGAAAATAAAATGGTAAGCATCATTAATACCCAGAAACTTTTAGACAACTTTAAAGATAACCCCGTTCTAGTTTAGTGTAGCTTTTATAAAGGGCACACTGTTGGCAAAAAGGAAATGCAGCCTTACGGTCTACCCAGTTATTCCTAGGCTCCAATGGCTGTGTCTCCAGATTTGTAATTAACTCATTACATTACTATTTTATTGATCTTCTTTTATATTTATGGTAAAAACTCCATTGTGTACATGAGGTTGTTTGTTTAGTTATTACAACTAAAATATTGTGTATTATATTTTAACATATTTTATTTCCTTCTGCCATCTTGTGGAACACTGAAGTATCTCTGCTCAGAGTAATTTTGCACTGGGAGCAGTGGTGAATGCTACATTTGGCTCCATTATTGAATTAACCTTCTACATCACTGCGCTGATAAAGGGGGCGAGGGAGAATGACAAGTGCTATGAAGAAGTGGTGAAGTCTGCGCTGACTGGCACATTGTTGGGGTGTGTCCTCTTAGTTCCTGTGAGTCATTTGCATTAAGAACCCTTGATGTCGTGTAAAGTGTATGTGTGTGTTTTGTTTTTTTTGTTTTTTTTAAATATATAGTTGAACTTTTAAACTGTTTGGTAAGAAATCCATTTGGGATAGATAATTCAATTCAGAATACTTGTGCTGTATTTACCTACAGGGCTTGTGCATGGTGATTGGAGGAATCAAGCATCGGGAACAAAGATTTAATAGCCGTTCGGCTGGTGTGGGCTCTGCTCTGCTCTTCATTTCTGTTGGAGGTGAGACTCCTGTGCATTTCTAGGAGTATGCTTCTTTTTGTAGTTTAGGATAAGTCAGCACTTTATTTAAACTGACTAAATATACCATTGAGGTAAATGCAGGTATGATGGTGACCCAACACATGCATGCACTGAGAGAAGGCTTTCTGGGCCAGACACAGAAGTCTAATAGACTTGCAGCTGACCTGTTCCCATATATTGTGGTAACCACTTTGAAAGGAGGAAACACTCTTGTTCAAAGCTTGCAAACATACCATATTTAATGTTTATTTATTTTACTTTAAAGCGCTGTGTAATTAATGGTGCAATATCGGACATCACTGCACTCTCCCCATTGGGGCTCACAATCACAAATTCCCTATCCATATGTTTGTGTTTGGAATATGTGAAGAAACTCATGAAAACACGGTGAGAACTTTGATAAAGGACACCTGAGCCGCACCTGGAACTTGTTGCACCAGTTTATCAAATGTCTCCATGGTTTTTTTTTATCCTTGTCATCACCAAGATTTTGTGGTTTTTAATTATATTTGAATAAAAGGACTTGGGTTTTATTTGGAGCTGGAAATTTTTGCTTTTTTTTTTTTCTAGAGAACAAACTCTTTGCAGATGTCCTTGATGGGATTTGAACTCAGGACCCCAGCGCTATAAGTACAGTGCCATGTTCCGGTTGTAGTAGGGTACATGGTGCAAAAAAGGGCGATTTAAGATATGATATCTTATGACTTTGTTTATAATAGAATTCATGTACTTGCATTTTACATCATATAGAAATCGGGTTTATTTTGTATGCTTGATCAGCTGTACATTTTCATGATTTCAGGTATGTTTGCACCCACCCTATTCTCCAAAGTGTACGGGAAAATGATTTGTGCAGAGTGTATGAATTTTGGACAAAATGGAACCGAGAAGTACATCTGCCAGAATTGCCACAGTGAGTTGGTAAGTAGTAGTGTATCTAAATTGGCAAATTAAAACTAAACTGGAAAATAAATTTTTGTGCCATTGACAATCTTTAAAACCTTCAACCGTTTTCTCATTCAAAAACAAGTTAATCCCACAGGACCTGTATTGCTAGTGTATACAATATATTACATAATTTTATATTTACCTTATATCCTCGAGTATAAGCCGACCCGAGTATAAGCCGAGACCCCTAATTTTGCAGCAAAACACTGGGAAAAGAGAGAGCAGAGAGCTCTGGCCGTCTGACGTCACAGCCAGGCTTGCAGACTGCGCCTGTGCGGCGAGTGCGGCCACCCACCTTGGTAATCCCAGCCCCGCAGTGTGTTATGCATTATGCAGAGTGCGGGGCTGGGATTAAGAAGCAGGGCGGCCGCACAGGCGCAGTCTGCAAGCCTGGCTGTGACGTCAGACGGCCAGAGCTCACTGCGCCTGCACCAAACAGCGATACACAGCGCAAGCGCCGGATTTCATGGGTAAACAGCGCTGTGGGGGCGGCGCCGAAAGCCCCTGAAGATGTGAGTGACGGCAGAGTACCGGTTCAAGCTGGGGAGTGAGGACCCTCCTCCCTGGCTAAAGACAGGTATTTTGCCGAAAATATAAAACGCTTTATTTTGGTAATACAAGCACTTAAAACTAAAAGAGCCACCTTGTTAGAATGCAGCATTACTGCTGCACAAGGTGGCTCTTTTAGTTTATAACGGCTGGAGGGGGGTGACAGTGGCCCTTTAAGTGTTTTTGAATATTCATATTGAATCAGGAGCCTCATATAATGCTCCATACAGTTCATGATGGGCCCCATAAGATGTTCCATACAAAATATGCCCCATATAATGCTCCATAAAATTTATGATGGGCCCAATAAGTTGCTCCATATTAAACTATGTCCCATATAATGCTGCACAAATGTTGATTATGGCCCCATAAGATGCTCCATACAGACATTTGCCACATATAATGCTGCGCAAATGCTGATTATGGCCCCATAAGATGCTCCATACAGACATATGCCCCATATAATGCTCCAGAAATGCTGATTATGGCCCCATAAGATGCTCCATACAGACATATGCCCCATATAATGCTCCAGAAATGCTGATTATGGCCCCATAAGATGCTCCATACAGACATTTGCCCTGTATAATGCTGCACAAATGCTGATTATGGCTCCATATAAAAATGTGCCACATGTAATGCTGCTGCAATAAAAAAAAAAAAAAAAAATGACATACTCTCCTCTCGTTGCTGCCCACTGCTCCTCAGCGTCCCGACTCTCCGCAGTGACTGTTCAGGCAGAGGGCTGTGCGCAGGGGCGTAACTACCGCGGTCGCCATTGCGACCGGGCCCGGCGGGTCAGGGGCCCGGCAGGTCAGAGCAGTGGCGTATCCGGGGCATGTGCCCCGGGCGCAGCCGACAGCGGGCCGCCTGATGATGCGGCGGTCCAAGGAGGGGGTTGGCAGGGCTAGGGAGCGAGGGGCTGTCTAATTATACTCACCTACTCCTGGCGCGGTCCCTGCAGGTCCCTGGCTGCCCGGCGCCCCGGCTTCTTCCTGTACTGCGTGGTCACATGGTACCGCTCATTACAGTACTGAATATGCGGCTCCACCTCCCATAAGGGGGAGGAGGCGGAAGATGGAGCTGCCAGCGGCAGCTGGAACGAGGAGCAGTGAATATTGAAAGTGCCGGGGGCCTGAGCGACGGAGAGGTGAGTTTTTTTTTTTTTATCGCAGCAACAGCATATGGGGCAAGTGTCTGTATGGGGCCATAACCTTTGTGCAGCATTATATGGGGGCCATAATGTTTGTGCAGCACTATATGGGGGCCATAACGTTTGTGCAGCACTATATGGGGGCCATAACGTTTGTGCAGCACTATATGGGGGCCATAACGTTTGTGCAGCACTATATGGGGGCCATAACGTTTGTGCAGCACTATATGGGGGCCATAACGTTTGTGCAGCACTATATGGGGGCCATAACGTTTGTGCAGCACTATATGGGGGCCATAACGTTTGTGCAGCACTATATGGGGGCCATAACGTTTGTGCAGCACTATATGGGGGCCATAACGTTTGTGCAGCACTATATGGGGGCCATAACGTTTGTGCAGCACTATATGGGGGCCATAACGTTTGTGCAGCACTATATGGGGGCCATAACGTTTGTGCAGCACTATATGGGGGCCATAACGTTTGTGCAGCACTATATGGGGGCCATAACGTTTGTGCAGCACTATATGGGGGCCATAACGTTTGTGCAGCACTATATGGGGGCCATAACGTTTGTGCAGCACTATATGGGGGCCATAACGTTTGTGCAGCACTATATGGGGGCCATATAACGTTTGTGCAGCACTATATGGGGGCCATATAACGTTTGTGCAGCACTATATGGGGGCCATATAACGTTTGTGCAGCACTATATGGGGGCCATATAACGTTTGTGCAGCACTATATGGGGCATATTTTAACATGAAGCATCTTATGGGCCCATCATGAACGGTATGGAGGATTATATTGGGCTCCTGATTCAATATGGATATTCAAAAACACTTAACCTACTGATGTCTCAATTAATTTTACTTTTATTGGTGTCCATTTTAACATTATGGAGATTCAGGAATGTACCTTGGCTTGGTCATACAGTTTCAGTAGAGTTAAGGCTCAAATGGGGGAGGTTTTGGGGGGGCCCATTTGAAAGTTCGCACCGGGGCCCATAACTTTGTAGTTACGCCACTGACTGTGCGTACACTAATACGTCATCGCGCCCTCTGACCTGAACAGTCACTGCAGAGGACGTGGAAGACGGGGTGGCGGTGGAACGAGGAAAGGTGAATATGAAATATTCACCTGCTCCCGGCGCGGTCCCTGGCAGCTTCTCCCGGACAGATGGTCTCCGGGCGCTGACAGCTTCTTCCTCTGTTCAGCGGTCACTGGTACCGTACCGCTCATTACAGTAATGAATATGCGGCTCCACCCCTATGGGAGTGTAGTCCATATTCATTACTTTAACCCCTTCATGACCCAGCCTATTTTGGCCTTAATGACCTTGCCGTTTTTTGCAATTCTGACCAGTGTCCCTTTATGAGGTAATAACTCAGGAACGCTTCAACGGATCCTAGCGATTCTGAGATTGTTTTTTCGTGACATATTGGGCTTCATGGTAGTGGTAAATTTAGGTCGATAATTTCTGAGTTTATTTGTGAAAAAAAACGGAAATTTGGCAAAAATTTTGAAAATTTCGCAATTTTCACATTTTGAATTTTTATTCTGTTAAACCAGAGAGTTGTGACACAAAATAGTTAATAAATAACATTTCCCACATGTCTACTTTACATCAGCACAATTTTGGAAACAAATTTTTTTTTTGCTAGGAAGTTATAAGGGTTAAAATTTGACCAGTGATTTCTCATTTTTACTACAAAATTTACAAAACCATTTTTTTAGGGACCACCTCACATTTGAAGTCAGTTTGAGGGTTCTATATGGCTGAAAATACCCAAAAGTGACACCATTCTAAAAACTGCACCCCTCAAGGTGCTCAAAACCACATTCAAGAAGTTTATTAACCCTTCAGGTGTTTCACAGCAGCAGAAGCAACATGGAAGTAAAAAATGAAAATTTTACATAGTTACATAGTTATTAAGGTTGAAGGAAGACTGTAAGTCCATCTAGTTCAACCCATAGCCTAACCTAACATGCCCTAACATGTTGATCCAGAGGAAGGCAAAAAAAAACCATGTGGCAAAGAGTAACTCCACCATGGGGAAAAAAATTCCTTCCCGACTCCACATACGGCAATCAGACTAGTTCCCTGGATCAACGCCTTATCAAGGAATCTAGTGTATATACCCTGTAACATTATACTTTTCCAGAAAGGTATCCAGTCCCCTCTTAAATTTAATTAATTAATCACTCATTACAACATCATATGGCAGAGAGTTCCATAGTCTCACTGCTCTTACAGTAAAGAATCCGCGTCTGTTGTTATGCTTAAACCTTCTTTCCTCCAGACGTAGAGGATGCCCCCTTGTCCCTGTCTCAGGTCTATGATTAAAAAGATCATCAGAAAGGTCTTTGTACTGTCCCCTCATATATTTATACATTAAAATAAGATCACCCCTTAGTCTTCGTTTTTCCAAACTAAATAGCCGCAAGTGTAATAACCTATCTTGGTATTGCAGACCCCCCAGTCCTCTAATAACCTTGGTCGCTCTTCTCTGCACCCGCTCCAGTTCAGCTATGTCTTTCTTATACACCGGAGACCAGAACTGTGCACAGTATTCTAAGTGTGGTCGAACTAGTGACTTGTATAGAGGTAAAATTATGTTCTCCTCATGAGCATCTATGCCTCTTTTAATACATCCCATTATTTTATTTGCCTTTGTAGCAGCTGCCTGACACTGGCCACTGAATATGAGTTTGTCATCCACCCATATACCCAGGTCTTTTTCATTGTCGGTTTTGCCCAGAGTTTTAGAATTAAAGGGAACCTGTCACCACGTTTTTGGAAGATGGGATAAAAATAGCGTTAAATAGGGGCAGAGGTGGGCATTACATTAGTGTGTTTGTTATGCGTTTATTACCCACCTAAGTTGCCGAAATACCTTTGCAAAGTCTCCGTTTTCGCCTGTCAATCAGGCTGGTCTGGTCAAAAGGGCGTCTTGTCTTCCCCCAGATTTTGCGTAGTTTTCCATTGGTGGCGTAGTGGTGTGCGCATGCCCAAAGTCCTGAATCCTCTGCCAGGGGATTTAAAAGAGCGCGCTGTTCGTTTTCATTGGTGATCGGTGGGCGCGGCCATCTTCCTTTGGCCGCGCGTGCGCAGAAGCGGCGCTCTGCTGGCCGCGGCTTCAGGAAAATGGCCGCCGCGATATCCATCTGCGCACGCGCGGCATCCCGCGGCCATTTTCCTGAAGCCGCGGCCAGCAGAGCGCCGCTTCTGCGCACGCGCGGCCAAAGGAAGATGGCCGCGCCCACCGATCACCAATGAAAACGAACAGCGCGCTCTTTTAAATCCCCTGGCAGAGGATTCAGGACTTTGGGCATGCGCACACCACTACGCCACCAACGGAAAACTACGCAAAATCTGGGGGAAGACAAGACGCCCTTTTGACCAGACCAGCCTGATTGACAGGCGAAAACGGAGACTTTGCAAAGGTATTTCGGCAACTTAGGTGGGTAATAAACGCATAACAAACACACTAATGTAATGCCCACCTCTGCCCCTATTTAACGCTATTTTTATCCCATCTTCCAAAAACGTGGTGACAGGTTCCCTTTAAGCACATAGTTATACATCTTATTACTTCTACCCAAGTGCATGATCTTACATTTATCCCCATTAAAGCTCATTTGTAATTTATCAGCCCAAGCTTCTAGTTTACATAAATCATCCTGTAATATAAAATTGTCCTCCCCTGTATTGATTACCCTGCAGAGTTTAGTGTCATCTGCAAATATTGAAATTCTACTCTGAATGCCCCCTACAAGGTCATTAATAAATATGTTAAAAAGAAGAGGGCCCAATACTGACCCCTGTGGTACCCCACTGCTAACCGCAACCCAGTCCGAGTGTGCTCCATTAATAACCACCCTTTGTTTCCTATCCCTGAGCCAGCTCTCAACCCACTTACACATATTTTCCCCTATCCCCATTACTCTCATTTTATGTAACAACCTTTAACTTTTTAGTCACAAAAATGATCTTTTAGCGAAAATGTTTTTATTTTCCCAAGGGTAAAAGGAGAAACTGGACCACGGACGTTGTTGTCCAATTTGTCCTGAGTACGCTGATACCTCATATGTGGGGGTAAACCACTGTTTGGGCGCACGGCAGGGCTCGGAAGGGAAGGAGCGCCATTTGACTTTTTCAATGAAAAATTGGCTCCAATCTTTAGCAGACACCATGTCGCGTTTGAAGAGCCCCCGTGTGCCTAAACATTGGAGCTCCCCCACAAGTGACCCCATTTTGGAAACTAGACCCCCCAAGGAACTTATCTAGAAGCATAGTGAGCACTTTAAACCCCTAGGTGCTTTACAAATTGATCCGTAAAAATGAAACAGTACCTTTTTTTTCACAAAAAAATTATTTTAGCCTCAATTTTTTTCATTTTCACATGGGCAACAGGATAAAATGGATCCTAAAATTTGTTGGACAATTTCTCCTGAGTACACCGATACCTCACATGTGGGGGTAAACCACTGTTTGGGCACATGGTAAGGCTCGGAAGGGAAGGAGCGCCATTTGACTTTTTGAATGAAAATTATCTCCATCGCTAGCGGACACCATGTCACGTTTGGAGAGCCCCTGTGTGCCTAAACATTGGAGCTCCCCTACAAGTAACCCCAGTTTGGAAACTAGACCCCCCAAGGAACTTATCTAGATGCATAGTGAGCACTTATAACCCCCAGGTGCTTCACAGAAGTTTATAACGCAGAGCCATGAAAATAAAAAATAATTTTTCTTTCCTCAAAAATTATTTTTTAGCCCACAATATTTTATTTTCCCAAGGGTAACAGGAGAAATTGGACCCCAAAAGTTGTTGTCCAGTTTCTCCTGAGTACGCTGATACCCCATATGTGGGGGTAAACCACTGTTTGGGCACATGCCGGGGCTTGGAAGGGAAGTAGTGACGTTTTGGAATGCAGACTTTGATGGAATGGTCTGCGGGCGTCACATTGCATTTGCAGAGCCCCTGATGTGCCTAAACAGTAGAAACACCCCACAAGTGACCCCATTTTGGAAACTAGACCCCCGAAGGAACTTATCTAGATGTGTGGTGAGCACTTTCAACCCCCAAGTGCTTCACAGAAGTTTATAACGCAGAGCCGTGAAAATAAAAAATAATTGTTCTTTCCTCAAAAATTATGTTTTAGCAAGTAATTTTTTATTTTTGCAAGGGTAACAGGAGAAATTGGACCCCAACAGTTGTTGCCCAGTTTGTCCTGAGTACGCTGGTACCCCAAATGTGGGGGTAAACCACTGTTTGGGCGCATGTCAGGGCTTGGAAGGGAGGGAGCACCATTTGACTTTTTGAACGCAAGATTGGCTGGAATCAATGGTGGCGCCATGTTGCGTTTGGAGACCCCTGATGTGCCTAAACAGTGGAAACCCCTCAATTCTAACTTCAACACTAACCCCAACACACCCCTAATCCCAACTGTAGCCATAACCCTAATCACAACCCTAACCCCAACACACCCCTAACCACAACCCTAACCCCAACACACCCGTAACCCTAATTCCAACCCTAATCCTAACCCTAATCCCAACCCTAACCCTAATCCCAACCCTAACCACAACTGTAACCCCAACACACCCCTAACCCTATCCGTAACCCTAACCACAAGCCTAATCTTAACCCTATTTCCAACCCTAGCCCTAATTCCAACCCTAACTCTAATTCCAACCCTAACCCTAAGGCTATGTGCCCACGTTGCGGATTCGTGTGAGATTCTTCCGCACGATTTTTGAAAAATCTGCAGGTAAAAGGCACTGCGTTTTACCTGCGGATTTACAGCAGATTTCCAGTGTTTTTTTGTGCGGATTTCACCTGCGGATTCCTATTGAGGAACAGGTGTAAAACGCTGCGGAATCCGCACAAAGAATTGACATGCTGCGGAAAATACAACGCAGCGTTTCTGCACGGAATTTTCCGCACCATGGGCACAGCGGATTTGGTTTTCCATAGGTGTACATGGTACTGTAAACCTGATGGAAAACTGCTACGAATTTGCAGCGGCCAATCCGCTGCGGATCCGCAGCCAAATCCGCACTGTGTGCACATGCCATAACCCTACCCCTAACCCTACCCGTACCCTTAACACTACCCCTAGTTCTAACCCTAGTTGAAACCCTAACCCTAGTGGAAAAAGAAGAAAAAATAATTTCTTTATTTTATTATTGTCCCTACCTATGGGGGTGATAAAGGGGGGGGTTTATTTATTATTTTTTTTTTATTTTGATCGCTGTGATGGAACCTACCACAGCGATCAAAATGTACTTGTAACGAACCTGCCGAACGGCAGATTCGGCGGGCGCACTGAGCATGCGCCTGCCATTTTGGAAGATGGCGGCGCCCATGGAGAAGACGGAGCGACACCGGGAGCCTCGGTAAGTATAAGGGGGGGAGATCGGGGCACGGGGGGGGGGGGGGCGTCGGAGCACGGGGGGTGACATAGGAGCACGGGGGGAGCGGACAGGAGGACGTGGGAGCGGAGCACAGGACGGAGGGGACTACGGGACAGATCGGTGGCTTGGGGGGGCGATCGGTGGGGTGGCGGGGGGTCACCAGTATTTCCAGCCATGGCCGATGGTATTGCAGCATCGGCCATGGCTGGATTGTAATATTTCACCAGTTTTTTTAGGTGAAATATTACAAATCGCTCTGATTGGCAGTTTCACTTTCAACAGCCAATCAGAGCGATCGTAGCCACGGGGGGGTGAAGCCACCCCCCCTGGGCTGAAGCACCACTCCCCCTGTCCCTGCAGATCGGGTGAAATTGGAGTTAACCCTTTCACCCGATCTGCAGGGACGCGATCATTCCATGACGCATACGCTGCGTCACAGGTCGGATTGGCACCGACTTTCATGACGCAGCGTATGCGTCAAAGGTCGGGAAGGGGTTAATGAGCGGTACCACGTGACTGCTGAACAGAGGAAGGCCATGGGATGTGCATGGACCGCGCCAGGAGCAGGTGAGTATTTTACCCTTTATTATGGATCTGTATCTGTGAACTATCCCTAAGGGCTTTTTCATTGTTTTTATGTGTGTATTCTGGTTCTTTAATAAAGCTTTTTTTGTAACTAAAGACAGATTGTTTGAGTGATCCCTGTTGTGTGCATGCATCTTTTCTTATTTAAATAAGGAGCAGGTGAGTATTTGAGTCGTCGCTTACCCGCCACCCCCCTTACTCCCCCCCCCCCCCCCCGGCACCATGACTCGAGTATAAGCCGAGAGGGGCACTTTCAGCCCAAAAAAATGGGCTGAAAATCTTGGCCTATACTCGAGTATATACGGTATTTTCTATAGTAAAAAAATCTGTTCAGTTAGTATTAAAAAGGCAAAACAAATATTTGTGTGAGTCCACTTAAAATGTAAGACAAACCAAAGCAAAATTCAAATATAAACCTGGATATTTTTTTTTTTGATGGGATAGAGGGGGCTGCTTTATTTATGGCCTTTCCTAAGGATAGAAAATTCTTATCAGATCAGAGGGGATTCTCCTTTTATAGGAAATCTGCCAACGGATAGAGCTGTGCTGCTCCATACATTTGGTAGTGGTTGCGACTAGAATTGGAACTCATATCAGCACCATCCTGTTCAAGCTGGAGGGACTGAGCTGTAAAACTTTCTGCAAATTTTCTATTAGGGTATGTGCACACGTTGTGGATTTGGCTGCGGATCAGCTGTTTATTTTCTGCAGCACGTCAATTCTTTGTGCAGAATCCGCAGCGTTCTTACACCTATTCCATAATAGGAATCCGCAGGTGTGAAAACGCAGGTGAAATATGCACAAAAACTGCACTAAATCTGCAGAAAACCTGCTGGTAAAACGCAGGTCATTTTACCTGCGGATTCTGCAGAATCTGCGTGGAAAAATCCGCAATGGAATCCGCAACGTGTGCACATGTTGCGTTGTTATGCGTTTTTGCCCCAGCAGAAACGCTAAACGCTTAAACGCATTCCCATGCAATCTTATGGGATACCGCAGTTGCTGTGCCCATGCTGCGGATTTGCCCGCTGCGGAATCACATAGCGGTAAAATCCGCAGCATGTTCATTATTTCTGCGGAATCGCAGCGATATCGAAGCTATTCCGCAGCCATAGGATTGCATTGAAAAGCTCACTTTGCGCTTCAAGTGCAGATGGTACCTGGATCTGGCGGAGAGGACTCTCCTTCAGGCCCTGGGTACAATATCCCTGTAAAAAAAAAAAAAAAAAATAGGGATGTACTTACCTTCTGATGGCCACCGGAGTCCTCCTGCCTCTCAGCGGTGCACGCGGCGGCTACCATTCCCAGGAATGCATTGTGCGAATCACCTGGGATGACGTCGCTGTCACGCGACCGTGACGTCATCCCAGGTCTTTTGTGCAAAGCATCCCTGGGAATGGAACGTACCGGGAGCGCCGCTGAGGAGATTGGGGGAATGTGAGAATAACCAAATTTTATTTATTTTTTAACATTTTATCTTTTATTATTGATGCTGCATTAGGTAGCAGCAATAGTAAAAAGTTGGTCACACTTGTCAAGCACTACGTTTGACAAGTGTGACCAACCTGTCAATCACTTTTCCAAGCTATGCTTGGAAAACGCAAGCATTCTGCAAGCTAAAAACGCTTGTGTTTTGCGGGAAAACGCATGCGAATCCCACGTGCATTTTACCCGCGGCAGGGAGTTGCGGAAATGCTGCGGACATTTCCGCAGCATTTCAGCAAAGTGGGCACATAGCCTAAGGTTGTGTGCACGATGAGTAAATGAATGCAGAAATTTCTGCACAATTTCTGCTTCTCTAGGAAGGAAAAACGCTACTTGGCAGGAAAAACACTGCTGCAAAAGACGCATTTTTGCCCTGCAGTTTTGATTGATTTGAATGTAGTCAATGGTGAAAAACGAACAGAATTGACACACTGCTGATTATTTTCTGCATCAAATCTGTAATTTCCAAATAAGCACATGTACATGACACTTCAGAGTTCTCATTCACTTTGCTGTCATCAGGATTGCTTCAGGTTTTGATAGCAAATTTGCAATGTGTGCACAAGCCCTTATAGCATAAAGTGGAGTTGTCATGTGTAAATGCATTAGAAGCTAGGCTTTGTTTCCTATTTATTTTTTAAATACATTAGATCTACAATCTTTCAAAATACTTTTTTTTTTTTTTTTTAGATTGGGCAAAATGGCACAGCCTTTTACAGTGATATTACGTAAGTATGTACGCAATTTAATTTTCTTACAGAAAAGGAAAAAGTAGCATCTGATCCATCTTTTCCCTTTGTTTTATAATGTACTGTTGGCAAATTGCAGCAACTGAAAGAATTGGTGTTCAGAGAGGACTAAGGCTTCTTTCACACTTCAGTTGTTTGGCGTCAGTTAGCTCCGACATCGTGACGGATCCGTCAAAATTGTTTCGAAAATGGTTCTAACGGATCCTTTTTTTTGACGGATCAGTTACACTGGTCCGTCAAAATAAACGGATCCGTTAGAACTGTTGCGACCGTTTTTCAATCTGTTGTAACTGTTTTTTGACGGATCCGTTTTTTAAAAGGGAGGATCTCAATGTGATTGGCTACTGGAAACTACTGGAAAACTATATATACAGTGTATTTACACCACATCTTTGCCACTTTCTCTACAACCTTTCAAAGATGGAAGGGGTGCTGGCGAATATTGTGAAGATATGTGCGGATTTCACTTTTGAGGCAAATCGGTTGGCAGTCATCGTTCGAGACAAGGAGGAAGAAAGACTGCGCATCCTGCGGCAGCGGCGGAAGAGAAGGCTGTGGATCCATCCTATCACAGCCCAACGCATGACCCGTGGCGTTTATTCCTCACTCTGAATTGAATTGAGGGAAAATCCTCAAAAACTCTTCAGCTATGTGCGACTGAAAGCGGAAAATTTTGAAATTTTGTTGGGCCATGTGGAAGAATCTATACGGAGACGAGACACCCAGATGCGCTCCTCCATATCACCAGCGGAGCGTCTGATGATGACTATTCGGTAAGTTATTCTTTTTTTTAATGATTCTCATTTATCAGACTTATAACTGTAACGTTGTTTTTTAAGTTTTTATTAATTATTGTCTTTTCCTTTTGTTAACAGATTCCTTGCAACTGGAGAATAGTTTTCATCCCTACATTTCCAGTTCAGGCTTGGGATATCCACAATCTCAGGGATCATCAGAGAGACTTGCCGGGCATTGTGGGATTGCTTACAAGCGGAGTACATTCCAGAGCCATCACAGGAGAGGTGGCTGGAGATTGCCCACAATTTTGAACAAATATGCCAGTTGCCAAATTGCGTCGTAGCAGTAGATGGGAAGCATATAAGGATTGTCAAACCTTCTGGCTCTGGGTCAGAATTTTACAACTACAAGAAGTAACTCAATTGTATTGATGGCCATAGCCGACGCACACTGCAAGTTTATCGCTGTGGATATTGGTGCGTATGGACGCACAAATGACTCCCAGATTTTTAAAACTTCACCAATGGGGCGTCGTTTGTATGGAGAGGCATTTGACTTTCCACCGCCTAGACCTCTCCCTGGAACCACCGGTCCACAATTACCATTTGTGTGCGTTGGAGATGATGCCTTCCAGCTTTCACCACACTTGATAAAACCCTATGGAAGTAGTGGACTGACCCAGAGGAAGAAAATTTTTAATTATCACTTAACCAGAGCACGAAGAGTTGTGGAATGTGCCTTTGGCATATTAACTGCTAAATGGAGAATCCTACTAACTGCAATTAAACTGCAGACTGACACTGTTGATGTGGTGAAGGCTTGCGTGGTACTTCACAATTTTGTATTATCCAAAGAACATGTTTCCCTGGAGGATAATGTGTCAGAAACCGCCTTGCGGGATTACCACAACACAGGTTTTCGCAGTCCAGTAGCAGTCTCCAGAATGCGGGACAATTTTGCAGACTACTTCATGTCTCCTCAAGGAACAGTTGACTGGCAGTACGAAATGGTGTAAAAAAATTTACACTTTTTGAAAAAGCGAGCATACTGATAGCGAAACGCACGTCGGGGGTAGCGCCCAATTCAGGGATCTTCAGCACCCGGTAAGAATTGTCCATGGGTTGTGTCCTGATGGGGAGCCCTCTTACGCCGGTGGGCTTTTTACTTGATCCCCGTAGGTACTCTCCATGGATATACTCCCTTCCCTGAGCTGTGTTGGAGCCTTATGATATACGTCAGATCAGGCATGATTTTTGATAGATGGGCCATACTTTAATACTGTATAACTCAGTTCTGGGGAGGTTTCTAAAGGTTAGAGTTCCTTCATCTAAACATCATTATATGTAGAAATCCTGTGCTGCTGCTAATGGTTGTTAGCAAGGAAATGTGTTCTGATGTTATCCTATGGTGTCTTCACTTGGTGTTTTTTTAGTGTGTTATAAAATAATGTTTTACTGGTGTTTTCAATAAACTTTAAACTTTTTTACCTTTTATAAATACTCTGGTCATTGCCGCAGCCTGCAGCAAACGGGGAGGCCACCTTAGACGTATAGTTATATAAAAGCAAAACGCCGTTTTCCGAAACCAGTGTCTCCATTTTTTGGGATCTGGGGCTGGGTGAAGGCTTTTTTTTTTTTTGTGCGCCGAGCTGATATTATCAATAAACACATCTTGGGATAGATACGATGTTTTGATCGCCTGCTATTGCATTTTATGGCAATGTTGCTGCGACCAGAAGCCGAAATTAGTGTTATTCGCCGTTTACCGGTTGGATTAATTCTTTTTAGATTTTGATAGGGTGTTCAGAGACGCGACAATACCAAATGTGTATTTTTCTATAATTTTATTTTATTTTGAATGGGGCAAAAAAAAATAAAAAAAATATATATATATATATATATATATATATATATATATATATATATATATATATATATATATATATATATATATATATATATATAGTGTGTATATATGTGTGTGTGTGTATATATATATATATATATATATATATATATATATATATATATATATATATATATATATATATAGATCCATATATTTGGACAGAGACAACATTTTTCTAATTTTGGTTATAGACATTACCACAATGAATTTTAAACAAAACAATTCAGATGCAGTTGAAGTTCAGACTTTCACCTTTCATTTGAGGGTATCCACATTAAAATTGAATGAAGGGTTTAGGAGTTTCAGTTCCTTAACATGGGCCACCCTGTTTTTAAAGGGACCAAAAGTAATTGGACAATTGACTCCAAGGCTATTTCATGGACAGGTGTGGGCAATCCCTTCGTTATGTCATTCTCAATTAAGCAGATAAAAGGCCTGGAGTTGATTTGAGGTGTGGTACTTGCATTTGGAAGGTTTTGCTGTGACGTATACATGCGGTCAAAGGAGCGCTCCATGCAGGTGAAACAAGCCGTACTTAAGCTGCGAAAACAGAAAAATCCCATCTGAGGAATTGCTACAATATTAGGAGTGGCAAAATCTACGGTTTGGTACATCCTGAGAAAGAAAGAAAGCACTGGTGAACTCATCAATGCAAAAAGACCTGGGCACCCACGGAAGACAACAGTGGTGGATGATCGCAGAATAATCTCCATGGTGAAGAGAAACCTCTTCACAACAGCCAACCAAGTGAACAACACTCTCCAGGAGGTAGGCGTATCAATAACCAAATCTGCCATAAAGAGAAGACTGCATGAAAGTAAATACAGAGGGTTCACTGCACGGTGCAAGCCACTCATAAGCATCAAGAATATAATGGCCAGACTGGACTTTGCTAAAAAATATCTAAAAAAAGCCAACACAGTTCTGGAAGAACATTCTTTGGACAGATTAAACCAAGATCAACCTCTACCAGAATGATGGAAAGAGAAAAGTATGGTGAAGGTGTGGTACAGCTCATGATCCAAAGCATAGCACATCATCTGTAAAACACGGCGGAGGCAGTGTGATGGCTTAAGCATGCATGGATGCCAGTGGCACTGGGTCACTAGTGTTTATTGATGATGTGACACAGGACAGAAGCAGCCAAATTAATTCTAAGGTATTCAGAGACATACTGTGTGCTCAGATCCAGCAAAATGCAGCAAAACTGATTGGTCATCGTTTCATACTACAGATGGACAATGACCCAAAACATAAAGCCAAAGCAACCCCGGAGTTTTTTAAAGCAAAGAAGTGGAATATTTTGAATGGCCAAGTCAGTCACCTGATCTCAACCCAATTGAGCATGCATTTCACTTGTTAAGACTAAACTTCAGACAGAAAGGCCCACAAACAAACAACAACTGAAGACCACCGCAGTGAAGGCCTGGCAGAGCATCAAAAAGGAGGAAACACAGCGTCTGGTGATGTCCATGAGTTCAAGACTTCAGGCAGTCATTGCCAACAAAGGGTTTTCAACCAAGTACTAGAAATGAACATTTTATTTAAAATTATTGATTCTGTCCAATTACTTTTGGTCCCTTTAAAAACAGGGTAGTACATGTTAAGGATCTGAAACTCCTAAACCCTTCATCCAATTTTAATGTGGATACCCTCAAATGAAAGCTGAAAGTCTGAACTTCAACTCTGAATTGTTTTGTTTAAAATTCATTGTGGTAAAGTCTATAACCAAAATTAGAAAAATGTTGTCTCTGTCCAAATATATATGGACCTAACTGTGTGTATGTGTGTATGTGTATATATATGTGTATATATATATATTCATATTCATTATTCCATGGCGCTTTACAAGTGAGGAGGGGTATACATAATAAAAACAAGTACAATAATCTTTAACAATACAAGTCATAACTGGTACAGGAGGAGTGAGGACCCTGCCCGCGAAGGCTCACAATCTACAAGGGATGGGTGAGAATACAGTAGGTGAGGATAGAGCTGATCGTGCAGCGGTTGGTTGATCGGTGGTTACTGCAGGTTGTAGGCTTGTCGGAAGAGGTGGGTCTTCAGATTCTTTTTTAAGATTTTGATGGTAGGCGAGAGTCTGATGTGTTGTGGTAGAGGGTTCCAGAGTAGGGGTGATACGCGAGAGAAATCTTGTATACGATTGTGGGAAGAGGAGATAAGAGGGGAGTAGAGAAGGAGATCTTGTGAGGATCGGAGGTTGCGTGTAGGTAAGTACCGGGAGACTGTATATATATAATTTTTTTTTATTTATTTATTTTGGGCAGGGACCAATCAAAAGGATTATTAGAAATCAGGTGAAATAATTGAATTAGTCAGGTCTATACAGGACCTGCAATTGTCACCTGATTTCTAATAATCCTTATGATTGGTCCCTGCACACCGTATAACACCCACATTGCCAGTAGGTATCAAGCTTTGATACAGATTACAGATCTGGTGTCAGATCAAAATGTGTCACTTGTACCTCAAATTGCACACAGGTATTAGAGTCTTTACCACAACAATTTTCCTGATATGGAACAATAAAGCTTGAAGATTTTTAAAAAGCTGGAACGTTCACTTTTTTTCCGGCGTGGCTCCCCCTCATCCCTGGCCTGGTAGGCGTGGCTCCCCCTCATCCCTGGCCTGGTAGGCGTGGCTCCCCCTCATCCCTGGCCTGGTAGGCGTGGCTCCCCCTCATCCCTGGCCTGGTAGGCGTGGCTCCCCCTCATCCCTGGCCTGGTAGGCATAGCTCCCCCTCATCCCTGGCCTGGTAGGTGTGGCTCCTTCTTATCCATGGCCTGGTAGGTGTGGCTCCCCCTCATCCCTGGCCTGGGAGGTGTGGCTCCCCCTCATCCCTGGCCTGGGAGGTGTGGCTCCCCCTCATCCCTGGCCTGGGAGGTGTGGCTCCCCCTCATCCCTGGCCTGGGAGGTGTGGCTCCCCCTCATCCCTGGCCTGGGAGGTGTGGCTCCCCCTCATCCCTGGCCTGGGAGGTGTGGCTCCCCCTCATCCCTGGCCTGGGAGGTGTGGCTCCCCCTCATCCCTGGCCTGGGAGGTGTGGCTCCCCCTCATCCCTGGCCTGGGAGGTGTGGCTCCCCCTCATCCCTGGCCTGGGAGGTGTGGCTCCCCCACATCCCTGGCCTGGGAGGTGTGGCTCCCCCTCATCCCTGGCCTGGGAGGTGTGGCTCCCCCTCATCCCTGGCCTGGGAGGTGTGGCTCCCCCTCATCCCTGGCCTGGGAGGTGTGGCTCCTTCTCATCCATGGCCTGGTAGGCGTGGCTCCCCCTCATCCCTGGCCTGGTAGGCATGGCCCCCCATCAAGGCATGGCCCCCCATCAGAAAAACATTAAAAGAAAAATCCATTATACTTGCCTTCTGCGCTCCATCGCAGCATCTTGTTCCAATTACTAATGCTGCTTTTAGGCTTGTAACTCATGGCAAGGACGTCATGCGCTGCTTGCAAGCCGAGTACAGCTGCCGGAATACTTGCTGCTCCCCACGCTGGGACTATGTGCGTGGAGAGCAGTGAATATTCATTGCTCTTTATTAGCGAGCACAGGGTTGGCTGCAGCCGCTGGCTTCCTGCAGCTGCTGGACGTTCGCGTGTGCCTGCTACTAAAGGTAATGAATATTCACTGCATTCCACGCCTATGGGAGTGGAAGAACAAACATTCATTGCCTTTAGTAGCGTGCACACGTGAAAGCCAGACAGCTGCAGAAAGCCGGCTGCTGAGGCTAACAGCGTGTCCGCTATTAGTCAGAGAAAATTCACTGCCCTCCACACCCATGTATGTGTAATACGGTGAATATTAATTTCTTGAGCAGCGGGCACAGGAGCCGCCAGCTCCTGCCTCCTGTGACCCACTGCCGTGCAACATGAACGCAAAGCTTATCCAAGAATGGCAGCAGGCAAATGTTGGTGAATTTGCTCGCACAGGGAAGCAAAAGCTCTTGTAGGATGGCGTGATATCATGAAAGACAGAAAAAAATAATACATTTCTCACCAAGAAAAACCTCCACATATGTACTTCCTGCAGAATTTCAATTTTGTGATTAGACTGCAGAGGACTGGGAAGGAGCAAATTCACTGATGCTCTCTTCATATTGTTTGGGACATCTTATAAAATGATTTTTCAGTCACCCATGACGGCACCACGAGAGGGGATCCGCCCTTCAAGATAAAAAGGGTGGCGCCTCTCTCCGCATCAGTTGGTTTCCTGTCCTTGATGGGGAATCCTCAAGATGATTTCAAGGAAAATAGAAGAGGATACCTGGGCCTGGGGCAGATGGGTTTGGCAGGCAGAGGTCTGCTGCATCTGCCACCAGGTACCGGTAGCGCCTCCGAGGCCACGGTTTTCATGCCCTCCCTGAGTGAGCATGGGGAAGACGTTACGTCAGGCCCAGCGACACATCTGAGCCCGGGTGACGTCGGAAGAGGATGCCTGGACCTGGGAAGGATGGGGGTTTGGCAGCCGAGCTGCTGCATCCGCCACCAGGTACCGGTAGCGCCTCGGAGGCCACATTTTCGTGCTCTCCCTGAACCAGTGTGGTGGATGGCTCTGTGCCAGATCACACAGCCCTAAAGCACATCAGTGCGGAGTCTGGCCTGGGGTGGTCGGTACAAGACAGAGTTGTCTGCTGCGGTCAGTGCAGAGCTGCGGTAGTGTCACGGAGGCTTCTGCCCTCCCTGATACAGGAGCCGGTGAGAAGAAGCACGCGAGGATTCACTCACCTTCCCCTCCTGCTTCCTGATGCTTCTCTGGTTTTTGCAGCATGCTGGTGCGCTGCAATGATCTGGAAGACGCTGGGGAGCACGTGTGCGCAAGATACAGAGCTCACATCGGAAGTCGCCTGCCGATGACACGCAAGGTCAGAGGAGGAGGCGGGGCTTAGCCTGGCGCTGGCCGGCATTTTCAGAAATGCTTAAAAGGACGGTGCGGATGCGGCAGAGCCGGCAACATGGAGGGTCTGTCACAAGAGCAACTAGAGCCGAAGCAGGAGCAGCAGGTGTTGCCCCAGAAATCTGACAAGAGGCACCCTTCACTGCCAGCTCAGCAGCAGCGGGGGCCACTTGGGCAGTGTACAGGCGGACCATAGCAGTGCGAGGAAGGGAGGGAACCATGGTCTCTAGAGGGAGACATTTCTGTTATCATTCATCCTTTGGATCCGGAATCCGTATAAAGCGTCCGAGTGGTGAGTGATCTGTGTCTTTCTCTGTTACTGTCCCTCTCCTGTTCTCTCTTGTTGTTGGTGGGATGGGGAGTAGGGGGTCCCTAGGAAAAGTAAATCGAAATTGAAGAATAGGGTATGTGAGCAGCAACTAGAGTCTACATGGACCAAAAAGTTATGCCAGGGTTGTATAGACTATTTCAGAAGAAACCCCTAATTTTTTGGCTGGTCTAAGGTCCTTGATCCAGTCGATAGTCCGTAAATCGGTTAGCTTGATGCAGGTCCCGACAGTCTGTGGAAGTAGGGGAAGGGATAGATCCAGTCCTTCTCCCTCGTCGCATGCTGAATCTATGGTGTCAGAGCCAGATTGCTCAGATCAGTTTGAGTTCTCCCTTTGCAGTTCAGAAGAGAAATTCGGTTTCCCAGCAGAATCTGCGGATAAACTGATAAAAGCCGTATGGTCCACTATGGGACTAGTGAATGAGAAAGCTAAGAGGTCGGCACAGGACCTTATGTTTGGAGGTCTGCAGAGGTTCTAAGAAACGTAGGTGCTTCCCTGTGAATGAACAGTTGCAGGGCCTCAATAAAAAGGAATGGGAGATGGGATGCAAGGGGTCACATCTCTTAAAAGGAAATACCCTTTTGATGAGGAAGCATCCTCCTCCTGGGACAAAGCCCCAAAGTTGGATGTAGCAGTCACTAAAATCTCAACTAAGTTTTCTCTCCCATTCGTAGACCTGGGATCATTGAGAAAATCTCTAAATAGGAAAATGGACAGTTATCTTAAGGCGGCCTGGGATTCCTCAGCAGGGGCACTAAGGCCGGCCATTGCGGCTACATGCGCAGCTAGATCCTTGAAGGTTTAACTGGATAATATGGAGGACCAACTGGAACAACGGGTTCCAAGAGAGACAATACTAGCGGCAGTTCCCACCATTAAGGCGTCAGCAACCTTTTTGATAGAGGTTTCAGCGGACTCTGCAAGGTTGGCGGCCAGATCAGGGGCTCTAGCCAATGCTGGACGTCACGCAGTCTGGCTGTAATGTTGGCCCGGGGATATGCAGACTAAGTCTAAACTGTTCTCTTCCTTGCAATAGAAAATTTTTATTCGGGCCTGTGCTGGATGAGAAATTGGAGAAAGCAGGGGGATAAAAAGAAAGGGTTTCCGAAGCCTCCATTTCCATCCTTTTGGCAATCCTTTCGGACAGGTCGCCGGTTCAGGAGACAGACATTCAGAGAACGGGACAGACCAGATAAACAGTCCAAAGGAGGGAGAGGTTTCCTTTTTGGGAAGCTTTCCAGAGAGTCCAAAAAACCTCCCCAATTACTTTGTTTCCAGGTGGGAGGGAGGCTCGCTTACTTCCTCTTGACCTGGTAGAGAATTTCTTCCAGTACCTGGATCCTGCAGATTGTGGGGTCAGGTCTGAAGCTAAATTTCCATAGTCTCCCACCACAAACCTTCGTAAAGACACTGGAAAAACCTACTCGGCAAAAACAACAAGCCCTGGAGGATGAGATAATATCATTGCTAGAGAAGCAAATTCTGGAATAGGTTCCCATAGAAGTAAGGGGGAAGGGGTTCTGTTGCCCCCTATTTCTGATTAAAAAGCTAGACTGTTCTTTGAGGACTATTATAAACTTGAAGCACCTCAACAAGTTTTTAGTTATCCCTTCATTCAAGATGGAGTCAATAAGAACGGCAATAAAAGTCCTCTTCCCACATTGCTACATGGCGGTCCTGGACCTCAAGAACTCTTAGACTATGTGCACACGTTGCGGATTTTGTTGCGAATCCACAGCGGATTGGCCGCTGCAGATTCGCAGTAGTTTATCATGAGTTTACAGTACCATGTAAATCTATGGAAAACAAAATCCGCAGTGCACATGCTGCAGAAAAAAACGCGCGGAAACACTGCGTTAATTCCGCAGCATGTCAATTCTTTGTGTGGATTCCGCAGCGGTTTACACCTGTTGCATAATAGGAATCCGCAGGTGGAATCCGCACAAAAACCGCGGTAAATCTGCAGTGCGTATTTCCTGTGGATTTACCAAAATCAGTGCGGAAAAATCCGCACACCTTTCCGCAACGTGTGCACATACCCTTACTATCCTGTCCCCGTCCGCAAGCAAGATCGGAGATTCCTCAGGGTAGGAGTACAAATAAGAGGTCAAATATATCCATTTCAATACCATACTCTCCCCTTCGGGCTAGCAGTAGCCCCCCGGGTATTCACGAAGCTGGTTGCGGAGGTAACTGCTCATCTCGGGGAGAACGACCTTTTAATATTACCATATCTGGATGACTTTTGATAGTGGGGAATTCTCTTCTCCACTGTCGGGAGCAAGTCGCATTAGTCAGAGACGCCTTGCAGACTCTGAGGTGGCGTTTGAAACTTCAGAAGTCAAGACTGGAGCCAGTGACTGTACAAGTTTTCTTAGGTCTGATAATAGACTCCATAAGACAGGAATGTCGTCTGCCTGAGGAAAAAGAGAGGGATCAAGGAGCTAGTTTCATCAGTGATGGCGAATCCCAGAATGTCCCTCAGGAGAGCAATGTTGCTTTTGGCGTCACTAACTGCCTTTATACTGGCAGTGAAGTGGGCACAGTTCCACACAAGGGATCTTCAGTGGTGTGTGCTGGAGAGCGAGCTGGTTCTGCAGGGTTATCTAGGAGGGATGTTAACTCAGACGGTTGTTCGGTCACTCAGATGGTGGTTAGAGATCGAGTAAGCTCCTGGGGGGGGGGGGTGCCTTGGGTTACCAGAGCATCCAGAGTAGTTACAACAGATGCCAGTCCCTGGGGAGCCCACCTAGACAATTTATGGCTTCAGGGTGCTTGGGAACATCAAAAAAGGAATTTTCTTTGAACAATTGGGAGCTCCTAGCAGTCGAAAAGACATTGAGGGGGCTCTTAGGGTACCGTCTCACAGTGGCACTTTTGTCGCTACGACGGTACAATCCGTGACGTTCCAGCGATATCCATACGATATCGCTGTGTCTGACACGCAGCAGCAATCAGGGACCCTGCTGAGAATCGTACGTCGTAGCAGATCGTTTGGAACTTTCTTTCGTCGCTGGATCTCCCGCTGTCATCGCTGGATCGTTGTGTGTGACAGCGATCCAGCGATGCGTTCGCTTGTAACCAGGGTAAACATCGGGTTACTAAGCGCAGGGCCGCGCTTAGTAACCCGATGTTTACCGTGGTTACCAGCGTAAAAGTAAAAAAAAAAAAAAAACGTACATACTCACATTTCGGTGTCCTTCAGGTCCCTTGCCGTCTGCTTCCCGCACTGACTGACTGCTGGCCGGAGCAGAGCACAGCTGTGACGTCACCACTGTGATCTGCTTTCACTTTACGGCGGCACTCAGTCAGAGCGGGAAGCAGACGGCAAGGGACCTGAAGGACACCGAAATGTGAGTATGTACGTTTTTGTTTTTTTTTACTTTTACGCTGGTAACCACGGTAAACATCGGGTTACTAAGCGCGGCCCTGCGCTTAGTAACCCGATGTTTACCCTGGTTACCCGGGGACTTCGGCATCGTTGGTCGCTGGAGAGCGGTCTGTGTGACAGCTCCCCAGCGACCACAAAACGACTTTCCAACGATCACAGCCAGGTCGTATCGCTGGTCGTGATCGTTGGAAAATTGCAGAGTGTGACGGTACCCTTACCCAGCTACAGGGTCACCACATGAGTGTTATCAGACAATTGAGCCATGGTAGCCTACATAAATCACCAGGGGGCTACTCGGTCACATCCTCTAATGGCAGTAGCAGAGGAGATTTTTTGTTTAGCAGAAAGATATTTCCTCTCATTGTCGGCCGTGCATTTCCGGGGAACAGAGAATATAAGAGCAGATTTTCTAAGTCGCCACCAGTTAAGACAGGGAGAATGGTCCCTAAAAGAGTCAGTGTTCAGACAGATTGTAGCCTTGTGGAGTCATCCTTGGATAGACCTTTTTGCCTCAAAGGACAACAGGAAGGTCAACAAATTCTGTTCCCTAAATCCAGCAGATGATCTGTGGGCGATAGATGCTTTAAGGATAGAATAGGCGCCAGGGCTCCTTTTGCCTTTCCTCCAGTGTGCCGCATACCAACAGTGAGAAAGATCAGGGAGGACAAAGCCAACGCAATTCTGATAGCCCTGTTCTGGCCAAAGAGGGCCTTGGTTCTACTGGCTGAAGGCAATGTCTGTAACGGATCCATGGGTCCTTCCGGAAGACCAGGATCTCCTGTCCCAGGGACCCTTTCTCCATCCTCAGATGATGGGTTGCATTTAGCAGCCTGGAATTTGAGAGGTCACTTTAAGAGGGGAAGGGTTTCTTGGCAAGGATAGTCTCCACCCTGCTTAGTAGCAGTAGCTATGGAGACATCATGGGCGGAAAGAGCAGACTCCTCCATCGACCAGATTTGTAAGGCGGCCACATGGTTATCTCCTTCTACCTTCTTAAAGCACTCTAGGTTAGACCTGTCTGCCTACTCAGACCTCACGTTCGGGAGAAGGGTTCTGCAATCGGTGATCCCTCTTTTAGAACCTAGATCTCTGAAATTCTCTTGTGGTGCCGTCATGGGTGACTAAAAAAACATGGGTATTGCTTACCTGGTAATGTGTTTTGTCGTAACCTACGACTGCACCCTTATATTCCCTCTATTCTTAATCACTCCTTTTTTGTTCGGTGAATTTTAATTGTTACACTCCCCTTGGTGTGGATAGTATTGATTTGAATATATAGTTGGATAAATTATTTTGAGTGTACACTAATCGGCGGAGTTCCCCTCATACTCTGGAAAACTGATGCAGAGAGAAGAGCCGCCCTTTTTATCTTTAAGGTTTCCTGTACTTGAAGGGCGGCTCCCCGCTCTCGTGGTGCCGTCATGGGTTGCTAAAAAAACACATTACCAGGTAAGTAATACCCGCGTTTCCCAGAGAAGAAAAGTGGAGTGCTACCACTAGTCCTCTGTCATGCCAACAGCAAAACTTCTTGAGACCATTTGTATGAGACGTTTTTTTTTTTCCAAGGGAGTGGGCTCGCTAACAATTTTGCCAGCTATCACGTCCATGAATAAAGAATTGTGTATGTGTTTTTTTGTGTATATGTATATATGTATATGTATGTGTATATATATATATATATATATATATATATATATATATATATATATATATATATATATATGTATGTATGTATGTGTGTGTGTGTATATATATATATATATATATATATATATATATATATATATATATATATATATATACATATATATATACATACAACTCCTCCCAAAATATCCATGAGCAATTTGATGAACAATGCTTTATTCAGCATGGAGGAGTATGTACCATGTCACAAGATACAATTGATAATTAAGTGGCACAGTCAACAAAGCATTGAAATTTCAAGTCGATTGCCAGGAAACTCCCCAGATCTCAATCCCATTGAGAATTGGACAAGGATGGGTTGCCCTCAGTCAGGATTTGGCCTGGAAGCTGATGTCCAGCATGTCAGCGTATCTAAGACAATAGTGTAAATATTGAGTATTTGAATAAAATGTATCAATAAAAGTATAAAAACTTACGAAATGCTTATAGTTGTAGTAAAGAAACCATGGAAACATCCAACCAAAAGGAGTAAACACTGAGGCAGCAAACTTCGTGAAAACCAAACCTTGTATGAGTCTCAGAACTTGTGGCCAAGACCGAATTTTAGAATGATTTTTATGTAATGTTAAGTTTTGCCACTGCTTTAATTTCTAAACCTGTGTTTCTTCTTTTGCTCAGGCCCTTGGTATACACAGTGTCCATTCTTCTGCCTGCAGCCTATGTCATAGGACTCCTTTTCACCCTGAAGACACATTCCCATATTTATGATATTCACATCAGTGACTGTCATGGTAAGATCATACAGAATTTGTTTATACCCCCAAACGTTTTATATATGACATTGTTACATCGTTCTTGTATGTTGACCTCGTAGGAGTTATTCGATATGAAAGTGTGTTAAAGTTAATACTTTAGAAACATTTTTACCATTATAAGTAATGACATAGCATATGTCATAACTAGTGACCAGTAAGGCTGGTTTCACACTTGCGATCAGAGCAGCTGCGGAGGGCTGCGGACTTCCTCCGTGAAGCCCAGCCCTCCGCCGCTAGCTCCGCCTAATTCTGCATGCCGCCTGCATGCGGCCTGTGTACCTATATTTAACATTAGGTACGCAGGTCGTGCCGCAGTATGCGGAGGCTACCGCATGCGTCGTTTGGACGCTGCAGATAAAAAAAAAAAATGCTACAGGCTGCGTCCTACGCTGGTCGCCGCAGCGTCCAAACGATGCATGCGGCAGCCTCCGCATACTGCGGCACGACCTGCGTACCTAATGTTAAATATAGGTACACAGGCCGCATGCAGGCGGCATGCAGAAGTAGGCGGAGCTAGCGGCGGAGGGCGGGGCTTCACAGAGGAAGTCCGCAGCTGCTCCGATCGCAAGTGTGAAACCAGCCTTAGTCGTGACTTCTGGGACCAGCAGTAGAAAAGAGCTGCTGATTAGATCTTTTAAAATTTGAGTATCAACTTTTCCAGCTAAATCAAATTGGCAGTGAATCACAGGTACAACTGATAATTTAATTGCCAAAAAAAGATGTAAAGCTGCAGTTACACTGAAAAGTTGTGAACGATTGTACTTAACCCCGTAGTGAGACACAATTTTTGACCTTCATGATAAAGCTCAATTTTTTAAAACCTGATATTTTACTTTGTGTTGGTAACTCTGGAACACTTCAACAGATCTCTGTAATTGAGACTTTTTTTTTCAGAAAACATTTGTTAGTGATACATTTTTAGCGTGCTATGTTTTATGTTTGATTATGAAAATATCAGGTTTTTCGTGAAGGCAATTTTCAAACTTTGAAGTTTTATATCCCTAAACAAGCTAGTCATTGCTGTACAAATAATTAAGTCATGATGAAAAGTGTTGGCATCCTTGAAATTGTTCCAGGAAATAAAGTATTTCTCACCAGAAAATTGCAATTATGCGTTTTGTTATGCACGGTTTTTTTTTTTTTTTTGTGGTGTTCCAATACACACAAAAAAAATGAAGGGGGAAAAAAAAAAAGCAACCTGGAGACAAAAAATTTACACACAACCCCAAAAATGGCCTGGACAAAATTGTTGGCACCCTCAACTAAATATTTAGTTCCACACCCCTTGAAATAAATAATAACTGTATGAAATCACTTCATTTAACGATCAACCAGCTTCTTACATCTCTCAACTGGAATTTTGGACCACTCTTCTTTTGCAAACTTCTTTTGAAGGGTGCCTTCTCCCAACAGCATTTTTAAGATTTCTCCCACAGGTGTTCAATGGGATTTAGATCCAAACTCATTGCTGGCCACACGTAGCGTCTAGCACAGCCCACGTAGCGTCTAGCACAGCCCACGTAGCGTCTAGCACAGCCCACGTAGCGTCTAGCACAGCCCACGTAGCGTCTAGCACAGCCCACGTAGTATACAGCAGTGTGGGCACCATATACCTGTTAAAAAAAAAAAAAAAAAATTAAAATAAAATGTGTTATACTCACCCTCCGTCGTTCCCCTGGATCCAGGCAAGGTGTTTACCGATGCTCCTCGCGACGCTCCGGTCCCAAGAGTGCATTGTGGTCTCGCGAGATGATGACGTGCGGTCTCTCGATACTGCTACGTCATCATCTTGCGAGATCGCAATGCATGGAGTGGTCACCAGAGCATCGCGAGGAGCGGGAAAGGCCTGTTCTGGATCCGGGGGGCCGACGGACGGTGAGTATATAACTATTTTTTTTATTATTTTTATCATTAGATCTTTTTACTATTGAGGCAGCAGAGTTGGTCACACAGGGTTAATAGCAGCGTTAACGGACTGCATTACACCGCGGCATAACGCTGTGTAACGCAGCCATTAACCCTGTGTGAGCGCTGACTGGAGGGGAGTATGGAGCGGGCACTGACGGCTGGGGAGTAGGGAGGGACTAATTCTGGGCCGGACTGTGCCTGTCGCTGATTGGTCAATTAATCAACCAATCATCAACGTGGAATTTCCGGCACAGACTGAAAGAAAGACACAGACAGACAGACAGACGGAAGTGACCCTTAGACAATTATATAGTAGATTTATTATTATTTATATAGCACCATTAATTCCATGGTGCTGTACATGAGAAAGGGGTTACATACAGGGTTATAGATATCATTTGCAGTACACAAATTTACGATGACATCCAGACTGGTACAGAGGGGAGAGGACCCTGTCCTTGTGGAGTTACTTTCTACGGGAGTGGAAATAGCGCTGTTTTTCTTTAGGAAGGAGGCACCTTTCAGTGGATATTTTGTATTACATGTATTGAATTACGGTAATAAAGCAAACATTATTTTATATTAATGTTACAAGCACTTCTTTATCCTTTAGTTTAGAGGTCAGTATGTGCTCAATGTTTACGGAGTGTTACCCCCTTTGATTAAAGGGATTGTTTTTCTTTTGGACCAGTCTAGTTGCTAATTAACTATATCTGGGGGTTAAAGGACTTTATTCTGGGTGTACATATTTTAATACAATGTGACTATGGGATTAGTAATGAGGGAGTCTTATTGACGCCTCTCCATTACTAACCTCTGGGCTTAATGTCACCTGATAATACAAAGGTGACCTCAAGCCCCCCAACTATCACCCCACTCCACCGAATCAGGGCAAGTTGGAAGAGCGAGGCTAAGTGCCAGAATTGTCTCATCTTAGAGGTGCCTTTTCTGGGGTGGCCAAGAGCTTTTTTTTTTTTATCCTGGTGGAGGGGAGCAATATCCATGGTCCCTTTCTAGGCTGTTAATATCAGCCCACAGATGTCTGCTTTTTATTAATTATAGGGGGACCCTATGTAAAATATTTTTGGGTGGGGGGTCCCCCATTTTAATAGGCAGAAAAGGCTAAGTATACAGCTGTGAGCTGATATTAATAACCTGGGAAGCTCCATGGGTATTAACCCCTTCCTAGGCTATAAACATCTGTCCCCAGCTGCCTGCTCTCTCTTTGCTGGTTAAGAAAATTACATGGGAGCCCATTCCATTTTTTTTCAGAAATTTGTTTTAATAATGTACAATAAGCTGCACATGCACTGTACTAATTGAATGTCACTGACATCAATATATCTATCCTATGTGTATATACTGTATGTAATCTATTCTATGCTGTCGGCTCCTGCTGTGATTTTACTGTACGCGGTTGCTGAATTGCCAGCTCTTCATTTATTATAGCGCAATTTATTCCATGGCGCTTTACATGTGAGCATGGGTATATATAATAAGAAAGTAAATTAATCTTAAACAATACAAGTCATGACTGGTACAGAAGGGTAGAAGACCCTGCCCACGAGGGCTTACAATCTACAAGGGATGGGTGAAGATACAGTAGGTAAGGGTGCAGCGGTTTGGTGGTAACTGCAGATTGTGCGCTTGTCGGATGAGGTAGGTCTTCAGGTTCCTTTTTGAAGGTTTCCATGGTAGGCAAGAGTATGATATGTTATGGTAGAGAGTCCCAGAGTATAGGGGATGCGCAGGAGAAATCTTGTATGCGATTGTGGGAAGATGAGATGGGGGAGTAGAGAAGGAGTTCCTGTGAGGATCGGAGGTTGCGTGCAGGTAAGTACTGGTAGACTAGGTCACAGATGTATGGAGGAGACAGGTTGTGGATGGCTTTGTATGTAATGGTTAGGGTTTTGAACTGGAGTCTCTAGGTAATGGGGAGCCAGTTCAGGGATTGACAGAGGGGTAGGCCTGGGAATAGCAAGGGGGGACAAGTGGATTAGTAGGGCAGCAGAGTTTAGAATAGATTGGAGGCTTGCAAAAGTGTTAGTGGGGAGGCCACAGAGCAGGAGGTTTCAGTAGTCAAGGTGGGGGATTAATGCATGTACTAGGGTTTTTGCAGATTCTTGTTTGAGGAATGTATGGATCCTGGGAATATTTTTCAGCTGAAGTCGGCAGGAATTGTAAAGGGCTTAGATATGTGGTTTGAAGGAGAGATCAGAGTTGAGGATTTCCCCAAGGCAGCGAGCTTGTGGGACTAGGGAGAGTGAGCAGCCATTTACTTTAATGGATAGGTCCGTTGGGGGGGTTGATTGAGATGGGGTAAAGATGATGAATTCTGTTTTTGTCCATATTAAGTTTTAGAAATATAGTGGAGAAGAATGAAGTAGCGGACAGATATTGTGGGATTCTGGTTAGTAGGGAGGTGATATCTGGCCCAGAGTCAGATCTGTGTCATCAGCATAGAGGTGATACTAAAAGCCGTGAGATTCTGAGCTGCCTCAGGCCGAAAGTGTAAATGGAGAAGAGCAGGGGGGACTCTGACAAATAGGGGGTGAGGTAAGGAGGTGGTGTGTGAGTGAGAGATGCTGAATGTTTGGTCTGTTAGGTATGACGAGATCCAAGATAGGGCCAAGTCTGTGATGCCAAGAGATGAGGGGGTCTGTAGTAATAGGGAATAGTCCACTGTGTCAAAGGCAGAGGACAAATCTAGGAGGAGGACAGTAGTGTCGCTTTAGCTTTGGTGGTTAGTAGGTCATTGTGACTTTAGTTAGGGCAGTTTCAGTGGAGTGATGCAGTCGGAAGCCAGATTGTAAGCGGTCAAAGAGGGAAGAGAGATGGGAGGACTGTTCAAAATGGACATATTATTCCAGTAATTTTGAGGCATAGGGGAGAAGTGATATGGGGCAATAGCTAGGTACAGGGGATGGGTCAAGAGAGGGCTTTTTGAGGATGGGTGGATTGAGGCATGTTTAAAGCATGAGGAGAAACCATGAGTTGTTGATGGGTTGAAGAGATGGGTTAGGTTTGGGATGAAGTAGGATGGGATGTGTCAAGTGCACAGGTGGTGAGATGTAATCTTGAGATTAGGGTGGAAAGTCTACTGTAATGATGGAGAAGTTGGTTTTGGAGGAGGAAAGCTGCGTAGTTAGGAGGGGCTCTGGGGGTTGTAGATCAAAGCTTTCTCTGATATTAATCTTTTGCTTAAAGAATAAAGCAGTCGTCAGCGGAGATGAGCAGAGAGGGAGGAGGTGCTGGGGGACGTAGGTGAGAATTGAAAGTGTTAAATAGCTATTTAGGGTTGTGAGACAGGGAGGATATGAGAGATCAGAAGTAAGTTTGTTTTGCTGCAGCAAGTGTGTCCTTGAAAGTAGTGAGGGACTGTTTGAATGCGATGAAGTGCTTTTTGTAGTGGGATTTTTTCTCCGCTCAGCAATCCCAGAAGCCTGCCTCAGTTCTTTGGTCAGGCTGGTGTGCCAGGGTGGTCTGTTGATTTTGCGAGCTTTGGCATGTGTGAGAGGGGTGACCAATTCTAGAGCTACAGCGATTGTGGTGTTATATAAAGTGGCAGCAGTGTCCGCATTGTGTAGGAAACTTATCTGTAAGGGGTAGGATGGATTCAGAAAGTGAGTGTGGATCGAGATGTTTAGATGTTTAAAATTTCTGTGAGGGTGTGCAAGTGTGTGGAGTGGGGTTTGTGGACGAGGAGAGGGAAGAGAATGTAAGTAGGTTGTGGTCAGAAATAGGATGCGGCGAGTTAAAGGTTAGATAGGGAGCAGAGGCGGGTGAAGATGAGGCCAAGTGTTTGGCCAACTTTGAGAGTGGTTGCGGAAGACCATTGAGCGAGGCCAAAAGAGGAAGTGAAGTTTAGTGACAGAGGGGATGTCTGCAGAGAGGAAATGAAGTAGCCAGGTAGTGAAGTGGTCAAAGAAGGTGGTGACTGTGCCTGGGGGGCAGTAAATGACAACCAGTTGGAGGGGGAGTAGATGGGCAAAGAGTGCACCTCAAAGGAAGGGAGGGTAAAAGAGTATGGCAGTGGGATTTGGGTGCAGAAACCGTTATCTGACAGAAGAAAACCAACTCCTCCGCCATGCTTGCTGCTGGTGTGGGGGTCTGTGGGAAAGGTGGAATCCACCATACGAAAGTACAGCAGGAGAGGCTGTCAGAGGGGGGTGAGCAGGTTTCATTGATGGCAAGGAAGGATTGTTTGTTAGTAATAAAAAGATCATTAATATCGGATATAGGAAAATTTGTTGCAGAGAGAGCAAGCGTTCCATAGAGCTCCTGTTAATGGACTGGGGAAGTGGGGCTGGGTGAATGAGTATAAGGTTAGAGAGGTTACAGAAATTTGTGGACGGGAGGTAGAAATAAATGTGGGGATGTTGTAAGGAGGATCAGGATTTGCACAAATGTCACAGGCAGTGAGGAGGAGCAGAGAAAGTGATGGGTGGGAGCAGGTAAAGGGCCTGAGGGGGCTGACTGTGTTTGGAGACAGAGGATTGTATGTTGAGGAACAGTTGAGGAGGAGGTGAGATAGATGGGGAGGATGGAGGGAGAGATTACCAATTCATTACTAGGTATAGGAATTAGGGGGGTTAGTAGAAAGTGAAGGATTATAGGCGTGAGAGTGAAAACAAACATAAACATTGTTTACAGTGACTATTCAATTACCTTAAGTTCCCTTCTGGTTCAATTCTGGATTAATTCATAGCTCCACACCTCTACAGTGCACTGGGCAGAAGTATTGTTTGCAATACATTTGCTTGAAAATGCATTCAGGTGTGGAGCCCGGGGAGTGGTCTGTGCTCATCTTGGTCAGATAATTAAGAGTGAGCCAGATGCAGGATGATCAAGGCAGATTAAACAAGGAGGTCATAAATAACATTGGGGGTATAGCAGGGGTTAGTTGAAAAACATACCAAGTTGGTTACAGGGAGCAGAGGTAGGGAAAAATCAGCGTGGAAAGTTGAATGACTTGCATAGGAAGAATAGATAAATAAACATTCTGGTGGGAACGCGATGGTGGCAGGGTACAGTCTGTATACATCTTATTAAATTCTGGATTAATTCATAGCTCCACACTTCTATGGTGCATTTCTATGGTGCATTTATATGGTGCACTGGAATAGACTGACCTATGTGTTTTGAAGAATATTTCATGGCGCTAGTCCTACTTTTCTGGACCGAAATCTGAACTTTTTTTTTAACACATATGGTTGAGCCCTAAGAAGGATTTTTGGCTTGCTCACGTACATTTTGGCAAACTGCAATCCAAGTTTTTTAGGTCTATTGGCAGTGGGGTACCGTACTTCTGGGTCTCCTGTCAGTGTTTCATTTCATTCATATGTTAACAGATTGCGCTGTCACTGATGCACTCTGAGCCTACAGGACAGCTTGAATTTCTTTGGCACTTGATTGGGGGATGCTTATCCACCATACGGACTATCCTGCATTACAACCTTGTGTCAATTTTTTTCTGCCTTCAACGTCCAGGCAGATTAGCTACAGCTCCATGGGTTGTAAACTTCTTGATTTATGTTGTGCACAGTGGATAAAGGAACATAACGTTCTCTTGAGATGGACTTGTAAGTTCGAGATTGTTGATATTGTTCAACAATTTTGGTTTTCAAGTCCTCACACAGATCTCTTCTCTTTCTGTTCTCCATGCTTTGTGTGGCACACAGACACGCAATGCAAAGATTGAATCAACTTTCCCTCTTTTCATATGGCTTAAATTGTAATTTTTGTTTTGGCAGGACCGGTTTTAGACAAAGTGGGGCCCTGGGCAAAAGTTTAAAGTGGGGCCCCAAATAATAACATATTGCACCATCACACAAACATTTCGGTTGTATTTACATGTGCTGATTTCAGGTTGTTAAATGAGCGTAATCAATAACAATAATGAAGTCGTTCAACGGTTGTTCCAGAGTTTCTTTACACCGGCTGAGGAAGCATGATGGGGACAGATAATTTGTGATGCAGTATAATGCAGGTCCCATATAGTACATATAGTATAATTCACTCCCCATGGTCTTTGATAGAGTAATAGAGTATAATGCAGCCCACCTTAGAATATAATGTAGTCCCCTCAGAGTAAATTGCAGCCCCTCAGAATATAATGCAGCCCCCACACATGTATAATGCAGACACATTAACAATCACACTCGCCTCTCCCTGTTCCCCCGCTGCTCTGGGTTCTGCAGAGCATCTCATCAGCTCCACTGTTGGAACAGCGTGGCGCACGATATAGTGACATCATCGCGCCTGCTGAATCAGAAGCAGAGTGGGAATGATGGGAGAGGGAGCGTCATCTGATGCTCTCTTCAATCACTGCTTTCAAGTTGAATTCGGGGGTCGGTGCCGGGCCCCTTTAACTCACAGGCCCCATAGTGACCTCGTGATGTGCCGCTACTAGCCCCTGGAGGAGCTGAGGCCCTTGGTAGCTGCCTGGTGTCTGCCCCTAACGCAGGCTCTGCGTATTGGCAACACATTGTACTTGCAAATCTATATATATAATTGTCTAAGGGTTTTTCCGTCTGTCTGTCTGTCCTGGAAATCCCGCGTCTCTGATTGGCCTCGACCAATCAGCGACGGGCACAGTATCGACGTAGATGTCATAATGGTTGCCATGGCGACGATGATGTCATAAAGGTTGCCTCGACCAATCAGCGACGGGCACAGTCTGCCGCAAATTCTGGAATCATCATTGTCCATATACTACGGGGACATGCATATTCTAGAACACCCGATGCATTCGAATCGGGCCACAGTCTAGTACTTTATAATGGCCCCACATGATGCTCAATACTGTATAATGGCCCCACATGATGCTGTGTACAGTATAATGACCACACATGATGCTCAATACTGTATAATGGCCACACATGTTGCTCCATACTGTATAATGGCCACACATGATGCTCAATACAGTATAATGGCCACACATGATGCTCCATACTGTATAATGGCTACACATGATCCTCCATACTGTATAATGGCCACATTATGCTCCATCTATATATATAATTGTCTAAGGGTTTTTCCGTCTGTCTGTCTTTCTGTCTGTCTCTGTCTGTCTGTCCTGGTCATGCATATTCTAGAACACCCGATGCATTCGAATCGGGCCACAGTCTAGTGAAAAATATTCCATCTTCATAAAATCCAAAGATTTATTAGTAGATCTTTAAAAGTTGATAACTACAAGGCAACATGCTTCAAATGCTTTCAGGCGTCCTTTTTCAGAGCTAAACATGGTGCAACCCACAGGAGATTTGACCAATGGTGTGACCAATAAAAACTCATACGTACATCACATGATCCATAGAAATTACAATTCATTCAAACCGATGACAAAGAAACCAATAAAAATATGCAACCATCAGAATACAGATATAAGGCTTACTATATCTGTGATAAAATATAACTTCTTTGCAAGCATTTACAGTTGTTTTCAAAAGTTTACATACCCCGGCAGAATTTTTGCTTTCTTGGCCTCTTTTTCAGAGAATATGAATTACACCAAAACTTTTTCTGCACTCATGGTTAATGGTTGATTGAAGCCATATATCATCAAACTACTGTTTTCTCTTTTTAAATCCTGACAACCCAAAACATCCAAATGACCCTGATCAACAGTTCACATACCCCATTTAATACCATGTTTTGCCCCCTCTAACATCAATGACCGCTTTAAGTCTGTTGTGGTAGTGGTGGATGAGGATCTTTATTTTCTCTGATAGTAAAAGCTACCCACTCTTCTTAGCAAAAAGCCTTCAGTACCTGTACATTCCTGGGCTGTCTAGCATAAACTGCGCACTTGAGATCTCCCCAGAGTGGCTCAGTGATAGAGGTCAGGAGACGGAGATGGCCATTCCAGAACCTTCATTTTGTTCTGCTGAAGCCAATGACAGGTTGACATGGCCTTGTGTTTTGGATCGTTGTCATGTTGGAACGTCCAAGTACGTCCCATGCACAGCTTCTGGGCTGATGATTGCAAATTTCCTCTAGTATTTGCTGATAATGTGCTGCATTCATCTTTCCTTCAACTTTGACCAAGTGTCCGGTGCCTTTTGTAGCTCACAGATCCCCAAAACCTCAGCGATCCACCTCCGTGCTTTACAGCAGGAATGGTGTTCCTTTCATCAAAGTTCTTGACCTCTCTCCAAATGTAACATGGTTGGCCAAAAAGTTCAATTTTGGTGTCATCACTCAGTCAAGTATTTCGGCTGATGTTTGTGGGTTTTTATTTGGATCCCAACCAATTTTTCTGGCATTTGTGGACAAAACTTTTGTTGGTCTACCTGACAGTCGTTTTGTTTTTATAGAGCCCCTGATTTTCCATTTGTTAATCAGTTTATATGCTGCTGACTGGCATGATCAATTCCTTGGATATCTTTTTGTATCCCTTTCCTATTTTATGCAATTCAACTACCCTTTCCCGTAGATCCAGTGACAATTCTCTTGCTTTCCCCATGACTCACAATCCAGAAATGTCAGTAGCTGGATGAAAGATGTCTGGATCCCACAAACTCACTCGTTAGCCATTCAAACCCATTTGTCTCAACTTCTGTGCGTGTTTTCAGGCCAAAATCACCAGGATATGTGAACTTTGATCACGGTCATTTGGATGTTTACGGGTTGTCGTCATTATATATCAAAAGAGAAAACACAATAGTTTGATTTGGCATTATCATTAGTGCTGAGTGAGTGTGCTCGTTACTCGAGTTTTTCAAGCATGCTCTGGTGGTCTCTGAGGTATTTATCGCGTGCTCGGAGATTAGGTTTGAGTGCCCGCAGCTGCATGATTTGCGGCTGCTTGACAGCCTGAATACATGTGGGGATTCCCTAACAAACAGGCAACCTCCACATGTATTCAGGCTGTCAAGCAGCCGCAAATCATGCAGCTTCGGCGACTCCAACCTAATCTCTGGCCACGCCATAAATACTCAGAGACCACCCGAGCATGCTCAGAAAACCCGAGTAACAAGCACACTCACTTATCACTAGTTTTTCTATTCGCCACGACAGCACCCACTAGAGAGAGGGGATCCGCCCCTAGGAACAGGAAACCTACAGAGGGATAAAAGGGGCGGCCCCCCCTCGCTCCTCAGTTGGTTTCCTGTTCCTAAAGGGGAACCCACAGAGAAGATTCTCTGAAATTAAGAAGAGGAAAACTCGCCTGGATGCCGCCTGTGCGTCTCTGCTGAGCAACAGGGGCTCCAGAGCGAGTGGACAGAGTCGGGGGTTCCTGCTGGTTCCCCTCTCATCTGCTGTGGTCTGCGGAGCCTGAAGTTAAACAACGATCTCCCTGCTGGGACATCGTTGTAGGGGATGACCGGTGGTGCGGTGTGCCTGGGCTGACCGGAATACCTAGGAGGATGCAGGTTCCCGGAGCCAGGTAACAATACCCTCCGGAGTATGTGGAGCGGTCATCGGCTGTTTCCCCAGTCCCTCAGGTATGGCGGCGACGTGGGCGGAAGTAGCGCTTGAAGAGCCGGCAGGCTGAGACGCCAGCGCATGCGCGGTAGAGCCGCATCCCGGATGTAGTCCCCTGCACCTCTGAGGTCAGCGTTCTATTTCCGGGGGAACCGCCAAATTGGATTCTTCTAGGCGGTTTTTGTCCCCCTGACGCTGCACCGACTAAGCAGGTAAAAAAAAAGGGGGGGGTGTGTTTTAAGGTCCTGCACTATAAATTGCACATGGGCAGGGCAGACAGCGCGCTATCATGTCGTCCCAAGAGGAAGTCTCTGTGCGCCCTATGGAGGACCCACTAATACCCAGTGGTGAGACCAGAAATAAGAGTAGTGGGCACTCAAAGAGTGATTCCACTGTGAAATCAGGAAGGAAATCGTCCCGTTCCACACCCCAGGCCAGGCAAACCCAGCAACCGGTATATACATATGCTTCTGGGTGAGTGTTATATAGCTTTAGGGAAGCTTATAGTATTTCCTCTGCTTATGTTTTTAGGCAAAAAGGACGGGGAAAACCAAGCACAAACAATGTGCTATATGTACTGAGCCCCTGCCTGACTCTTATCTTAAAAAGCTGTGTCAGGCCTGTATAAACAACACCTTGCGGCAGGAGGAGTCTGTTAAAATGAATGAGATACGACTTATAATTCGTGAAGAGCTGCAGTCGTTAGGAGGTGGTCCCTCCGTAAATATGGAAAGGAGAAGTAGGAGAATGTCCTCACCTAAAGCTGACACGTCAGCAGAGAGTGGGGAGGTGGACTCAGATGTCTCTCAATCGTCTGATTCATCAGGTGAACAGGACTATGTCTGTTTTCCTACTGATGGTGTTAACAACTTGATTAAATCAGTAAGAAGTACGATGGGGTTGGCTGAATCAAAAGAACCCCAAACGCCACAGGAACTTATGTTCGCGGGTCTTTCTCAGCGAAAGGGCCATGTATTTCCAGTAAACCAGGCCATAAAAGACCTCGTTAAGAAGGAATGGAGTAAAGGACAAAAGGGGTTTGTGCCAATACCCTGTAAGAGACGCTACCCCTTTGGATGACGAGGATTTGAATTCCTGGGCTAAAATACCGAAAGTTGATGCGGCCGTAGCATCTACATCTCGCCGTTCTTCTTTACCTGTGGAGGATGCAGGTTCCTTATCCGATCCCATGGATAGAAAATCGGATGCACTTCTTAAAAAATCATGGGAGGCCTGTGTCACTGCTTTCAAGCCAGCGATCTCAGCCACATGTACCAGTAGGTCTATGCTGGTTTGGTTAGAGCAGCTGGACCAAAATATCAGAAGTGGCGTTTCTAGAGCGAAATTACGTGCGTCCATTCCCTTGATTAAGGGTGCGGCGGCTTTTATATCTGATGCCTCCGTAGATTCTCTCCGCCTGGCGGCCAGGACAGCTAGCCTCTCTAATACTGCTCGGCGAGCATTATGGCTAAAAAACTGGAAGGGGGATGCCCAGTCTAGATCCAAATTGTGTTCCATACCCTGTCAGGGTGAGTACCTCTTTGGAACCGTGTTGGATGAGATACTCACTAAGGCGGGTGAGAGAAAGAAGGGGTTCCCTAATCCCTTTGTTCCTTCTTACAGAAGGGCATTCAGGAAGCCATCATTTGGCAGAAAGGGAGGCTTTAAAGACCAATGGAGAAACAAGGAGTTCAGGCAGAAGGGCAATTTGTTCAACAGGCGCCCCTTCAGACCAGCCGAAAAATTCCGGGAACCCTATTCCACCAGTGGGCGGTAGACTTCTGGGATTTATTGATCAGTGGAAGAAAATAACCATAAATCCATGGGCCATAAAATTAATATCTTCAGGCCTCGCTCTAGACTTTATCCGAAAACCTCCGGATTCCTTCCTGCTCACCTCCCTAAAATCCAGACCACAGCAGGAAGCACTGGAAATTGAAATTAAGTCCCTTTTGGCCAAACGGGTCTTAATAGAGGTTCCGTCATCTCAAACAGGGAAGGGGTTTTACTCCCCCTTGTTTCTGATTACTAAACCTGACGGGTCCTTTAGAACCATATTTAATTTAAGGAAGCTGAACACCTTCATAAAACCCAGGCCATTTAAAATGGAATCCAAACGATCAGCCATAAAAAATTTGTTCCCTAACTGTTACATGGTAGTACTGGATCTTAAAGATGCTTATTACCATCTTCCTATACACCAGTCACACCAGCAGTTCCTTCGGGTAGCAGTTTTTATAGATGGTCAGGTTCGTCATCTACAATATAGAGCAATGCCCTTTGGCCTATCTATGGCTCCAAGGGTTTTTACTAAATTATTATTGGAGATAATGTCCTTTCTGCGGTTAAAGGACACACTGGTCATACCATATCTGGATGATCTCCTAATTGTGGGAAAAAATGCCCTGCAGTGTCAGCAAAGGTTTGAGGAAGTTGCGTTTTCTTTACAAACGCTTGGCTGGATTGTCAACTGGGAAAAATCTAGACTCCAACCTGTTACTTGTCAAAAATTTCTAGGACTCCTTCTGGATTCAGTTGACCAAGTATGTTGGTTGCCTGATGATAAGAAAGCTTCCATTGTTGACAAAGTAGATTTAGCAATTAAAAAACGTAGTATGTCACTGAGGAGTGCCATGTCGTTGCTGGGTTCACTGACATCATGTATCCCTGCGGATAAATGGGCGCAATTGCATACCAGGCAGCTCCAGAAATTTATATTGCAGGAGGACATTAGAAGTAGGGGACGTTTGGATCACACAGTTTTTCTAACATCAGAAGTAGTACACTCCCTTACATGGTGGTTAAATTGGAAAAATCTATCAAAAGGGGTACTATGGGTCAACACTCCTGATACTGTAGTGACCACAGATGCTAGTCCTGAAGGCTGGGGGGCACATTTTGGAGATCAGGTGGTTCAGGGTCTTTGGTCCAGTTCAGAATCGGCTAAATCCTCTAATGTTAAAGAATTAAAAGCCATATATTATTCCCTACTCCACTTTCTTCCCCAGCTACGAGGCTCTCACACAAGGGTTTTCACCGACAACACTTCTGCGGTGGCCTATCTGAATCGGCAGGGAGGTACACGGTCGGACAATCTTATGGAAGTCACATCAGACATCATGATGTTAGTCAAAAATCATCTATTGTCCTTGTCAGCAGTGCACATCAGAGGCATGGACAACTTTCGTGCAGATTTCCTCAGCCGTCATACCCTTCATCAAGGGGAATGGGTGCTCAACAGAAGAATTTTCAAATTGATAACAAACTGGTGGGGCATGCCTCAAATAGACCTATTCGCAACAAGGGCCAATCGTCAGGTCGAAATATTTGCTTCCCTTTGCAGACTGGACAACCCGGACATATTAGATGCCCTTCAGGTGCCATGGACATTCGACCTGGCTTATGCATTCCCTCCATGGAATCTATTGCCAATAGTAATAAGAAAAATAAGGGAGGAAGGGGCAAGAGTTCTGTTGGTAGCCCCATTTTGGCCCAAAAGGCCATGGTTCTCATGGCTAAGGGCAATGTCAACTACAGACCCTTGGATTCTGCCCCAGACCAGGGACCTACTGTCTCAGGGATCGTTTTTCCATCCTCGGGTAAAGGGCATGAATTTGACTGTATGGAATTTGAGAGGCAGTTATTAACTCTAAGAGGTTTCTCTAGTGGACTTATAGAGTAGGTAGACTTCTACTACCCAGATCTATGTCAGTCTGGAGGAAATTTCTTGAATTTCATACAACACCACTTTCTTCTGAGGTGCCTATATTTTCAATATTGGAGTTCTTGCAAAAAGGGCTTGAATTGGGGCTTTCTGTAAATACTCTGAGAGTCCAGGTTTCAGCTCTAGGAGCCCTCTTTAGTTATGATGTGGCAGGCGATAGATGGATATCTCGTTTTATATCGGCATGTGAGCGATCAAAACCAATAGATATACCACAGGTGCCTCAGTGGGATCTAACTTTGGTCCTAGATGCCTTGACGCAGAGCCCGTTTGAGCCTCTTCATGCGGCCTCATTAAAGAACATCTCGTTAAAAACGATATTATTGGTAGCGTTGGTATCTGCTAGAAGAGTGAGTGATCTACATGCCTTATCAATTGATCCTCCTTTTCTATCTGTGACATCTGATAGAATAATTTTGAAGACGGACCCTTGTTATCTCCCTAAGGTAGCCACTAGTTTTCATAGATCCCAGGAGATCTTGTTACCTACCTTTTATGAAGACCACTCGACTCCAGAAGAAGTTAGACTTCATACCCTAGATGTTAAAAGAGCTGTTCTAGCCTATTTAGAGAGAACTAGGGACTGGAGGAAGAGTAGGGCTCTTTCTGTCTTTCCAGGGTAAAACCAAGGGTTCCAGAGTCACAAAGAACACACTATCACGCTGGATTAGAGATGCCATAATCCTGGCGCATAAAGCTAGAGGAAGAGATCCTCCAATGTATGTGGGAGCACACTCCACAAGAGCCGTGTCGACCTCCTGGGCAGAAAGGGCGAACGTGCCGATAGACCTTATATGTAAGGCTGCAACTTGGTCTTCGCCAAATACCTTCTATAGGCACTATAGATTAGACCTATCTGCTGCTTCTGATCTAACCTTTGGGGTTTCGGTTCTTGATTCAGTTAACCCACCCAATATATAGTCTCTGTAAATCTCTCTAGTGGGTGCGGTCGTGGCGAATAGAAAATACCGGATTACTCACCGGTAATGCTCTTTTATAGAGCCCACGACAGCACCCATTCACATCCCTCCCTTTTCTTTTATTTAGTTGCACGTGGTGCCTTGGTAGGGAGATGTAAATAATAAAGTTATATATATATATATATATATATATATATATATATATATATATATATATATATATATATATATACATACATACATACATACATACATACATACATACACACACACACATACATACATACACACACACACACACACACACACACACACACACACACACACACACACACACACACACACACACACACACACACACACACACACACACATATATATATATACACACACACACACACACACACACACACACACACACACACACACACATATATATATATATATATATATATATATATATATATATATATATACACACACACACACACACACACACACACACACACACACACACACACACACACACACACACACACACACACACACACACATATATATATATATATATATATATATATATATATATATACACACACACACACACACACACACACACACACACACACACACACACACACACACACACACACACACACACACACACACACACACACACACACACACACACACACACACACACACACACACATATATATATATATATATATATATATATATACACACACACACACACACACACACACACACACACACACACACACACACACACACACACACACACACACACACACATACATACATACATACATACATACATACATACATACATGTATGTATATATGTCTGAACCTGTTAACTAAAACCTGGCGGCGGTTCCTCCTATTCTCTGTAAAACAACTGAGGAGCGAGGGGGGGCCGCCCCTTTTATCTCTCTGTAGGTTTCCTGTTCCTAGGGGCAGATTTCCTCTCTAGTGGGTGCTGTCGTGGGCTCTATAAAAGAGCATTACCGGTGAGTAATCTGGTATATCATTCATATACTCTAAAAAAAAGGCCAAGAAAGCAAAAATTCTGCCAGGGTATGTAAACTTTTGAGCACAACTGTAAACCTGCAGGATACCAGGTTCCTGTTACTTGCCACAGGTTAGTTTTAACAAGCATCACATGCTTGAAACAAAGTGGCTTACCCACAAATTTTGAAAGGTACCAACATTTTTCTCTGGCCCATTTTTGAGGTTATATCATGTTCACTTTTTGTTTCAATACCCATAAAGGAAATAAGGTGTGTAACATAACATGTGTAATTGAAATAATTTTCTTGGAGAAATACTTTTTCTAGAACCATTTCCCATATGTCAACTTTACATTGGCATCACTTTTCTAATATCCTAACAAAATAAAATGACATTTGAGGAGTTAACATTTTAGCTGCATTTTTTTCCAGAAATTTACAAAACTTTTCATTAGGGACCTCGTAAGATTTAAATGGTCTTTGAGGGACCTATATATTAAACTCCAAAAAAATGGCATTTTAAAAACCGCTCTCATCCTCAAATTCTTCAAAACTGCTTTCTTGAAAATTGTTAACCATTCAGTTGCTACACAGATATTAAGACCCAGAAACACATGGGCCACTTGCACATTGAACAAGTCTGTAGGAGCCTGTTCACACCACCAGAAAACTTGAAGACACAAAAGAGCACAGTGAGGTCAAAAATACTCTGTTGTAAAAAAAAAAAAAAATCACAGTAATCAGCAAGTGCTAGTCAAAAGATGTAAAGAAAACAGGGTATTTAGTTGATACGTTTTTTTGCAAAAAAAGTATACTAAGCTGCTCCACCAAATCGTCAAGGTATACCCTTATAGAGCAGTCCTAACTAATGTATAGAATCCCTATCTGATGTATTTAAAACCTGATCATCTGTATAGTACCTGTATAAGCAGGATTCAGAGAAGGACTATCCATGTGGACATGTAGGATGGAACAGCTTAAATGCAAATGACCCACAGAGGAGTGGTGGACTCCCCAGTCTTGTAGAAACAAGAGAACAATTATAGAACCAGAAACACATGGGCCACTTGCACATTGAACAAGTCTGTAGGAACCTGTTCACACCACCAGAAAACTTGAAGACACAAAAGAGCACAGTGAGGTAAAAAATACTCTGTTGTAATGGTTCTATAATTGTTCTCTTGTTTCTACAAGACTGGGGAGTCCACCACTCCTCTGTGGGTCATTTGCATTTAAGCTGTTCCATCCTACATGTCCACATGGATAGTCCTTCTCTGAACCCTGCTTATACAGGTACTATACAGATGATCAGGTTTTAAATACATCAGATAGGGATTCTATTCATTAGTTAGGACTGCTCTATAAGGGTATACCTTGACGATTTGGTGGAGCAGCTTAGTATACATTTTTTTGCAAAAAAACGTATCAACTAAATACCCTGTTTTCTTTACATCTTTTGACTAGCACTTGCTGATTACTGTGATTTTTTTTTTTACAACAGAGTATTTTTGACCTCACTGTGCTCTTTTGTGTCTACAGATATTAAGACAAAGTGGAAACTATAAGACCTAAATTATCCCCCCCCCACTAGCTAAAATATCGAACCAATTGAAAGCGTGGCAAAATCTTCCAATATCGTATATGGGAATGGCTCATCTCGTTAAGGTGATCAGTATGGCCAAGCTGATGTATCCTCTCCAAACTTTGCCTCCCTTGCTCAAACATTCTGATATTAATTTTATAAATAACCAAATCAATCAATTTATATGGAACCATAAACGTCCTAGAGTTAGTATCTCGAAATTGATGGCTTCTAGCGATGACTGAGGAATAAACTTTCCATATGTCAGGAACTACAATTTAGCTTGTAATGTGCGATATATTATTGATTGGCTGCACAATAGACATTCGTATACTGACACCTCACTAGATGCGGACTTTGCACACCCCCTACATTTATCGCCCATTTTACATGCGCGCCTTTCCTCCCTGCCCCAACATTTAGGACAATCAATCCTATTTGGAGGTACGATCTCAACTTGGATATTCTTAAAGAGAGACTATATTTTTTCCTCACTGCTTTCCAAGTATTTACCTCTGTGGGCAAACCCTGAATTCCCTCAGGGGATGGAAAATAAACTATATATTGCCTGGCGACAAAAGGAGATTATTAATGTTTCTCATCTTCTCCATCCGTCGGAGGCTAGATGGTTCGCACGTCTCGAAGTACTTGAGAAATATCATCTCCCGCTCTCCCACTCCCTTCAGTATGAGCAAATCAAATGCTCAGTTATGTTTGATCTGCAGGATGTTACGTTTGAGTCGAGCCATAATATGCTGGACGATTTGCTTCAATACCCTACTGGGATCCCCTCTATATCCGCAATTTACTCCATAATGAAACCCCATTTATTAGACCCTCATCCAGATACTTTTTATAAGTATTGGAGAAAACAACTGGAGAGTATCGAAACTCCCTCCTTGATTAGAAAAGGTTGGTCTCTTTTCCGGAAGCACATAATTAATGAGAATTGGAGGGAAACTACATTTAAAATCAGGCACGGAGCAATCTATGCTTTTAACATTCATAAACCAGATACTAGACCTGACAGACTTACGGCTTGCCCTAGATGTCAGCAACCTAGTTGTGATTTGTTGCAAGGTCTATGGTCCTGCGATAATAGTCCCATTTTGGGACCTAGTTTCTGGATTGCTTGGCAACCTTTGGAGCAATATGACATCGCTTTCTCTGCCAATGGCGATCTTACATTATTGGGAGAATCTGAATGGCAAGAATTGCAGAGAGGGAGAGAAAGGCCCCCCAATACTAATACACACTATACTTATCTTGGCTAAAAAGCTGATTCTCAAGCATTAGCTCGATTCATCTACCCCACAGCTGTCAGATTTGATAGCCCAATTACATCATTACCGTTCAGTTGAGAGCAAGGGGACACACTTACAATTAAGCGAGCAAATTTCTTAAAAAAAGGAGACCGTTTATTTGAAAACTTTGTAATACTGATGAAAGGCAGTAGATAACTCCCTTCTCCTCCACTAGATGGTACCTTATGGAAAAACAGAAGAATAATTTAGGTCCACTTCAATTACCAGAGGATTGTTCTTGACATGATTGGGGCAGGGTATTTTACTATTTGGAGGAGCTGCAGGCTAGACCGCTGGTTGGGATTTGTCAGGCGATTTGGTAGAGGTCCCCCCCCTTCTCTTTCCCCTTTTCTTTTTGTTTTCTTGTTCCCTATTGTATTAATGATAATTTACTTGGCTATCTCATACAGGTTATGTAACATGGCTAAGATTACCTTTGTTACTTTGGAAAGAAGACATTCTCAATTTATAACCTTGTTTTATGTTTAGCCGTGACTGTAACAATTATAATGTCTATATGCCAAGCTTGATGCTAATAGATCGTTGTTTTATTTATATGGTTGTTAATGCAAATTTTCAATAAAAATTTATATTAAAAAAAGTGGAAACTAAACTGTTGCTTTAGTGCAAAATTTTTCACTTTTACAAGGGATATAAATTAAATTTGGCTGAAATAGATAGCAGGAGTCATGTCGCATTTGCCAGGCACCGAAGGTGGCCTAAACATCAGAAACCCCACAAATGACTCCATTTTGAAAACTATACCCCCTGTTGAAATCCTTCAGTGGGTGTGATGAGCTTTTTGATCAAACAGGTTCCACACAGAATTTTTTAACATTAGGTCATCTTATTGAAAAATGTAAATATTTTTTTTTCTTCACAAAAATGTTGCTTTAGCCCCAAATATTTGTTTTACAAAAATAACATGAGCAAGTGGACCCCACAGCTTGTTACCCACTTTCTTCAGATTGCGGTGATACCCCACATGTAGCCAAAAAGTTCGATTTGGACAAACTACAAGGCTCGGAAGGGAAGGAGCACTATTTTTGAGCTTTGTGACACAAATTTTGTTCCATTTGGAATAGATTGTCATATTTGCAGAGCCCATGAGGTTCATGAACAGAAAACCCCCACAAATGATTTTTGAAAATTCTACCTTTGAATGTACTTAGGGAGTTGGTGAATATTTTGATACCACCATTTTTATGCATTTGATATATCAGGGCTGTTTTAGTTGGCACTGGACCCTACCTTCCCTGTGAGTTTGTAGGCTTTTAGCCGAGGAGAGGCATGATATTGAGCTAGGGTCCCATCAAAGAAAGGGATGCCTTGTCTCAGCTGTTGGGCTCTCATTAATGGGTGAATTTATGCTCTAAGTACTATTATTTTTTTTAGAAGTACCATATATTTTGTATAGCGGTAATGAAGTTGAAATGTTTTGGAATTGAGAGCATGGTCATATATGTCTCTGAAATGATCTGTTTACTTAGTTATAGTGTAAAGCCGGCCATATACATTAGATGACTGTCAGCCAAACTATGCATCAGCCAACAGCCATCTCTCCCATATGCAGGGGTGCTCGCTCGGCTGGGCACACCTGTTTAGTATGAGAAAACCACTGACTTACCTGTTTGCATTGTTCTCCCAGAACTCCTCTATTGGCAGTCCAAAATTGTACACGTGCGATCGACATCTGTACTGACTCAATCGACCATCAGCTGAACGCATCTATGTGTGGGTTCAGCTCACATTAGTCAAATGTATATGGGGGCATTAAGTCTGACACTACTATTTGAACTTTCTTTCTTTGCTTTTCAGTGCCTGGACATCAGCACAGTCCTGTGGTCCACTGGTCCAGATGGCGAGCCGTTGTCATTCTGATTGGTTCTACACTGTTAATGTCTGCTTGTGCAGATCTAGCTACTGAACATATTAGCCCCATTCTTAAAGGTGCAACAGTGTCTCAGGTAAGTAGTGCAATTTTTTTTTTATATATATCTATGCTGTTTAAATTAATCACAATTTTAAAGATATGTGAATGCTGTCAGTGAATTAGATCACGTGTTTGCATTCAGATGATGAACACCCTAACCTCACCAGCTCTGCTTTCAGCATGACTGATGGGCAAACTGAATTGCAGGACTCTGAAGCATCAACCACGCCAGTAATATGTGGCCGCTAGACGGGAGGCTTGCAAGTCTGCTTACCTTTCAGCATTCCCTTCTCTTTTTATTAGCTAATCAAGAGAAGCTGTGGATGCTGTAGAACAGTGTTCTGCCAACTCGAGTCAAGATCCACCAATAGATCATCTTTTCAAGATTTCTTCAGTATCGCACAGGTGTAATGAGTTTTCGCGCCAGATAGGAGCCAGAAGACTGCAGCGTCTGAGTTCTCCTTAACCTGCCCTGATTGGAAGCACTTCACCTTCTTATTAAACAGTGTAAATTTATTTTGGTAGTGCAAGGGTTAATCTGCTCAGTTGAGGGCTCCTGGAGCATTAGGGCTCTCAACTGTGCTCTGTTAGCCACTCCCATCTCCTATATAAACTAGGCCCTGGCTAGCACTCATTGTCAGACTAACTTAAGCGGCATGGCTGGAGATTGTTGGTGGTTGTTGTTGTAGAAAGGCATTTGGTGGGTTTATCTCTGACTGTTGCTAGGTTTTGAGGTTGATAATTCCCTTTCTTCTCCTACTCGGTTATCTGTGAGTAAATTTGTATGTTTGGTATTTTTTGTTACCGCTATTCATATTTCCTTGTTAATCTGGTGTATTACGGTATACTACTACTCTCCTCTTTCTTGGGTGGGGGAAGGGTACAGACTGAGGGCGGATTCAGGAGCTACAGCACGGTATGTGGCCCCGGCATCTTCACTATTAGGAATTAACCCGGGGAATAGGGCGAGCTAGGGTGCCCCTTGTGCTGGTAACAGGGATGGAGCCCTTGGTCCCAGGACACCCGGCAACAGAGTCGTAACAGGTGATTATAATTATGAAAACCTAATCTGTTAGTAGCTCTTGAGGACTGGAATTAGGGCACACTGCTGTAGAGGTAAGTAGATTCACTGGATTCCTATGGAGCTAAGAACTTGCAGGCAGGTAGTTGCTAACTACCTCTCCTGAGCAGCGCAGATCTTTCCTGACTCAGCAGTCATGAATCATTACTGCTGGCGATTGTGGCTTCCAGTAACGTCGCCATGACAGAGCAGCATCTCTTTGGATGTCAAACTGACAGCTGGCTCCTCGCTGCCTCATTGCGGGGAGCCGGTAGTCAATGGTCATGACGTTGGCAGAGTGTTGCCACATCAACAGAGCAGACCGGAAGAGGAAGAGCTGCTTTATTGAGATGAAGTTTCAGTATCATTGGCAGTCCATGATTGTTGCTGGTCAGTAAAGGTAGGTAGGTAGTTGGCAATTATCTGCATGTAGGCTCTTGGCTCCAAAGCAAAAAAAGTACTGTTTATTTAGAGGAGCTAAAAGACTTATTCTCACCTCCCGCAGTCATGCTAGTCCTGCAATGTCTGCACCAGGTCTCCTGACGCTCATGTGACACAGCCTGCAGCGCTCAAGTGACATTAACAGTCAGACATGCAAGGGAAAAGTTTTTTTTATTTTAATAGAAGTGTGGGGTTGGAAACTTAGAAAAATAATCGTAAACTCGATGCTCAACCTCCTCATGGTCCAGTGCTGCCTTTCTGTGGCTGATCAGTTTCAACAGGCTGCAGTGATGTCTTTACTACACAGCATGCGACCGCTACAGCCAGTCAATGAGCTCAGAGGTTCTGCCTGTGTAGACTAAACAAGCCTCTGAGCGCAGTGATTGGCTGTAGGTATCATGTGTGCTATAGTTGTGGAAATAGTTAAGACAACACCTTCAATGTTGATTTTACTGGAATGTGTAATTTTTTTTGTGTATGGTGTAAATACATAGCGATTTTTATTTTTTTGCCAGTATTTTATTGGAGTCACTATCATAGCGCTGATCCCAGAACTCCCAGAAATTGTGAATGGAATCCAGTTTGCTCTTCTGAACAACCTGAGTCTAAGGTTGGTAAAATGATGAGATTTAAAGCTATTGGTCACTTAATCTTTGCTGCCGTAGTCATCTGCCTAGTTTAACATTGTATATATAAATTTCGCTTGGAGTGGATGTTGCCAAATAAATACAACACATTCATCGTGATTTTCTAGAAAAATTAAAAATATTATGAAAAAATGTGTTTCGGTCCCAAGTTGTGTATAGCCACTGAAAGATGCACCAAATTCATTTAGAGGCTTTGATACATCCTACTTCAGCAGACCCGTCATCAAGACTGGCATAAAATCAAATGAAGCATTATTGTGAGTAATAAAAAGAATCTATCAGCAGGTTGTGTTATGTAATCTGAGAGCTGCGTAACATAAGGCTAGAGTCTGATTACAGGGACGTATCAATTATTGGACTGATTGGTGTAATTTTCATAGAATCTTTTTATGTGCTGTAAATGTAGCAGAGGTCAACAATTCTAATTTGTGTATAACCCTGCCCACACCCCTGATTAGCAGCTTCCACAGATTAGCTGGACTGCTGTACATGTGAGGCCTAGTCAGGCAGTGAGGATCTTCTGCTGATAAAACACTGATTTATATTAAAACTGCAGCACAGCCTAGTAAGTGACACTTCACTGGAATCTCACTCTCTTGCTCTATAGCATGTTGCTTTCTGATGAAATCGCAAAAATCTGCCGACAGATTCATACACCTTTAGTAATTAAGAAATACATCTTGAGGCTTTTTGCTTTAACACTGTACGAATTTGTGAATCTACTAAAATGTGCAGCTGAGCCTGCTCCACTTTTATACAGCTGCCAATATGTCACTAATTCCATGCAGAACCCTCTTGGTATTTGTGAAATTTCTAATACATTTTGTTCTTTGTCTTTTTGTGCTTTTACTTTCAGTATAGAGATTGGGAGCTGCATTGCCGTGCAGGTGTGCATGCTACAGATGCCTATTCTAGTGCTGTTCTCTGTTTTCTATGTAAGTAACTATTTTCCTGTTGTTCTTCTGTCATTTTCATAGCGCTCAGCAATAGTGTTTCGAGGTCTGTACTTGGACAGTGATGCATGGACTGACTGTCTCCTGATCTGAACGTTCATTTGCCTATGATGCTGCGAGTTCAGGTCAGGAGACCGAAGGCCAGTCCCATGTTTCGCAGTCTGTACTCAGGCCAGTTACTAAATAGGTCAGAAATTCATAAAATGTGTTACTGCTTAAACCAGTCTATGTGGTTCCTGTATTGTGACCGAATTTAAATTATTCTCAATCCAGCCGTCTGGATTCACTTTAATATTTAGTGATCTGCACCTGTGGGCCTGCATGTTCAGCGTGATCCTGATGAACTACATCTTTATGGATGGAAAGTGTGACTATTTTCAAGGTAAGGCAATGGATTGTTTTTTCTTATGAACCATTTGATTTAATGTTTTTGTTGTTTTTGTGAACAATGTGCATAACCTTTAATAATATGTATTGTATGGCGATACACAGGCTTCTATATTGGAGTACTGCACTACCATCAATTCTGTAACATACACTGTGTGTGGGGGTGTGATATCATAGAATTCAATTTTTTTTTTAATTTTTTTTTTACTTGTTTCAAATGAGTTCTCGATAATGTAATAAAATGGCCCAATCATGTGACTAGGACAGGTTGACTATTTGGATTACATGTTAGGACATGCATGTCAGACCTGAGTCTCAACTAACAGTAGCTATATCGCAGGCATACTTATCAGAGCTGCTGGAGAAGCGCTGTGATAGAAGAAATAAATCTTCTACTCAGCTGACCGTGCAAAGGATTTTTTTCTCCAGCCTCAGTGCTATGCATCAGTCAGCCGAGGAAAAGCTACAGAATAGATCTGCTGTCACAGCCATTCTCCAGTAGATGTACTTATGACAACGGAGCAAACAGTTGAGACACTAGTCTTGGGAGCAGTGATTCTTCAGAATGTAGCCCTTCCTGACACGTGACTAGGATGGGCTGCATTTGTCATAAAATGGCCCTCATCGTGTAAGTCCTTCTTGGAGCGGCCCTCTTACACACTTCAGGCTTTTAAAGATGCCAAGCAGTTGGTGACCTCTGCATTCTACTTCCTTCTACTTGGGAAGTTGTTGCCCACTTTCTTTTTTGGCATTTAAAAAAAAAAAAAAAATGCGAAAGAGGTAGAAAATCCTGACACTTCACGAGAACACCGGCAGTGGTTTACTTGAAGTGTCTCTTGCAGTAAAAACCTCCAGTGGGAATGTCCGCATCTAAACCACATTGTGCAAATACCCCAACTGTAATAATAAAGGGATTATCCAGGACTATGAGCCTAAAAACTAACAGGCAGGTAGTTTCTAACTACTTGCCTGTTGTCCCCAGCGCCAGTCTCTGCTGACATAGAGCAGTCATAGACCGCTCTTGATGGCTATTCACCTGTTTCAGCGAACAGCTCTCCAACAGAGCAGCGGCTTCACTTTCATTCTGGTCTGCTGACGAGAATTGACTACCTATATGGACAGAGCAGGCTGGAAGAAGAGCTGGTTTGTTACCGTGAAGCAGCTGAATTACCATCAGGAGCTGGTGTGGAGTCGACCAGGCAGGTAGTTGCTTGTTAGCAACTGCCTATTCGTTTTTAGGCCCATTGTTTGTTTTTTTTGTTTGTTTTTTAAACTTTCTTCCCAAAGGTGCAGGTTCCACATTCTGGACTAATATCAATCATTAATTCCATACCTTTTCCATGTGACAGATAAGTCTTTGGTATTACCATTATATATTTTTATATTTGGGAGTGTTGAAGCAGTTCTAACTATACGGTTAAGTTCCCACAATGAGTTGTTGGTGAGTTTTCTTGACCTGCGTATTTTCAAAAAAATATGCAATTAACCGATTTTGTTTAATGGGTGCAAAGTGGCAGAAAATCTGCCACATCAAATGGTCATCGTGGGAACGTACCCTAACTTACAGAAACGTGATTTCCAAGATACTCCATTCAAGGAATGAAGATCATGTTTATTTAGGACAGCACTCGTAAATATGTTGTTCAGTGGGGCAGTGCAGATGACCGAATCTGCATGTGAAAAAAATCTGAGAATGCACTAGTTTCTTCCGTAAATGCAGGTCTAAGGATACACAAAAGAAATCTGGTGCCATATAGAGGTACAATATAGCATCCAGTTTTTATGGATACATTGCAATTCTTTGACATAGCTGCTGCTGTCATCCATATGTAAACTATCAATCATTTGCATTTTCCTGTTTGTGCAAGTGAGAAAAAAAAATTGTCTTGAGTTTTCTGGATGAAACTTGGAACAGACTTTTATATGCTTGTACCCCATGAGTAAAATTGTATATCAAATATCACCCAATTTGACTACGCACTGACAAAAAGATAAAACTAAAATGTATTAAAATCATAAATACAGACAATACAAACATAATTAATCCCCTGATGGTTAATCAGAAAGTGACCGATAGAAAAACATAAAAACCATGTCTCAGTATACAGGATAGGGTGAGGTGACAACACACTCGCTCTACAAGTCTCTTGTCTCTACGCATTTCGTTATCCTCACCAAAGGCGACTTAATTTAATCTTTACCTATATTCAAACGAGATTAAAAAAAACAAAAAAAAAAACTAAAATCATGTAATATGTTAGTCGAAGCAGTCAAAAAAATTAGCCGCAAATACCTCCAAACAATACAACTAATAGACTTATAGGCCACTCTAGTGGTGGTCAGTCAGTTGTGGGTAGTATACAAGGAGGAATCGCATCTGAAAGTACAGTATAGATGTTATATATTCTCCTCCTAACGGACCGGCCCTAATTTGGTATTCTAGCAGCTATCGGTCATTATGCAGACAATTTGTTCTAATCTAAATTTAATTAACTTTTCGGATACCCCACTAGATACTTCGCATAGGACAATTAACTGATCAAAGGCTCATTCCTATATTTTCACTAGTTTTATTGCACAGGTTTTAAAGCATTGATTGCACATACCCCTAATCTTTGTATTAGTATTGTACTCATTCCCTGACAGACCACCTCAAGGCCATTTGTTAGTAACAAGTTGAGTTTAGCAGGGTAAGAAAGTATCTCACACTGTTACACCTAACTCATTATTGAGAGTCTTCCTCAGAAACTACTATCAGTTTAGACCCACTATCGTCTTCGGTCATATAGAGATCTTCCTCTGGATGTGCAATCCTGCCCCACCTACCTAGCTATGATTGCTAACATCTATGAAGTGACTGTTCAGTGAGTAACATTTCCTAATACTGGGTGCTACATGTGCGTTCTGTCCAAAAGCTGTATAGTTAATGGAATGGCGCCAACGAGATGCCAGACATTTAAAAATGTAGCCACTCCCCATCAGTGACTTCACACCCAGACATTGCTCCAGGTGGATCCTGTCACGTCTATCATGCAGCCCGGTCCACACCTCTGTGACATTAGAGGATTTGGCTACAACACCTAATGAAAAGTGGTGATATCACGGTAGGCGTCCACCATGAAGTTTCTAAATGGACGTATATTACCCAATAGAGGCGCACTACAGCATCAAAGTAAGTCCACAGAGCATATGAATCCTTTAAAGTACCCATTATTAAATAGTTATAAAAGAACTAGAGAGACAATCAAAATAGAGCGATTTATCAAATATTGTAAGTAATGGCAACAAGTCCGTCGCTCATGAAATGTCCAGCTAAGAGGCGCAAAGGAAAATCATGGAAGATTCGGCCAACGAATGTTTCACAGTAAGTATGTATCATGTGATTTCTGAAATGCATGTCACCAATGAAGGAACATTACAGCATATGTAAGACCACAGACCATAGAATAGTTTATAGTACCCGTTATTAAACCACGGTCAAAGAATTGAAAAGACGGTCAAATGGACAATCATGTCAAATTGTGTGTTGTTCTAACACACAAGATGTCCAGATGAATAAAGGGACAAAAAGGACAAAGGTCCAATCTTCCCGACTGTATACCTATATTCATATACATGGGTGATCCAGTCATATACAGTACAGACCAAAAGTTTGGACACAGCTTCTCATTTAAAGATTTTTCTGTATTTTCATGACTGAAAATTGTACATTCACACTGAAGGCATCAAAACTATGAATTAACACGTGGAATTATATACTTACCAAAAAAGTGTGAAACTGTCTTATATTCTAGGTTCATCAAAGTAGCCACCTTATGCTTTGATGACTGCTTTGCACACTCTTGGCATTCTCTTGATGAGCTTCAAGAGGTAGTCACAGGGAATGGTTTTCAATTCACAGGTGTGCCCTGTCAGGTTTAATAAGTAGGATTTCTTGCCTTTTAAATGGGGTTGGGACCATCAGTTGTGTTGAGCAGAAGTCTGGTGGATACACAGCTGATAGGCCGACTGAATAGACTGTTAGCTGCTTTTTTCTTGCCATAATACAAATTCTAAGTAAAGAAAAACGAGTGGCCATCATTACTTTAAGAAATGAAGGTCAGTCAGTCCGAAAAATTGGGAAAACTTTGAAAGTGTCCCCACGTGCAGTGGCAAAAACCATGAAGCGCTACAAAGAAACTGGCTTACAAGAGGACCGCCCCAGGAAAGGAAGACCAAGAGTCACCTCTGCTTCTGAGGATAAGTTTATCTGAGTCACCAGCCTCAGAAATCGCAGGATAACAGCAGCTCAGATTAGAAACCAGGTCAATGCCACACAAAGATGCAGCAGACACATCTCTACAACAACTGTTAAGGAGACTTTGTGCAGCAGGCCTTCATGGTAAAATAGCTGCTAGGAAACCACTGCTAAGGACAGGCAACAAGCAGAAGAGACTTGTTTGGGCTAAAGAACACAAGGAATGGACATTAGACCAGTGGAAATCTATGTTTTTGTCCCAGGAGTTAAAATTTGAGATCTTTGGTTCCAACTACCGGGTCTTTGTGTGACACAGAAAAGGTGAACGGATGGACTCTACATGCCTGGTTCCCACCGTGAAGCATGGAGGAGGTGGTGTGATAGTGTGGGGGTGTTTTGCTGGTGACACTGTTAGGGATTTATTCAAAATTGAAGGCATACTGAACCAGCATGGCTACCACAGCATCTTGCAGCGGAATGCTATTCCATCCGGTTTGCGTTTAGTTGGACCATCATTTATTTTTCAACAGGACAATGACCCCAAACACACCTCCAGGCTGTGTAAGGGCTATTTGACCAAGAAGGAGAGTGATGGGGTGCTACGCCAGATGACCTGGCCTCCACAGTCACCAGACCTGAACCCAATCGAGATAGTTTGGGGTGAGCTGGAATGCAGAGTGAAGGCAAAAGGGCCAACAAGTGCTAAGCATCTCTGGGAACTCCTTCAAGATTGTTGGAAGACCATTTCTTGTAACTACCTCTTGAAGCTCATGAAGAGCATGCCAAGAGTGTGCAAAGCAGTCATCAAACCAAAAGGTGGCTACTTTGAAGAACCTAGAATATAATAAATTCAGTTGTTTCACACTTTTTTAAGTATATAATTCCACAGGCGTTAATTCATAGTTTTGATGCCTTCAGTGTGAATGTACAATTTTCATAGTCATGAAAATATAGAAAAATCTTTAAATGAGGTGTCCAAACTTTTGGTCTTTACTGTACACTAAATTGATCTCTCCCTCTAATTCACAAGTGACAGATACACTGATCAGAGCCCTAATATTCAAATAAATGAGACAAATGAAATGGCATCAAGACCCAGTGGTTTCACCCGAAGCGTAATGAAGGGTTTTATGGCTTCAGGCTTCCCAAATTTCAAACGGGAGTGATTCAACATGATATTGTGGCCCTCAGTCCAGAAAAGTTTGTGCACCCTTGGTGTAAGCTTAGGATTGCATGCATAGGCTGTGGAATTATTGATTTTTGTATCAACACATCTACAACTCAACTTGCTGTACAAGATGTATCCAAAGAAAGATTTACAATATTTATGTAACATGAGCTATTTTTTTTTACCCTTCACAGGAACGGTCTTGGTGATCGTTTACTTAATACTACTGGCAATGTATTTCTTTGCACCATCTCCTGTTGGTTGCTAATTGATTCCTTTTGAAAGACTCTATCATTAAGAAATTTCTTGCAATCTGAGGCAGGCTGACTATTGCGAATGTGAAGATGTGGCCCAGGCAGGATCGTTTATAATAAAAAACTGGGTTTGGATTTGTACTTCAACAACAGTACAGCTTTCAAACCTTTTAAAAGCAAACCTCAGTCTTGGTATGAAGCAGACTCCAAGCGGCAAGCAATCCTGGTTACTCTGTGTGGTTCTTTGATGACCCTAGGCAAAATCAGCTTATGTACACATTTTATACTCTAATTTTTCTTTTATGGATTCAATGGCACACACTCTTGAAAAGGTTGCTATTATTGGCTGAGAACACAATGGTCACGTCTACAATGTGGAGGTATAGGTATATAATATAAGAGATCTACTTATTACCTGGTTTTGCACTTAAACTTTCTATGAAAAATCTCTTGCTGGGAAATTAATTTTCATATGTTCATGGTACATTGCACCCTTTGGCAATACTAAGAGCCAAAGTTGGCAGCTGTACTGTTCCAATGCTATCTTTTATATGTGTGAGGTGTAAAATGAGATCAAATTCTCTGTACACTGCAGTGTGCAAATTACGGGAATGAAATGGGACAGACTGCTGTATTCACTTGTCTTAATGAGTTATGTTCAATAATAAAATAATCCTAGAACTTATTTTGCTTGATATGTATTGTAAATAGTAGTAAAATTATTAAAGCATATTTTCCCTCTTGGAGGTGTATTTTTTGTTGCCTGTAATCTATTTTGAAGACCATCCTCGGATTTGTAAGACTTTGATTTCACATCAATGACTTGATTTGCCAAATAATAATGGCTGTATATTCTAAACAACTTCTACCTGTAGGCTAGACTTTCAAATGCAGTACTCTGCAAACGTTTTATGCATGTGTGGGGAAAAATGCAGCACAGCAAAAAAATCAATGCATGTCAATTGAAATAAAAGCATTTTTAAACTAAGGGGAAGGTGAAGGGATTTTAAATCAAATCCAATAATTTAATGTGACAACCCTTTGCCTTTTGAAGCGTCATCAGTTCTTCCTTTTATACATGCAGAAAGTCAGGGATTTTGTAGGATTATAGTCAGGTGAAGGAGTATCCAATTGCAAGTTAATGATGGTTTTAATGCCCTTCAGCACCTTTTAGGATTTTCCGTTTTTCTTTCCAGAGCCACAACTTTATTTTTCCATCAATATAGCTGTGTGAGGGCTTGTTTTTTTGTGGGACGAGTTGTACTTTTGAACACCATTGATTTTTACCATATCGTGTACTGGAAAACGGGAAAAAATTCCAAGTGTGGTGAAATTTAAAATTTATTTTTTCTTCTTTATGCGTTTTACTAATCGGATTAACTCTTTGTTTTGATCGGGCGTTTGTGAACCTGGCGATACCAAATGTTTTATTTTATTTTTTTTTACTTTTATTTTGATTGGAGCAAAAGGGGGTGATAAAGGTAGATAGACATGTAGACATAGATGGATAGATAGACATAAAGACATAGATAGATGTAGAGAGAGATATTTTTTTACTCCTGTCCTGCTAATCTATTGGTGCCCCAAGAACATGTGATGGGTGCCAATGGGTGGAGCTAGTGATGGCTTCTGACGCAGGTATGTTAAATGCCGCTGTCTGAGATTAACAGCGACATTTAACAGGAGTGGGTGGATCAGGCACATGACAGCTGATCTGATTAGCTGTTATGTGCCTGAAAAGATAAGGGCTTGACACCGGAGCTCAGAGAGGTGACCTATGATGTACCTGTAGGTCATAAAGGGGTTTTTATGGTCCAAATCGATAAGTCTGCAGTCACTCATACATACCCTCCAGTCCTGTCTCAGAAACCAGCGAATCCTTGCAGCGAACAGTGCGTACACAGGGGGCGATTCATAAGACTGCAGTCACACAGCCAGTTAAAGGGGTTGTCCAATCCAAATTGATGAGTCTGCAGTCACTCTGTGTAGGAGGCCTAAAAACTGGTTGTATTACACAACCAGAGTTTGGCTGTTCCTCAGTTTCATGTAACTGATGTCACCATGGCAAGACTGAGCACAGTATAACAAGTTAATTGTAATGCAACAGGTTCCACAGGATATCAAAGTAGACTGGTGTTTCAGGATATGCTTTTTTTTAATGTTTCCAATTTCTTGGTGCATCTTCAAAAGAACGCAAAGAATGTAATTACAGTGGTCGGCCAACAAATCTAGTGTAGCAGATGAAAGACGTATCATGCTTACTTCCCTTTTGAAATTGGAAGATGTCCAGCAGTGTCATCAGCTCAGAATTAGCAGCAAATAGTGGGACCCTGCTATTTGGAGAAGTCTGACCGGAAGTGGTCTGCATTAAAGAACTTTAGCTAAAAAGCCATGCCTTCAACATGAAAATGAAGCCAGACGATTCACTATGCATCAACAAATAGGAACTGGGGTGCAGAAAAATGGCAGAATGATGAGTCAAAATCTATCTATATAATCGTCTACGGGTCACTTCCGTCCGTTTGTCTGTCACGGAAATCCCGTGGTTGCAGCCGGCCGCAACCAATCAGCGACGGACACATTCCGGCCGCGAATTCGCCCTTCCCTACTCCCCTCCAGTCAGTGCCCCCTCCCTACTGCCCTCCAGTCAATGCCCCCATTGCGGTTTAGCAGTCCGTTAAACGGAGTGCGTTACACCGCAGCGTAACGTAGTCCATTAACACTATTAACCCTGTGTGACCAGCTTTGTACTATTGATGCTGCCTATGCAGCATCAATAGTAAAAAGATCTAATGTTAAAAATAATTTAAAAAAATCAATGTTCTCACCTTCTGGCGCCTTTCCCGCTCCTTGCGACGCTCCGGTCCCAAGAATGCATTGCGGCAATGACCGGAGAGGATGTAGTGGGCTCGCGAGACCGCTGCATCATCGCATGTTATTGCCGCAATGCATTCTTGGGACTGGAGCATCACGAGGAGCATCGCTAAACGCCTGGGCTGGATCCGGGGGCCGCCGGAAGGTGAGTATAAACTATTTTTTATTTTAATTCTTTTTTAACAGGGATATGGTGCCCACATTGCTATATACTACGTGGGCTGTGTTGGATACTACGTGGGCTGTTATATACTGCATGGGCTGTGTTATATACTGCGTGGCATGTTATACACTACGTCTCTGTGCTATATACTACGTGGGCTGTGCTATATACTATGTGGCTGGGCAATATACTACGTGGCTATGCTATATACTACGGGGCTGTGTTATATACTACGGGGCTGTGTTATATACTACGGGGCTGTGTTATATACTACGGGGCTGTGTTATATACTACGGGGCTGTGTTATATACTACGGGGCTGTGTTATATACTACGGGGCTGTGTTATATACTACGGGGCTGTGTTATGTACTACGTGGGCTGTGCAATATACTACTATACATATTTTTGAATACCCGATGCGTTAGAATCGGACCACCATCTAGTTGTAAATATTTGACTAGCAAGTTGGTGAACAAAACTGCCTTCTGTTACAGAGAGCAGTAGCAGAAAACTATGAAGCATGGTGCAGGATCTTTTCTTGTTAAAGCTGTTGCAGCAAATGGAGTGGGGGATTTTGTCAGGATAAATAGTATCCTCCACACTGGGACATGCAGGAAGATGATTATGCAGTCAGATGCCACCTTGATGGCATTGCATAATTGGCTAGAAACTAATTCTGCATGAATCCTTGTCATCAAGAACTCTTTTCATAAGCACAAAGATTCCTGGAAGGGGTGACATGGCTTTCACAGAGCCCCAATCTTGGCCTCATCGAAGTTTGATTTGTACAAGCCTACAGCATGTAATACTTTATCTGCAGACCTTCTGTTGAAGAGGTTTGTGTTACAAAATATTTGGAACAAGCTCCCTCCCAAGATCTTTTTAGAAACTGTGCAAGTGTACCTAGGAGAATTTATGAAGCGAGAGGATGTTTAGACCAAATACTACTTCACTCACTTTGCATTTTCTTAATTATCACTCTTGCATTGATGATAATCTTGCTTTGGATAATTTTCCCTCACTTGCTTAAAACTTTGTGCTCAGAGAGTACATATACATGTGCAAATTAGGCAATTTGTGTTTTTGATTTTATTATTGAACTACAGTGCGGTCTGTCAATCCAAAACGTTAATAAACCTGAATATTTAAGAAGGTAAAAGTGAAGTGTTTTTTTTCTTAGAATATTTGTGTGCATAATAATTGGGCAACTATTAGTGTATGATTGTGTAACTAAATGAAAAATTTGAATTTTCCCATCTCAATTGTTTGGTTATTCTCACTTTAAACAGATGAAAGCAAACACCTCAAAAACGTGCAACATTTAAACAAAAAATCAGTGACCAATAACACCAACCCTTGTTTTCAATAAGTCATAAGCCTTTAATCAGTGCAGTCTGTCAAGTGACCATTTTTAATTAACTTTTTGTGCAGCACCAACCACAGCTGTCCATATACTGTTGACATTTGCACTGTTTTCCTTCATTGTAAATGAGCAGTCTAAGAAGCTTATCTAGATGTGTGGTAAGCACTTTAAACCCCCAAGTGCTTCACAGAAATTTATAACATAGAACCGTAAAAATAAAATCATTTTTTTCCACAAAAATGATCTTTTTCGCCCCAATTTTTTATTCTCCCAAGGGTAACAGGAGAAATTAAACCCCAAAAGTTGTTGGGCAATTTTTCTTGAGTACGCCGATGACCCATATGTAGGGTAATGCTACTTTTGGGGCACAGTGCAAAGTTTAGAAGGGAAGAGGCGCCATATTGGAGTTCAGATTTTGCTGGAGTGGTTTGAAGGTGCCATGTCACATTGGCAGAGCCCCTGAAGTGCCAGAACAACAGAAACCCCCTATATGTGAACTCCTTTTACAAACTACACTCCCCAATGAATTCATCTAGGGGTGCAGTGATATTGACTCCACATGTGCCTCACAGAATTATATACCACTGAGCCGTGAATAAATTATATTTCCACCAGTAAAAATGTTGTTTTAGCCCCAAGTTATTAATTTTTCTAAGGGCTAATAGGAATTTTTTTTTTTTTACAACAAACAGAGGTCCATTTTTTCCTGAGTGTGCCAATATCCTACATGTAATCTGGAAACATTTTTTAGGCACTGTGCAAAGCTCAGAAGGCAAGGAGCGCCAAATTTTATGGTTTTGGTTTGCAGGTACCATAACCCACTGGGAAAGCCCATGAGGTGCCAGAACAGCAGAACCCAGTGACCCAATTTTACGAACTACTCCTCTCAATGACTTCATCTAGGGGTGAAGTCATCATATTGATACCATGGTTGTGTCACAGAATTTTATACCATTGGGAATTGAAGACAAATGACTACATTTTTACCATCAAAATTTTGTCTTAGCCAAAAATTTTACATTTTCACACAGTGCGTAAAAATGTCAACAAAATGTGTCCCACAATTTCTACTGAACGTAGAAATCAGGGGCGGACACAGACAGCTTGGGGCCCCTGTGCAGGAAATGTCTGGGCCCCCTTCCTTTTAAGGCGACAAATCTAAGAGACTGTGCTATACATAAGTGAGTACACTTTATACTAAGGGACTGTTAGACATAATCGATAATAACGTCTTCCTCCACCTCCCCCTGTTCTTAAATCCATTATAAATCCCCCGCATCCCATTACCTTCTCCCCCACCCCCATGATTGCCCCCTTCACCACCTCCATTATTGCTTTCTCCCCTACCACTCCTATCATTGCCCTCCTCGTCAACCCAGTCATTGCCCTCCCAGTCAACCCAATCATTGCCTATTGCCCTCTCCTCCACCTACACACAGCACCATTCACCTCTGCATACACACACACACACACACACACACACACACACACACACACACACACACACACACACACACACACACTACCTCTGCACACGGTATCCTGAAGCCACACCATCGTCAGCAGCTTCCTGTCTCGCACAGCTGATGTCATTCAGCTGCTGCTGTGACAGGAAGCGCGGGCAGGAAGCAGGATGGATCCATTCCCTGCAGCTCCGCTCCGCTGCCTTTTTCTCTTACAGGCAGCGGAGCTGCAGGGATTGCTCCCTGCCCGCCACACATGAGGGCAATCTGGCCAGGTGCCCCCCAGAGCCTCAAGCCGGATAAACTGGCCAGATTGCCCTCATTATTAGCCACCCTGCAGGCAGGGCCGGTTTTAGGCAAAGTGGGGCCCTAGGCAAAGTTTAAAATGCTAACATATTGCACATCACACAGAAGCATACATGCGCTGAGTTCAGGCCACTAAATGAGTGTGATTGACAATATTGAAATCGTTCAACGCTTGTTTCCCAGCCTCCACCGTCTGAGAAAGAACAGAATAATCACTAACAGATCACCATAAAGTATCATGTTATCATGAGCACATCTACAGTTTAAACTAGCGATGTGCTGCTGAAGCGGTGGCTGATGGGACCATTACACTCAGCAGCCTACCCCTGCTGCTGCTAGTAAGTGACAGCAGGAGCCGCTGATGGGGGTGTTCATCAGCCGCCGCCTGCACTATAAATAATGAAAAAAACGTTGTGGGTTCCTCTGTCTTTTCTATAACCAGCCAGGCAAAGCTCTGCAACCGTCAGCTTCAGCAAGGCTAGTTATCAAGAATAGAGGGGTCCCCACGCTGTTTTTTTTTTATTTAAATTTTAAAAAATGGCATGGGGTTCCCCCCAATTTTTTGACATCCAGCCTTTGCTAAAGCTCACAGCAGGGGGCTGGTATTCTCAGGCTGGTAAGGGGCCATGGATAGTGACCCCCCCCTCCGCGTAAAAATAGCGGCGTGCAGCTGCCCAGAAAAGGCATATCAGATGCGCCAACTCTGGCGCTTTGCCCGGCTCTTCCTACTTGCCCTGTAGCGGTGGCAACTAGGGTTCATATTTGTGGTGTTGATGTCACCTTTGTATTGTCAGATGACATCAAGCCCACGGCTTGGTAATGGAGAGGTGTCTATAAGACAGCTATCCATTACTAATCCTATAGTTATATGGTAAATAAAGACACAGCCAGAATAAAGTCCTTTAATTGAAAAAATGACATTTCTTTAATATTCTTAATTAAACCATACTTATGACTTCGTCTAATTCCACCGAAGCCCTCGATCTCCTGTAATAAAAATAAAATAAAAAAACAATATACCATACCTGTTGTGAATTCTGCTCTTGGGCTCCCTCCGGTGGTTGTAAGTGGTAGCGCTGCTGTCTCTGAATCACAGCATTTATCAGGTGTTTTTACCTTTTGCAATTTGGACAGGGCTATTTAGTCTTGCTTCACCCTTTAGTCAGTGCCAGTTGTCCATTGTTCCTGGAGGATTCACATCTCTGCCTGGTCTCTCCTGCTTTGCAGTTCTTTTCAACAAAGATAAGGTCTGGCCTTGATTTTTTGCTGTCCACATGCTGTGGCCTTATTGTTCAGTGCTTTTCCATGTTTTTTTGTCTTGTCCAGCTTGGTTTGTATAAGGATTTGTTTAGCCAAGCTGGTATCTCTGGAGATGCAGATATACCCTCCATATCTTTAGTTAGCTGTGGAGTTGGTGTATTTTCTGTGGTGGATATTTTCTAGTGTTTTAATACTGACCGCATAGTACTCTGTCCTATCCTTTCTATTTAGCTAGCAGTGGCCTCCTTTGCTAAATTCTGATTTCAGTCTGTGTATGTTTTTTTCCCTCTCCTCTCACAGTCAATATTTGTGGGGGGCTGCCTATCCTTTAGGAATTTTCTCTGAGGCAAGATAGTTTTCCCTTTTCTATCTTTAGGGGTAATTAGTCCTCCGGCTGTGTCGATGTCCAGGGAGCGCTAGGTACATTCCACGGCTACTTTTAGTTGCAGTGTTAGGTACAGGGTCTGCGGTCAGTACAGGTACCACCTTCTCCAGAGTACGTCTCATGCTGCTCTTAGGCCACCAGATCATAACACTACAACTGACCAACAATGAGTTAACCGCATCTCAGAAGAAGGGAAGGAAAGTGCTGAGCCATTTTTTTTCTGTAGTCTGTTTTTTTTCTTCTTCCCTCTTTACTTCTGGGTGGCTCAGGAGTTCAGCGCTGGTATGGATGTTCAGGGATTGGCTTCTCGTGTGGATCAACTTGCTGCTAGAGTACAGGGTATTTCCGATTATATTGTTCAGACTCCGGTTTTAGAGCCTAGAATTCCAACTCCTGATTTGTTTTTTGGGAATAGGTCCAAATTTCTGAGCTTTAAAAATAACTGTAAACTGTTTTTTGCTCTGAAACCCCGTTCCTCTGGTGATCCCATCCAGCAGGTTAAAATTATTATATCTCTGCTGCGTGGTGACCCCCAGGATTGGGCATTTGCCCTGGAACCTAGGAATCCGGCGTTGCTTAATGTAGACACCTTTTTTCAGGCGCTTGGGTTATTGTATGACGAACCTAATTCAGTGGATCATGCTGAGAAGATCTTGTTGGCCCTGGCTCAGGGTCAAGAAGCGGCAGAATCATATTGCCAGAAGTTTAGAAAATGGTCTGTACTGACTAAATGGAATGAGGATGCCTTGGCGGCAATCTTCAGAAAGGGTCTTTCTGAATCCGTTAAAGATGTTATGGTGGGGTTCCCCACGCCTGCTGGTCTGAGTGATTCTATGTCTCTGGCCATTCAGATTGATTGGCGCTTGCGCGAGCGCAGAGTTGTGCACACTATGGCATTGTCTTCCGAGCGCAGTCCTGAGCCTATGTAGTGTGATAGGATTGTGTCTAGAGCTGAACGACAAGGATTCAGACGTCAGAATAGGTTGTGTTTTTACTGCGGCGATTCTGCTCATGTTATTTCTGATTGACCTAAGCGTACCAAGAGAATCGCTAGTTCTGTTACCATCAGTACTGTACAACCCAAATTTCTGTTATCTGTGACCCTGATCTGCTCATTATCGTCATTTTCTGTCATGGCATTTGTGGATTCAGGCGCCGCTCTAAACTTAATGGACTTAGAATTTGCCAGACATTGTGGTTTCCCCATGCAGCCTTTGCAGAGTCCTATTCCTTTGAGGGGCATTGATGCTACACCGTTGGCTAAAAATAAACCTCAGTTTGGACACAGCTGACCATGTGCATGGCGCCAGCCCATCAGGAATATTGTCGTTTTCTGTTGTTGCATAATTTGCATGATGCTATTGTGCTGGGTTTCCCATGGTTACAGGTGCATAATCTGGTATTAGATTGGAAATCTATGTCTATGACTAGTTGGGGTTGTCAGGGGGTTCATGGTGACGTTCCTTTGATGTCAATTGCCTCCTCCCCCTCTTCTGAAATTCCTGAGTTTTTGTCAGATTTCCAGGATGTATTCTATGAGCCCAAGTCCAGTTCCCTTCCACCGCATAGGGACTGTGATTGTGCTATTGACTTGATTCCAGGCTGTAAGTTCCCTAAGGGCCGACTTTTCATCCTGTCTGTGCCAGAACATACCGCCATGCGGAGCTATGTTAAGGAATCCTTGGAGAAGGGGCATATTCGGCCATCTTCTTCACCATTGGGAGCAGGTTTTTTTGTTGCCAAAAAAGATGGCTCCTTGAGACCCTGTATTGATTATCGCCTCTTGAATAAGATCACGGTCAAATTCCAATACCCTTTGCCTTTGCTTTCTGATCTGTTTGCTAGGATTAAGGGGGCTAGTTGGTTTACTAAGATTGACCTTCGAGGGGCATATAATCTTGTTCGTATTAAGCAGGGTGACGAATGGAAAACTGCGTTTAATACGCCCGAAGGCCATTTTGAATACCTTGTGATGCCATTCGGACTCTCTAATGCTCCATCTGTGTTTCAGTCCTTCATGCATGATATATTTCGGAATTATCTTGATAAATTCATGATTGTATATTTGGATGATATTTTGATTTTTTTCAGATAATTGGGAGTCTCATGTGAAACAAGTCAGGATGGTATTTCAGATCCTTCGTGATAATGCCTTGTTTGTGAAGGGGTCTAAGTGCCTCTTTGGAGTACAGAAGATTTCTTTTTTGGGCTTCATTTTTTCTCCCTCATCTATAGAAATGGATCCGGTTAAGGTTCAGGCCATTCATGATTGGATCCAGACCACATCCGTGAAGAGCCTTCAGAAATTTTTGGGCTTTGCTAATTTTTATCGCCGTTTCATTGCCAACTTCTCCAGTGTGGTTAAACCCCTGACCGATTTGACGAAGAAAGGCGCTGATGTGACGAATTGGTCCTCTGCGGCTGTTTCTGCCTTTCAGGAGCTTAAACGCCGATTTACTTCTGCCCCTGTGTTGCGTCAGCCGGATGTTTCTCTTCCTTTTCAGGTTGAGGTTGACGCTTCTGAGATTGGGGCAGGGGCCGTTTTGTCTCAGAGGAATTCTGATGGTTCCTTGATGAAACAGTGTGCCTTCTTTTCTCGAAAGTTTTCGCCTGCGGAACGCAATTATGATGTCGGCAATCGTGAGTTGTTGGCTATGAAGTGGGCATTTGAGGAGTGGTGACATTGGCTTGAGGGGGCCAAGCACCGTATTGTGGTCTTGACCGATCATAAGAATCTGATTTATCTCGAGTCTGCCAAACGGCTGAATCCTAGACAGGCCCGATGGTCCCTGTTTTTCTCCCGTTTTGATTTTGTGGTCTCGTATCTTCCGGGTTCTAAGAATGTTAAGGCTGATGCCCTTTCTAGGAGCTTTTTGCCTGATTCTCCTGGGGTCCTTGAGCCGGTCGGTATTCTGAAGGAAGGGGTGATTCTTTCTGCCATCTCCCCTGATTTACGACGGGTTCTTCAGAAATTTCAGGCTGATAAACCTGACCGCTGTCCAGTGGGGAAATTGTTTGTTCCTGACAGATGGACTAGTAAAGTGATTTCGGAGGTTAATTGTTCTGTGTTAGCTGGTCATCCGGGGATTTTTGGTACCAGAGATTTGGTTGGTAGGTCCTTTTGGTGGCCTTCTTTGTCACGGGATGTGCGTTCTTTTGTGCAGTCCTGTGGGACTTGTGCGCGGGCCAAGCCTTGCTGTTCCCGCGCTAGTGGGTTGCTTTTGCCATTGCCGGTCCCTGAGAGGCCTTGGACACATATTTCTATGGATTTTATTTCGGATCTTCCGGTTTCCCCGAGGATGTCAGTTATCTGGGTGGTTTGTGACCGGTTTTCTAAGATGGTTCATTTGGTACCTTTGCCTAAGTTGCCTTCCTCTTCTGATTTGGTTCCGTTGTTTTTTCAGCATGTGGTTCGTTTGCATGGCATTCCGGAGAACATTGTGTCCGATAGAGGTTCCCAGTTTGTTTCTAGGTTTTGGCGGGCCTTTTGTGCTAGGCTGGGCATTGATTTGTCTTTTTCTTCCGCATTTCATCCTCAGACAAATGGCCAAACCGAGCAAACTAATCAGACTTTGGAAACTTATTTGAGATGCTTTGTGTCTGCTGATCAGGATGATTGGGTGGCTTTCTTGCCATTGGCCGAGTTTGCCCTTAATAATCGGGCTAGTTCTGGTACCTTGGTTTCACCCTTCTTTTGTAACTCTGGTTTTCATCCTCGTTTTTCTTCGGGGCAGGTTGAGCCTTCTGATTGTCCTGGGGTGGACTCTGTGGTTGACAGGTTGCAGCAAATTTGGGCTCATGTTTTTGACAATTTGGTGTTGTCTCAGGAGGGGGCTCAGCGTTTTGCTAACCGTCGTCGGTGTGTTGGTTCCCGGCTTCGGGTTGGGGATTTGGTCTGGTTGTCTTCCCGTCATGTCCCTATGAAGGTTTCTTCCCCTAAGTTTAAGCCTCGGTTTATTGGTCCTTATAGGATTTCTGAGATTATCAATCCAGTGTCCTTTCGTTTGGCCCTTCCAGCCTCTTTTTCCATCCATAATGTTTTTCATAGATCTTTGTTGCGGAAATATGTGGTGCCCGTTGTTCCCTCTGTTGATCCTCCTGCCCCGGTGTTGATTGATGGGGAGTTGGAGTATGTGGTTGAGAAGATTTTGGATTCTTGTTTTTCGAGGCGGAAGCTTCAGTATCTTGTCAAATGGAAGGGTTATGGCCAGGAGGATAATTCTTGGGTTGTTGCCTCCGATGTTCATGCTGATGATTTGGTTCGTGCCTTTCATTTGGCTCGTCCGGATCGGCCTGGGGGCTCTGGTGAGGGTTCGGTGACCCCTCCTCAAGGGGGGGGTACTGTTGTGAATTCTGCTCTTGGGCTCCCTCCGGTGGTTGTAAGTGGTAGCGCTGCTGTCTCTGAATCACAGCATTTATCAGGTGTTTTTACCTTTTGCAATTTGGACAGGGCTATTTAGTCTTGCTTCACCCTTTAGTCAGTGCCAGTTGTCCATTGTTCCTGGAGGATTCACATCTCTACCTGGTCTCTCCTGCTTTGCAGTTCTTTTCAACAAAGATAAGGTCTGGCCTTGATTTTTTGCTGTCCACATGCTGTGGCCTTATTGTTCAGTGCTTTTCCATGTTTTTTTGTCTTGTCCAGCTTGGTTTGTATAAGGATTTGTTTAGCCAAGCTGGTATCTCTGGAGATGCAGATATACCCTCCATATCTTTAGTTAGCTGTGGAGTTTGTGTATTTTCTGTGGTGGATATTTTCTAGTGTTTTAATACTGACCGCATAGTACTCTGTCCTATCCTTTCTATTTAGCTAGAAGTGGCCTCCTTTGCTAAATTCTGATTTCAGTCTGTGTATGTTTTTTTCCCTCTCCTCTCACAGTCAATATTTGTGGGGGCTGCCTATCCTTTGGGAATTTTCTCTGAGGCAAGATAGTTTTCCCTTTTCTATCTTTAGGGGTAATTAGTCCTCCGGCTGTGTCGAGATGTCCAGGGAGCGCTAGGTACATTCCACGGCTACTTCTAGTTGCGGTGTTAGGTACAGGGTCTGCGGTCAGTACAGGTACCACCTTCTCCAGAGTACGTCTCATGCTGTTCTTAGGCCACCAGATCATAACACATACCTGTCCGTCGTTCTGTCCCACATCATAATCTGTCTGGGGGATAATTCTTTTTCAACCTGGATGGTGCCAAGATGCGACTGCTCAGGCTTGCGGTGCTAGCGGGGATCTCACCGCATCTCAGCCCGGCTGGGAACAGAGCCCAGTGACCGGAGGTATCCTCTATGACGTCACCCCCAGTTCCCAGCAGCTCATTCACCAGTGGATCTCAGCCTGGATGGTCGCATCTTGACACCGTCCAGGTTGAAAACTAATTATCCCCCAGACATGGATTACAACGTGGGACAGAACGATGGACAGGTATGGTATATTGGTTTTTTTGTTTATTTTTTTTATTACAGGAGATCGAGGGCTTTGGTGGAATTAGGTGAGGTCGTAAGTATGGTTTAATTGAGAATATTAAAGGATTTTATTCTGGCGGTGTATTTACCATATAACCAGTAGCGTAGCTACCGAGGGGGCAGTGGCCCCAGGCCCCATGTTTTGAGGGCCCACCCGGAGCTACGCTACTGTAACTGCATCGGCGTGTGCAGTGTGTCGATACAGTTACATTCTGCGGCATGGCACGGAGAATCGAGCTCTGCCTCCCATGCGCTATGGGGCCCCTGAGCAGGCAGCAATTCTCCCTCTCTCATCATCCCCCGTCGTCTAACGTCAGACTCTGATGGTAACAAAGGGTTGCGATGACGTCACTACCCGGTGCCTGTGGTCCGGAGACGTGCAGGCACTCAGAGCAGTGCAGGAACATGGAAGAAGAGAGGTGAGTATTGGAATTATTTTTTGTTTGGGAAATACTGCTCTATAGTATAATGCAGCCAAACTCCAGTACTTCCAATACTAAGGAAATCCTGAAAACATGACCCGTGGGGTCCGTGAGGACTGGAGTTTGGGATACACTGCTATAGAGGCTGCCTTTGGGTTTGCAGCATGTTATAGAAGCTGCCTTTTGGGATGCATTCTACTATACAGGCTGCCTATGGGGATGCAATATAGTATAATGCACCCCCATAGGCAGCCTGTATAGTATATTTGAATATACTATACAGGCTGCCTATGGGGGTGCATTATACTATACAGGCTGCCTATGGATGGGGGTTCAATATATTATACAGGCTGCCTATGGATGGGGGTGCAATATACTATACAGGCTGCCTATGGATGGGGGTGCAATATAGTATACAGACTGCCTATGGATGGGGGTGAAATATATTATGCAAGCTGCCAATGGGGGTGCATTATACTATACAGGCTACCTATGGGGGTGCAATATACTATACGGGCTGCCTATGGGGGTGCATTATACTATATGGGCTGACTTTGGGAGTGCATTATACTATAGAGGCTGCCTATGGGGATGCATTATACTATACAGGCTGCCTAGAGCTGCATTACACTATAGAGGCTGCCTATGGGGGTACATTATATTAGGGGCTACAATATACTATAGAATCTGCCTATGGGAAGTGCATTATACTATAGAGTCTGCCTATGAGGAGTGCATTATACTATATTGAGGATTGGTGCATTATACTATATGGAGGCTATAAAACAGTTGGGGGATACCAAGGGGTCGGTGTATATATATGTAGTGAGGAGGCATTAGACTGTATAAGAGAGCATCATACTGTGTAGAGGGGAGCTTTAAAGGGGGAGACTCGGGACATTATTAAATGTAAAGTGGGCACATATTGTTAGAGAGGAACCTTCGGGTTACTGTGACTGTCAAAGGAGCACACAGGGCATTATTACTTTTTAGGGGACAAAATGTGGGCACTGTTTTCTAGGGCACTTGCACCCGGCATTACTATATTATAGAGTTGCTTTAGAATTTAGAGGGCACAGAGAACCACACAGTAGGTGCAGTAATAGGGACACATACGGCAGCAGCGGCTCAGCATTGGGTATCGTTTGGATGAGTGCTTAAAATGAGATGTGAAATGTGTCTTTGTTGCATTCTCTGCAGCCGAGTCCTGGCTGGAAGAAGTTGTCTTGTCAGTCTGGGCCAAATGGAAAAGATGGGAAAAGTGAACGATTCCATCGGAAAGAACGTCAGCGGTAAGTCATTATCTGTAACTGCTGTGATCTCTTATATGTTGCGTAGGACTGGCATTTACCACTGACTATATGGCGGTAATATCCATGTTGGTCTTTATATAGAGATTATTTTCAGTAACAGTGCGGTCATCTGCTGAGGTTCTCCTCCATTATTAACCCCTTCATGACCGTGGGATTTTTCGTTTTCCCGGTTTCGTTTTTCACTCCCCTCCTTCCCAGAGCCATAACTTTTTTATTTTTCCGTCAGTTTGGCCATGTGAGGGCTTATTTTTTGCGGGACGAGTTGTACTTTTGAATGACACCATTGGTTTTACCATGGCATGTACTAGAAAACGGGAAAAAAATTCCAAGTGCTATGAAATTGCAAAAAAAGTGCAATCCCACACTTGTTTTTTGTTTGTTTTTTTTGCTAGGTTCACTAAATGCTAAAACTGACCTGCCATTATGATTCTCCAGGTCAGTACGAGTTCATAGACACCTAACATGACTAGGTTATTTTTCACCTAAGTGGTGAAAAAAAATTCCAAACTTTGCAAAAAAATAAATAAATAAAATTGCGCCATTTTCCGATACTCGTAGCGTCTCCATTTTTCATGATCTGGGGTCGGTTGAGGGCTTATTTTTTGCGTGCCGAGACGGCGTTTTTAATGATACCAATTCGGTGCAGATGCGTTCTTTTGATCGCCCGTTATTGCATTTTAATGCAAATCGTGGCGACCAAAAAAACGTAATTCTGGCGTTTCGATTTTTTTTCTCGTTACGCCGTTTTGCGATCAGGTTAATGCTTTTTTTTTATTGATCGGGCGATTCTGAACGCGGCGATACCAAATATGTGTAGGTTTGATTATTTTTTTATTGATTTATTTTGATTGGGGCGAAAGGGGGGTGATTTAAACTTTTATATTTTTTTTATTTTTTTCACATTTTTTTTTTACTTTTTTTTTTTTACTTTTACCATGCTTCTATAGCCTCCATGGGAGGCTAGAAGCAGGCACAGCCCGATCGGCTCTGCTACATAACAGCGATCATCAGATCGCTGTTATGTAGCTAAAATGCAGGTGTGCTGTGAGCGCCGACCACAGGGTGGCGCTCACAGCCACCGGCGATCAGTAACCATAGAGGTCTCAAGGACCTCTATGGTTACAATATACAAGCATCGCCGACCCCCGATCATGTGACGGGGGTCGGCGATGCGCTCATTTCCGGCCGCCCGGCCGGATGCGGTAGTTAAATGCCGCTGTCTGCGTTTGACAGCGGCATTTAACTAGTTAATAGCGGCGGGTGATCGCGATTTCACCCGCCGCTATTGCGCGCACATGTCAGCTGTAAAAAACAGCTGACATGTCACGACTTTGATGTGCGCTCACCGCCGGAGCGCACATCAAAGCAGGGGACCCGACATCGGACGGTATAGTACGTCCGATGTCGGGAAGGGGTTAAGGAGCGTCACCCAGTTGTAATCAAGGTTACCTGGTTAGGGGCCCACTCAGAAGCTTTACCCCCCAGAACCAAAACCCTAGCTACACCTCTGCATATAACTATAGGATTAGTAATGAAGAGGTGTCTTACAGACACCTCTCCATTACTAAGCCATGGGCTTGTCACCTGACAGTATAAAGGTGACATCAACCCCACAAATATGAACCCCAGTTGCGACCGCTACAGGGCAAGTGGGAAGATCTGGGCAAAGCGCCAGAATTGGTGCATATAATAGATGTGCCTTTTCTGGGCAGCTGTGGGCTGCTATTTTCTCTAGTCACCTTCCACGATGGCATATGGAGGTTGCCTCTTTGCCCTGATGGGGAACAGGAAATAAGGAGAGGTTAAAAGGCCCTCCCACTTACCAGGGTCTTTCCTGTTCCCAATGGGACAGAGAGAGGTTCCGTGTGCTGTGGTAGCCGGCAACTACAGTACTTTTTCTAGGCTTTGCCTCTCCTAAGCCGGGCAGCATGTGGTTGTGGTCCGCCTCCCCTTCTTCCTGCTCCTGTCGTTCCTCGCGGTGGTAACCTCGGGACCTCCCCCTGGCCTTCCCACACCCCCTTGAGGGTAAAGCAGGCCAGTGATCCCGACCGGAGTCCTCCCTGAGCTCTCCGGTCTCTCCCTCCTCGCGCCCAGCCGGCATCCCAGAAGTGGTTGAGCGCATCACTTCCGGGTCAATCTGTTCCATGGAGAGCAACACTTCCGCCGGCAGCACCTCGTGCAGGACGCCATTCCTCTACTCTCGGACCAGGAGGGGAGGACGGAACATGATCATCACGGGGGGCAGGGGCCTACTTTTTTAGTATAAACCTGCCTGAAGACGTCGCAGGTAAGACTGCTTCGGTATGGAAGGCAATACCTGCCCTGCGCCTGCAGAGCCCAGCGCTACCCCTGCCACAGTAAGTGTGCAGGGATGGGGTCCTTACATAGATAGCCTAAGGGGTCTTTTTTTTTTTTCTGACACTACTCTCCCTCTCATTCCAGGGAGACAAGTCTACCCCTAAAACTACTATAAAGACTGCAATATTAAATTGCCCTCGTTATGGGACATAAAACTCTGCCAATCATGTACTGATAAAATAGTCCAAGCAGAGCAACCCTCCCTATTGGAAGAGATCCGCTCACTTGTTAAGCAAGAAGTGCAGTCTTCCCTGGCAGCTTTCACCCCTCCACCACCTTCTCTAGGGAAGAAATGGAAGATTCAGGTTGAGGACTCTGAATCAGAATCAGACCTCTCCTATGCTTCATCCTCTGGTAGACGAGAAGAACCCATGTCACCCATAGCCTCTGAAACTAGGAAATCTCTTTTCCTCAGATTGGATTGGGATCTAGTATCTTCAGTACGCAGCACTATGGGGTTGGAGGAAGAGTCAGAACCTCAGTCCATTCAGGACCAGATGTTTGGCGGGATAACAAAGGGTAAACGTGTGGGGTTCCCGGTACACTCAAATATACTTGACATGATCTTTCAAGAGTGGGAATCTCCGGAGAAACGCTTTAGCATTCCCTCTGAGATGAAACACAGATTCCCCATAGAAGATGATTCTGTTAAATGGGACATTCCCAGGGTTGAGTCACAGGTGGCGAGAGTTGCGAAAAGAACCGCCCTTCCGTTTGAAGATTCTTCGTAGTTGAAGGAGCCGATGGACAGGAAAATTGAAAGTCTCTTGAAAAAAATCCTGGGAGACTTCTACGGTAGCCTTAAAAGCTAATATTGCTTCAACCTGTGTAGCTAGAGCCCTATCCCGCTGGTTAGGGGAGCTAGAGTCCCATATATCTCAGGGTACCTCCAGAGGTGAACTGCTGGACTCTACCTAGCCTTCTTAGGGCAACTGGGTTTTTGGCTGATGCCTCCATGGAAACCATCAGAGTTGCTGCTAGGTCCCTGGTACAAACTAATTCGGCTAGGAGAGCTCTCTGGCTCAAGATGTAGTCTGGTGAAATCACCTCCAAAGCCAAATTATGTGCTATACCCTTTAAAGGAGACTATGCCTTTGGGCCTTCTGTAGACGAAATCTTGGAGAAGGCCACGGACAAGAAAATAGCTCTTCCAGAACAAAAACCACCTAAGAAAAGGTTTTTTCGTCCCTCACAGCCCCAAGCCTCTCAGAGAGGAAAAGGCAAGACTGGGAGGTGGAGCTATCCAAAAGGTGGAGGAAAGAATATCCTTATCCCCCAACAGCAGCAGTCTCAACAGGAGAAGCGGTGACTTCGACCCAGTGGGGGGGGAGACTCTCAAAATTTTTCCTTCAGTGGTAAAATATCACCAGTTGCCACTGGGTCCTCAATGTCATCAGAGAGGGCCTGTTAATAGAGTTCATCTCTCCACAGGGTCTCAAGGTCACCTCCCTTCCCTTCTTGAGAGACCAAACAACATTGCTAGTAGGTCTCAGAGACCTAACAAGATCAAATGTAATATCTCAAGTTCCAGAATCAGAAAGAGGTCTAGGACATTACTCCCGACTATTTCTAGTACCCAAGCCTTCGGGCGAGTATCGTATCATTATAAATTTGAAAGGACTCAACCAGCACGTAAAATACCGCAGGTTCATAATGGTGTCGGTAAAATCGGCCATTCCTTTGATAAGTCCTCACTCTTTTATGTCAACCATCGACTTAAAGGACGCATACTTTCATATTACAATTCACCCGAGACACCGAAAATATCTCAGGTTTGCGGTACAGGGGAAACAACTGATAGAACATTATCAGTTCAAGGTCCTCCCATTTGGAATCTCCTCTGCACCAAGAGTCTTTTCCAAGATAATGGCAGAGGTAGTGTCCTATATCCGGAACCAAGGCATCTGTATAGTGCCTTACCTGGACGACTTGCTAATAGTGGCCCCACCAAGACAATCCTAGAATCACGTATCAAAGACTCTCGATATTCTAAGAAATCTCCACGAAGGTGTCAGCTGGACTCAAGTTCCGCTGACTACAATCACAACAGATGCCAGCAAGAGGGGCTGGGGAGCGATGGTAAACAACATCCCTTTCCAAGGACTCTGGGACCAGACAACGAGCAGGAAGTTGTCCAACTACAGAGAGCTAAAAACTGTAGAGGAGACCCTTCTAGCAGCAGGTCGACATCATGGGACAACATGGTCGAGTATATTCGGACAATATGACTGCAGTTGCTCATATCCGACACCAGGGCAGTACAAAGTTCAACAACTTAAAAAATGTCTCCACCCGAATAAACTCTTGGGCAGAGAAATACCTACTGTCTCTGACAGCAGTCCACTTGAAAGGCTCGTCCAACACCCAGGCAGACTGAGTGCCAAGATATACAGCCAGGGGAATGGAGCCTGAACAGTCGAAGCTTCAAGATGCTTGTGGACAGATGGGGTCTGCCGGAAATCGACCTCTTCGCATCTCGTCAAAACACTCAGGTCGAAGCCTTCTTCTCTCTAAATCCCAGGGACGGCTCCAGAGGAGTAGATGCTGTAGCCCAGAAGTGAAATTTTCACCTGGCCTATGCGTTTCCACCAGTCCCGATTTTGGCGAAGGTTTTACGGAAAATCTGAGAACAAACTCCGACTATATTAGTAGCCCCGTTGTGGCCAAAAAGGAGTTGGTACAACCTGATCATCGATCTACAGGTAGACGGCCCGATCCAATTGCCAGTAGAGAACGACCTACTCTTGCAAGGACCTATTTATCACCTGGATCCCCAGACATGGAATCTAGCGGCATGGTTACTGAAGCCCAGGTGCTGAGAGCTAAAGGGCTATCGGACCCAGTAGTTGCTACACTTCAGAGATCAAGAAAACCAGTAACCAATGCTATCTATAATAAGGTTTGGAAGAAATTTTCATTTTTCTGCTTTCCTAATCTACCAGACCCCCTCTGTCCAAATTTGTCACAAATTCTAGATTTTCTACAGAAAGGCTTAGAGATAGGCCTTAAGCCTAGCACATTATAAGCCCAGGTGTCCGCCCTCAGTTTTATTTTCGACCGGGATCTGGCAGGTCATCACTGGATTAAGAGGTTCATTACGTCAGCCTGCAGAATGAACCCTAAAACGCTGTCGGTGGTTCCCTTATGGGACCTTAATTTAGTACTCCAGGGGCTTACAGGTCCACCATTTGAGCCCTTATCCTCTTGTTCTCTGCAAAAGCTTATCTACGAAACAATCTTTCTGGTGGCTATAACCTCAGCAAGAAGAGTAGGAGAACTCCAGGCCCTGTCAATGAGAGAGCTCTACTTGTCTATTAGGGATGACTCCATAGTACTTCGTCTCGACCCTTCCTTTCTTTCAAAGGTAGTCTCCGAGTTCCACCGCTCTCAGGAAATTATTCTACCTTTTTAATGCCAAAATCCAGCAAATACAAAAGAAAGATTCCATACTCTTGATGTCAGACGTATTGTAGTACATTATTTAGAGCAAACCAGCTCTTGCAGAATCGACCAAAATCTATTTGCCCATCTGTCTGGACAGAATAAAGGGGAAAATAGTAGTGAAAAGCACTATTTGTAACTGGATTAAGAGAGCTATAGGAGAAGCATATCTCGCTCAAGACCAAACTCCCCCAGTAGGGATCAAGGCCCACTCAACTAGATCCACTTCAGTCTCCTGGGCAGAAAGAGCAGGTGCATCAGCAGAACAGATCTGCAGGGCAGCTACATGGTCTTCGTTACATACTTTCTCCAAGCATTATAGATTGGACATCTTGCCCATCAAAGACTTAGTCTTCTGCCAGGAAAGTTCTCCAGGCTGTTGTCCCTCCCTAGCGCCAAATTAGTTGGTATTCCTCCATATGCCGTCGTGGAAGGTGACTAGAGAAAATAGAATTAGACTTACCGGTAATTCGGTTTCTAGGAACCTTTCACGACTGCGCTAGTTCACTTCCTGTATTAATGGACTAAAATCTGGGATTCAAACCGGTGCTATGGTTTTCAGATATAAGTCACTGGTAAGTGGGAGGGCCTTTTAACCTCTCCTTATTTCCTGTTCCCCATCAGGGCAAAAAGGCAACCTCCGTATGCCGTTGTGGAAGGTTCCTAGAAACCGAATTACCGGTAAGTCTAATTCTATTTTTTTGGGCTGGGGAGGGGTCAATATCCATGGACCCTTACCAGCCTGAGAATACCAGCCCCAGCTGTGAGATTTAGCAAGTCTGGTTAATTGGGGGGAACCCCACATTGTCTTTTATTTTTTTACATAGTTAAAAAAAAAAAAAAACAACAACGTGGGGACTGTTCTATTCTTGATAACCAGCCTTGCTGAAGGTTGCAGCCCCCAACTGTGAGTTTTGCCTGGCTGGTTATAGAAAATACAGGGGAACCCACGCCTTTTTTTAAATCACTTTTCCCCCCGCTGATGGAGTTGTATGACTGCTTGTTTTTTGAGGGACAAGATGTTTTCAGCAGTACCATGCCATGTTTATTTAGATCTGTCTTTTTGATCTAGTATTATTCCACTTTTTGTTCGAGGCTATGATGATAAAGTATTGTTTTTTTTGTTGCAGATGCCGTGATACCAAATGTGTACTTTTATATTTTTTTAATTTTCATTCAAATATTTAGTGATAATACATAGATTTTTAATTTCCATATATTTTTTTTTTTTAACATTTTTACAATTTAAATTTTTTGCTTTTTTTTCTAACTTTTTACTTAGTTCCATAGTGAGACTTTTTTTTTTTTTTTTGCAGGCTGATCACTTTTATAGCATGCAGATAAAGCTGCCTCTGCATGCCATAGAAGCTGTCAGCGCTACACGGACATACGTGCTGATCATGCACTGCGCATGATCAACAAGTTTCCTAGCTCTGGTGACCCGGAGGTCGTCATGATATCTTCTCACCATGGCAATAATTGGGACCCTGTGTCACGCTGCAGGGTCTCCGATCCAAAGGCAGAGGGGCTGTCAGCCCTGTAATGGGTTCCAGAATTATGCGATCATGTTAGTCAAAGGAGTTAACTACGGTAACTCTAACCTCCACTTCATATTTTTTTCCCCTGTCCCTATAGGGCATGAAGAGGTTACCTAGCAGAGCTCGGAGGCTGGTGACAGTCTGTATTTTTAAAGCAATTCACGGGGCTGCTAAGGTCAATTGACTACCTTTAGTTCCATCTCCCTAAGCTGCACCCATATTCTATGGTTTTGGGACGTTATTCATTTCTCCTGCGCTATGAGTAAAGAGATTATTTGCTCCCTGCCGCTTGTCTTTTCCAATTCAATCCACAACCTCAGCTGTCTCCATCTTGGACTGAACTTGCTGCGGCTATTCCTCACTATCACATGTAGCATGTTCGGGACGTATCACTTCAGACTGTG